>NC_138109.1:21902500-24402500 GCF_964146895.1 Miniopterus schreibersii
GGCCACACTGGCTGAAGCAGCCACAGCCCAGGCCCCACCTGCCGCAGAGCAGGCATCCAGTGCTTGTCGATAGGAGAACAGGTGAGCCCTCGACGCCCCCAGGACACAACTCCCTCCACAGCCCAGTGGACCCCGCCCCACCATGTGTGGAGTGCGGCCTTGACTAAGGGCTGTGAGTTTTACTGCAGGGGGCCATCTAGCTCACCCTCGGCCCACCCTGGGCACTGAGCCTCGGAGGGCAGCCCCGGGGGCATGGCACAGGCCGGGCTTCATGTGCAAGGCCTGCAACCTCTGGGTAAATGCTAGAAACCATGTCCCAACATCTGTCCACTTGATCACTGCAAAGCCCAGCTTTGAAGTACGGGGAACAGCTGGATAATTGAAATGTGCAGTTGTCCCGAGACTATGGGTGAAGGTGCTAAGGACACGTTGTCTAGCTTCTATGAGCTCCCCTTTTCTGCCCTGTGAAGTGGGGATCATAATGCATGTCAGGCGACTCTCCAAGCCCAGTGGCCCCATTTGACTGCTGACTACCCTCGTCCTTCCTTGGCCTTTGACATCTGAGTAGAGAAACAAGAAAAGGGACCCGTCCCAATTCTGCTTAAATCCCACGATTGCTTTACTCAGGCATCTCAGAGCCCAGCGTGGTGGGAGGTTTCAAGGCTGGACGGGATTCTGTAGCTCCTGCCTCCGGGGAGACAGCCAGGGTGGGCCTGGCTTGAGCACAGCTGCTACCTGATGGGTTCCTTGCTTCCCCCTCCAGGAAGGCAGCCTGGCAGGTGGCTCTGTGTGACTGGGTTCCAAATGGTGACCCATCCCTCTCAAACGACGATGTTAAATTTTACCTCCCACTGCCTCTCCTGTAATATTCATTTGTTCCACAAACAGTAAAAGGCACCTACCGTGTGCAAGTACCGTGCCAGGCATTGGGGACACGTCACAAAAAGACAAGTCCCTGCCTTCGTGATGCCTGAATTCTAGTGGGAGAAGGGTGGAGGTTTTGGGTTGAGACCCACAGGCAGCTGAGGATGGTGAGGGTGAGGGAGTCTCATTTTAAGGTCCACAGGCTTAAGACACCCACTCCTAAAGTCCATGTCCATCTTTGAGTCTGACCCTGAAATACCCACCTTTCGAGTCCCTGAGAGAACTGACCAAGGCAATGTCTGCAGAGTGTCTGGTACGGTGCCGGACAGGTCCTGCGGCTTCGCACGCTGGAGACCCCTTTCTGTCCCCAGACACAGGTCCTCCTGTGCCCTCCTCCCTGTGCCTTCCTCCTGGTCCCGATTTTCAGGCAGAGGTGGACGTGAGAGATGCTTTTTGTGCTCAGGGATGAAGGTGAGCCACTATATATATATTTTAAAGACTTTATGTTTTTTAGAGTAGTTTTAGGTTTACAGCAAACTGAAGAGGAAGGTTTCCCAGACAGCCCTGCCCCCACGCAGCATAGCCTTCCCCATTACCAACGCCCCCCACGTATAATGACACGTGTCCATCATCACAGCATCATACAGGGAGTTTTCACTGTCCTAAAAGTCTTCTGCAGCTGAGCTACATCTTCAGGTCCTGGGGCAGCCTCGGGGGGGGGGGAGGCAGTGTAAGAGGACAGGCCACGTGGAGCCCTGGGGGGGGGGGAGGATGCAGGGGCGCCTCTGTCCCGGACCCTGCCGCCCAGGCAGGGGAGGTGGAGCCCAGCCTGCGCTTTCCTTCGGAACAAGCCATGGGGGGGGGGGGGGGGGGAGGAAGACGCGGTTAGACCAGAATGAAAGGACACAAGCCAGACCGAGCAAGAAACAGTGAAAACATTTACACCCACTTTGCCAAGTCTCACCAAAGAGCGATGGCATCTCTCCGTGCCGTCCAGCCAAGTGGCTGATCTGGAGCCGACAAGACCCCGGCTCGAAGCCCCCGAGCAGCCAAGCGGAGGGTGGCATTGTTGTCCATCATAAAAATCAATGGTTCTTTTGCTAAGTGGTCAATATTTATTTGGCTTTAGGATTGTTTAATTCAATGCATCAATTAGAGATAGTGTAATGTCTGCTCCGGTCTGCAGCCCCGGCTTCTGTGTGTCGTTACCTCATCTGTTTGAGATCACTCACGTCCTTACGTCTCTGCTCCTTTGTCCCCTTGCATAACTCAAGGACGGGAGTAATTGACGTGAAACTTTAAAAAATTAATTTCGCTGCATATGCCACTGAGGGGGAGTACAAGTCCTCCCAGCCATTTATAACGTCACGGTGATTGGTCCTGACAAAACAATACCTTAAAAACTCACCAAAGTAAATTATGGCCCGAGCAAATGACTGCTCTGCGGCGGGGCCGGAGGCTTGGAGGGGAGCCAGGCAAAAACAAAGTAATGTGCTTTTGATATTAATAACAGAGATGATATTGATCTGCAAGCTAGTGTCACTTCTCCACTCTGGCGAGGAGATTGCTCCCGGCATTTAGTCCACTGAAAGCCACTTTCCATGCAGGCCATTTAATTTTGTGAGTCTTTAATTATGTGAAATGGAGTCTAGTTAAAGGGCCAGGTCCCAGTTTTGCCGGGCGGAGACGTGGGCTGTGATTCAGGAAGCTGTCAGAAATGAATATAACTCAGTTCTTAGATCTGCAAATGCAGTTGTCTTTCTAAATGTTTATTTCATCTCTGCACTCCTCTGGCCCGGTGCCACCGTGCATCAGGACAGACACAGCCTCTGATTACAGGACCACATTTTTCAAAGGCCCTGAAGTTAATGTGCCTGTTTTCTGCATAATAAAAGTCATAACTCACGGGGGCCGCCAACGCCTCTCTCGTGAAAGGGGGCCTGGACAGACTGCAGAAGGCCTGTGCGTCCCAGCCCGGGCAACCCGTGTGTCCTGCGCCTTGGCCCCATTTCAGACGTTCAGGCTCCTTGCAGAGCTGCAACAGACCGCACTGGCAGACCGCAAGCCAGACCGCAGGCCAGTCTGTGGGTCAGAGCATGTATCGGATCGTGCGCAGGTTCACGAGACAGATGGCAGAGAAACCCACACATCAGACCACAGAGCGGCCCACGGCTCCCAACGAAGGAGTCAGGAAATATTGTCGCCCTAGCTCATGCCTGGTGTTCATCTGAGTACCCATTCTCTGGTCAAATCGGGTCAATTCTCTTCCTGCCTTTCTCTTACACAAATACATGACCCTCCCTGTGCGTGTCCATATGTTCCTCCACGGGCACCCTTTCCATGTGCATATGCTTGCACACACACGCACGCACACCTACAGAATCTCTCTTGGACTCTGCTTTACAACTGTTCCTCATGTTGGCTGCTCTGTCCCCTTTCCAGATGAACCCCTCCTGAGCCTGACTGAGGGCTGTCTTGCTGAGATGCATCTTTGGCATTTAGGGCTGAGCCTGTCTGGGTGTCCCCGGGCTGTTCTGGCTGCTGCTTAGGTGTCACAGGACAGGAACCACCTTGAGGTATTCAAGTGAGCCCTGCTGCTCCCTTGTCCTACAACACTTTCCCGTCTCCTGGCCCAGGGAACTGTATTATAAAGAGGGGTCAGTGCAGAATAGCTGTCTCCCCTGGAGAACTCAGCTCTCAGACAGGCCTACCTTTCCCGAACACGGCCAAGGGCCAGGAGCTAAGACAGCCAGAACCACCAAGACAGGGTGCCCCAGAATCAACACGCTCACAGGAGGATGCACCAGAGCCTCGCTCAGAGCTCCTTTCGCTACGTTTCTACGATCTCTAGTATTGTTTGTCCAGCCTACAAGCAACTGAGAAGGCGAAAGGAGATGGAGAGTAGCTTCTAGAAGCAAAAGCACACAGAGTGGCAGGAAACCACAGCTAAGAGTGAGGGAAGAGAGAAAACCCTAAAAGCAGACAAAAGAACTCAACGTGATGAGGTTTTCAGAGGGAATTTTATCGCATAATGTGGGGGTGAGAGGTGTACACTCAATGTGCTTAGGAAACGCTGGGTTAAAGAAAGCCAGGCAGGTTTGTTGGCTGTAGGAGATTTCAGTGCCCTTAATATGCTAATATGTACTGTGTATCTCTAAGGCCAGAGGGGCTAGAATTCAATTTTCCCCAAACTTATTTACCCATGAATATCTTTTTCTCGCCCAGCCCTTTTCCTAGAGGGCTTTGAGAGGTTAGCATTCAACTGAACACACTCCAGGAAATGCCGATCTCCCGTGTGGATGCCAGCTCTTTTTTGGTGTACAGCAGCCTTTGGTTCTCCTGGAAGAAGCAGGTATCTGGAGCGCCATCACTCCCCAGTTTTTTAGTACACGTGGTTTAACTGGGGGTCTATTCCTCAATTCCAGGAGTGGCACATAACCCATGTGAAGCCACTCATGACATTGAATCCCTCTGACCACAGCAATTGGTTCCAGGATAGTTCAGATTAGAGCTAGTGAGATGCTATGGGACTTGCAAGGCATTCTGGAGAAGAGACAATTGGACTAAACGGAGGAGGGTATGAGGGTTGGAGCTGTGGCAGCCATTTACCACCACCTGGAGCCCAAGAAACAGTTAACGTGGAAGAGACCAGGGCCGAGAGGCAGAGAGAAATGGGTTTGTCTTTTGAAAAGATCACCCGGGGTGCCTAAGGAAATTGGAATTGGAAGAGGAGTCCAGCATGGTAAGCAAGTATTAGAAAGTGATGAGAGTGGCTTGGATTATAGAGAAGGCAGTGGAGATGGCGAGGGCTAGTTGGGAGGAAATATTCACTTGGACGGTGATTGGTGGGATGAAGAAGAGAGGGGAAGGAGATGGCTCCCAGATTGGAGAAGGGAAGAGCTGAGTAGGGAAGCAGGGGTTTAAATAATAATATACTAGCAAATACTGTGGCCAGGAATTCTTCTAAGTGTTTTATATAAATCCATTCATTGGATCCTCACCACAACCCTGGAAGGTGGGTGCCAGTATCATCCCCATTTTACAGATGAGGAAACTGACAGAAGGTTGTGTAACTTACCTGAGAGGACAGCGCTAATGAGGGGCAGAGCTGGCACTTGAACTCCAGTAGCCTGGCTGCAGATCAAGGCTCTTGACCACGACATGTGCTTATTCTGTCTCTGAACTTGGCTGCCAGAAACAGAAGCCAGAGTCCAGCAGCTCCAGCTGAAAGGAATTTGTTGGCTCAGGGACTGGGCAGTGCAGTGTGGGGTCTGGCCACAGGAATTCTAGGGGTTCCAAACAATATCAATAGGATTGCCACTTGTTTATTTACTTGCGCTCTGCTCCCTCTGTTCTGCTTTCATCTGTGAGGCAGCTTGGGCCCATCTCTGGCCATGGGGACCAGGTCCTGGGATGCCGTCCCGCCAGAGCCATGTGCGGTGGACATGGGCCAGTTCAGCATAGAAACGGGGTACTGTGGCTAGAAGAACAGGGCCAGGGGTGCTGAGCAAACATGACAGATGTCACTACAAGCTCCTTTCCTATGCCTGGGGCTTTATACCTTTTAATTTATTAAACCCTCACTACAACCTGTAAGCTAGGAATTATTATGCCCATTTATCAGTGAGGAAATTGAGGCACAGACTGATTGATCTCAGTTCATACAACTTGACATGTCACTGCTGAGATTCAAACCCAGGTCTGCCTAACTCTGAAACCCTATGCCGCTTAGAGCTTCTCTGACAATGCCCTGGAAGAACACACTGCCCATGACTCACCTTGGGTCCCCCGAGTCCTCTGGCAGTTCTGTGGTCAGAAGATGGAGGCTAATGGGCACCTGGTAGGAGAAAGGCCAGGTCCCACCAGGACCAGGGTGAGGGCTGGAGGGAATCCCTGGTTAGATGATGCCGAGGGCTCTGCCCTTCCCCTGTCCTGCCTGGCCCCTAGGCCTATGAGCCTGGGGAGTGGGCACCTCCCCTGGGCCCCTGGCAGTGAGTGAGCAGTGCCTGAGGCAGGAGGCAGGCAGGCTCGCTGCGGTCCCTGCCCATCTGGGGAGTGATTGGTGCTTGGCTGGAACTGAGCAGTGGACGGCGTTTGGACTCGGCAGTGCAAGCCCAGCTCGGAGGCTGCGAGGCAGAGCCGTGAACGCCAACAGTCTGGAGGCAGGCTCCAGAGGGAGACAGGCTTGGGCCCATTTGCCGAGCTTGGTTCCCACTACAGCTCAGCAGACAGATGGACCTGGGGATCCTTGCTGCCTGGCCAGGAGGGTGTACACATAAAAGGGAATGTAGGCTCCCCAGTGGTGAGGGATGGGCTAGAGGCTCCCAGAGAAAGCCAGGATGCAGAGCCAAGGGGCACGTGCCGTGGCCTGGGCTGGATTGTTAGGTAAACCAGGTGGGTGTGCCAGGCTCAATGGTTGGACTGACCCCTGGGCCTTGGCCCTGTGTGGTCCTGGTCCTGATCCCAGGCTTTTCCTTGACTCCAACCTTAGACTGAATCCTGAACCTGAACCCAGACTGAGTCCTGACTCTGACCCTACCCAACTGAGCCCTGAACCTGGTCTTAGGCTCAGCAGACTGAGCCCTGACCCTGAACCCAGGCTGAGCCCTGATCCCAGTCTCCCTCTGAGCCCTGGTAGTTTTGACTGCTTGATACCCAAACTTGTTTGCTTATGTCTTTCTCAAAAAGGGGACCTGGGCCGACTGCCCAGAATGCTCCTCAGGAAGGGTGGGGTCCAGCAGGAACTGACAGCCGCTGGGGGGCTCAGGGGAGCACGGGTGCTGGGCTGTCTGGGGTGCAGAACTAACCAGAGAGAGGGGAGTTGCTGGGATGGAGACCAGAGGGCAGTGCCCCCCAGGGCAGGTCCAAAAATCAGGTCTGAGGATAGAGCCTGGGTGCATGGCTTACGGGGTCGGGGAGGCAGGAGGCACTGGCCTTGGAAGAAGCAGGAAAGGCAGGGTTTCCGGAGTCAGGGCCGGGAAGGGCCGATGCTCATGCAGGCGACACTTGGCCTGGACAGTAACTCTCCACCCAGGACCAGGTGAACTTGGGCTCAGAAATTAGTGGCACCGGAGAAAGACAGAGAGGCAAAGCCCAGCAGCTCATGGAGGCAGAGGCAGCTCATTTTGTGATGAGCCAGGAGTGACTTCGGTTAGGGGCTGGCAGCGATGCTCAGAGGTGCCTGACCTAGGGCACTCCTGTTCTCGATACTCCAGGGTTCTCTCTTCTAGTCATTGCAGCTCAGTGAGGCACTGGGCAGATGCCCTGGAAACCCAGCCCCAGTGTCCCCTCAGCCTGCACTGGTCCTGAGGGCTCCTCTGGCCACAGGAATGTGCTACCCACACCTGGGGTGTGCTATGGAGGTAGTTTTGGGGCCTCTGGGAGCAGCCAACGACAGTCTGGAATTTGCGGATAAGTAGCCCAGTTCCCTCTCCTTCAAGGAGACACTTTTAAGGTGAGTTCTGCACTATGTCTTGGACCAGGGGTCACAAACTTTTTCTGCAGGTAGTAAATATTTTAGGCTTTGAGGGCCACATGGTCTCTGTGGCAACAAAGCGGTCACAGATGACACATCAATGAAAGAGCTTGGCTGTGTGAACTCTGTGGAAGCTCTACAGAAACAGGAGGCTGGACTGGGGCCATAGACTGCAATCTGCCGACCCCTGCCATGTCCCCAGCAGGACTAAGCCCTAGTGACCTACAGGGTCACCTGCTCCTTGACCCACCCTTGGTTGGCCATCTCCCCTTTTCTGTCTCACCTCTTGTCTCCCTCGTGGGGCTTCCATTTGTCTTTCTAAATAAATGACTTGCTCTTGAGTTCCTACCTGAGGATCTGTTCCTGGGGCCCCAATCTCAGCCAGGTATCCCACTTATGGATGAAGAGACTGAGGTGCCTGGAGGCCAAGCAGCTTGCGTACAGCCCCACAAGAAGAGGCAGAGCTGCCTTCTTGAGATGCTGTGGTCTTTTCCGGAGCCACTGGACTCTGCTGTCACCCCGGGGGAGGATGTGTCTGTCTGCACAGGTCCAACAACCTCTAGACAGGTCCCTGGAATTGGCAGAACACTTAGCTTGTTCATTCACCACCAGCGCACCCAGGACCTGCAGTCTGGACAGGGTGTGACATCTCAATTCAGGACCGATGGGGTCAATGTTTCCAAGGGGCTGGATCTTCTGTGGGAGACTGTGAGATGGGAATAATCGCTACCACTTTTCCGATGGGCTGAGAGAGGAGAGGGGCTTGCTCCAGGCCACAAGGCTCATGCTCAGCAGTAGCGCCTCGTCCCCAGGGCGCTGTGAGCAGCTGGGGGTGCAGAGAGGGAGAGAGCACACTTGTCTGGGGGACCATGAGGCTTCCTGGCTCTTGTCGGCTCTCCAGCCCACTCTCTGAACTGCTTCTACATTTGCTGCCTCAGTGGATTATGGCATCTTGAGCAAAAGGGCCCTTGGGGATCACCTAATCTACCTGCCATTTTACAGATGGGAAAATTAAGACCCAGAGAAAAGAAGGAACTTCTCAGAGGGTTAGCCAGTGAGTCAGGTCAGACAGGAGCAGGAACCTCAATTCCTAGGAAAGCCGCGTGGGTCCTCGAGTTCCTCTCAAAGTCAGGCGGTGTCTCTGAGAGCCTGACTTCCAGAGCCCCGGAGCCCCGCAGCCCTGGAGTGGACACGGGCCCTGAGCCAGCCTGCCCCCCTCTTCTCCGCCAAAGCTCAGCTCTCGGGGCTCTGGCACGGTCTGAAAACTCCTCTGCCAGTCTGCTCTCGGCAGAGTACAGATTATCACTCTTGTGCTAATTATTTTTATGATTAAAAGATGATAAATTATTAAACAAAGTCTGAAAAATGTGCCAAGATCTGCTCTGAGGCTGGGCCTGAGAAGTTGCCCCCTTGGCATCCATGTTAATTAATAAATGAGACTCTCGGAAGAGAGGAGCCACAGCTGGCACATCTGGCAGCCAGGCAGGGGCTGGCGGAGGGCAGATGCTGGGCAGGCGGGAAGAAGGGGGCTCCCTGGGAGCGCCCAGCCTGGGCTTTGGTAACGGAGGCACCTCCCTCCCTGCATCCAGCCTAGGATTCAGCAGAGGGTCTGGTGGCACCAGCATGACATCTGGTCCCTGGAAGAGGCCTGGGACTTCAAGCTGAGAAGTTATAGTTAATCCCACACCCTTATTCCCCTCCCCAGATGTGGGTGGGGAGAATCCCAAATGCCTAAAGGAAAGTAGGAGACCAAGACTCAAATCCCTGCCTGCCATTTCCAACTTGGGTAACTTTGGATAGGTCACTGAGTGAGACTCTAAGCCTCAGTTTCCACATCTGTAAAGTGGGTGGGAATGACATCTACTTTACAACACAAGAGTGTTGAGAGTATTAAATGAAATAATGTTTATAAAAAACCACCTAGTTCTTGCCCTGGTCAGGTGGCTCAGTTGGTTGTAGTGTCGTCCTTACATCGTCAGGTGAGGATTTAAAAAAAACAAAAGAAAAAAAACAAAAGACAAAAACACCCACCCAGTTCTTAGTAGACGGTCAATAAATGTTAGTTGAGCTGAGCCGAAGCTTGGGTTTACTGCTGCTTTACAATTTACTCTCTGTGAAATCTTGGTCAGCTTTACCTTTCTGAGCCTCAGTTTCCTTATCTGCAAAATGGGAATGAGAATTCCTAAATCTCAGGATCAAGGGAGAAACTTCATGTGAAGTGTCTAACACAGAGTAAGTGCTCAATTAACGATAGGTATTTAATTATAATTGTTTATAACTTATAATTGTTTATTACAACTGAAGTTTCAACATGAATTTTTCTCCTACCTCACAGATCCTTCTTCTCTGCCCCAATCGCTGGTTTCCTTCCTTCCAACCCCTACTCACTGCAGGGCCCTGGCTTTGGGCTCTGGTGTCTCTTCTTTTTCTTTACACTCTCCCTTGTGTTCTCACCCGTCTGTAAGCTGATGACTCCTGTGCTGAGAGTATTAAATGAAATAATGTCTATAAAAAACCACCTAGTTCTTGCCCTGGTCAGGTGGCTCAGTTGGTTGGAGTGTCGTCCGTCCATGATAAGGTTGCAGGTTCGATTCCTGTTCAGGGCACATGCCCAGGTTGTGGGTTTGATCTCCAGTTGGGGAGTGCATGGGAGGCAGCCGATCACTGTTTCTCTCTCTCCCTCTCTCTCTCTCTCAAAATCTATGAACAGCTCTAGCCTAGACCTCTCACTTAAAATCCAGACACCTATATCCAGTTGCCCAGTCAAACCCTCCCCTTGGATGTCTAATAGACATGTCAAGTCTAAAATATCTAATAACACATCCCAAACAGGATTTCTGACCTTCCTTCCACAAATCTGCCCTACTCAGCCCCCCCTACCTCTGTTCATGGCCATTCCATGCTTCCAGTCAGTGATGGTACCCTGGAGTCATCCTCGATTCTGCTCTTTCACATCAGATGCCTAAACCACCAGGGAATCTGGTCAGTGCCACCTTCCATTTCTGATAGAACCTGACCACCTGGCCATATCTCCTCACACCCCCTGTTCCTGCCCTAGGACAGAGCACCTTGTCTTGCCTGGATTCTTGCCGAAGCCTCCTAAGTGGTGTCCCTGCTCCAGTACTTGTCCCCCTGAGCTCTAGGCTCCACATGGCAGCCAGAATAATCCTTTTAAAACCAAGTCAGATTCTGTCACTCCTCTGTTTATAATCCTCCAGCAGATTCCTGCCTCCCTATAGCAAGAGGCAAAGACTTTACCAAGGTCACCAGGCCCCGTTCAGCCCCGCCTCCTTCCTCTCTGCCAGCCACACCCCCTCGTTTCTTCCTCAGACACTGCAGGCTCGCTCCCGCCTCAGGGCTGTTCACGCTTCTCCTCAGCTCAGATGTCATCTTCTCAATGAGGCTACTTGGACCATGCTATTTATTTTTATTTTATTTTATTTTTTAAAAAAATATATCTTTATTGATTTCAGAGAGAGGAAAGGAGAGGGAGAGAGAGAGATAGAAACATCAATGATGAGAGAGTCATTGATCGGCTGCCTCCTGCAACCCGGGCATGTGCCCTGACCGGGAACCGAACCCCGATCGCCTGGATCCTAGGTCGATGCTCAACCGCTGAGCCACGCCGGCCGGGCCGACCATCCTGTTTAAAAGTACATTCCCTTAACGCTCGTGCTGGGGGGATGCCGACTGGGGCAGCCACTATGGGAAACAGTATGGAGGCTCCTCAAAACATTAAAGGTGGAGCTGCCTATGACCCAGTGGTTCCACTTCTGGGAACTTATCTGAAGGAACCCGAAACACTAACTTGAAAGAATAGATGCGCCCCTGTGTTCACTGCAGTGTTCTTTACAATAGCCAAGATCTGGAAGCAGCCCAAGTGCTCGTGAGTCGGTGAGCGGAAAAAAAAAGCTGTGGTGCAGTTACACAGAGGACTGCTGCTTGGCAAGGGGAGGGGAGGGGAGGGGAGGGGAGGGGAGGGGAGGGGAGGGGAGGGGAGGGGAGGGGAGGGGAGGGGAGGGGAGGGGAGGGGAGGGGAGGGGAGGGAACCTTGCCTTCTGTGGCCGAGTGGATGGACCTGGAGAGTATTGTGCTGGGTGGGGTGGGGCAGTCAGAGGGGGACAGGTGCCGTGCAATTTCACTTATATGTGGAGTCTAGTGAACAGAATAAACTAACAAAATAGAATGAGACTCACAGCTGTCAGAGGGGAGGGGGAGGGGGGCTGGTGAAAAAGGTGAAGGGATTAAGTAACCTACCCCCCCAAACAAAATATCCTCAGAGAGAGAACAGGATGGTCATTAGCAGAGGGAAATGGGGGTGGGGAGAGACAGGAGAGAGTCAAGGGGGGATAAATGGTGATGGAAAGAGACACAATTTGGGGTGGTGAACACACACTACAATATACAGATGATATAGTAAAGAATCATACACCCTAAACCTATATAATTTTATTAACCAATGCCACACCATAGGTTAAATTTAAAAAAGCACTTATTCCCTTAGAATCCCCTAAATCTCGTGACATGCACCTACCGGGCCAGACAATAACACACCAGGCAACTATTCCGCTGGACAATATTGGGACAGGCAGCTACTTGGCTGGGTTAAATTGCAACAGGCGGTTACTATCATCAGAGGCGGCTTCCTGGCTGGGCACTATCGCAAAAAGCTGCTACTATTGCAAGAGGCAGCCAGTATCACAAGGAGGCAGCCAATATCACAAGAGGCAGCTACTATTCTGAGAGCCAGCCAGCGGGTGAGAGCCAGCCACTATCACGAGGTGCAGCTACTATCGTGAGAGGCAGCCAGTATCGCGAGAGCCAGGCAGCTACTATCGCGAGAGGCCGCTACTATCGCGAGGGCCGGCCACTATCGCGAGAGGCCGCTACTATCGCAAGAGGCAGCTACTATCGCGAGAGGCAGCCAGCATCGGGAGAGCCAGTATTGCGAGAGGCAGGTATTATCTGGAGCGGCTGGACTGTGTTGTGACAGGCATTTCCACGGTAGGTAAGAGTAGTAAGGGGGAAAATACAATATGTTTTAAAACGGGACCAAAACCAAAAAAAAGTGTACTCTCTGCTGGTATTCGTTACTGCTCTTTCTCTCCTGCATAGTGTTTATCATTCTTACATACTTGTTTCTTATTTATTGTGCTTCTGTCTGTCCCTTCCTCCAATAGACAGACTGTCATGCTGTAGTCCCATACCATGCAGCAAGGGGCCCTCCTGGAGGAGGCGCCAGCGGCATGAGGGCCACGGCCTGGGCACACAGCCAGCCCCTACCTCAGGCACCGCGGGCCTGAAAGTCGGGTGGGCAGGCAGAAGAACAAACCAGCCGTTTCAATTTTAAGATGAGCTCAGTCAAGAGGCAGAAAAGGCTCTAGGGAGGAGGTGAGACTGAACCACATCCTGAGACAGCCGGGGCTTCCAATAAGAAAGGGGCACCCAGGTAGAGGAGTCAGCACGAGCAAAGGGTTGGCACCCGGAGGAAGCCTGCTTGGAGAATAGAAGGCGTCGGCGTGGGGGAGATGAGCCTGAGAGGAGGCCGGGGTGCTGGTGCCGGTGGTGGGAGGGGCCAGCCCACTTAGATCTCCTGATTCCACCTGGGCCTCTGCGCTCAGCTTAAGCAGATGGGGCACATTCCCACCCTTGTGACTTCCCAGAAGGGAAGGGGCGGTCCAATTGCCAGAAACACAATACAAGCAAAATAAGAGCCATATTTCAATGCATCTAAGATGCACACTATTTTCCACATTACTAAGAAACACTGCCAGTTAGTGTACACCATGGCATTTATTTTGAGGCCGATGTGAAAACCTGTGCATCTTAAAATTGCTACTGTGTGATCACAGGGTGGTACTGAACCCTTACCGTGTGCTGGGCCCCATACAGTCCACTTCAGATATATTGTCTCACTGAATTCTTGCACCAACTGATGAACACAGAGAGATTAAGTAACTCTCCTTCCAGCTGGTGGTGGCGGAGCCCAGGTTGAAACCCAGGCAGTCTCTTAAGTATCGTCTTCCAACAGGAAATGGAGTGTGAAACGTGGAAGCCCCATGAAAAGACAGGAAATCAGCCATGCAAATAAGCAATGGTCTATTCATTCAGAGGGCAGACCCACACCTCAGCATTCCTTTAATCTGACCCCCACCCCCAACATCCTCAGCTTGCTCTGTCTGTGCTGGCTGCTTGTCTTCTTGACCCCAGGTGGGTCTCCATGGTGAGGCAGACCTACCCTTCTCTCTTGGTTCTTGGAAAGCCGTGAGCCTTGAGGCCACAAACTTCTTGTGGCCAAAGGGGCATCTTGGAAACTTTCCGACTTTTCCAAAGGGATCTGACTCGTAATCTCCTCCTGCTGGGGATCCCCTAGTGGCCCCTCACAGCCTTTACTGCCAATGCTCTTGAAATGGCTGAAACCAATGGGTTAACTTGCTTTCCCTATTAAATATTTACATAAACACGCTCGGGAAGGTGTGTGTAAGTTATCAATAATGCAAGGCCAGCCTAGGCTCGGTGAGAGCTAAGAGACCCAAATTGTATCATCATAATCCATTATTCACATATAATGCGTCTACCCTCCATTAGCGCAGGCAGGAAATGCCCCTGAGTGCTGGGCAGGGCTTTGCAAAGCGCAATAAATGGCGGGTAGACACATGGTGGGAGGGTGGCAGCTGTAGTTAAACAAGTGTAAATTAGCGCCCAACCTCGCTCCCGGCCTGCATCCCAAGCAGCAGCATGGGCCTGCCCGGGAGTGGGGTACAGGCTGCAGGGAACTCAGCATCACTCCCTCATGGCCCCCCCTGCCACCGAGGAGGAGCCAGTCTCTGGCCACATGGGAGACCCCTCGGAGCTTGCAGGACTGGGCTGGACTCTCAGCTATGCTGCTCCCTGGTGACCTTGGGCTAGAGGGCAGAGTGGGGCTGCTCTATAAACTGTCCCACAGGGAGCTTTGGGGCCCATCTGTAAAAGGGGGACAAGAGTTACCAACTCACAGGGTTGTGCGGTGAAGGAAATGAAATAAGAAAGGAGAAGTGCCCTTAGAGAGTGAAAGACTACCCCCTTGCCCCACAGGAAGATTCAGAGCTAGAGATGAGATGTGGGCAGCTTGGGCCCCAAATGTAAGTGATGTGAAGGCAAAGCAGGGTGAAGACAGTGGTTTCACACGCTCCCTTTTCAGCTTCGCTGTCACTGCAGGAGGCTCTGTCCCTCTGAGCCCCACCCTACTGCCCTGTGCTGTGATCAGCCTCCTGGGCTCAGTGGGCACACCTGACCATCGCCCCCTACCAGGGTGTCATCAGCCCACAGGCTGCCCTCATTTTCTCCGTCAGCATCATATTCCCCTGGGAGCCGGGTCCCCAGAGCCCTGCGTCCTGCTTGTGTGGAAGGTCCCAGCCAGGGCACGCTGATGCTTTGGATTACCCGTGAACTGGAAGGCAGCACTTGGAGGCATGAAGAGCTCAGACCCGGCGTGAGGTCTGAGTTCTAACCTTCACCAGTGACTCTGTGGTTGGGGGAGAGTCCCTAGGCCTCTGGGCGCGTTTCCCTCCCTGTAGGATAAGGGAAGTAGTCAAGTGAGATGACGAATACCAATCATTTAGTCAATGTGGAGTGCTGAGTATGTCATCTCCTGCTGGGGGCCCCCTAGTCTCCCCTCCTGCCCCTAGGTCCCTGCTGAGGAACAGAAGCACAGTGAGAGTCCAGAATCAACTATTCTGATTCAAGCCATTGCTAAGTTTTGTTTCCACAGCTAAAGGTGGATTTTTCTCTAGCACAGTAGCTGAGTTGTGGCACACAGATCCTGGGCCCTGGAGCCCAGAGGATTGGGGTTTGAGCCCATTCACCTGTACAGGGGAGTCACATTCAGCCTAAAGCTGACCTAGGCAGCCCCTCTGCCCACCTCCCCTGCATGGTGAGGGGCCATGAGCCCAATGCCTAGGGCCTGGGAGTGATGGCTGGTCAGTGGAGCCCACAAATACATGCTAATCTGGAAAAGCAGGGAGCAGGTCAACATGTTTTGTACTTGACCAAGAAAGGTGTGGCCGCATGGGCTGGTATGCCCCGGCCAGACCAGTTCTTTGCTCAAATGTTACCTCCTCAGGGAGGCCTTTCCTTCCCTGTCTAAAAGTTGCCTCCTCTGCTTTCTGTCCCTCCATCTACTTATCTTCCCATCACTGAGCACTACTTGACATCTTGTCATGTACCTATTGGTTTACTTGCTTATTATGTGTCTGCTTGGCCAGAATGTCTGCTCTGTAAGGCCAGGAATCTGGTCTGTCTGCTCTTTTCCTGTTCCCCGATGCCTAGCACAGTGCAACACCTAGCAGAGATGTGATTTATATTTATTGAATGACTTAATTGTTCTAGATTCAAGTCTAGCACACATCTGTTGAGCACCTACTCTATGCCAGTCGCTGCTCAGGTGCTTTTACATATGCTGCTCATTTAATCATCTCAACGATGAAGTCTATGAACATATATAAAGACCAAAGGGCACTGACATTAAATTGCAATTAAGGAAACTTGGCAGGAACACTCAGCATCCTTTCCCTGCCTAATTCTCTCACCCACTAAATGGTTTAATAATTGGATATCCTGACATCTTCATACTTTCTCCTGGTCTTTCCCTCAGTCTGGATCATCCATTCTCAAACATGGATGTGTTTAGGTAAGAATTGCTGCGCTGGCCTGTATAAAAAGAAAACTATGTTGATGATTTAAGGAATTTCAAGGGCAATTTAACTTGTGCAACTTTTCCCTATGCATCAGTTTTAGAACATAATGCTCATATAAGTTCACTGTACTAGCTGTGTGGCTTTGGGCAAGTTACTAACCCTGTCTGAGCCTCAGTTTCCTTATACGAAAGTGAAGATATTAATAGCTACTGTACAGAGTATATGAGATCTTATGTGATTTTTACATAGAGGCAATAGGTGAGTCTGAATCCTTCTTTCAGCACTTAATAGCCATGAGACCTTGGGCAAGTTATTTCTGTGCCTCAGTTTCCTCATCTGTTAAATGGAGGATTTTAACAGGGTCTGTCTTTTAATTGGATGTAACCCTGTTTGTGTTCTCTTGTGGGGAGAGCTGTGCTCTGGGTCAGAGCTCTCCAACTGTGGGTGCAGCAGTGGGAGGCTTTGCTTGGGTCTGCTCCCTGGCAGGTGAGGAAGCCCTTACCCTATGGGGGAATTCCAATGCAGTCTCTGCCTGTGGGTTAGCAGTAGGCAAGTGGTCAAAGAAAAACTTTAAAGAGGACACAGGTGGTTAGACTTGACAAGAGAGGTTCTAATAGAACTTTACTACTGAAATTTCTAAATGTTCTGTAGTCCTAGGTACTTTATGAATGACATATACTAGGCCTAGCCAGTAAATATTCATTCATCTGTTCATTCATTCACTCAGAAAATAGGTACTGAGTGCTAGTATTTGCACTGCACTCCTAGGCAGTAGATAGAACAAGTCTGACATAGTCCCAATCCTTATGGAGTATACAGTTTGGTGACTATAACGATAAAAACAATAGCAATAATAATAGCTTTCATTTACAAAGTACATTGTAATATGCCAGAGTCTGGGCCAAGTGCTTTACTTATAGTACCTTATTCAATCCTCACAGCATGCCTATAAGGTTAATATCCAATTCTATGGATAAAGCACTTAAGGCTCAGAGAGGTTATGTGACTTTCCTAAGGTCACAGCTAGTATGTGGCAGTGGAGAAACTTCAATACAGATCCCTCTAGTTCCACGGGTTCACTATCACTTTTTCCTCAGAAGCAGCTTCTGAAAAAGGAGAGTCTCCTGGGCTACCTGGGACCTTCCAGAGGAAGGAGAGACTGGTGAGGAAATGAGAGAACCACTGATTTCGAAATCCTTCCCTCAATGCCAAGTGTGGAGAAATTCTGTCTGGACACAGATGGCCGAGTCCTGGATGTGGTGAGCAGTAATAAGTCCCAGCTCAGCATGTGGGAGGTGGTGACTGTGAGGAAGGGATGGCCCAGGGCTTGCGTGGGCAATGGCCCAAGCTAGTAGTGTGACATCTTTACTGTCTGATTAATAAGGCCCTGGGGACAGCAGGCATCTGAGGCAGCTCTGAGGTTATGGGCCTTGGAGACTAGGAAAATAAATAGCCGTCAAAGGCCCCAGCCTGGTGCGGGGAGGATGTGGAATCAAGGTAAGGAGCCTGTCGGTTCCCCAGGGCTACATGAGGCGAGTGGGCAGGACCGGGTGCCCTGCAACCTGGCACAATGCCTGCTAGTCAGGGGATGGGCCAAACACAAGTCTCCCTCGGCTGCTGGCCTGGGAAATAGCTCTGTGGATGGAGACAGAGACCTCACTGGGGAGGGGCTGGGGCCAGGGGCTCAGGCTGCCTCTCTTAGGCTCCTGAGAGTGAAAGGAACCAGGAGCTGGGGCAGGAACTGGGCACTCAGCTCTGCAGCCAGTTCATGGTATCAGTTAGGGTTCCCCCGAGAAACAGATCCACTAGGAGTGATCTGATGGCTTTCTGCTGGGAATGCAGCCCTTGTGGTCATGGGAGCTGGTGGGTGGTGACGTCAGCCTGGACCCAGGTGACTGCTCCAGGCCTGGAGTCAGTAGGGCTGCTGGGAGGGGAAGCTGGACATGAAGAGGGGGTGGACAAGGACAGAGTAGAACCCAAAAGGATGACTTTGGACTCACAAAGACACTGGGACCCACATCTGTCTCTCATGGGGACCTGGTTGGTCTCCCACCACCTCCAATCCTCCAACTGATGATGTGAGTGCTCTGATGACATGGTAACATGGTGATGGTGTGGGCGATCTGCAGAGCTGGCCACTTTCCCATGATGCGGTGCACAGACCTGGCCCAGAGTGTGGAGAAGCTGAGGAAGGAAATCCAGTGGGGTCTGGAGTTGCCTCATGTCTGGCTGCTGGCCCAAGGCAACAGGTCAGCCAACAGGTGGGCAACCAACACCCGAGCCATGCCACTGCCTGATCCCACGCGGACCTGAGAGCAAACGTGGCTGCTGCTCCACTTCCGCCTTCCAGAGCTCAGGCGTATTTCTCTGTGGACACTCTAAGGGAGTTTTGGGAAGTAGAGGTCCAGCTTGGCTAGGCTGGCATAGTACAAAGTCCCTACACTTACTGCACGACTTTGGCCATGTCCTTGTCACCCTC
Source organism: Miniopterus schreibersii (assembly GCF_964146895.1). NCBI lineage: Eukaryota > Metazoa > Chordata > Mammalia > Chiroptera > Miniopteridae > Miniopterus > Miniopterus schreibersii. The sequence continues at coordinate 21,920,994 of NC_138109.1, forward strand.
TGAGTCTCAGTTTCTTCGTCTGTAAAATGAAAGAATGTGCTTTCTATTTTAACACACACACAAAACCCCCCAAGAAACCAAAAACTAAAACACAAACAAAGAAATAGGCAAAGGGGCATGGCTTTCCTCCTCTCCACTTTGTGTGCACATGGATGTGAGGTCTCCTTGAAATTAATCTGCAGATCCCTAGAACTTCAACACCCCACATGGGAGCACCTGGGCAGATCACCTTGCAGAGTCCACCTCCCTCTGACAGTAGAAATGTGGCTGGGCTTATAGTCAGGAGACCTGAGCCCCAGCTTGGCTGGGAGACCAAGCAAAGGCCAAGTCTCTCTGAACTTTGGTTTCTTCCCCTGTGTAATAGGGACAATTCTTTTTCACCTTTCAGGTGACCATTGCAGATGTCAGAAGCTGCAGCGGGCCTCAGAGTATATGACAGGTTTCTTAGATGGTGATTCAGAGCTGGCTCTGTGGGACTTAGCATGTAGTACTGAGGACTGGGAGATGGTTAAGTGTGGGAATTCTTTCCCAGGGAGCTCTCTAGCCTGTGAGGGAAATCAGCAAACCAATCAGTTGGTTCTTAAACCTGTATTGGCACACACTGATCACAGCACAGCCCAAACCACACTCTGTGATAGGACCCTAAGTTCTCTGCCGTGATGCTGGCATTCCTCTCTTGCCATAAACTCCCCATACATTCCCATCTTTCCCAGATCAAACTCCAACTTCCAGGCATAACTCAATTCTCTCTCTCGGCTTTACTATTTCTTTCCTGACTGTGTCCTGGGGTGGGGACCTCGATTTCACTGTTTCCCCCCCTCCTTTTCCGTGAAGGCAGTTATAGACAGACTAGCTTTCCATAGATTCTACTTTCTGCTTTGCGAGTTGGCTATGTTGGATTCAAAAGGTGGTTGTGTAGATATTAAAGTGATAACTGGGATGCCCAAGACAACATGGAAAGTGCTTACAGGTCACATGTGAAGATCTTGCATTCTCGCTTCTGGGAATCAATTCTACAGAAACATTGGCAGAAATGTACAAATATACATGTGCAGTGGCACTGAGCACTGCTTGTGACAAACATTGGAAATACCATAATTGCCTGGCAATGGAGGGATGAGTAAAATAAGCAATCACATTCAATGGCTGATAGAAAGGCAGATATGAGTCTATAGACACTGACGTGGAAATGTGTCCACAACACTGGGAAGCGGGAAAGTTGCAAAAGAGGATCTCTCTATATTTTTTGTAAAGAAGTTAGAAAGTGTACATATATGTGTGTATGTGTGTGTGTTTGTCGACACAGGAAAATATAAGAAAGGACAAACCTTAGATTGTTAATAGCGTCCATCTTAGAGGATGGGTGTCTAGGCATGGGGGTGATGTTCCCTTTTAATGTCACGTATCTGTATTGTTTGAATTTCTTACTGTGTGTATTGCTTATATAATTCAAAAAACAATAATTTTTGGAAAGAGAAAATGCTTACAACACAATGCCAAATCTAAAGGGTAGGATGTAAAATCGTTTACATACAGTGGTTACAACTCTACAGAAACCTGCCTCTGAGTGGACAAAGATGGGAAAAGGAGGCGCGACTGGTGGTGAGGATGGGGTCCAGGGAGGGGAGGGGCCAGCACCTCCCTTCATTACCCCCAGCCCACGTTCTCCTCACATGCAAGTGGCAGTGGGTATCAACTATTCAATTATTTTCAAATAGTTGAGCTCAGGTTTGGATTGAATAAATCAGATTGATGCCAATTTCCAGGGAAGTCCTTTCATATTTTATGATTCGCCCCCCACCTTTCCCTCCTTCCTTCCCTGTGTTCCTGTTAATGAACCTGGAGACGGCGAGGACTGCTCGGACGTCCCCACCTCTCAGCCCCAAATGGAAATGCTGCTGCAGAAAGCATCGTGATTTGGGGTTTTTTTCCTTTCCCTCCTCACAGTCCTGGGGAAATTGATATGCAGGCAGGATTACGCTTTGTTTAAAGCTCAGCCCTGGCTTCTGAAAGAATACATTATCCAAATCGGTGCATGTGGTTGAAATTCTGCAAAACTCAGTTGTGTCACACTGGCTTATCAATGAGGTGTCCAGCCGGGTATCATGCAGCACAAATGCCCAGGATCAGAGAGTATAACCGTGGAAAACATCCACTAGGAATCATTTCTGGAGTCAACTTATCCTGCTGGTGATGGAGGGCCGGTCGACCATGTAGCTCTGCCACGATCACCGCCACCCAAAATGCCATCCAACTCCCAGTCTTGGGGATAGGCACTGCTTCCTCCATTCTTTCCAGCTCTTTTAGAATTAGGATTTGTGCCCTGGCTGGTGTGGCTCAGTGGTTAAAGCATCAGCCTATGGACTGAAGGGTCACAGGTTCTATTCCCTGTCAAGGACACATACCAGGGTTGCAAGTTCACTCCCTGCCCCCAGTTGGGGGGCATGTGGAAGGCAACCAGTTGATGTGTCTCTCTCACATCGATGTTTCTCCCCCTCTTGCCGTCCATTCTCTCTCTGAAAAGCAATGGAAAAAAATATCCTCAGGTCACTGAGGATTAAAAACAAACAAACAAAAGAATTAGGATTTGTTCAAAGAATTCATTGAACATGAGAATGGAGACCAGAGGGTTTTTCTGTTTTTGTTTTTTTCGTTTTGGAAACAGATTTTAAGGAACCCAAGTTTGATTTGAAATTTGAAATTTGGCCTTCTGGCCCTGAGAAAGACCTGGACTTAGCTGTGTGTGTTTTAGGGTCTCTGTTGGTGGGTCTTGAATCTTTTTGGTGACTGGGGCACAGAGGGAACAACTCATTGGAGATAATTTGGGAGCCACTGCCATCCCACTTGCTCTTTAAATGTTAGAGTTTTAATGATTTAGGAACCAAAAAAATAACTAAGGAGCCCAGCAGTCATTATCTCAAATAATGAGACTTTTTAATGCAAAATCAATGTTTGTTATAATGAAAATAGATTCCTCAGCTCCTGCAGGGCCAAATGTACAAATCTTTTCTGCTGTTAAATAAAATGTGACGGCTCATTTTCAGGAGGACAGGGAGCATTTTTATTCAAGAGTAAAAATAAAATGTCAGAACTTATTTACTTTTATTAAGTGCTCATTCTCAATCAGATACTCTAATCAATAGCTAATTGGAGGCGAGGAAACGGAAATAATTTTTATGCCAAGTTGGGGAACGGAAGGAGAGTAGAAGGAAGGACAGCGAGAGAAAGCCACACCGCACATTTTCAGTTATAATAGTAGCAAACTTCACTGAGCACATGCATCGCGCCAGGACTGGGCTAAATGCTTTGCCTGTGTTGCATCGTCAAACCTTCACAATAATCCTATGATGCAGTGTTCTTGTTGTCCCTGTTTACAGATGGCAAAACTGAGGCTCAGGGAAGATAATTATCCAGAGTCTTATGTTGGTTGTGTGATAGAGCCAGGACTGAAAGCCAGGTGTTTCTGACCCTTAAGCTCTGGCTCTTAATTACTCTATTTATCTGTCCTCTCTATCTACCTTTTAAAAAAATGCTTCTTATTTTATATTTTTTAAATAAGCCATTCTTGCAAGGTTAGTTTTACCAACTGCAGAGCTTTTACTCCTATGAGCACTGAAACTGTAAACTTAAAATAATTTTGGAAGGTGAAAGTTTTCCTCAAATATATCACATATTTCTCTGTCTTGGGAAACAGAGTACATTGAACATAATTTAACTTTTTTTTAGTGACTCAGAACTGGTTTCCAGACTCAAGTCTGATGTAAGGACTCTAGCCTAAGAGGGAAACAACATGGAAGTGAGCTGCAATACCAGCTCTAACGCCTGGTGCTGTGGACTTTGGGCAAGCCTCCTGCTCTCCCTGTGACAGGAAGAACCTTGTAGTGCTTTATGATTGTAAGTCACAGGGAGACGGATTACATCAATTTAGGGAAGAACCTTCTAAGCATTAAAGTTACCTGAAAAATGTCTGAGCTGCCTCAGGAGGGAAAAAATGTCCCATTCCTGAAGGTGTTCAATCAAGACCAATTGTGGAGATGATTTAGATGATAAGGAAGTAGACCAGCTATCTTCTAGGTGGGGCAGCAGACTTTCTAGAAAGGACCAGTAAGCTCTATTTTAGAATTTGCAGGCCATACACAGTCTCTATCCCAACTATTCAACTCTGCTCTTGTAGAACAAGCAGCCAAAGGAAGAATATAAACTAGTAAGTGTGGCTGTGTTCCAATAAAACTTTATTTATAAACACAGGTGGAGGGCCAGTGCAGGTCATGATTTGCCAACCCCTGTTCTAGGCTCTTCTAATTAGAACTGTTATGATTCTTTTCTTGCCCCGTTATTGACCATGCTGGGCTGGCTGATGACTGGCACCAGGGCCTGCCGTGATCAATAATAATGAGTTAAATCTTACATAATTCTTGCTACGTACCAGGCACCTTTCCAAGCTATTTATATATATTAATTCCTTTAATGTTCACAACAATTTTATAAAGTGGATACCAATATTATTATTATAAGCCTCCTGAGGTGCAGGAGGTTAAGTACTTCACACGGGTTTGTGCGGCCTGTGAGAGGCGGAGCTGGCTGCAAACCCAGGCAGTGTGGCTCCAGGTCTGCTCGGCCATACACTACATCGCCTTGATGGTCCTCATAAAATGGCATATGTCACCCTTTACAGCCCATCAGCTGTGCTATCTCAGGCAACTCACCTCGCCTCTCTGAACTTCAGTTTCCTTGCCAGGCAATGGGAATGACGATACTTATCACACAGGGCTCTGCCGAGGCTGCATGGGATTACGAAAGCTCTTTACTTAGGGCCTGGAACATAACAGGTGCTCAGAGAATGCTAACTTCTGCCTCTCCCTTAGCCATTTCTGGAGAATCTGTGGGTTGCTGAGAAACAAGGAGAGTGCCTTGTCCTAGCAATCAAAGTGACAAGTCCCCACTGTCTCCTTACAGGCTTTTTTATTTTAAAACTCTAAGAGTTTGCGGTAAAATTGTGTTTTTCCTACAAAGGAGTGCTCTGGCCCTCCTTGCTGGGTGGCTAGTCTGAATTATGCCCTTGGCAGGGTGTCTGAATCTTTCTGGAGGTGCTTTCTGTGACTCTCATGGGGTCTGAACTGGGAACTCTGACCCCAGGTTTTGGCCAGTGGAGCCACCAGCTCTGGTCACTTCAGCCTGGGGCCAGAGAAACATGTGGACTGGCCCTTTGGTTATCACACCAAGAGATAAGGAATGTAAAGCATTTACATAATACCTGGCTTAGCATGTGCTCATTTCAGGGTGGTCACTGTCTCTATTGAAATGTATCAAGGGCTCACTTATGCCAGGCTCTGTGCTCAAGATTTTTCATAAGTTATCTCATTTTAACTTTCCAATGACTCTATAAAGCTTTTTCTATTATTCCCATTTTTCAGAAGAGGAAACTAAGGCTCAGAGATATTAAGATACTTGCCCATAATCACCATTAAGTGATGGAGCCACCCCTTCATCATACCTGTTATGTCAGCAAATCCTGTTTGTTTCTTGATACCACTCCCTAAACCCAACTTCTTACCACCTCCATAGCTATACTCGCCAGCTAGTCTCCCTGTCACATTTTATTCTCAAAATAGTCAGTGGGACCCTTTCTTAAAAAATAAGTTCTATCGAGGTATAATTATCATAAATAAAACTCACTAATTTTAAGGATATAATTCAAAGAGTTTTGATACATTAAACAGTCAAGTTCACTACCACCAGCACAGCCAAGATATGGGACATTTCCATGTGTGTGTTTGTAATAAACATTATGAGTTGAATCACGCCGTTCTTCCGCTCAACACATTCTAAGGGTTCCCATTTCCCTTAAGTGAAAGTCAGTTCTTACAGTGTCCAGGGCAGTGGCAAAGGAGAGGCCACATGTTTACCAAACCTTTCATTTTCCTCCTGGGCACAAAGCAAGGCTGTGTTTCTTTTTTAAATAGATCTTTATTGATTTCAGAGAGAGGAAGGGAGAGGGAGAGAGAGAGAGAGAAACATCAATGATGAGAGAGTCATTGATCGGCTGCAGCCCGCAACCCGGGCATGTGCCCTGACCGGGAATCGAACCCCGATCTCCTGGATCTTAGGTCGATGCTCAACCGCTGAGCCACGCCCGGCTGGGCAAGGCTGTGTTTCTTAATTGTCCTGGCATCTAGGTGGGGCCATGTGACTAGCTCTGGCCACTGGAGAGTGGATAGAAGTGATGTCCACCTCTTCTGTGCCTGGGTCCTAAAATTTCTAGAGAGATCCCACTTTTCTCTGCTCCTGTTGCCAGCTGGATGTGGGGGACCCTAAACAGTACTCTGAGGTCTGGTGGATCCAGGAGTCACTACAAAGATGAGTTGGGCACCCTCCCGTTTATGGAGCATCGTGACATATCCAGCAGTTGCACTGAGCCTTATGCTTTGTGGGACCAGAGCCCTGGAGGAGGTCTCTGGCTACAGAACTGCAAGGTCCCTGAGGCTGTGCTGGAAGGCAGCCCACCTGGAGAGGGGCTCAGTGTGGTGGCAGTGGAGGTAAGACAAGAAGTCAAAGCACTAATTCAGAAGAATATATGCACCCCTGTGTTCATTGCAGAGTTATTTACAATAGCCAAGCTATGGAAACAACCCAAGCGTTCATCAGTACATGAGTGGGTAAAAAAAAGTGATGGCGCATATACGAATATTACTCAGTCATAAAAAAAAAGAATGAAATCTTTACCATTTGCAACAGCATGGATGGACCTAGAAGGTATTATGCTCAGTGAAATAAGTCAGAGAAAAACAAATACCATATGATTTCACTTATATGTGGAATCTAAAGAACAAAATAAATGAACAAACAACTGAAACAGACTCATAGACACAGAGAGTAGACTGGTGGTTGACTGATGGGAGGTGGTTTGGGGGACTGGGTGAAAAAAGGAAGGGACTGAGAAGTACAGATGGGTAGTTGCAAAATAGTCATGGGGATGTAAAGTACAGCACAGGGAATATAGTCAATAATATTGTAATAACTATGCATGGAAATATTAGGGGAACCCTGTGTAAAGTATATGATTGTCTAACTGCTGTACACCTGAAACTAATACAAAATAGTATTGAATGTCAACTGTAATTGAGAAAAAGAAGCCAGGGATGCTAGAGGACTGTAAGGTCAAGAGAGTTTGAGGTCACCTAGGAGGTTCCGAGACAGCCTGAGAAACAAAGTCAAATTACGTCATTCCTGACTTTATGCTCAGAACCCCCAGGGCTTCTCACCTCCCAGGGGCCCACAGACCTTACCCAATCTGACCCCGCTCCCTCTGCTCCCCTCAAGGCTCTCCCCCAAGGCTTATTTGCTCAGGTGATGGAGCTCCCTGCCTATCCTCAAGCCCACCATGCTGCATCTCCTCCATAGTGTCTGTTTTTTGCCAGCTGAAGAACTTCCCTCACATACCTCACTGCTTGTCTCCTTAATTCCCTCTGGGTCTCTCATCACATGTCACTTTATCCACGGGGCCTTCTCTGGCCACCTTACACAAAGGAGTACTTGATTCCCTGTCCCCACCCAGCATTCTTTCCCTTTTCCCTGCCACTTGCCCTGACATCTTCTCCGTTTAGTTGGCTGTTTCTTGTCTGCCTCCCCTGAGCTAGAGTGTAAGCTCTATGAGGGCAGGGCTTTTTCTGTTACCCCCACACCTGTACCAGAGCTTGGCACATAGTAGTTGCTCCATAAATCTTTTGTTGAATGAATGAGTGACTACTACATAATCTTCATTCCCCAGCCATGACTGACAGACTAGAAAGAAAGAACCTCTGATCTAAGCTGGGCCAATCAGATTTTTCTCTACAGATAATTTGAAATTGGGTTTGAGAGCTTTGAGGTTCTGCTAGGGGCACAAATGCAGACCTGTGAGTCCAGGGGCTGGGGGGTGGCACTTTCCACTATGAGCCAAAGAAGTGGGAGGAACTGGTCTGCAGAGAGGAAACTAAGGAGCTTGTGGAGAATGGAGAGAGGCCGTCTGTGTTGGCCCTATTTCCCCCTCGCTTAAGTTAACTGGAGCGTTTTGTTTTTATTTGTAATTAAAGTCGAAATATCAACACTACCATTTATTGATCATTACTTTATGTATTGGAAACTGTGCTGACGTTCTTACATGCTTTGGGGGACCTGCGCAGGCCACTTCCTGTGACCTGTGCAAAGCCTCTGGGTCACACAGTGCCGCGGTGAGCACACAGACCTCGATGCAAGAGTCTTCCTGCCAATTTCCAATGCAGCTGCTCTGAGGCTGCCCTGAGGTTTTTTCCTGTCACCCAAGGGGTGCCCCAGCTGCCCCAGAGCCCCAGGCCTCTCCTTCTCACCCTGGCACATGGCACTCCCCCCACCCCAGCTGTCACTACAGGCTCCCTGCTCCTGTCACCTCCATGCCTGAGGCTCCAAGTCTCAGCAAGGCTCTGGGTTGGGCCTCATGGCTCCTTCTCATGACCCTGCTCAGGCCCACCCGGCGTCTGGCTCCTTCTCTCCTTGCCTCCTGAGCCCTACAGTCCCTTCCCCCAGACCTGACCCCAGAGCACGGAATCTATTGTCCTCCCCCATCCCAGCCAAACCCCAGGCCGACCTGACAGCTCCCCATTATGGATGCACATTTACAAACAGCTCATTTACATAGAACACAAGGGAATAGCTTGTCTTCAGAAAAAAGGAGACACCGGGTCACCTAGATAGGGTGGATCCTGAGATTAGGGAGCCTCCAGCCTTTCAGGCCAAGTGTGGGAGTGGGGAGGTGAAACCAGGCTGAGCAAAAAAGAAGTGAGGTGTTGGGCAGGCAGATGCTTCTTAGTGGTCTGTATTTATTTATTTATCTTTAGAGCAATTTTATTTCTTATCTATATATGTCCTTGTGAAACCTTTAGTGCCTGTGTTTTCATTCTGTCCAGCCCCAACCCTCACTGCTACCCTGTCACCATGCCCCCCCCCCCCCAACACCTTCTAGCTTTTCTTTCAAAGTCCAGCCACTGTGGTGCAGAAAGGAGGGTGTGCCGTGGGGAATAGTAGGGACTTTTCAGGAAGCCCCCTATTTGAACCCTACCACCATATTTGACAAAGGACTCCGTCTGGCCTCAGTTTCCTTGCTGGTAAAATGGGGATATTAGTTGCAGCTCCATTGCAGGGGCTGGAGGGAGGAAAGACGGAGCAGGTTCACGCAGAGCACTGCGCAGTACTGGGTAGAGAATAAGGATCCGTGTGCGGAGTTGTGTTATTAAGGTTTAGGAAACAGAACAATTCAACACCACAGGCTCCATCCTGGCCCCCACGCCACCCTCCAAGAGCCCCCATCCCTTATTCTTACCCGGGCATAGATACCCGCCCTCCCTAGCTGTGGGCAGGGGACGCAGCTCTTGGTTCCCTTGCCTTTTCACATTCTTCTCTGGAAATGGCCCCTCTCTTCTTGTTCCCTTCCTTATCTAGCAGTCCTTCCCGCCCACACACATCCTAAGAGGGTGACAGACACGGACCAGGGTGGGCTGGGGGGCAGGCAGGGCTGGGACATGCTAATGCAGCCAAGCAGATGGGTGCGGACTGGGAGCCAGGTGCCAGGCTAAGCTCCGCACATCGTTGTCAGAGTCAATCGCCCACCTTGTGCGATTCCTGGCAGGCGTTTCCCACCGAGTCCCGAAGTTCCCAGAAAGTGTCTCTATCCTTTAGTGACGCCTGCCCTGGGGATGTCAAGACGCCATTTGCCTTCTCTGCAGGAGGGACTCTGGGCTCAAGCTGGGCCTCAGGTGAGCCGTCTGAGCTACACCTGTAGGGGAGCAGGGGGTGGTCAGCCGAGGAAGGCTGGCAGGCGGCTGGCAGGGAGGCAGACGTGAGGCGCGACAGCCTGGCAGGCTGATAGGTGTGACTGGGGCTTAAAGCAGGAGGCGGGGAGGGATGAGGAGGAAGCGGCAAGAAAGGCAGTGAATTCGGACACGTGAAGCATTTGGAAAACAAAGCAAGTGCTCAATAAACAGGAGGTGCCATCATCGTTATTATTATTGTTGTTGTTACTATCGCTGGAGAGTTTCAATAAATGTTCCTTGGCTGACTAGAAGAGGGCAAGGCCCATTAAGCACCTGGTGGATACTGCTCAGTAAATCCCTAGCTGACTTATTGGCAGCTGGATCAATAATCAATCGACTCTGGGAGAGTCCAGCCATGGCAGGTGACAATGTGTCAGGATAAAGACATAAGTGGTGGTACAAACACCCTACCCCAATTCAAGTTCAGGTAAACTTGGCGTTTTACTTAGCCCCTCCTCTGAGGAAGCCCTCCTGGCTTGCTCCTGGCCCAGCTGCAGCCTCCCCTTGGTCACCCCCGATTCCGGTGGCCTCTCTGTGGCACAGCTGTGCCCTCCCCTTGCCTATGTCCTGGAGAAGGGGCTGCCCCCAAGAGAAACGAGAGTTGCTGTGCAGGAAGGAGAGGGAAGGCTTGTGCTCACCCCTTTGTGTGGAAGCCTGGCGACTCTGCTCAGTGCTGGGTAGAGGCGGAAGGAGTCCTGTCCCTGCTCTAACTCTGGGGGGGTAAGGGAAGGGCGATGCCTTTGGGTGGGGGTGGCCTGAGCTATTGGGACTGGCTTCCCGTGTGCCTTGACACGCTGTTACAAACTACATGAGCACTGGGGCTTCTCCTGCAGATCTCAGGGCTGCGGGGAGAATGACAGCAGGGCAAAGGGATCCTTAAAGAGCTCTTGAGCCCCACTGTCTTTATCCATTGCCTCCTCCCATCATCTGGAGTGACCTGGAGTATCCTCTAGGCAGCCTGTCTGCGGGGTACCTCCTGCAGCAGAGCGACTCTGAGCTCTGTCCTGCTCCAAGCCCTGCCTCTGGGCTGACTGGGACCCTTCCTTGGATTAAGGACATCTCTATGGGGGCTAGGGCTGGGGGCAGTGGTTTCCTTTCTTTTAAAATTATTTTATTTTATTTTTTGATTTGAGAGAGAGAGAGACATTGTTTTATTGTTCCACTTACTGTTCTACTCATTGGTTGATTCTTGCATGAGCCCTGACGGGATCAAACGCACAGCCTTAGAGTGTCAGAATGATGCTCTAACCAACTGAGCTGCCGGGCCACGGAGCCAGTGGTTCTCCTAAGGCAGAGCCCCTTCCTGTCCATCTATTTCCTGTGAAGAAGGGACCCCAATGAGCTCTGGGTGCTTTGAAGACAGACACTTTCCCCTCTATTACCATTCTCTGCGCCTCTGCTCACTCTCCCAGGGGCTGCTCTGAAACTCAGACTCCTGCCTCTCTGACCAGAGCCGGGGTGGACCCCACCCCTCATTTTCCATATGAAGCTTCCTTATTTTCCAGGATGGAGGGGCCACCCTCCTAACACCCAGGCTCTTCTGCACAGGAGGAATTTCCATCTCCTCTCCTTTCCCTCCTCCCTCAGGATGCCTTCCTTGCTCACCCCCACCCCCCCCCCCGCCTTCATCCGCCCCAGAGCCTAATTGAAGAGGCTCCGCCTGGCCGAGAAGATGAAAGCTTTATCTTCCCAGTCCATCCCGAAGCGTGTTAAGATGATGGATGAGTTTCCAGACCTGCATGCTCCTCCCAGTAGCATTAACAAAATTGCCTTTCAGGATCCCAACTCCCATGTCAAGACGGGCTGCGGTGGAGACGGGGGACCCGAGCTTTGGCACTCGACGGCAAGCATTAAAATCATTTTAATGCTGCATTTAGGGTTTGCGTTCCCTGTGTGCGAGGCAGTCCCGTCGCTGGCATCAGAACAAGATGAATGATGTTTGTTAAAAAGCTCTTTGGTGCGGCCTGATTGACCATTAGGAACACTCAGCTCGGAGCTGGGATGCGTGGGCCCGGCTTCTGGGTCTGAATGGGACACATCAGAGATGTTGTCACTGTCAGTCCTATTGGGTCACGGCCAAGTCTTTTCCTTTAGGCCTCTCAAACCTCCCCTGGGCTTCTGCTGTCAAGAAGTCAGAGACAGAACATGGGTATGAGAGCCTGGAGTTGGAATCTCACCTCTGTGACTGGGCTGCTGATTGCACTTGGCAAACCCTTTCCCCCTTAGCCAGCGCCATCCTCACCTGTGAAGTAAGGAGGTGGCCAGCTCTTACGGGTTGGACTGTGTTGCCCACAAATGCATATGTTGAAGTCGTAGACCCAACAGTATCTCAGAATGTGACCTAACTTGGAAATAGGACCTTTACAGAGATAATCAAGTTAAAATGGGGTCATCTGAGGGACCCTCATGCAGTATGACTGGTGTCCTTATAAGGTGGGGAGATTTGGACATAGACATATGCAGGGAGAAGCCACATGAAGATAAAGGCACAGATAAGGTGATGCTTCTACAAGCCGAGGACCACCAAAGACTGCCAGGGAACCACCCGAAGGTAGGGAAGAGGCATGGAACAGTCTTCACAGCCTCAGAAGGAACCAACCCCACTGACACCTTGATCTCATACTTCCAGCCTCCAGACTGTGACAAATTTCTGTTGTTTAAGCCACACAGTTTGTGACACTTTGTTACAGTAGTTTTAGGAAACCAGTACACTAGCTAGAGCGTCTCCTATTCTGATGCTCCCTGAGTCTGTGATTCTAAGATTCAGCCTTGGGTACCAGCTAGGGCAGGGGCAGCTGTGGGGGTGGGGTGTGTGTGAACCTGCTCTCTGCTGCTCCGGGGCCTTGTAGCTGAGGCCACTGGCTATCTTTGTTCCTGAAACTAAAATGGTTAAAAAGACCCAGGAGTCCAGGGGGACCTGCTGGTCCTTTGGGAATAGCTGGGTGGAGGAGCAGCTACTTTCCAATTGCAGGAGCCCAGGCAGAGCTCTGGTGCCAACTATAGGGCTGTCCACGGCCCAGGATGGGGCACCTGGACTTCCCAACTGGAAATTGGGAGCAGGGAGCAGGGGTGTCTGCTTCTGGACAGATGGGACAAAGTGGATATGTTGGGCCAACCTCCTTGACACCTCCCAGGTCAACATGCTTTACACCCAAATGAAAATTTAAAAAAATGGCATGGGAAGTTATCCACTGGAAGTAAACATTAGTGTGCATTAGAGAAAAATAGTTAAAATTCTTGCACACCTGAGTATGGCTTGAAATCCAGACCCAAGAAAATTGACTGACCACCCAGCACAGCCGCTTTGTTAACTGTGTTTTATTAATCCTACTGACAACTCTGTTTCTGCGTAACATTACTGCCTGCATTTACAGGTGAGGAAGATGGAGACACAGAGAAGCGAAGTGACTTGCCCACAGTCCACACAGACAGTAAGTGGTACTGCTTGGATTTGAACTTGGGGGATCTGATTTAAGACCCCACAATGCCCAAGGACTGGTATCTCAGGGACCTGGAACCCAGTGACACCAAATCTTCTCATGAGAGCCCAGGAGCTGGGGACCACAGAGCAACCCAGAAAGAGTAAAGGACCATTGTGATGTCTTTGAAGTTTTGAAAAAGTTCTACTGGCTCTAAGATATTGGTCAGAGGTGCCCGATGATCCATGGGCTGTATTGGTTGTGGGGCCCCCTTGCTTACCCAACACAAGTTTTGGTGGCTGAGCAGGGAGCATATGGTCTTTTGGTTCCTGGGAGGTGGCACGGGTGGGTGGCAGCATCTGCTTTTGGGGATAAGAGAGCCACCTGGCGCGCGCCTTTCCCCCTCTCCTCACCCACGCGGCAGGTAGCGCCAGGTGGAGCCGCAAAGCCGGTGGGGAAGGCCAATCAGCGAGAGAGCTGGGCGCGCGGGCCGGATTGCACTCGCAATCAGGGCATTTCACAGCAAATTGTGGTCATTTAGGCTTCTCGATGGCGAGCTTAATTTCAGGCCCAAGCGCAGAGGATATTCAGAGACACAATGAGGTAATTTCACATTTTAAAGTAGAGAATGCAGCGTAAATTAGTAGAAAAATCATGACACTTATAAGCCTGTTCTAAAGATGTATTGTTCCCTGTTCTTCTGGGAGGAAAAAAAATCAACTTCTATGAAGATTGAATTAACTGCCGGAGGAGAATTCCTCAGACGGCCAAATCATAAGGAGAAATCTATTTTAGACTTGGTCGAAGGCTTTTGCAGAAAGTGGTGGGAAGAGAGTTCCCAAGGAAATGCAGGTGCTGTCGCTGGGGTCTGCACACTTGGGCATGGAGGGTGGGGCCTGCTTGTGGGCACCCCCTTGAGTTGTCTAACCACTGAGGTCAGATGCCCCCCAGATAGTGGGACCCACTCCCTTCAATTATGGCAACTCTGAATTTACCATCCAGTGAAACTGTTAGGTGCATGGCTTTTAGAGTCAGGCTGCTTGGATTCGAACCCCAGCCCTCCCTCATTAGCTCTGTGACCCTGAACAAGAACTTTCCATCCTCAGTCTCATCATCTGCAAATAGAGAAATAATAGCACCTATTTCATGGATCATTTGAGAGGAGATGCATATAAAGAGCCTGACACATGGGAAGCGCTCAGATAGGGTAACTGTCTTGGTTTTGGATCTTCCAGGAGAGGACCCTGAGACAAGACGTGAATAAAGGTAGGGGAGAGGGGGTGGGAGGTGCCCAAGGCAAGGGGGCCACCTCTGTGGGCAGTCAGGCCTTAATCCCGCCAAAGAACTTGGGTAGCAATGTAGAAAATGTGCCTTAGAGTTGGCCTACACAAAGGGCGAGGGAGCTGGGGTAGGTACCATCAAATCCTGAGTCATTCGCTGGGCTGCTCCAGGTGGTTTTAATTTCCTGTGGTTTCTTGCCTCTTTCTGCCTCCAAGGTGTCAGGCTGAGCTCTGGGAGCCAGAGAAAGCCCCCAGGCATGAAAAGGCAGGTCGTGGGGAGTCAGGGCAAAGGACACAGGCATTTGCTATCCTGCTACTGGCATTGTGATTCTAGGCCCTGCCCAGGCTTTTCCTTGCACTGTGGTAGTCTTTCATTCCAGACAGGTGCCACGCTGGCTGCCTGTCATCCCACGGAGATGATAAACTCTGTGTTCTAGTCTCAGCTCTTTCCCCAGCAAACTGCAAACTTGAGCTCCTTCTGACCCTTTCTCTGGGTCATATTGTCCTCACGTATTTTGGGACATCCTTTGAAGTCCCACCTTGACCTGAAATAATGACTTAGATGGTGGGGGGTAGGGGTGGAGAGGCAATGGGCACCCATTCTCTCACCTCTCCCAGCACCCAGCTCTGGCTCCTGGTCTTTGTTGCATGCTGCTGGATTGTGCCACATGGGGCTGAAAACTAGAGCTCTGGCCAGAGGGACAGGCTCCTGGTTTCCTGAAGCAGAGAGAAGTCACTGGTACCTGGCCTGTGGAATGTCCCTGCTGGCTCTGCGAGTGCCCAGAATGGGTGGGGTGGGGGGCAGAAAGTGATGGGGAGAGATGGTTCCAGGCCGTAGTCCTAATCTTGGGGACCAGGACAGCAGGATTCCTATTTATTTTAAAAATGACACCCATTTTAAGGTGAACCCATCAGAGAGCTGATGAATTTGTCTCCAGGTGGCAAACACTGGAGCATGAGATTAAACTCTGCACAAGGCATGTCCCCACTTCTCTTAGTCATGTTCCCTGCCTCCCTTGTATCATTCAGGTTCAAAGAAGACTCTCCTTGTGACCCTACTGGCCTTTTTAACCCACTGAACTTTTCATGAAGAAACCCCAAATGCTAAAATATTCTTTGCCCCCCGTCCCCACTTATGATAAGTTTCCAGTTGTTTTTTTGGTTTTTTTTTGGGGGGGGGTGTGTGTGTTTCTCAGAAAAATCAACTTTGATGTTGATCAAAAGGCTTTTTCAGAGACCTGGGTGACAGCCCAAGGATCCAATGCTGGAGGAAATGCAGGTCCCCAGAGCTGGTCCCGGGACTGGAGAGTAGAGTGCAGAGGCTGCCAGCTGTCCCTGGTGTGGGCCCCTCCCCAGTGCCACCTGAGCCACTCATCCCCCAGGCTGGCAGCCTCTCGGGACTTTGTCCAGTCTGGGACTGTGGTGTCCTCAGCCCCTCTGACGGCTGATGGCAGTGAAATGGCTGCTCTGAGAGGCAGCTTTCTACAAAGACAGAAATAATCAGATTGCGCAAAGGGGGAAAAAGGGAAAATTGAGCATTATGAGGGTGATAATTCAGAAAGTGTCAGCTTCAGAATAATTGAATCGGATGACATTTTGTGCTACGGGAAACAATAGCAGCTAGCCCGCTGCCCGTCTGATTCATGTCTGGTTCATGTTTAACAAAACAAGGGCAAGGGTCACACAGCCACGAGCCCCATAAATAACCTGTTAATGGGATTTCCAAACAAGCTGTCCTCAGAGTGGCTTTCCGTCTCACTGAGAGAATATTAAAATGCAAATGGATTCGGGCTGTGTCTTCATAAACAACCGTGTTCATTTAACCTCCGACCTCCCCGCTTAACTGCCCATTCCAGCAATTTGTACGGGCTCCTCCGCCGCCAGCTCCTCGCGGTAATTCAGGGAAAGTGCATTAAAGGAAAGGGTTACAATTTGCGATGCTCAGTTAATCACGCTATTGAGATGTTTATGGACAGAACCTCACTCCTCCGTCTCGGGCCTGCTGCCCACACGGCCCACATGCAGCCGGTGGCTCCTTTTGTTGTCCGAGACCCTGATGAGGGCGGGAGCCGGCTGCCTTCCCAGCTGAGCAGGGGCCCCTCCTTGGGCCTCTGACCGCCAGCCTGGTCTCCCTCCTTGGCTGCTGCTCTTCTTGGGGTCTGGCCAGAGGCCTCCAGTTAAATGCTTCTCCCAGCAGATGGTCTCAAGGCTTGGTTCTCTTTTGTGAATATGGGCCAGGCTCTCCCCAGGCAAGTGTCTGTCACTTGGTTTCTTCCCGGGATTCCCCTGTCTGTTCCCTCCAGGACTGCCCTGCCCCCAGTCCTGGCACTGGCCTGGCAGAGGGCCCCTGCCCTGACCAGCTTTTTGAGAGGCAGCTCAAATGTACATTCTCCTCCAGCCTCCGGGCTTTTCCCCCGAGCCTTGACCCTCCATCTATCTAGCTGAGAAAGAAAAGGGAGACGTGAGCCAGGGGCCAGGGCGTGGGGGTGATCCCCTGGGCATTCATTTCAGGGGACCAGACAGGCACTGTGTGTGTGGGGGGGCTCCGCTAGCTCCTCGGTTGCCCAGACTGATCCCATGTACCCTGCACGCTTCAGTTTACAGAGGACTTTTTCATGTAGCTGATTTCAGCGGATGCGTTTGGTGTGTGGCGCCTAGGGGTTCAGTCATGAGGTTTCACCCCTCTCTTAGAGATGAAAACAAACTCGGAGGGCCAAGTGACTTGCCTGAGGCCGCCCATGAGTGGAAGGCAGGGTGAGCACAGGCCTGGCCTGACTGGAGGTCAGGAGCTCCTAGCACCCTGGCTTCTCTCTGAGGAGCAGAGAGAGTCTGTAAGAGCCTGGGCTGGAGTCTCTCTCCTCTCTCCTCTCTTGGGCAGGAGAGCAGAGGAGGGAAAGCCGTGCTGGGGAGGGCGTGTGGGAGTGGAGAGAGGGCGTCCGTGTCATTGGCCCCAGCTGGATTGATGGCTTCCCTCTCTGGAACTGGGCTGCCAATTCCAGCTGAATTTTGTGTGGTTTTGTGCAGTAAGTATCTCTCCCTCCGCCCCCTTACCAGGAAGGGAGGGAAAATGAACCCCCAATAATTTCTCCAGTTCACTAATGGAGACTCGGGCCTCTGGGGATCACCAAAACCAGAAATATCCAGCCCTGCTTTGCTCACCTGCTTGATAAACTCAAATATGTTTCTAGTTAGAAATCTGTATCAGTAACTACAGATGCAAGCCTGTTGGAGCCGGCTGGGGCTGTCGCCACTGGGCTACGTGGGCCTGTGTGGAGGTGGCTCTTCCTCCCACTCACCCCATCCTTTCCCCCATTCCTCTTATCTCTCTCTTCCCCCTCCCTCCCTCCCTCCCTCCCTCCCTCCTTCCCTCCCTCCCCCCTCCCTCCTCCCTCCCTCCCTCCCTCCCTCCTTCCCTCCTCCCTCCGGTTCAGCGCCTGAGGCCTGGCACAGAGGTAGGTGGCAGGGGGACCCTCCAGAGGGAGGCCAAGAGTCCTGCAGCCCTGCCCCACACTCCCTGTTAGGTTCCCTGACACCTTCCTCTCACAGATGGAAGTTCTGTCTTTCTCTTCCTCTCCCCTTTTGTCTGTTTTGTTTGTTTCTCTTGCTATCCTCTTTGTGTCGCATGGACTGTCTTGTTCTCTGTACCTGTCTCTCCCTTCTGTCTCTTCTTCTGTGTTTTCCTCTGTTTCTCCATCTTTGCACGCTCTCTCCTTCCCTAATATCTCCCCAATCCATCTACTCTGTCCACTGCCCTGCCCCACTCCAGCCCATCATCACTTGCTGGGGTCCCTGTAACGGCCGTATGTGTGCTATTTGTCTCTAGCCTCACTCCATCCTCTAGTCTCACAGCAATTTATCTAAAATGTACATTGGACCTCATCCTTCCCTGGCTTAAAATCTTTTAAGGCTCCCACTGCTCTCAGGATTAACCCTAGACTCCTATTCAGACATGCCTGGCCCCGATCAGATCACATCCACCTCTCCAGACTCATCTCTCTTCACTACCCTGGGCTCCACGCTGAAGTATGTGTGTAGAAACACACACAGAATGAGGACCCGGAGACACACTTACCTAGAGAAATAGAGACAAGAGAGATAGAAAGGGAGGGGAGAGAGATAGAGACACAGAGAGACAGAAACAGAAGAAGATGCTCTGTTGGAAGAGGAATGCATCCTTCAGCTCTCAGCTCTCCAGGCCCTTTGTCCCTTGCAGGGCCAGGTCACATGTGCAGGGACTTCATACCTACCCAGATTGTCTGACACTGGAACTTGTACTCCTATCCGCCTTGGCACACTGACTGATCTGAAGGGATCTTAGGTGGGAAGGAGAACTTTCTCCCCCCCCCCCCCCCCCGGCCCATTGACCCCTTGGAAGGAGAACTTTCTTGTTGAGCTAAGTGAGAAGTCAGGGGCATGGAGACTCAGGCAAGTTTATAGGTGGCTGCAGGACGTTGGTGACTCCATTTCTTGGTCATGTAGGAGGTGAGGCACTGCTTGTGGAGTGTGTAAGTCACTAAGGAGGGAGGAGAAGGGAGAAGACTTGGACGGGTCTTGGAGGGTCCGGCAACAAGAGCCAACCAGGAAAACACCAGAGGCCTGCGAGGCAGCAGTGGGGCCCTAGGTGATGACCACGAATTTGTGGCAGGGCCACCCATGTGGCTGTATGATTTCCTGCAGCAGGGTTTGGCAGATGGGCACTGAAGCCTAAAAGGTGGACAGGTGGATTAAATGGGAGTGGGTTTCTCTAAGGATGTGATGGAAGAACAAGAGTCAAAAGAAGACTTTGGCAAAAGAGTGGATGCTGTAGTAGACCACAGGACGTTGGTGGGGTTGAAAAGGAAAGAAGGAAAAGTTGGGAAAAATTAAAGGAGAAAAAAATGTTGGTGGCTTTACTGAAACGGAAACAAGAAGGCGAGGGGCCTGGAGGAAGAGCAGCCTCAGTTCAGAGAGGGCGGGCAGATTCGCCTGGTTCAGACAGGTGGGTTCTGGGTAATGGCACAGCACAAGGTTCGTGGAGCAGTGGCTTCGGTGCAGCAGGGGATCGTGGAGGCAAGCAAACCACTCACAGACATAGTGGCTTGAAACAACAATTTCTTCCCTTTGGCAGCCATCGTAGAAGCGCCAGCGGTCAAAATGCAATTCACTCCCTTTGTGACTTCTGACTGGAGCAAGAACCATAAAAGGCATTTCAATGCACCTTCCCACGTTCGCAGGAAGATTGTGCCTTCTCTTTCCAAAGAGCTGAGACAGAAGTACAGTGTTCGATCCATGCCCATCCAGAAGGATGATGAAGTTCAGGTTGTGTGAGGACACTACAAAGGGCAGCAAACTGGCGAAATAGTTCAGGTTTACAGGAAGAAATATGCCATCTACACTGAATGAGCGCAGTGGGGGAAAGCGAATGGTACACCTGTTTGTGTGAACATTCATCCCAGCAAGGTGGTTATCACTAGGCTAAAGCTGGACAAAGACCATGAAAAGATCCTTGAACATAAAGCCACATCTCGCCAAGGAGGAAAGGAAAAAGGCAAATACAAGACAGAAACAATATAGAAGATGCAGGACTAAAGTAATCTTACATACAACTTTCATTAAAAACTTAAAATGAAAAAAACAAACAAACCAAACCTCACCACCAATAACAATGTATTATTCTCAAGTCTAGAGTCAGATCGGAAGTTCTGCTGATCTTGACCAAGCTTGGCTGATCTTGGCTGGGCTCACTCATGTATCTGAGGCTGGCTGGCATGTTGGTTGGAGCTGGCTGGTCTAAGATGGTCTCACTCACAGGTCTTGGGTTTGACTGGCTGTTGGCTAAGGTTTTAGGGGGCACCAGATATCATGTCTCTCATCACCCAGCCCAGGCCCAGATTGCGACTGTGTACAGCATCACCTCATCTGCATTCTATTGGCCAAAGTGAGTCATAAGTCAGGCCTCAAAATCAAGGAGTAGAGATTCCTGGCTCCTCTTTATGGGAAGAGCTGAAAAGAACTGTGGCCATTTTTCAATCTAGCACAGTTAAGGCCCCAAGAATTCAGGGGGTTGGACAGATCATTGGTTCCAACCCTCAGCTCCTCCAGGATGTAGACCAAGAGCCAGGCTCTAAGTTCTTCAGAGAGTGAGGGGGCGTGACACAGAGTGCTGTAGAAAGCACTCAGGAAGAACAGAAGGCGGAGCAGGGCCTCAGAGGAGTGGCTGTGTGTGTGCATGTGCGTGTGCGGGGTGAGGTGTGGGGGATCGAGAGGGTGCCAAGCTCTGATGGGATGAGGGGGTGGCGGTGACAAACTGGGAAGCAGTTCCTGGTACTTTGCAGAAGTGCAGCATTAGCGATTCTGTCCCTTTCTTTCCCTGCCCCACCCCCATGCTGGTAACTGACAGAAGGTCACTGGCCCATCAAGACGCTGCCCAGGGGAAGGTTGCTACATCAGCTCTTTCTTATTGACCGGACTGTCTTCACTTTCTTTCACTCAACAAGTAATTATTGAGCATCAGTCATGTGCCAGGCTCTGTGTGGGGACAGGAAAGAAGACACAGTCCCTGCCCTTGGGGAACTCAGAATCTAGGGATTACAGCCAAGGTGTGTCTACAACACCTGCTCACATGTGCATGCACATGTGTGTGTATATGTGCACGTGTGTGTGATATGTATATATACACACTACTTCCCTGGCACCCACACATGTTTTATGAATTAAAATATTTATACTTGCTAATAAAAAAACAAAACTTCAAAATCATCCTGATCATTTCTCTTTCTACTTCAATCTCTGACAAGTCTGAGATTTCTCTAGAATAAAGAACAATATTTTTAAAGGTAACCACAAATTCTATTCAATGGCTTATTTGAAATCTCCCATATTCAGGCTGACTCTTGAATATATTTGTATGAACAAAGGGAATGCCAGGAGCTCTCTTTAAAAAATAAAAAATACAGAACAACAATAGCAGCAATAATAATAATAATTTCCATATCTGTGACACCCTGTAATTCCAAAAGCGCAAACATGCATGTTATGTCACTTGTCCTGTAAACAGCATCTCAAGGTTGGTCTTCAGGCCTCTGGGAGGTTTATGAAACCAAGTGTAGCTTTAGTCCTGCCCTAACTAAAGGGCAGGCTGGCAGGGTCTCTAGGTGAAAATCAACTTTGGAAGGTTAGGATGAGCCCTTCTAAAGGGAAGAGATGCCTCCTCTATCCGTTGTCCTGTTCTCTCTCCTTGGACAGGACTTAGGCTCCTACCAGAGGACTGCAGAGCCAGGGCCAGCACTGGGTTCCATGGATCTCCATGGCCAAAGTCATTGCTGGTGTCCCCTGTAGGTCATCTGAACAGAGATGTTCAAAGGTATTTGGCTCTATGGGTCTAGGGCAGAGCATGGGCTGAAGTGGGAAATTTGAGGGCCGGTCGCCTTTAGGTGACAAATGAAGCTGTGGGGATGGCTGCACTTACCCGAGGAGAAGTCTTGGGGAGAGAAGAGAAACAGGATGGTAGGGAGAGGAATGGAGGAGGTAGGAGGAGGGCAGAGGAAGAAGTCCCTGTCCAGGAGATCGAGAGAGATTGGCCAGGGATTTTGGAGGAAACTCGGGAGCGTTGTCATGGAGCCAGAGGAAGAGAGCTTTTTAAGGTTAGAAGTGTCAGATGCTGCAGGGTGGCCCACTAAGATGAGGGCTTAAAACTCTCCCCCAGTCACTGAGGCAGAGACTGGACAAGCACCCGCTGTCCTGGAGAAAGTGGAAGACAAGCGTAGGTCTAAACACCCGCCTCCGCACTTTCTCTTGGCAGGAGCAGAAGTGAAGGGCTTTCAGGACGAAATATCTCTTTGGAGATTGGAACAAACGCCCTGCTTATCATTTCCTCCCGGGGTTTCCCTAGCACCTCTCTGCCGAGATAGAAATCTGAGGCTTGTCATCAAAAGTGGGGAGACAGATCATGACAGCCTGTCCTCTGAAACCTGCCCGCTGCCTCCGCACCTGGAGAGCCCCTGGAGGCTCCGGGCCCCAGCAGGCGGGCGGAGGAGCGGCCCCCCACCGCATCTGCTCCCCTCGCCTCCTGCGGGCAAACACCTGGAGCCCTCCTGGCAGGCCCAGGGCTGTCCTGGGACAAAGCCCCACATGTGACAGTGGTGTGTGGCTGCACCGTATCCAGTCCTCAAGCTATGCATCCGGCCACCTGCAAACACACGCATACATGCACACACGTGCACACACGTGCGCACACACGCGCGCCCCTGGCTGCGGCATTCCATCACCGCTGTGCTGGGAGGCAGCTGGGGTAGAAGAAACTGTGCTGGTTTGGGATCCAAGCTTTCAGATTTCATACTAGCTACATGCACCAGTTTTGCCTTTTTTCCCCTTCATTTGATAAAATGAGGATCCATTTTTTAAAAGAGTGCCTAAAATGCAGTGACTAGCTAAAACAGTACTAATTAAGTGCCAGGGACTACGCAAAACTCTTTACACACATCTTCTCATTTACTTCTCAGCATGACCCCATAAGGTACGTTCAGGTATTACTCCGTCTTACACAGGAGGAAACTGAGGCTGTGAAGGGTAAGTGACTCTTGATCCAAGGCTCACAGCTGCTAAGTGGCAGGGCCGGGATTTGAATCCAGGCAGCTGGGTTCTGAGCTCTTGGGCACTTCCTTTCCCAGCGATGTTTCCTTTTCACCACTCCTCGGGAGCATCACGCAGAGGCATCTTCTATAGTCCTGTCTGCTTATGTCACTCCCCAGTTAAAGCTACACATTGGCTTTCCTTCCGCTGCGTATTAAAGCCAGATGCCTTGGCTGGGCCTTCAAGGTCTCATTCCTCATCTTCCCTCACCCAGACCTGGGACTAGCACCCGGTGAGATGTGCTGTTTCACAAACACGCATTGGAGTCCAGGAGGAAGGTGGCGGGTCCTATAGGGCAAGGCTCGGGTCATCTCATCTCTGAGAGCCTCCTCCAGCCTGGCTTCTTCTTTCCCACTTCCACTCCTCCCCAGATCCTAATTTCCAATAAATGTTTGTGCAAGTAGAAGCTAATCATGGGAATAGCAGCAGTAGTGGGACAACCAGGGAAAGTTAAATGGAGCAGTTATATACCCCACTTTGTGGTTGGCTCTTTGGGGCAAGGGAAAATGAAGACACTTCGTCTCTCTTCTTAGGAGATGACAGGCTCTATGACATGCAGGAGACATGGAGGTGCTAATAAATTCAGTCTTAACGCTATCTGGAGGTTATATGTTGACAAAAAAATGAGAAATCAGGGTAGACTTCCTGGTGGGGGAGGGATGGTATTAGCACCAAGCCTTTTAAGGACTAGGAAAGGAGAGGGCATTCAGAGACTTGAGAGAGATTTGCACATTAAAATGCTTTCATCCCTCTGGTCCATCCGCACCAAAGCCCCACTTCCCCCATCCCTGGATCTCTGGGCCTCTGCCAGCCCCTGCCGTCTCACCTCCCACCACTCCTGCAGGTGAGACTTCCTATAGTTTCCTTGTGTCTTTTCCTCCAGGTGGGTTGTTCCCTCTGATGCCAGGATGCACCGCTCCCCCACTCTTGCCTGGCTAACTCCTCACAGTCCTTTAGTCTCATCTTAAATGTCACCTCCTCCAGCGCAGGCTGGGCCAGGCACCCTGCCTGCCGTTCTCAGGGCATCCTCTGCTTCCCCCAGCACAGCACTTCCCAGCCGCGCTGGTTAAGGCTCAATTCATTGTTGGCCCCACCGGTAGGTAAAACCAGGGAGGCCAGGGCCTGTGTGTCCTATTTATCCCAGTATCCCCCAGCACCTGCACTCAGTAGGTGCTCAATAAATGCCTGCAGAATTCATGACCAAGTGCTTGACCCACAGCAGCCAGTATTTTCACCTTTGCCTTGAACATTCTTTCTGGCCAACGCCTCCTCCTCTGCTGTCCTCAGCCCTGGCCTCCTGGGTCCTGGGTCCGGCCCCGGCCCCGACCCAGGCGGGAAGAGTTGTGTCGGGGCCCCGGGGGCGCTGGGGATGTCTGAGAACAGGGCTGTGAAAGCCACCATGGGCCCGATCCGGAGCGCTTGTCCCTGCTAATTATTACGGACAAGCCTCCTTATTGAACCCCGTCTTCTTATTGACATTCGGAGGCATGAGCCGAGGCTGTTGTTTTAAAGGCACTCATTAGCCACACAAATCAGTCCTGTTGACAGAGCGCCTTTGAATTAAGCATCTCGCCGTAGTCATTGGACAAGGAGCAATTTATAATGCCATTAGCAACGCTTTCGAAGGTTACAGGCATCAAAAATTGTTCAGCCGTAATTATTCTTAATGGATACAAGAAATAAACTGACGCAGGACAGCTTTTTCATTAGCCTTCAATCAAGGCTGATGGCTTTGAGAAATGTACAGTAAGTGCGTTTTGGGGAGAAATAATGATGTTACAGCACCTTTCCCAGGAAAATGCTCTTGGTACACAGCTTAACTTTTAATGGCCTTAATTTGACATAATTAAAAAAAAATTCTGAATTTGTTTTTGAAGATCTTGAAATAAATTATTTGGTTCCTATTTTTTAACCCTTGGGGGGACTGGCACTAAATAACAGTAAGGGAGTGAGGAAGCCAGTCTCTGGGAATGAAGGAGCTAAATGAGGAGCTGGGCTTGTAGGACAGAGACCTCCAGGAAGGCCACCTGGCCTGCAATTGTGAGGGCTGCACCCCACCCCAGGGTTTCGAGTGACCATGGTTTTCTGAGTAACCAGGCCCAAAGGGATTCAGGGGCAAGTCTATATCTACAGAGCCCATTTGTGTCATCCAGAAAGTGGGGCTCATATACAGAAGGAAAAAGGAATCCCACCCCTTGGGGCAGGGCAGGCTAAGGAAATAGCAGAGTTGGGAATGAACCCAGGTCCTGAGCTGTGGGACCTCAGGCAAGTGATCGCATCTCTCTGAGCCTTGTTTCTTCATCTGTGAAACGAGATACCTGAAAATACAATACTTATATCCTGGGGCCATTGTGAGAGTTTGAAGAGAGAATTGGTATGAAAGTTGCTGGCCAGTACCTGGAACATAGTAGATGCTCAGTAAATGTTCATTCCTGAGGTCAGGGCTTGGTCCACCTTGCTGTGGTAGTTCCTATTGGTAAAGGCTAGCGTACCAAAGACACTGGAAATATAAGATGGGGACAATTATGTGTGGCCCCAGATCAAAGAAAAAATTGATGATTTCTAAGGGGGATGGATCAGTTGAATGCAGGGCTTTTTTGGTATGCAAATTTAGAGTAGAGTAGAATTGCTGGGACAGTGAAGGAGACGGCACAAGGTAGGAAAGGCCAAGCATCTGCCAGTCGATCCTTCATCAGGCAGAACTCAGTTTCTCCTCTAGTAAATGCTAAACAAATCCTTCCAGTCTATCAGACTGAAGGTGGGTCAAATCCTAACTTGCCTGAAGTGCCCAGGTGTCTGGTGCAGGCCCAATCGTACCAAGAAGGCACTGAAACAAAGGTTACCAGAGTCATGCTGTGCAACAAGGATGAGACAGGCTCACTGTCATAATCACCAGCACTCAACAGGCTTCCTCGGTGCCTGCCAGGACCCGGTGATGGCAGACACAGCGGGACAGCCCAGGGTCAGGCCCACAGACCTGGTGTCTAGCCTTGGCTCTGCACTGCCCACCGTGGGGCCATGGATATGCTGTCTCTTCCTTCTGGGTCTCAGATCCCTCATTTGAAAATGACACAGAGTAGCTGGAAGTTACTGCTTCAGACACTAGGAAAATTCAGCAAACTAACTGCCTCTCAGGATTCAATCTGCACCGGGCCTGCCTGAGAACAGAGGCATGACCAGGCAAAGGCTTAAGAGACTTTCACAGCAGAAATGTTGTCAATAGAAAGCATTCGGTCCACTGGCTTAGTGCTTTCCGGGACTCAGGAGAAATGGCCACTGCTGCATCCTAGCAGTGTGCCTTAGTAGGGCATTATGGTGAGCAGAAGCCATGGATAGGCTCAAGGTCAATGCTGAAAGAGTGACGGAAAGCTGGCAGATCTGGGTTCTACGTCCAGCTTGGCAGTGAATTCCCTGTGTGACCCTCTGGGGCTCAATTAATTTCTTGGGGCCTCATATTCCTTATCTTTTTATCCTGTGGAATTTGGACTCAACACAGTTTATATTTTCCTCTCCCCCCTTCCCTTCCCTTCCCTTCCCTTCCCTTCCCTTCCCTTCCCTTCCCTTCCCTTCCCTTCCCTTCCCTTCCCTTCCCTTCCCTTCCCTTCCCTCCCCTCCCCTCCCCTCCCCTCCCCTCCCCTCCCCTCCCCTCCCCTCCCCTCCCCTCCCCTCCCCTCCCCTCCCCTCCCCTCCCCTCCCCTCCCCTCCCCTCCCCTCCCCTCCCCTCCCCTCCCCTCCCCTCCCCTCCCCTCCCCTCCCCTCCCCTCCCCTCCCCTCCCCTCCCCTCCCCTCCCCTCCCCTTCCCTTCCCTTCCCTTCCCTTCCCTTCCCTTCCCTTCCCTTCCCTTCCCTTCCCCCCTCCCTTCCTTTTTAGCTGCCAAATCTAATTTTCAAGTTCACACTTACATAGATGCCTAATATATAAAATAAATAAATTTGAAGCTCATTTGGTTGAAGTGTGAGTGTGGTCCTCAGAACCTACCCCATGTAAGGTTCCTTTACAGACCCATAGGACTCCTCAGAGCGTGGATGACCCCTCAAGAGATGGCCCTGGACTCCCCTTGAAACTACCTCCCACTCTCTCCACACTCACTCTGTCTCTCTCCCTAATACTGGCCAACTTGCCAGTCCCCAAATGCGCCATGTACTGTCTGTCACTCCTCCCTGCCTTTCTTCAGGTTGTTCTCTCTTCCTGGAACGCTCTTGCCTGTTGTCTGTCTTGCAAACTCTAATTCGTCCTTTGAGGCCCCCCTCAAGGCGACCTTCTCTGGAAGTTCCCACTGCCCCATGCAGGATGGATCTCTCACCACTAGGCATCTGTAGGACTTGGTAAGCCAACTGGTGAAAGATGGCCCAGAGGATATTTTAGCTACTGGGTCATGTGTCTTTCTTCCCAAACTGCAAATGCTTTAAGGGCAGGACAATCCCTGATTGAGCTTTCTGCCCAGTGCTGGGCACTAAGCATAGGCTGGAGGTGCCTACACAACACAGGACATGGCACACCATGAAGCCCAGTCATTCCAGGCCCTGGCACACAGTAGGTGCGCCTACCTAACGTAGGTCCTAGTGTAAGCAGGTGACCCCCCCATCCTAAGCTCTGGCACAAAAGAGGCATTTGTGGGCACACAGTAGGAGCTCTCTCAGCACAGGGCCTGGCTCTTGGGTGGTCGGTAAATATTTGCTAAATGGAATTTCAGTGGGATGAGAGCCCAGTTCTGGCGATTGCTGCCGGCTTCTCCCCCAATAAGCCAGTGTTTTTCCTCCCTTCATTACTAGTCAAAAGAGCAAATGTCCCCACCTCCTAAGGCCGGAGTGGTCGGGGCGGCAGGCCTGAGGGTGTGGGAGAGGTGTCTGGGGTAATGAGCGGGTACTGCTTCTTTATCGCCATCGGCATGTTCTCCAACTATTATTCCCCATCACCTTCCCACTTAGACTTCATTTGGACTCCTTCTGATAAACAGCAATATCTGTGCAAATTCTTGAGGCTGACCGCCTCCCCAGCCCAGGGGCCGCTCTGCTGGAACTCCAGATGTGTGATAAGGCAGGGAAATACATTTTCAGTCCACTAAGTCATCACATTTCTGACAAGGATGCTCAGGCGCGTGCAGATCTCTGATGACTAATATCGCCTTCACTCAGCAGAGGGCTTCAGAAACCATCCAAACCATCACCCAGCTGTCAGGTGTCAGCTCGTCCTGGGCTTCGCATTTTGAGAGGCCCTCCGAGGCGCTCTGAGTCCTGACAGGGCGAAGCAGCAGGCTCTGTGCAGAGGAAGAGGGTTGGCTGGCGGTCAGCGGTCCTGGGGCCCGTCCTGTCCCCTGAGGGTGACTTTGGTGGATCTGTTATTAACCTCTCTGGGCCTCAACTTCCCCACCTGTCCAATGGGGGAGAGGTGGATTTCAAAATCTCTAAGGGACTTTCCAGCGCCAAGACTGCAGTTCTCTTACTTTTCTGCCATTAGGAGCACGGGATGGCAGAATCTCATTGCTATGAAATATAAGGGGGGGCCTCAGAATCTTGGGGAAAAAGTAATAGGAACAGCTGTATTCCCAGGCATAATAATAACAGCAACTCCCACTTTCCCTGAGTTATTTCACCTATTTATAGCTCTGGAATCAGACAGACTTGGATTCAAAGCCTAGTTGTAGTCCTGACTAACTGTGTGACCTTGGATGAGTTATTTAACCTCTCTGAGCCCGAGTTCTCTCCCATGACATAAGGAGATAATAAGATTTCAGTGAGATGATATAAAGTACTTATAGCACAGGACTTAGGACACTGAAAGCACTAATAAATGTTGCTTTAAAAAGAATCGATGTTAATAATGATCCTTATAATACTCCTTATAAAGTAATGACTGCTATCCTGATTTTAGTGATGAGGGAAATGAAGTGCAGAGGGGCTAACTCACTTGCCAGAAGGTCAGAGCCTGGGTTGTCCCAGGACAATCTGACCCCAGGTTCAGGCACTTATCCCGTGCACTGTGCAACACTGCAGGAGGCCCTCAGCCCACCCACTCTGCGCCCCTCGCTCAAAACCAGCTCAGCTGGCCGGCAGTGGCATCCACGGAAATGAGAGTGATTGGCTGAGAGCTGGTGAGTTGGACGGGGTTGTGGGGAAGCAGCTGGCCTTTGGGGGCTCCAGACCCCTGAGGGGGTGGGCTAGGACTGAGGTATGGAAGTCATCTGGTCACTGCAATTTGGGCTTTTCTTTGGGAAAAATGAAGCTGAGGAGAAAATGGATTGCAGCCTGTTACAGACCCAGTGGCTGCAAATCATTCTGCAGATTAGCTTTCTATGGGAAAATCTATATACTAATTAACTCCATGGCCTCTCTAACGAGTTTAAGCACAATAAGGCCTCTGAAAATATCGAGGCATTTTGCAGCTGCCTTAAATTTTACCTTGGGAGACATGCTCTCAGCTCATGAGGCTGTTTGAGAGGTTCTGGAATGAAAAGGGAATCTTAAATGATTCATTTCCAAGGGCAGGAGGTGGGGAGCTGTGACTTTGGTTTATTGCAGAGGGAAGCACAGAGCTCCAGGCTTGTTGGGGTAGACGGAGTCCCTGCCTTGGTGGCCTTGGTTGGCGCCTGGGGTGGCCCAGTGTTTCTCACTCCTCCAAACACTCTGTCCTCAGAGTGAAGATGGTGAGGACATCGCCAGGTCTGGACAGAGACAGGCTTCCAGGGACTTGGCCGTGGAGACCAGGGCGGGCGCCTTCTGCTGACCTGCTGCTGTCCCGGCGGGACAGTGCCACTCAGGCCAGGGGAGGCGGCCGGCACATTCCCGTGTGCGATGTGGGAGACAGCCCAGCCAGCAGAGTCCCTGGGGACTTTACTCCTCCCAAGAGATTGCTCCCCCTGGGTACTGCCCGCAGACTGGGACCCTTGCCCGACACTTCTCTTGGATACCAGCTCGCGCAAGGAGTAACCGATACAGTTCAGCACAGCACACGCAGGTGTCACCTGAGAGGACACTTGCACACCCATGAGGACCCATGAGCAGCCACATCTATGCTCAGCCACGCCTGTGTGTATGTGAAAACACACATGCATGAGCACACTCGCACCTACCTCTTCAGCCACCCTACGCACAGCACTCAGGCTGGGAACACACTTGCTGCTGTTCCCTGGGGACACTGACCAAGCCCCACAGCCCCAGGCAATCCTGGGCGTAAGCAGAAACCCACCATCCCCTGGGGAAGTGTGCACTAGCGCCACTCACTGGCACCCTTCATACAGCAACCGCCAGGCGTGGCTCCGAACAGAAATCCCCGCAGGGCTGTCCACGGTCCCGACGTCCCTCCAGACGTCTGTAGGGGCCTGGCCTGCCGCGGCCCGCTGGCCTCGTGGTGTGTGCTTAGCTCAGAACAGGCACTCGGGAAACAAGGCCCTCTCCAAGAGTGATCTGTGGTGTTAACAGAAGGAGGGGGGCTCCTCGTTTCAAAAAGTGGGGGGAGGGAAAGAGGGCAGGGGGCTGCCCAGGCCTACCGATAATGGTGGATTCTCAGGCCACCATTAACCTTTTCTTTTTTTTAAATCCTCACCTGATATTTGTTTTTATTGATTTGAGAGAGAGAGAAAGACATCGATTGGTTGACCCCCATACATGCCCTGTGGGATTGAACCTACAACCTAGGTATATGTCCTGACCGGGAATTGAACCTGCAGCCTTTCGGTGTATGGAACAACGCCCCAACCAACCGAGCCACCCAGCCAGGGCCATTAGCCATTCTTGTTTCCCAGGTACCTGGACGCTGCGCTAAGTATTTGACATCACTCCTGAGAGGTGGGTCTGCTCATCCTGTTTCCCCATGAAGAGAGCGAGGCTCAGAGAGGTGAAGTGACCCGTCTGAGGTTCCATCGCCCTGAGCAGTGGGGCCTTGGCCAGAGCACGTCTGATCCCAAAGTCTGCTCTTCGCGTTAAGCTGCCTCCAGGGTGTCCGGCTAAAATGTCAGAGACCCCTAGCCAGGCATGAGTGGGAACATCTCACAAGTGAAAAAGGAAGATTCTCTGAATGGTTTCCCTTCTGAAAGGGAGCGAATTAGGCAAGCCCTGCAGTTTGATGGTGAAGGGACCCCTGGTTGGGTGACTTTGGGCGCGAGTCCACCCTACTCTCTGTCCTCTCCTAGGCCCACCTCAGCAGCCTTGGGCAGAGCTGAGCGCTTCCCCCTCTCCTTGAAACATGTTCTTCCACTTGCTTCCTGCACACGGTTTTCTGGCTTTTGTCCTACCTCGCTGGCCACCCTCTGGTGGTCTCTGCTGGCTCCTCCTCTCCTCCCCAGCCTCCTCACGGGGGGAGCGCCACGGTCCCGGCTCCTCCTGCCTCTCTTACCCTCACGCCCCTGGGATCTCATCCAGTCCCATGTTTTTAATCACCACCCTGAGTCCATGACTTTCAAACGTATACCTCTATCCCGGACTGTAACTCCTAACCCCAGACTCAGATATCTAACTGCCCCCAAATCTCCTCCGGGGGGGTCAAATAGCATCTCATCTGAGCACGTGCTGCCAGTTGCTCAGGCCAAGAAGACTTGGAGACCTGGACTCCTCTCTTTCTCTCACTGGTCACATCCACGGGGCGCACCCTGGTCCAAGCCGCCATCCTATGTCACCTGGATTATTGCAACAGCCTTCTTAACTTCTTACCTGATTGTGCTTCTTCCACCCAGGCGCTCTACAGTGTAATTCAACCCAACAACCAGAGAGAGCCCCGAAAATACAACTCACATCATAATTTTCCTGTGTTCAGAATCTTGCAGTGGCTCCCCTGTTTCATTCAGATTACAAGCCAAAGTCTGCAATGGCTTGAAGGTCTCCATGATCAGGCCCCCTGTGATCATGATCTCCCCTTGACCTCCCTGACCACCTCTCTAGAGACTCTCCCCCTTGTCCACTACCCCAGCCACAGGGCCTTTGCATCTCCATGCCTTATTGCCTAGAACACTTTTCCCCAGATGCCCATAGGGTTTACACGCTTACCTCCTGCCACCTTTTCGGTGAGGTCTACCCCGGCCATCCTTTTTCAGGGCCCCTCCCCCATTCCATGACAGGCATCTCCACCCCCCCTTATCCTGGGTGCCTGCACTGATTATATTTATTGCCCCACCTCCAGTTGGAATGCTCGCTCTGTAGGAACAGAAGTCTGTCTGCTTTGTTCCCTGAGCATCCCCAGTGCCTGCTCATAGTGGACATATTTATTGAATGATTGTTGTTTTTTAACCTCTGCGAGCCTTGGCTTCTTCCCCTGCAGAAGTGGTTTATTTGGGGGAATTAAATAACGTCGGTAAACACCCCACACTTGTGCCAGAACGACGCCCACTCCCTTCTCTCGTGAGCACTCTGGCTCCTCTCCGGCTTCTGTTTCATTTCAGAAGCCGCTGATGTTTGGGTGCCTTTGGCTCCCTGAGGGGAAGGAGGGTGGTGTTGGGTGGGACGCTGGTGTCTGGGCCTCTGACGCCCTCCCCTGGAGCCTCACCCTTGCCCACCGCAGGGCCACTGGAAGACTCCCCAGGGATCACTTGTTTCCCGGTTCCCTCTGGCCATAAACACAGCAGTAGCTGGGGTGTGGGAGGCACAGGCCCACACCTGCCCTGCACATTGCCAGAGAAAAAAATTGTGATGGTGGGAAAAGCAATAGAACGAAAGGAGAATTCGCTTCATAAATAGTGAAACAGATGATTTTCACAGTTAGTGAGGAAGGATTAGGAAAGGGCAGTAAGACATCTACGAGAACAATTTTCTTTTATCAAAAAGCCGGGGCTGCAGTGCTGATGTTTCCTAATGAAGGGGGCGCGGCGAAGGCGTTGTTTTTCTTCGAGGGCACGTTATTGTTATAAGGTGGCAAGTTTAAATTAACTTTTTCCCTCTAAATTGCAACACACAAAATCAGCGAAACAGGAGCCATAGTTCTATTTGCTCTGCAACAGTATAAATGTGTTCTTTTTCCTATACGGTGGAAAGTAAAAGCCAGGAAACTAGGCAAAACTGTGACTGGCTGAGCAGGAGTCACCCACGAACTAGAACTGGAGCCATAAATACTGGCAAGTGTGCCGGGCTCCCCCCCCCCACAACAACAAAAACCCGACAAATTTCATTATTCTGACTTCTGAGCGGATGACATGACTTCTGCAGCAGAAGGTGGCTACAATGGCTGCTTATATTCTTCCCCTGCCCTCCCCTCCCATTTTCCCCTCCCTCCCTCCCTCCCTCCCTCCCTCCCTCCCTCCCTCCCTCCCTCCCTCCCTCCCTCCCTCCCTCCCTCCCTCCCTCCCTCCCTCCTTCTCCTTCACACATGTTTACATCTCGTGCTTGACGCCTGGGCTGTAAAGACAAGGTAAGGGCTTTGACCTCACAGAGCTTGAGTCCTGCAGGAGGGGCAACAGCCACATCCTGTCACAGTTGTTGGTACAAAGGTGTGTGAAAACCCAGAGGAGGCGGGGACTGGGAGGGCTTCACAGAGGAGGTGACATGGAGCTGTGGCTGGAGGGATGAGAGGTTGGGGAGGCGGAGGTGAAGCTTTCCAGGAAGAGAGAAAAGCAGGTACAAAGGCATGGAAGCTAAGCTTGTGTATTTGGTTTTGTGTATGTGTGTATGTGTCTCTTTGTGTATGTGCGTACGTCTGTGTGTGTGTGTGAATATGTGTATGTCTGTGTGTCTGTGTGCATGTCTGTGTGTGTATGTGTGTGGTGGGGAGTGGGCCTGAAGGCCTGAAGAGATTGGCATATTGATGGGGACAGCCCTGCCCTTTGCCTCAGGAAGCTCTGCTCTGTCTGGGTTCCCTGTAGTCACTTCCCCATGGCTAAAATGAGGCCATCAAAGGGATGGGGACACTCCTCCTTAGAGGCCTTGGTATGGGAAGCAAAGGTCCGTGGCCGTGGCCCTAGTACCTTTTCCGTCCCTACCGCAGATGAAGGGAACTGGACTTTCCCTCCACTGGATTCCCTGCCCTTGGTGATTAGAGCTTTCAAGTCACATGAAGACACTGCCCATGACGCTTGTCACAGAAAAGTTTCATTTAATGGTGTCTCCCGAGACCTGGGAGAATTCCTTTGGATTCATCAAGTACAGACTGGGCCACACACAGGCTGGTGGCTCCCACTGCAGGGAAGCTGGGCCCGCTTGGGGGGCCCTGATCCTCAGTGGGTGAGGGCTCTCCCTCCCTGGCATGGTTCAGGGCGGAGGAAAAGCGCACCCAGTGGCCTCTGGAACTGGGTCCCAGCCTTGAGGCTCCCAGTAGCTTCTCTGTAGTGGAAGCAGCAAGTGAGAGGGGCCCTGAGAGGCCAACCTCCCTTCCCCTCAGGTCTGCACCCGAGCCCTGGGAAGTGGCTGCCACTGTGATGAAGAGGTGATTTCCCCCTCTTCTGAGCCATGAGGGCCCATGACCATCAACATCCATGGCCATTGCCACGGATCTGAGGCCTCTGGCAGGCTCAGGAGGAAGGGCCGATGGTAGGTGTGAGCTTCAGGAGTGCAGGGATTTCTGTCTTTCTGTCGTTGCTCAGTATAGTCACAGGCTTAGTAGGTACTTGGGTGAATATTTATTGAATGCACGCACACATACATGAGATTTAATGAACTTTTCCTCCAGCCTCTCCAATGAGCCTCACTCGGAGCCTTCATCTCAACCCAGTCTGCTCCTCTGAACTTGAGTCTGGCGTGTCCTTCCCAAGGAGCCAGGCTCAGGACTCATTCCTCTTTCCACCTCCTTGTCTAAGGCCGATGCTAAACTCACTCATGCCCAGAATGTACTTCTGACCTACCTCCTATTGCAGACAGCTGCACATTGGCTGAAATTTCTTATGCATTTGCCCAGATTTTTTCTTTATGAGCAAAGAGGCTTGAAGGACCTGACTGCTCTTCCATGAGAGGGCCCTGTGCCCGTGGCAGGCCAGGGACTCTACAAGAATCCCTGCTGCGCCCGGAGACAGAGGAGGACCAGCTCGTGGCGTAATCACTGCCCTGACATGTAGACAGACAGAATGGCTTGCCCAGAGCCACTTAACCAGTGAGACTGGCTCATAGCAGCTCGAATGTGCCGGCCGAGGATGTGGGAATCAGCTGAATTCTGGCTTCAGCACTTCAGCTCTTGGAGCCTCAGTTCCCTCAGCTGTAAAATGGACGTATTTTCTACCTCGGAGATTCAATGAGTTAATATGTATAATAAAGTGCTCAGAAGGGACTTTGGAAGCTGAAAGTGCTCACAAAATGTTGGTCATTCCTATCATTGCTGCGTATTTACTGTGGCCAAGATCTAGAGCTAAGAGTCTGACTACAGTATCTCTCTGAACCCTCACAACAAATCTACGGAGTCGTACAGGTGAGGCCCACTGAGGCCTGGAGAGAGAACACAGCTTAACCCAAACCACCGGATTAACTCCTGTGCGGTGGGGACAAGTGTGGACTCAGGCCCTGCTCACTCCGAGCTCACTCCTTATGGTGTTTCACCAGGAACTTTATATTCCCATCCCTGTGCCTGGCTGGCCCCTGAGGAACAACCCCCAGTGTGGACAGTGGACCGAACAAAGGGCCTGTGGGAAAGGGGGCGCCTGCCAGCACCTGGGGCTGCCCAGGAGTGCAGCCCACCTGAGCGCCCCAGGTAAGCAAACCTGGCTGAAATCTGGAGCCAGGCCTGCAGCAGAGCCCCCGCCCGCCCCTCCTGGCAGCAGAAGCAACACTTCTTTTTAAGTCAAATGTTGCCTGGAAGTCATTGCTTCAGCAATTACCTCTGAAACCCATTGTTTCCTCAGCCCCATTAACATGTCAGCTCCTGGCAGCCGCTGACGGGGCAAACACCCCTCGGAGGGCTGCAATTCAATTTAAGATCACCTCCCCTGCACCGACAGCCGCGGAGCCGGCCCATCTCCAGATTTCACCAAATCGAGGAGAGAGTCTCAGGGCGCAGTTTGATCATGCTGCTTCCTAAATTAAAAACAAAATTGTAAGTGTTAAACATCTTTAACAAGTCATTAAGCCCCAGCCATAATCCAGAAAAAGTCCCTTAATGAGTAATGACATATGTTGTGAGCGCAGTTATCTCCTAATGCTGGATGCTGAGATGGTGATGAAATGGCACAGTGCTCAGAAGGGATGGATCACCACTAATGGCAGGATAATTCGAGGCTGTTGGGCTGAGGACCCTGGAGGGCCGAGGAGGCAGCCGGAGCCAGGCGGCCAGGCTGTCTCACCTGGACTGGGGCGTCCTCAGTCTCCCTGGCTGTCCTGGCCCTGGAGCCTCCTCTCTGCCCTCACTCACAGACTCAGCTCTACTCCAGCTCTGCCCCAGGACTGTGGGAGCCCAGAGGTTGGGCACCAGAACTCATGCACTGTCCCATAGCTGTGGGTCCTCCCAGGCTCTCCCTGTGTCCCAGCCCAGGTCCTTGGACTCTTGGATGAGTTCAGCATTTTCTCCCAGTTCTATCATGGAGACTCTGCCTTGTCCCCATGTCCCCCTGGCCTCCCTGTCTCCTGCCCATCCCTCCTTCCTGGGCTCAGGATCCTGCCCTTGATGAGGCCCTGACCTGCAGCCTGGGCCTACATACACTTTGTGCCCCAGAATTCCTGCCTTGGCGCTCTGGCCCTGGCTGACCTCCTTGCTGGACCCCTGTCTGATGTTCATTTACCCCTGATAGAGTTCCAGACATGTGGAGAAACCAAGTAGCTGGCCCTCACCCCCAAGTCCCAATTCTTAGGAGAGAGAACATGTTTGACGGAGCTTGAGTTGCCTGACTGTCCCTACAGTCATTGGGCGTGGCCCACTCACAAGGTGATGAACAGTCCCCGGAGCATGGGGCTTCCTTTTTCCTCCTTGGATTTCTGTGACTTCAGCCCCACACATCCCACCTACCCACTGATGTCCTCCTTGCTGGGTCTTGCTCCTGTAGTCCTCTCTCCACGCACGGCAGAGGGAAGGATGCCCCTTAAGCCAAGGAGTTTTGGGTCAGAGAATGAAAATGCAGGCCTGAGCCCTTCTGTGAGGGGGGAGAAGCCTGGCGAGGAAGGGAGAAGCCAACTGAGGGTGTGGCATCAGGCCAGATCCGCAGAGGGTGGCTTCAGTCCCATCCCATAGGGGAGCCCTAGAGGGGAAGTTATACCCCAGAGTCACACCAACTTGAGCCAAGCTGCAGGTGTGGGGGTTAGAAACAAAGCACCCCTACCTCGCAGTTTCCCCACCCATTCATTCACTCACTCTCCCATTTATTCAACATGTGTTCATTGTCACACTCTTACTTATTGAGTGTTTACTATCTGCCAAACCTTGGGCTGAGAACTTTATATACTTTACTACATTGAAAATACAACCCCCCCCAGTGACGCAGCTACTAACATTAGCTGCATTCGATAAGGTGGAGACACTGAGGCCCAAGGAGGTCAGAAAGTGATTTGCCCAAGGTCATGCATCCAGAAAGTGGTGGACTCAGGATACAAACTCAGACTTCAGAGCCAGGGGGCTGTTGAGAAAAGGTATAGAGATTATATATTCTAATTTTTGTTTCCTAAAGCTCAGGCCTATATA
This sequence comes from Miniopterus schreibersii, assembly GCF_964146895.1. NCBI lineage: Eukaryota > Metazoa > Chordata > Mammalia > Chiroptera > Miniopteridae > Miniopterus > Miniopterus schreibersii. The sequence continues at coordinate 21,958,638 of NC_138109.1, forward strand.
AATATTTAAGACAGCCTGGCTAAACCCTAACACACTGTTCCCCAAACAGACCCAAATCACTTAAATTTTAACAGCGAATGAAATGACCGACTGAAATCCTGGCCCAACAGAATTTCAGGGCTGGGAAGGAGCTAAGAGATCTCCTGGACCTTTGCATGTCACAGATGAGGAAAATGAGGCCGAGAGAAAAATTGTCCTGAACAAAGTCCCTGAGCAAGTTCTCGGAGGAGCTGCCGTGACGTGGGCGCGCACAGTCTGCCGCAGGAACCGTGCTCTCCTGTTTCACAGCGGTCTGCTATTTTCAAGAGAGCTCAGGAAAACTTCTCACTGTGCAGTTTACTTAGAAACAACAGAGAAACATCGCAGAGGAGGATCGATTCCCGTCCATGCATTCAAAATTAGACACTTACAGGGCTTCCCTGCAGAGTTCTCTTGATTGGTGTCAGAAGGAAGCCGCATTGCCCATCAGCGGCTGGGGGTGCCGCTGGTGCAACCAGGTGAGGCCTGGAGGGCGGTGGAGCCTGCCTCAGGCTCAGGATGCTCTCAGCTCATGCTGGCTTCCCCCGGGCCTGTTGACCTCCTGAACCATTTCTGGATCTCATCCTGCCATCGATTCTCACGTCAAGGTTCAACCCGTATCTTTGATCCCTCTGCCTCCGTGACTCTTTTGGACCCAAGAACTTCTTGGCTGTCCTGCGCTTGGGATCACTGCTGCCTGACTCGAATGGCTTTCCAAAGCTGGGCATGCGCTAGATGCTCAGAGGTTATCCTTTGGCTGTGCATCCAGCACTGTGAGCCCCTCAGGGATCTTTGGTGTCAGGATGGATGCCCAGGAGCCAGCCACCTCGTTACTGTGACGATCAAAGGAAGGACATTGACACTGAATTACAGGCTTCAGCGCCTGGAAGGAGACGGCAAGGTGCTTGGACTGGGACTGGACTGAAAGTCAGAAAAAATAGTTGCCTGGTCCAGCCCAGCTGAAGTCAGTTGTGTGGCCTACGGAGAATTCCTGGCCCTCTCTGAATGTCCAGTGGGATGGGCTGGGGTGCGGTCAAGCACATACATCTTTGATTCGCTGGACTAGAGGAAAGGTCTGCATTCCACATACTCCGCATTCTCATTCACATATCTACCTAAGGGGACGCCCCCGTGGGGATGGAAAATGCTCCTCAGAGGTCTGCCACAGGAGGAAGCAGACTACAGGAGACTTGTCGTTTCCAGCTTCTGAGTAATCAAAGTGGATGGAACGGAGTGGGCTTTTCTCAGCTGTCTGGTGCTCACAGCTTGCTGGGCAAAGGGCTTGTCAGACACTGTGGAGCATCCTCCCAGCCCCTGCCCTACAGCAGCTGCTCCCCCATTCTGGGACCGAGAGAGGAACAAAAAAACCCTCTTTGTTCAGGGCAGACAGTACAAAGCCTTGTTGCCATAGCAGCAACAGCCATTTCCTCTAGCTCTGAGTGGCCTGGGCTCAGGCCCTGAGAAGCTGGGAGCAGAGGTCAGGCTTGTATGTGGGGGGTCTGAGTCACCGAGACCCCAGCAATGCGCCAGCGGGAGGAACAAGATGTTGGCAGTTGCCAAGGCTGCCTTCCTGTCACCACCCAAAGCTGGGCTGGGGGGGCAGCTAGGGGCTGGGGCGGAGGCCAAGGCTTGGGGACCCAGCTGCTGAAATAGGGCTGCCTGGATGCTTAAACCTTTCATAACCAGGCTGGCAAAGGAGCCTGGACATGCAGGGCTGCAAAGCCCTGGAGGAAGAGGTGAGAGGGCTAAGGGGAGGGGAAGGAAGGAGGTAACAGTCCTGGCCCTGAAATATTAATGGGGCCAAAGAGCTTAGAAAGTCCTAAACTTCTGGAAAGGAGTCCAACAACTTCTCCCTGCTGGCTTCCCTCTCTCCTGTATCTGTTGAGACCTCTGGGGAGTAAGTAGGGCCTGCTGGGGGGAGGTTGGAAGGACTAAGGGTAGCTTCTAGGATTTCCAGGAACTGCTGGTGGGGGGTGAGCACCTGGCTCGGCACCTGGCTTTTCCCCGGCAGGGAAAAGAGGTCACAGACAGACTTCAGCCTCGGTTCCCAGTTACCATGGAAATATGTACAAGATGCTTTCCTCTCGATGCCTCAGTTTCCTCATTTGTAAAATGGGAACACTGATACTTATCTCAGACTGTTTTTGAGAACATTAAATTAGTTAATGCATGCCAGGGTAGGGGTGCTGTTGGCCCATAGAAAGTACTCAATAAACAGTGATTACTAATAGTTGTGTTATTCGGTTGAACCAGATAAAAATGCCATTTTTGTTAGTCAGAAGTGGCTAAATATCAGCAGTTTCATCTGGTTCAACCTAACATCGTGGTGTGCTGACCCCATGACTGGGTGAAGCTGTGGGACAGTGTTCAGAGTTCTCCTGCGTCTCCCTGGGTAACCTTGGGCGTCAGGCAACTTGTCTGCACCTCGGTCCTTCCTCTGTGAGCAGGAATATGGAAGTGGTGTGTGGGTGACATGAACTGAAATAGCGAAAGCGCCTAGAAGGACACCTGGCCCAGAGCCAGTGCTAAGTGAATGTTTGTTAAGCGAAAAAACATAGTCAATTTGGAGAAGACGATGATTATTCCCAGTTACAGGAGAAGAAATAGGGATTTGGCCGGGTCACACCTGAAGCTGGAACCCGAGCCGTGTAACTGAGTCCGGTGAGGGCTCTTGCCGTTGACAAGCTGCTTGTCCTCTGGAGCCTCCTGTCCGGTCCGGCCCAGCCCAGGCCTTTAAGGAGGGTTGTCTGTCTGTTCAACTAGCTGGTCAGCTAGTCAGCCACCACCACTCCTCAATCAGTTCTGACATGTATTTATCCGTTTACCTCATTCCCTTCCTCATGAAACCGACTTCTGTTGGATGCTTGAATCTGGTTAAAATGATCTAGACACCTGTAAATTCGTTGTTAAAAGTCAGACTTATTGAGTGTAATTTACATGCAGTAAGGCTCACCCTTATAAGAATGTAGTTTGGTGAGTTGTGACAACCCCATACAATTGTTTAACCATTGCCACAATCAAGAAATAGATTTCCATCATCTCAGCTCTCTCAGATCTCTTGAGCCCCTTTGTAGCCAATTACTCCCCTTATCCTCAGCTCCTTGATAGCTTCTGATCTGTGTTCTTTCCGTATAGTTTTGCCTTTTCTAGAAAATAATATAAATGGATTCAAACAGCACGTAGCCCTACATTTGAGGTTCATCCTTGTGGGCATACGTATTAGTAGTAAGTGAATTTTTGTTGCAGAGTAGTACTCCATTTTTTGACAATTATGAATAAAGCTAATGTAAACATCTGCATACAGGTTTTTGTGTGAACATAAGTTTTCATTTCTCCTGGGTAAATACTTAGGAGTGAGATTGCTGGTTCATATAGCAAGTTATGTTTAATTTCATATGAAAGTGCCAAACTCTTCCAAAGTCACTGTGCCATTTTTCATTCCCATCAGTCATGCATGAGAGTTCCAGTTGCTCTGCATCCTTGTCAGCACTTGGTTTTGCCTAGTTTGAAATAATTTTTAACCATTCCAATAGGTGTGTGATGGTTTCTCATTTTAGGTTTAATTTACATTTCCCTGATGACTAATCATGTTAGACATCTTTTTATACGTTGTGTTTTTCGCCCCATCCATTTATCTTGTTTGGTGAAGTGTCTGTTCAAAATTTCTGTCCATTTTAAAATTGGGTTTTTGTTTTCGTATTTCTGAGTTTTAAGAGTTCTTTATTAGTTCTTGATCGGATATGTGCTTTGCAAATATTTTCTCCCTTGCTTATTTAACATTTCTTAACAGTGTCTTTCAAAGAGCAGAAGGTTTTCATTTTGTTGAAGTACAATTTATCAATTTTTTCTTTTATGGATCATGATTTTGGTGTGACATCTGCGAAGTTTTTTCCTAACCTAAGATCTTCTCCTTTTTTTTCTAGAAATCTTATGAGATCTGTGATCCAGTTTGTGTTCATTTTTATATATGGTACAAGGTATGGGTCAACTTTTTCCTATTACTGTCGGCATGAGGGTGTGCCATCGTCCCAGGGCTGCTTGTCAAGTGACCCTTTCTTCACGGATGCTTTTCCATCATTGTCAAAAGCCAGCTGACCTCATGAGTAGGAACTTACCGCCAGACACTATTCTGTTCTGTTGATCTTGTGTCTGCCCTTTCACCAACACCAAAGGTCTTGATTACTCTAGCTTTGTAATAAGTCTTAACATCACGTAGTGTAATTTCTTCAACTTTGTTCTTCTTTTTCCAAATTGGTTTGGCTATTCTAGTGCCTTTATTTTTTTTCATATACAGTTTAGAACTGACTTGTTAATTTCTACCAAAAAAAAATTGCTCATATTTTGATAGGGATTTTGCTGAATCTATGGAATAATTGGAGGAGAATTTATATCTTGACGGTATTCTTCCAATCCATGAACACCACCTATCTCTCCACTTACTTAGTTTACATTTTAATTCTTCCATTTTTGTAGTTTTTAGCAAACGGATAAAGGAGAACGATGACGACGAACTATGAAATCTAAGCGAGATGAGCAGGAAAGTGAAGTCAGGTACCAAAAGAACTTTGAGTTGTCTTGGGCAGCAGTGTGCTGAGTTAAAAACGCCCACTTCTCTCCACACTCTTTCATGTAGGGCGGCTTGTGAAGAGTTGTGGCCGACGACAGCCAAGCAGAAGCTGCCGCATGTGGCTTCTATTGGGTTTTTAAAGGGGAAAAACTCATCTGAGATGTGCCTTTTGCTATTTGTCTTTCTTCACTCTTTGGATGAGATGGCGAGACTGGAGGTAAAACTACTCTCTTGAGATCATGAGTGTGCCTGTTAACCGTTGCCACACAGTGCTGCGGAACAAACTACTCCCCAGCTTAGTGTCCCATGAAACTCCTGGCTCTCTGCAGTTCAGCTGATGTAGGTGAGACTGGGCCGGCCAGTTCGGCTTCAGGCTGCGGCAGCTTGGGTGGTGCTGCTCCAAGTGTCACTTCTCCGCCTTCTGGGGCATGTTCTTATGGCGACGGAAGAAGCCCAAGAGAGCAAGTGGAAATGCACGAAGTCTCTTTTAACTGTCACTCAGTCACTTTCTGCCTCATCCTATTGGCCAAAGGAATGGCGAAAGCCAAAGCCATGGGGTGGGGACATATTTTTCTCCTTCCAAAAGAAATGTAAAGTCACACGATGAAAGGCATGGATGGCTACAGGAGGCACAGAGCATTGGGGTCAGTAATGCTATTGACTGTGATGGAGATGAAAGCTACCCTCAAAACATGGCAGATCAGGAAGCCAGAAGGACTTTGGTGACTTCCTCCAGCAGTCTATATCTCGTTAGGGAAGGGAAAAATGGATTCCTATCTGGTTAAGCCATGGTAGCTGGATTTTCATCACATGCAGCTAAAGACAGTTTCTAAGTTATATTAAAAAAAGGAAAGAAGTGGAAGGACCAATGGCTTAGAGCTGCAATTGGATCAAAGAAGGGTACTCATGGAAACGAGAATGGTAATGCATTTCAATTGGAGGGTGAGTATTTTTAATAAGTGATTTCACAGGTAGTGTAGTTCCTGGAGGCGACAGCCCTCAAGTGTGACAAGTATGGCAGAGAGGAAACTGGAGATGATGAGGTCAAGGACCGACAAGCCAGCATGAGGGAAAGATTCCCCACCTGGAAACTCAAGACGTCAAGAGTGAGTTGGGGAGAAAAAAGACCAAGGTCCAGGGTCCAAAGCCTTCCCTGAAGGAGGAAGAGTGGTCAGTAGAGAACTGGAACAAGAGAGGGGTCGTAAGGGGTGAGGCGTTTACAAGGTGGGGGGATATGAGGATGCCCATGTTATAGTTATAGTTATAGTTATAGTACAGGCGCCCCTTGAGATTTAGACTCATACAAGAACCCTCCAGAGCTTTGCACTCTGCGACACCTAGGCACTTCCAACTCAGTGTATCCGAGGCCGGGCTTACCTACTTCTCTGCAACCCCCCCTCTCCCCCTGTTGTCTGTCTCAGTGAATGACCTGCCACCCACTCACCCAAAGCAGAAACCTGGGGATCAGTCTAGAGTCCTTCCTCTCCCTCTTCCGATCATTTATCCTACTAATTTTATATCACAAATATATTTCAAACCATCCCCTCTTTCCTTCGTACCCTATTTCAGGCCTCCGTCGTCTCCCACCAGTTCCTCTGCCTCGTTCCCCCAACCATGCTCCCTGCCTCCAGTCTCTCCCCATGAAATCCATTATCCAGCACCTCAGGGAACCACTCCAGTGTTGGCTGAATCTGAAATCACTCTCTGCACAAGAAACCGATCATGAAATACCTGCTTTGTCTCTCAGATTCATGAATATGAAAATGGATTCCTGAAGCTAGCAGGGTGGGGAACTAGCTACAGGGGATAAGAAGAGCTGAGCTGCTCTGGGAGGTTGGGGTTCACCCAGGGAAGCCCAGGCTTGTCCAGTCTTGGGGTGAGCTGAGGGGTGGCATCCTCCTGTGTATACCAACTGGATGGGCCCTGTTGTTGTGGGGACTAAAATATCCTCATATGCTGGCTGCCTTGGAGGTCCCGGATGTCTGAGTGTGGGACAGGGAGCTGATGTCCAGAGAAGAGGCCTGGGGGAGGGGAGGCCAGATGGCAAGATGGGGGGTGGGTGGTGAGAACAGTGGGGAGGGGTTGGCAGCAGCTGGGAAGGATCAATGTCTTTTCCCTTTCTATGTTTGCCTGTGTTGCTATCCCTGCGCAGATGAAAGAAATTCAAATAGTTATTGATTCTCGCTGAGGGGAGTGTGGGGATCTGGTCTGGCTCCGTTACAGCTGCACCCAGCCCCTGCCCAGCCTGCTCCCAGCCTAGTCCCTGGCCCTGGCCTGGCCCCTGCCCTCAGCCTGTTCAGCCCTGCTCTGGCTCCTGCCCTCGCACCTACAATAGTCTTTGGCTCAGGGTAGCCATGTGCTCAGTTAAAAATACTTCCCCTCGCACCCTTTCATTTATGCGGCTGTGTGAAGCAGTTCTGGCCAAGAAGATACAAGCAGATGCTGCTGGAACATAAGCCCAGACCCTGGGCCTCAGCCCCAGGGCATGGGGACAGGTTAGACTAGGGGTTGCAAACTGTGGGGCCTGAGGGCCAATCCGAGCTTTCCCTTGGCCCATGAGCTAAGAATGACTTTTACCTTGTTAAAGGGTTGCAAAGCAGAGTATGTGACAGAGCCTCTGTGTGGCCTGCAGCACCTAAAACACTATCTGGCAAAATGTTCCTTTCCAGAACAATTTTGCTGAACCCTGGTTTATACTATTCTCCTGCTTGTGATTTTGCTGAATTTCCCCAAATCTAAGCATTAGAAACCAAAAGCCTTGTGCTGCCCCACAGGCCTCGAGGGTCTGTAATCCTGACCTCCCAAGGGGCAAGAAGGGGGTCAGGCCCCTCCGTCGGAGCCCAGGCCTACTTTGCAAGGCGGTTGTGGCCCGTTACCCTGGGCCTCCTCATCGTCTGGGCAGGGACAGCCAGGGCTGCCTCAACCACTCTGGAGGCATCAAGGCTCCTTCCAGGAGTTGCTCAGGGACAGTCACCCCAGGCACCGGGGGTTCAGATGCTGCGTGTCCCGCCCAGGGCTCACACAGCTCCCAGCCGGGGGCCTGTCCTGGTTTCTCTGCAGGCTTCAGCTCTGTTGCCGGGTCGCAGAACTCCCTCAGGCCCAGGGAAGTAGGGGACCGTCCAAGGGCCGTAGTTTTGATGCTGTCATCGTGCTGAGTGACTTGGGTGAGCTACCAAACTCCTGTGAACCTCAGCTTCCTCAGCTTTAAAATGGGGATAACTGTTAACTACCTGGGAGGGTCATTTGAAGTATTTAATATTAACAAATTCTGGTTCTGTATCAGCAGTTAGTAGAGATAAGTGCCAGACAAACTGCACGATATCTGACTTTCTGGCCTGCTTTCCACTGACAGCCAAGCACAAACATTCCAGTGCAGAACTGAGCCCTGGGCTGGACCAGCATTCTCGCTCCTGCTCTTGGGGCTGAGTCACTATGGGCAGGGACCCCCTCAAGTTTGCACAGCGGACTTGAAGCTGCTGTAATAGGTCAATATATGGAAAGGTTTCATGGGGACTGCTATACCTGAGGATATGTGTCTGAATAGCCCCCTTCTCAGGGTCAGGTGCTGCGAGGGAAAAAGCCAGAGCTTGTGTGAGGTGCTGAGCTCACTGACGACCCCACCCCCAGGGATGTGCAGGAATCAGCAGGAAGGTGCATCGATTGCCCGTGGCTGCTGGGCCACGTGGGCTGCCTATTGATTGGAGGCCCTCCTCCTCCACCCCTTCCTCTTCTCTCCCCAAAGGGCAGCATGAGTCCCTCTAGCCTTCTCCCTCTGAGGGCACGGGGGAGGGGGGAACAGGGGAGACCAAGAAATCTCCCTGATCCCTCCGGACAAAGAGATCTGGCAGCTGCTTGTAATTCGGTATTTGATAATCCCTAATCCCTAATCCAGTGCCATTTGCACATAAATGCAGCTCCTGGCTTCTGACCCCAGGGGTCCTGGGAGCCGTTTGGGGGGTTTGCCCCCCTTTATTTACTCTGTAAGTTTTCATTGGCCAAAAGCCCCTCTGGCCTCCTGGCCTCTGAAAGGGAGAGAATTTCCCAAAGTCCCTTTCTCAGGAGGAAAGAGAATCTGTAAATGGGACTTCTCAGTGTCCAAGGCTCTGATGGGACCCCCAGCAGGGCTGGGGCGGTGCCCTTGGGGCTGGTGAGCCTGGCTGTACTGTGGCTGTGGGACCTCAGCTTGCTGGACACTTGGAGCTGGAGGGGACAGGGAGAGGGTACTTGGGGAGGCCTGACTGGGACATAAAGACAGGGCATCCCAGCTTTCGGAGCTGGAGGACTTGCAACTGTGGAGAGACAGGCCCTTGATGGTCTTACTTAGGACAGACCTAGATGAGACACAGAGCGCTCTCTCTCTCTCTCTCTCTCTCTCCCTCTCCTATTTACCGAGAATTTACTATGCGCCCGGTACAAACTAGCATTATGTCATTTTATGCTACAACAATTCTTCAAAATAAAGTAGCTACATTATCCCATTTTACAAACAGGTGAGTTGAAGTGAGTTGCTCAGTATCTTAGTGTTTAAGGGTTAGCGCTCCTGCGTCCAATTCCGAAGGCAGAGCGCTCCATGCTGCAGGGGCCTTGATTTGCCCCAATTCAGGTGCTGCAGGGGCCTTGAGTCTCCCCAATCCAGGCGCTGCAGCGGCCTTGACTCTCCCCAATCCAGGCGCTGCAGCGGCCTTGAGTCTCCCCAATCCAGGCGCTGCAGGGGCCTTGATTCTCCCCAATCCAGGCGCTGCAGGGGCCTTGATTTGCCCCAATCCAGGTGCTGCAGGGGCCTTGATTCTCCCCAATCCAGGTGCTGCAGCGGCCTTGAGTCTCCCCAATCCAGGCGCTGCAGCGGCCTTGACTCTGCTCATTGCAGGCTTGTCCCTCAGACAAGGGGAAACTCCCAGGGCCTTTGAAGATGGCTGAACACTTAGGCTGAGTCAGGTGGCCTGAGTTCAAACCCAGCTCTACCACTTCTCCTGCTCTCAAGAGAGCTGCTCTGGCCCTCCTCTGGAGCGAGGAATCCACAGGTAAGTGCCCACCTGGACCCCACTCTTCCTCTAGATGAAGATCATGTTCCAGGTACCCCGGACGCCAGAGCTCCTTGCCCACATGGTGCCACACCCACTTCCAGGGCCTGTGCGGGCCTCTTCCCTGGGTCTGTCCTCCCAGAGTGTGGTCAGAGGCAGCTGCTGGTGGAAGTTGAGTGCTGTGTGCGGACAAAGAAGGCAGCTGAGCTGGGGCATGCCTGAGCTCTGCTGAGTCCAGGAATCTAGGTGCAAATCTGGCTTGCAGGTCCTTGTGAATATTTATTTGTTAAGGTATTTTATTCCACATATTTATAGTTTTAAATGTTCAGGCTGATAGCTTGTGAGCCTCCATTTGTGCTCTTGCTTGGTACCCTGTAAACGTTAGGGCTGCCCTGGCCTTGGCTCAGAGTCTAGAGCCAGACTGCCTGCCTGGGTTTGAAGTCTGGGTTCAGCTCTTACTAGCCATGTGACCTGTAAGTCCCTTTGTGACTCCTGTTTTTTATCTATAAAATAACAGCACCTACCTCACAGGGTTATTGCAAGAATTAAAAAGCTTATTCATGAAAAGTGCTTAGAAATGCTGCGGGAAACAGTAAATGCCGACTCGGATTTAGCTTTTTTCCATTTAGGGAGGCTGTGTTTAGAAGGATACAGTTTCGTTTCATGTGACCCTAGGTGGCAGGGCTGTATGTGGCGTGGAAGAAGGTCGGGAGGAAAGCCAAGCACGGCAGTGGAGCTCCAGGACTCGGCACCCTCTTGCTGTGTAAATGTTTGTGAATTCCTTAGCCTCTCTGTGAGTGTTTCCTCGCCTCTGACATGGAGATGATACGAACTACCTCGAGGTGGAGAGTGAGAGGCATGGGATGAGAAATACAGTGCTCGACACAGTATTCGGCACGTGGTAGAGAGTTCACAATTTTCCAATTTTAAAAAAACATCCTTGTTTCTTTCCATTGTCCCTCCTTCCTTCTCTCTCTATGCCTCACTCAGATGCACAGGCACTTTGCCTCATTTCAACTGCACGATCACGTGAGGTGGGTCTCCCAGAGGGAAACTGAGGCTCGGGGAGGAAGGTGGTTTTCCCCAAAGTCACAGCGATCAGCGGAAGAGCCAGGGTTTGGACCACCAGTCCTGGACAGAACAGAGGGATTCTTCATCCTCTGTGCATGTGCTCGGTGCCTGCTCATATGCCGGCATGCATGCTCGCAGACACCCCGGGGAGGGCAGGGAGCCTTACGGACCCCCATTTTACAATTGACCAGACAGAGCCTCAAGGACCTGAAGGGGCCTTTCTATAGCAGACCCCTCTTTGCTCCCAGTTTTATGCTTTTGGAAAGTGTGGTAAGTTAGCATTCCTCAAACGGGCTCAAACTTCCAGCATGCTGATCTTTGCAACCCGGATTCTCACTGTCTCCCAAAGGATGGGACATAACAGCTATGAGATGATTGGTACTGTCCCTCCCCAGATAGGACACCAGTTTAAAGAATTCCCGGAGGGGCTAACCTGCAGTTTCAATATGTTAATATGTAGAATCTAATGGCATATTTATTGCTTATGTAGATGCCAGTTATTTACATGGGAAACTGATTTATCTATTAGATAATTAGTAAACTTCAATAATTGCGAAAACCTTTTAGCAATCAGTTGACATTTAATTAACATACAATAACTGTCTTATTAAATCTACATTAAATGCCTATTGGAGTTAATTAAAACTCATACCTATGACTCCACATTCTTTGGGAATCCTCATTAAAGTCCACCAGTGAGAATACAGATGGGGAAATTCCCTGGGAAGCGGTTTGTATTGGGGTTGCTTGAACGAGACTCAAACATTTATTCAGGGCCTACTATGTGCTTAAAACAATGGCAAACAAGACAAACAGTTCTTGCCTTCAGGGAACATACAGTCTGGTGGGGTGGAGATGAATCAAACAGAAGACAAACTCCGCAGCTCTAACAGGTGCAGTGAGGGGCAGGTAGGGGCTGGGAGAGGCTGGAGGAAGAGGGTTGGAGCTGGAGGTGGGGGTCACGGTGGCTGCTTGAGCTGATTTCTGAAGGTTAAGTAGGAGCTACTCAGGGGAAGGTGGATAAGAGGGTGCTTCAAGCAGAGGGAACAGTGTCTGCAAAGGGTCTGGGGAGGGAGGGAGCATGGCCAGTGGGTGGGAGCAAAGAGGGGCATGGAGACAAGGAGTCTGGCCCTTTTCCTGCAAGCAATGGGAATTAGTGTGTGTGTGCACGTGTGTGTGCATGTGTGTACAGCATGACTGGGTTTGTGTTTAGAGGTCATTCCGGCTGAGGCTAGGTGAATGGTTTGCAGGGGGACCCAAATGGATACTGTGTACGCCAGTCAGGAGGCTATTGGAGGGGTCCAGCTGAGATGCTAGTGTCTTGGACTGGATGACAGAGAGTGGTGAAGATGGAGAGATGGTGAGACATTCACCCCTCAACAGGAGCTGGCACTGGAAGGAGGGGCCAGGGAGGACTTCTGCGGCTCTGGCTTTGGGAACTGGCTGGCGCCATTCATTGATTGGAAACAGGAACACTGGAAGAGGTCCAGATGTGGAGTGAAATCCAGACAGTCTTGGAAATATGGAGGATGAGACTTCCAAGAAGAGATGTGAAACAGACAGATGCACAGGCCTTGGACTGGGAAGGAAAGTTAGGGCTGAAGATTGAACAAGTCCCAGTGCTTGGGTTCCACTCCCGAGGTCCTGTTTTAAGGGGTCTGAGCTGCAGGTGACTCTAACGTGCAGACACGTTTGAGAAGGACCAGCCTAAGGAGAAATGACAAACATGTCACCGGGTCTCCTTATCTGTTGGGCCGGGCATTTCCAGCTGGTTTGGTTCACTGCCACCAGAGCCCATTCTCACCTGCCAGATCTATGTGCTGGTATTGTTGTTGATGCTGTAAATAATCATCATATCACCCTTGTTGCCAAGTACTCACTGTGCTCCCGGCACTGGGCTGAATGCTTTGCTTCTGGTCTCACTGGATCTTCACAACAAAACTCCAAGCCGGCTATTATCTCTACTTTACAGACAAGGAGATGGAAGCGCTGAGAGGTGTGGTGTCCTGCCCACTGCCACACAGGTGGTATTAAGTGCATTTGAACCCAAATCCATTAGACTCCAAAGTCTTCACATTCCATTGCTATGACATACTGCCAGTCTCCATAAAGCCAGAAAGAGGTTTGTTAATGTGCCTGTCTCACGGGGTAGAAGTCCGATGAGGGATAGGGCCATCTGCTAATGCCATGTATGTCCGAGGGGGTCTGGTGCTCAGCGAGAAGCTCTTACTCTTTGCTGGAGAAAAGAAGGAGGCATGTTCGTAAGTGGCCCCTCCCTTCCCTGTGAGCCATCCTGGTTTGGAGCCATGAAAAGCTAACAGAGAAGAGAGAGAGAATTAGCACGTATCGAATAGGCCAAGATATCATTGCAACAGACCCCAAATGGACATGTATATCATCAACCCTTGTTGATAAGCTAACACTTCTCAAAGCAATATTCCAAAATTAAGCAGTATTACTTAGGAAAAAAGGACTTCTGTGGTCAAATAAATTTTGAAACTGCAGGACTCCTCAGATCCTTTATGATGCTACTATGAAGCTCCAAGAGGGGTGAGGTGGGGTGAGGTGGGGTGGAGGGTATGTGAAGAATGCTTCTTTTCTTCTTTTTAACAGACCATTTAGCTTGGAGTTTCTCAAAGTGTGGGTCCCGAAACTACGTGCATCCCAGAACTGCCTGAGGGCTTTTTAAAAAATGCAGACTTAGGTCCCCACTCGAGCCTCAGATCCTGCAGCAGGAGCTCCCCAGATGGGTCCCCAGAGTCTGCCATTTGGCCAAGCATGCCAGACGGTCCTAGTGCCACTGAACTTTTAGAACCATCTCCTAGAAGGACTAACATTCTGAGAAACATGCTTCAGAAAGGCTGCTGTGGACTGAATATATCTTAAACCTCCATGAACTGCTATTTTAATATTGATACAGATGTTGTAATCAACAAAATACAGATTTACTTGAATTGCTATAAAAAACCCCAGAGGCTTTTAAAAAATTAAACATTGATGTTCTTGATCAGCTGGGCTAAAAGTACCATTACCCACTTGTGTGCGGTCAGTGGGATGTTTTGAAGTTAAGGAGAGGTTCTCATGTCCCAAAATGCTGGCCTAAGAGTGGTGCAGAAAGCACCCAATGCAGGCTCTTGGTCTGCGCTGGGCATGTAGGAGCCTCAGAAACCATGGAGAGGGGAGAGGAAGCTAACTCCGAGCAACTCCAATCTGAGCAGTTTTACTGTGATCTGTTTTAATTTTGTTTGAAATCAGGGTCGAGCTTTTTAAAAAAGAAGTTTGCTGACTGCTGATGCAGTTCCTTCACTTGTCAGAGGAGGGACCTGTGACCCAGAGAGGGAGAGAGGCTTCTCCGCAGTGGCCCAGCGGGCCAGGGGCCCAGCGGGAAGGAGCCGCCCTGGCCAGCGCGGGGACCCCGTCTCTGAGCACTGTCAGGGCTGTTAAAATGCAGCCCGCGGCCAGCGCGGCCAAAGTCAGCTGGAAGTCAGAGCAGGAGCCCGGAGGAGCCCGCGCCCCTCGGGCTGACCCCTCCCCGCCGCCTTTGCCGAGCACCTGAGCATATGTATGAAGCGGAAATCAAACGCCGGCTTCGGACTTGACAGAACTGCTGAACTAAGAGCCACATAATGTCCTCTGCTGAAGGACATCACCTTGTCAAGATAAAGCTTGGTAAACGCTGCTCCGCGGGAAGCCGGGCTTCCAGGGCCCGTCATGTATATTCATGTGGCTCGGAGCCTGCCCCCCGCCCCCTGCCAGCCTGGCAGCCCAGGCAGCCTCCCAGTCCCAGGCCGCTCTGCCACCGCTCACCTCCTAGTGGGAGTGGGTGCTGATGGGGCTGATCGCCCCCTTCCCGGATTTCAAACCCAAGATTTCCCGCGTGACCCTCCTGTTAGCATTCTCTGCACTCTCGTGCTTTGGGGACGCAGAAAACTCCTAAGCATGGTGTCCAAGGCCCCTTGCGAAGGACCCAGGCCGCCTTCCATGGCATCTGCGGGGACTCTGCCCAGGAACCACAGGGAGCTTCCTCCTTCCCCTCTCCCTCATCTCCAGGCCCATTCACAGGACTGCCTTTGCGCAGCTGGCCCGGGCCCGGGACACCCTCTCCCGTCTCTGCTTGTGAGCTCCCGCTGTCCCCGTAAGGGCCAGCTCACATGCCAGCCCTTCCTGCAGCGCTGCGGGACCCCTCCAGGCTGGTTAGTCACCCGCTCCTCTTGGCAACCAGACAACGTCCTGGCTTTCTGGCATACCCTTCATCTTTTGCTCTTTAATTGCTTATGTATGTATTGTTCCCTTTTCCACTGAGAGCTCCTGGAAGTCAAGGCAGCACCCCCAGAGCCCGGTCCAGGGCCTGGCTGGCAGTAGGGACCAGTAAGTGTGAACTGATGTTCTGGTTGCTATTTCTGTGTGTATCCGTTTGCTAGGGCTGCTGCTATAACAAAGGGCCACGGACTGGGGGCTTCCACACAGAGATTTACCGTCTCCCAGTCTGGAGGCTGGGAGCCAGATCAAGGTGTCGGCAGGGTCGGCTCCTTCTGAGGCCTCTCTCCTCAGCTTGCCCACGGCTGGCTTCTCCCTGTGTCCTCGCATGGTCTTCCCTCCGTGTGTGTTTGTGTCCTAATCTCCTCTCCTTATAAGGACACCAGTCATACTGGATTAGGGCTCACCCACATGACCTCATTTTATCTTAACCACCCTTTGAAGATCCAATCTTCATACAACCGCATTCCAAGGTCCTGGGGATCAGGACTTCAGCACATAACTTCTGGGGGGGACACAACTCAGCCTATAACATATATAACAAAATCGCCAAATTTAGCAGCTTAAGACAATTTAAGATTTTTTAATCTCATGGATTCTGTGGGTCAGGAATTTGGACAGGACACTGCAGGGGTGGTTTGTCTCTGCTCCATGATATCTGGAACCTCAGCAGGGACAACTCAAAGGCTGGGGCCAGAATCCTCTGGAGGCTCATTTGCTTATTAGTCTAGTGTGTGGGCTGGGATGGGCACTGGAATGCCTGCATGTGCCTCTTCCAGGTGGCTTGGCTCTCTCCCAGCATGGCAGCCTCTAGGCAGTTGGGTTTCTTATTTGGTGACTCAGGGCTCCAAGAGCAAATGTTCTAGTGAGAAAGGTGGAGCTGCATCACCTTATAGGTCCTGGCCTTGGGCATTGTACAGCCTCACTTCCCTTGTGCTCTATGGCTTGAAGCAGTCACAAGCCCACCCAGATTCAAGGGGAGGGGGATGAGTCTCTGCCCACCTTTTGATGGCGCAGTGACAAGGCCATGCTGGGGAAGGGCATGTGAAAGGTGGAACGTTGTTGTGGCCATCTTCTTGGAAAATGCAATCTAAATGGAATTCAAAGGGACACCTTTGCAGTCATCATCATGGGACATGTTGAAGTTGGCTGCAGTGAGGAGATACAATGCTGGTTCTCTTGTCTTCCTTGGGCCATTAATTTGCATATACACATATTTTGGGGTTCCATGCCTTTAATCTTCATGTTTATCCATTATAACGACCACGCTTACCACCTGGTAGCCATGTGGCTTTGAAGCTCAATGAACTATTCCTTGTGGAGCAGTAGACACAGGGCCTGAGCATGGTAAATACCTGTAGTTTTTGTGGTCCCTGTGAGTTGAGCATTTAGAATCATCTGCTTAATCAGCATACATTTCTGCAGTGCCTTCAGGGGCCCCAACACTATGTTTAGGAAGTCATCTATCACTTGTACAGTAAACAGTATTTGTGGATTTTGTCGTTCAACGAACATTGTCATTGTTCAGTCATTCAACAAACACTCTTACAGTATCCACCCCAGGCAAAGAAGAGGCTCTTGGCAGAGGGGCTGCTCTCCAGCTAATGTTGTACTCCAGGTGCATCGGGCAGAATTCTAATAGCATCTGTGTGTTTCATTTTGCCCATTACACCACCATTATATTTTAAAGCTTGTCTTTCTAACTCTCCTATTTTTCTTCCAGACTGCACTCCTGCTATATGGCTCCAGTTTCTCCAACCATTAAGAAGGTGTTATAGTTACTGGAGATTCATCTATCATTTTATGGGCCTCTTTCAAGAGAGAAAATAACAGGTTGTTTCAAGTGGGAAGCGATGGCTCCCAAAGCCCTGTGGAACAGGCGTCCTGCTCCCGGGAGGATCAGCCAAGGCGGCCAGTGTTTATCTTTGACACAATAAGCAAAAGATCAGAAATTATTTCCACAAATGGCAGAGTAAACAGTCCATCTGCAGCACAGGGCATCTGCCCAAGTGCCGGAAATTGGATCCACGCACAGCTGCCAATTCCAGACTGTGGCCCTGATGGCTCCATCTCGCCTCTGAGGGATGCAGTGGAGTTTCCTGGCCACACAGCCTCACACCACGTCTGTGCAGCCACCCAGACCCAGCACGTCCCGGAGACCCACAGTCTGGCTGTGGAGTTTGGGAATCAGTTCACATCATTATGAAAAGCATCAATTCATTAGATTAAGTGGACTGATTCTTGTACCATTGGACAACATAAAGATTCTTTGCTCATGGACAGAAATGGCATTCATTAATACAGGGCATCTTAATTAAAATAGGCAAATAATGGCTTTGACATAGCACATTAGATAGGGGAGGTGAGCATGGTGACTTGAATAATAGGCAAAAGATAGTCACAGAAGAAGAAATAAAAATAATAAGGACCTAATTTTTTTTTTTTACTTTACTTATAAACAAAGAAACAAGTTAAAACAATGATACACACACCCCCACCCACCCCCCCCAAAGCAGACTTCTTATTTCCCTATTGTGTGACTGTAGCCCTGGTTGGCCAAGACCCCGGGGAACAGGTTCTCCCGTTCACTGCCAGTGACTCTCTCCGGGGGTAATTTGGCAATACTATGTATCAGAAGTCTTCAATGTTCGTGCATGCTTTCATCCAGCAGTTCCTCCTGGAACAGATCCTAAAGAAACAGTAGAGGATGTATGCGGGGATTTAATTATAAGTGTATTTACCAAAACATGTTGATGGTAGTAAAAAAGTGAGGGGAATTGAAAAGTCTGACAATCAGGCTGGTTAACATATCACAGTGGATTACTAAGCAGTCATTAAAAATGTTGTTGTGGAATAGTATTTAATGGCATGGAAAGATGTACATGATAAAGTGTTAAGCGAGAAGAAGCAGGTTATAAAACAGATGAACTAATGGAGGTGATAAGACATGTATATAAACACCTCAAACATGAGTGCTCAGAAGGACTCCAATCAGCCTAGCCCCGTGGGATTAAACAAGCAGATACTCCGGTACCAGATTGTCTGGATTCAAACCACAGCACTGCTGAAAACTATCTGTGCGAGCTCAGGTAAGTGCCTCAACCTCTCTGTGCCTTTGTTTCCTCATCTGTAAAATGGGGATTCATAATAGCACCTACCTGAGTAAGTCAGCATATGTAAAGTGCTGGGTCATATTATAAGCACATCTTCAACTTTTCCAGATGTGAACGGTTTACTCTCCCAAGTGGTGTGTCTGTCTCAGTGGAAGAGTCCTCATTCCTCCACCCTCCGAATCAGGAGGTGCACTCAGCCACTTTCCTCTCGCCAGTCTGAGAAGCACCGGCAGTTATCTCAGGGATCCTCACATTTCCTTTTCTTTCCCTCCCCACCCCTCACCCGCCCATGTTGTACTTACTTGGGCCTCTCGACATCTTTGTCTGCTCTTGACTTTAAAAGAAACACTTCCAACATTTCACCATTATGTCTGATATTTGCTATTGATTTTTGGTGGCTAACTCTTATCAGGTTAAGGTTTCTTTTCTAGCTTGTTAAGAGGGTTTTTTTTGGTGTTTTTTTTTTTTAAGTCATGAATTAGTGTGGCTGAATTTTATCAAATGCTTTTTCCAAACCTATTGAGATGATCCCATGGTTTTTCTACCTTAATTTGTTAACCTGGTGAATTACAATGATAGATTTTCTTTTTGCTTCAGTGCCTTTTAAATGAGTATTTCAGATATAGCTGAAGCTCTGTGTGCTTTCCCTCCCTCCCTGGAGGCAAAGACCACCCCAAATTCAGTGCTTCTCCTTCTCATGCATATTTGCATGCAATTGCTACATATGTATGTATCGTAAACAATATGGGGTGTTGTTCTGCATGTTTTTAGAGTTTATATAAAGGGTGCCTTACTGTGCATAATCTACAGAGTGCTCTTCCATTTTGATACTTGAGGCTCTAGCTCATTCTAGTGGCTCTCTGACACTGAGTTGCGTTACAGAGCAGCAGCATTGTGTTCCTACAGCTTCCTTATTCCTTCTTTCACTTAGGAGCACTAACGTTGCTTCTAATTATTAGCTATGCAAACCGTGGCACGGATAAATTTTCTTACAAAGACCCCTCGGCACAGGGCACAACCACCCTGTTGGGCCGTAGGATATGCTCTTTTTCAAATACAGCCAAACTGCCCCCAAAGCAGGCTCCCAGAAGGATAAGCAGAGATCTGTTTTTCCACATCTTCCCCCATACTTGGTGTTGTCGGGTGTTTGAATGCTTGCTGCTCTGATGGCTATAAAATCGTATTTCATGGTTGTTTTAATTTGAATTTCCCCAACTTACTAATAAGACTGAGATTCTTATACGGTGTATATATATATATATTGTTATACATATTTTTACCACATTGCTGTTCACATCTTAGCTCCCCTTTTCTTACTGACTTGAAGACACACACACACACATATATTCTGAATGCTATATATATTTTGAATATATGTATATTCAGAATAGATATACTCTGAATGCTAATCGTTTGTTGGTCATATGCATTACAAAAATATTCTCCTAGTCTGTGGCTTGAGTTTAAGACATAAATGTTCAGTATAATTACGAAGCGAACACTCATGGAAATTGCCACCCAATTTAAGAAGTAGAGAGCTGCCAGCTCCAGAAATCCCCCATGTGTCCCTTCCTAATAATATTTATTCTCCTCTCCTGGAGGTAACCATGGTCTTGATTTTTATTTATACATTCTTGCTTTTTTATATCATTTAGCCACCTACATAGGGGTCCCTAAACACTATAGGTTCATTTTTTCCTGCTTTTGAGCTTTATATAAGTGAAATCAATCTGTAGCTTTTCTTTTATGTCTTGTTTCTTTGACTCAACATATGTTTGCAAAGTTAATTTTTGTGATGTGTAATTTTAGTTCCTCACTTTCACAGCTGATGGTATTTTTTCAAATAAACAGTCCACAATTTAATTATCCACCCTACTGTTGATTTGTGTTTTTACTCCCTCCAGTTTTTGACCATTTCAAATGCTATCACCGTGAACATTCCTGCACATATCTCCCGGTGCACAGGCACACGAGTGTCTCCAGGGACCGTACCTAGGGGAGGAATTGCTCAATCATCAGGTATGCATACCTGCAGCTTCATTAGAGAGTGACAAACTACTTTCCAAAGTGGCTGTTGTGGCTTGTCTTGCACTTTGCTTATGGTAGCTATTGTTGAACAAAGTTTTTAATTAAAGTGCAGTCAAATTTATCAATATTTATCTTCTCTTACAGTGTCTTGCTTAAGAAATCTTTTCTCTACCCTGAAGACATTTTTCTATTTTCCCCTAAATGTTTTAAAGTCTTGCTTTTTCTGCTTATGTTTTTAATCTACCTGGAAATAATGTTGATATATGATGAAAATGTAGCCATCTAGTTTTACTTTTTTCAATAAGGATGGCCAGTTGTCTCAGTGCCATTTATCGAAGGATTCATTCTTTCCCCATTGATCTGTGACATCATCTCTGTTACATATCAGATTTCCATTTAATGATAGATCTTTTTATTGAGAAGAGTTTACTTTTGTTTACTATGGTGTTTTTTTTTTTTAACGGCTTGATTCATTCAGGTTTTCTATTTCTCCTTTTTAAAAAAATATTAATTTATAGATTTTAGAGAGAAAGAGGAAGGGAGAGAGAGAAACATCGATCTGTTGCTCCGCTTGTTTATGCATTCCTTGGTTGCTTCATGTATGTCCCCTGACTGGGCATTGAACCCACAACCTTGGTGCAACCTTGGCGTATGGCGATGGTGCTCTAACTAACTGAGCTACCCAGCCAGGGCTCCTATTTCTTCTTGAGCTAATTTGAGTAATTCTTATTTTCTAGAAATAGAACATTTCTTTAGGTTTTCAAATTTAAAAACATAAAGTTGATTGTATTCTATTATGATTTTAAAGTCTCTTTAGTCCTAATTTTAGATATTTAGGCCCTTTCCCTTTGTTTTCTTGTTCAGTCAGTCTCGTTGGCAGCTTATTTTATTAGTTTTTCTTAAAAAGAGAAATTAGCTTTTGTCTTTGTGGATCCTTTCTATTGTTTTCTCTTTATTTCATTAATTTCTACTCTTAATTTTAATATTTCCTTTCTTCTATCTTGTTTCTGTTTATGATCATTTTATTTGTTCTTAACTTGAACAGCAGTCATTTATTTTCTCTTTTTAAAAAATTTAATCAGTCCATTCTCTTCTAGCTACAGAGTTTTAATATGCAACCTTCAATGATAGCCCATGCTAAATATTTTGTAATTGTTATTGTTTTGTATTCTTTCACAATGAGTTATTTAATAATGCATTTTAAAGTTTTCAACATGGTTGTTTTGCTTTGCATTAACTTTTATGGTTGCCTTCTAATTCGGTTTTATTATCCCAAGAAAATTGGTCTTGTAATGTCTTTATTCAATGTCAGCCTTAGGATACTGCTGGCCTCGTAGAATGAATTGGGAAGTGTCCCCTCAGCTTCTACTTTTGGAGATGAGAGAGTAGAGAATGAATATTATTTCTTTCATTAATGTCTGGTAGAATTTAGCAATAAAACTATCTAAGTCCAGTGTGTTCTTTTTTGGAAAGATATTAAGTATTGGTTTAATTTCTTTAATAGATAAAGGCCTATTCAGATGATCATTTGTGAGCTTTGGTAGTTTGTTTTTCAAAGAATTTGTTCATTTCATGTAAGTTATCAAATTTGTGGGCATAGAGTTTTCATAATATTCTTTTATTATTCTTCTGATGTCCATGGGATCAGTAGTGATGACTTTTCTTTCATTTCTAATACTGGTCATTTGTGTCCTCTCTCTTCTTGTTTAGCTTTGTTAGAGCTTTATCAATTTTTATTTTGTTCTCACTATTTTCATTTGGACTTCTTAATCATAACTGAGCATACATTAGGATATTTATAAGCCATTTACATTTCAACTATTCACTAAGAAAAAACACTAGCTTTTAAATTTTTTAAAGTTTTTCTCCAGCTTTGAAGTATGATTGACAAATAGAATTATATATATTTAAGATGTACAATGTGATGTCTTGATATATGTATATATATTATAAAATAATCTAATCAACATACCCATTACCTTACATAGCTGCTTTTTTTGTGTGTATGGTGATAACATCTATGATCTACTCTTTTAGCAAATTTTACATATACAGTACATTATGTACAATGACCATGCTGTACATTAGGTCTCCAGAACTTATTCATCTTATAACTGAAAGTTGTCCTCTTTGATCAGTACCTCCTCCTTTTCCCTACTACTACTCCCCATTTCTATACTCTGTTACTATGAGTGTGGCTTTTTAAAAAAATTGCACATATAATTGGCACCATGCAATATTTGTCTTGCTGTGTCTGGCTGTTTCACTTAACATAATTCCTTCAAGTTCATCCATGCTGTCAGAAATGGCAGGATTTCCCCTTTTAAAGCTAAGTAATATTCCATTGGTGTCCAATCCAAAACATCATTGCCAAGACCAATGCCAGGGAGCTTTTTCCTGTGTGTCTTCTAGGAATTTTACAGTTACAGGTCTTAACTTTAAAGCTGATTTTTGTGTAAGGTGTCAGATAAGTGTTCAGTTTCATTTATTCGCATGTGGTTATCCGGTTTTCTCAACACTGTTTATTGAAGAGACTATCCTTTCTCCAGTGTGTGTTCTTTTTTTTTTTAAGTTTCTTTATCTTTATTGTTGAAAATATTACAGATGTTTCCTCTTTACCCCCGTTGATCCCTCCACCCTGTATCCATCCCACCCTCAGGACTTCCCCAGACCAGTGTCTGTGTCCATGGGTTATGCTTATAAACATATAAGTTCTTTCATTAATCTCTCCCCGCCCATTCCCCACTCCCCACTGTCCCTCAGACCCTCAGTTGTCCCATGCTTCTATGTCTCTGGATCCATTTTGTTCATCAGTTTATTTTGTTTATTATATTCCACATATAAATGAGATCATGTGGTACCTGTCTTTCTCTGACTGGCTATTTCACTTAGCATAATACTGTCCAGTTCCCTCCATGCTGTCCCAAAGGGTACGAGATCATTCTTTTTTACAGCTGCGTAGTATTCCATGATGTGAATGCCCCATAGCTTTTTTTATCCACTCAGCTACTGATGGGCACTTGGGCTGTTTCCAGATCTTAGCTATTGTAAACTGTGCTGCTATGAACATAGGGGTGCATAAGTTTTTTGTGATTGGTGTTTTGGGTTTCTTAGGATATAGTCCTAGAAATGGAATTACTGGGTCAAATGGCAGGTCAGTTCTTAATCTTTTGAGTAAACTCCATCCTGCTTTCCATAGTGGCTGCCCCAGTCTGCATTCCCACCAGCAGTGTACTAGGGTGCCCTTTTCTCTGCACCCTCGCCAGCACTTGTAGTTGGTTGATTTGTTGATGGAGCCATTCTGACAGGTGTGAAGTGATACCTCACTGTGGTTTTAATTTGCATCTCTCTGATGATTAGCAACGTTGAGCATTTTTTTCATATGTCTCTTGGCCATCTGTATGTGCTCTTTGGAGAAGTGTCTATTTAGGTCTTTTGCCCATTTTTTAATTGGATTGTTTGTCTTCCTTTTGTTAAGTTGTAAGAGTTCCTTATATATTTTGGATAGTAACCCTTTATCAGATGTGTCATTGGCAAATATGTTCTCCCATACAGTGGGCTCCCTTTTCATTTTTGTCGATGGTTTCTTTTGCTGTGCAGAAGCCTTTTATTTTGATGCAGTCCCATTTGTTTATTTTCTCCTTAGTTTCTCTTGCCCTAGGAGATGTATCAGCAAACATATTGCTACGAGAGATGTCTGAGATTTTGCTGCCTATGTTTTCCTCTAGGATTTTTATGGTTGGTTTCATGTCTTACATTTAAGTCTTTTATCCATTTTGAATTTACTTTTGTGTAAGGTGTAAGTTGGTGGTCTAGTTTCATTTTTTTGCATGTATCTGTCCAATTTTCCCAGCACCACTTATTGAAAAGACTGTCTGTACTCCATTGTATGTTCTTGCCTCCTTTGTCAAATATTAATTGACCATAATGGCATGGGTCAATTACTGGGTTCTCTGTTCTGTTCCACTGATCTATAGGTCTGTTCTTGTGCCAGTACCAGGCAGTTTTGATTACAGCAGCTTTGTAGTATAACTTGATATCTGGTATTGGGATCCTTTCAACTTTGTTTTTCTTTCTCAGGATTGCCGTGGCTATTCAGGGTGTTTTTTGGTTCCATATAAATTTTCAAAGTGTTTGTTCTAGATCTGTGAAATATGCTATTGGTATTTTAATAGGGATTGCATTGAATTTATAGATTACTTTGGGTAGTATGGTCATTTTAATGATGTTAATTCTTCCAATCCATGAACATGGTATATTTTCCCATTTGTTTATATTTTCCTCTATTGCTTTTTTTCAGTGTCCTGTAGTTTTCTGAGTAAAGGTCTTTTACATTTTCGATTAAGTTTATTCCTAGGTATCTTATTGTTTTAGTTGCAGTGGTAAATGGGATTGTTTTTTTAGTTTCTCTTTCTGAGAGTTCATTATTGGTATATAAAAATGCCATTGATTTATGGGTGTTAATTTTGTATCCTGCTACCTTGCTGAATTCATTTACTACATCTAGTAGTTTTTTGGTGGAGTCTTTAGGATTCTCTATGTACAATATCATGTCATCTGCAAATAATGACAGTTTTGTTTCCTCCTTTCTGATTTGGATGCCTTTTATGTTTTTTTCTTGTCTGATCACGGTAGCTAGGACTTCCAGTACTATGTTGAATAAGAGTGGTGAAAGTGAACATCTCTGTCTTGTTCTTATTCTTAGGGGAAATGGTTTTAGTTTTTGCCCATTGAGTATGATGTTGGCTGTAGGTTTGTCATATATGGCCTTTATTATGTTGAGATGTGATCCCTCTATTCCCTCTTTGCTGAGAGTTTTTATCAAAAATGAGTGTTAGATTTTGTTGAATGCTTTTTCTGCATCTATTGATATGATCATGTGATTTTTGTCTTTCAATTTGTTTATGTGATGTATCACATTTATTGATTTGCGAATATTATACCTTGTATCCCTGGAATAAATCCCACTTGGTCACGGTGTATAATCTTTTTAATATATTGCTAGATCCGATTTGCTAATATTTTGTTGAGGATTTTAGCATCTATGTTCATCAGGGATATTGGCCTGTAATTCTCTTTCTTTGTCGTGTCTTTATCTAGTTTTGGAACTAGGCTAATGCTGGCCTTGTAAAAAGAGTTTGGAAGTGTTCCTTCCTCTTGGATTTTTTGAAATAGTTTGAGGAGGATAGGTGTTAATTCTTTGAATGTTTAGTGAAACTCCCCTGTGAAGCCATCTGCACCAGGGCTTTTATGTGCTGAGAGCCTTTTGATTACTGCTTCAACTTCATCAGCAGTTATCGGCCTATTCAGGCTTTCTGACTCTTCCTGATTGAGTTTTGGAAGGTTGTATTTTTCTAAGAATTTGTCCATTTAATCCAGGTTGTCCAGCTTGGTGGCATATAGTTGTTCATAGTATTTTCTTACAATCCTTTGTATTTCTGTTGGGTCAGTTGTTATTTCACCTCTTTCATTTCTGATTTTGTTTATTTGGGGCCTCTTTCTTCGTTTCTTGATGAGTCTGGCTAAAGGTCCATCAATCCTGTTTATCTTT
Organism: Miniopterus schreibersii; assembly: GCF_964146895.1. Lineage (NCBI taxonomy): Eukaryota > Metazoa > Chordata > Mammalia > Chiroptera > Miniopteridae > Miniopterus > Miniopterus schreibersii. Next base: position 21,984,264 of record NC_138109.1, read on the forward strand.
TCAAAGAACCAGTTCTTGGTTTCATTGATATTTTGTATTTTTTTTTAGTCTCTATGTCATTTATTTCTGCTCCAATCTTTATTATTTCTTTCCTTCTACTTACTCTGCACTTTTCTTGTTATTCTCTTTCTAAGTTTTTAAGTTGTAGGGTTAGAGAGTCTATTAGAGGTTTTTCTTGTTTTTTGAGGTAGGCTTGTAGTGCTATGAACTTACCTCTCAGGATTGCTTTCATTGTGTCCCATAGATTTGGAGTTGTTGTGTGTTCATTTTCATTTGTTTCCAGGAAGTTTTTGATTTCTTTCTTGATCTCTTTGGTAACTCATTCATTGTTTGAAAACATGCTTTTTAGCCTCTATATGTTTGAATGTTTTTTAGTGTTTTTATTGTAGTTGATTTCTAATTTCATGCCACTGTGGTCCGAGAAGATGCTTGATATGATTTCAATCTTCTTGAACTTGTAGAGACTTGTTTTGTGTTCTAACATGTGATCTATCTTTGAGAATGTTCCGTGTGCACTTTAGAAGAATGTATAGTCTGCAGCTTTGGGGTAGAATGTTCTGTAAATGTTATTTAAATCCATGTGATCTAGTGTGTCATTTAAGATCACTGTTTCCTTGTTGATTTTGTGTCTGGAAGACCTATCCAGTGAAGTCAGTGGGGTGTTAAAGTCCCCTAATATGACAGTATTGCTGTTGATCTCTCAAAGTCCTCTAGAAGTTTTTAAACAAATTTAGGTGTTCCTATATTGGGTACATATATATTTATCAGGGTTATATTCTCTTGTTGGATTGATCCCTTTAGTATTATGTAATGACCTTTCTTGTCTCTCATTATGGTCTTTATTTTGAAGTCTATTTTGTCAGATATGAGCATTGCTACTCCAGCTTTTTTAAATTTCCATTTGCATGGAAAATTATTTCCATCCCTTCACATTCTAACCCTGTGTGAGTCTTTTGTTCTGAGGTAGGTCTCTTGTAGACAGCGTATGTTTGGGTCATGTGTTCTTATCCATTCAGCCACCCTATATCTTTTTATTGGGGCATTTAATCCATTTACATTTAAAGTTATTATTGAAAGATACTTATCTACTGCCATTTTACTTCTTTATGTCTATGTTTCTCATTCTCTTTATTTTTATTTCTAATTATAGCAGTCCCTTTAACATTTCCTGTAATGCTGGTTTTGTAGTGATAAACTCCTTTAGCTTTTTTTTTTTTTTTGTCTGGGAAGCTCTTTATTTTACCATCTATCTTGATTGATAATCTTGCTGGATAGAGAAGTTTTGGTTTCAGACCCTTGTTTTGCATTACCTTGAATACTTCATGCCATTCTCTTCTGGCCTGTAGAGTTTCTGATGAGAAGTCAGCTGACAGCCTTATAGGGGCTCCTTTGTAGGTAACAGATTGCTTTTCTCTAGCTTCCTTTAAGATTCTCTCTTTGTCTTAAATTCTTGGCATTTTAATATGATGTATCTGGGTGTGGGCCTCTGGATTCTTCTTGCTTGGGATTTTCTGTGCCTCTGGAACTTGTGTGAATTTTCCTTGACTAGGTTAGGGAAGTTTTCTGCCATTATTTCATCAAACAGGTTCTCTAACCACTGCTTACTTTTGGCCTCCTCTGGCAGTCCTGTAATATGAATATTGTTACGTTTCATGCTGTCCCACAGCTCCCTTAGACTGTCCTCCTGTTTTTTAATTGTTTTTTTGGTTTTGGGTCTCTGATTGAGTGATTTTTTCCTACCCTGTCTTCTAATTCACTCATCCAATCCTCAGCTTCCTCTAATCTGCTGTTTATTCCTTCCAACGTATTCTTTATTTCTGCTGTCATTCTTCATTTCTGACTCATCATTTTTCATAGTTTCCATATCTTTCTCATGCTGTTGAGCATCCTTCCAATCAGTATTCTGAACTCTTTATCTGATAGATTGCTTATCTCCATTTCATTTAGCTCTTTTTCCAGAGACTTCTCTTGTTCTTTCATTTGGGGCTTGTGTTTTGGTCTCCGCATTTTGGCTACCCTTTGGGATTTGTTTCTACGTATTAGGTAGATCTGCTAGGACTCAGTCTTTTTGGAGGGTTTCTGGTACAGGCCAATGTCAGACACAGTTTGTGACTGGCCCTGAGAACTCTGTTTGGAGCTATCAACAACCCTAGGCTTGAGGTCTCCTCTGCTAGGGCTGGGTGCATTGATACAGGACCAAGATGCACACCAAATTCTGCTTTTCTAAGGCCCAGGTCCCAAAGCAGATCAGGCAAAGACTCAAAGCAACCTGAGGTCTGCCTCTGCCTGCAGACTGATTAATCTGATTTTCTTAATGAGCCTCAGGCTGTAGAATCTCTACGTGGTGGGGTGGCTGGTTGTTATTAGTCTCTTAACAAGACTCAGGCTGTAGAAACTCCTCTGGGTAGGGCAAGAGGCTTTCCCCCCTCAAGCAAAAGTCAAAAGTTGGCCGCCAGAGAAAGATGTCCTCCACAGTCTGGGGGAATGACTTGGCATGGAGATCCAGATGGGTGTCCCCTGATATCACTCTCCAAGACCCATAACCTCAGACTCTACCCCCACAGCTCCAGTCTACTCCACTCCTCCCCTGCCGGAGCCCAAGGTGAGTGGCTGCACAGGAAACTTTGTGCGTTGGCTGTTTAAGAGGGTGCCTGCAGTTCCAGCTGCCTCTCCCTGGCTGACAGAAACCCTGCTTTTCATAGTCAGATGTTATGTGGGCACCTTTCTCAGTTCTGGTGCTCTTGACTGGGAAGCCCAGCTGGGGTTTAGGTCCCAGAGTCCTCAGGGGGAACCCCCCACAGCTGAGATATCCCTTCGGACCTTCAGCTGCTGACTGTGGGAGCCCAGCCAGCCCTCTCGCGCCTCCGCACTTCCTACCAGTCTCTATGCGGTCTCCACTTTTTGTCCTTGGTTATGAGGGTGCTCTCCAGCTAGTCTTCATTTGGTTTCCAGTATGTTTTTTCTATGTTTTAGTTGTAAATCCAAATTGGTCCCGGGGGAGTGTCAGTGTAGCTTCTACTCAGTCTGCCACTGTCTTGTATCCTCCACTGTAATCTAAAGTAAGTCTCTTATCCAGGCTCTGCTTAACGGATGTCCAGTGTGTGTTCTTGGTGTATTTGCTGACAATTAGTTGACCGTATATGCATGGATTTATTTCTGGGTTCTCTATTTTGTTTCACTGGTTTATGTGTCTGTTTTTATGCCAGTACCATACTGTTTGGGTTACCATAGCTTTGTAATATAATTTGAAGTCAGGAAGTGTGATGCCTTCAGCTTTATTCTTGCATAAGATTGCTTTAGGTATTCAGGGTCTTTTGTGGTTCCATATAAATTTTAGGTGTTTTTTTTTTTCTGTTTCTGTGAAAAATGCCATTGGAATTTTCACAAGGATTGCATTAAATATGAAGATAGCTTTGGGTAGAATAAATATTTTAACAGTACTAATTATTTTAATTCACAAACATGGATGCCTTTCCAATTGTCTTCTTCAATTTCTTTCATGAGTGTTTTATAGTTTTCAGTGTACAGATCCTCCACCTCCTAGTTAAATTTATTCCTAAGTGTTTTATTCTTTTTGAGGCTATTAATGGAAATGTTTCCTTAATTTCCTTTTCAGATAGTTTGTTGTTAGTGTATAGAAACACAACTGATTTTTGTATGCTGATTTTGTATCCTGCAACTTTACTGAATTTTTTTTTTAACTTTTAACAGTTTTCTTTGGTGAAGTCTTTAGGTCTTTTTTTAAATATATAAGACAAAGTTATCTGCAAACAGAGACAATTTACTTCTTCCTTTCTGATACGGATGCAGAGATTTACCAATTTTACTGACTTTTTTCCCCAAAGAACCAGCTTTTGGTTTTATTAGTTTTCTCTGTTTCTCAGCTTTTAATTTTACCACTTTAATAAGAATCCTGCTCTAATTATTACTTTTCCTATGATTGCTTTAGGCTTAAATTGCTTTTCTTTTTCTAATTTTCTAAGGTAGAAGCTTAGATTGTTGATTTTTAACTCTTTCTCTTTCTCCCCCTACTATATGCATTTAATGCTATAGCTTTTCCTCTAAGCACTGCTTTCACAAATTTTGATGCGTTGTATTTTTATTTAGTTCAAAATGTTTTAAAACTTCTCTTAAGATCTCTTTTTTTGACCTATGTGTTATTTAGAAGTAATAATAAATGGTTGTTGTTTTAAGCTGTTAAGTTTTGGGACACATTGTTACACAGCAGAGCTAACTGATACAGAAACAGTAGCTAACTGATGCTCACTCACTCAAAAAACTTTGTGGAGCACCTGTTTTGCTCCCATGGGCTTGTGGAAAGCTCTGAAAAGCTTTTTCCTACCTGCCACCATACTGGTTCTGGTGGCATGACCAAGATTATCCCTCTGTGTCATTGTCTAGAACTTTATATCCTTACTGGATATAAGCTGCCCTAATGCTCCACTGGCTTGGCTGGCCCTTGACTCCTGCAAAGTTCTTTTCATCACCCTGGCTTGCTGGGCTTCTTCTCTGAATGGATGAATCGCTGGGAGTCACTTACCTCATCTAGGACATTTTCTGTTACCTAGCTGTACACTGCCTCACCAACATAGTCACATTGGACTTGCTTGGGTATGGACACTGGCCTCACATATGCACCTGTCCATTGTGGATACTGCATTGATAGATGGATGAGGAATTATCCTCTGTAAGGGTTTGCTTCCTCTATTAGTTTGTCAGGGCTGCCATAAGAAAAAGTATCGCAGGCTGAGAGGCTTAAACAACAGAAACTAATTTTATCACAATTCTGGAGGCTAAATATCAAGATCAAGGTGTCGGCAGGGTTGGTTTCCTCGGAGACCTTTCCCTTCAACTTGTGGGTGAAAGTCTTCTCCCTGTGTCTTCATAATGTTTTCTCTCAGTATGTGTCTGTGTCCAAACATCCTCTTCTTACAAGGACATTAATCATATTGGATTCAGGCCCATGTGAATGATCTCATTTTTAACTTAAATACCACTTTAAAGACCCTATCTCCAAATACAGTCACATTTTGAAGTACTGGGGATAGGACATCAGCATATGAATTTTGGGGGGACACGGTTCTCCCCACAACACCTGTCACACTCAAATTTAACTTTCCTTATCTCCCTCTAGCCTGTGTGTTTGAGGACTGAGCTTGCTGGCCTTCAGGCCATCTGACCTGTGACAACTGAGCTCACATGCATATTGCCCCCACGTAGAGTCTCTTGGTCATTGCAACTTTGAGGTGATAATGCCTAATGGTCTTCTCTTCACATTCATACCTAATTGGCGGTCATACTTTTAGCAACAGTAGCTGTGGGCAGAGTCACTGATGGCTCAAATGATACCACTTGCTTGCTGAGACCAAGTCCAGAGAGGAGCTCCTTGGGGTGCCTTGTCCTGGATGCAGTAGCTAGGTTCTTCCCGCAGTCAGCCTGTTGGAAGGCCATGACCAAGGAGGGTATGCCTGGAGATGGTGCTGCAGAGGGAATGGTGCCCATATCAGTCCCAGAGGAACCACAGGGATCTCTAAGAGGAAGCCAACACCCAGGAGGCAGCCTGGTGCCGCAGAAAGGGCTTTGGAGTGAAGCAGACTACATGTGACCCTGACTCCTCCGCAAGCCATTCACCCTCTCTGAACCCCAGGTTCCCTATCTATAAAACACGGAGAGTACCCCTACCTCACAGAGCTGTTGTAAGGGCCAGTAGTGCCAAGCACTGCACCTGGCCCTCATCAGGGACCCACATGTGTGGTGACTGAAAGGGGAATGACCCCAAACTGGGAAGATACAAGAGACCCATTGAAACTTTTGGAAGATGCTGACATCTCATGGAGTGGTTGAATCACATCAATCTGAAAGCCTGTCCAGAATTTTCCCTCTCCTTAAGCTCCCTTGTATGTGCATGTACTTGTGTGCACATAACACACACACAGATATACAAGATGCATACTGAACAAATAAGTACCATCCACAGGTCTGTGGACACACACATATGACTACACAGAGCAAGCACTTCCAGGTACATAGGAACTCATAGAGCCCCAGGCTGCTCCTCTACAATAGGCAGACACACCTACACAAGTGTGCAGATGCAAACACATACACTCCCAGTTTGCCATGGCTGTTTCCCTCCGTAAAATGGGACCCTGAATTAGTCACAACCTGGTCTCCAATATACGTATAAATGTTGGAGACCATAATAAATATCTAAATATTGGAGATTATATATGGAGTTCTCCCCCTCAGTGGGTCTGAAATTAAATACTAAGGGGGAAAACCCAAACGAGACCAGGAAGCCATACATACAGATTGCAATCACCACCCAATGTTGCCGGTGGAGAGAAATGGATGTTGAGCATTGAATGTTAAAAATTGTGTTGAATTAGATAAGAAAATCCCATGTAGACTTTGTTAATGATTCATAATCAGCTAATAAGCTCATCTTGAGGAGAATGATGATCCACGGACCTGTTGGCTCGTTTATCACTGTGTTTTACAACATTGGCAAAGAAACTAATTAAATCCCCGCATCATTACAGAGAATCCCTTTTAATAGAGATACAACGATGCACTAGAGGCTACAGATTACACTGCAAATTGTACCAAGAGATTTTGGACAGCGGGTTTTAATTAACATGTGAGCCAGAAGCAGCTCGCTTAAATAATAACCAGACTGGAACCATCTGCGAGGAGGAGCCAGGCAGTTGGAAGAGGCAGGGATAGGGGCCCAGGAGGCAGGAGAGCTTTGGCTGGGGCTGGGGGGTGCTCAGAGTCGAAGCTGCAGGGAGAGGGGAGAAAATGAGGTGGGGGTGAGTCCAGAAGGGGAGAGGCAAGCAAAAGCTGGGGCATGTCAAGGTCAAGAATCAGACCAGGTGAAGGAATGCAGCCATTGCTGGGAAGTTGGAAACAGGGTCCACACTGATGACAGTGGCAGAGCCCGATGAGCTCTAGACGAGTCCCTTACTTTCCATTTGGAAAAACAAAACCCAGAGATACCAGCCTGTGAAGGAGCACCCTCCACGAGCTACTGTCCAGTATGGATTCCGACTCTTGGCAGTCGACTCAGCAAGTTGCTAAGACCCACTATAAGGCAGGTGAGGTGGGTGGCCTGAGAGGGACCTAAGGCTTCACCTCCTGCTTGGGAGCCGGGACGCCTTAAGTGGCACAGCCAATGAATGAGCCTTTGATACCTGGAGTCCAAGGCTGTAGCCTGATCGTCCGTAGCCTGGTTTTCAAGAAGAAACTTCAGTCAACAGGGCAGCAGACAGACAGAAGGACAAGTGAGCTAGAAGACAGATGAATAAAGAATAAAGCAGAGAAATCTGCTTGACCATGGGTTGCATTCTGGAAAGTGAGTTCTTGTCAAACATGGGAGAACTTTCTTACTTAAAGGCAAATGTTCATCCCCCGGGAGGCCTAAACTCTCCTTGCAGAGGCTGCTCCTGCTGAGCTGGACGGACTTGCCGAGGGCTCAGGCCTGTGTGGGGACTGCCCAGGTCACACAGCAACTGCTCAGCCTTAGCTCGAGCGACTTGTCATTCATTTTCCTTGGCAGTCCCCGAGTCTGGGTACTTCCCTGTTGCCTCCTCAGGATCCAGGCTTTCCTTCCCAGGCTGAGGTTCAACACCACGGTGGCCTGTGCCACAGGCAGCATCACAGCCTTCAAAGAGGCTTTTCTGACAGTCTTGCAGAAGATCAAGTGTCTGCGCAGGCAAGACACGGGGAAGAAGTCTTCCAGTTCACGTCCTCTCTCAGAGAAAATAAGCTGAAGGCTTCCTCCACTGAGGCTTGTATATTATTATTTTTTTAAGATCAGCAGCAAAATGATTCATAAAACCTTGGAAACAGAATTCATGTTAAGCCTCAAAGAACAATAGCTCATTGTGTACCAAGACTCCCACCTAATATTCTGCCAAAAGCCTGATGCAGGCTCCTTCGAGGTGGGGCTGCACCCAGCAGCCTTTTCCCAGCCTGCAGTTCTCCTGGGGTCCCATGGCAACAGTGCAAAGATCAGCCCAGCTTCCCTCTAGCATCCCCAGGCAGCACTCGCCCTGTGCCCAGGTTCCAGGACGACCCCAGGGCTGGGGTGCTGTTCATATAGTTGAGATACTGCCAACACCATCGCACACAGGCTTTTAAAGCTAAACTCAGTCCCACCACATATATGCGCGCGCGCACACACACACACACACACACACCCCTCTGTCCTCTGGCCCTCTTTGCACCATTGAGGCTGAGAGTACTGGGCCCCTGGGCCCTCCCCACCTCCCTTTAGCCCTGCCTAGGTCAAGGGTCACGTGTCCCACACCTTTCCCCTTTTCTCCATCTCCTCACCTGCAGTGGGGTCTTTATCCCCAGAGGAAATAGAAGTCAGATGCCATGTAGTTGAACCTCTTCACTTTATAAAGAGAGAGAGAGGCGCACTTCAGAGAAGTGACTGTTACCATGGATGCCAGAGTGGGGAGTGGGACCACGCACTTGAGTGTACTCACTCCCGAGTGTGCTCTCTGCTGGGCAGGCATCGTTTCACTGTGCAAAAAAGTGGTGTCTTGTGTCCTTTCGGCTGCCTCATTGGGACTTCTTAGGGACAACAGCATAGTTGTTTCCTATCTGGCCTCTGCCTCCTGTCCAGCCCCTCCAGCAGATCCTCAGGCTCCTGCCATGATCCTGTCACCCCCAAGCTCCGAAGCTGTCAGAGCCTCCAGCATCGCTGATGTATGAAGTCAGGTCTGAGGACGTCAGGTCTGGAGGGATTGTCAAGGTTAGCTGGTCCAATTCACTCATTTTGATAAATGACAAAATCAAGGCGCTGGGACGTTGAGCGTGGTGAAGAGAGGGACTTGACCAGTGGTCCGACTCTTGGGAAGACCAATGAATGCTGGGTCCCAGAAACAGGATTTGTTAGAATTTAATACCAAAAGCTGCTACTGACTTTGATGAACAGACGCAGGGAAGATGGCTGCTAATGAAGCTGAGCCCTCTACTGCTTTCAGGGAAACTGCAACTCCTTACGGAATATAAGGCCCATACGGTCTCACCCTGCGCACCTCCTCAGCTTTGTCTCTTGCTGTTAGCGCAGTAGACCTTTGGTTCTGCTCATGCGGGAAACCTGCAGTCCTCTGAGTGCAGCACGGTGCCCTTACCTAGAACGGAGCTCGACGCAGCCGGGATTTGGGGCCTTCTGCTCATTGTTGTACCTGGGCCAGTGCATAAATGAACAAGTGCCTCCTTGTCTTCTCTTCTGGAGGCGCCTCTCCCACTCGCCTCTGCTCATTCTGTGAAACTCAGCCCAGACGCGCCCCCAATTCCTTCCCCGACCTCCCCGGCCGGTGACCCGCCCTCTCCCCCCACCACGCCCTTTCCTTTCCCTACCCCAGGGCGCACAGCGTACTGTTTGCCTATTTTCTCCAGAGCTGTGTCTCCTCTGTCTAGGTGCCCCCCTGCCGAGCACAGAATTTCGCACCTGGTAGTGCTTGTTCAGTAAATGCTTGTCGAGTGATTGAGGTGCTGGATGGGGGTGACCCAACCCAAGCCCGCTTCTCCTCATGCCCACCCCCCCTTCCCTCAGTGACCATGACTCCCAGCTCAGGCTTCCCTCCCAATGCCTCCAACGTGGTCCTTCATGGCGTCATTGTCCCTACAGGGACTTTTCGGAGCCAAGGGGGCTGTGTTCTTTGGCTTGACGAAGCTGAGGACATCACTATCCAAAGGTTCTCCTCCAGGGGGCTAGGACTGTGCCTGACTTCATCTATGGGACTCCAAATAGAACCCCATCTCCCTAAGGAAGGAACCCATAAGACTCAGGCAAAGAAAAGGTCACAGTGAGATTATTTCACAGGCTGGGATCTGGGGATGCTTCTGTTCTAACAAGGAGTCCGCGTGTTGGTCATGGAAACTGAGGCGGGGACCTGCCATACCTTGGAGGAAGGTTGTGACTGGGGGGCACAACGGAGCCAGGAATTCACCCCAGGAGCAGCAGACGTTGGCCTCATGCCTTCCCCCGGATCTCCTACAGGGAAGGGAAAGGCTGCTTATGGCTTCCCTTCCTGATTGGGATGGTCTCAAAGCACGAGAGGAGCCCAGCTCTGGAGAAGAGCCTTGTTGTTAGTCAGTGAGTGAACATGTGGTCTGTCCTGAAGCTCCACTGAGCCCCACATTCCCTTGCCTTCCTCATGTCCTGTCCAGCTCCTCTGAACCTCTTCTTCATGCTCAGCAGGCTCCCCACTCCCGTGCTTCTCCTGCTTTTCTACCTTCATTCTTCCCTAGATGCCCCACCTTGACCCCATGGCCAGCTTTTCCGTCAATGGTCTCGAAAGCTTGAAACCTCCTTTATGCCCTTGACTGCCCACAGCTCCCTGCTAATCCTCAACCCTGGCAAGACCATTTTGCTGGTCTTTTTCCTTCCTAGGCAGAGCCGGCAGCCTTGCAGACTGAGTCTTCTGAGGTCCTGAGCGGGATCCCCTCCAGTTCTTCTATCCTGAGAGCCCTCGTGTGGCTGCTCCAAATCTTCACTCTCCCCCAGGCACGGGCCTGAGATGACTGAGGTCTCCCGGTTCTTCTCAGAGAACAAAACGAGGAAAGACTGAACTGCCCCTTATTTCTCTCTTTTCCATTTCAAAGATGCTTGGCATCTTCATTGCACCCCCCTTTGCTATTGGAAGTAGGGTCCTCCTCTTGTTCGGAGGCCAGCCCCTCCTCCTCTTCTGTTATTCTGTTCTCGCCCAACTCCTGATACCTCTGAGACGTTGCTCCATCAGTCACTACCCTTTCTTGCCTTTCCAATCTTTCCCTTTCAGTTGACATCTTCCCAGGAACTTACGAACATGCTCAGGTCCTCCTGACCCTTTGAGCGACTGCTCTCGCTCTCTCTCCATCATTCAACTTGTCACTGCTGCCACTTCCTCACCACCCACTCCTTCCTTCATCCTTGTGCAATCTGGTTTCCGCCCCCACTTCTCTATGGAAACTGCTCTTCTGATTTCTCGAGCAGCAACCTCATCACCAAATTGAATGTGTTCATGGCCCATAAGAAGCACCAAGAAAGGTCAAGGCCTCCCCACCAGGATTGTCTAGGGCCCTGGGAAAAGTCAGGGCTGGTGGGAGAGCACATCCCGTGGTAGATTGACTTGGGGGTAGGATGGTGTTCAATTAGCTGCCCTACCCTGTGCCTTATGCCCAGTGATCTTTGCATAACCCCTTGGATCAACAAACAAAAGTCCTCTCTCAGTGGCACCCCCCAACTCGCCCATTATACCAATTCACGTTCCTCCAGGCTTAACATTCCCAGTTCCTTAACATCCCCGTACCTGCTCCTGTTGTGAAACAACAGGCTCCTCTCCGTTTTCACAGCCTCCTCTGATGGAGATTTGGTTGATGAGCCAACCTGATCTCTGCCCTTCCTGTGAAGAACTGATCAACAGCAGTTCCATCTGCTAAAAATATCAAGGTGTTCTTAAGCCATCTGCATATTGACTCTGATCAGGAACATGTAACAGAAGGCCCAGCAAGTATGGGACCTTGGTAAAGAAAGGTTATCTTTGCAATGAGCTTTCATGCATTTGAAAGTAATATACTTAACACTTCTTCAAAAACATTCTGTAAATTTAGGTGCTCTTTCCCTTTGCTCACCTACTTGGTGAGATATTATCACATTTTTTACCTTTTTTGGTGCATTTTATCTTCAGTGGGTATTTGATAAATGCTGAATAAATGGATAAATGCATGAGTGAGTGAATAAGTATTGCAAATATCAGGTTTTTCTTCATAAGTTTATTAGCCAATTCTCCATTGCTAATGCTAAGATTATCTGGTTAACATTGACCTTAGCCAGGGTTACTCTTTGGATGTAACATGTAGGAAGACATGTCCTTTATGAGTAAAAAGTTTAACTAAATCCAAGGATGCACTGTTTCCCAGTGCCTGGAGGGGTCACACTTTGGAGGTACAAGGACCTCCAGCCCCGCTCTACAAGCCCAGGGCATGGGCTGGGAGGCCCATCTGTAGAGACACAGCCTACATGGAGTTCTTCAACACTTGCTCCCACCAAAGGTTGTCAGGAGGAAGTCACAATGTTGGAGGAAGCACTGGGCTGGTGTCCATCGGAGTGACCAGTTTTCTGCGGAATCCCGCTGCCTTCCTCGCATTGATTTGGCCGGGATCTTTATTGTCTGCTCAAATGTAATTAAAGAGTCCTCTGATGGTGCCAATTAAAGACTCAGAGGGACGGGAGCGGGCGCTCGCGGCATCACATGGTGCGGCGCGGTGAAGCTGTAAACATCCATTAGCCATTACAGTTCTCATTAGTCCTTGAAAAACAACTCATTAGTGTCCATAGAACTGACAGGTAAATACAGCTAATGGGCTAAATCTATCAATAAATTCATTGTGTGCAAAATCAGGGTTTCTGTCATTGTGCTGCTTGCAGTGACTAATCAGAAGGTTAAATACTCCTCCTGCAAAAATATATATAAGTTGCAAAGCACTTAGCCTGATAGACTGTGAAAAAATGGCATGTGAGAAACTAATGAAGACATCAAAGGCTTTATTTATACGTAGGGTGGGTTCATTTCAAGTTCAGGTTGCTATGAACTGTCACAGCTGTTTAGCTGAGACTAAATTTTAGAAAGCATATTGATTTGTTTTAATTTAAATGGGGGCAGTTTACAAAAGCTGCTTGAATCTGAAGTTATTCCAGAAATGACTGCTCAGTGCCTGGTGGCAGTGGTGGTGGGGAGGTGCGTGTCTCGGGGTTCATCGGCTGCCCCTCGCCCCGTAGCGCATCTCCAGACAGACGGCCCGTCCTACAGCTGTTGGAGTGGGGGATGCCAGCAGCCTCCGGTGGCAGGGCTGGGCATTCTCTTAGGGCTCACCTAGCCCCACCCCTCCATGGCACAGAGGGGGAAACTGAGGCCCAGGGAGGGCCCAAGGTCATCTGGTGTGTTGATGGCAGAGCCCAGGTCTCTTAGGCCATTGCTTCCTCCTGTCTGTGCTGCCCGTTTCTCTCCAGGGGGAGCCCGGTGCTCCTGGGCCGGGCAGGGCCACCCACGGTGAAGGCTGCCTCCCTGGGCATCTGCGCCTCTTCCTGCCCTCGGCTGTCTCCAGCCACGCGACTAATCCAAGGTGCCCCCACTTCCTTTTCTCTGGGTTCGGCTCAGCCTGTGCACTCGGACTTCTGCACTTTAGGGAGCAGTGGATGCTCAGCTACTTCCTTCTAGTCAAGAAACCTCTGTCTCCAGCCGACCATTCCCCAGCCCTCTGCTAAAATGCTCCCCTCGCCCTTGTTAGATGCAAGGAAGGATTTCCTGCTCTCAAAAGGATAAAACATTAGGGGAGGTTATAAACTGGTCACCGGCGAGTTGTCTGACTTCCTCTGTCCCAACCTGCAGGCTTTAAAAATTTTTAATTTGTAGTCAGCATAAAATTACAACTTTCCCGCTTCTTCTTGGACACTGGATGATTTGGCCACACTGGGCTTGATTTGCGGCCTGGCCCAGGTCACTGAGCAGCGGCTGGACCGGTGGGGGGGCGAAGCTTTCCTGAGCACTCCACGTCCTCTGGCCTGCAGCCTGCGTGGGACAGGCCAGCACCACCCTGATGGCCGCACTGACCGTCATGCTCCCACTACCCACGCAGCAGAATGACTTCTGAGTGGCCCTGGCTGCTCTGTGGCACTGGCTTCAGACCCACATCCCAGATAGGCACGGCTAGGTGACTGTCCCAGCTCATCCCCTGCTCTAACCGTAGGGTCAGGGAGAGTAAGTCTCTGTCATTTTAGCTTCCAGCATGTGGAACTGGCCCTATCTCCCTATAGGACTCTCAGCATGGTGACTCCCCAAATCTGACAAGGGCTGTCTGAGGTTCAGAGAAATGACAAGTGTCTACGCCAGCCTCCTAGCACGTCTCCTTCAACCTGCTTCTGTCCTTCAGCCCATGTGTCCCGTGGCTTCTCTTAAAGAAGCAAATCTGAACACCTGGCTCCCCCATAAAAGCCTTCTTGGCCTGCCCGCTGTTTTTAGGATAAAGTCCAGCACCCTTACAACGTCACCCGAGGTTCTGCAGCTCTGGCCCTGCCTCCCTCTCCTCCCCACACACGCCCTCTCCTCTCCTCTCTGCTCCAGCATCAATGGCCCCTTTTGGTCCCTCCAAACAGCCCTGCTGGCTCCCCGTCCTGATGGCCTGGGCGCCCGCTATTCCCTCCAACTGGAACATTCCTCCCGGGTATTTGCACGCCCAGCCCTTTCCTTCTGGCCTCCCGAGCCTGCTTCCTCTTTCCCACATGCTGAACTCATCTGGGGCCTCTCTGCTTTCTGTTCCTCCTGCTTGGAACGTATTCTCCTACCTCTTCCCCCTGCCAGCTCCATCTCAGCTCCTCAGGAAGGATTTTGGTGACAGCCCCTCCCACGCGTCACTCTTCTTCATGGCTCCGAGCACGGTCTGAATTTATGTCATTTACTCGTGTCCTTGTGCAGTTTTTGCCTCTCTCCTCCCTGGAATACAAGCTTCCAAGAGCGAGGCTTTATGTCTGCTTTTCAGATGCACCCTCAGTGCCTAGACAAGGGCCTGGCCCATAGAGCTGCTCAATAAATAATTATCAACTAAATTGCATCAGAGAACACGGCTGGAATGGACTTTGGGGAGCATCTGAACAGACCTTCTCCATTGTCAGAAGGGCCCCGAGGCCCAGAGAGGTCAACCCAATAGAAAATAAGTTGAAAGGCAAGTCCTAGGAAAACAGGAAAGGACACTCGGCGTCCGTCATAACCAGGGGTATACAAATTAAAACAACACAGTGCCACTTTTCACCCATGCAAAGTGTTGGAGAGGATCTGGGGAAACGGGAAGCCACCCTGGACAGCAACTCAAGCAGCATGTAGGAAACCTGAAAATGCGTGCCCTCCGTCAGTGAGCAGTTCTGCTCCTGCATCCGACCCTGAGGAACCCAGGTGTGCACAGAGAGGCAGTGCAGATGCTCACTCATTCAACAAGTGCTTACGGCACACCTGCTATGTGTGCTGCACACCAGGGAGAGATCGGTAATGACAGGCCCGGATCCCCTTCCTTCTGCAGTTTACCTTCTACTTGGGGAGAGACAAGCAATAATCTATAAGCGAATAAGTAAGTTAAGAGTATATCAGATGGAGATGAGCGCTGAGGAGGAAAGTGAGGCCAGGTAAGGGGATAAGGGAGCCCCGGGGGAAGGCTGCTGATCTAGGTCGGGCAGTTGGAGAAGGTCCCTCTGATGAGGAGATACTGGGGCAGAGTAAAGCATGTGGATATGGCTGTGGGGAGGGGGCGTATTTGGGGCAGAGAAACGCCAGTGCAAAGGCCCCGAGGGTAAGGAGTGGTCATGATGAGTGTGAGAAATGGCAAGTAGGTCAGGGGGGTAAGAGATGAAACCAGAGGAATGGCCAGAGCCGAGCTCATGCAGGGCCCTGTCAGCCACTGTCAGGATTCAGGCTTTCGTTCTCAGTGACATGGGAAGCCACTGGGGAGTTCTGAGCAGAGAATGGACATGGTCACACATGGCTTCTGAAGAGCGCTTCTGCTGCTGGGGCGGTGTTGAAAATACGCTGGGAAGAGGGCAAGGTGAGGGGACAGGGAGAATGACTGAGGTGAGGAAGGATGTGGCTTGGACGAAGAGGCGCTGGTGACGAGGTGTCCAGAATCAGTGCTGGCTACCGAAGGTGACAGGACTGGCTGGGGGATTGGCTATGGAGAGAGAGAAAAATGAGAGTCCATGTTGACTCCACGGCTTTTTGTCTGAGCACCTGGAAGAATGGAACTGCCCTTTATGAAGGTGGGGGAGAGCCTGGAAGTAACAGGATTTGGGGGGGGTGCTCACGCGCGAGAGAGTGCATGTTACATTTAATAAGCTTATTAGACATTCAAGCGAAGGGGTCAAGAAGACAGCTGGACTTCTGAGGCTGGAGTTGAGGGGAGGGGTCAGGCAGGTGGAAGAAGCCTGGGCTTCAGCAGCATGTAGATGGTACTTATAGCTGAGGGCAGGAGAATCGCCCAGAGAAGCAGCCCAGGTGATAAGGAGAAGCCTAAAGAGGGGGTCCTGGTACCTGCCATTGTCTGGAGCAAAAGGAGATCAAGACAAATCAGAAAATGAGACTGAGAAGAAATGGCCCGTTTTAGGAGAGGGCCACGAGACGGGGAAGTGAACAGTTTCCAAGGAAGAGATAACGACCCGATATGCCAGATAACACCAATGGTTAAGGATGAGCGAGCAGCAGAACTCACCGCGGGCCTGGCCACGTAGAGCCGCCGGCAACCTTGCCCGGTGTTCTGCTGGAATCCGGGCAAGGGCCCGCTGGGACGGGGCTCAGGAGAGAGGAAGACGGAGAAAATACGGAGGCGTTGAGTAAAAGCAACTTTTTGAGGAGTTTTGCAAAGAAATGCGGTGGTAGCTGGAACAGGATGTAGGGACAAAGAGCTTTTTTTACTATATTTTATTAAGATGAGAGAAATTACAACGTGTTTGTTGGCTGGTGGGAACGGTCCAGTAGTGAGGAAAAGATCTGATGGTGCGAGAGTGAAGGGATAATTACGGAATTATTTGTCACAGCAACAAATTATGAACAGCCCAAAATGTCCATCAAGAGAAGAATAGATAAATAAAATATGTTCTATTCAGAACGGCGAGATGCTCTACAGCTGACTCATTGCCTGGAGGAACAAATTTCAGTAGCAAGAAGGGGCCCCAGCGGTGCCCTTGCTTAAGAATGCTTGTGCCGAGATCCCTGGGACTGTGGGCCTTAGATCACACAGGTCCCTCCCCCTGGGGTCCCCAAATACCTTCATTGGTCCCAGCAGGGCCATGGCAGTGTCTGAGGCTATCTTGGAAGATCTTCCTTCTGTTTGTCTTGGTCAGAAGGATCCTGTATCATGATGATGCAATTATGATCATGACAAAAATAAAATTGAAACAGCAGCTACTAATTATGGAGTGTCTCATCAACTCCTCGCCCTCTTGCAGCTTACATTCTAGATGCACATTAAATAACCAATTCTAGCAATTTTAAATTTTGGTTATGATGGATGTTATACGGCAGAATATCAAAGGAGGGCCTGGCCCAACCCAGAAGGGTCAAGGAATGTCTTTTAAGCTGAAAGCAAAACCATGAGCCTGAGGCAGCCGGGTGAACCCAGGGAGAGAGGGAGGAGGGAGGGGTGGGGAGGCGCATGGAAAGCAGAAGGAATACTCCCTCCACCAACCCAATGGTCACTGAGCGTCAGCTGTGTCCTAAGCCAACGAGGCACCAATCCCTGCTTTCTTGAGGCTGCCATCCTAGTGGAGGGAGACGGAGAGTGAACCCATAAGTGACGTACAATTTCAGCAGTGATGTGCTATGAAGACAAATCAGGGTGCTGGTGGGGAGGGGGACTGGTTAGGATTTTAGATAGAGTGGTTAGAAAATGTACCAGGAGAGAGGTGACCTCTCACCTGAGACCTGCCATGCGTATGTGCCAGGGGAGTGCCCCAAGCATAGGAAAGAGCAGGTGCAGATGCCTTGAGGTGGGTGCCAGCGTGTCCTGTTTGGGGAGGAGGGAGGCCAGCGTGGGCCCCGTGAGCGAGGTGGGCCCCGTGAGATTCAGGTTAGCGAGGCAAGCCGGGGCCAGATGGTGCAGGGCTTTGTAACGGTGTTCGCAGCTTCCGTGATCCTGGGCCTTAGCTGGGCTGCAATGCCAAATGGAATATTTCTTGGAAAAAGTCCAGGATTCCCAGGTCCTCAGTGAGAAGGTGGGCTGTGGCTGGCTCGGTTCGCCTTAGCTGCAGGAGCAGAGTGCCCCCCAGCCCCCCACTTCCAGCCATATATCTTACCTTATCACTCCCGTCCATTTAGCATGAGCCGTATACTCCACTCCAGAGGAGAACTCTCACTTAATTAATTTTAGATTTAAAGCAACAAGAAGTCCTTATATTAAAAACGGAGTGGGGGGAGAACAGCTTGTTAATTAAAATGTCAGTTAGGGTGTTCCTGGCGAAAACTATGATTAGTGAGTGTTTCCTTTGGTTACAAGCCCTTGTTCTTTGATATTTCATGTGTGAATTTAAAGAACCTCACAATTGCGCCCAGCACCCAGAGACAGGCTACATTTTATGGTGATTTCAATGGGTTGTTCTGTTCTGTGGACTCCAGTGTAGCCCAAGCCTGGGATTGCACCCTGAGCCAGTCTTTCAACCTCTGACCCCAGCCTCTAGCCTCAGAAGGGTTCTCTCCCTCCCTCCCTCCCTGCTTCCCTCCCTCCCTCCTTCTCTCTCTCTTTCTCTCCCCACCCCCCTTCCCCCCACAGGAAGATCTTGTTCTCCCTGTCTTTGGAAAACCTACCCATCCTTCAGGCATCAGTGTCACCTTTTGCAAAACCTTACTAGATCTCCCAGTCAGAAATATTTTTTCCCTCTCCTTTGAACCTTCAAACATATTGTTTACACCTTTGTTAGAAAAAATATCCGAGACAGAAAAAAGTTGTTTATTATTTATCCTCTGCAGCTGCCTTCCAAGAAGGGTGGGTCCTTTGTTTGTTGTGTTGGCTGATGGGCGTGGGGAGGCTAGACTGGCACAACTGGGGGAAGCCTGTGCCAAATTTCTCTGCTTGAGCAAGGGAAGAGCTGTAGAAAAACCTGGGGTGGGGTGTATGTCTGGGAAGCTGAGTGGGTGGAGGGAAGGGGAAGAGTCTATAGGAAAAAGAGGCAGCTGATGGCTAAAGAACTTTGGGGGCCTATGTGGAGGAAATAAATGTTTCATGGGGGACTTTTGGTAAGCTTCATGTGTGGTGTGCTATGTAAATCTCTCTTTTGTCTCCCAATGACATCTTCAGCAAAACCTGTTATTCACTATGGCTTTGTAGAATTGGTTTAAATTGTTTTGGAAGGGTAAGTATCAAGAACTGTGAAGGGTATGAGATTCACCCTACTTGCCACAGTGTTATGGATGCTGGCAGAACACAGGAGGCTCTTGAGTAAGACACAGAGGACTCTGTGACTCATGACAGTAATAGCA
This sequence comes from Miniopterus schreibersii, assembly GCF_964146895.1. NCBI lineage: Eukaryota > Metazoa > Chordata > Mammalia > Chiroptera > Miniopteridae > Miniopterus > Miniopterus schreibersii. The sequence continues at coordinate 22,003,274 of NC_138109.1, forward strand.
GCCAGAGTGTGAGCATTTGTGTCGGTTTTTCAATTTCCACAGGGTGACACAGAGTCAACTAACACCTGTAGCTATAAGCTTAGGGAACCCAAATATTTTATAATAGGCAGTAAGCCTAATTGAAACTTTTCCTGAAGAGAGACATATCTTTATGTTGGACCCTAAACAAACCTTCCCTTTGCTCTAGGGAGAGCCAGCCTCTAGCTTCCAGGTCTGTTTGCTATACAAACATACTTCAAAGGATAATCCCAATAAAAGGCAATTAGTACCTTGGCTTGTAAAATGTGCAAAAATTCAAGAGATCCATGGAGAATTGTCTCCACAGAGTAAGAGGAAGTGCTGATCCTGCTTCAAGGTGGGTGTGGGGTGAGACCAGAAGAGTTTATGATCCCTAGTGACATCTGGGTAAACAATTAGTTTATTATAATATATGCTATATCATCTATTGCTATGTAACAAACCACCCAAAACTTGGAGCTTAAAATAAAAATTACTTATTATTGTTCACGAATCTGAGTCATCTTGGAGGTTCTGCTGATTTGGCCTGGGCTGGGCTGATCTTGGCTGTGCTTTTTTACATCTCCTCAACCCCAGCTGGGACACCGAGGAGACTTGGCTCTGCTCCATATGGTCTTTCATGGCATGGCAGGGCTCCAAGAGACTGAGCAGCAGGGCCCCAGGCCTCTTAAGGCTTAGGCTTGGAGCTGCCACCTTCTCTTGGCCGGGGCAAATCACAACGCAGACCAGATTTACAGCATGGGAAATAGATTCCACTTCATATGAGAGGAACTCCAAAATCACTTTGCAAAGGCACATGTATACAGGGAGAGGAATAATTGGGGCTATTTTTACAATCAATCTATCATGTTTGCCTTTCCTACTGGACCCTGAGCCCCTAGATAACAGGGATTTTGTCCCATTTATGTCTCTATCTTGGCGACTGGCCTGAGATGGGTAATGAGAAGGCATCAATAATGTCTTTCAAAATGAAAGAATGATATGCAATGAGATGAATGAAAATGACACAGTAAGGAACTGTTCTCTCTGTGAACCAAATAACAGGGAGTACTCTGGCCTTTGCTCCAGACCACAGCTGTCCCTGCCCAAGGGTGTGCCTGGCTCTCTCACTGTCTTCCCACCCCCACTGCTATTGCATTCACTTGGCACCTCATCTTATCAACCCTGGTCTGCTCTGCAGCCCAGTTACTCTCTGCCTGCTTCAACTCATTCCTCCCCAACCCGTCCTCCACATCATCTCCAGACATTGCTCCAAATACATGCCTTACTCTGTCACTCCCCCATTTAAATCTGTTGCTCACTCTCTCAGGCCTAGAAAATAAAGTCTCAGCTCTTTAGCATTACATTCAAGGCTCTTCCCCTCAGGACTTGGATCCGGCTCTTCCTTGCCACACATCCTACATTGCTGTCACCATAGGTCACCCATTGATCTTGAATGTGGGGCTGACAGCACCCTGAACTTCTGTCCCAGCTATGCTCTCTGTCTGCTGTGTACTTGCCTGAATTCTCCCCCTTTGCTCAAGTGTCACCTTGGCCTTTCAGGAAGAGACATGGACCTACCTTTCCTTTCAAACCATAAATTTCCTTCTTCCATAAGTTTGGCTGCCTGGGGCCTTTTGGGGCTTCTCTCTCTCCTCTGGATTGGGAGCTTCTTAAATATAAATTCTCCTGGTTTTTTTTGGATCTCCCACCCACCACTGCAACTCACCCTTAGAGGACAGTGGGTTCTCATGCAGAGTTGACTCCCATAATGTTTGCTGAACTGAACTGAGATTATGGAGAGGGAGGAGAGCAGGGGCATGGAGGAGAGGGAAGGGAAGAGAGGGAAGGGAAGGGGAGGGGAGGGGAGGGGAGGGGAGGGGAGGGGAGGGGAGGGGAGGGGAGGGGAGGGGAGAGAGACTGCAGCCTTTGCAGAGGCATAACCACCCAGTGCATCTGGTTCTAACCTGGGAATCTGCCCTGGGGCTCCTCTCCCAGCAGCCCTTTCTGGAACAGGTCATAGCCTGTGGGCTAAAGGCTTTCCACCTTAGGCTCCTGGAAGTGGAACCCTAGCCTCAGTCCCCAGCCAAAACGACCTTCATGGCACTGCTGGGGGATGGAGAGAGGAGGAGGGAGCTTTCCCATTATTTTGGGTTTTCATCTTTTTAGTCTGTTACTAGCTTTACTTAATTTGTCACTTAATTACTGTTTACTGAGTAGACTTGTAGCTAACATGTATTTATTTACTGTGTACTTTGATTTTAGTAGATTTCCCCTTTTCCTTTCTTTATATCTGTATTGTTTATTCTACTAATGCATGATCGGGTTTAAAAATTTTTTTAAAAATCCAATACACAGAAAATAAAGTCCCTTTATATTCCTTCCTTCAGAGATAACCACCGTGGACAGTTTGGTGTATATCCTTTCAGAAATTTTTTTAAGTGTTTATATAAATATACATGGATGTGACCCAAATATGCCTAAGAAGCCTTCAAGGCCAGTCTCTGGCCAACAGTGCATCCAAAATAACCCCAATCGGACTCTGGAAGCCTGAAGAATAGTGGGAATCCTTTGTGCTGGTTCCCTTGACGAGGCATGCAGGGGCTTTTCACGGCTCTGAGAGTCAGCTTCAGATATCTCTCCTTCTCCCCCAAGCGTCTCACTCACAGCAGCTGCTCAACACCTCCTCTCGCTTCCTCCCACTCATCCTTCTGTCTTTGGGCTGTGCCCCCCTGAGCTCCAGGCACAGGGAGCCCTCGGCCCCCAGCACAGCTCCCAGGAAGCGCGGCTCTTCTGCGACTGCCATTCTTGTCAGAGTCGGCTCTCCTGGAACTTTTAAGAAAAAAGTTGCTACATCTCTCTATTGGCATAAATAGGATCATGTTACAACATTATTCAGTTAGCCACTCTTGTTTTCACACCCTGCTATCGTGGATACAGTTCCATGCCTGTGCATTCAAATGCATCATTTCCTTTTAAAGTCTAGGGTAGGGCTCCATGGAACACACGGTCCGTGATTTATTTAACCAGTCCCTTCGTTCCAGTGTCCTCCGTTTTTACTACTAAAAGCAAAGCTGCAATGAACACTTCTATGACTTTGAATTTTTATGTCTTCTCTTTCTCTTCCACATGCCCCAAGTTTTGCTGTTCTAGCAAAATATCTGCTAACGCTCCAGTTCCTGCTGTTTCCTTTGTCCCGCACATGTTTCCAGGGTCTTCCTTCTGATTCCTTTGGGACCACCCCACCCACTCCATGTGATGCCATGTTGCCCCACCCACTGGCATGTTGGGGGGCAGTCACATGACCAGGCTGGCCAATCAGAGCTCCCCATCCTGCTGGCTTTGGTGATAATTCCATCAGTGTCCACTGTCCCTGCCTGCCCCCCACCCTCATCATTTCTGCTCAGGCCATGGCCACAGCCTTCACTCTGTGTCTTGCCTCCAGGGCTCCGCACCTCTTATCCACCCTCAACTGCAGCTCATCGGCCTTGACTCTGGCATTGCTGTGCTGAAAGCGGTTGGTGGGGCCTTCTTGTTTTCTGTGAAGAAAGTCCTGTCTCTTCAATCTGCCACCCAGAGCCTGCAGGACCTGGCTCCTGCCCACCTCTCCATCCCTGGGGGTCTCTGCTCTCTTTTCCACGTACCCAATTCCTAGTATCACCTCCCGGTTTTGGAACATGCCCTGCATTCTCCAGCTTCCATCCTTTTGACCAAACTCTACCGGAACAAGGTTCAGTTCTTACCTAAGTATTAAGCTCCTGGCCCCTGTCTCCCGGTGACAACAGGAAATGATCGATTTCACCTTCCCTGGGGGCTCTCTAAACACGCTGATGACCTCATAGTTTTGTATTCCTCGGGGCTCAGTGATTACAAGGAGCAGAAATCCACTCAACCAGCTCAAGTAAGGGGAGATGGTGCCTACTGTAAGGACGTGGGGGGTCTCATAGAAACCAAACTCAGCCAGACCACATGGAAGTTGAAGCTGGGACATGGGAAGCCATCAGGGGTTGAGAGTGACTCCAGCTCTCAGCAGGTACCTAGCTGCTTTTCTGCCTCTACCCTCTCAGTATTTAAACATGTGTGATGGCAGCTGCTATACAGCACTTGCCCTCCCCACGACTACACTGGAAACACTTCTCTATTTGTATCCCCCCCATTCCCCACCCAGGGTATAACGCAGGGCCTGGCACGTTGTAAGCAGGAGAAAGCAAGCTGGCAACATTTTAGCACTTACATATAGCATATGGAGAGTGCGGATTATGTTTTCACTTTATTCTTGTTTAACCTCCCAACACCCCTCAAGAATGGATATTATTATTTCCCACTTTACAGATGAGGAAACTGAATCAGTACTTTGCCCAAACTGACAGCTAGCAACTGAAAGAACTAGGACCTGCATCCAGGCCTGTTTGAATGAACACATGAACTTGTTAAGCAGGGATCTTGAGCTCAGCTGCTGCAGATTCCAGCCTTTATTTTTACATCAGGCCCATAGACACCCTTGGCCCCCCTCTAGATAGGCAGCCAGTTATTTTCATTTTAAACATCTCCAGGGTGAACCCACCTTTTATCCCCCCAATAATCTTATCCCTTCCCACAAATATCAGGCATTTCTTCCTTGTGTTCAGTCATAATCTTGTTTTGCTTGATTAAAAATCCCTTTCTGCTTGTCAGGCTCCTCAGGCTTGGAAGCAACCCTTGAGGGCCACCTGTTCTTTTTGCACCAACACTGTGAAGTATGCATTTAAAATTTCCATCTAACAGATAAGAATCTCAAGGCCTAAGAAGGTAAAGCAAGCCACCTAAGGTCATACAGGCCAGACCCAGTGGGCCCAGAACTTGAACCCAGGGTCTTGGATTCTAAATGGCCATTCCAACTGGTGACTTCACACCTCCCATTGAATGTAAGGCACAGTGGTCTGTCTGCGACCATGGAGGAAACGAGCTTGATTGTTTCCAAAGTGGATACGAATAAAGGGAAATAACAGCAAGGTTGGGAGAGGGGTGCGTGAGAAGGAAAGAGCCATCTCTTAAGTTCCAGGTGAAGTGTGTAGAGTAGGGGAGGGAGCAGCCCAGAGACAGTGGCATCACTCCAACCTTGGCTTCCATCACCCCATCTCCTTCTCTGACTCTGGCCCTGCAGTCTGTATCTCCTAAGGACCATTAAGGGTTACATTGGGCCCACCCACACAATGGTAATCTTTTCATCTCAAAATCCTTAATCACATCTGCTAAGTGCCCTTGTCTTGTACCGTAACGTGTTCACCAGTTTTGGGGTTTAGGATGTGGACATCTTTGGGGAGGGCACTATTCTGCCTACAGTACTTACCTACTTCACATTATAAAGACTAAATGCTTGGCGCATGGCACTTGCTAGGTATGACAGATGTTCCTATTCTTATAAAGGCTTCTGAATCCACAAAGAGAAGCTTGGGCTTCATCCTGAAAGGAATGGGAGTGAATGGAGACCCGCTTCCCTCAGGAGCCTCCCAGGTTTCATGCCTGTGAACAATGATGTAGGTAGTTGTTTGGCTGGGGTGGAAAGCAGGGAAGGGAAGGAGAATACATTTTGAATCAAGAAGTCTTTACCATGAGGCTTGGTCCCTTTAAGAACAACTTGCCGCCTCTCCCTGAGGCGCCCAGCCACTCCGAAGAGGGAGGCCTGGCCAGAAGGGTCCGCGGGGTTACTCCCTGAGGTTGTCTTTCTGTAACTGCCACAGCAGCCGACCATCCCCCGACCCACCCAGCCTCGCCCTTCTCTGGTTCCCAGCACTGGCTTGGTTCTCAGTGTTCCTCCTCTGCTGTGTAGAATCTTAGAATCTTCTCTGCGTCCTGCTCTCCCGTCCACCCGGAATCTCCACTAGTAGCCTGGCAGTTGCCAGTGACAGGTCTGGCTTCCCACAGTCACACAGACACTCTGACCCAGGACACTGGTTCCAAGAGTGGGCTTCATACAGACTTTGCTCCTGCAGCCAACCCCCCAGATCTGCATCCAACGCTACAGTCATGAACTGGGGGTGAACCTTCTGCTCAAGGTCACCAGCTACACTCACACAGAGCAGATCTTACCCCCAGAGAGCCATGGCCCCTGGAGGGGGAGTGGCTTCCCCAGAAATTGTGGGCAGGACCCGAGTATGAATGAAGGGTGTGTAGTTTTCTAGGTCTTAGTTTTTATCAGATTCTAAAATGGATCTGGGGACCCCAAACTATTCACAGCCACAGAGAGGCTGCCATCAGTTAAATCCTTGGCCCTCGCTGATTTTGCTTTTTTGATGCTTCTCCAAAAGACCCTGACAACCCTATGACCCAGTGGGGTCAGGCTGAACCAAACGCTGCTTCGTCCCAGTTGGGACAGGAGCTTTTTGAAGAATATAATTGCCCGGCAGCCCCAGAACTTTCTCTTTTCTGCTGAGCTCCGCCACTCAGACCCACATTCATTATGTGGGGGTTTATACGCAGAGGCCCCGGGAGAGAGGGATGGCCCGACTCCCCTCCAGATGCACGCGGTCCCCCTGGTCGTGCCCTCTATTAGAGCGCGGCTGGGCCGACCCCTCGGCCTTTCTCCAGGAATTTGAAAGGATCAGGATGAAGGCGAAAGCTTAGGTTTTTTGAGCAGAGGTAATTTCAGAAGGTAGAATCATAGCTTAAGGAACCCTCTGGAGAATTTTCCTTATGCAAAGCTAACAAGACATTGTGATAATTTCTCTGGCGCTGGCCTCATTCCAAGTTGGATTTTAAACGCAGATTATAAAGCAAACACCATCCCCCACAAGTATTAAAGGAGGGGAAAATAACAGAACGGGGGCTGCAAAAATGGTCTCTATTGTGGGACCAAAAGCCGTCAATCACGCAGGCTGACAGGCGTCAGAGATTGACAGACAGGCCCTCGCTGCTGACTTCAGTTATCAAGGGGAATGGGAAAAGTGTCTGCAAGAACATGTTAAATTGCCAAAGTCATTACCAGTCACCAATTACCAAAGAAAAGATAACAAGGTGTATTTTAGAAAAATCGATGCAACAACGTGCATTTCAACACAGCGAGTTTTTTAGAACTTTCGAAAACAAAACGAACTATTTAGGGGATACACAATGGTTTTCAGAGAATACCAAACGTGGCTTTGTAAAGTCATCAATATGCACTTTGGAGCTGGCGCCGCTTAAGGGGAGCAAAGATCAAGCCGTAAACTAATAGACTTCTTTTTTTTTTTTTGCCTGTAGTTCCAGCCAAAGGACACGGTAATGATTGGAGGGCAGGAGGGTCTCCTGTAGACTCCTCCAAAGAAAGTCCTGGCTGATGGTTGAGGGCACCTCCTGGAGCCCTGGGCCTGGACAGGGCAGGACAAGTAGGCAGTGGTCGCATTGGAACCTTTCACACCGCCCAGCAGATCTTCCTAATCAGCTGCTCTGACCCCGCCTTGGGATGGCCCTGAGGACGATGAGATGAAGGACACAGGTCCTGCCCCACTGGGTCTTGCAGTCTGGGGGGGGGGGCACACAACCCCAATGAATTATAAGACAGAAACTGATGAGAGTTACCAGCCTAAGTATGAATGAAATGCAGCAAGGGGACAGGACAGGGCGAGGCTACTGCAGCCTAGATGAATGAGAGAAGGCTGCGGAGAGAAGGGAGGACCTGAGCGGGCTCCCAGGAAATGGGGACTTCTTTCACTGGACATGCAAGCACCTGAAAGGAGGGGGTGCAGCGCGATGGAGGCATCTGGGCATTTTGTAGGCATGGGGAGCCACTGCACGCTCTGGAGCGGGGAAGTGGAATGACCAGCATTGTGCTTTAGGGAGACAGCTCTGGCAGCAGTGTGGCAAATGGATGAGAGGGTGGCACTTTATAGGGCTGCTGGAGTATATCCTGTGAGAGGGGCCGAAATCTGAGCAAGGATGGGGTAGCAGGGAAGACCCAGTGGGCTGCCATCATATCGCATGTGCGAGCCCCAGAGGCCTCTCCTTGGCCTCTGTTTCTAGGAAGCCTGCTCGTTTCTCAGGCTCTGCCCAGGTACCTACCGCGTCCTCACGCTGTCTCTCCCATCCAGTTACATCTCCCTCCTTCTCCGAGCTCCAGGGCTCTCTGTGGAGTGGCCCACTGTGTATGAATCCCACCCAGTTGTCACAACAGTCCAGGCTAGAGGCTCTGCAAGGACAGAGCCCTGTCACAGGCATCTCTGTGGCTCTTCCAGCACTCCTCGCAGCCCCACTCACAGCAGAGGGAGCATGCGAAACAGTGAAACCCTGAGTGGGGCCGCATTTCATGGCAATGCGCAAGAAAGATCAGGGCTGCTGTGAATTTGCCCAGTGGGCCACTAATTTTCAGCTTGGATCCAATTTGCCTAAAGGACCTTATGTGGCTGGTTAAAATAAGACTTATAAACCTTTCCTGACCCTGCAATGTGAGCAGGACCTAGAGGCAGTAGATCGAGTGCCCAGGGAGAGAGAAAGAGCTGCTGGGCCTGAAAAATAGAAAGTCATAGGGAGGAGCAGAGGCCTTTGCTGTCAGCACAAGAAGAGAGCAATCCCCTTCCCATTTGATTGGCCATATCAGTTACCCAAATGGGCACTTTTGAGGGTGAAGGGGGTGCCATGTGTAGTTACTACCTGATAGAAGGCTTATTGGGATTGTCCCTGAAAGAATAGAATGTGGGGTCACTGCTGCTAGCTTTTTTCCCCACTCCCCTACCATGACTCCTATATCTTAGAGATGGCGGGACTTCCACTCTTGGCCTCTCCCCATTCCTCCTCCTCCTTGGGACTTACCGGCATGGGGTAATTTGGAATGAAGATTGAGTGACTGCCACTCAGCACCTTCCAGATCCCCGCCCCCCTTTTTTTGGAGCAGTTATTCTCAGGACCTGGGCATTCTCTTTTCTTCCATGTGGTCAACTTAAGGGACAGGTCTGTCCTTGTGGAAGAGGCCGAGGTTGCCTAGTAGGCCAGTGATTGGACAGAGGGAGAAATATTAGGGACCTTAGCTGACCACTGACCTAAACTTTTTTCAGGCTGTCTCTCTGATTCTAGTATCTTCTTCACAGTTAGTTCCATACTCAGAGCAGGGTGTGACTCTCACTCCCCCAAACCGAATCTCTGTCCTAAGCAGAGGCTGAGGACTTTCAGAATTAGATGAAGGCCCTCATGCAAGGGTGTGGCATGCCAGTGGAGACAGGGACTGGGGAGGACCCTAGAACATGAACAACACAAGAAAAAGAAAGATCTGGGCTGAATTTGTCTTCATGTCTGTATTTGAGTGTGAGCTTTTACCAGTTTCTTTTGGGGAAGATATGAAAATTAATGACCAGAGCTCCACTATATATTTTAAATAAATTTTGAGATAAATTACATGCAATAAATGAACCCATTTGAATTTTGACAAATGTATATGCCTGTGTAACACCATATCAATCAATATATACAGCATTTCCATCTCCCCAAAAAGTGGCCTTGTGTGCCCCTTCCAAGTCAATCCTCCCCCCAAAATTTCCCTCCCCAGGCAACTGCAGATAAAATTTCCGGCATTAAAGATTAATTTTGTCAGTTCGAGGACATCATACACATGGTTTCAAACAGTATGTTTTCTTTTGCATCTGGTTCATCCATATTGTAGCATGTATTAGTAATTCTCATTTTTCATTGCTGAGTAGTATTCCATTGTATAGATGTACCACTGTTTTTATCCATTCACCTGTTGATGGACATTTGGATTGTTTCTCGTTTTAGGCTCTTTTGAATAAAGCTACTATGAATATTTGTGTACAAGTCTTTCTGTGGCCATGTACTTTTCTTGGGTAAATACCTAGGCATTGCTGTGTCATATAATAAGTGTATACTTAAAGGAAACGGCAAAACTCTTTTCTAAATGGGTTGTAGAATTTTACACCCTCCACCAGAAATGAGAGTTCTAATTGCCCTACACCCTGAATGACACTTGGTATTGTCAGTTTTCTTAGTTTAGTCATTGTTGTGAGTATAAAGCAGTACTCACTGAAGTTTTAATTTGCTTTTCCTTGGTGACTAATGATGTTGAACACCTTTTTATGTGTTTATTGGCTGTGTGTGTGTGTGTGTGTGTATCCTTTTATAAAAGTGTGATAAAATATTTTGCCATTTAAAATATATTTATTTATGTTTTATATATTATTTATTATATTTAAATATATTTTATAAATGTAAATAAACATATGTGTTAATTTTATCTGTCAACTTGACTGGCCTAAGGGATGCATAAACATCTGGTAACACATTATTTCTGGGTGTGTCTGTAAGGGTGTTTCAGGAAGAGATTAGCATGTCAGTAGACTAAAGAAAGACATCAACCCTCATCAATGTAGATGGGCAACATCCAATCCCTCAGGGGCTTGAATGGAACAAAAAGGTGAAGAAAGGGTAAATTCTCTCTCTTCTTGAGCTAGAACATCCATCTTCTCCTGACCTTGGACATCAGAGCACTTGGTTCTTGGGTCTTTGGACTCCAGGACTTACACCAGGCCTTTGGATTTGGACTAAATTACATTTACCACCAGCTTTCCTGGTTCTCTAGTTTGCAGATGGCAGATTGTGGAACTTTACAACCTTAAAATTGTGTAAGCCAATTCCTATAATAAATCTTCTCTTATATCTCTCTCTACACACATCCTTTTGGCTCTTTGTCTGGAGAACCCTAATACTATATATGAAACAAAGGCCAAAAGACTTTTTGCACTCTGTTTTATAGTTTTAGGTTGTATGTTTAGGCCTATGAACCATTCAAGTTAATTTTTTTGTATAGTTTGAGGCACAAGTCAAAGTTTATTTTTCCCCCATAAAGGTACTCAGTTGTTCCATCACCATTTGTTGAAAGACTGTTCTTTTCTGCATTGAATCACCTTGGCATCTTTGTCAAAACTCAACCAAACCTATACGCATAAGTCTACTTCTTGACTCTCTTCTGTTCCACTGTCTTTCCTGTACGTGAATACCACATTGTCTTGATTACTATAGCTTTATAATACGCCTTCAAACCAGTTAGTACAAGTCCTCTAACTTTAGAACACCACACTATATATCACTTGTGATTGTTGGAAATAAATGTGCTTGAATTAAATGTATAATAAATTGTATACATTATCTTTGCCCAGTGCGGGTTGTTCAATCACTCTCAGTCAATATGTTTGTGGTCTTCTGAGACTGCTGAGTTAAAGTACTCATTTGGGTTTTGCAATAAATAAAGATCTGGATTGGTGCACTCTCCTGCTATAGCAGTCGTGATTCTGCTCACAAACTAGATAACCAGCCTCCTTTCCAGGATGTTGCTTTTTAACAAGGCAGATTTCAGGTTGGGTTTGCTCCCCTTCACACTGGCACTTATAAAGACATTCACATATCTGCTGTCTGGTTTTCCAGCTGTGGTGTGGTGGGAAGAATGCAGAACCAGCTAGCTGCAGAGTTCCCCTCTTTGGTACTTACCCCAGTGATGATTTTTTCAGAAAGGGCCTGACAAGACATAAGTCAATGAGTTGTCTTCCAGATTCCTGGGTGAGTCAAATGCCCCATAGACCTGCTGGTCCCCAGCCAGGAGCTGCCCTCAGATGGGCTCTGCCAACCACTTGGACACTGAATACATGGCAAATCCTCATCAGAGCCTGGGCCTGAGCCAGGCGTTCCCTGGGATGCTGGCTGAGCAGTATCATTCTATTCCAAAGGGACAGTTTCCCCGAACTGCAGTTTGACTCCAACTCTCCCATAGTCCCTGTTTTCACACAGCAGGTGTGTTCAGCACAGCCTTCAACTTGGACGGCAGTATAGACTTGGGATTAGAAGATGTGGGTTCAAGTTCTGGCCCTGACACCTACTAATAGAGTGACCTTGGGCAAAGCACTTCACATTTGGGAGTCTAGCTCTTCCCTTAGGGAGCAGAGCCTCTACCATCTTCCTCATAGGGCTACCATGTGCACATGGTCGTGTTTTATCAACACAATCCACAGTATGTGCCCGGTGGAGTGCAAGAACCCATGTGAAGGATTATCATTGCTATTATCTCGCCTTTTAGCCAAAATGTAGCTACAGAGGTATAAGGAACATCAGTGGCTCCCATAGGAGAAAAGGTGTGTGTATTCGTTTTAATGGCTACAACAACTTGGTGACTTAAAGCAACATAAATTTTTTCTCCAGCAGTTCTGGAAGCCAGAGGCCTGGCATCAGCCTCACTGGGCTGAGATCAAGGGTTCGGCAGGGCCTCACTTCCTCCCGAGGCTCTAGGGGGAAATCTCCTCCTCCCCTCTTCCAGCTCCTGGAGGTGGCTGGAGTCCTTGTGCTTGTGGCTGCATCACTCCAACCTCTGCCTGCATCTTTACATGGCCCTCTCCTCCCCTCCCCTCCCCTCCCCTCCCCTCCCCTCCCCTCCCCTCCCCTCCCCTCCCCTCCCCTCCCCTCCCCTCCCCTCCTCTCCTCTCCTCTCCTCTCCTCTCCCTTTTCTCTAGCTCTCTCTCATGAGGACACTTGTGGTGGTGTTCAGGGCCCATCTGGTTAATCCAGCATAACTGCCTCATCTCAAGATCCTTAACTTAATCACATCTATAGAGACTTTATGATGCAGGTGACTTTCACAGGTTCGTGTGTGTGTGTGTGTGTGTGTGTGTGTGTGCGCGCGCGCGCGCGCTGGTGGGTGTGATATGGACCAGAAAAACACATCCTCTGTCACATTTATACAAATCACCTTCCATGCAAAACATCCTGTAATTTGGTCTAAAGGACCTTCATGAAATCTTGCTTAAAGTTTCCCAAACGTCCCAGTAGAAGAACAGCCCTTTTAGAGAGTCTCATAACACAGGAGCTGCCATTCACTGGCATTGTCATTCACTCAGACCAGGGGTCAGCTAACTACAGCCCCTAGGTCACTTTCAGTCCCTGCCAGTTACTCAGAGCTGTGTAGCTGTGACAGAGACCACTGGGCTTCAAAACCTAAAATATCTGGACCTTTCCAGAAAAAGTGTGCTGGCTGTTGGCCTAGACTAGTGCCTCCCAGTGATTCTAGTATCACTGGTCAATGACATGCACATCTGTCCCATTGGAGCCTTTCACACAGCCCAGCAGAACATCCTAATCAGCTGCTCTGAGCCCTGCCTTGGGATGGCCCTGAGGACAATGAGATGAAGGACACAGTTCATGCCCTATTGGAAACTGAGGCCCAGGAGGGAAGGTGACTTGTCCAAGTTCCCACAGGGACTTGGAGACAGATTCCAGACCTGCGCGTCTGGTGCTCTTGCTCAGGATGGCCCTCTCCTGGGTTCCTCAGAACCTCCTTGGGCATGTGGGTGGGTAGAGCCCAGGGCATCAGAAGTCAAGTTCAGGCAGATCTCAGCCTCCTACAAGGAAGATCTTTTAGCAGGGGCTGCCCCAGCTCCCAGAGAGGGTCAGCTGGGTACCTTTCCAGTGAATATCCCCAGCTTGGTACCTGACAGATAAATGAATGGATAAAGGTGAGAATAAATGATGTGCTCAAGGTTTGAGGGTCCTAAGCTGGTATGGTGCCTCCTAGGCCAGGGAGTGCTGAAAGCATGAGCTAGGGCAATCAGAAGGATCCCAGGGACCTGACCCAGCCTTCAGACCTCCACCCTGAGGCCGATGTGGGGCACATCCACTCACTGCCCACCTCCTAAGAAGCTCCAAGAAAACTCGAGAGTTTGCAGAAGCGGCTGCGCTGGTGAAGCCCACCAGTGACTCTCAGAGAGGTGGAGAGGGACCGTGGGGCCTTTAATGATGACTAATTTGCAGCTTATTAATGCGGCAGTAATTAAGAATATTCATTTTATTAAAAGCCGTTTATTGTAACAGGGCTTGCTATTCTGGAGACTGGCATTGTGCTCACGTACCAATCGACATAGGTCTATTGTGGCTCCGTGGATGGCAGGTCGCTGCGTCACTAATTGTTAAGAGTTTAGGGTCTAATTTTAAACCCTTTTAATTCCATTTGAAATAATTGCTCTAATGAAATTCAAAGTGCTCAGAGGCAGCCATGGAAAAGGTGGATGGTGCCCCCCTCCTGCTCGCAGGAAGCCAGGCTCTGAGAGCTGTGGCGGAGGCTGTGCTTGCCCTGGGGCTACACTGGTGGCTCTCTCTCCTCTGGGAGGAAATCTGCCCCGGTGAGGGCGGGTGAGTCCGTGAGGACCTGGCCCCTGTCCGTGGTGCTGACCGCCTCTGAGGCTGGGCAGTGGCTGGCCTGGCTGGAGAGGAACTGCAGGAGGAGGACACTGCCTGGAATAAGTCATTTCTGTAAACCCCACGGGGGCAGGAACTGTGTAGAGAAGGGGGAGCCTCCACCCGGAGACAATGTCCTTAGCTTCCATGGCATCATGGGCTCACACAGGACTTGCATCGGAGCAGCAGAACCCAGAGATCATTTTCAGTAGAACAAAACAGAGTGAGGGCTTCCTGCGTGCCAGGCACTCCACCGGGCACTCCACCGGGCATTTCCCATGCATTGCCTCACCTAATCCTCACAGCCGCCTTACGCGATGGGTTGCATCACTTCTCCATTTACTGATGAAGCAACGAAGGCTGGGGCAGGATCAATATCTTTTCAGAAGTCATACAGGTTAAGTGACAGAGACAGACTTGAATGGAAGCTTTTCCATCTGTCTTCTCAGAGGTTGTCCATCCAGTTTACAACCTGTAGAGGTGGGTCTGGAATGAGCATAGAGTAACTCAGGTGAAACGCTTGTCGCTCTATACAGTGGCATGGGACCAGGGAAGGGCATGTCAGAGGAAGGGAACAGCATGAGCAAAGGCTCAGAAGCTTGAAAGTCCATGGCATCTGGTGACTAGACCTTAAGATAATCCCTGTGATCCCTGTCTTCCGGTGAGCAGACCCTGAGATAGATTAATGGCAAAGGCGATAGGATGCCACCCCCATTATTACATTACATTTATAAGGCTCCATCTTGCTAGCAGCCTTGCGCTCTCTTTCTCTGGCTTCGAGGAAGCAAGTACCCATGTTGTGAACTGGCCTTGGAGGGACCCACGTGGCGAGAGCCGCAGGAGGCTTGTTGGAGCAGAGGGCCTCAGTCCTGCAGCTTCGAGGAACTGGGGTCTGCCAGCAACTTCAGTAAGCCTCAAAGTGGGCTCTTCCCCACTCAAACTTCAAGATGAGAATGCAGCCCAGCCTACACCTTGGTTGCGACCTGGTGAGATCCTGGAAAAGCAAACCCAGCTAAACCATGCCCGGGCTCCCAACCCATACACCCTGGGAGATAATATGTGTATGTTGTTTTAAGCTGCTAAGTTTGTGGTAATTTGTTACTCACCCATAAAAATGAATGCTTATACTCACTCATACATATTGTTTTGTGACGTCTAGGTTCCAGTATTTTGTCCATTTTTATTTGGTGATTTGTCTTTTTGTTATTGACTTCTAGGACTTCTTTATACAGCTAGACAGACATGCGCAGTGAGAATGTTTTCTCCCAGTCTGTGGCTTAGTTTCCATTTTAGTAATGACAGAGCAGTTTTGAAATGTTGATGAAGTCTACTTTATCATTTGTTTTATGATTAGTTTTTTTATGTGCTAAAAAAATGTTTGCCTTCTCCAGTGTTACAAAGATGTGTTCCTAGGTTTTTTTTCTGATTATTTCAGCTATTACATTTAAGTCTATTATTCATTCAAACTAATTTTTGTGTATGGTGTGAGGTAGACGTTGAAGTTCATTTTTTTTCATATTTTCTTTCCATTTGTTTCTAGGACCATTTGTTGAGAAGACTTTCATTTTCACCTTGAATTGCCCTGGTGCTTTTGCTAAAATTCAAATGACTGTATATGTAGGGATTCATTCTTGGACTCTATTCTGTTCCATTGACCTAATTGTCTCTCCTTCTCTCTGCGCTACACTATCTTGATTACTGTAGCTTTGTAAGCTTTTTATAAATCTTAAAATCAGGTAAGGTCCTCCAACTATGTTTTTTATTTCAAGATTATTTTGGCTAATCTAGATCCCTTGCAATTGTGTGTGTGTGTTTTAGAATCAACTTGTCATTTTCAGTTTTTTAAATGGCCTATTGAATTTATGATTAAGGTTGCATTGTATCTATAGATATTTGAGAGAGAATCAATATCTTAACACTGAGGCTTTCATTCCATAACATGGTATATTTCTTCATTTATTTAGGCCTTCTTTAATTTCTAGAGTTTAATATTTTGTGTTTTCAATGTAAAGATTGTACACATTCATTGATAAACTTATTCCTATGTATTTTATAATTTTATGCTATTGTAAATGAACATTTCTAACTGTTTGTTCTTAGTATACAGAAATACAATTGATTTGTGTATTTTGTCTTCTGGTACTCTTGTTAAATTAATGCAGTAGTTCAAGTAATTAAAAAAAGTTATTTCTTAGAATTTCTACATAAATAATCATATCATTGGTGACTAAAGACAGTTTTACTTCTTCTTGTCCAATATGTTTTTCTTTTCCAATATGTTTTCTTCCTAAATGTGCTGTCTAGAACCTCCCCAATACTATGTTGCATAGAGGTGGTGAGAGAAGGTATCGTTGCCTCCTTCCCAGTATTAGGTGGAAAATGTTCAGGATTTCATTCACTAAGTGTGACGTTCATTGTGGGTTTTAGTTGTCGTCCTTACTATTGCTGTTGTTTATGATGCCCTTTGTCAGACTGAGGGAGTTTTCTGTGAGCTGAATGGATGCTGAATGTCTCAAAAATTTTTCTGCATCTGTTAAGATTATTTTTCCCTTTATTTTTGTAATGTGGTGAATTACATTGATTTTCAAATGTTAGATCAACCTTGTGTTCCTGGGCTCTGATGTAGCATCCTTTTTATGTATTTCTAGATTCAGTTTATTAATTTTTTATTCAGGATTTTTACACCCATGTTCATAAAAAATATTAGTATATGGCTTTCTTGTAATATCGTTGTCTGGTTTGGGTATCAAGGTTACGCTGGCTTCATATAATGAGATGGGCTTGTCTCAGTCTCTATTTTCTGAAAGAGTTTGTGTAAGATCTATGTTATTTTTTCCTTAAATGTTTACTAGAACTCACCAGGGACTCATCTGAATCTAGAGTTTTCTTTATGGGAAGGTATTTTTAATTATAAATTTGAATTATTTAACAAATAAAGAACTATATCAATTATCTATTTCTTCTTGTGTCAATTTCGATAAGTTGTGTTTGTATATTTAAGGAATTTGTCCATTTTATCTAAGTTGTCGAATTTATTTGCAAAATATTGCTTTATTTTTCTGATCATTATTTTATTCCTTATCTTATGTCATTCTTTCCCCCTTTCTTTCAATATCTCTTTCTGATCAGTCTTGCTAGGGGGTTTTCAATTTTGTTAATCTCTCAAAAGAATGAAATCTGACTTTGTTGACTTTCTCTTCTTTTCACTTTTTTCTATTTCTGTTTCCATTCTTTATTATTTCCATTGTTTGAGTTCCTTTTATTTAATTTTCTTTTTTTCCTAGTTCTTAAGGTAGAAACTTAGATCTTTTATTTAAAAATCTTTTCTAATATAGGCATTGAAACACACGCACACACACACCACACCCCTCTGAGAACTGCTTTGACTATATCCCTTAGGTTTTGATATGTGTATTTTTATTATCATTCAAGTTCAAAATATGTTACAATGTCCTTGGTGATTTCTTCTTTGACACATTGGTTATTTAGAAGTGCATTATTTAATTTCCAGTTATTTGAAGTTTTTCAAAAATATTTTAGTGTTATTGATTTTTAATTTAAGCCCACTGTTGTCAGAGAACACACTGTAAGTTTTCAGTCTTTTGAAATTTATTGAAACATATTTTATGGCCCAGGACATGGCCTAGCTTGGTGACCATTCTGCATTTGAAGAGAATGCATGTTCTGCAAGGGTTAGGTATAGTGATCCATAAATGTGAAGCAGGTAAAGCTGATTGATAGTGTTAGTCAAATGGTCTGTATCCTTCCTGTTTTGTTTTGTTTTTGTCTAGCTGTTCTATCAATTACTGAGAGAGCAGCAGTGCTAGCCAATGTTTGCTTCATTTCTTTTGAGGATCCATTAATAGCTGCATACACATTTAGGGGACTCATGTCTTTGTAATGAATTAGTCCTTTTATCATTATGAAATATCCCTCTTCATCTCTGATTTTATTTCTTATCTTGAAGTCTAATTTGTCTGATATTAATACAGCCACAGCAGCTTTCATAGGCTCACTGTTTGCATAAGAAAAAGCGTGGTCTTCCCTTTCAAACTATCTGTGTCTTTACATTTAAAATGCCTTTTTTTTTTTTTGGACAGAAAATATTTAGCTCTTGCATTTTTATGCAGGCCGATAATCACAGGATGTCAGGTATTTTAAAGCTGTACAATGAGAGGCTTCACCAGCTGATTGGAGAGTTGCCTTGCAGCTCCCATCTCTATGACACTGATCAGTGGGGGACGAGACCCTGAGTCTCTTCCTTAGTTAGGGGACCTGCTTGCCACCTGGCTTGCCAAGATTTGGAGCCAGGGCTCAAGGTGGAACCACCCAAAGGGAGTGAGTTGGGGCAGGTTTTAAGGTGTTGATTGTACAAATGTGTAAAAAAACCCCACAGAGATCAATCTTGGCTACCTTCTCACATGACTGATGTCCTGCTTTCACAATGCTCCTCTTCAATACTGAGGGTCATATCCCTTCCTTACATCTATGACAACCTTGTTCCTTAATTCCAGTTTCCTTGCGGTTGAGGAGATGCGACTTTCGAGGAGAAACTGTTTCTCCTCTCTCTCTTCTCTGCTTGAGGGTTTCTTTCAGGGAATCAGAGAAAGGACTTCAAGGAAAGGGAAAAGCAAGCAGGAGGGAGACACCGGCATGCATGGAAAAGCCTACCTTGCCTTGGGCCTGTTAAGAAATCCTCCCAATGACCTTAGGAGGTGGTGCTTTTATGGTCCCCATTTTACAGACCAGGACACTGAGCTTAGAGGGAGAAGCAACTTGCCAAGGCCACTGTGGTGATAACTGCAGTGTGTCTACACTGGGCAGTGCCCACATGATCTAAGGGAAGCAGACCTCCTGCCTCTGCAGAGGTCGACCCTGATTAGTCTAACAATCCACAGTAGCTTTCTCTGGGAGTCGACTATTGTCCCAGGGATGGGCGGGTAAACTAGCTGGCTTAGTCAGACTGGAGGGAAGAATTTACATCCCACCTTAGGGGGAGAGGCTCACTCCCTCTTCTGTTAGATGTGAGCCAGGAAACTTGTATTTCTTGCCAGGGGAGGGGAGGACCAGCATTAGGATAAAGTGAGTGAAGAAAGTAGACCTAGATCTTTGATGAAATTGGAAAAATTGAGTCCATCAATTGTATCACCCCTGCAGCCCGCACTAGCTCTGGTGTTGTCATGTGAAGTAAGACGTTTGTGTTGCCAGTTTAAACGGCATTTCATGTTTCTTGAAGTTAAAGCTTCCTAACTGGAAAAAACCCCAGGACAAGTAAGTGGTGGGCCTGGACCAAAACTGAGCATGCCCAGCTCCGGAGCTCATGCTCAGCTCTGCTTCCCCCTTGCAGCTGGAGTTGGTGACCCTTGTCACAGGTGAGAAAGCTGAAGTGTAAAGAGGAAAAGCGATTTGTCCGGGTCACGGAGCTGGCAGATGGCTCCCCGGGCTCGGAGCTCCGGTTGCTCTCCCTCGGAGCCCACCCTCTCCGCACGCCTCCGGGCCTTCCCGCACTTCTGGCTGCCACCCTTCCCGTACCTTTGACTCCAAACAGAGCCCTCTCCGTCACCAAATAATGTGATCAAATCAAACCTTCTTCCCATACAATTAGAAAACATAACAGGTTACAGCAAAAAATGCAAAAACCTCCAAAGCCGCTCAAAGCTAATTAATTTCTATTACTAGTGAGAGAAGAACCACTTAACATGTCTTTTCTTATTCAAATTACCATTGACGGCACCTGCTTTCTTATTCTTGGGAAATCCTGCTACAATGCGGGTAAATTATGTAAGACTGTAGAATTTATGAAGATAAGGCAATTAGCATTACAAAACCGAGTCCGGGTTACAATTTCTGGGGAACAGAAAGAGTTATGATGCTCCCTTAAATGGCCCAGTGAAGTCTCGCGGATTGAGTCGATCCTGTGGTAGTCAGGAAAGTGGAAGGCTGCACGCACCGCGATGCTGGGTAATTAATGGTCTGGGCCCTTTGGTGATGAGCTGTCTGTGTTGACGAGGTGGCCAGGGCTCCGCTCGTTCCTTCTGGAAGGAAAAGGGGAGGGACAGGGTTGCTGGGGTCAGGAGCAGGGAGGGGAAGAACTTCCTTCTGAGGCCCCTGGCCACTTGGGTCAAGCCGGGTCCAGCACCGTGGGGCCCCCACATCTCCACCCTGCCCTGCAGCCCCAAAGCCCTGCACAGCTGCCAGGTTTCGGAGGCAGCTGCCACCAAGCAGGTGCATCCTTGGAGTGTTCAGATGCTGAGACTTTGCATCTGAGCTGGGAGGACTCGCAGAGACACCCTGGATTATCCGGGGTACTTGACTTAATAGCCACAGACGGGGGTGGGGTAGATGGGTGGTGTGGGTCCTCGGAAATTGTATGTAAAATTGTGTGTGTTCCTTTTCCGCAGAAGTGTCTGCAGCTTTTATTAAGATCAAAAAATTATACCTATTTCACAGGGTTGTGGTGGGAATTAAAATGAGTTAGAATATGTAAAGTTTGGAGGGAGGCTGGCCTATAGTAGGCAACGATCTATATTTGTGCCCACCCAACTCCACAGATTCTGGGGACCCAAACCACGGGGAGCCTGGGGAGAAAAGGCATTCTTCCCCAAGTGGAAATTCAAGATTTGAAGGGCCCAGGCAGCAGGGCTGGTAGGAAAGGGGTGAGTAGTGTGTAGAGCTGCCAGATTGAGCAAATTAAAATACAGAATGCCCAGTTAAGTTTTCATTTCAGATAAATGACACAATTTTTTAAAGTGTGTCCCATCTGGCACACCTGTATTTTATATGGCAAAAAACGAGGGCTGCAGACCAGAGTGGGACCTGTTGCTGGTCTGTCCCGGAGCCCAGAAGCTTGGTTTTTGGTTCCTAACCTGAGATGCTGGGGGAGCAGGACAGGGCAGAGGGGGGCCCGCAGGCACCACCCCCTCCAGGTGCTCTGCGGGCCCAGGGCTTCACAAAAGACTAATTGACTAGTAATTATCATGAGTTCGAAGCTCTGCTCACAGGCCTTTTCAGCACAGAAGTTGAGTCTAGCTTTTAAAAGGGTTTGCAGACTTGAGAAATGCCTTTCCCAATTAGTACAAATTGTTCCTTTAAGCAGGAGAGAGCTGTG
Source organism: Miniopterus schreibersii (assembly GCF_964146895.1). Classification (NCBI taxonomy): domain Eukaryota; kingdom Metazoa; phylum Chordata; class Mammalia; order Chiroptera; family Miniopteridae; genus Miniopterus; species Miniopterus schreibersii. Next base: position 22,024,554 of record NC_138109.1, read on the forward strand.
GGCCCCTCCTTTGTCCGTCCAGTTAGTGAGCGGCCAGCACCGTCTCTGGGGGTCTGGACTCTCTTCCCTCTGGGGTGCAGGGTGACAGTGGTGCAGGAGGTGGGGCTGGCGCTGAGCTGGGTGAGCGTTCCTCTTGCAAAAGCCCTGGCCACTCACAGGCTCAGGACTGGGGCCAGCTGGCTTAGGGGCACTGCCTTTTATAAACTGTGTCTCAAAGGACAAGCTCTTCACCCCTTTGGACTCAGTTTTCTCACCTGTAAGTGGGAATAATGATCCGTCTTACCCTCTTCACAGAACTGACTATTAAATAGGAGAATGTGTGTTATCAGGCTTCCCTGGCAGGGACCCTGTCCCCCTCCACAGTCCTCCGTCCCCACTCCCCATCGCCATTTTCAGAACTTCTAGAAACAGCCTGGCACCCAGGCCAACAAGAGTTGAAAAACAACAACAAAACCAAAGCCAACCCCGAGCTGACTCTATATTTACATTTCCCTTCCCTTCTCCTGCATTGTACCCAAGTGCCCATGACCCAACTGTGTTTGTCCCTTTGGGCCCCCATCTCAGTTTAGGAGGAAATACATTTGTCTGTTAAGGTCATGTTGGAGCGCTTCTGACGTTCTCCAGTTTTCAGCGTTGCCCCAGGACCCCCTTTCCACTCCAGCCTTGCCCACTCCCAGCAGCCCCTCACTTCACACCTACCTGGTCCCAACCAAGCCTTTCTTATCTGCAGGCCTTTGCTTAGGCAGGTGGCAGAAGTGAAGAGAGGCTCAGGCTTCTGAACCTAGGGGGCCCTTCTCACCCGGGAGATGGGAACCACAGCAGCCCTGTAGATTGCTTTGTAAACCCTGCTGACCAGGGTGATTATCATAATCCTGATGAGACTCCTGGGTGGGCCCTGGGTGAAAGCTGGTCTATTGGCTGAGAAAGGACAGGGATGAGGGGTAGGGGAGTGAGTGGAGAGAGGAGAGGGCTGGCGGAAATCTCCTGCATTTGGATGGGTGCCCTGACCCTCAAAGAGAGGGGACATTTGACCAAAGAATTAGACTAAAGTCATTCGAACCCTGATAAAGAGTGTAAATTAGAGAACATCCTAAGAAAATTCATAAATGCAATGCCTTTCATTCCAGTGGAGAATAAGACCGAGGAAAGTCCTGAGGGGGCCGCCTGCCCCTCCCCCAGCTCACAGCACCGAGTGAGGCTCATCCAGAGGCCTTAGCATTTGCCGCCAGCTCCCAGGCTGGAGGCTGAGGCATCCACAGGGGAGCCCAGGGGGCTGACTTCACCCGGGCAAGGCCCTCGGGGCTCACATTCACATTGGGAGTGCTCATAGCTCTGTGAGGTGGGCAGGGCCAGAATTACAACGGTGATTATTCCTGTTTCCCAGACTTGGAAACCGAGGCCCAGTTTCCTGAGATCATTCGGTGAGCAGAGGAGGAGCTAGGACCAGAACCGGCGCCTACCCCACCACTCCACTGCCTGCAGGACCTGCTGACATCCTCAGGTTTCCCTTAATACCTGAGTGCTGGCTTGAACTCATTTTAAACAATGAGCTTTAACTGAAAAGAAGGCTTCCCCAGAGGCTCAGCAGGCCCCTGGGTTAGTCAGGTTAAAATTATATTGAAATTTATCGAGTGCCTGCTGAGTGTGGACACCGGTGGGGCATTTTCGCAGACTGAATACTGGCTATGACTCTGAAGAATTGCAGTTACCCCCACTCTGCAGAAGGGACTTGGAGAGGCTGGGGCACCTTACTCAGGGTCTGGCAAAAGGACAAAGCCAGGATTCAGAGCCACTTTGCCTCTTCCCTCACACTGACCCGGGTGCCTCTGCATCTCAGAAAGAAAGCTAGACACTGTCCTAAGAAATAGTATTTATATATTAAAAGAACAAAGAGATTTTGCACATACAATAAAATCTGAAACCTTAACGTGGCCCACAAAGCTCTGCAGGGCCTGACCTCTGCTCACCTTTCCAACAGCATCTCCTTTCCCTTGACCCCATTGGGGACAGTCCCGCATCTCTGAATTCCTTCCCGCCTTCCTGTAAATATTTGACACTTGCTGTGCCCTCTCCCTGCAAGCCCCTCTCCCTAAAATGTTTGCATGGATGGCTCCTTCTCCTCAGTGACTTGTTAACTCACACAATACCTTCTGAGGAAGGCCACCCTGTCCACATCGGTGTCCCCATCCCAAATCAACACCTATTATCCAATCTAATTTTTTATATCTTCTTATTACCTGAAATCATCTTACTAATTTGTTACTGTTCACTCCATGTCTTCCTTACTAGATTGTAAATCCCTTGTCCACCCTGAACCCCACTTTATTTTATTCCAGTGCCTCCAATAGTGCCTAATACATAGTAGGTGCCCTGAAAAGATTTGTCCAATGACTACTGAATGAGATTTTGGGTCTTGGGACGATTTTATTTCTGATCTCCATCCTGACCAAGGCTCTTCTTAGCAATGAAAGACTTTATTTCCCTTTCTTAACAAGTCTCATTAAAGTCAGTCTCATCTGCAAAGTAGGTGTCACTTTAAACAGGGGGTTTAATCAAAGTGAGGAAGGGGAGTTGCAGGGCAGCCTGGATTACCCACAATGCCGTCTAACGCTGGCCTGGGGGGGGGGGCTGTGTAAATAGGTGTGGGGCCCTCAGAAAGATCCACCCCGCTTTCTGCAATAATGTAAAAAGAAAACTTTCAAATACCACAATTTGCAAATGAAGACCTTTAAAATAATGGGACGGCAGCTCTGGAATGGGATTATTAGGATAATGCGATGTTTAAGTGGGCGCTTTCCCTCTCAAGGACCTGCCTGAATTCTGCTGAGCTCATTTCACGAGAGACCTCAGAGAGATCAGTTATGACTTTTATTAAAGTCAAACCAATACCTGTATTCGCAGCCGCCTGGAGGAAATTTCTTTCTGTAACTCTGATTGAAGTTTAATGGGAACTACACAAAGAAAATTTACTTAACCCCCTCACCCATCTCTTCCACGGTGGAAGTCTGTTCATCACGTGCTCGGCTCCCAAGAGACACTATCAAAGATAGCACTTCTCAATTTCATAATATTTTTCAGAGTAAAAGAGGGAAGACAGCTGCAGACCCCAGCGGCTCCAGAATACCATGTAGTCGGTGTCTGATTTCACTTATAGGAACAGTGCAGACATTTTCTTGGGGGGGTTGCTCGTTAGTATTTTGCAGATTACCAAATAAAAGCCATATGAACTACTAAGGAATGGTGTTACATGCATGTGAAAGTATGTGGATACAGAGCCCTGCCTAATACTCGCCTGGGTGCTTCACACTGCTGGTCAGCCTCAGCGCCCAGGACGCAGGGCAAGGCGGGCCCTGCCTCCCGCAGTGAAAGCCGTGAGGCGCCTTTCCTCCCAGGGCGGCCCAGGCATCATGTTATTATTATTATTTTTTAACATATCTTTATTGATTTCAGAGAGAGGAAGGGAGAGGGAGAGAGAGAGCTAGAAACATCAATGATGAGAGAGTCATTGATCGAGCCCGCAACCCGGGCATGTGCCCTGACCGGGAATCGAACCCCGATCGCCTGGATCCTAGGTCGATGCTCAACCACTGAGCTGCGCCCGGCGGGGCGGCCTCATGTTATTAACCTCTGTCATGCCTGTAGCGCTCTATAAAGGGAAAGCACTAAAACACTCACATTTTTCTTATGAAACTTGTACAAATATAAAACAGAGGTTTAGGTCTGCATAAAAACCTGAACGCACAACCTCTGTAAAATATTTAATAGTGAATCTCTATGTAACCATCACCCAAGTCAAGAAACAGGGTGCTGCGAGCACCCAGAGCCCACTCTCAACCCGGTCCCAGGCACCATTGCTTCTCGCCTCCCGACTTCCATCACCATCGCGCCTTTGCTTCATTTGATAGCATTCCCGGGCGATGTGGGTTAGTTTCGCCAAATCAAACATCATGCAGGATTACTCCTTTGTGCCTCGCTACCTACACTCAACACTTTGTTTTTAAGAGTCACCCCGGAATCTTAGGAGAATGTTGTTATATGTATACAGAGGTCATTTGATTCACTGTTACATGGACCACGATTTATTTGTTGAATTTCCTGTTGATGGGCATTGGGTTTGGGTTGTTTTCAGTTTGAGGTTATTACAAACAATACTGCAATGATGTTCTTGTACCCATATTTTGGTGCAAACCTGCATGAGTTTCTCTAGCAGAAGTTGACACACTATGACCCTGGGGCTAAATCTGGCCCATCACTTGTTTCTGTAAAGTTCTCTTGGAATATAGCCATGCCCGTTTGGTTACTATTGTCTGTGGCTGCTTTTATGCTAGGAATGCAGAGTCCAGTGGTTGTGACAGAGACCACGTGGCCTGCAAAGCTGACAATGTTTACTATCTGGCCCTTTTCATAAAAACCTTGCTTGCCCCACTTGAGGGCACATGCTTATAAGGACTGGGCAGTTTCGGGTTTGCATCCTTTCAGTCCTACTAGATACTACTGATTTTTTTTCCAGCAAACCCTTTAATGTAATTTAGTATTTTATTATAAAAAGATTATTTCAAAGTTTAATATTGCGTATTCAATATTGTTGTACATTACTGCACAACTTCAGGGTTTCATCAAAGATGAAAAACTACTAATTATTCTAACTACACTCCGTGAGAAATCTCCGACACAGACAAACCCTAAAGGGAACATCAGGCTTATTTATTTAGCCTTTCATGGCTCCCCAGTTCTTTCACGTCCTGTGGTAGAACATCATCATCATCTGGTCTGTTTGGTGGGATTGCCAGTCCCTGGCTATTTTGGTGTTCACTCTATAGTCCAGATGGCTGCTATTACACATTTGCCATGTCTTTGAGGTTCCTGTATAAACTTATTTAGAACCATGGGAGCCATTATACCCAGCAGCACTAAGTCTGAAGATGTGCAGGTCTTTCATTATTAAGGGTTAAAGAAATAGCATGGTTTTTGTTTGTTTGTTTTAATTGGAGGCAGGGAGGCTCCTTTACTCAACTGATCTTTTCCTCACCATCTCCAAAAGTTTCTTCTCTATCGTTAACTATAGCTTCTTTGCTCTGCTGGTATTCTAACCCCAGGTCACCATGGCGTTTTCTACTGTGAATTCCACCCCATCCATCCCTTCTATAGACCGGTGAAGGAAGGCCTGGCTACCATTACAGAAGACTGTTCCCAGATGTGCTAAAAACCTCATGAATAGTGGTGCTGTTGCTCATAAGCATGGATGCCAGCTGAGGCTCCAAGAAGGGACTCCTCACACGACCACCTGGAGGCCCCAAAGAGGGGTGCCCCACACGGCACCCTGATGCTGGTGGGTAGCTGCTCCACAAAGTGGCTCTGTTCTTGTTCTAGCTGGTCAACTCCTGCTCTTTCACCTCTTCCATGGATATGGGGCCTGGGAGGTAGTGGCCACGGTCAGGGAGGGCCATGTTTCAGCTCATAGCTTACCAACATTCCACATGTTAGCAAGGAACAGTTGCTGAGTGGCTTCTGGCCCTGCAAAGGCCATGTGCTGCTGACCGCCTCTAGCTCTCAACAGAGCAAAGTTGGTATGGAGTTTGTTTTCTCTCATTAAAAGAGTTGAGAGGGAGGCAATCCCTGGCTAGTACGTGGCCCGATCGTCATCAGAAACTGAGACCTTGTGCTCCATCTTTCTGTTCCTTCCTCTGTAACCAAGGAATCATCCTTAAGCTGGGGCTTTAGCCATTAATCTGCACTTCAGCTAGAAGGAGGGGAGGGAGGGCAAGAAAGTGTATCCCAGCTGCCTTCCCCCTTTTTCAGAACTTTCTGGGAAGTTCCACTCAACAACTTCCCCTCAGTTTCTTTGTCCAGGACTAAGGCTATTCCTACTGCAAAGGGAGGTGGGAGATGTAATCTTTTTGTTGTGCTTGTTACCACCCTGAATAAAAGCAAGAAGGGGAGAGTGGAGTCTGAGTGGGAAAATCACCGCCTCTGCCAATGGGGGGATGTTCCAGCACCCAGGGCAAGCGCAGCTGGGCCTGCAACTAGGGACAGTGATGTTAGGGATGGAGGCACCCTCTCTCTCTTCGCCTCCTTTTCGGGGGACACATGGCTCTTGGTTTTACTCCTCTCCTACGAGCCTGTGATTTCTGCTCCCTGTATCTTCAGTGTGCGTGGCACGTTGCCTATGGAACCTACTCTCTCCTCAACTGTACATTTCAACGCAAATTCCCATCACTATCTACCAAGTGCTGACTCGTATTTAAATTCTGGGGTAAGATGCTTTCATTGGTCCATGGCTGGCCTTGGGACAAGTATCTAGCTCTGGTCCAAATACATTAGGGAAAAGGAAAGGCACGAATGTGCAGAACATGGGACGACTCTTTTGAGGTAGGGCAGGCCAGTAATGACACATTCTAGTTGTACCTTTGGTGGTGGTAATTGTTAGAGGTTTTAAAGTATTCTATCTCAAACCTCCACTCAGTGGAGATACACAGTTATTTTAAAGTTGCTAGCAGAAAAGTTTACCTAAAGTTAGTTCTAGGTTTTAAAACTGAGGGAGTTAGAAGACTTTTCATGGAGGATCATGAAAAGTATCTGCTTCTAGAGGGAAACACGTATTTTATTGAGAAGACCCTCCTTTTGTTCTGAGAAGAGTCATTAAGGGGAGGCCTTTCAGTCCATTCTCTTAGCCACAACACTGTATTGCAGATGCAAGGTCGGTAGCTATGCCTTGCTGTTCTTAGGCAAACATTGAACTAATGACATCGCCTAAGTTAGCTCTGAGATGTTGAGTGTTCCCTGTGATGTCGTATCTCTGTCAGGACCAGGCCCTTGTCAAGAGATTATTTTACTAAAAGTAAATTTTAAAAGGACTACCTGCAATGCCTTCATTCATTTCTTTGGAGATGTGTGAGCATATTTTTTTCCAAATATATGTATGCTATTGAGAGCTATATTTAACAAGGGGGATGTGCATGCCTGACTCTCTTTTCATCTCACACGGGAGGTGAAGGACTGTGAGATGGAATTGGAGGGGATTTAGCATAGTCTTTAGGAAATCTACTGTTGACCATGTGCCTGCCTGCCAGGCCATAGGGCCTCACCTTGCCTTGGGGATGGAGGTAGGGTATCTAGTCTATAAGTTAGAAATCCTCACTGGGAAGGAAATGAGGTGAGCCTCGAATTGGAAGAAAGGAGGATCTCCCAGTCTTTCTAGGGCCTGCAGTCCACGGAGAAGGACTGAGCCAACGGAGTGTCCCATCCTTGGGGGTAAGGTAGCCCAGCGATCTGGCAGCAGTCCCAGAGTGAGAAGCAAGAGGTGGCTGGAGATGACTTCAGCGGAGGGCACAATGGACAGACCCTAGCACTCTGTGTACCTGATATCCAGTTTTAACTCTTCCTTTTCTTTTGTTAGCCTTACACATGTTCCTCCCCACCCCCACTCTTATTGTGCTGAGTGTTCTGTGGGAGAATTAATGGAAGGCTTTATCTATAGGCTTAGGGCAAAGCAGTAAAGAACAACTCAGAGCTACTTGGAGAAAGAGCTACAGAATAGCAAAAGATGACCAAAGAGGAAAGTCTAGTAAGAGTTGGCAATCAATAACTATTATTACTTAAGTATCGTCAAAATATAATTGACTATTTAAAGCAAAAGAAATAATAATAATGCAGTGTGAAGTGTGGTATAGGAGTCAAATGTATAACAAGAGTAGCACAAAAGCTGGAAGGGGAGAAATTGAAGTATATCTGTAAGATTCTTATACGATATACACAGAAGTATCCTTTTGAGAGTAAAATGTGATGTTAAAGATGTATGCTATAAACTCTAAAGCAACTACTAATATAACACACAAAAAGTTACCACTAATAAACAACAAAGAAGATAAAGGGAATCATAAAAACATAATTAATCCAAAAGAGAGCATAAAAAGTGGAACAAGAGAACAAAGAACAGCTGAAACAAATGGAAAATAGATTTAAACCCAATCATGTAAGTAAAAACACTAAATTTACAAGCAGTCGACACACTCTAATTAACAGGTAGAGATGATCAGATTATATTTTTAAAAAAAGATTCAACTATATGTTGCCTTTAAGAAGCCCATTTTAAATATAAAGACACAAATGGATTAAAAATAAAAGGATAGCCCTGGCTGGTTTTGCTCAGTGGTTAGAACATCAGCCTGTGGACTGTAGGGTCCTGGGTTCGATTCTGGCCAAGGGCACATACCTGGGTTGCAGGCTCGATCCCCAGCCCCAGTCAGGGCACGTGCGAGAGGCAACCAATCAATGTGTCTCTCTCACATTGATTTCTCTCTCTCTCTCTCTCTCTCTCTCTCTCTCTCTCTCTCTCTCTAAAAAGCAATGGATAAAATATTCTCAGGTGAGAATTAAAAAAAAAAAAGGCTAGAGAAAGATACACCATGCTAACAGTATTAGAAAACTGGATTGGCTACATTAATACAGAGTACATTTCAGAGAAAAAATATTCCCAGAAATAAAGAATACTATTTCATAATGATAAAAGAGGCAATTTATCAAGGAGACATTACAATCCTCAATGCTTATACACTTAATAACAAAACAACAACATATTTGAAGTAAAACTCATAGGACTTCAAGAAGAAATAGACAAATCCACAATAATAGTCAAAGAATTAAAGGCAAGAACTGAAGATATTATCTGGGATGCACAGATAGTAGATAGGGGAACCAGACAAAAAGATAAAATATATTAAAGAAAATTTAGATGAAATGAGTGTGTTCTTAAAAAACATAACTTTTCAAGAAGAAATAGAAAACCGAGAGTCCTAAAATCGTTAAGAAAATTTGAAGAGTTAAAAGTCTTTCCATAAAGAGATTCCAAGTCCAGAAGTTTTATCAGTGAGTTCTACCAAACATTCAAGGGAACAAATAATTCCAATCTCACGTAAGTATTCCAAAGTGCCAAAAAAAGAAGTAGTTTCTACATGCTTTATGAAGTTAACATAATCATGATAAACAAAATCTGACAAAGACTATATGAGAAAGGCAAATTACAGATCATTCTCATTCATGAACCACATGTGCAAAAATCTTAAACAGAGCATTGACATACAGAAATGTGTATAAATAATAATACATTTGACCAAGTTAGGTTAATTCCAGGAATTCAAGGTTGGTTTAACATAAGAATTTTTTTTTTTTCATGTATTCACAGCATTAACATGAAAAGGACTTGATTAGCTAGAAAAATCCCCATTTTGGTTCCTCCTGCTATTTCTTCTTCCAGCAGTCATGTAGACATGAGCTTGCAGCTCCAGCAACTATGTTGAACTATGAGGTGACTTTGAGAAGGAGGCCATGCTCTGAGGATTGCAAAGCGGAAAGATAGGAGCCTGAGTCCCCGATAGCACCAAGGAGACACTGTACCCGCCTTGGACGACCTGACCTTCTGACTTCTACTATGTGAAAGTGAAATAAAGTCCTATCTTGTTTAAACTACTGTCATGCTTTAAAAAAAAATTATCATTATTATTACATTAGCAGAAGCAAATCCTAATGAATTCTGGCACCTGAAGCAGATTAGTGGAGGTGAGAGGTGTCAGGAAAGGCTTCACAGAGAAGGGACTTGAAAAATCAGTAAAATCTTATCAGATAGAAAGAATTAGAAAAAGAGGACGACATCCTACACATAATAACAGCAGTGTGAGAAGGTGTGAGGCATGAAAAAGCATGGCTTGTTCAGAAAATAGCAAGATGAGTGTAATGTGTATTTCTTGAATATTCTGTTTGGGGCTTAAGCTTGGGCTGGGGCTGAATTGAGCTGGAGGAGAGGAGGGTCACTTTGCAGCTCCATTACATGCAAACCAGAACCTCTGGGGGAAGGTGGTGACCTTTTGCAGGAGTTGTGTGAGTAAACAGATATTAGCCAGGCAGGACACAGCTCAATGAGGGGCAGTGAGTCCTTGACTTGCAAAAAGGTGATTTGAGCTCAAGTCTTTGCCTTCAGAGCTGAGAATGTGTTTCAGATAAAAGTGGTCACATCAGCCCTTTTCCTGGGTGTCTCTGCGTAGGCGATCCTAAGCTCCCTGCATCAGTGGGGTGGAGGCCCCAAACAATAAATTTCCTTACAAAGGAAATCTTTATAGAGGAATGGAGCACAGGGCTGTTTACCTGTATTTTTGGTAATTCAGTTGCCTAACATATTTTTCCCCCCTCGAGAATCAGGAAGCATTATAGGAAGTCATACCCTATGGTACATAATAGCACAATTCTGCCATCTACATTCCAGTTTCCCTGAGACAGTCATTGCATTGTTATTAATAGTGTCCCCTTTCACTCTCAAAAGAATCCTGCTTTGGAAAAAAAAATTTATGACCGCCCTACTCACTGTGTGAGGACTTTATAGTTTATAAAGGAATTGGTATAATTTTGTTGTTGCTTTGTGTCACTGGAGAAAGAACAAATCTCTACCATTCTCTTTCCCTCAAAAGAAATCTGGGGATCAGGGAGACTTTTGAGGGATGTATTATTTGATCCTAGTATTTTAGCCAGATATACCCAGGAGGGAAGAAAATGCTTCTATTGCATAGTAAGACTAGTGTCAATTTGTAAAGAATAAGGTCAGAATTATAAAAAACAGGGAGAATATGCATTTCTCAGGTGATTGGAAAAGAAGTGAAACTTGCAACAGGAAAGATGCAATTGTGTCTGGAATTCAAGAGAGAGACGAAATTATGGTTCTATTACCCCCTTTTCCTCATCTTCCCCACTACCAAGATAATCAGAGGAAGGGAGCCCCAGCCCCTCCATCAGTGCCAGCGGGGACTTGGGTGGTGGAGACCTCACCTCATGCTCTCCCACCAACTGTGGTTTAAGTTTGAGGTTTCTGAGTTTGCAAGGTACAGAGTGGATAGGAATTACCATGCCGTTCTCCAGATCGAGATATTGAAACTCGGAAGATAAGTAGACTTGCTTAAGTTACAGAGTTTATAAAGGGCAGAGCTGAAGCTTGAACTTAAGAGATTCATTAATGAGGAAATAGGATGGTCAAAGAGACTCCATGTTCCCTGGACAAAACGTATGGCCTAGGAAATGGAGAAAGAACTGAGATGTTTAGCTTGAAGACAAAAGAGACGTGGAGGCATAGGGTATGATCTCTGTCACCAAATCCCTGATGGGCTGCCCCATGGGAAAGAAATTATCCTACAGAGGTTGGACCCAGACAGCAAAGCAAAGACGAATGAAGGAAAGATGAAAGGAAACAGATGCCAATTCAACATAAAGAGAAGGAAACTAACATTTATTGAATATCTGTACATGCCAGACATTTTACATGTAAATTCCTATTTAATTTCATACAGAGAAAAAAATATAACCCCATGAAGTAACATTATCTTAGTTTTAGAAATGAGAAACCAGGAGACATTCAATGTAGGGTGATGGCAGGATAGCTTGTATTGTATCAATTATCTTACCAATACTAATTATAGACTCTGGACAAAATAGGAAAAAATTAACTGCTTAAAGGTACTAGAAAATGACCAAAATCAGGCAGAAACTAGAGAAAATTTGATTCTTAAAAGAAGGGAATCACACTGGTTGAAATTCAATTTATCCAGCTTCTCACCTGAGGGCAGTCTCCTACCTATATGGTATGCTGGGGCATTTCAGAGAGAGCGCAAGCAGAAAGCTGTAGTTATATTGGCTTGAGGAGTCAGAGGTTGAACATTGGGCCTGCCAGAGCTGTTGGAAACTGAAGGGGAAATCCCAGGGAGGAAGGAGCTATGGAGAGAGGAGCCTCCAAAGCTACATATACATGCCTCTCAAATCCTTGGTGATTACTTAAACCCTGAATGTCCAGGTGAGACTCCAAGAAGCCTATGGAGAAAACAATAACTGGAAGGCTGAAATCAAACAAGCAAATAAAACCTACAAACTAACACAACACAAAACAAAGAAACAAAAAGGTGGGCAGAGAATTCAGAAGCTGCCCACTATGGAGGAAGAATTTAAAGTTTGCATCCTACCAGATGAGAGGGCCTTGGTAAGTACCTCAAGCTTTCAACTGAAAACTCAGAAGAGCCCTATCCTAGGATAAAATACCACATCCTAAGATTAAGGGATTCAGCCAAGCAGTAAGGGAAAAATCAGAGTAGATTTGCTCTAACAAAGCCTAAAACCAAGACCCCACAGGACCAAGGGGAGTGGGTAGTAACTTACCTGCTTACTAGCACAAAAATCAAAAGTGACAAATAAACCACATATTGAAATTAGCAGAAGGGAACATTAAAATAACTGTAATAAATATGATAATAATTGCTAAGAAAAGGTGTATTTAATGTGTGAAGAGATGGGGTAGTTTGAGAAGAAATATGAATACTGTAAAAGAGAACCAAAAGGAAATTATGGGACTGAAAAATAAAATATCCAAAATTAAAAAAAAAAAAATTATTAGAAGTTATAGTAGATTGGATAAAGAAGAAGACAGAATCAGTGAACTGGAAGACAATTCAATAGAAAACATCCAGCTGAAGCACAGAGGGAGAAAAAGGTTGAAAAACAACTGACAGGGCCCCAATGATTTGTGAGACAGCATTAAGTGGCTGAACAAATGAACAACTGCAGTCTCATTAGGAGAGAGGAGAACAAGGCAGAAAAAATATTTGAAGAAATATTGGCCAAATATTTTCCAAATTTGATTTTTTAAAAAAGGAAAGAAAGAAAGAGACCAAACCCCAGAGATCCAGAAGGTTCAGTCATCAAGCAAGATAAATACAAAGAAAATCACACAGAGACACATCAAAGTTGAATTCCTGAAAAAGCACAAATAAACAGAAAATCTTAAAAGCCACCAAAGAAGCTGATTTCTCATCAGAAACAATTGAGGCCACAAGACCTCATTAAAATGCTAACAGAAAAAGGGGGGAAATCCTGTCAACCTAAAATTCTACATCAAGTGAAAATACCTTACAAAATGAAGATAAAATAAAGATAATTTCAGATAAATGACAGGCAAGATAATATGTCATCAGGAGACCCAATTACAAGAAATGCTAAAGAAAGTTCTTCAGGCTGAAGAGACATGAGACCTATAGAAATTCAGATCTGTAGGAAGGAGTAAAGAGCACTAGACATTGTAACTAGGTGGAAAAATACTTTTTAAAAGGTTTCTTTTTTTTTCTAAAATGTTGTTAAGTGAATTGACAAGAATTCTACTTTTGTCCAAGATGGAGTATCATGCTGGACTTAACCTCCCATGTAAAACAAATTTTAAAAACGGGACAAAATATATGACATTGAATATCAGGCAATGAAGGACAGTGATCCCAAAGACACCAGGAAACAAACGCAGCCCTATTATTGAACCAGTGTACTGCCTGGAGAACTGTACTTGGGACATAGTACCCATAAATTACAGAATTATTCTTTTTTAAGGCAGTGTATTAGTCTGCTTGGGCTGTATAACAAAATCCCACAGACTGGGTGGCTTAAACAACAGAGATTTATTTTATCACTGTTCTGGAGGTTGGCAAGTCAAAGATCATGGTCCATCAGGGTGAGAGCTCTCTCCCTGCTTTGCAGATCGCTGCTTTATCTTCACATGACCCTTCCTTGGTCTGAGCATGGGGTAGGGGGAGGGTGGAAAAAGAGATATTTTCCTTTTCTTATAAGGTCACCAGTCTTATCGAATTAGGGCTCCATCCTATAACCTCATGTAATCTTAATTTCTTCCTAAAGGCCCTATTTCCAAATACAGTCACATTGAGGGTTAGGGCTTCAACATAGGAGTTTTAGGGCTGGCAAAAGTCACTCCATAGTACGTAGTATGGGATATAGAATGAGATCACTTGAATTCTCATCTTAACATCACTATTTATTAGCTATGCTGGGGAAATCTTGCAGGTTCTTCAATCTTGTTTCATTTAAAAAAATTAGGGTATTATTTTTACCCAATGTAATTCACACATTTTAAAATACTAGGGTGGGGTGGATGCAGGCTAGAGGGGATCAATGGGGGAAAAGGGGGACATCTGTAATACTCCCAACAATAAAGATAAATTTTAAAAAATTAAAATACTAGTAAGTTTTTAATAAATAAACAAATAAACAAGTAAATAAATAAATGTTTTAAAAATTGTAGACCAGTTTTAAATTTACCAAAAAGTTGCAAGGATGGTACAGAGAGTTCCCATATACACTGCACCCAGTTTCCATTCATTAACATCTTATATAAGTATGGTACATTTGTTAAAGTTAATGAACCAATATTGACATTATTAACTAAAGTCCACACTTTAAGCACATTCCTTGGCTTTTACCTTATACCCTTTCACTCTTCCAGGATCCCATCCAGGAAACCACATTACATTTAGTCTTCATGCCTCCTTAGACTTTTCCTGGCTATGGAAGTTTCTCAGACTTCCCTTGTTTTTGATGGTCTCGATAGTTTTGAGGAGTACTGGTTGGGTATTTTGTAGAACATCCCTAATTGGGATTTTTCTGATGTTTTTCTCATAATGAGACTAGGGTTATGGGTTTTGGGGATGAAGACCACACAAGTAAAAAGCCATTTTCATCACATATCAAGGGTGTGTACTAGTAACATGACTTATTGTCGTTGGTGTTTACCTTGATCAATTGGCTGGGGTTGTGTTTGCCAGTTTCTCCACTTAGAGTTACTCTCCTCTCTCCCTTCCCATACTGTATTCTTTGGAAGGAAGTCATATGCACAGTCCATTCTTAAGGGTTGGGAGTTATGCTCTACTGTGTTGAGGGAGAAAGCTACATAAATTACTTGGAATTTTGCATGGGGAATTTGTCTCTTCTCCCCTATTTATTTATTTGTTTCATATTTATTTGTAACAGTACAGACTAATAGAAATTTATTTTTGGAGGGTCATAATCAAATATTATTGTAATGTATTTTGTTGCTTAAATTATCTCAGCTTTGGCCATTGGAAACTCACTCAGATCAGCTCCTGTGTCCTTTTGACATGTTTTCCTTATTTTTCTGTCTGTCTGTCTCTCTGTCTCTCTCCCACTTCCCTCCCTCCCTCCCCCATCTCTCCTCTTCTTCATTTTCTGTTACTACAAGATGTCCCAGGCTCATCTTGTATTTTCTCACCCCAGCCCTAGAATCAGTCATTTCTTCAAGGACCCCTGGTTCTTTTTATTGGAGAATGATATTTAGAAACCAATATCTGTGCATTAGATGTGGTTTTTGCTACTGGAGCAGGGACAGAAATTAGGGAAGCTGTCAGTTATTAATGAAATCCTGGCCATAAGGGGCTGATTATTACAGAGGTTAATGACTGGTTTCCTGGATCAGTTGCTAGAGATAGTGGTCTGACTTCCCGATGGTTTGACATGTGGAGACAGCACACTGCTTCCTGGGCTGGTTACTGTAGATAATGGATTGGCTTCCTGGGCTGCTTGTTGCCGATTATGGGCCAGGGTTTTATTTTTATATACAGTCTGGCCATTGTCTGTTTGTATATTTAGTCTCTCAATATGTCCACAGGGACACAGGAGTCAACTTAAAAAGAGCTTCCACTAGCCAATTTGGTGATAATTTGAACAGTAAAATGAGTAATAACAGTAATGGATTGTAACTCACTGAGTTAAAACAAAACAACCAACCAAATAAACAAACAAAGGGGGAGGAAGGAAAAGTCTTCCTTACAGTAAAATGCCCGCTGAAAACTGTAGAAGGAATGTTAGAGTAAGAAATTCAACATTTGGCAGTAAATGGTTCAGGTAAAAATCATTAATGGATCTAAAATTCTTTCATTGGGGATCCAGATCAGACTAACTCCCCACAGATCACATACTAAATACAAAGGGGAAAAAAATCCCTTTACAGTGAGGAAACCTGGTGGATTGTACCTTAACTGAGTGATCAAAGCGAACATCACCAATGACAGGACAAAGCAACAGCAGGCCTGGTGATGTGATGCATGAGAACACAGCATGACTTATGTCATATTCCTGCCCAAGGTGGGTCACCTAAATCTAACTGTGAGGAAGCATCAGACATTCTATAAAGCAACACCTCTGTACTCTTCAAAACATCAATGTCCTGAAAGACAAAGGCTGAGGGACAGCTCCAGATGAAAGAAAGCCGAATTAACATGACAACTAAATGCAATGCATGGGCCTGGATTGGAAATTTTGTTGTTGCTGTGAAGGTTGTTGTAGAGAAATTAGAATATGTACTATCTTTTAGATAACACTATTGTATCAATAACATATGTCCTTATTCTTAGGAGATATGTGCATAGGTATTTAGGAGTGAAGGGCCATGATATCTGCCATTTATCTTTAAATGGTTCAGCAAAAATAACAATAATAATTTGTCTAATTTTATGGAAAGAGCTATCACAAATATGGTACAGTGCTAAACGGCAGGTGAAAGGGTATATGGGTGTTCATCAGGGTACTCTTGCAAATTTTTTATTGCTTTGAAAATTTTCAAAATAAAAAGTTAAAAATATGCAAAAAATGGAGGTGGCAGTCACTGGTACTGAACATGCTGACAGGTCAAGTGAGAGAAGACTCAGAAGTGGCCAGCATGGACTTGGCAACACGGCAGTCGCTAGTGGCCTTAACAAGCAGTATCGGGGGAGAGACGAGGCAGAGATTCAACTGGCAGGGACTGAGGAGAGAATGTCAACTGAGCGAGTGGAGAAAGCAACTTGAAACATGTCTTCAAGAAAATTTTTTTAGCACATGTACTGTAGGATTGAGGAAATTAGTAGTTAGCGTCCATTCTGTTCTTTTCATTCTGTTCTAATCATTGACTAGTATTGATGACTATTTAAACCAATCTGGCCTGGATTTAGTCCCAGCACTGAGTGAGATGCTTCTCACTGATCCGGAGTACTTCGCTCACTCCATGGACTCTGGATCCAAAGTCAATGTGGTGTCAAAAGCTCTTCAGTCTCCTCCACTGCTGGCTGGGCAGCCCCTTGGGGGTGTCCTCTGAAGCCCCTACAGATTTCTCTCTGGTTCATCACTTCCTCACCTCTTCTCTTTCCCTCCTTACTGGCATGAATTAATTCAAGATTTCCTCCTCCCTATTTATTGTTGAAATGTGCCTCCTCTGCTATGTCATCGGATACTACTTCCTTCTGTTACAGAGCCTAGAATTTCCACATTTTAAGTTCATACCTAACTATTGCCTCTAAGGAACACAATCTTCAAACAGACCATTTGCAACATAGCTGTTAACCCAAACTAACAACAGGGTGCTCTTGCTGTTTCCTCACATGCCGGCTTCAACCAAGTTTCCCTGTAAGCGGATTCCAGGAATTGAAGGCGGTCCTTCCAGTAGGATTTACTGCAAAGAACCATGGCCTTCTTAAATCCAGATTCTAAATCTTTATGGTTTTGCTAAGTGTGATCAGGAAATGCCAAGACCGACCCCAGATATACTTGTTTCTAAACTCTCACATAATCCTACCAGCTTCAAAAGTCATGAGTTACACGTGTCAATTCATTTGTTCCTCACAACAGACCTGCCAGGTCACTTTAGTGTCTCCACTTTACAGATGAGCAAACAGGGACTCAGAGAGGCGGAACCTTCCTCTAGAGGATTGAGGAGCCAAGATGAAAAATTGGTGCTTTTTTCTACTATGTCAAGCTGCCTTTTGGAAAAGATTTTACTTCCTCTAGTTGCCCAAAGGAACATGGACTCAGGCTTTCAAATGTTTTGTTTATTTTTTAAAAATTAAGGACTCAGGTATGAACTCACCATGCATAAGAGGGATGTTACAGAGAGGTTATACGTGAAGCCAATCTTTATAAATTGAATCATATTTGTAAGTGCACTGACTATTTAAATAATTCCTGAAGCAAATCATTTAGTATTTGTGAATCTGGATTTCCACCTCTGTATGCTGTTTGCTTGCTGCAGGAGTTACCTGTTCTCAACTATCCCCAACTGGATGCAGAAACCATCACTCAGCAGCAGGGAACAGAATTTTATTTCAAGGGAGGGTCACTGCCCCACAGAAAGCACTCAAGATGACAGACAATGAAGCCCAGCTCCCAAGTAGCTGTGGCTGAGTGTGATTTGTGGTTATGAAATTGTGTATATGTGCACGCGACGTTATATACATGATTTATTCTCTTTGACTATATCAGAGACAGGGAGAGGGACTCAGGTCAACAGTGACGGAGGCAGAAAGGGCAGGAGAAGAGAGAGAACCACAAAAACAGAAAGAAAGTGAGTGAGATAAAAGGAATAGGAAATAAAGAAAATAGACAAATTGAAAGACAGAGAGAGTCAGGGATGCGGACAGCAGCCCCAAACTGTGGTTAGAGAGAGAAAGAAGAGCAGAGCTTGAAGAAAGAGTGAGGACCCAGGGAAGCAAGGTGGGGGGAAGATTGCTCAGTCAACACACCTGCAGGGGGCTTGCGCCCTTCAGTCCGCATCCTTGAGAGAGGGAGCACCCTGTTCCAGAGCCCTGCCCTCCTCCTTCAGCCCTTCAAACCCCTGAGCCTGGTTTCAGGGACAGCTGGCCTTGAATCCCCTCCCGTCTCCCAATCCTTCCCTGGCCAAGGTTTCCAGGCCAATTTCCATCCCCAGGAGAGTAGCCCGCTGCAGCTTCCCACCCAGAAAGTCCACTCTCTCCCCCTGAGGCTTGAGGCCTCGAGGCCAACTCCCGTGTGTATGACCAGAAAAGGGAAGACCTGGAGCGCTCACTTTCAGGTCCCTGGTAGGCAGCCTTGTGGCACAAACGCTTTCTGTGCAGCTCCAGACGCCAGACGGAGAGATTTCAGTACAAAAAAGACCCTTCTAGTTGACTTGCTACCAGATGGAATCTGATGCCTCAGCATGGGGTGAGTTCCCCGTCTCGGATGTATGTAATCGTGCAAGCAGAAGCTGGATATCAGATTTACCTGTGGCTGAACTGATGACCAGAGATCTCCCCTGTGACTCTGATTTCTCCTAAAGCCTTTGAAAAGTAGCTTTTAGATCCATCCTTCCCCACGAAATCTTACCCTATTTATGGAATTAGAACAATCCT
The DNA here is from genome assembly GCF_964146895.1 of Miniopterus schreibersii. Classification (NCBI taxonomy): domain Eukaryota; kingdom Metazoa; phylum Chordata; class Mammalia; order Chiroptera; family Miniopteridae; genus Miniopterus; species Miniopterus schreibersii. The sequence goes on from NC_138109.1 coordinate 22,043,552, forward strand.
TCCTTTTCTCAAGTTCAAGGAGCAAGTTAATCCAAGTCTCTATTCATATGCTCACAAATTCTGAATCACTGGGTTTTGAATTAATAGAGTTTCCCAGGGGAATTCAGGTGTTCCACTCAGGAGCCAGGGAAAAGAAGATTCTCGCCTTCCCTGGAACACAGCCCAAAGGAAGAAGGGGAGACGCGGGGCAGGCTGCGGGCGGCTGCCTCCCGCGCTTTCCCATCGGCCGCCGCCTCGCGGAATCGCGATGCTCCAGCCCAGGATCGGCGGGCGGAGGTGGAATCGCGGGAAAGGAGCTGCGCGGACCCGCAGTCGCTCAGGCATCTGGAGCCGGGAGGGCCGGTTCTCCAGGGGACGGGCCAAGGCGGGGGTTGCCCTGGCCCTTCACGGGCTTCAGTCACATGTCATCGCTTCCACCAAGCCTGCCTGCGTCCTTCGCTCTGAGCACCCGGGGCTCCTGCGCACACGGTGCTTTAACCTGGGTGGCTGTGCTGGTCTCCCCACCACACTGGGACCGAAGCTGTGCCAGGGGCATTTAATACCTGGCATGGAAACACCACATGAGGTCCAGGGGACCCAAGGCAGCAGGAGTGACCCCGTCCTTCTGGTTCTTTGGATGCTCTGAGCACTTTCTGATCTACACGGTTTGCAGTTACTTTTAGGTCTTTGCTTTCTCCACACCCGTCCCCACACAACAGCCTTCCTTCCCCCCTTTCTGGTTACCCGGTTATTGTTCTCAGGGCTGCCACATGCCCCGCTCCCACCCCCGGCTTCCCCTGGGGCTCAGCCTCCTTGAGATTTGCTGGGCCCCTGTGCTCACCGCCCACCCAGCTCGAGTCCTGTCTTTTGCGCAGTCTTGCTTGGGCCTCCCCTTTTGTCCCCCAACCGTCTGGGCACACTCCAAACTCCACGATGACAGAGATGTTCTCACTCTTCTTTGGACCCCCGACCTCTACAACAGTTGCCAGCAGCGAGGGGGTGCTCAGTAAAAAAAAATTTTACGAACTCATCAAACTAAAATTGAACTGAAAGGCAAGGGAAAGTAAATGCTTTCCTCTTTTTCTCTGGTTTCATTGAATTTACTGGGGTGACATTGGTTAGTAAAATTATATAGGTTTCAAGTGTACAATTCTATAATACATCTGTATATTGTAGTGTGTTCACTACCTGAAGTCAAGTCTCCTTCCATCACCACTTATCCTCCCTTTACCCTCTCCTACCTCAATGCTTTCTTCTTTAATGTGAGATTTTAGCAAAGAGTGGCTTAGGCAAATCAGGGGAGCTAACTAACCGATTTATTGGTTATCATTTCTCTCCCTCTCCTGCACAATACTTGATTAGATCTTATCATTACTTCTTAAAATGGCCCTTGGTGGTGGCCCAGCAGGGGCCAATTCCCTGGTCCAGCTCGATGCACCAGTTGCTGCACAGGGCTGTGTGGCCATCCTATTGCAAACGCCTCTGTCTCCTTCTCGGAGATTGCCCAAAACTACCCTCTTTGTGGTGGGCACCATTGGCTGGCAATATCCAGCCACCATCCTGCCCTTCAGACCTCTCACTGCATGTGGGGGCTAGGGGAGCAGAGTGGAGGGAGCTGACACTCTTTTATTTATTTGTCCTGCAAACATGATCTCACTCTACATCTGATTTCCATTTGCTAGATGCCCCCACGAATGAGCAGGAGTGTTGGTGCACATCCCACTGAATTCGACCAACTTCAGAAACACCCTGCAGAAGATGCCTTCTTGCTCATTCAACAGGCCATTTGTCATTACAACCCTCCCGATGCGCAGCATTGGGTCTCTTCTATTCTGTAGTCCTCTCACTCCCCCATGTAAAACAAAATCCATATAATCCCTGTGGAGACCAGTTTGGATGCAGTTAGATAGCCTTTCATCATTGACTTCCAGCCCTTGCTCATTGCACAGGTCCAGTTTAAGACAGAATAATATATCGCAGCCGAGTCCAGCTCGAGAAATGTTTGTTGAGTGCCCACTGTGTGTCCAACCCTGTCCGGAGCTGGAGACACAGCTGGCGCAGGGGCTGACTTTTCTGTCGCTTGTATCACAGAGGCCAGGAGCTCGAGTGAAGCAGCACTAAGCAAAGGGTATGAGTGCTGTTCATCTAGATTTTTCATTCAATAGAAACATCTTACAGCAGGCCTTGTGCTAGATGCTAGGGAAATAAAGATGAATAGATTATTCCTGTACCCAAGGAGCTCACAATCTGAGGGTGGGGGAGATGCACAAATAAACAGAGGATTCCAGTGTCGTGTGACCTGTGCTGTGAGAGAGGAAGATGTGGGTACTAGGGGAGCCCCCTGGCACAGCCTAGGGAGGGGTGGCAGGTGTGAGAGAAGGCTTCCCAGTGTCTGTGATATTTGAGCTGAATCTGGAGGAGTGAATTAGAGCTTGACAAGGGGGTAGAGGCAATAACATCTAAGGAAGCACATGCGAAATCACCAAGGTGTGAGAAAGCCTGGAAGGTTCGGGAATACTGATCACTTCGGCATCCAAGAGAAGGAAGAGCGTGACACGCATCCGGAGAAGAAGCAAAGGGTAAAATTATAAGGGGCTTTTTAGGACAGCCAAGGAAGCAGGCTATTGTCCTAAAATGCCAGAGTCCAGGAGAGAAAGCTTTAGTAGTAGCCCTGAGGAGACATGATGGGCACCAAACAAAGGGAGTGCCTGTGAGAACAGAGATAAGGTTCCGAGACATCTTTCGAAGATGAAAAATAGGAAGGGGAAGACATAAGAATAAAATCAAATATTGGGCCCATGTTTCTGGCTTAAGTGAAGAGTAAATGCCAAAGGTTTGTAGAACAAAACGAGTCATATAACAATAACAACAATAATAATAGTAATCGTATTTTTAAAAGAATCACTACTGTAGGGGACTTGGGACTGGAGTTTTAAAATAATAATGACAATAATAATAATGACAATAATAATAATAGTATTTTAAAATAATCACTAATGTAGAGGACTCGGGACTAAAGTTTGGAAAACTCCTAAATAAAAGAAAAAAGCAAGGATAAAGCAATGGGGGGAAAGGATATCTATGGAGGACAAAAAACAAACACACACACACAAAGAAATGCAATAGAAAAATTAAAGGTATTTTCAAGGATGTATACAGAATATCTATAACAGAAACAATTATCAAAGACATAATTGAAAAGAAAAGAAGAATGAAAGCAAAACTTCCTGAACTGAAATCAAATCTAAGTATATAGATGGAAAAGATTCACCAAATTATGAATAAAAATAAATACAAGGAGGAATATTGAAATCTCTCACCACAGTTCTATTTCTGATTATTTATATTCTAGTTCCCTTTATTGCTGGTCTTCAGCAATTTGATTATGATGCGCCCTGGTGTGATTTTCTTGTGTTTATCTTCCATAACATAGTTGAGTTTTTTGGACCTGTGGGTTTGTCAAATTTGGAAATTTTTTGCAATTCTTTCTTTAAATACTTTTCTATTCCTCCCCCTGCTGCCACCTTTTGTCTAGATGTGTAGCTCTTTACAGTGGGAGGGAAGTCTGCTCCCAGTTACTCCATCATGACCAGAAGTGGAAGTTCCATTATCCATCCAGGCACCCATGGGCTACAACTATGCATTTATTCGTTAAGCACCTCTGGTTTTTGCTGGGGACAAATGACAGGATGCTAGAGCCTTTCGGTGCCAAAGTGTACTTCTCTCTTAGGTTACTGTAACAGCTTTTAAAATGCTTATTCTCTCTAACTCCATACCCGCTCCATACTGCTACTAGAGTAATATTTCTAAAACACTAATCAAATTCCATAGCACCAAATGCAAAGTAGAAGCGAATGAATAGCTTTCCCTACCTTTTGCATTATAGGGATCTCAAGGACACACTTTTCTTTCTTTTTTTCCTTCTATTGCTTTTCAGAGAGAGTAGAAGGGAGAGAGAGGGAGAGAGAAACATTGATGTGAGAAAGACACATCGATTGGTTGTCTCCCACACGCGCCCCAACTGGGGCTGGGAATGGAGCCTGCAACTGAGCTACATGCCCTTGGCTGGAATCGAACCCAGGACTCTTCGGTATGCAGGCGAACACTCTAACCACTGCACCAAACTGGCCAGGGCCGCTGGTTTCTTTTCCAAAAAAACAACAAATCACATTTTTAGGAAAGCCATCCTATACATCTTTACAGTTTTCATACTTTCCAAGAGACTTAGACCAGAAAAGTAACAGAGAATAGCCAAAAGGCAAATCCCAGTTACTTTGTCTTCTGGAGACTAAGATTTTTTTCCCAGGTCACACTCATTGTACTTGGTTTCCTTACACAGCTGGTTCCTTTAATGATGAGCCTCCTAAAGTCTCAGGCAAAATGACTTTTGGCGTGGGCAGGCCCATCACCTCCTAAGACACGCGGCGGGCGCAGCTCGAGTTCTTTCCCGAGAGGCCCTTCCGCCTCTGTTCACATACGTTTCTGGTTTCCCAGAAGAAATACTCAGAGGTTTCTGAGTCCTAATGAGGCTAAAACTAGGATCCTCTCTACTTGGAGCAAGGCTTTTCCTTGTTTCATTCTTTATTGCTCCGAATTATATTTGCCTGATTAATATTGTGGTCCCTGATTTCTGTTTGCCTGATGCACTTTGGCCCATCCCTTTTTAAGAAGTTCTTTTTCCTAACTTTGTTTTAGTTGATTGTCTTATAAATGGAATGGGCCTGAATTTTATTTTTGCTAAAATCTGAGTCTTAGTTTTTAATAGGTGAATTTAATACATTTATAGACATTGTTATAACTAGTTTTTTCCCCTGTAACTGATAGAAACTATCTTGTGCCCCCCACCATGTATTGGTACATGGATTCCATTTTTTTGCATTTATTTTTTTTAATGTTTTAGAAGGTAAATGTTGGCTCCGATTTTATTATTTGTAATCTTGACATTTTCCAAAAATAGTTCTTAATCTATATTCTTCTAATGGTGAGAATCGAGCGTGGATTGGAATTTTGTGATATTTTTATTTAAGATAAGTAGTTGAGCATATTTTCCCTCCTCAACTTTATGTGCCATTTTTTAAAAAAATGGAGAATCTAGAGAGAGGTCGTTTTGTTATATTAGTCTCTGTTTACATCATGCAAAACTTCTTTTTCAAGCAAAATGTTAAAAATTGGGGAGATACTGGGAACGTCAGCAGTTTCGTAGCCCTCCCTGCCCCTTTCACACCGCAGCTGCCCCGTCGAGGCCCCGACCCTCCACTGGCCTCCTGCCCGCGCTCAGCTCAGCCGGGCCCAGGCCGCTCGCTTCCCCCCCCCCCCCCGCCCCCTCCTTATTAACAGAACAGAACTGCCCCTTCCCACTTCCTATGGCAGCTGGGGCGGCCCATGAAATAAAAGCAAAAGCTTCAGGTGATGCTTCTGGAAAAACTCTTCATCGTGACTGACTTAGGTGAAGGGTACTTTTTTTTTTTTTTGCCTTTCTTCCCTTCTTTCCTCTTTCCTGGAATGTGGGCATGACGGCTGCCGCTTAGCATCCACCTTGTGACCATGAGGCGACTTTGAGGATGGCAGCCCCCTAAGGATGAGGGAACAGGAAGATGCGAGAAGCCTGGGTCCCGATGACCCTGCTGCGCTGCTGCTGGCCCCGGATTCTTATCACCAAACTTCCCGTTACATGACAGAAAAATAAACCTCCATCTTGCTCAAGCCACCCCTATGTTAGGCCTCTGTTATTTCAGCTAAACACAATTCCTAGCTTTACAGCAAGGAATGGGAGAGGAACATTCCAGATCGAGAGAACAGCAGGAGCCGAAACATGGACATGTGAGAACAGGGCAAGGCCAGAGAACAGCATGAAGTCCCGGCGGCTGGAATCCAGGATGTACAGAGACAGAGTCACCGAGGATGCCAGAGCCGTCGGTCGGAGGGCATGGCCCAAACCTACTCCCTTCCAAGCAGCAGGATAAATTCCAAACCACTTTCTCTCACATTCAAAGCCCTTCGCCACTTGGTCCCCATTTTTCCAGACTTACCGGCCCCCTCTCATGTACCTGGTATTCGAGGAGCATGGAATGACTCCCCGTTGCTGGAATTCATGAAAGTTTCACCTTTCGTACTTGCGTTTCCCTTTCCCCACCTCTCGCTAACTAATGTGTGCTCGGAGCTTCAGATGGACCCTAAGATGACCCCTGCGCCTTGCCGCCACCGATCCTCTCTCAGTACCCCTCCTGCGACTTCCCACAGCTTCCCCTCGCTACCCTGGACGGGCTTGGCCTGCCCTCGGGGCTTGTCTGCCTCTGCTCTGCGATCGCAAGCTCCTCACGGGTAAGAGCCCTCTCGTGCTTCCTTACTCCGCTCACTGGATAGCAGTGCGTCTACTACATACCAAATTCTCATCGGTAGCTGTTCGTCAGATACGCGAATGAGTGAATTAACGCGATGGAAAGCTTTGAACGCCAGGCCAAGGAATTCAGACTTGATCCTGCAAGCGGCGGGAGGCGGCAGATGCAACGGGACGCGCGTGTATGCCTCTGGAATTCTGCCCCCATGGCCAGTCTGAGAGGGGGCCTGAAAACCAGGGCACAGCCCAGAAGTAAGGCGACTTGTCAGGAGGCTTAGCTCCAGCAGCCCCCAGAGCAGCTCCCGGCCAAGGTCCTGCCCTGTCCTGAAATGGTTAAGGTGGCCCAGGCACACGCCTCTGCAGAGGAGAAATCTCCCTGTCCTTGCCTAAGTGAATGGCTGGGATTAAAGTGACAGCCCACCTTAGTGATGGCGGCATAATTGGTTGTTCAGCTCTGTCCTTGTCAGAGCGCTGACAGTTCTGCAGATGTCCTGCTCCGCTCTCCAAAGGTTAGCCTCAGCTGGTGCGGCTGCTCATTAATCATTCCTCCCTGACAGGCCCGGCGCTGCCCACAGCTGCCACCCCGCCCCCGCAGGCCCCGCCCCCCGCCAGGCTGGGGGCGCTGGAGCCCCCTGGGGGGCTGGCCGGGCATGGGAGACGGCAGCCCGTGTCCCCTCACCCCGCCCGCTGCAGCCGCTGAGCCGGAGACACTGATAAAGGAATCTCCCTGGTTCCTCCTTCCCAGAACTGGGGTCTGAGTCACCTTACAGCCATCCTGACACCCTTGGCTCTATCTGCTCCTCTCCACCCTCCCAGAAGCTTCTCACTGCGCTGGGGCGGCCCTAGCCCAGCAGCTCCAGAAAGACAAGCAGGCCGGCGAACTGGGGCTGCTCATGCTGGCGGGGCGCAGAGCCCGGCTTAGGGCCTGAATGCCCGGGGACTGTGCATCCAAAATGTGATTTCCACAAAAGACGCTCATGAACCACTGTTTGACTCCAAGAGGAACGTGTGTATTTGCACACGGGCTGGTTCTAGCCTCGATGTATTGAGGAAAGGACCACCCTTTGGTCTTTGGAGCAGAATAAATAAGATGCCAACAGCCGGGGAATATGATGCCCTGGGTTCGAAAGAGACAAGCCCCTGTCCTCTACCCCCTGCCCTCTGCCCTCTCCCTTCTCCTTTCCCTGCCAAAGTCAACATGATGAACTGAGCCAAGGATGGTGAGTGGGGTTCTAGTCAGAGCAGAGAGGGTGAAGAGGTTGGGGGTCCAGGAGTGGAAAGAAGAGAGTCCAGAATATAGGGCCTGGCTTAGGACAGAGCAGAAATCACAGTCTGGGTCAGGAAACATGGTCAGAGCGGAGGGTAACACAGCGGGGCCAATTAGGTAAGTCATTTGCCCATCCCAAGACCGTGAGTGCAAAATGCCTCTCTGGGCATCTTGCTCTTAGGCTCTAAAATTCCTCAAGACCTCCTTTCCTTTCCCCCTCTTAGTTTTTTCCTGATTTTCCAGGCCTGCTTGGGCACCGTGCCTCCCTCCTTCCTCTTCCTTTCGCCGCCTAGTTCTATACCCCAAGTGGATCAGGACTTGCTCCCTGGCAGCCAGATCTAGGATTAGGAATTCCACTGCCGTTCTCTGCCCGGCCTTCCTTCCAGAGCACAAGCGTGCTCCCGAGGCCTGGGCCTCAGCTACGGCTGCCAGGCGGGATGTGCGCAATGCAGGAGTCATCATTTCCCCCCATTGATTAGCTGTCCGCCCGCAAAGTTTCCAGAGGCACAAACAAGGGCACTGAGAGATTAGCATTCAGCTAGGCTTTTGGTCTCCAAACCACAAACACCTGCATTTTCACATCCAAAGACCCTGCACTCAGTCAGTCCAGAAACCAAGAGAGTATAAGCTCGGCTCCCTCAGACTCACACCCAGATACACAAGGGCCTTTCCCCAGCGCTTCCCAACAACAATGACCATCTCCCATGTTACCTGGCTTCTTCGCAGACATCAGTTTTCTTTATCTTTCCAATAGCTTCGCAGGGAAGGGAAGGTTATCCTCCTTTTACATTTGAGAAAACAGGTTGAGAGAGACTAAATGACTTGTCCAAGATCATGCAGCTGGTATGTAGGAACCTTAACACTCCGAGGCAAGAACCTTGAGTCACAAATCCTATAGCCTTCCTTTTCATCATGGGTTTGCTGTGACTGCAAGCCAGGGCTCCTCAAAAGTGGTACTGCTGAAACTTGGGGCAGGGCAATTCTTTGTTGTGGGCACTGTCCTGTGTGTTGTAGGATGTTTTAACAGCATCCCTGGCTTCTATCCGCCAGATACCAGTAGCATCTCCTACGCCAGCTGTGACACCAAAAATGTCCCCAGACATTGCCAAATGTCCTCAGGGAGGCAATATCACCTCCAAATGAGAACCTTTGCTTTATACCTCTCTATTCTATGGCCTTCTTTAACTGTCGTCTGTCTGAGGCAAGGGGCTATTTTCCATGCATGAGCCAGAGACTCCTCACTGTGGGAGAAGTCAGGGGATTGAGGCAGCGAAGTGAGACAGCTCCAGAAGACTGTGCTTGGCAATGAGAATGAAGAATGAGAAGGGCATAACTGAGCAGAGATCCGGGAGGCGCATATCGGGGGGAAATTAAATTGGGAAGCCCGTCATCTTTCCATGTGTCCATCAGTCCCTCCATCTTCCTATCGTCAATCCACCCGTCATATGTTTCTCTACCCAATCTGCAATTATTCCTTGGTATAAGGCCTGTGCAAGACACCACATGGGAGAAAAAATTACCCATGCATTCTTCCCGTGTGCTGTGGAAGTTGTTGGAGTCTGAGCCCTGCCACAAACAGCCTATCTTGAGTAGATCTGTGAGCTTTAGTTTCCTAAAACTAAGAATAATGATACATTCCTCGCAAAATCACAGTGAGAACATAATGAGCTAATGTATGTGAGAAGTGCTGTATGCTCCGCACAAATGTTAGCTATCATTATGGGGAATGTTGGACAAGTACAAAAATAACTGTAATATCAGGCATTATGTGTTGAAGGATACAATAAAAAACGGGCAAAGGATTTGAACAAGGAATTCACAGAAAAAGAAACGCAAAGGGCCAATAAATATAAAAAGATGCTCAAACTCAGTAGTATTTAGGAAAATGCAAGTTAAAACCATAAAATGCCATTTGTCACCCAGCAGACAGGCAAAATTGTAAAATATTTATATTTAACATGTAAAAGCTGGTGAGAGTGGAAGGACACAGTCACCCCCATACTTCACTGATGAGCTGTGTCACTGCATTCTATCGGGTAGTAACTATACAAATTAAGTATGTCATGCCCTTGACCCAGAAGTCACATGTTTGTGCAGAAACAGGAGCACCGGTATGAAAAGATGTGTATTTGCAGAACAGAGAACAAGGGTCGATTAAATATGGAATGTTGTGAAGCCATTAAAATGAATTCTATATATGTGAGTTGACATGAAGGAATGTACATAATATACTGATAAATTTTGTTTAAAAAGTAATTGTATATATACAATTCCACTTAAACATTAGAAGAAAAACTTTCTGCACGTGACTATGTAAGTGAATAAGTTGGCGTGAGCATAGAGAAAAGCACTGCAAGGTGCAGACTAAACAAAACATGGTTACCCCAAGGGATGCAGTGGGAGGGTAGGCTGGAGAGGAAGACTGGGGGAAATAGTAGCTTCTTCCTTATATAATTTAAATATTGTTTGGACTTGTGAGCATTTTTATTTTGTAACGTGAAGGAGAGGATTAAGGGCCATGATGCAGGAACAGGAGAACGGGTGTGAAAGTTAAGAGCAGGAGATTTCTTCCGCCCTGGGGGAAGGTGGCTGGGCTGGACTTGAAAGGATAAGTCAGCTTAGGACCTTCTAAAATTGGGGTTGGGGAGCGTCAGGCCTGAGCTGCTGACTGAGAACTCCAACCTTTGGACCTTGGACAACCTGCACAACCTTTAGGCCTTGGATAACCAGGCTGGACTCACTCGCAGACAGGAAAAGAATGGCTGCCCAACAACCAGCCCTGGGGGCTAGAGAGTCAAGGGTAAGGCAAAGCCATGGTCATCTGAACTTGAAGGAGGCCACACAGGGAACGGGCAGCTCATTTCTCCACCCAACAGCCCTTTGGAGGAAGCTTTTCTGCAGCCGCCACCAATGCTGGAGGAGAGGAGAAAAGAAAATTGCAAAGCCAGTTGGAAAACCCTCCCATTTTGTCTTCAGTATTAAAAAAAAATGCAAAGGTGCTGAATTAGGCAAATTGGTTGATGTCAAGTTGTATCCATCACAATGATTCAGAGCCTGGAATGAGTAATAGTAATGGAGAGTAGCTGTTACTAAGAGTAACCAAATTAGCTTGATCGAAAAAGACAAAGGAAAAGCAGGTGGCCAGCAAGCACCCCATCCCTGAGCCTGCCCCTCAGCTGCACATCCTGGTTTCTGCACAGAGGCCCTCCCTGAACGGAGGGGTGCTTCTCGCCTACGGGATTCCATGGGGGGGGGGGGGGGTAGAGCTTCGACAAGATCAGAGAGAGTTTGTGTCTATTTTCTTATTGGGTCACATTCTAAGCAGGTCAGTGGCAGGAGGGATTCTAGAACCTTAGGGAAGTAAGAGGTTAGCCCAGGCCATGGTCCTGTAGCTGGTAAGTACCAAAATCTTGCTTTAAACTCAGAAATCTGAATCCAGGACCCAAGTTCTTGTACTCTCCACAGACCTCCATTTAAAAATAATAATAATAATCTACTTTTTTCTCCAGCCATTAGCAGTGAAAAGCAGGAACTAGACTGATGCATGAAAGGGATAGACCTCTAGGGGCACAGCTCCAAAGAACCTCTTTTAGTTTCTTTCCAAGATCAGTAGGGCTCTGTGGCCAGGTACAGGGGGATGCAGGACATTCTTAGGAGGTTTGACCTCTTCAGGACATCCTGCTCTGTTCCATGTGACCCCAATACATTGGTTAGAGTTGACTGCCCTAGGGCAGTCCCTGAACCATCAACGGCTGCTGGTTCACAGGACAATCACAAAAGATGACCAGGGCCTCAGGACAGCCATGAAAGATGACTGAGGCTAGATGCTTTTTGTATTAAGAACTTGAACAGGAAACAGAGGAAGAGATGTCAGTTGCTAGTAGGCCCATGGCTTGTAGCTGGGTGTATTAGTTTCCTGGGGCAGCTGGAACAAAGCACCACAAGCTGGTGATTTAAAACAACAGAAACTTACTCTCTGGAGACTGGAAGTCTGAAATTAGGTGTCAGTGGGGCCATACTCCCTCGGAAGGACCAAGGGCAGAGTCCTCCCAGCCTCCTATCTGCTGGTGGTTGCCAGCAATCCTTAGCGTTCCTTGATTCTGACGGCATCACCCCAATCCTGCCTCCATCCTCACATGGCCATCTTCCCTCCATCTTCTGTGTGTTTCTGTCACTCTTCTTATAAGTACAACCATAACTGAATTTAGGACCCACCCAAATCCACTGTGATCTCAGTTTACCTTGATTACATCAGCAAAGACACTGTTTCCAAATAAGGGGACATTCACAGGTACCTTGGGATAGGACTCCAACATACTTTTGGGGGACACAATTCAACCACAACACTGGGTCACAACAGTACGGTAGAGAAGGCCCATAGATAGCCTCCTCTGAGGTCCCTTGAGACACCCTGAACTTACATCTCCCTCCAGGTCCAGCCGCAGGGAGTTGGGAGCCGGCAGCAATGGGTCCCTGCAAGACCCCTACGCTGAGTCCATGTTTCTGCTACAAGTTTCCTCCCAACACTCGCCCTGTGCTTGTGATGGTTGATAAGGGTTGTTCCCGGCAACCAAAGCGAGCCATAACTAAAATTGAGTTTAATGTTTACTTTTCTCCCATAAATTTGTGTAATTTTATAATTAAAACCAAAAGAATTGAGATGCTTCAGAGATTCCTTTTGTTGGAAAGTAGAGAACATCTCTCATGTGCTGGCCCAGCCCAGTCACTGTGATGCTTCCTTTTGCTGAAACAGCCACCTCCTGTCACTGGGACAAACCGAGTATGCCTCAGACACCCTGAGGAAACCTGAATTAAAGTCACTGGTGCATTCCTCAGAGAACTTATATCAGACCCTAAGGAAACCAGACCGGGAAACACAATATTCTGTTAGCAAGCCATGAAGAAGCTGCCCCCGGCGGGACTGGCCTGCCTGAGTCATCGCCGTGTGGGAAGGACTGGAGCCAACTGTCCCACCAGCCAAGGGGTTTGAGTTTCTCTGCAGTCACACTTCATGCAAGTCAAACAGCCCCACGGAGATGGCTGGGGTCAGAATGGCTCTTCCTTTCTTTCCTCTCCTCCCCAGTCCTCTTCCCAGGCAGAGAGCTCTCAGGGGACAATTCACACACCTCCCTGGGCTGAAAACCCTCCCACAGGGCAGAGGCCGTTGGGGATGGGGCTGGTGGTAAATGTCCTGACTGTGCGAGAGGAGATGGAGACACAGGAAATGACCATCTGCCATGACTGTGCTAATTACATGAATCCCATAGCTCAGCGTGTGTCTACTAAGAAGACTGAGGTGTGTGTGTGTGTATGGCCAGGGACGGGGGGGGGGGGCAGAATAACACAGTGTTGAAATCACAAAACCCTTCTATTGGGTCCTTCCCCAACTCCTAAGGCCCTCCCAGCCAAGCTGAGCACCCCAGAGCATCCCAGAGTACCCTAACCTTAACCCTAAACTTCAAACTCTAAACCCTAAGCCCTAAACCCTAAACTCTAAACCTAACCCTAACCCAGAGTCCTTGAAAAATTGCAAATCCAAGCTTGTAGCAACCCTGCTCGTTCTCTTGTGTTGGCTATGTGCTCTGGGGCCAAACATGTAAAAATCACAGTGCTCACCTCTTTATAAGTGCAGTACAAGCCAGGCGTGCTTATAGTGAAAGGGAGCTCTGAGAAGAGAGCTGGGGCTGTCGAGCTCCATGCCTCCAAATATTGGCTTTCTCATTGAGTTTCCTTCTGGGGTCTCCATCCTGAACAGTCTCCTGACATCAGCAATGTGCACTCTGGCTGACCTCTTGCAATCTTCCTTCCACCCCAGGACCTCTATGGATGGAGCCCCTTGCCTGGAAGGCAGTGTCTTCACCACCTAAGATACCTAAACCCAGCCATCCTCTGAGGCATCCGCTTCCCTCCTGAGCTACTCCTGTGTCCTTGCCACAGTCTACAGTGAGGTGCAGGCTGGCCATCCATTGTCCTCCCTTTGGCCTCACAAATGACTTCAACTACCACTTGCCTTCAGAATTCTCCAGGCGCCAGCTCCTATATTCATGTGCATTCCAGGGGATGCGTGCCAAGCTCTCCAAGCACTCTCCACTGTGCTCCACTCCTGGGCATCACCCATAGGCTTGGAAGTCTGCAGCTTGGCAGTCATCCGGCTGGAGAGTAAAATGCCTGTTTGCACTCTTGCTGGCAGCTCAGGCTCTGAGTAATTCACCTGGAATTGCTGTCACTTGGCTTTGGGTAAGGGGAATACTCTCTCCCCTTATCTTTACCATGGGCAGAGGGGCATGGCACAGCTCTCCTCCTAAGCCAACAGCTCACTCTTCCTCCAAATTCCCTCCTTCAATGAGCTCTAGTCCTTCTGTCTAGATGGGCTGAAAATGGATGGCAGGCAAGAGACTGAGGACCAGTTCATCCCTCTTTCCAGAAGCCCAGGCAGGGCAGCTGGCAGCTACTGTTTCTATCTTTGGTTCTTTTGCCAATATTTCAAGACAGCAGGAAGGTCCATTCTACATACTATTTCACTTACATCATCGCTTTCATAGAGGAGTTAACTGGTTTAATCTCTGGATTTTGGAAATCATCTAGCCCATCTCTCTATGTTACAGATGAGATCCTGAGGTCCAGAAAGGCAAAGAACTTGGCAAAGCACTGGGCAGGGCAAATCTGGGGCAGATCTGACCCCCCCGGAGGCCCTGACCTGGGACCTGTGCTCCACCCTATGCTTTTCCCTGGTTCGTCTCCACCAGACCAGTGAGCCATCTCCCTTTGGAAAGAGTGGTCAGCATGGCCCTCTTCTTACTGAAAATCAAGACTTCTGGCAAAGCCCAAGGCCTGGGGTAAAGGTGCCGACTGGGGGCTGGCAGCAAAGAGTGGATCGCTGGCTCCAGGAAAGGGAGCAAAAAGCTAATGCCAAGCGGGTCAAGAGCCCTGGAGGGGAAATGTGACAGTAATTACGGAGGAAGCTGGCCTTTCTGCCCTGGGTCATGACCACTCCCTACAGTCTCGGTTGAGGTCACTTGAAGCAGAAGATTGTATCCGGACCGACACTGGAGGCCCAAGCCCAGTAAGTGTTTCGGACAGCTTTATTTAATTCCCTGCCCATATTGAAATGCCCTCCACTGATGACTTGGAAGCCACAATTGCATTAGCCGTCTGGAGCTCCCATAAGCTCAATCTAGCCATAATCAAGGGTCTTCTATGATTGTCCATTATCTGCTTCTCAGCCAGAGAGGCACAGTCTTGGGGGAAAGTGATCAGAAAGCTGCATTTCTGGCACTAATTACATGCTAGCCTGCATCTGTGTCCCTCCCATGGCTGTCAGGAGCCATCATGGACAGATGGGGACATCTCAACCAGTTCTGCGCAGGTGACCCTGAGCAGGCTTGGAGCCCAGAATAAATAGGCCCATGCATATTGGTCTGAATGTGTCTTCCCAGGCGGACAAGGTCTCACCAGTTTAAATGTGACCGTATGTTTTACACTGAGAGTACCCTGAGTGCTTGGGAAGGGCTGCTGCTGGGTCAGCAGAAAATTCACGGCAGGAGCCCAGAGAACATCTGGAGATGCAGCAAAAACAGCCAGATGGGCACCTCATGGGATGGGCAAGGGTGGAGAGGGGGCCAGCGCCAGAGGCAGCAGCCGGCCCTCTCTTAACAAAAAGCTATCTTTTAGGTTGGGGGACAAGGGCGAGTGGAGAAAGAGCCCCGCCACCACCACCTGACCTCAGCTATTTCCAGAAATGTTCTGTCTCACTCCCCATTTCATGTGTCTTCAGCTCCAACCAAATGGGCCTCCTCTGGTCCTGCACGTTGCCTCCTCTCTGCCTGGTGGCTCTGTCGCCCTCAACACTGCCTTCCAAACTTTATCTGGACCTCATCTCCAGGTCTGGCTTCTAATGCCACGGCTGCTACAAAGCCTTCCATGCTCATTAAGCATGATGTGGCCTCGCCCTCTATGGATCCCCCACAGGACTGTCTCAGCCTGTCTTCCAGCGCTTCGTCTGGGCTGCAGCCCTATGTCCATGGACTGAGGACTCCTTGAGAACAGAAGCTGGCCCCAGCTTGATTTTTCCTGTAAGAAATGTGGCAAGTCACACAAAAGGGCAGGGAATAATAAGACCACCACATCTGTACCCCCTCACTAGAAAAAATGGTTGTTAAATTTGTATTATATTTGCTTCACTTTGTTTTTTAAGTGACAGGAATGTTACAGATAAGGTTGATGTCACTTTAGTATAACTATTAAGAACACAAAACTAATAAGTAGCTCTGGAGCTACGTTCTCTGGGTTCATATCCCAGTTCTGCCACTTCTTAGCCATGGTGACCATCGACAAGTGGCTTAACCTCTGTGCCTCAGTTTCCACATCTGTAAATGGATGTGGAATGTTGTCATAAAAATTCAGTAAGTTAATACATGTAAAGGCCTCAGAACAGTGCCTGTCTGGCACATAGTAAACACTTGATAAATGCTAGCCGCTATTTGTTTTCCATCCCTGGACTTATTTCTCAGTGCTCTTCCCCCAGCATCCAACAGAGTCAACCACAACATGAATTGAGTATGAGTTCTTTCAGTCCCTGCTTTGTACTTGCACTTCTATATGTGTACTATGTTCATGGAAAATATAGGGTATTTTTTGTATGTGCTATTTAATTTAGCTAAATAGTGTATTGGTTAGTATTGATT
Source organism: Miniopterus schreibersii (assembly GCF_964146895.1). Classification (NCBI taxonomy): domain Eukaryota; kingdom Metazoa; phylum Chordata; class Mammalia; order Chiroptera; family Miniopteridae; genus Miniopterus; species Miniopterus schreibersii. The sequence goes on from NC_138109.1 coordinate 22,059,819, forward strand.
AGTATCCTTTGAGTTGCAAATCCAGAAAGCCTGACTCTGACTTAACTTTAAGGAGGATTTGCTAGCTCCCATAACTGAAAAGTTTAGAGGATTTCATGGTTTATCCACTCAACCATGTCATCAAGGATCCAATTTCTTTTGTCTCCTGACTCTGTTTCCTTGATGTTAACTTCATCCCAGGGCTGGCTCTTCCTCTAGGACCACAGGCCTCCTTGTCCACATCCAGGGAGAGAGGGGCACAGTTGGGAAGAACTCGGAGAACAGAGAGGAAGCTTCTTCCCCAGAAGCTCCAATAAATTTCTCAGTGTTCATAACCTAAAATGGTTCATGCTACCATGCCTGGACCAGACATTATGGCCATGGGTGGAATTATATTGGTCAGCCTTGGCCTGGGACACATTCCCAACTGTAAGAAAAGGGTAGAGTTGGCCTATTTCAAAACACACAGGCTGCACACGTTGCTGTGGAAACCTGCATAAAATTATATCAAGAGAAAGGAGTGGATGCTGGGGAGGCAACAGGTCTTCTACAAATGACATCCACTGTTTTTAGCCAAGCATATATTGTTCTGCTTCTTCCTTTCCTCACTCAATGTTTTGGTTTTGGGACCTATCCATTTGGTACATAGATCTAGTTTATTCCTTTTAACTGAGGAATACTATCTATAGTATGAACAGGCCACATTTATTTAGCTATTTCCCTATTGATGGATTTTTATTGTTTTCATTGCAAACAAGGCTGCAATGAACATCTGTGTGCATCTTCTTATGGACCGTATCAACATCTTCATGTTTGCGTCTGGCTCCTTCTCTAGCAGTCAAGCCCATGGGAGAGCTTGACAGATACTTATAGAAAAAAATGAATAAATGAGTGAATGAGTGAGTGTTCCCTTTTTTTCAGTTACTGAAATGGTGATTACAGGATGCTGGTCATGGAACCTTACAATGATAGAGTTCAAATAGGGCCTTTCCTTTCACAGAGGAGCAAATGAAGGCTCAGAAAGGAAAATGTCTGACCTGAAGCTACCCCATGCATCTGGGCAGAACTGGACTTGAACCCAAGGCCACTGACTCCAAACAGGGCTCTACACTCCCCTTCATTAAATCCTCTAGTGTTCTGGGCTGCTGAGTAGCTCCTTTATTCAGCTTCTTTTACTATTATGATCTGTTCCACAAATCCACCTGGGAGTTCCTGTAGCCTTGCCTGTGCTTTTCTCCCTGATGGATGTGTGAGCTCCCATGGGTGAAGCTTGGGTCTGATACTTCTCTATTAGCCAAGAGCAAGGCAGAGCCCAGATATGCCCCAACCTCTTCTGAAAGGAGTCTCTCCTGAAGGGCGATGGCCCAGAGCCACAGAACCTCTGGTAGAAGGAGCCAACAGATACCTTCTAGCCCAATTCCCTGGCAGGTGTCACTGCACACACCTTCTTGTATGCTCCTTGGCCTCTCTTGTGTTAAGGCCTCCCTCAGAAGCTACTGTTTTTGGACAGCTCTGTTTGAAAGCCTCACCTGCCTCTCACACCTACCCAGTGCCTTCTGGAGCCACTGAGCATAAAGCCAAATCCATTTTCTATGTGTCAGACTTTCAAATACCTGAGGGAGCCCAAGTCTGATCTTTCTCAGGAGAAAAAAATCCTCAGTTCTTTAGGATGGTTTCCACACAGACACACATACACACTCACACACACACATCATCCTGGCTATCTCCAGCTACCCACTTTAGTTTGACCATGTTCCTGATAGAATGCAGGCACTGAGACAGGATCCCCTCCCAACAGCCTGAGAAGATTGTACTCATTCTTGGGTATCAGCCTAACCATCACTTCCTTTGGGGAGCCTTCCTTGAACTCTTAAATCTGGGTTAGGTGCTCCCATAGGTGCCCTCCCAGCATCCTGATCACCCCAGAATGCACAGCCTGCATTCTTGTGTGTACCCCACAAAACGGGGAGCTCCATGAGGGCAAGGATAATGTCTTTCATGCCCACTGCTTTATCCCCAGAGCCCAGTGCACTGCTAGGCAACTTGATGCATATTTATTAAACAAATTAATGAGTGAGATAATTTTATTTTTTATTTTTAAAAAAAATATTTTTATTGATTTCAGAAAGAGGAAAGGGGAGGGAGAAAGAGAGAGAAACATCAGTGATGAGAGAGTCATTGATCTGCTGCCTCCTGCATGGACCCTGTTGGGGATCGAGCCCACAACCTGGGCATATGCCTTGACCGGGAATTGAACCTCAATCTCCTGGATCGTAGGTTGATGTTCAACTGCTAAGCCATGCTGGCTGGGCAGTGAGATAATTTTAAAATGGGAAAGAAAGTGAAAGAATGAAAAGCTAAACAAAGGAATCATTTTTAAAGGCAAGTAGGGAACAAAAGAATAAAAAAGGAAAAGAAAAAATATATAGTTTGATTTGTGAAGAATGAGGTGACTTGTCCCTTCCCTACCTCTAACCCCAGTGTGCTTATTCAGGAAGGCTGAGGTGTCCTTGGCTTTGAGGCAAGGAGAGTCTTTTATATTGCCAAATGCTCCTGAACTTGCAGCAACTCACTCCTAGAAGCCTTTCACTGAAACAGCTGGTCTCTTCATTTATGGTGAAAGTCAAGGCAAGAGCGAGACAAAGAGCAGGATGGGCTGTGTGATGGTATGCCAGGTGTACAGGGGCCACAAGATAACAGGGAGCACTGAGCTGGAGCATCGATTTTACTTGAAATTTTGGTTGGGTTGTAGGGAGAACAATACAAAATACCTTTTAATATTAAAATAAAATTGGATATATTATAGAGTAGAATTCAAAATTGGGATTCCTTTTATAGAGAAAACAAGACCGCTAGGAAATTTCATTGTTGTACAAGATGAAACCATAATTTATTCATTCATTCACTCATTCAATCTTTCGAAGTAATTCCTCTATGCCAGGCACTGTTAGAGGCACTGAACCTACAACAGTGAACAAAACAAATTTAAATGATTGTCTTCGTGAGCTTACATTTTAGAAAAGGGAGATAGGCAACAAACAAAATAAGAAAAATATGTGATATGTTAGGTGGTGATAAGTAGTATGAAGAAAAATAAACCAGAGAAGAAATGAGATTAGGAAGGTTGGCAGGAATGTGTGAATGAGTGTGCCTGGGAAGATGACATTTGGGAAAGACTGGAGAAGGGAGGAAGCGCAGAAGGCATGGCAGTGGGCTGCAAGGCAGGAGCAGGTTTGGGTAGAAGTGAAGAGAAGGTCAGCTTAAACCTGTTAGTTTGATGTGCCTGGGGGAAATCCAGGTGAGATCCAGAAAAGGCTGAAAAAATCTAGAGCTCAGGAAACAGAAGTCTGGGTTGAGGTTGAGGTAGAAATGTGTAATTGTCAGCAGAGTGATGAGCCTCCTAAGAGAATTCAGGGTAGAGGTTGAAACTGGCAACCCATGGACTGGGTCTAGCAAGTGCATATGGTATTTGCTTGTTGTAATAACTGTCTGGAATATAGAGGTTAAGAGCTTAGGCTCTGGAATCAGACTACCTGGATTCCAGATCCTACTCGTTTATTATGTAACCTTGAGCATGTTACTTAACTCATCTGTGCCTCAGTTTATTTATCTGTAATAATCATACATGTTACATGGGGTTGTTATAAGGATTCAATTAGTAAATTCATGATAGGTGATTAGAAAGTGTCTGGCTCTACAAATGTTAGCTGCTGCTATTATGATTAGGACTGTCATTGTGATTATTAGATATTTTCCTTGGAGCATATGCTTTCCAGGTTACCCTGCAAGACCATTTTGTTTTTTTAGATGACTTGTCTGGTCCTTGTCAGCAGCTGAGTTTGTGACTCCTGGTGTGGAAAGAGGACAAGGACAGAAATTGGGGTTGACTATAATTTATGGGGGGGCCAAAGACAGAAGCTTATTTTCAATGTTAAGGCCTTAATCCACTTAGAAATGTATTGGTATATGGTGTGAGGCAGGGATCCAACTTAATGTTTTTCCCAAAGAGCAAGCCAGTTATCCTAATATCATGTACTGGGTCACCCACATTTCTTCACTGTTTTTACATGTCACTTTCATAATACCTGCATATTTTTCACATGTTTGAGCCCATAGCTGGATTTTTTATTCATCTCCATGGATCTGTTTGTGGGCTCCTGCAACAGTAGTGTAACTCCTCGAGGCAAGGGATGTTATTTTATATGATCACTGTATTTATGGTGTTTGAACAGTGCCTAGCTCATAGTAGGTACTCAAATAGTCATTGAAATGGCAAATAAATAAAAAAAGTGTTGTTGTACTTTTATAATTAAAAAAAATCTTGTTGGGGAAGTCCCATGTTTTTAACTCTGCTTTTACACAACACCCAGGGTTAGATGCATGCCTTTATTTCCTCTAAAGGAACCTGAGTGAGGAGGGGAATCAGCAGGAGACAGGGCTGGAAAGGCCATAGGGGATAAGCCGAGAAGGGTCTTAAACCCAAGGCACAGAGGTTAGATTCCACTCTGTAAACCATTCATTGAAGGGTTATGGGCAGGACAGAAATGGTCAGAGAGGAGATTTCAGGGAAACTCTCTGGGCCCCAGGGCAGGTGAATTTGAGGAGATAAGATTAAAGATCTAGATTAGGAATTAGTTGCTAAAAGGGAAGCATGGATGTGAGAGCTACTTAGCAGGTAGAATCAACAGGCTATGGAACCTAATTTGATTTGCATGGTGGAGGTAAGGTTGAAGGTGAAGAGGATGCCCTCCAGTTGTCTGGCTGGAGCAGCTGGGGGAAGAGTAGTGCCCATTACACATTAGGAACCAGAGAAGGAAGGTTGGGTTGGGGGAAATGCCCAGTTCTGTTGTGAACTTGCTGAGTCTGTGGCACCCGTGGGTTCTATTTAGAACGCAATTGGGTCTGAAATGCAGGTGAGAGATCTGAAGACAATGGTTTCAGGTCATTAGAGGCTGAAACGTTAGGTGAGATGAGGTGCCCAGGACAATGTGCTGTCCAAAGAGAAACTGTATGGGGAACATTTAAACAATGTTTGTTGAGTGCTTACTAGGCACAGGGCATAGAGCTGTTATATTCATTATCCCATTTAATTCTTGCAGTAACTATTGCTAACCCTATTTTAGTGATGGGAAAAAACAAAACAAAACTGAAGCTGAGTTCTAAGAACCTTTTTAGAGCTGCACAGCTAATAAAAGGCAGGTCTGTTTCAATGCCAAGTTCATACTTTTAACCACTAAGGCTAGCATTTTGCTCAAGGTAGTGTCCGCAAAGACCTACAGTCACCCCACCCCACCCCCGCTTAAGCTTCAGTTGCTATCTGACTAGATCCCCAGCAGTGGATTTATTTTATAGATTCAGAGGTGAACTCCCAGCCTGGGGAGTAGGGGTGGGGAGTTACTCTGCACCCCTCCCTTTTTAAAAGTGAAAGACTCAGAGTCCCAAAGTCTCCAGCAAGTTCTTATATGATTCAAACCAGGTCACAAGGCTTCGAGCTAGCTCTCTGCCTCATCACCCTTAAGCAGGCTGGGCCTATGTGGACTGTGCAGGCACAAGATCCAGTAAGAAGGGAACAGACACCCCTGAGCATCACCCTTCTCCCTCAGTGACCCACAGCCACCTTCCTCATAAATGCTAGAAAATCACCCCTGAGTCTCCAGCCTCCTTGTTCTTGCATTACATTTAATAGATGCAAATGCATGATTAATATTTTCCTTCACTGATTCTGATTTCATTCTGTTAGTGATTATACTGATGGCAACAGTTGAGGGGATTAAAAATCCCGTTTAATTCACATTAGGTTTTTTTTTAAACTTTGCTGATAAATTTTAAATGTCAAGTGCTTTGGCGTCTTCCACAAGATGCAGAGGCCAAATGAGGAGGCCCATGGTAATAGCAGGGAGCTCGGAAACAGCTCAGAGAAGTGGGAACTCAACCGTATGACCCACATTCCGCACAGTCCATGAACACAGAGCACCGAGCTTGACCTGGGATGAGTGCTCGGCTACCAGTGGCTCCTGAGCCTGTGTTCACTGTATCTTTTCCACTTAATGATTCACAATAATGAAGGCTCTAGGGAGCCCTTGCAATTTAAAGAAACTCCTTAGGGAACACACTCAGAAGGCCAATACTCACCCCTTGGTTGATCTCTTTACAAGTTTAGTGTGTTTTTTAAAAAAAAACTGAGTAAAGCAGGGCAGATAGGTAAAACCCATCATTTTGTTACTCTGCACCCCTTCCTTCCCGCCCCGAATTCTATTAGTCTGTTCCTCAACCCATGAGGGGAGTTCTGTGAGAGGAACCCTAGATCCTCTATGTACTCCCCAGTCCCTCCACTCTGGGAATAGTTTTATTGAGGGTCAGTATAGCAAATGAATACCTGAGAAATTAGTTCATTTTGTTTGTTAGCTTGCCCACAAATCCAAAGCACTGCCTCTGTTTTATTGCACCGATAACCAATTTATCCAGAGAAAAACATGACTTAGTCAGAACACATGCTCACTAATTCAGACCTGGTGGGAATGGGAGCCAGAGAGTGGATCGGAATTAGTGACGTCCCGCCTCACGTCGTCCCTTGCCTCCCACTGCTGCCCTCCTCCTTCAGCCTCTGGGATGTCCCTGCTTGTTTCCAAGGCTGTCTCCTACCCATTCTTTGCATCCCTGGCTCGAGGGGCCGGGGGCAGCCAGTCACTCATGACATAGCCAGCTGAGGGGTGAAGTGGTTCCATCAATTATCATCAACCAAGCTCTGGGGCTAAAATCCCCATAATCGGGCCTTGAGCCCTATTCACTGTCAAGATTGCGCCCCCCCCCCCCCCGAGCACCAGGAGCCCTTTGTCGGAAGCTCCCCTCCCACCAGCACCAGCCCCAATTTCTTTATATCTAGCGTCACAATTAATTGTGTAGAGCATCTGGTCTCCACTGTTGCACCAAGAGTCCCAGGCAGTCCCTACTTTCTACACAACAGCCTGCCCATCACCGCCTTTTGGGATTTTTTTCAGTGCACCGCACAATCACTTGTCAGGTTCACAAACAAACAAACAAACAAACCAATATGATCAGACTTCACCCCAGACCACCTGGTAAGACTGGGCCTCTCCCTTACAGACACCTGCCCCGGTGATTCTGTTGCAATCTCCAGGTTAAGAACCTCTGCCCTAGGGCGTGCTGGGCTCAGAAAGAGGGAGACAGAGCGAGAAAGGCAGATACATAAAATAACTCATTGGAATTACCCTTAATCTCCACGTGCTCCTGACTCCATTTCATGTACCTGTCCTTGCAGGTATGAGATTTGCATCTTCTCCTGCCCTTTAAACACTTGCTCTCTACAAAGCCCTCAGGATAGCTTTGTAAAACAAATCGAAGCCTGTCATCGCCCTGCTTAAGCCCACACACCGTGGCTCCCGCTGCATTTAGAGCACGATATTCCTCACCTCGGCCCTGCCACCTGGCCGGCCCTGTCCCTGCCCTGTCCCTGCCCAGCTCCAGCACACGCCACCCTCCCGCTTCCTTACCATGCTCCGGCCACACCAGTCTTGTCGGTCCCTGAGCCTGAGTCTCTTTGCAGTGTGCCTTTCTCTTCCCTATGTCACCCGAGGGCGTTTGCCTTAGAATGTTCTCCCCATAGCCAGTCACGCCACCGGTTCTGTCTCCAGTTCCAGTATCAGCTCAAGGGGCACTTTCTCACGTAGCTCCTCCTTGCCTACTAATCTAAGTGGCAAGACCCCACGCACACTGTCACGTGGCCCGGCCTTACTGCCTTTATAACACTTCTCGCTGTCTAAAATGATCTTCTTCACCGAGCCGTTATTTGTCTGTATCTGTCTTCCATCCACTAAGAGTAAGTTCCAGGAGAGCAGGGATCTCAGCATGTCTGTTGTGTATTTCATCTGGTGCCTGGCATATGGTATGTGCTCAATAAAACGTTTGTGGATGAACGATTTACATTGTTCTAATTGGTAAATATGATCTACTTACAATAATTCATTGAGTAATACTTCCAGGAACTTGTATCAAGAAGTGGAAATTTTTTATATCTAAATTGCAAAGGAAAAGAAATGTAATTTTGCTAATTTAAGTATGTACTTTGTTAACCAATATTTCTAAGCAGAAGTTCTAATGTTACTTTAATTAGTAGACAAACATCTATAATTAGTACATCAATTATATGCAAATTAAAATGCCAATATCCTTGAATATGTTTTGTCCCCTTAAGCAGCTGAAACATCCTTCCCCCGCCATGTAATTTTGTTTACAGGATTATTTTGTTTCGCAGTCTCTTAATTCATAAACAGTATAAAAATAGCTATGAGTCTTGCACCAGATGAATTACCACACGTCGTAAATCATTGAAAACCTAGTTAGTAAGTGGTGGAATCATCTCTGAATATATGACAGGAGCAGGATAGAGTAGCCACAAGTCCAAATCGCACTTTGGAAACAGAAAGCTGTTTTAAGGCCATCATTTTATTTTTGAAAACTTCTCCAGATGTCGTGGTAGCACCGAGAATGACTTCTTAACGAACGGCATTATAAACAGGCGAGCACCAGGCAGAAGATAACTTCTGACATTGAGGTTAACCATCAGCTCTCACCAGCTGGAACAAGCCTCCCAGCTCTCGAGGGCCAGGGATTAACCGAAGATAATCCCTGGAGTTTATAGACTTTCGGGCTCAGAGGAGCGAGCAGTGGGCGAATAGAAGAGCCTGATTTCCCAAAGAGCGTCCAATCAGTGGAGCAACATAATGTAACTTTAGGTGGAAAAGACACTTGTATGTCCACGTTCATGGCAACGTTAGTCACAAGGCCAAGAGGTGGAGGCAGCCTCGGCCTTCATCGGGGGCGAACGGATAACAAAGCAGGTGCGGAGGACAATACTGTTCAGCCTTAAAAGCAAGAAAATCCTGACACATGCTACGATGAATGAACTTTGAGGACATTATGCTAAGTGAAATAAACCAGACGCAAAAACACTGCATGGTTCCACTTATGGGAGTCATCCGAAGTTGTCCAAATTCATAGAAACGGGAAGCAGAGCCGGAGTTGGGGGGCTGAGGGGAGCGGGAAATGGGGAGTTATTGTTTAATGGGTACAGAGTTTCAGTTCTGCGAGGTGACAAAGTTCTCTTGATCGGTTGCACAACCATGTGAATGGACTTAACACTAGTGAAGTGTACAGTTGGAAATAATAGAGATAATACATTTTACATTGCTTTGTTTACCAGAATTAAAAATAAAAGTAACTACATATAAATAATAACTTTGAATATAAGGAAAACCAATGATAGCCAAGATTTCATAGGAATAGTACAATTGTGCACTATCATAGAATTATTTAGGCTTTTCACCCACCAGAAGAAATATTTGTGTATCTGATTCGCCACAATTCTAGTGATGACACCTTATCTCAGCCTAAAGGTTTGGTCACGTAATTGACAGAGATTGTTCCCATTAGGGGTCCCAAACCTTTTGGTTAAGGCTGGAGACATTGTGTTCGTATTTACTCTTTTGTCTCCAAGAAAATTCTTGGTTTTCAAAAGCCTATTATTTAAATATATATATATATATATATGCACACACATACTATATATAATAACATTAAACTTATGAAAAGAAAACCTTGCCCATCACCTCTCACCAAACATAACAATTATACCCCATTTACATATTTAACCCCTGGGTCTCATTCAAATGCAGGCAGATAGTACATCACTTAACATTGACAACAGGTTCTTGGAAACTGCGACTTTAAGCAAAACGATGCATAACAACATCAATTTTACTGTAGACTAATTGATATTAACAAGAGTTAAGTTCCTGTGGCATATTTCTGGTCAGAAAAACATCACCAAACTTCTATATAAAGACCTAAAATGTTTCCAATATTAAACATTAAAATAAATATGAGCTATATATACATTTAAAAGTAAGATTAATAAAAACAAATAAGGTCATTATTTTCCAATCTGCTCATTCCAGTTTAGAGTCACTGGTGGCAGGAACCTCTCACAGCAGCTTGGGGCACAAGGTGGGCACCCACCCTGGACAGGACACCCTTCCATCTCAGGGTGACTCACACACCTTCACCTGCTCAGACTGGGACAATGTAGACGCATCGGGCCACCTCACATGCACATGCCTGAGGTGTGGGAGGAAACCAGGGTCTCCAGAGAAAACACACAGACATGGGGGAACATGCAAACTCCACACAGAGAGTAGCCCTTGCTAGGAACTGATTTTTCTCTCTTCATGAATGTTATTATAAAACAACATTGAACGGAACAACGTTATTTGGGGAGCTGCTGTATTTTTATGCCATTGTAGTCATGGTGTCCATACCGTTTTTCATGTGTTTCTTGTTTTCATCTGCTATTATGCTGTAGACATTTTCCCTAAGTTTTACATTTTCATAGAAATTGTCGTTTTTTAATGGCTGTGTAGTATTCCATTGTGTTGATGACCATAATGAGCTTAACCGTTGCCCTGTTTTTGAGCAGTTGTTTCTATCTGCTGATTTTAGATAAAACTCTTGACGTACTCAGTGGTTTAAGTGATTCTGTTAGAAACACAAGCTATCGTACACGTAGAGCTAGAGAGGCCAAGGGGGCAGCCCCCCGTCCCTCACTGAGGAAGACTGAATACACACTCACCACTCCAGTCACACCTTCCTAGCAGCAAGCTCATGACCGCGTAGCCAAGTAGGGGCTGAGGAGACTTTCCTGTGGGGTTCACCCAAGTGGCGGCAACAACGGCATGCTTCTGTTTGAATCACACGCGTACAACTGGGCGCTTCGGTTAGTGAATCCCTCAGTTTTCCTGGGTTCTGGGTAACTTTTGAACCCAGAGGATCCATTCGTAGGACAACGCTTACTTGGCTCTTTATTTCTTTATCTATTAAGAATAGATTCTGTTCACCTGTTAGGAGGTTTCAGCATATGTTGTTCCCTCTGCCTGGAAAGCTGCTTCCCTGGGCCTACTCCTAATATGCGCTGGGATAGTCAAAGCCTCACCCAGATGCATCCTTTCCAGCCAGGAGGCACTCCCTTGGTATTAGACACACCAAAGGAATATCTGACCCCAGTTCCTTCCAGGGGCTCACCAAATGGCACGTACATGGAGGTAACACATGGACCCGAGGAAGTCAACCTGGGGAAGGGGACTCCAGTCATTGAAGACGGGAGGGAGAAGAGAAGACAAGAGAAGTCTCAGAGGAAATTTCCACCTGTCTCGACGGTTCCATGGAAGAGGAAGCCTTGGGGTGTAAGTCCATGGGCATAAGTTACAGGAAGGTGGATTCAGCTCAGTTATGAGAAGACTCTAGAATTGTCAAGCACATAAAAACCCACAGAACAGTCAGTGACCTACATATATAGTAATTCAGATAAGAGACACACATACACACACAACCTATGCCACACTGGGCTCTCTGGCGCCACCCAGGCCTGATACAGAACATTCTCAAAGTATTTCTGTTTTTAATACAGATGCACATAGCACAGCTGGTTAAAGCTCAAACAACAAGGACTGTCACTAATGAGGAAAGGCCATTCAAAGACCTTCGGTCCCAGACCCTACTCACTCCCACGTACCTTCAGATCTGTTTCTTCCCACTGAGCTGCGACCACAGTTCTAGCCTGGTCCCCACCCCCACCCCCACCCCGCCCGGGAGCCTCTGCCCGCCGCTGTCCTGGCACTGACTTCTATGCATTTTGGCAGTGACTGAATTTTCATTCAACCCTGATCTCACCCTCTCGGGCTTTCCTCTCCTTTAATTCCTTCCACGGATGGCCAAGGCCGCTGCCACCCCTTCCCTTCCCGGAGCAACCGATGTTTTTGAAAAATGACCATGCCGGAGGAGAGCCAACACGCCCAGCCCGCAGCAGGCCTTGTCAATCCGATTTTTAAATGATGGAGGAGGTTTGAGGCCGAGGCTCACGGTGGCGTTTCCACTCTCCAGGGTGGCGCGGAGATCAAGCGAAAACGGGGACAGGCTCTTTGGAGTGTGAGCACATCCACAGGCCCAGAGGACAGAGAGGTATTTAAAGTGAACTGGAACCAACCTGCAACATCAGGTGCGTTCTGCCTTCAAAAATAGCTGCCAGTTAGAAAGGGTTATTTACATATTGATTTCATGCTAACTTTGTAATGGAATGTGCCGCCTGCCTGCCTGAGACCTAACAACTGTCATCATAATTTCTTCTAAAAATACAGTCAGGGAGAAACGCTCCGTGAACCCTCGCTGGAAAGTGGCTGCGAGAGACCCCGGATCTCAACAACTATAGCGGCGGGAACATGTCAGAGCCACGGCTGGCCCTCCCTTCCTCACACCAGTCCGCACGCCAAGTCTTTTTGTCTTTCTAGAAAGTCTGCCTTGTCCTAAGGTGAGGGAGATGCCCCTCTCTCCCTGCAGGGCAGCCGTCATGCAAACTCCAGCTGGCCTCTTATCAGAAAGAACGGATGAGAAAGGGCCCCAGTCAGCCCACCAGTTTCGGGGCTCCATCCTGGGTGCATTCCCACCGCAGCCTCTCTACCCAGGATCCCCACTTCTCCCGCCTCCTAACAGCCAGCTCCCTGCGCCTCTCACCTCCTCTCCTCCGAACCCCCCAGGTTTGTCTCTATGGAGCCCACAGAGCGGATCCTTGGCAGGGCTGTCATCTCTCCCCAGCACAACATTAGCAATTTAAATGCCTCTTTGCCAGGCCTGATGGAACTGATTCGGTTGTGATCCTGGGCATATGGATGGCAGGTTTGCTGCGAGCTAGGTGAGCCGAGTCCCAGGAGGGCCAGCCCCCGCCCCGCGCTGCCTTCCCCGCAGGTCCCTGGCAGGCAGGCGGCCGCCTGAGCGGGGAAGTCGGCCGGAGCCAGCGGTAACTGCTGCCCACTCTGTCCCCGGCTGGCCCCCGCTGCTGGGGACAAATCTTTCATTCATGAAGAGTAGCTTGTTAGGCCAACTCAGGGACTCCACCGCCACTTAATTAAATTGTGGAAAGTCGCTTGGCCCTGGTGGGAAATTTGCACACAAAGACACGGTGTCTGGAGCTCCCTTTGCCAAATGGCTCCACAACAAAACTGTGACAGTCCCCCGCTCTCTGGCCCCCCAGCTCTTCCCCTCGGCTCTCAGCGCCCCCTCATTAGAGGGCGTTTATTAGGGAACGTTTTCCCAGTGATTCACTGACAGGCCTTTCAGTTCTCCCTCAGCAATCAAGGGCGGCAAGTACGGGCTGAGAGCCCTCCAAGGCCTGATTGCTGAAAGAATTTCCAAAAGTAAAGAGTGTAAACAGGTACATTGAAAAAGCCTCTTTTGAACAATTATGTAAACATTCCAAACACTATTTGAAAACTTTCACAGCGGAACTGTCAGATCGGAGCATTCTTGTTTAATTGGCCGGCACAATGGTTGTTCTCTGGCCACCCCAGTTCCCTGCAGACCCAGGGCACACAGAGAGAGCTCAGTGGAGACACGGAGGCTTCAGATAAAGAAGTCAAGGGAACCTGACCATATGCAAGCGACTTTCACTGTCAGGCCACCAGCATCTTTCCCTGTGTGCTCTCACTCCCTCGCTTCTAGAAGAATCTCCTGGGAACCGGGCAGGTGAATTATTTTTTCTGGCTGGATTTCTTCAGGACCTGGTTCAAGGCTCTAGTGAGTCATTAGTCCTGCAGGCAAGCTGCTCTCAGATTCTTGTGTCATTTAGGTTTTCTTTAAAGCCCCAAATGATCATGCTGAGAGCCCAAGCAGAACTGTGAGGAGCGTTCCCCTCTCCCTGGAATGACTCCTCGCTTGCCTCGCTCCTGTTTCTAAGCTGGTTTACTATTTGCCTCTTTTTTTCATGCAGCTCAGAGTCTTACAGTTTATTAACTTAGCTGCCTGTGCCCTTGATTCGCTTACTAGGAGTTGGAAGAGTTTAGGCCACATGAGCAAACTGGCTGGTGTCATCTTCATGGAGACACTGAGGTTGAGATGACATTTCACACATATCCGTCCTCGAACCAGCATAGCCAGTCTCCAGTCAGCTGGAGTCCGTTCAGCCTCTGACCACCACATTTATTCAGGGTTTCTCGGAATAGGAATGTGTTTCTGCCAAATTTCTGGGGCATAGCTTGTTTTTATTTTTTAAAATTGTTTCTTAAAACCCAGGGGGGGTTGTCACCAGATGGGAGGATTATTGGGGGAATGGGTGAAAAAGATGAAAGAATTAAGAAGTACAAATTGCCAGTGATGAACATAGTCATGGGTATATAAAGTGCAGCATAGGGAATATAGTCAATAATATTGCAATAATTATGTATGGTGTCAGATGGGTACTAGACTTATCGGGGTGATCACTCTGTAAGGTATATAAATGTCTAATCACTGTGCTGCACACCTGAGACTCATATAATATTGCATGTCAACTGTAATTGGAAAATAAAATTAATTAAAAAGAAAAAAGCCAGGGGGGAAAGCCCACATGCTCATGAGAGGGGTGGGCACATCGGCACCATGAAGTCTTACAAACGGGTACTGTGGAGACCAGGTGGAGAGGTGGGAAATAGTGTGAAAGCAAAGTGGAAAATCAGGCCACAAATCATATTGCACTGTACTGGCAAATTCCAAAACAATGTCAGTGTGTGACAAAGGACTGGAGAGGGCTACGGCAGCATGGAAACACTTGTCCTGGGGAGCACGGGGTGCCGGCGTTTCTCCTCTGCAGGCCCATCTTTCAAGCCATCACACTGTGTTGTCAAGGCAGGGGATGCTGGAGCGCACCCGCGTGCATACAAGGGTGAATATAAAGGCCACCCCAGCAACCCGCGGAGGGCCGCGCACTCCAGCCGGCAGCCCTGTGCGGCCTCCCCGAGCATGGGGTCAGCGCCTCACAGTCCACTCCTCAGGCCTAAAGGAGGAGCCAGGGCGCGGAAGGCAGGCGCGGAATCGGGACTGCGAGATAAATCAGAAATGCGGTCGGTAGAAATGAGGGTGATCAACAGGGTCAGCTGCGGAGCAGGAACCAAAGAGAAAAATCCCCTCTCTCCGGCTCGCGGAGCTCCCTGCCTGCAGGAGGGCTCTGAGGCTGTCTGGGACCCAGACCCCGATTCTCTGTATGTACTGAGCTAGTTGCTGTGGCTTCTGCATCCAGGATCCAACCTACATTTCAAATCACCCCTAGGACCCCTCTAGCTTTGGCCCTCACCTTTTGAACTCTAGCCTGAGCTAGAGCTGGCCAGAGGGGCAGGTACCCCGTGTTCAGAGGGTGGCCTGGGCGGCAGATCATAGCTTCATTAAGATAATCTCTTGTGCTACATGAGTCTATATGATCCAGACTACCATCCCCACCTTCCTTCATTCCGCTCCAGCCATGTTGGCTTCCTGCGGGTCCTTGAACAGGTCAAGCGTGCTCCCATTTCAGGGCCTTTGCACTTGCCCTTCTCTGGCTGGAACAGTCCTCGCCCTAGTCACGTGTCTGGCTCCCTTACTTCATTTAGTTATTTGCTTAAATGTAATCTCCTCACAGAAGTCTTCCTTGTAAAATAGCACCCCAGGCACATTCTGTTCCTGTATTCTGCTTTAGTTTTTCTTCTTGATGTGCTTTTTTTTTTTGTCTCTAGCCCTTTCTGGAATGGAAGCTCCATAAAGATTGGGTGTTGTTTTGCTCACTGATGTGTCTTTAGCACCTGAGTGCCGGGCGCCTAGCTGACACTTGCTGCATATCTGTTGAATGAATGACTGAACAAGTGAATATTTATTCCATTTGAACCTTCTCACAGCCCTGAAAGAAAAGCAGATTATGGTCTTTGTCTTAGCTCTGAAAAACTTGATGCACAAAGACAATCAATTACTTGCCTGTGTTTATAGAGAATTGGGGGTGAAAGAGGAACTCGGCCTCTCCATTGACTCCAGAGCCATCCCTCCTGCGCTGTGTGAAAGCCCCTGTTGGGAGACCTCCCTTAGCGTTTATTGAGGAACAGCAGGGCCCAGGAGGCCAGCCCGGCAACGTGGCCCCAGGAGGGGCAGGTAAAGAGGCTGGGATGCTGGAGCACCCAAAGGGAGCTCAGAATCGCTCAGCACCTACACCGTCCAGGAGGCCCTGGGTGTGCTTTCCATCACAGCAAAGCCCTCACTGGAGACTGCTCTGGATACACCTGGGACCGTGCTGTGCTGTACCTTGTCAGTCCTTGAGTAGGTCCAAGAGTCTTCAGAAATTCTTGGGCATGAAGCTAGAACATCTTTTTCCTGGGCCCAGCCTCAGCACCGTCTTATACTTATGATATTAGGGCCAGAGTGCCTGCCCTGCTGCCTTAGAAAGGCGGAGGGAATATAGATGCAAATTATGTCATAAACGATCACGTCGCAGATGGGACCCTGCTTTCCCTTGGAGAGCTGCGGTGGCACAGCGGGAAGAGCACCAGGTTGGGAGTTTTGGAATTCTTGTTGGAGTTCCAGTTCTCATCACTTAGGAGCTCTGGGGTGGACCAACCTCCTAATTCCTCTGAACTGTGATTTTCTCAACCATTAAATGGAACTAGCAAACCCCGCCTCACAGGGATGCTTGTGAGGATTTCGGTGACTTGAGCTGAAGGTCAATGCGATATGTTAGAGCGTGACATATTTTGTATGCATGACAAGCTTAGGAAATCACAGGAACAATGGGAGAAATAGGAAACTAACCATTCAAGATCAAGAACACTCACTCACCCTGCCTCAATGATCTCATCTGCAAAGTGGGGATATAATGGGGTTGTTGAAAAACATAATATATATAAAGAGCTCAGAACCCTGCCTGGCTCATGGAGTGAGTGCTCTAAGTAGAAGTTAGTGATCGTTGCTCTAATTATAATCTACAAATACTGAAATATCAACTACAAGGTGTTGACACACCTGCCTCCACTTGGGCAACGTCAATGAACCATTCCACATCTACTCTCCATCTCAAGGTCCCCGTCAAGGGGGCATGGCTCACTTGTCATTTCTGCCCCCTCCTTGGACATGCATCCTAGACAAAAACTGGCCTTAGTTCTTATACATAAAAAGCATTTAAGGGGTAAAATATTATAGTGCCTTTTCATGACAAGAAAAGTTTGCTGATTTACACCTCTGTGTGAATTAGTAAGGAAGTAGGGAGCTGTGAAATAATTGGTTTAATAAAAATTAACTACCCATGTGGTATCCAACCTAGAAATTCCAATGGTCCCTGGAAGGAGGGACAAATGTCTGCACCCGAAGGTTGCTTTTAACTGTAGAAGAGGGGGACAGATGCATTTTCTGTGCACCCAAAGGCAGAGCCAGGACCAGGGAGGGCTGCAGATGTAAGCAGGCAGGTTACAGTTCACCATTAAAAAGACACTTTCTACTGAAAGAGCTGCCTGGAAAGGAAATCGCCTGAGGATGTGATCAGCAGAGGCCCCTGCTACAGAGGAGATTCATTCATTGGGTAAAGGTTTGAGTTACCATACTTTTAAGGTCTCTTCTAATTCTAAGATTCCATGATTCTCTAAGTGTATGAATGATCTAGACAGGAGGGAAGGAAGCCACACTGGCCAGAATCGCAGATCACAATTATAGCACAGGAAACCAAAACTGCTCCCCAGGTGCCTTTGGCCACCCCCACTGCACCAGCCAAGGGACTAGAAAGACCTCTTCCTTTCCCCCTCCAATCTTGTGATCCCAGTCTCATCTGTCCTCCACAGCAGGCCAACTGGAACCAACACACTCCACCAGCTAACCTGCTGCGGGCGAGCGTAACTTATAGGGGGGCCATGGTTAGGCTTCTCGGCTCAGCTTGTCACAACTTCATTCATTCAGCAAATGTTTCCTGAGCCTGACGCTGGTGAGACTGAGCCAAGTAAGTTAAGTATGGTCCCTGTCCTCAGGAAACTGATGGGGTGGTGGAGCATCCATAGAAGTCAAAGGGTCAACAGTGTAATGAAGGCAGATAAAAGGGTGCAGGGAGGAGGGTGTCTAACCGAGACTGGAAAGGCTAAGTGCTGGAAGTGACTGGGCTACATTTCCAAGGTCCTATAGAAGTTAGGTAGACAAGTGTTGTCCATTAGAATTTGCTGTGATGATGTCAATCTTCTACAATTTACCAAGATGCTAGATGCTAGCCACATGTAGGCTATTGAGCTCTTAAAAAGTAGCTGGTGCCACTGAAGAACTGAATTTTTAATTTTATTAATATTAAAATGTGCCTAACTTGAACCGGACAGATAGGCAAAGGGTGAGGGAAGGCTGTGGACACCATAATATGGTATTTCGAGGGAATGGGATTGGGGACAAGGCCACTGAGAGCATGGATGTAGGATCAACAAAGAGAGCAGAGAAGGAGCCCTGGAGAGGCTGACAGTAAACCAAGGAAATCGGGGAAGCAAAAAGAAATCTAGATTAGTGTCACTGACACAGAGAAGAGAGAGTTTCCAGGGAGTAGTCAAGAATGTCAAATGCCACAAGCACTAAAAGGCGACAATGAATCTGCAATTAGGAGACTGAGGGAGTAAATGCAATGGAGTCTTGTTGGGGGACTTCACACCCATCTGGAGTTGGCAATTCAGGCCTTTCCTCCCGAGATAGCCTGCTCCCTGGAGATCCAGGGCCCTGTGGCTTTTAAACATTTTGGAGTTTTTAAAAACATTTTGGAGTCACAAATGCCACTGATGATCTAATGAAAACTTTGCCTCCTCTCCCCTGAAAAATTCACCCACAAATAAAATGTTTCATTTCATTTCAGGAACCTCCTAAAGTTCATCTATAGACACCCCTCCCACCCCCCACCCCCCGTTTTAAACAGTCTAAATTGCTTAGTACTTATTTGCTGAGTTCTCACTGCAGATGTCTGAACTGCAACCCAACTGTCAGCTTCCCTGGAATCTAAACCTAGATAGAGACCTTCAGTTCCTCCACCCCCGAGGCCCGCTGGGCTGGGCTCAGCCTGGTTCATTCACGGTTCTGGGCTTATTTATTGTCCCGCTGCCTGTCAGTCACTCCGAGCCATTGCTTAAATTAGCATCTCTAAAGCCTACCTCGGCAGCCTCTGCCGGGAGAGGGGCAACTAGCGTTTCCCAGGGCTCTCAGCCTTGCATACAAAGGGGGCCACAAAAGCAGTTACAAAGCTGGGGGAACGGCTTGCCATTCCCCTAGAGTGCCTTTGGGGCAGAGAGTGGGCCTTGCTCCTGGCATCCGAGGGTCTGTGGCCCAGGGCCAGCGTGTCACTTTCTCTTCTCGACTCTGGTATTGGCTCACGAACCCATTATGGCCGCTCTTCTAGTTCTTGAACATACCTAGGAATAGCTGAATTAACTGAAGGGCCACAGCTTCATCACAGTTTAGAACCCAGATATTATTTGGGCCACTTAGCCCAAAGAAGGAATGAGAAATCAATGTGTTTTTTTTTCAGGAGAAAAGAGAGAGACCAGGTAGAGGCAAGGAAGGGAAAGAAGGAAGGAAGGAGGATCACCTTGTTTCTATATCTTGGATCCTTAAATCAGTGTTAGTTGTTAAACCTTTATAAAATAAGATAAAACAGTTGCCAAAACCCACTTAGAGTGCTACCACTAAAACTCCTACTAAAAAGTATAATTATAATTATAATAATAGTAATAACAACAATGGCCTCACACGTTACTATTCTTAAAGCAATTTCCCAAAAAGTGCCTCCTGGCTAGATGATTGTGCCCTGGCAGAGCTAGCTGGTGATTCCAGCAAGCTTATGCTTGGCTACTGTTGCTGAGAGCTTGAGAAAGCCAGCAAACTTCCCCATTAACCCCCGGCAAACCAATTCGCACGTTAATTCCAGAATGCTATCTATCTGTCACAACTTACGGCGGCGCAGGCTGGGGCTCCCCAGAAGGCGCTGGCTGTTCTGAGCTGCAGCAAGTGCGAGATGGCCCTTTCGATTTCACAGACACCCTCTCCGAGTGCAAACACACACTCACACACAGACACACGCACGCACACCCCTCCACCGGCAGGCTGCGCGGTGCGTGCCGGCAGAGCCTGTGCAAATGTGCAATCACACCTCGCTTTCGGAGGCAGCGAAAGCTTTCTTGGTTTGGGAACTGCAACAGTTTGCACGTGGAGAGGGTGCAGGAGGTTTCCAAGCAGCCGCGTGGAGTTCGGGGCTCTGGCACGGTTCACCTAGCTCTCATTTTGCCAGATCCTTCCTGGAGGCCCCCACACAGCCTGGGGAAGGCCCTCAACAGAGCAAAACATAAACCTGGGGTTCTTGTTAGTTTTCTCAAAGGTAATACAGAGGTTTGTTTAATATTTGACGGTTTCCACAGATTCTTAATATTTCTTATTCCATTTGATTCTCTCAGAGGTACCAGGAGGAATCCCAAATAGGACTCATTGAACCTGTTTTGCAGGGCAGGGAAGGGAAGCACAGAGAGGCCCCAGGACTTGCTCATGGTCAATGTGGTAGTAAGTGTTCAGGGGGAAGTTGCTCTGACACTTATTGGAAAACAGTAAGAAAGACTTTATTCAAGACTATTGTTGCCCTGGCCGGTGTGGCTCAGTGGTTAGAGCATCGGCCTAAGAACTCAAGGGTCAAGGGTTCGATTCCCGGTCAAAGGCACGTTCCTAGGTTGCCGGTTTGCTCCCTGCTGCCAGTTGGAGTATATGCGGGAGGCAACCAGTCGATGTTTCTCTCTCTTTCTCTCTCCCTCCTTCCCTTCTACTCTCTGAAAAGCAATGGAAAAAATAGCCTCAGGTAAGGATTAACAAAAAACAAACAAAAGACTTGCAACAGGGGAGAGGGATCGGGTTCAACTCCAAATACAGCAAAGACAGCTGGGGATTTATAGCCAAGGAGCAGAGTGAGGGGGCCAGTGGGTGAGAAATTACTCAGAGGAGGCATCCAGGGCAGGGGAATTCTTGTTAGAGACAGGCCAGGGGCTTAGATATTAGAGGTGGGGGATAAAGCTCATGATCAGGCATCAGGGTAGAGGATTCTCGCTAATCTGATTTAGCAGAATTCTTGCTAAAATTTGGCTATGCATAGACAGACACAGAAAGCCAAGGTTGAGATCTAGTCAAAAAGGGGGCTCAGAGGAGCCTGACTAAAGTTTGGTCAAGGAGAGAGTCTTTGTCTTAAGTATCAGGGTTGAGACCCAAACCCTGGCTCCAAGGCTTTCCCCTGAGTTGCCCTTATAATAATCATAACCTTTCCCCTGAGTTGCCCCTATAATAATCATAACCTCAATGTGTCCCTACATTTATTAGTAACTTTATAGCACATAAAATTACAAACAAAATCCCATGTAGCATTTCATTCTTCTCCTTGAATTAACACTGAGACACTGTAATGTTTTCTATTTATTGATGACACATCTTGATTTGTCCTTCCAACCCTAAGAATTAAGGAAGTATTAGTTAGAAATAAATTTTTATTTTAAGGTAATACTGGCTGAGAAAATACCTTTGGGGAACAGATGATGGTGTCATATTTTGGCCTTAGGTTTCAGTTCAGTTGTTCAATCCATGTCACCGCGAGCGATTCTCTCCATGCAAACAGGGAGACGGCACCCCCAGTGGGCCCAGGGTCACCTGCCCCGTTTAGAGCCCAGCTCCACCACTCACTAGCTATGTGACCTTGGACAAGATCCCTCACCGCTCTTAGCCTGTTTCCTCGTTTGTAAAACGGAGTAACAGCAGTTCTCTGTGCTCGGTCGTGAGGGTTGAAAGACTTCATTTAAGGCGCCCAGCATAGTGCCTTTCACGTGGTCAGTGCTCCAGAGCCATCAGCGATATAACCGCAGCGGCCTTATATGTAAAGTGGTGATAATAACACGTCTCTCCTGGAACTGTTATGATGATTGTGGCCTTGAGGAGGTCCGGAATAATATTAACAATGTGTACGGAGTGCCGAGGGGTAGGATTGAGCTGGTTGTTTGATCTGCGAATACTGTTCCCCGGGCCTCGAGGGTCTCCGTCACCCTGCTCTCAGTCCCAGCGAGAGGACTACAGGGCCAGGAGGAGCGTCGTTAGGCCTGGGTGGGGCAGCACGGCTGGGGGGTGGGTTAAGATTGGTTTTAGATGGCAGGAAACAGGACGCTCTCCATGCAGACACCCAGAACTCAGGCAGAAGTACTCCAGGCAGGGGTGCACCTTTCCAGCCAGTCAACAGCTGGAAGTTGGTTGTTTTAGAATGAGGCCACTGGCAGCTCAGAAGGATCTTCCCTGCTCCCCTGGGACTGGAAGATTATTAGGTTAAACCATATGAAATTGCCAATGTTCAACTGTTTTTGACCTGCAAAACGAGCAGCTTCATAGGATTCAGCCTAATTTTAACTTCTTTGTGAATTCCTTTGTCTGTACCACTTCCTTTATGGACTGGCAATGATTCACTGGTTCAGTCTTTCATTCCACAAGCATTTACCATTGCCTCATGTGTGGGCCGCTGTGTGTGGAGTTAGGGACTAACTAGTCTCCCCCTCTGTCCTTCCTGCCTGAGTTTTGGACCAGTTGAAAGAGATGGGGAGTCAGGAAAGTGAGAACTGAAATGTTGGCTTTACTACTGATCAGATTGGTTCCAGAAGATGTGGCTCAGTCTCGGGGTGACAATGGGCTTCCTCATACTCAACCCCAGGATTGGACAGATGACCTGCTGAGTCACAAGGTGGCTGGAAAATGGTAACTCTTGCCTTTACTGCTAGGGCTGCCCATGGGCAGGTTTTCTGCTGAGACAGCTCCCCGAATGAAGGGGGTAAGGAGGAAAATCTACACACTGGTTTCTCTCCAAACTCACCTATCACTTCATCACTCTCTACCCCGGGGGCAAAGTGAGGATCATCAGTTCAGGGCAAGAGTACAGCTTGTCCTCCTTCCCCATGGAAACAAAGCTGGGGAAAGGAGGTTTTCTCTCCCCCCCCTTCCTCCCCCTCTCTCAAATCAATAAAGAAAAGAAAAAATTAGGAAAAGCTAAAAAAATAAGAGAAATCTCCTCAAAGTCTCTCTACTTAAAGAAAGGGGTCCTTTCTAGTAATCAGCTTTCAGGAATCGTGGCCTCTTTTCCAACGATTAATCACACACATGACAAATCTGGGGAGAAATGTAAATTTAAGGAAAAGTACATTTTGATGCAATTCTAAAATCATATTTCAAACATGGGATCAATAGCACAATTCTACCAGATGATCATCTCTAATCCTAAGTATCAGGATAATAAAATGTGGAACTTGGGGATATTTAGATACCACCAAGTGCCCCCTCCTTGTCAACACCTGGTTCAAATGGCGCCCCCAAGGCCACCCAGGGAGGGAGGGCATAGCGGGGACTAGAACCCAGGTCTCAACTCCTACCCCTGTGCCTTCCCTTTTTCATGCCTGTTGTCAGGTTCTACTTTAAAAACCACCAAGACATCAGAGCAGAACTTGGGTTTTCATCTCCCCTTATGGTCTATGATGATGAAATTCCAATCGGTATAATTAAAGGGCACCTGGAAGTAAAGCTGTATCACGTATTTGGCGAGGTTGGGCATGGAATCTCTGCAGCATTGCTCCCAGGAAGCCGCGCCCTGTCCTCGCTGGAGATGGCCACAGAGCCCTGAATCCCTCAGCAGGCCCAGCAGCCCGCCCTCCCAATGCATCGCCCTATTTGCACCTGCCCTAGGGAAGCATGGCTTACCCTTTTCAAGTGAAATTCTTGCTCTTGCTTTCTGAAGAGGAGGACCTCCAGCCTCACAATAGCTGCTCCTGGGTAAGACCAAGGTTATTTCTGACCCTTGCATGGGAGATAATATGCTTTCTTAATACGTTATTGTATCACGCAAAAGCAAAGCACAACAGAGCATGCATGACACAAGCGTTGTTAGTTCTTCTAATTGATGTCCAATTCCAATGCCCTTAAAGTCAATTTTAACTTGGTCTATGAGCTCATAGAGTGAGGAGGGGCATCCTGCCTAAGGTGACTCCCATAGAGGGGAAGCAGAAAAGCCTGCCTTGGAAGCGCTGGGTTCTGGTCCCAATCTAGGACTCCTGAGCAAAGAGAACTCTCACCCCCGCCTGGTGTCCCCAGGCACTGGCTCTGCTGTAATCAGGACTTGGGGAGGCGGGGCGAGGGGCTGAGGGAGGGTGTCGCAGGCGGTTGTCAAAGGGATAGGGAGGTATACTTTAGGAACAAACACCTTGACTTTGCTGAGGCATAAACTTCACAGCAGGAAACCATTATTTCAGTGACAAAGCTTTGTTCAGTTGACATTATCTCTTAATTATCTGCATAAGAATGCATTTGTCAAGTTTCACGAGATGGGATTGATAACAATAAACCTGCATTTCTGTACAATATTTGAATTCCAAAGGCAGACGCACAACACACAGGGAAAGCACTGTGGGCGGCTGTCTTGGCTGCTGCGGGCTCTGCACCGAACCCAACCCCATCATTACTACAGAGCTTGCGACCTGCCCAGCCACCCAGGCTGCCAGGCCGGCAGAGTTCTGGGGCCACAAGGCCAAGGCAAGATTCCTGGAATGTCTGGGCCAAATGTTCCCCACCTTGGGAAGACGCCCTTCATTGCCACGGCCAAAACCGCAGAGCCGGCCTGGCCCTCCTGGCCATGTGTGCTGCCAGGCTCCGGAGTGGGGGTGACAGTCATGGAGTACTTGACTCTGAGTCACCTCCTGACCTAAGAGAGCAGGACACAAAATCCCAGTTCCTTCAGCCCCATCTTTTCCCCCAAGCACAAATGGCTCCAGCATCTCCCTAAACAGCCACAGTGATTTTCTCTCAGTGACACTGAGTCTGTCTTTCCTCCAGTATAGTGACCGGGGCAAGCGCCAGCTGTGGTCAGAAACATGGCAGAGCTTCTGGGCTTGGATGACCTGACCCCTCTGTGGGCACAGCTTCTTCTAGAACTTCCTAAAGCATCTTCTATCCTGACATTCTGCCAGGGAATTTAGAATATGTTCCTCAAGGGGCTGGACTACATATTTCAGAGTCTCTACTCAAAGGACATTGAGGCTTATGTGCACACTCTACTTCAGTAATCTGCTCCAATATTGCAGTGTTTCTGGCTGGGTGTGCAGGTTAGTGTCCCGACATGATTCTCCTTACTGGGAGCCAAGGACAGAACCTCAGAGATTAGCAGCATTTAAAAGATAGGCTGTGGGCAATGAATCCACAAAAGAGATTGGGAAGGAATGTGCATGTCTGCCCACACCTGCCCCTCCATGCCTGGGTCAGAGAGAGCATCCCAGGGAACCAGGAATCTGCCTGTAACAGATTGCTGCAGACTGGTCTCCAGCTTGTTTACACCTCCCTGTATCCACACCCTTGGGTAGTTCCCGCCCACACTGACTCGAGGCTTGCCAACGAGACTTGCATCAGCCAAATACTATGGCAGCAGAGACCTGAAAAACACTCGCACTTGGAGCCCTGTGACTGCCGCCGGGAAAAGAGGCCCTGGCCAGCCTGCTAGACAATGGGAGCCACATGGCTTGTCTTCCCCGCTGACAGTCTGCTGACCCCAGACATGTGAGTGAGGCCATCCTCGATCATTCAGCCATAGCCAACCCACCCGCTGGCTGCAACTGCATGGGTGAGCTCAGCAGGGATCAGTCCAACAGCCCAAACCAGAAGAACCACACCGAGTGCTTTGTTTTGCATCCATAGATAATAATTGATACACTGACCAAGATGAATTCCGATCAGGGATCCCACGTGTGATGGTTAATTTTATATATTAACTTGACTGGGCCACGGGGTGCCCAGACATGTGGTCAAGCATTATTGCGGGTGTGTCTGTGAGGGTGTTTCTAGATGAGACCAATGTTGGAATCGGTAGACTGAGCAGAGCAGATTGCCCTCCCCACTGCGGGTGGGTCTCGTCTAATCTGTCGAAGGCTGGAATGGAACGGAAAGCTGAGGGAGAGGGAGCTTCTTCTTGTTAGCTGGAGCTCTCCTCTCGGGGTTGCTCCTCTAGCTAGCTCTCCCAGACAGGCCCAGCCCTTCCCCTGCCCCCGAGAGCCTGAGACAGTCTGCAGGGGGGGCTGGGGTCTCCCAGACTCCTTTGTTCTAATTGCAATCAGCAGCGACTTCCACTCCCTGGTGCCACCCATCAGCCCCTCCGTTCCTTCGCCACCGCGGGTGTGTAGTCACCGCCGTGGACATGTAGCCATCACCTTGGAAATGCGGCCCCTCGGCTGTGGAGGAGGGAAAGGTGAGGTCTGACTTATGTCCATAGGGGCCATTCTTTTTCCTTTTCATCTTCCCCCACCAAACGGAATCCAAAACAGATGAACAAACTCGCCCATTCCTGAGTTTTAATGGAACTAATTATCTGACTGCAGAGTCCCAACTCTGTGACTGCTTCCTTTCTGGCTGGTGTTAGATTGCATTACTATTTTCATTTGTTTTCATTATTATCAGCTTTTAGCAATGAAATGGAGTTAAAATTATTACAGTTTGTAACATGCTTTTTGTACTAATAATTCAAGTACTTTCGAGTAGGAGCTGAGAGCATTAATTTGTCAATCATTCCTGCTTTGTATCTAGTCCTACTTTAAATAGACTAAACAAAAGAAATGAATACTATATATTTCCCCAAGGGATAGAACTTGTAAACATTCAGATATGTTAGGCTTTCATGAAATTATAAGCCGTAATTCCAAGGTATATTGCACAAATAATAGGGTATTTCAAAATCAGTGCAGCTGACACGCAAGAGCTTCAACTCTGGCTGGGATAATGACATGGGGCAGCCATCTGCGCGGAGCCTCCTCACCTAGTGAGGAGCTGAGGCGAAGCGGGAAGGACGCAAGCGTTCCTGCAGGTTGAGCAGAAGGTCCGCAGGAGGCTCTGAGTCGGGGACCTGTGCACCAGGGAAAACGAGAGCCTTTTCCAGCTGCTACGCCCACTCGATCGGAAGCCGCATTTCAGAAGCAACAACACGGGGGGAGCCTGAACTGCCACCAAGAAGTGCCACGTTCATTCTCCCAGGAGTGTTTACAACAAAGAAAGGGAGGCAAGATCCAGCGCTAGAAATAAACGTGGTGTTGCAACTGCATGTAAACGGGAACGACCTCTCCATTAAACATGATGAAAAAGATCCGATTGCATCCGTGGAATGCCTAGATTACGGGATGCTTTTTAAAGAAAGAAATGCTGTTTTATTACCTTCAAACACACACAGCACTCGATCAGATTAGGACAATATTAGTCCTCTAGGACTTACTTTAATGAATGACTAGGAACGATTTATAATTATCAAATCAATTGTCTCGTGGAACCAGGTCTTTGGGTAGTCTGGAGAGCAGTTGATTCCCTTAACTAGGTTAAGTACTCTTGCTCGGAAAATCTTGTGCATTTTTGTTAGAGTTTTTCTCCCCCTTAAAGCAAAGGAAATCTATAACTCAGCTCCATGGTTGATGGTTACAGGTCCTGGATTGAAAGGATCCCCAAGGAACAACAGGGGCCTTAGGTAGCCTTTTCTGGTCCCAATGTCGTCTGGGAAGAATGCGACATTAATGGGACACCGGGAAGGCCCCTTTCTGCACGTTTGACTTCTAATTGTTATGCCAATTTTTCAACCCACTGGTAAAAGCCAGAATGTCAAACTCAGCCCCTAAAATTAAACGTTACGAAGAAAATACAGGAACTGGTATGTTACTGGGTTTCAGTCCCGCTGCTTAAGACTGTGATTTGGATAATCTTATATTTCTGACAAGAATATATTTTGTCATTAGTAAGAGGCTGCGCTGCGCCTGTTCACTAAACCAGGGAGGTTTTTCAAGTTCAGATCTCCTTTGGCGGAAGAGACCTTGGAAACTGACCAATCCGTTTATCCTGTTGACTCTCCGAGTCCCCTCCACACGCCCTGTCCCCCCAGCCCCCACCTCTCAGGCTGCTCAAAAAATAACTTTTGACTGTGGCCTTTAACAATATGATAATTTATTTAAAATAGATACAGTCCTGAAAGTGACCCACTTAAAATTATTAAAGAGATACTGTGTTTATTTTTGCTGTCCATAAAACAGAAAATGGTTTATGAATATGCAAACCGATCTGATGTAATTAGCATGATTGGCTCCTACTGCACTCAGTTTTATGTGGTTAGAAGACTAGATGCAGAAACTAATGAGGTCATGTTAATGTGCCTGTGAAGAGAGCTTCAGCTGTCAGAACAAGGCAGGCGAACGTCTGGGGGAATCTTCTCTCTTCCACGAAATCCCTGAGAGTGGGGCGC
Organism: Miniopterus schreibersii; assembly: GCF_964146895.1. Classification (NCBI taxonomy): domain Eukaryota; kingdom Metazoa; phylum Chordata; class Mammalia; order Chiroptera; family Miniopteridae; genus Miniopterus; species Miniopterus schreibersii. Next base: position 22,087,948 of record NC_138109.1, read on the forward strand.
CCCGGGTGAGCTCCCGCCTGTGGCTGGGGAACCGCCGGGTCCAGGAGCCACTCTGCCTCCTGCATGTGAGGAGGCAGACGACACATGAAACACTCTGTCCATCGGAGCAATGATTAATGTGGTATTTAATTATCTAGAAAGTCCTCAACAAGTGCTAATAACCCAAACTCCTCTGGCCGTCAGCACATGCCACGCTGTCCCATTAGACATGCTCACACCCTATCCCCTGGCCCTTCTTAATTAAAATAAGAGGCAAAAATGTTAATCGTGCACCGACCACCCCTTGGGATTAATCTGCCCTGACCGTTGGGCCCTGCTAACCCCAGAAAGCAGTTTTCTCGTTCAGCCGTGAGGCTTACACAAAAGGCTCCTCCTTGGGGAGCGGGAGCTCCGCCACCCACCTGGGAAATCCAGGCTGCCCCTGGGGGAGGGGAAGAGAAGGGAGGCCGGCCAGGCCTGGGCAGGGCGGCTTTTTAATCAGAATGCTGCAAGGCATGTCACAGAAAGCTTCTTAGATATTGAACAGGACACACAGGCCGCCACTGAGCTTTTCCTCCTACATCTCCTCTCAAACATAAACACACGGACTTGAAAACCTTATTTTCAATTTCTGCCAGCTCCTCTATCACTCTAAAAATACACCTTGCCTCTCTGTGCCTCCTCCCGCCAACACACACACACACACACACACACACACACACACACACACACACACACTTTGCTACAGAGATGAAGAACAATTTGAGAGCTTCGTCCAATGTTAAAGGGAAAGGGGGTTACTGGTTAAAAGTGAAAACTGAGGTTTGGGTGCTAATCAAAGGCTCAGCCAAGTTCAATGTAAGGGGATCTCACTGGAAAGACATTGCACCTGCTCATTCTAACGGCGCTTAAACTAACTTCGGCCTACACCCAGCAGCAGGCATGACTGGTCTTTGGGGGGGCAGTGGGTCCATTTCTGGTGTCTTCTCCAGTATAGGATCTCAAAGAGAAATTTTCTTGAGTGCCTACTATGTGCTTGGCACTTTTCTGGGTCTTACAAAGTAGAGATTTTTATCCCCATAATACAGATGAAGAAACTGAGGTTCAGAGAAGGTAAGTAACTTGTCATAACCTAAGAGCTGGTAAATGGCACAGGCAGGCTCCAAACCCAGGTCTGTCTTATTTAACAGTCGATGGCATTTTTCATAATGTCTTAGGCTGTTGGACAAAAGGAGAGATATAGGTGTGGGTCCCACCCTGTGATGCCTTAAGTTTGGCCTGTTTCAGGAAAAGAACAGAATTTAGTCAAAAAATAGTTCTACAACCTTGAAAACCGGTTCTAATTTGACTGTGAGAAATGACAGCTTATCTCATCCAAGTAACCCAGGGGAAGGAATTCCCAGGAAAAATGGAAACCGGGTCTTCAGCCTGGCCTCCCCACGCTCTCAACTCTTGCACTCTGCGTCCGGGTCACGGGGAACTCACTCACCACTTCCCGGCTGTGTCCCGAACCTTCCCAGGCGCGCCTTCTCCACGCCGTTCCCTCCGCTGCACTTCCCTCCGTATGCAGCACCCAGTCCCACTTCACATGGCCACTGGCCTCAACCTTCAGGGCCGAGCCTGACTCTCCCTTTCTCGGTAGGAGACAGAGGCAAGCCGGTTGGCCCTTCCTCTGTTTTCGTATTATTATTACATGAGATTATAGCTGCCTGTCCATGTGTCTGTCCTCACGTCTAGACTATATCTTCTTCGAGAGAAGGGACGTGAATGTGTGTCTGCAGCACTTAGCCGGGGCTCGGTACACAAGTTACTCTGCAAATATTTGCTGAGTGTATGAATACATGGATGAAGAAAGGCACCAGCAGACTTTCAAGAAGCATAATACCCTTCTCTTTGGCATTTCCGCAGCTCTGGAGAAGGTGCTGCTGAGGCCGTTTCCTTCCTTTGCGCACAGAGAGCCCTACGCCCGGGCAGGGCCAGGGCGCTGTTCCCCTCCATGAAAACAGAGGTGTGACTGCAGAGAGGTCAAAGGTCCCAGCCCGACTCACGATCTCGCACCCACAGAACTGCCTCATGTCTCAGATTTCATCCTGATTTCATGGCCCTGGGTACCTCTCTCTCGTAAACATTTAGCAAATATTTAGTTGTAATTTTACCTCTAGCTAGGTGAGTCTTTGATTAATAGCTAGTGCCCACCTTCCCCACTGGAGAATGAGACCCACAAGGGCAGGTTTTATTATTTTTTTTCTTTAGTCACAATTGCACTTCCCATGCCCAGCCCAGCGCCTGGCACAGAGTAGGGGCTCCTTAAGTATGTACTGAACCTGTCTTTCCATCTCTTGCAGCCCTGCCCTTCTGTGATGCTGCGATAGCCCCATGTTCAGAGTCACTCCTGGGAGGGATCGTTTTAAGTCTCCAGAAGACCCAGGTTACTATTTAAACCTATGACCAGAGCAGGAGTACACTAACACAAGAGCCAACGGTGGCACAGAAGACTGGCCCACCAGCATCGAGCGGGGCCTCGACGAAGGGCAGAGAGGGTGGCGGCTGGGAGCACAGGTGAGACAGGGAGGGACCCAGCGGCAGGGGCAGGTCTAGGTGTGGCTGTCAGGGCCCAGCCGGCGGGACTGTGGCACAACAGAGAAAGAGGCGGAGGAGAGGAGTGAGGGCGCTGTCTGCGCTTCCTGCGGCTCCCGTAAGAAAGTACCATGAACTGGGGGCCTTCAAACAACAGAAATTTAGTGCCTCACATTTCTGGAGACCAGAGGTCTGAAACCAAAGTTCCTACAAGGCCCTTAGAGGAGCATCCTTCCCTGCCTCCCCAGCTTCCAGGAGGCCCAGCATTCCTTGGCTTGTGGCCACCTAACTGCGACGTCTGCCTCGGTCTTCATAGGGCTGGCTTTCCTCTGTGTCTTCACATCACCCGCCCTCTGGTATTTCTGTTTCTTCTCACAAGGACACCCTATTCCGCTGTGACCTCATCTTAACTTGATTATGTCTGCAAAGGCCCTTTTTCCAAAGAAGGCCACGTTGACAAGCACCAATACCAGGGATAGGATTTGAACATACGTGTTTTTTTAAGGGGGGGCGAGGAACATAATTCAACCATTAACAGGCATTAAAAGCAGAGTCTTAGCTCAGCAAACCTTTGACCACTACTGTGTGCCAGGCTCTGTGCAGGTCTCTATGGAGAGAAAAATGAATCGGACTTAAATACTAAGTACAGAAAAGAGGCATCCTTGGGGGGCACTCGATGCTGCGAGGGTTTGAAGAAGGCAAGGTCACGTTTGGTTGCATGAACCTGGAAAACTTCGCAGAGGTGGCTGGGTTTAGGATTACTGTTGAAGGGTGGCTCAGAGCTCAACAGGCGGCTCGGGCGAAAGAAAGGTGCCGAGGGACCGGGGACAGCTCAGGCAAACCCCGCAGCACAGCACGTGTGCCCTGCCTGGTGGCAGCTCCAGCTTTATAAGCAGGGAGCAGCGCGATTTGATGTTGGTTTTAGCAAAACTCCCAGCCAACTTAGTCGGACATCCAGGTCCTGCCTGATCCGGTCGCTGCCTGACCACGAGCCTAGCAGGAAGGCGTCCCTACCAAGGTCCTGGAGGCGGCAGACCTGCCAGGTCCACACTGTCAGGAACTTGCTGCCTAAAATCTCCTCACCTCACCGCCAGGCAAATGCCTACTTGCCTTTTGTAGCTCAGCTCTGATGTCACCAGCTTGGTTTGCTGGGACTTGCTTTATGCTTCCAAAGCAGCGAGAGTCAGCTCACCACGGTTATAGCACAAAGGACACCTTGTTGTCATCATTTGTCACAGTCTGTCTCCTCCACCAGACCAGGGGCTTCTGGAGCTTAGGGCCTGGGTCTCATTCACTCCTGTGTCACCGGTAACCGATGCAGTGTCTGACACAGGGCTGGATTTAATAGATGTCACCGCCCACAGTGCTGAGGAGGGACTGGAGGGGATGAAACTGGAACCAGGAGGACCCACTGAAGTGACTCTCAGTAGTACTAGCAGGAAAAACGGTAAGTCTTGAAGTACTGCTAAGGCAGCATTGAGGGAGGAAGAAGACAGACAGACTGCCCCAAGCCTAGAAAGACAGACTCCATAACTTGGCCTCCCGCACCTGGAACGTTGCTCTCTAAAGCGCCAGGGACCTGGCCTGACCTGAGCTGTCTGCCCTGGTTCTGGGCAGGAAGCACGAGGCTGGGCCCGGAGCCTGAGGCTAGCTGGGGGACTGTTGGAATCTGACACAGCCCTGGCCAAGGCCCTGGCGTACGTCTCTGCTGCTAGTGGTAGGCCACCCCTTAAAGTCTCCTCTAGAGCCCAAGAAGGGCCCTGTGACAGCCCTTTGGTGGGCTAAGAGTGACCCCCAGTGCCCAGGAACTAACTCAGCCAGTCTCCCCCCTGCAGGTTCTATTTAAGGGAAAAGTTGGAGCTGTGCTCGAACCTCTTGATAATTAGCCCCAAGAGCCCAGTAAGCACCTGGCAAGCAAGACTTCCCCATTCGGTAAGACCCCAGCTAGGCCAGACTCACACAGGGCCAGTCCTCACGCCCTCCCCTTTGTCCCCTCCCTCGGCACCTCTGACACCTTTCAGGCTGGCCCAGCCTCTCATGCCTTTTGGTGAATAAGAACCTCTCACAAAGGATCGCCATGTCACCTTCTGAAAAACAAGCCGGCTCTGTCGCATACAGAATGGGAGGGACCTGGATGTGGAAGGCTGGCTCTGCCCAGGCTGCCGTCAGAGCCGTCAGGGCACCGTCCCTACAGAGCTCCAGGGAGTGGTCCATGCCAACCTCTCCAGCCCAGAGTAGGGGGACCCTGTGCTCAAACACACATCACAGATGTGGAGACTGCAATGACCCAAAGGAAACAAGAGGGAGGGAAAGCGGTCACTGAGAATCCACCATTTCAATCTGCAGCCACCCATCTGAACACAGTCACTCCTCCCACTGGGAACACCCAACTGGGGAAGGGAGTCATGGAGTAAAGCCAAATGGTCGGCCGGGCCTGCAGCTCCATTGCATGCCCCCCCCTCTCTCTCACCCTCATATTCTGTTACCATTGGCTTCCATTGTCTTCTCCCCGTTTTCTCTATCTGCAAAGCATCTTTTGGTCCCTGCCTGCTCCACCTGAAGTTGCATAAGCACCTGGCTGTGGACAAACGGGCATCATCTCAAGATCCCATCTGAAAGTAGGTAGCTTGACTTTTCCAAAGTCATTCTCACCTAGAAGGGCAGACAAGGGTCTCATTACTCGTGGGGATGAGTAAGACGGAGACAGGGAACTATTAATTCAAGCCAAAGGTTCATTCTTTCTTTTTTATGTACAAATTATGCAACCTAATTGTTTTACAATGATTAATATTATTTCCGGGGCCTAACAAACACCATTTACAATGCAAATCTCTGGGCTGCAGAAAGGTACCTGCAATCAGGAGGGGAGTGACGGGCTGCCGGGCTGCAGTGAAGTGGAGATGGAGCCAGTGGGGATGTCCGTGGCCTGCCTTTGAACACCGCGTCCAAGAGCACCGTGCCCACGGTGGCCTGTCCCTCTCCCCTCCCAGCAAAGGCTCCAGGAAGGCTGCCCGGATCTGCCGAGCGAGCCCTCGGAGCACTGCGGCAATGTCTCCACTCCTACCCTCCATTCCCGATGCCTCTCTTTAAAAGGTCAGATGCTTTCACTCCTAACCTAGAGAAAGGCGCATGCCTAGGTGGTGGGAAGACGGGAAATCGGAAAATAACAACATGGGGAAATGTGTCAAGAGGACCCATCTGTTCTAATCCATCCCATCATTAATAACCTCTCCTCCCCCATCAAGAAAGGAAAAGCGGGAGGCCTCCCACTGTGCCGTCTCCCCATCTCCTGGTGCCATCTCAGCCGCTCGCTCGCTCGCTCGCGTGATCTCGTGTTTTGGTGTCGTTTGGTTCCTTAAACGTGTGATTAACACACACGTTGCACCGCACACCCAGTCCTGGTCCTTCCCAGCACTGCCCCCCAGTTAGAGCCCCCCCACCTCCACGCCAGAGCGTCCTTGGGAGACTCTGCTCTCACTCCGCTTCCCCACGCAGAGGGGCGCCTAACGCAGGATGAAAAATCACCTTGTTCCGCCTGTGCTCCGGCACCACACAACACAGCCCGGAGAAATATCCGCTGTCACTCCGGAATCCGATTTCTTTTTACGGCTTTCCTCCCGTCGCTCCCAATGTCCTGTATTATAAATGTATAAATTCAATAAGTGTGAAATTTTCTAGAGAGAAGAAAACATTATAGTATGGCATATACATCGCTGAATCGCTAATTCGTTAGAGCAACAATATCGCCGCAGTGTTGCAACTGGTTTCCTTAGTAACGTGTTAAAGTATACAGGAAAACATTTTGGGGTAATAAAATGTTCCCATTTGAATACACTTTCACACGAGGTAAGGAAGTGAAATTCTAAAAATAACAGATGAACTTAGTCACTCCATGAAACTTTAAAAGTATGGAAATTTGTACCTCCTGGGAAGAGGCTGGGCTACCAGAATTGTGCCTGATGTGCTGCTGGTCAGTTAGATTCCAAAGCACCGCTTGGAAACTCTGTCTGGTTTAACACTCAGCACCGCATAGAAACAGTTGGCCTGGGTGTTCGGAAATGCAGAGGGTTTACTCTTAAGGGTCCAAACATCACAAACAGATCGCTTCCCTCGAGCTGGCATTCAGCAGACCAGGTTTCCAAATCATAATTTTCTAGGGCAATAATGGTTTTCAAAACTGTGCATCAGAACCCCCTGGAGAGCTTGTTAGAGAGAACATTGGGGGGCCCTCCTCCCGGCGTTTCCAATTCAGTGGGGCTGTGGTGGGGCCTGAGAATGTGCATCTCTAACAAGTTCCTAGGTGGTCCCAATGCCTCTGGTTCAGGGGCCGCACTTTGAGAACCAGGTTCTAGGGGAAACCTACCTATGATCACTGGCCCCCGTGTACCTGAAAGGCAAAAAGGTGATTTTCATTCCACCCTAAAACAAACGAAATCCTAAAGCAATGTAATGTCAGAGCTCTTCTTTTCTTACACTTCATATATAAAAGTCTTAAGGAGATGGGTCCATTGTCTGGGAAGGTGAAGAAATGCAAATGGGAGCAGAGGCTTCAGGCTTCCGAAGAGGACAGTCAGGAGCTGGGCCCCTGCTGGGATCGGGTCAACATCATAGGCGTGGATCAGGGACCCATTTGTAATCGCCTCCATCCCCAGAGTTTAGCAGGCAGCCTCGCATGCAGCAGGAGCTCCGTGAAGGCTGGTCAGACGCGCTCCCTTTCCTGAGGTGAGGTACAGTCAGTGAGCACCCTGGTTTTGCTGTGGGTCTTACTAAATGTATTCACAAAGTCATTGGTGACGGGAAACTGCTTAAATCGCAGTCCTGGCCCTTTCGCTTCTGATATGATAATCCAGGTCTCCAGGTAGACAATCAACTTATAAAATGGAAAGTGCCCTGGGCTGGAGTCAGGACATCCTGCTTCAGGTCCTGAATTTGCCCCGACTTGCCCTTGACCTTGGGCTCTCCTCCACCCCCGGGGGTCAGAGCGGCTTAGCGTGAGAAGGCCTTTCAGCTGCAGGGATGCAGGAGTCAGCCCGGATCCTGTACTAGCTCTTTGTTTTGGCTTGTTTTGTTCTTTTCTCTGTCTGCACCAAATCTATTTCAGTTTGGGGTAAAGGGAATTCCCAATTTACTGTTTTGTATCTTGCAGAGGATCGCTTCCCACAGCTCATTTCTCAACTTCGGGCTCCTTCCTCCAGCAGCATGCTGTGTCCACATTTCAATTAATTGCCTACTGGCACACACCCGACTCCAAATATTTGTGCAGTTCCCGAGAAAGCCTCATTCGGCTGAGTACCTGATCGCGTCAAACTGGTCTCGGGTTCCAACATCTCAGAACATCCGAGAGAGGAAATATGCAAATGCCAAAGTCACCCAGAGAGAATTCATCAGGGGAGACAGTCACTGGAGGCAGGGAGAGAGGCTCAGATGAAAGATATCATTGCTCGCTGGAGACGAGGGAAATTGGGGTGGGGGGAGGGGGGAGGGGGGAGTCTGAAGACTGGAAATGCTCACACCTTACAGCACAGGGTGCTCTTTCCTCAGAGAAGGGCTGAGCAGATCAGCTAAGTCACAAAGACCCGATGGAGGCGCCTGCACGGAGGCAGGGCTTGTCTTCGAAGCTGGCAGAAAAGGGTGTATTCTTAGAGGCCACCCCTTGTCTCGGTGCCAATGAATTCAGCACTCCTACTTGCTGACAAACTCCTGCCATTAGAACCACTCTTCATGTCTGATAGCGCTGCGGAATGGCTGGGACAGAGCGCTGGGTAACAAAAGTGGAATGCAAAATTATGTAAACACAGGCTCTCAGATGCATAAAAAGGAAGACAGGGAAAATATGCCAACGCTGTTTTGCCTTTGGGCAGTAAGATCCTCGAGAAGTTTGTCCCCGGCTCTATTTTTTTTTTTCTTTTCACTTTCCAAGTTTTCGACAATAAGTATTGCTCGTAAGGTTTTTTGGTTGTTTTTTTTTTTAAGATTTATTTTTTAATGCTCTGAAGGTAAGCCACTGACTTCAGAAAGCGCCGGGTAAAATGCAGATCTTAGGGACTGAAAAGGACTGTCCATTATAGTTTTGCATAGTTTCGTTTGTCACCTTGGTGACTCTCACCTAGAAAGCAGGAGCAGGGGTCAGGAATCTTGTTTCATTCATCTTTGCACCCTGTGAACTTATGACTGATCTGGGCACAAGTTGGACATCAAACTGTGTATTGAATTGCACCCAGAACAGGGGGGACATCAGATCTCAGAGGAAATGGAGCCCAGGTTGAGTTTTGAAAGAACAAGATGGTTTGGAAAGGCTTGGGACAGAGTAAACCCCAGGGGACAATGTGCTATGGGAGTCCCAGTGGAGAGAAAAACACACACACAAAACAGCATGAGGGTCTTATGCCTTGGGGAGGGGCGCAGAGTCAAAGCAAGGTGTGGTGGGGAACCGCCGAGGCCCAGGCCCCCTCGCTGCAGTTTCACCACCAGCCCGCCCTCGTCTGCCACGTGGCAGCACTTCAATGGTATTAGAAGTTCTCTGCTGAGCTCTGGTTTCAAAGTGACACCAAAACCACAGTGGAAGTTAATGAAGGAAAAGCTGTGAAGCTTCCTCAGAGTTGGCTGGGTCTGCCCCCTGCCCTGACATCACGGTGCTGAGCGCTAGAGACGTCTCTGGGGAAGTGCCAGTAGCTCCAAAGTGTGAGCAGGACCCCACGAGAAGACTCTGGAATAAAGTCAGAAACAGGCAGCCCGGCCAGGAAATGGGAGGCACAAAATGGTAGAAGGGCTTTGACAAAACATAGTGACATGATGTAGCCAGATTATCCGCCACCACACATGTACCCGAGGGGAACGACTAATGTCAAGTAAATGGAAAAAGGCTCCCTTGATTCTCTCATTTGGGACAAGCTGCTCACACATATAATTATACCTACTCATTTAATAAATATTTATTGAGTGCCTACCATGTGTGAGGAGCTGGAAACTGGTAATGAAGAAAGCAGTACTCCCCACTCTTGTGGAATATGTGAGCTGGAAGAAACATTTCTAGTTCAGCAGCCGCCTCCCACAGATCACGAGAGCACAGCCCACAATAGGGAGGCGATATGACCGAGGCTCCGCTAGGGCACTTCCACTGTTTTTTTAATACCAGGAGGTTTTACACCTGGTGACACCTCAGGGCTTCCTCTGCCTGCCTGCAATGCTCTTGCCCAGCTCCACGGATGAAAATTCTGCTTCCCCTCTAAGGCTTGTTAAAATGTCACCCAGCCTCCATGAAGCTTCTTTTGGGTTCCCATTTCCCGCCCTGTCTACCTCTATTGCAGCATTTGTCACCCTCTGCCTTGAACTTTAGTGAGGATACATCTGTCCCCTCCCCTCGACTCTGAGCCCTGTGATGGCAGAGATGACCCCCCATTCATCACTATATTCTCAGCGCCAGCACAGCTGGGGGAATAGCATTTGTGGAGTAGCCACCACAACCTGGACACTGCTAAACGCTTTATTCACACCGTCACGCTTAATCCCCGCCAGACTCTCCATGGTGGCTATTGCTTTGCCTGATCTAACGATGAAGAAACAGAGGCTCCGAGAGGTTAAAGAACTTGCTCAAAGTCACAAAGCCCAGTGGAGAGGCTGAGATTCAGCCAGTTCTATCCGCCGCTAAAGTCCCTGCTGTCCCCATTAGATACTGTGCTGCGAGGTCCTGTAAGCTCCGTGAGGTCAAAGACCAGGCCTGTCCTGTGCACGGCACCTGGCCGTGTCCAACACTGTGCAACTCTGCTGGTCAACCCGGAGCCGGGGTGGGAAGGGATACGCATGGGCACGAATGCCAGGAGGCGGGGGCCATCAGGGTCATGGTGGGGAGAAACTCTCAGGCACCGCTTCACCAATTCTGCCACTGTAACAACATCATCATGCTCGGGGCAGAAGTCAAAGCGAACACACAGTAACCTTACAACAAAAATACAAGACAGACCGAGTGAGCCCCAATATGACAGAATTCCCTAGAGATGAGGTATGAGGTAGAACCACATAGGACAAAAGATCAAGCCAGCTAGAGGCTGGGACAACGGTGCTGAGACCAAGGTCCGAGGATGGACGCGGAGGGGCTGCTGGGACTGTGGCAGTAACAGTGTGAGAGACGCCCTTGGAAGGGGCCTGCGGGGCTGAGTGGGGAGCCGAGAGGCGTCCACCGGGTTCAGCGTCCAGTTCACTTCCGAATTCCCGAGCCCCGTCTCCTAGGGGCTGGTGTTCCTTCCAGGTCATCGGCAGCTCCACTTCCCCACCTCTCCCAGCCCCACTCCCTGGCTTTGCCCCAAACACCAGATCCAGGCTTTCAGAAGCTCCCCAGCACACCAGGGAGGGCTCAGTGAACCCACATTTCCATTTCTTTCCTCCTGCTCCAGCCAAGACATGACCACGTCTCTGGGAAACTGAGAAGAACACTGGGGTTTTTCCCCACTGGGTCCCTTCCATATTTCCTCAGTATTTACAAAAAGGGGGGTGGGCTCTACCTCTCCGCGAACTCGCTTACTTTTCTTGCACCCTGAGAACTAGGCAGCCCGTAGGTTCCTCTGCGCATTGCCTTCTAAGCAGCTCAGGACCAAAGCCAGTGTTTGTGTCTCACCCCAGGTTCCAAGCTCCTTCCCGGCCACCGAGGGGTGTGTTTCTCCTCTTGCTCCTACAGGGCCGAGCACAGCATCACCAGAAACCCGTGGAAGTGAGCTGCTCCTGCAAAAGGCCCCCACTCCACCCCAAGGTTTCCAGCCTTCCCTTCGATTTTTTTAAGAAGCTGTCTTATGAATATGTGTTTTTATTGTGACCTACCTCAAATCCTTTTTGTAGGCAGGCAGGGAATAAATGAATAAATAAGCAAATGAATAGTGGACCCCCCCTCCTGCCCGGGGGTACTTTGTCAGCTCTGTTCCTAGAAAATCCACTCTAACAGAGACTGAGCTAAGAAACAACCGTTTGGGAGCTCAGTGGGTTCCTCTTTTTTTTAATTTAATTTTTTTATTTTAAACCTAGATAAGCTTGGGTGCCTCAAGTAAATTCCCCTTTGATTGGTATGTTTCATCAGTTGAACTCTAATTGGTGCAAACAGGTAATTTGGAGATTACAAGATTTATTCTTCTATAACAGTGATTACTGATTGCTAATGATAGTGCTGATTTTTAGGTGTTTAAAACCTTGACAGTTACAATACTCATGTGATTTACTGCAGCATCTTAGCGACAGCCTTCTGTGGATCCCTGAGGACAGAGGCTGAGTCCTCCACGAGCTCTGCCCAGTGCCCATGGGTATGTGTGTGTGAATAAACACTTATTATTAATAATAATAATAATAATAACCACAGACTATAAAGCATTCATCCAGAACACTAAGTCACTCAATTTGCTTGTAATTTCATGGATTTTTAAATGTACGCCTTCTTTTACCAATGCCTAATTCAATGAGGTATTAGAATTATTAGCTCTAGAAATAATTGGCCTTAAAGGCACATCATAAAAGGACTAAGTCATAAACCCCCCTCCTCCCCGACATTTGGAGAGATTCTGGTTTGGAAGCACTCAGAGGAGCTGGAACTGCTAAGTAGCTGCCTTGCTGCCACCCCAGGGGAAGGAGCTAAACAGGCTGCCCTGGCCTGGTGCCAGCCCGGGAGCCGGGCACCGCCTTTGGGCGCTCTCCGTGTTATTCCATGCTAGCAGCCCGGCACCGACATGTCAAAACACCAGCGTGTGGAATGAATGAAAAGTGGCAGTGCCCAGACAGGAAAGTTGCCTCCACCCCGGGGGCCTTGCACACAGGGTGTGGGTGCCCAGTCCTACCAGGATTAGCTTGGCATCCAAGTACGCTTGCCAATAAGGAGAGCAGGAGACATAAACTCAGGCCAACTAATTCAGAAATGTGCACCTATTACCACTGGGTCAGGCACTGTACCCAGAACATAAGAGCAACTCCCCAACCTCAGCATCTATTTAATTTTCCCTGTTGCAAAGACTTTAGGTGAATAACAGCATATGCCACCTCTTGGTCCCTGCCTCTGAGCCTTTGCCCAGCTGTGCACTAAGCATGTCATGCTGTACCTGCAAGACCTTCTCATCAGGAGAGCCAGCTCAAGGCCCCTTCCTTCCCTGTTTCTCCCTTCCCTCTCCCTTCCGTGAGTAACGCCTCCCCTCCCTGAACTGTGCCAGTTACCTGGACACAGGTGTCCTTACCAGATTGTGAGCTCAAGGTATAGAAAACCAAAGACTTGGGAGTCCCACTACACCTGTACACTTCCTCGTAGGTAACTTGTGTTCCATAAGCTATTTTGACTCAAGCAAAAGCTTTCCTCTAGGTTTGTGAAATCACACGACTTTAGAGCAGAAATGGACCACTGTAGAAATCTATTCAACCCCTTCATTTCAGGATTAAGAAACAAAGGCTCAAATGGGTGGGCAGAGTCGCCCAAGACATTTTAACTAGAAAGGCCTGGAAAAAAGTATCCCTAGCCACCTGCAAGTGAAAAATATTCCTAGACCTTTTGTTCTCAGAAAAGGGAAGATCTTATGATCGAACCCAACTCTCATGGCCACCCAGGTTTCTTGGACATTCACGATGTGAACACAACCTCTGCCCTTCAGCATCTCACATTAAGGATCACCACAGTGTGAATCATCACACCCAGTCCTTGCACAGCACTTTACAATACGAAAGCGCTTGCAAATATATCATTTGATCCTTACAACAATTTTTAATGGACTTATTACTTTATTTTACCAAAGAGGAAATTTTGGTGAAATGGCTTGCACAAGGTCACACAGCTAGTAGTATGTAGGAGAGCTGGGCCTTGAACCCAGGACCTTTGATTTCAAGCCCAATATTTGCGTTCTTTGTCCCAAAGCTGTTTTTCCATTTCTCTCTCCCTTTGGCTTATAGCTCTGGGGTCATGTGGCTTTAAACAGGCTTAACCTTTTATACCTTCCTCAAGTAACCCTAAAACATGTCCATCCAATTGTTTCCATCTGCTATTAAAACTTCCTAAAAGGCTGGATATGTGAGGCTTTCCGGATGCCAGCTAGAAGGGGAGGACTACAGTTTGGCCTCAATGGCATCAATACCTTGCCCCTTTAGACTGAGTGCTAGCCTGTCACAGTGTGAAGTTACAACATAATTAATCTCCACCTGAGATAGAAGAGAAATGTGGAACCATTTGGCCCACTTCCCACACCTGACCCTTCCCTTTCCCCGAAGGACAATGGAACAAAGTTACAAACTAAACTGCTTGATTCCAGTTGACTCCCTTGGCTAGTGTTACAAGAGTGTGTAACAAAAAAAAGTCAGTCCGTCATCAGCTAGAGCGGCTCTCAGGGCACCATGGCACTGGTGGTACCCTGAAGCTCTTCTAACCCATCAGCCGCGTGGCCCTCCTCTGGAGTTTTCTAACCAGGATCAAATAGACATTTGCAATGTGCTAAACCCCACGAGCTGGGGGGGAGGGGCAGGCCAGATCACCGTCCCCAGGCCAGATCACCGTCCCGCCTTCCTCCCTTGGGAGCAGCTCTGGTCCTAACTTTTCCATGGGGACTGCGGTGACTGCCTTATACTCTATTTGATGCTTACATAAGGCGAAGGTAGGTCTCTCTTACTTTTTCTCCCTAGAGAACTCTGAAAACAGCGAAGTGTTTTCCGGAGCCCATGAAGGTAAAATCAACCAGCCACCAATCACCTTTCGCTAGAGAGATTCCCAGGTCATCGCTTCCCATCAGCGCTGAAATCTGCCATCGCGTTATCGCCCCCGCCCTCCCGCCACAGAGAGCCTTTGATGTAGTCCGCAGCACCCCAACATGATTTTGAGCAATTCCCATTCACACACACACCCAGAGTCTTGCTTCAGTGTGACATGAGTCATTTCGCATTCGGTATCAGCCACCGTCAGCGATCCCCAGAGACGCTCGGTCTGATGGGCCCTCAGGGGAGGAGCCTGGGTTTGCTGATTACAAGTGAGAACCCAGCAGAACTTCCAGGCGAGCCGCCGGGCATCGGCCCAGTGAGCTCATCGCCCGACGTTGTCGCTGTGTGGCCTTGGGTATTCAAGCGCTCAGCTGCCAGGAACATGTGCCAACCTCTGGCGTCCTGGTGGCAAGGAAGGCTGAAGAGGGCAATGAGCCAGATGGTTTCATGAATCTCTTCCACCCCTGCCGCGGCTGCTCCTTTCTGTGACATCACAATAAAGGGAGTGGGTGGGCCCCTGGAGCTTATTTCAATTTGAGGGAAAGACTCTTAGCTGTGAGTCTTCCTCCTCCTCGCCTCCTCTCTAACACCCACGAGCCAAGGCTAGGGCACTGACACCCACCCGATGCCATTTCCCCGGAGATGACAGGCAAGGGGCCAGGAGCCCACAAGGGTACCTTGAGGTGTGCGAAGTGTCTTTCCTGCTCAGGGAAGAGCAGCCCCAGTGCGGACATGCCTTGGCACAGGAGAGGAGGCACTCAGATCGCAGATGCAGTATCTCCTTCAGCATCAAACGGCACCAGCAGGCACAGGCCCCAAACTCCAGACTCCACTAATAACCGAGCCAACCCCTGGAGGCTGTGACAAACCCAGTGTTCAGTGAGCTCACAAGCTACGGCTGCCAATGGAACGAACCACAGAACCCATCCTGAGGAGGTCGGGGCCCAAAGTGGAGCGCTCGGGCTCTGTACCCCTTGACTCAGAGCATTTTTTGGAGACTACAGAAGAGAGATGGGGCATATTCCTGGCGCCAACCAGAGCCTCCCCTGCTCTGTCCCCTGAGCAGACCAATGACCCTCCTGTAGGGCTATATCTGCTCAGGGGTTTAGAGAGGCTGGGCACTGAATTCCCTCAGCAGCCTGGTCCACCCTTTCCTACCTCTTCCACTTGTCTGATAGTTCAACACCAGCAGGAAGGTTCTGCTAACAGATTCACGCAGGTGGCAAGGAGAAAGCCACTGTATTCCTTTCCTGGGACTGTCATAACAAACGGGAACATAAAAGAACAGAAACGTATTCTCTCACATTTCTGGAGGCAAGAAGTTTGAAATCAAGGTGTCAGCAGGGCCATGCTCCCTTTGAGGGCTCCAGGGAAAGAATGCTTCTAGCAAGCCTTCCCTGGCTCAGAGCTGCATCATTCCAACCTCTGCCTCCATTGCCGCATGGCCTTCATCCACGTGTGTTCACATGGCTTTCTTATAAGGATAGCAGTCGTTGGGTTTAGGGCCTACCCTAATCCAGTATGACTGCATCTTAGCTTAAAATTCAATCTGCAATGACCCTACTAAGGTTACGTTGAGATTCGACGTGGACATGAATTTTGGAGCCACACCATTCAACCCACTGCAGTTAACCCAGCTTCAGAGGCCCATCCATACCAGCTGCTGGTCTCTATGCTTCATGAACAAGACCCAGCTCTTTCAGCATCTCAGCAGGCAGAGCAAGGACCCCGGAGTGTGTCTGGGGTGTTGCAACACAGTGCTCCCAACGGACCTGAAGCTAAGAACATTCTTAGTGGGTGGACCACAACGTGGCCTCTGGAGCAATGTTACTGTTTTGAAACATTTTACACTCATTCCCTCATTTGATCTTCCCAACACCCCGGTGAGGTAGGCAGAGCAAGTGATATCAACCTCATAATACAGACGATGAAACCGAAATTCACAAAGATGAAGCAACTTGCCGCAGGCCACCTTACCGCCGGGATTAGGAGCAGGGCCTTCTCTTGCTCGGGGCCATGTAGGTTCCACCAGCCCAGCCCACTTACCATCATCCCTGTGCCCCAATAGTCAGGGGACAAGACACCACCAACCAGGAAAGTGTCACTAGGCACCTAAGGTTTCAAATGTCCGAGCTATTCATTAAATACTCAGTCCTGAATTCACTTAGGTGATAGACACTGAAGAGACAAAGATTAATAAAGTACGGCCTCTGTTCTCAAGAAGTGTCCAGCCTGGTGAGAAAGACTGAGGCACCTAAGCAAGCACACAGGTCCAGGGCCATGTTCAATGTGGTGGAGGCCTGGAGAGATGGAGTGAGAGCAAAGGAGGAGCTGGTCAGGGCCCCCAGGCAAAAGATCCACCGTAAAGAATGGTATTCAAGCCCCAGCCGCTTTGGCTCAGTGGTTAGAGCATCAGCCAGAGGATTGAAGCGTCCTGGGTTCGATTCCAGCCAAGGGCACGTACCTCGGTCATAGGCTCGGTCCCTGGCCCCCGTCTGGGCACATGCGGGAGGCAACCAATGGATGTGTCTCTCTCACATCCATGTTTCTCTCTCTCTTTCTTCCTTTCACTCTCTCTGAAAAGCAATGGAAAAAATATCCTTTGGTAAGGACTTAAAAAAAAAGAATAGTATTCAGGCCTGGCCACTGTGACTCAGTGATTGAGCGTCGACCCATGGACCAGGAGATGGCTGTTCAATTCCCAGTCAGGACACATTCCCGACTGTGCGCTTGATCCCAGTAGGGGGTGTGAAGGGGGCAACCAGTTGGTGTCTCTCTCTCACATTGATGTTTCTCTCTCCTCCCCCCCTTCCACACCCTTCTTCCCTTCCCCTCTCTCTGAAAAACAATGGAAAAAAATCCTTAAGTGAGGATTAACCAAAAAAAAATTTTTTACTATGAATATGAACTTTCTTATTAGATAATGAATTGTTATCAATGTTAAATGTCCAGATTTTGAATATTATGTCATGGGTATGTATAAAAAAAAGGTTCCGGGAGATCTGCTACTGGATAAAGGGTATTGGTGTCTACAATTGATTAAGCAAATAATAATAATAACAGTGTGAGTGTGTGTGTATAAAAATGCATACACATACACATATATGAAAAGGAGGGAAAGACAGAAGCAAACGTGGCAAAAGGTTAACAATCGGTGAAGCCAGGCGAAGGACATAGGAAGCTGTACTGTTATTGCAGCTTTGCCATACATTTGAATTTTTTTCAGAATGAAGAGCTAAAACGGATTAGGACAGAGTAACACAGGACCGAGCCATTTAAGAAATAAACAGACTGAAAAATTATCAAATTAAGATGTGACTAAATATCCTTGCTACTCAGCGAGAAAGGAAAACGAGGTTGAGAGAGCCCACGGGTGGCAATTACTGGAAGAAACGAAAGTTTCATTTAAAAAACTTTTATTTGGAATTCCACATGCGGGCAGCAAGGGGAGGAGAAGAGGAGGAGCAGTGCCGGGCAGGGGGAACCGCCTAAGCCAAGGCCCAGAAGCCCAGCTACCCCGGGGGCGCCGGGCGGGTGGCCGGGGCGTGGGCGATGGGAGCAAGAGCTGAAGCCGGAAAGGACAGACGGACCAGGTCGCAGCAGAACCTGCCAGTCACACCAAAAAGCTCAAAACCCGTCTGAGAGCCAACGAGGAGCCACCGAAGGGTGTCAAGCGAGAGAACGGCAGGTCTCCCACTTGCGGTAGCTGTGCGGAGGGGGTTAGGGCAGAGCGAGGATCGCTTGTGAGATGTGCTGCAAGTCATTTATCACAGGTAATAGGTGAAGACCAAAGAGGGTTTACTTATTTTAATAAATTACAGTGCATTCAAGGTGATGCTTATCATAGCGCCGCATTCCTCCACTTGCGCTCTCACTGCTCCACGGTCTGCACGTCGGGTGTTTATGCCCGACCAGGGGAAGTGCGCCCCGCATGCGGGGCACCCCAGAAAAGGTTCAGAGCCCTGGACTCGGGGTGACGGGACAGACCATGATCAGCAGCGGCCCTGCAAAAATCCAGGAAAGAAACGATAAGTATTGAAGACCAATGGTCTTCAAATTTGTAGCCATCGATTGCTCTTCAAATACGCAGAACAGATAAACCTGCAATTGCTCTGTTTAAATCAGGGATGAGAAGCCCTGGCTCCTGCCTGCTCCATACCCCTTTCCAGTCCAATTTTGGGAGCCCCTGTAAGGACTCCAGTAAAATGGTTTGAAAGCCACTGGCCGGGACTAAGGGAGAGGGATAGTTATGAGACTCTAGAGAGAAGGTGAGATCTGCAGACGTTAGGAATCAACCTCTCAGTTGGGGAGGAGTGTAGGTAACAGAAAGTTACTGGACTAGTTGCTCAAGTCCTAGGTTTCTGGCTTGAGGGACTAGGAGATGATTGAGATAGGAGAAGCAGGTTTTGGAGAAAGATGAAGACCTCCACGTGCTGAATTGCTAGTGCAGTAAACACATGGCCAGGAGGCAGGGGGTATGTGGCAGGGGGAGCTCAGGACAGGTGCCCCACCTGGAGAAACAGATTGAGAGTTCATCAGTAATTGGTGGTACTGAAGTTCGGGGGGGGGGGGGGGGGATCCAGAAAAAACACATGGAATAAGAAAAAAGAGGAGAGAACCTAGGATAGGATCTTGACTAATACCAATATTGAACAGTTGGTCCGAGAGGCAGGAAGATGGTCAGGTTTATGATGTCTTAGGAACAAAGGAGAAGAGAGAAAAGGAAGATTCACCTCACATTCTCTATGTTCCCTAGACACTGAGATTATACAGTCTTAAGAGCCATCACAAGGAATTTTGTATAAAGTGCTAAAAACCTAAGTATTTCTTCATTTCAACTGAATTCTGGAACAGGGATTTTTCTCATTCATAAATACATCCTCTGCACTTATGAGAAGCCCTGGAATGGAAGTGCTTTATAAATATTTGTTGAATGAGTGAATTAATTAATGAATCTTTAAGAACTATTTGGGAAAAGCATTACAATGGCTTTAAGTGCTAAGTAGAACTATTGAGAGGATCAGGATAAACTTGGCCATCTGGAATGTTCCCCAGGAGAAGAAACACACCAAACTGTGTGTTGGCTCACAGAAGACCTGCCAGCCTTGTCATGTCCCACACAGGGCGAGATTTAAGGAAGAGCAATAAAAAACCAAAGGAAGCCAGCCCAAGTGGGCCTCGGGGCCCAGGAGCATAGGTAGACAAAATGTGCGAGATTGAGACAAAGAGCCAAGAGGAAATGGGAACTATTGGATGTGCTTAAGAAAGCCGAAAGTGATAAAAATAGAAATTCTGGATTTGGGTTCTCACTGCATCATTGAAACTATATTTGAGAAGTGAGGCAGACAGCCTTGTAGGGCATATGCCAAATTAGCAGCATAGCTCCCTTGCCCCTAGAAACCAGGCTCTCCTTCCCTCTTTTTCTTAACCCTATAAGCAAAACTCTAAGCTCTAGCAATGTTTTCTTCTTCCAACCAACCCCATGGAGCAGGAGTGTCTAGGACCACAGGGTAAACCTTCTGACGATTCCTGTTCAGAGCCTATGTACCTTGGCAGACCCTCTGTTGCTCCACAGGAAAGGCAACCCCTACTGAGCAGAAGCTCATTTGCTCCTTAAAAAGGAATCCATCGATTTATCTTTGATATCATGGTAAATAGAGAATATTATAATAACCAGAGAATAGGCAAAAATGACAAAGCTAAAGCTGTCCCACCTCAGGTGCATCCTGAGAAGGCAGAGTTCTTTGGAAAAGACAACCATGCTGGAGAAATGGAAGCAGCAGGAAAAGAGGAAGGCCAAATACCGAATGGACTGACTCCATAAAAGAAGCCATAGGCATGAGGCCGCGGGAGCTGAGCCGGGCTGTCGAGGACAGAACATTGTGGACATCACTCATTCACGGTCGCCAGGAGCCAACTCAACGGCATGTAACAGGCACAGATAGACAATAACAGAAGTTCACATTCTGCGATTAGCTGGGTAGAACCCTATGTGTGACCTGAAAGGTAAGGGTGGTGTTCCTTCATGCTCCTGCTCAGGAAGACCTGGGATTTTATCTGCAAATAAATAATATCTTGACCAAGAACATAGCTAAGCATGTGTTGCCCTTTGCCCTTGCCTTACAACTCAATAAAGAGGCTAAAATGGGGGACAGGTAGGAGCTAAGAAAAAATTATGTTCCTCTGTGACATGGACTACATCAAACAGGCAGACCACTCCTTTGGCCACATGTCTTCAGAGACTTCCGGGCATAGTGTGTTAGAAGTTGTCCTTTCCAACACAACTTCCAAATGGTCTCAGCAGGAATCGGAGAATTCTGATCACACATTTCTTGGCTTCTTTTCAGTGTTTTATCACTTCTCTTGGTTTTAGAAAGTGTTTTTCCACCCATTGGACGGGTAAGACCAAACTCTGATGTAGATGAAAACTCACAAAGAAAAAATGCCCCCAAAGCAGCTAGAGAATGGAGGGGTGCAGAGCTGCCTCCAAAGGAAATAAAAGAAGGGAAATGACAGAGAAAGAAGATCTGGAAGGACCCTAAGGATTTAAATGTGGCTATCTCTAGGACAATGAAGGTTTTCATTTTCCTCTTTTGGTTTATCTGTTTTCTTCAAAGAGCTGTTACTATTTTAAATAATGCAAAATATAATACAAGTTTTTTAATAACAAAAAAATTAAAACTGACAAGATTTAAATATCTTGAGGTAAAATTGCTTACATTCTCTTTTTTTTAAAAAGTTTTTAATCTGATAAAATATACATAACATGAATTTTGTCATTTTAACCATTGTCAGGTGTATAATTCACTGGCATTAAGTATATTCACAATCTTGTGCAATGATCACCACCCTTTGTTTCCAGAAATTTTCTATCATCCCAAACAGAAACTTGTACCCATTAGACAATAACTTCCCATCCCCCTTCTCCCAGCCCCTGGTAAGCTCTATTCTATAAACTTGCCTGTTCTAAGTACCTCACATAGGTGGAGCTATACAATATTTGTCCTTTTGTCTCTGGCTTATTTCACTTAGCATAATGTCTTCAAGGCTCATCCATGTTATAGCATGGGAATGTCACTCCCTTGTAAAGCTGAATTATATCCCATTATATTCAGGCCAAGGCAGAGTCTAGGGCCTGCTCTATACCACATGTACCATCTGCTGATGGACACTCAGGTTGTTTCCACCTTTGGGCTATTGTGAAAAATGCCACTGTAAACCTGGCTATGCAAGTATCTGTTTGAGTCCTTGCTTTCAGTTCTTTTGGGTATATACCTAGAGGTGCAATTGCTAGATCATATGGTAATTCTATATTTAACCTTCTGAGTAACCGTTTTCCACAGCAGCAGGACCACTTTATACTTCCACCAGCAATGCATCAGTTTCCAGTTTCTCCAAACCCTTGTCAACACTTGCTGTTTTCTATTTTTAGTCTAGTCATCCTAATTGGTGGGAAATGGGGTCTCATTTGGGTTTTGATTTACATCTCTCTAATGATCAATGGTGCTTAGCGTCTTTTCATGTGCTTGTTGGCCATTTGTATATATCTCGTTTGGAGAAATGTCTATTCCAGTCCTTTGCCCATTCTTAAATTGGACTTTTTTTTTTTTTTTGGTTGTTGTTATGGAATTGGAGGAGTTCTTTATATATTCTAGATATTAATCCCTTATCAGATATATGATTTGCACATATTTCTTGCCATCCTGTGGGTTGTCTTTTCACTCTCTTAATAGTGTACTTTGATACACAGAAGTTTACCTAATGTTTCTTTTGTTGCTATGCTTTTGATGCTATATACAAAAAGTCAAATCCAAAGTTATGAAAGCTTTCCCCTATGTTTTCTTTAAAAAAAAAAAAAAAAATCCTCTATGTTTTCTCCAAAAAGTTCTATGGTTTTAGCACTTATGTTTAGGCATTTAACCCATTTTGAGTTAGTTTTGTATATGGCATAAGGTAAGGGTCTAACTTCATTCTTTTGCACGTGGATATCCAGTTTTCCCAGCACCATTCGTTGAAAAGACCGTCCTTTCCCCATTGGATGGTCTTGACACCCTTGAAAGTTTTACATGCTTTTTGTATTGTGAAAGACACCAGAATTCAAAGTGCTCTGTGACTAAATGTGAAAAATAAAATAGCAACTCTTTACACTTGTGTAAAAGGTGGGGTGGTTAACATAAGCCTATATTTATACATTGTTATAGAACATGAGACAGTTTCATATAAACCACACAGGTTCATGGGTTTGAGAGTTGAACTGTCTGGGTTTGAATCTTGGCTCCATAACTTACTAGCTGTACAACCTTGGGCAAGTCACTCTACCTTTCTAGGCCTCAGCTTCCTCATCTGTAGATTGGGGCAAATATTTCCACTTCGCAGGGTTGTTATGAGGATTAACTGAGATAATTCATCTGAAACACTTAGTACATTTCCCAACACACAGTGACCATGTGATACATGATAGCTATTGCAATCACTATTGTTATCATTAATATCATATCATGGAGTGGTTTATGTCCATTATTTCTAGTGATCCCCACCTTAACCCTATGAGGTAAGCAGGACAGTAATAATCGTCTCATTATAGAGATAAGGAAAGTTAGGGTTAGAATGTATTTTACTGAACCAATGCCATGTGGTTAGAAAGTGGCGGAACAAAATAAGTGTTTTTTTCCACCACTCCATAAAAGGGACAATATCAGAAACAAAGCAACTTTCGTCCTGGCCAGTAGCTCAGGTGGTAAGAGGGTCGTCCCGACACACCAAGCTTGCAGGTTTGACCCCCAGTCAGGGCACATACAAGAGTCAACCAATGAGTGGAAACAACACATCTCTCTCTCCCTCTCTCTGTAAAAAAAATCAACAAATAAACAAAATAAAAAAGACAGAAACAAAGCAGCTTTTACACGGAGATCTGGTCCCTGGGCCAATGCTCTTTTTCTTTGCTTTTTTTTTTTTTCCTGAGAGGCTTGTCTGTCTGCACTCATCCTGAAATAGAGATGGCTTTCTGTTCACAACCTTGAACAAAAGGAAACAACGGCGCAGAGGGTGAGTCCCGTGCAGAGCAGGCCCGGGAATCAGGCAAGAACCAGGGCCACAGCCTCATCCGAACATTTCCTAGGTAATTATACAAGCCTGGAATGTGAAATCGCAAATTCATGCGCTCCACCTCCTGGCCAGACAGACGGAGGAACGCGCCGGAGGCTCTCGGGGAGCTGCTGCACTCGGGGAGCTGGCTCTGTCACCCGGGCCTCAGAAAAACAAGCGGCCGAGCCGAGCTTAACAGAAGGGGGCTGTTTAAATCCATTCGGGACACGCTGCATAGTTTCTGAAAAGAAAGGTATTGGGTGGCTACCATGAGCAAGATATGCTTGGAGATGTACAGATACGAAGATGATAATCTTTAAGAAGTTTCAAGACAGAGGAAAAAATAGAAAAGAAGAAAAGAGACCATATATGCATAACCCATGGACACAGACAATAGTGTAGGGGGGGCAAGGGGGGGACTGGGTGGAGCTGGGCAAAGGGGGTGGGGTGGGAAAGGAAGACATCTGCAATAGTGTCAACAATAAAAATTTAAATTAAAAAAGAAATTAAATTGAAATAAAAAATTTTTAAAGAAAGCTACAATTTAAGGCAGCACGTATGAAGTGCTTTAAGAGTTTCTTGTGAAACTTTTATCACCGCGCCTCTCAGCAAAGCAAGATCCTTAAGTTCGTCCAAAACGATGTCCCATTGGTTACTCAACATCAAAAACCTGTCAGGTGGATTTAACGCCTCGGTGCTGAGCCCTCGAGATGCAAAACCTCTTCCATACCTTCAAGGACTAAAGGGAAACACAGCCTTCCTGATGTAGTGCGGGATGGATGGTGAAGCTGTAAGTTTATTTGGATTTATGATCCGGCTCTGTCCTTACTTCCATCTGCGCCAAACCAGCCCGGCACGCTGCTGATGAATCGTCTGTGAAAAGGGCATTAGTGCAAGGTGTGTGCTCTCACTCAAGTGCTTTCAACGGGACCCTGGGCAGTGAGTGCCGAGGCCTTCAGGACCCAAGCTGCTCACAGAGCACCCGATATTTGGCCTTCCCTGGACTTCACTGCTGTCTCAAACTAGAATGGGAAAAATGCTTTCAAGACCAGGGAGAGTACAAAAGCTATGCAGGCTCGGCCGTCTAAGCCTCGAGGGAGGCTGGGCAGCTGTCAACCAAGCCACTGGCACAGGTGACTCTGGGCGTGGGATGTGCTGGGAGACTTTAATCAGCCACGGGAGGCAGTGTGAGGTAGTGAGAAGGAGCAGGCTTCAGGGCAGGAGTGATTCTATTTCAAATTTAAACCACTCAGACAGCCTGTGAGCCTGAGCGAGGTCTGCGAGTTTCAGATTCTTTCTCTAAAAATGGGGAGAACCCCTTGCATACAGAGTGGTTGTTAGCGAGCTTCTAAAACACAGCCAACGCCTCTGCCTCTTGGTATCCACACCCCCGTGTAATCCCCTCCTGTCGAGTGTGCGCTGTACCTGGTGACAAATAGAGTAGAGCACAAGTGATGGGGTGTCATTTCCGAGATTGGGTTACAAGGGACAGCGACGTCCGTCTTGCCCGCGCTCCCTCTCTGCCCCTCTCCCCTGCCATGAGCTGCCCTAAGGAGCCATCCACATGGCGAGGTCCAGAGGGCAGCCTCCAAGCCAACGGCCCACCGGGAGCTGAGCCCGGCCGACACCCCTATAAGTGAGCTCGGAAGCAGATCCCTCCCCAGGCGGGGCCTTCATGTGACTGCAGCCCCGCCAGCACCTTGACTGCAGCTTGTGAGAGGCCTGGGTTGGAGCTAAGACATGTGCAGATTTCCAACTCACAGAAGCTACGAGACAGCCAGTACTTACTGTGGTAAAGCCCTCAACTTGGGGGTCACTTGCTATGCAGCAATAAGTAGCTAACACAGTGGCATTGGGGGTTCCGCAGGTCCCGTGTGATAGCCAGGAAGTGGTAGCTCTTATTGTTGGTGTGAGATGGGCTAACTGCCTCCAATCTGTTTGCAGAAAAGATGTGGCATGAAGATCAAGGGGTGAGGGGAGAGAAGAAGATGACATTTTCCAAGAAATCATGGACTAAGCAGAAGCTAAAAAGAACAATATAGCCAAATGCCAACTATTTTGTGACATGTGATCATCTCCCTTCTTCATGGTCCCAAAATATTTCATTTGTGCCGTGATTATAGCGCCCGCACACTGGCTGGGGGTCGTGCCGTTGTCCCCTGCTCCCTCCTGTCCTCAAACAGGGGCCATCCCTCCATTTCCTTAATCCATCTCCTTGTCTTTCAAATCCAGTTCAGAGTTCTCTACATGATCTCCCCGACTCCTAGCTCTTTGAATATAATTGTCACTCCCTCTATGATTCTTATAACAGACAATTTGTTCCTCCAATTAATACTCATTTTATCCGGCTTTGTTAGAATTAGCGTGCAGTTGTCGTCTCTCCCTGTAGAGGGCGGCCTGCAGACTGGGGCAACCTCTCATTCACCATGCTGAGCCTCAGGGGCCACCCCAAGTCTGTAGCGGGTTCTCAGGACCAGTGACGGAAGGAATAGGTTAATCTTCTGAGATTTGAATAAACAAATTTCTGAGAACAAGACAAGGAGAAAAAACTCAGAGGACAGGTCACAGATTTTAACACTTTTTCAAAGCCACAGGGGGCTACAAGTCCCGGCCAAGCCAACCAAGTTTGCAGAGCTTGTGGTATCTTGTAGGTTTTCCCCCCACTCATGCTGTGGATCCCTGCTGGCTCCCTCCCCCAGACAAAGCAGATGGAGCTGTGAACACCGCACTTACAATGAAAGGAAGGCCAGGTAAGAGCGCGCAGAGAGCTTGTTAGAAGCGTAATTCAAGAGGGAACAAGAAAGCAGCACTCCTGGAATTCATTACCCAAGTCAAAGGCCAGCCCGTGGCCCCCTGCGCCCTCCCTGCTCTAATGCACCATCATCAAGGCCGGGCTCTAACAGGAATTGCACCTGCACATGGAACACGGCTCTGTGCCAAACAGGACAACGCCTCTAGTGATTTCACAGTTCTTCTAGCTTCCTTCTTGTGCAACAGGGCAGGGGCAGCCAAAGATGCCATAAACATGGGAAACGGGGAGTTCCAGCCATGCGGCTCCGACAGCATCAGGCCATTGATGAAGATGAAGCTGGGCATTTACTCCCACAACTGGTGCTGGGCGAGGGGGGTCCATGGCCTTGACAGTCCCTCCTCCCTGGAGGCAATCTCAGCTCGAGGCTGGCCAAGACCCAGGCCGAGAGAAGACCAGGCCCCTCCAGCCCCAGGGCCCCCAGTTTCTGAACATAGGACCTGGGCCTCCCTGAGGCACCAGCTGAGCCACAGGTATGTCTGGACCTGGGTGTCTCTGCTTCTGGTGCCCTCCTCTCAAAGATGTTTGTCACCTGTGCTTGTAACTGGTCAGAATAACCCCACAGACTGGGGATTGGTCAGCACCTGCCTGTCTGGTGGTGCTTGGTAAGTGCATGACACCTTGGCCCCATTGGTCAGGTGCTCTCCATGAGCAGGCCTGTGAAATAAGTAAGCACTCTTGTCAAGAAGGCCTGGGTCTGGAAGAAGGTGGGGCGAGAGAGGAAAGGAACATCCACCCCATTTTTACCATTTACTTTTAGCACCATTTCTTTCATTTGATTTCCACCACAACCCCACAGGGTAGGTGCAGTCAGCCCACTTTTACAGAGTTATATTTTCATTTACTTCACAGATATTTTGGTAGTACCAATTCTTGG
Organism: Miniopterus schreibersii; assembly: GCF_964146895.1. Taxonomy (NCBI): domain Eukaryota; kingdom Metazoa; phylum Chordata; class Mammalia; order Chiroptera; family Miniopteridae; genus Miniopterus; species Miniopterus schreibersii. The sequence goes on from NC_138109.1 coordinate 22,114,974, forward strand.
GAGTTCTGGGAGTAGAAAGATGACTAACATGTGACTCCTGCTCTCAAAGAGCTCAAACTCCAAGAGAGGAGAGAGGGATATCACCATGCTCATCCTAGTAACGGCTAACATTACTGAGCTTTTCCACATGCCAGGCACTGTCTGAGCAATTCATAAGCTGCAACTCATTTAACACTCACAACAGGTCCCTGAGGTAGGCACAGTGATTATTCTTATTTTACAGGTAAGAAAATTGAGGCCCAGAAAGGTTAACTGAATTCCCTAGATTCTCAGGCTAGCAAATGGCAGAGGTAGGATTTGAACCCAAGCAACCTGGCTGGAAAGTCTACACCTTTAGGCACTATAGATATTCAAGCTCAATGTGATGTGGTAAGTACCAGCTTAGAAATATCCACCTTGCTATTGTAGTAAAGAGGAATGGGTGAGGCAGAAAACTGGAGAATCCAAGGCAGGAGGTCATTTAAATAGGGCTCTCGCAGAGCCCCAAAGGCCCAACTCACTTCTGTGTTTAAGGCTTTCGTATATTAAATACATAAAAATCAAACTAATAGAATTTTGGTATGCTTTAAATGTTTATACTTAACGTATTATTGTAATGCATGTGTGATAGAATGCAATGTCATTGTTCTTGTCACAAGATGATTTCAAGATTATGAAAACATTGATTTGTTGTGCATTTTACATAGGGTGGTCCAATAAGAGGACACAGACTAAGGCTACATGACAAACATCTTCCTCTTTCAGTCCTGTCAGTGCATCTCTGTGATTGGAATAAAGTTTTGGTTTTGTTTTGTTTTTTAAAATATATCTTTATTGATTTCAGAGAGAGGAAGGAAGAGGGAGAGAGAGAGAGAGAAAAACATCAATGATGAGAGAGTCGTTGATTGGCTGCTTCCTGCACACTCCTGACTGGGGATCGAGCCCGCAACCCGGGCATGTGCCCTGACGGAGAATCAAACTGTGATCTCTTAGATCCTAGGTCGATGCTCAACCGCTGAGCCACGCACAGCCGGGCTGGAATAAAGTTTTCACTTGAAATAATGTCAAGACTTTAAATTTGTTACTCTCTGTGATTGAGGGTCTGGCAGCCAAAAGGCCTTCTGGGTTCCCTGTGACTGTCCCTGAATTTCACCAGTATCGTAAAGTCAGAGGCACTGTGTTGCAGAGGCTAAAAGGACATTCTATGTCCATATTGCATGAGCTTGAATCTCAGTTCTGTGGCTTACTAGCAGTGCAACCTTGAGCAAGTTACTTGAATGGCCTTTGCCTCAGTTTCCTCATCCATAAAATAAAGATAATAATAGTATCCACCTCCTAGGTTTGTTGTGAATATTAAATAAGTTAACACATGTAAAGTGCTTAAAAAATGAGAGTGGCTATAGCAAGTCTTCAGTAAGTGTCAGCCATCGTTATCTTGAAAAAAGAGCAGAGACTTGAGGTTGTTGAGGTGTAAAAAGAGTCAAAGACCTTGCTAGTCGAAAGGATCAACATGTACAAAGTCACTATCGTATGGAAGTACGGGAAATGTTAGCTCATGGCCAGATTAGAGATTACATGTGAGGCAGTGAAAGCCCAGGCCCAGATGGGAAAAGCTTCATAAACCAGGATAAGAAACCAGAGTGAATTCCTTAGGAAGCAGGGACATTGGTGAACGTTAACCTGACCAGCAGAGTTAGAAGCGATTTCCCAGGGCGGTGGGTGGAAGGCTGGGCACTCAAAGACGGGTCTTCTGGCGCTTTAACATCCCGAATTCCCTTCCTTCCAAGGCAACGAACTCACTGCCCACCTCCCCCTGCACCCCCGACCCTCCCCACCCCACCCCACAACCCTTTCATCCATCTTCCAGGTGCAGTCCGGCTGTTCCTCTGGAAAGCACACCTCCTCCGCTCTCAGTCCCTGTGGCTCAGACATCGCCACCACTCCCACTTCGGGGCTGCACAGGCGACCTGAGCCCTGCCAGTCACAGCACTGCGCCCCAAGAAATCATTCAGCCATCGCCATCGCCATCCACAGTTTCCGAGCATCCAGCGTGTGCCAGGAGCTGTTCTAAAAGCTTTCTATGGATTATCTCACTTAATCTTCACAGCAAGTCTTGGGAGCAAGTACTATTGTTTTCTTCTGTTATCTTACATGAGAAACTACAGGCGTTCTAACTCCAAAACCCATTTGCTCTGCGGCCCATCGCGCCGCCTCCTGCCCGTTGGCCGCGAGGGAGACCAGCCCCTCGGCGAAGGCAGCTGGAGAAGCGCTGGAGCGGGCCACTCTCCTCCTTCCAGGGTCACTCGGTCCCCTTATTTAAAACAAACGCACAAACCAGACACACACACATTCCCTTCTACAGGAAGCACAACCTCAATTATGTGGTTCTCGCTCGATCCCATATTCTACCTGGAAATTAACTTTTACTTAGCGAATTTTTAAAGCCACACTCTTTAGCAACCGCAGGAAATTTGGAGGGGTAAAAAAACACACAAAAGGAGGAAATCAGAATCACCCAGCACCCCACCACCCAGAGGCAACCACTGTTCACTTCCTTCCCATCCTTTCTATATACATTTTTAACACAGTTGAGATCATACTGTATAATCAATTTTGTATCTGGCTTTTCAGAAATGTGAATTTAAAAGTCAAGCACCCAAGAACCCCAGCTATCTCATCAACACTTCAGATGCCTCAGAAATGCATCGGAATTTTTAAAAATTGATTCTACAAATCTCCCCCCTCCACTTCTCCTCTGACCACGTGGGATTTGCGGCAGAATACACACGATATAGACACGTCCCCTGAAGTGTAATAGATTTGAATTGCACACAAGTTGGGGAATGAATGTCTAAATAATTAGGAGGTTAATTAATCTAAACTATAGGAGGATGAGAGAAATTTGAAGCTCCAAGATTCAACAGAGAGGTCTGCAAGCCTGACTTGCTAATGAAAACGCGGAGGTGAGAGACTGAGGCGCTGAAGCCGGTGGCAGAGCCGCTTGCTCCAGGGGCATCGGATTTCACAGACCTGGGGCCTTGAACGGTGCTGGCGGTGGGAGGCCTCGGGCATCGGAGCGCGCAGGTGTCGCTGCCAGACAATCGAGGTTCAAGTTCAGGTTTTGCTGCTTATGGGCTCTGCGGCCCGGGGCCAATTATTTCAGCTCTCTGAACTTCAGTCTTCTCATCTGGAAACAGGGATGATAGTCACTTGCGGTGTTGTTGTAATGATTAATTAAGCCCACATATGTAAAACATTTCAAACACACTGCGAAATCTTAGTAAACGTTAGCTCTTACTAGCTGAAAAGCAGTATGGCCTGACACGGTCACTTTCTCAGATGTTTGACTGTGACCCACAGTAGGAGTACATCTGGCAACATCACCCAGAACATACAAACATGTTATTGTAACATGTATATATGTGTTAATATATACATACTATATACACATGTGTGTCATAAAGCACTAGTTATCCTTACCCATGCAATGCAGTCATATTTTCCATTCGATTTTATTTCAGTTTTGAAAATGCTGGTTGCTACCCACTACAGTGATTTCATGACTCTCTTCTAGGTCTCAGCAATTTGGAAAACACTGGCCTATGGAAAGCACATAGATTTTGGTATTTTAAAAATCCCTCAGATTAGCTCTCACCTCTGCCACTTACTACCTCGGTGTAACTATAGGAAAGAGTTTTGTTTGTTTGCTTTTTTAAAAAAAAATTCTGATCTTCAGTTTCCTCATCTGTAAAATGAAGACAGTGGCCGTCTTACTAGCATGTGTAACATGGCACAGGACTGGGCACTGGTGGGCACTCCACAAGCTGTAGCTTTTGTAATGAATCTGCTTTGCAATGCAGACAGGGTTCCAGGAGAAGCTGGCCCCTATTACCAATGCCTCTGGGACCTCCAAATGCAATTACTGTGGGGCTTTGTCTCAGGGCTTGGTGTGGAAGCAGCTTCCGAGGTCTGTGATACCCTCGCCTAACAGCATGCTTCCAAGTCCTGCTATTTGGATTTGATTTTTTAAAGTACTTCCTTTATTTTAATTCAGACCCCAGGGACCTAGAAAGTACACCACTGCTTTTTCCCAATAAAAATCAGACCGGCAGTAAGCATATTGCATGTGAAATGGTGAGGCTGGGCGCACCTTCAAAGGACACCGCATTAGGACTTGGCTCCCTCCCAGCCTGTGTTAGAGCCGATTTCCCCGGAGGAAACTCGGCCACAGCTTCGCTGGCTGGTCGGCTGAAAGAAACCTTGGCTTCAACTAACTCTTTTATGACAGGCCAGTGAGACACTAACAAGAGAAAGAAACTATCCCAGTGACGTCAGTGGCAAATTGGGACTCAGCAACTCCTATCCCACCCTGGAAACCCTGAGCATGTGGGGACCATCCAGCCCCCTTCCTTGGTCCCAGAGCCTGATCATATGAGAGTCTCCTTTGCCCAGCAGGTTTCATGATCAGAGGCATTTTAATTCCTGGGGAGATCCTTTCATTGTTGCTGTATTTACAAAAACAATTTCAATTGTAAAATTTTTTTAAAAATATATAGCATTTTCTAGATGCCAGGCACCATTTTAATTGCTTTACACATCTTCGCTTATTTAATTTTCAGCCCTATGAGATAGATCCTATTATTATCTCCATTTTAAGGATTAAAAAACTGAGGTACACGGGAATTAAATGATTTGCCCAAATTCTCATGGCAGACCTGATATTTAAGCCCAGGCAGACTGGGTCCAGAATCTGTGCCCTTAGCTACCAGTGCCCTTGGTGATGGCAAACAGTAAAACCCTTCCTGCTGCTCACCATGAGCCAGGCACTGCTCATGGAACTAGTTCATTTAATTTATAGGAACTAGTTCATTTAATTTCACAACAGCCTTATGAGTACACGTTGTTATTATGCCCATTTCCTGTATAATACTGTACCTGTGCCCAGAGCTATCTTTTCTGGAAGCTTCTAGACAGAGAACAGTGACGGATCCTCCATTCTGCAACAACAGGAGGGCCAGATCCTCTGAGAGAGGAGGGTTTTATTTGCCCTCCTGAGTGAGAGAGAGGTTGCAGCTGTCGACCCCGTCATCAAACACGCGTTTGCTGAAGGCCTGCTCCGTGCTGGTGCTCAGCTGAGCTCAGAGCTCAAAGGCGCACGCAGTCCCTGCGCTCAAGCAGGTTGCAATCTAGGAACCGAAACGCTGATAGCTACCATTTTTAAGCTCCTGGACCGGGTCGGGCACAGTGTTCAGGGCTCCCCATACAGTCTCCTCCTTACAACACTTCCTGAGGTTGGTATTATTGCCCCTGAAGTCGAAGCTGGGTGAAACCAGGATGCAAACCTAGGCTTTCCTGATGGCAAAGCCCATATCCTCAGCCACTAAATCACACCCACACCGCCCCAGGGTTAGAGCCAAGGTCAGTGGACCTGTGGTTATCACTCTAAAGTCCAGCCCAGCCCCCCTCCATTGCGAAACAGCCTGTGATCTGTCCCCACCCTCGGCTCCAGGGATGATTGGTCTAAACCAGGCTCGAGGCCGTCAGCACACGGCGCCCACACTGGCCCTTGGTGTCTCCCACAGCTGCTGGGCCACGGCGAACTCTCGGGTCCTCTCTCCTGTCCCCCTGCAGCCACCTCTAGCCGACTGCTCCCCACCACGCGGGAAAATCCCGCAAGGCTTGCCTCCTCCAAGCTCTCAGAGGCAAGACGAGAGCCCTCTAGTCCTTGAATCCCCCAAAGCCAGCAGGAGTTGCTGTAACCTCACCACTCCAGTTATCGTCTGGGGGCCTGGGTGGGGTAAAGGGCAGGGCCTAGAGTTCCTTTGGCCTGGAGATCATTTAATACTTTTGCTTTTTCTCTCTTTTTGTTCCACTTCCCCGTTGTCCTTGGTACACCCCCCATACACACACCCCGCTTCACTCCAGCAAATCTTAGCTAGTTTGGGGAAGAGCGTGTGCAAGTTAAAAAACAACAACAGGAAAAAACTACTCTGATCAATCACGTATGCTTCTAAATCATTTTTGTTCTAGGAAGTACAACCTCAAGAATTTGCTGCTTGTCCTCTGGTCATATGCTGTGTCTCACGTCCTATTACACAAGCATCGAATAATTTAATTTAAATAAATAAACAAGCAAACCAACACAGAAAACAAGAGTTCACTCTCACTGTACTTTTATCTTGCACGATTATTATAAAATAATAAGTGTAGATAGTAATTTAATACAGCTTTTCCTACATACCAGGTAATGTTCTTGGTGCTGATCCTCACAGTGACACTTAATGTAGTGCTACTAGTGTTCCCACTCTGTAGATGGGAAAACTGAGTCAAAGAGAGATTATGGAGCCTGCCTAAGGTCACACAGCTTATTAGCACCAGAGCCAGGATTCAAACCCAGGAGTTGGGCTGCTGGGTAGTGCGTCCTTAGACACTGCTAAATTTACCCTGTTAACGATGGTATGTGCCAGTGAGAGGTGACGCAACTGGCCCAACATCACTCAGCTCGTTTAACAGGTTCAGACCTGGGACTAGAACCCAGGGCTTCTGACTTCAGATCTTGTTGTTTTCCTTTGCATCTCTATTTTTCGAGATAGACAAAGCCGATGACTTTGCCAACCAAAGTGGGTGCAAAACCACCAGTCACTTGCAGACAGGATGTCTTGGAAAGCTTGGCTCTGATTTGTGAGTCTGTTCCCTAGTGGGACTGTCACTGCTTAAGATTCTTAACAGATATGATTGTCAGGCCCAGCTCTCAGGCTCAGAAAGAAAACTGCTCAAGTACAAGACAGGGAAGGAGAGACTTAGCAGCTACAGCCAACGAGAAAATTCCCACCAGGGATTTTACTGACATGGAGCTAAGAGTCAGCATTCTCGATGTGGGTTCTCAGATGCTCTTAGGCTGTATTAACACAAGCTTCCCAGTGTCCCAAATAAGGGACGTGAGAGTCCTGTTCTTATCTGTCACCTGAGCCTGTGCTCACTTCTGGAGTCTTCAAAGAGGGCACAACCAACTGGAGCCGTTGAAGCGGATGGCAGACTTGATGGGGAGAGGTCAGAAGCCATGTCACAGGAATAGGACGGTTCTGCTTTGGAGCTCTTAAGAATGGAAAAGTACATAGTTCAGGGGACATGATTGCTGTTTGCAAAACTCTGAAGGGCTGGCTGCCATGGGAAAGAGTGAGAAGACTTGGCTTGTAGGTTCTAAAAGAGCAAACCTAGAGCCAAGAGATGGGAGAGAGACAGAGAGAGAATGCAATAAGGTATTCAAATGCTCAAGCCTTGGAGTTACACAACCTAGATTTCAATCACTACTTACCTGTTACTTAACGCTTCTGTGCGTCAGCATCCTTGTCTATAAAACAGAAATAATAAAAGCATCTACCTCATAGAGTTCTTAAGAGGATTAAGTGAGATAATCCATGTAAAGTGCTTAGCACTTGGCATATGGAAGTGCTCTATAAATGATGTGTGTAATAATTATTATTATCATAGTGCTACTATTGCTATTATTGCCAGGACTATTAGCTGTGAGGCATGTTGCCTTTGGTAGTAGAGAGCACCCCTACCTTGAACACGTGTAAAAAGAGGTTCAAAGGCTTAGCACATGGTGAAGATGTTGTAAATTAGATTCAAGCCTTGAGGTACAGGGGAAGGTAAAAAAATCTCCAGGGAGCCTGGATCCTGCCTCTTTCTGCCACAATCCAGAGGGCCCCTGTAGGAATAGCCTTGTCTCAGGCATTCAAGATGCTATGACAAAAATGCCAGACTGGGTGGCTTATAGACAACGGAAATTTATCTCTCACAGTTCTGGAGGCTGGGAAGTCCAAGGTCAAGGTGCCAGCAGATTTTGGGTCTGGTGAGAGACCACTTCCTGTTTCACAGGCAGCCATCTCATTGTGTCCCCACAATGAAGGGGTCAGGGGAGCTCTCTGGGGTGTCTTTTATAAGGGCACTTATCCTATTCCTGAGGGCTTCACCCTCATGACCTGATCACCTCCCAAAGGCTCCACCTCTAAATACCATCACATTGGGGATTAGGTTTTAACATATAAACTCGGGGGGCACACAAACATCCAGTTTCCAATGAAGAGTCACAAAGACAGTCACTGGGAAGAGCCTGGACTTGGTCCAGGTGGAGACAAGCAGAGACAGTTCGTTCACTGGCAGTGACCTACAGGGGTGATGAAAACAAAGAACTCAGTGAGAGCCACCGCTCTGCCCACACACGGCGTGACAACGGGCCCATAAACACCTTGGGAGTGCATGGAAGCAAACGCAGGCAGAAGCATCTGGCAAAATGACCTGGCTGCTGAAGGCTCTGCTGGCATTGGATCCCATGTTCCATGTGTGTCCATGGAAAGCTTGGTTTAGCACAAGTCTAAGGGTGAAGGGGCTCATTACAGAATCCTGGAGGAGGGCAGATTAACAGGAGCATGCTCAGTTTCTTCTCTGAAACTTGCCCGTCAAATAAATCAGCCCCCCTCTGGGGACTAGTTAGTGAAGGTGCATAAAGGCCGTCCCTGCACGTAAGAACATGGGACAAAGGAAACGGAGGTTTTCCTGGCACCTAGTATGTTGTGCAAGTTTTAGGATGTTAGTAAGAAGGAGGTGAATGTCTTTGCCTGCTCCGGCTGCTATAACAAAAATACAGGCATATCTCACCTTATTGCACTTCGCTTTCTTGTGCTTTACAGGTACTGAATATTTTACAAATTGATGGTTTGTGGCAACTCTGTGTTGAGCAAGTCTATCGGCACCATTTTTCCAACAGCATTGCTCACTTTGTGTCTTTATGTCAAACTTTGGTAATTCTAGCAATATTTCAAATCTTTTCATCATCATTATATTTGCTATGGTGATCTGCGATCAGCGATCTTTGTTGTTATTAGGGCAAGATGCCCCACCAGCAAAAAGAATATAACTCACTGAAGGCTCAGGTGATGGTTAGCATTTTTTAGCAGTAAAGTATTTTTAATTAAGGTATGTACATTGTTTTATTAGACATAATGCTATTGCACACTTAATAGACTATAGTATAAACATAACTTTTATATTTGGGAAACCAAAAACTGTGTGTGACTCACTTCACTGTGATATTCACTTTATTGCAGGGGTCTAGGACAGAACCTGCTATATCTTCAAGGTATGCCTGTAGTGTAGACTGGGTGGCTTAAACAACAGGAATTTCTTTCTCATAGTTCTGGAGAGTAGAAAGTCCAAGATTAAGGCGCTGGCATATTTAGTTCCTGGTGAATTCTCTTCCTAGCTCATAGACAGCCACCTTCTTGCTGTGTGCTTACATGTCCGGGGCGGCACACTCTGGTCTCTTCCTCTTCTAATAAGAACACTAATTCCTAATTCCATCATGGGATCTCTACCCTCATGGCCTCATCTAAATCTAATTATTTCCCAAAGGCCCCACCTCCTGATACTGCTATATCGGGGGTTGGGGCTTCAACATGTGGACTTGGGGAAGACACAGACTTTTCAGCTCATCACAATGAACTAGGGATGGATAGGCTCCTAGCTCCCATAGAAACTACAGTGAAAAGAGCATTGGGCCTGATGTCCACATGCCTAAGTTTAATTCCGACTCAACCACCTACTAACCAGGCAGCCTTGAGCAAATTAGTTTACCTCTCTAGGCCTCAGGTCTGTCCTCTGAGGAATGGGGATGATGCCGCTCAGTCTCCTGCAGAGGGTGGTTGGGAGGACCAAGCTTGGGTATGGACAGATGGGAGGATCAAGCTTGGGCATGGACAGACGGGAGGACCAAGCTCGGCATGGGCAGATGGGAGAGGTGGTGTTTGTTGCTGGCGTTACTTCTGATGTCTCCTGGCCTCGGCATTCTTCCTCCTGAGAGGGGAGTGCCATGTGTGAGCCTGCCTGCCTTGAAGTCTAACCTGGACGTATTTTGAGGCCCAGGTATCACTGAACTACTTGAAGAATGGAGGTGACTTCCAGCTACAAGGTCTATTGAATCTTCTGTTTTAGAAGGTCTATAATGAGTCTGTTGGTGACCAAGCCACTGGGCTGGACATCACAGATTTACCGGCTTTCCAACCACCTCCAATTCCTTGGGTGACTAAGGGAAAGTTTTGGATCACACTAGGCTGAAGCATTTTCTGTCTCTGTCTTCTGGTCTACTAGCTACACACACACACACACACACACACACACACACACACACACACACCAGAGAATCCATCTCAACTCTAATGGCTCAGTTGTTTTTCAAGTACAGAGAGAATTTATAAACAATTTCTTAGAAGTTAAAGGAGAGAGAGAAAAAATCATCTTGTATCCAGCTCAGAATGGATTTTTTTTTTAATCTAAGAGTCAAGCTTTCTCTTCCCCTGAGATATGATTACGATTTCTCTCTTTTCTCGCGATGGCCTCATGTGCATCACATACCCGATGTAAAACACGTTGGTGCTGCTGGCTGATGTCTGGGTCTCCCTCCAGGCACAGCACAGGGTTGCAGTTCCTGGCTCCGTGTGGCTGGAGGCGACCAGTCCTCGTCAACGAGCGGTCAGCAGAGGTGACACGTGTTGCTTCTGGGCTAGAGTATTAAGCTGTTCAGCCACCATCGAGGGTCCTCCAGAGCCCTCTCATGCTGCGGTCACTGGCCACATTCCAGGTGGTGGCTACTCCAGCATGCAGACAAGGTCCCTTATGAGGAGACATGGAGCCTCTTGCCAACCTCTGAGCAACATGCAGGTGAGCAAGAAAGCAACCTTTATTGTCATAAGACATTAGAAATTGCAAGTTGTTTGTGACTGCACCTTAACTTACGCTAATTTATCTGATATATATATATGTGTGTGTGTGTATATATATATATATCTCACAAAGGAAATACTTCAAACAAATTATCTTGACATTGTTTTATGCCCTCAAGAATCCAAGGTGACCACAGATGACACCGATCCATGGGAGACTGAAGGTGGCCCTGCTCAGCAGCGTTCACTGCCGTGGTCTGGCCTAAAGAGAAGATCAAGCTTCCCAGAGAACTGATTTAGCCTTTGCATTAAACATCAGGCTGCTTCCTCCACCGCATGGCAGGTTTTCATCTCCTCAGAATAATTTTTTAGCAACTTGAGAAACTGCAATCCAAACATATAGTATTTTTGGCTGGAAATTAAAACACGTCACTTTTAAAACATAAGCAGCATGCCCTGAATGTTTATGGTAAGAAGCTCGCTCCTGGCCAGACTGCAAAGCTCACATTACCGAGAGGCAAACCCTGGAGCATGCTAGCAGTCTGCCTCCCAGTTCGTCCTTCCCGCTCGGTACGGCGACTGTGAATCATTTCTCCTCTAGCTCCCAGGCTCCCGGGCTTTACGACTGCTTCCTATCGGAGGGTGACGGGCTAGAATGTCCCCTTGCTGTCAGGGGACAGCTGGGACGATGGGGAGGCAGGTTTCTGTCCGCAGCACTGCTTGTGTGCCAAGCCAAGGCTGCCAGTTCCCACGAAGGCTCAGCCATGGAGCCTCCTGTTGGGGGAGCCACCTGATTTCTTTGTCCACACGTTCATTTATTTCATTTATTCACGCATTCGTGTGCAGATGCCTGCAATGGGCCAGCTTCTGTGAAAGCTGCGGTGAGGGACCCAAAGACGAAGGCGACATAACCCCTCCTCTGAAGGGGCTGGAAGCCAGCCCTGGAGGCACTGGCTAACACAGGCCGTAAGAAAGACACGACATACCACGGGAATGCAGAGGAAGGTGGGCTGGCAGGGGTCCGTGCGAGGAAAGGGAAAGGAAGGAGCATCTCTCACTGCCTGTTACCTACCTTGGTCACTCCACTTGGGCCACACCCGAGCGAGGTGGTGATGCATATATCAGGCATGGACACCGACCTGCAGAGACATAAAGGGGTTTTTCCAAGGTTGGGAAAAGTGAATTGGAAGAGTTACCTTTCACACACAGGTTCATCTGACTCTAACACCCATGTCTGTCGAGCAACGATCTCTCCAGCCACAATTTACCGTCTATAAAATGAGGGTAATGTAACAGCACCAACCTCGTTGAGCAACTTGAGGATTAAGTGAGATAATGCATGAAAATAAAGCTCTCAGTAGGGCACACAGGGAGCGCCCAATAACTGTCAGAATATAACTGTTAAGCAGCCACTGTATTGCAGGCATTTGTACTTCACAAATACTATCTTCCTTTGGAGGATGAGGGGAGCAAAGCTCCCCTAAAGCAAACAACTTGCCCAAGGTCACCTAACTGGTCTCAGTGATAGGCTGGCGTTAGGCCTGAGGTCCGGCGGGGACACTGACGCTCTTTCCTCCATGTCAAGGTGTCTCCCAGCGCTAATGCAGAGGATCCAGGCCCCAGGCACGGGATGCCGCCTACGGGTCAGGCAGTGCTCGGGATTGCACGCCTTGCATTGCCCCGGCAGCTCCAGGCTGCACCAGCCAGTGACCTTGGGCGAGCTGTTTCACCTCTCCGAGCTCCATCTCCCCCTCTGTAAAACTGGATACCAGTGGGATCTCCCCCGTGAGGCTTCTGAGGTATTAAGCAAGACAATGCGTATCAAGTGCTTAGGAAGATGCCAGGCACGTAGAGGGATCTCGGGGAGTGTGACTGTTGATGATAACGGTGGTGGTGACGATGACGATGATGGCTCTGCCATCGCTGACATCGCCTGTGTGACACACACATGGAAGCTGCCACAAAGGAAGGGAAGTGGTATGTGGTCCAAGACTCTGGTCTTGGCCGGCACACACTTCTGGTTAAACAAAGACTGTTCAGGATGCAACAAGTGAAACAAGCGTGGGAAAGGATGCTACCTACCAGAATAGCGTGCGAAGAAAATGCGTTTTCAAGGCATTGCTTCTTTGTGTGACTTCTTAAAATGTCGGTTGGCGACGAAGCCAGAATTCTCTTATCAAAATGAAATCTGTAGAATTCAATTTTCAGCTCAAACAATGTGGTTTATACAAAGCGCCACCCTTTCAAGTCAGATGAGGAAATAGAAAACTGTTCTATAATGGACATATTGTTTGCACACAAAAAACCATATGAATCCATGTTTCATGCCAGGCCTCATTTGGCATCTTCAATAAAAGGGGAAAACTCTCTTTTCTCCAGGGGAAACCCCCAAAGCAGACTTCAACACCACATCAATGGTCCCTTTTGCTCCTCCCAAAATGTCAGAGGACCACATCTACCTCTTTGCTCCCTGGGACACCAGGTTGCTGGGAGACACGGACCCAGCATTTATGGCCATTGGTCCATTTCATTAAACTGAGAGAATGACTATGTATTGGTCCCCTCAGTGGTGAATCAGTTCTAAAGAAATGTGCTGAGACCCCATTAATTGTGCATCTAGGCACTGTGAGGATGCCTAGTAAGGTGGGTAAGACCCCATCTTGACCTCATGCACTCATCAGCCCACAGTGTGGGGAAAAGGCAAATCTGTATTGTCACAACCACGCATGCAACCAGCAGTCTTCACCACTGCTTTACAGAGTGCCTACTGTGTGCAGGCCCCGTGCTGAGCATGAAGGAGAGAGAAGCTTACTTCCTGTCCTCAGGAAGGTCAGAGCCCAAGTGGAATGAGAGAGAGCCTCTAATTGGGAACCAGAGAAGAGTCTTTGGAAAGGCCTTAAAAGAATGCACAACTCCACCCATGGCCATGCTTTCTGTCTGGGAACCAGGACCCGGAGTCACCAGGCGAGGTCTGATCATGGGTTGTAATCATTGGCTGCTCAGGGATTCATTACTTACCCCTGAACTCGCAGCCGCTGCAGGCCGCGCTGGACGTTTAGGCTCTCAGCCCTCCCTTCCTTTCAGCTCCTGGTTTCCTATGAGAATTCCCTCTTTGCAAAGACTTATTTGGAGACAGGACACAACTCTCTTCAAGGAAATAGAGGGGCTTCATCATCTCTCTCCCTGCCCAGGTGTAGCCCCCTAGAAAGGACTCACTGAAGAGGAGACATTAGAACGATTCCAACCGGGTTAAGAACAGAAGGAAGTCTTCCAGGGTGAGGAAACAGCAAGCCAAAGGCCCAAGGCAGGAGCGAGTTAGGATCAAGGAACCCAGAGTACAGTAGGAATATAGAGATGAGAGAAGGGGCTGGGGCCAGAGCCCTAGGGGTTTGGAGTTTATTCCTAAGCTATTACAGAATGATCAGCAGGAGAGGAGGGTGCAATTGTTTATTTTTAAAGTATCCCTGTGGCTGCTGGGTGGAGAATGGACTGTGGAGAGGCAAGACAGGAAGCAGGGAAATTAGCAGGAGGCTATCGCTGTGTCCCAGGAGGGAAGCAGGGATGGTGCCTGCTGGGACTTCAGGGATACGGTGATGCTGAGAGAAAGAGAGAAGATCCGGACTATAATTTACAGGAAATGTCCATTGGACCTGCTCATTGACGTGAGAGGTGAGGGAAAGAAGAATCCAGAGTGACTCCTGAATTTGCAGGTTGAGCAAGCGTATGGAGACTGCTATTTAATGAGTAACAGTGGAAAGTTCTTGGGGGCATCTCAGAGAAGGCCATGTCCAATAAAGGAAAAAGCAGAGTTTTCTTTTGAGCAGGTAAGGTTGGAGGTATCCATGAGACAGCCAAGTAGAGACATCAAGAATATTTTTACATGATACTTTAGCTGGGTGCGCAGGAAAGCACTACAGACACAAATTCTGATGTCATTAGCACATAGATTATAATTAAAGCCACGGACTGGATTGTCTCCTAAGGAGAGAACCAGACAGGATAAAAGAGGTCCAAGGGCTGAACCTCAGGATCCTGACATTTGGAAGTCAAGCCCTCTGGGGACAAGAAGAGCCCTAAATGTGCCGCTCCCTTCACCTCGCGTGCGCCGCCGCTCTGCAGAAGCAGCGGAGGGAAAACCGAAACCGTTTTTAACCTAATTTGAATACTGTATGTACATAATTAAAAACATTTGGCCCCAAAGATTAATAACTCCTTTTACATCTTCCTTTGACAGTCGCTCTGATTTGCCGGGTGGGCCGGGTGGGGCGGGCGCTTTCTGAGTTGATTAACACCTCCACGTTGCTTTGAGCAAAGTGTGGGGTGGCGACAGAAAATGCCACATTGCAGATGCCTGACTCGGGGATGGGACTCTGACTTCGCGCCTCCCGATACAGGCAGAGACTCACTTCTGACGGAGGGAAAGTATTACAAAAATATATATGTAACACATATTCTATTCCTGATTTAGGTCTATAATCTTATGAGCCAGACTGTAATGAATAAAGTTATAATTAGCTGTAGATGAAGAACGCAGCCGTGTTTTCTAGGGTGCACTTTAGGGCTCCGATCCAATCTGCACATTTACAAGCTGTGCTATTTGCATCGACTTCTACGGACTCCGCTCAGAGACAGAAGAGGCTGCATTATTGATGACAGCGTTCACATCTTGCTTATCTCTCTACTACACCCTGTGGGGCGTGGAAGTGCAGGAGAAGGGAACGGCCAGGAAATCCGGAAAACACAAACCCACCCTCACAAATAGCTCCCCAAATAGCAGCATCAATGTCTACTCTATGCCAGGAAACTTCTGGCATTTCCCTCCAGCTAGATAGATGTACAGGCTTGGACTAAACAGATGTAAAGTGATACAAATTGCTGTGATGTTGATGTGCTGTGTGACCTTAGACAAGTCACTTCCCCTCTCTGGACCCTGGTTTTCATCTGTGAAATGAGAAGTTGGGCTTAACTATCCCTAAGGGTCTTTCTAGTTTCAACATCTGAAGATCTGTGATTTTAGGATGCTTACCAGGCAATCTCCTGTAGGACCAGGGCCCCCCCATGCTGACAAAGAGCCTAGCCCCCATTCAACTCTGTGTTTTGATGTGGCATGAAGCAGTATACCAGTAAATGTTTAACAACTGGCTCTCCACTGAAAAAGCTCCGATTTCTAGTGTTTGCCAATTTCTGTGGTGTAAATACTCCCATCATTGGCAGATTTCAACCTACCAACATGATGTCACTGAATACAGAGTTTGGAAAAGATGGACAAAATCGTCTCCCATAAGGTGGCATGCCTACTGAATGAGGCACACCACTCATGGTACGTGTGCGGATAACTGGCAAGTCACCCTCTTTCTCTTCCCTTCTACTTCCCCTAGTCAAAGATTTTAAGTAGGGCTAACACCACAGTTGCAGGTAACAAAGAAAGTGACTCTTATCTTTTGGATAGTTCCCCTTTCATAAAGCTCTCAAGGTGACTGTGGCCTCAAGGTTATGGGCACAGTCTCTGGCCAGCTGCACAGGGTCCAAATTCTGGCCCTGCCACTTACTAGCTGTGTGGCCTTAGTCATGTGCTTTAACTTCTCTGTCAAAGATATCAAGCGGGGATAGTAAACATACCTGCTACATAGGTGTATTAGTCAACTTGGAGCACCATAACAAAAATGCCGTAACGGACTTTTTTTCTTTTTCTCAGCTCTAGAGTCTGGAAGTCCGAGATCAGGGTGCCAGCATGGCTGGGTTCCAGTGAGAACTCTCTTCCTGGCTTGCAGATGGCTGCCTTCTCACATGTTACAGAGAGAGCTGTGGTGTCTCTTACTATTATTATAAGGGCACCATTTCTAACAGGATCACGGCTGCACTCTCATGACCTTATTTAACTTTAATTGCCTTCTTAAAGGCCCTATCTCCAATACAGTTGCATGAAGGGTTAGGGGCTTCAATTTATGAATTTTGGAGGGACACAATTCAGTTCATAGCAATAGAGTTGTTACAAAAATTGGGTTAATATATGTCATGTGCCCAGTACATGGTAAGCACTTAATAGATGTTAGCTGCTACTGTTTTATATATACATATATAAATATATGCATATATATTTGAAGGTAATGGTCAGTTTGAGTTTGGACCACAGAATCAAAGATAACACCAAAAGAAGGAAAAGAAAAGTAACTTTGGAACAAGTTTTGTAAGCCTAGGATTCTATTCTCTTGCAAGAACTTAAGGCCCACCCTGGACCAACAAATATGCAATCTTCTGGTCAATTCAATCCGATTTTTGGTCTAGAAGCTCTGCACTTGGATTTTGCGTTGAGCTCTAGGCAAGTCATCAGTTTGGAGTTAGAAATCTGAAGAGCAACCTTCAGTGTGTCATCAGCTTCATCTCCTTTTGTGAACCCAGGACTGGTAACTGGACCAGCAAAAGACCTGGAGGACTTCCTGCTTCTCTTACCCTCAATTCCAAGACATCCCAGGCCCCACACTGAGAGTTAAACTCTGGGTACGAATCCTTTTAGTCTCCAGGTGAGCTGCAAAAAACATCTGAATCTGCGGCAACTTGAGGTCGCTGCCTCCCCACCCAGCCCCACTGACCTCCATAAATCCACATGAACTTTGGCAAGGAATAAATGAGAAAAAGAGAAGGTTGGATGAGAGGAAAAGTTAGAAAGAGGGAAATGGAATGTCCATCTTTTAGCATCTCCTACTTACCAGGCATGGTGCCACCTACCTGTAATCATCCCAAAAAGGCTGAGAAACATTCTATAGAATTTTCATAAAGTCCAACAATTCTACTCCTAAGTATCTATCCAAAAGAACTGAAAACAGGCACTCAAATACTCACAACAGCAAAAGATGGAAAGAACCCAAATAAATGTGCATTGACGTATGAGTGAGCAAACAGAATGTGACCTGCACATACAATGGAATATTATTCAGCCATAAAAAGGGAATGACATATCTAATACATGCTACAAGGTACCAAAAAAAAAAAAAGGTAAAAATTTTATGCTAACTGAAAGAAGCCAGATACAAATGGTCACATATTGTCTAATGCCATCTACTTGAAATACCCGGAATCATTAAATCCACAGAGACAAAAAGCAGACTGGTGGCCGCCAGGGTCTAGGGGAAGGGGGAATAGCAGCGGCTGCTTAATGGGAACAGGATTTCTTTTAGAGTGGTGAAATGTTTTGGAATTTGATGCAGATGGTGGCTGTACAACATTGTGAATGCAGTAAATGCCACTTAGTTGTACCCTTTAAAATGGTTCATTATATGTTGTGTGAACTTCACCTCGATTTTTTAAAAAGCCATTCACGCTCTGGGTATTTTTGAGTTTTATTTATTTGTTTTAGAGAAATGATTTTAGCTATTCATAGGAAACTCAGAGCTCCATTCAAAACTGGAGACAAGAAGTGACCTTCACATTCTTTCCCTAATCACCAAGGTCCAGGGCTCAGCTCTGGGAAAGGAGAGAAAGAAAGGACTTACAATGAACTCCCCCAATGTGCCAGGAGCAGTGGTGAGTCTTTTACCTACTTCTTTTATTCAGTTCTCACACTTTCCCAGGCATGGTACCCTTGCTTTGTGTTTATTACAACTCTGGTTGATTCTCCCAACAAGCCCGAGGAACATCCGGTAGGGCTATTATTCCCACTTTGCAGGTGGTGAAACTGAGACTTGTAAGTGTCAGGACCTGGTTTGAGATCCAAGTCGGCCTGACTCGGGAGCCTCAGGCTCTCCCATCAGCAGGTATCCCTGATGGCGTCAGTAGAAATCACAGCCAATACTCTCACAGCCACAGCCGTCACCAGCGGGGACCCTGGGGGAGGGGAGAAATGACAAGTGGAGGGGGAGGGGCTGATACTGCTCAGCCACATTTACCTCTCTCAGGCTCCCCCTTCCCTGTCCTGTCCTCTAACCAACAGGGCAGAAATATGGCCCCTACAAGTATAAATGTCATCCTCCGCAACAGTTGGGGTAGCAGTTATTCATTTGAAGAGAAAAAACGCCCCTCGGCAACCTAAGGCCCAGGAGTTGTTAGACTATTTAGAATGGCTGGTGGGTCTTTCGCCCTCCATGGTCTAGGTGGAGGGGTCCTCTGCATCGCATGCTCTGGGGTGCCCTGGTCTTCTAAAGGATGCCCATTTTCTCGGGGTGGGGCTGGGTGCGCTGCTGGGCCACCGGAGGGGGCAGGAGACAGCTTCCCGGCTTCTGGCCTGCACTCTCCCGCCCGGCGATCCCCTTCCCCGTGAGCAATCCCCCCCCCCCCCCCCCCCCCCGCCTCTCCCCCTGCCTCTCTCCCCCCTCCCCTCCTCTCCCCCCGCAGGGCCTCGGCTCACCGGTGCGCAAAGAGGGGGCCCGCTTCCAGCTCCGAAATGCCGATGATTCCCCTGAACACCTTCCCGGCTGCCCAGGAACTTGGCAGGGCTCTACGGAGATCGGTGTCCTCAGGAGCTGCGCCTGAGTCAGATCCTTGCTATGAAACCGCACTGTGAAAGCAGAGGGGACGCCGGCATGCGGATAGCCAGCCTCTAATTCGTGGTTGATTGTAGATGTTTACAGAAGTCAGCAAGGAAGAGGGAGGGAAGGAAGGGGGAAAAGAGTGGAAGCGGTTAAAGGCAGGCACGCTGGAGTTGGAAGTTCTAAGTTTGAGTCTCTGCCCTTGCACTCGCTGGCAGCAGGACCTCAGACAATCACTTAACCTGTCTCGGCTTCAATTTTCTCGCCTGTAAAATGGGGATAAAAATACCTGCTTCACAGGGTTAACCTAAGAACTGTTAAAAAACACACACACACAGAATTTAACTGAGTAAATTTTTAAGGTTTTAATTGGCTTTACTCAACGGTTTATGAATTGGGCAGCATCCAATCTAGCAGTCAGAGAGTTGCCCCAAGGAGCTGCACAAAATGAAAGACGTTTATAGGCAGAAAGGGAACAGGAACAGGAAATTATAGCAGGAAAAAAGGTGGGTTGGTTATTGCAGGTGACTTTCCTTTAGGGGATGGCAGGTGTCTATCAGGCAAATTACCTAAGTAGTGCTAATCAGTCGATTCTTTTTTTTTTTAATTTTTTGTTTATTGATTTTTAGAGGAAAAGTAAAGAGAAAGAAAGGGACATTGATTTGTTGTTTCCACTTATTTATGCATTCACTGGTTGATTCTTGTATGTGCCCTGCCTGGGGATCAAACCTGAAACCTTGGCATATGAAGACAATACCCTAACCAATGAGCTACCCAGCCAGGGCCTGATCAAGTGATTCTTAAATGACTGGTTTAAGATTCCATTTCTGAGCTGAAACTGTAATTAAGTCTCTGTTTGGCAACATGGGGCTTAGCACAAGTGACTCCATTTGGGGCCTATTGTCTTTTTTTTTTTTAAATATATTTTTATTGATTTCAGAGAGAGGAAGGGAGAGGGAGAGTGAGAGATAGAAACATCAATGATGAGAGAGTCACTGACCAGCTGCCTCTTGCACCCAGGCTTTTTTTTAACAGAACTAAATGAAATAACGTATTTGAAGGGCTCGACACATTGCTGGGTAATTAATAAGCACTTAATAAAACATCAGGTATTAAGCAAAGAGAAAGAGAGAAAAGAAGAAAGAAGTGAAAAAAGGTGGTGGGAAGGTGGGGAGGGAAACCCTGACTGAACCCCACTCCACATGGGCCGGGCATTCCATCACCATAACCACATGAAACATACACAGAGTCACAGAAAAGTTCGTCATGGAAACTGAGAGGCAGGGCTACTTTCTGTTTTTCTTGCTCAAATTCTGAGACATAAAGTAAAGAGGCAGAGATAGGATCCTCTCCGGGCTACCCCCAGATTCTAGTTGTTGCCACTTATGTTGCTTTGAAATACACCCAAAACGGCCGGTGTTCCATGGAAGAAGCATCCCCCACAGCACCTGAGAGCCACACAGACACACACTCCCAAGCACAGCGGCACACACACTCAAGACATTTTCAAACGCTCACTTGCACACACTACCACCCCCCAACCTCCCCCCCCCATTCATATGCATACCCAACAAGGTCTGAGCGGCCAAGGTCAACACTTGCCCTTGTGGGAATCCAAAGCAGTTACCCTTTTATCACTTGGAATTGATTATCTCAGCATTCTTTTCCTGACCTCCCCCACCCCCAGACTGGGTCCAGTTCCTCTGCTCCTCGCTGTCAAAGTCCCTGCTCCTTTCTTTCCTGGCACTTGGCAGGATGTGCACGGTTGTTTAATTGGTGCCTGCTTTCCCTCCTACACCCGCTTCTTAGGAACCTGGGGGACCAAGGCTGTTGGGCTCCTGCAGCACCTAGCACCATGCCTGGCATACAGTAGAAGCTTCATAACCACGTGTCAACTGTTGAGATGAAGGAGTGAGCTCACAATAATCAGTCTTTTCAAATGCAAGTTCTCCATGCCTCAGACCCCCGACCTCCCCCCCCCCCCCAGAACCAGCCTCATTGTAAGGCCCTTGACCTCCTAAGATCTCCTAGCCCCAGGCCCGCCCTCTGGCTCTCTCTGCTCTTAGCCTCCCTGGAGCCCAGAACAGCTGCCTGCTTCCTCAGCAGTGACCTTGGAGGCTTCTCTATTGGAAGAGTGGGCAGGGGTCCCACCTGGCATTCCCGAGCTCCGAGCTGGGGTCTTCATGTCTATTATAATTAGGATCCAACTACCCCAGAGGGATCCTCGAGCCAGTGACCCCTTTTCTCTTTTTCCACCTGCCACACTCAGCACTTTCCCTCCCTCCCTTTACACCCTTGACTCAGGCCTCAGATTCCCTTGAAAAAAAAAAGTACATTTCTGCCTTTTTTTTTTTTTTTAGGGGACTCTGCCTGTCTCTAATAAATAGAACATGAGCAACTACTGGTGCCCAACCCTGGAGCAGGACCTGGGGTCTGAGTGAGCCCCAGCAGCTCCCTTCCTCTCCGGCAGGCTCCAGTCAGACCCGCCCCTTCCATGCTGCTCCAGCCCCCACTCCCAGATTTCTGTGCCCTCCCCCTCATTAAATCAGCAGCCATCAGGCTCCTAGAGACAAGGCTGCCCGGCTTCCCAGACCAGAGAGGGCCCAAGGGGTTGATTAGCATATTGTTGCAGGGAAGGAAGTCTGGAGTCATCCCTTTTCCTATTGACACAAAATAGCCTGACCTGAAGGCTCCCCCTACCCCTCCAGCGGGCCAGAAGCAGCCAGGGAAATGAGGACCACTCCCCTGCTGCTTTCCTGGGATAACTCCCATTATCCCCTCCCTTCCTTCCCAGTTCTTTCCCTCTTTTTCCCTATTCTCAGCCTGCTCACCTCCTCTTTCCTCCGATGCTCTCTCCTGTTCTCTCCTTTGTCCCCACTCCTCTCCTCTCCCTTCTTCCACCGTCTTCTCCTCTCCATTCCTCTTCCCTCCCTCCATCTCTCTCCCCTTCTGTCTCTCCCTCTTTCCCCCTCATCTCTCCCCCCTTACCTCTCCCCCCAACCCCCTGCTATCTCCACCTCAGCTCCATCCTTTAAAAAAGCTGCCAACACAGAAGTCGCCAAGGAAAAGCTTCTCTGGCCCTAAAACCCGTGGCAGGCCTGTGCCCCTCACAGCTGGGAGCATTTTCACCGGCCCAGGCTTTGCTCTGCCTGGAAAGCCACTGGAATGACAAATCTTTGGACAAATTACTGATTTCTCATCTAATTTACATCCAATTAGTGTGAGTGAAATGAATCATGTGGTCAGCCCCTCAGGGGAAACATTGAGATAACAAATGCCCAGGGCTTCTTTCCTGGGGAACTGACGGGCCCTGGGGAAGTCCATGATTTACCCCTCGGGTCAGAGGGCCCCTCCCTTCCCCCAGGCAGGTTACCAAGCCCATAGATCAACCCCGCCCCCTCCCTGCAGCCCGGACAGGCCCCAGGGAGTTCACGCTGGTAAAAAAAAAATGGGTGGGTGGGGAGCAGATCTCCCCCTATGGAGACACACATCAGATTAGAATGCAGAGAGTTTTCCGAGCAAGTGCCAAGTCAAGGGCTTGAGGCCCTCATGCATAGAATCTCCACCGCCCTGCGAGGACCTCACGAGGCAGGCGATCCAGGTCTCTGGTCACTCTAAATGGCATTTGCTGCCACTCACTTTGTGCCAGGCCCTGTGTCCAGTACCCTAGAGGGTAGGCACTACGAGGACCTCCACCTTAGAGGGAGGGAAACAGGCTCAGCGAGGACTTGCTCAAGGTTACTCCGGCAAGAAGATGCAGGTCGGAGGTTTTTGTTTTGTTTTGTTTTTTAAAATATATCTTTATTGATTTCAGAGCGAGGAAAGGAGAGGGAGAGAGAGAGAGATAGAAACATCAATGATGAGAGAGTCATTGATCGAGCCCACAACCCGGGCATGTGCCCTGACCGGGAATCGAACCCCGATCGCCTGGATCCTAGGTCGACGCCCAACTGCTGAGCCACGCCAGGCCAGGCGGTTGGAGGGTTTTGAACGCGGGCAGTGCCACGCCAGGAGTCCAAGCACGTAACCATCGTGGAGTCCGCTACATCCATTTTTGTAAAGGAGGAAACTGAGGCTCAGGCGGGTGAAGTCATTGCCAAGGTCGCAGCTCAGTCTGGGCAGAGCAGGAATGGCAAGGCCAGTGTGCTTCCTCCGCACGCACCCGCACCCGCCTCGCCGCTCAGGGCAGGGATGGAGCGCCTGTGAGCCCGGGCAGGTGGAAACCCATTCCAGAGGTGAACGCAGATAAATTATCCCACTGCCGGGAAAAACCCAAACCGAACGCACACCTTGCTGTGACTGGGTCACCACTTGCTCCTTCATGCATGAAGAGCAGCAGACGGGATTCAGAATGTTTTTCTAAAACAAGAAAGATTACCCCGCGACACCGTTTGAAGTGGGAAGGCAGGGGAGCGAGGGCGGGCGGGCGGGGGGCACGGCTTCTTGTCTGAACAGTGCAGGAGCTGCGTGTTTGGGATGAGTTTGCTCTTCCTGTGTAAACTTGTTTCTAGTCTGCTATTTAAAACCTGGCATATGGATGGGCTCTCAGCTTCCAGTACTGGCAGTTCTTAACATTCACAGCGACTAAATAAAAAGGGAATTTTAAAAACCAAATGCAGTTTTACCCCATAACGAGGCAAAGAGAACTACTAAGAAGTTAGCAACTCTGAACTTGGGCCCAGCCAACCCCTCAATGTGGCAGCTTCTCTGGTGCAGGGTGGGGAGGGAAGGGACCAGCATTGTCCCGGTGCCTAATGTAGCCTCACTTTCTGAGCTGGGGGCTTCACCTTAGGGTGGGGTCACATGGAGTAAGGGCATGGTCTTTGCAGCCAGCCAGCCAGGCACAGAAGCCCATCTCTGCCCCTCACTAACTGGTGACCTTGGATATGTTATGGCCCTCTCTGAGCTTCAGTGCCTTCAGCTGTAAGACTGGCCTAAAGTAGGACCCAGCTAGCAGGACGCTGTAAGGATCACAGGAGCTGGCAAAGCGTGTAGCAGGATGCCCGATGCCCAGCACACACCAGGTGTGCAGAGCATTGCCATTATTATCTGCACATCTACGGGGGCAGTGGTGATTACTTTCCTCATTTTTCAGCTTCTGAGATTACAGATGCTGCCTTACCTGGAATTGGCTGTCCAACCCACCTCTTTCAAGGGGCTGCAGATAACCTGTGGTCCCAGGAATGTGGTGAGCAGAGTAGGAAGAGAGGCCTGGGGTGTCTGGGGGGGGGAGAACAGAGCCTGGAGAGAGGGAAGGGGAACTCCAAGGGGTAGGGGACTTAGTTTCTATGGGCAGGAGTGGGGTGACAGGCTCCTAGGGAGAGCAACCAGGTTGATTCCTCTGGGTCCCCAGTAACAACAGCAATTCCTAAGTGTTTAATATGTGCCCTGTATTATTCTAAATGCTTTAGAAGTTTCAGGGTGTTTTTCCCCACATAAGCCTCAGAAGGGCTCATGGAAGCGGTATTCTTATTTTGAATAGAGCAAGGAGGCTCCGGGAGGTTCAGGCGCAAGGTCACACAGCTAGCCAGTGAGTGGCGGGGCTAGGACACCCAGCCAGCAGTCAGGCTCCAGGGCCCGCACCACTGCCTGAGAGACTGCACTGACTGCATGGGTCTTGGCACCAGGGGGCATCCTGCAGCAGAGAGGAAAGCGTTTTACCCAGAGAGAGAGCAGAAATGGCCCCTTTAGTCCAAGTAGGCAATCAAGTCAGCTGCAAGCCTCCTACCTGCTCATTAGGGGCAGAGGCCCCTCAGGCCTATTCCCTACTCCTCACCCGAGCCCCCCCCCCACCAGATCAAGCCCTCTGAAGGGCCATTGAGAGCCCCCACAGAGCAGACCACCACTCCCCAGATGTGTAACTGTTCTGAGTAGAGTGACATGGTGGCTCAGCAGCTTTATGTGGCCTCAGTGTCCTGTTCTGTAAAATGGGAAGATCCTGGCATCTACACTATATGATCATCCATGAGGATTAACTAAAGCAGCTGTGCCTGGCACTGAGTCCCAGTTCTGTTGTCGCCATAATCAGTGAGGAAACAGGTTCGGGGCAGATGAGTGACTCTGAACAGCAACAGATAAGGCCAACACCAAAAATACTGAGTTTGAACACTGCTTGGTCAGCAGAGCTGTGATTGGGGCTGCAGGTGTGTGGGGGTGTCTATGTGGGGAACCCAGTGGTCTGAAAAACCATGACCCCACCGATGTCACAGTTCATTTCTGACTCAATTGCCCCAAACACACTCAGCTCCCCTGCTTTCTTGGGGACCGCTCCCAGGCACCTCACCCAGCTCCCCGTTTCTCCAGAGCATCCCTTGGGAGGAAGAACTTTGTCCTGACTCGGAGATTTGCCCCAGGCTCCGAGGACACGCCTGCTGGGAGCTCCTGCTTCAGAGCCTGCCACTGTCAAGACTTATGGCTGCCTCGTCGCTCCCCCTCGCTGGGTCTGGCTACATCACTTATCTCCCCGACGCTGACCTGCCAGCAGCTGCAGGAGGCTCTCTCCGGTAAGATTTGATTAATGAGGTTCAGCGGCAACAAATCAGTCTTATGGAGCAGCCCTCCCCCTCTCCGGGACACACTCTCACAACAGCCGCTGCATACAAACCGCCCAGTGGGGGTGGGGCTGCCTCCAGCCTCCTGCCAGCCGCCCCTGGCTCTGCACCCCAGGTCCATGGGCCAGCCCCTGCTGGACTCACCCTCACCCACCAGTCCAAACTGCATCCAAGTGCGGCAAGAGGGGCCTGCTTTTTCCCTTATCTTCAAGGCAATAATTATTATAATAGTGTAAATCATAATAGCTACTATTTCTGGACTTGCTGTATGCAAGGCACTTTGCAAAACACCTGGCATGAATTTATTTGATTAATGCTCTCAACAAGCATATGGAGCGGGGATTCTGTGATCCCCGTTTCACAGATGAGGAAAGTGAGGAGCAAGTGGGCTGGTAACTTGCCCAGCGTCACGCAGTTAGAAAGGGGCAGAGCCGGGATTTGAAACTCAGCATCTTGCCTTTAATTACACTCCTAGTGTTGGAAGTTGCATGCCCTTTGGAAATATGAGGAAATCTATGGTCCTTCTCCTTGGAAAAATACAAACATCTATACACACATAGCCACACAATGTCACCATACGCATACCCATCTATCCTGGAGTCACTCACACCTTTCCTCTTCTGGGCCTCAGTTTCTCCTGTGAGGACAGAAGACTAGAGGCACCACCTCCAAGGGTCCATCGCTCTCCTACTCTCTGTGCCAAATGCAGATACTCAAGTCCCGCTTCTCCATCTCATCTGCTCACTCCCATTTGGAAAGTTCTTATCATTGGAAGGCAGAACTGTTTTTCTCTTTGAGTTTCCAACCATTATATGTGCATCACCCCGCCCCACCCTTCTCCTTACCCCGACTGTTTTATTGGAACTGTTTGCTTCTCAAGCAGTTACAGGAAGCCTATGCGCATCACAGGCCGTCCACTCCTCTGCAGCATAATCTGCGCATCATTCAAGTGCATGTCCCTCGGGCCACCAATGACCCCACGTCACCTTCCCCAGAGCTTTTCTGAAGTGGGCATCCTCCTCGAGCCCCACGGCTCCTCTTGCCCCCAGACCACCAGGCCTCGATCCCCACTTTTTCCTTGCAAACTGAAAGGGCTGTGGATCTCCCCCTTTTGTTCCCCTCTTTACCTTCCCCAAAGCCCTCACATCCCAGAAACATTTGTCAGGGATTTGCCAATAATCACTTTTTCATCTGCTAGGGCAAGAGTCATCTTTGCATATAGATGTTTTCTAATAGATGCTGCATTGATTATGTAAAGTTCTTTTGGGAATCGCCTGGCCATTTCTGGGTCCTCACTGACCAGTCCCACCTTTAATACACATCTCGGATCTCCTGGGTCAGGATGCCAAACCACCTGGGCCAGAGGCTGGGGGAGGAGTACAGGCCTCACATGTGGCAGGGACAAATGGCTCTACCCATCTGAGATGGAGTTAATGGCCCACTCTACTTTGGATGGGCTGGCCGAGGAAGGTCCATTTAATCTCAGTATGGCCTGTTCTTCAGTTAGAAGTAACAACAATGGTTCTGATGATAAACATTTTTTGTACTTTGCAGTTTACAAAACAGAGTACTCCTCCATTAGTTCAGACTCTCCTCACAGTGACCGTGTGGGGGGAGGTTATTATTATGCCCACTTTACAGATATGGAAACGTAAGGCACTGAGAAGTGACTTGCTCAACATGACACGGTTCACACGTAGCAGGTCCAACCCTTGAGCCCAACCCATCAGACTGTGAGATTATACTTTTTCCCTCGTATCATTTTGCTTAAAAGCTCGTGTGGGAAGGCGCATTTGTAAGTGGTCTCAGATGTTCCCACTCGTCCCAGTGTCCTCCAAGAGAGTGCAGGGAACGGGATGTGGTTATGTGGAGAGATGTGAATCGCTAAGTGTGGGATATCTGGGAGTGGGTGGTATGTGTCTCTGTGCAGGTTGAGTGTGCGTGTGTGTGAGGATGCGGGTTGGATGAATATGAGCGTGCAGAGTGTAAGGGGGATGAGCTGAGTGTCTGAGTGTGTGCACATGTGGTGTGAGCCTCTGGCCAGCTTCCCCCTCTGGTGGGTTACTCTGTACTTTGCCTTCAGAGCCCAGAGTCTGTGGGTTCTGTAAGAGACTGTATAATCTCACAGTTCAGACACCCTGAACACAGCTCTAAACCCTTCATAACACTGTAACTAAGCTGTGGGAGGGAGATGAAGTCCATCGAGTTGGTCGGGAGCCCCCCATGGCCCAGCCCAGGCGGGCAGACTGCCCTCTCTGCTGCCCCCAGGCTGGCATTCCCTGCAGCAGCTCTGGAGCTTCCCCTGGAGCTTCCTGCTCTGGCTTCTACCTGAACTTGGCATCCCTGCCTGCCAGTTAGAGTCACACATCCCCCTTAACCAGAAGCACATTTTCCAGCTTGTTCTTCCACCAGGCTGGGCTCCAAATGCCTCTTGTGGTTGTTTCCCGAAATCCAATCCAACCTCAAAGCATGAAGATTTGCCATTATTAAAGACGAGCAAGAGCATATGCCCGGGGCTCTGGAGAGAATTTCTAATGAGGATTCCAGAGATCACAGTCGGCTCAGGCGCCTCGGAATCCTATGGGCCCTTCACAGCCACGGAGCCCCTAATTATGCTCCCTGCACATCTCGAGTGCCCACTGCCACGCCTTTGTCACGTGGCTCCCACAACACGAGTCTGTGCGATGTAGAGATGGCGTGTAAAGTCGGCATATAACGGGAAAAACCAGGTATGGGCAAAATTACCCTTACAGATCCCTTAGGAGGGAGATCAATGTTCCTTCTCTCAGTAAGTCCAGCACAGCCGGCTTTTCTTCAGCCTGGGAACAAATCGCTTTTCTTTGGGTTAAACGCCAGATGAGGTTATTGGCTTGATTTGAGGGACCATGTGGACCATGTTACATGACAAACGCATGTCTTTAAACACTAGAATCATCTCAGGTGACAATCTCAGAAAAAGAGGTGCAGAGATCCTGAAAGCCATTGGAGAAACAGCAGGATCCATGTCCCATCTCGCGCTCGCTCTGGGGCATAGCTCTTTGAGCGAACTGGGGGTCAGATGACCCACTTTGTTCTCCATACACACTCTGTTGTCATTACTATTGCGCTGTGTGCATATACATGGTTGAATTCAAATACGTGAAGTGCAATCTCCCTGGAAAAGTCATTCCCTGCATTACAATATGTTTACATCCTTCACAGCTCCTACTTCTGCATTCTAAATGCCACTTCTTCCAGGAGGCGTTCCCTTAGTGCCTGGCCCGA
Organism: Miniopterus schreibersii; assembly: GCF_964146895.1. NCBI lineage: Eukaryota > Metazoa > Chordata > Mammalia > Chiroptera > Miniopteridae > Miniopterus > Miniopterus schreibersii. The sequence goes on from NC_138109.1 coordinate 22,143,951, forward strand.
AAGTGGTGCCTCTAACTCCAAACTCCCACAGTACCTAACCTGTACCCATCTGAAAACCAGTGTCACCCTGTGTCTCAAGTCATAGTAATTATGTACATGTCTCATTTCACCAAATGTGCCATGAAGTCCTTGAGGGCAGGATCCTCATCTGTACCACCTCTAGGGTCCCCACAGTGCTTAGTCCATTGGCTCCCCATATACCCTTTATCAATAATTGTTGATGGAAAGAATAGATATATAAATGAGTGAACTACAAAACCAATGCATCTTGGGAAATGAAGACAGCTGTCTGTTGCTGACACAGAAGTTCTGTACTCCCGGACTCAGGGCAGGCTGGAGTGAGGACTTCCATTTCGACCTGACCCCATAGACTGCATGCATTTGGGGACTGTCTCTCCCTGCCTTCTTCAATCCCTTGCCCCCCAAGCTGCCTTTCCTCCTACACCCCTCCCATTCTGAAGCACTGTATGGAGCACATCTGTCCAGGCAAAAAAGGTGGAAGCCTCACCCCAGCGCCCTGCCGGGTAGGAAAGGCAAACGTTAACATCCCTATTTACACATGAAGAAACTGAGGCTCAGAGACATGTGTCTGGCCTACAGTTATATGGTTAATGAACAGCAGGGCCTGGATTTGTGCGAACCAAACTCATTTTTTCTTCTCTTTCTATTTAGTCACATGCTGCCTCTGGATAGAGATGCCATTCTGTTCATAATGAGGGCCCAGTTACTATGGATAACCCCACCCCTCCCAGACCAACGAGAGGCCAATGGATGGTGTCCTGGTGACTCTTGTCCCATTAGAGTGCACTTCTGGGAAATAATTTTAGAGGCTCCCTGCTGAAGGGCAGAAACCCAAAACACACCTGTGATACAGTGGCAGCAACTCCAGGTGTCCCCTACAGATGCCAGGTTACCTACCTGCCCCCTTTGCCCCCAGGTTTCTTGAGGTGCTGGGATTGCTATGTTTTTTCCCAGGACCTCGGCACCCAGCTCCAGAGCATCTACCACTGGCTGGGTCCCCCTTCCTTACTCCCTCCTCCCACCCATCTCCTGTGGCCAAAGATTGTCTGCAGTCTCCCGAGGGATGGCACAGCACGAGGACTAATTGTTCAGAAGTCACTTAATGGCTCTGAGCTTCATTTCTTCATCTGTAAAATCAGGATCATAACGTCACATCCAACGTTTGCTGACCTGAAGCCAATGACATGTGCAGCAGGGGTCTCAGCTCAGACCTCATTTCACTGGGCTTCAGCCAGCTAAGGTTCACAGTCAGGCCTCCTAGACTCCACTCTCAGTTCCTGCACTTAGTCACCAACTGGGTGATTCGGGGAAAGTTACTTACTACCTCTGAGCTTCAGATTCCTCACCAATAAAATAGAGATAAAAATAGTACCTAACTCGTGGGGTGGCTTTGCCATGAAATGAAGTAATTCACACTAACAGCTTAGCACAGTGTCTGGCACTTAACCAGTACTCAAGAAATGTTACCCACTAATTATTAGCCACTATTAATTATGCCAGCAGAATGGTGGGCATGTCTGGAAGGAGCTGATTTGCATGAGGTTTTGACTAAAGTAAATGAGATATTGTCTCGGGTGCTGGTCCTCGGGCTGCCTGGTGTCTGCGCCCTGTTGAGGAGTAGGCAGCAGGCAGCATGGAGGTGAAGGAGCCGTCCTCAGGTACTTGGGTCAGTGGATCTCCAGGGAATCTAAGATATGCATTTATTGAGCAGCTACTATGTTCCCAGGCCTAGGGGTGCTGAGGATTGAGTGGTGAACAGGAGACACAACCCTGCCCTCATGGAGTGCACAGCCTGGTGGTGCTTCTGGGCCTGCACACCCAGAGGCACCTCCCAGGAGCAAATCTTAGAGATTGTGAGTGGCCCAGCACAACACAGGCAGGGTGATATACCCCCTCGATGAGTCCCAGGCTGCAGACATTCATGGAGGAGTCTGCAGGAGCAGAACACCAGAGGACAGTTATTGAGCTCACACAAGACACCCCAGGAGGCTCCCAGAAATAACAGAGACATTCTGCAGGAGGGAGCATGAGAGAGAATAGGGCTATGATGGTTGAGGGGCCACATTATTACCTAAGGCCAGTGAAACTTGGGGAAACAAAAGTGGAAATGGGGTGCTACTTCCTCAGTAAGGGATGGTTCATGCCCCTGGCAGGGCCCTCCCGCAGACACAGGCTCACTCAACACCACCACCCCCATTCCTCTGCACAGCCAGCACACACTGAGCTCCCCACAGAAGGTCACAGGGACACACAGCACAGGGCACTCAGCAGGCACGTACCTCACAAACCCTGCACAGGTCAGAGTATCCTCTCTCCACCACCTCCCACCCCTGTTCCCCCTCCCCTCTCCCCAGCACCCTGTGGGCTTTCGGGCCTGACAGGCCCAGGCCCCAACCCCAGCTCTGCCACTTAACTGTGTGACTTAAGAGAGTTACTTAAACTCTGTGGGCCTCAGTTTCCCTTTTCACAAGGTTGCTGTTAGGATGAAATGAGCTCATTCATGTAAAGTCTTTAGCTCTGTACAGGTATCCCCAGCTTTTCCAAAGTTCACTTTACACCACTTTGCTTTACGAAAGCCCTAAGTTAGTACCTGTTTTTGCTAACCAAAAGAAATCCAAAGATTTTCACTTTTACAAAAAAAAAGATGACAAGCGAAAATAATGGTCAGTGGTGGTTCTGCAGCAAGCGCCCGGAGCGGGGACAGTGGCAGCACGGAGCTCCTTCCCTGGCTACACTCAGCATCTCAGCACCAACCCACCATAGCTGTGAGCTGTGTCTGGGAACATCTGCACTTTGTCTCGAGTTATTTGGGCATCTGTTAGCAAGCTGTGTCCTAAGGTGGCTGCTTCTTCCCTTTACACCATTTCGGCTTGCAAAGGTTTCATAGGAACGATCTACTTTCGAATGGTGGGGGAAATCTGTACCTGGCACATATTCGGTGCTTAATAAACATAAGTACCTTGCTTACACCCCACCCCGGAGTCATAGACACATCTACCCCCCACAAACGCTGGACCCCGAGCCTGCTACCGGTCACACAGCACACACAGCCCTGGGCCACACAGTGTCCAGCCTGGCAGATCATCCCACCAGGCCCGAATCTCACCACACACACCATCCCAAAGCCCCCGAGCCTGGTCCTTCTTCTCATAGGTGGTCCCATGGAAAGACCCGCAGAGGCGGTTTTGCCAGGAGCGCCCATAGGGCCTGAGCCCCCAGAGGCCGCCCAGGAGCAGCTCTGCAGAAGGGGGCTGGGCTGGGCGGCCTCACACCCAGGGATGTTTCTCTCCCCTCCTGCCCATCCCAACAGGACTCATTCAGGACTCCAGCCTGCAGCTGCCACCCGACCTTCCCCCCGGCTCTGCTCCTCTCAGCCTCTGTTATCTCAACTACTTTAAGAGAGTTCTCTTTTCTCCCCCTCCGATGCTAATCTCTCTCCATAAATCATACCCTCTAATCTTTTCATCACCTTTCTCTGATTAAAGCAGCCTGGGGGTTGGGAGCCACAATCCTCAGTGACTAAAATGCTTTGATGTCCAAGCACAGGCCTGAGGCTGTGGCACTGGCTGGCGGTCAGGCGACACCCACCCTCCCCGTGTGGCAGACCTGGCACAGGCACCGTCTACACGGACACGTTCCTGAGTTGTCCTGTGCCAGCGCGGCCCGGCACCTCGAGGATTTCACAGATCTCTTCATGAATATTTCTCACTACATACTGGATGTCATTATTCTATTGAGAATCAATTAGCCCAAATGTTGTTATGACAGCTACAGAAAAATGATATTTTTAGCTTTGCTTTATGCAGCTCTGTGTCTTCACAGAATTATTGAAAACCTTAAAACTGATCTAGTGGCGACAAGGGCCTCAGTGGCAGGCCGGCGGCGATTGATCTGGGACCGTGGGATGTGGGGAGTGCGCGCGGGCTGTTCCCAGTGAGGCGGGGGCGCGTCAGAAATGACTCCCCGCGCGGAAGGCTAAGCGCGACCTTGGCACGGTATGGACCCTGCCTGAACCTCAGCTTCTAACCCTGTAAAATGGTATTAGAAATCATCCCGAGCTTTAGTGCTGCGGTGCGGGTGGCATGAATGATGCATAGAAAGCGCTCAGTGGGCCTGCGGCAGCACCGCAGCAGGTGTTTGATGTGTGAGCAGCGTCGGTGCCTCGTGATGAAACAGGAGGGCCCCGGGCAAGGCTGCCTAGGTTTAAGTCCCGACTCTGATACTTGGTAGGCATGTGACCTTAGACAGGTCTCTTCACCTCTCTGTGCCTCAGTTTTATCATCCATAAAATGGGAGTTAACCGCACCTACTTGATAATGTTGTTGGGAGGAGTAAATGAGCTAATATAAGTAAAGCATTTAAAAATCCCTCCTGGCTGAAAAAAAAAAGTGAACTCTTTTTAAGGCAGGGTGGCTATCACTGTCATCAGCCACCCACCTTTGTTCAGCTGACCCCCGTAGTCTGACATCTTTCCCTCCCCTCCCTGCGTATTCAGATCCTCTCTATATTAAATCTAGCTCAGCTATCACCCCCACTGCTATGCCCGACAGACACCGGGGTGCTGGTTCCAATGATCACTGGGTGGCCATGGACAAGGCAGTTACCCTCTTTGTCTTTGGCACCTCAGAGGTCCAAAAAGGATAATAATTTCTGTACCCCTCAGACAAGGGACTGGCCCTGTCCAGTTCTGAAGGTGGGTGGGCAAGTCCTCACTCGAACACCTGTCCCCCTTGGATAGCTTCGAAAGATCGCCTGCACAGGTCCCCCCCGCCAGGAGCAGTTTCACAGGTTTACAGTACACAGGGAGCAGTTTTATGGGAAAGAAAAAAAAAGTCTTTGGCCAGGAGCCCCCCCCCCCGGCCCCCCGAATAGAGTGGAGGGAAGAGGAGTTCCAGGATACGCCCCCTCCCCTGCAGCATGTGCTCCGCCAAGATGTGAGCTGGTGTCAGAAAAAAAGATGGGCTCATCTGAACACCTTTGCTTCCATCCAGGTCACGCCCCGCTCTCCTGTCCGGTAGGTTTTGTGCAGCTGGAATTTAACAGCACCTGATGGCTGACATCTTTCAGCCGAGAAAGGGCCAGAGGAGCAAGCTGGCAGAATCCCCCAGGGATGCCCAGTGTGCCCTGTACCCCGTGCTCGCCACCCCTGGCTCTCCGCCTGCATAAATCCTTGCTGTGTTCTAAGGCTCAGGGCAAATCAACCCTCATTTATGCAGCCTCCTCAGTCCCTTCATTTGAGATTACCTTCTACCTCTGCTGCATGGCGCCCGTCACGCTCTCTCCGGCCACCACCCTAGCCCCTATCACAGCTGCCACCTCTGGCCCCAGCTCTTTGTGCGCAGCACTGTCTCCCCCGCTGGACTGTGAGCAAACGGGACCAAGACTCGGCTCTTATGTGCTGAGTGTTTTCTGCTGTCTCCCTTGTCTCGTCACCACACTGTTTCCAGGGCACAACTGTTCTCCCTGGAGACTGTTCCACCCACTGCCACCCCCTCTTTGGCCTCTGGAAGAACACCCTGCCCCCCAACCTTGTGTCCAAGGTCACCTTGAACAACCATGTGGGCAGTGCACTGCACAGCTCTGGGCGCCATCCATGCAGACCATGATGGAAATGACGCCCCCGTGAGCCTCGGGGGCTCTGCCTGTGCTCGGGCCCTGCCTGTGCTCAGGCCTTTTAAAGACTTTTCATGGTTCTGGATACTCTGACTTCTGAAGGCCCATCCCCTATAAAAACACACGCATATACTTCAGTTGGTATCATTTCTTTTTGTAAAAGTATTCGGGAAAAAATTTTACAATTTGACTTTTGAAATGTGGCTATGAACAGCTAATTCATATTCAGCTATATTTTCTCAGCAGTCATTCCTCAGGATTCTTGAGAAAACAGAGAATTGAATCTGCAAACTGGTTTCAAATGTGAAGCAGCTTTTTATGAATTTAACAATTAACAAAGTTGACCTAATGTCTTACAGACATTTCATTACACTCCTATTCTTTTTCACCCTGCAGTTTGCTTTTTATTTTGGAATCAATAATCATTTCTTTCAGAAATCAAATATTGTCATAGGCCTCAAGCATGAACACAGGTCCTTCCCTGTGTCTCCCCGGATGACAGAGGCCAGTCCATAATTTTGAAAGACTCTTTACTGAAGGGTTCCTAATATACACAAGGTTATATGCCTCCTTTTATTCTTGGATCTAAGCATAATTATTCGCAGCCTCCCCCCATTTACTCTCTAGGGTGTGCCAGTCTGGACCATCAATTGTGTGGTCACTGTGAAATAGGGGGAGAAAGTACCATAGAGAAAGCATGGCATAGGCCCAGCCCTGCCCTGTCCCTTTCAGGACAGGCTTTCGGCCATCCTCTTGGCCTGCTCCCACATGGCCCAGGGAAGTTCACCCTCCCCTCCACCTCTGGAAGTGTTCACCACATCTCAGAATCCAGAACAAACTTCCCCTGACGCCATAGACAGAAAGTCTTTTTCTCACCCCCATCCAATGCCTGCTTTCCAACAGCCTCATTTCCTGCCACACGAATGACATCTTTCTCAGAAGACTGACAATGGACATTTTCATTTCCTTTTGTGAAAACCCCACTCCCGCCCATAACGATATGCTTTGGCCCTATGACCCCAACAATACAATTGAAAAATAGTTCCACGTTGATACACGTCCCAGGGTTTTAATCTACATATCTTGAAATCTTAAATCTTTCATGGAACAAGGCAGAATATCAATCAGTTGATCAATTTCTCTTTTAGCACCAATCAGATTATATTATGATTGTAACCATGGGTCCCCCTCCCTGGACTGTGAGTTCTTGGAGAGAGGTACAGGTGCCCCCTTCATCTCTGCGTCCTCACTGCCATTCCCAAGCTGGCACACAGAAAGGCTTCCCGAAGGATGAATAAATATGATAGCAATTTTCTATCAGGCTGTGAGTTCCTTGGGAACAAGGACTGTGGTTGCTCATTTCTGTCTCCACCATAATATGCGATAGCCCATGGCAGAGGCTCATTGGAGGGCAGAAGCTCCTGCAACATTTGATTGAATAGTGAGTGGATGGATGGATGGATGGATGGATGGATGGATGGATGGATGGATGGATGGATGGATGGGTGGATGGGTGGATGGGTGGATGGGTGGATGGGTGGATGGGTGGATGGACGGACGGACTCTGGAATAAATGGTTGGATAAAATGGATGGTTGGATGCATCCATGGTTATCAGGGCCATAGTAGCTCAGTTCAATTTAATGAGCCTGTCTTAGGAGGCTCCTGTGCAGCTCTGTGCCAACTGCTGGGTGGACAACTTGGTCCTTGCCCTTGAAGTGGTCCACCATCTCCCTAGCATCATCCCCAATAGTTGCTGTGTCACCTCAGCTAAGCCGCCCCCTGTTCTGGTCCTCGACTCTGCATCTATAAAATGCAAAGTTGGAAAGAGGTCATCAATCCTCTCCTGCTTTAACATTTTGAGTTATATGAGTTGCTGAAGGTCACCCCTACAACCCTACTGTAAATACTCCCCATCCTTTGGGTAGGATAACACATTTAAGCTCACTAATCCTGACACAAAACCCCACCTCCTTGTCTAGCTTCCACAAAATCACAGAGAACATGTCATGATTTTGTCACTTTTCTGAAGATGTGTGGGTCCACACATTCCTGTAACTCACCTTCTTCCTGCCACCCAGAATTCCTTCACATTTTTCCCACGTTAAAACCCAGCCCACCCTTCTAGGCCAGTCCTCTCCTCCAGAATGCCTTCCCTGCTCCCTCTTTTGGAGTGCCCTACCCCTCCTGGCACCCCTCCTGGAGGCTCAACACCTGTCTGTGTTTCTGCAGGCCCCATCTCCCTGGGGTGATCAGATTTCCTCTGTGGGATGGTGAGTTCCCAGGGGGCAGACAAGAATATCTCTACACACTCCTCTCTCCCTGCAAGGGGCTTGTTCAGGGCTCTGCACACAGTAGGCACCACTGAATATTTATTATACAGACAGCTGGGCAGTGATTTTTATTCTGTTGCAGAATGATAGTTTATAACCAAGTAAATGTTCGCAAATGATTGTAAGATTTTTTTCAAAAGCAGATCACAAAACAGCAAGTGTTATAGATACAACATTTTAAAAAATGTATCTGAAAGAATGTGGGGAGATGTGTGTACACCCAAGATATTCATTCATGGAGGAAGATTTGGGGGGTGACTTCTTTTCTTCATCCAGCATAGCTGGATTTTTAAATGTTCTAGAATGAGCATCTATTACTTTCAGAATGGGAAAAAGGAGAAAAGCTATTTAACAATAAATAAGTAAATGTTTGCTCAGTGAATGAAAGAACTGGGCTCTAGTGTGTTACCGGAGAGTCTAATTTGAGCTGGATCTTGGAGTGGAAGTCATCCTCTGCCAGCCAAGCGCCCCTCCCCACCCAGCCATTGACACTGGAACCCCAGAGGTTCCTAACTGTGGCATTGCTCCTAAAGACTTTGCAGTGGGAGTCACAGTGACACTGCCTTTGCTGACAGCAATGGTCACAACCCCTCCATATATACAGCACTTTACAGTTTACAAAGCATTTTTACATATACTTCTTCACTTTCTCCTTACAACCCTCCAAAGCAAGTATTAATGCCTCCTAGTAACAAGAGCAAACTGGGGCCTAGAGAGAAACTGAAGAGGTCAAGGTCAAGGTCAAAGTCACACAGCTAGCAAGGGATAGAACCTTCTACTCAAGCCCAATCCTCCTTCCTCCAGTGCGTATAAATCTCCTGGCTCAAGGATCAGGCAGGGTATCTCCAGGAACAAGGCACCACATTTCTTTGTTCCCAAGTGGTTCGTCCCCCAAGCTAACAGGTTTTGGGGGACTGGCATTTTCTGCCTGGAGTCTGCAATGTTCAGGAGCACTCCAAGGAAGGTCCCCCCAGAAGCAAACTCTGCCTGAGGGAGCCTGTCTGCCAGGCCCCTATCCACCAGCGAGGCAGCCGCAGCAGGGACAGCAGTGGGCGGGGAAGAGAGCGGCTAGGGCGCTGGAGGAAACCGAGTTTCTGCCCCGGACGCAGGCAATGCTGGAAGCCGCTGCAACCCTGCCTCCTGCGGCAGACTCCGGGCTTAGCTTGCACTGTGCCCTGGAAAGAGCACAGCGGCGGCCCCCAAAGCCTAGGCGGTTCACCACCAGGAACAACATCCCATTCCGGGGGGGGGGGGGGGGGGAGGAGAAGCAACCTTCTGACCTTGACGTGGCAAGATCCTGAGAATTTCCCATATGCTCCCACCATCTCACCAACAGGCCATTTCTCCCCCTCCTCTTCAGACCTCGTGTAGATCCATTGGGAGGCATCTAAAAATTAATTACATTTTCTTTATAAAATATAATTATGATAAGAAAAAATACATAGTAGGGAAGATATTAAATATTGAGCTTGTATATAACTTCCAAATTAAGTCCTTTCAAATGTTTTAATAAGAAACTTGAGTTGGCTTCTGGAAACATTTTTTTTTTTTAATATCAGGTTTTATACTGGAAATGATTACACACAATTGATCAAATGATTCTACACAAATAATCAAAATTTTTAATGAGGATCTTTTCAAATTCTCGACAGGGGCCATCAACAAGATAGTTTGTTCTCCCGTGTAAGTGATAAAATATTTAAAACCATTTTTAAACAAGTATTCAACACAACAATTGCAATTATATTTATAGACTCGGTTAGGTTTTTATTGGCAAAAGTAATGTTGGAATTTCTTGCACTAAAGCAGATTGTGGGATCTAATCGAACTTTTTCATACGAATTGTTTCAGGAGATGCAGCTCTAATCTGCAGACCAGGCGTGCACCATTAGAGCGGTCCGGCTGAGGGGGGCCTGGATGCCTCTAGAAGGGCAAAGCAGGCAGAAAGGACAGAAATATCCCCAAACAGGTGAAACAGATATCCAGGGTCACTGCCGGAGCTCTACCACTCCCCACCCTCAGCCTCCTTGACCCTACCCTGGGCTGGCGACACCTTGGACACATAGAACACAAACTCCAGCCATCCCACCGGATCCCCTGTTCACCATGGACTGTGGTATACTCCAAAATCGGGTTGAGGGGAGAAAGGGGGTACACCTCTTTGATTGCATCCAGCCCATTCAGACTGCTGACTACTTAAAGGAACCTCAGGGTGTCCCCTCTTAAGTCCCTCCAGGGAACCCAAGCCTGGACTGCTCCCTGCTAGAGACAACCAGCCCAGGAGTCCTGATGCCCCAGGACGGCCTGGCTACTCTGAGGGCCGGTGGGGATGGGGCAGATATTCCCTGGCAGATCAGGTGGGTGGTTCTGGCTTAGAGGTCCCACCTGGTAAGAGAGGCTGGAAGGTCAGGCATTTCCCAGGAGGGATTCTCAGCCAGCTTGGGACTGGGTGGAGAGCCAAGACTGGGAGCAGAAAGCCCAGGGGAACTGAGGGGAGCAAAAAGGAACACTGGGCCAGGGCCCCCAGCTTGTCCCAGGTGGGACCCAAGAGCCCTTCGCTTCTACTCTCCTGTGTATCCAAGGACCTTCTGAAAGGATCTGGAGGAGCACTGGGGCCAAGGATCATCCAAACCACCACCCCTGGGAATGTGAGGCGCCAGCCAAGCCCTGCACCCACATTGTTTCTGCTGAAAGGTGGGAAAGGCAAGGAGGGAAGATGGAAGAGGAGGGCCTAGGAGAAGCGGGATGAGAGGGGGAGAGGGAGAGAAACAGATGCAAAGACAGATGGGGAGAGACGGAGAGTGGGGCTTGGGGAGGAAGATTGATGGAGAGGGGCACGCCTGTGGGGGGGGGGGGAAGAAAACGAAGGAGTCCGCCTGGGTTCCTCAAACACTGGAGGCGAGCGCCCTTTGGAGAAGTCGCGCTCGGCGGAAACGCGAACTCCAAAGGCAAGTGCAAATGTAAAGAGGCCCTGGGAGCACTTTGTGCAAATATCAGGCCGGGAAGTGCTGCGCCCGCGAAGCTGCCGGGCACCTCGGCGGCCCCGCGCCCCGGGCGCAGCTAATTCACTTTGCCGGCACCTCGGCGGGCGGGGCGGGCGCGCGGGGGCGCGGGGCGCGGGCGGGGGCCAGGGGCCGCGGCCCGGCTGATGCAGCGCCAGACAGATCAGCAGAAGCGAGGCGGGGGCTGCGGGGGGGGGGGGGGGGGGCGCCGGGAGGACGTCGGGGAAAGAGCGCTGGAGATGCCCAGGGCAGAGCGGTGGGCTAGGACCCGGGCTGGAGCTCTGCCAGGTGGAGACTTTGAGCAAGACCTCCTGAGCCTCAGTTTCCCCGTCTATAAAGCAGGAAAATAAAGCCTTTCTTGTTTACCTCAAAGGGTGTTTGTGAGGCTGAAATCTGAAAGGGTTTGGAAAGCAATTGAGCTCATAAATGGTAACTAATGGTGATGATGATAATATAATAAAAGTGCCTGTCACTGTTCTAAAGGCTTTACGTATATTTGCTCTTCTAATACTCTCAACGACTCTACTTATGCCCATTTTCAGATTTTAAAACTGAGGCACAGAGAGGTTAAGTCACTTATCCAAGGACACACAGACAGTAGCTAGCAGGTGAACCCGGCAATTTGGCTCCAGAGTCCATGCTACGCTGTAGTATAGGGGCACATTTTATTAATGCCCACATTTTACAGTTGAGGTAAAGAAGTTTCAAAAGGTTGGGGCCTTGCCCTATGTCCCACAGGCAGTAAGTAGCAAAACCAGGATCTGGGCTTTCGGTGGAAAGAACAAGGAGTGTGGGGCATGTAGACTGAGGTTCAACGTCTTGTTCTGCTACTATGTGATTATTTCACATTATGTGATAGGGAACGTTGACCACCCACAAGGTTACTGTAAAGATTGAATGAGAAAACGCATATGAGAAGCCTGACACACAGTTGGGGCTCAGTAAATTCATTTGGTCAGTATTTATTGAGCTCTGTCCTGGGTCCTGAGGACACAGCGATGACTGAGACAGAGAAGATCCCTGCCCTAGGGATCTTGCCTTTTAATAGGGAGACAGATAACAAGTAAACAACTCATTACAGATTGTGACTAAGAAGACCAGGAAGAAAATGAAGAGAGCACTCTAAAAGATTCATATAGAGAAACCAGCTCAGAGAGATCTGGGAAGGCCTCTCGGAGGAGGTGATATCGAATCTAAAAGACAAGATGGAGCTAAGCAGGAGAGGGGCTGAGAATTGTGTCCCAAGAGTCAGGACAGCCAGTGCAAAGGCACTGAGGCAGAAAAGAGCTCAGCATGCTCCAGGAATTGATGGCAGAAGCACCGTGAATGGGGAGGACAGAGGCAGGCAGGGACTGGTCTGCAGGGCTGCATAGACTATGGCTTTTATCCGAAGCTCAATGGGAAGCCATTACTTTTAAGTAGGAGTGACATGATCCAATTTACGCTCTCAGAAACCACACTGGCTGCCAGCTGAAGACTAGAGAGGAGCGAGAGTGAAAGCGGAAAGTTCTAGGAGGCGTGTGTCTATCCAGACTTGAACCAAGAAGTGTCAGTGGAGATGGAAAGATAGGAATGAATGCAAAAATATTTTATTATAACACAAATGCTAACTGCCACCCACCTTTTCATCACTGATCAGCACTATCTAGTCTCAGACTCAGTTTCCAGGTTTAGTAGAATGGGCTTCACCAGTTCCACTGGGAACACGGGACAATGGCCCCCCAAGATCTTTAGCTGAACCCCCTGTCCAGTTGCTTCTTAAGCTGAGTTGGGGATCAGGCTGGCCCACTGCCCTTCAAAGGCTATAGACCACAGGCAGGTCTTGGGACTGTGGGCACTGACCCCAGCACCAGAGACCAGCTAGCTCTCATTCCTCCCCTTCCGGTGCGCAAGATTCAGTTCATGAGGGAGAAGAAATTATTGGCCAAGGCCCCTGCCTTCAAGGTAGAGTTTTCTGGGGAACAGGTCACTCTGGAGATCTCAGGAGAACAAACTGGGGATTATCCTGTTGTGTTTCTTTAAGCATTTGTTGTTGAAATGGAAGTTACAATCCAAGCTCATTTGAATAACAGAATCAGGAAAAACACCCTCTAACCAGGAAAATGAATATTCAACATTCCCACCTTATCTTCTTTGCTTCGTAGGGCTGTTTCTCAGCTGCATATTAAACGGCCCCTTCATGTGAAGCTGGCAGAGTGGTGGTTTTGCAAGACAGGATGCTGCTGGGCTAAGGTGCTAAATTCAGAACAGAAGTCACTCTGGGCCTCCAGGATTTCAAAGATCTTACAGGGACAGGCCACGCGCCAGGGGGAAGGTAGAAGGACTGGGAAAAGTTTGGATCAAGACTGTGGAGGGTGTTAAGTGAGAACTGAATGTTTCTGACCAGCTCTCACAAGCCCCGGGGCCAAGCTGCCCCGGCTCTGGTGGGCACAGAGGGAAATCGCCAAGAGAGGAGCATCTGACGCATGGATGTCTCAGATGGTAGCCCGGCGACACGAGTGCTGTAGGCGCCCCTGCAGAAATCCCACAAGTTGGGTTTACATCGAAAACTGCAAGTTCCCTGGATTCAGCTGGCCTTTGGGAAACAATCAAGATGATGTTCTCTTTCACCCACTTTTCAAGCCACACTTTGTTTGATCACCACTGACCTCAGTATCCAGAACCTACCACGGTTCTCTCAACATGACACTAACTTTCCTGGCTCCTTGCCTTTGCATTTGCTGTGCTTTCTTCCCAGATGCTTTTCCTTCCAGTTAGACTCCCAGCAAGTACCTGCCCCATGTCACCTCTGCTTGTATTTCCTGACACCCACCCCGACCAGTTTCCCAAAGAACTCACACACTGTGGTATAATCACCTGTTTTCACTTCTTCCACCAAATTAGACTGTAGGTTCCCCAAGGGAATGTCTGCAGCTGCAGCCCTTGGCCAGAACCCAGCGCAGAACCGAGGCCAGTCAGGGCTTGTAAATGCACACACGAGACATGGGTGGCTTTGGGATGAGACTGTGGATGACACAAAGTAGAAAAATAATAAATATGGTGGGTGACAGAATCAGGATCCAAAAAGGTCTCACTTGCTGGATCAGTGGGCTTAATCCAACAAGAAGACATTTAACAGAAATAAATGCCATGTCCTACATTTATATTTCAAACCAAGGACCTCAGAATTGGAGGGTGGGGCGTGTAACATTAAGATTCATTGGTTGCAAGCAACAGAAACAATGGAGGTAGGAAGGGAATTTAGTGGAAGGAATGGGATAGTTTACAGGGTTGAAGGAAAGAGTGTCGAACCAGGCTTCAGAAAAGGTGGAAGCAGACACGACTCCCCTTGGCCGGGAAAGTGAGAATCTGACTGACAAGCTCACGAACACTGTCCATGACCGGAGGTGGGGTCAGCCGAGGAAAAAGGACACCCTATTATCAGACAAATTGAGAATGGGTGCGGGACAGGCAAGAACAAGATCAGACCCTCACAGAGGGTGGGTCCAACCCTCTGGTGCCGCAGGAACTCGGAAAGGGAAGTGTCCCCCGGCAGTCACCCAGGAAAGACATGGGCCTCCTGGCTCCAGAGTGGGTGTGAACGTCCATCTCATCAGGGCTTGGAATCCATCCTTTCCCTTCAAACAAACTCTCAAGAACCATGTCTTGTTCTCATCGTATTTGGAGGCCTTAGCACCACCGTGTACCTTCTACAACAGTCTCTGACCAGGCCCTCAAACACACCCGCCGAAGGCTTTCCTAAACGTCGCTCGCTGCAGCTCCGATGGCCACTGGATCTCAGGCGAGAACTCGCACTGCGACTTCAGGAAGTGACTGTCATAACTCATTTATTTTCATGTCTATTACGAAGGCCTCCAGGGTGGTGTAATCCACAGATACAAGCTCGCTTCACCTCTACTAGAAGGGTTGAAAAAATGAAATTAGACATGTTTTTGAGGCAAAATCTCTCGCAGTTAACTCCCCGGTTCGGCACAAATTCTCTTAGCATTCGTGACCAAAGGAGACTCCTCCAAACCACTTCCTGTCATCTCCTCTGAGCTGTCAACTTTGATTACTCCTTTCCCGGTGCTGTGCCTTGTCTTATACTACAGGAATAATAAATACCTCCTTCCCCCTTTCTGAATCTAGGGCTCCAGCACTTTTTTTTCCCCCTGCTTCACGCAAAACTTTTCAGATAAAGTGCAAAGGCGGTGATAGCAGCTTCAGTAAATCACTCGGGAAGGAGACTGAGGCTATTTCTAGGCACCGACCCAGAAAGTGGCTTCTCTGTCCAACACCTGGGGAGGCCTCCTGTGAGCAGGCCGTCCCCACCCTGCCCTGGGCCGCTGCGCTGGGCCACTTGCAGTCAAGTTTTGAGGCCGTCGGTCCACCAGAACTGCCCCCTGTGGCCCCCCTTGGAAGCCAGATTGAGTGGCCTCTTTCCAGCTCTCATCCTGATTCATCTCTGGCAACACTTCACCTTTTTCTCGGGTGTCTTCCTCACCGGCTGCCTGCGGGGAGACTTTGTTTGATCACCACTGACGTCAGTATCCAGAACAGTGCCTGGCACATAACTGGCACTCAATAAATAACTGTTGAGTGAATGGATGAATGAGCAGATGAATGAATGAACAAATGAAGCCTTCACTTTCTTGAAACTCTTTGGATCCCAGTATACCAGCCTCTCTGGATTCCAGCACAGTGGCTGGCATGTAGTCAGTGCTTTAAATTGTGTGATGTGTTTGAATTAAATTCTCCCCCCACCTCTCTCACTGCTTCTTGCCCGGGTCCCTGGTGGAATTTCATTCTCTCCCTGCTCTCCCCTGCCCCTCATTAAATGTTTGCATTCCTCGGGGCTCTGTCCTTGTTCCTCTGCTCTTCCCACTCCGCAGAGAGAATGCTCCGTGAGTGATCTCATCCACTCCCACACTCTCAACTTCCATCCCACACTGATGCATGAAGCCGAAAGTGGGGGGAAAAAGGGAAGAAAAGTAAAACTGTCAGGTTGGAAGTCCTTAGGCACCTCAAAGCTTGGCAAGTTGAAGGGGTGGCAGAATAATGGATTGAAAATGTAATTTACATTTTGTTTTTCCTGATGTGGGAGAATCGGAAAACGATGTATATTTTATTCTCTGTAAGTTTTCCTCCCAATTCTAAGAAAATACGCAGGACTTCTTGCCTCAGGGACGTTGGCGTTGGCTTGGCTGAAATCAAGGGCAGCCTGAAGCTTGGCACTTGACTTTGAAAACATAAACTCAGCCAGAAGATTATTCTAGATCACGGTTTCTCAACTTCAGCACCGTTGACATTTGGGGACAGAATTCTTTGTTGTGAGGGGCTCTCCTGTGCGCTGTGGGATGTTTAGCAGCATCCCTTGCCTACAGATGCCAGTAGCACTCTCCCCACAAGTTATGACAACCAAGTGTCTCCAGACATTGACAAACGTTGCCCAGGGGGCAAACTTGCTCCTGATTGAGAATCACTGTTCTAGATTATGCAAATAAATAGATAGATAGAGGAGGGGCCCTGTGGAAATTGCCAAACTTGGGGTTTGGATAGCTTTCCCTAGGTTGGGAAGGGGGTTATGCTTCAAGGTTCCAGGAATCAGGAAACCTTTGCCTCCTTTCTGTTGTGCAATAAGCCACAACCAGTAAAAAAATAAATAAAAAAATCTTAGGTCTTTTTTCCCAGCATTCTGCTGGCATAGCATCACTCCCAGGCCTTGCAAGGTGACATCTGTGTGCCTTCGGAAGGGAGTCTTGGGTTCCCCACGGCTTTTGGGGTGTTGCCTCCTCAGCCTCACTCTGTCCCAGCTGCCTGCTTCCCTGCGTCCCCATCTTTCCCTGCCTGGCTTCGTACATCAGGGATCCTTTCCTCCCTCTGCAGGCTGAGCTGCCCTTGGCTGTCCCCTTGCTGTCAGGAGGCCCTACTGCAGCCAGACACCTTCAGATCAAAGCGTGGGAAGTTAGGTAATTAGCAACTTTTGACAAACTGTCTAAAGTATCCTCTGAATCCCCAAATGTCTTTAGTCCTCTTAGAGTGAATCTTCTGGCAAAGACTGACATCTTGTTGGATCTCTGCTCCCTCCTTGTCAGAAAGTTGTACTCTGCTGAGTATAAGAGAATGAACACTGTTCAATGAGTGGTATTTCAGCTCTAACTCCTCAAGATGATCCAGCACTTTACAGAATCTCCTGCTCCACTGAGTCCTTATGAGTAGGTGACATTGTCCAACTACATCAGCACTTCCCACCTCCATCACCCACATGTTTTGTCCTGATCCCACCCACTGGTAGACACTGGGGACCTACATGCCTGGTCAAAATTCTTTATGATAGGAAGGACCCTGGCCCAGGAATCTTGCTGGCCATGAGCTGAATCCCAAATCAGAGCCCTTAGAAGTCTCTGCTGGTCACACCAAACCCACTCTCCCGCTGGCTCATGGGTTATGACTCCTGCAGGGTAAGCCCACAGGGGAGTTAATTTTTCTAGCCTTAGACAAGGCTTGTCCAGGCTTTCTTCCCTGTCCCTACACTCTCCAAACCCCAGCCCTTAACACAAAGGTTCTAGATGCCCAGGATGGACTCTACACAGATGGACTGGTTGGTAATGTCACCCATGGGTTTGGAATAGTTCCCTGTCTTTGCTAATTAATGGGTTAATGTCAACCTGGAGAGCAGTTTAAATACTTCTCTTAATGTCTGTTTTTAATGTCCTAAATTAGCACACACTCTTTCGGGGCAGCCTGGGTGCTGGGTGCTGTGCACAGCACTTTCTAGGATTCCACCCCCTGTGACCTGGATAAAGGCATCTAGGCTGACAGAGCAGGAGGCCGGGAACCAGGGTCAGAACACAGAAAGAATTCAGTGGCTGGAACAAGCAGACAAGATGTACTGGGGACTCATCGTGGGATCTGGACTCCCAGCCACGCAGGGAAGAGAGCTGACCTTCCACAGCCAGATAGGAAGGCTGAGGGAAAATACAGAGTAACAGCTACAAAGACATAGTTGAGTTTAAAAGGAAGAATTGAAATTCCCAGGAATCAGACAAAACAAGGGCCCTCGAAACCTAAGCAGGAATAAAAACAGATACTATGATGGTCCCCAAGGCTTAGACTTAATGACTGAGGAGCTGGGATTTTAATACTCACAGAGCAGCACTGCGGTCTCCAGCCTGTGAGTGCAGAACTCTCATAAAGGGGCAAGGTAAACTTTTTCCATCCGCCCAAGGAAGCATCAGGCAAATGGCTGGGGCCAGGGATGGAAACAAACGGTAAGCCGCCTGCAAAAATTCAAAATTTCGGGTGACTGTCAGGCGTAGGTCTGGAATTATAATTCCCTAGGTGGTGCTGGAGCCCACACTGCCTCCCTCTCATTCTCTCTCTTTCTCTCACACACACAGACACACACGCACACGCACACAGATGATTTGAACCATCAAGGACGTTCCACAACCCAGGAAACAACCTGAATACCTGAATATCCATCAACAGGATCACTAATAAATTACAGTGACTTCTTCATACAGTGGAAAGTATTATGCAGCATTCGGGATGAGTGATGTGTAACTGTATGTATCAACATAAATAATTTTTTAAAACATAATTTTGAATAAAAAGAAACAAATTGCAGTTCTGTCTGCCACATATATGTCATACCTTGTTTATTTTTTCATATGGATTTTACAAACACCTTTCTATTTCCCAATTCCTCCCCCTCCAAAGTAGCTACTTGTATTTTTATTAGGATCACACTACGCTTAAATATTAACTTAGAAAAAAATTAATTTAGGAGAAATGAAATAGTTATAAGGTTCAGAGAAGGTGAAAGGGTTTTGTTTGTTTGTTTTCATATATGCCTTGGACATTTCTTGTTAAGTTTTTTACTGAGGTTTTTTTAACAATTTGTTGATATTATAAATAAGTTCATTTCTTCCATTATATCCTCTAACCATTGTTTATATATATAAAAGTTAATAATTTCTGTATATTTTTTGTACACAGCTGTTTTGTTGAATTTTCTTACTGTTGGCAATAGTTCCAAAATATATCTTTCTAGGTTTTCCAGATATACAGTATCATCTAAGAATTGTAATTTTATTTCCCCTTTTACAATTTTCACACTTCTAAATTCTTCCTCTTATCTAATTTAATTGACTGCTGCCTTCAGTACAATATTTTTTAAAAAGTGCTGAAAATGGAAAGTCCTATCTTGTTTTCTGACTTTAGTATGAAATCTTCCAGTATTTTCCTATTATGAATGATGCTAGTTTTTTGAGTTAAGATAGATTTTTTTCATGTTAAGGAAATATCAATTCCATTTTATGGAGTGCTTTTTTTAAAATAAAAATGGATCATTCTTTCTCATAAATAAGTTATTTCAATTTGATGAATCATTTCAGTTGGTTTCTTAATGTTAAACCATCCTTGAATTCCTAGAGCAAATTCCACTTGGACATAATTTATTATACTTTGAAGTGCCGCTAATTCTGTTTTATTTAGGATTTTAAAATTTATAGTTATAATTGAGATTAGTCTGGCATTTCCTTGGTGTTCAATCTTTACTGGGATTTGGTACCAATATATTGTTTAATTCATTTAAACAATCTGAGTTTTTTTCCATTCTTGTCAATTTCTAGAACAGAATAACTAATATTGGAATATTGGAATCGTTTGTTTTTGAAGCAGATAAAATGTTTCTGTAAAATCATTGACCTAATGCCTTTTGAGATACAGCTTTTTGACAAATTTCTCCATTTTGTCCATGGTTATCAGTATATTTAGAATGCTTTATGTCTTCTGTAATCATTTTGGTAAATCACATTTTCTTAGAAAATTTCATAGTAATTCCGATTTTCAAATTTGTTTTCACAGAGTTGAGTAAATGGTTCTTATGGTTAATTTAATCTTTATGTTAATTCCTCTTTATTATTTCTTATTATGTGTATGTTTGCCTTTGTAATTTGTTCTATATCAGAGCTATAAAATTATCTATCTTACTGTTGGCTTTTAAACCTTTTGGGTTTTTTTAATTCTACTATTATTCTATTCTCTAACTCATTAAGTTATTCTTTCAGGTTATTATATTACCTTCTCCTTCTGCTTTCCTTGTGTTTATTTTGTTATTATTTTTCTAACTTCCTGGGTTGGATGCTTTGCTTGCATTCTTGTTTATTGACTTTCAGGGGGAACCTTGAAGGCTGTGCATTTTCCTCTGGCCCTTCTAGCCTGTTCCCACTGTCTCTCCACCCCACACAGTGGGGGCTCTTTGTTTTCTGATTTTGTTATTTTCTACCTTATTGAATTATGATCTGAAAATATTATATGTCCTATTTTTATTTGAGGGGGAGATTTATTGAGGTTTAATTTAAAGCCTTATAGATGGTCAATTTTTGGAAATGTCCCATCAGCACTTAAAGGAAAACTGCAGCAGAGCAGTTTCTCTGTGTGTCATATATGTTATACCTCATTAATTATATTATTTAGGTATTTTATTCATCTTTACTTTTTATCCATTTACTCTGTCAAACAGAAAAAAAGTAAAATCTTCCACTCTTAGTGTGTTCCTCTTCTTCCTTGTATCTATCGTAAGTTTTGTTGTTTTGCACAAAGACAGTTTGTAACCATTTTATTTTCATCGCAGTAAAGTATATAATATAACTGTATATGTAATATTAGTAGTGTATACATAAATATATATCACATGATCAGAATTAGAAAGCCCTCTTCCTTGTCTCATTTAATGACTTTTATCCTGAATTCCACTTTATTTGATATTAAGAGGATAATTGCAACACCCAGGCCTTAACACTTGTATTGGTTTTCTAAGGCTGCAGTAACAAAGTACCACAAATTGGGTGGCTTAAAACAACAGAAACCTACTGTCTTACAGTTCTGGAGGCTAGAAGTCTGAAATCAAAGATGTTGGCAGGGCCATGCTCTCCCTGATGGCTCCAGGGGAGAACCCTTCCTTGCCTCTGGTGTTTGCCAGCAATCCTTGGCTTGTAGGTGCATCACTCCAGGCACTTCGCCATCTTCTCTCTTTGTGTCTTAGCATCATCTTCCCTGTGTCCATGTCTGTCTCTGTGTCCAAATTTCCCCTTTTTATAAGGACACCAGTCATATTGGATTAGGGCCCACCCAAATGACATTTATTCAGAAGACTTCTGAAATGTCCCAGCAATGAATCCTCTCGTTGCTAAGATTTCTCTGTTCAGTTTTTTGGTCTTTTCTTTATCATTGAGATCCTCTTGGTCTCAGCTGGCTTTGGCAGTCCTTTTACATAAATTAGAGTCAATGATTTAAACCTGCCTTCTGGTTTCACTAAAAGTGAAGTTCACAGACTTTTTTGTCTTGTATCGCAATGCCTCCCGGAGGAGAAGGGGGAAGTGCTATTTTATACACTTTCACATATCAGACATCTTTACCAATTTCTGGATAATAGGGATCAATTCAATTCAAATTGCTCTTAAAAGATTGTTAAATCAAATAAAATATATCTGTGGGTCACATTCACCCCATATTTTGTCAGCATAGGACTTCTTCATTAGGGCAAAGTCATCAAGCCCAAAGCTCTGGAAGAGGCAGGCCCAGTGTAGTGGGTTGAACAGTGCCTCCCATCACGTAAAAGATGTGTCCACCAGGAAACTGTGAGTGTGACCTAATTTGGGAAATAGGTCTTCACAGTTGTAATTAAGTTAAGGATCTAAAGATGAGGTCATCCTGGATTATCTGGTGGCCCCTAAATCTAGTCACAAGTGTCCTTAAAAGAAGAGGAGAAGACACACAGAAGATAAGGCCATGTGAAGACAGAGGCAGAGATTGGAGGGAGGCACCTACACCCAAGGAATACTGTCAGTCACCAGAAGCTGGAAAAAGCAGGGAGCAGATTCTCTCCTAGAGTCTGCAGAAGGAACCAACCCTCCCAACACCTTGATCTCAGAGCTCTGTGAGAGAACACATTCCAGTTGTTTTAAACCACCCAGTTTATGGCCATTTGTTATAGCAGCCACAGGAAACCAGTACGCCCAGTTTGAATCCTGCCTCCACCAGCTTCAAGGCGTGTGTCCTCGAATAAGTCTCTGGGGTGCAGTGGAAGGAACTGAGCTGGAAGAAAGCATGACTGGACTCAAATCCTTGCAGGGTTGTTACAGGACAGCAGCAGCACCTACACTGTGTGTGGCCACAGGAGACAGGACCAAGATCAGGGAGCAAGGTGGGGCCTCAGGTAAGGGAAAGCCCTACTTGGGTCAGAGCAATCCAGGCCTAGGAAGGTGCCCGGCTTGAGTGGTCTCTGGGGCCCTTCACCGGGGGTGTGCAAGGACCGGCGAGGACACCTGCAGTGTTGAAGTCAGAAGGACCTTATTCCTCCTGCTTCGTGCTGGTGACCTTCGGCAAATTTCCTAAAGTTTCTGAGCCTCGGAAATCTCATCTGTAACTTGGGAATAATAACAGCACCGAGAGTCGTCACGAAGATTATGAGAATTGCAATCATAAGGGCCTATGTGCCAGGCACCATCCTAAGCACTTCCACTGCGTTACCTCATTTAGATATACTTGGTGTAGCGCCTGGCACCTAGTGCTTAATAAATGGCATCTATTATAATTTTGTTTTGGTGTTTTTAATGTCGTGGTAGAGTTCACGGCCCGGAGGTGTCTTATGGATTAAATAAAGAAAATCCAACAACCCTACAGTGTAGACCCACAGCTGTCTTCTGAGCCTCAAAGGCGCAGGACCAGAAAGAGAGTGTATCTGCTGTAGAGGGAACTGGGTTCTGTGGCTGAAGAAATCCCTTCCAGCCTGGAACCGAAGGCGATGGAGCAAAGCCCGCTGCGGCCAAATGTGCATCCAGGACAAGATGAGCCTGGTGTTCTGCCTGAGGCGGGGACCCTGCTGCCTCCCACCAGATCCCCTCCTCGCTCCCTCCTACCTGTTAGCTGTAGGAAATGTTGCTGGGGGAAGCAGCAAGAGAAGAAAAAAGAAATTTGCAATTTTGATGCACAAGGGGCCATTTCTACAGGCAATTGCGGGTGCCCGTAAGCACCCACCAGCTCCGGGGCCTCCACTTGAAACCCGAGGAGCAGCATTTTCCATTCTTGTCTCTGAGATAATAAGTTGGAGAGAAGCTTCATATTTCAAATCAAAACTATTTTCCAACTAGAAGAAAGTGGAAACTTTTCAGGCAAATTTCATATGCAGTAACACAATTCCCTCCTGTTCCACTTCTGTTTCCACCTAATGCCTGATAAATATTCAAGGTCTCCTTGCGGAGGCCGAGTGGAGAGCCGGGAGGCGGGGTCGCCACAGGGGCTGGGTGGTGGCAGCCGTCGGGCCCTCGGAGGGCCTTCTCCTTCCGTCCCTGGCCGGGTGCTGGCCTCAGCTGCTGGCCACCCATCTGTCCCCGGGACAGCCCTCACTCCCATAAGAATTAGCCCTGGCAGGGCTTAAAGAGATAACTGAAATTATTTATTCTCTTAATAGCTGTCCCAAGAATTCTCCAGTAAAAGCCACGTTCACTGGGAAAATGCCTTGAAGAGGCCCTTGGGATAGAAGGTGAGACCCGCCTCAGACATCAGGATGTTCAGTGATTTGAAGGCTTCACCTTCCAGGGCTTAGAGTTCAGGGGACAAGACTAAGGGACACATAAGAGAGAACCCTCACCAAAGGGGATCAGTGGACTCTAGCTACGTGGTACAAGGTCAATGACAAAAGAGAGGTGGCCTGTGGCTGGGGGCACAGAGAGCACCCCTTCTGCTGAGGGATAAGGCAACTAGCCTCCCTCTATTGAGCACCAGTTAGGGGGTAATGCTCTCCCCGCGTCATCACGGTTAATCCTCGCAGCCTGACTATGAGGCGATAACTGTCATTACTCCCATTTTACAGACACAGAAACCAAAGTGCAGGGAGCTTAGGTCAGCTGCCCGAGATCTTGCTGCTGGCACGAGGTGCCACTGTACGTCTGCGAGATGGTGCGACGGAAAGGACCCGCCACCGCAGCACGGGGGGGGGGGGGATGCGGGCGCAATGACATGCTCACGCGTGCTCGCAGGAGCCGAGATGCACGACCACTTTGGAAAAGCGGCAGTTTCTGAGTAAAGTTAAACACACCCTCATCTCTGACCCACAGTTCCCCTCCTAAGTTTATACGCAAGAGAAATGGGGGCGTATGTCCACAGCAAGTGTACAGGAACATCCAGAGCAGTTTATTTGTAAGAGCCCCAAACTCGAAAACTCCAGATACCATTGCCTGGTGAGTGGATAATGGCCTTGGGGCATATACTCCAAGGGAAAACAACTCAGCAATGAAAAGGGACAAGGTGCTAATACGCGCAATGGGGATGGACCCCAAAACCAATACACTGAGTCAAAGAGGCCAGACACAAGAGGGCATTCGGTGCGATGACAGTGACAGGAGCAGGCTAGTGGCTGCCCAGGACCGGGCTGGGCAGGGATTGGTGGCAAAGAGGAACGTGGGTGATGGGAATGTTCTATATCTTGATTGAGGTGGTGGTTTCATTGGGTGTAGACGTTTGTCAGAGCCCATCAAATGAACACTAAAAATGGTTGGATTTTACTGCATGTAAATTACCTCTCGGTAAGGTTGTTTTAAACACAATCCAAAGTGCTGATCATGCCTTTACGATCCTCCCCTCCCTTCCCTCCCCACCTCTCCCACCACTCCCCCTTGCCCTCTGTTCTGGCCAGGCAGGCCTCCGGCTGCTCTTCACGTGGTCCAGGCCCATTGCCATCTCTAGGGCTTTGTCCTTGCTGTCCCACTGCTTGCAAGTCTCTCCCTGCTGATGTCCCCATGACTCACTCCTTCACCTCCTTTCGATCTCTGTGCAAAAGTTACCTACCAGAGTGGCCTTCCCTGACCCGAGCCCTCACATAAACTAACACCCACTTCATAATTCCCCAGCCTTTTACCTTCTTTCTTTCCCAGAGCACGTATCATGTCCTGACACCTTATACTTGTACTGGTTTGCTGTCTGCCCCTCCCCCTCCACACACACACACACACACACACACACACACTGGGACTTGGTCTAGGTTGATAGCACGTTGAGGCCTAGGACAGAGCCTGGGTGTAGTAGACAATCATTCCGTATTGAATGAATAAATCAGACCCTTCTATCAAACATCCTTTCCCTTCTCCCTACTGTTCTCCCCCTAAAAAGGGGGGGAAATCTTTTCAAATCAAAAAGATCTCTCTCAGAGATATACTTACTCTACCACAAAGAGGTCTTTTATTCCAAAAATTAACAATAATAAAAATAGAATATCTACTTCTCCGTTTCAGCATTTGCCTTTGAGTATTTCACCAATACTAGGTATTACTCCTAAGAACATTGAATGGATATTTGTCTTATATTTGTAAAACTAAAAACCTTCATAACGGAGAACCATTTTTCCAAGGTGACTTCTGTCTTTAACACCAGTGACTGGTAGCAACTTAAATCTGCTAGCGACTTTTAAAAACTGTAGAATCTCCTGATAATCTTTTTAGTCGCTTCACTGATCACCCTTTAACATGTATATTTAATTATTTACATAATAGGGATTACATAGCATGGCGACATACAGTTCAGTATCCTGGTTTCCTCTTTTAACATTATAGAGTATTTTCCATGACATTAAAAATTATTGGAAAATATAATTATTAATGGCTATAGAATGTTATATCATATAGATGTACCATAATTTATTTATCCATTCTCTTACTGTGGAATATTTAAGTCATCTCCTGTTTTAAAATTTCAATTATAAATAATGAATGTCATGGTGTATAAATTTTTGCCTGAATTTTCGAGTATTTCCTAAAGGTGAAATCCTAGCCCCAGAGCATGTGGTTTTTTGGATTTTTTTTAAGGTTTTTAATACATAGTCCCAACTTGTGTTTTAAGTTTTCAATAGTCCCAACTTATTTCCAAGAAGAGAGATGCCAGTTGGAATTGCCAACAATAGAACATGAGCGTGCTGTGTGGATTTGTCCCCGCTGGCACTGGGCGTCACCATTTCTTAAATCTTGGCTGATTTGGTAGATAAAAGTGCTCTTTTGTCAGAATTTATCTCTCTCTGATTAGTGGTAAAGGGAACATATTTTCACATGTTTACTGACTATTTGTATTTCCTCTTCTGAGAGTTGTATACGTTATGTCCCATTCTGTAACTGAAGCGCTGTGTTCCCTTAATGAATTGTCAGAGCTCTCGGTAGGTCATAGGGGATATTAACTCTTGCAGTTATCCTTGTTGAAAATCTTTGTTTTTTTCATTTGTTTGCCTTTCACTGTGCTTATGCTGCTTCTTGGAATATGTACATCTTTAACTCTCTCCCGGTTGCTGATGTTGATGGTTTGTTTAAGAGTCTTCCCCATCCCGGAGGGACAGGGTTAGGACCCTGCTGAGTACCAGGCGCTTGGCACAAATTATCTCCTGCACCCCCACTTTGTTTTTTTTTTATTATGCAATATTTCAAACATCTACAGAAGAAGAGAAAATAAATATATTGATTCTGGGATTTGCTTCAAGAAAATGGGGGGGCGGGGGCAGTAGGTTCCCTCTATTTTCGTAAGGTCGATGTGATCTGGTTGATACCTTAGGGGGCTGAAGGGCAGCCATTTCCTGATCCCTTTCCTATGATAGGCACTGCTCTGGGAGCCTCGCATCACCTCATTGAACCCCACAACCACCCTTGGAGGAAGGACTCATTAGCCCCATTTTATAGATGAGGACATTGAGATTCAAAGGGATGAATTACCCAAGGTCACTTGACAGGAAAGTGCAGAGCCAGGATTTGAATTCAGATCATCCCAACCCAAGTTTCACGTTCCTTCCATGAGAACTGCCTCCTGAGAAGCAGGAAATTAGATGGAAGAGAAAAGGGGGTTCTCTCCTAGAGCATGGCTTCCTCCTGGGCTCCCCCAGGTGCGCTTCCAGGAGAAGGGCTCAGATTAGAAATTAATCTGATCTTTTTTAAAATAAGAAAAATAATACTTCTTGTTCACCTGACTTTACGGAAACAAGATTCAGGCTGCTACTCATTCATTTCCTCAGCGATGATTGCAGCCATCCGTTTTGAACATCCACAGGATGCCAGGCATGCCTCACCTCCCTCGTCACTTCCCTGCCCTGCTCCCACCCACCGCCTCCTCTCCACCCCCTTTCTTCCCAAGAGAGACCCCTGAAGGTGGGGCATTCACCTCCAGGCTTGGCAGACCGTTGGGGCCCAGGCAGTTCCCAGGCTCCAGTGGCCAGATGCTGAGAAAAGAGGAAAGAAGGAATCCCTAGACACCTTCGCATAAGACAAGGCCCTGGGGCAGGCTGGCCTCTCCTACTCAGGGAATCCCTGATTATTCCCCGAAGACAGACCCTGACGTTCTCTGACAAGACCAGCGAGAAGACCACGTTTTACAGCAACGACAGGACTGTGTCTCTGGCTACAATGGTGATGGTGGGAGACTGAGACAAAAACAGGAGATGAGAGGAGAGGGAGAGAATATGAGAGCGATACTGAGATCAATAGAAATAAAGACCAAAAATGTGCACAAAACAGATGGTGAGAGAGATAGAGCAGCGGAGAGTCACAGAAACAGAATCTCAGACAGGCAAAGGTGAGAGGTAGAGAGATAAGAACAGATCAAGACAGCCTGACAGACGGAGAGAGGTGCTCCCGGACCGAGTGCCAGCTAGGAGCCGGGAGAGGCGCCCGAGAGCCCGAGAGCCAGGAAGACAGGCTGGCGGGGCGACCAAGGGACAGCCACGCTTCCTACGGCTCTCTTGCCTGATTCAAAAAAAGAAAAAGATTTGATTTGAGGCCCCTTGTCATAAAGATCCATGTGCCATAAATGCTAAGCATAGAAGGAAAAAGCCGAAGCCAGACTGTTATGGGAGAGGAAATAAATAACGATGCCAAAGAGCCAGGTGCGAGCTGTTACTTGAGGGCCCCGCCAGGGACCACCCGCCTGTGTGCCTCCTCCCGACTCTGGGCTGGCCCTGTCACCTGTTTTAACCAGTAGAAGGTGGCAGAGAGGACACTGCCAATTCCATGCCCAAGCCTTAAGAAGTCCTGGCAGGTGTGTGTGTGTGTGTGTGTGTGTGTGTGCGTGTGTGCGCGCGCGCGCGCGCTCTGTGGGAAACCAGCCACTAAGTAAGAAATCTAGTACCCTGAGGTACCTTGCTGCTGTGAGGATGCTGAGCTCACCACCTGAAGAGGCCACAAGGACAGAGGACCTCAGAGCACAATGAGAGCCGAGGCCCCAGAAGATGTAGCCCAAGTCCAGCTGTGCAGCCAGCCCCCAGCTGAAGCCACAGGGAGCACACCAGCCCTGCCCACCGGGCCTGCCCACATCGCAGGATCATGAGCAAATAATAAAATGGTTGTGTTTTAAGTCATTACATTTTTAGTAGTTCATTAGGCAGCACTGGACGGTGGAAATACTGGCTTAATACAGGAAGAGTAAGTAAATCCAATGGGTTCCATCATTTTCTTTGGCTGATGGATGATGTGAGAGAGTTGGAGCATCTCTTTCCTCTGACGAATTACAAATTATACTCAGCTCCTTAGTGGTCAAATCAGCAAAAGTTCTCCAAGGGCAAACTCAAAAGAATATTGTCACACGAACACTCATCTGTTGACGGAGACGGTGATGCTGCTGCTGAGCACTGAGCTGCTGATGGTGCTAAAGACAAGCAGAGCTGTGTGTTTTATTGGCACTTAGCATATGTCATTTGCCCCATTTTATAACTGGGAAGACTGAGGCCCAGGGATGTGAAGGACTGCCCAAGCTCTCACAGCCAGTGCTCATCAGAGCAGAATGTGAGCCCCGACCCCGCCTTTGGGCTGTTAGTGTTCAAATCAAGCAGCGCAAACAAATCCCTGTCCAGGGGCCCTGCACTCAAGGCCACTTTCTGCCTCTCGAAGCCTCGGAGCCTAAGTACTCACCAGACCTTGTCCAGAGCCAGGGGGAGAGGAAGGGCTGGCTCTTTGATGGGGCGTTTTATCCAGACAGACCCCCGGGCAGCTGCTCGCCCAGCAAGGCCCCGATCAGGGCCAGCCCGACGCCAGCGCCCCGCGTGTGCAGGCGCCCAGGGCCCCACACCTGCGGGCCCGTCGCGAGGCCCGAGGAGGAATCGCTTGACTCTGAAATTGGTTCCAGGAATGCTTTGCTCCCATTATTACGCCGCCTTCCCTGACACCCCTCCCCCCCGCGCTTTTTTTTTTTTACACTAAACTTTCTCTGAATTCACCTGATTTTTCCCATCTCCTTTACATTCTTTATGGCAATGGAGAAATAATCACCGCTTCTCCGGCAGGGTGATGGGAGTGTGCGATATTAACTGTAAATCAGGCAGAAATTGGTGGAAGGGGAAGGGTTTGATGAGGTGCAGAGACATTATATCATTTTAAAGCACTTTTCTGGTCTCCAGTAATCCCCATGTAAATGAAAAGGAGGCGACGTGCCTTTCTCTCCGAGGCTGCCTGCAGGAGTGAAGAGAAAATGTTCCTGGAAGACGGACACGGGGCGGAGGAAGGTTGGCTAGGGCCTGACAGGGAGGTGGCAATGCCCGGGGCCGTGCCCCCAACCCCTCCAAACCAGGACTGGGCACACACGTCCCACTGAGGAATCCTGGCAGTGCTGGGACTTCTTGGAAGATGAAGACTTGGCGATGGGGGGGGGGGACGGGGACGGTGCTCTGCTCCAACAGGCAGCAGACCTGTCAAACCATCTGCATCCTGCAGCCCAGGGGCCTCAGCCAGGAGTGGTACTGTCCCCAAGGGGGCATCTGGAATGTAGGGGACTTTGGGGATTTTTGTCAGTTGTCACAATGACTGGGAGGCCCTAGAGTACTTGGTAGAAGTCAGTGATATTAACCATCCTGAAATGCATGGAACACTTGCACATAATGAAGACCTGTCCCTCCTAAAATGCCGCTACTCCCCCCTCCCCACGCTGTCCTCAGACATAGGATGTGGTTTTCCTGAAAAATGACCATCTATCAAGACCTATCGCTGCGGGGCCATCCACCAGAGGCAGGTTCATGACCTCTTGGGTTCCTTTAGATTTAAGTCAATTAGTCTAGGCTTCCTCACTGCTGGTTAACTGAATTCAACTACCTGTATTTCACCCAGTCTAAGATGTCACTAATTGTAAAGTAGATTGCAAAACTCACTGTTTTACATACTATGCAGAAAGGAAAACATGCTGTAACCAGGGCTTTCTCATCACTTATTTGTTATTAGATATCAGTGAATATCTAAGTGCAGTGAATATTATAATGAATTCCTTACAGTGTTCCTAACCTTCCTATTCCAGGTCCAACTATTCTTGATCATGTTTCAACTCAGAGTCCCTTTTTTCCCACGTGGTCTCATCCTCTGTGACATCAAGAATGTGGATGGTGCTGACTGTCTTCAAAGAGCGCTCCACCAGCATCTCCGGGATTTTCTTTTGAGCTGTTGCTACCCGTGGTGCATTGGTGATGATGGCTCTTTCTTAATCTTCCTGGAAGGTGTCAACAGAAGGTTTTCAGACAATAAACAAGACTTATTCACTATCTCAAATGGCCGCAAAATATTTTGTTCACTGACTCAGAGGACTAGCTGTTGGTATCCGGCTAGGCCTCCCGGCCTAACCAGGAAGACGGCACCTGTTGAGTGACTGGTGGCCACATTGCCACCACTGCCCGAAGAGCAGCAGGTGTGAGATGATAAGATGGGTCCCGATTATAGAGATGCTGAAATGGGAAGAAGCAGATATCTTAGAATCTATGAAACATAATGTTAGAAAATTGCTTGGCCTGTGTGGGTACATGCCCCATCTAGCATGCAGAGACAAGCCCAGGAAACTGCCTCGGAGGCTATGTCTGCAGACGTGCCTGGGAGGCCTGTCCCAGGGTGATGCATGTAGGTGGGCTTGTGTTATACAGTTGGCATATTGGGGAAAAAATACAGGACACCCAATTAAATTTGAATTTCAAATAAAAACCCAATAATTTTTTTGTATGAGTCCCAACTATTTCACAGAACATTCTTATACTAAGAAGAAATTGTTTATCTGAGATTCACATTTAACTGGGCGTCTTGTATTTTATCTGCAACCCTACTGTGGTGCCTAATGCAAAGCTAATATGTGCAGACGTGGCCAGGATGCCGGGCCCGGTCTTGGGTGCCTGCAGGACTCTGGCTGCCCCACTGGCTCTCCCCTCCTGCACATGAGCTCAGGGCAGGCGAGGCAGGGATGGTGGCCTGGCCCAAGCCCTCCTGGCTTGTTTAGAACCAGCCTCAACTCAGCCTCGCTTTGGCTCATAGACCACTCCTACTGCACTACTGAACTTAGTCAGTGATGAGGTTGGGATAACAGGTAGGAGTCAGGCCAGGCCTGGGGGTCACAGCCTAATGCAAAGACAGACCTTTACAACCCGGGATTAGGCTCCAACAGAGACATTGAAGCAATGCTGCCTGAGGGGTTCAGGGAAGTTTCTAGACCAGGATATATTTTAGACAAGCAGAGAAATGGAAAGATTTTTCCAGCCCTAGGGAATGATTTGTGCAAAGCAGTATAAATATGAAGCTGCCAGAGACGCTCTAGAAAAAGAGAGAAGTGCACCTGGGCCATGAGGTACATTGGGAAGAAACACAGAGGGAACGAAGTTGGACTCTGTGACTTCATACCTCGGGACCTTGGACAGTTAGGGACCACTCTGAACTTCAGTTTCCTGAACATCAAGCAGATAAGTTCTCAGCCTCAGGACTCCCAGGGCACCAAGCAGTCCAGTGTGAAAACCACTTCTGAGGGCATGAGAATTAAAGGATTTCAGACGTGAGATACACAGATCAGATCCGTCTTAATAACAATCATAACAACAACAGTTCTACCACTGGTGGAGGGCAAACTATATGCTAAGCACTTTGCTATCATTAAAAATAACAGTAACAGGAGCTCCTGTGTAAGCACCACATACCAAATTACCATGGCAGTAGGTGCCAGACACGGTGAGAAGAATTTACTTGTGTTATCTCATTTGGTCCCCACAACATCCCTCGGAGGCTGGTTTTTATGGTCCTCATGTCATAGAGCATGAAACTGACAACGCAAAGACCAGACTTGCCCAGAGTCACATAGACATTGGTGGCCAAGCCAGGACCGGAACCCAGACTGCTGACATTTAGGCCCAGTTGCCATTTGTCCCCAAGTAACCGAAACTCCTGGGAAGCCTCAGAGGTTCCCTGGGGTAGCATTTTCTGCAGGTTTCCCTGGGAGAAGGCAGAGCCTGTCTCTCCAAGCACAAAGAGAAGCCAGAATCAAAATTCCACGTGCGTCTTAATTTCTGTGTGTATTTTAAATGACAAATGAGGGGGCAATTAGAAAGTCCCTAACCAAAACTCAAGCCATATGCAAACAGGCTGTGGTCAACATCCCTAACAGGGGTCGGATCAGCTCAGGGAACCAAGTCTCAGCGGGAGGGTCCCTGAGCTGGGGGTCCCCAGGGTATGCAGCCTAAGTGACTACAGGCAGGCGCCTGATTTCCCTGCCAAAGACCTGCAATTACAGCAATTCTCTCAGTGCCGCAGACTCCCGGGAAAGAGTCATCTGTTGTTCGGTTAAACTGATTAGGAATCACTTTCTCCGTTTCAGTGTCATTCCTGAGTCTCAGCAGTGAGTAGAGTTGCTGCCCAGACTTCCAAATCAACATGGATCTTAACTCTTCAAGCATCATCCCGTTTGCCCTTGGCAGTCCCGGGGGCTTTGTGTCTGCCCCCTTCCCTTTTGAACTTGCCAGGCTAGTTCATAGCATATGACCTGGAGAACAGCAATGTCCACTCCTTTCAGGTCTCACCTTGGGGAAGTTTGAAATACAGTCCAGAGGTTTCTCCCTAATCCATTCAGTGTGGTGGGGTCTCTCTGGAGCTTGGATTGGCCTGGGTAGTGCCAGAGGCAGCCCATGGGGTGCCCATGGTTGGCCAGCTATGAGGTGTGGCATCCTGCTCCCCTGGCATTGCCGGTGTGGTCGTTTCTCTGTCGCACCCAGCTCCTGGGTACCTGCAAGGAGCTCAGCAGCCCTTTCCTGGCAGTTTCTCACCTCTGTTGGCTTATGAGTCACTTTTTTGTCACAGAATGACCTCGAAATCTCAGTGGTTTATCACAACACATATTTATT
This sequence comes from Miniopterus schreibersii, assembly GCF_964146895.1. Taxonomy (NCBI): domain Eukaryota; kingdom Metazoa; phylum Chordata; class Mammalia; order Chiroptera; family Miniopteridae; genus Miniopterus; species Miniopterus schreibersii. Next base: position 22,177,054 of record NC_138109.1, read on the forward strand.
TTCAAATTTACGGGTCTCCAGGTCGACCTAGGTTTGGCTAATGTGGAGTGAGTTCCTGTGGACCAGGCTGGGCTCAGCCTTGGATTGGGGTTCCGGTCACCTCTGCATGTTTCATTCTGGGACCCGGGATGCTGGGCAGTGGCTGCCTGGAGCATGCTCGTTCCAGGGCGGATCATGGGCACAGGGAGGCTGAGGGGGATGGGTCCTAGGACCTCAGCTCCCAGCTGGCACAGGGTCACTCCTGCCCACATTCCAAAGGCCGAAGCAAGGCATCTGGCCCAGTTCATCCCCAATGGGGCGGAGAAACATCTGCCACCCACTCCGTGGTTGCAGGAACTGCAAGGTCACATGGTAGACGTGTGGGTGTGTAATTCTAACCCAGGGAGGGAGCAAAGAATCAGAGCAACAAAAACAGTATCACCTGAGTCCCCATAGGGACGCCTCATTCCCAACGTCTGCAGCAGGACACCTGGCACACCCGGGATGAGCGGGGAGGCGGGACACTGAGGCTCTCGATGGGGACACACATGTGGAGCTGCCGTGGGAACGGGGTATGGGGCTGTGGTCCCTTCCGGAGAGCACATGTGACCCCGCTGTGCCCCTATGACCTCCCCGGAGTCATTGAAACCAAAGAACAACTTGAGCATCTGGATTCGCAGGGCCAGTGTCTGTTCCCCAAGTATCCTGACTTGCCCTGGGGAGCCCCATCCCCCAAGTTATCCCCCACTGACCTTGCCTGTCCTGACTTGGGCTCTTCAAGAAGCCTGGCAGAAGATGCCGGGCCAGCCCATCTGTTTCTACTTGAGAGGAATGGCATTTTCTCAGGGAGGGCGAGTTGGTGACAGAACCAGGGACAGGAGCTTGGCCAAGGGAGCGGGGCCTGTACAAGGGGGGCCAGGCCGAGAGGCGGAGGGTCCCAGCGTCCAATTAGCACCCCGGGCTCCGGGGCTGCTGGCTGGGGGGCTGCTGAGCAGCTGGAAGGGAGCAGGCGGCCGGGCAGCTGGCGAGGGAGCACTAATTGGGTGTCAAGCTCGCCAGGGCCCCTGGCTCCCCTCGCCTCCCCACCCAACTCCCGGGCCACCGCAGAGAGCCCAGGGGCAGGCGGCAACTAATTGGTCCAGCCTGCCCCGCAACCCCTTTCTCCACAGCCTGATGTCCTGTCACTCGGCCCCCTTTGTCTTCCATTTCAAGGGCTTAGAGAAAATCGGCCAGATCGGCTGAGAGGTTTCCTGTAAACCTCAGGGTGGAGAGGAGCTTATTTTAAAAGAGGCTCTAAGCAGGGACATTTTGGCACATTTCCCACCAGTGGCCCCAGTCGTCCTGACTGTGCAGAACTGGGGGGACAGCCCTCCTACACACTCCTTCACACTCCTGCTTGTCCATATTTTTAGACAAGAGTTCCCAAATCCCCCGAAAGCTAATGAAATGCTTCTTGTTGCCTTTTTCCTGGCAGCATCTCTGTTCATTTTGGAGGGGGGAAGGAAAACTATTAATAAGATTTTGTTTCTCCCACAGTTTAGGAGAAACCACGCTTACTTCAGAGGGAGCAGGCGTGGATTTCAAATGTGTGGCACAACACACAGCTGTCGGCCATCCTTGTCTTAAGCACAACCCACACAGCCCTGGCCAGTGTGGCTCAGCTGCTTGGGCACCATCCCGCACACTGAAAGTTTGCTTGTTTGAGTCCCAGTTAGGGCACATGCCCTGGTTGTGGGCTCCATCCCTGGTAGGAGGCAGCCAATCAATGTTTCACTCTCACACATTGATGTTTCTCTCTCTCTCTCCCTCTCCTTTCCCCCCTCTCTAAAAATCAATAAAAATACTGTTTTCCTAAAAAGAACAACCTACAGAGAATGTTGAACTTAGAGAGAAGGCTGGAATTTCTATAACAGGTGTGGCTGAGATGATATTGTGAGCTATGATGCTATCCAGTCTGTGCTTTTGTTCCCCCATTTTTCCCCCAGATCATTCCCACCCTCAAGCAAGTCATCAGCTCCATGCTCATCACCTCAGGGGAGAGGTGCAGTAGGACAAAACCCAGAAAATGCCTGCAAATCTCTCCAGCTTTTGTGTTTCACAGAAGGAGGCTTCTCAGGCCTGGAAACACGTTCAGAAGCATGGAAAGAGCTGGCTTCACTCTCCATCCCCTCCTCAGAGGACCAGATAGAAATCCTGTCCCCCAAACCCCCAGGCAGGGAGGAGACAAAAGGGAGAAGAGAGAACCTATTCTCACCAGCCCCTCTAGGAAGCTCACCCAGGCACATAGAACTATAAACAGCTCATAAATCATTCCCCACCTCAAGCATGACCCAGAAGCAACAGAAAGCCACGAGGCCATATAGGGAGCCATAGAAGATAGTGCGGTGGGGACCCATGACCAGGAACAAGAGGCCTAGTCCCTCACTCTCCCACCCAATGCTTTGGCTCTACCTATGAGCCCAGAATTGTAACTCCTCCCGGTGAGTGGGGATCTCCAAGGATGACTGAGGCTGATTTCCATCCTTCAAGCTCTATGAAATGTGGGTTCAGTCAAAATTCAATTTAGTAAAAGAAAAAAAAAATTTAAGGTAATATGCCTTACACACATGACGGGTAGATATGTCATCTGTGGCCTTAAGACATCCTTATATTACCATCTCGGAGGCCTTCCTTTACCACCTCACCCTCCGGCTCAGCCTCTGCTCCCTTAGCCTGCATCCGTCATTATCTGACATTACATTAAGTATCTAAGTGTTCATTTGGTTACTGTCCTTGCTCATGAGGGCAGGCATGTCGTCTGTTTTGTTCACTGTTGTACCTGCAGTTCCTAGAGGACCACCCAGCGCACAGCAGTCCCAGTAAACATGCTGAACGAACGAGCACGTTGTGTGCTCAATGGTGACGCCTGCTGGCAAAGGGGATACTGCAGCCCAACTCTATTAAACATTGTCATTGCCAAACCAAAAGGGGGAGTGACCCCTTTTCCAGGTACTGCAAGTGATACAGGATTGGGAAGCTCCAGGCATAGGAGAAATTTTCCTGGGCCTAAGATACAGACTTAGAGGGAGGCTGAGGATGGAGGTAGAAGAGGGGTCGGAGTGAAACATGAGTCCAGTGGGGGGGGGGGGGACATGAGCGGGAGCCTTTGACTCTCAGAGTATGGCCACCAAGCCTCACGTTCTGCAACGCAGTCACCTTTCTTCAATTTAATTCTCCTAAGCTCCCGTTTTTATTTCAGTTTAATCCCTCACATTTTTATTGACTTTAAGCACCAGGTGGGGAGAATGTGAAGAGAAGGGACAGTTGCAAGAGATGTGTAAGGCCCAGGGGAGCTTAAAACCAAGCTAAGGAGATAAGGCAGAATGAGTTTTTCTTGACCTTCTCTAGTATCTCCTGAGGACTCCAAGGCTTGCAAAGTGCTTTCCCATTTATTTCTTTATTGGATCTCCCCATGACCTGGCCTGGCCTGGCAAGCAGGATAGTCATTCACAAGCCCCATTTTATAGTTGAGGGAACTTGAGCTCAATAAAGAAAGCAACTTGTCCAAAGTCCCCACAAAGACTCCTGGCAGGGCCAGGACTCACAGCCAAATCTTCTCTGATCTTATGCTTCCTGGTGTTTTAGTTTAGTGGTCTCAGCCGTGGAGGAGCTAAAACTCCTCCCGGAAGATGTGGCATGCAGCCAGGAAACAAACCATAGAACAGAACTAAGCAGAACAGAGCAGAGTCTGCAGGACTCTGGGAGCAGAAGAGCTAACACCATCCCCTGTGAAAGTTTTCACTGTGGTTATTTCCCCATGAAGGCTCTATGGCTAGAACTTTGATAAAGTAGGAACCATGAGGTTCTCCAGAAGGAGTCAGAAAGCCAGGTGTTCTCCTCAGGGCATCCACACCCTGGTCTTTGTAAGGAGACACCTTTGCCTGCAACCCCGGGAGTGTTTGCCCCAATTCATTATCAAACTGCTTGCAATTATCAAACTGTGCTCCCTCAAGTTGACCTTTAGCTGGGGCACAGCTATATTTAGAGAAAACCAGCCCTTTGTAATTACCCCCACTCAGATTACTTAAAGGTCGGCTGCAGATGCGACAGTTTGATCTGTGGGAAGGACTGTTTCCAGGATCCCTGGATAATTATTCAAACCAGACAATAATTAGCAAATGTTTTCTGCAAATGAATCCAACCCTGTTGTTCAGCCCCAGAAGGGAGCCCAGAAGACTCACCAGGCCAAAGGGGCCCCCTGGAGACATAAATAAGAACAATCCTCTCATGCACATTCCTTTGCAGTTTACAGAGAACTTCACGTCTCACCCACTTACTCCTCACATCACCCCTATACGAGATTCACATTCCTCCTTTACAGGTGAGGAAAGGGAGCCTCAGAGAGGTTAAGTGGACTTTTCCAGAGTCACATAGTTGAACTGAGACTTAGATACAGGTCTCCTAACTCCTAATTGCTTGCTCTTTCCTTTGAAAATCCTTCATTCAGCAAATATGTATTGAGAGCCTGCTTGAAGCCTGACTTTGTAGAAGGCTGTAAAATGGAGAGGAAGACCTCGGCATTGTCCCTGGTGTTCCAAAACTCAGGATACAGTGGTTGGGGGGAGAGGGGATGAACTATTGAAACCCCAGAGGTAGCAGCATCTTTAGTGAGTGTCCATAAACCTCCCTGCAAGGGCATTAGATATGAAGGGTCAGTCTACTTGAATAGATTAAGGAAGGTTTTAGTGCAAATCAACGGAAGACAACGGACAAAGGCTCCAGATTGGGATAAGAAGCACAGAAATTGAGTCAACTGATATATGTAATTAGCACATTTAAAGTAACTAAGTAATAAAATGGCACATGTCACCTGATCCCCAGTGTGAAGAGGGATTGAGGATATGAATGACATTCCCTCGAGCAGAATCTTCTTGTTTTAAAGGATCCCTCCGGTGCCCAGGGCTCTGGGAAACCATGGAAGAGCAGCTGAGGCTGGGAGGGCCTTGATACCCCACTTTACCTTCACCCAGAGGAGCCCCATTTATATCTGTTTTACATTTGAGCTTCCATTAAATAAAGGAGTCCATGATTTTTAAAGATATAAAAACTATTGAGCTCTAGCCTCTTTTGCTCAGTGGTTAGAGCGTCAACCTGCAGGCTGAAGGATCCTGGCTCGATTCCAGCCAAGGGCACGCACCTCGGTTGCAGGCTCGATCCCCAGCCCCGGTCAGTGTGTGTGCGGGAGGCAACCAATCGATGTGTCTCTCTCATGCCGATGTTTCTCTCTCTCTCTCTCTCTCTCTCCCTCCACTCTCTCTGAAAAGCAATGGAAGAAATATCCTCAGGTGAATATTAAAAAAAAAAAATTAAAAAAACAAAAACAAAAAACTGTTGGTTTATAGGCTTAATCATAGGTATGGTGGTTTAAAATACTTATAAAGTGCCATGAGTATTAACTTCACAATTTCTTAAAGTACAAAAAAATAAAAGATATCTGTCAATATCTTTCAATAAACAATTCATCTCAACTGATTCTAACGACATGAAATAATGATTAAAAGTAAGAATGCTAATATTGATAATTCACACCTGTTTAGAGCTTACTGTCTGCTAGGGATTCTCCTACCTACTTCACAGGCACTAACTGGTTTGCTTGTCCCCACAACCCTGTGAGGTGGGTATTATGGGTCCTAATATCATCCCCATTTTATAGGTGAAGTAACTGAGGCACAGAGAGTTCACAGGAGGTGATTCACATGGGGTCACTCACTTAGGCTGAGCAACACCAGCTGCGCAAAGATGGGTCAGTAGATCTGCAGAGAAACAGCAGGTATGAAAGAGACAGAGGAGCCGGGGGGGGGGGGGGGGGGGACTTCATGCTCCCTCTCAGCTGCCAAATCCATACACCCCTCCCAAGCCTATGGTGACCCACTGGTGAGTTAAACTTGACCGTGATGGCTGCTAGGTGTAGATGGAGCAGCTGCTGAGTCCCATTCTAATTCAAAGGTTCTGCAGTTTCCAAACGATGTGCATTTGGAGATCGAGGGTCTTTTCAACAACCTAGGCCTTGAGATACTCAGCTCACAAGGGCACTCAATGAGGGGGGGCGGTCTTCCTAATATCACCCATCGAACCTCCATTGCGGAGAAATTAATACCTCATGCAAACGTGAGCTGGAGATTTGCTCATGCTAGAGAGAGGGAGAGAATGCCAGGTCTTAATAAGCTCTTAGGATAAGCTCCACTATAAAGATACTGTGTAACTCATTAGGCAAGATATTCATCCAGCACTTCAGAAGCACTCATTTATCTACAAACAATATTTATTTTTCCCTTTATAATATCAATTTTCCATTATTCTATTCATTAATGCAAATCCCCAAAGACCTGCCCTGGCTGCAGGCCCTTCAGTCAGCTGATGTTTACTCAGCAGCCTCCAGTGGCAGGCCCTCGGTGAAGCTCTGGGGATGCAGCAGGGAAAGAAGGGCACAGAATTCACGGTCTAGGTCCCCACTGTCCCCTGCCATAGCCACCGGCGACAGGTGGCCATTTCCACGCACATTGTCATTAGTTAATTAAAAGTAAATAAAATTAAAATTCAATTCCTCAGTCAAACTAGCCACATTTCAAGTGTCTAAATGCAAACAGCATAGTGTCCTGTGAACACAGTGCAGGCACAGAACCTTCCCATCTTCCAGGAAGTTCTATCGGAAACGCTGGGAGATAAGCAATGCCTGTGCTGGGTGGGAGGCCTGTTTTAATTACTAGCTATTCTGTACAGTAATGATTGCCTGTCTTTCTAAATATTTTATAATTCTGGGGGTTTTTTTAAATCAGTTCACACTGACTCAGCTCAGGTTAGTCTGAATGAGTGAGGTGGAGTTCTCAGATACGTTGGACGCCATGAGCTTGGTAGCAAAGAGATTTTTCAAGGGACATGATGTATGGACACAACCAGATGGCAACGTGCAGTGCACCTGCTCATCTGAGCATGTATTGTAGTGCATACGCACAGGGACTCACACACACACACACATGCTCCTGCAAATATCTGCTTACTTAGGTACACACACACGGGCAATCACACAAACACAGGCACACACATTCATTAGCACACACTGACATGCACTCTTACAACTTGTGATTTTATATGCAAACATTCAATTCTTGCAGACACACACACACACACACACACGGAGTGTTTTACACAAATGCATCCTGCGTCGCTGCTGGGTTGTCACACATGATTGAGTTGGCTACAGTTAAGTTCTGTGGCTTTGTGCTATCCTGATATAATACAGAAACAGATGGGCCAATTTTTCTTGCATTTCCCAGGTTCAAGATAAATGCTCAGGAGCTCCACAGTAACCCTGTCCTTGGGATCCGTCCATTCATTCACCATTCAGCAAACATTGATTGAGGGCCTAGAAATTGATGAAATCACAGAGGAGGGTTGGTAACTAAACCACAAAAATTCCACCGTATCAGACTCAGCTCTGTGAGGGGGAGAAGGAAGGTGTCATCTTACAGAATACAGGGCCGGCCACCCCGATCCTGGGACCAAAGATGCGAGCAGTGACCCTATCACTTCCCCACCCCCACCCCCCAGAACCCAGCTACAGGGAGTGTGGGCGGCAGCCACCTCTGCTCCTAGCACCCTCAGGCTCCTCCTCAGGATCTGCAGCATCGGCCATCCTCCCCGGGGCAGCCTGTGACAAAGTGAGGTGGGGATACGAGGGCTGACCATGTCTGGCGCATATGGACCCTGATGAACAAACTCATTTCAAAGGTCCCCGTCGGGCTGCCGTGGCCTCGTTGGGCTTGCGCTGCAGTTGAGCTTTGCCCCCCCCCCCGGGCCTGCTCAGGCCCCCCTCCCTCTCCCTCTTATCACCAGCACCCTCTCCGGGAGACCGCAGCCTCCCCCTGCACCGTCCATCCCGCGGCGGCTGTTTTCTATGCTCGCAGGGCTGCCCTGGTGGTCTCCACCGCCACCACCCTTGGGGTCCAGGCAGAGGTGGCCAGAGGGTCACCCTCCAAAGCAGCTTTGCTTTGCCCAGCGTCTCACCAAGTCTCTCGGATCTCTGTCCGTTTCTGCCCAGGGTTTCTTGCCCAGGAGCTTGCCAGGTATTTCATGAAAAAAGAGTTCTGTCCATTCCTGACTGTCTCCCCTCAACCAAAGCGCTCAAACCCAGGCCACGCGAGGGGTCAGATGGGAAACAGTGCGCATCCCCCACTCCAGCCTCATCCCCAGGACAGCCCTCTCCTCCCCTGCTCTAAAAGAAAAGCTGCCCTAGGCCCGGAGCAGGGGCGATGGGCGGAGAGAGTTGGGGGAGGAGCGGGAGGAGCCCTATTCCGCATGTAAAAGGCCTAGCCCGAGCCGGCCCACAGCAAGTGTCCAATAAATGATAGCTGTTATCATCATTAGTATTATTATGAGCCACCAAGCCCTCGGCAGCCAGCGGCCTGCTGGCAGCGGGAGGCAGAGCGCGCCGGGCTGCTCCCTGCTCCAGTTCACTAACCCGGGCTAAGCGGTGGTAATTACGATTTTGAGGAACACTAGCAACAGTGCCAAGTTCCAGAACGGCTACGGCAGTGAGTCAAGAGGCCCCTGGCTCAGCTTGGGGCTGCCAGCCTGAGCAGAGATTTACACAGTTGGCCACATGGAGAGGTGGGGCAATACAGGGGCATTGTGGGAACTGTCCCTCCTGGCACCCACGAGACCCCCCCCCGTGGACACACAGTGGGGAAGGGCCCCAGCACCAGCATGCAGAAGGACCATAGGGTTTCAGGCCTGTTGCAATGACCCTTCCTGGAGGCCTGGGCGGGGGAAGCCCCTGTGTGGCTCATTAGGGGCCTCTGCATGGGCCCTGTTTCATAGGGAGCACAAATCTCCATGCAGCCCGGTCAGGCCCCAGCCCGGGCTGCACTGTGATGCCAGCTACTTGTCATGAAGGCACCACTCCTGGGCATCCCTCAGGGCTGCTGCACAGGGTTGCAAGAAGCCCAGTTGCACCTGAGGTTTGTGGCCCAAGGAGCTGATGACTTCTTTAGAAAATTGATTCCTTCCCCCCACCCCCACCAGCCCCCTCTTAAAATGTTGCCCTTGCCTTACCCTGAATAACCAATAGGCAAGCAGGCAGGCGCGGTGAAGTCTCAGCCACTGAGAGGGTAGCTAAAATGTGTTTCCCTGCAGTCCTCTGTATCCCCCTCCGCGCAGCTGGTTCTCCAGGCGCAACAGGACAGCGCAGGGCAGGGCAGGCCCAGCACCTGGCCTCTAGCTCCGATTTACTCACGTTCATCAGCTCCTTCTGACTGGGGAGTAAAGGTGGGGCTCTCCCCCAAATTCCTCCTGGCCAGGGGGTCCGAACTTCTGCACAACTTTCCCTACACCGTCTACAGGTACTAAAGTGAGCCTCATACCTTGTTTCCAGGCAGTGGCCAGATCCTCATTATAAAACGGGAACTAGAAGGAAAGCTCAAGCACTTGTTTCATTTACTTTTAAGCCGTTAGGCCCACATCTCTCCGCTGAATTGCCTGTTGGTGCCGGGACAGCCGGGCTAAAGGAGCTCGGACGTGGACACACACCTGGCCCCTCAGTTCAGAGTGCCGGTCCTCCAGTTAATGCTGGGGATGGTCCCCATTCACAGACCCCACGCACGTGGGAAATCTGCAGGACTTTTCACAGTCAGCAACATGAGTCAGAGAGACTCCATCACTGGCAAAACCTCCAGAGATGGATCCTGTTCCCCTGTGCTGCACAGAGACCAGCAGGGGCCTGACAGATGCCTGCAGAAATCAACGAATGAATGAAAATAATGAACGGGGGAGCGAATGAATAGATGTGTGGGGGGGGGGGGGAAGTCAATGAATGCGTGAGTGAGTAAATGGGGAAATGAGGAGACCCACTGAGCACTAGAGGACACTCCAGATGTCCGGGAGGCGTGATTGCAACATCAGCCCCTGGGAAGCTTCCTCTTTCCCTGACGAGCAAGATCCGCCCTTTGGAAAGACAGTTAAGGCTTAGAATGGAAGGCAAACAGGCACATTGTCCCTTGTGCTGAAATGTCAACCAGCCAAGACTTCATGATCACTTTTGATCTCAGACCTTCAAGGACAGCCTCAGATTCGAAGTCTGGGACTGTTTGCGGTCAAGGTGTCCAATGAAGGCATAGGGTGCTACAGAAGGTAGTGAGCTCCCCGTCCATGGGGTTTATAAGCAGGAACTGAACAGAGTGAAGATGTCCCTCCAACTCTGCTAGGCGAGGTGCCCTGCGAGTCTGAGTTTCTCTGCGCTCCGTGTAAGTAGAAAATCATTACCCAGGTCCTTCTCCCTAGTTTTCCCCTTGGCGTGACACTCGGTACCTGTTTTGGGGTTTTTTTAAAGCATTCGATAAACAGTAGCTATATGCCATTCATCTGTGAAATGACAGGCTGGATTCCCACGCAAAAAAATTCCATAGCACCCCCTCATGGCATTCATCATAGTTGCATGTGTATGTGGGAGTGCTTGATTAAAATCTGCTTTCCCTGCTCAGACACTGAGACTACTCATCTTATTTTAGGAGGCAGTGTAGCCTGGTGGTTAAGAGCATGAGCTCTGTCTCTCCTACCTATACTGTGTGACATTGGGCAAGTTATTTAACCTCTCTGTGCCTCGATTTCCTCGCCTGTGAAAAGGATGATAGTATCTACCTTATGGGGTTGTTGTGAGTGTTAAATGAAATAATTCAACAAGTGCACTTTGAACAGTGCCCAACACATAGTAAGGAACCAAAGTTGTTATTATTTTAATACTTTATTTTGAGAGGAAAAACTAGTCACAATTCTGTTTCCTCAAAATTTTAAAAATATTTTCCATTGTATTTGAGCATAATTTAAAGATAAATCATATATCAACCTGATCCCGTTTTCTTGTTGTCTGAGCCTGGTTTTCTTGTTGTCTGATAGTCGTAGGATACTCTCTTAAGTTAAATTTTCTTCAGAGTTTTTTTCCAGCCCTTGGTGAATATTTTTGTTTGAAAATGTTTTTGGTGTTTTTTGTTTTTTTTCAATTCAAGGACATTATTTCTGATATTTCTTTGATTATAGTTTTACATCTGTAAAGCTCTGGGACTTCCACAAATGGACTGCGGATTTCTTGGCTTTGGTCCTCCGGGACCATTTGTTTATTATATTTCTCGATTATTTTTAAAGTTATTTTCAGGTTTCTGTTAAACCTCCTCATAATTTTCATCTGAGTTTTGGGAGACATTTCAGGCTAGTTTTCGAATTAATCAGGTTGATTTCTGAAGTTTCCGTTCTGCTGTGCTCAGCCTTAATGGGGTAGAAAGGATTGGGAATCACGCCTTCCCTTTCTAAGAACTCTTCATTGTTTTCCGAGTGATCTTTTAACATCAACATAACACCATCTTAACTCTCAGTTAAGTATAACTCCCATCTTAATTATACGAATATAATTAAGAGTGCTTTTTTAAAGTTCTTCCCTATTTCCTGAAATATTTATTTTGCTGGGTGCAATTCTTGCAGAATGTTCAGACTGGTCCCTCGGTCCCTCTCATTGAATCATGAAATTTTTCACAAGACCGGCGGCTTTTCACCATTTGTTCAGACTTGTTGATGATCTCTAGAGTTGTTTCACTTTGGATAATCTGCTGCTGATTAGTAAGTCACTGCACCTTCTCCCTGAAGGAACAGGGCAATCAGCAATTAGGGTTCATAAATTAGAATTAGCTTCAGCTACAAGTGATGAAAAATAAAAAAAATAAGTGCTTTAAACAAGTTTATTTCCCTCTCAGGCAAAAGAAATCCAGAAGTTGTCAGTTGAGAGTTAATAGTGGTATTCCACAGTGTCAGGGGCTCTGGCTCATTTAATCTTACTGCTCTAGCTTCCTCAGCATGTGGTCTTTACTTCACAGTCCAAAATAGATGCTTCAGCTCCAGCCATCCAGTCTGTCATCCAGCCAGGAGTAAAAAGATGGAGAAAAAGCAGACACCCTCCCTTTAAGAACACTTCCTGGAAGTGACCCTCAATCATATGGCCATACCTAGCTGCAAGAGAGGCTAGGAAATGTAATTTTTATTCTAGGTGACCCGCGAAAAGTTTTATTGCTATGAAAGAAGAGGAGAATGGTTATTAGGGTACAACCAGAAGTTAATTTTTCTTTTCAGACTTGGGGGTGGCTGTCAGAGGACTGAGTCCTCCCTGCTCCTTCCTGTTTTGCTAGAACTTTCTGACAGAACTTCCCCCCTCTTTATTTCCATCTGTACCATTCTGATCCAAGAAGATTGAAGGGGCTGGGGCATGACAGAACTTCGGGGGGAGGGCGATGAAAATGTTCTGTATCTTGACTGTGGTGGCATTTACTTGAGTGAATGCATTTGTTAAAATTCATCAAACTGTATGCTTACAATGGGTGCATGGGTGCGTTCCACTGCGCATAACATACTGCAGGAAAGTTGATTTAAAAAATAAAAACAGCCCTGCTTCCTAAAGGATAGAGCTCAAACTCTAAAAAACTTACAAAATCTTTCATGATTTGGCCCCTGCCCCCTTCTCCAGCCTTCAGATATCCGTGTGATCACTGTGACCTGCTGCTGCTCCAAACTCCAACCAGTTATGTCTTTGATGAAGAGAGAACTGTGGGAAGGAAAATCCATTATAGCTTAATAAATGCAGTATCCTTGGCAGATACTATCTTTCAGGTCCTGGGATGGAGGGAAGTAATAAAAGGAGATCTAACTGGCAAGGGGGCTGGAGCTATTGAGAGGATGCTCTCAGTGGAGCCCCAGCTTTAGCACTTAAACATCAGTCCATCAATGCCCAGCAGAGTTTATCCACTGCAGCAATATGCTCCTAAATAAGTATTTTTGCCAGAATGGCCCTGCTTGAAAACAAATTTTAAATTTTGAAGAGAGAAAAAAAACTCTCGGATACTTTCAGTCACTCATTCTACACCGCCCGTAATTTGTCACTCTGTCTCGAAATCTTCCCCTGCCTGGCTTGGCTTTAATGGGTTCAGCATCTAGTGAGCGAAGCAGCAGATTGTGTGCAAAATGCATTAACCTCTCACATGATTGTAAAAATTGACTTAATAAAATAGAGCTAAATCCTACTTAATAGCAATAAAACAGAAGCCACTATGTTCCAGGATGCTAATGACCTGTGAGTCATTCCTTTTGATTTTAGAACACTGAACATTTGGAATTTGTCCCTTTTTTGGGAAACTTTTAAGCTTGGATAACTGCTGGAAAATGACACAAGTTAAAATAAGTTTCCTGTTCACAGGTAACCAGAGAGCCAAGAAACGTCCATTATCTTCTTAAGCTCCGTCGCCCTGAGACAGCCAGAGATTTTGAGGGCACAGATGCAAGTGACAAAAAGGAAAGAATCGATTGTAATAACTAATATTTGCCTAGTGTTTTCCTGCCTGCAAAGCTCTTATTTTACGTATATCAATTGATTCAACTCACATAACAGACTTGTGAAGTAAGTACTATTATCTCCATTTTCTAGATAAAGAAATTGACATTTAGGGAGATAAAGTACTTTGTCCAAATTTTCACAGCTAATAGAACGAAGAACTGGTGCTTGGGTCCAGGTCCTTCGAATTCAAGTCCCACGCCACCCCCAAATACTATTTTCATATTTATCTTTAACAACAGTCACCTCCTTACAAAATGGAAGGAGAGGGTAGTGGGGGCTCAGCAACCTGAAAAACGGCCGTGCGCTGGCCCCCTCCCTTTCCCAGCAAAGTGAGGTTTGTCACGCCAGCGTCCAGTTATCTTGTCCTTATAATACCTATAATGCTAGAACAACTACTATGTAACAAAAATAATAAGGACAACAGGAATAATAGTAACTGCTGGTCTTGCTGAGCAGTGCAGCTGCTGTCCTTTTTGAGCACCCTGTCAGAGTGTTTGGCAAGTCTTAGCTCATTTAATCTTCACCACAGCGTGGTGTTTATTACTATTCCTCACTTTCCAAACGAGGGAACGAGGGATCAGAGGAATTAAGAAACTTGAGGTCAAGTCATGGGGCAGATTAACTAGTCAACTGGCCCCAATTTTCTCCCCTTCCCTGTATCAATGTGACTTTGTAGATCCTTCCTAAAAAAGAACAGTTTCTTACCCCTTGAGTCCAGTCTCTGACTTGCTTCAGCCAAGAGGAGGCAGCAGAAGTGACGTTGTGCCCGTTCTGATCTTACTCACTTCCACTGTCACTCAGAACCTTGCTGCTGCCATGACAACACGCCCAGGCTTGCCCTGTGGAGGGTAAGAGATGCCATGGAGCAAAGCTGATTGGCCTCAGTGCATGGCCATCTTAGACCACCAGCCCCGAGCTGGCCCCCTAGGTGACCACAGACATGTGAGCCAGCCCAGCGAAGGTCAGCCAGGTCTGGTCCAGATCAACAGAACACCCCACCAACCCACAGACAAATAAGAAATTATAAATTGTTGTTGCTTTACACCACTGGGACTTGGGGTGGTTTGTTACGCGGTAATAACTAACTGATACAAGGTAGACACAGGTCTTAAATCTAGGTGTTACAGGCTCCACAACCTGGACTCTTTCTTATATGCTATATAGATAGGTCATGTCCTTCTAAACAACTCCAGGCAGCAGGGTTGGGAGAAATGTCAGTGTCACCCCAGGGGAACAGGATAGGACACCTTGTGCACAGAGCGTTGGGCCACTGTCTATTTAGGTATGAAAGTGGAAAGACTCAGATGACCTGGGTTCTGAATCCAGCTCGGCCACTGGATCTGTATAACCTTGAACAAGCCACTCATCTCTCTAGGCTTCCATGATCTTATCCATAAGATGAAGCAGTCAGGATGTATTTGCTTATGAACTAATGTTTGCCAATAGCTGCAATGTGCTGCATGCCAAGGATACAAACCTTATAAAAGACTCATCCTCCAGAAGAAGCTCACAGTCTAATGGAGCCATAAACATTGCAAAGAGGGGGGGAAAGGCAACATTTAGCTGTTGTGGTGGGAAGATTAATGGCCCTCAAAGATTTCCACATCTTTGCCCTGTGCTGAGAATTCATGCCGTCCTTCAAACCCAGGCTCAGGTTGCAGCCTCCTCTTGGGAGCCTTCCCCACTTCCCTGCTTGTCTGTGTCCCTCACAGAAATAAAGCCCTCACCACAGTGCTTGGGAATTACCTATCTACCTATCTGCCTTTTTCACTTGTATATTAACTAGCTTTTCTTATTTTCTTAATTTTTGGTGTCTGCCTTCTGGGTCTTGCTGACCAGGGAGAGACCACCTCTCATTTCTCGAGACAGGAGATTACTCCCCTACAAGTGAGCCATTCAGATCAAACCAAGCAATCCAAGCCCACCCCCATTCACCTCCTTTATCGGGCTCTCGCAGAGCTCTCACACCAGACAACTTGGGACAATCCCTATACCCCAGAGCCCACTGAAATTATTCAAACTAGCCAATCAGAATACTGCTTACCCTGCCTTGCCCATTCCTTCCCTCAGAAACCACAATAAAAGCTCTTGACCACATTTCCTTCCATTCTTTCCATCGCCTGACTGACTCTGGTGCTTTCCCATGTGGCCCTGCACAACGTGATGTGCCCCTTCTTCTTGTGAACTGTGAGTAACAACTATCTTTTCGATGGCAATAGTCTCCTAATCTGTTGGCCTCACCATACCAGAATAACAACAAAACCTAATTTTAAAACCACCTGTCCATGAACTCCTCCAGGGCAAGGACATTCTCCTAACCCTGCCTTGCACTGAGCACTCCCCGAATGACAGCTGCTGTGCTCAGCCCTTTACCTGCATTCTTTCAGTGATTTTCACAGCAGCCTGGTGAGGCAGGTACTGACCACTCCCAACTTACACATGAGGAAATAAAGCCAGCAACCAACGGAGCCGGGGTTCAAACACAGGCCTATCTGGCTCCCAGATCAGCTTCAGGTACCCCCCCCCCCCCCCCCCCCCCCCCCCCGCCCCTGATGGAGTCATCTCACACTCAAAAGCCCCAACTCAGCCTCAGGACCCCTGCAAACAGGGCTGCTAGGCACACGTGTGAAGTTTTCACAAAGGCCTCCCGTTGCTTGCCAAACGGGGCACCCTCAGGGCCATTTCCTTCCAGAAGGCGCTCCTTTTTCTAGTTCTCACTCGGGTGCCATATAGACTAGCCCTGGGTACAAACCACAGTCCATGAATGCTCCTGTGACGTCTGCTAATGTCATCTCTCCGTTGCTTGCCCGAGGAGGTCACATCCTGAAGTGCCTCCCAGCACAAGCCTCAGGTTATCACAGATGCATCAAATCAAGGCTCAAGGCTCCAAGCAGATACCACGGTGCCCCCCTCCCCTGCAATCAATTCTCTCTTCCCCTTTGTGTCTAAGAGACACTGAGCCTGATCTTCAAATCAGTTCATTTGTCTCTGCAAGAGAGGGTTCCCAGAGATGCATATTTTAAACAAGTCTTAACTTTGGTCAATGTAATGTCTGTGATTATAGCTTTGCAGCTTGAGCTCTGTGATATTACCAAGCAGCCCTTGTCCCAGAAACCAGCCGTAGGAATTACAAATGACCCCCTTCTCAGCTCTAAGAAGCAGCTAGAGCCTGTGCACCGTGAGACGCCTCCCGCCTTAGGAGCAGGTCACTTACTTAATGTCCCAACAGAGGGCCGGACCGGCTCCACCTACTCACAGCTCTTGCTCTTTAAAAGCAGCCTCTTAGCTCTGCCACAAGAATGTCATTCTCACAAAAGATAGGCACAGAGTCTCACAACCACGGACAACCTCAGAGGAACTGTGGGTGCGCAGTGGGGACCCAAAGCTGCACCAAAACGAGTGTCCATGTTGCTCCAAATCAATGACGCTCCTCAGCCCTTGACTACGGGAACCCATGAAGTCCCCAAACGGTGCCGTCTGTGCCCTCGGCAGTCACAGTGGAACACTTTCCACCAAAGCCAGAGAGCCCCACAGCCTGGCCTGGGGCCTCCAAAGCCAGAGGCCCCCTGCCACGGGCCCAGAGCCCGCCGCCCTTTCTGTGTCTGCCTAGCTTCACAGGGGCCCAGGGCAGCGCACTGAAGGCGAGTCCAACCAGGAGCTGTGGGCACAAGAACGGAAATGTTTTCGAGATCACGATGCACCCTATAAACAGGCCGTAAGTAAATGATCCCATTGTGAAGATTACCCTTGTCACACACTTCTCCCCATCCCGCTTCCCACCCCCTTTTAACTACATCTTGCTCTAGAATTGGTGCATTCTAGGATTGGTTTCCATCTCAACTCCTCCACTTACTGATTGTACAACGTTAGCCACATTGTTCAACCTCCCTGTGCCTCAGTTTCCCAGTTTGTAAATTAAAGGTAACAACAGTCCTCGCCTTGTACGATTATGAAGAGCTCACGCATGTGAAGAGCTTATCACAGTATCCGAGCGGCAGAGCCGTCTTTACACTTTCTGGCCTTTGCAGATACTGTTCCCTCTCCCCAAATTCCCTTCCCTCTCCTTAGCCTGGAGAACCCCCTTTTTCCTTTCAAGGTTCGCCCTAATGCTGCCTCTTCTGGGAAATATTCCCCACCCCCTCCAAGCTGCCACCTGCGCGGCCCCCTCGGTGCTCCCGCACAGTAGGGCCCCCCCCTGACAGCACCCGCCGCCCCAGAGCACCGTGACCTCTCCACAGCGCTCTCTCCCAGCTGTGAAGTCCCAAGGGCAGGATTATGTCGCCCATCTTTGAAGCCCAAGTTACGGTTCCATGCCTGGTATAAAGCAGATGCTCAATAAATGTGGGCTGGCCTCATTTAGGTAATGAAACTGCTTTGCTCATCGGTGAGGGGAAGCCAGGGAAACACAGAGAAGACCCGACAGCCGCGAAAGGCACGGTGGGATGAAGCGTCCCCTTGAGAATGTGAGCAGTGAACCCTAGAGCTGTGACTCTCTACCCTACTGATTTCATTGGCCTGGGGACCTGGGGACCCGATTTTTTTAAGCTTCCCAGGTGATTCTAACATGAAGCCAGATTTGGGAACTACTACTCTGTCCTGCCCTAGCATCTCGTCCTATGAGTTCAAAGGAGGGGCAGTTCCTTGGGCTTCCTTTATCCCATCCCCCAAGGGCTGGTGCCTACCAACAGGGCTGGTCCTTGGGCTCTCATCTGGCAGTTGAGCATCATGTGAAGGGGAGGGCAGGGTAAGAAAAGGGGGCTGGGCAGACAGGCGGGGTGCAGAAGACAGGTAAGGGGGTGTGAGCTGGGGAACAGGCCCCAAATCAAGCCTTCAAGACCCAAGTGCACCCTCACTTCTCCTGAGAAGCTTCCATTCAGGCACCTCCATGGCCTGACGCTCTCTGCAGCCCTCCGGTAGCCCCTGCCTGCCTGTCCCCAAGGCAGCACTGTCCTGTGAGCATCTTCCACGAATCACGGGGATCCTCAGACGGTTGGTGAATGCCGAGGTAAAGTGAAAAGTCTGAATTACAGAGTATTTTTTAAGGCGTGGTAACTGACTTCACATGTAGAAAGTTCTTCTACTAAAAGCTAACCGAGTAGCCCTGGCCCATTTGGCCCAGTGGTTAGAGCATCAGCCCACGGACTGAAGGGTCCCAGGTTCAATTCTGGCCAAGGGCATGTACTTTGGTTGCAGGCTCAATCCCAGTCGGGACGTGAACAGGAGGCAACCAGTTGATGTGTCTCTATGTTTCTCCCCCCCCCCCCCTTCCACTCTCTCTGAAAAAGCAATGGGAAAAATATCCTCAGGTGAGGATTAAAAATTAATTAATTAATTAAATAAAAGCTAACAGAGTCGACTCAGAGCTGCACTGAGGAAGAGAGAAGTCACTTGCAATTAGCACACTGTTGGTGTGTAAACAGCAGCATCAAAGTAGTTGAAAATAGTTTGCTTGCTTGTGTTCACATTCCTCGCAATATTATGATAACAACGGTCTACCTTAGTTTCCTTGCACTCTCTACCTAATCTTGTTTACACTCTTGTTAATAGTGAAAAGAAAGTCTGTTTTTACTGGCTTCAAATCATTGTAGGCTGCAAGCCACTGAAGTCTGAATTAATGAGCTTGAACTGTATGCATTTGCATCTGGAAGCTGTCTCAGCTCCCCCTACACGCGTTTTCCTCCAAGGACCATTTCTCAGATGACAGAGCTTCGTTCCTCTTGATGAACTCTATTATCATCCCCCATTTGCAGGTAGGAAAGTGGAGGCACAGAAAGCTGATGCAAATTGCCTGAGTTGCACAGCGTCTGAGCCCAGGGAATCTGTCCCAGCGCCTGTGTCCTTAATCATGAGAATCCCAGTCCTGGAGAGAGGAGTCAAATTCCAGCTCTGCCATCAGCCATGTTCTCTCCTGCGAGGCAGTGTGCCTGGCCAGCCCTGGTGCCTCCCCGTGTGGCCCTGCATGGCTTGGCACGACTCCCTCCTCTTGGGAACTGTGGGTAGCAAACCATGTTTCCAGTCGCAGTTGTTTCCTGACCTATTGTCCTCACCACACAGGAACCTGTTTTCTCGACTGTGACATGAGGACAATAGTGCCGACTCTCAGGTTTGTTGTGGGGATAAAATGAGACGATGCAGGTAAAACACCTAACATAGCAGCTACTCCACAGTAAGAACTTAATAAAAGGCAGTATTATATCGGGCCTCGTTCCTGTTGTTGTCATTTATATGCTGTGCTCCTAACTCCCACATTTTATAGGCGAGGAAACAAAAACCCAGAGATGTGTGATGCAAGGCACCCTGCCCAGTGTCATGTAGCAAGCTGATGATGAGGCGGGCACTGGAGCTCGGCAGCTAGGTTCCCACACGGGGCCCTGCCACTCTCTCTGCACATGCCATGAATCATCAGGACCAGTCCCAACACACACACACACACACACACGAGTTCTGTCTCCTCCCACCAACAAGGTCTTGCTTTGGAGGTACACATGCAGGTGAAACTGTCAGGGTTTTCCTTTTGCTTTTCTCCCCAGCTTAATCAATAAGCTTTTCAACATGTGACATAAATAACAGGAGATGGTGTGCGTACACATAGCTGCCCCTTTAAATCCTGTAATCAAAACCTTCAGGGGAGCGGAGTGGACTCCAGCTAGGTCAGCCTTTTTTTTTTTCCAATTACAGTTTATATTCAATATTATTTTGTATTAATTGCAGGT
This sequence comes from Miniopterus schreibersii, assembly GCF_964146895.1. Lineage (NCBI taxonomy): Eukaryota > Metazoa > Chordata > Mammalia > Chiroptera > Miniopteridae > Miniopterus > Miniopterus schreibersii. The sequence goes on from NC_138109.1 coordinate 22,197,148, forward strand.
GTGCAGCATAGTGGTTAGACAATCCCATACTTTACACAGTGTTCCCACTGATAATTGCGGTACCCACCTGGCACCATACATAGTTATTACAATATTATTGACTATATTTCCTATGCTGTACTTTGCATTGCCATGACTACTGCCAATCTGTCCTTCTCAGTTCCTTTAGGTCAGTCTTTCTTAATCTCTCTAGTTCGTTTTGAATTTTTGCGGGTGGTGAGTAGGATTTGGGTGCCTCTACTCCTCCCATCTCCCCAAATTGGCCTCAGGGACAGCAGCCAGGGACCCTCTGGGAGCACAGAGCATAGATGGAGTGGAGCCTCCTGTAACCAATGGTCCCATCCCTCCTCTCATGCCAAACTGCCTCCCTGCCATGGTGCTCTGCCCTGGGGTGGGGCCATCCAACATCCAGCTCCTTCTGAAATGGAAACCCCTTGTATACAATTTGAGCAATAAAATAAATAAAATTGTATTGGCATTGGCTTATAACCCAAAGTATAAAATAAGGTTCTATGAGTCCATACAGAGATATATAAATGAGTGGATAAGTACATAAATGAGGGAGAAGAGACAAATTTCCTATATAAAAGGATTCCAAATAATTTCTGTAGATACTCTGCCCCCAGGGAGATGGAGCATGACTCCCCACCCTTAGGTGTGGGCTGGGTCCGAAGAGCACAGTATGGAAGCAGGGACCCAAGGATAACTTTTCGGGAAGGGAAGCTGACCAGCGCAACCTCAGCCAGGCAACTTAGGCTCCCAGTGCCAGTGAGAAGGAGGTCACGTGCGCCCTCGACATGATGTGATGAAAATGGTACTTCACCTCTCGGGTCTTCCAAAAGCCCATGACGCCAGTCTAATCACAAGAAAAAAATCAGACAAAATTGAAGTGAGGGACATTTGACAAAAGACCTCACCTGTACTCCTCAAAATTTCCAAGGTCATCAAAAAAAGAAAAATCTAAGACATTGTCAGAGCCAAGAGGAACCCAAGGAGACGTGATGAGTAAACATTATGTGGTTTCCTGGATGGGGTCCAACAACAGAAAAAAGGACATTAGGCAGCCTGGCTGGCGTGGCGAAGGGGTTGAGCATCGACTTGGGAACCAAGAGGTCCCAGTTCGATTCCCAGTCAGGGCACATGCCAGGGTTGTGGGCTTGATCCCCAGCAGGGGGCGTGCAGGAGGCAGCCGGTCGATGATGTTTCTTTCTCATCAATGTTTCTACCTCTCTCTCCCTCTCCCTTCCTCTCTCTTAAAAATCCATAAAAAATATGCTTTTAATAAAAAGGACATTGGGTGAAAACTAAGGAAATCTGAATGAACTGTGTACTTTAGTTAATAATAATGTATCGAGATTGGTTAATTAATTATAATAAATGTACCACATATAAGACGGCGATAACAGGGGAAACTAGGTGTTGATTATACGGGAATCTCTGTACCATCTTCACATTTTTTCTCTAAATCCAAAACTATTTTAAAATAAAAGTTTATTTCAAAAATCAAAACAAACAATTAAATTTTAAAAATTTTTAAAAAAACACAACACAAGAAAATCTCCTTGGACAGTCCAGGACAGATCTGCTTGTACCGCGTTGCCTCAGAATCATGAATCATGCTGGGGGACCCCTTGTTCATCAGTTCCCTGAGCTGGGGGAGGCGAGGAGGGAGGCCAGGGCTGAGTGTGCAGGCGGCCCCTGCCCCCCTTCCCGCTCAGCTCCCTTTCCATCTGCTTTAGACCCTCAGCTTCCACATAGCGTTTTGGCTGAAACAAAGGATTCCTTTGCTCAAAGGAGTAACAACTACTGCCCTCATCCAATCCCATCTTAAGAAGCACAGAGAGAGGAAGGGGTGTTCTCAGGGATTCACCCAGGAAGGGACAGAGCTGGAGCCGGAACCACACAGGGAACCGTCCCTGAGGCGTGGGCCAGGCTCTCACCTGTGAGCCTGGACTCCCTGAGGCAGGGACAGAGCCAGATTCATCTGTGTCTGCAGGGCCCAGAAGAGTGCCTGCGATAGCGAGGAGCTCCGTGAAGCCCATGGAATGAATTACACTGTCATGTGACCATTCCAAAGTGCCAGTGCTACTCAAACCTAGAAAATTCTGCTGACACTTCAGATAAATGCAAAGTAGAAGTCCCCCTGATCTGTGACCACATATTTGATTCTATGAAAACAGACTCTTCTATACTTTGAGCCTGGGTACTGGCGACTGGATTTGGAGAGACAGTCATGCAGCCATTCATTCGCTTTGAAAGCTTTATCGAGGACCTCCTATACACTATTAACAATGGGAGCAAGATATTTATAAATAAGCACACACTGAGCACCTGCTATGAGTCAGGCTCAGCTCCAGGCACGAAGGACACAGCCAGGAATAAGATGGACGCATTACTCCAGCCCTCAGAGGTCTTACAACCCCAGCAGGGCTCCCTAGTTGTTATCCGATGCCTCCTGAGTGCCAGGCTGCTCAGGGTCTCTCATGTAATCCTCACAACAGCCCTCTGGGTAGGCATCAGGATGTCCCCATTTTTCAGATGAGGAAATGAAGGCCCAAAGTCACTCAGTCCAGAAGTAGTTGAGCCGGGATCTGAACCCAGACACTTTGAATGGAAAACACATCTTCTCAGTGACCACATGAGGGAGTGACTGCGGGCCATGGGCCCCGGCTGGTGAAGCCCACACCCCAGGCACCATGGTCAAATGGAAAGTGAAGGGGCAATTTCTTATTAATAACTGGCTGTGAGTCCAGTCTCCCTTCCTCACCCCTGCCATGCGGGACTGGGTGCAGAAAGCTGAGACAGGGAGTCAAACTTTGCCAGGAGGCCAGAACCTCCAAACCTATGGTGGTGAGACCCTCAGAGCCGGCCCGCGTGCCCCACCTCTCGAGCTCAGGCACAGAAGCTGCATCAGAGGGGAGGGTGGCGGGCCTGGGTGCTGGCTGGATCCACAGGCGGGGGAAGCTCAGAGCCTCTGTTCCTGCCTTCAAGACACAGACACCCCACCCACAGTACAGTGTGTTCCAGAGAACGTCCTGACTGATCAGTTAGATTATCAACATTTCTAGCAGGAGGGCACAGTTTGGAAGGCACTGGAGAGGGGCTCTTCCCCAGGCGGGGAAGGAGGCGAAGTGCTTTCTTATCTCTGCACAGAGATGAGATATGGGGAGAGAGCAAGAGACATCCTGTCGTCGCTCATCTTGGGCTGGTCACAGGCGATACAGGAGAACAGGCTGGGTCCCTGTCCTACAGGGACTCACAGGAGGTTGAGACAGGCTACAAACCTACACATGAACAGTCCAGCCCCGCAGGACTGGACCAGCTGTTTGGGAGGGGGAGAGGCTTCCTAGAGGAGGGGAGGCCTTGGTTCCTTCATCCCAGCTGGGTTTTGAGGGTCGTGTTCAAGTTCCCCACACAGAGAAAGGGAACGAAGAATCCAGCAGTAAGAGCCGAGCCCCAGAGCATAAAGCCCAGGTGGGTCAGGGGGCTGAGGTGCTGGCTGTGCCTGGGGCAGGAAGAGGCTGGCGGGAGTCAAAGATGGGGTGCAAGTCAGACTGCAGTGGGTCTTGTGTGTGATGCTAGGGAACTTGGCCTCCCCCTCCCCCCATAAGCAATAAGCCCAGGGATAAGTTTTGAGTCCCTTGATTTTTGTCAGGGGAGGAGAGAATTGTGGGTTGGGGGGTTATGTGGTCAGATTTGCAACTTAGACATTTATTCTGACAACCAGTCTAAAGAATTCATTTTCATTCAAATAATTATTGGGCACCTACCATGTCCCTGACACTCCTCACGGGACTGGAGATACATGGTGAGCCAAACAGACACAGTCCTGGCCATCACTGAGCTTGCGGATTGCCGGGAGCGATAGGCACTAGCTAAGTATTTAATCCCAACTGTGACAAGTCTGTAGAGGAAAAGCCCAGGGGATGGCGAGTGCATCTATCTAGGAAATGTGTCATCTTCTGGGGCATCAGAGAAGGCTTCCCCGCACCAGAGGCATTTCAGATGAGACCTGAACACTGAGAGGCATCTGCTCAGAGGGCAGGGGGAAGGTGTTCCCAGAATGTCAGAGGCCGAGAGCTGGGGAGGACCTGGCACAAGGAGAATACGAAGGCGGCCAGTGCGCCTGGAACGCAGCGAGCACCGGAGAGGTGGCGTGAGAGGAGATTAGAAAGGGGGACAGGAGCAGGCAGGGCAGGGCCTCCAAAGCCGTGCATCTGGGATGTTATCTTAATATCAGGGTCAAACCATTAAAGGGTTTTAGGAAAAATTATGACAAGATCCCAAAAGCAGGCCCCAAGGGACTTTAGAAAGACTTTTCTCCTGTTTTGTGGAAAATGCACTGGGAGAAGGCTCAGTGCCAGCCAGGTGGTCATGAAGAGGTAGAAGGGGCAGGATTTGGTGGCTGTCTTTTTTCAGGTAAAGCGGAAAGGGGAGAACATGGTTCTGAGGATTTGAGCTCGGAGGGAGGGGCGGGTGGCAACCTGGGAACACAGAGAAGAAAGAGCAGGAATGGGCCGTGGCCGGGATGCCCGCGCAAGAAGACGGCCCGCAGCCCTCCCCGCAAGGGAGCAAAGGGGACATCCGAAAGGCAAGGCGGGGGGGGGGGCACCCCGGCACCTCCAAAACCCACTGCTCAGACGTCCCAGGGAAGCCAGCAGGGATGAGTGGGGAGTCTTCTGAGCCACTGTCCTGACCTCACAGGGACAGGACTTATTTTCAGCTGCTCAGTGAGGCAGAATCAAGGCACAAAAGCTCCCCACTGGCTGGCATTTTGGGGAGTTCACAGAATGGTGAGTTTCTCATATCCAATGAGGAGCTGAAACATATTGTACCCATTAGAAAAGAAATGCAAATCATCAAGTCAGGCATTTGTGTCCATGACAACAGGGGGAACGTATTTTGGCACATCTGAGTTCATTTATATTCAAATAAATATTTCAGTCTATGACTCTGGCACTTTTTTGCATAAGATATTTCAGAACCATATTGAATGTTGCTCTCATGCTAAGAACTTGAGAATTAAAATGAGGGCCAATTTCAAAGTCTATCAGGCTCCAAGATTTAGGGTTGGTGTTACCTTAAGGAATGAAAAGGAACGATAAACGAGGGGGTTGATTCAGCACATTTGTATACAGATTTTTTTTTTGAACTGGAGAGGCCAGCTCCATATTATCCCAGGCAGCCCTTTCTTTGTTACAAACAGAAAAACAGGCCCACATGAGGCCAAAGATCACGCAGCTAATCATCAAAACTCCAAGGTATTCTCTTTAATAAACCCTATAATTCCCATAAAATCACAGGAACGTGTTCACATCTTCCCTCTCAGCCTTTTTTCTGTGCATGTATCTTTTCCATAGCCGAAGTCTTAACAGATATACAGTTTTGCATGATATGCATTTCTCCAAGTTATTAAAAACTTTTTGTATGCAAAAAGAAGTTAATGCATAAATAATATCCACTCTATAAATACACTCTACACTTACTCAATCATTTATTGAATTTACTCTTGGATATTTAGGTAGTCTCCAATTTTTTATCATTTAAATAACACAGTGTTGGATTCTTTTTATTTAAATCTTTATTTTCACGTGAGGTGATCCCCTTGGACTAGGTCCTTTGACATGGAATTATTGGGCTAAAGCAGCGATTTTCAACCTTTTTCATCTCATGGCACACGTAAACTAATTACCAAAATTCTGTTGCACACCAGAGAATACATTATATTTTTTGCCGATCTGAAAAAAAAAAAAAAATAGGTGTAATTTTAATTCATTCATACCGGGCGCCCCTTGTTGTGTTGGCTGTTGTCATTTTTGTTATTTGACAATCTAAAGGAAAAGAGGTCAGTGCCCCTGACTAAATAGTCAGGTATTGCATGTTTTAACAATTCTTGCTGTACACCAGGTGAAAATCGCGGGGCTGAAGAATATAAGCATGATAAAGGCTCCTGGTGGATACTGTGTTCCAGAAAAGATTATATTGTTGCTAGTGGACTGTGAAATGCTAATTGCACCATGCTCCCGCCAACCCATCCACAGCTCCCCCAGCACCAGGGAGCACACCCCAGCCAGGGGGAGAGCGACAGGCTGAGATAAACAATCTTTTACTGAATTTACAGGAGCGGGGAGAGGTGTGCCTGCCATCGCAGTGGGGGAATTTCCTTAATGAGGTGCTGACTTTGTTCTCGGGAAGATTCTCCCACATTCATTATTTCGTGTGGCTCCTGACTCTGAGTTCTCGGAGGTTCTTCCCAGTCCATTATCTTGCAGGGGTGGAGAAGAATATTCCCTCCTTGGAGGCTGTGCAACTTTTGCAGCTTCTTGTGCAAGTTCAGGGACTCAGGAGTTGTTGAAAGGCTGAGCAGCCAAATCTCTCTTGAGCTCATCTCTTTCTTAAAGTGCATCGTCAAAAGCTGAGAGTAAAACTCAGCCCGTTATCGCTTTGACTCTTTCCAACTCTGTCCCCTGGAGCAACAGGCTAAGGAGGCACATGGTCTCCCTTCCGAGTTATCACAGATGACCCTTGTGCCAAAGGTTTTGCCCCTGTGTACCGTGGGTTTCCATATTTCCAGCCTCCAAGCTCAGTTTCCTGGCTGCCTGCCACCTGCCCACCAAGGCAATGTCAACATAGTTTAGGTTTTTGCAAGAGCAGCATTCCACCTCTGGCATGAAATTCTGTATTAGTTCAGGCAATATTAGCTGCTGGATCATATCACCTCCCCCCCACCCCAAACCTTAGTGGATTAAAGGTACTAGTTTTTTTAATATGTCATATGCATAGTGTAAGTTGTTTTTTTTTAATTCCCTTAAAGTCTAAAAGGGGGTCTTGATCTGCCCAGTGGGCTGCTCTCCTCCACAAGTGACCTCACTTCCCAGGTCCTTTTTATCTGGAGGCTCTGTCAGTTTCAGTCCTTGGCTTCTGAGGTCACCCTGTCATCTGGACCAAGCTGGGAGAGGGAAAGAGCACGGAGAATGGGATGTTGGCTTTTTCATGGCCAGGTCTGGAATGGCTCACATCAATTCCACCGGCATGCCATTGGCCAGAACTTAGTCACAGGGCCACGTTGAACTGCCAGAAGAATGGGACTATAGTCATCTATAAGACAAGGAGGAAGACAGACGGCTTTTGGTGAATTCAGAGCAGTGTCTTCCGTCCCTTTCAAGGTCCAGCCTTGCACTCGCACAGTTCAGGTCCCTCACCTCACCCTGATCTTGGCCCTGTCAACAGAACCCATCTTTACCTGAAATGCTGATATTTTGTTCATCACAGATTTTTTTTCATTAATTTTGACTTTTAAAAAATTACTCTATTAAAATACTGTTTATCTTGGAGACTGAGTATTTTGGCAACCCCTTACATTTTTCATCGAGGTGAGTGTCCATTCATCTCCCCAAAACCCCAGCCCTGTTCATGCAGCAGAAGCAGGAAGAGAGACTCCACTTGAGACCAATTGTCTCCCAATTTGAGGGAATTTTTTTTTTTTCCATTTTCTTCTTTACAAAAGAACAGCTCACCCATGAGGCTCCTCCATCATTTCTTTATCCCAGATGTTATGGTAGAAATTAAACTAGACTTGGAGGCAAATCCTAGCTCAACCACTGACAAGCTACCTGTGTGACATGGCACAAGTTGCTTGACCTCTCTGTGTCTGCTTGCTTATCTGTAAAATAGGAATCACAGGCCCCGAGTCATGGGGTTCCTGTGCTAAATGAGGGGGCACATGAGAAAGACCTCGGGCCTGGGCTCGTGATGGCATATAACAGAATCTGGGTCCAAAATGTTTATTGAAAAGGCCAGCCCAGCATAAGTTGTGTATGAAACACAAAAACAAATTTCTTTCCTCATAGACGTTACACCTTAGTCAGGAGTCAGATGGAGTGATGTGTGCAAAGAGCCTTGGAAAAAATCAAACCCTCTGCACATCTGCGGCCGCAGAGAGGCTGGCTGTGACCTCAGTGTCCTCGATGTTTGCCTTTTTAAATTGGCTGCTTGGTGGAGCAGGGGAAGGGAAGGGGAGCAGGCCGCCGGGGTGGGGCGGGTGGCAACATCGTTTCCTTTTAAGTACAGTGACTTCTCCTAGCAACACCCATCAGCCTGAGACTTCACCTCGCCTCTCACAAAATACCTGCAAGGAGTTCTTTCCCAAAAGGGTCCCCAGTCCTTGCCACAAGGCATTTTTAGCACATTTAAACCAGAATTTTGAGCCCTGATTTAAAGTGGTCGTGTGACATCATACATTGAGTATATAGAAAACTTCCATGAGCAGAACATTTGATTGAGCCTCGTTGTCAACGGCACATCTGTCTGGAGCAGCTGCAGGGGACAGGCACTATTCCGGGCACTGCGGGCAGAGGCGGAGCGGGGGGCGCGGTGTGTGCCCCTGAGAGGCCCCCCGTCGCGGCGGGAAGGCAGGGTGGCCACATGGAGCAAAGCGCCTCCGTCGCTCAGAACTGCACGCTGCTCCAACGAGCTTCAGCAAGGACAGAGCTGGGTACGAGAATGCTGGGGTGTCTCACAGAACCCGAGGAAGCCGGAGCCAAGAGCTCGAATGCCGGCAGCCCACGCACCTCATTAGCTCACACGGGTTTCGGAAGGTTGCTGTCCCAGGGTAAACGGGCAAGGACGGTGCGCTGTCAGGGATACAAAGTGGCCATGTTTTCAGGCTGGTGCATTTTCCAAGGCAAATGAAAATGGTTATGAAAGCAATTTATACCCAGCAGACATGGATGATTGCCTGTGATGACCTTTTGCCAGAGAAAATGGGCCTGATAAAGAAAAAATGTGGGCTCATTAGGACGAATTAGAAAAAGCAAATGCTTGCTCTTAAATTATGGAAACTCTGAGACTGGCGAGTCTCTCTGTCCTTTCAGGACACAGAGACAATAAAGCACAAAAAGAAACTGTTTATGCAGAGAAAATGTTGCAATTTGTGTGAATAGATGTAGTTTGGTTTGTCAGGCAGTCTGAGAAGGGACTTCTTTTTCTAAACTAAATGAAATTTAATTGATTTGTTAACTGCTATGGATCCTCCCTCCATAAATCTACCAACAACTAAAAAAAGAGGGAAGAACAGCATTGAGAGTGAGCAAAATTAACCTTAACTTTCTATAAATACTATAAAAAAACCCTATTTCCAGCAATGCAACATGACAAGGTTGGGGCTCCCACGGAAAGAATGTGAACACGAGGAAAAGCGAGAGAGCAGCGGGAGCGCAGGTGCCACTCGGGGAAGTTTCAACACCCCCCTGCTTCCCGGATCCTCACCACAGGCATCGTGAGCTTTACAACTCACAAAGTGCTTTTATACACATCATCTTATCCAACCCTTACAGCAATCCTCCATTTATGCCCATTTCACAGCTTAGGAAACTGAGATCAGACAAAATTAAGTGACTTATGAGCTGGTGAAAGCCACAGGCAGGATGAGAATCCAGGTCTCTCCACGCTCCCTCCCAAGCAATCCCTTGCCCTCACCCTGTTTGAGGTACCTTTTTGCATCACAACCAGAAGGTACGGGGTCCATCTATCTCTCTGTAGGAAAAAGCAGAGGGGCCAGGGAAGGAACAGGGTCAGAGAGAAGAAGGCTTTTCCATACATATCCAAGCAGGGCTCCTAAAACAGCACTCAGAGAAGAAATAGGTATCAGAAAGGATAACCTAATTCCTACATCAGAACCCCCAAATCTCAATGTTGAAACAGGGAAAAGCTTTATTTCCTATTTGTCATAGTTCAGTGCAGGTCGGTGGGTGGGACTCTGCTCCATGCAATCATTCAGGGACTCAAGCTCCTTCCATCTGGCAGCTCCATCACCTTTTGGGGACTCAGACTCCTCTAAAATAAAAGGAGGGTCTCATGAGGGGACGAGCCTGGAAGGGGCATAATCACTTTGCCCAAGCCCCATTGGCCAAAATGAGTCCCATGGCCCCACCCCACGCCCGGGAAATGAAGTGTGCCCTGGAAGGAGGGGGGAGCACAGATGTGGCGGGGGCATTAGCAGTCTCTGCCACGATTGTTTAAAAGTGTTTCTTTGAGTAGGAAGTATTTTCTCCGGTGCCCATGGAAGACCCTTTCTACGAGCCCCTGGCCAGGCTCACATCTCTGGTGCTTCCCCAAGTGGGACCCCTAACTACACAGGGCCAGACACGGGACTTTTATTTTTCAGGCTGGAGGAAGTGGACCTTTCAGGCTTATATAGCAAAAATCTATATGTTTTCTTCCAACGTAGCTGAGTGAAAGGGCAAACAGAAATTTGAAAGCGATGATTGCTTCCTTTGTGGGAGAGAAAGATACCCACTGAGTTTGGAACATATATGAATTCTGATTTGCAATCATTTCCACTATTTATGAGGTCACTGGACTGACTCCTGCTGAGTCTAATTTACAAAGAGCTTTGGTTGGATCAGGGAAAAGATATTAGAATCCCATTGACTCGGTGATGGCCAGAGGACGGTGGACACCAAGCACAAGGGATGTATCCATGAACCGCGACGCAGCAGAATCCTCCACATCAGCTCCCACACACTCCATCCCAATGCGTGAGAAGATACCTCTCTCCAGCGAAACCAGGCGTGTTGGGTGTGCCCGCATTACAATTTGACTACACATCCCAAAACAGACGAGGGAATTGTCCAAGTAAAAACCTTGTAAGAAATGATCCAGGGTGTCTGAGATAAGCAAAGGAGTTGCCCTAACCTCATCACCATGTCTCCCCTGGGGCATCTGTAGGATGTCGCCTGAGCAGGGTCTCCCTGCTTCTGACCCCTCTCCGGCATTCAAACACCAAATGTCCAACACCCCCTAAGTGTCCTACAGGCACACCTGTTTCAGCATGTTCACATCCGAAACCTCTCCCTCCTGGCCCCGTCCCCGTGCCTGCTTCTCCGTCTCAGTGCGCGGTGCCACCACCCCAGAGCCACCCAAGCCACTGACCTAGGAATGAAGGGCGCTCCCTTCTCACCCACCACCTGCTCCATCAAGCTCAGGCTCTCAGTCGGTTTTCTCCCCTCCAGCCCCACTGCCTCTGTTCTCCTGAGTCAGAGCAACGGCCTCCTAGCTGGGTTTTCTGACAGTGACAATCGCCACTCCACCCCGGCGCCACCGTGGGAACTCAGCCCGGCCAAAACACACCCCTGCTTCAACCCTCCCGCGAGTTCCTTCGCTTGCTAGTGAGTGTCCGTCTCAGTCTGTCCCCTGAAGCCCTCTGGGCTGTGATCTCTCGGTCGGTCTGCCCACCCCCACTCATCCCACGCCTTTGCTACACCAGGTTCTCCTACGGTTCTCTTAACTTCACCCCTGGCTTGTTACGTGCTCTTATCTCTCCTTCAAACGCTCCCCACCTCCCACCCGCCCCCCAGGTAGCCAGCACCCATCTGTTTTCCAACACTGCGGTTAACTCGTTTGGAAGCCTCGTTAGAGCCCCAGTCTCACGCACATGCTGCCCTTCTGGAGTCCCGCCACCCTGTGCTGACCTCTACGACAGGGCTTAGGATGCTGTGGGTCATCGGCGACCTTCTCCCTTCCCACCTTCCTCTCCACGCCCAACCCTGTGAGCTCCTCCAAGCAAGGACCCTGTCGTCTGAGCTCTCTGGCTGCCACACAATGTCTAGTAAAGAACAGGCACTCAGTAAAGGCTCCATTGCCAGATGGGCACCTGAGTTAGTAAATAAATTATGTAGAACATGTAAAACCCTGGTCAAATAGATTCTCCATCAAGGGGGAGGGAAGGGGTGGTAAGAAGCTAAGCTTGGGGCGTGGGCTGCTCAGATGAATCAAGTGATCGGACAGTTCAGTCGCCATGTGCCCAAGAGATGTGTGTTATCAGAGAAACAGAACGTATTCATTCAGCCCCAAAATCAAATAGTCAGTCACGCTTCAAGTGCACGCTTTGAAAAAGAGTCTGTAAAACTACAGAGCAGATGTTGTCACTGGTACCATAGTCAAGCAGGATAAACCCAGAGGGGAAAACAAAATCCTTCGTGAAACTTCTATTCCAGTCACGGTTGCCTGGTGCCAAGGATCAGACATCACACACACCGGCGTGAATAGAAAGGGTGGTTTGGGGGTTTTTGTTTGTTTGTTGCTATTGTTTCTAATGATTCCAAAGTGACTATGTAGAGATGGGAAGCAGGGCTCTGGGTGGAAACCACGTGGATCCAAGTGCAGTTCTGCCACCTTCTTGCTGTCTGACCATGGCGGGCAGGTCACTTTCCTGGGCCTGTGTCCTCAATCTCAAAGGGAGTGAGAATAGCATCTACCGTAGGGTTGTCAGGGAGGTGACAAGAGACCATCTACACAGGGGGCAATGGAGCTTCATCGCGCTAAGGAAAGTGGTGGTTAGAGTAAAGCTGCAGCCAGTTATCCCATCCCCAGGGAGCAAGGAGACTGGAGTATTTATGTGCCAACTCCCATCAGTCACTGGCTGGGAACTGCTATGGGAAAGATTCCCCCCAGCACTTTTGCCTGCTATAGAGGTGGGGAAAGTGCGCTTGACAGACAAATTCCTCAGGCACAGAAATGCAGGTTCCGGCAGATAAAAGGAGATGGAATGGTGAGGGCAAGGGGAAGAGGCCAGGGTGCCAACAGCTTCTGCTGCAGAAGATATAGTAACTACAGTTGGCACGAACAATGTGGGGGTTAGGGGGGCTGATCCCATACAATAGAAAACCCATGTATAAGTTTTGATAGGTGGTCCTTCACATCTGCAGATTCAACCAACCATGAATTTAAAACAGTTTTTCCCATTCCCAACCTTGGATTCCCAACCACAGATTTCCAACTGCAGATCAAATCCATGAATGTGAAACCTGTGTATACAAAGGGCCAACTGTATTTATTGAAAAAATCCGCCTATAGGTGAACCCACGCATTCCAACCCATGTTGTTCAAGGGTCTACTGTATATCAGGAGTAAAAGGCAGTAAAGAGAACCTGAAAGAATACAGGAATAGCAGCTGTAAGGAGCAGCCACTACTACCTCCAAGGGCTGAGACATAGCTCCCAAGGAAGAGTCCCAACCCCTTGCGCCTGTGCTGAGATGCAGATCTTGTTGGGGAGAGTCTGTGTGAGCTCCATGCAGAGACAGAAGGAATGGCTCTTTTTCCAACTCTATACCATGTTTTGGACCTAAAGCCTCAAAATCTATAATGAGAATTTTCTTAAAATTCTGCTCATGATTATCTTACCTTGAGACATAAAAAGAAAAAGGCAAATACTGGGCAAGAGCTGTGATAAGAAAGCAAAAGCAACTTACGTCCACTGGAAAATGTTGATGCAAAAATATGTTCGTTTCTGCCTTTATTATATTTTGATGTACTAAGAAAGGTAGAAGCAGAGAGACCAATGAGGAGTAAACCCTCACTTCTGCTATGACAACGTTGGGTGTATGTGAGCCAATAGGAAATAAGTCTCCCCTTTTATGAAGCCACCTTGGGGGAGATGGACCAATGAGGAGCCAGCGCCCGGTGTGACATTAGGGCAGGAGAATACTGGAAATAGAATGAGATCTAGACATAGGTCAGGGCTGCATCAAGAGTGTCCTGCTGGTTTAGGTGACATTTTGAGATCCCTGTCAATTTGCCAGGATTGACGGGCAGATTTCTCTTTGCCTCACATTTCCAGCTGGGCTCATAAAGGGGGCTACCCTTAGCAACTTTCTACCTCCTCCCGACACCCCTGTACTTTCTTCTCTTGATGAGGGAGGGATGGCTAATCTGATTGGTCAGGTCTAGACAATTATTGGACCACATTTTATTAGCGATCAAAGTTTTTTTAGTGGTTGGTAGCAAGAAGTAGGACATCCCCTTCCTTTTGCACATGGGCTTTCTTCTGCTTCCTGAGCAGGATGGGCCCTCTCTATTCTACCCATGACTGAGGGGATGGAGCAGAGCGGCCATTCTCCCATCAGTTAAGGAAGTGGAGAGGGGGGCCCTGCTTTATGCTCCACCACCTGGCTCTGTGTGTTCTTAAGGCCCAGCTCATTTCTCTGTTTGGATTTCATGAAACACTCCAACATCCTTAAAATAAGTTCCATTTTTTTCTAGCTCCACCTGAGCTTCTGACACTTGCAAGCACTGGCTCTAATTCATATAGAGAAAATTAGAAATGAGCAGGTTTGGGAGAGATGGGCCAATGATAGGCAGACGGCTTCTGATAAAAGTAAAAGGGGGGGGAGGACAATGACAGAGCCCCAGTCACAGCCTGAGACAGCCGGAACACACATCTTACTTGTCTGGATAACGCTGAGATCTGGCTGAATTTCTTGGCTTCCTGCATTAACAAGCTCCTGAAGTCAGGTGCCAAGAACTAATTTAGCCGTGGTCCAAAAGCAGCCACCTCCATCTCAGGGGAAGAAAGCCAGATACTGAAAGTAGCTCCCCTGGCTCAGAAAGGGAAACTGGAGAGCAGGATCTCAGTCCTGTCTTCCCATTGCACCCCAAATAAACGAGCCTCCGCCCAGGACCATGCAAGCTATTGTGCTAAGCCCTATCAGCCCATTTGGGTGGGTTGGGATAGGATGTTTCTGCAGTTACCCTTATTTCTCTTGCTAACTCCAGGGCTATCTGCAAACATGAAGTCTCCCGTGAAAACAGTGCTGTCATCCTCGCTCTCTAACCCTTCTTGTCCTAGAGGCCTGTACCTCCTCCTGCACGTCCTGGTCTCCCTCTGCTCTACACCCACCTTCCTCAGCGTAAAAATGAGACCCCCCAGGCTAGCTAATGCTCACTCAACCTCCACTTCAAGTGTCATCTCCCAGTGAACCTCTCCCCGACTTTCCCAGCCTAGATCCGGTCCCCTGACATATGTTGTCCTAGTTCCCCATACCTCTCCTCTACAGCCTTACTGCCACTTGTAACTTTATATTTGGACGAGTGACTGGTGCCTGCCTTCCCCACTGGCTTATTAGCTCCATAAAGGTGAAGACCAAGTCTGTTTTGCTCACTACTTATTTTACACACCTAAATATAGCAGGCGTGTAACAAACAGCTGAATGAATGCAGGGTGGTCAAGGCTCTGAGGTCAGACCTGCTGGGTTTGAAACCAGGGAAACAATGTAGAGTAATAACAGTATCCTTAGGGGCTATAGGAAGGACTAAATAAAAGCACTTACAATAACAGTGCCTAACACGCAGTAGGTGCTCCATAAATAATGCTGATATTGTTGCCATTGGTCTGACCTGTGTTGATGGGAGAGGTGGAGGGGTGGACACTCTTCGGCTGGGGTGATTGGTGCATGTGTGTGCACTGGAGTGTCAGGGGGTGGGCACTGCTTTCCACAAGTGCCACCCAGACAGACGGCACAGAAAGGCACGTAGTTCTGGAAAGAGTTCCTCTTATCAGCATTGCAGCAAGCATGCTCCCTCCAGAGCTGGCTGACTTTGGAATTGTCTCCCATTGATATTTTATAGCCAATTAAGTGGCTAAGGATGAACTGGCATCATGAGAACAGTGTCATCAAATTGTCACCTTAAGATAATCCATGTTATAGACATGGGGTGAAAAATACCTAAATGGGTGAGTCTGTGGTTCCCATCATCACGGGGCAAAGTGAGGTATTGCTGCTGGTCAGTGAGGCCAAGGTGGTCTCCAATGGTTTTACAGTAACAGAGGCCTTCTGCCAAGGGAACATCTTAGAAAAGATCCAATCATAAAACCAAAAGGAGTGGAACAACTTTAGCTGTGTTGTTTGAGCCAGGTTTGTGGCACTCTGTTACAGCAGCAATAAAATCCAATACACCACCTTCATAGCAACATTTTGATTCACCTTTCTCCATCCAGCTCTATAAGGGTCTCAGTTCTTTAAAAACAAGGCCTCTTTCCTCTCTGCCCACCCCACCCCCACGCATGCTAATTCTTTGCTTTGTACTGGGTAGGCAAGAGCAAATATTTCCCGAATCAGTGAATACCCTTATTAGCCAAGATTTTAGAATATCCTTGATTGTAGGCTTTAGAATGTAGTTATCACCAAAATGATCTGGAATATTCTAGAGTGTTTCTCTGATGATTCTTTGTATTCCTGCAACCCAGAGGTCATAACACAGCAACCAGTGTGTAAACTTACAAAGGCACTATTCATCCCATGTGCTCTCCAGGATTCTGAGCGCTCTCAGGTATCTAGGAACAGCAGGACGTTGTTGCTGACACTGGACCACAGGAGGCAACATCCAAGTGAACTACAAGAGCTGAGCCATGTAGTCCCAGCTCCATTTCCTGGCTCTTTGCCTTGGGTAAGTTTCTAGAGCTGTCTAGGCCTCAGTGTCCTCCTGCATAAAATGAGGGCCTTGGACAATGTCAACCCCCAAAGTCCTTTCTGATGTCACCTTTTTTGGTAACTCCTTTCTAGCATTTGCCAGAAATTTCTGGCATTTATAAATGCTCAAGAAATTGGACTATAAACTGACCCTTTTGCGGGTGACTGACACAGCGGGAATTTGGGTTTGAATGTTGTCTCCTAATGTCAAAATACACAGTCCCGATTGGAAAGATGACCTCATAACTTAGCTTCTTGTTCCATGTGGAGATCTGCATATTGGAGGGGGGGTGCAGAGCCCAGAGAGTCAGGAGCACATAGCTACCCTGGAGAGAAAGAGTCACAGTCAAGAGAAGGCTGAGGGTCCCGTTAATGCTGCAGGAAAGGGCGCCAGTGTGAGGACCGTGGTTTCCATCCTAGCTCTGCTTCTTACTCCGGGTAAGCCGCTTCCACCTCGGAGCTTGTTTCTTTGTTTTTTATTATAAAATATATCATCAAAAGAAGGTTCAAAACACATGTAAACTGTTTGAAGCATAATAATGAAATGAAAATCCTTGTACCCACAACCCTGGTGAAGAAATAGAATATTGCCCATATTAGAAGTCCCCTATATACTCCCCCTGTCTTATCTCCTGTCCTACGCTCACCTATATTCACCCTACCCTATCCGCAATTTTGTTTCAGTCATTCCTTAGTTTTTCTCTATAGTTTTACCGTCTATGTATCAATCCCTCAACAAAATATTGTTTTCCTTATCTGTTCATGAATTGTCTATAAATGGAATTATACTCCAGGTATTTTACTACTAATTCCTTCTGTCACTCATCCTTGATCTGTAAGTTCATCCTAGTTAATGTGTATAGTAGTAATATATTCATTTTTATTTCAGAGTAGCCTTCCATTGTATAAGCTTAACATAATTTCTTCATTTGTTGTACTGCAGATAGGCATTTTGGTCATGTCCATTGTCTTTGCTATTATAAAATGATTCTATGAGCATTACTGTACACATCCTCGGGTACACATATACAAGAGTTTCTCTAGGATATACCCTGGGAATGGATTTGCTGGGTCATAGCGTGTGTGTGTTCAACTTTGCTAGAGAATTCCAAACAGTTTTCCAACATGGTTGCACAAATTCACACTCCCAGCAGAAGTAGGTGAGAGTGTCTGTTAACTCCCCAATCCCTACCGACACTTGGTACTGCCAGTCTTTTAAATTTGGGGCAATCTGGTGGACATATTAGGGTATCTCACTGTGGCTTTAATTTGCGACTTCCTAATTATCAGTAACGTTGAGCATCTTTTCATGTTTATTGCCCATTCATGTTTCCTCTTGTGGAAAATACTTGCCCACTACTCTATTACAAATGTATTGGTCTTATTCATAACCACTCTTCATATATTCTGGATATGAACCCTTTGTTGCTTATGTGTGTTACAAAAATCTTCTTCCAGGATATGGCTTCTCTTTTCACTCTATGGTGTCTCATGGTAAATGAGTTCTTAGTTCTAATGTAGTCAGATTTGTTCATCTGTGTCTTTGTGGTGTGCATGTTTCGTGACCTCAGGTTATGAAGACATGCTCCTATATCGTGTTCTAAATGTTTTCTAGATTTTTCCCTCATTTGTAATTACTTCACCCACTTGGAACTTATCTGTATATAGATTGTGAGGTGAGAATCGAGGTCCTTAATTATTAGTAAGATAACCAATTTTCCCGGCACCGTGAATTCAATACATTCCATTCTTTCCACACCGTTCTGCAATGTCCACGCCATCAAGAATAAAGTTGTCATGTCTGCATGCTGTTTCGGGCCCCTCCTTCTGTCCCCGTCTCCTGTTTATCAGTCAAGCCCTGTGATAACTCCTGCTGTCGGGTACAGCTTGTTTGCCTTCAGAAGGCTCTCGGCCCCTTGTTATACTACGTAAGTGTAAGAATTCGCTTGTCAAGTTCCCATCCATTGTACATCTATTTGGAATTGCACTGAATCAAAAGAGCGGTTTGGGAAATTTATATCTTTATAATATTGGGCATTTTATCTAAGAACAAGTATTTATTTAGGTCTTAATTTAACATATTTCAATAAAATTTTATCATTTTCTCCATAAAAACTTTCCTAGCTTGTGTTATATTTACTCATAGGTACTTTTATATTTTTGTTGCTAATGGGAATGATTTTAAATTACATTTTCTGCTTACTATTGGTGTATAACAACTCAATTGACTTTTGTATATTGATTTTGTATCCAGCAACCTTGCTAAAGTCTCATTTTTATTCTAAAAATGTATCTATAGTTTTTAGGGAATTTTCTACATAGTCAATGGTAGATCTGCAAATAATAATCATTTTGTCTCTTTTCTCCTAATCCTTATGCTTTGTATTTAATTTTTTTACATATACATCTTGGCATGAAGCTGGCAAATGGGGTATTACCATTTTCCCCATTTTCACAAATGAGGAAACTCAGAGAGGTTAAGTAACTTGCCTAAACTCTCACAGCTAAAAACAGACAAATTCAGGACTCAAACCCCAGTGTAGCCATTCCAAAATTCATGTTTTTATCCCCAATGCTATGGATGTCTTTTCCCTTCCTCATCACACAAATACATTTGAGTTTTATAAAAGAAAATCCTAGTACATAAAAACATTGCTCTACCATTGAAGAGAAGGATCTTTATTTCTTTGTTTCTTTTAAAGAAAAAACAACAACATTATTTTGAATTAATCCATGGCATCTGCACCATCTTTGAGCCAGAAGAAGAACTGAAGGGGGAAGAGACCTAAGATACCGTTTCTCATGTGTCCACTCATTCCATCCTAAGAGCAACCAGCAAGCTGGATGTTAGTGTCCCAGTTCCGCAGCTGAGAAAACTGAGGCTCAGGGAGATGAATATTCTAAAAAAGCAACAACCAAAAGAGGAGCTTTCAGTGGCAAGCAGAATAGCAAAGTGTGCCTAATGCATTTAAAAAAAATTGGAAGCACCTCAAAGTATAATAAGTATAATTTTTTGCAATTTAGTTTTATAGCCCCAAGTAAATACGAAAAGATGAGGCCTTGGAAAGGTCCCTTGTGTGTTCCCTGCAGGTCCATGGAGGCAAAGAACCCCGCCATGGAGCTCTTCATGGGGGCTGGGAAGGAAAAGAACTGCGAAGTCATTTGTTGTTCTGCATTCGTTCATTCATTCATTCACTCGTTCATTCAACAAATGCAGAATCTATTAAGAGCCGCCTATCTGCGTCCTGGGTTACTGGGGGGAATATAGCTGGGAACAAGCCAGACACGGTTCTTATGCTCCTGAAGCTTTCGATCCAGCAGGAGAGTCAGGCATTAAACTAGTAATCGCTGGTCTGCATCACTGGTACCCAACTCCAGGCCCCGCCACCAGGCAAACAGAAATCCTGTGCGAGGCTCGAGCATCTCCAGATCCCTCGTGGAAGCTGCCACAGCCCTGCGGCAGGCTGGCGACACCTCCCCCTCCGCCCTTGGTTTCCTGCAGCCCCCACGTTGCTGGGAACCTGTCCATCAGAGTGCCAATCGCAGGGGAAATTCAATCCAGGGGCTCTTTCTAGTCGTGTTTGCTCACTTTTTTCTTAGCATGATCTTTGGTTTCATTATATTTAGGTATTTCTTTTATTTATCCGTGCACCAGGGGAAAAAAAAGGAAGGTGCCTCTTTAAACCAAGCGTGAAATGTCTAAGGAACCTAAAGCTGAGAATAATGGGCTTTTTTTTTTTTCCTCCTGGAAAGCTAGCCTACAGGAGAAAAAAAAAAATTCCATTCAAATAATTTCGTTTAGTCCTAAGTATAAAATAACCGAAGTCAAGGTGTCTCTGCTGTTATTATTTTTTCTGATGTTTTTGACACCCGCGTGTGGAGTTCTCCGGCGCTCACAGCTTCCAGAGCTGTGAGCTCCCACTTGGTAGATTCGTAATACTCCTTAATATTTTCATTTTGATGTAATTTGCGGCCCCAGCTTTTTAAATATCCGCTCTGTAATAATGTTTAATTTCAGGGGTCACTCCGCCAAGGAGTATATTAAAGCTTATAAAACTCATTTCCAAAGCTCAAATATCAAGCTGTGATCAGGTTAGGAGGGCAGCATCTGTGAATATTTCATCTTTTATCATGCTGATAATAAGGAGATGACAGAGGCACATTATTACAATGAGAGAATTGCTCATTTCAGGCCTGGTGCTGGAAGCTGGGGTCTGCAGTGTGTATTACTCAATAAGAGCAATTCTGATATGAAAAGCAAGTTTACTGAGGCACCACTGTGTCTTATTTGATTGGAATAAATAATATATGGAGCTGCCTTTCGGGCGGCTGCGGGCCGGGGGAGGGGAGGCTTGCGTGGAGAGGGGCACTTGGGGATAGACGGTGAAATAATTTATCAAAGGATGTGTTTTATGGCCTGAAAATAAAGTTAAGATAACCACTGTTTATTAGAATCATTATTTCGGAAATCTGTATTCTGGAAATCTGAAACATGTGCGGGCTTAGGCGCGAGAAGCATCTTGATCCGTTGGACCGGTGGCGATGCCTCATAATTACCCGTTTGAACGGGGAGCTGAGTGAATGTGACACCCCGGCTGGTTCCTGCCACGTTCTCCATTGGCAACTTTCATTACCGCTTTGCGTCAAGCCGACTTCATCAAGCGGGAACCTTCAAACTCGGGGCTTTCTGGTAGGCAGATGATGAAATGCCAGCGAGAGGAGCATCTCTCACCCCCCGGAGAAAATCGAGCGTGTACCACTCCAGTCAGTGCCCCCGCCCTGCGGCCACCGCTGTACCCACACCCGGGCTCTCCCCTGCGTCAGAGTGGAAGACGGTGCCACCCGGTCTAAGACTGGGCCTCCTCTTAGTGCCCTTCCCACCTCTCTGACCCCCAGGGGTGGCACTCTCCCATCTCCAGTGTCCTCAACAGCTCCTTCCAGCTGGCGCCTTCCCTCCAGCTGATGAACGTCATCGAATCCCTCCAACCCCAGCAAAAAAATCTTTCTTGACCTTCCATCTCCCTCCAGCTGTGACCACTGGCCTCGTCTCACCTTCTCACCCAAGCGTCTCATAAAAATTGAATACACTACTGTCCTACCGACTCACGCGGCATTCTCCCCACCTCGTTTCGTTTTAACTTCCACCCCACTGCTCCAGTGAGACCACTCCCACCGAGGTCACGGTGCCCTGCTAATCACCAAATCCACCGGGCGCTTCTCATCCTGCGCCTGGCTTGACCCCTCGGCTGCACTTGTCCCCGTTATTTCAGGACAGCACGCGGCTGGTTCTCCTTCCTGAGTCCCTCTTCCTCCTCTGGGTCCTCTCCTGGGGACTTGCCCTGCCCTGCCTGAAGGTGGCGGTGTTCCGCAGGGCGCCCCTTGCCCCCTCCTCACTCTGTCCTCTCTGTGACTGTAATTTCCACATGCTGGCTGCTAACTCCTGACTTACGATCGACAGATAGTAACTGATTTGTAATCCAGCTTCTTTCTCAGAGCTTCTGATCCCCGTATCCAACCGGGCGCCCCACTGGCACTCCAAACACAGGTGGAAAATGTAATGACTAACACAAGGACACACACACTGGGCTCCTCCTCTTCCCCTCCTCCTGACACTCCTACCTCAAACGGACTCAGAACCCTAAAAGCAGCTATCCAAGCCGAAACACAGACCAGCACCCCAACACCTCCACTTACAAGCAAACATCCAGTCCTATTGATTCTTTTCTTTTCTAGAAAATAAATAGATCTATTCTTATTTCTGATTGTAAAAGTAACACATGTTTATTAAAATTTTTCAAACTACACGGAAATAAACCAAAAAGGAAAAAAATCACCTAACACCCTCTATCCATAGATACTCATTGTTAACATTTGATATACACACACTTAGCCTTTCCAGTTTGGACATTCAGCCAGTCAACATTTATTGAGTATCTACTATGCCTCAATCATTGTGTTGTGCGTGTAGACACACATTTCCTTTTTTAATACAAAAGAATGCAATGTTTTAAATAGTTACATAGTATTCCACTGAATGGTATAGCATAATTTACTTACTTAACCAGGCCCCTGTTGATAGATATTTAGGTTGTATCCAAAATTTGATGTTATCAATAATTTGCAATAAACATCCTTATATATAAATCTTTTCTCACTTGTTCAATGATTGCTTTAGAATAAATTCTTGAAAGTGATACTGTGGGGTTCAAGGGTATGCACATTTTTAAGACTTTTGATAAATATTAGCAAATGTCCTCTCTAGTCCAGCAATTTGCTCTCCCATCAAAAACATGAAAATTTCCTTACTCCCTCTTTGACACTGAATGTTATCAATCTGTTAACCTTTGCTAATCTACCAAGTAATATTTGTTATTGTTTAATTTGGATTTATTTCATTACTGTTAAGATTGAGCATCTTTTCATACTTTTGTTGGATATTTGTATTTCTTTTATAAATGGCTTATTCATGCCTTTGGCCATTTATTTATGAGATTGTTCTCATTTTTCCTATTGACATTTATAAACTCTTTATATATTAGAAATAACAACTACTCATCTATTGTATATGTTGCATACATTTTTAACCAGGTGGTAATTAGCCTTTTATATTTGTTTATGACACTGTCAGAACAGCAATTTATAATTTTATATAGTCTAATCTAATAACTTTTCTCTTTACGGCTTCTGTTTTGGGCATCATGCTTAGAGAGGACTTTTACACCACTAAATTATAAAATATATAAAGATGTTTTCCCATGTTTCTTTCAATAATGAAAAGACAAACTACTCAATTTTTTTCAATTGGTAAAATTTGAATAGACATTTCACAAAAGATATACAAAAGGCCAATAAACACATGAAAGAATACTGAACAATGTCTGTCATCGGAGAAATGAAAAGCAAAACCACAGTGAGATCCCACTTCACTCTCACTGGAATGGGTAAAACTTAGAAGACAGATAATTCCAGGTTCTGGTCAAGATGGTGGGATCAGTAAATGCAATACTCAAATCCTCCCACAACCACATCAAAGTTACAACTAAACTACAGAACAATCATCATTCAGAACCACCCAAAATCTAGCTGAACAGAAGTCCTAGAGCTAAGGATATAAAGAAGAAGCCACATCAAGACTGGTAGGAGGGACAGAGATGCTGAACAAGCTGGTCCCACACTCACGTGTCGAAGATAATCATCGGGAGGGATGTCTCAGCTGCGGAGTTGCCCCCTTGAGCAGCAATGGGTCTCGGCCCCAACCAGGCACCCTTGCCCAGAGTTCCAGTGCTGGAATCCCCATAACTTCTGGCTGTAAAAGCCAGTGGAGAGTGTGGCTGAGAAAGAGCTGCTGGAGTTCCCAGGAGTTTCTCTTAAAGGGCTCGTGCAGGCACTTACCAGGACACACTTGCTCTGAACTCCAGCACTGTGGCAGCAACTTGAAAGGCACCAGGGACATTTGGGGAGGAATGGAATTGTCTGGCATAAGGGTGAGAGCTGGGGAGGCAGCTTTCTCTCAGACAGAAGTGCTAGCAGAGTCTATTGTTCCTATTCTGAGCTCTCCCCCCACAGAGCCAGCAAGCAGGCACCATATCTGTGTCTCCATCAACCTGGCTCACACTGTTGGTCCAACCCTGGTGATTCCCTAATACTTGGGTGATTCCCCACCCAACTTGTAGGCCCACCCAAGCTGTTTCCAGTGGCTTTTCCATACTAATGGGCTGCCTTGGCTCATGCTTCAGATTTTCCTAAAATCTCTCAACAAGCAGCATCTGGCCTTGGCATGCCCCATACCTCTTGCTAATTAGCTTCAGGGCCAGAAGTAGCCACAGCTGACCTTGGTTTGCAGCTTGGCCTCTCCTGGGCACCTTTAAGCCCAGCACAAGTAGCAGCCATCTGTAGATAGCTTTGTACCTCATGCCAGGTGGCCCAGGCAGGACACAGGTGGCAGCTGACTTTGGCCTGCACCTCCTGGGAGGCCCCAGAACCAC
Source organism: Miniopterus schreibersii (assembly GCF_964146895.1). Lineage (NCBI taxonomy): Eukaryota > Metazoa > Chordata > Mammalia > Chiroptera > Miniopteridae > Miniopterus > Miniopterus schreibersii. The sequence goes on from NC_138109.1 coordinate 22,221,381, forward strand.
CTTCACAAGTGACACATTCAAGGGGCAAACTCATCAGGCACCAGAGCCCCACTGAGGTAAGTCCTGCTCCATGGGGTTGGCCCCTGCACAGCTGATCCTCCACAGTGGTTGCAGCCAGTCCTCAAAGCTGATCAGCCTGGGGGTCAATCCTTCCCATTGACATACTAAAAGCAATCAAGGCTCAACTACAAAAGAAGGGTGTACACAGCCCACACAGGGGGCACACCTGGAGTGCCCATCTCAGGTATATATAGTCAATCCGTTTCTTCCACTTGTTCTTCTCAGCAGTGTCCATGAAAGAAATTTTGAATTTCTGGGTGTCAGACCTTGGCAGCAGCCATAGGACTTGCTTCCCCTGATTAAGAGGATTCTAACACCTTCCCTTCCCACGTGGGGAGAAAGCAGGGAGAAGAAGGACCGTGAGTCTTCTTTGACCATCAGAGTTCCCAGAGGAGATAAAATATTGTTTTGCAGCCAAAATTCATCTAGGTGGATATTGCGGTGTGTAAAATATATGCCCTTCAAAGCCTGTGAGTGGTTGGCTCTACCCAGGCCTTCATTCTTTTGAGTTCAGGCATTCTAGTTGGGCCTCATCTGAATCCACGTGAAGGGGGATCAGGGCCCACCTCTTGGCATTCATAGGGACACCAGTACTAAGGTGCTCTGTGTGCTCCATACAGGGCTAAGCTCTTGGCAGTGCTAGGAGGAAAGATGGGAAGAGGGAAGGAGGGAGGGGGCAATACATGAAATCACAGTTATCTCCAGCCCAACTGAACAACTCTTTGGGGTCAAACACCTCTGGACTCACCTCTGTGCCACCACTATGCTTGGAGAACCCTCTCCTGTTTCCTCCACCTCCCCTTGGAGCTTCCCTTGTCCAGATGTCACCCATCCTTCAAGACAAGCAGTATGACACAGGAAGAGGCCACCTTCCATCACATTCTCCAAGCGCTCCCTCCCACCCACTTGGCCACTCCATTAAAAGACCAGCCCAGCCTTATTAGCAAGTCTATAGCCTCAGAAGCAGAAAAAGTGCTGTTCATCCCATTTATTGGGTATATTATTCTCATCAGCGGCTTTTAGAGGATTTTGCTAATGGCTCAGGGACTGTACGCACCATCACAATTAAGACATTGCTAATAAATTAAGTTTTATGGGCATAAATCAGCAGGTATGCTTATTCAGCTGTTACACCTCACTTAGAAGTGGGCTTTGCACCTTAAGATGAAGCATATTTCTATTCAGGAGTTGTAATGGCCTTGTTAATGGAATATTAATTACCTTGGTTGTTGGACAGCAAGATGTCTGTTCCTGCTCTCTTGTCACAAGTGTTCTTAGAGAAAAACATTTTTCCAACTTTGTGTCACTGTGGCTGATGGATCTCAGTTAAGTCCACTCCATCATCCCCAGCAGAAGGACAGAATGAAGCTCACCATCCTGGGAGAAGTCAGGTAAACAAAACCTTAAGTGATCATAGTGACAATGCACCCCCCACCTTCCCCGAAAGACTCTGTGGTGAAGAAAAGTTGGGCTGAGAGTCAGGAAGCCTGGCTTCTCAACTTCTATCATAGTCAGTACAAGCTGCCATACCAACAAAAATTTGTTTCTCAAGTTCTGGAATCTGGAAAGCCCAAGATCAAGGTACCAGTAGATTTGGTGTCTGGTGAGAACCTACCACCTGGCTTATAGACTGCCACCTTCCCACCATGTGCTCATGGAGAGGATGAGATCTTGGTCTCTTCCTCTTTCTAGAGGGCACTAATTCCATCATGATGGCATCACCCTCATGACCTCATCTAAACTTAATAACCTCCCAAAGGCCCTGCCTCCTAATACTATCATATTAGGGGGTTAAGGTTTCCACCTGTGAGTTCTGGGAGGACACAAACATTCATCCCCTAACACCTCTACTCCAACAATAACCAGCAGTATGACCTTAGGCAAGCCATTTGCACTCTCTGGGCTTCAGGTCCCCATTTATTACACAAATATAATAAAGGAGCCATGGATAAAACTTAGTGAAAACCCAACCCTTAGAAAGAGAACAATATTGGACCATTTGGTGATTATCTTACCAAGACCATGGAAGAAACACTAGTCCCTAAGGATGGGAATGAATTTTGCCTAGAAGGAGGAGAATGTTCTCCAGGAAAAAGAAACATTTCTGCATTGTAGATAGAAGAAATCTCCTTTCTCTCTTTTAATATACGAGGATTTCTTTGGCCCCAAACTGTAGAATGGAAGAGCTGGAGAAAAGTGGGCTGCCCAGACCATACAAGGTGGGCCAAAGAGCAGCACAGCAAGTCTCCACATCGTATCGGCAGCTTCAGAGCAGCATCAGCCCAGGCACCAGCAGTGTGGGAAAGCAGCCATGCTCAGGATAGTCAGCTTCAGGGACAACAGCGCATATCTGTCATCAAGAGTACAACTACCAAGAGTGACTCTTTGGACTCGTGAAAGCAGGACCATGCCATGAGAATGCCTTGAAGAGGGGCATTTCCAGCAAGAAAATAGGTAACAACTGAACCATGTGGGGATGGTTCTTAGACCAGATTGGTCCTGAAAACCTGCTCAGCAAAGGAAGAGCCTAATCAGGACCTAGCACCCCTGGGTCCCAGTCCCTGCTGTGCCCCCAAATCAGTGTTCGAATTTAGACAAGTCCCTGTCCCTCTCCGGCCCCAGTTTTTTCTCCCAACCCAGTGAGCTCAAGGTCACACAGCCTCTTCCTCTGAAGAATGCCAGTTACAATTGCTTCAGAGCACACATCTCCTTTTTTTCCTTCATCTAGGGGGAAAATTCTCAGACCTGGGGACCTGCTGGAAGAATTTCTTTCTTTGCATCCATTTAGCATATCAATTCCCACATTTTCTGCTTGAACTTCAGAGCAAAAGACTGGGAAAGCTGAGCCTTTGCCTCTTTAATGCAGCGGTTTGCATATTCTCCTGGACTCTATTGGGTCCTCTTTGCCCTTGAGTTGCCCACCACAAACTAGCCCTGCTCCCTGGCTGGGGCCCAGGCTGAGGTCAAGGCCCATTCTCTCCACAGGTAATTGGGGCAGCAGCCCTTCCTACCCACCCTCCCCTCTTCCTGCAGAGAGAAGTCCAGCCCAAAATGGGCTGCAGAGAATGGGTGGAGAATGAGAAATAAGCAATGAGGCCCCCAGAAGCGGGGCAGGGTATAGGGGGTTGCAGCTGCAAGGTGGTTGGAGAGAAGCTACTAGTTTGCAAGGCTGATGAAACAAAACCAAAGCAGCTGATGTGCATTGAGCCACTGGACGGCAAGAGGCCATGGAGCCACGTCTGGGGTGAGAGGCTCTCACACAAGGTGTTGCGTATTTCAATGTCAGTAGCATCCAGGAATCCCTAGGCTCATCCAGAGGTGGAAGCCACTCTGTGACAGGGTGCCCTTCCCTCCCTGTAGCTCACTGTCCTTTACTCCACAATGAAACTGCAATCCCAGAGAGATATCTCTGCTTCTTAGCAGGAATGGCCTTCAGAGGTACCTCGGTCAGCTACTGCTGCATAACAAACAATCTCCATTATATACCACAATGAACATTCATTTAGCTCGGGCATTCGCAGGTCAGCTGGGGGTCAGCTGATCCAGGCTGAGCTCAGCTGGGCAGCAATAAGCTACAGTTTGGTTGTGAGTCTACTTCTTACTTCTCTCCTAGTCCTTGGTCTATTAGGCTAGCTGGGGTGTTTTGTTCTCATGACAATGACAGAGGCACAAGAGAGCAAATGGAAAAATGTGATATTCTTTGAGACTGGTCCAAGCTGGCACCTTATGGCTTCTGCCCCTTTCCATTGGTCAAATTAAGTCACATGGCCAAGGCTGAAGCTAAGGGCCAGGGAAATATACTTTGCCTTATGAGAAGAACTACAGTCATATGGCAAAGGGCATAGGTACAGGGAACAGTAAAAAATTGGAACCAATAATGCAATCTACAAAAGGAATGAATCCCACAGTGCTTCATAGTTGATAGGACACTTTTTTACTTTTCTTACTTTACTCGTCATAACAGCCCTGAGAGACAAAAATTATATCTCCATTTTTCAGATAAAGAAATTGAAACCCAGAAAGAAAAAGAGACCTGCCTGAGATCATACCCTCATTAAGCATAAGTGTGCACACCAGTCTTTTCATCCAATTTCAGGTCCAGAATTTTTGTCATAACCCCATAATCTTTGCTTTTCCTTAAGGAGACCCTAGAGCACCTAAAATTTGTAGGTGGGTCCACCATTAGTTATATACTTTTATAGACGGCAAAAAAAAGACTTTGACTTTCTTAACTGTAATATAAGGATCTGAATGAAATCAGTAACAGCAAATGTCTGGCACACATACTGCCACTGAGCATTCCTACTTCCATGGCAGACATCACCAATCAATGACAGCACTCTTTCCTCATGAGTCTCAGAATCTTTCTCCACATAGCACTGAAGACAGCCACTGCTACTGAGCTGGAGAGGACACGAAAAATGAAGACTATGTTTAAATACCATATAAACCTTGTCTGAGGCTCATTCAGCCCCTATAGGCTACGATTTCTGAAACCAGCACTTCTGTGGAACAACAGGCCACCGGGCTTGGACCAGAAGAGTTGATTCTAGTCCCAGCTTTGCTATACTCACTCTGTGTGGGAAAGACAATTAAACTTCTCTGAGCATTTGTTGCATTGGTTTTGTGATCTTTAAAGCCACTTATTTCAATTCCATAAACATTAATTGGGCACCCACTGTGTGCCAAGCACTGTCATCAAGGGAATAAAGAAATGAATGTGACAGGCTCCCTACCCTAGAAAGAAGGCAGAGGGATGGAGAAATATTATTAATTTCTGAGGTCTAGTCCAGCTAATATTTTGACATGAGATTCATAATCTGGCAGCTTTCCCAAGCTTGAAGCTCTCTTCCAGGCAGGAGTGTGGGGTTACCAATGAGGGGATCTGACCTCTGAGTGGGGGTACCACACCCCACTGTTGTCCATGCTCCCAGAATAGAAGGCAAATGCTACCTCTGGACCAAAACTTTTGAGGCTCATATTCCGTATTTTCGGGTCAGACAGACTTGAGTATTAAATTCCAGCTCTGTCACTTACCACCTTATGACCTTGGCCATCCACTCACTGTCTGAACAACTGGTTTCCTTATCTGAAAAATGAGAATAATCACTGCTGCTGAATAGGGTTGTCTTGTACAGCCCCGCAACACAGACACCCTGAATGAGTTCATGTCCCTGTCCTTCCTCTCCTTCACACTCCCCTTGTCCCTGCTCAGAGCCTCGGCACCCTCACTGCACAAGGGAGTCTCTGGGAGCTTTTAGAAAATAGAGATGTCTGAGTCTCACCTCAGACCAATTGAATCAGAGCCTCTAGGGGTGGAGCCCAAGGAGTCATACTTTTGACACCACCCTTCCCAGAACCCCGGAGGTGGCAATGCGCGGTTATGGTTGTGGACCGCTGTTCTGGCTGTTAGGCTGTATTCCAGAGACATAGAACCAATAGGAGATATAGATACAGATACTGGTATACATACAAATAGATACAGATAATGACAGATGTAGAGATAGATACAAAGGGATTTATTATAAGGAAGGCTCACGAGGCAAAGTCCCAAGATCTGCAGTCAGCAAGCTGGAGACTCAGAAGATGTTGTAAGTTCCAGCTCTAGCCTGAGTCCAAGGCAGGAGAAGACCGACATCCTAGCTCAGCAGTCAGGCGGCAGAAATTCCCTCTTACTCGGCCTTCTGGTTCCACTCAGGACTTCCTCGGGTTAGAGGAGGCCCACTCACCTAGGGAGGGCAATTTGCTTTACTCGGTCTACTGGTTCAGATGCTAATCTCATCTAGAAAGTTCCTCACCAACACAACCAGAATTATGTCTGACCAAATATCTGGATACTTTGTGGCTCAGTCAAGTTGACACAAATTTAACTGCCACACTGGCCTCAGCCAGCTTCTCCACGCTTCCCAGATTCCCCATCTCCCTGGCTTTGTTCACTTTCTTCTTCCTGGAATGCCCTCTCCCCAGCCCATGTTTTGCTAATCAAATTCTGCTCACCCAACCCAAATGGTCAAACCCCTTTCTCCAGGAAGCATCCCATGGGCCTCTCCTGGATTTCTGGGAGCAGGTGCCAAGGTGGCCCTGAGCCTTCCACAGCTTTCCACCTGTGTCAACCCCCCCACCCCCATGAGGCAAGGGGAGCAAATGGGTAAATGCTTGGGAAAGCAGTGGAAAAGGATTGGGGCTGCCTGCTGCTATCATTCAAGGCCCAATTTGTTAGAGGTAAAGGCAATATAGCCTGGATGTTTCCCAGAACAGCAGGCCTGCAGGCTTCGCTGAGGCCACGTAGCAGAATTCTCAAATTTCCCCAGCTCACAGCGGCACCTGGCTGCCTACAGAAATGTCCAAGGACGATGCAAACACAAAGAGTGCTCCCATGTTTCTGCCCTGGCCATCTTCAGAGGCGCCTGCCGGGGACTGTCACCCAGGGCCCCCAGGAAGCATGTCCTCCCCCATGTGGAACGCCGGCTCCCTCCTACCCAGGCCACACCATGTTCCTAGTAAAGGCTGGAAGGAGGCTGCCGTGCTGGGTGCCGATATGCCATCAGCACAAGGTCACAGAAAATATAGCCGAGCCCTAGGCTCCTATGCCCGTTCACTGGGCAGTGGGCCAGACCCCAGGCTGCCCTCTGATTCCCTGCCTCTGCCTCCAGAGCCCCGCACATGAGCCTCGCCCTGGGCCGACCAACTTGTGCAAATGGAGGGACACCCAGAGATTGACCTGCGCAGGCTCAGACACGACCGACTTGCATTCAGATGTCTTGGAAGCACAATAATCGTTCACAATGCAGGCTGGGGGAAGCTCTTTGGACAGGACACGCAGGCACTGGACAGTTTTCAGTCTGATCCCCACTATCCCTTGCTTGGTTCCCCAGTAGCCGCCCCCTCCCAGCTCTGCGAATTCTCACCTCGCATCAAAGAGGTCTCCTCTCTGGGAACTCTCTCCTGCTCATGCTGTACTTTATTCAAACGTCTGAAGTTATCCCTATTCATAGTTTCTCTACTTTTCAACACTTACGATTTTCATTTGCTTCCTTCCCCAGGGGCCTCGAGGGGCCTCTTGACCCACCAGCCCTTTTTCCTCAGTGTATCAACCTTATTGCCAAGAGCTCTCTCCCATAAACACAGCGTCATCCGTTCCTAGCAGGAATGGAGCCCTTATTAGCCCACCGCTGTTCTGCCCCCTGTTTGATTCTCTCCAGCTCCATCTCCCACCCCTTTCCTCGCACACGCACCTGGGAACTCATCGGGGCACCTGGAAGGTGGGGTTGTTGCCCCACTTTCACTGCCCATCGCCATCGATCTGTGGTGGGACGGGTAGGTGGGGGGTGGCGGCCGCGGGGGGCAGTCCTGGGAGTGCGGGCGCGTGTGTGTTTGCGTGTGTGTGCACGTGTGTGTGCGTGTGTGCGTGTGTGTGCGCGCGCGTGTGTGTGCGTGTGCGTGCGTGTGCGCGCGTGTGTGTGCGTGTGTGTGCGTGTGCGTGCGTGTGTGCATGTGTGTGCGTGTGTGTGCGCGCGTGTGTGTGCGTGCGTGTGTGTGTGTGCGCGCGTGTGTGTGCGTGCGTGTGCGTGTGTGTGTGTGTGCGCGCGTGTGTGTGCGTGCGTGTGCGTGTGTGTGCATGCGTGTGCGTGTGTGTGTGTGTGTGCGCGCGTGTGTGTGCGTGCGTGTGTGTGGGGGGGGGGGTGTGACTGCCGGTGCAGGGAAGGCACGCGGGCCTGTGTACACGTGTGCGGAGCGCGTCCTGCACGCTTGTGAACAGGGCTCACCTGAGGAGCAGGTCTCCGGTGGGCAGCACGCCCCGGGTTTGAGCCGACGTACAGCACAGGACACGCCTGCTCTCTGGGGAGATGCCATGCCTGCTCGCTGGGGATGGGAAGGGAGTGTGGGTCTGAGGGGAAACGGGGCCTACGGGGGGACCCACGCCAGTATGGTAGGAGGAGGGTGAACCTGTTCTCAGACAAACCTGCCAGGCCTGCCCAAATGCAGAGAAACGGTCACACGGGCATCATTAGATCCGGACAGTGTGAGCTCTGTGGAAAGAGGCCCCCAGGTGGAGATGAACGATAGGCTGAGCTCAAGGAGAAAAACACTGAGCCAGGGGTAGGCCCAGAAGGCCTGAGGGCTCAGAGCAGGGGACTGGCCCCTCTCTGTGACAGAAGAAGGGAGGGCCCACAAGGGAAGCACTCGCCCAGCACAGCCTTCAGGGATGTGGCACAGAAAGACCTGGGTTCTAATCCTAACCTCAGCCACCTCCTGCTATGTGGGCTCAGGCAAGTGACTTAGCTGCTCCCAACCTCAGTTTCCTCATCCCCAAAATGGACTGCTATAAAGATTAAACTAAAGTAATAAATTTGAAAAGGGGCTTAGCACAGTGCCTGGTATACAGCGAGCACCAAAGAGGTGGACATTACTATTGCTTCTTACTATTATTTTCCTCCCAGTTCCACTGCTGCTGGGTCCACAGGAGCCTCTGCTGGAAGACTCGGTCCTGCCTGACCAGGAGGGCACAGAGGGCTTGCATCGCCACCTCCGCTAGACATGCGGCCTTGGCCCTGGGGTGCCCGCCCCATTGGCAGCACCCTCACCTCAGTGTCCCCACTGCTCTCCTGTCAGAGCTGGGGCTTGCTGGGAGGCAGCTGTTGTTTGGGGAGATGGCATGGGAGTAGGTGTGCTTGAGGGCAGCTGCCTCCCCTGGCACTGGACCTCCACCCGGCCCCTTCCCACAGCCAAAGCCTGGCCAGCATTTGTCCGTCCATCTTTCCATTCATAGACTGAGAACCTGCCAGGCACTCTTCTCGGTGCCGGCGACACGCGATTGCAGTTCAGCTGTAGGTGTTCGGGCATTCCAGTGTAACATGCCAACTTTAAGTATCAAAATAGTCATGTTTTGTGGTGTAATGCCATTATTTCAGTACTTTTTAAAATTTGAAAACTGGATTATTAAATTTGGAGAGATACCCAGGATATTGTACGCCACATCAAAATTTCTAGTTGGCCAAAGACGCACTCTTTTAGAAAGCCATCTGTCTATGTTTCTCCTCTGCTCTCGTTAAAATCCCCTTACCTGGGTCATTGGTGTGTTGGTCACACTGTTTGCGTTGGTTGGAGTGTTATTAGTAAATTAAGCTCTTCTCGAAGTCGGTCTGGGTTGTGCTGTTTCTCCAAAGGACCTGATGGGTGAGAGGACACATTAAGGCAAACAGGGGGAGGACATGGCCGCAGGATGGGGGGGACAAGGAAAGAATGAGGCTCCCAGGCCTCCCCACTGTCCTTCCCCAGGGGCTAGGTTCACTCCGCTCCCCGCCCAGATGGGAGCCAGACCCCGGCTGGCGCCCGATTGCTCCACCCCTGGGACCCTTCCCTTTAGTTTATTTTATCATCATTCTCTTAGGAGAGCAAAACTGCCTCAGGCCTTTACCTGGCTTCCCCTGGGAAGAACTTAAGACCAAGCGTAGAAGACTTTGGGAGCCATACCTCACTTTTTTAATAAAATGCCAGTATTTAGGTCTTTCTTAAAATGCCACATTGTCATTTTGATCCGAGGCTCTACCACTACAGTGCAGTGATAAGCTAAACTCCCCGCCCTCGAAGAATTTATACTTTAGTGGGAGAGACACAATGAAGAAGTGAGCATATCAGATAATTTCAAATAGGGATATGATTGGACAGTTAGTTCTTGCTGCATAATGAACCATGCTAATATATTTTTTTTGTTTAAAATATTACAAATGTCCCTTTTTCTCCCCAATGACCCATTCCACCCTGTCCCATCCCCCTCCCCAGTCCCTCTCCCCACCATACATTATGTTCTTAAATGACTATTTATTCTTGTTCCTGAGACTCCGGGTCAGTTGGGAAGCCCTACCGGTCTTGTCTGGGCTCCTTCGTGCACCTGCTATGGCGCCAGGTGCCAGGAGGCTCTGTCTCCGGGGAAGGCTGGCTGCTGGCTGCGGTGCCTCAGATTTTCTCCACGTGTCTCTCACCTCCAACAGCCTCACTCAGGCTTCTTCACGTGGCAGTTACTCTTGGGGGTAAGAGTGGAAGACTGCAAGGCTCAGAGCTGGCACACCTTTACTTTCAAAACATTCTATTGACCAAAGTAAGTCTTACGTCCAGCGCAGATTCAAGGAAGGGGGGAAAAGATTTCACCTCTTGACAGAAAGAGTTGCAAAGTCACACTGCAAAGAGGTGTTGATGAGGGATGAAAAATTGTGGCCATTTTTGCAATCAGTGACAGGGGTGATAAAGAAAATAAAAGGGAGCAATGAGATAAGAAAGCAACAGGGAGAAACTTCTTTATATTAAGTCAGAGAAAACCTCTCTAACGTGACAATATCTGGGGTGAGACCTGAGTGATGGGAAGAGCAGCTATGCTTCAAAGATTAGGTAGATGAGCACAACAAGCAGTGAGAGCAGCGTGTGCAAAGGCCCTGAGCAGGAAAAATTCTGAACTGTGTTCAGGGTTCAGGAAAAATTAGGGTCTGACCAGATTAGGGAAACAGAGAGAGAAATACTAGGAGATTAAGTTAGAGAAGTCAGTAGGGGGTGATCATGTTTGGCCTTATAGGTTATGCTAAGATATTTGAATTTATTTTAAATGTTATAGAAAGCCATTGGAAGGTTTTAAACAGGAAATTGAAATGATGTGATTGAAATTTTGAAGCGGTCACAATGGCTGCTATGGGGAGAAAATGAAAAGTGGGAACAGGCCAGAATGAAAGCAAGATCATGTAAGAGACTATGGTAGCAGCCCAGGCAAGAAATGGCCATGACAGGAACTAATGTGATAGCAGTGCACGTGGCAAAAGGTGGGGTGCTCTGGAATGTAGTTTTGAAGCAGAGTCTGCGGGGCTTACTAATGGATAAGATGTTAGAGAAGAAAAACGGAAGTGAAGGTAAGTCTAAAGTTTCTGCCCTGAGCCTCTGGGTAGATGAAGAGTGACTGTATGGACCACATTACTAAGATAAAAGAGTGTGAGTGTAAGAGAAACACACTGGGGGAGAGAGGAAGAAAGCAACAGTTTTACTGTGGACATGTTGAGTGTGAGAAGCCTGTAGACTTCACAGAGGAGGTGTCAAATAAGCAAATGGGATGTGTAAGTCTGGAGCTCAGAGGGGAGATTGGGCTGGAGAGACTCATTTTATGGTCAACAGCATATCTAGCATGAGCCTAGACAAATCTACCAATGGAGAGAATGGGTAGAGAAGAGAAAGAGCTCTATGCCACATTCAGAAGTAGATCAGAGAGAGGAGAAAGGGGAAAAAGAGAGAGATTTTGAAGTGGCCAGTAAAGTAGGAGAGCAATAAAGAAAAAGAAAATGTTTCAAGAAGGAGGGAGTGATCACTTCTGCTTCCAGCCAAGATGGAGTTACAGAGACCAGATACCTTCAGACCTAAACAACTGGAAAACCAAAGCATTGTTCAAAAAGCAGGACAGCATCCCTGAGAGAAGGGAAGTAATCAAGGTCAACCATTCAATTGCACCAGCTCACCACCTAGATGCGATTTCCAGGCTTTACCAAAAGTAGTAAAAACCAAACAGAACCTAGCAGTCTGCCTGGATTGAGAAGTCAGAGATAGAAGTTCAGGGAGGACAAGGTAGCTAGAATTAGCAAGGCAGAGAACCAGAAAGGAGGGATCTACACAGTTTCAGAGATCTGCAGAGTTGTCACCTCAAATATGGACTGAGTACTGATCTGCACATACATATGCAAAAAAATATCCAAAGATGGAAGGAGAACCAACAGAAAAAAATAAGTAGAACAATTCCCAGAGCTCACACAGGACTGGGAATAGACCTTGTAATACATGGGGCATTGGGTAGAATTCTCAGAGGGATTTGCCTTAGAATTGGTGCAAAATTATGCCAAAAGTTGTTATCCACCTGCCATAATAAAGCTTACAAGGATTGAAAGTATCCAACTGATTCTGAGTAACTATGCATCAGAAAAAAATCCACCACTATTTAAATAAATACAATAAAACCCAACAAGCAACAATGTATAATTAATAATATCCACTATTGTATTATATTAATAAAATATTATACTATATTGTCATATTATATTTATTATATTGTATTTATTATATTATGATATGATATTAATAAAAAACTACCAGGTATGCAAAGAAATAGGAACACTTTTTTCTCCATAACAAGAAGAAAAATCAATCAGTAGAAATAGACCCAAAGATGATGGGACTAACTGACAAAGACAGTAAAACAGCTATTATAAATATACCCCATTTTTTAGAAGGTAGAGAAAATCATGACCATAAAAAGAAGAAAAATAGAAGATACAAAAGGGAAGCACATGCAAATTCTAGAGATCAAAAAATATAATATATAAAATGAAAAGTACACTGGATAGGATTACCAGGAGGTTTGACACTGCAAAAGAAAAGATCAGTGGCAATAGAAACTACAGTATTGCTCTAACAGAAACATCACAGCAGATCCACAGCAGCACATGGAGCCCATCAGCCAACTCTCCCCACAGCAGTTCTTTGGAAGGGAAAGCTGAGTGACCCACTCCAATGGCAGCCATCACATGGCTGACTTCACCATAAAGAAGCTTTATTCTAGGAAGATTTATTAAATGGAGTAAAGGCGTTAAGAAGGCAAAGGATTATGAGTCTGAAATAGGAATAAACTAGGAGAGAGTAGGTCAAAACTAAGCTATTACAACTCAAATAGCTGAGAACACTTCTATTCTTTTCTTATGGCATTGATTTTATCAAGTTATGGTTGATGAAAGGGAGTTGAATTTTTTATTTATTTACAATGGTTTATGAAGAGCCTGCTGAAGTATGTTCCTGAAGTTGATTGTTCCATCCAAGGTGCCAATGAAAATTTAGGCCCAGGCCCCATCTGGGTCTGAGGACAGTGGCTGAGGTCAGGAGGGAGGGAAGTCTGAGTCCAGCATAGCTCATAGCACTCATGCTTTGCCTGCTGGGAACTCTTTATGGTGAACACAGCCATGTGATGGTGGCACATATGGGTCCTGAGAGGCTGAGTCAAGAGCCAGTCAAGAAAAAAAAAACAGCAGCAGCAGATTCTTCAGAGGGAAAAAACAACAACACTATGAGGGTCTGAAAACTTAAGTATGGAATAAATATAAACTAAGAAAGTGAGTAAGGAAGAGCAGCCCCAGAAGAAGGCATCTGTCTGAAGACATGGCCTAAGTCTTTGAATTTTCAGCCACCGGAAGGTGCACATAAATGTTTATTGAATGAATTAGTGAATGTGCAGGAAGGCAACCATCCCCCACATCAGTAGGACTTTGATAGAACAAGAGAACTCACTCCCAGTCAAGTGACACCAAGGACAACATCCAGAGACCCAGAGCCAAGAAGCCATGTTGGGGGCGGAAGAGGTCAACAGTGAGCTGGAAGCCACTCAATGGGACCGTGGACGGGATAGTAGGAAATCACGGAGGCTCTGGGAGCAGCAGAAAGGCCCAGAAACATGAGGTTCCCCATCAATCCTCAAACAACACGAGGGGAAGGACTGGGAGTAAATCTGTGATGTCTGAGTCAGGAAGACATTGTTTTGTAATTATTCCAGGGGCCTTCGCTCACCCCAGGCCAATGGGACTAGAAGAATCTTGGCTTAGTAGAGACTGAGGCATCATCCTCACAACGGCAGTGAGCCAATGATTATCCCGCTGAGGAAGGTGAGCAGAACTGGCAGAGGCATATTATGGAAGGCACGAGAAGAATTTCCCAAAGGAGGGACACAATGGGGGAGGGGCAATAATGAATTCTGGAGGAAACAGAGCCAGAAGGGAATGGTAGAAGAGCAGATGCCTGCTTAGAGGCTTCTAATAAGAGCCTGTTTTTCCTGGGAGGGGAAGTGGTAAAAGGTAAAGGATTAGAATTCATATCAGAGGGCCTGGATTCAAATTCCAGAACTTCCTAGCTGTGTGTGCAAGCCATTTAACCCCTCTGATTCTCAGTTTTCTTGTTGGTAAAATGGGGCAAATATATAGCATCTAACTCAAAAGCAGTTAGTGGTTATCAAAAGAGATAGTGCTGAGGCAGGAACTTCTTATGCCTGTCCCCATGCTTTCCCTAGCCCCCCCCCCATATCCAACACAGAGCTGTGTGCCCTGCTGGTGCTCAGACTGTGTTGCTTGAAAAGGGACCCTGAATTCAGGCCTCAGAAGGGAGCTGGCTGGAGGTCTGTGTTCTCATACACCGACCAAGGCAGAAGCCAAAGCCAGCATCTCTTCAGAACAGGTTTTCTCCTCAGGGGCATCTTGTTCCCTCTCGGTGCAATACAAGAAAACAGACCATGTGTTCCCCATGCCAACTGCAAGACTGGCAAAGCGGATGTGAGATTAATGGCTTTCCTGTGTAACAAAGGCCTTCCTGCAAAGCTGCAGGATTCAATATGCAAACCCGCCACCCGGGCCTCAGACCCCTTCCTCCTGGCTGGGTGGACAGCAGCAGCCCAAACCCCATAATGTATTCGCGCTCCGGCTGCTGGGCCCAAGTTATTATTCATTAGGGTTTTCTATTACCCAGTGATAAATGACGCCCCCAGGCTGGCTTTGCCCCCGGAATGCTTATTACGGCTCACTTAAGTAGGCGTTGATTTAGCTTAAATCGGTTGTTCTGTTCAGCCCAGACATGGGCCTGCCCCAGCTCTGCCTCAAAGACTCCCTTCACCAGGGCTTAATTGAATTCTAACTACTCGTGGCCACCTATTAGGGAGGGGTGGGGTAGGAGGCCCAAGCCCTGGTGGTCTCTCCAGCCCTTTGTAATCCTAATATGATAAGGGTCTTCCCTTTGACTCCAGACAGTAAGTTTTTGACAAGCAACTCCAATTAGGACAGAGAGAACTTCCTGGATGGACTCAGCTCACAGGGAAATGATGAAATCTCAGGTAGAAGCAGTTCTTGGGGTATCACTGTGACGGTCTCCTAAGTCTGGCCCCTGCATGGGGCCACTCAGGCCATGGTGTCTATGAGCTGCCCTGATCCATCCATCAAATTGCCAAAGTAACAGAGCCAGCCCTGACTGTTCAGAAGGATCCAACTCAGCTGGGTGTACCTGGAAAGGGAATGGTCACACTAGAGACGTGGCTATGACAACTAGGACCACCACTCATTCAAACAGCAGAGATTCAGTGAGTACATAGTAGAGGCCAGGTGCTGGTCTAGGCACTAAGCACACAATAGTGAACAAAACAATTTTCTCTGCCCTCATTCTCTACTCACATTATAGAGTCTTATTTATGTATTGTTGATTATGTGCCAGACATTGTTTTAAGAACTTCATCCATACTACCACACTTGTCACCACAGCCTTGTACTGTTTTTCCTGTTTTACAGAGAAAGAAATTGAGGCTTGGAAACATTTGTTGATATTCCCAAAGTCATTTATGTGATAAAAGGTCATTAAGTGATAGAGTTAATTTGAACACCAGCCTATAACCACAGTGCTGTACTTTCTCATCTGTGTTGTTATAGGTTATTACGCCATTGCATTTGCCTAGCACACTAGAGGTTAAAATGCACTTCTCACATTCATTAATAATCCCCTCCTGGACAGTAGGTATAGTGTCACCATCTGTAGCTGCAGGGGGTAAGAACAGGGACTTGTGATCAGATGGACCCAGATTAGAATCCTCCCTCTGCCTCTTACTTATAGTGTGATCTCAGGTTGATCCTTCTGGCCTCCATTTCCTTGACTTTACAATGGGTGATAATAATAGTACTGCCTCAAAGCTTGTGAGAATTGAATTGGAAATCGTGTGTATTGCACTTAACACAGTACCTTGCATGTGGGAAGCTGCGGTCTTGAGTCCTTGTCAGGAAGGAGGCAATGCACAGGAGATCAACCATTCTTGGTGGGAAACAAGAATTTGTCTTCAATATGGAGACAAGTCAGGGGGATGTCAACAGGAAGCCAGACCAAAATACCGGAAAGCTAGTGATGTTTGGGAAAGAGAATTCCTGTAGGGATAGAGTCTGAGGCAGAAAACTTCAAGGGCATAGGAAGTCTTTGTGTTATTTTCTATCATCTGCTACCACAGTAAAGTTCCTTTCTCCCTTGGTAAAGTTCTTCTTGAAAAAACCCACCTATATCAGCAGGGGAACCAAAGGAAGAGATGTTCATTAAATAGTAATAGTAGCAGTAATAATAGTAATAATAATAATAATAGCGCTCATAGAGTGCTAAGAATGAGCCGCATCTACACTCCATGCTTGGTACCCTCAACTCCTTTAACTTCACCACACCCTCAGAGACAGGTGCATCCTTAGCATCCATTTTGCAGAAAAAGAAACTGACGCTCAAGGAGATGAAGGAATCTGCCCAAATAATTCATCCACAATTAGTAAGTAGCTAAGACAGGATTCAGACCTTGCTGTGTCTAATTCCAAGGCCGCCTTCTTACCTTCTGTGTTTACCTTCCCTCAGAGGGAGCACGGCCCCCTCCCCCCCGATGGGGTCCCGAGGTAGTTATAAGCCCACTCCCTTCACCTGGTTCTTAACCTTCCTAAGTGCTCTGCAAGCTGAGGAAGACCTGAAAATGGTGAAAAAGTCGGCAACAACAACCACCTTGAAGGTGGTCAGAAACCACAGAGCAATTTTCAACTAAATGAGCAGATAACAAAAGTGCTCCAAGCCACCATCACATCCTTAGTGTAGTCCCCCAGCTGTCACCTTTGTTGTTGGCTTATTCTCTTAATTAAACATGCAGATGCTCTGTCTGGTTTTTTCCCTCCCCTAGCTTCTGAGTTTGCTGCTCAGCTCTCGGCCGGAGCCAGTGGGGAGACACGGCAATTGTAGAAGCTGGACGCTTTGGAGAGAAAGGGAGGTCCGGGGTGCTTATGTTACCCAGAATGTTAGGCCACCTCCAGGTGTGCAGCATCTTCAGGGCCCTGGGCCCATCCCTTGTTGGCAGCTTTCCAGTGTAACAGGACACACACAGAGGTGTCCACCACCCTCACACCCCCCGGCCATGTCAACCCTCCCTACATCGATCCAAGGCTGGAGAATGTCTTCCTTAGACAAGGTCACCTTTGGCTGCTAATAAGGCTCAGTTATGGAATTATTCATCAGCTTTAAAAAAAATACATCATTTTCATCATAAAAAATAATATAACTATGTTACAGAAGAATTGAAAAATAGAAAGAAAAGGAACAAAAATAAGCCATAACTCATTTACCCTGACACAACCACCATTAGCATTCCTGGTGTGTTTCCTGTCTCCTAACCTCGGGGCTTTACCTCATTGTAACCACGGCACTCTCACAATTGTGTAGCCAAGTTTTGTAGCCTAATTTTACATCCAAAACATTTTTTTTGTATCATACACAATCTCCATAATTGCCTAACACTTCATGAAGCTGTGCCATCATTTACTTAGCTATTCTATTGATGAATAGATGTCCCTATCATAAGTAATGCTGCAATGAACATCTTTGTATTTACTGCTCCCTTCCCTAATCTTTGGGATTATTTCCTTAAAATAGCCTTTCGACAAAATGCAGTAACGGGGTCAAAAGGAATGACCAGTGTTTGGCTCAGCATTCATGCCACAAGCATAGGAAAGTATTCTCAATAGGTTAATAAAAAAGATACCTCTTTGTTCTTTTAATTTGTTGGGGGGGGGGGGCCTGGAGAAGGGTAACGGTCGTTTTAAGAGTTTTGGCCTCAAATAGGCTGCAGTCGGAAATATAGTTCTGCCATTCTATGAGCTAAGTACACAACCTTACTTAACTCTCTCTAGTCCCATCCGGCCTTCTCATCTTGGTGATGACGGTGCCATCTACCTCTGTTGGCATTAGGATTACATGAAATGATTTCTCTTAGTCTAATTCCTGGCATATGATTAACACCACATGTTTCTGGTTGGAGTTTATCAATAGCTTTAAAACACTAAGAAGTCTGATTACACCATCAATGAAGATTTCTGGAGGCTCTGGGTTGCAAGAATAAATACCATAGGTCTTGCCCTTGACAAGGTTCCACTCTGGTGGGGGTGAAACAAAGAAGAATGAAAGAACTGCTTAGCGTTGCAGCTAAGCTCGGAAAAGCCCTGATAATGCTGCATAGGAGGCCCAACCTGAGGGTGCTCAGGGCAGAGCCACACATACCTGGGAAGGTGGGGAGCAAAGAGGACATCATGGACGAGTCACAAGTGGATGGGCATTGAAGGATGGGCAGTGCTCTCATGGGCAGACATGGGTGAGGGGGCAAAGGAGGGGCATTCCCGGTGGGGGGGTGAGCATAAGCCAAGGCCAGGATGTGAGGAATTTCACCCGGAGCAGATACGGGGAGCAGCCAGCCACTAGATCCACTGCTTTATTTACAAAGTAGAGGGGTGGTGGGCCCCCCATTCATCACGGAGTACCTGAGATCCCATAGGTTCAAAGGTTCTGATGCCCTGGCCCAGGTGAGAGTCTCTGATCTCTGACAATCTGAGCAGCCAAGCACACCGGTGGAGTTTCCTACAGAAGAACCAAGTTTCGTGGGGTTTTTTTCAATGTTCTAGACTGAATTATTATAGCCAGAGGGAGCCATTCATCAGCTCTGACACTGCAGGAAGCTTCCTAGGCAAACAGCTTTATTGCTGCGTGAGATTAACCCAGACTGTAGTAATTTGTAACAAAGATAAGAAAATTGCACCAGTCTCTTAGAAATAAATCTGAATTCCAGTGTGGACAAAGGGGACTTCAACTTGAAATCTGCTATTTCAGATATAATCAAATTTATAACAGCCCTGACGAGTATAAAAAGCCAAGTGCAGCTTTTTGATGGAGGTGTCATTTCAGGACCCACCGTTACGAAATCAATTTAGCTGGTATTTCTAATGGGCCGCACGTCTGAGCCCCACCTAACTTTTATGAAAGATTGTTTGGCCTATTTGAGAATCATTCTCTCATTCATCTGACTCCATAACATGAGATACCACACATGGGGGGCCAGTGGGGGAGGGGATGTGAGGTCAGGGGACCAGCCTCTAACCAGCTGTGAGATCTTGATGAACCAGAGATGATAACAGAGGCCCCTCCCAAAACTGCTGTGAGGAGTAAGATAAGAATGTGGAAGTGGAACACAGATGTCAGTTATTAAGGAGAGTCTGTTAACCTAATAGATACCCAGAGTTGAGCTCTTACAACTGCACTGGGCAAGAACTTCACCAGCTTGGCCTCGTTTAACCCTTTGCAGTCGTTTGTCTACTCTCAGCCACCAAAGCTTTTTTACCGTTCCGGTCGTATGTCTGCTCTCAGCCACCACAGCAAGGAACCATACGAATCTTAACTCTATTCATTCATTATCAGTTCATAATTTCTCTTGTTTATCCTTCATAATCTTGCATGTTATGTATCACTGCTCTTTCAATGGAAATTAATTCCGACCAGTACGACACTCAAGTCCAAATTTAATACGACTGCAAAGGGTTAATTGTCCCAGTAATCACACAAAGAGGGCACTTTAAGTATCTCCATTCACAAATGAAGAAAATGAAAGCCAGAGAAGTCATGGAACCTACCCAAGATCACACAGCTGGTAAGTGGCATGACATGGATTTGAACACCTGCTCCTGGCCACCCCCCAGTGCTTTCCACCATGCAGCAGTCTCTGTGTTAACTACAGAAGTATAGAAGTGATGCTCCTGTGATGCCAGACCTGCAGAGCTCACAGCCTGGCTGTGTGTGACACACACCCATAAATGAGTACCTTGACTACATTAATAATAAGTCATGCTCATTACCAGCTTTATGTTCTAGGAGTTTTATATAAATCTCATTTGTTACCTCCATGACCAGAGGGGGAGGTAGACACTATTATCACCTCATTGTATGGAGAAGGAAACAGGCTGAGTGAGGTTAAGGGATTTACCTGAGATCTTCCACTGGTAGGGAGTAGAGCCAGTTACTTAACTTAGGCTACATTCTTACTTTTCTTTTACAAGAGGAGATGCTACAAGAGAAAAATGCTGGAAGAACCTAGGGAATCTGGGCTTGAAAGGAGGCCAAAAATTTCCCCGGAAGAGGTACCTCTTGAGCTGGATGTTGAAATAGGAGCAGGAATTTGTCCAGCAAACAAAGGGGAAAACCAAGCAAAATCTCAAATTGCCCCGTGATCCTGAAGGACCCAACCCAAGCTGTGCTGGGTGCAGTCACCATTGTCCAGCTGTGTGCCACAGCAGGAGGACAGTCAGCTGCACTGAGCTGGCTGTTGGGAGGTGCATCTAAAGGACAAAGACTCGATTACCCATCTCCACACACCAAAGGCCCACACAGGCCTGGCCCATACTGAGCACTTAGTACCCATTTGTGGACTTGAACTGAGTCCACAGAAACTTGGACCGAGAAGAGCTCTTAAAGATGAGGTCATCCAAGGTCATCATTGTACAGAGCAAACTGAGAGCCAACCAGGGAAAGAATGAGGGAGGCTATTTAAATTCCATATGTACATGGGTGCAGAGGGTTCCACATCAAAGGGAGCAGGAAGGAACCAGAGTAGAATCAGGGAACCAGTCCTCACTGTGAACTGGGTCTGGGCTGAGGCCTGAGTTAAGGTGATGACTGAGGACAGGAACTGTTAGGAGGACACACAGCATGGAATTAGCTGCCAGGTGAACCTCAGATTGATTTGGGGTTCTGTCTCCCACTGGCTATGTAAGTTTGGACAGATTAACCTCTCTGAGCCTGGGTTTCCACATTTGGAAAAGTGAGATAATAGCATCCATTGTGAAGATTAAGGGAAATGATGCAAATAAAGAACTCAACACAGTGCCTGACACATAGTGCTCAAAAAATAGCACTGATACTAAGGGCCCGGTTAAGCCTTTTTTGGTCAACCCTCATCAGTAGCCTATTGAGGTGATTCCCCTCCCATTCCACCCTCTCTCCCTGCCTATCAGAGCCTCTCCCAGGGACTCAGAAGTTCTGTAAAATTGGTGAGACTCAGTGGTGACTCAGCCCTACTAAGATGGCCTAAAATATCACCTTCAGTGAGAGGAGGAAGATATGAATTAATCTGAGTTTGCTTTCACCAACAGGTGTGGGCAGAAGACCTGTAGGGAGAGTGGCCCCAGGCTGAACCCCAGCCCTCTCTCATCCTCTGTCTGAAAAGGTATGCCCACTGAGAAGCAGACCCCTCTTTATGTCCTCAATACCCACAAGGTCTCTGAGAAACAAGAATACAAGTTCCACCCAGCCAGGCAGGGCTCAGCGATTGAGCATCCACCTAGGATTCAGGAGATCACAGTTCGATTCCCAGTCAGGGCACATGCCCGGGTTTCGGGCTTGATTCCCCAGTCAAGCACTTGCAGGAGGCAGCCGATCAATGATGACTCTCTCATCATAGATGTTTCTATCTCTCTCTCTCTCCCTCTCCCTTCCTCTCTCTGAAATCAATAAAGATATATTTTTTTAAAAAGAATACAGGTTTCAGGATTTTGCAGCAAAGCACAGATGCTTCTTATTGCAGTCTATTAAAACCAAGACAGGATGGGAGGGGGGGTCACTTTAGAAACTTACACAAGAAAAGTTCCCAAGAAAAGTTCCCAAGAATGCACCCAGTGCAGAGGTGAGTGCAAAGCTGAGTAGTTTGTTGACAGTGAAAACAGCACCAGAATGTTACGGGTGATTGGACCTCCGTTCAGCAACCTCAGTACTTGAGTTCTGGCTAAGAAAGAATTCAGAGGCAAGATTCAAATACAAGTAAAAGTTTACTTAGAAAGTCACAGAGGTAGAAGTGAGCTGCAGAAGAAGTGATCCAGCTGAGCTGCGTGGGCTCAGGGAACAAGTTACAGAGGCAAAAGAAGGAGCTTAGGAGAGAGAGGCAAGGAACCTGCGCCTGGGGAAAGGGGGTGGGGAACGGTGAGGGTGCGCTCCATAGAGAGGCACTAGGGCTTTTAAGGGCGGGGATTTTAGGGAGGTCTCAGGGGAGGGTGTCAATAGAATATGCATCAGCTTTCCAGGTGTGTCCTTTCAGGGTCATGGTCTCTATGGATTGGGCAGTGCCAGGGCAGGGGGTCATTAGTCAATACAGCTGGTTCTGATGTCAGCCGTGGCATGCTTGTCTGGTTTCGCTGCTTTTCTGGGCCTGGAGCTGAAATACAACTGAAGCCTAGGTGTTATCCCTAGTGGTTAATGCTTAAGGGGGTGGTTATGCAAGAACCCAATGGGAGTCGCATGAGACCACTCTTCAGGCCCTTGTCCCTCCTCCAAAGGGATCTACCTCATGACTAGTGACATGCCAGAGGAGGAAAGGTCAGAGGAGGGTCAGAACCACATGACCATCAGTATGAAAGGTCAGGGGGTCTAAACTGCAAGGCCAGCAATTTAGATCAGTTTTGCCCATTACTAGGCAACCAGGGCTTCCTGCCCTGGTGACCTGTACCTGGCCCACTCCTGCTCTGCTCTTGTCTGCCTAACTGCCTACCAGTTTTGCCAGCAACTTCCCACATGCAGTAGGTTTTCCCCAAAACCATTCTTCCTCCAGAGTCCCTCTCTTTTGTACTTTGCCTGGAAAAAAGGTAAATATTTTTCAATGAAATTCAGTGATCAATTAAACACAGACTTTAATATCAACGTTGAGCCAACAGTGGCTGCACATTCCAACAAGAAAATTTCAAGCAATTAAACTTTAGCTACTTTTAAAACAAATTCTTTTAAATGCTAATGACCATTGTTTTCGCACTTGGTAAGTAAAATTTTGTGTCGAGCAAGGTTAGATGATTGGGATGATTTAATTGTACTTCTCAAAGAAAGGAAAATGTTAAGAAAAAAGCTAAGATGGACCTCTTACCACATTCCTACTGCAAAATGTCCTGTAACAATAGAGCCGTGATTTGCTGAAATTAAAATGCTATTATGGTGAAATTAGGGCTTCAATATTTTTAGCAGCTTTAATAGGCCTTGCATTTTAAGGGACATCTGATAATAGATAATTACATTTCATCTTAAAGAAACTGAGTTGTTTTCTCAAGGAAAATACTTTTCTTTCTTCCAGAGAGGTTAAAGCGGAGCCATCATTAGAAGCAGCACCCAGCTCGAGGCTCCTGCTTCGGCTTGGGAAACAGAGATTAGCATATAAATAGCCTTCGGTGCCTGCTTGATTCCAGCTATTTTGCGTTTCAATGTGGCATCAGAATGCACTTAGCAAGAAATGTTCGAGAGGAGAAAGAGGTTTGTAATATGTCGCTTTTATAGAGAGGGGAACTCTAAGTATAAAAGATCATCCACTCCTCTGTGGGCTTTTTTTTTTTTTTTTGTATCCTTTCAATGCCCAAATTACAGACTCCAAGGAGCCAACGGGCCCCCTAGAACGGAACCTTCGTTTACTCTACAACTCTTTCTTTGGACCAGGAAAATAAGTCAAAATGGTGCAGAGGAAATAAGACAAATACGCGGGCTTTCTCCCAGATGGGGCGGGAGCCCTGGGGGGCACAGCCGGGCCGTTGTCGTCGCCCCCGCGCCACCATCAGCCGCAGGGATGTTGGACAGCTCCTCGGGGCCTATTGCCGGAGCCACAAGGGAGGCGCCTGGCTTTCTGCCTGGAGTCCAGATCCCTCCTAGGAAATCGCGGGCACCGGGCACGGAGCCCAGGGTTCTTCCTGCCCTCCCCTTCCCGCCCTACTGCCACCGAGACACACACACACGCGCACACACGCACACACGCCTGTACACACACGCACACACGCCTGCACACACACGCATGCATGCGCTTCTCCCTCACCCTGGGTCAGGCTCAGCCTTGCAGCAAGAAGATTCTTCAAGCCCACACCTCTGTCCTCTGGCACAGGGCAGCGGGCAGTTCTGAGAAGAATGGCCCCGAAACCGGACAACGATGGGTCGGGGCTGCCTGTCACCACTTGAGCCCACTAAGCAGAGACAGGGTTGAATCGTATGAGTGTTTATTCCAATATTGCCGGTAATATGGGACAGCAGTAATGGTCACCCACGAAAATCTGCTCTGTTGCCTCCCCATAAGCCGGCTGCTTACATTGGGTAGAAGGACAAAGATTACATGGGGAAGCAGGAATTACAGGCAAGGTGGGCTGGGGGTCGCAAGGGCAGGTGTCTTCGGGGTCCCATTGTTTCGGAAACAAGGTTGTCAATCTTTCCATGATGATGGGCAGTTCTCAGAAAAGGAGAATGGATCGCATTCCAGGGGCACTTCCCATGCCCCGAGGTGTACAACTCCCAGCCAGGTTAGAAAGTGCTTTTTCTAATTAGAACAGAACAATCACAGCTAACAAACATGATTAATATTTCTTATAACTGTAGCTAACAATCAGGTCAACAGAGCATGACCAACATCTCTGCCCCCAACAATCTCACATCTTCTTCAACCATCCGTCTGTTGAAGGACACTTAGGCTGTTTCCGACCATGGTTGCTGCGAATAATGCTGCAGTGAGCATGGGGGTGCAGCTATCACTTCAAGATCCTGTTTTCATTTCTTTTGGATATATATCCAGAAGTGGGATTTCTGGATCATGGTAGTTCTATTTTTAATTTGTTGAGGGACCTCCATACTGTTTTCTAGAGTGGCTGCCCCAATTTACATTCCCACCAACAGTGCGAAGGGTTCCCTTTTCTCCACAGCCTTGTCAATACTTGTCATCTCTTATGTTTTTGGTGACAGCCATTCTACCAGGGGTGAAGTGATATCTCATTGTGGTTTGGATTTGTATTTCCCTGATAACTAATGACACTGAGCACCTTTTTATATACTTGTTGACCATTTATTTGTATGATTTCATTGGAAAAATATTCAGGACCTTTGCCCATTTTTTAATCTGATTATATTTTTGCTATTGAGTTATGTTAGTTCTTTATGTATTTTTGGATATTAACCCCTAACCAGATATATAATTTGCCAACATTTTCTCTCATTTGGTAGATTGCCTTTTCATTTTCTTGATGGTTTCCTTTGCTGTGCAGAAGCTTTTGAGTTTGATGTAGTCCCACTTGTTTATTTTTGCTTTTGTTATAGAGGTCTTTTAATTCTTAGAAAGAGTACACCTCCATTTCCTTTGATCCCCTCTCAATCACAGAGGTAGTCAAGGTTCTGGGCATCCCTGGGTTTATCACTTGGGATACACTTGGAAAATGGTCCATTGGCCCCTACCTTAGCATCTCAGAAGACAGCCTCAAGGGCACAAAGCTTGTCTCAAACTTTTAAAAATCACAGCTGAAGTGATTCGTTCATGCACGATAAGACCTATGCCTAAAGAAAACTGCCTTTGCTCTTGGCTGCAATTATTTCATTTCATGTGGTCACTCTCTCAAGTTGACCTGACACTTCAAGCTGCAGCTGAACGTCTTTGCTCAACACTAGACACAGAGACAAATTAGTTTTTATTTAATGATTTCAATATTTGAGGGAGACAAGATGTTTTCAAAGTATATGTGCAGAGAGGTTCAGTAACTGGCCTAGAGACACAGAGCTTGTAAGTGATGGCATCTGGATTACATCTCAGATCTGTCTGACTTCCGAGTCAGGGCTCTTCCCATTAGCAGGCAGCCCTAGGATACACACTATCTTTGTCATACTCTTCAGATTTGGCCCCTGTGGAGGCCCCTCCTTTTATAATACAAAGTACCCTTGTCTCCCTCCCAACCTCCCCACCTCCCTTCTGTCTTTGGGTTTACAACTTTTCATTCATCTTTATTGAGGTTCTTTTTTCAGGTGCTGCCCATTATATCAGCTGGCCAAGATTTTTTTCCCATTCTAAATTGTCATGCAAATCATTTTCTAGCGCTCCCACAGCTAGAATGACTGCCTCCCTTGTCCCTGGGCAAAAGGCCTTGTCAAAGACCACAGTCCCCTCTGGAAACCAGGCAACAAGCAACCTGTCAATTAACTTGGGTGCATCTCACAGCCAAGATCCAAAATGGAACTCCCAATTTCTCTCCCAGTCTTCCCACCTGCAGTGTGGCACCACCATAAATTTGGTTGGGGGGGCAGTGGGAGAAGGGTAGTCTATTCTGTATTCTTCACCCCTCATATTTTATTTATCAGCAAGTGTTTTCCACTAAACTTCTGAACATATGCTAAGCCCATCTCTTCCTGCCTTCACCACTGTCCTCACCAGCTCTAAACCATTGTCATCTCTCACCTGGACCACTGCAGGGGCCTCCTATCTAATCTTCTCACATCTACTTGTGCTCCCTCCAGTGCAGTTTCCACAAGGCAGCGAGAGCAATCAGACACAGCATCAGATCATGCCACGCCCCTGTTTTAAGCCCTTCCCTGCTGAAATGTAGGCTCCATGAGATCTGGGGCCCAATTTTCACATTTACTTCTGTATTCCAAGTGCTACAACAGTGCCCGGAACAGAGTAGGTAGCCAGTAAATGTTACCTGCATGAATGAGTGAAGTAATAACCTTAAGTGCAAACAACAAAAATCTTCTGCTATTTATATAAAAGTGGCCCTAATTTTTTTTGTTGTTTTTCTTTTAATTCTACCAGTGTGGTTGGTTTTCTAGTTTCTGAAGAGATGTCAATATATCTAGACCATAAGCAATTTATCCCTCCCCTTCCCTCCAGCCAACAGAGTCAAAGTAAAAGGAATTTGCAACTTACACGCACAGATGCATCTCACTTCAGTTATGTTGCTTGAGAATAGATGGGGGATTATACTGATTGAACTGGACATTTTCCACTTTTATTATTTTAATTATAAACATAAACTATTGGGGGTAAAATCAAATGGAAATCTGCCTATAAATTTCACAATTAGCATCTCATTTCAAGAGACCAATCAACTTAAATGAAGGCCAGTGACCTTAATCTTTCCCCAAATACAGTGCTTGATTCCTCTTATTAGTTGAAAATCTCCAAACTATGAAATATTTGGGTTAACCCCATGTTTGCATCAATGATGCTATTACCACATTTAAATAAGTCAAGGGACTGTTGTGACCTTTGCTTTACGGTTTGTAGGGACAAAAGCACATGACGAAAGCTATACAAATCAAGTAGGAGAAATAACAAGGCTACTTAAATAGAGCCCATTTTAGCATCACTTTTCTAAGACTGTGAAAGGAAGTGTGATTTTTAGGAGATTTATTTTGCCACCGATGAGCTAAAATTAACCCAAGAGGAAAGTAAATCCCAGAAGTCAAAGACAGCTAATTTTAATCATAAGGGTCTGTTAAAAATCCAATCTGAAAAAAAACAAAAATATGCTCTTTATGATATAGGAGGGGGAATTTTTTTTGTTTTTAAAAAAGGAAACAACAGAAAAGGACCAACCTGGCCTGGCAAACAATGCATCCGCAGAACATCAGTGCTCCTCAGGGGTTAGAACAAGACCATATACCCTGCAGAGCTGACCTCTCCTCCCAAAAGACCCAAGGCTCCACCTACATAAACATGGGAGATGCATAAACAAGTAACAACCCACCGTTAGAACCGCAAGACTAGTTACTAATGGGTTTGTTAATAGCTCTCTGGAAATTTTCACTTTGGAGTAGCCTTGGGGTACATGAGATGCCAAAACTACTCAAGAAACATTTCAAGGTCAGCCAAGAAGCTGCCAGTCTTGTCTCCCTCGCTCATTGATTGATGTGCCTTGAGTAGCTCCATTCAAATCTTTGCCTAGGTGACTGATTTTCCTTCAACTTGTCTGCAGTGATGGCTGTTGGGGATCTGTTTAACTAGAATTCTTAAGCTGCAAGAAATAGAAAGCAACAGAAGCTAAGCTTAGGCAGCAAAGGAAAATTCATTAAAAGGATGTAGGACTGTTTCCCAGAACTCATGGGCACAAACAGCACCAGATCTCAAGATAGACCTTCCTCTGTGTCTCATTTCTGTTCTCGGCACATCTGCTTCTCAATTCGCAAAGCGAAAGGAAATGGCCGTTCCTTGCTCCCTGGTTCCAACTTGGTCTGTTCTAGAGAACATTCCAGCCTGTACAAGGATCTTGGGGTCTCAGATTCTGAGAAGAAAGAACCTGAATCTCTAAATTTGGGTCAGGCATCCAGTCTGATACATTCAACCATAGCCAAAGAGAGTGGATCACCAGGGTTTGTAGCCAAGGATAAGGAAGGCAATTCGGGAAGGTCACTGTGAGCTAGATAGAACCCAGGATTCTACTGTCACAACCAGAGACAGTTGCAGTAGTTTAGCACACGGAGCCAAGGTCATGCTAAATTGTTGTGTTGTGCCTTTGGTCAGACTATCTCCTTAGGGTAAGAGGCTTGCACCCAGTAGGGACTGTAGACACACAATATCCTGGGAGAAGAGCCCTGGCTGTGCCTCTGAGAGCACCCTCCTTTCTTCTTCATGCTGCTTAACACAATTTGTAATCCCACATTTTTTGTAAACTTGTTTAATGATCATCTCTCTCCACCACTCAGCTTGAAGCTCTATGAGGTCAACACTGTTGCTTTACTCACCTTCATATTCCTGGCCCCATGCCTGGCACAGGGTGGATACTCACTAAAGAGTTGTTGAATGAATGAATGAATGATTGAATGAGTGAGAGAAAAGAAAGAAAGAAAGAAAGAAAGAAAGAAAGAAAGAAAGAAAGAAAGAAAGAAAGAAAGAAAGAAAGAAAGAAAGAAAGAAAGAAAGAAAGAAAGAAAGAAAGAAAGAAAGAAAGAAAGAAAGAAAGAAAGAAAGAAAGAAAGAAAGAAAGAAAGAAAGAAAGAAAGAAAGAAAGAAATGGAGGAGGCCAGATGATTTGGTATATGAGTTGAATCTTGAAGGACAAACAAGTCTTTTAGAAGAACAAGTGGGGAGAG
This sequence comes from Miniopterus schreibersii, assembly GCF_964146895.1. Lineage (NCBI taxonomy): Eukaryota > Metazoa > Chordata > Mammalia > Chiroptera > Miniopteridae > Miniopterus > Miniopterus schreibersii. Next base: position 22,250,172 of record NC_138109.1, read on the forward strand.
GGAATGACAGGTGCAAGGGCACAGGGGCACATAATACAAATACCATGGAGACTGTAAGGCAGGTGGGGCAGGAGATCTGGCTGGAGAGGGGAGGTGGAGTCCATCTCATGGATAACCCTGTGTAGAGACTGGAGGATTTGGAGCTAGAAAGTACATGGCTAGATTTTAGACAAACCCATCTGGTGGGAATGTGGGGGCTGGTGAGTTAGGAAATTTATGTAGTCATCCAAAAGAGAAAAGAGATGGCAGTGGAAACGAGGAGAAAACGATTTTAAGAGCTATTAAGGAAGTAGAATCAGCAGAAATTCAAGGAATATAATTTTCTCCATTTTATTACACAGTTATTTATGCATATCTTATCTCTCCTGCAAGCCTGTGAGCTTTTGACTCTCTTTTTCATTCCTGGGCTACCAGGCCTTGCACAGTGCCTGCCCCACACACAGCAGGTTTGCCAGAAAAATAACGTGATGACCGCTCACCAAGAGTGGCAACAGCGTGCCGGGAGCAGGGCCAAGCAGTGTCCTCTGAGAGTTTCTAGAACCTTGCTTCTTATATGTTTATCTTGCCTCCAAAAATGCTTAGAGCTCCTTACCTTCTTTTATATCCACCTCAACCCCCACCCGGGGCTCAGAGTAACATCTCTGCTTAATGGACTGAGCTGAATAGACTGGAATGGAATAGAACAGCCCTCCTAGTCTTTAGAAACTGCCTGGCATACAGACCTGAAGGGGCAGAGGGTGGCTGGCAGAGCTTCCCCTCTGTGAAGCTCGGGGTGGATGGGGCAGAAGGCTCTGGCCTGCGTTTCTGGGAGGTAGCTCAGCCTAACCGAACTACCCCTCTCAGCTAAGAGCCAGGAGAAAGGAAGATAAATCCCTTCAGCGGACCAAACAAAGCTGGAACAGCTGAGCAAAGGCCAGAGTTCAAAAGCCTTAAAGAGCTGAGACTGAGACTGAACAAATTCCAGAAGCTTCTGACTGTAAGAAATGATGCAAGTGAATGAAGAGTGTTCCTAGCTCTGTTCTCAGTAAATATATCATGAATAAATGAATGAATGAATGAACTAACAAATAAATATTTTCTACTTATTCATGGCAAGGTTTTAAAATAGAGTTAAGACTGAAAATGTATACTTTTTAAAGAATAGAGATATTACATATTACATAGAAATCTATTATTTTCTTGATCTTTACTATTTACAAGCTGGAAAAGTTTCTTTCAAGCATTGGTTTCATTTCAGTAACGAGTCGTGCGGCGATCATAAAGTAACTAGGTCCTGCCCAGCCTGCCGTTCCCTGCACTCAGGGCGCGCCCGGCCCTCTCCCCTCGCTGCCCACTTCCACCCGCGGTCGCTGGTGGCAGCTCCTCCCCTCGAGGCAGGGCGCCGCCGGGACGCAATTAGCCCGAGGCTATTCGGGCCTGCGGTTGCCCTTAAAGCCACCACTGTCCTACCAGGCAGCACTTCTCCATAATGACTTTGAGGCAAATTCTCTGTACACACAAACCAGTTTGACTGACTTGTGTATCATGAAGAGAAGGAAGGAGGAAAAAGTGGAGAAAGGTGCATTTTGTTTAAAAAAAAATAACCACCAAAAAAACCCTACACAGCACTATACATATTTGGGCAGGTTTTCTTATACCTTTTTCCTGCGCAGGTTTAACTCGGACCCTAAGCATTTCCTCGCGGTACTGAAAGCCTCTGCCCAGGTATTGCTTTTAGCAGCTGCGTGACCTTCCTCCCAGCAGCTCAGCGGCCTAGTTAGCCTTGAGCCTCATTTGGGGCCACCGGGCCCATCTCTAGGTGGTTAATTATACGCAACACTGTCCCTGTGCATAAAGATGTTTTTATATATCAGGTTAACTAGCTGGGAGGGATTCTGGGACCAGCAGTTGAGGGAGACAATGGACACAGATGTGCACTTTTTCTAAAAGAAGACTTTGCCTTTGTGCCCTGGACAGATTAGGAGGCAGGACCAAGGCGGTGACTTCGGAGTCCCTTCCTGCTTGAAGAACCACCTAAATCCAAATTCCCCTTGGTTGACTGCCTCAGGACCCCAGGGGTGGGGCCCAGGCATCTGTCACCTTCAGCCCCCCAGGGGAGGAACCACTGGGCCACGTCCCACAGAAAGAAATCCCCCACAGGCATACGGTTCACAGGGGACTCCACAGGTCAGGTTTCTTCATTGAAAATGAAGCCGATTGTAGGTGACTTAAGGAGCAAAGGAAGACCATCTCTGATAGCTCACGGCACCAATGAGAAGGAGCTCAAAAGCAGGTAGAAACCCAGAGGCCAAGAGGAACCTGGGTAGAAGACACTGCCACCACTCCTGGTCCCGCCACCTCCCCCTGCTGGCCCCAAGGCCTTCAGGAAACATTCCAATCTGTCCCCTACCTCTGAGCATCACCCAGTCCAGAATCACTGCACTGGGCAAGAACATCTAGTTGGCTGAGCATGGACCATGCGCCCATGCACATGGGTACCTGACCTCCTTCCCTCCCTGTGTGGGAGGCAGAGCTTTCCCCCCTACCCAGCTCCCAAATAGGAAAAGTATTTGGGTACTAGGCAACCCCAAAGCCAAACATGTGCTGTCCACCCCCTTGACCTCACTACTTCATTTGACTTCCTCAAGATCCCTGAGAAGGAGGCCAACCAGTGCTATGTCCCCTCTTACCAAAGAAAAGGCTGAGGCTCAGAGACAGTCACTGACTTGCCCGGCTGACGTTAGAGGCAGAGGTGAGCTCTTTCCGCTAATCAGAATGACCTGCCCGTGGTCTGAAGCTGTGAAATATTGACCATGAACATGTCTCACTTGAGCAATGAGTTATTGGGCAAGGATCAGCTGTCACCATCATTAGACACTGTGGTTCATAAACTTACTCATCTGCAACCATTTGTCTTATCCTGTTGTTCTTATTGTTAATATTTTTCACTCCTGGAGGAAATACTGGGCACAGGGAGCTCATCTGTTCTCCATTCAATGTATGAAATTAATACTGCAATGCGAGGACTAAAACTTAGAGGTGAAAAATCAGGTCCTTGCAGCCAAGACCAAATACCATTTATCTTACCTTGCATATTACAAAGGCTTTAAAAATGTGACGTTGAAGTTCATTGGAAACGAAGGTGCCTATTGCATTGTTTGGGGGACTGTCTTGGTTCATTCGGGCTGCCATAACAAAATACCACAGACTGGGTGGCTTATAAACAACAGAAATTATTTTGTCACAGTTCTGGAGGCTAGAAGTCCAAGATCAAGGCACCAGCATGGTCACGTTCTGGTGAGGACTCTCTTTCTGGTCCACAGCCATCACCTCCTTGGTGTGTCCTCACATTGTGAAAGGGGAGAGGGAGCTCTCTCAGACCTTTTCATAAAACACTAATCCCATCATGAGGGACCTAATCAGCACCTAATCACCTCCCAAAGGCCCCACCTCCTAACACCATCACATTTCGCGTTAAGATTTCAACATGTGAGTTTGGAGCTGGGGGGGAAACACAAACATTCAGACCACAGCAGAAGACAAAAATCTCAAAGAAAGAAGTTGGAACTCCTGAAATGTTAGAGCTGTGTTAAATCTCCAAGGCACCTTGCTCTTTCTATTTGGCCTTTTTCTGGACTTCAGAAGCAGGCCGGGAGGGGTCCAGGGTGGGGGACCCAGGGGAAGTGACATTTGAGATTGGTAGACTTTGCTATTGGAAACCACGTGAGACTATATGGAGAAAAAAGTATGGCATGAGGTTGGTGCTCATGGGAGACACAGGGAGCCAGCAGGAGATGAGGCATGTCTAACGTGGCCTCTGGGTAGAAGGACATTCTGACATGGATTAAAACACAAGCCATTAATATTTCATCTTCTCTATTACCAGCATAGTGGGTGATGAATATCCTTGCCTAATTCTTGACCCCAAATCCAGCCGTCAGCACCAAAAGTTTAAGTAATCAAAAAAATGGAGTGTGCATCTAAGATGTCTGTGGGACATTTTTTTAAATAACAAAATAATTATATACAATTGCTTATCCTTATTTATGTTTGTATATACATAGGAAAAATCTAGAGTGTCACCCACAGTGCTGTCATCTCTAGGAGTGGGAGGATTATAAGGAACGTTCACTTCTATGTTATATATTTTTGTAAGGTTTTAATTTTTTTCAATGAGTATGTGTTTCTTTAATTATCAGGAAAAGCAAACTAACAATAAAGATAACTGTCATCTTTAAGTGGTGGTTTTCCAACCTGTCAAATTGTTCGGACAGCTGGCATTTCCTCTGGATTCTTTCACTGGGGCCTGGAACAGAGGCATATTAAAATGTCTGTTACAGAATATGGTCACATCAGCATGGTGACACCCAAGAGCCCTGCTCAGGGCCGCAGAAGGAGCTGAGTAACAGTCTTCCTCCCCCTCTCATGCCAAAGCCGTGCCCACTGGCTCATGCCCCTGATCCGTCGCAGGCTCACTGGGATCCCAGGAAGAAGCCCTTTGGCATTTTTTTTTCTAGTTGGAAGTTTTGAAATCCTAAGGAATCAGTGAAAAAAGAAGAGATTGCTTCCCAAGCCCATCCTCTGTGCCCATTTCCCCATTTCGCAGGGACTCGATAGAGAACTGGCGTAATGTATAAATAATAGAAGGCTGAGGGGGGAGAGCCGGGAGTCCCTAATGACCTGACTAGAAGATGAATGAGGGAAGAGATAAGGTGCATGTGAAGTGATCTAATTCTGGATGGTTATTAGAATTATGAGCAACTGCCCCGGGGTTTTAAGTCAAGTCATATTGCTACGAAGTTACTGTTTGGAGACGCACAACAGGAGGCCAGAAGCTGCTGGTGCTCAGGCATCCCGGGCAAATGTCAAGAATGTTGTCCAGTTTAAAAACTGACTTAATAACATTAGTTATTAAGCCGGGCAGGGACCTTTGTGGTGCAAAATGTCAGCAGGCAATTCCTCTCTCCCCGGCCAAGGTGTCGCAGTCTCCAGGTCACACAGGGGGTATGTGTCAGCCAAAGGAGATGGGTCCCAGCCTAAAGGTGCGGCAAAGCCCAGGCCTCTGTTCCAGGCCCCAGTGAAAGAGTCCAGAGGAAATGCCAGCTGTCGGAGCAATTCGAGGTCTGTCCCACCCTCCCCTGTCAGAGACAAAGGCCTGGGGATGCCAAGCTGGTGCCTGATCCCCTTCAGCATGGGACCCACCTCCAGAGCCCAAGTTGTAGGCAAAGCACTAAGATGCTAAGGCCACAGAGAGGATCCCAGAGCCAGCGAGGACAGAACCAGTTCCCAGATGAAAGTGTAACTCACAGAAACCTCAGTTTCCTTAATCTGACCTTTTCTCCTCTAACTTTTGATTCAAACTGGCCTCATCCAGACTAAAGAACAGCCTGACTCACCTGCCTCTCCGTCCCTGGCACATCCACTCCCTTAATTATTAAGCCCTCAGGACAATGAAGGCCTTGGTCAGCATTAAACTTAGCAACAAAGCCTCAGGTCTATTGACCACAGAGAAAGATAACATCCAGGGCTCAGTTGTGTTTCAGATCTGGACCCAGGAAAGTGGACCAGACAGACCGACTGGCTGACATCAGGACCAGATGCACTAATCAACTAACTACCCTCTACTCTAATACCAACCAGTCAGGAGAGACCAGGACCCTGGCCACGACCCTAACTCACTCAGTCACCGTGATTAATGATTTTTCCACTGTACAGCCTGTCCCCTGGAAGCCATCCCGGAGCCAGGTCTTCGAGCCCAAGCTCACCTGTGGCTCTGGGTGTGGTGCCATTTCCTCAGTAACCCTTCCTTTCTCTGCTGCAAACTCCTGCAACAAAGGAGCAAATATGTGTGGGCCCTCCTGTCCCAGGCACTGGGGATACAGTTATGACTAAAACCCCCTGTCTCTGCCCTCCTGGACCTCATAGCCTGCAGGGGAAACTAACTTGACACAAATTACTATAAATAAAGATGTGTGATAACAGCTCCAAGGAAGAGAGGGTGTTCTGAGAAGTCACAGCCAGGGGACCCTGGTCAGACTGGGGGTAAGACTTCCTCAGGGAAATGGCATTAGGTGGAACCTACAGGATGGGGAGGAATCCAGGGTTGCAGGCCTAAGAATGGCATGTGTCAAGGCCCTGGGCTGGAAACACCCTTCAGACAATCGGGGATTGGAAAGGAAAGCAGCGTGACTAGAGAGCTATGAGCAAGTCCAAGAGCAGCACAGATGGCCCTGCCGGGGCCAGGGAGGCCGCACAGAGGGCAGAGGTCAAGAGCCTGAGCTTTGGAGTCAGCAGACTTGGTTCCAATTCTGGCTCCACCAGCTACTACTAGCTGTGTGATCTTGAGTAAGCGACTCCCTCCCTGAGCCTATCTCTTCAAACACACACCAAAAGGGGGACAATGATCCCTGTCTCAAGGTCAAGGTCAGGATTAAATATAACACACACTAAGTGCTTTCTCGGCACAGTAATGGACCATAGTAAACATTAAATAGATGAAAGTCAGTGTTGGTGCCGAGACCATCGATGGTTTGGAAGTAGCCAAACCGTGTCTTCCCCCTTGTGCCATTTGCCCTGGTATCACTTTTTAATGCCCGCTCTGACCTCTGGCAACCAGACCGCTGGCCCCGTCCCACAGCCCATCTGGGAGTCCTGGAGGTCGGGCTGCAGGAGCCCACCAAGCCATCTAGGCTGCGACTTCAGTGAAAAATGCGCTTCCTGAGCAAGTAGGCCAAAAAAACAAATTGGCCCAGAAAAGCAAAGCTCCCACAAGCTCGGGGACTTGATCTTGAAGGAAGGCAACATTTCTAGCCTTGTACCTCTTAATCAACACAATTATGCAGGGGCCTCTGCCGACAGTCCCCCTGCCAGTCTCTACCCAAGCCCCAGATATCGCTCAATTGGTAACAACCTAATTAGTGTTGGAAGGAGAGCCGGGAGGGAGCGGGGCAGCCACTGCGCTCCTTCAAAGGAGCCATTGCGGGCAAGCGGAGGGCTCTCCAGGGCCGAGCTCAAGGTGAGGGGGAAGCGGCGGCTCCAGCCCGTAAATCAGCACCGCCTAATGTAAACTATGGACCCTTCCCGCCCTGACGAGCCGTCTCCCCCAGCTGGAGGGGCCAGCACGGGCAGGGAGGCCTTTGATGTGATTCACTGGGAGCCTGATGCCGGCGCAGAAGAATCCTGTAGCAGGCCGAGCCCTTTCATCTCGCGGAGAGACGCCCTCACATACCGGCCCACCTGGAGGACGGGTCTTTTACAACAGCGGCTCTGGAGTCAGCTGTCGAAGGAAACCAGATGGTTTTGCTTTTACTCATCTTGATCAAATTAGCCCGAAGCTGCGCGGCTTCCTGGAGGCAGAGAGGGGTGGGTGCCGTCGGGGCAGGATGGGGCAGGTGTGGGAGGCGGGAACGTCACAATGGAATAGATTATGCAAATGTATGCATTTGTAGAAACTCGAAGGTTCTTAAGGAAATCATCTGACTAAATTAGGAAAAATTGTTTTTGATCAATGATCAGAGTTAGACCAAACTCCCCAAAATAATCTGCCCCGCCTTCCCCACCCCTTGCCAAGAGCGCGGTTCCTGATGCCCGCACAGCGGGAGGTCAGCTGAGGGCCGCGGAATGGGAGACGCTGGAGGCGGGAGCGGGCAGAGCCCTCCAGTTGCCTCCGGAGACACAGTGGCCACCAGGACAGAGCTGGAGGAGCCATGGAACAGCCTGGGACTTACTTCCCTGCACTCCCACCCTCTCCTAGAGAAACCACACCTTCCGTTTCTGCTTCCACCTCCGCTGGCTGGGACGCAGGTCAGTGGCACTCGGTTACTGGAGGGCAGATCCCTAGGACAATTCCCAGCTGTCCTCCCATGCCCCTCCTTTGGCCTCTTGCCCCAATGTCATCCTCTCTGCTCCTGGCTCCACATTCCTGATTTTGTCCCAAAGCCAGACCTTTCTAGGCAAGGCTTATGTTTCACTAGGAAACCTCTGTCCTACAGTATCCCATTTTCTCCCTGCCACAACCCTAGAAAGTAAACAGGTATCACACGCCGCCCACAAAGGCTGCAAACACCAAACGCCGTACTTTTTAAAAATTTGTTTTACAGAAGAAACCAAGGCTCAGAGAGGTTATGCAGTTGGCTCAACTTTACCCAGATAGTAAGTGCCAGAAGAATGTAAACCGAGTCTGACTTAAAGCCGCCTTTAAAAGTTACCTGTCCCATTCTCCACATGAGGGAGCTGAAATCAGACAAGCAACAAATTTACTCTAAGTCACATAACGGGTCTGAGACCAGAACCCCAGTTCCTAACCCCTGGTTAATGGTCCATCTACTAACCCAGTGCACATGCCCTGAGAGCTGTGGGTTGGAGTCTATCCTTTGAATATCCCAGAACAAAATATGTTTATGATACAGCTACTAAAGGAAATAAGTGTCCTCCCAGCCCCCTCCCCCAACACATAGACACACAAAAATCAGCTACAGCATCACCATGATAGCAGCAGAAATGGTTCCAAGCGCCGGGCCAGCACTGACAGGCACCACCTCGTTCGGTCCTCATGGAAATCCTCAGTGGTGGGAACTGTTACTGCTCCCATCTTCCTGGTGTGGGAAATAAGACTCAAGGTGGCTGAGCTGTCCATCCACGCGGTGGCTGTAACTCAGACAAAGAAAGGTGCAAACACACTGGAATTACCGCTTGGCACCACGTCAGCCCCAAAGGGAAATATGGCTTCTGGGAAGCGGCCTGAACCCCTTCACTCCACAAGAAGGCCTAAGGGACCCTAACTCAGTGAATGGGTCTTAGAATCCTATAAGGATTTCTCAGGCCTGAACATTCGGCCAGCCCTGCCAACAGCAGGCCAAGGAGAGAATGCTATGGCAGTGGCCACGTGGTCTCCAGTTCCAGTTTCCCAGTTAACTGACTGTCCTCACCGTAACTCACCTGAACTCGAGTGATATCTCACTTGCCTCCTCTTAGGCCACACACCTGAACTACTCCAGCAGCTGCCTAACTTCCCTCCCTTCCCCTTCTTACCACTGCCCCTCACTTCATCCATTCTCCACGAGGCAACCAGGATAAACCTGTTGAATGCATACCTGATTGTGTTCCTGCTTAAAACCCTTGACTAGCTCCCCATCATCTTAGAAAATAATTGAACTTCTTCATGTGATACACAGAGTCCTCCCTGTTTGAGTCTTGCACCTCTCCCATACAGCTGCATTGGACTTCTTTCAGGGGTTTAAAACATACCCAACTCTCTCATCTCTGGGCCTTTGTACATTCTGTTCCCTCTGCCCAGAAACACTGTTCCCAACTTGACCAGCTTCTGTAATCCTTTAAGGCTCAGCTTAAAGATCGCTACAGCTAAGTGGCCTTCCCTAACTATCACTCACCCACCGTGGGTCCCAGATAAGCTCCCTGTTTTAGCTTCTATAGCACCTACATTTCCCCTGGGGAACCCTTACCACCCTGTTCTTAACTTCTTTTTTTACATCTGTCTTCCTTGCTAGATTGTAAACCCTGGGAAGGTAGAGACCGCATCTGTCTAGTTCTTTGCTGTATTGTATTCCTAACTCCAAGCACAGTGTCTTGCTCATAATAGAGGTCAATAAACATTTGATGAAGGAAGAAAATAAGGAGGAAAGTAAGGAGAGAGAAGGGAAGGGGGAGGTCTTATAAGAGCTGCCTCCCTTTTCTCGGCTGAGGCAGCCGAGAAAACTGCCTTCAGCAGCACTAAGGAGGAATGACACTTATGGAGCATTTCCATATGCCAGGCACTTCATGGTAACTCTGTTAATCCTCACAACAGCACTGTGGGGTAGAGACCATCATTGGCCCCATTTGAGGACTCAGGATCAGAGAGCTGAAGCAATTTGTCCAAGGTCACACAGTTAAGAAGTGACAGCCTTGGGAATTGAATTCAGGCCTGAGGCCAGAGGCTGGGCTTTGACTCAGTACAGTACATTGCCTCCTGGCAAGATCCAAAACGGTTGTGTAGGCTGTAAAGATCTTCTGTGTGCAAGATCGAGTTTGCCATGAAATAAAATAAGCATGAAGCTGCATCTCAGGAGTGAATTGTGTAGAAGAAGAAAACGTTTAATCTTGAAATCTCCAACTAATCACTCTTAAAGAAGCCAAACTTCACACATCGCCTTTTATCTGAGCCCCAGAAGGGCAGTTAATCCACTTGTCAAGTGTGTAAGATGGGAAGATAAGGAAGGAGTGTGGTCTCCAAGACTGTGGGGCAGAGGGAGGGGAAAAGAAGAATTCACTCGAAAAATGTTTGGACCCAAGAGAGGGAAGAGCTTTCCTCCCTCCATACCCTGGAGGAATGCTCGGGGAGCCACAGCTCAGTCCCCTTGAATATAGGTGGATCCGTGATTTGCTTTGACCATGAAATGCAGGCTTTAAGAGAGTCAACAGCTTCTACTTTTCCCCCAAGAGGCCAGCTGCCATGTGAAGAAGCTCAAGCTAGACCGTATGCACGACCTCTATTACAGTATAGGAAGCAAAACCACTCAGCTAAACCCAAAATCATGAGAAATAAAAAATCGTCATTTTAAGCCACTAGGTTTTGGTGTGCTTTGTTACACAGCAATAGCTGACTCCTACCTGGAGGAATGGAGAGGTGGGGAAAGAGGGAGAGATAATTATGCGGGTCAGGAGATAAGCATCATAAAGATTGTGTACACAAAGTGTATACACAGTGCCAGGCCTGCAGCCACCATCTGTGTGTGGGGGGGGGGGGGACCCCTTAGAAGAGCTGCTGCAGACTCACAGCAGACCCTGAGCTTCTGTATCTCATAATTCACGAGGTGATGTGAAAAAGCAAAATCCCTTGCTTCTGATGTGATTTGACAAACAGCTGCACATCCTTTAAGGGCAAGCTGCTGTTGAAGCCAGGAGGAAAGACTCTGCCAGAGGCCCCTGTGGGGTTCATGGTCCAATTCCACATAGAAATAAAAGAGTCAGAGGAGGGAGAGAGCACATTCTGTTGTAGGGGTCAAGATATACTTTGTGGAAGAGAACATTTTAATTGTCCCTTCAAGGACAGAAAATTTCCACCAAGGGATGATAGGTAGAGAAAGCATTCTTGAGAGAGGAAACAGCATACGCAAAGTCTCAGAGGTTGGTGGAACACAGGAGACAAGGGGAAACTGGGAGAGGTAAGATTGGGCTTGCAGTGAATACAGTGGCTCCAATGGGAACTCTCACAGATTCTCAGCAAGAGTTGAAGTTCTTTATGTTCACTACCATTACTTTTCCCTCTAACCTGGGGTTAATGGGCACCCTGACATTATAATTGCCAAGAGCCTGGTTCACAATGTTCTGGCAACCTTACTTCAAATATTAAAAACCTTCCTAATTCATGCAGAGAGGGGGAACACAGGGTCAGGAGCCATGGTTTCTAGTCTAGGCATTGTGACTCACTAGCTGTGTGACTTCAGGAAAATTACTTAACTTGTCTGAGATTCAGAAAAGTTACTGTACTTAACTTTAAAGTTGGCTCACTTTACCTGTCAAGTAGGTATCCATAACATTACCTATGTCACAGGTTAGCTGTGAGGATTAAGTGAGATAAGAGTGTGACAGTATTTTGACTTTTTACATAGCATTGTTTTCCTTCCCCACTCCTTTTGTTTCTATAAGGAAGAAATTTGTCTAAATACTACTGGTTTTCTGCCAGGCCCTTCACCCTGATGGGTGAATTTAGGAGAGGAACTGCCTTGCATTGCCCAGTGTGTCCCTCTCTCCCTCACCAGGATTTGCCAGCTGTCAGAGAACAGGTGTTCTGCGCTGCTCTCTGCAACCTTGCACTGGGAACCCACCCACGGTGCTCTGCTAATGGGTCCATGGAAGTCCAAAGAGGGTGCAAAGGGTGAAGGGTGGATTTGAGGGCAAACAGAAAATACTTTGCCCATCACCGATAGGAGAGGTGTTCAGACTGTCTGCCGGAGTTCCCAGGGGAGTAAGCTCCAGGTGACCACAGTGGAATGGGGGACACCCTCCCTTCACTGGCTTCTTTCCTTTCCCTGTTCCACTTCCCCACTCTCTGAGGTCAGCTCCCAAAAAACCTACTTGGACTTGAATTCTTGTTTGGTGACTTGGTAATGGGTCAACCTGACCAGATTGAACTACATTTCCCAGAATTCCATTTCCTGTATGTTTCCGGTTAAGGCTGGCCCGAAGAAATTCTTGTGGGAGATGTGGATGGCAGCTGGGAAGCAGCCGCTTTGTAGCTCGCACACACTGAGGCCAGGGGGCTGAGGCGGCCTGCTGGCATGAGGTCCACACCTGCTCCGCTTCCCGGGACATCCCTTCAGCTTCTCCGACCACCAGCTCAGGCCTATGTCTTCAGCTCTGTGACAAAGGCCCCCGGCTTCTGCAGGACACCCCTACCATCAGAGACAACAAGAACAGACCCAAATTTCAGAGAGTTCTTGTGGGGTCCCAGCTTGTCCTTGATCTCCCTCACTTCCCATCCATCTTGCCTTCCCCACTGCCTGCCCCTGGATTTCAGCCTCCAATACCGGGCACTGTGACCACAGCCTTCCAGAGACTCCCGCAGTGTGTAAATTCTGATCCTTGTAACAACTCCTTAAATGTGGATGTGTATTCTCCCAGAAGGAAAATCAGAGACAAAACGTATCAGGCAAGCCCCGACAAGGAGACACATATGATGGTTTTGCTTCTTACTGGTGGTGGTTGCAACTGTCGGATTGAAACCTCACTAATACACCTTGTCTCAGATTTTGCTTCCGGGGGAACCCAAACCAAGGCAGCCAGGAATTCCCAGGACCTGTTGAAGTGAATCTGTTAGAGTTGCAGTTCCCACAGGAAGGGACATAGCCAGGAACATGGCATCCTTAGGACAATATTGAGATGCCATCTTGACCCCTCCTCCCCAGCTGGTGGGGCCCATATGGTACATTATCAAGCTTTATACTCACACCTCACACGTCCTCCTGTTCTAAGAAAACAACATTGGCTTACTCTCTAGCATCCAACAAGAAATATTTCTGTTAAAATGTCAACAAAATCATCACTTTGTTTTTAGGTGGCGGCATATTCCCTGATGCTCAAAATCGAGGCCCCCAGTGCAGATTCAGCCTATTCTCTGGGATTGAATCTGAAACCGAGTTCCCAGGAATTAGAAAAGAGCCCCACAACCCTTTGTCCAGCAAAGACTTAAAGAGTCAGCTAGGGCCCAGCTGGCATGGCTCAGTGGTTGAGGGTTGACCTATGAACCAGGAGGTCGTGGTTTGATTCCCATCAGGGCACGTTCCCAGGTTGGGGACTCCATCCCCAGTAAGGTGCATGCAGGAGGCAGTTGATCAATAACTCTCATCATTTTTGTTTTTGTTTTTTTTAAATATTTCTTTATTGATTTCAGAGAGAGGAAGGGAGACGGGGAGAGAGAGACGGAGACATCAATGATGAGAGAGTCATCATTGATTAGTTGCCTCCTGCATGCCCCAGACTGGGGATTGAGCCCACAACCCGGGCATGTGCCCTGACTGGGAATCGAACCGTAATCTCCTGGATCCTAGGTCGATGCTCAACTTCTGAGCCACGTCCGGCCGGGCTCTCTCATCATTGATGTTTCTATCTCTCTCTCTCCCTTCCTCTCTCTGAAATCAATAAAAACATATTTTTTTTAAAAAAGAGTCAGCTGGAATCAGGCTGGAATTTTCTGGCAATTCTAGGAGGTTGGAACCCATGAAGCTTGGGGATCCTCGAGCTTCATAGTCACCATCCCTAAGCAAACTGTTTGTTCCCTCCTGGCTTTCCCACCAGGCTCTGAATAAGCATGCATTGGCCCATTTACCACCAGGTCACATAAATACTGCTCCAACTGACCCTGAATTCGTCAAGAGCAAGATGCTGATGGCAAGCCAGCATCCCTGGCCCACAGAATCAGCAGAGAATTCAACACAGAGTACACATCAATAGCTACTGAATGAATGAATGAATGAATGAATGAATGAATGAATGAATGAACGAACGAATGAATGGATTCAGCTAGTTGTAACAAACCCAGAACTGGAAGTCAAACTTCCTGACTGCCAGACCCTTTCTCCTTCTTTATGCCTCCCCCAGCCCACCTTAAGTTTACATCAAAAATACAAATGCCCTTCCATGGTGTACATGGAATTCCCTGGAATATTCACCCAGAATCCCCTTGGGTTGCTCACCCAGAATCCTGGCTCCTCATCTCAGAAAGTAGAACTTTTGAAAGACCAACCAAAGGCAAATGCGTGAAAATCCTGGTTGCTAGGGCAACTTTTCCAAGTGCATCGGCCGAAGGTCTCCAGCTGTGAAAAGGAGCATAGAATTAAGACAGTTTTCAGTCCTCACCACCACCTCCAGCCCTGCGTTCCCCACATAATGGTCACTGGGAGATATTAGCATCTAAATTATTTTAAGGAGATATAATAAGATTCACCCAGCAGGCCATTAATGACGAAAGAGATTATTACTGGAAAAAATCCAAGACTGACTTTGAGCAGAGTTGGTTCATCTAAATGACCCTTTCCCTGCACCTTGGATGATCCTGGCCCCCAGAGATTATACAGATTTGAAAAGTAACTGCCTTGGAACATGCTCACGTTTATGCAAGAGGATCTTACGGAAGGAATCTCTGGAGAATGGGGTCAGGAGTGCATAGCAGTGAGATAAATGAGATGTTCCCTGAATCGTAAGAATCCTCCGTGGCAGAATTTACAGGAAGCATCTCCAGTCTCCATAGCTGGCAGGCGTCCAGCCAGAGTTGTCAAGTATTAGATTAATTTTAATTCAATGCAAAAAACCGCATTAGTGTAGTGTTGCAATTGAGAGTTGAAACATACAAAAGCCAAGAGTCCTTGAAGTGAATCATTCTAAAGCCTGAGCATCGTTTCAAGTGTCCATCAAAAAAGGCACTTGCTTTTCAGGCACATTCCCCAGCTATGTAACACCTTCAAATCAGACAACTTAGGCAGGTAAATGAGCCACTTGGCAGTGACCTAAAGAGATGGAGCCGTTGATTAATGCTACTTCACAGGTCTCGGTCACAGGAGTTAAAAGTTCAAACTCCCTGACATGGCGTTTAAGACCCTCCATGATCTAGCTTCACATGCCCTTCACAACTTCATCTTCTAGTACAACCCCCCACGTTTTGCAGGCCGCAGCCACATGGGCCCTTTGATTGTCATTGGTCATCTTCCTGCCACACGTAACTTACATTTGTCACTTAATCTGCTCCACTCAGAGCCCTGGAAGAGAGCAGCCCCAAATACCACGTATTACCAGGGCACCCCCTTCCCCAAGCCCCAGCATAGTGTTGACGGGGAGCATAACAGCGGACCTTCCATGATTCTAGAGCTGATGGGAAGCTCACTACCTTACAGCAGACCAGCCTAAACTGAAAAAGCTCCGACAGGTAGGAAGTGACAGATCTCTTGGCACAGAGATTATATGGCCCTCAGCCAGCTCAGATTATATGGTTATTAGAATCTGAAACACAGAAGAACCTGATGGTGCACAAGATACCCACTTCAAACCAGCATTCTGGATGGGAGGGAGGGAGGATTTGGCCACCACGAGTGATATGATGCTACTAGAAGGGCAGGTGAAGCCATAAACAGTCGGTTTCCTTACTTGGGTCTCATTTCCCTCATCTGTGTAAGATGAGGGGACCAGGGTTTGGCTGGCAAATAACCAACTAATGTGCCCCATTCTTCCTTCCAGCATCCATGGCACACATTGCTAGCGGAGCACCAAACCTTCCTCGGCATCCTGCTCCGAGCAGTCACTACAGACTCTCTGACTCTGAAGCTGTTTGCAGCCCTAGACACGGCCCGCCCTCCCGCGTATGAACAGAAGCACAGAGCGCGCCCGCCTTCCAGCCCGCGGCGGCCGCTGCGTCTTCCTCTCGTGGGATCTTCTGGCCTCTGACCCTCCTGCCTCCCTTTCACTTATAAGGACTCTTGTGATTACATTGGGCTCACCCAGATAATCCAGGAGAATCTCCCCATCTCAAGATCTTTAACTTAATCACACCTGTAAAGTCCCTTTTTGCCATGTAAGGTAGCATATTCACAGGTTCCAGGGGCTAGAACATGGACACCTTTGGGAGCCCCTATTCTGCATACCACAGACACCTCATGGGATTGTGTCTAAGGATTAGATAAAAGGATGCACGTACATAGCTTAAGCCCAGTGCCTGGCACTCGGTAAACTCTCAGGAAATATTAACTATTGTTACTGTTATGTTCCCCGCCCCCACCCTGTACCAACTGCAAATAAGTGTTTGATAAATATTAGATCTTATTGTCGTTATTGTCCCTGGGCCTCCCAGCACTGCATCTTAGACTCCCTCCACTGTGGCATTTGTTACCCTATATCATATATAGTTGTTGACAAGTCTCTTTCTCCATCTCCCCAAGGAGAGCGGTGCAAAGCAAGGCAGCACTGGACCCCCCAGGGCCTGGCACACAGTGGGCTCCTAAAAGGTTCCAGGAAAGGCTTAGGGCCAGAATCCATGGCTCTCAGGGGATAGGCACAGCGTTGGGGTGGATCCCAGGACTCTGACTCTCAGAACAAAAAGGTGGGGCCACCATCCTGCCTTCACTGGTGGTCCACGGGGCTGGGTAGGAAAGGCCCAGCAGTGTGCCCCCATTCCTGCTCCCCGATCAGATGGCAGTCAACCGGAGGAGATGTTCAACTCAAACCATGAACCTGCGTGAGCGGGAGCCGTGCCTGGAGCAGAGAGAGAACTTGATCTGCATTTGTTTCTTTGCCCAAATGCATGACAGTGTCAGCCACTGGCCTAGAAAAGGTCCATTTAGCAACATCGCTCTCTTCTGTTGGGAGAACTAGCCCAGGGCAGAGACTGACACACCTCTGCTCTCTGAGCTGCTCTCAATGCTTCTTCATGAGATGGAGCAGCCAGCATAGAAAGTAGGAAGCCGGAATATTTTAACTCTGCTTTGCAATGGTGTGTGGGGCAGTAATGTATCCAGTGGGTAGGTTGCAGGTGTTCTCCCTTTGTTCTGTCTCACTCATGCCACAAAGGTGGCCAGGCCCTTCAGTGCCCCCTGTCCTTGGGGGAGATTTGTTTGATGAGAAGAGATCCAGAAAGGGGGCAGAGGTGGCCTGCAAAACATTCCCATTCCTGGTTTTGTTTCTTTTTTTTTTTTTTTGTAAATATATCTTTATTGATTTCAGAGAGAGGAAAGGAGAGGGAGAGAGAGAAACATCAATGACGAGAGAGTCATTGATCAGCTGCAGCCCGCAACCCGGGCATGTGCCCTGACCGGGAATTGAACCCTGATCGCCTGGATCCCAGGTCGACGCTCAACTGCTGAGCCACGCCCGGCTGGGCTGGTTTTGTTTCTTAAACCCTGAGCTCTTTGAAGAGAGTCCATGATTATCTCCCTGCCTCATCTCTTTCCAGTACCACCCCGCTAAGGTGCACGCACGTGTGCACAAACACACACACATACACATGTGCACGTGTGCACATGAACACACACATGCACACAGCCACACATGCATATGCATGAATACCTATGCATGTGTGCCTGCGTGTATACATGTTTGTGTGCATATACATGTATGCGCACATGCATGGGCATGCATGCACATACACACTCTCACGTGCATTACGCTGTAGCCATGTTGATTACTTGAGTTCCTTAACTCATCGTGCTTTCTCCTCCCACACCCTCCACTGGCCCCCATCCAAGGCCTTTGTACCTGCTGCATCCCCTTTCTGGAACATACTTTACCCCTGACTGTTTATCACTTAGCTCCCTCTTCATCCACACTTGAACTTTTAGCACTCAATATTTACTATAAATGCCTGTTTACTTGTTTGCCTGAGCAACAAAATACACAGGTCTATTTTGCTCACCTCTCTATCCCTAGTACCTAGCATGAGCCTATTGACTGTTTGTGAAACGAAAGGGGAGGTGGGTGGATGGATACAGAATCAAATCACTAGTTCATACCCAGGCTTACCGCAGGAAACTTGCTTGAGCCCCAGCCCCCAGAATGTCTTGTCTATGCCCCAAAGTAGCCATGATGGTTCCCTATGCACCATCTCCTCCGGGCTCTTGGGGCTTCTTCAGAATAAGGAATGAGGGGCACCCCAGAGTTCAACTGACCTAGAAGCACCTTCAGGATCTCCAAATAATTAGCATTCCATCAGGCTGGCCCGGTCCTTTCAGGGACATTTAGAGATGCTGTGACCCACAGTGGAAGCCCATTGCTGATAGCATATCAGGGGAATCCCCGTGAGACACAGTGTCTGTCCCAGTCCGAACTGACGGGCACGCCAAGCTGAGAGGTAGCAGGACACGGGCTCCTGGGATGAAAAATGTCTGCTTCATGCTGGGGTTCAGGGTTGGCTTGTTCTGAGACAGAACAAAGGAGGTTCCTGCCCTTGGGGAAAGCTTTATTCAGAGTGTTCTCTCTGGGGACAGACAGGGTGGGGGCGTAACCCGGATCACTTGTAAAACTTACATGGCCCTCCTGCCGACACCACACCTCCCTACCCTGTGAATCTGGCACCCAAGCCATCTCAGAGAACCAGCCTCCTTATAGTCTTACTCTTCTCTGTCCTTCCATCCCAAGCCTGCTCCTTTTCCTAGTCCCCACTTGGTGAAGATGCCACCATCCACCCCCTCACGGTCACAAGCCTCAGTCTTCCCCAAATCTCCCTGAGTTCTTACCCTGCCTTTCCCCCTAAGGCATTAGATCCTAGTCTCTGATGCTCTGAAGCTCAAGCAAGTGCCTGAAGGTGGAGGGCACATTCAAAGGTCAGGGTCCTGGTGCCGGTCGACCTGTGTAAGGATGATGCTCTCCCTGAGGTCTCACATTCACTGCAGTTCCTGCAGCCAAGTCCCCACCCCTTTTCTAGGCCTGGTCTCCCAGCTCTCCAATACCCTTTCAATAAATTTACTTTTTGCTTATGAAGGCCAGAGTTCCTTTCTGTTGCTTATAACCAGGGACCCTGACTAATATATGTAATATTTAAAGTCATGTGGCTAGATGAGGTAACAGTGTAGAGAAAGGAGGGGAGGAAGAGCTCTCTTATAGATGAGCTATATTGGCAACAAAGACGTGGAGACCGCTATAAACTAAATGATATCCCCACAAAATTTATGTTGAAACCCTACCCCCGACCCCCAGAAATGATGGTGTTAGAGAGAAGACCTTTGGAAGGTAATTCAGTTTATATGAGGCCTTGAGGGTGGGGCCAAATGACGAGATTAGTGCCCTTATAAGAAGAGATCCTAGAGAGGTTTCGCTCCCCCTCTCCCTCTCTGTTCCCACCCGACCCCCCTCCCCGTGAATGTACTAAGAAAGATGATGTGAGAACACATCAAGAAGGTGGCTGTCTACAATCCAAGAAGAAAGCTCTCACAGGACACCAACCCAGTTGGCACCTTATCTTGGACTTCCCAGCCTCCAGAACTATTAGAAGTACCTTTCTGTTGCTTAATCCCCCCAATCTCTAGTATTTTATTATGAGAACCCAAACTGAGTAAAACACAGACCAAAAGCCTCCAGGGCACCAATAGCTCCCAGTGGGGAAGGTATGACTCACCTCTTCAATAATTAGCCCAACCTGGAGCATTGTCTCCCAGGAGCTGGGATGGTTCTGTAGGGTCAGGAGCAAGACAAGGCCTCCTAAGTAGGGACCCTGGAGTGCTACGAAATGGGACATATCCTTTGAGAGCAGAAGGGGGATGAGAAGAACAGTTGTAAGGGTTTCTTATTACCAGTGTGGCCGCCAGTGACTGAGCCACGGGAGGTGATCTGTCACAGTGTGGGGGACAAAGGCAATGCTGCAGCAATGAGGAGATATAAAAAACAGAAGAAGGGGAGATGAGCACAGCCAAAGGGAGGAGGAGCCCCTAGGACACCAGAGCAGCTTCGCCTACAGCAGGAGCCCTAGGGAGGCAGATGCCCGTAAAGTGGAGCCATGCATAGCGCTATGGGACCTCACAGCTCCGAGGGCATTAATCCCTGAGAACTCCCACTGCCACCCCCATCACCCCAAGCCCTTGCTCCTGCCCCTGGGCCCCATTCCTCACTGTCCCAGCAGCAAAACACCGGCTATGGCAGGGGAGCAAGAGCAGGGACAGGGGCTCCAGGCGGTGGGGCCAGAGTCTGTGCGACTGGTCCAGGACCTGCTCTGAATCCTAGGGGGACCGGCAGGGAAAGCAGCCCTGAGGGCAGACGGGGAAAGGGGAAATGTTTGTAAAATCTGAAGGTGCCCAGGCGTGTAGTTTCCAAATTTTACTGTGCATTCAAATCACCCAAGAAGCAGATTCCCTAGAATCTGTATTTTTTTCCTAAGCCCCCTCCCCCTTCCAGGTGACTGAGAAATCCCATTCTTTGCCAAAATCTTCCAAAGGGGCAAGCTTATCGTATGTTCTGCCTTCAGCGGGATTTTCCAAGTTGGGAAGCATCATTTTCAATTGGCCCTACTGTAAGGGGGGCGGAGAGAAGAGAAAAGGAAAGGAAAGAAAAGAAAAAGGAGTGAGAAAAACCTTCAAAGATTTTCTCAGGTCAAACTGCAGCTCCCGTGACTATAACCTTTAACCCCCAAAAAGGCCCCTTGTAGCTTTCAAGTGTCAATCCCAGAGTCACCAGCTTTAAAGAGACGCAGCCAAAAGGTCAGAAGGAAACTGCAGCCGGGCGCGCAGGCAGTTTCCGTGCTTCGGAGACTTGAAAGGTGGGAGGATTTCAGAGGGACCCAGGCGAGCGAGGTCATCCATTTAGAATAAAAGAGCCTCAGCTGAGCAAGCCCGTCCTTTGAAGCAGGTTACTTGTGACTTAATTTGATCCCTTATTGTTTAAATAATTAGAAGAAATCTCTGGACACATCAAACTGACCCCTCCCTGCCGCGCTTCAAGCCTTTTGGCAGCTGCCCAACGCCTGGAGCTGCGTTCCCCAAAGCGTGGCTCACAGTATTGAATGAAGGGCTCCTTGGGGTTGAATACGTTTGTGAAACCCCGCTTAAACCAAGTTAAACAGGTTTTGTTGCTACAGGACTTCAGAGCCTTGTTACATGAACGCGCATTCTTCGCCAGCACCGCCAAGTGCGCAGCATCCCCACACCCGGCTGAGCGCCGGGGGGTGCTTGCTTTGAGCAGCTCCCTCAGGACCGTGGTTCCACGCAGCCCCTCGAGATTTACAGCACATGCCTCCATCTGGCACTTGGGTCCTTCCGCACCTAGCCCCCACCCAGATTTCCAGCCTCATCGCCTTCCTTCACGCACATGCACCCGCACCCCAAGCTCTAACCACGCCGGCCACTTGCCCTTTCCAAGCACTTCAAACACCTTTGTGCAGGCTGCTCTCACCACCAGAAATTCTGCTCCTCCTCTTTACCCTCAACCTTCTACTCATAGTTTGAGTCCCTGCTGAAGCACTTGGCCTCTGTGGACGTTCACCTGCTCCCTCCTGCAAAAATGAGCTGCTCCCTGCTCTGGGCTCTGTCACAGTGCTGACGGACCTGCCCAAGTCTCTCTATTCGTGATTGAGAGCTTTGAAAAGGCTGGGATTGAGAGCCGACTCCAGAAAGGTGTGTTGGCGATACTTGACGGCTTCCACGTGTTGGCACTTCCTAGGGTCAGGCGTTATTGTAAGCTCATGACAGGCATTGACACCTGTAATCCTCAACCTCACTCTCCGAGGAAGTGCAATTATTATTCTCCCCATTTTACAGATGAGCGAGCCAAGGCTCAGAAAAGTTACCTTGCCCAAAGTCATGTTGCTGGTGAGTGTGAGAGCTGGGCTTAGACCGGAGGCTCTCAAACACTCTACTGTTTCACATGAGATCAGCTGAGGCCAGGCGGATTCCAGGGCTGGCTGATTCAGAAGTCGCACGATGTCACCAAAGACGCAGGTTCTTTATATCCCTCCGCTGCGCATCCTCAGTGATTCAGCACTGCCCTCAGGCTGGCTCCCCTCATGGTGATGATATAGCAGCAACAGGTCCAGCCATCACATCCTGATGCACCAGTGTCCAGAAGAAGAAAGGGAACATGGAGTGGAAGCTAAGAGCACTGTCTGTGGAGTCAAACAGCTTTACTTCCCAGGTGTGTGACCGTAGGCGGCTTAAGAGGAGGCAAAGCCATAGGAAAGATAAAGCCATCTGTCTTGGAAGGAGCTCCCATCTTCTCTCACCTCAGGCTTTTGCCTATAACATTCTTCCACCCCTTCTTTGCCTAACACACACCTATTTTCTCTAGGAATAATTGTCAACCTCACCTCCTCCAGGAAGACTTCCCTGATGGTCCCCCTCCCGACTGGGTTCAATGACCTTGCTGTGCACCTCTGAGCACTCTGTACCTACGTCACTAAGAGTCCCCTCACAATACTATAATTACTTGTTTCACTGTCTGCCTTCCACACCAGACTATGCACTGAGAGGAGGGAGAAAGCATGAATCTTGTCACCATCCCCAGTCACTGCTACAGTACCCAACACACAAGAGGCTTAAAAAAGATCTGCTATATGTGCAAGCAGAAGACAGAAGGTCACCTAATTGAGGTACTGGAGCATGGGCTTGGCAGTTCAATTACCATCTCCAGGCCTTGAGGTGGGCAATTCCCAGGCTCATCAGCTTGTCCTAACTCAGGGGCATGGGGAGGCTGGGGCCCATGTCCAAAGAACAAGGTGAGCCATGTGCAAGAAAAATGACTCCTTAGGTCCCCCTCCCCCCCCCCAGTTTGGGATAAATTTCCCATAAATGTGGTCAAGAGTCATGGGGAAAAGCACAGAATCTTAAGTCACACGAACCCTAGAGGCTCAAGTCCTGGCTCTGCCACTTCCTGGCCATGTTTTTGGGCAAGTCCTATCATCTCTCTGGGCCTTATTTTCTTCATCTGTAAAATGGGGTTAAAAGCAGAACTTCCTTCAAAGGACAATTGTAAAGATTAAATATGACAAGTTATATAGGGAGCCAGGCACATAATAAATCTCCTATAAACGTTGGCTCCTCTCAGCAGTGCGCGCATTCACAGTGACAAAGCGCAGAAGAGGTGATCTGTTTTATCTCCACATCTCTGGGCTTGGTCCCTGGAGTCCCGAAGAGACTTACTGTAGGGGATGGCATGATGGGCCAAGGGTGGAAGGTTCATTGGCTGAGCACACTACTGTCCCTCCACAAAGATGAACTCGTAAAGATAAGATGAGGTCATCGACAGCTGCTGAAAAATGCAGGACAGTGGGCAGGGTTGAAGCCAAGCTCTCTGAGTTATAATAGCTAATTGCATATTGAGTTGAGAAAGTGTTTTAGGAATAGAACTTCCATTAATTTTTCCTCCGGGACAGTTTTAGGAATCCCCGCAGAATAAATTGTTCAAAAGCTTGACAGTATGTTGAAAGGATGCTAGACAAGGAGTCAGGACACTTCGATTCTTGTCCCGGTTCCTCGGGCAGCTTGCTTCCCTCCTTGAACAGGTCCTTGGCCTCTCTGGCCCCGGTTAGTCTCAGCGACCTCAGCAGCCTCTGAGATCTGTGACAGGCCTCACAGCCCGATGGCTGGCTAGGATGACAGCCTCCACGAGGTTCAGATCCCAGCTCTGCCACTTAGAAACTGTAACCCTCAGCAAGTCATCCAACCCGCTAAGCAAGTCTCAACTTGTTTTGTGTGAATCAGGGATTATAATTGTACGTGCTTCACAGGACCTACCTACCTCTGTGCTCCTACCAGCTCTTATGAGGATTAAGAGAGGCAATTACACGAAGCTCTTAGCCAGTCCCGGCACCTGAGAACTCTGTAAGTGGTAGCTGTTGTAATTATTTTGAGTCGGTGATTCTCTTGGCACTTTTGATGACAGTGAAATCTGGGAAAACCTCTGACAGAGATGCATAAGTTCCCTCCAAAGGAGGTCGTCCCAGCGCAGAAGGCAGCAAGGGGCTCTGGCCCAGGGCTTTGGAGCTGCGGCCATTCTGCTTCATTCAGCCTCAAAGGCCCTGGAACCAGTCAAGCACCTTATCAAGGTCTTTGCTCTGAGCCTCAGCCCCACTCAGCAGCTTTGCGACGTGACTGATGGCTTCCATTCCCAACAGGGACTGACTCCACCTCCAAACAACAACAGTGCTTGTAGGGTTTGGGAGGGTGACAAGCTGTCCTTTGTATCCACTGGTTTTTAATGTTCTTTTTCCAAAGGGAAAAGAAAAACTTTTGCTCTGCCAGTAGTTAAAAACCTGGGCTGGAGAATCAGACAGACATGGATTTAAATTTGGTCTCTACCAGCTACTATCTATGACCAAAGGCAAGTTACTTCTTCCCTCTAAGGTTCAACTGTCTCATGTGTAAAAGAGGGTTAGAAATAGTATCTATCTCGGGATTGCTGGATGAGATTAAACCTGATGATACAGATAAAGCTCTTAGCATAATATTTCACATACAGTAAGTACTCAACAAGAGTCTGATGTTATTATCACCAAGAAAAACTAGTAGGGAGTTAAATTAGCAAGCAATAAGATTGATAAGAGGCTGTGAATATTCATTAGGCAAGCCACCAATGAGGGCGTTTAGCCAGTTGGTAGCCGTTAGCCAAGCTACTGAATGCTCAGAAAGGGTTGACCCTTTTTTTTTTTTTTTTTTTTTACGGAAAGGGTCACTCATACTAGTCCAGATTAACAGAGTCCTAGCCTCCCACCCTTTGCCTACTTGCTGGGTAACCAGACAAGTTCCTCCCCTTCTATGGATGTCAGTCTCTTTGTCTATCAGAGCTACAGACTGAACTGGAGGGTCTTTAAATTTCTAAGTCCCTATAATTTAAGGATTGTGCTAAATTCCTATGCAACTGTCATTTACACATTCATCTGGTCCCTAATTAAGTCTTTCGTCGTTATTTAAATTTGTCACCTTTAAGCCTTAGAGTAGATTTGTGGAGAGATGATGTCTTTAAATTTATTTATACTCTGCCTTGGGACCTACTGCAGAGAGAGAGCACAAGCTTTAGGGTCAGAGTGCCTGGGCTCAGTTCCCAGGTCTGCCACTTTCTAAGTGTGGGGCCCTGGGAAGGTCACTCCCCTGCCCTGGCCTCAGTCTTCCCCAGCTGTGAAATGAGAATAGGGACAACATCCACACTAGACCACTGCAAAGATCACTGGGCAGAGGAGTGGTCCAGAGGGCAAAGGATCCAGGCCAGTCCCTGCCAAGTGTCTCAATGCTTTTGCCAACAAGGTGGGAACAGACGCTCACTTCTGCTGGATTTGCACCTGGGGTTTGCTGGCACCATCTCTGACCACCCACTGGGGTAGGGTCCACCTGATAATAGGGTCAGCACAGAGGAAACAGAGAACGAAACCAGACCTGAGGATGACACTGGAGCCCCAGAGCCCACCCATGATGCTTCATGTTACATGAGGCAAAATGTCATGTTTCATTTAAAAAGAAAATTGAGATTTTATTTTCTTCCAAGGCAGTTATCACCTTCTAATATATTCTATAACTTACTCATTTGCTATGTTTATTGTTTACTGTCTGTCTCTCCTCACTAGAATAGAAGCTCCACGAGGGCAGGGGTTTTGTGTCTTTTGTTCACTGATATACCCCCAGCACCCTGCACAGTGCCTGGTACATCATAGTTGCTCAATAAATATTTATTGAATGAATAAATGAAGGTACTTTGAAACCTAGAGAATATTGCAAGTATCTATAACAATAACTAAAGATGGTTGGTCATAAGATTTTTTTTTTTTCATTTGCTGATTGGATTTGCCACTTAGCTGAGACCCTGAGAAAGAGCCAGGCACTCCTCAGACCTAAGACAATTGCTAAACCTCATGCTTCATCTCAAAGGCAAAATGTGGCAACAGGTAACAGGATCCTTGCATTTGAAGGCTCTTCCCCGTAGAGCCTGTCCCTGCAACGCTGCATCTCAGGTCCAACCGGTGACCCTCCTCGCTTCCCGTGCCTCGCGCTCTCCCTCGGGACTCATCCTCTCCCGGGGTTTTAAATGCTTCCCTTCTAGCTGAAGCATCCCAGGCCCCTTTCTCTGGTCCTGACTTTTAGAGCCACCCATCAGGCTGCTTACCTGACTTTTCCACTTGGATGAACCGTGCGCAGCCAGTGCAAAATGAAACCATGGGCACCTTGTTCAAAATGTCTGATGAATTTCAAGACAGTGACAGCGGGACATTAAACCGAGCGCAGAGCCCTCTGAGCCCAGGGCAACGGCAGACATTTCAAACTCAACATGTCCGAAATTTAACTCATCTCTCCCAGCCCAACAAACTCCTGCTCCTAAGTTCCTCATCTCAACAGACAGCCCCTCCTTCCACCCACCCATTCACGTTAGAGGCAGCACTTCACCTGGTCCTGATCACCAAGGCCTGTTGAGTCTGCTACCCGGGGCCTCTGCCATCTATGTACACCTTGGATGCCACCTGGACCCGCCCAAGTCCTTCTTGCAACAGCCTCCTACCTGGCCCTGCCTCCCCCGTCTCACACCCACTCCGAGCCGTTCCACAGATCACTGCAGAGGGATTCCTGAAGTGCAAATCCTTAGCGTGAAGTTCAGACTCTTCAACACAGCAAATAAGGCCCTAGTGATGTGACCAGCTCCAGCCTTATGTGGCAACCTCCTGAACTTGTTGAGATCCTTCCTACGTGCTATTTTGGTTGACTGAAACACCCTGGCTCTTACCCACACCCCTTTCCCCTTCACTAGGTTTCTGCCTGGAAAGCTTCCTTGACCACTGGGGACCCTGGGGACAGCCTCTCTTCTGGGCGCCCTCAGCCCTTGTTCTTCCCCATCATAGCATTATTCATGAAATGACATAATTCCTGTTTGCTGGGCCAATCCCACAGTAGGTAGTAAGCTACTGAGGGTGCCCCTCTGCATTCCTGGGACTGGCACAGAGCCTGGCTACTTAAGGCCATTGTAGCTCTAACTGGGACAGGTTCTACGTAGGAAAATGGAGGGTGGTGACCTTCCAACTGATGAACCAAAATTAAATAAACAAACAAGTTGCATCAACACCCATTTTCCAAAGTCCCTCTGGAAAAGATACAAGAGTCACCCACCACAAAAACTCACACACATGTATCATGCACTCATTCATCACAGGGCACACAGATACACATTTCACTCAGGAAGGGGGGATGGTTGGAGGGACAATCATACTTACATGTTCCCTCTCTAATATCCAGCCCCTCCCACCCCTCTTCCACTCCCACTCCAAGCCTTTGGGGCAGAAAATTGGGGTCATCTGGGACCACACTGGGGAGATGTCATGCACCCTAAGGGTAAGCTAAGGTGCTGCTGCTATCTTGCATCCTAGTAAATTTCTTCTTATAGAGACAGAAAGGAAAACAGATCCCTGGATGAGAGGTGAACATTTGTACTCCCTATGACTTCATTTTCTGGTATCCCGATCATTTAAAAACTTAAAAAAGAACAGGATGTCTTTTCCTTACCCGCATACCTAATTATCAAGAATACTGAAACTGTTTCTATCATTTCAGGGGAAATAAGATAAGAAAACATCTTAAGAGGAAACATGACCCATACTTTAAAGGATGGACATCATATGCGGGAAAACATTCTGAACGAGATCAATATAAAGAGGGTTCACTGTATTTTAAATAGCAGGATTTAAGTAGGCTTTTATTCATAACCACGATGGACAGTCCTTTAAATTATGCTGAAGCATCAGGGGGACAAAAGAAGAGAGAGGGGGAGTAAGTGATGGCCCAGAAAGTCCAGCCGCGGGATCCTAAATGAAGCAAAATTAAAATGCATTTTTCCAGAAAGCCAAACAAATTAATAGTAGGAACAATTAGGTGACGACAATTCCTCCAGTAAAAAATACGTGTAATTCTGTTTTCCTATTTATAATAGGGCAAGAAGCTGTCAGAGCCCTCCCATTGCATGTGGGCTGGTTTGAAGCTGAGCTTTAATTTAGGATAAAAATACCCAGGGAAGAAATGGGGCAGGTACTTTGGTCTACAAAGAACTGTAACCCACACTTAAGAATAGCCAGCTTGTTAGTTGCAGATTTCAACCGTGAACCCACAAGGGAATAAACAGCGCGTCCTGAGAAAACCGGGGTTCCGAATTGTCACGGAATTCTCATTGTCTAAAAATGCAAATATCGTTTAAGGAGCGATCGTTACAAGTTATGTCATTTAAAGGCCCTCTAGAGACACACTTGTTTCTTAGGAAAAAATTAGGGTGTTTTCATGCTTTAGTTTGGACTTTTGAGCCCAAGTTTACCAAGTAATGCTCAGCACCATTTTACAGCACTTCTGGTTAAAGATTCCATTTTGATTTTAATGGAAAGATCAGTTAAATCTACAACCCAGGCCAGCTCCCATCTCCTCTCCTCCTTCTACCCAGAGAACAAACTAGAGGAAGGCCTGCGTCCCGGGAAGCAGTCGACGTACTCGGATATTTCTAATTTACCCAGAGAAAACTCCCCAGTTAAAAAACAGGCTAGCTAGTAATCTATTTAAAACCGAGGCTGACATGATAAATGAAACAGAATAAATGTATACAGCGAGTGAGCCTCCCCGGTAACACGGGGGGACCGGAGCGCTTGTGCTGACAGTGACTTTCCCGTCAGTGGCCTGTCTCTCTTGGAGGCAGCTGTCAATCACGGGCCGGCCTGCGCTCCCGGGGGAGTTCATTGTGCCCGCAGACAGTTGTGGAATAACTGCTCCTGGGCGTCGGAGCAGCAGATGGAGTGTATCTGTCAATCATTGTCACTAATTATTAACTTCTGTCACTCAGAGCAAGGCAACATCTCGGTGCCTGATCCGCTGTGATTTGATCCGCCACGCCACCTCGGAGACAGACAGAGCAGCCCTTCATTCCGGTCACACTCCCTGCGCTCTGCTGGGTCAGCGCGGTGACTCAGTGTTCTCGCCCCCTGACCGGCTGGCGCACGCGGGCTCCCGCGCTTCTGTGGCGCAGCCGCGGCGAGGGGCCCCCTCCAGGGGCCCAGCCCTGGGGCGCTCCTGCTAATTAATTATTGAGGAAGGGGGGTTTTATCTTGGCCGCTGGCAGAACCAGGGCCAAAGTGTAAGGGAAGGCCAATTTGGAGGGTTTTCTTCTCTTCGCTTCACCTGGGACCGGCGATTATCAGCCAACTTCACATTGATTAGATTCCTATGATCTTTTCTCAACCCTCTGATTTTGGAGCTGGAGATGTCAGCCTGAATAATTAATTAAGGCATCCGTAGCAGGCTTTGCAAACAGGAGCTGCAACCTAAGGGGTTATTTGCTACCCTGGGCTCAGAGAGCCTCTTTTGACAACACTGGGAAGGGATTTTTGAGACCTTCAAGGCCAACCTTTCCCAGTCGGGACATGACTTGCCCAAAGTCACACAGCCCACTGCACTGGCCCCCCAAAGGGACCTCTCACATGTGCACGTACAGAGAGCTTGGGAGTTCCTGGGTGCTGTGCCAACTGCCCACCACCAGACCATGTGGGAAGATGGACCAAGCTCACTCGAAGAGGCTGAATTAGCATGATAGTCACCCACTCATGCTCTGGAGTCAGATTGCCAGGTAACCTTGGATAAGTCATGTTACCCCTCTGAACCATGATTTCCTCATCTACAAAACAAGGATAATTCTAGAATCTTACTCAAAAGCATGCTGCAAGAGTTAAATGAGAATATTCCAGGTTAAAGTACCCAGCACGGTGCTTACCTGGCACAACTGAAACTCTCAATAAATAACAGCAATGACTGTCCACAGTGCAGGGGCTGGTCTAAGCTCAAAAAGTAAAAACTGAATTCCATTGGGAAATACTCATCAATTATTATTTTTTTAAGTGCAAGTGACTAAATTGATGTTAACCAAGCTTTAGGTCTAACAAACCTAGTTATAGTTCCCATAACTAGGTCCTCAGGGGCCTGCTCTGGTGGAGTGACAAGGATTTATGTTAAGTATATCAACCGTTTACGTGTAAACAGTAATGCATACTTGGCTGGGTCCCTCCAGAATCGATTGTCTTCTTAGGTAACTAAAGCACTCCCCCTCACTCAATTGCTATTCTTATTTGCTTTTGCAAACTCTTTCTTGACGGAAGATGATCTGAGAAGTTCTAACCCAAACCTGATTAGAAACCAAAACAAATTCCAAGTTCTAAATTCACAAGACTAACTGCATTTGCAACAGCACCCCACTGCTTCCAGCACCTGCCAGGGATGCTGTAGGTCACCCGAGATGAAAAGCCGGTACTTATCCCTACCTCCAAGGATCCACCAGGTCCACTGTTCCAGTTACGATGGCTGTGTAACAAATTATCTCAAAACTAAGTGGTATAAAACATTCATTTATTATGCTCTTGGGTTCTGCAGGTCAGGAATGTGGACAGGGCACAACAGGGGTGGCTTGTCTCTGCTCTGTGACCTCTGGGGGCCCAGCTAAATGCTGGACCAGTTGGGGCTCCTCAGTCCTCTCTCTCTCCAAGTGGGGTCTTCACATGATCTCTCCAGCACATCAGCTTCAGGGTAGTCAGACTGCTTACACGGCAGCCCAGGGCTCTGAAGGGAAAGAAGAGGAGAAGGGAGGGAGGAAGGGGGAGGAGAAGGCAGAGGGGGGAGGGGAAAAAGCGGCCACCTATTACTCTCTATGACCTAACCTCCAAAGTCATGCAGTCTCACTTCCTCTACGCTCTCTTGGTCAAGGCAATTACAAAGGTCCGCCCAGGTTCAAGGGGAGGGTTAACCTAACATTGTAAGAAGAGCATGAGTGGGATGTATACTGGCATGGCCATCTTTGGGAATCACAGTCTGCCACGCCTTCCATGAGGTCTCTCCTGAAGGCTGGGAGCCAGACTGACACCATCTCTAGGGAAGGCTCATGACTCCAGCCAGCCCTGGAAGAGGGCAAGGATCTGGGGGCCTCAACTGAAGGTCACACACAGGACAGACCCTCTGAAATCCTGAATGAGAAGAGGTCTTGCGGGTGCCACCTTGATGCCATGCTCACCCTTGGCACACAGTGGGTTCAATCACAGCCAATGCCTTTGCTTAGCATTGACCCTGCCAATTCCTTACAGTGAGTGGTGCCCTCCAATTCCTGAATGGACCATTCTCCCACCGTCCTGGGGCCTTGGCACATTCCATTCCCTCTGCTGAGAATCCTTAAGGCCAGCTGGGATAAAACGAATCACAGCATCATATCACGGTCACCCGGCAGAGTCACAAGGCAAGGCCCCACCTCCCCCCAGCCTGCGGCTGCCAGCAGCCTTGCTCAGACAGAGCCCAGGTTCATGTTCTTCCTTCTAGGAGCTGTATACATGGGCTCCTTCCTGCTCTCCGCCAATACACAGTAACCCATGCTTGCTGAACAACAGCAAATTCTGTGGGCTTTCCAGTGTTATGCCTCGAGTACAGTCATGTGCCACATGGTGACATTTCAGTCAACAACAAACCACATATATGACAGTGATCCCATAAGATTATAACGAAGCTGAAATTTTTGTATCGCCTAATGACAGCGTAGCACAGCGCATTACTCAGGTGACTGTGGTAAGGCTGCCGCAAAGAACCTACTGCACTGCCAGTCATATGAAGTATAGCGATACAATTCCGTATAATACATAATATTTGAAAATGATAATAAACGACTAAGTTACTGGTTTTTGTATTTACTATACTTTTTATCATTATTTTAGAGTGTACTCTTGCTACTTACGAAAAAAAAATTTTTGCTGTAAAATAGTATGCCACGTTCCACCACCAGCAGCCTCATATATCCAGTGTTTACCGTGTCTCCTGATTGCATCATTTTCTCTTGTGCTTGATTTAATCTTGTGTTGTTTTATAAATTGTGCATAGTGTTTATAAAGTCTACAGTATTGTAATGTCCTAGGCCATCACACTCACTCTCCACTCGCTCTCCAGAGCAACTTCCAGTCCTGAAAGCTCCATCCATGGTAAGTGCCCTAGATAGGGGTTCCATTTTTTTATCTTTTATACCATATTTTTACTGTACCTTTTCTATGTTTAAATGTTTAGATACACAAATGCTTACCATTGCGTTACAGCTGCCTACAGTAGTCAGTACAGCAATACGCCGGCCTGGGACAATAGGCTATACCATGTAACCTGGGTGTGTAGTAGGCTATACCATCTAGGTTTGTGTAAGTGCCGTCTACGATTTTCACACAATGATGAAATCGCCTAACAACACATTTCTAAGGACGTATCCCCATGGTTAAGTAGTATGTGACTATATAGTCAAGCCCTCCAGCTTGGGTAACCAGGCCTGGAGCCTCACACAGACACTGTCCAACGGAAACGTCTGTGGTGGTGGTGGAAATGTTCTACACTATCCAATTCGGTAGCCATTAGCCACATGTGCCTATTGAGCTCTTATAATGTGGCTGGTGCAACTAAGGAACTAAATTTTAATTTTAGCTTTATTTCATTAACTTGAGTTTAAATTTAACTAGCCACACGTGGCTAGTTGCTACCACATTGGACAGCCTAGACTCTATTCTCAGGCCTCAGAGCAGGTCTAAATCCCAAGGCAGAAAAGAGATTCAAGGCTCAAGGACAACCCTATGGAAGACAGGCTCACCTCTGCGCCTCCAGCCGCCCGGGTCCTAACTAGCTTGGAGCATCATTTTAAAAAGAGGGAAGAAGAAATTGCAAAAGGTGAGTTCAGAACCCTTCTCTACTGATTGCACCATTCAGTGCAGCCTTTTCTGAAAATTATATCCAGGCTGCTTCTCTCGCTAAATATTAGAAGGCTGGGGAGCTGGAATTTAGCATCAGAAAACCAACAGGCTTCTGCCTTGAGCATCCTTTCCATTACACCGGCACCTGCACAGAAAGCAAAAAACATCCCGGGCCAATTTTTTGTCTTTTAATTCTGAGAAACCAGAATGCCAGAGCCACCCAGCAGGTGGTAAAAGGGTATGCAGAGTGTGCTACCAAAGGAATCTGGAAACACAGGCCATCAACTTAATCTGGGGCTGACAGGGACTTCAAGCAGAACTAATGGCTCAGTTATAGACCTCATTAGCCGAGTGGGATTTTTACCCTTTTCCTTACTGTGATTGTGGGTTTTTTTCCCATCTGCTATTGAACAGAAGAAATTTTGTAACAATGTTAAATTATTTGCCATTTCCAAGAGGGAAAAAAATCAATTAAAAGGAGTCAAGGGAGAGGGTAAAAATGAATTTCTTCATCACTTGCGCTGATCATTTAAGATAAGATTTTCCCCTGCGGGGATATTGCTAAGAATAACAGTGCTACTTCTAGGGCATTTGATAAAGAAAACGTTCCTCTCGGTGGTGATTAACGTTGCCACCTCCCACCCTTTCCTGCAAAAGGGGGTTGGAATCCCCACGTTCAGTCTCCAGCCCGGCAGACCCTCCTCGGCTTCCCCACCCGCCCACACTGGGCAGCGCGGCGAAGGAGGCCTGCGGCGAAGCAGCCCGGCCCTGCTCACGGTGGACACAGGCGTACCCTTCACAGGACACACGTGCATTTTGTCCCTCCTGCAGACCTTTCTGGGGAAAACCTGGCCGTCCCTGCTTCTGATGCATGTCTTCCTAGGAAACGGGGAGTGAACGCCCAGACACGGGCCTCCCTACACGCCCTCCAGCGCTTAGCCAGAAACTTCCAGCATGGCGAGCAAGCCTCTCCTTGTGCTCTCATAACCTCGGACAACTCCAATCGCTAACCATATTTCTGTTGGAGAAACTTTTATAAAATATTACAATCAATTCAATTGCACGAACACATTTGAACCTCCAAGTTCAACACTGGAAGACACAATACTTCTCTATTACATCAAGTGTCTGGTCAGATATATATCACATGAAACTGAAACCAGAGGCACTGGGGGACCCTGTTTATCCCAGTTTAGCGAAAGGAATTACCTGACAGTTGGAAATGAAAATCTACTAATAAACATTACGGTTTATTGAAAAGTTTAAACAATAAGATTAAGGAAACTTCTGCAATATTAAGAAATGTATATTATCCTCCTTTACCTTGCTTGGGGAATTCCTCAAGGATTTATTATTCTGTTACACCACCACAAAGCCTGTGTTATGTTAAGGGATTCTGCCTTCCTGCCTGCATTCCGCATGAATCTAAAATTAAGAGGCAATCTTTCTTCAGCACATTGTACTTCCCTAAATTAGGTTTGGTTTCCAGAGCAGAATTTGGAAGTTGGTGGGGTTTTTTTCTCCAGGTACCGTTGGCCCCTAATAATAAATGTTCTAGAGAAAAGAGCCCCCTACTCCCCAGTGCTCTTGTTGTTAGCACTGAAACTACGCATGGAAGGCTGGTGAGGGTGCTGAGATGGGAAGCTGACCTGTGTGCCAAGTTCGGGGTATGAAGGTCAGCCCCTTGACTGGTGTCCACTGGAAATCCATTCACACTGAGCTTTGGGTGAGTTGCAGTAGAACTTATGAGGTTTGGGAGTGAATGGGGAGTGGGGAGAAGGGAGAGGGACGGGTCACATCAGATAGTACAAAGCGTGCCACCACCCCACCCCTCAGACTCAGCTTCCTGCGGATGCCACAGCTGATAAGTAGCAGTGGGCATTCCCCACCCCAGGGACATTTCCTCTTCCAAGAACAAAAGTCTCTGCATTGCTTTTGCCATAAGGGGTCGAAGCACCTGGAGTCATCGGACTCTTAGCCTCCTGGGAGGGACAACTGCAGGGTTTGGGGCCTGATATCCCTCACACGCAGCTCCTGGGAGACAGCCTTTGGCTAGAATTGAAGGTTTCTCTCCTCCACATTG
This sequence comes from Miniopterus schreibersii, assembly GCF_964146895.1. Taxonomy (NCBI): domain Eukaryota; kingdom Metazoa; phylum Chordata; class Mammalia; order Chiroptera; family Miniopteridae; genus Miniopterus; species Miniopterus schreibersii. Next base: position 22,284,893 of record NC_138109.1, read on the forward strand.
CTAATTAGCACCTGCAGAAGGAGAATCTGTAAGCCTGGCGGTGTTCGTGCCAGCCCAGCCTAAACAACAGGGTGGAGAGAGAGGATCCGTGTGGAAGAGCAGACAAGGACATGTGCATTATTGTCCCAAATACACCTGACTCCTTGGGTAGCCTTTAGAAATCATCTTTGTGTCTCCAAACCTGCGTTTACCCTCAGTGCAGAACCGGCATTGTTCTATGTCTGTATTGGTACTGGTTAGATCTTCACTGGTGCTGGCATTTTATAATCTGAAACTCCAAACCAAAACTACTTTTGTTCCAGAACTGCTTATCTCACCAACCTGCTGGGCAGCTGCTTAACTCTTACCCCCTCACCCTCCACCCTGGCCCCTTACAATCTAATTAGCTAAAGACCCCGGGGTCTCTTGAACGCCCCCCTCAGTTGGAGGCGTGAGGGCAGAGCTTGGCTCTCACAGGTTAGCTCATTTAGGACTTGCTTTCATCCACTATGTTCATGTATGTTGGAAATGTCCCCAAATGCATTTTAATCTCCATCTGCCATTATAGGGAAATTTTCCCAAATTTTTTTATTATTACATCTTGTAGCTCTAGAATATAATATTTAACCATCAAACCTCAAGACAGGCTTGTACATTAAGCTCCAAATCTTTCCTCTCTTGGAAATTTCTACATCATAAATTGTTACTGAACACTCAAAAATGTAATGGTTTGGGCCGGTTTTCAACTGCGTTCTTTTTTTTCCCCCAGCGCAAGGAAGTGAGTTCTCAAACCTGGCTCTCCTCCGGCTCACAAGAAGTCACCAGGCAACTGCATTTCCAGCCCAGGGAAGGTCATCCCAATGATGCCCAGATAACTAAGCCACAAAATATGGGGAAAGTAGCCAGTGAGGCCAAATATAACAGAAACCTGCCCAATTCACAGCAGTAGCCATAGTGGCATCTGTGCCTGATCCTGCAGACACAGCCTCCATGCAACCTAAACCCTCTAAGGTGAAACCTCTAAGCCCAAGCACACCCTGTGCTTTGTGGAAAGATAGTTTAATTGTTTTGCAAACACAGAAAATACATCTGACTCTAGAGCAGTTCATTTTTAACCTCCATACTAGCAAATAAGTGAGAAAAAAAGGAGAGGTAAACCCAAGATAATTAACTGAAAATCTGTTCGAAAATTTAAGAGTTTCCGTAAGATGAATGATTACAGATGTAATATCCTTATAAAAATTGATAGCTTTCCTATGTCATAAGCCATTAGAAATTATACAGGAAGGAAAGAAAATCTCATTTATAATAGCAACAAAAAAGAAATAAGCCGACTAAGAACTGTGTAGCATCTATAAGAGTAAAACTTTAAAACTCTACCGAGGTATATCAGGCAGTTTAGGCTAAACGATGTTGCAGAAACAACGGGCACCAAAATCTCAGTGGCTTACCCCAATACCAGCTTATTTTTCTGACCTTAAATCAGTTCTGCATCTAGGCAAATGTTCAAGACAGCTGTCCCCCATGTGTGGCTCAGGGATGGGCTTGCTTCGATCCTGTAATGCCTCATGCTTCCATGATCACCAAAGCAAGGGAAGAGAAAGTAGAGAATCACAGCTGGGTTTGTCATTTCCTTGCCCTAAAGTGTCACATGCCGCTTTTGCTCATATTTTACTGGCCGGAACAAGTTATGTAGCTCTGCCATCTGCACGAAACGGCAAAACACAGGGGAACAAATTAAATACTTGGTGAGCATGTACTGCTTCTGCCCCAGAGTAAATGAAAGTTAGATTGCAATCTTGATTAGAAAGACTCACTAAATATATCAATTCTCCCTAAAGTACGCTATAAATGTAATATAATCCCAATTAAAGTACCAACAGGATAGTTCTTGGAACGAGACAAGTAAATCTTAAGTTTAAATGTAAAAATAAACATGCAAGTATAGCCAGAAAAATTCTGGGAGGAAAAAAAGAGTAATGACTGTGGTGACTGGCTCTACTACATATGAACACATATTGCAGCCCTGGTGGGTGCGGCTCAGCTGGTTGGGTGTTGTCCCGGGAATGGGAAGGTTGCGGGTGCAGCTGGATTCCCTGGGTGGGGCACATGCCCAGGCTGTGGGCTCAGTCTCCGGTGGGGGGCGTGCAGGAGGCAGCCGATTGACGTTTGGCTTTCGCATTGATGTTTCTCTCTCTCCTCTCCCTTCCTCTCTCTCTAAAAATCAATTAAAAAAATCTTTTTAAATAAAACATATTACATAGCATCAGTAACTAAAACAATTTGGTACTGGAACATGGATAGACAAACAAATCAATGGAAAGAATAGAAGGCCTAGAAATAGACACAAACACATATCCGAATTTGGTATATAATAAAGATAGCACTTCAAAACAATGAGAAAATTTCTGATAATTTAATAAACAGGGTTGGGACAATGAGCTGGCCATTTGGGGGAGAAAAACTAAATCCTTGCCTCACTTCTTACACTAAAACATATTCTGGATAGATTAAAAATACTTAAATATTGAAAAATAATAAAATTACCAAAAAAATATGAAAAATATTTTTGAAATTTTGAAAAATATTTTTAAGATCTAAGTAAGATCAAAGTAAGATACGTGTCCCATAAATTATTTTAAAATTAGCAAATTTAGCTACACAAAAATTTGAAAATTTCTGTCAGATAAAACAAAAACAACATTTTTTTAAAATGGCAAACTGGGAAAAGACTAATTTCCATGTTATGTAAAAACTTTCAAACATAAGAAATAGTCAAAGAACCCAATAGAAAAATAGTGACAGACAAAAAAAAAAAAAAAAAAAAGGAATACAGATGATTTTTAGACATTTGAAAAGATGTTCAGCCTTAGTCATCATGGTAACGGTTTAGAGTGAGCCACCCCAAGACAAGATGTGACTCAGTAGTATATGGATTATTTTAAGCTAAAGGCAACCAAGACCCTGCATTCTCAAGAGCAAGTCCTGCCTCCCCCTTAACTATCCGTAGGAATTTGAATTAGGGCCTAGCCCATAATAAGAGAGGATGAGAGATAACCTATCTATATGGCAGGGCAAACTACTGATCACTAAGCTTGTGCTCTCCCTGCAATGACCTTCTGAAGCCTCAACGGGCCTTAAACCATCACTAGCCATGTCATCTGTACCCCACTTTTGCTTCCTGTCTCTCAACCTCTCATGTATGCGGGTTCCCAGATGTATGTATGTAATTAAATTCAGTCATTTTCTCCTGCTAATCTGTCTTGAGTCTATTTGATTATCAAACCAGCCAAAAGAACCTTGAGAGTAATGTTTTTTCCTCCCCCACATCTTTAACACAATGAATTATTATTTTTCATCTATCAGATTGTCAAAAAATTTTAAACGTAATCATATCTAGTGTAAGTGAAGATATGGAGATATCAGCATACTCATGTACTGTCAACAGGAATATAAATTGGCGCAACTTCTTTGAAGGACAAATTGGCAGTAAGTTCCACATTTTCAACCTACATGTCCTTTGACCCAGAAATTTTACTTCTAAGAATTTTTCCCACTGACACACGTGCAAAAAGTATGTACAAAAATTTCACTGCAGGTTTATGTGATCTCATACACACACACACACAAACTTGAAAAACCTAACCATTCATCAATAGGATAGTTAAATACGGAAGTATAGTGGATGTTGTATAAAGAGAACTTGGAAAGATACACAAATAAAAGCAGAGGAACACTCACAGGGGACTCAGGGATTGGAGTCAGACTTCTCAATGTATTCTTGTTTCTACTATTTTGATTTTTGAATCCTTTTGATGTGTTACCTGTTCCAAAAACAAAATTGAATTAAAACAACAACAACAACAAGAAAAATGAGATAGGCCTATATATGCCAATACAAAATGATCTCAAAATATAATGTTAATTGGAAACGAGCAAGGGGCAGAAGCCTGTCCAGGATGCTACCGTTTATATGGAAAAGTACATGCATTGAAAATGTCTAGAAAGATACATAAGCCACAAGGGTTTCCTCTGAAGAGGAAACTGAAAACCTGGAGTGGAAGAATCGCTGTTCATTTCATACCCTCTAGCACTTCTTTTTTACCAAGTAAATATAATACAATTGCAATTTTTTAATCCCTGGGTCAACGTCGCGCTGGAATCATCAGGATGAAATCAGCAGAATCTCGTAGAAACAGAGATGCAGAGCTTGGATGCGAGCTAAGGAAATAACCGAGTAGGGAAAAGCCCCCAGCCAGTCGGTGACCTGAATGACACATTTGGCTGGGCACTGAGCTTTGGGAGAAGAGCAAGATTTCCAAGTCAAGTCCACCCGGGTTTGCATCCTGGGTTTGCCACTTACTGGCTGCGTAACCTCAGGCCAGCTCCTTCGCCTCTCTGCACCGTTTCTTCATTCCTTAAAAAAGGATCTTACCCTTGCCTTTGTATGCTGATTAAATGACGCGATACAGGTAAGGCGCTTAGAGGCCTGGCATGTGGCGATCATTTCATTAGTATTAGAAGGGAAACAATTATATTAATTACTGTACCCTGGTAGTCTAGAATATTATACAGCTTTTGGAAAGAATTAGCTGGGGCAAGGCCTGATAACATGGCAAGGTCTCCAGGCACATTCTTCGGTGAAAAAAGCAAGCGAGAGACCAGAACATCTAACAGGGCTTGGGGGGAAACTGCTTCGATTTTGATCCTTCCTAATCACATTGCTAGGAGTCTCAAGAAGCCCCGCAGGCTGCATGCGGACCTGTACACGGTGGTTCTCAAACCGCAGAGGCGGTTTGAGAGGGAGGAACGGGAGGGACGCGAGCGCCTTACTTCGTGCATTGCTGTGTCCTGTGCGCTCTCCATGACTAGTGGAGGTCACTTTTTTGATTTTTTTTTTAAATATATCTTTATTGATTTCAGAGAGAGGAAAGGAGAGGGAGAGGGAGACATAGAAACATCAATGATGAGAAAGTCACTGATCGAGCCCGCAACCGGGCATGTGCCCTGACCGGGAATCGAACCCCGATCGCCTGGATCCCAGGTCGACGCTCAACCGCTGAGCCACGCCCGGCCGGGCACTTTTTTGATTTTTAAAAGAAATACTTTTAAATCAGTCAGTTCACGGGAACTAGGGACCCGGTGCAGGCCTCCGCAGGGGCGCGGCCGCTGGGGCTCGGCGCCCACTCCCAGCTCCTGCACCGCCCCCGGCCCTGGCGCTCTGGCCGCAGGGACGCGGGGACGCGGGGACGCGGGGCCCGGAGCGCGCAGCCCCGCAGGCCGGGCGCCCGCCGAGCCCGCCGAGCCCGCCGAGCCCGCGGCCGCGCCATCAGCGCCGCCATCGGCCGCGCCGCGTGCGGCCCCGCGCCCCGCTGCTCGCGCCCGCCGCCCCCGCCGCGGTAATGAGGCCCCGCGCCGAGCCCGCGCCCGGCGCCGCATTAGCATTGGAGAGGCCTCCCGGTTCGCTCTCCCGCGCCCGCTCCCCAGCCCGAATCCCCCGCACCGCCCGGCTGCTTCCTGAGCAGCGGGGCCACCGGAGCAGAACGCAGCCGCCTGGTTTTCGAAGCCGGGATGCCTCCGGGGGACCCCCGCCTCCCGCCCTGTCCAGCCAGACCTGCTTTGGCGACCGCAGGGGGGCAGACTTCGCCCCAGAATTAGCCCCGAGCGGGGGCCTCTCCTAGGGAGGCTCCCGCCGTCAGGCCCTGCGCTCCGGCCGGACGCACAGGCTCTGGAGCCAGACCGGCGCGGGCTTGAGTCCTGGCTCCGCCACGGACCGATACGAGCCCTGGCCCACAGCCTCGCCTATGCGTGCCTCAGTTTCCCCACCTTAATAATGAAGCCGAGTACCTATCGCATAGGAGTCAGCGCTTCTAAAGCATTTCTCTTTCGTGCTTGACACATTACCTAATTTATCCTTTAACAATCCTGAGAGGTGCGTATTAATACTGTCAAAGTAAATGGGGCTCAGAGGGGTGAAGTGGCGCGGGTCTTGACAGCTGTGAAGCCCCCGCGCTGCTGCGGGGAGCCGCCAAGAGCAGCGGCGTTTGTCTCTAAGGTAGACTGCGGCGTGCACTTGGCATGCAACTAAAGTTTTCCAGCCCGGGAAGGACCTCAGGAGCAAATGAACTCAAACGAGGGCGCTGAAGAAGCAGCGTGTGCTTGGAGCGGTGCCTTTCAAGAAGGAGCTAAGGGTCCCTGATGTTGGGGTGTCTCAGTCAAAGGGAGTGGCTGCCCCTTTCCACCGCTCCTGCGCCTCCTGTGGGCTGAGCCGCTGCAAGGACCTGGCTGGGCACGGGGGTGAGGGGACAGTGGCAAACCTACCACAAAGCTACGGGAATCAAAACTACAGCGTGGCACTGGCGTAGGGACAGATATATAGATGGATGGAATAGAATTGAGAGGCCAGTGATAAACCTTTATATTTATGGTCAACTGATTTTTGACAATGTCAAGATAATTCAACGGGGAAAGTCTAGTCCTTTCAACAAATGGTGCTGGTGTTATGGGTGGGGAGCTCTCCATGTCCCCACCGGTTACCAGTGGAAGTGGGCTTCTTGCGACATCCCAAGAAAAGGAGTTTTCTGAGACTCGCACGGGAGAATGAGTGGCATGTGTTTTCGTGGCATGAAACCCCTGAGTTTCCGAGGTCTCCTGTCCCTCTGTCCCGCCATGGGAGAAGTCCAGCTGTGTCTTCAGCAGGGCTAGGATTAAAGCCGTTGCCCAGAGTTTCCGTTCCATATTTGCACAGTCCAATTCAGCATCAGGCTCGCTTAGTTTGTGTCCCCAGCTATAGTCCACTGCATGTGGGGGTCTTCCACATGACTTTCACATGCCAGGGGAGGAAAGGTCAGAGGAGGGCCCCAACCACATGACCAGCCATATGCTTGGGGAGAAAAGGTCACTCTGAGGGCAAGGTTCCACCCTACAATACTTGTGTTCCTAGTTTTGCCCATTGCTAGGCACCTGGGGCTTTCTGCCCCCGTGACCTGGCCTATTGTTCTTACTCTGCTCATGTCTAACTACCTACTGTATCACCACTGATTCCAGAACATTGCACAGGTCCCTCAACACACCAGCCTCTCTTACCTCTACACGTGCTTTTCCCTCTGCCTGGAACTCCCATCATCTTTTCATCCACCTGGCTAATTCTCACCTGTCCTTCAAGATGCAGCTCAGATGTCACAGCCTCTGAGAACCACCCCTGCAACCCCCACAGCCTGCTCCCTAACCCTCCAACCTAGGAAAACTCCCGAGTTCCCGGAGCAGCCCTCTGCCCTCGGGTTTCTCACGCTGGACCGTGAATGTGAGCCTCATGGGGGGGCCTTCATGTTCAGCGCTGAGAACCCAGCACTGTCCCCATGCCTGTAAGTGCTCTGCATCGCAGGACACGTCAGCCCTCCCAGCTGTACCGCCCACTCTCACTCTCCTGGTTCCCTGGAACACATCTCTGGGCACAAGCAAATGCCTACACTGAAACATCGTGGTCACCACAGGTCACCCTGGCTCCTCCTGGCTGTGCGAGCTCGCATGCGCCTCTCTGAGCACCTGTCAGGTGGTCATCAATGCCCGCCTGACTTCCCTCCCAGGGCATGTGGTTAAAACAAAGCGTGGCAGGTTCTAAGTGTGATCTTCAAACTCAAGTGTCCAAGGAACATTTTTACTTTCTTTAAATAAGTTTAAGCCCAGCTCTGAAGATCCAGCCCTCTGCAACCATGGGAAATTTAGTCAGTTATTATTAGGGCTCTTCCTTGCCCCAGGGTTGTCCAGGGATCCTGGAGTCTTGAACAGCACCAAGCCTCAGAGAGGCCCTCTAGTCACCTGCAATCACCTGTCCTGCTTGTTCCTGAGGACAAGCCTGTCCCAAGGATATTCCCAAGAGGCCCAGCCTCGCAGCCCCTTTGGCCAGACGGCTCTGCTGCCTCTATGCCAGTCAGTCAGCCCTCTAAGGTCCTGTTCTCTCCACTGGAAATGGGTCCCTGTGGTTCCCTTGGACAGACCCACTACCTTCCCCCAATCCAGGTTCATGAAGGCTTTGTCTTCTCTCTCTCCATGCTTTCCAAGGCACTCCCCACTCCAGAACACCCAGTATCCTTTATTCAAGGAGCTTTGGCTTCTGCAGAGCAGGAGCCCTCTATTCAATCAGCTGCTTTGCTCCATGCAAGAAACCCTGAGGCAGAGGAATTGGAAGGGCCGGGCTGTTGGCTTGGAGCATGGGGATTGGGAAATAGAGAAGGGAGAAAAAGCAAAATGCATTCATATGTCAAAAATAGATTCTGTCACAAGCATACACCACAAAGCTTTAATAGACTGTGAAGGGCCATGCCTTGAGTAGGAGCTACACAATGCCAAGTCCAGCCTGTGCACTGCTTCAGCTCCCCTCATGTGCAGACATCGTCTGGGAAGTGCCGGCCATAGTAAGCCATTAACAAATAAAAATTTGTGGAATGGATGGAAGAACAGAAGGATCTGACTTCTTCATTCCTAAGCACAAGCTTTTCTCACTTAAGTAGGGCCATCAAAATCCAAAACTCAGATGCCTGACACCTGACATGGGCCTTTGGGCCCTGTTTGATTTCTCTGTTGTCCTAGATGGGGCAGGATCTCCAGCCCAGTGCTGGTGCAGACCACCCTGACTGGGCTGCTACTTAGGAAACACCTTGCTGAGCCATCTTGGGAGTACCCACAATAGTCCTAACATTGAACTAGTGCTTGCAAATGCCAGGCAACCTCCCATCTTCAATACAGTATTTCATTTAAGCTGCATGAGAATCCTGTTGTGTTCCGCTTTTTACACTGAGAAAACTATAGCACAGAGAGGTGGGTTCCAACCTACATCTGACTCCTGCGTTCCTAACCATGCTTGCCAATACTGTCTTCAGTTGTTTGGTTTAAGTCTGGAAATGTACCCATGATGGAAGAAGCAAACTCAGTAACTTTGCAGGGAGTCAGTTAGTGGCTTCCAGCAGATGTTGGAGGGGAGGGGCTGCCCTGTCCACTCAGCACGGGCCCATAGCCAAAACCAGTAGGGCTCCTGAGTCACAACAGCCCTGGTGTGTGTTTTACTGCCCGACGCCACCCTCGTGTCTAGGCCTGCCCTGTGCTTCTTGGGCTCAGAATACAAGGTCAAAATGCCCAGGTGGTCCAAACCATGCCACCCCTCTGCTCAAACGTCTTCAGTGGCTCCCCATCACCCCCACAGCCGGACCCCTCTTCCTCTTCCCATCTGCTGTGGAAGGAACCCTGGCCCACAGTCTGGAGACCCGAGTTTTGTTTTCCTCCTGGAACCCTGGCTTCCCAGTCTGTGACACGAGAGTCCTCAGCCCTCAGCCCTTCCAGTTCAGATGGCTTCAGCCACTCGGTGAGTAACTCTGCAGTCTCATCTCCCAGGAAGTCCCTCGCCCTGCCTTGGCCTCCTCATGCCTCCTTGCCTCTGGGTCTTTGTTCATGACGCCCTTACCTTCCATCTCTTCCCTCCCGTTTCTGCTCACCCAAATCCTCCCTGTCCTCCCAGCTCCGGCCCAAACATCACTTCCTCCAAGAAGCCTTCTCTGATTCCAAGAGGAAGCAATCTCAGCCAGCCTAAACTTTCCTAGCACAGTGTCTGTAGCTCTCCCAAGGGACATGGCTCCCTCACTTCTTTTTATGGAGTTTTATGCCCTTGCAAGAGGCACAATATTGTTTGGGTTAACAGCACAGGTTTTGAGTCAAACCGATCTAGGTTCAAATCCCAGTTCCCCTGACTGTGATCATCTTGGGCAAGTGACTTAATGGTTCTGAACTTCACTTTCCTCATGTACAAAACAGGAATAACACAGCCTCTCCCTCAGTGGGTCACAGTGAAAATTAAACAATAGGATGCACATAAGGGCTCGATAAATAGTGGATATTACTATTGTCTTGTCTTCCTTTTTATGCAGACTCCTGAGGGCAGACATAGCCTTTCTCATCTCTTTACAGGAGCTCAGCATAGGATCATTTCTGAACATGGTTAAACATTTTTACAATAAATGAAACAATCAAAAGTAGTTTCAGGCTGTATACCTAAGTTCGTAGCAGTGTCACAACAGCCAAAAGGTAGAAGCAACCCAAGTGTCCATCAACAGATAAATGGATAAATAAAATGTGGTACATACATAAAATAGGGCATTATTCAGCCTTAAAAAGAGAATTCTGACATATGGGTAGATGAACCTTGAGGACATTATGCTAAGTGAAATAAGCCAGTAACAAAAAAACAAATACTATATCACTCCCCTTATATGAGGTACCTAGAGCAGCCAAATTCATAGAAACAGAAGGGGAACGGTGGTTTCCAGGAGCTGGGGGAGCAGGGTGTGGAGAGTTGTTGAATGGATACAGAGGTTCAGTTTTGCAAGGTGAAGAACATTCTGGAGATTGGTAGCACAGCAGTGTGAATGCACTTAACACTCCTGAATTGTACATTTAAAAATGGCTAAGATGGTAGATTTTATGTTATGTATATTTTACCACAATTAAAACTAAAAAAAATTAAGTTAATAACCTGTTTAGACCTTTTTCAACATAGTACATTTAGGCTGAATCCCTCAAGAGTTTCAGTAGGAACAGAGCAGCTGGAAGATGCGTTCAGAGTTTAAAATGTTTGGGTATAAATTTTTTTTTAAATGTCTGTGAGCCACCCATATATACATACACTCAAAATGAGCTCATTTTTCTGCTCCTTTCTGCTCTGAAGGGTGACACAGAAATCATCAGCACAGGAAGGATCTGAACGACCTGCTGATTACAGGATAATATTCATACAATGAGGTTAAAAGCAGTGGCTGAAAAGTTCTTTCATAAAACCTGCTACATGAGAAGAGAAAATAATTTATGAGAACATGAACAATTAGCACTTTGTAAAAAAGAAATAATGCACTTAACTTGATCCCTATATTTAACATCAATTAAAGATTATCCTCATGAATGAAACTCGACCTGGAAATTAACAAGGGATTTAAATTGCATTATGCAAGTGAGAGAGAGAAGCCGGCGTGCCAGTTCAGGGCTTCCAGTATTCAGCCAGAATGGCATCTGTACAATGAGGCCTGGCCATTTCTTCATCTCTCTCTGAGCTGCAAGGTGCTGTTACGACATATAGAAGCATTTGTTTCAGCCGCAGAATCCCGTGATAACGATCCCTAGGTAGCTGAAAGCACAAGGTTGGCACCCTTCATTTTTAATAATAACTTCTGGGTCATTTTTTTTAACCAATAAAACCAACCAAGAGATTTCCTTTAAAACGATGTCTGCACTGCTCCTAGATTTGAATCTGGCTCATTTCCATAGATCTATTCAACTGAACCTATAGGTCAAGGCTAGATCAGAAATTATATTCTGAGTCACCTGGTTCCAAGTCACAGAACATTTTATTCCCTAAAGTGAGCAGCTCAAAGGGTATAAAATGAGTCTTAGAAAATAAGTGTGGACTATATATATGTGTGGGCTTTTAAAACAGTTACCACATACGGGGCCAGACTCTGTGCTAAGCAGCCCACACACATCCCACAAGGCCAGTGTCATTATCGCCACATCACACATGAGAAGACTGAGGCTCAGGAGTTCACTTATTCAGGTTCACACAGGCAGGCCTGGGGCTGGGACCCAGGTGCCTCTGTTTCCAGGACTCGCTGGTAGTCACCGCCCTTTACCGCAGAGGACAGACGTGGTGGCTGCACAAAAGCCCTCATGGAGGACAAGCAGAGACAACCGCCACCCCTAATGCCCCGGGGCTTGTGCCTAGGACGAGACTGAGCTCTCTCAGTTTGTCTCCTTCTGATACAAAGCATCCTGCTGCCTCCCAGGGGACATGTCAGGACCATAGCTCTGATGCTGATTGCTAAGAATTGCCCCGCTGGGAGGAAGCACGGAGCTTCTTGCCATCTTCCAGACCCCCTGGAAGAAAGGGTCTTATTCACAGCCCAGAAAGTACCCCTTGAGAGATTGGCTTTGTTTTTTTTCCCTATCACTGTCACTCTTGGTATATCCAAGTTTTCTGGTTATTGTTCCTAGTGCTGGATCTGGGGACAATTTACCTCTTTGCTGAGAGAGAGAGAGAGAAAAACTCAGCTCTCACAACCCCGGCTTAGTGTGTGTGCGTGCAGAGCACAGGTTTCCCCATTGTTATCTTGGGAAAAGAGAAAGCAGATGTTAACCATCACCCCTTGAGAATTCACCTTGCTATGCTGTAAAATTCTGCATTATTAACATTCCAAAATCCTTCCACTCTTGTATGCATCTTAGATGGGAGTGAATTTTTGCGAATTCAAAAATGTGGAGAGGATGGAGGTGGCAAAAGTTTATTAAATTGGCCCAGGGCAGTTTTAAAATTTGAAAGTTTCTCACTCTCAACGGCTCTGGGCCAAGTCACAGCCAACTTCGCTGAGCAGCCTATGTGGGGGTTTCTCACTGGGTAGCCCTTTCACCCTCAGAAGGTGAGAGGCAAGTCTGATGGGGTCCAAGGGAAGACAGATTTGTCCAGCTGCAGTGGGCTCTGGGGCATGCTGAGAAGAGTGACAAAAAGAAGACACTCCAGATGACTTTACAGTAAGTGCATGAAATATTAGTTAAATTAATGGATCATGTTTTTAAGGCAAATAATTCTAAGGCGACTTCAGTTTCTTCTTCCTTTGATCTGGTTCACCCATTGGAAAGTGAGAATTGGGTTTTTTGGTTTTGTTTCTTGCTCTGTTTTAAAAAAGAGAGAGAGAGCAACGTACACATGTGCTTTGCTGCAAGGTATCTGCAAGTTTGTGTAACAGAGCAGAGTGATGAAGTCTAGGGCTTTGAAATCGGAAAGACTCAGGTTGAGCTCTGCCTCTGTCCCTTTGCAGCTGTGTCACCTTAAACAAGTTAACTCACCTCTCTGAGCCTCAGCTTCCTCCAGATGGGAATAACAATAGCACCTATTTTATAGGTCTGCTCTGAAGATTAAATAAAATAATGGAGATGAAGTGCACAGTACCTGGCACATAGCAGGTGCCCAAGAACTGTTATCTGCAGTACTTTATCTTCATCATCGTTGGTGTGGTTTTATAAACACCCCAGATGCAGTAGCATCCACATATCCTGCCCTGAAGCCACTGCTGGGACTTGGTTTTGCCTCATGAACTAGACCCAAGTGTCCCTGACAGGAGGCAAAGTGCAAAATAAAGGCCCTGCCAGTAGAAGGAGCTTCCCCCTCCCCAACCCTAACCCCCAACCCCAAGTTTTTATTTCAGCATTCCCAGCTACAAAAGATTTACTAAGGACACTTTGGGGTAGGGAGAGAGGAAAGTCCAAATAGAACCTAATTCCTGTAATTAACGGATTAACTAAAGCCCTCCATTAATGGAATTTTTCAATGCACTGTCTTTTAAAGAAAAGATGAGCCCCGCTCTCTGATCTGTCTGCACCGAAGTTGTTCCCTACCCCAAGCGCAAGTGCCACCCAACGAAAACGGGGTGAGCGCTGGCCCCTCCTGAGCCTCAGGCACCTGAGGAAGGAGGCCCACGCGCGATCGTTGTAAACGGCGGGGCCAGCGGAGCCCAGGGGACGGATGGACGTTTGTGCAAGGCTGCCGCGGACCAGGAGGACACCGAGAGGACGGTCTCAACGCACAACCAGCAGCCGGGCTAACGGACCGAGAGCCCGCAGCCCGCAGCCCGCAGCCCGAGCCGCGCACGTGGGGACGGGAGCTGGACGCAGCCGAGAGCGGGCGGCCGGGCGCCGCTCCCGCAGACGGAGCTGTGCGGGCGCCCCCCGCGCGGGCAGCCAGCCGTCACTGCGGCGGGGCAGCGGCGGGCCGTGACCTCGGCCACCGCGCCTCCTCGCCCTCCCCCGCAGGCTCCAGGGGGCCCAGGCGCGGGGCGGGGCGGCGCGGGGAGCCCAACGCGCTGCACACTGCCCGGCTGCCCCGTTTGCGAGACTGACGCCGCGACACAAGTGTTTCCACTTCCCCCAACCGCCTCCCGCTGCCAGTGAAGGCAGCCGGCGGCCAGGCCCGCGCACGCGGTCGGGGGGCCTGGCCGCCCGCAGCCCGCAGGGCACCCCTGGGACGCTCCCCTCCCCCTCCGTCTGCCGGCCGGCTCGCCGGACCCCGGCCCAGGGCAGGGCTGTGCGGAATAATTACCGAGTAATCTGATGGCGGGCCTGATAGATGCTAGGTCCAAGTCGGCTTCAAAATCAGATCTTGCCGCCTTCAGCGTCCTCCGTGGGCACGCACCCTTAACCCCCCGATCCCACATTCACTGGGCTCTGGCGGGTGTGTCTAAGCCATTTCGACCTAAGGAGAGTTGACAGGCTCTGTCATGGGAATTGTGATCTTAACAGAGGGGTAGGTCGTGGATACCGATTACTCACAGCTCCCTACACCACCTGGCAGGCCCCTTGCCTGGGAGTTACAGGATATCCTCAGTGGATGTTCACACCACAGTTCCCTAACTCCACAGGCCTGCCCTCATCAGACCTGACCTGCAGGGCCTCAGTTGGGGAAGGCATGGCCTGGAGACCCCCCAATGAGTGGGAACAATGCCCCTCAATGCTGGACCCCGTTCCTGGGAATGTTGGTCCATGTATCTGGGACAAAGCCTCAGATGCTTCTCAAAATCCATGCAAAATGCAAACTTTCCAGGGACTGTTGAGTTTCAACTTGAAAAGTCTTTTGAGCAGGCCTTGCAGCAGCAAGAGTCCAAGAGTGGGAGACCTGGATGCCCTGGAGTGACCTGGACAAAGACTTTCCCCCTCTGAGCCTCAGTGCCCCCACCTCCAGTGTCAGACAAGGCCCAATTCCTCAGAAGCTGAAGCAGCTCAGGTCTGTCCCTGCCGGTGCATAAAGGTGACCACTGGGCCAAGGCAAATTCTAGTTGAGCCCCTTTCCTCCTAGAAAGCAGAGAAGCCAGCTCCTGAGAAGGAACTTGACTGGAGAAGGGAGGAGAGAGTGCCTGTAGACCTCATCTGCCCAGGAGGCAGCTCCCAGCAGCTACGTAGGACCCTTAAAGGCAGAGACCTAAGATTTGGAGCCCAAAAGAAAGGGGCCAATAAAATGAATCCATGGATTCTGTCTTCGATGTAAGAAATGTCCAAACCTGTAGAGAATGTTTATGAGTTTATTTGAGCCAAACTGTCGACAATGGCTGGGAAGCAAAATCTCAATGGATTGAGAAAATACTCCCAAGGATGACAGTTTTGCACTTTATTTTATACATTAGAATCAAAGGAGAAGACATAAGGGGGTTACATGAAATCTGTTGATAATAGATTAGGGAGGCGGGAGAAAGCAACGCGAGGAAATCTCTGGGATTGGATAAAAAGTAAACCAAATAGACACACACTTCTTTTACTTTGGTGGGTATAAGACAGTTAACAGTTAACATCATGAAAACAACAACATGAGGGTTTCTACGGTCTGTGCTCTGGTGCAGTGATTGTGCACCGAGGAGTCTGAAAGAGGAAGCTACCCTGGCATTCCAAGAATATGTTATCGTAGATGCAAAAAGACAATAAACAGGCTCAGTTACGATCAAGATTGACCTTGGTTAGGGAAGATACTGGCCTAGGACAAGACTACCTGCCATGACTCGCTTTTAGTTAGAAAGTTTTAATTTCAGACCATCCTAGGGGGTTTCCTTCAGTCTCTGAGTTTGTAAGGCCGCCATGCAGGCCTCCCCTGAGCTTGTCAGGGTTAGTATGTGGCCCCTTTTTTGTCCACAATTCCTGTCATACACTACAGAGACCACAGGACGGAGGCCAAGCCCCTGGGTCCCACCTCCCCTCCACTTTGGGAAAGGCGGGGTTGGCCTCACCACCACCTCTATGGCTACGTCCTCTACACAAACAGACATCTGTCCCCCGTGGCTGCGCCCAGGTCCCAGGCCTCCCAGCTCAGAGACGCACCAGTCCCAATCACTGCTCCCTAAAGGTGTGGCCCTGAGGATGGGCCGAGGTGACTCCACCTGCCATTGTGAGTCTTGGGTCGAGGGAACAGCGCTGTGTCTGAGAAGCTGGCAGTGACTGACCCGGTCACCACGCACCTAGAGCAAGCATCGGGGCGCCCAAGTCTGGAGGAGAGGTAAGGGAGCAGGTTTAACCGCAGTTCCCCCGCAAAGGGACCAAGAGCAGGATAGGCCGGGCGGCATCCCACCATGGATCTCAGCCCGCAGGACCTCGCGGCCCGCCCACGCCGCCCCCGGCTCTGTGCGTGCATCCGGATCGCCCAGGGCTGGAAGTGCCCGCCGCCCGTAGGGCGCTCCCGCAGCCGCCACGCGCCCGGATCCCCAGTTGGAGAGCTGGGAACAAGCCCCTATTTCGGCCCAGGCAGGGAAACCTGAACCGCTTCCAGCAACCCTCTTCCTTTGGTCACTTGGACCCTGTAACCCCGGGCTTGGGTGCCAACGGCAGCACCTCGGCGACGGAGCGGCCCGCGAGGCCTCCGGCCGGACCCTCGGGAGCGGGGCCGCGGCGCCCGCCGAGCCCTGCGGCCCTCGCGGCGCGGCGGAGACCAAGGCTGCCATCTAGCGGGCGCGCCGCGCAGACGCCGAGGGCGACCGGAGCCGGAGCCCGGCCGGGCGGGGACAGCTCCGCGCCCCTCGGCGGCGTCTGGAGGCCGAGGACTACCGTGCGAACTTCAGCACGGGCTCCGTGGCCTTGGACGAGTTCCCGGCCCTCTTTGAAACAAACCTTTCCCGGGAAGACGGCGATGGCACGACTTCTCCGCTCAGGGCCGTCGGGAAACGCGAGACCCGGGGAGTGGCGCACCCTCGTTCCTCGGGGACCCCCGCAACGCGCGCCGGCCCCACGCCCCGCTCGGGTCCAACCGAGTCCG
This sequence comes from Miniopterus schreibersii, assembly GCF_964146895.1. NCBI lineage: Eukaryota > Metazoa > Chordata > Mammalia > Chiroptera > Miniopteridae > Miniopterus > Miniopterus schreibersii. Next base: position 22,301,691 of record NC_138109.1, read on the forward strand.
CAGCTAATCCGATTCCCCGTAGACGGAGACGAAGGAGGCGCCGCGCTAAGCGAGCAAAGCAGGAATCCGCACTGAACAGCAGGATCCTTTTCTAGGAACTGTAAATCCAGAATTGTAAATAAAATGCTAATGATTTATTCGTGCTCAAACTCCGGGGGCTGCGTCGCAGCTTTTGAAGACAATTCCAGGCGAGCTTTCCAGGAAGGCGGGCCTCCCCGACGCGCCTTCCAGGGCTCTGGGCTTACGGGCTGTGGTTCGGGAGAGCTCTGAACTGTCCTCGGAGACCTGGATGGGGTTAGAGGTCTTTTTCCTTCAATCCACAACTGAGCCAGACCCTGAGCCATCACCCATCATTCATTCAGTAAATATTTACCCTTTACCAAGTACCTACTAATCCCTTAGCGGAACCCGGCCAACAAAACCCAGTGGGATTCACATCTGGTGGGAAAGGTTGACTTAATGGACAATCCAACAAATAAATACATGCAAGTTACAGCGAGTGCCTCAAAAAATAGCATAAATTTTTAACTTCCAGGATGAATTCCATGAAAGTTCTGGGAGCCTCCAGGGGCCCTGGAAGGGTGGGAAGAGTTGATCCTGCAAAAAGCCTTGATCTTCCTAAATATTTTAAGTTATTTCTTAAATGGTGAGCTTTTAAAAAAAATTTTTTTTAATTTAAAAATTATTCAAACAATATGCATGTGCATCTCCAGCTATGGTGGTAGCTGTCCCCGCGCCTGACCTGGCTGGGTAAGGTGAAGGTCACTGAGCACCAGCAGGTGGAGAACAGAGCCCGTCAGACTGCTGTGCAGCCAGCCTAACCCACAGAAGCAGCAGGGATGGGCTCACTGTCAGCTTCCTCTTCAGCTAAGCAGGAGGCTCGCAGACACTGGCTCAGAGCCACCCGGAGAAGCTGCAGTGACCACAAACCCTACACCTCAGAGCAGGAGACCTGAAACCGCCCCACCCAGCTCTCCAGCAGCTCCCTGCAAAAGTTCGTTGCAGGCTTTGTTTGTTTTTAACAAGAGCTTCTTTTCCCACACTCCCTTCTATGTAATTTCTTGAGAAATGGTGAGTCTCTGGTTAACAATGACCTTTCTAAGGCTCTTTTGAAAGTAAGATATAAATGTGCTTGGTCAGGGAAGCCAGAATCAAAGTTCAAAAATCAACCTTTTTGGGGCACCCTTGTTCCAACACCCACCCCTTAGGGTAAACTATGTTATGGATCACACTTTATTTCACAGGGCGGGGTTGGACGTGTTTCTTGAAGATAATTTTCATGTAAAACAATACTAGCAATGAAAATGAATTTAACAACACGGTGGAATCTCACAAAGAAAGAAGACACAAAAGAGCACATGCCCACAGGATAGTTCCACTTGCACAGAGCTTAAAAGCCTGCAGCCATACGCTATTTTTGTGGGAAAATTATGAAGAAAGGCAAGAAATGGTCATCACAAGAGTCAAATAGGATTACTTCTAGGAGGAGGGATTTGAGATAAGGGGGGCACACAATGGGCTTTTGGGGGGGACCAGTAATTTTCCATCTCTTGACCACGGTGGTGGTTGCAAAGGTATTTACTTTATAGTTTATTTGTCAAATTATATTTGTGTTTCATGTACTTTTAAAAAATGTGATAGCGTACAATAAAAACATGTTCAAGAAAAAGGGGAAAAAAAGGAATATGCAGCCTATTTTTAAACTGTATGATTTTTGAAACTGAATTCTTCAGTTTGGGTGTCTATACCCCACCTGAATTCTCTACAACGGCTTGTATCAAGCCTTTGACTCTCTCATGTGGCTGAGGGTGAAGAGCTTGGCCCAGGAGATTTGAATTCTAGTGCCACAGCATTAATAATTCATTGGGTGACCTTGGGCAAAGCCCTTCACTCTCTGAGCCTCAGTTTCCTCTATTGCACAAGAAAGGAGGTTAGAGGAGATGATTTTCCAGGCCTGTAGTTATGTGAGAGGTGCCCTGTATGTTGGGTGAGGTTTTCTCTGTCCTAGAAACCCTCTTCCATCTCCCCCAGCACCCACCCCAGGAGCCCAGCAAATCCTGCAGTGATGCCACGCTGCAGAGGATGTGAGCATCCCAAAAGCAAGGCCATCAGACACCCAAGGTGGCTGTCTGAAACTGCCGCAAAGGCTGTTCCTGGGGGGTGGGCACCCTGCTTCTCCCCATCTCCCAGAATCCACACCGAGAGAATCAGCTCCATCAGTTCTCAGATTCCTGCCCTCTTCTGAGGCAAGAGCTGTCTTTGGGCCTGATGTCCCTTGGGGAGGTGAACACCGCTAAAATCCCATTGATTAATCGGGTCCCACCCTTGGATCAATGGCTGGCATTAGGCGAGCTTAGCACAGTTTTATTAGTCTGGCTGCCCTCTTGCAGATGTTATAGATGAAGAAATAAAGCGAGGAGGAGAGGGAGAAAGGACAAAATCATTAGTCTGAAAGGAGCAAAAGAGCATCTTCTCTATTTTGTATTCAGATTTAGAGCTGCACTGGGAGCACAAAAACCAATCCATTTTTATGCTGTTTCCAGAAGTTCAGCTCAGCCTCCTGATTTCCCATTTTGCCTGATATCTCAGATCCCAGGAGCATTCGGCTGGTAGCAACTGCCAGCCCAGCCTCTGAAACCATTTCCCAGGACCCAGAAAAACACCTGAGGTCCCATTCATTTGTCCATCCATTTCTCACCAGGGCGTTGGCGCAGTCTAAGGAAACAGGCCTAACCACTCGCCAGAAGGCCCATCTTGGAAGTGCCATATTTGCTCCAAAAGGACAGGTCCTTCCACAGGACTCGAAGAGAAGCCTGCTCTCCACCGTCCCCACCTTGCCAAAGCTTTGGTTCCAACAGAGGAAACTGGAGGCCTCTGTTCGCTGAAGCTCTCCCGGGAGGCGCTTTGAATTAAGACCAGAAATGCTTTTAAAAGACTTCGGTCCCTGGCCTTCTAATGATGACCTCTTCCTTAATTTTGTGATGGCTTCATCTGCCTCCTTCGATCATCTAGGTAGCTATAAAAAGCTGAACACCTCCTACTAACCCCATTAGATTGAAAGCAAAGGATTTTAGTATTCATTTTTAATAGGAAGAAGCTCCAACTCCCCCAGGAAGTGTAAAAGGTAGGGTTTCGATGTATCTGGTACATCGGGTTGCAACAAAGGGGACACCCCACTCCCCACCCCCACCCCTGCGAGAAAGGGAAAGCCTTAGAGAAGGACAGACGGAAATGATAGAGTGACGAGATCATCACCAAAGTGAATGACCTCAGGCAGCCCTGGTGACTCCAGGTGCCTGAGCCCTGCGCGAGGACTGATTGCAGAGCCGGCCTGAGGACCCAGGAAGCCCGAATCCCCTAGAACACTGTCTCCTGCTAATTGTCTGTTAAACATTTGCAGCTCACACACAAAGGTAACTAAACGGAATGGCTCCCTCCAGGACTGCACCGTTCATAACAGCAATAAAGCCCCTGCCACACACAGCGGCATCATCCCAGCGCCATCAACATCAATATTCGCATCAAATGCCATCTGGCAAAGGAGCCTGCAAACCTAAACCCCTCCGATCTGGGACTTCGCAGCCTGGAGGGTGAGGGCGCCGCAGCCCCCCCTCGCCTGATGCCGAGGGCAGGGGAGGCCCGGCCAGCAGCTGGGGGTCGGGGGGATACAAGGAACGGGGGACCCGGAGGGCGGAAAACACCCAAGTCTAATGCATTCACCGCCGCTGACTTTCCTGCAAGTCTTAATTATGAAGATGCAACCAACTGCTCCTGCACGTTGTCATAATAGGAAACTGATTGAGTATTTATATAAACCTCCAAGGAATCATTGTTTTGAAGAGAAACAGAACTTAACCTCCCTCTAGTCCTCCCGGCTGCCTTGCAGACAGCGTCGCGTGCAGAACCCTATACTTAAGTTGAAAGAGCTTTCTGTGGGGAGTAATTACGCGACCCCAGAACACTAGTTCTTCCTGGAGAGAGAGGCTGGGGGCTGGGGGCACAGCTCAGCTCCTCCTCTGGGCTGGATCCTGCCTCCCCAGCCACTGCATCGGTGTCACCGGGGTGGCCTCCCGAGAACCGGAGGTCACCCGGCCATGAGGCTCAGCATCTCTGAGCCTGGGCATGTGACAGGGAGAAAAGACAGGAGCCTTGTAAGTCTGGGCTTGACAAAAGGATGCTGGGCACAGGTAGAAAGCAATACGAAAAGAGCAGGCTCCGAGGACGTACCAACACCATGCCAAGGCTCGTCTTCCCTGTCAGTTTTAACTATTATGATTCTAAGTATTGATAATGAATACCTGCTGCATGGGGTTATGGTGAGATTTGAAGGAAGTAGTAGTGATGATGATGATGATGAGAGTTACCATTTATTGAGTCTATTGTGTGCCAGGTGCAAGGCTGAGTGCTTCACATCTTCTCACTTAAATCTCAAACAGAGGTTGAGAAAAACTGAGTAAGCTACCTAAGCTTATCTAAACTAAGTAAACAAGTAGGTGAGAGATTTGGATTTTGAGCCCAAATCTACCCAACTTTAGTGTCCAAGCTCTTGACCGCTATCTTGTGCCACCACCCAAAGCACTCTGTAAGTTCTGATATACTGGGCACGGGATTCTGAGTTAGAAGGCCAGGGTTCTGGTCCTGGCTCCACTGCTTCACAGCTGTGTGACCTCGGATAAGTCACTCTGCCTCTCTGGATCTGTTTATCTGCCTGTCTCATGGAACTGCGGAGGTGCTCTTCCTGGCGGGTAAAGCACTGCACAGATGAGAAGAGCAACCCCAGGAGCTTGGCTATTAGGAACAGCAATGAGCAACAGTAAAGAGCTGGGAAGCGGCAGGAGCCACTGCAAAGAGGAGCAGCTTTAGGGAAGCACCAGGGGAAAGGCTCTGCGTGAGCCCAGAGTCTGGGGCAGCCAAAAAGCAGGAGCATTTCCAGCCACTGTGGGCTCTCTAGAGAGTAACCAAGGGCCAGAGAGAGGCTGCTTGGGCTACAGACTAAGGGTAGGCCTTTGGCCACACACAAACCTACTTGGGGACAATCATACTTTCAGAACCAGGGACCTGGACAATGGTGACGAACACCATTACCCGCAGCAGCTTTCGTGCTGGGCGTGACCGGCTGGTAAGAACTGCTCGCACTTGTACTGTCTCAATGAAACTGAAGATGTTATAAGGCAGGAAGCCCTTCTCTACCCCCACTTTAAATCCTTTTGGGAAAGATACAGGGCTCAATAAATTCAAAAAACAAAGCAAAAAGAAGTGAGCTTCCCAGCACTGGAAGCATCCACACACAACCCACCAGGGATGTCCCAGGGACAAGTTTCTATTTGAGAGGGAGGTTTTCAGTCCTAGAACTTCAGTTCTATGACAACCCGGTCATATCATCCAGCATAAAGCCTTCGTACAGGAGACAGGTACAGAACTGGCGAGGGGACACAGCTAGTTCCTGGGAGAACCAAAGTCTTTCACTCTATGTGTCTCCTGTGATGAAGTGCAATCATCCCACACCCCCTCTCACGCCCTGCATGCCTCTTGGAGCTGGTGCTGTGGACACTTGCCAAGGGCTAGAATGGGGTAGGTTGGGAGGCCAGGACAGAGCTGGGGTCCCTGACCTGAGAAAGCAGAAGACTACACTGCTCGAGGGAGCAAAGTCAGGACGCGGCTCAGTCCAGAGCAAGGGGACAAGGTCCAGCGAGGCAGGCGAGGATCTAATGGGAAAGCCACGTAAATTACAGCAACTGTCAGCCAGCATTTAGAGCTCGCCTTTACGCCCATGTGACTCACGGCTTGGTCACCAGGGTAGGATGGATGCTTGGAGTGAATTGGAGCAGCTCCTGGCACCAAGTACCCAGGTGCCAACACCCTGCCCTCGACTGCCTACAGCACCCTGAAAACCTTGGGCACATTTTCTCTGACTCCAACCTGCTAACATCGCAACCCTGGCACAGGGAACTGTGTCTACTTCTCCCTGATGCATTCAGGCAGAAGAGTCATTAATACTTCACAAGGAACGGAAATCAAAGGAGGAAGACAATTTTTTACTGTATTTTTTAAACATTTGGGTAAGAAAAGTCAGATGTCAAAAAAAAAAAAAAAATCCCCATTTACATCTTTTAAAATAAGAGCAATTAATATTTTCCGTGGAGGTTCATGCTCCCTCTCTTCATTCTGTGTGCAGGGTATTGTTAAGCTGTGCTTTGTAATTTGTTGCATGTTTAAATATTCAGTCTGTATTTCATTTGGGCTACACATTTAATTCAGCCAACATGTTCATTTTAAGATCAATACTGTCATAACTATGTTGAAAAATTAAATTATTGTAACTTTATTTACATTTCTTAAAAGTACTGTGAAAATTATTCTTAACCAGGACCTAATCAATGTTAGAGTCTAAAAATATGCCACTCTGCATGAAGCTATAAAAAGATTAATGTACATTTTTTTACAAGAAATTAGTAGCTTAATGAAGTGGATAAAAACGCTGTCACAATTTTTATTGGATCTAAATTGCATAGTAGTGGAGGTACAGTAAGTGCCTTCTACATAATGACATAATGAGTCATGACTGGTGCTGGAAGGCTAATTTGCCCTTAACTGACACAAAACCAGGGAATTAACATCCCAGTCGCTCTGCGCCAATAGCAGATGCATTATTTCATCGCACAGCAGGGTTTTTAACTAAACTCTTAACTGTAGAAATATTGATCTATTCTTCTGTGAAATGATGAAATTGGAATTTTTTAAAAGGACGTCTTAAATTACGGCTGCGGCAGTGACATTCGCTTTCGCAGTCCCACGCCTGCCGACAGAGCAGATGCAAGAGAAGTGGGCGAGGCTCCTACCTGCGTCTCAGAGTCTAGTCAGGGGAGGGAGGAAGCGGGTATCTTGTAGGAGAGCGAACGCTGGCATTTGAGAAAAGGACACACCGTCTGCAGCTATGAGCTCGAGTTCTGGAGTGAATGCTCTTGAACATGTCCTAGCCCATAAATCGGTTGGCTTTGAAGATTATTTAGGGCTTGCAAGTTGTGTGGGGCAAAACATCACCAAAAAGTGATAGTCAACTTAAGTATGAAATAAAAATGTAGTGGTAGGTGGCAGAATGGGTAGAAGGAGCTAGAGACCCTAACCTTGTCATTCATTCATTCACTCATTCATGCATCCATCCCATATTCATTAGACACCTGCTAAGTGCCAGAGATAGATAAATACAGAAACTGTCCTGTGGTGGCTAACTATTGCTTCTGTCAAGTAGTGCAATACAACATATTTATTTAACCAAGTGAATCAAAATTCATCTTGCTTTGAAATTTTTACAATAAACCTGGTACTAACTGTAGATACTTGAAGCAAGCACAACCCAGGAATTTAGAAGAAGAAAAAATGGTGTACAAACTCACAGACATCTGACACCTCTTGTGTGTCTCTGTTCGACACATCAAAAAGCACAAAGAAGGAGTAACAAAATCAGAATTCTTTGTGCTTGAGGAACTGGGAGACGAAACGTATTTAAGTCAATTCAACAAACCTATACTATGTCGCATGACCTAAGCCTGGGCAAACAACTGGCTGTGGTTTGGATCCAGCCTACAGGCCAGTGGGTCTCAACAGCACTGACATTGAGTCATATGGGACAGCTTTATTTAATTGGTTTTGGATGAACCTGGTATCCCTATTATTTAAAAGCACCCCGAGTGGTTCTGGCGTGCAGGCAGGGTAGAGGGCCACTGCTGTAAAGGCATACAACGTGCCACCAGAAACGGCGCAGGCCACGCTCGGAAAACCGGAGGGCTTGGTGATCAGGCCCTGACTGGGAGCGCAAGGAAGAGAGGCGCAGCTGGGCCAGGTGGGGGCGCACAAAAGGGGGGCGATCCGACGTGACAGAAACTGCGGACAATAAATACACCCGCAGCTCTGCGTCTAAGGCCACGCGCCCCTGCGTGTTAAAAACCAACAGGCAGCTCCTCCTCTTCTCCCTTCGATTTTCACAAGATTCTTTAAAATACATATCAGTATATTGTTAATTATTAAAAAGGACACATAGTCACTGTAGAAAAATTGGAAATCACTGTTAAAGAGGTATAAAAAGAGACTTTTCCAATGTTACTTTAAAGAAGGACACGAATCAATCAGTTCTGAAGCGTCCTGAAATTGATTGGGAAAGCATGTGTGAACGATCCTGTTCTCGAACTCTCATCTGCAAGAAGTATCCTCCTTCGAAAAAAATGCCTATTTGATAGAGAAAGGGAAGCCCATTGTTATTTTAATATGTGTTTTCCTATTACTTACGAGGTTTTAAGGTTTTTCATGTTATTGGCCTCTTCTACTTTGCATGTGTCACACACAGATATCTTTTCCTCATTTTATTTTGGAGTGTATTTCTTACTGATCTGTGAAATTGTACTAAGAATATTAACCTTTTCTATTATACATCCGTAAACATTTTTCCTAAGGGTTTCTCCTGTTTTGTGTATAGTACATTTTGACATAAAGCTTTTCATTCTTAGGTTTTTAAAAAGGGCAATAAACAGAACTCCTGGTTAAATTGCCTCTAATATCCTTCAAATCTCCCCCCCTCACTCTCTCTGCGTTGACAAACTGCTGAAAGTTGGCGTCCGGACAGGGCACTGGCTTACCAGCTGCGATTCAGGGCAGCCAGGCCACCTGGCTTCCCAAGTCTCCGTTGTCCTCCGCCTGCCCGCTGGCGTCTGTGAAGACGGAGTTTGGTCCGCACTACAGTGACAAGGACTGTGCTGTCTTACCCACTGATAGCTCCCCAGAACCTAAACAGAGCCTCGCACCCGGTAGGTACTCAATAAATATTTGTTCAGTGAATGAATAAACATCTGGCCTGGACCCTGGCTCAGAGCAGACCACCAGTAAATATTGGTCACCCACGGCAAGCCCGACATCACTGTTCCTCAGAAGTCTTTCACGGGTCAGAAGTTGTATCTCCCAGTCCTGCCGTTGACATTTTTCCAAGTATTCCCCAGCACAGCAATGTACTGTGCGTGCCTGTTCGGAGCACCCCTGCTGCGTGCAAAATGCACAGACCCTGCCTAGGCCTAGTGATGGCCCTTGCAGGATTTCATTATACACGTAGAGTAATTAAGAGGAGATGAGATGAACCAGAATGTGGGCCAGGAGTCTCACTGAGAAGTGAGATCAAGAAAGGAAAAGCAGGAGCAGGGAAGGCTCGTTAGAGGAGGGAGCACCAAGGGATTTGAAGGATGAGGGCACTTCTGACATAGAAGAGGAAGCAGGCAGGCCAGACAGTAAACCACGATCTACGCTTGCTTTCATTCGGAAGACTATTGGCCTAATGTGCTACTTGACCAGAAGACAAGTGCATTTTATATTCATGATTTCCCTCGCCCAGACTATTTTACTTGCTCACTGACACTTGTACCATATGCTAATGTATGGGTTTCAAGAAAAGCTCTCCTTTTTTAGTTTTTACACATACCAGGGGGAAGTTTGGAAACCCTATACACACACAAAAAATGTAAAATCCAGAACATTCGGCCAAATGAAGTTTTTCATTTCTGATCTAAATATGTTTCCTGAGTGGTTTGTGCTCAGATTCAAAACCGGTCCTTCACCTTTTTGAGTGCAGACCCCTTGGAGAAATACAGAGAAAAGCCGGATTCCCTCTGTCCAGTTGGTACATGTAACTTTGCACACAAATTCAGGAGCTCTCAGAACCTCTAGTCTACCCACTGATCCCTAGGGTCACACAGTGAACTCCTTGAATTAGAAGTTTGCCCTGAAGAGTATCCGGCAAACCTCAGTTCAAATTCTGTAGTCACTATCATCTCCTTGGCCTGAAAGGAGATGATATTTTTAGTATTTTGCAACTGGCCATGAAAACTGGATCTTTCTGGTTCACTTCTTTCCAGAGATTATTTTCTTTGACATTCCCTACCTGCCTGAGCTCCTAGCCAAGAATCATGACCATATCACAGATAGGTGTTAAGTTAGGATAACACCAGCTGCTATAAAAAAAATAAAGCCTATCACAGGAAAGACCTCACATCAGAGACATTTACCTACTGCTTAAGTAACAGTCAAATACAAGCGTTTCTGGTCAGCAGATCAGCCTTCCACAGTGTGATCCAGGAATCCAGGTTCCTTCCATGTCAAGGCTCTGTATTTGCGACAGTGTTGCTGTGAGCGTGGGCAGCAATCTGGTGGACAGAGACAGGATCATGCATGAAGGATTATACATGAGAGGGTTTGAGGGGCTAGGCCTGAAAGTGGTGTGCATCACTTCCACTCACATTCTATTCGCCAGAACTCAATCGCATAGCCATCCCTAACTGCAAATGAAGCTGAAAACGTTATCCCTGTGCTCAGGAAGAACAGGAAACTTGTTTGGTGAACATATATCCTGCCTCTGCCACAATGGGTGTCTGCAGCTACTCTCGAAGAATCCTGGGGCAAGCTGTTCAAAGTCCCCATGTAGCCATTATCCCTCCTCCTTAAGTAGATTCAGTTTCCAAGGAGCTCTGCTACTACCAAGAAGGCAGATCTTTGCTCTGGCATCAGACACATGGGACTTTAAGTGCAAGCTCTGCCAATAATTAGTAATACATTCTTGCAAATTCCTTAGCCTCTCTGTGCCTCAGTTTTCTCATGTAAAATGGACCACAAAATAGCTCCAACCTCATGACACTGGGTGAATTACATGAGAAGGCACAAGTAAAGCTCTTAACACAATGGCTGGCAAGTTGTAAGCACTCAAATATCATAATACCAATAATTACTATAACAAAAATAATACTATTATATTCTAGGCCAGTCCAGATTTTGAAAACAAAGAGAATCTAAGAGACAAGCCAAGACTCCTGTAAGAATTGAGATAAAATGTGGTAAGGGTCCAGCCTGGATGGGGTAAAATAAAAAAGAGTATCAGTTAAACAAGCACTCCTATAACCATTACCTTGGATTAGAAAGAAATCACAAATAAATAATTTGGGGACTTAATAATCCATTGGAAGAGGAGAGTCAAGGGCCTGCAGAAATATAAAGTGGCCCAGATCTCCAGTTTGGAAGCCTTTCAACGTCACCAGTCCTCCCAGGCAAAATCAAGGTCTCTTACTTGCTCTCATTCTTCCGATCTCTGCTTGGTGAACATATATCTCACAGTTCACAGAATACCTGGTACTCTTCTCACTGCAAATATCATTCTGACTTCTTTCCCAGCTCTCCTCCTTCCATTGATTGACCATGGCCTCCCCAAAGTCCTGCCCCGTCCCCTCAGGGTGCTAGCCCAGTCTTCAGCTCCGCCTTCCTCCCCTCATCCAACCTCATCGCTCGAGTTGTCCAAAGAGCATTTCCACTGAGATCCAGTGACCCCTGACGCTTAAATGAGCTCCTTTTTGCTAAGTAGCCTGCCCTTCTCAATTGCCTACCTCTACCAGTAGACCGCCAAGAGGCCACGCAGTGAGGAAACAGAGCCCAAAGAGCCTTCAGTCTTAGACAGCTAACCAGGCAGAGCTACAGTGTGGCAAAAAGGCACCTCCCAGCACGGAAATGGCAAACGGCTCTATTTCCAAAGTAAGACAGGTATTAAGGAAATGGTCGGTGGGGCTATAAGCCTACTTCTCAGTTCATCTCCCAAAACTGTGAAGCCAATGCCTTTTCTGGGACAAAGGCCCAGTGCAGAGAGTTCCAGCACTGCTTTTCAGAATAAGATAGGTCCAGTTTGCTCAAATAAATTAACAGTCCCTTCTCAGCTGACTGATTATCTGGAACACAAAGCTCAGATGCCTATTTGAATAGAGACCAGAGAAAGGACATGGAAATAAAAGAAGGAATATTTACAATTTACCAAAATGAGTGCACCAGCACCTCTCTTTAAAATATATATATATGATTAATATTCCATTTATAGCCTAAGCTTCTGTCTGTTCTGCAGGCTATGTTATAGTAAATCAAATTAATCTTCTGAGATTTGATCACTTTAGTTCAAAAGATGCTTTTTCAAAGTGTAAGGATCTTGTGGGTTTGATTCCAGGTCAGGGCACCTACCTAGGTTGCGGGTTCCATCCCTGGTCGGGGCGTGTATGGGAGGCGACCAATTAATGTTTCACTCTCACATCAATCTTTTTCTCTCCCCCTTCCTCTCTCTAAATTCAATAAGCATATCCTCCGGTGAGGACTTTTAAAAAAGTATTAAAGTATAAGGATCTTCTCTTCCTCCCTGGCTGCTTGAAGACTGGCCACCATCGCGAACGATGCAGTAACTATCCAGACCAGGAAGTTCACGACCAATAGGTGACTTCAGCCGAAACAAATGGTCACTGACGTCCTTCATCCTGAGAAAACAACAGTACTTAAGGCAGAAATGCGGGAAAAGAAAGCCAAGATGCGTGAGACCGCACCAGATGTCATCTTTGTGTTTGGATTCAGAACCCATTTTGGTGGTGGCAAGACAACTGGCCTTGGCATGATTTATGATTCCTTGGACTATGAAAAGAAAAATGAACCAAACATAGACTTGTAAGATACAGTCTCTGTAAGGAGATGACCTCAAGGAAACAGCGAGAGGAACACAAGAACAGGACGAAGAAAGGTGGAGGCTCGCGACAGCCAGCATTGGCGCTGGCAAAAGTGAGCTGGGGACTGGACAACAGAAGGAGTAAAGATTCCTCGGTGATTTTATCTGTGTGCACTGTGCAGATTTTTTACAAGAGAATTCATAAACTAAGAACTTATGTGTAAATAATAGTGTAAGCATCTTAAAGTAGAAGTTGCAGTACTTTTAGGGCAACACATTGGTAATAACAGGCGCTTTGGAATTGGAGGGATGGGGTGCCTACTAGTTTCCTTCCACTCAGTTCTTCAATTTAACTGTCCTTTTGCAACTTTCTCAATTACATTTTAACAAGCTCTGAAGATGCACTGATGTATCTAGTTCTTTTTACATTAAAATTTATCTTTGCAGAACAAAGTCAAACTGGGGATTGTGAAGAGATGATATGGCTCTAGAAGAAAAACAAGTGTCCATGGACGAATAATGAGCTGCGGCCTTTTCCTTTGCAATATTTTAACACTTAAGTGTGAAATGATTACAACAAACCTTATTTGAGGCAAAGGAGAGTGGTGAGAGCAGATATTTTTGTTCAAACATGTGGCATTTCCTTCCTTGGGAGCATTTAAGAGCACATACATCTACAACAGATGGTCTAGGGAGCAAGTAGCTCGCCTGCTATAGGAGTGTGGATAGAGTGGTCTTCTTAAGGCCTTTGCAACCTGTAATCCATGAAGCAAAGGATGTTATGACCTTCTTTCTTTCCAACTCTTTGTTAAAAAGCTGCTAACAGATATACAAAAAGGGAAACTCGCAAACTGCTCCTGTTCCAATAAAATGTCTCAAATCAGCCCTGAATATTATTTCAGGGGAAACACGTCAGCAATTCTTTGGGTCTCTAAGTTAGGTGTACATTTGGGTGATACAGGCAATTTCAACTTTCACAACAGAGCCAGCATGCAGAAGCCAGAGAGCTAGAGCCATGTTTAAATGATACAACACCACCACCTAGAGGTCAAACACTAAGGAATTGGACACTACAGCCAAATCGGGCCCTGCCTTCACATCAAAGCTGCAATGAGAGACCATTCAAACGAGCATGGGTTTTCTTCAACATGAGATATTGAGGAAGTGCCACAGAGTAACAAAATAATATGGTTTCCCCATCACTACCTATAAGGACAGGTCCTGAGCAGAGAACAGACCCACCCCTGGCAAGGTTTGGGCGGGAAAGAGAGTAGAGGTAGAAAAAGGGAGAGTGGTCAGAGGGCTTTTGTGAAAGATGTGGCATTTAGGCTAAGCTAGTAAGATAATAGAATTTCTATAGGCCAAGGGAAGTGGATTCCAGGCTCAAGAAACAGCATGAGCTACTAAGCTCAATTGTGGAAAAACATAAGCTTTTCTCTTAGAACCAGTTCGCTGAAGGTCGTGTTAAGACACTTGGGAAATGGAATCAGAATCATACTTCTGATCCCACTGAAAACATTTCAGTAAAGTGTCCTGTAGTATACTTACTATATGCTGCTTGAATAGGCATTTCATAAAGGGTGAAATAAATTTAGGAACATGGGATATATGAGATGCCAAGGTCAACTTCTCTATTGCAGGTCTTCTCAAATATTGCAGAACCTTTAATATTTGACTATACATCGTAAATCTCCAAGAGACTACAGAATGCTGTTTACAAAATTTAACTATTGAAATTTTCTGCAAAGCATCCCATGAGCAAACCCTCTTCCCCTACTCAGGAAGCACAGGTCAAGTGGCAGTTTAAGGATAAAGGTTCTAGAATCAAACTGCATAGATTTCAATTCTAACTACACCACTCACAACTGAGACTCTCTTGGACTGTTTCCCCATCTGCAAAATAGGAACATACACCTACCTCACGAGGTATTGTGAAAATTGCATAAGGTAATACACATAAACCACCCAGAATCATTGGTCCCTCCTTATGCTCACGTCCACAGTCTCCCAACTCTACAGGAGCAGTTTAAGGAAGATACTATTAACAGAAATATACTCCAGCTATGTGCAACTGTTTGCTGCCTACATTCCCTTTGGGGTCTCTGGGGAGGGAACGGGGAGTGTTTAAAGTTACTTTACTAGCTTAGATGGAAAACAATAATGATATTCACTTTTGGATATAATTGGAGGAGCTTTCAGCATTAGGACAAAAACTGTAACAAAGTCCACAAATCACACACATTGCTTTCCCCAACTACAAAGTTTGTAATTATCAAAATTTTATCTTTAAAATCACTTGTTTCTCTGTATAAGGTCAGAACTCAAAATCTAGAATTAACACAACTCACAAATACCTTGAGTATTCTATATTGGGGCATCTTTATATGTCTGTATATACTTTATGTGCATGTGTATGCATGTCTACATGAATGTGTGTGAACAGGAGAGAGTGTGGTGTGTGAAAAAGCTGAAACACCCTGCTGCAAAAGATTTTAAAGGTTTTATTTCACCATCTGTCTTAGCTCTCTCTGAAGTAGCCTGGTATACATAAACACCCATTGGGATGCAAAACATATCAGGCACACCCTTCTTTTAAAATATATATATATGTAATGTTTTTGTTGATTTCAGAGAAAGTAGAAACATCTATCGGCTGCCTCCTGCACACCACAGTCTGGGCATGTGCCCTGACCAGAATCAAAACAGCAACCTCCTGGTTCATGGGGCGATGCACAACCACTGAGCCACACCAGCTGGGAAGGCAAATCCTTCTTGATAATTTAATAAGATTCTTCCATTCCCCTTTTCCTGAGTTGTCCCCTTTCCTCATTCACTTTATTTCTATTTCACCCTTTTTCTCCTTTTCTCCTTAATCACTCCCTGAATTTATAATTTTCTCCATAGTGGTGAAAAAATATTTCTTGAGCATCTATGTGCCATGTTACACTCATCTAGAGACATTACCTCAATTTAACCAATGGGAGCCTGAGGCTAAGGGTAAAAGCAGGCAGCACTGAGCCGCGAGATCTGGAGCACAGGCCCAACCCGGCCACCTTTGGTTTACCCGACAGTGCAGTTGACACCTATTGCGCTGGCATCCCTCTCAGCAGTACCCTGGTCTGGAGCTTCAGCTATACAGTCACACCATCCATAACCCTAAGACAAGGCTGTTTAATCCTCTGGACTTAGCTTCCATCATTTGAAAAAGAGTACAGGACATGATAGTATTCTGGGGTGTTTTTTTCCCCAATCTGTTTCTATGATTTTTTTTTAAGATTTTTAAATTGATTTTTAGAGAGAGAAGGAGAGGGAGAGAGAAACACTGACGTGAGAGTGAAACACCAATTGGCTGCCTCCTACATGCCCCCCACAGGGGATTGAGCCTGCAACCCCTGGCATGTGCCCAGACCAGGAATCGAACCGGAAACCCTTCAGTGCACAGGACAGTGTCCAACCAACCAAGCCATACCAGCCAGGGCTGTTTCTGTGACTTCTATTTCAAATGTTTAAAACTGAACTTCTAAAGCAGCCCAAGCGTAAAAGATCTTTCAACCTCCCTCCTTCCTATAAGCTGATGTATACTTTTTACTCCAATCAGTTTAGACCAACCTAACTATATAAGCATCTATAGAGATAAACATTGATTTAACTGACACTTAAGTGTCAATAATGAGTATATCAGGAACTGGAAGAAATAACAAGCTGGAATCGGTACAGATTTTTTATACGGTGTTCTACTTAATTCATTTCCTTCCTAGCTTGGATATAACACATCAATTATGACAGGCCCTGGATATTCCCAACCATAAGTGAGATTTGTTGGTATGAAACACAACTAAAAAACCATTTTCACCTGGGCTCAGACATCCTATTCTAAGTAGAAACAGCCCAGGAGAGATGTCTAGATATAAGGCATGAAATTCCTGCATCAGGACAAAACTTGAAGTCCTGAAACATAGACATGTTAACCATGAGGCAGCAAGGGAAAGGAAATGGATGATAAAATGATAGAGTGGGACAACCCAATGTTCTATCACCCCACCCTCTCATATCTTCGGCAAATAAAAAAACTGATTTTGGTGTAAATACATTTATTGATACCCATTTTATATAGTTCGATGAAATAATCTATAAATATAAAGCACTTTTCTTTTGGATATCACCGTGGTCCATGTATATGCTCAGCAGTCAGAGTCATCTGCGGGAAGCACTCCGAGTCACACTGTTAGGTTTACAGACCTGAATATACACATTTCTCAACAGTGGCACTATGTACTCAAGTGGTCCAGTGGCTTTGGAATAAATGACTACTGGGCATGTGAAGTAATAATAATATGTAAGTTTAGATTAACAGAAAGGGTATCAACCAAACAACAAAAAGAAAAAATTATGAATTAATATGCTAGGCAAAGGAAGTACCACAGGTGACACTTGGTGTCAGAATACTGAAGACGAAGTATGTTCAACAACACACGTTTGACGCCATGTGCTCTCTCCAACTCCCAGGGGACCAGTGCTATATAGCCATTCATGGTCAACAAAATAGCAATACTTAAGGAATCTAGACAGCTTAGAATAAAAGGTACATAGCTGCTGGTATCAAGTTTAAAGAAAAATGAGTTAAATATTTCAGTGACATAATGAGTTCCTCCCTAGAAGAAGGAGATTGTGGGGAAAACAATTTTTTTAAATTCCCTTTGTTACATTGATCATGATCGTTTATTTTATGCAGGAGAAAGAACCCAGATATGTGGTACCCAAAACACCGTTGCAAAAATTTTCTTCTGTTTTAAAATTTTTTCCTCAGTGCTTCCACTGCTGAACCTTGCCCTTGACCTGATGCAACAAAAAATTTCTCATTTCTTCAATAAATACAGAAATGTCCTTTGCTGCAGTCAGACCACGCGTCTTCTGAGTTAGCAGGCAAATGCATTTAAAAGGTCTTAGGTATGCAATGTCCAAAGCTGAAATCTGAGAGGCAGTGTTAGAACTTAAGCAAGGCAGCATTTTTAGATTACTCAATTGAAAACTTAAGTGGAGCATATAAAAACTCAGTTCTATTATTTTCAACTGGTAAATGGTGACAACATTCCCTGGTAAGGACAGGTAAAAGTGGTGTTATCTCCAGGTCCAAAATATCCCAACTACTTAAAGTAGGACCCCACAGAAGAGAAACACACACTTGACTTCTGTGGTCTCTAGAATTCTTTTTTGTCATTTTTTAAAAAGAAGAAATAGTAGATTCAGTTGTAGACCACTGGTTGAAGTGTTTTTCATCCAAATGAGAAACTTTATTCCTCGTCTCTAGTGTGACAGGCACCAGATTCCCACAAGTGGCAACTCCCATGTCCTGCAGCACATGGTATCTGACCCTGGAGTGAAGAGTAAGCTGGCGCAGAGCCCCGACCACTGGAATTCAGGCTAGATGGCATTTCTCGGTGTGCCATTGTGTGCCAATGCTTTCAGGCTGGGGGCACTGGTCTGGTGACCACAGCCCCTGTGAGAAGTCACACCCACCTCAAAAACCTCATGAATAGCTTTTCGAAAACAATGGAAGTTGTAGTCTATTAAACCTGCAAGAGAAAAAATAAAGATCAGTCCTCCTGAATGTCAACTGTGAAATTATCTACTAGGAAATATTTGATGACAGAAAAAAAATAATTGATATTTATTAAAAAACATACATCCAAATGAGGAACTCCCTGTGCCAAAAACAAATTAAGAACATGCCCAAATTGTTAACACTGATTACCTCTGGGGCCTGGAAGTAGACAGATTAAACAAATAAAGGAATTGCTAAGAAAATTTACAATAAAATCTAAAATGGAAGTAAAATACTTTTTAAATTATCAAGCTTTTCCTTTTACATGTCTTTGAAGTTTGGCAAACTATCTAGTAGAGCCCTGGGGTTTGGGAGGTACTGGGGAGGTGCCCAGCAGAGCCTCAGGCAGCCTGTACCCCTCCTCGGGCGAGGCAGCTCCTTCTTCACCTGTTTCATGAACTGGCTTCCAAATGAGATTCTGATCAACCAGAGTTCTATTTCTGAAAGAAATGGCTAGTTGCCCACTATATATCCATTTTCCCCCCTTTTCCTCAGAAACAGAACCCCAATTTTGAAAAAGCATACTGGTGCTCAGCTGAAACATCACACTCCCCAGCCTTCCTTGCAGTTATGTATGGCCACATGACCAATTCTGGCCACTGAGGTAAGTGCAAGTGTGTGGGACTTCTGTGAAGTCTCCTTAAAAAAAAAAAAGGCTGTATTCTTTCCTCACCCCCGTTCCTCCTTAACAACTGGAATATGGGTAAAACGCTAGAGCTCCTGGAGCCATTCCAAACCATGAGGTGACCTTGAGAATAGAAGCTGGTGCTAAGAATGGCAGAGCAGAAAGGAAAGCAATTATGTTCTCAGGGATATTGGGACCTAAAGATGACACACAAGAAACAAATCAAAACAATCTGGTGTTAAAGTGACTACAAAATTGAAAGAAGTCCAACGGAGGGAAAGTAAAGTGCAGGGCAAAAGCAGCCAATGAAACTTCAGAGATGAAGCAGAACTTTCGGGAAACTGGCAAGATTTCATCAGGTAGGAAAGAGGAGCACAATTATAAGACAACAGCAGGAAGCTGGCAATCAGAACATGGCACAGGTGAAAGATGGGAAAGAAACTAGTCTGCCTGGAGAGAGGGACAGAGAATTCTTGGTAGGAAATACTGCGAATCAAGTCTAAGTAAGTAGATTAGAGCCAAATTAAGAAGGTCCTTCAGACTCAGGAAAAAAGCTATAAAAGTCTTGATAAGTTCAACTACATTAAAATTTACTTCTGTGCAAATGGTAAAATAAAAGTGACAGTTGGGGAATGTTGAACACAGGTCCGATATTTGATGATATTATGAAATCATTATTAATTTGTTTACATGTTTTGATAGTAATACTGTTACGTTTGAAAAAGTACTATCTCTGCCTGGCCGGGCGTGGCTCAGCAGTTGAGCATTGATCTAGGATCCAGAAGACCGTGGTTTGATTCCCAGTCAGGGCACATGCCCGGGTTGCAGGCTCAATCCCCAGTTGGGGGTGTGTGGGAGGCAGCCGATCAATGATTCTTTCATCCTTGATGTTTCTTTCTCTCTCTCTCCCCCTCTCTCTTCCTCTCTCTGAAATCAATAAAGATATATTTAAATCATAAAAAAAATTAAATAAGTAAAAATTAAAGAAAAAAAAAAAGAGTACTATCTCTTAGAGGTACCTGCTGAAATCTATACAAAGTGATTTGATGTCAGAGATTTGCTTCAAAATAACCTAGTAGGGAAAGAAGTACAGAAATGAAATAAGATTGACTATAATTCTGATGCTGAATCTGGGTGATAGATTAAAAGGGGTTCATTACATTATGTTTCTCTACTTTTTAAAACATGTCTGACAGTTTTCACAACAAAAGAGTAAAATATAATTATTTAGTTAGGAAAAGGACATACAGAAAACAAAACTGACCCTTTCTGATAACTGAAGCAGGGAGATGGGTACATGAAGAGTCATTGTGCTGGTCTACTTTTGTATATATCTGAAAATTTCCATAACCAAGAGTTTAAAATAATTTTTAAATATTAGAATGGAGAAAAATAAAGAAGTAAAAAAAAAAAAATAATACAGTACAGTACAAAAAAAAATCAGTACAAAAAAGCAAAGGAATAAGTAGAGATAAATTACCAAAGAAGAAACCTGATCAGGCATAAAAAGGTAATTAATTGCTTGCTCTAACTAGTAAAAGCAGCAAAACTTAGAGCCAAATGAGATGCTGTTTCATATCTACCAGATTAACAGTAACAGTCTAACAATATCAAACATTATCAAGCACTCCCACACAGTACTGTCAGGGGTGAAAATGTTAAAGCCACTTTGGAGGGCAATTTCTAATAAAGATGATGTTATGTCCTCTATAATTTCCAGTCCTAAATACACATACTCTAGAGAAATTCTCCACATGTACAAAGGCTAACTTGTTCATGAGCATTTGTTGCAAAATTATTTTTAATCTTAAAAATAGTCCAAATGTCCAGCAACAATAAAATAAATTGTGGCATACTCAACCTATAAAATACAGTGTGGAGGTGAAAATGAGTGAACTAGAGCTGTATGTTATCAATATGGTTAAATCTCAAAAACAATCTTGCAGAAGACACTACTTACATTTTCACATCATTTATACTCTATACAGTTTATAGATAGATGAGAAGTAAAAGAATAAATCATGCACAGGAAAAATAAAACACTACAAGTGCAAAGGAGGGGATTACAATTGAGAAATACACAGAAGACACAGAGGACATATATGTATTTGTCATGTTTTAGTTCTTAAGCTCAAAGAAATACAAACATTTTTGTTTTATCCCAAAAGTTATGCATATCTGAAATAATTCATTAATATTAACATTAATAAAATATTAATCATTTAATATTAACTAACATTAAAATATCAGACAGAAGAGCATGGACTTGTCACAGTAACAGAGAGCTATTACAGATCCATAAGTAATAATCTAAGTAATTTTCTGAATTCTAGTTTTCCTTTGGAATAAAAGATGATACATACCAAGCCTTCTATATATATACAGGAGTGGGCAAAGGTAGGTTTATAGTTGTTTGTATGGAAATAATACAATTAATAAATTAAAATACAAGAATAAACTGTGTTCCGTGTACTTACAACTGTAACCCTACTTTTGCCCACCTCTATATGTTGAATGCACAGCCCCAAATAGGAAGCTGCTGCACCAAGAGCCTGGAGGGATGAGGACCTACACAGGAGTCACTGACAGTGGGAATAAAAAGAAAACCCAAGAAAAAGTTCCAAGAAACAAATTATATGGTTTGGTGAAAATTCAATGTAAGCAATACAGAAAAGAATGGAAAAAAGAGAACACTAAATGGCCTCTTATCTGCAAGAGCCCCTTCAGCAACACCACCACACAATTACCTAACTACAAGACAGCTAAGCTTGGACACCAAAAAATGTCGTAACTAATAACAGAAGCAGGGTGGCCAGGAGGGCCGCAAAACAGCGGGGAAAATGTTCAACAGTTTTCGACACCATGGGCAGATAACAATCAAATATTTAAGCTCCAAACACGGGGCAGGAAGATGGGCCCAAGTGAGGGCTGCAGATGTGAATTTTTCAATCAACCACACAGAGAACATTAACCGAAGCCATGGCTTGGGTGAGCTGACCCGGAGAACAAGAGAAGTGAGAGCCAAAGACATGACTCTGAAGAACACTCAGAGCCGAGAAAAAGAAAAACAGTCAGAAGCAGCAGGAGGCGGTCAGGGAAAAAAATGCATCAAACCACCCAGAGGGTTCAGCTTTAGCAAAGCAGAGAAAGGACGCTTCAAGTAAAGATGGATTGACAGCGGCACATGCTTCAGAAGGCCAAAGAGGCTTCAGAAGGCCGAAGCAGCTACCGAATGCGGCAAGGAGGTAACCTGGTCACCTCTGAAAGAATCATCTCAGTAAACTGGTTCAGGCAGAAGCCAAATGGCAGGCAAATAGCTATTGAAAAGACCCAAAATAAAAGAGGCTGGGGAAAAAAACTTGATTTAAAATAGAAGATCAAAACAAGGAAAGAGTAAGTCTAACTATACATGGAAAGGAAGGGACAAAAGTAGTTTGAGAGCTTTTAATCATCTAACAGCGGTTTTCAACCTTTTTCATCTCATGGCAACCATAAACTAGTTACTAAAATTCTGCAGCACACAGAAAAATACATTTTTTTCCCCTATATGACCAAAAAAAAATAGGTATAATTTTGATGCATTCACACCAAAGAGCTATTGTGTTGGCTGTTGGCCTTTTTTTATTTTACAATCTAAGGGAAAGAGGTCAGTGCCCCTGACTTAGTCAAGTATTGCATGTTTTAAGTATACTTCTGGCCTGGTCGGGGTGGCTCAGTGGTTGAGTGTCGACCCATGAACCAAGAGGTCATTGGTTCCATTGCTTGTCAGGGCACACACCTGGGTTTTGGGTTCCATCCCCAGTGGGCGGGGGCATGCAGGAGTCAGCCAATGGGTGTTTCTCTCTCATCGATGTTTCTATCTCCCTATCCCTATCCCTTCCCCTCTCTAAAATCAATAAAAACATATTAAAAAAAAAATTCTTCTGGCACACCAATATGCCTCTTGCCCACTGGTAGAAAGCTGCTAGTCTAACATTGCAGTATTCTTTTCTCATTTTCAAAAACCTAAGAAATTATGACAAGAGAACTTATCATAAAAACAGCATTTTAAAATGTAATTACCTTTTCGTTCAAAACTTTCTTCCCTAAGAATGCAGACCAGTGCCAAAAATTTAGTCACTTCCTTTAAATAAAGGACAGTTGTATTATTCAGCTTGATAATTGCCATAGATTCTTTGTCATAAGCACTTCCACTGCCATCTTCCTTTAACCTGTTTTAAAAAGAAAGTATTGTTCATTACAGGGTTCCCAACTAAGTATTTTGTCACATTTCATTTGCACAATGACAAGCCTTTCCACCCAGTTTCCCAATGTCTTCTGAGAAAGAATAATACTGGCTTAAATATATTGGCACAGAAATTCTCACTTAGGTGTATAGGGTTCCCAGACCTTAATGCAGCATCCCATGGATTCACACCTTCATCTAATTTACCTAAAATGCATGAAATACAGCGGGCTCAAATCTTCCCTCATGCTAATCTGTACTGACACAGTCTGCAAATAAAGGAGGACCAAAATACAAAAACTACCATTAGTGAGAAGAGTAAGAAAAAAACTAAAATAGTCTATCAGAGATACTGTGGAATCCTGATGCCTGCAAAGTGAGTTGTACAGGGTCTGAAAGCTTTCATTTAGTAAACTAGAATTGTCATTCTAGAATTGCTATATGAAGTTGCCCTTCAAAAAATGTAAATCGTCAAGAAAAAAGCAAATTAAACTGTAATAAAGCACACCAAAGTTCATGCATAGATTATGTTAATGAGATAATAGATATTTTTCTTTCACAATATACTTTATAATGTATTTTACAATGCACCTTATACTGAAAAGAAACTTTACAACTACATTTGAATTTTTTAATTAAAAAAATTTGGTTTATAAAATTTTTATTTGTTTAAAAGAAACAGCAAATATTCTATACATCCTTTTTAAGATTTTTTTACTGATTTTTAGAAAGAGAGGAAGGGAGAGGGGGAGAGAGAAAGAAACATTGATGTAAGAGCAAAACACAGATCAGCTGCCTCCTGCACGCTCCCTACTAGGAATCAAGCCCACAAGTCGGGCATGTGCCCTGACCAGGAATCAAACTGGCAAACTTTTGATGCACAGGACGATGCCCAACCAACTCAACCACACTGGCCAGAGGTATTCATCCATATTTAAAATTAGGAATGGAAACATGAAATTTTACTGAATAATATAAACAGACATTTCATTTCATTATGGAAAGAAAGCAAAGGACAGCATGTAATAAACAAAAGTGAAATATAGAAATGGAAGACAGAAATAAACAGGTAAAGAACAGGCGAGACAAATGCATTCTCCTACTCAGCAGCCATTGAGGAAAGACACTAACAAATTAGGCAGAAAGACCAAGGTGAAGGGTAGGGACAGAGAAATAAAATAGGAGTTTAGGTGAGGCAGAGAACAAAAGATAAAGGACACAGGTATCAGAAAGCAAAGGCAATGTTATAGCATCAGAAAGTTGGGAGTGCTGATGTTGATTAGGCAGCGGTTTACAACCTTTTCATCTCATGTCAGACAGAAACTAATTGCTAAAATTCTGCAGCACACCAAAAAATGTATTATATTTTTTGCCAATCTGACAAAAAAAAGATAGGTATAATTTTGATTCATTCACACCAGACAGCTACTGTTGTGTTGGCTGTTGTCATTTTTTCACTTGACAATCGAAGGTCAGTGCCCCTGACTAAACAGTGAGGTAAAATTTTTTTCAGCACACCAGTGTCCTGCTGTGGCACACAGGGGGAAAATGGCTGTATTAGGGAATCAGGGCTATCAGAGGCAACAGAGGTTATTGGCTTTTGAAGTAACAGCAATTCTACAAAGTCTTCACTCATCCTCTGGGATAATGTACAAAATCACACCTTTGCTGGCTTTTATAAATTTCTGTATAACATTTGGTGAATTTATATAAAGGAAGAGTTTATAATTTAGAGATTTACTCTGGAAACTCAGATATTTAAGTCAAATTTTTATATGTATAAGTCTTTCTGACGTCCAAAATTCCAACTTCCTTAAGGATCCCTCATTCCACAAAGCCTGAGGTTAAATTAGGCTCACTGTTACTCAGAACGTTTTAAATAAATTAATCTAATATTTCATAAATCTAGCTAAGTCCCTAAGTGAGAAGATGCAGTGCAAACCCCCAAATAATGGCAGGAGAAAGTCTGGCTCTAGTCACACTTTTTCAACTATTCATCCTCTCTGAAGGAGTAAGACCCAGCAGCTCGCTTAGAGAGAAATCATGCTCCAGGTTGAAGCACTACGGTCAGAACAAGTCCACATTAGACAGTACTTGCTGGAGGCCTCAGAAAGTAATCCCCCTGACAAATTGAAATGGTAGTTTTCCACCTGAGATCTTGCAGAAATACGTACATAACTTACCCATATATACAAGACACATCAATTACAACATCAATCATGTCACAGCAAAGTTCATAAGACTGCATATCCACAGGAGAACTATCTGTTGCAATGTAGATTTTGCTGACAACATCGAAGAGAAAAGCTTTTTCAATACCTGAATTCTTGGAAAAACAAAATGGAGGTTTTGTTCAGTTTTTTTTAAGAACTACAATTTGCAACTTATCAAAGATCCTGAATTATTGATGAACATCCAAGGACACTGTTAATGATACAACCCAATACCAAAATAACCAAGTAGTACTGGGGTGAGTTGCACTTCTGTTTTCCAAAGAATAAAAGTGAAATTATTTCTGTTATGGCTTACTGACTTACTGAAATAATTGCATCCGTCAGTCAGATTTGTTTTTCCCCTCTCCTCTTCACTTAAGTGAATTATTTTCTAAGACACCATCAAAAAAAATTAACCAAAAAACCCCTCCAAAAATCAAGCCATGCTACATTTTCAATAACCCTTTCTTGTTACAATGACCAGTCCCTGATTTGAATGACCCTGCCACCAGAAAGGCTTTACATGACCATTAGCAAAACATAAAAGAATTAGTTATGCTAGATGTTGACTTCATGACGTCAGGTATTGAAAAAGCTTTTCTCTTTGATGTTGTCAGCAAAATCTACATTGCAACAGGCAGTTCTCATGATGTCAACATCTAGCATAACCCAAATCCCAAAAGAACTCGAGAGCACTACACACTGAGTCCTTCAAAGTAATGTTTAGAAAATATAACGAATGAATACTAAATTTATTGGAGATCTTTTTTTTAAGCTGAATTCTCAAAATACATGAATGTAAAATGAGATACTAAAATTAGTAAGAGAAGGAAAAGATCAATTTTTCAATGTGACCTCCATTAAAGCAGAGAAGAAACTAAGCCAAATTCCCAAAACCCAGTCTTCTCCAGTTACTACACTTCTTTCAGCGAACAGATATCATGAAGATATTTTTAAATTAAAAAAGCATGAGGAAATTTTTCATCAAATCCTTTTAAGACAAAAAGGATAAGTACTAAGAAAAGAATTCAGAAAATAACTCAAGCCATTTTTAACGTTATTTATTTTACCTGTTAAGTGTGTCATTAGTCTTTCAACTTGATTCAAATTCAGGCCCTTTTTTGGAGAATTTGGTAACACAAATATATTCAATGAAAATGAAATCAGAAACTATAATTAATTAAATAGCTCACTTACTGATATAAAAATATTTAATAGGTTTTCCAACGTCGGCAGTTGTGGAATGAGTTTCTGTACCACCTTACTAAAGGCTTCAAATATTGAATGGTCATAGATACTAGTCAAATAAAAGCTGAAAAACAACACAGTTTGATTAATTTGAAAAAAATCTCAAGTTTGGTGACAATTATAATACACAAAAATGTTAAGTTTCTTAACATTTGATTTCAGAAAATTCAAATAAAGCCTTTTTATCTTGTCCACCATTCCCATAGTTTAAGATGACAAATGCAGTGTCATCCCTTTTATTGCATTTAAACAAAAGGCAATTGAGGTACTACCCGGAAAGCATTTTCAGATGGAGAAACTTGAATATTCACCTAAGTCCTTGCAATTTGATCCAAAAAGCTTGGTTTCTTAAGCTCATAACTGACAAAAGTCAAGAGAAAGCCTAGAGGAGATAAGTGACATTTACCAAATAAATATATAATTGAGGTCTCTACTAAAATGTCACCTCCTCAAAAAGTTCTTTCCTGATCCCCCTACCTAATATAGTGTCTCTGTACCCATTGCTTTCTACCCTTTTCCTAATTTTTTTCCATAGCACTGACAAAAACTTAAAATTACACTGTACATTTATAAATGCTTTTGAGCTCTCATTCATCAGAATGTAAGCTCCACAAGGACAGAGACTTTGTCAGTCTTCTTTGTAGCTGCAAGCCCACTGCCCTAAACAGTGGTCATAAATATTTGAATAAATAAGTTAATACAACTGGTGCTTAGAATGTATGTAAATAACATATTAGGAAGGATGGCAACTGGGGTCCCTTAGAGAATGGGACAGGAATCTGGTAGCCTAAAGGATGTACAGTGGAGAAGCATCATCTATATATTTAACAAAACACATATTTGAGGGCGGTAGAATAGATACATGCCTTTAACAATTTAAACAGTGCGGACAATTCTGTCTGCTTTTTCACTCAGGGAATATAATCTTCATTATATAGTTGTATCCATGACACATTTGTAAGTAATCAGAAACACAGAATTGGGTGTATCATACTTTACAAGTAATTTAAAGATACTTTCAGGGAGCTAACCTAAAAACTTAACCCTATGCAAGATGGGGCTCTACTCTAGACGTGAGAACAACGGAATAGGTGAGGCCAAGATGACTTCCCAAAGGCACTAAGGTGAAAGGAATGTTTTAGTGTTTCCTTTAGGCAAAAAGGTTAGCAATATGAGAAGGTCCCTCAGGGACAGTGAGGCTTGGAGGTGGATAGGGACAAGGAGAACAGGGCATTTTAGTACACCGAGTTTCTGGAAACCAGAAATCTAATGGTGTCTCATCCATAGGCCTGCTAGTAATTATTAAAAGCTTGATTCAGAATTCTGAGTTTAGCAAGGCCTAGGGCCCTATACAGTACTGGGGGAAGGGATAGTGTATACCCCTGGAATGTGATGCCCTGGAAAGGGCCATAGGCATAATGTAGAGAATAAGAAGGATTCCCATGGGCACTGGGGAACACAAGACAATCATGGCTTAAAATCCATTACTAAGAGTGGATTCCCAAAAACTATGATTGACGAATTTCATGGGGAGGCACTTTAACTTTCTCTTATAAATACTGATTTTTTAAAAATACATAATTTACTTATAAATATTTAAAATTTTTAATCTAGGTAAACTAGAACTCAATGAGATTTTCTATATGATTTCTTAGAAAGAACAATGGAAAGGCCTTGGAGCCAGAGGCCGTATGGATATTTCAGGTAAGGATGGCGGTGGCTGGAGCCTATAAGGAAGTCACCGTAACAGACCAGGGATAAGGAAATAGCTACACTTGTATCTCCTCCCCTGCTTCCCCTTTAAGCTGCTTATATTGTCAGCTGTTTATATCATCAAGAGAACATTTTCTTGGGTATTTCTTATCACTCATTTCTACCTATAACACCAAAAAAATACAAGATAATAATTATTTCTTAATGGTATTTAATTATGAATCAGTTCTTCAAATTTAATAGCAGCCCTAAGCAGATTTATAGGATAAACCCACCTAACCCAAACTTTAGAGTTTCATAAAAGCATACAGTGTTTTAAAAAACATAAACAAGGTACATTCGAATCCAGATTTGAATGTATACCCTCTTTAAAAGGCTCTTCCTACTGAGAAAAATACAGTAAAAACTCGAGCTACAAAGATTTATAGCAAATGTGACAGAGAGTCCTTGAACTGAGGTAAGGAGGAAATAAAAAGGATGAAACCAAGAGGGGAGTACCAAAACAGTTTCATGCCATGAGGAAACAGCCTGACTCCAGCCTCTTGGGATGAATTTGTAAAAGCGCCAACGGAAACACTTCACATGACTTCAACCTCCAGGAAAATGCAAAAAAGTGGGAAAGTAACTTCTCAATAACATCAGGATCTGAAAACTGCTTGAATTTAACAAAGAAGAGATCAAAAACATTATAGATTTGGGAAGGATATACCGGTAACAGAAAGCTATGTGTTGTAATGACAGAGATGGGAATACATTGACACATTTTTCAGGGCTCCCATATCAAACACACGTTGTTACCTAAGGTGGAGTTTTTCTAGCCCAGCATCTGCAAGGTCATCATTGGCCCTTTGATGAATGTCCCTCTGTGTTTCTATTTTGTGATCATCAGACAGACCATCAACTTTGTGAATAAAAACCTCAAAATTCATGTCTGGGTTAACTTTGTAGGCTTTAGAAACAGTAATGTGAAGTCTTGTTAAAGCCTCCATGTAGTCATCCTGTAAGTCAGAACAAAATAGTTTTTAAAAAGAAATCTTATAAAAGTCAAGTAATGAGTTAAGAAAGCCTCAAAAACCTCTTTCCCCAACCACAGAAAATATATTATCCTAATTATTCATAAATACGCAAACATTCAAGTACATTAACTTATACCACTAAATAGGTCTTTAATCTCTCAAGATTAAAAAATTCAATTACCAAGTAAATGCTTGTAATTTGATCCTGATAATATAAGGTAAGGAAATAGGAAATGGACATTTCTTCCCAATAGAATTTTTTAAAGTAATCCCAGCTCTGCCATTTATTAGATGTGTAACTTTAA
The DNA here is from genome assembly GCF_964146895.1 of Miniopterus schreibersii. Classification (NCBI taxonomy): domain Eukaryota; kingdom Metazoa; phylum Chordata; class Mammalia; order Chiroptera; family Miniopteridae; genus Miniopterus; species Miniopterus schreibersii. Next base: position 22,331,134 of record NC_138109.1, read on the forward strand.
GCAGGTTGCTTAAACTCTGTGATCTCAGTTTACTTGTCCATAAGACTGGAATTACAGTACGTACCTCACAGTATTGTAAAAGATAAATTAGATCAGATATGTGGAAGCACCCATTAGAGAGCCTGTCACTCAGAAAGCACTCCTAACTAATGTTCAAGCTTATAAAAAGTAAGCTTCCTAAGGATAGAGATGTGTCCCATTTATCTGAGGGCCTGCGACTTGCTAGGCCCCCAATAAATGCGTATTGGGCTAAACTCAATTTAGACAATTAAGGAAACTATTTAGTTTAATATTTACTCAGTTCTCATATTCCTCCTTACATTATAGGCACTGATGATATCTTTTCAGTGAGTGACACCATTATTGTAATAGTTAATAAAGTACAGCAATGTCTATATAAACAAATAAAAGTGGAAAGCAGCTCATTTACTAGAACTCAAGGATATATACCATATCTCCTAATTCTGTACTCGCACAATGACATGCTTGATCCCAAAGCACCTGCACAGTTGCATCTCTTGTACTGCTAGGGAATCTACTGGCAAAGAAATAAGCTGCAAGAAGCACATGACAAAGAAGATAAACAACTCTGCTTTGTTTCTACATCTTTTGCCACCAGAGAACAGAAATAAACAAACAATTATTCCTAACTACCTGTGCATCAATGACATATATCAATGCTCCTGTTCCCCTGAAGATCATCTCGTAGTCAAAAGTTGGGTCAAAAAAGTCCATTTGCCCAGGAAAATCCCATATTTGGAAATTCACAAAGGAGCTATTGGAAATGTCATCTTTATAAATCTTGTTGGTACTTTCCAAAAAGAGGGTCTCATTGGGTGACATTTTATGAAACACCACCTGTTAAAAGAAAGACAAATTTATGACTATTCAACTTCGTATCAAAAGTTAAAAATTCTACCCTGAATTAATGTAATTGAAAGAACCTGACCCCACAGCAAAAATTTTAAGAGGTATAAAGTGAACGGTGTATCTATTGGTAGTCACCATCCTTTTACTTCTGACAAAACGTTAAGACACCAAATTACTTCCCACTCAGTCTATTTTGGAGCTGAAATTTTTTCTATCTTCCCTGCAACATATTCAATGCTAGCAGTAGCACTGTCTCTCATCTCAACTGATTTTTTTTTTCTGTTGAATTGTACTAATTCTGCAAAAACCTGTTGTAATATTATGAAAGCTTATAGCTAAAGTGAGAGTAGTTTTGTTCACTGAAAAGTTATTGGAAGGCCTACATTTGGCTCTAGGGAATACTCAGAAATGAAACTGACTGAACCCTGCCCTCACTGAGTTTGCAGTCGTGTGGAAGAAATAAAAGACAGTGATTATACCAAGAAGAAAGTGATATATGGGGGGTAGAGGAGGGTTGGGAATTGACAGGCAAAACCCCTGAGAAAAGTGGTAAAAGTAATTGTTAAGAATCGCAATAATCACAATCTAGACAACTCTAACACAAAATTAATTTGCCTGTCACTGTTACTTTCTAGAAGAGAAAAATGGACAGTCACTCCCAAGGTTTGGTCAGTAATAGTAACAAGAAAAGGATTACGATCAGTTTGCTAAAAACCTACCATAAATGTACCCAAATCTTGCTGAAGAGGTGAAAAGTGAGCAATCCAGTAAATTGGAAAGATGACTACTTTTCAAAAACATTCTGTCTACCAACTATCACAGAAAGGTTTATTTTGGATAGACCTTTGCAACCGAGTGGAAAGGGCAAAAGAGCAGGTATCTGGAGTTTTATGACCAGGGCAAACGTGCCTCTATATACCCCTTACGAAAAAGTGCATAGCCCTCCATTCGGTCTTAATAGACCCCAAGTGAAAGCAAATGGACATAGGTCTGCAAATATTCTTAAGGTCTCGGAAGATTTTCCTAACCACACACAGTCAGGGGTAATATCACCAAGTATACACGCCAAGCCACAAGTACGAAAATAAGTGGAATAACAGCCCCCAATAATGTTACAGTAAAATCTCCTTCGTATTAGTAACAAGCAGCAGCATTCGAGTGGCTAGTGACTTAATCACAATTCTTTCTGACGCTGTTCCCCGGGGCTCACCTGGGAAGCCCTGCAAACTAAGGTCACCTGCAGTGAGTGGGGCTCACGAAAACGGGGCAGGGAAGGGAGTCCGTGAAGTTCTCCAAGTTAGAACTGGGGAACAGGTCAGTTTCGTGAAAGGCACAGGGGCTGGTTCCCAGGAGGCGGAGGTCCCGGGCGGTGCCACGGCCACCTGCCTCCCGCCAGCCAGTTTCGCACTCGGGGACCCACTCGGCTTCAGCTGACTTGGGCGTGGACTCAGTGGTCGGGGTCCTCGCACGGGCCGCGCCTTGGGCTCCGCTCCTCAGAGAAGAGCGGTGGGACAGCCCGGCCCGCCAGCCCCGGCCGCCGCCCTCCTCGGGGGGCCTCTCCCGCCGGCGACGACCTGAGCCCCCGGGAGGGGCGGAGGGACGCGGCGCGGCCGCACTCACCTTCTGGATGGAGGACTTGCCGCTGCGCCGGAGGCCCATGAGCAGAATCCTGGGCTTGGAGCTGTCAGCGCCCCCGGGGCCACAGCCTCCGCCTGCCCCCGCCCCAACCCCGCCGCCCGCGGCTGCCGCCTCCTCTTCCTCCTCCTCCACGCCGTAGCCGAAGTCCTTTGGGAATGAATCCGCCGCGCCGTAACTGCCGGCGAGAGGCGTCTCCTCCGCCCCGTACGGCAGGGACATGGTGCTAGAGCCGCCGCCACCCGCGCCCTGACAGGCCAGGCCAGGCCAGGCCAAGCCAGGCCGCCGCCTCCCGTGTTCTCCGCCGCCGCCGCCGCCCCCGGCAGCCGCCACCGCCGTGCGGCCCGCCCCTCGGAGCCCGGCTCTCATTGGCTCCGCTCCGACGTCAGCCGCTCATTGGCTGAACCAGCTGCCATTCGGAGCAGCAGGGTAGGTGGTGGCCGTCACGTGTCCGGAATCACCTGACTAGGAACCCAGGAGGGGGGAGAGGGAGTCACGAGGAGGGTGGCCCCGCCGGGCGCTCAGCTCTCCGCCCCAGTCCGCACCTTGTTGCTGCCCAGCCACGCACATTGTTTCTCACCGCTCTCGTGACTTCCTCGGAGCTCCTGCGGCCGTCGCAACGGGAGATGCTCTCTGGGCATTTGGAAAAATTGATTGTCCACCCAGGACAATTGTGTTCGCCCAAACCAACATTTATTGATGTCTGCGAAATCCTGGGGCACAAAACTGTAACCGACCCGGACCCTGCCTGCCCTCCAGTTGCTGGAAGATTAATAGCGTAAGTAGCCTCGGTATGAGATACGAGCGGGAATGTCAAAAATACAGACTAATGCTCGGGAGTTGAGAGGATGAGAAAGTCTACAAGGAGCTGTTGTCTGAGCTGGTCTATGGTTGGATGGATGGATTGGTTGGGAAATGCAAAGGTATGGAGGAGCCAACCAGAGGGAGGGCAAAGCCTTAAACAAGGCAGTCCTGAGTTCGTACAGTTCGTTCTAGCAGGTAGAACACCTCTTTCTTCAGCAAATCACTGACAGAGGATACTGGTGTCACTTCAAACTCGGCATGACTCAATTTCCCCCCCTTCCCACCTAGTCAAAGTCTATTCCAGTAATTCCATCCCTCAGAGAGCATTGCATCCCCCACAGAGACCAAAAGAATAAACAATGAAAGCAAATCAAGATAAATGCTTGTCATCAAATGTTTGGGAAAGCTAGAAGAATTTTCACCCTTGACAGTCAGGTTTTGGAATTGGAAATTTGACAAGAGGGTCTTCCTCTTAAAGTGGGCATGGTGGTGGTGGTACTGGTCTTCCAAGTTATGAAGGGAAAGCATGTTCATGCAGGTCTGGGACTTGGTTATGTCTGAATCTAGAGGTTAAAGGTAGGACACATCATTAGAGATCTAGTCTAACCTCTCACCTAAAGAGGTATCCAGTATCTGATAGACATATAGCATTCACTTCAATAGTTCCAAGAGGAGAGAGTTTACTATCTCAAAAGGGAGCCAAATCCACTTTGGTAAAACTTTAAAAGTCTCTTATTCAAGCCAAAAAAATCATACTTCCTGGAGTTTATAATTGAACAACACAGGAGTAGTCTTCTCTCTCATGACAGCCCTAGATTGCAGTCTTCATTATCCACTAAATCTTTTCTGCTCCACATTAAACATACTCAATTCCTTCAACCATTCCTTCTACAGTGATGTCCAGTAAAACATTCTATGATGACAAAATCATTCTACATCTGCACTGATTAACATAGTAGCCAGTGTGGAATGTTGCTAGTGTGACTACGGAACTGAACTTTGAATTTTATTATAATTTTAAATACCAAATGTGGCTATGGTTACCATATTAGCACAGCCTTGTATTTTCAAATGCCTTCTATTGGTCACTCTCCTTTATATGCATTTGAGCTTGTCAATAACCATCAAATGTCTGGCAGCTACAGTGCAATACTGACCACCAATACAGCCTTCAGGATGACTGTTTAGCACCTAGACAGTTTCTATTAATGCTTTCCAGAATGGATTTTTTAAAAATATTCGTAAAGTACAAGTGACCCCCACTGATAATCACTAGAACTAGTACACTGTCAGCAATCCTAGTGCCTCAACTTGTATAACTGCATTTTTTAACCTAAATATAAGTCTTGCTATTTCAGCCTTCTGGTTTAGGCCCAGAAGTTTGGGTATTCCAAGTTGTTAAGCATTTTTAAGCTTGTTTCAATATAGTCTACCAACCAGCCCTTCCAACTTTGTGGCACTTACAGATTTGGCATTACTACCATCTGACCCTTATGTAGTCCTTTATAATTTGCAAGGTACTTTTCATCCTATATTTAATTTGATCCTTACACCAACCTTGTGAGGTAAACAAGATATGAAACCTACATTTTATAGGTAAGTTAGCTGAAGCATAACGAACTGAATGGATGGGGTCCTTTTTCTACTCCATAGAGCCTCCTCTTATATACTGTCTTCATCAGAATCCTTCATAGAAATGTTGAAGAGGACCTCCAGAAGCCAGGTTGACTCTGAATTCTTAAATAGCACTGACTGGTACAGCAGTTTAGCAGGTGAGTTCCACCAAAAAGTGTGATTATCCAACCCACAGACTGCCCTTCTATCCAAAAGGATGGTATAAGACACAGCCACCTGACTTACATAAATATTAATACTAGTCCCAAGGGAAAAAAGCAAATGAGAAGCAGCTGCCAGAAAAAATTTCTACTTGTCTGTATCCACAAGGAGACTGTAATACCAACTGCTTAAAGAAGCCATGTCTCCCTCTCTCCCAAAACCCCCATGGGGCCATGTTTTATTATGATTCTTAGCACATCCTAGCCCACACTGTAATTGCTTATATACATGTCTTATAACTAATTTCAAGTCATTTATCTTTATAACACCCAGCACTCAGCCCACTGCTGTCCATGTAGGAGGTACTCAGATCTTTAAAAGATAAACTAATTCAGGTGAATGTTCTTCCAACAGTATCTGATCCCCATCCAAAAATAAACTTGTGACTAGAAGAGGCACAGACCACTGCCACATTCCTACCAACGTGACTGATTAAAATGCCGTTATAACTGGCTTAGTCACTTTCTAGCAGGTGCTGAGACTTTTACTATTTAAATCATCTTTCAGTGGATTATTTTGTTTTCTTTGTGTTTTGACCAAAAAAATACAGGTTTTCTAACAAAAGGGATAGGATACATGAAATAGGACTTCTTCCTAATAATGTCAATCAGTAAGGAAAATAAATGACCAGAGGCCCTGGTCAGGTAACTCAGTTGCTTAGAGCATCATCCCAATACACTAAGGTTGCAGGTTCAATCTCTGGTCAGGGCACATAAAAGAATCAACCAATGAATGCATGAGTAAGTGTGAACAGCAAATCGATATTTCTCTCTCTTCCTCTATAAAATCAATTTTTAAAAAAAGTCTGTCTGTAGGTCTTCCAAAAGAATGGAAAAAGGACTAACGAACAAGAATGTAGTGCTTTACCATTTACAAATCTTTCACATATATTCCATTTGACCCTCACAACAACCCTGTGAGGTAGGTAGCACACATACTATTCTCATTTAACAGATGAGGCAAGGAGTCACAGTTAATTGATGTGCCCAAGGTTCTACAGTTAGTAAATGATTTGTATTAATACCAGTCTTTGGCCTAAAAATTCAGCACCCAGCCTCCCCTCATACTTGCCCTACCTACTTCACAGGGATAATGAAGATAAAATGAATTCAAGGCTAGAAAAATACTTTGAGAGAAAGAAGCACTATATAATTATACCCACAAACTATAATTTTCCACGATATATGGCTCATTCCCCTTCTCATCCCAGCTTGTGCATGAACCCAGAATTTTATATTGCCTCTGTGCTCAACCGAGCAACTAAGTAAGGCAGGGGAACAGTGTGATCCTGTTTAAAGTTATATAAGTTACAACAGGGTAACTGCTGTTATAGCAAATTGAAAATCGACACAGAAAGGCCAATGTGCAAGTAGGACCCACTGAAGCACAATGCAAGCAAGGCAACATTATCAAATAGGGCATGAATGCATAGAAGGAAAAGTGATGTCAGAGGTCAGACCGGCACACACCCAGTTATCTAAGGCAAAGTGGTGGCAAAGAAGAGTTATTTGTCCCAAGTTATATAAATGAGCAAAAGGTTCACAAGAACCCATGCAAAAGCATTTCATGTCACACAGACCTCTCCAGCTGCCTATGGAGAATATAAAGTGTCATCTTCATTTTAAAGAATGACTGTACCTGTGCTCATACCCTGAACTAAACCAAGGAACAGCTCCATGCTAACCTTCCTCAGCTAAAATACAACCAGTACCATCATTCCTAGTCAGACTAGTAAACAGAATGTCTTTTAAGGTAATGAGTTAATGGCTATGTTTAGATTTTTTTCAGGATTCACTTTAGATTCTCCTGCCTTTAAGACCCAAAGAACGTTATATTGAGTTTTTATTGGTGATTCTAAGAATATGTGTTTATAACAGTTAAAGTGTGATGGGTGAATTTAACATATATATAAAAGAGTTCTATAGCATCTGTTCAGAAAAGATTATATACTATACAAACTATTCAAGTCTTACAAAACATTTTTCAGTGTCTTTTCAACTGAGAAGAATCCTATTCAGCACGCTTCTCCTCCTGAGGTGGTTCATACTGAGCAAGCTATAGGGCAAAGACAGAGGAGTTTAGGTGAATTTTATTCTAAATTGGGTAAAAAACGTAATAGTAACAAAACAAGTTAACTATTATATTCAGTTTAATTATTGACTCAGAAAGTTTATATGTTTAAATTATTAAACCATTTAATGATTTAAGATTTAATACGATTCAAGCCCAAAGAAGACTTTTTACATAAATCTTTAATATTACTATAAAACTAAAATTTAATTCCAATGTATGGCCACACTGCTAAAACACTTGATATGCAATAATCTATATCTTCCCAAAGATGATGTGGCTTATAATAAGGTACTTTCTTCCCTTCCACCAAAAGTTTACTGAACTTTCTCCTAAAAAGTAGAACAAATTATGTGACATATATGAATCTAGCCAGACAATAAAGAACTGCTAATGTCTTTGATTTAAAAGGTGCCCAACAGTTAATTGGTATTTGCACATTATGGAATCTTGGTAATTTAAGATTCTGCATTTTCTTTTATGCCAAGTTGTTACCCTGGAAGAACACTAGGCTAAGATTTGTTCCATTTAGCTGTCAGATTTGAGAAGCTAGACTTCACTGTGCTATAGTTTCCTCACCTGTGTATCTATTTTACTTATCTTGCAAAGTTATAGAGCAAATAAAACACATTATGATATAAAGTGCATTATGTGAATCAGAATGTGGTAAAACCTCAAGGACTTAAGAGTTGACTAATTTGAAGTTTATGAAAATTCTCAAAGGAGTTTAAACAAAGGAAAAACTTCAGCACTAGACAAAATTAAATGCTAGCAAATTTACAGGGGCCACCACAGGACTAGGTAGATTGTGTACCGCACAACTCTAAGAGGTGCCGTTCACAAAGCAACTTAAATCAACTACTTCAGACTCTTAGAAATCTCCATATACTTTTAAAAGTAGCATTAACCAGTATCCTCATCTTTTTGTTGATGCAGGTTCCCAAGAACCTCTTCTTGTCCACCCTTTGCTTGGCCTATTTACAATGTTTCTGTGGTTTTCTAGACAGAGCATCAGTTTGGCCTTGCAATTAATTGAGATTGATGTTCACCCCCCTCCCTCCCCTACTGCCCATTTTAGTGAAGTTTTGGTCATATTAATGTTATTAAAATGAATTTATTACTAATAATCGATGAAGTTATTAACTAAAGGTGAAGTTAACATGAATTCTTTTTAAAAATTTACCTTTGTTTTCAGTTTTTTATTTTCTTCTACAATAGCTTCATATTTCTCTTTCATTTCTGCCAATTCTAGGCGAAGCAGCTCTATTTCTGGATTTTCTGGGGTAGCAGCTCCTAAGTGATGCTTTAAAAAACTAATCTCAAAGTTAAGAATTTACTTGAGCTGAATGAAAGTAATGAAATAGCCCAGAATAGCATCTCTGACCAGGGTCACCCCACCCCATCACCCATATTTACCCAGAGATCATCATCCAAAAACTCAAAGGAAAGTAACTTTTTCAGTAATCAAAAGTATTTTAAAGGTTAGCTATGTGAAAAAAATAGGAGTTCCAAAAATAAGGCCTTTTTCTGATTTGAAAGATGAAAAGGATACTCCAAAGCACTATTAGGTTTCTCTGGTTCTTCATATAAGGCTACCAATACTGCAAATCAAAAAGCAGAAAAAGCAACAATTAACGTCTTAAATTGGAATGGCTACAAGTATATTCTATAACTCAGTATATAGTAAGAGCCTATTACATGTCAAGCACATTGCCAGGACTGCCCATACCTCGGTGAGTAAGACAGACAAGATCCCTGCTCTCGATGAACATAAAGTCTAATGCAAAAGATAAGCAAGGAACTAGACAGAAAAAGAGAATCAAAGGACCATCAGGATAATGGGTTATGGGAGCACCCTGGAAGAACACCTAACTCTAGGGTGCCAGGGAAGGCTTCTAAAAGACAGGAAGTAAGATCTGAGGTCTAGGTGATAAGGGGTGCAGATAAAATGAGAAGGGCAGGGGCAAGGGAACAATATATTGAGGAACTGAAATTCAAGTGTAGCTGGATGGAGTGAACAGTGTGGCAGGAATACCCACTGTCTCTGATTTGCTGAAGAAGCTAGAAGGGAGTTGCGGGGGAGACTAGAGAAGATCCAGCAAGTTCAGCTGGACTTTGAACCTAAGAACAACAGGCACATAAACATTTTAAGTAGGAAGGTAACAGGATCATTCTTTACTGCTGTGTGGAAAATCAGCAAGTGGGACGAGAATAAAGGCAAGAAGAGCAGTTAACAGGCTGATGTGGTTAATCCTGTTGACAAAAACAGTGACCTGCACTAGAGTGATTGAAGGGTGGAGAGAAAGTAGATACATCTGAGAAAAATTTAGGAGAGAATCAGCATGGCTATGGTAATTACTGAAAAATTCTGAATTCAAAAATGTTCTTCAAGAATGAAGTTTTCATACATAACATGCTAAATAACCACCAATCAAAAACGTTATCAGCAATAAGCATGCTCAAGTCAACATTAAAATATAATGCTTTAGTGTTTTCATATCCAATAGCTCACATCTATACTATCTTGCTCATCTTTTATTGAACACATTCCTACTATAATTTACTACTCAGCTAAAAGTCTCTCTAAACCTGTGATTAACTTTTTTGTGCATGCAACCATTTGAAAAATCTGATAAAAGCTCCAAAAATGTAACTACACACAAAAAAGTACATATTTAGACCCCAAATTAAGAACTGTTGTAAACCAACTTACATGCTTCCCTTTTATTTTTTTAGTTTTAATAACTCATCAAAATAAGACAGTATGGAAAACTCAAATGGGTAACTACTTTGAGTCCTGATAGTTACTCTTAAATATACTTACAACACTATTTTTTAAGAAATTGATCTATTTAACATCACTACTACCCTCTCTTCAAACCCCCTTTCAATATGTTACAGTACCCTTTAATTCCTCTACTTACTACTTTAAATTATATACTCAGACTTGTTTCTTCCATTAATTTTCACTCTCTTCTAGAGTCCTAATTTTATAAAATATGATACTCTTACCCTTTCTTCCTCTTCTTCCCCTATCCTATTTCTTTCAACTTGTAAATTTCTGTCAGTGGTACTTACAAGGTTGATAATTACATAACAATGTAAATGTCAAGTTTTCTGTGCTTTTCTGTAGATGGAATACACTTCCTTTTAATCGAACAAGAAAAACACTATACCCAATGTTCCCCTTTTTGCCTTAGCAGCCAGGATTTTGAGAGGTTGATACAGTGCTCAAAATAACTAAAATGCCTCTTCTTCCAAATGATTTATCATCTTTTATCTTCAACCATCCTGTCTTTCAGTGTTTTAATGTTAGAAGCAATTTCAAATCCTCTTAGAAATAAGCTAGATAAAAATTAGAAATGAAACTTATGTGAAGTACCTATGTTGATGCTGAAAATCAAATTTGAAATAGATCACATCAGTAGATAGTATGTTAAGTTATCTGATGTTATTTAGGAAACTGGAAATGTAGGGAGGCTTAGGGGTTAGATACCACCAATAGATGTGAGCAAGGGAAAAGAAGCTGCCAGTGGTTTCTAATCTTTTGTGAAGGAAAATCCACGTCTGGCCACAAGGCTGTACATCTTCGGTCACCTCCCACGAGGGTCACTTCTCTGCCCTTTACCATTCTACCTTTCACTCACTCCATCCATCCACTCTGGCCTCTTTACACTTCCTGGAACTCTTGACATCAGATACTATTTCATTCTGGTCTCTGCTCAAATGTTACTACTTAAGATGGTAAATAACAGCACCCACCCTACATAAAATGCCACACCCATCCCTCTTTATCCCCTACTTTGCAATGTTTTAATACCACTGGCTGACACTTTGTATTTATTTTGTCTCCCCGTTTTTTTCCACTGCTGTATGCCAAGTGCCTAGAACACAAACCTGAATAAAATGGTTAAATAAATGAAATGAACTTGTGGAGTTTTTTGAGGGGAGAGGGTCTCCAAGAATCTGCGACACTTCCAGAAACAACAGAGGACAAGCCTTTCATAGAGTAGTTCCTTAATGTTTGCTGAAATTTATTTGCAAAGAAGCAGGGAAACTAGTACCTGAACCCCACCCAAGATAGGTAGCAAGTCAAAATGACCAGTCAATACTTGAGAATTAGAAGTCCTGCTTTCTGCTAAGACACAAAGTTACTCTTAGAATTTTCTCCTACCCTTTGCTTCTGGCCAAAGAGCAGTAACCAAATTATTTCCCTGACTTACTGTTCTCATTTGGACCCACGCCCTCATCCTGCCAGCTCTTACACACTCTTGAAAGTGAGTTGAGCGATACATAACAAGCATTCAAATTACTGCTGAGCTAATGAAATAAGCAGTACCCCAACTACCTCTCGAAACCTTCCAGCTTCAAGCACCCTCACTTAGATCTTGAACCCCGTAAGAAGAGACACAGTGAAACAGCTTCTAATTTAAAAAGTGAAAACAAAGTAACGATTTTTATGTGCTCTCAAGCTCATTAAACTGTAATTCTACTTTAATTATGAGATCTGCACAGTGCAGGAACTAATACGGACTACAAAACAGGTTGAAAAGCCTAATTGACTAAATTGCCTACTTTGGGGATTAGGCTCACTTAGCTACACTTCATAGCGCACTTTCAAATTTGGAAGTTTTCCCACTTTGTTCGAGGTTAAACGTTTTTTAACAGGATTTTGAGGACTTCCCAGACACGGTAAGGCGGGAGGAATTGGGATCTCAAGGTCTTTAGCAAACATACCCACTGCGGCTGCTCGAAGCAAAACAACGGAAGTTGAAGAGACTTTGCAACAGCTGCAAGAGTTTCACTCCCGGCCGGGAGAGGGGTAGCGTGAGCTAGGCAGCCCGCCCGGGCGCGGCCGGAGCCCGGGCGGTGTCCCGCAGGGGCGTGCGCCGAAGCCCGAGGCCCACCGCGCTGGACCCTGCACGGGTCCCACCTGTACCCCTTCCTTTCCCACGCCACGGACCGTCAGTGGCGCAGCCCGAGTAGCACGACTAGGACACGAGGCACCCTCTCCTAGTCCATACTCACCCTTGGTCAGCGTGTCCAGCACTCCTGACTTCTCCAAGTACCTCCGGAACTGCTCGCGCTTCGAGTCGGCGGCCTGAGGAGATACGGCGGGTCAGGGGCCGAGATCCGGGGGCCGGAGCAGGAAGAAGGCTCTGGGAGTCCAGCAAACCCCGCCTCCGCATCGCTACCTCAGGCCCCCCAAAACCTGCGCGCGCCCCCACGCCCACCCGGAACCGACCAGCGGCTGGCCACCGCCCGCACGCCCCCAGCCACGCCGCCGCGCCCCCCTCACTTTGTAATGGGCCATAGTGACAGCGGCAGCGGCGTAGCTGGCGCCGGAGACCGTGGCTGGCGGGCTCTGAGCAGCACTGCACATGCGCGGAAGGGCGCGCGCGCCTGCGCACTTGCGAACCACGGTCCGGAATCGCCGGGGTGTGGCCTGTTTTCATGGCGACCAGGACGCTCTGAATGCCCCATGGCGAGCTGAGCCGAGGGAGTCTGCGTACGCCCGCCCATCTGTCTAGCCCGACGGCACTCTTTTTTCCTTTTCCGGTCCCTGCCGCGGGTCGGTTCCTTCGAGAAGTGCGAGGTGTCGGTAACTCTGGACTAGCGCCCTGGTGGGGCCCAAGCCGGGCGTGGCGCCCGGGGGTGGAGCCTGCGTCGCCCGGAGCCCTAGGACTACTGCCCGGGAAGGATCTCCCGACACCGACAGTGGGCGGACGTGCCTCTACTGGGACCTTGCAACCCTGGTAACCTATCATTATGTGCTGGCTTCTTGGCCCTCATCCTAAAAAAGTGCCCACGACTGGCGCAGGGCAACCCTTGGATTTCCAATGGTTTGAGGAATGTGTTTAGAATCTGTGCTTCGGTTCTGGCTTTTCCGTTTGGAGTTTGTTTCGTGGCCGACTTGATGTCGGCCTGTTGAGGGTGCTCAGTAATGTGCTCATAAGAGCTAGCACTTTTGATCGCTTATTATGTGCCGGGCACTGTATTAAACACATGTATTTCTTAGTTTAATCTTCACGCTAAACCTGTAAGGTAGGTACTGTTAGTAAGGTGGTGAGGTTAGATGACCAGTTAGTAGTAGAGCCAAACTTCAGTCTGGTTCCTGAATCACGATGCCGTAAATGGGTCAAAGAAAGCCACAAATCTTTTTAAGATTTTATTTACTGGATAGCAGCGTTATGATTATACTCACGACACATTAGGTTGCAGTCTATAAGGAAACTAAGTTAAGTCCCCGGAACAAACAAAACGTAACCAGTGTCCACAAATAAAAGATCAGTAACTAAAAGGAGGAATTATATACATCAAGAACAATCTCCTAAGGACTGTGATTCCTTCAAGGAAAAACCCGGTTCCAATCCACTTAGCCTCGGTTCTGAACATATGATTTCCCCAAACTCAGTTTTCACAAATTCTGAAGTGAGCCTGGGAAAAGTAATCCCAGTTGGGTAACTCTGTGTTATTGTGTTCAGAACTACCCCTTCACAATTCAGAATTAGAGATGTTTTCCCTGTTTGAAATGAGTTTGCATTTGTCCATCTTAACACCTGGTCTTTAGAGCTGCCCTTATCTATTTTGTCTGTGTCCCTCTATTACTAGGCTACTTCTGTGATAATATAATAGGCGGAATGTCTAAAAGCAGCAACTGTTCAGATCTGAAGGTCTGTGGGAGCCCGCCTACTAAAGCAATTGTTTGTCAGCAACACTAATTGATTTGGAGGGCAAGCAGTAGGATTATTGCACGTTCTGACCAACTCAGATCCAAAGGACAACACTCCAAAAGAATTAGGAGTGTCTGGAATGTCAACTGGTTGGAATTCTCCTTGTAAAGGAGAAAGGATTCTGATTGTGCCTTCTCTGAACTGGCCCTGGAGGTTACCTTTAGGAGGTGACACCCAATTTTCATCTTCTGTAGAGGGACTCCATGTAGCAGGAAGCCACCTTGGTTTCCCAGTGCAGTTAGCTGACAGAGAGAAAGCTGTTTGGGGTGACTGCCCCAAGTGGTTGTCCAGATCTATAGCAACACCTGGAATAGAATAGTGACCAGTAGGGTGCTGGTTCCTTTTGCTGTTTTTGACATCAATTTCTCTTTTTTTCCTTAACTGTTTATCATTAGCTTCTTTTCTAGATATTTTATGAGTGTTTTCATTAGTACTTGAGCTGATGTGTTGAATATGACTACAGGTAGTACCAAGTATGCCCATCTCATTAGAAAGTACAGTTTCCTGTTCATCCAAAATGCATTTCTCATCATTTCTATTGTGATTGTCAGGATCTGCCTGAAATGCAGAGGAATTTAAAGTAGGATACACTGTTGTGTGTGTTTGCTTTTCCACTATCAGATTATAATCAGGTGCAGAAGAGAGTTGCTTCAGTGAATTTGCAGCTGTGCTCTGATATTTGGCAAGATTTTGTTTTGACCTGTTCGAACAGAATTCATTATGCTCATCCTTCAATTTATATTGTCCCCAGACCCCTCTTTTAATCTTCTTAAAGCCTAGGTGGAATATTTCTAGAACATTTAAGAAAAGTGAAACAATGGCTATGGATTGCATAAATAATAGGAATATTGTCTTTTCTGTTGGTCGTGAGACAAAACAATCAATTATATTTGGACACGGGTAGCCGTGGCATTTAAATAGAGGCTCTAAATGAAATCCATATAAAAGGTACTGTCCAATCATGAACCCAACTTCAACTACAGCGCGAACAAAAATGTGTATCACATAAGTGCAAAGCAAGGTTCCCCTGAGTGGAGCTTTATTAAGTTTCCTTTGCTCCAGCTGACAAAGTTCTTGCTCCAATTTCCTCCGATCCCCAGACATTTCAAACTCTACTCCCTCTAGTTCTCCTCTCAATTGACCTTTCTCCATCTGCCTCTCTTTCTCCAGAACTCTCAGTCGGTACAAAGCATGGCCCATGTAGACCAGGGATGGTGAAGACACAAAAATCACCTGCAGAACCCAGTATCTAATGAGGGAGATAGGAAAAGCCTGGTCATAGCACACATTTCTGCAGCCAGGCTGTTCTGTGTTACAGATGAAGCCAGACTGCTCATCATTCCAGACATTTTCAGCTGCTACACCCAGAACAAGCATACGAAATATGAACAGGGTGGTGAGCCAGATCTTTCCAATCATGGTGGAGTGGATGTGAACTTCCTCCAGAATGCCTCCAAGGAAATTCCAGTCCCCCATGTTTACTTAGTCCGCCACCTTAGCTCTGAACCCCATCAACTGGGAGGCAGATAAAGTCTTCCATTCTGACGGCATGCTATTCCTTAAAGCAAACCTATGGCCAAAATATAAACAAAGCATCACTCTATCCATGTGCTGGTGGTTTTACTTTTTCCCTAGAGTTGTGATAATCTGTTACCAAGAATATATTTCAGATATCAGGAATTTAAATTCACTTATGTTTAGACCTTATAATGCAATGAAGAAAAAAACACATGATACTGAGGAGGGGTGTATATAATCTCTATGAAGAGCAGCACTGTAGGACTCCTTATAAGAAAGGAAACAAACTTCTTATCTGAAGTTTGTTTTATTTTTGTAAACTCAGAGCTTTTGGAGAGGTTCCTAAAACTACTGATTTGATCTTACAGATCTGTTAAGATTATTTTATACAAAAGTTATAACCAAAGTCAGTGATTTTAAAATCTCATTTATACACAAAGGAAAATGTGTTTCATTTCACAATTAAGAAAGATACAGCATTTAATGAAATCAGAGGAAACAGATCTGGATCTTGCTACAGGAATTTAGTTATTTTAAATCCACATTTAAGTGCCTAAATTCTGGTTTCTTGATGGCAGTTTTTGAACATTTTCAGAAATCATTTCAGTAGTATATTTATGAATATTCACAGAATCCATATTATACTTTGCTATGAAAAGTACTATGAATTTTTATCATCTTAAAGTTAACTCCAAAAATTCTCAACTATTTTGTACTACCAGGATGTTATTAGATATTACTTGAAGTAAACGGAACATTGGTGTGGTGATGGTATTATAGAAATTTTCATTAACCTACTTAAGGCATGTAGCTTGCTTTTGTGGCAGGAACAAGAAGACAAGTTATAATTTACAGGCGTGGATTATCAGCCAGTAGGTTTTATATTAAGGTCAGTATCCTAGAATATGTAAGAGGAAATATATTCCAAAGGAAAGAAAAAAGAATGAATATTTTCATCCACTTTCACTTAAAATATAAATGTATGTCTTATATCGCTTACAGAAAGGGAAATGTTACACAATCATACAACATACTGGGATACTATAGCTACAAGATACGGTCATCACAAAAATCCTACGACGTAGGTATGTTGCTTCCCTATTTTATAGTGAGGAAACTGAGGCTCACCTTAGATTATCCAAAGTCACAGCTAAAACTGGAATTCAAATTCAATCAATGTAACTCTAAAGTCAGCTCTTAACTCTTTTTATGAAACTGTTATTTTTTTCTCTTTCAGCATATTTTAAAAATTTGCATGAAAGAGACATTAAGAAAAGTCATCTGTTTTCTCCTAAAAGTTTAATTATTTAAATAGTGATAGTTTTGACTTTTTAAATAACTGGTTGGAACCTTTTTGAAAGCTTTATGCAATTAAAAAAGACTCGGAAAAGCATCAACCTTCTAAAATGTAGTTGAATCCCTAAGATAGAATTTATATTTACGTTAACAATAATATACTCTTTGCCCCTACAACTCAAAGCAGTTTAAAGTGTAAGCTGATATTATTCATAATAATAACCATAACTTGAAAACATCCAAAATAATTATCAATACAAGAAAGACTATTTCACATAATAAATAATAGTACATCCACAGTGTGGTACTATGCTAACAGTAGAAATGGTAATTATATATTAATATAAAAAGGCATTTGATAAATTGTTTCAGTGATATTCAGGTATAAAATAGAATACTATGGCCTCATCATTGTAAATGAATTTAAATGTAGAGATGCATACAAGGATATTCATCAAAATGTTAACTGTTATTTCTCAGTAGTATGAGTACAACTGACTTGATTTTTTATAAATATTTTTTTTACCATGAGCACTTCACCTTTTCTAATCACAAAAAGAAATAAAAGGTGGGGTTTTTTTCCTTAAAGGGCATTTCCTGAAAGAAGGAGCAGTATTATTTCACTACAGATCTTAGGTTCTAAAGCTTTTATAGCAAATGACATGAATACTAGTATGCATAGATACAGAACTATAGAATTCAAAAGTAAAAGATAAAAACATTTCAAATGGTTCTTGATTAGCTAAAAGAGATTAACACAAACCTTTCGCAGTTCAATCTGAAGCAAATCATTCTTAGAAGTTATACCACAGCCATTTTCAGCTCGTTCTCTGAATTTTTCCCTTTGCAGGTGTAGAGCAGATTCACTTCTGTTTAGAGCAGTGGATGAGTCAGCCACCAGCTAAAATCCATTTCCCTTTGAACTCATTCTTGCTTCTAACACAGGCTGTCCAGTAGAACTCTTTGCAACCATGATGAAATAGACTCTGTGTGCTGTCCAATAAAGTAGCCCCTAGCCACATGTAGCTTTTGAGGTCTGGCAGTGTGGCTTGTGTAAGCTACCTGTGCCTAGTGACTACTTTATTGAACAGTACAGATAAGAATACTTACAGTATTTCCAATAACCCATCACAGTTTAGAAGACTAAAGTTATGAAACCCAAATTAAGCTGAATTCAGACATACCAATTCAGGGATATCAAATTTAAAACACCGGATGTTGTATGCTTTTTTTAAAAAAAAATTTAATATATCTTTATTGATTTCAGAGAAAGGAAGGGAGAGAGAGAGAGAGAGATAGAAACATCAATGATGACAGAGTCATTGATCGGCTGCCTCCTGCACGTCCCTGCTGGGAATCGAGCCCGAAAGCTGGGCATGTGCCCTGACCAGGAATCAAACCGATATCTCCTGGATCAAAGGTCAATGCTCAACCACTGAGCCACCGGGGCAGGGCTTTTTTTATGGTAATTTTGTCTTCTGGGGAACTTAGTAAGATAGATAATCACTATTTTTGATCATGTGGACAATGTTTCTAGTACCAAAATATCTTTTTGACCAGATAAAAACTATTTAGTCATCAGTATTAATAATCAATGAGTCATGTCCGATTTCATAGTTCAGTGAATCCTGTTGCTATCCGGTTTTCTATTATTAACAACTACACTGCCCTATAGGTCATTAAAGTTCTCTCCTCAGAGCTAGTGACCTGGTGTATTCACCATGGCAGATGAATATTTCTCTGAATTTGTCCCTTTGGCAGTGTAGAGCAGATTCAGTGCAATTCAGTACAGTGAGTAGAGTTAGCCATAAGCTAAAATACATTTCTTTTTCTGCTCATCCTGAATAGAAAAAGGTCTGGAATACACACCCAGCTGTTGACATGGTCACCACCAGGGAAAAAAGCAGTATGAGGGGTGAGAAAATAAAGGGGGAGTACCTTTTTAAGTTCTTGTTCAAATCTTTGTTTACCCAAGAACATACTCGTATTCTCATACTCAAATAGTAAAAAAAAAAAATTTTAAACAAATCCCAGATCAGCTTTTCTCAAGATGCTTAAATACTTTTCTCACTGTATTAAGTGTGTGTGCTCCTTTCAGAATACAGCAGCATGTTTGGGTGGGTGTGTATAAGTAAAATATGTCAGTAATGAAAGGAGAGAAAAATATATTTCCTACTATGTTCAGACAACCTAAAACTTTTGGGAAAAGAATGGCCAACAATCTGGGTTCTCTACAGGAAAATGACACAGGCATCTCAGCTTTCAGACATTTTTACCTTCTGTAAGTAAATCCCACTCACTTCTAGGAGAGCCACTAGCCACGTGAAGGATGAGACTCTTACCATGGATGAGAGGCCAGAGCCAGGTGCATAGTGTGCACTGCAAAGCCAGTTCCAGGTTCCTTGGGGTCCTAGGCAGGCTATGAGAATCTGAAACTAGCAGTCCGGAGAATTGCATCTTTTCCTGTAAGGTATTTCTACCATCCCTGGTGCACCCACAGAAATGTTTATTGCTATACCGCCATGATACTCTTAACTTTCAGTATTGGGGGGATACAGCATTGTTAGACCAGTAGGGGAGGAGAGTATGGGCTTTTAAGTCATTACCAATCTTTAAGTTGTGGCCCCTCTTAGACAAGTTACTTGATTTTTTAAAGAGTTTCCATGTCCTCTCTAAGGTGCAGAGCAATAGCCACCTTTATGGGTTCTTAAAAAGATTAGCAATAATGTACATAAAACACCTCAGTGATCTATCTACTGGAACAGTGATTGAAAATGATTATCAGTAATCTGGCACAGGTATGAAAAGTTTTTATTAACAGCATAGTACAGTATTTGTGATTCTAGCAAGCCATCTCTGTAATACATCCTCGAAGAGGAACAGGCCTCTTTTAGAGGATGCAGGCATGCACACCCTGTGCATGGGAAAGACCCAGCTTCTGGTCTTTACTTCCCTTTTCTCTCTCCCTCGCCCCTCCCCGTGTATTTAGAGGCCCCTTCCTTAAAACCTAAGACCTTTTCTTAAAAGTCTTTGCAACTGATGACTTCAATGGTGTTTTGCTTTCTTTTAGAATTGCTAGCATTTGCTGGGACTTCTCTGTTTCTTCATAGAGTTCTCCAATTTTTCCCCCCACTGGCTCTGTTTATTAATTGGTTTCTATTAGGGACGGGTCAGTTTGCTGGGGATAGGAAAATGTTGAAAAACACAGCAAATAAGACACAAGCTAAATAAGCTGCAATTGCCATCCAAAACCGTGGATCTTTCAGCAGTGTCTTATCAAAGCAGCTAAACACAGTGTAACCAATGGACATTCCAGCAAATCCACCTGCGATGTGAGCTGCAAAAGACACCTTGGGAGAAAAGGGGGAAAATGGAAGTAAGTGAAAAAATGCTAATTACATATTTCCGTTGCCTCTCTTGTATTAAACAACACACACCATCACCGCCACACAAGAGTCTGTAAAGTCTGAAGAACAAGGAGCTCAAGCAAGAGACACAAGACGCCATGTGCACAGAGAGATGTTCTAAAGGATGCAGAGCTAAAAACACCATTTCACCAGCTCTGAGTACACAAGACAGAGCCACTGTTTGTCATTCTTCTTCTTCGTCATCTAATTTGGGGTGGTTCTGTGTAGAACCGACCAAGGCGGCAGAGCCGAGTTGCACGAGGGATCTCTAAAGGAGCATAACCTGATCTCACATAAGTGAAATGTCAGGATTAAAACACAGAGGCTACCAAAGTCAAAGGCTAATTCCAACAAAATGAGATCTTTGTAAGTTTTCTTTATATTGTAAATTCATCTGGACCCAAATTTTCATTGCTGATTTCCAATCTGCTTTTTTATCCTCTGCGGACAGTGCAATCCCTTCTCTCCTGTCCTGGCAGGCACAGAGAAGTAGAACCCAGTGGTCAGGGCAGGGAGAGTTAAGTGAAAAGGACAATCCAAGTCTGATATTTTTTCAGGATTTTCTTCCAGATGGAAATTTGCCCTAAATGACAGAATTGTTGCCCTTATTTGATGACCCTTTTTAGGTACTGATATGATAGGTAAACAAATTTTCATTAAAAAAATAATAAGCCATACTCACCGGTGACCCGTTTGCTGGGACAAAGAACCTTCTGTAGAGAGCAAATCCCACATCCGATCCAACTAGAAGGAAAGACAACCTGGTGAAGTGCCAAGGTCTCCACAACAGTGCACCGAATGCTTTGGTTTCCCCCTAATAATGGTAGCAGCTAGCATTTATTGAGACTTATTCCGTGCCGGGTGCTGTTCACAGAGCTTTATATGATTAACCTTGTATCATTAATCCTCACAATGACCCTATGAAATTGGTACTATCATTATCCCATTTTTGCAGATGTATTCATCCAACAAGTACTGATTGATTGTCTTCTAGGGGCCAGGCACTAGTCTAGGTGGTAGACATGCTGCAGTGAGCAGAGCAGATAGCCCTGTCTGGTGGACCTGAGGGAGGCAAGCAGACAAGGAGAGCATACAGTGTGTCAAGTGGTGCTAAGTGCTGTGGAGACGTACAAAGGGAGGAAGGAGAACTGGGACCGCGGGGAGCAGGCTGTGACTTTTTAATAGAGTCAGGGAGGATCTCACTGAACATAAGACATTTGATGGAGATAAGGGAGCAAGCCATGCTGACCTCTGAAATAAGAGCCTGCCAGGCAGAGGGAAAAGCAAATGCAATGTCCCTACGGCAGGAGTGTGCCTGGTGTGCTTAAGGAATACTAAAGCAGTTGATATGGCTAGGTAGGTGGTTTTCAAAGTGTGGTGTGTGTGTCGTGTGCCGCCCTCCCCCCCCCCCCCCAAAGGCCACATTCTCCAGTGGAACAGTGAGAGCCAGAATTTAGACATTTTTCAATTAAGTCAGATCTGTGCTACAAAAGGAGCCTCCGGGTTTCTTGGCCCAGGACGCCGCCCTGCATGCGCAGCACTTGGAAACATCTCATGCAGCTGTCCCGGTCAACACCCACCCCCAAGTCCCTGTGCTCGAATTAGTGAGCCACTGTGTCCTGGCAATGGAAAGACCCAGTCCTTGCCTTTGGGGAAATAGCTTCAATACTGTATCGACGTTCGAATCACTAGACAGGAATTGTGGAAGTACTCAATATTAATTCAATTGTAAATGATTATTACACAAAGTTCTGGATAAATGTGGCCGTATGGTACTTTCAGTCATTTGCATTTCCCGAGCCAGTGTAAATAACACTGAGAGATGGGACTAGGAAATGTAAGAAAAGCCCTGCCGGCGACTAGGGCTGACTTCCTGGAAACAGTTACTCTGGTCTAGCCTTCCAGGGTAGGAGGCCTCTCAAGCAGTCTTTGTAACCCTTAGCAAGTCAGTGTCTCCATTCCATTTCTCTCTTATCTTGCCCCCTCTACCCACCTCTGTCTGGCTCCTTTTGCTTTCTGGGGGAGTTTGCTTCTAAACTGCAGTCTGTAAACTGAGACATGTTTTCCCACCTGAAAAGAAGCCTTTATTCCAATAAACTGAATCATTATTGTCACTAAAAATTTGACACTCATATTAAGAGAGTTGCCTTTATATGGATTCTTTTTTTTTTTAATGATGAAAATGTGAAATTTCCTTAACATTTTCTAAAGGGAAGCTCACTTGCTTTGTCAGAAAACACATCCAACAAATAATGCTTTAATGAAGGAAGGTGCTTAAGGCCAATTGTCCTCCACAATTAAGAAGAATTTTTAGTCCTGGCCAGGTAGGTCAGTTGGTTCGAGCATCGTCCCTATACACCAAGGTTGCAGGTTTCATCCTCAGTCAGAGCACATACAAGAATCAACCAATGAAAGCATAAATAAATGGAAAAACAAATTGATGTTTCTCTCTCTCAAATCAATAAATAAAAATTTTTTTAAAGAATCATTTTTACCATTAAAACATATACACACACACACACATTTTCCAAAGGAAATGCATTTAAAATTAAAATATACCTGTATTAATCTGGTATGTGTTGTAACTTTTCTACTTTCCAATAGTAGGTAAAGCAGGCCAAAGAACTTTTAGAAATGATTTGTGCAGGGAAGTGGGGATGGTTAACAGTGGGGTGTCCTACCTCTATTTGTGGGACATAATAAAAGCACATCATTCAATGACTGTCGGTTACCTCAAGAATGATACGTTACATAAACTACCTTTGGAGAAGCCCTGTGCATGAGGAAAGGGTTTTTACTCCAACACTGAATTCAAAAAGAGTATCAAAATGAGTCCCCGTCAGAAGTTTAAAGCTTATTTTATAAAAGTCACTCATAATTACCCAAAAGAAGCAGATCGAAGACCCAGATAACTTGTGTAACAACATTTTTCGGTCAAAGGACTTGTCCCTTGGTTGTAGGTGTGACTCTTAACTCAGGCGGCACCTCGGTTCCCACAGCAACTCTCCTAACTCCCTCCCAGCACAGCTCTCCTGTCTGTGCGGACAACTTTCCCTCTCCTCTTGGATTTCTTCTGGAGAGAAAAAAAGTAGAGTATGGTATAGACTATAAACAACTCACTTATTTTCTCAGCATGAAACGTTTTTTCTACAGTTAAACTGTTCATAAACTAAATTTAGTCTCTTTCTTCAGAGGTGGTTGTCCCTGTCCCTACAGTGTAGATAGATAATTGAACTCTTGATACCAATTAGCAGAATCATTTTTTCTTACCATGTGGACAGCCAAAATCTTTGGCTTGCTCAAGTGTCACCTCTGTCCTGGCCCTCAAGTCTGACCCCACAGTTGGACCCCAACATCTGCCCTTCTCTCTACACCCTATGAGCAGACACAGCTCCGGCTGGATCAGCTCTGGAAACACAGTAACCGGCCCTGCCTTTGCTCTTATTTTTGTAGACAAAAAAAGGGGATTCTATGGAATGTAACCTCACAGGGTGATCTGACCGTAAATTCCTAACTGTACAGATCACCGTGGGTAGTCATGACCCAGGCCTAAAACTTCTTTAGTGAAAGGTTTTAAGTCTGATGAAATATTTCCGAGTTTTTTTGTCCATTGTTTTTGTACATCTGGGTTA
This sequence comes from Miniopterus schreibersii, assembly GCF_964146895.1. Classification (NCBI taxonomy): domain Eukaryota; kingdom Metazoa; phylum Chordata; class Mammalia; order Chiroptera; family Miniopteridae; genus Miniopterus; species Miniopterus schreibersii. The sequence continues at coordinate 22,354,936 of NC_138109.1, forward strand.
ACACACCTTTGAAATGCCAGAATACCCCAGAAAGGGGTGTTAGCCCTCAGAGAGCACAGTCTTGCTAACTATCATGTAACCCAATCCCCGCCTTACTTTCTTCAATCTTCCTTACTTTCCCTCCTTAATTTCAACTGCATAAGAGAAGCTGCAAAACTGTTTTTTTCCAGAGCATTTGAAATCTTGCTTCCCAGCATATGTCATCAGTTGGGCTCAAATAAACTCATGAAAATTCTCTACAGGTTTAGACATTCTTACATAGGCATTTTGGAATCTACACTGACTTTCAGACTCTGCTAAAATCCCACCTCCTGTCCAGGTTGAACACTCTTTCTAAAATTCCTTTAGCATGTAATTCTCTGCTGTAATTATTGGAGCTGTCAAAAGCCATATTAGTCATCCCCCTAGTCCCTGAACTTTCAGTTCCTTTCCTCCACTCTCATTATCAGTCCTCAACCACTACTCCATGCTTATATCCTAGATCAGGTTTTTTTTTAATCTGGAAATTTAGAAATTGAGGAATGAAATAGATCTCAGTGGTTTTCAAGCTTTCCGTTTTCAGAAAAAAATATATAGAGAATCTAGTGTATGAACAAGAAAAATCAGTATATAAAACAAATGAAGCTAGTCTACTCTTTTGACTTCCTTCACTGCAAAAAGAAACTAAAAGCAAAAACACGTTACTGCAGCACCTCTAAGAACCACCCATGAGGTGTCTGTGAAAACCCCACCTTTTATACCTTTTTGCTTAGGGCTAAGGAGCTGACAATTTTCTGACTCTAAGCTAACTGTCATCCTACATGTTAGTGTGTAGGAAATGGGAGAAGATCTTCTGAAGGATGAATGGATAAAATTGAAGGTGGGAAGTGTTCACAAAACAAACTTACTTATAAAGATGATGACCAGCAGTCTGACAATTCCCAAGGCAGGAATCATTTCTCGAAAATTCTTGCAAAGAGATAGATAATAATAAGTTAAGCTCTTTATTGGCAAATGAAACCTCAGCTGTATTCCCTCTTCATCTTTTTCATTTAGAATAAAGTTTGTGTGTCAAATATTTGCAAAACAAAGAACTGGTATAATAGTCCAGTTTTCAAATGTATTTGGGAAGCACAACTCTGGTGCACTTTGAAGAACAAAATTGAAACATGACATTTAACTCCATGATATAAACTAGACACAATTTTATTATCAGGAAATGATCTAAATATAAGTAATATAAAATCAACATTTAACATGAGATGATAGATGATAGATAGATGATACATAGATAGATAGATAGATAGATGATAGATAGATAGATAGATAGATAGATAGATAGATAGATAGATAGATGACGATAGATAGATAGATAGATAGATAGATAGATAGATAGATAGATAGATAGATAGATAGATAGATATAGATAGATGATAGATAGATAGATAGATAGATAGATAGATAGACAGATAGATAGATGATAGACAGATGATAGATAGATAGATAGATAGATGATAGATAGATGATAGATGATAGATAGATAGATAGATAGATAGATAGATAGATAGATAGATAGATAGATGATAGATAGATGATAGATAGATAGATGATAGATGACAAAGATGCTGTCAAACTAAGTCTGATGAAATATGTCCAGGTTTTTATGGTTGATATTTATTTGCTACATCTTTATTTCCTTTCCAAATAGGAGTTAGGAAAGAACTAAAATTTGAGTATACCTTATTTTTTTGACATAATTTCAAAAAAATTTTAAATGTTGGTCAGAAAAACCACACCTCAGTCCAGCTTGGTAACCTCGTGTTACCAGAGAGCGAAGCCAGGAGGACACTGCCACGCTCATTTAGCGAGCACATCCCATTCCCTTTCAAGTTACTCTCTTCCCAAAGAGCAAAGATGCTGGAATAGCCCTGCTTGTTCTAAGAAAATTATTTTCAATCTGTTGTAGCCACGACTTACAGTAAGAAATAATTTACATAACAATCCAGTACACACACAAATCAAACAGTACTTATTACAACTGAATTTTTTTTTCACTTTTTTCTTTTTGCTTAGTTTTTCACAACCCTTAAGCCGAGTTCACAACCACTAATGGATTGAAATCCAAAGTTTGAAAAACATTTTTCTAAATGACTTCTATTTTTGAAACAGTTTTATAATTGCTTCATATTTTTCTTCCTACAGTATTTTTAAAGTACAGATATATAAATAAGTATAAATAAAATATAAATACTTATATTTTAAAGTATACCTACATGGTTAAAGGGTTAAGAACTAGACAGGATTTTAGCCTGTCTTTAAAAGTGGTTGACATTCTCACATACTATATCATGGAAATGTAAAACAGTATGCAAACTTTGGAGGACGATTTAGCATTGAAATCCACTTCTAGGAAATTATCCTACAAAAAAACCACACAAACGCAGACAGATAAATGTAAAAGAACATTCTTTACATTTACAAAGCACTATATGTAAATGTGAAAAGCTGGAATCACCCCACATTTCTTTCAGTGAAAGATGACAGAAGTCAGGATACTGCTCTACAGAGGGTGCTGTGGAGCACTTGCAAAGACGGAGGCGGATTTATGTTGCTGCCAGGGGTAGATGGTCAGGATACTCGGTTAAGATGCAGAGCACTATAAGGGTGGTTCCATTTTTGTAATATTAATACTACAGGATTTTGAATACATATAAAAGAAGATCTGAAAGGATGTATATCAAACTGTTAACATACTGTATTGGGGATTTTGACTTTCTACTTTTCAATTTAAAATTTTATTCAGTATTCATTACTTTTGAGATCGGGGGGGGGAAGATAAAATATGAAAGGAAAACTGGTGATCAAAAGGAAGATGAGTGCTCAGTAAATATTGATAAATGAAGATTCCCTATACCAAATACCAGTTATTATCTTTAAAAAAAAAGGTTTATAGATTCCATTCCCAAAGTTCTTACCACCAGAACATTCATAAAATAGCCTCCCATCAGAGCATAGACTCCTCCTGAAGCACCCACAAGATATTTGAGTGGGTCAAAGATGGAGCTGGCAAGGGATCCTAAAGAAATAAAACACAAAGGATCAGACCTTACTATAAGAATCATGAAAGATAAATCTTTCTAATCTAAGGTAAAAGTCTGGGCCATTCTCATATTAACAAACAACATATTCACTTTGTCCCTTCCATACAATAAAATTATAGCTATGTGGGCTAACTACCTCAATTTTTCTGAAACATTGACTGAATGTTCACTATGAAGACAGTATAAGTGATAAAAGCACAGACTCTGCAGCCAGAATTACCAGCTGTGTGACTTGAGCAAGTTTCTTAACCTCTATGTGCCTTAGTTTTCCTACTTAGAAAATGGGGTATTAATGAGTTGTCAGGAGAAGTAAATGAGTTGATATGTGCATCATGCTTAGAACACTGCCTGACATGTATTATATACTTATTTCAAAACATTCTACATGTTTAGCCCAAACTATCAAAATACCTGAGACATGCAAACACTTGATTATCTTATCTAATGGCTAGCATTTTCATAGAATCAAGATGTGGCCTCCGAATCCTCCTCAACATACCATTCCATCAGATTAACCAAGCAAGATGAAATCTATTTGCTAACCCAATCTTGGAGTGCCTAAACCAAAAAAAGGCTTTAAGACCACCTCGTGCAAACTCTAAGATATTATCTCTACTTAATTCTATTATTTGGTTTCTTGCTTTTGAGGCCTCCCTTCATTCCTTAGGATACAGTATAATAGCTACTCTGTCTGACTTAGGAATCTTACAAATGGATGAGCAATCATAAAATGCATAATATAACAACTATGATTTTTTTTTAATTCTCACATGAGGATATGTTTATTGACTTTAGAGAGAGAAAGAGAAACATCAATGTGAGAGAGAGAAATCAGTTGGTTGCCTCCCATACGTGCCCCAACCCGGGATGGAACCTGCAACCTAGGTATGTGCCCTGACTGAGAAGCGAACCTCAACCTTTTGGTGTACGTATGGGCCAATGCTCCAACCAACTGAGTCACCCAGCCAGGGATGGTTTTTTTTAATGTAATAAATTTGCTGTGGAAACACCTAGAAAGGAATGACTTTCTCAGCAGAGAGGTGGAGGCCCTGCTATTCTGAGAAGAAGGAGATGGCTTTTTCATTAAACGCTGAAGGATCTTTAAAATCTGGACCGGGAAAACAGAGAAGGTATTAGGGATGTAGGAACCAGGAAAAGCAAAGACATAGAAACAAAGGTGCACAGGTGACTAGATCCAGCCATTCTAGTCAAATGGAACCATACAATATTTACCCAAGAGAAATTAAAACATTTGTCTACACAAAGACTTGCACACAAATGTTCATAGTAGCTTCATTTGTGATAGCCCCAAACTGGAAACAACCCAGGTGTCCATCAGCAGGAGAATGGATAAACAAATTGAGCTATAGCCATACAATGAAATACTGCTCAGCAATAAAAAGCAATCAGCTATTGAGATGCACAATTACATGAACAAATCTCAAAATAATTATGCTGAGTGACAGAAGTCAGACAAAAAGTAGCACATACTCTAAGATTCCATTTATATAAACTAAAAGTTACAAATGCCAGAGGAAGTGGGGAAGAGTAGGAAGAGGCAAGAGGATGGGATCCCCAAGGGGCACAGTAAACTGTTAGGGAGTGATGGATACGTCCCCCAGTGGAACAAAACGGAGAACCCAGAAACAGTCGCTCACGACAGCCAGCTGATTTTTGACAAAGGCACAAAAGCAATTCACCGAAGGAAGAACAGTCTCTTCAACAGATTGTTCTGGAGTAACTGGATATCCTTAGGCAAATAAACAAAAAGAACCTCAATCTAAACCTCACACTTTATATAAAAATTAACCAACTCAAATGGATCACATATTTAAATGTAAAACATAAGCTATAACTTTAGCCCTGGCCAATTTGGCTCAGTGGTTAGAGTGTCAGCCTGCGGACTGAAGGGTCCCAGGTTCATTCCAGCCAAGGGCACGTACCTCGGTCACAGGCTCCATCCCTGGCCTGTTTGGGGAGCATGCGGGAGGCAACCAATCGGCACATCGATGTTTCTCTCTCTCTCTCTCTCCCTCTCTCCCTCTCTCCCTCTCCCCAACTCCCCCCCCACTCTGAAAAAGCAATGGAAAAAATATCCTCAGGTGAGGATAAAATAAAATAACTATAACTTTAGAAGATAACATAGAAGAAAACATTTAAGACATAGGGCTCAGTAAAGAGTTCTTAGATATAACACCAAAAGCAAGATTCATAAAACCAAAAAATTGATAAATTGGACTGCATCAAAATTAAAAACTTTTGCACTGTGAAAGACCCTGTTAAGACAATGAAAAGGCAAGCTACAGACTGAGAGAAATTATCTGTAAACTACATATTCAATAAAGGACTAGGATCTAGAATATATAAGGAACTCTAAAAAGTCAACAGGAAAAAATATCTAAATAGAAAATAGGCAAAAGACATGAACAGACAATTTCACTGAAGAGGAGATATGGATGGCACATAAGTACAGGAAAAGATGTTCAACATTGTTAGCCACTAGAGAAACACTAATTAAAACCATGATGAGATATCACTGCAGACGTACGAGCACAACTAAAATAAAAAATAGTGACAGCACTGAATGCTGGTAAGAATGTGGAAAACTGAATCACTTACACAATACTGGGAGGAAGGTAAAATGGAACAGCCATTCTGGAAAACATTTTGGCTGATTTTTACAAAACTAAATCTACAACTGCCATGCAACCCAGCATCTGTGCTCTTGAACATTTATCCTAGAGAAATGAAAGGCCTGTTCACAAAACTCTACCTATGTTCACAAAAACCTGTACGCGAATGTTTATAGCGACTTTATTGTAACAACCCAAAACTGGAAACAACCCAGATACCCTCCAGTGACTGAAGGGTGGATGGTACAACCATACCATGTACTACTATTCAGCAATAAAAATGAACTGTTAATACATGCAACAACCTGTGTGAATCACCAGAGAATCACCCTGAGTGAAGGCAATCCCAAAAGGCTGTCTACTGTATTCTTCCATTTATATAACATTCTTGAAGTGAGAAAATTATTCAGGGAAGGGCAAACGTAGGTTTAGTTGTGCGTACATGAAACAGTTTACTCTTGTTTATTATTTATTACTTATTGTATTATTGTTTTACAGCTGCAGGCCTACTTTTGCCCACCTCTGTAGAAATAAAGAACAGATTACTGGTTGCCAGGGATAAAGAAGAGTGTCAGGAGAGAGGGAAGAGAGTATAGTTTATGGTATTGGAAATGTTTTGTACCATGACTCTTATCAGTGCTGATATCCTGATGGTGGTGCTGTACTATAGTTTTGCAAGCTGTTACCATTCAGGGTAGCTGGTTAAATGGGACATGACACCTCTAAGTATTTATTTCTTACAACTAAAGTATGAATCTGTAATTATATCAAAATAAAAAGTTTGTTTTTAAATTTTTCCAACAAATAAATAATGGATGAATGGAAGTTCTATTTTCTGCTCGCACCATAATGAATCATCATAGGCACACACAATTTTAGAGCTCACTGCTGTAGGCTGCTAGTACCTATTCAGTCTTTAGACCCCTTTAACTATTCTCCATTCTTCTGAAGTTATTTTTCTTAAATGCAGATTTGATGGTTACTTACCAAAATCTTTACTCTGACACATAAGGGCCTTCATGGTCTGGCTTTAGGCCTTTACCCGTGTATGCACCTGGCTCACCAAATTACTCGCAGTTTCCAGCTGTGCAAGACCCTGCCTGACTGCGCTGTACCTGACGATAGTCAGTGATTTATTTCTGTGTGCTTACCTTGTCTCTAATATCTCTAATTGTCTCCAATGTTTATCAGGTTTCCTAGCACATGTTTGGAGTACAATGCATCTTAAACAAGAAGCCCATTATCAAAGTTTATTACCTTTGTTTTGTTTATTACCTCCTGGGAGTCCAGAGGTGTTGATTTCAAGCAGCCCTCAGAACAAGAACACTAACCTGCAATCACTCCTGCCAGGTACACCAGGCCCACTCGGAGGCCTTTGTGGACCATTTCCAAGGGAATACCCAAAGCGAGCTGCATAATCAGATTCCCCACGATGTGCTGAACTCTGCAGAGACAAACACATTTGTCAAATATTATAACTGACCCAGGCAGTTATTTCATTGGGAGATTAATAGTCATTGAGGCGTTATTTCTAGTTAAGGACTTGCTTAACTCCAATTCCATTTTCTAATTTTTTTAGCAGGTAAGGCATTTTAGAAGTATACATTTATTTTATAAGTTCTGTTTTATAACAATTACTGATAACATCGAGAGCAATGAGGCCGGCCTAAGGAACATGAACTTGAAATTAGGTTTAGATGATAATTGCCAACTTATGTCAGCGTTAGCATCTGATTTTAACTTGCACAGTATTAAGAAAATCTTAATTCACTCATATAGACTTTAAATTTCAGTAGGTTCTTAAACAACTTGTCTTGCAACCTCAGAATATTCTTTAATAAAACAAAGATGGCAAGAGGAACCTCATTCCCAGGTCTACCTTAAAAAGTATTTTTAAAAATCTTACTAGAATGGAGGGGGGAAAGTTTACCTAGTAACACTCGTTAAAGTTGGAATCTCCCATGTATCACAATTTGGCATATAACATATTTGAGTACAGGTGTTTTTTTTAATTATAGTTTTTAAATAGATAAAAATATTTTTAAATAAAATTCATATTATTTTGCCTCTCGAACCCCACAAGCTTCTTTGGAGAATCTCTGAATGTAATTTGGTAAATTCCCACATTAGTGTAATCCTCAATTTAGTTAATTTAGTTACCATGTAGCACAATGCTTTTATTTTTTTTAAGATTTCAGGTTGCCCAGCCGGGCGTGGCTCAGCGGTTGAGCATCGACCTAGGATCCAGGAGATTGAGGTTCGATTCCGCGTCAGGGCACATGCCCAGGTTGCGGGCTCGATCCCCAGTTGGGGGCCTGCAGGAGGCAGCCGATCAATAACAACTCTCTCATCATTGATGTTTCAACTCTCTCTTCCTCTCTCTGAAATCAATAAAGATATTTTTTTTTTTTAAATTTCAGGTTAAAGCAAAAAGTTAAAAAACAAAACAGGTGTTGGATCTTCCACAAAGTGCAACAGCTTTTGTATTAGTTTTAGGGATTGTGTTTTACATTATATTTTACTTAACAAATATCCATTAGACCGCTGCAGAGGTTCTCTGTGCATACCTGGCAGAACAGATTACTTACCTTTATGGCCACATGCACACCCAGCCACAACTATCACTGTCCAAGCCATCTTCAAAGACACATGAGAGGTAACGTAATTCAGCACAGAATTGTCTAGCAACAACAGTTACACTATTCTTACAGACACCTCAGTCATAAAGGGGATTTGGAAATATGTGCACTTTGTGATTCTGAACAACAAGGTCAAAGAAAGCCATCCCATCCTGTCCTCTGGCAACAGCTAGAAGACAAGATGACCAGTAGCACAAGCACCCCAATGAATCACCCCAAGCACTCTTTCTTCTGCTCAGCCTCGAGCAGAAGTGGCAGAAAGAAGAGATCCTGCCATATTCCCAAAATAGAAATATTCATCTTTTTATTCCAAATTGTATCCACCCTTCAAAGTCCAACTTGGATCCAGGTCGTGCGAAGCCATCCCCATTCTGATCTTTCCCTCTTTCTGTTTATATCACGGTAGCTCATCCAACGCCCCTGTCCTGTCCCATCTCTACCCCCTCTAGTGAGGCTGGAAGAGCTAATGTTGACTTTCCCAGCGTCACTTAGGTAGGGACACAGCTCTGGCCAGTGAGATGCAAGTAAAAGCAGCACTGCCTAGAGACTCACGAGTGCTTCTGCCTTGACAAAAGGATGACATCACCAGTACTGGTATCACCTCTTCCCCTTCCTGCGTTGAATGCAGAGCTGCGGCAGTCAGCTTGCAACCACAGAGGAAGGCCAAGGAAAAGGCAGAGGTGCCGGCACAGGACCAAGAGACCTGGCTTCCGTAAACTGATGAACCAACCACCTACTTCTGTGCTGCTTATATGGAAAAAAATCGACCTCCATTTTTTTAAATCCCTGTTGGTTTTTGTTGTTACTTCCTAATTTATGCAACCCCGTATGTGGCATGTCCTGCACAGCCTTGCAGATTCTTTTTGAGTGGTTAGTATATGTCAGGCACTATAAAAATTATGACCATTGTCTGATTTAATCGCAGCAACCTTATGAGGTAGATGCTGTTACCCCATTTTACAGATGTATAAACTGAGGCACAGAGATTAAGTAACTACTGTATACTATAATACTGTGCTGCCTTGCATTACTAGCTAAGTGCTGCCTCATCACTTGAAAGTGCATGACTGCAGAAGCCACATTTGCTCAGAACATACTTGTTAAATGTAAAACCAAAGTGGGAAAGTGTCCACAAAAACTGGGCAACTGATGACTTTGTCCCTGGCTTGTCAAGGCCCTGAGCCCTGTGCCCTGCCACGGATGCCTATTTAGCCACAGGCCAGAGTCATCCTTTAGGATTCAGGCTGTTTAGGTCTCTTACACAAAGTTGGCCTCATCTGAAACACCAGGAGTCCCCCAGCCTGGTCCGCGAGAGATGGGGGCCAGCAGCGCGCCCTTCGCTGTCTGCAGTGGGCATGGTGAATCGCGGATTCTGAGCGAGGCCGTAGAAGGATCTTAGTTAGCATTTAAGAAACTATAAGCAAAACTCAAAGGCAAGCACTGCAGCTCCTATGGCTTATATTCCAGGTGGATAACAGTGGTATACAAAAAGGTCACGAATTCTTTTTTTAAGTGTGTGGTGGGGGCAGGAACAGTGGGAGTGATTTTTCATATCCTAAAGGGAACGTTTAACATCGAACAACCAGGGGAACATACTTCTGGTTTGGTGATGATTTGGCCTCTTCTCGGTAATATTCCTATATAAATTCCAATATTAGGCAGCTATAATGCAGTGTACAGTACAGTGGACTGGGGTTAGCACCGATGGGTTGAAGTCCTAGCTCTACATTTAGCTGTGTGACAAGGGGCAAGTGACTGCCTCCCCGAAGCCCAGGCATGAAACTGCAGGAGCAGCAGCTGCGGCCGAGGTGCGCTGCGCGGGCCGCGGAAGACGCGGACATGAGGGTGCTTATGGGCGACAAAGCTCTGGACAGACGGCTACAGTCACCTACAGCCACCTCCACCATCAGGGCCTCGCTGTCCTTACCCCGCATGCACCAGCATGTACGACAGGAACCGCCAGGCTTCCTCCCTCTTCTTAGGACTGTAGGTGAAGGGACTCTCCAGGATGCCCGTGTCCAAGGTGATCCACTGCCTCTGGGGCTTCCACACAGCGTAGTAAATGAAGACGGCGAGCTGGGGGGGGAGAGAAGGCACCGTCAGCCCCCCTCCGCAGAGGCCCCTGAGGATGACAGGAGTTAAACTTCCCGGCCGGTACCCGACCACTCTACTGCGGTCGCACCCTGCTTCCTCCAGCGATTCGGAGCAGCCTGGACGAACGGGAGGAAGCCCCTCTGAACCCCTTGCCCCCCTAAGTACCCACTGCCCTCTCTTCCCACCCGCCCTTTGGTGTTTCATCTCCAGCGCAGCACGAACTCGGCCGCTGCTGCTGCCAAAGGATAGAACGGGAAGGGAGACAGTAAGTTTAAGTTTACAGTGGAGAAAGCTGGCAGACGTGACCTCAAACAAGCGATGAAGGCTAGTGTCACCAGGGATGTCGCATAACTGTCCCCTATGATGTGAAGTGCGCGTCACCTCTGTGCTGCTCCTTCTCGATACTCGCGCCTGCATTCTAATCATGAGAAAAACGTCAGACAAACCCCGGCTGGGGGATAGTCTACAGGAGCCCGGACCAGTATGCAAGATTATCGAAGTTACAAAAAACAGAAGACAGACTGAGAGACTGTCACAGATCAGAGAGACAGGAGACGTGACAACTGAATGCAGTGTGACACCTGGGTTCGAGGGTACAGGAGGGACATAAAGAAGAAATTAATGGGAAAATTGGTAAAATCCAAACAAAGCCTGGAGTTTACTCTAGTAATATACCAATGTCAGCTTCTCAGTTTTAGCAAATGTATTATGGAAATGTAAAATATTAGCAGTGGGAGAAATTGGGTGGCAGGTATACAGGAACTCTCTGTACTATCTTTGCAACTTTTCTATAACACTAAAATTATTCCAAAATAAAGATTTTACTGAAAATAATTTTTCATTAAAAAAAGTTGATCTTTCTGTGACGGGCAGATATCTCAGCACCTGCCCCATGATCCTTCTGTGGAAAACTACCTTGTCCATACAACTCACTGTCTAGGAAGTCATGTTTTGTACCATGTCACCTTATCCCGTTCTTCTCCAAGCCTACCACCACCAGCACCACCAGCACCACCACCACGGCACCCACGCCCCCCCCCACACACGACTGGACCGTGGGCAGGCCAGCCAATCTATAAGCGGGAAGGATCATAGGAAGTAAGCTGCTGAAAAAGCAGACAATTCTCATGGCTTTCTAGTTGCAGGCTGTCTCACAGTAAAACCCCTTGAGAAAATGTAGAACTATGCACCTCCAAAACAGCCTTGACAAAACCTGTAAAGATCAGGAATCTGATCCCTACACATTAGCCTTGTCTTTAAGTCATAGAGGCTACATCCTGGTGATAGTTCATTGTATGTGTCAACTTGGCTAGACCACAGTACACAGATATTTGGTCAAACATCATTCTAGATGTTTCTGTGAAGGTATTTTTTATGAGATTAATGTTTAAATCAGTAGACTGAGTAAAGCAGACTACCCTCCATAATGTGGGTGGGCCTCACACAATCTGTTGAAAGCCTTAATATAACAAGGACTGACTCTGAGGAAAAGGGAATTCTGCCAGCAGACGGTCTTTGGACTCCAACTGAATCTCTTACCCACTAGGTCTCTGTTCTGCTGGCCTACCCTGTAGATTATGAACTTGCCAGACTTCCACAATTGCGTGAGCCAATTTCTTAAAATAATCTCTCCCTCTCCCTTTCTCTCAATATATGTGTGTGGGGGGAGGAGGGAGAGAATATGTGTGTGTGTGTAATTCCTTTATGAGACTTCGTGGTGAGGCAGAAAAAACTAGGTTTGACGAGGTTCAGAAGCCCAGTCCTGGCCCAGTCACTAAGTATGTGACCTGGGGCAAGCATTCCATAGCTCTGGGCCTTGCATTCTTTTCTGGAAAACAAGAGGGCTGACTAGATCAGTCTGAAAACACAATACACAAAACAGCAAACATCATTAGAGGATCCCATTTTTTTCCTACTGAAATTTGGAGGGAACTATAACTTGTAACTCTTACTAGCCAATTGAAGTTGGTTCATGAGACCAAACCAATTTGCAATCCCATGATTATTTGGTTTCTAAAGGCCCCACCACCTAAAATGAAATGAAACCTCTGAAAATGTAGTTATGGCTGGGTAGGGGACTTATTGAAAAATAAAGCCCAACCCTTTCCTGAAAGTGACTGGGAACAGGAAAAACTGGGGAAGGGGGCTCTGGGGAGGGCGAGGTTGTGTTCCGTGTGTGCTGTACCTGCCACCACCAAGCTCTCACACCTTTTCCAGCCTCTGATCTAGTTCGGGTCTAAACCCCCGGCTTGCCTGCAGCCCCCCAGAGCTTCCTGCACTAGTGCCTACCACCCATCACACCCACCTCTGCAAGGCTGACGGAGATGATGAACACCGGGGGCGGGAGGCAGTTAGCCCTCTCCAAGTACGTTCTTCGGGCTTTTTCAGGAAGCATCCACTTTGAGACAATCTTGTGGACTTTTTTATTCTTGAAGGTGTCTTGACCTTCCCCACCCTCTCTCATTCTCTTCTTCTCTTCCTCCAGCTCCTCTTCCCTGTCTCTACACACGTCCATATCCTCCATCTGCAAATCCTCGGCAGCTGCCATTGTCCTGGGCCCTGTGTGCACCTGAAAGGGACATGAACGTCAGGGAAGAACAGCTGGCCCTGGAGCCTCCAGGCTGTGGCTCTGTCCTGGGTTCTCCGGCATGACCACTGGTTTCGAAAGCCTCGCCTGTATGTTAATAGGCAACTGGAGACCTGGTGCCCAAATACGCACAATATCCCTACACTCATCAATGTGTGATTGTGACAAAGTACCAGGGTCTCCCCCAATGAGGGAGAGGGCCCTCAGGGGTCACTTCTGGTTTCATCTACTGCCACCGCCCAAGGGGATGGCCGGAGCCTTGAAATGGCAACACTGCTTTGCATACCCCTTCCTTCCCCTCTGCCGCTGACTTTCAAGTCAGCCGTTAGCTTTGCCCTGAAGCTAATGTATCTCGGAGCCCAAACCGTGCACAGTGCGCAGCTGAACTCGGGTCCGTCTAGTTTAACTGAGCAATCTCCTTTCCCCTCTGAGTTTCATCTTGCTTCTATTCTCAGCTTTCTGATTCCGAATCAAAAGTCATTTATTGAGCATCTACTGGGTAGCAGGCACTATGTTGGGGACTGTCACATCTATCAACCACAAATGTTAAAGCATTTAAAAAATAAATTCGATTAGAGATGATTCACATTGTATTAATAAGCTCTATTGTAAATGTAAGTACCATACATGATCATGTTATGAGGAAATAAAATTCCACATTGTTAACAATACAACTCGATAGATATAATGGGAGCTAGAAAAAGAGGATTACATCCCCCCTCCCTCTACCCCAATTTTCTCTTTTCTCCAGACTCAAGTTTTCCAGAAATTTCACAACTTCAGGCCCACCATTTTAAGTATTTTACTGGAAAATATTTCCGGGGCTGCAAAGATACCTGACCCGTTCGGTTTCGCAGAGACTCACTGCATGTCTGCCTTCTTCCCAGCATCTCCAGTAAAGGGATCTAATGTGTAGTTCTAGCTCATTTAGGCTCTAGCGACAGATGAGCACATTTGTAGCGATTGCGGCATTTTGTCTTTACCTCTCTTCTCAGTCAATCACTACCCCACTCTGACTTCCATACCTGCCTGTGTGCGCTGCTCCCCGAGAACAGGAGCACCCTGCTCCATCTGATCTCCAACATCTGGTGCTGGATGCTCACAGGTGCCGCTTCTAGTCCCTGACATGCCATCCTTCCCACTGCTGTTTACCTTCTGCTCCCACACCCGAATTTCTGAGCACAACTTACCACCCTGGAAACATGACTAATCAGTTTGGCAACAATGAAAAAGACTGATCCATAGGAGGCTGTGTGGAAATAAATGGGTGCGGTTTATGGGGTAGGAGTTGATGCAGCCTTTTGGGAAGGCAAGGGGGCAGTATCTGTGAATTAGGAAAAGCATATGCCTTTCCACAAAACCATTCTGCTCCCAGAAATCTATCCTACAAATGAATTTGAGTGAGTACACAAAGCTGTATTTTGAAGACGTTCTGTGCTGTGCTATTGACAGTAGTGAAAGTTTACCAAGAACCTGAATCTGCTTTAACTGAGTTGTTGCATTTTCTGACAGCTCTAATTCTTAGGTAGTTCTTCCTGATACTGTGCTGAAATCGACCCACCGGCACACTAGGGTCTCACAAAGCAAGTCTAAACTAAGGTCATGTCATTCACTTTGTGCCTGCATGGAAGTGGCCTCTGTAGGTCAAGGTTGGGATGGAGTATCTGGAAGCAGACTTCAGAGTACTGGAATTTTTGGAGGCCCAACTGAATAGAGCAGGAGTCTCAAAACAAGTCAGCCGTGATTACAACACATTATAGAATCACATTGTTATAAAGCATCCACAGCTATCAAATTATTTACTTGGCCACTCTCATTGCAGTGTTACTCATTGAGTGGAATTATTTATGGCACTGACTGTGCTTTCTTACTAAGCAAAGGTCATGCAGGTTTCTCGCGCTTCTTTAATGTTGGCTTGATGTTATGCTTCACCTGCTACCTCTATCTGCAGCAGGTGGCTGCCAACGCTTTGTTGAAATGACACACATACATGGAGGGGGACCACTCTGTAGATTACATAAATGTCTAACCACTATGCTGTATGCCTGAAACTAATATAAAACAGTAATGAATGTCAACTGTAGCTGAAAAATTTTTAAATTAAAAATAAGTAAAAATAAGGTTAAAAAATATGAAATCTGCCCAGCCAGCGTGGCTTAGTTGGTTGAGCGTAGTCCTGTGCACCAAGAGGTCCCAGGTTCAATTCCCGGTCAGGGCACTTGCCCGGGTTGCAGGCTCGATCCCCAGTAGGGGGCATGCAGGAGGCAGCTGACTGATGTTTTTCTCTTTCTCTCCCTTCCTCTCTCTCTAAAATCAATAAAAACATATTTTTTTAAATAATATATATATGAAATCACACACACACAGATCAAAACATTCTCATTCTACCAGTAGGAAACAACTTGGGTAAACTGTTAGTGTAGACAAAAACAGAGCCACATACTAAACCTGACAAGCTCAGGGGACACCTGCATGGTGGGCCTTACAAACTCAGAGACTGAAAGTGATCTCACAGGATGGTCTGAACATAAAAATTCCCAACTAAAAGCAGGTCATGAGGCAGTCACATCCTAGGCATGTAGCTTCCTTGACAAAGGCCCATCTTTACCTTCAGTGAGCCTGTGTATTGTCTTTTTGAATAAGATAACATACCTTTGAAATGTCAGAGTCACCGCCTTTTCCAGACCCCTCAGGGCACACTCACCTGCACAGAGCAGGACCACAGAGCCCTCATTGTTACCTGGTTTCCACATACCAGCTCTACGCGCTGGAAATGTTAACTGTCCTCCACCCACCAGTGTAAAAGGAGTAGTGTCTCTCTGTGTTACTTTTTATTCAGCCCCAGAGATTTCCCCGCTTTGCTTTCTCTTACCCGCTTCATCTACCACCAGTGAATTCCATGTAACCCCCTTACCTCCCCCTTTGATTCCAATGCATGCAGTAAGCTGCAAAACTGCCATTCTCCTGAGCATTTTCTCAATTCATTGAGCTTTTGCTTCCCAGAAATTGCCATTAGTTTGACTCAAATAAACTCATAAAAATTCTCTACAGGTTTGGACATTTCTTACGTCAACATTAGAAAGCATGTCTCTGGAGGGGTACAAAAGACTCATCACCTTCAGGTTAAAAATGGAGATGTTCCCCCTGCACCCCAAAAACCAAAGACCTTCCTTCCATGGCCAGCTAGTCTTCAGAAGAGGAAAAGTGGCAAGAACTTCCGTACCCCTGACCTTATCTGGTAGCAGCATTGCTTGCATTGTGAATCACAGTGGGCGTGTTGGCCAAGGATTGGGAAGGGCAGGGCTGTGCTCATTTACCCAGAACAGTTGCCTGCCATTTTTTTAATCTGTAGAAATATACATTTCCATAAAGAGATCTTCACAGGAGGCCCTTGACATCAGCAAGGGATTTTTCCAAAGACCCTTCAAGTGTCCTCATTCACTAAATCCCACACAGTGTCGCCTAAAATTACACTGTAAATTACAGCCACAAAGTTTTAAGTGATTCCATTTCAGACCCTAAATGATTCTATAAATGCAAAAATAAAGTTATTTATAAAATTTGTTGTGTGAGGAGTATTAACCACGTTCAACACTTTGCACCCGAGATCCCAAAGAAGACGAAAAAGAAAACTTGGTTAGTTAGTGGTACCTCCTTTCATTTTTCATTGATGAACTCACTAAAACCAGTAGCTAGTGCATTTTCCGTGTACCTATGGTGCACACAAGATGGATCTCTGGATGTCAGAAATCCTACACACCACCGAACTTGATGTTCCATGCCAATTTATCCAAAACTTCTCTTTGTGGAAAAAAGAAAAGAAAAAAAAAATCCCTTTCTCAGTCCTCTTCACTTTCCTTTCATGTTTATCACTGGCACTATCAACTGATTTATTTTTCTGAATCTTTTCAACTCCTGCAGAACTGGCAGGTCATCAGCCCTGAGGATGGGGCTGGGAATCCCCACCACTCCCACCACTGCCACAGGGAGTCAACATGGAGACAGGCATCCAGGAAAGGAAGGGACTTGTCTCTCTGAGAACCCAAAGGGCTAATTCCAGCTCACCTTCCCTTCTTCACCTCACCCAGGAGAGCACTGGCAAGGCCACCACTCTAGACAACTCCTCTTTGGCAGAAGAGAGGTTTGATCATTGGCTTGTGCTGCTTTTCTAGCTGCATTCAAACAAGTGGGTTCTAAGTATCTGAGTTGTTTTCTTCAAACAGCTGGCCCCACCCACTCATTGGTACCAGGCCGCCCCTGCCAGGGCCGAGTGCAGCCTTGATGTGGCCGGGGAGCCCAGGAGGCTGGCAGCAGGCTGTACTGGGTATTCCCAATTGCTGCCCAGCTGGGCCTGGTGAGGAGGCTTTTGGTGGCGTTGCTAGGCAACGTGAGTAACTGGAGAGGCCACGTATTGGGCTTGTGGGCCACGAAGATTAACAGCCTCCTTCATCACACTGCAAACCGTCATTAGGCCCTGCTGCAGGGGCCTGCAGCAGTCTCGTGGTTATAGCCTAAAAGAGTGCTTTTTTAGCTACAGAAATTAAGAACCAGCTTTTCAGTATTATGGGGTTGTGGCTGTGGCGGTTTCTTTTTGCTACGCTTCTGAGGATACACTTGGAATAAACAGGCAAAAGATTTAAAAACAAAAAATACCCTCTCTTCCAAAAGTTTTCCTTCTTCCTCAAGCAAAGCACCCTTGGCTCCATTGTGCGGGCAGCTCAGGTAGGGCCACTCTGCTTCCTAAGGTCTCTGCATGCCCACTGCATGGTAAAAGCTTCCCCGGAATCCCACAACCGTGGCTGTGGGTCAGGGTGGAGGGACCGGGGCCTTGGCCATGTGCAGGGCCTCGCAGCAGAATGTCTTTGTGTCTCTCCCATTCTAAGAAAATCACAATACCTCCTCTTCCCAGTCTATGGAACTACTTTCATTTAGACTTTTTTTTTTTTTTAATTGATTTTAGAGAGAGAGAAAGGGAGGGAGGGAGGGAGGGAGAGCAAGAGAAACATCGATTTGTTCCTCCACTTACTTATGCATCACTGATGCTTCTTGTATGTGCCCTGACTGGGGATCAAACCCGCAACATTGGCGTCGTGGGGCGATGCTCCAACCAACTGAGCTACCCAGCCAGAGCTTCACTTATACTATTTTAATGCATCCTCTCAGCTGCCCTGTGAAGAAGATGTCATTATTACTCTCACTTTACAGATGAACTAAGGTGAAAAGAGGCACCCATGATTACATACCAAGTCACAGCAAAGCTGTGGCACTAACCCATTTTTCTGAGGCCAAATCCTGGGCTTTCCACTACACCACAATGCCTTCCCACAGAGCTATTTAAAATATTACATATATTTTTGTATCCTATTATAATATGAAAAATAGTAATAATAATGCACACTGGTGTAGAGACACAGAACCTCATCCTGTATATTAACAGCATCCTCAACACATGATTCTCATTGATGGTGGTCAGGCTCTCAAAGCTGCCTTATGTACACTGACGAATACAGTCTGGAAGAATTCCCAAAGATGGACACACTATTGAACTAGTTTAACAGACCTAGCACACTGGAGCACAGGGCTGAAGGAAAACCCTGACCCCGAGCCATCTCCTCCCTAATTAAAGGAGTTGACTTTTTTCTGATAGTATTATGATACTATATCAGTCCCTTAAGAAAGAAGAATCTTTGCTTTCATTAGATATTCATAGGTATTTTTCAAAAAGGCTTTCATTGCCTCATCCACAATGTTTCTTGAATAGTGGTCCATCGATAGTAACCAACTATGCTGGTTTGCACATGACTATGGATTTCTTGGGATGTGGGATTTGGGCAAACTGAGAACAGCTGGTCACCCTGTCGTTGAGCACCTGCATCAGAATCATCTGAGGACGTCAGGTGAAGATGGCTGGTTCCAGTCCAAAGGCAGTGGTTGTTAAGCTTGGCTACATGTCAGAATTGTCTGAGGAAACTGTACAAAAGCATTGATGCCTGAGCTCAGCCCAGGTCAATGGAATCAGAGCCTCTGGAGCTAGGGCCTGGGCACAGGTTTTGGTGGTGGTTTTTTTCCATAAAAACAGAACTCAATCTTTATTTAGAGTTACAATATAATTAACTTTCTACTACTTTTTTTTTTTTTTAATGGACAGCCAAGACTAAAAGCTCCTGCCAAGAGATTTGGATTCCAATCTGGATTGGAGTCAGAGGGTCTGGGCTGGGGTCTTGCCCAGGAATCTACACGCTTTTTCAACAACTCCCCAGCAGATTCTTATGTATATCACAGCTTGATAACCAGTGATGTGCTCATTCATTGGACAAGCATATCCTGAATGCCTAATATATGGTAGTCTCTGGAAACACAAGGGAAAAAACAAAAAAACAAAACCCTCCTTCCCCCAGGCCCTCCCTCTCCAGTGGGGAATAAAGAAAGACTTATAAATTGTCCCGACACAGTATACTGTGATTTAAATTTAAAAGTGGGTCAGCATCATCAGGGTGGTTACAGTTACTCAGTCCCCAGAAGCCCTGTGCGGTAGATTAAAGACGGAGGATGTTGTTTGCCATTCCTCCCATTCAGAGGTGGGGTTTGCTCCCCCTCTCTTTGAATCTGGGCCAGCCCCATGGCTGGTTTTGACCAATAATATGTGGCAGAAGTAGTGCTGGGTACCTCTCAAGGTAAGGCCTTAAAAGATCTTCAGGCCCACTTTTGTTCCTCTTGGAATGCTCCCTCTGTGAAGCCTGACACCATATAAGAAAGGTTGACTACCCTGAGGCCACCATGCTATGAGGAAGCCCAAGCTACTCACATGGAGAGAAGCCACATAGAAGAGCACCAATATGCCAGATCTATGAGTCAAGCCGTCCTGGACTTTCCAGCCCAGCTCATCCACCAACAGAATACAGATGCTTCTTGATTTATGATAGGGTTACATCCTGATAAATCCATCATAAGTTGAAAATATCATAAGCTGAAAATGCATTTAATACACCTGACCTACCAAACGTCATAGCTTCGCCTAGCCTTAAATGTGCTCAGAACACTTACATTAGCCTACAGTTTGGCAATCTCGTCTCACTGCCACTGCCCCGTATCACAAGAGAGGATCATACTGCATATTCTAGCCAAAGGGAAAAGATCAAAATTCAAAGTACAGTTTCTACTGAATGCACATCACTTTCTCACCATTGTAAAGTCAAAAATTCATGAGTCAAACTATCGTAATTTGGGAACCATCTGTCCAGCCAAGTGATGTTGACCCCAGCTGACACCACATGGAGCAGAACTACTCAGCTGAACTGCCCAAATTCCAGACTCACAGAATCATGACAAAATAAAATGGTGGTTGTTTTAAGCTACTATATTTTGGGGTAATTTGTTACATAACAATAGCTACCAACACACCTCATCAGAACTAGAAGACGGAATGACATCCCATACCATTCTGCCTTCCCATTGACACTGTTCATCTTCGTAGCCCTCCATAAAATAGGTTGCAGTTAGTCCCCACCTGTGTCCACTCCTGCCCCCCTCCAAAACAAAACAAAAACACAACCATCAATCAGAATATATCAACTCTCTGCTTAAAACCCTTCAATGGTTTCCCACTGTCTTCCAGATAAATACAGGATCCTTACTATGGCTGATAAGGTCCTGCATGACCTAGCTCCTGCCTTCTTCATGGAATTCTGCCACTGTCCCCCAATATCCCTGTGCTGTCACCACAGGGCCCCCTTTCTGTCCCAGGACACCAAGCTCTCTCCTGCCTCAGGGTCTTTGTACTTGCTGTTCCCTCTACCTAACCCTTTCTCCGTCCCTCACGCACCCCACACGTTCCCACAAGGCCAGCTCCTTCTTAACCAACAGCACCCCCTAGGAAGGCCTCCCTAATAAACCAGCAGGTAAGGGGAGAGTGAAGGAAGAAGGCAGTGCGGAGTAATAGAAAGAGCACTGGAACGACAGCCATCAGAACACCCTGGTTCTCGCTGCAGCTCTGCCCCTGCTTACCTATGGACAAGACAAGACACTTCACCCGACCGTCCAACCAGAATCCTTGTCCCCACCATGATGCACGTGGCCAGTGATGTTTACATGTGCCATACACCAGAAGTCTTCCCATTTTTTGCTCATGAGTCCCCATAAGAATTTTGAAAAAACTATGACCCTCTCACACATTTTTAAGTTAATAACTAAAATTATTTTTCACAAGTAATAATAGGTTCCAAGGTGAAATTTTCTGGCATAGTCTTCATTAGAGACATGCTTTAGATAGATCTTCATCCAAACCTTAAAGCTACAGATTTAGCTTGTTCAGTTTATGGAACTTGTCTACCATATAATCAACTGTCAAAGCCAGTCCTCATGTCAAACCAATCAGCCAAACCAGCATAATTTTCTGCCGGTAATAAAATCCACCTTCATTTTTTAAAATTTCTATAAATGAGTTCATTTGCATCCCCATGACAACCGGCTCGGGTCCCAGTTCTAATTTTATAATACATAGGTAAAGAGCTAAAGCATTTCTCTGTAAAGCAGAGTAGCGTAATGTCTCAGAGCACACACTCCAACGGAAAGGCACAAGACTTCAAACCCTGATTTTGCCACGAAATAGCTCTATGGCCTTGGGCAACTTATTAAACCTCTGAGAGCCCTGTCTGTAAAAGAAGGACATAAGTATCTACTTTATAGAGCTGATATGAGTATTAAATGAGTTTATTAATCCGTAAAGCCTTTCGAACAGTGTCTGGCACATAACTAGCATTAAACAAGTATTTTTTGTTTGTGAAAAAATAAATACTGTGAGTCTGCAGTAAGGCGCCACCCCTTCAGTTTATTTTACCTGCTCTCTTGGCTCACCCTCTCTGGAAATGGGCATTCTCCAGTTATCCTTTTGGTTTTTATATCCCCAAGCAACTCAACCATAAAAAGATTCAGGGGGGATCTAGTAAAGCCAGAGATGGGAAACAATGGGAGCAGAGTTGAAAGGAGAATTTAAAAGAATCCAGGCAGGCAGACTGTTTTCAGGAAAGAGTACCTATGGAATATGAGGATCTGGAAACTGATTCCCTTAAAAGCTATCCGTGTCCACGTTCTCCCAGTTCCAAGGCCACTGGCATATTGGGCACAAACTCCAAGGATACATTCAGAGCTCTGATAATTCCTGGTGTCCCATCTACAACTCCATCTTTTTCTCTTTTCCTTAAGAAAGCACGGCTTTGGGCTTTGGGCCTTGGGCTTTGGGCTTTGGGCTTGGAGGAGGCATAGGTGAAACGTTTTTGGTCCTCCGGAATCTGGGTTCATCTGACACCAGCCACCTCCACTATGCCACCAAAGTTTCATCCCAAGGAAATCAAAGTCTTATACCTGAGGTGCACCGGTGGGGAAGTTGGTGCCACGTCTGCCATGGCCCCCAAGATCTGTACCGTGCAGTACAGACAGACCCAGACTGAAATAGTACCTTCTGCCTCTGCCCTGATCGGCAAAGCCAAGAGAGAGAAAGAAGCAAAAAACATTAAGCACCGTGGGAATATCACTTTTGATGAGACTGTCAACACTGCCCTACAGATGTGGCACAGATCTTTAGCTAGAGAACTTTCTGGAACCGTTAAAGAGATCCTGGGAACGGCCCAGTCTGGGCTGCAGTCAACAGTGGTGCAGAAGAATGTCCAGCTAGTTAAGAACCACAAAGGAAAATATTTCAATTGAAGATCATTTGACAACCAAAAAAAAGAAAAAAAGCACAAAGGATTGCAGATTAGCAAACAGTATATCCCTGAATTTGCTCCAGATTATACAAATGTAAATCATTAATAAATCTCAGTACTTTTATTAGGAAGAACAGATTAAGTATAACCCCAGTGTACAGCTGAGGACAAAGCACCCATAGGTCAGGACACAGGACAAGTCAGAAGGCCCTTCATGAACCATTGTGAAGTCTTAAAAACTAAGTCCTAAAAAGGAAGACATTTTCTCAGGTAGGAACCCCATCAGGCCTGGAGACCTTGGTGTCATCTCCCTGACCCCCATGCATCAGCCACACTTCTGAAATACAAATCAGATGGTGTCCTCCCTTCACTAAATCCCTTCAATAGTTACCCAGTGTCCTTGGTATAAAATCTAGGTTCCAACAAGAAACACAATGCCCTGAGCTCTGCCTATTTATTCACTCTCATTTCTTGCCATTCCTCCGTATATACCCTACACTTTTGCCATACTGAGCCCCCAGCAATTCCAGCTCCCTCTGTCCACTAAGCCTTTTCATGAGCATCTCCCTCTGCTAGAATATTTTCCTTCCCCAATTTGTTTTCCTGGTGAAGTCTTAACACCCCCTTCAAGACTATCCTAACCACCTCCTCTGCAAAGCCATATTGAGCATCCACTATGAGCCTGCCATTGTGCGAGGCACTGGATTCAGTGGAGGACACCGCAGACATGAGAAGTAAACGCCCCTCCTAATTCCTTCAACACCCTCTGTCCCTGTTTTAGGGTACTATTGTCTTCTTGGTATTATCATCGTCTCCTCTGCAAGGCTGTGAGTCCCCTGAGGATAGGACTTCTGATTTATTCATCTCCAAATCCCTATTATGGAGCCAGCCTATGGAAAGCATCAATAAATGTTTGCTGGACTCATTTACTCACTAAGGATTCGTCAAACATTTCTGTATTAGGGACATACGAGTTGCTGGTTATACAGCTGTGAACCAACAGACACTGCCTGCCCTCTTGGGACCAACAGTGCACTTGAAAGAATGAACGATGTATGAATGAATGAATGAATGAATGAATGAATGAATGAATGAATGAATGAATGAATTAACCAATCAGGGAAGGAGTGTGCTCCTCCCCACTTGGATGACAAGTCCAGAGCAGGGGATACACAGGAAGGGAGAAGCTGGTGTCTAGGAAGTTGGGGAATGGTGATGTCCTTTTGTTCTTTCTGACAAAGAGACTGATTGGCCATGTGACCTTAGGCAAATCCTTCAGCCTGTTTGTATTTTCATTTTAATAAAATCATAACTGGGTTATGATTAAATGAGATAATGCATTAAAAAGCAGAGTTGGTTTCAGGAACTGGTAGTTCCCATTACTTGCTCGGTGTGAGCGTGCAGATTCAGAAACACAGCAGGAGAGCCTGCTGGGGACATCTCCCTCCAGCTCCGGTCGGGTCTGGGTCCAGGTTCCATCCCTGGGCCGCCTTCTTACCTCAAAGGCGCAGGCCGCCTTCCCCATTCAGCCCAACCCACCCCTTCTCGGCCTGCCTCTCCACTGCCCAGTTCTGTGTTTACTTTCAAGTACTTTTGAGGCCAGAGGTTGTCTTGTAGTCTTTACAAGCCTAGAGAGGGGGAGGTGGCAGTTAGGGGGATGTGGCAGGAAAGGGACCAAAGGGGGAAAGAGCACAGGTGTCCATGGAGGCTTCACTGTGTGCCTGGCACCGGGGTGGGGGCTTGACACGCACTGTCTCCTGTCCTTTCATAGCAATACCATTTTACTGATGACGATACTGAGGCTCAAGAAGAGGACGGGACAGGTGGGATATGAAACCAAGTGTCTCCACGGTTCCCAAATAATTTCCTCTGTGCCACACTGCCCACCAGCTTTCAAATGATCATTGAATGTCTGCGAAATAAATTACAGCTTTCTTATTCGCCGGAAGAGCAAACATTGTGTGTGTTTTCCCGCCCCCAGAAAATCCAGATACATGTTCAAACAATGGTAAACAAGTGAATAATAAAAAAAATCATGGACAATTGAAATCCCTCGAACACCCCACACCAGGAAGGAGGAAAAAGGTAACAGGAGGGAGGCACCTCGCAGGAGGAAGCTGGACGGTTTCCCCTGGCCTGGGCTCCAGTGCCCGGGGCGGGGGCAGCGGGCCACACGGGGGGCTAGGGGCTGGCTCGGGCGCAGGGAGAGAGACACTGGACGGCAGGAGGGAGGACGGGACATTACTGGGGAGAAGTGATGAGGGAAAGGACAAGGCCAGTGATTGCCAGGGCAGAGAAGGGGGAGAGCAGCACCTGGTACCCCCACCGTGTCCCTAGGGGAGAAGCCAAGAAACAGCCCCTGACTCCTGGCCAAACATGCCGCCACCTCTGAAAAGAAAGTTGCAAGGTCCCAAGCGGCCACCCCTGAAGGCTACTCCGGAAGGGAGGTTGCCAAGGGAACGAGGTGCAGTCTCCTTCCCGCACCGCCCGCAGGCTTCCTGCCTCCAACCCCCTTGGGCCCGAGGAGGGGCTCCCCGCCCGGCTCCCGCAGCTCACCTCCTTCCCTCGGGGGGGCCGGGGCGGGCTCCCAGGCCCGACAGGCCGCTCCCCGGGTTCCAGGCGTCCTGGGCCAAGGGGCTGCCTCTACTGCCCCGAAGTGCTCGCCCGAATGGTGCTCCTTGGCCCCTCCCCGCACTAACTCTGTGGGGCAGGCTCCCAGCAGCCCTGCACTGGGGGAGGGCGCCTGAGGAAATCCCCTCCCAGTCCTGAGCCTGGGCCTGAGCCTGGGCCTGGGCCTGGGCAGGACAAGCCGGCTCCACAGTGTCGCTCCTGGGCTGGCCCTGGATGAATGAGTCCTCCCCTTTGCCTTCCTGGGACTGAGCCAGGCAGCCCGGGCCGGCCCATCTGCTCCTTCTCTGTGGCCCTGACACTGAACTCCAACAAGTCCTACCCTCCTGATCCCTGCGGGGGCCTTCTGCCTTCCCTTCTCCGCTCTCCGGGAAAGACCTTAGCAGGGTGGTCTCTGCTACTTAGCCGGTGTGCCCTGGTAGAAAGCCAGGCCTGGGACTGCGCACCTGGGTGCGTGACTGGGTGACTCTCAGCGGGGGTTTAGTCACAAGCCCCAGGCTTCCTCCGCTAAGCTGGGTGTATGTTGGGCCCTGGTGAAATGTCTGATTTCACCAGGCCGAACCGGTTTCTGATCATTCATTCAGTGCATTTGGAGAATAACTCACCTGTGCTAAGCCCTAAGGATGAAGAGATTAACATGGTCCGGACCCGATGCTCTACTGCAGTGGTTTTTAACTGTTTTCATCTCATGGCACACATAAACTAGTTACTAAAATTCTGCTGTACACCAAAAAATATGTTTTTTGCCAGAGAGGAAGGGACAGATTCAAAAGATGTTAAGGGGGTAGCACTGATGGGAGTTAGTAAGGGAAGAGGCTCCACCCCCACCCCCAAGACCTAATTATCTCCTAGAGACATTGTCTCCAAATACCATCACATTGGGGGTTGGGGCTTCAACATATGAACTGGGTTTGGGGGGGGGGGGACACAATTCAGTGTGCATCATCATTGAAATTGAGCAGGAAGGCAAGACTTGGATGCCATAAAAGTAGATGAAAACTGGGGGGGACAGACCAAGTGAGATGAAGGGGCGGGGGGCAAGGGGGCCTGGAAGATGCTCCAAAGCATTAGAGAGGGGCAGCTGAGACATTTATAGGGAGCTCAAACTTACATATGAGGGAGGCGTACCCCACCCCTATTTTCTAGCTAAGGTAGGTGGCAAGGTCACCTGCTAGAAGTTAGAGGGATAGAGGATGGGTGGAAGATTGAAGGAATTTGTCAAATGTTTGAAAAAACAGCTGGGAGGAGAGAAAATGACTAAGTAATGTAGAGGTTCACAAGGGGGTGTTCAGAACCCAATCAGAAAGGCACAGATTCGCAGGGTGACTGAGTGAGGGCCCCTGAGGAAGAGAGAAACTAAGGAAAGCAGGTCCTGTCCCTGCTGTCACAGTAAGGTCAAGGCAAAATGGATGGAACCCAAGGTGAATGCCGCCATTCAGCCCCTAGAACTGGAGGCTGGGCTTTCACAGAAGATGGAAATGTCTACAGAAAGAAGGTAGACTTCTTTTTGACCCCTAATCAAAAGGGCTATGGGCAGCCACAGAAGTCCAAGCAATGGCAGTTCTTGGTCACAGAACCGCACAGACAAGGGTCACAGAACTGTGCCAGGTCACCCGCAGTATCCAGTTCTCCCCACCAAATAAAGCTGGACCCAGGCTGTCAGAGATACAACTGACCATTCCCACCCTCCAACCAGCCTCCCTTGTTCTTATTTCATCCTCAGCAAGCTGCTTCCTACTTATGATCTGGCTTCCGAAGCTGTGTAATTTCAGATAGTGAAGGTGTCTGCCCACACCTGACACATATTAAGTTAGGGAGCAAAACCTGTATCTTATGCAGCTGTGTGTCCCCAGCACCCAGCATGGGGCGTGGCCTTGAGACGGGGTTCAGAAAGGTATTTGCAAAATAGATGTGAGGAGGGCTGACATGAATATTTTTTGTAAATGAATAAATTCTTATTTAGGAGTTGTACATCAGTTGCTTGAGAAGCTCATTCATGCGAACCATGTGAGTTCTGAGATACTGACAAGCTCGTGTTTCTAAGCTTCCAAAATTCAGAGCCTGTCCCTGGACTGCGGTGACTTCACCGAGATCATGCACCTTTGGGACCAGCAAATCAGTACTCTTCTAAATGCTACCCCCACCAGGCACCATTCCCGCCCCCCCCCCCAATCATGAGGCTTAAAGGATCTTTTCCGATTTGGATGTTTCAATTAAAATTTCTACAGATGTTGGTGTGGCTTTTTTTCTCCAGCTCAAAGAACATAAGCGGGTGGTAGGCTTGATTCAGGTTTGGGTGCTACAGAAAGGTAAGGACAGGTATCCTTTCAGCTCACCACGACCCTGCTTCTCTGAGAACAGCTCCACCCACGCCCTCCCTGGGGACTTTGACTGTCATATGTGTATTCTGTGAGCAGCATTGGTCACCGTGATTGGACCGGAGAAGAAGGACATTTGACTCAGGTAGGGCCAATTCATTTTCCTTTCCTAAACATTTGCGGTGGAGGCAGGAAGACCCTACTCTGCTTATAGCTGAAACTAAAAAAGTAAACCTGGGAGCTAAAGAGAGTTCCTTGTGCAGAGACGCAGAGTAGACTCGCCTCCTTCATGGCCCTCTGAGCTTACCACATTGTGGGGGGATCCCCAGTATTTCCCTCCTCTGTGTCCCCTTCACTACTCACAAAACACGTCACTGCGAACAATTCTGGTCACCAAATGTGAGTGATGACTCCCCCATCAAACAGTTCTCTGGCGCCAGCTGGGTGTCCTACAGTTTAACTCAATTCTGACACTGTCTACCTGGAAATAGCATCAGATGCCACACGTTAAGGACTCAGTCCCACAAGACTGCCCCCTGCTTCAGATGCCAGTCACAAATAGTGGGTCCCCAGGTTACCCACAGCTTCTGTCCAACTTGACTACAAATCAGAGGTTCCCATGTTCCCCTCCTCAGGGTTTGAATAATTTGCTAGAGTTGCTCAGGGAACTGAGGGTCATACATTTACCAGTTTATTAAATGATATGATAAAGGACATGAACAGGCAGAAGTCTGGGAGGGTCCCAAGCACAGGAGCTTCTGTCCCTGTGGATGTGGATGTGGATGTGTTCACAACCCTGGAAGATCTCCAAACCCCATCCTGTTGGGATTTTATAGAGGCTTCCTCACATAGGCATGACCTCTCTGAGAGTTGGGAGTGGGACTGAAAATGCTAAACTCTAATCATGGCTTGGTCTTTCTGCTGACCAACGCCTGTCCAGGAGCCACCCAGGAGCCCATCCGGAGTTGCCTCATTAGAACAAAAGATGCTCCTAGTGCTCTTACCACTTAGGGAATTACAAGAGTTTTAGGAGCCCCTCACCAGGAACTGGGGGCAGAGACCAATATGTACTTTCTATTATTTCACACTCTTCATAACACCCACCCAACATATTTAAGTTATCTATATGTGTCTTTTCTCTTCCCCTGCTAAAGGGCATGCCCTGATATTGTGAGTTCTTCCAGAGCAGTAATCTTCTCTGTTTCATCTTTGTATCCATGCTGTTATTTCCAAAATCTGACACAAAGAATTAAACAATAAATGCTTGTTGAACTTTCAAACTGGGGAGCATAGACAAGGTTCCCTTCTTTAGCAGATGAAGGCTCCCTAGCCACCAGCAGGTGTCAGGACATGTCTCTGTGGCTTCTAGCCACCAAGCTCCTTATCTGAATCCCGGTCCCTAGTGGGTGGTAAAAATACAGGTAAATCACTGGAGGTGTGCAGTGACCACGTGAGTGAGCTCCAAAGCCCCAGGTGTCAGGCCAGTCGATAGGAAGCACTATAAAGTAGGCTGCAGAAAGTTACTCATTGTATTATTCCAGATTTCCTCCAGCATGTTTGCCAAGTGCTGAGTTGCCTCCAAAATGTGTTAGATGAACTGAAAATGTAAGTATCTCAATAAATTAGCTTTCTTTTCTGAGATTTAGCATTGCATAGTTAAAAGAAATGTGAATTTTAAAAAGATACTATGTTTATGAAAAAAGACATATTAACCATCCACAGAAAAGCTAGTACAGATGAACTTTAAAAAAAACAAAAATTAGATGGCCCTGGCTGGGTAGCTCAATTGGTTAGAACCTAGTCCCATTACACCAAGGTTGCAGGTTCAATCCCCTGGTCAGGGCACATACAAGAATCAACCAATAAATGCAGAAATAAAGTGGAACAAAAAAACTGATGTTTCTCTCTCTCTCTAATCAATTATTTAAAAAAAAAACAAAACAACTAGATGAAATGTGAAGAAAATCTTTTTCAATGCATGTCTAACCTTGGCTGATATGTAAGAAATCTGTAGGAGAAAACAGAAGTAAACAATTGTGAGAGCCCTACTTGCCCCAGGGACATGTGTGGATCCCTGGTGACCTAGTACCTGTATTTTCATGAGCCATGGAGGTGAGGGAGCCTGAGCCTGAACAGAGCAGGAAGTAAAATCCCAGGACAAGGCTTAGCCTCCCTAAGCCCCGCCCCCCAAAAAACAAGCCTACCAAACTAGGGGGACAGTGGGGATGTGGGCCTGTCTTGTCTTAGCCTTGGATCAGAGTAAAGTAAAAAATAAGCAAAAAACTGTCTCTCCTGAGAATTCTCCACCCTACACCTCCACTCATATGTATTGACCTATCGACATATTCACCTTACCTGTGTAGCCCCAAATACTCCAAGATAAAAATTTTAAGTATTTCGGAATTGTTAGGACCTATAGGCACCTGGAAGAAACAAACCCAAATTCTATCTTGAAGAATGCCATTCAACCCAGGCCACAAAGATTTCCCACAAAGTTCAAGTAACATGACTCACAAGAATTTTGTAAAAGTCTCTAACCACACAAGAAAACAAATCCCAACAAGTAGAAGCAACCAACTACATAATCACCCGTAAACATCAGAGACATTGTTATTATCAGCTATCAAATATAATTTAATTATGTTTCACATTGAAATAAAGAGTGAATTTAAAAGTACAACCAAGGAAAAAGTTATCAGTAAAGTAAATTGCCTTCCCCAATGTGCATAGGCCTCATCAAATCCCTTGACAATCTGACTAGAACAAAAAGTGGAAGAAGGAAGCCATCCCTTTTGCTTCCTGCCTGCTTGAATTGGGATGTCTCATCTTGTCTTCTCTGGACCTCCGACTGAGATTTAATCAGCAACCCTGCTTCTAAGGCCTTTGGACTTGGACTGAATTACATCGCCAAGTTTCCCGAGTCTCCAGCTCATAGACAGCAGATTGTGGGACATCTCAGCCTCCATAGTCACGTGAGCCAAAATGTCATGTTCATGTATATATACATCTGGAGAATCCTGATTGACACAAATAGAATGCATGATAGCACCAGTGAATCCATGTATCACTTACTGCCATATGCTATTAATGCAAAGTGTGTTCCTTAAACTGCAAATCTTGCTGGCAAAAACCCTACACAAGTGGGAGGATTTGTCTTCTGTGATATATCCACCAGGATTCTTAACTGCAACAAAAACCAAACCTGGGTGTTTTAAGCAGGAAAAAATTTTATTAAAAAGATGCTAACTAGCTCATCAATGGGAGGGCGGACGAGAAGAATCATATTCTGGGCTACACAATGACAAACAGCCAATATCAAGTTGCAGAACCGGTCTGGTGAGAAGGGCATCGCTGCCAGGCTGTGAAGCTCTAGACATGCCGCTTGCGTCAGTGGTACCACTAGCACTGAATACTGGACTGATCGCCACCCCTGCAGTCACTGCTTTTCCAGGAACTGATCTTCCTGAAACCAGTTTAGCTAGCTAGCTTTCAGGCAGGTGTGCCCGGATGGCAGAGCCCAGGCCACATGCGGATGCTCTAGTGACAAACAGGGGAAGGGAAGTGTTTAGCACTTTCAGCTTTCGTAGAGGGTGATAGACTCTATATCTCAGACTCATAACAGGGGGGTCCAACTCTGGGGCCAAAAGAAGTATCCAGTGTCCACTGCACCCTTTACCTTCAAGACCACCCCTGCCAGGGGCATCAGCTTTGGCCTGGTGCCAGTATACCTCGCAGAGCCTTCTGCAAACAAGACTCACAAATTGTACTGATCGGAGCTGGTTATTGAATAAGGGTCGATTTAAGTCAGGCCCAGAAAACTGGGAAATTAGGAAGCCACAGTCCAAACTACTGGCTCTTTATTATACAACAGGTAATAGTTGCCCTCTGACATAGTCACAGGTTCTGGGGATTAGAAAATAAATATATTTGGGGATTATTTTTTTAAAAATATATATCTTTATTGATTTCAGAGAGAGGAAAGGAGAGGGAGAGAGAGGTAGAAACATCAATGATGAGAGAGTCATTGATCAGCAGCCTCCTGCATGCCCCCGAATGGGGATCGAGCCCGCAACCCGGTGTGTGCCCCGACCGGGAATCGAACCCTGATCCCCTGGATCCTAGGTCGACGCTCGACCGCTGAGCCACGCCCGGCCTGGCTGGGGATTATTATTTAGTCTACCACATAAGATAATAATGGAACACACCTCATATGGCTGTTGGAAGCATTAACAGAGTTAACACATGTAAAACTTGTATGTAGATAGCTCTCAATAAATGCTGGCTATTGTCATTCACTTCTGTAATTTACCTTGTTCCTTGGCCATCTCCTGCCTGAGCACCCTTTTTATTTTGAGGGAAGGTCCCATTTATGGGTCTCAGTTGAGGGAGAAGCCCAAATTGTATTACAGAAGTTTGAAGGGAGACAGGTATTTGCCCTATCCTCTAGGCCATGGGCCAAATGCCCAAGACTTGGCTAATAAGATGCTCATGCCTGGGGCACTAGAGTCTTACAAAGACCCGATTCAAGATTATTAAGGGCTGCAGCAACGGTGCCAAGAGTCTAGCAGCAACAAGTGTTCAGTGGTGGTACTGCAGTTATGCTTTTCTTGTGAGAGATGATTAAAGCTGTCTAGCTTCCTTTGACCAAATGGCTCTCTGTTCATTTTCCAAGCCTGCTTCTCCTGTCTTCCCTTCCTTTCTATGAGGTAATCCTTCTGATGCCACTTTTGGCTTCTATTGTTGCAACTGACAGCCCTGATTGGCATTCTATTGGAATTCTAGTGGTCTGCTGTTTGTGGAAGTTAGTCAGCTATGATTGTTTGACTTCCAGATGATGTGCCCCTTGAAGATGAGAGAAGCATTGAGGACTTGATTAGAACAATATCACAAGCTGAAACATGTAAGATAGAGTTAATTGATTACTTTATGTCACCCACAGCAAGAAAGGAAAAAATTCTAGCTTTGTTTTCCCAATTCAAAGCAAATTTAAAAATCCAGAACTATCATAAAATGTAGCAAGAAGACTTTCTGCCCTCTATCCAGCACTCTGGGGCTATTGAACACCTGGTTCAACGTGTAGTAATTTCAGCAAATGGTAAAAGAACAACTGGATATCCACATGCAAATGAATGAAGTTGGACCCCTACCACAACTGATGAAAGAAAAAAATAGATAAGTTGGGCTACCTCAAAATTTAAAATGTTGTGCCATAAACACCACCAAAAAAAGTAAAAGTCAACACACAAAATGGGAGAAAATACTTGCAAAATTATATATCTGATAAGGGGCATGTCCAGTGTATTTAAAGAACTCTTACAACTCAATAGCAAAGACATATAGCTCAATCAAAAATTGGGTAAAGGATTTGAATAACATTTCCCCAAAGGAGATATACAAATGTCCAATAAGCACATGAAAAGCTGTTCAACATCATTCATCATTGGTCACTAGAGAAATGCAAATCAGAACAATAATGAGATGTCATGGCATAGATATGTGATAGCCTGACCTCCAGGGAGGCAAGGAGAGAAAGGACATTCAGTTCAACCAATGATCAATAGCCAACCAATGGCCAATAATTCAATCAATTGGGCTTACATAATAAAACCCCAACAAAAACTCTGGGCACTGAAGCTTGGTAGAGCTTCCTGGCTGACAAACACACTGATGTTCCAGGAGAGTGATGCGCCCTGACTCACAGGGAGAAGGCTTGGGGGCTCTGCATTTGGGACCCTCACAGACCCTGACTTCTGTGTCTCTTCATTTGGCTGGTCCTGACTTGTATTCTTTATAATAAAACTATAATTGTAAATGTAGCAGTTTCCTGATTTATGTGAGTTATCTACTGAATTATTGAGCCTAAGGGGGTGTGAGAACCCCCAAATTTATAGCCAATATATCAGAAGTGCAAGTAACCTGGGAATGACTGAAGTGCAGCCGGTATCTGAAGTGAGGGCAGCTTTGTTGGGAACCATACCCTTTAATTTATGGGCTCTGCACTAACTCTGCATGATTAGTGCAGGAATTTTATTGTGTACACTAATTGGCGTCAGAATATTACCTTATGTGGCAAAAGATGTAATTAAGGATGTTGAGTTGGGCAGTTTACCCTGGATTACCTAGGCGAGTCCTAAATCCAATCACATATCCTTTTAATAGAGAGTCAGAGAGAAATTTGACATAGAAGAGGAAAAGGCAATGTGGCCACAGAGGCAGAGACTAGAGTAATGCAGCCACAAGCTAAGGAATGCCGGTAGCTGCCCAAAGCTGGAAGAGGCAATGAACAGAGTCGAACCCTAGAGTCAGATGGGGAATATCCCTGTTAACATCTTGATTGTGGTCCAGTGAAACTAATTTCAGACTTCTCACCCCTGGAACTGTGAGAGAATAAACTCCTGCTTCAAGTCACCAAGTTTGCGGTTATTTGTTACTGCAGCCTTAGGAAACAAATACATCCCATTTACGGATGAAACTGAGGCCCAGAGAAGTGAATAAATTTTCCCAAAGTCCTCCAACAAAGCCAGATTCATATCCAGATTATCTGGTTCCAGGGCCTATGCTCCTAATGGCTACACTATTAACAGAAAGAAGATTCTCATTGCTCTCCACCTAGCCGTAGCTACCACATTCACTTTTTCACAACTTCTGAAGGTCTGCTCCTTGCAACCCCACACATGGTGCTGATTTCTATATTATAAGCTTTTTCAGGCTAAAGGAAACGAAAGCCTCCCCAGCTTGCCTCAGGAAATAGGGGTTCATTGTTGTTAAGATTCATAGATTAGAAATAATAACCATATCAGGCTGTACAAGTAGGTTTTATGGAACTGAACCCTTGTTCTTTGCCATTTAGGATACAATAACAGTTCTAAAGAATGGAAACTCTAATTGTCACTACCCCCCACCCCCCTTACAGGTGGTCACCTATTGCTTCCTACCCAAATCACTCCTCCGGTACTCCTGACTCAGTTCACCTCTGTCCTTGACCCCATGTCTCCCTACTGTATCTACTGATGGCTTCTCTCTTCATTCTCCTTGTATCTCTCTCTTGATTTCTTCGTTCCCCTAGATTCTATTACCTCAGGCTTTTGCTCAGTGACTTTTCTTTCTGTCTCTACTAGTTTCACTCATAGTTAAATGCCTCAAAAAAGGATATTTCTAGGTTGAAATACTAGCTGAAATGGCGCCCTTATTGGTCAGAGCTCTCATTCTAGACCACTGTACACTGTTTAGATTCCACTCAACATATTCAAAACAGATATATAATTTTTTAATGTTGATATTTGCAATACATTGGAAATCCTAGTCTTTGCTATATTTAATCCTAGAATAAAAAACCTTTAATGTCTACTTAAACAAATGCACAGGAGTACACAGTTTTTCAAAACTGTTGTAGAGGACATGCAAGCAAAACAGTTGGCTCATTGCCCAACTTCATTCTTTGTTGAGTCTTACGGTAAAAAATAGGAAGAAAGGTTATGAGATGAAAAGTAAAGGGAAACCAGATGAATCAAGTGGCTGCATCGAGGGAAACGTCCTGATTTTATTAATAATAAGATCTGTGCTAAGTTATCTCAGTTAATTTTGATAGTTAATCTGTGATGTAGGTTCATTTTACAGGTGTGCAAACTAAGGTGCAGAGAGGTTGTGACTGGCCTAGGTTTACACAAAGGAGTCAATAACAGAGCTAGGATTTGAACCCACATCTGCCTGATCCCCAGCTCTGTGTTTTAACCACATCATTGCTATATGGCAGAGAGAAGAGAGGTCTCCATTATCTCCCGCCAGGGGCAGTGGCAGTCAGAGCAAGACCAGCAGGAGACACAGGAGCAGCTCAGGGCACTGTGGTACCTGTTGTCAAGACTCCACAGGTCTGTAACCCAACAAAGGAAGCCGGGGTGACCTCTGGTGGCCTAAGGAGTCACCATTCTCATACCACATTGAATACTAGGAAGGGAGGTTTCTGGTGCACTGTCTTTGAGGGTGGGGGACAAACAGTTGCTCCCAGATAATTATTCCCCCTTTGTTCTGTGCTCCCTTTTATTTGTCATTGCTTACCAACTTTCTATTCAACCCCACTTCAAAAATAACATAGTATAGTGGCTAAGTTGGTGGACTCTAGACCTAGACTTTTTGAATCCTGGCCCTTACTCCTTATTAGCTGTTCAATCTTAGTCAATTATATACATTTGCCATACCTTAGTTTCTTTTAAAAAATCCTACCATGTAAGTTTGCATACTTCTGACCCATTCTTTTTAACAGCTGCATTAAATGTACCATACTTTATTCTATCACTGTTTGAATGAGGAACGTTCTCTTTAATCTCCACGTTTGGCCACTGTGAACAATGCTGCAATAAACATCCACGTAAATATATTCCCCCCTCCCACCCTCCGATTTTAAATTTCTTTAAATGGTTTCATTAAGTCAAGCACTTCTTTCTTTTCTGAGTTTGCTGCCTTGGTCTGCCTTATACTTAGGTTGTACATCTGGTCTTCTATATTTTCTTTCTTTTCTTTCTTTTTTAAAAACATATACAAAAGAAAGTAGATGCTTTTATTTTTAAATGTTGTTCTCTTTAAATTATGTAAATATATTCAAATTGTATCAAAATGTTTTGCTCATCTGAGGTTTACACAGATACTTTGCAAGGTAAAAGGTAGAAGTGTCTTCTTTTTGCTTCTCAGCTGTATTGAGGTATGACTGATAAATAAAAATTGTATTTATTTAGTTTGTACATGGTTTTTAAGGCATGCATGATTTAATATATGTACACATTGTGAAATAATTACCACAATCAAGTTAATTAACACATTCATTACTTCACATAGTTACCTTTGTGTATGTGTGTGTTAAGAACACTTGAGATATACTCTTAGCAAATTTCAATTTATAATACAATATCATTAACAAAAATCATCATGTTGTACATTAGATCCCCAAATATATTTTCTTCTAAGATTTTTATTTTTAGCATCTACTGATATGATTGATCTTAAGGATCTTAAGGCTTTTCTTTTTTGATTCATAGAGTTTATGAATTATATTGGTATATTTCCTAAGAATCGAATCACCCTCCTATGTTTGAAAATACCCAATTTGGTCACAGTATGTTACTTCTGTATGCTGAATTCCATTTGCTAATACTTTTTTCAGAATTTTTGCCTCTTCTCCTTAGTAAAGATGTACCATAGTTCTTTTTGTAACTATCTTTATCAAAGATAGCTTTTAAAATTATGTCAGCTTTATAAAATGCATTAAAGAGCTTTCCAAATTTTGGTTGAACTAGCAGATCAAATAACAGTGGATTTGTGTGCTCTTTAAAGGTTATCTGGAACTTAGTGGGAAAGCCATCAGGCTCTGATCCTTTTAGTAAATGGTAGATCTCTAATCACCTTTCAAATCTCTTTTATATTATAGGGGTGGTTTTTGTTTTTTGTGGGGGTTTTTCTATATTACAGTTTTCCTTTTCTTTTTTAGTTAATTTGTGTAATTTATAATCTAACTGAAAATTACCCATTTCCGCTAACTTTTCAAATGTGTTGCCAGCAAGTTACAAGTAGTATTCTCTTATAATTCTTATCTCTTCTCTATCTATGATTGTCTTCTTTCTCATTCCTAATCTTACATATTTTGTCTTTTTCTTAGTGAGCCTTTTACCTGTTTTATTATCCTTTTAAAAAAGCTTTCCGCCCTGGCCAGTGTTGCTCAGTGGTTGGAGCGTCAGCCTGTGCACTGAAGGGTCGCAGTTCGACCTGGGTTCCAGGTTGGGGCACGTGCAGGAGGCAACCAGTCGATTGATGTGTCTCTCTCATATCCACGTCTCTCTCTCCCCTTCCCTCTCTCTCTCTCCCCCTCTCTCTCTCTCTCCCCCTCTCTCCCTCCCTTCTCTGAAAAGCAATGGAAAAAATATCCTCAGGTGAGGATTAACAAAACAAAAATCAGAAAGAAAGAAAAAAAGAGAAAGTGGCTTTGAGAAAGCCAGAAGCCTAGGAGTCGTAATTGAGTCTTTCATGTCTCTCACCTCCATACATAAAAGCCTCACCAACATCTGCTATTTCATCTTCTAAACTTTGCTCTTGTCAGTCTCCTTCCCTCCCGAGCTTGGAGATCATTGGTGACTTTACCTGTTTTAGTGGAACGGGAAGGGCAGAAATCAGATGGGTGTGGGTTGATAGGTGGTGGGTGGGAGGCAGGCAAAAGGAGATAGCAAATGTAGACAACTCCTTTGGAAACTTTGGGCAAAGAATCCCGGAAGATTTTGGAAGATGGTATCCTTTCCTCTCATTCCCAGCCCCATCTGTAGGCGTCAGCGTCTCTGGGTCAGACAACTACTGGCACCATAAATAGACAGAGCCTCAGACCTATTGCCGAGCTACAGGGTGAGCTGCATACAAACACCCACAGGTGGTGATTGCAAGAGTCTGTGTGTGCTCGAGGTGGGAGGTTCCTTGTTATATAAAACTCATACTACGAGGCATGCACGTGGACAGCTACAATAACCTCTTTACTGATCTCCATCCACCCCTGCTCTGCTCCAACCAGTTCCCTATACAGCAGCCAGGAATCTTTTCAAATGTAAATCTGATCGTATTGAAACTCTCGTCCCCACCTTAACTCCTGAAGTGGCTTCCCACTGCTCTTGGCAGCCTACTAGGTATTAACCCACCAGGCTCCTGCCTTGCTCATCACTTTTTCTCTCTGCTGCCTGCATTCATGCTCGTTAGACTTCTTTCGATTCTTCAGACACATTGTGGTCTCTTCTGTCACTGGGCTTTGGGTATGCTATCCCCCCGCTTAGGATGTTCTCACCCCCCCTTTGCTTAGCTAGCTCCTAGCTCAAATGTGACTTCTTCAGGGAAGTCCTCACTGCTCTCTAAGTCAGGGTAAGACATCCGCTGTGATACCTTGTTGTTGTTTTTTCCCCTTCAGAGTATTTGTCATAGTTTGTAGTTGTATATTTGTTGTTGTGATTATTTGATAAATGTCTGTCATCTCTAACAGACCGGAAGCCTCATGAGGGCAAGTACTTTGCCTCTTTTCATACCATAGTATCCTCAACCATGATAGGACAGTGCCTGGCATATGAAAGGTACTTAGTAATGTGTGTAT
This sequence comes from Miniopterus schreibersii, assembly GCF_964146895.1. Lineage (NCBI taxonomy): Eukaryota > Metazoa > Chordata > Mammalia > Chiroptera > Miniopteridae > Miniopterus > Miniopterus schreibersii. The sequence continues at coordinate 22,393,726 of NC_138109.1, forward strand.
GTGTATGCATGTATATGACTGGTCAAGTGTCTGGATATACAAAGAAAAGCAGATCTGGGCTGTATGACTTCATAAGGAGACACCACAGTGAGTGGCCATCAACAGCAGCCCATCTGCTTCCCTCAAGGGCATCTCTCTGTTTGGGCTGCTGTTAACTGCAACTTATAATAGGATATACCACCTACTTGTTCGGTTTCTGAATCATCTGAATCCACTCTCATTCAGCAATGTGGACTATCAGCTTTCAGGGACAGAGAGAACAACCTTGAAATAATTACCATTTATTCGTTTGACCAATATTTATTCTGTGCCTACCGCTACTGCACTCAAACACTGTGTGCAGGATGGAGAAACACAAATGAATGAGGCCTGGTTATTATTTTCAAAGAATTTCTAGTTTTGAAGAACAGTCAGATTTGTAAAGAAATTATAACTTCCTGTTTTAAAACACTAATATTACAGGGCATGCTCAGACTTTTAAAGGATCACAGAGAAGAGCATGACTATCAAAGCACTTAGCAAAACCTTAGCTAGAACTGCTATTTAGAATGATGACCCAAGGGATATACTTTTAAAACCTTCTAAGCTCTAACTTTGAACAGTTTAGACTACAAGAAAGCAATTTCCTTAGACCACATTAGACAAGTCCCTTTAAAAAATAACCATCACTAGGTTGCTTTTTATGTCCTTAGCTCTTATTAAACATAACAAGAAATATCCACATGAATCTTGCTTTTGCATTTGTTGTTCAAATCTTTTTTTTAATCCTCACCAGAGGATATTTTTCCATTGCTCTGCAGAGAGAGTGGAATGGAGAGAGAGAGAGGGAGAGATAGATGTGAGAGAGACATGTCCATTGGTTGCCTCCCGCACTCTCCTGGGGCGGGGATGGAGCCTGCAAACAATTACCAGAATCAAACCCAAGACCCTTCAGTCTTCGGCCACCGCTCTAACCAGTGAGCCAAACTGGTTGGGGCTTTTTCAAATATTCTTGATTGCTTTATTACGTCATTCATTGGTTCCTAAGTCACATGAGAAACGACCTTTAGAAGTTAGTGCTATGGGGGGAAAAAAATCTATGGTCTGTCTCCTCTGATAAACTTATTCCTTTCAGGTGACAAGATCTATTCACCATGAACTGTGCTTTCATTTTTACCCTGCAGCCAGGAAGCTCAGGACTAAATTTCAAATTCAGTCACAGGCATGTTTAATTATCAAGATAACGATGATCTTTTTCTTTGGCCTTAATGCTCCATTTCTAGTTTTCTAGCCTATCGTAACCCTTCTTTATGTCCCTGTGGAAAGGAGATAGGATAAATTTAACACCTGATATGCACAGTCATTTTAGAATTATTTCTGCTCTTTGATGAACATAAATGCAAAAAAGAAGTTGACTTATGTTTGGATCTTGATAAAATTTGGAGAAACTGGGGAGGACCCAGAGAAAAGCAATAGACAGGGACAAAGAATGGACTGAGGTAGTAGCTCATATTCTCCAACTCAAATATTGGGGTATATTGGTCATGCATATCACCTATTAGAGTATCTGAAATTTAGATTGTTCTGGAAAATTCTAGAGATATGTCGAAGGAGACACATTCCTGGAGTCATCCTCATTATTTAGCGTATATGAGTAGTTATAGAAAGGTTTTAACCTTTTTTGTATCACAGATCCCGTGGACCTGCTCCCTGGTAATATGCAAGCACATTTGGGTTCTCAAAGTAGAACCCTCCTGTTATCGATTTATTTTTCTAGAGTATCAAAAGCACTTTACAGCTGGCCCTGCGGTAAAGCATTCAGATAGGCCCGAGGAAACACCTTAGCTGTCATGTCACACAGCGATCAGCTGAAGTTCACGCCGACGCCATTCTTAAATGGTTTAAACCAGTGTTTGTTTTCTGTTTGTTTTTAGCTTTTTTTAGTAACAGACCTCTCGGATGAGCTGAAGGTATGGGTCGACTACCCTAAAACACACACACACACACACACACAATTTTGCACAGTTTCATGGGATTGGTGGACTTCCTAAAGTCCACCCTCAGATGTCGGATTATGCCCTTCCTGGGGAATGCCCTTGAGGACCTTTAAGAACCACCGTCTCCTTTTATCACGGGGACTAGGACTAAAGAGAAGGAGGTAGGGGACCCCAGACACACCGGCCCCCGGCGCCCTCTCAAAAAGCCCCTCGGAGCTCTCCCCTCCCCCACGCCCGTGCCGCGCAGGTGCGAAAACCTAAGGGGCCACCCAGGAGCGATGGCGAGGGAGAGAGCGGGGGTGGGGGTGGGGGTGGGGGTGGGGTGGGTGGGCCGGGGGTTAGGGAGGGTGATAGAACCCTGGGAGGGACAGAGGCGGGGGCCTTCCCTAGGTTGCTTGGAGACCGAGTTCTCCGCCCAGGCCGGCCCATTTCCTCAGCAGGGGGCGCCGCGGGCCGCCCTTGGCCGACGGGCCTCCCGGAGCGGCCCTCTTCCGGCTTCCCCCCCCGCCCGGCGGTGGCCAGGCCCGTGACGTCACAGGAGGCGGGACCAGCGCCGCTGCCGGGTGCTGGAGGCGCCATTGGAGCCGGCTTGGCTCGGGTGCTCCGCGGAGCAGGCGGAGGTTGGGCCGCAGTCACTCCCGCGTCCGCTCCTGCTCCCTGGCCCGTCAGCGGCATGGCTTGCGGGGCGACATTGAAGCGGCCCATGGAGTTCGAGGCGGCGCTGCTGAGCCCGGGCTCCCCGAAGCGGCGGCGCTGCGCCCCTCTGCCCGGCCCCACTCCGGGCCTCCGGCCACCGGACGCCGAGCCGCCGCCGCTTCAGATGCAGACCCCGCCGCCGACTCTTCAGCAGCCCGTCCCGCCCGGCAGCGAGCGGCGCCTTCCAACTCCCGGTAAGCTACGCTGCGGGCTTGGCAGGAAGCCAGGCCCTGGTACTTGGGGGTGGGGGTGGGGGGAAGGGTTATGGACACTAGGCTGATTTATCCACCGACCCCTTCTTTGCCCCGTGAAAAGGGAACTGGGGTGCCGCTGGGCCTGGTCGCTTCCGGGGATGGGAAACATCCGGGAGGGGTAGTGGGGCCACAGTGTCGGTTTTCGGTTTTCATGGAGCTGGAGAGCCAAGAGGGGTGGGCAGCCAGAGGAAGACGGGAATCTCCCTGGCCGCTCGGGGCCCTCCCTGTCCTCCCGGCCCCTCCTGCCTCCGCTGCCTGGGCCTGCACTGAGTCGCCCTGTAGATCCAGTGGGCCATGGAAAATTGGATTCTACTCACGAACCCGGCCTTGAGGGTGGGGGTTGGAGGCTGGTTACTGGGAAGGGGGCTGAGTGTGTGCTGTTCCGCACTGGACTGTAGCTTGTAGGGAGACCTGATTTCCAGAAGTCTTGAGGGACCAGAGGCCACCGCAGAAGTTACGGAATCCAATTTCAACCTGACTAATTCTAAGGGACTGGTCATGGTTTGTGTTTTTTTTCACCGTATGGCTATTGTCTTGTACCATATATGGCTTGAAATCGGTAGGTCGTTAACTAGAATTTGAAAGTCCTTAAACATACAGAGGTTCCAGAAGCAGGAATTCAGCTATCCGTAGCAGAGAGACTCGCCTTTAATAAGGGCATTGGCCAAGTAAAGGGAAAGCTGATGTGACGATAAAGTAAAAAAATAAAAAAACTAACCATTGTGTGGGAGTTGAGGGGAAAATGCATGGGAATTAATATTTAGCAGTTTTATAAGGGCTCCCGGAAATGAGGGGAGTCTCAAAACTGGACTTTGGCAAGTAATTTCTTTGTGTGTGTTTTTCTGTTTTTCGAGCATAAGCAAAACCTTGGAATTGCCATAAAATCATTCTTTCTTTACCCCTTTTCAGTTACCAGTATCTTTAGGCTTTATTTCCTCCTTTGCAATTCCACAATGCAGATTTCAGGCCCTCATCCTCTCCCACCAAGGTTCCTGCAGTTTCCAGCCAGGCTCTCCTATGTTCACCTCCTCTTCATTCTGGCATTCAAAGGATTTATCAACTGTAACCATATCTTACCTAATCGGTCTTTTATACATTTTTTACCAAACTATGCCTTTGTTCTTTCCTCCAGACCCGCTTGGCTGTGTCTGTATTCTTGCCTTCCATTATGGTATTTCCCCTTTATATTTGCTGACCCAAATACATTCATTTCCTTAAGTCTCCCATCCATTACCTGACTAACTCTGCCCCATGAGGAACTCTGTTGACTTTAAATTCCCAGACCACTTAATATTGCACTGAATGAGAATATTTGCAAAAGTTCTTTGTAAAGAGCCCTTCAGAAGCAGAGTGTGTAGATGCCCATTTGAAGTGATTTTTTTTCCTTCCACTGCTCCTACAGCTACCCAAGGATAGTCACATAATCTTTCTGGATCTCTTTTCAACAAAATAGAATACTTGCCCTATCTATCTTAATGGATATTATGTAAATGTCTTATTTCTTCCAATACTACTCTCTAGACTAATTTTATTGTAGTTCACATTACAGCAAATGCATAATAAGTGATTGCTGAATGTATTTGGAAGCCTAAATATGGCAGAATGCTATAATGGGGGGGGGGGTCACTATTTTTTTAATCTGAAAATTTAATCTTTGCATATAGATCATGCAAACTAGCTTCTTGGTCATATCTTATGTTAAAATATTTTGTTTAAAATATTCATTCGCAAAGATTGATCAGTTATGTTTTTTAATGCTTATTGGAATATGGTTCTGTTATGGACAAAACAAAGTATGACTGATTCATTATTGAATGCTTTGGTTTATGTGAAAGGTGTCCTCTGGACTAAAAAGGAAGAATGGCCCGGCTGGCGTGGTTCAGCAGTTGAGCATGGACCCATGATCTGTAAGATCGCAGTTTGGTTTGGGTCAGGGCATTGCGGGCTTGATCGCCAGTAGGGGGCGTGCAGGAGGCAGCTGATCAGTGACTCTCATCGTTGATGTTTCTCTCTCCTTTTCCCTTCTTCTCTCTGAAATCAGTAAAGTTGTTTGTTTGTTTTTTAAAGGAAGAATGGGGGAGGAAATATTAGTTGCTATACAAGTAGAAAGAATAAAGCCAACTAATAGAAAAATTAATGTAAAAATCAGTAACTTCACTCTGTAACATCCTAGTTATTTCAAGGGTTGTTATCTCAGAAATGATCTGAAACTATGTTTTTGCTTCATTTTAGAAAAAGATGTGTCTTAACACATTTTGTGGTGAAGGCCTATAAAATTAAACCTTTCATTGCTTAAATGAGTAAGATGGATGGATACCAGTTATGGAGGGGGGTTGCTGACCTCAGGGAGATATTTGTAAACATGGAGTGAGTCTAGTTGCAAAGCAATTAATTGATCATGACGTGGGGATTCTGGAATAATTTCCAGAATGAGGTAACATTTTAGCTGGGTCTGAAATGTTGGAAGGAGAGAGACAGCTCCATTTCAAGTGAAGCAAAATTGCTTGAGCAAAGGTCAGAAAACCCACAAATTAAGGAAAAGATAGTTTAATGCAACTGAGTTGTAGTGGGAGATGAAACTGGAAAAATAATGGACTTAGTCTGCTATAACCTAGAAGCACAACCTCAAATAATGGGAGACAAAGCTTAAAATTATCCATTGTTAAAAAGAAACTTGCATTTTTTGTAATAGGTTTTTATCGATTTTGAGAGAGGAAGGGAGAGGGGAAGAAAGAGAAACATGGATAGGCTGCCTCCTGCACACCCCGTACTGGGGATCCAGTCTGCAACCCGGGCATGTGCCCTGACCCAGAATTGAACCGTTGACCTCTCAGTGCATTGACAATGCTCAACCAACTGAGCCACACAGGCTGGGGCAGAAATTAGCCTTTTTTTTTTTTTTGATGCCTTGCCTCTCATATGTGGCCGCCTTGGGAAGAAAATCACATCTGCTTCCTTATTTTTGTCCTGTATGTACCATCTGTAGATTCTTTGATTTGCTAGTCCTTCTACCAGCCTCAAAATTGTACCTTTCCATTTGTTCACTTGGCCATGCAGGAGGCAGTCAGAGGTTTATCAAAGACCTTCTATTCTCATAAGCATTGTCCTAATAATTGTTCTTTCTTGTTTCAAGTTTTTGCAATTGCTTATAACCTTGTATTGAATCTGGCACATGTGTGCTTGGAGAATATACTTTAAAGATGAAGCAAAGATTTCATAAATTCAGGGATCTAAAATGTGAACTTCATAGCATTCTTAAAGGAAAGCTTTGCCAAATACTGCATTGTTTCAGTGTTTAGGCTGAGTGTTATGGAATTTAGCTATGTATGAAGCTACTTTGAATTCATGTCAGTTCCTGGGCATTATTAATATCTTTGATTTTTGATTCTCACAACTTCATTGGGCAGGCATTTAACATTTATATTGAACTAGGCTAAAGATTTTTTTTTAATGTATTTTTATTGATTTCAGAGAGAGGAAGGGAGAGGGGGAGAGAGATAGAATCAATGATGAGAAAGTCATTGATTGGCTGCCTCCCTCCTGCACGCCCCCTGCTGAGGATCGAGCCCGAAACCCGGGCATGTGCCCTGACCTGGAATGGAACCTCAATGATCTGGGTCATAGGTGGATGCTCAACTGCTAAGCCACACCAGCCGGGCTAAGCTAAAGATCTTGAATGACTTCCCAAGGTCATAGTCACAGCTAGGAAGAAGCAAATTGCATTGTTAACACATCCCCCTCCCCATTTAAAAAAATACAGCTTAGAGCAAAGTGTACATTAGAATAATGTGAGTTGGGGTGAGTGATATAATTTTCTGGTTTTTAGGAGGCTTTACTATCTGGAAAGTGAATATTCTACCACAAAAACAAAAAAACTTGAAAACCGCATCCTTCCAGATTCTATGTTGTCTCTAGGAGTGCACTTCAAGGTGGTTAGTGATTTGTGTGTCCTGGACTCCTTTTAATAGTGTTAAATTTGGTTTTTGATTATGTTGAGTCAGAATAGTAATCTGAATCCCACAAAATATAGAATTAAAAAAATATCTTCTAAGTCCTGTTCATGAATTCCAAGCAATAACTTTCAGGTCTCTCTCTGGCTATGAACATAATGGTGTCTGCTTTCCTCTTCCCTAAAGATCTTGAGTCCCAAACAGGACAAGAGTTTCATGTTAGAAGGCTTTGGGTGGTAAGAAACTCACCCCTAGTGCCCTAGTTTGTGAAATTGTGCAACTTAAAGGAGATAAAAATTAGTCCCCTATTAGGTGAAGGATTTGTTTTTTTTCTTTAAGTTACAGTTAATTCTACAGCAAACAGCAAATCTGGTCTTCCTTGTCACAGGAAACAAGCAAAGGGAATTGTCTGAGTGGCTTATGCCAAAATAACTGCTATTCTACATATCGTTGAAATAGTGACAGTAAGAGATCACACTTTGGGGGTTATAGGAGGAGTGCTTTATTCAGTATAAATATTTTTCTTGTTAATATTTGTAACATGGGGGAAGGACAAGAAGTTTGAAGAAATGACTCAAGATGAATGCTTAAATGTGTATTTTTTTTTTTAATTTAGAGCAAATTTTTCAGAACATAAAACAAGAATATAGTCGTTACCAGAGGTGGAGACATTTAGAAGTTGTTCTTAATCAGAATGAAGCTTGTACTTCAGAAAGTCAGCCTCACTGTTCAGCACTCACAGCACCTAGTTCTCCAGGTAAGTATGCTTTAATTGCACAGTCCATTTAAGAATTTGTAAATGGTACTTAAAATGATGGTTTCCTAATTTAGAATTGATTTCGTCTAAAGTAATAAAATTGGTAAAGTGTATGCATTGTATTACTACTTATAAATACTTTTAAAACCATGGAGTCATGAAGTTGGAAAAGACCTTAGGTTGATTTGATTGGGCTTCCATCCAGCCAATGCAACAGTACCCTCTATAACTGCATTGTCTAATACCATAGTCACTAGCCACATGTTGCTGTTTAATTTTAAATTAATAAAAATTTAATGAAGTTTTAACATTTAGTTTCTCACGCGCAGTAGCACATTTAAAGTGCTTAGTAGCCACATGTAGTTGTTGTATTAGCACAACTATAGGACATTTCTGTCATTGCAGAAAGTTGTGTGACAGCATTGCTCTATAACATTGACAGGTGGTTAGAGAGGATGTGTTCAAATAGAATCTCAGGGTTGGAGTGAATCTTTCAGGTCACATAGTTCCGCCACCAGTCTTGCCTGCCATATCCCTGCAGTCAACAGGCCAGCTCTTGAACATCTCCATAGGTGGTGAACTCTCTCTCCTTTAACAGTAGTTTATTTCCTCACAAAGTATTCTACTTCTTAATAGTTCTAAGGATTAAAAATACCTTGATTAAAAATTATCTCCTTGTTAAAAAAAAATTATCTCAGAACAAATTGGTGTTGCCCAGGAGAGATGGGATGGGGGCACTGCTTAATGGTTGAGGTGTTACTTTGGAGTAGTAGAAGTGTTTTGTAACTAGATAGAAGTGGTGGTTGTACAACATTGTGACTATACTAAATGCCACTGAATTGTTCAGTTTATGTCAGTTTCACCTCAAATAATTTTTTAAAAAATCCTTTTCTTATAACCCAAAGGTTTTGGCTCTGAAACAACACCTTTTCTAATTGCTCTTGTACATACATAAGAGATAGCCTTTCAATGGTTATAGCTAACAAGTCTCAACTTACTCTCAAGATTTTAGTAATATAATTTTGAAGTAATAGAATATGTTATAGGCAGAGAAACAAATACAAATCATAACTGGCTAGATGTTAAGCAAAAAATGATTTGTTTCAGTCTGTTGAATAGTTTTATAGACTAAGAGGGCCAGAGAAACAAATTCCAGGCTAAGCTTTGAAAAACAACTCAGAACTGGGCTCCCAATGGAGCTGCTTTTTAAAAATCATGATCAGGAAGTCAGTTTCCATGTTTTCTGGCTTTTCAGAGGATGTTTTGGTTCCTAACTACTATCTTACAAACCTTTCACTCTTGATTCAAAAGGAATCAAGGATGAGATGTGTAGTGACTAATTGTCTCCTTCATTCATACTTCAATGACTTTGCTAACTATTTTTTACATTGAGCAAGTCGCTTGGTTTCCTAAGTGTCAAACTTTTCTTATCAGAATCACCTGTGGAACTTAAAAGGTGCCGAAGCCCTACCCCAGAATTAAATCAGAATGTATATATATATTCTTTGTTAATTCCACAGATAATTATGATGCACCGCCTTGGTTAAACATAGGTCTAGGTGATCTCCAAGGATCTGGGTAGCTCTCATGCAGTGAATCTACTTTTCCTAACCCAGACTGGAGGCTTTATATCAGCTTTAAACTTTTTGTTCTTGACCAAATGAGCATTGAGTATGGGCTCTGATTGTTATGGCATCAGAACTTTTTTTGTATGCTGATGAGCTAGCATACCTTAATACATGTTGTTCCTCCTCCTTCTCAATTTATCTTTGTCCTTGCTTTGTAAAAACAAATTTCAGAAACTCAGAGAATTTTGCGGAAATGTTCCATGTAAATTAGTGAAAAATATCATTTTTATGAACAATTTTTATACCTAAGTCTGTTTGCATGAAGTTATTAATTCTGAACCTTAGAACTAGAATTTATTATGTAAACTAGATTTGTCTTTTGTCCAGGTTCCTCCTGGATGAAGAAGGACCAGCCCACCTTTACTCTCCGACAAGTTGGAATAATATGTGAGCGTCTCTTAAAAGACTATGAAGATAAAATTCGGGAGGAGTATGAGCAAATCCTCAATACCAAACTAGCAGGTAGGCTGATGGTAGTGACTATGCCATTGTTAATAAGGTTCAGTAAGGATTAACCCCAGTTAAGTAAATAATAATTTAGGAGTAGGACATCATGCAAGAAAGCTTAATGAATTGTGAGTATTAAATTATTCCCTTTGGTGATTATTTCATTTATATATTATATGGAAGGACTTTTCATTTATATTTCTGAAACAAGATAAACCAGGCTTTTCTTCTGATAATTTTTCATGTGAGCAAAGGCATTGAGTAGGCTGTTTGGGCTAGCTGACCTGTAAACAGGTGGTTGGGATAGTGCTAATCATCAGTAGGTGACTGGGAGGTGTGGAGTATAGTCAACATAATCAGACTTCCTGGTGGGAGTCACTTAGTGGGTGTGGGAAGTGAAGCATTCCTGTGATTTGTAGGTACATTAAAGTTTGGAAAGCACAGCTTAGGCAAGAACAAAGGGAGTAATTCATGGTGGCAACAAGTTAGAGCCTTTGGTGAAAGGAAGGGACCTGAATCAGGAATAGAAAGTACCTGTTAAGTGAAAGAGGATGATGCTGTGATGAGAGAGGGTTTAGGCACCAACTTCTTCCTGTGACAGTATTGTTTCCTAATTTGGTGACCTATACCACATGCCTCAGAATGTAAATAGGTCTGCTTTAAATTGAGAACTGTTGGGTTAGCAACAAAATTAAATGGATTTCTTTATAGTAGAGCTTCTTTAATATACTAATAATATATATTATCAGAAGAAACTAGTATATCGTTCTCCTTTCCTACCACCACCCCAAAACTGTTCAGACCAGCTGGCTCTAAGGTACTACTGTGAAATAGTCTACAATTAGGTAGTATGGAATTTTCTCTTAGCTTTCTAGCCATCCCACCTTTTTCACTCAATATGTATGTTGAACTTTATAGCAAGGATAGAATGCAGCAAAGGGCTTCAAGCTTCATGTCCTATAGAAGATATCCTAAAATTTGCTGGGGTAGTAGTGAGCATATCTATATGTCTTAGGAAGCCATTAGTAGGGGATAGAGTTACAGCAGGGACAAGATTATTAGGAAAATGTTACAGGTGATCATTGATCAAATCCAGGAGTCAGGATTTGGCTCTGGCATCTAAGAGGAAGTAACAGATCTCAGAGTGACTGTTATAAGGAGGACCTGAGAATGGATAATTTAAACTGGGAAGCTAGATGTGATCCTGACACTGATTCTTAAAAAATTGGAGGAGAGTTTCCGGGGATAGTATATACTGTCTTTCCCCTCACAGAACAATATGAATCTTTTGTGAAATTCACACATGATCAGATTATGCGACGATACGGGACAAGGCCCACAAGCTGTAAGTACTGCCAAGTTTTCTTTGAATTTCCCAACTTCCAAGAGTGAAATTTTAAAACTGAGTACCTTGTCTCCCAAGAGCAAAAAGCCCTTATGAAGTAAAATAATAGCTGTCATTTAAAGAATACTTACATGGCCAGCAGCATGCTAAGCCCTTTTGATCCTTTGAAGTTTATTTCATCCACAAGAACCCTGTGAGAGAAGAACTATTGTTTGCCCCATTGTACAGGTAAGGGTAGCACTTAGAGAATTTAATTTGTCCAAGCTCATGTAGCTAGTGGTTCAGCCAAGATTGAAACCTAGGTAGTCTAACGCCAGTGCCAATTTGTTAATTTATGAAGATTAATTTCTTAGGCTAACTTGTCAAGAGTGTGGTGAGAATTTCTTAATTCTAAACATCTTGCAACTACCAGTTACTCAAAACATAAATTATAATAACTATATATCTACAGAACCTGACTCAGGTTACTTAAATTCTTGAGAATTTAGGACCTTTTAAATGGTGACTCATATTCTTCATGCAATTTATCACATTTACCATTAATTGTTATTTAAAAAGCACAATGCTGTCTTTTTTAGTATTTTTACACATTTTTGTTTTTATTCCTAATTTATAGATGTGTCCTGAAGCTTTCTTGCATATCTGGGTACCAGGTTTGACCTCAAGAGATGGCTGCTGTGCACTTTTTGCAACTGGTTTGATATCACATTTCAGCTCCAACTTTGCATCCTGAGAACACTTAAAAGGTTTCTGCAGGTCCATTTTATACAACTTGAAAGACCTTAAAACTTTCTGGTTGCCACAAGCATATCTTTCTTTTCTGCTCATCCAATAAACAGCTGTGCCCTACTGTGATAAATTTTCCCAACAAAATACCTGGAGCAGCAGTTTAGCAAAATATGCCCTCAGTGGCACTCAACAAATGGAGTTTCCCCAAGCACAGTTCTGTAAGAAGTGTGTGTGAGAGTGTGTGTATATGTGTGTATGTGTATTTTAAGTTATTATTTGTATTGTGCAAATTTTTTTGATCTTGGGGATTCTGGCTGTGAATTTGATGCACGACAATTATGGTTAAAAACATTTGCTTGATCTACAGAAGGTCACGAATGTTTTGTGACCATATAAGTTTTAACAGTGGGTTGTTTTATGTGTAGGTATTATTGTTAAATACAGGGACTGTTTTCAGGCACAGAATATGAATCATATGTTAGGATGGACATTAGATGTGATTATGATGACATAGCAAAGGTCTGTGGTCCTAGGTCTATAAATGCGCAGTGAGGAATTAGAACGAACTGGAGACAGGCCATTTGACACATGGACTCTGCCTAGCCGTGTTGGAAAGATACTTTGACTCCAAGCCTTAAAATACCCATGTGGAGTCTGTGCTCACCTCATTCACACAAAGATCTCCCTGGACACTGAACCTCTAAAAAGAAAAAGTTTCCCGGGAACAGGAGCATCAGGGTTTACTTGGGAGCCTAGAACAGGTGAGCACGGGGCTGGGTCAGGCCCCGGCAGTACTGCTGCTTGGGAGGAGCCACTTCACCTTTGTATCAGTTATTACAAATAGATTTGGATCCTTTGGTCAGGTTCTCCCAAATTCTTTTAAGAGGTGTCCATGTTCAACTGCTTGAGCTTTGTTTTGGCAACCCCCTGCCCAAAGTTGCTTACAGACTGTTCTTCACCTTGTTTCCAAGGCTGAGGAACAGAAAGTTAGCCTCTATTTTGAGGAGGTGGAAGTTAAGTATACATTTATTTTTTACTGTGACTTGTTCAGGACCACATTTTACAAAATGCCTTGTTTCATTTATTATTGTTTCTGGAAAGGAAAGTTCTATTAAAATTGTTTTAGTTTGAATATAGAATAGTTTTTTTAATTACAGCTTATTTTGGAAAATCTGAGTGTAATTAAAATGTATGCCAATACCTTCCAGAGTAAGGTAATATTCAGAGACAGTTCTGATCAAATGGCTTAGAGAAATTTGTGGAATATTCACATTGGAAGATTCCTTATTAATGAATGTCTTTGACTTAAATCTAACCAAAAACTGCAACGTTATTCTTTGTACATTTTCATTATATAGTGTTAACAAGCTTAGTTGCAAACAAATAAAATACTTAAGCTATTTGTTTACCTTGCCTTCTTAATACTGTGATGGTGTTTATTAATTAAAATAATTTATGCGAGGCTGCTATAACCATTTCCCCAGTTCAACATTACATTTAAGAATTACAGACTTTTTTTTTTAAAGCCCAACAGTGATCTTTTGAGAATTAAAAGAATTATTTTACTTCATATTTGAAGGGCAATTTGTTTCATCTCCTCTTTTTCCAGGGTAAGTCACTTGTTCCTGGAAGAGGAACATAGCAGTGGCAGTAATGGGAGTGGCCTTACAGTGGGATAGCCACACCAGAACAAGGGAAGGGCAGCTGTGGGGGCCATCAGAAGTCCTAAAGGATGGACCAGGAATAGGGAACACTGCCTCACTGAAGTCTTGTTACAGAATCAGTGTGATATTCTCAGGATTGCGAGTGTCGGCTCCATTTCTACTAAATAGCGTCTGGCTGGGAAGTAGAGTAAGTTTCTATAAGGAAAATGACAGGCTGTTGTATTATGATATGGTTGCTTTTTGGGACCACATGGCTGGGTTTTAGGATCTCCTCTAAAGGGACTAGACCTGTTTGTTTAGTGTTTATCCAGAGAAAAGACAGATCCTAGGACAGAAAATGGGGACCTGTAAGGTAGGCCTTAGACTAGCAAAAGGAGTTTTTCTCTAGACCTTGAGTTATAGAACTTGAACTTAGGGGCATTTTCAGGTAGGAAAGTATCTTTGTCCCATGAGGATAGGTCAAGGCCCAGGAAAGAAGAAAACCTACAGAAACCTATAAGAATGGGCCAGGACCTGTGGTCTCAGAGCAGCCATATCTAATGAGTTAGTTTAATTGTATTTGTTATTCTCTTTAAGTCTTAAGCTTAAGGACAATGAAAGGAGTAAGTGTCCTTGTCTAGGTTAGAGGAGTCCAGGGGAGATCAAAGTTCTGAGGCAATGATGATTGTTAAGAGCTTCCCAGGAGAACATCAGGGGATATGAGAATCTGGGCCAGGTTCCACACATGGTGAATCTTCTCTGCCCACCAGGAATGATCAGTGGGCTAATATTGTAGTTAAAGGAATGGCCTTTGGTGTTTGTAGCCCTAGAGTTAGTCTGCTCTGCCACTATTTTACTATGTGAACCTTGCCAAATTACTGAACTTTCTGAGCCGTAGTTTTCTTATCTGTAAAACGAGTTAATTGTACGTGCATCGTTGGATTTTGTTTTAAAATGCAAGATTAAATTAATCCATGTCAAGAAAGTATTTAGCACAGCTTGGGATATAGAATATGCACTTGGATATGTTATAGGAGGTTTCTTTACAGTGGTCTTCATCAGCTCTGAAGACCAAAATCTTCCTTTCTGCAGCCGTGATTCTCAACTTTCCAGTATGAAGAGCCCTTTGTTAACATCAAAATTCCACATTCTCTTACTAGAATTTGTACTTTTTAAGTGTTTGACTAAGAGAACAATAAAAGATGAATGACAAATGAATTCAATGATGCCTTTCAGTGAATCTGTATTTTGTTATTCACTAAATCAAGGGCCAGCAAACTGGCCTGTTTTTGTAAATAAAGTTTTATTTGAGCACCGCCACACATATTCATTTGCATCTGGCTACTTTCACACTCCAGAAACGGGGACAGTATGGGCCACATAGTTGAAAATATGCCTCGGCCCTTTACAGAAACGTTTCTGAGCCCCTTTACTGTAGCATGGATATGCATTTGAAAAACTCACAGGCAAGGCGAACAACATGCATCACGGACTGGTGGGCAGGTCCTAACTTACTATTCCTAGGGGAGGCTGAGGTATGGTGAAGAAACCCTCTACTTACAAGTGAAAACTCACTGATTGCCAAAGTGAGGTACAGGAAAAGCTAATGAACTTTTCAGAGCAATGATTCTCAAGGATGGGGACAGGGAGTATACTATTAGTGAGGGGAAAGGCTTAGAATGACTAGTTATTTTATCTTTGGCATATTTAATTTTGAAATTTTAGATACAAAAGTGGGTTATGAGAATTTCATGTTTATCAGAACTTACATGGGCTTAAAGATAGTCTGTTAAATACTGTTCTCAAGAACAGTGATTTCTTTACTGTTGTGATTCTTTCCTTGAAAATGGCTTCAGAGAGTGCTACAGTCTTCTATAGCTGCAGTTAAGTGACCTTGGATATGGTTTGACACCTTCAGGAAGAAAGGAATGTGTTTACCTAGGGAAAGAGCTCCAGCTACCCACCCCAATCCACACTTGCAAATAAATATTTAGCACTTCATTGGAGGGAGGGTATGATCATTTTGTCTAAAATTTCAGTACCTGAAGTCTTCATGAGTCACTTGTTTTTACTGATTGTTGTTTATAGTGCCTTGTCTCTCTTCATGCTAGGGTATCTGTGAGCTGGACAATAGATTTGAAAAATTATTTGTAGAAATAAACAGCACAAGGATAAGGCATCTACCTCTAGAAAGGATTTTTTGTTGCCTGTGCCTGAGACTATTTCCAAACTTCCTTAATTCAGATTGAAGGCTGGAGGTTCCTGGATCATCCAGATGGCACTCAACCAGGTGTCCAGTCCATGTGAAGACTGTTTACTTTCGTTTCACCTGCATCTTGAAAGTGGAACACTTTGGAATCCCGGCTTAAGGTGTCTATGGTGGGAGTTCCCACCTTCAGCTGGCCTCGGGTTTTGGGTTTTGTCCCCTTCGGTCCATGAGGCTTCTGAAAGTGCAGCTCAGGCTTTTTTCAGATTGGTAAATGCCTTAAAGGAAAGAGCAGCTTTGAGTTCTAGTCTCTGGGTTCTCGTCTAGATTTTGGCTCAGTAATTGCTCATTACCTACTTAACCTTTTTATGCTTTTAAGAAAATTATATTGCAACTGCTTTTTAGCAGTAGGTTGGTCGAAATTTCCTGGTGCTCAATTTCTAGACATGAAATTTCCTATGTACTTCTTGCTTATCAGAGCTTTGGTTGGTGAAGGCTATTAACCTAGCTTGGTACCCAATATTGCCTTCATGTTAATGGGAGAAAAGTTGGGAAAGACACGTTAGTATTGGCGTTTAGTGTTTTTCAATCGTCCGGCAAGCATCGCTGCCGTCTTCTGAATTCTTTAATTGTGGAAGACAGGTATTTGAGTTTCAAAAGCCCAGTAAGTTATGTAAGTGACCCTAGTCTATTTCTTATGTCCCCAGTACCTGACTTGGAAGTAACATAAATATTTAGTTAATTGTATTTTGACCCCTGAGAAGCGAGCGCACTCTAGCAAGGTCCATGAGCAGGTAAGATAAAAGCTGCTAAGCGTTGCATGAATGGTACAGGTAGTGGACCAAGGAAAAGAGATGGCTTCGTTTGGGGAGGTAGAGTTGGAGTAAGGTTTCAAAAGGAATAGGGCTCAGGCAAAGTAGGAACTGGGATTTGAAACGAGCAAACGCTAGTGGTGGGAAATCATGTGTGCAGGCACAACGTTCTCGCTTAGCCAGAGTAGAAGACTTAGGTAGATCCAGGGAAGAGAACTTGAAGCGTGGTAGTAGGGGCTAGATAAGGAAGGGCATTGACATTTAGGAATTTGGCCCTTAATCTGTGGGAATCTGAAGAGTTTTGGGGAAACAAATTCAGGGTAAATACAGGACAGAAGGTCAAATGCCAAACTGGAGACAGGTTGACCAGGAAAGAGCCTCTTGGTCCAGTCAGATAATGGAGGCCTGCACTTTGCTTGGGAAGGATGATAAAATGTGGCTCAGGCTTTGCCTGTCTGAAGAGCATGGCCCTTGAAGAATCTTCCTAGTCTCACCTTCCCTCTTCCCATAGGCACACTTTCAAAGATCCTTTTTGTTTTGGTGTGGCTTGTTTTTGCTCCTCAATCCAGCTCAATTCTATAGCTGCTGCTGCTGCTATAGATTTTCTTAAATCCACCTATTCTTTGATTTTTTTAAAAAGGTATGTTTTTATTGATTTCAGAGGGAGAGAGAGAGAGACAAACATCAGTGACAGAGTTGTCATTGATCGGCTGCCTCCTGCATGCTCCCTACCGGGGATGGAGCCCACAATCTGGGCATATGCCCTGACTGGGAATCAAACCGCGACCTCCTGGGGGGTCGATGTTCAACCACTGAACCACACCAGCTGGGCTCCACCTATTTTTATTTTTTTTAATATATCTTTTGATTTCAGAGAGAGGAAAGGAGAGGGAGAGAGAGAGAGAGAGAAACATCAGTGATGAGAGAGTCATCATTGATCGGCTGCCTCTTGCACGCCCCCAACTGGGGATCGAGCCCGCAACCCAGGCACGTGCCCTGACCTGGAATCAAACTGTGATCTCCTGGATCCTAGGTCGATTCTCAACCGCTGAGCCATGCCTGACCGGGCTCCACCTATTCTTAAAGGCACTTGTTTGCTCCTGCATGAATTATTTAAAATTCTCCCTTTCCAGCTGTCCTCGGGACCAACCAGCCCATTATTTTTTATGGTGCTCCTATTGTTCCTCTGCTGGGAATTAAATCCTTTCTCACTTGACAAATGCCTATTTAAGCGGCAGTTGTCTTTTTGCTCCCTTGCTCATGGCAGTTACTTATTCATTTGATGTTTATCGTGCACCTACCATTTGCCAAGTACTGTTCTGGGCTCTAGGACTGTATCACTGAGGTGGACAAATAAGGTTCCTGCTCTTGTGGTAGTTTCATTCGTGTGAAGCAAGACAGGCAAACTAGTAAACAACTTTGCCTGTCTTGCTTGATTGAAAACTGTTTGAAGAAAACAGAATGGTAATGATAGTAACTAGATGCCTAAATTGGGTTGTAAGGAAGGCCTTTCTGAGGTGTACTACTTATACTCCATTTTATGCCTTTCTAAAGCTGTATAATGCATTTATGTGTCTACTTGATAAACTCACTATACTGCGGTCTTAATAGCACCTTGAGCTATTATCTCTCTGTCCTTGGTTCCTAAATGGTAAGTGAATAAATGAATTATGTGACTGTTCCTCTCCTTTTCCGGTCATCAGTGCACTACCTGAAACTCCCTTAACTCTCCGAACAAGTAATTTTAAGCCTTTCGCGGGTTGTCTCTGCAGCCAGGGTAAGAGATGCAATCCTTACCCTGGGGAAGCTCATGGTCTATAAACAAGCATTTATAAAACTTGCTTTGATAAGTGTTCTGTGCATCAGAGAGCAGAGTGTTTCCTGAGGAAGGCCACTCAGCTGCCCTGGCAGGTTCCCTCCAGGTAGTTTAATTACCCTGGTCTGTACTCAGGAAGGCTGACTCACTAATAAAGCTGTATTTGTCTATAAAACCAGACTCCAGTGTGTTAATTTATGATGAGAAACATGTCAGGTGCAGTAGATTGCCCCATTGGCTTTAACTGTGTTTTCTTCATGAAATCATACTCCTTGGGAAGCCTAATTAAAGTCAAGAATGAGGGGAGTTAATTCCAGGGATGGGATGTGTACCGTCACTAGGTACCTCCGCCACCATGAGCCCGGCACAGCCTTCCTCCTCAGTTTGCTTCAGCGGTTCCTGGTCCTGTTGCATCTTCAACTTGATACTTTCTCTAACCCCAAGTGGGACTCACTCTGTAGTTTAAATGGTCACTCTTATTTGCATTATAGTCCAGGCCTTGGCACCCCTTTCTTTTTGGGTTACTTTGCTGATTGGCTTTGTTGCCTCTTCTCTTACAGCTCCTGGCTTGCGGGTGAGAGTAGGGGGAGTTCCCACGCTCACTCTCTTCCCCCACATGTGCTGGGGCCCACAGGCTACCAGATCATTCAGATCTGTGTGGCAGCGGTTTCAGATACAGGCCCAAAGCTCCCGACGTGCTAAATTACAGGTGCCTGTCTTGGGAGGGTGGTGGGAAAGCCTGTCTCCGGTAGGACTGAGGGGTGTGTAACCACCTGCAGGTCGAGGGCAGCACCCTGTGGACGGAGACGGGACTTCGCCCGCGCGCACGCAGCAGCTGAGGCCAGTTTTCTGAGGTGGAAATGGGGCCCTTACATTAGGTCATGGAGCCAGCTTTTATGCCCTGCGATGGGAACGAGGCTACGTCTGGGAAAAACAGGCCGTGGGGAGGGCCCGGTCCTGTTCCTTCCGGTCTCGGAGCCTCGGTTTCCCGAATGCAAAATGGAGGAAGCGACACCTCGGGCTCACCTCCCTGCGCATAAACCCGTTCACTTCGCGGTACAGTCGCACTGCCACGCAGCCAGGGGTCCACGAAACAAGGCAGCGAGAAGGTAAGTGGGGGTGGGGGTGAGGAACAGAAAGGGGCGACACGGAGCCCCTAGCGAGCGTTACATCACTTGTGACGTAAGCACAGCGCGCGACCCCAGCGGCCACGTGGCCCCAAGCCCGGCGCAGGCCCAGTGCTGCTGCGCGGTGGCCGGGTGGCACTTCTTATTCGCAGTAGTGGAGGACCGGTCGCCGCCATCTTGCACGCCCGCGCTGACACGGCCGTGTGCACGGTCCCGTGGACGGGTAGGCGAGTCAGCAGTTAGCAAGGTCTGTAATAGGCGCGTCCGGGGCCGCCGGGACCTCAAGAAAGGCCTCCTACACGCCCGAGGAATTCGGGAACCCTTTACCAGAAAATGGCGGGGTGTACAGTCCGGGTGGGAGACAGCAGGGAGGTGGCCGTGAGCGGTGGTAGGATCGTTCCAGACAAGAACCTGCTCCTGCAGTTTGGAAGTATGAGAGCAATTCTGGGTGGCTGAGAACACAAGGAGGTTGGCTAGGGGCTGGTAAGCAGTGGGACCTGAGAACTTAGAAGTGGGAAGAAGTCGGATCATGAAGGGTCTTGATGCCAAACCCCAAAATTTGGACCTTTTCTTGAATACACTGGCACCTCAAACACAGCCCACGCAGTATGAATGACCGCCTCCTTTGTGTTCTCTCGTCTGGTTCATCTTTGTTTGATCACTTGCCACGGCATTCTGTGTCTTACACCCCCACCCCCACCCCCGAGCTCAGCAAGGTCCATGCCGTGGGATAAAAGCGTTTTTTGAATGATCGGATTGAGTTTTAGAAAAGCAACCAAAATGAAGAAGGGAGAAAGGCTGGATGTAAAGAGCCATCGTAGTTCAAAGTAAATTGGTTTCCCCGACCTCCAGTTCCCCCTCCAATCAAGGGTTGAAATTGGGCAGCATAAAGGCTATTTCCTGGGCTTTGTTTGGCCAGTACTTTTTAAAAAATTCGTTGCCCCAAATTTTAAAAGTGGGAGGTTTCACATTTAAACAATAACAAAAGATTTCTGGCTTCTCTTAAAAAATAGGAAGATTTGACCATTTGGGGCCCTGATTCTCTCCACAGCAATAGGATGGAGCTGAGTATCTCCTGCTGCCTGTAGACAGGACAGACTTATGCCCTCCAGTCATATTCCCCACCACTGCTTCCCATCAGTCAAACTGAGGCCGAGGCCAAGCCCAGCCGGGCGTGGCTCAGCGGTTGAGCCTGGACCTAGGATCCAAGAGATCAGGGTTGGGTTCCCGGTCAGGGCACATGCGGGGGTTGCCCCCTCCATCCCCAGTCGAGGGGCATGCAGAAGGCAGCTGGTCAATGGCTCTCATCATTGATGTTTTTCTCTCTCTCCCTCTCCCTTCCTCTGTCTGAAGTCAATAAAGATATATTTAAAAAACAAACAAACAAACTGAGGCCAAGTCCAGTTTCCATTTATCATGGTGCTTTTCTTTTCCTTATAGTGAGCTCTGTTTGGACTTAAAGGCATCTGTGTTGCCCATCTTTGTACTTACCTATCCTGCCTGCTATCTGAGAAGTGATACAATGAAATTAGTATTTTAGGAAGATTAGTCAGTGAAAAAGAGATTGTCATGAGGAGCTGGGAGGCAAAAAGGAAAAAATAAAATTGGAAACTTGTGGAAGGAATATTTGAGAGAACTTGGGCAGTAATTAAATATTGGATGAAAGGTGAGGAGAAGGCAAAATACAACTTCAGTTTCCTGCCTGAATGGCTGGGAAGGTGATATCGCCACCATAAATTAGAAAGGGGGAGAAATGCAAAGGGTGGTAGTGATCAATACCTTGCTACCTCTAGTATTTTGTGGGCAAGGGCTATGAGTTAACAATTCCATAAGCCCCCAGTATTCTGCTGGGCATGCATTAGGTGCTCAGGAAATTCTAGTTGAATTGAAACTCTTATGTGATGGGGAAAGAGAATTGGAATGCTTGAATAAAACCAGTAATTTTGGGACCTTAGGAATTGTCTCCAGAGTGGGTGGTTCTGGAGTTTAGGGGTACTTAACTCCTTTTGGGGAAAAACCTATGCAAAAGTCCTGAAATAGATCAGGAATTTGGCATGCAAAAATGGAGATGGGGTAGAAATGGTGTCATTCCTGGGAAAAGAATAAAAAAGAAAAATCAAAGATACTGGATGGTAGCACTTTTCCTGGAATACACTGAAACAAGCTCTTGGTTGGAGCATTAGGCAGGGACTTTGGACAGTGAGGCTGGGAACGTTTGGAAGGCTGGACTTGTATAAACGTTTTTGAGAGCACATCACTTAAAAGCAAAAATTTTCAGCCCAAACCCCAAATAAATATTTATGTACAAGGTATTTATATATACCACTGCAGTGATTTTATGCACTTTATAAACATTTACACAAAAAATTAGAAATTTAAAAAAGATTAGATAAACAGAAGTATTCTTGTATTTTCGTCCCACACCCTCAATGTATCATATCACACACACCCTATGGTACCCACACATACACACCACTTTGGAGGCCCTCTGTAGTGAAAGGGAGCCACTGGAGATTCTGAAACAGAGGAAGACATGGACTTCGTCAACTTTTCCAAATCAGTAAACTTTAGAAGCTGAGACATCAAAGAACTGAGATTGCCTTAGAATGCTTTCCATGGTCCAGGAACAGCCTCAGTGCTTTACACGTAATTTAATCCCCAAAGCAACCCTACGCTGTAGATACTATTTCCTTTTAAAAATAATCATTTTTTTAAACTGATCTTAGAAGAGAGGGAGAGATCACTTTGTTGTTACACGTATTTATGCATTCGTTGGTTGATTCTTGTACATGCCCTGAGGGAGAATGGAACCCAAAACCTTGGTTTGGGGGGACAATGCTCCCAACTGAGCTACTCAGACAGGGCAGTACTTTAACCTTAATTTGAGGAAACGGAGGTTAAGTGAGGTTAGGAAACTTTCCCAGGGTCACACAGAAGCTGCGGAGCAACCCACCTAGAGCGGGTCTACACAGTCCATGAGCTTAACCACTACTGCAGTGGCGGAGGGGACACTTTTTTCTCTCGTGTGGCCTTGGTCAAGTACCTCACAAATCAAAGCTGTCGTGAGAGTGCTTGCTATAGTGCCCGGAGGCAGCAGGGGCACAGTAACCGCTGGGCCGTCTCTAACGCGGCTCTCTAGGGAACATCAGCTGCTCCTGGGTCTGTATCTCCAGAAGTCCTGGCGCACAGCCGCGCAAGCGCAGGTCGATAAGCTTGGTTCCTATGGTTTCCGGATCCAGACGGCGGAAGGAAAGTCTGCTCCGGGCGTCGTGCTGCAAACGTCGCGCTGCGGGCGTCCTTTGCGGCAGGTCTCCGCGTCGCCTTCAGTCCATTACCTGCGGCCACCAAACAGACAAGGGCACCGCGGCGGCAGGACGGTAGGGCCTGCGAATGTCCGCGGCGCAATTTAGCTTAAGGAATTTCCTTCCGAGATTTCTTTAACAAATTTCCTCTTGGCTTGCTGGGTGTCCGTTCTCTCTGACTCGACCTCTGGGCGTGTTTTCCGCTTTCCCAGGCCCCTTCGCCCACGCAGCCAATGTCATCGAACCCTGTAGACCGCACCTCTCTCGGTCCTCCTTACAGGCTGAGATTTCTTCCGGACTAATGCTTTGGCCTTCTGGCTCTTAACCCGAAGCCCACGCTCATTTTCTCGGCTTACAAGTTCCTGCGTGATTGCGGCCCTGCCCACCCCTTCAGCCCATTTCGTTCTTCCCGACATGCACTCTGCGCTCTAGCCACGTCTGGGTCCTCAGTGTCCCCTCAGACATAGCCAGCACCTCCGGCTGTAGCTCGTGCAGTGCCCTACAGGAATACTCTGCCCGCTGACCTTCACTTGGCAAACTCAACCCATCCAAAAAGGCATTCGCAAGTCTCTTGGGCAGAATTGGTGCTTCCGTCTTCGAGCTCTTAAACCCTGTTGTGTACCTTCCTTTGGGTTCCCAATTCGCTGTGTATCTGTATTCTCGTACTTAACATTGCAGCTGCTTCTTTCCCCCCATTCCAGTGGCTGGAACGTTATTAATTAGTAAATGACTTAAAGAATGGATAGGAAATTATAAAAATAAATGCACCTTTAGATCTACCATTCATACATAACTGCATGGCCTTTTGTTGTGTGTGCTTTCTTCCAGTCTTCTTTTGCAGACAGTTTTTCTTTAGCATTATTGTAGTACTTTCCTTTATTTGACATTAAAATGTATGTCCCATGTATATTATCTTTTTTCCCCTGAATATCTATCATATTCTAAGTAGAAACTGGATTTAATTATCCATTTAAGTTGTTTGAAATTAATCTTTTTTTTTTTTTTTTTTTTTTAACCAAACTATTACTGAATCCCTACCTAGCTCCCGTTCTCACTGCATTCATTGTTCAGTAGGGAAGACATTCAAGTAAATAGTCCATTATAGTGGCATACAAAGTACTCCTATGGGAAGTTGAGAATGATATGTTAAGATAAAGAAGGGACACCAGTTTCAGGATAGCTTCTCTGGGAAGGTGTCATCTAAGTTGATATGGATAGAAATATGTGAAGAAATGTTTCTGTGCTTATGCTTTTCTGTGTTTTGGTTTTTTTTCAGTATTCAGATCTGACTCAAAGAATTGAGATCATTAAGGCAAAACATAAACACTTTTTGACTTTTGATAAGAAAGATTTATCAATATAAAGAGAACTTTTATACACTTTTTATTTCTAGTTCTCTTTTCCTTGGGTTTTGTGAAAGCACAGAAATTGTTCAACTACCAAAATTGGGAGAATCTGTCTAATGAAAAAGTTTGGTGAGAGGAAGTTGGGAGAATAGTGTAAAATATCTTTCTAGAGGGCTATGTATCATAATAATCTCATTTTTCTTAGAAATTTCTTACTTGACTTTACTTTTATGACATACCATTTTTTTATCTTTCATTTCAGCCATGCCTTTCTTTGATATACAGAAAAGGCTGGGCATTGACCTAGACCGCTGGATGACAATCCAAAGTGCTGAACAGCCTCACAAGATTCCATCTCGGTGCCATGCTTTTGAAAAAGAATGGATAGAATGTTCGCATGGAATTGGTGCTATCCGAGCAGAGAAAGAGTGCAAGATAGAGTACGAAGATTTTGTAGAATGCCTGCTTCGGCAGAAAACGGTGAGGAAGTGATGGAGATGGGAACTGAGTTGCTTGCTTAATTCTTTGGGGGCTACTTTTCAGTGCATATAATTGGTCATTGGGCAGTGACTTACCCGGTGCGAACTGGCAAGACTTTTGTGGTGAAACACTTCTACTTAGGCACCATGTCAAGGAAGTTAAATGCCTTCAGATCTGAGGAGGACCTGTTGTTCCTCAGTGTTCTTCCTCATCTTCTCATAGGTTTTCCTTAGTATCGTACCTTGCCGTAGCCATCAGTTTAGAAATTACATGCCCGTGTCTGTTTCTATTTTTGTAGCAGGCCATAAAGCAAAGAATATAAACCTGTTGTGGATGTTTGTGAAAATCTTTCAGATTCATTGAGTCCTCATTGGGAGGGAGGTTAAAATCCGGAAGGTCTGTTGCATTGAGGCTGATACAACAGCCTCTGAAACACTTACACTCTGGGGAGGCAGGGGATTCATGAGATTGCTCGAGGTGAGCCTAGTCAAAGTTGCCGAGGGACAGGGCTTGTTCACACATGGTGTCTCGGTCCAGAAGAGTTGGGTGAGTTCCTAATGTTCAGGGCCCTGTTCTCCCTTAAAGAAGAAATCTTTGGGTGTGGGCTATTGTTTTGCCTATTTCTGTGCTCCAGATATAACAAATAGGAATATTTTTATTATTCGTAATTTCTTGGAGTTCGGAGAGACAATTTAGATTTTCAGTCAAATTTTATCACAAATTTATCAAAATTTTTACATTTCTTTTAACATTTGCTGTTAGCATTTGGTTAAAGTGAAGCCAACTTGGAAGGAATGAGAGGGTGTGAGGTCATAATTTTGTATTGGTCTCTGCAGGAACATTGATCATTAAGTGAGTAATAGTATAGTGTAGTCTGTATCGTAAGACAATGGTAGGTCGGTCGTGTTGGCCACCTACCCACTAGCTAGTTCACAGCATGTCTTCCCTTTTTGCAGACCCCTATTATTCCTTGCTCAGCTTAACACTTGACTCACTGCGGAAAATTTACACCAAGAGGAGGCAGCATGGTGAGGTAGAAAGAACATTGGATTGGGAGTTAGAAGAACTGGATTTTGATGTGGTTCTGCCATCACTAGTTTTGTGACTTCAGGCAAGTCACTTCTTGGTTTCCTTATCTGTAAATATCAAAGAGTTGCCCCAAGGTCACTTCCTCATCCTCTGAATTTAGGAATAAATATGTTACTGTTTTAGAGGTCACCCCAAATAACTAGATCCTTCCCCCTAGGCAAAGAAGCTAGTGATTCAGGGCATTAGAATCAAGCACTGTTCTAAGTGCCTACCATGTAATAGTGCATTTATTTCTCACAACAATCTTGTGAGTTGCTTTACTGTTATTTCCCCTACTACATAATTAAAAACTTGAGGCAAGGAAAAATTAAGGCCATTGCCTAAGGTCATATAGCTAGTAAGTGGTGTAACTGGGATTTGAACCTGGCAATGCTGGCTCCACAGCCTGTGCTTATTAGATTCACAACACTAAGTGGTGATTGGCTCTAGTTCAGAGAGAGATTTAATCCATGGTATTATGATAGCTCAACCATGACTTGTCCTCTGTTGGGAAACTCTTTCATAGAGAAATGTTAAGAATGTAGTCTTTTAAAAATTGTTAAAGTTTATGTCAGTATTTAGTATACCTAGAGTTTTCTACTGAAGTTATATCGTAATTCTTTAAAATTAATGGGATGTTTAACTGAATATACTAACTCTTCATGCTTTTGTGACAACTTCGTCATTCACTAAAAAAATATTTATCGGATCATCTATTTTATCAAGAACTATTCTAGACACTAGGAATATAGCAGTAAGCAAAACAGCAAAAAGTCCCTGTCCTAATGGAGCTTATATGGTGGGGAGGGGAGCAGAAAATTAACAAACGAGTTAAAAAGTTAAAAAATAGTGTTTCGGGTGTTGATAAGTGCAGTGGGGGAAATAAATAGGAAAAGAACAAAGCACTGGGCATGGGAGCTAAGTGGATGTTCAGAGAAGAGTTCAGCAACAGGTGACATTTGAGCAGAGACTTAGAGAAAGTGAGCCAAGTGGATACGAGGGGAGAACACGCTCTGCTGAAGAACCAGCAAGTTCAGACGCCCTGAGCTGGGTCAGAGAGAGCTAGGGGAGGGTGTTAAGACTTAAATTTGGAGTGGTAGGCCTCTGTCATTATGAGGAAGGATTCAGTTTTTTCTCTCAGTAAGATGGGAAGCCATTGAGTTTTGAGCAGACGAATAATGCAGTCATGGTTAGTGAGTGTATTTTCTATGTCAAAGAATCCATGTGACTTACGGCTCTCACACAGTCTTGTATAGGATGACTCATTGGCTAGGAATGGCCTTCCTGAGAAGAGGCAAAACTCAGGGCTCAACAGTGATTAGTAGCTGAATATTGGGTCTTAATTTCAGTGTGGTAAAAAGAGACCTTATATTGGCTATTCTTTTTCATTCATACCCAGCAAACAGTCACCAGCAGCAGTGCCACTTTCACATAGAGAGGCCAGGAATATATAAGCTATGAGATGATCTCAGCTTTTAATATTTTTAAAGATTTTAGTATGCACAAGTACATGCCTTAAAGGTTTTTGACCTGTATGTTTTTGTCACTGTTTTTGTAAAATCTGTATTCCTATATATATTAGGAATGTTTTAGTTACTAGATTTCAAGGAGATACTATTGTATATACCAGAAGTTTATTTGTTAAAAGCTTGGGAAATTATTTTAAGTTAGCTTTTAAGACAGGTTTCATCTCAGAGGCCCTCTAGGATGGAAAGCTTCTATAATTTAAAAATGAAACCAATTTTCCTTCTGTTTCTCCAGCCCTCACTTTCTGATGCATATCTCCCCGTAGTTTTGTATGTAGGTATGTATATATTTTAGAGAGAGAGAAACATTGATTTCGTTGTTCCACTTATTTATGCATCCATTGGTTGATATTTGTTTGTGCCCTCACTGGGGATTGAATCTACAACCTGATTGGTATTCCAGGACAATGCTCTAGCCAGTTGAGCTACCCAGCCAGGGCCTCCCCCTAGTTTTAAATACTTTTTTCCTTTGACAGATGAAACGTCTGAGTGCGATCTTGAGACAGCGGGATAAACTAATCAAGGAGGGGAAGTACACGCCTCCACCACACCACATGGGCAAGGAGGATCCTAGGCCCTGAGCAGAGCAGCGGCCGATGGCTGGAAGCTGATTTTCATGTTTGCTCTTCTCCACTGGAAAGTTTATGTACTGACAACCTCTTTGTGAATGTGTCTAAAAATAAAGGATTGCTCCATCCTATTTGTTCTGTTTTCTCTTGGATCATACTTTTCTATAATAAGATTGCAACCTATTTTTTAAGTTTGGAAAAATGCCTCCTTCTATGCCTTAAAAATTTGCATCTAGGGAATAATAAGCTTAATGTATATGAGGTATTTCAAATATGGTAACTCATTTAAGAAGTTGCAGTGTTCTTTAGTGCTTTGATTCTGGTTATTTTCCATAAAGCACAGACTTGGGCTGGGAGGGAGAGGCAGCAAAAACTGATTGTGTGTTTACTGTAAGGTCTGTGAAGTCTAACTTTAAAGGTAAGAAAATGCCACATTCAGATAACAGTTTTGAAGAAGCAATGCCATTGTTCCCATTTGCTATCTTACACCAGTGGTATAGAGTACTTCTAACTGGCATGCTTAGCAACATGCTTTTAAAAGAAAAATCTGAATATAGAAGGGATCCCTCTGAGGGATCGCCGGGAAAAACACAAAAGGCTGGACCTGGGTTTTTTAGGAAGCACGTGTTGGCCCCGCAGTTTCAGACTTGAAGGAAGAAGGGAGAGTAGTAGAGACCAATGCAAGGGCACAGACTTCGCCTAGAATAGTGGTAGTAAAAATGCAGAGGGGATGGAAGGGAGGCACCCTTAGAGATAAAGTCCCTGCACTGCTAAGGGAGGGCAGCCCTGAGGCCCCCCTCCTGGAGTCAGTCAAAATGGCGTTCAGTCCCCCACCACACTCCCCAGCCTACGCATCTGGAGCACTCACTCAATTCCAGTGACCATTCTAATTCCTGGGATTGGCATTGTCACTTATAGACCACAGAGATTTGAGCAGAAACTATCAGGCCAGGATTACTTGTCTATAATCTGCATATCGTTGTTGAGGTCTCTGCCAGACCTCTCTGAAGACTAGAGCAACCCTGGACTTCTGTGGCTCCCACTGCCTGGGCAATGCCTCCAGCCAAGAAAGAGACAGGGAGAACTCAATTCTACAAAATCTCACTTGGAGCTACAAGTTAGTAGTCATGTCACTTGCAACATAACATCAAGCATTTCAAACCCAATCTCGTTGAAGTCACCTTGGGCACATTACCCTTTCTGAGCTGCAGTGTCTTCAGTTGCAAAGTAGAGTCACACACATACACACACACACATATTTAACCCAGAACTACTTTGCATATAATAGGTACTAGATAAATGATAGCTGCTGCTGCTTCTCATTATTATTGTTACCACTATTGTCTATGCCTCTTGAAGGGTCTCTTTAAGTTGTGTTTCCTCTTAGCCTGATGCCAGTGCTCTTTTTTCCTTATCGTGTGGAGGGCCAGACACATGGCACTGTGGCCAAGGAGAGTGACGATGTCTTAGGCCATACACAGCTGTGAGATGTATTGAGCTGGGGCTGTTGTTGACAAACCAAATTGTTTTTTCTTTTATCTCCAGAAACAGCACATAAGGGAAGCCAAGGCTCTGCAGGAAGCCCATGCCTGCTGTCAGTTGTTGAGTTGTGCTTTATCCAAACAGAGCGAGAGATTGCTCAACATTCTCAGCTCTGGTCAGAAGACTGGAGGTGATGAGCTGGGGACACGGAGAGGTAAGGACTCAGGCAACAGATCAGCATCTCTCTCTTGATAGTTCCCTCTCTGGAGGAAACCAGAATGCACTGGGTCAAAGAGGCCAGGTGGCTTATTAAGCCTCATGTTCTTGAAAAGGGGTCAGTGAACTCAACAATTTGAAAACATCTGCCTTAAGATGACTTTGCCTCCACACTGGAGCTGACAGGTTTGGACACTGAAATGGCAGAGCTCACCAGGTTAGCAGAACTACTTGTTTGAATCCATGGTGAGAAATAGATCATTTTCAGGTCTCTCCTTAGAACTATTGAAACTTCCACATTTCTGGGATCACCAATCTGATTGGAGCTACCACCACAGCATTCTTTGCTCTTTTAGAACACAAAGCTACCTCCCCTTGGGGCTTCACTTTGCAACCACTGAGAACCCAAGGTTTCTGCTGACTTACATGTTTCTATGGGCCAACTAGCTCACTGGGTCCTACTTCCCACAAGAGTGGGCTGGGAGCATAACTCCAGGTCATTTCGTGATTAGGGGTTTCTCAAGAGGAATGAGCTAGCTGTTCCTGAGATGAGAGGGGCCTTTTTTTTCTTTTACTGGAACCACTCAGAACAGTCTGTGCTAACACAGAATTTTGTGCTGGGAGAGCAAGAACATTACTGCAATGATGTAGCAGAATCTTTTAAGGATCCTGCCAATGGCTCCTTTTCTGGTGTCACATCTAATCTTTGCTGTGGCCAACACTTCCTGGAGATCAAACATAAGTTCTGATACAGAGGTAGCAAGTTCAGACTCCTTTGGTAATGTAATAACTAGGGATTCAAGCCTTTTGTAAATAAATACATTCATTATGAGAGGGGCAGGACCTACAGTAAACTCATTCTCACTCACCTACAGGGGCAGTGGATGCCCAGCCCCAGCCAATTGTTACCAAATAAGTGCAGGCCAGGATGACTTCATCTTTCAATGTTCCACGAGAAATCAGAAGTCTACATCTTTATGACAAATGTGTGATTTTTAAATGTCTTTAATTTTTTAAAAATCTGTGGATCACCTTTTGCTTCTAGGAAGATGGAGCAGACATACTTTATGCTATTTCTCATGTTAAGTACAGTTAAAATCCCAGACGTTATATATAAAACAAACATAAGAAGGCTCTGAAAGAGAAGGGAGCATACTGGTTAGGGAGGTCAAGACCCAAGGAATGATTCAGCGGTGAGTTCCCTGAGTTTTCTTTTTGCCTGAAATACATCACATTGGGCACTGGAGAAGCCAGCAACCTAAAAATGCCAGTGGGTGCAGACAATCTCCGCCCCCCTCCCCAAGTCTGCTTTCTCTAGCCAAAGGACCAGGAAAGGAACAGATTAGAAAGACAACCTTTAGACAATACTCCCTCTATTCCAGCCCCACCTGTACCCCCATCAGCCAAGGCCAAGTGGAATGACTAGATTTCTGTCCTTGCCAGGCTGTAATGAGGTACCCCCCTTCCTTTCCCCAGAAGAGACCTAGTTATCCACTCAGGACTTGCACCTCTGATCAGCAGTAACAAGGCCATCTCTCCCCGTAATACCAATGGAGGCCACATGGGAGAAGTAAGGAAGTAACCCTCCCTCTCTCAGCCAGTGTGGTATCATTGAAGGCCTAGTAGGAAACTTGGACTCCCACCCCTGCCCAGCAGTAGGTGTCAGTGGAGGCCAAGGGGAGAACCCACTTGGCAGTAATGAGGCAGCACCCCGCTTCCCCACAGAAGCAATATTAAAGGACACCTGCTAAAACATAAGATATAGATAAGATCCAAAGTTTCATAACACAATAGCCAAAATTTCCAGGTCTTAATAAAAAGTTACTTCTTATAGTAACACCAGAAAAATCTGAACTTGCTATAAAAGACAATTTGTAGACCCCCAACACCAAAGTGACACAGATATTAGAATGATCTGAAAAGGATGTGTTCAATGACAAATACATTTGAAACAAATGAAAAAATAGAAATTCTCAGCAAAGAAATATAGTCTTGGCAAAGCAATATCGTATATAAATAAGAACCAAGTCGAAATTTTAGAACTAAAAAATACAGTAACTGAAACAAAAACTCGGTGAGTGGGCTCGACAAAAGAAAGGACAGGGGGCCCTGCCAGCATGGCTCAGCGGTTGAGCGTCGACCTAGGATCCAGGAGATCGAGGTTCAATTCCCGGTCAGGGCACATGCAGGGTTGTGGGCTTGATCCCCAGTGGGGGGTGTGCAGGAGGCAACCGATCCATGTTCTCTCTCCCTCTCTCTCTAAAAAAAAAGTCAATAAAACATATTTTTAAAAAGAAATACAATGCCTTGTATGATTTAGTATTAACTTACGAGGTCCCTCCTACTGGGCTGGGGAAGAATCCTGGACTTCTTTTTCCTACACCCAAGTCTTAACTTGGGCCAGTTCCAGGCCCTTGGTCCCTGCCTTGTATTCTTGCCGGATCTCATCTCAATGCTTTGATCAGCCCTCTTAGAGGCCAGAGTTCATTCATTTATTCATTCATTCATTCATTCAATAAATATTTATTGTGCACTGTTACATACCAGATTCTATTCTGGGAACTGGGGGTATTGCAGTGACCATACAGGCACAGTCCTTGCCTTCACAGAGCTTACGCTCTATAGTTCTCTCGTAGAACCAATCCCGTGGCTAAGCCCCATTTTCTGCTGCTTACACCCACAACCCACTGCCCACATGGGAAAAGGTCTGCAAAGCATCTAGCTCTACTCCTGACACCCAAAGACAGTGTGGCATCACAGAATGAGGTCAGTTTTTGAAGCTTACAGACTTGGGCACATCTTCCCTATGGCATTTTCTATGAGACCTTGTACAAGACACATCCTTTCTGAGCTTTAATATCCCTGTCTGTAAAATGGGATGACAGCACAGTCCTCTATAGCTTAGGGCTGAGGAGACCGATACTTGTGAAGCACGTAGCACCATGCCCGAACGGTGAGGGTTCTACACATAATAGATGTTTGAGTTTTGTACATCAGAACCAGGAGGCTCATGCAGGGGGCTTGGAAGGGAGAGTGATTCAGCATCCAGCAACTGGGACGAGAGAATAGAAGAGTGTAAAAGAGGAAGCCCGAGGTCGGCAGGAGGCCCTGGAGCACAGAAATTCAGAGCGGATGGAGAAGTGGCAGATGGTGGGCAGCAGCCCCTGACAGGATCATCTCTGGTCCTGGGGGCCTGAGATTGGCAAGCAAAGAGAAGAGAGTGCAGCGGGGCTGAGGCAGCACACAAGTCTCAGGAATCCAGATGGCAGAAGGACAGGGGCCGTGGCAGGCCACCACCAAGTCCCCAGATCTACCTACATCACTGCTTTGCCTTCTTCACTCTACAGCAGTCCCCACCGCCTCTCAGGAACCTCACACCATCCATGGTCCATCCTTTCCAACCTCTCCCTCTCTACTACTATTTTCAGATCAGTATTTGAACATGCTCAAATCTTTCCTTCCTTAAAAACAAACAAGCAAACCAACTCTCAACTCCAGATCCCACAATTCTACCCTATCATTTCTCCTTCCCTTCACTGCCAAACTTCGCCATCTCCTTCCCACTCCTCAACTCATTCCAGCCTGGCTTCTACCCCCAATAGTCTGCTGATCCAGCTCATGTCCAATCACCAATAACAATAAAAGACTTACTGTGCATCCTGATGCAGGCCCTCCTTAGTCTCTGGACCTCTAGTCTGCAAATGTGAAGTTGGAGAGATAGCTGGTTTCCTTGTGCTGTGCAAGAGGGATATAGGGCCCCACACTACCTCCCCTATAATTAGAAACAGTATAATGATAAAGAACATCTGCACTGCATTTCAAGTCACAAAGGGACAGAATGTGTTCCCTGCTCAGAGCCTGTTAATGGTTTCCCAGTGACACTTAGAATAATTCCCAAACTGCTTCATACCAAGCCTTCCAGGGTCTGGCTCCTGCCCTTGTCTCTAACCAGCCTCACCTACCACTTCGTGCACTCACCCCTCACTCCTTTCTGTCCCTGTTGGCTCTCCTCAATCACACAAAACTTATTCTTGCCATTCCTGCCCCAGGACTCTTGCCCTTACTGTTTGCTTTGCCTGAAAATTAGGCTGTCCCATACAGAAGCTACTAGCCACATGTGACTACTGAAATGTGGCTGCTCTGAACTGTGACAAGTGTGAAATGCACACAGGTTTTGAGGACTTAGGTCACACACACAAAAAGAGAACTAAAAATATCTAATTAATGGTTTGGTTCAGTACTGGCTTCCTTTTGAACTGGTAGGATTTTGGATATGTTAGAAATGTAGGCTTATGAGTACTGAATATGCAGATATTTGAACTATATTATTGGAATATGTAATTAAAATTCAGTTCAGCCATTGCTTTTTTACTTTAGAAAAATAGAGTTTAATTTTTAGAGCAGTTTTAAGTTCACAGCAGAAGTGAATGGAAAGTACAGAGCGTTCCCATATGCCTCCTCCGGCCTCCCCTAATCTGCACACGTCCCAGCTATCATCCCGCACCACAGCGATACATTTGTTACCACCGATGAACTTACATTAATACATCATTTATCCTCCAGAGGCTGCAGTTTATGTTAAGGTTCACTTTTAGTGTTGTACATTCCATGGGTTTTGACGAATGTATAATGGGGGTACATGTATTTACCATACGGAATAGTTTCATACTTTGAAAATCCTCTGTGCGCTGCCCAGAGGATTCATCCCTCCCTCCCTCTTAACCCCCGGCAACTACTGCTCTCTGTTTTTTTCCTTTTCTAATGTGGCTACTAGAAATTATGTATCTATTGGACAGCATTGCTCTAGACCTTCACAGGGCTTTCCCTCCTCTGTTCAGGCTCTGCTTTTTCCCCTCAACGAAGCTTTCCCTGACCACCCTGCCCTATTTAAAAGAGCAGCTCCCACTGTCATGTTTTCCTTTCTACTTTCTACTTCTTTCTTCTTCCTACTCCTGCTTCCACATGAACAACTGCTTTAGTCATTTACTGTCTAATTTAGTCATTTAATGTCTGTCTCCCCTATTAGAATTTAAGTTTTATGAGAGCAGATACTTCTCTCTTGTTTATTGCTGTGTCCCCAACTCCTCTAACAGTACCTGGTACACAGTAGGCTCCCAATAAGTGTTTGTTTAATTGATTAATACTTTTTTAAAAAATATATCTTTATTGATTTCAGAGAGAGGAAAGGAGAGGGAGAGAGAGAGAGACAAACATCAATGATGAGAGAGTCATTGATCAGCTGCCTAGCCCGCAACCTGGGCATGTGCCCTGACCAGGAATCGAACCCTGATCTCCTGGATCCTAGGTCGATGCTCAACCGCTGAGCCATGCCTGGCTGGGCAAGAATTTCTAAAACATGCAGTACCTGACTATTTAGTCAGGGGCATAGACCTCTTTTCCCTTAGATTGTCAAATAAAAAAATGACAACCACCAACACAATAATAGCCGTCCAGTGTGAATGAATCAAAATTATACCTATTTTTTGGTGTGCCCCAGAATTTTAGTAATTAGCTTATGTGTGCCATGAGATGAAAAAGGTGAATATCACTGTACTAGATCTTTGACTTGAATAAATGGGTAGGTAGTGGAGCCATTTTCTCAGATGGCAAAGACTGGGAGAGGGACAGTTTTGTGGGTGGTAGGGAGCAGATATCAAGAGTTCCATGTGGGCCTGGCGGGGTGGGGCTCAGCAGTTGAGCATCAACCTAGGATCATGGTTCGATTTCTGGTCAGGGCACATGCCCACCTTGCCGACTCGATCCCCAGCAGGGTGTGTGCAGGAGGCAGCCGATCAATGACTCTCTCATCACTGATGTTTCTGTCTCTCTCGCTCCCTCTCCCTTCCTCTCTCTGAAATCAATAAAGATATATATATTTTTTAAAAGAGTTGCATGTGGTATGAAAAGATGGCTCCATGTTACTAATCATCAGAGAAATGAAAATTAGAACCACAGTGAGATATCACCTCATACCTATCAGAATGGCTATCATCAATAAATCAACAAACAACAAGTGTTGGTGAGGATGTGATGTGGAGAAAAGGGAACCCTTGTGCACTGTTGGTGGAAATGCAGACTGGTGCAGCCACTGTGGAAGACAGTATGGTTGTTCCTTAAAAAATTAAAAATAGAACTACCTTATGACCCAGGAATTCCACTTCTGGGTATAAATCTGACCAAAACACTAATTTGAAAAGATATATGCACCCTTATATTTATTGCAGCATTATTTACAATAGTCAATAAAGATATGGAAGCAACCCAAGTACCCATCAATAGACAAGTGGATAAAGAAGGGAACATAGTCAATAATATTGTAATAACTATGTGTGGTGTCAGGTGGGTACTAGAATTATTGATGGGGTCACTTCGAAAATTATATAATTGTCTAACCACTAGGCTATACACCTGAGACTAATATAAAATAATATTAAATGTCAACTGTAATTGAAAAATAAAATAAGTAATAAAAATGGAGTTCTATGTGGGACATTTTGAATGTGAGATGCCTATTAGACATCCAGGTGGGAATGGGGATGTCAAGGAGGCAGTTGGATATGAGTCTAGAGCTGGCAGGACAGAGATATAGATGGGATACAAATCTGGATGTCATCAGTGTACAGACGGGAGGGACCAATCAGAGAAAGGTGGGAGGAAAATGTTCTAGGCTGAGCTTAGAAATCTTTAAGGTCCCTCCCAGTTTGGGGATTCTGTGCTATTTCCTCTGTTTGAATAATTCTAACTGCACAAGGCTCCAGCTTCTACACATACTCATGTTCATCTTCACCTTTGACTGGACACCTGTCTGATTCCAGAGGAACAGGTTGGGGTAGAGGACAATAGTGGCAGGAGCCCTGGCCAGGTAGCTCAGTTGGTTGGACCATCATCCTGATGAGCCAGGGTTGCGAGTTTGATCCCCTGTGGGGAACATGCAAGAATCAGCCACTGGGAGCATGGACGGGTGGAGTGGCAAATCGATGCTTTTCCCTCTCTCAAGTCAGTTAAAGAAAACAGTGGAAAGAAAAGGCAATATGGACGAGTAAAGCTTCTCTATGAAGCCAGAGGACTGAAAGAGTTGCTATTTAAGCAAAGACCTAGAAAGTGTCCCTTTCCTGTGCTCCCTCCCAGGTACCCTGTTCTCCTCCCATCTCAGAACAAATCAGCTAAAGTATAATTGCCCTTTTGCTTGTCTATCTCCCACCTAGACTGTGAGCAGCATGAGTTCAGGGGCCATATCTGTCTGATTCCCTTTTTGAACAAAGCTCTGTGCTTGGCACTGAGTTGATGCATAAGTAGTGCTTGCTGAATGGTTAGAGAGTGAGTGTCATTCTCTTGATGTGGCAGAAAGCTGAGGGCCCAAGCAGCAGCCTGGCGGCTTGTTCAGAACTCCAAATAGGCACACGGGTAGGAAGTTGTTTTGGCACCCTTCCAAGGAGAGAACCCTGCTTAGGTGTTTGGTTGTGAGGTGTGAGGTGCCCTGGTTCCAAGGTCACTAACTTCCAGAGGGAGTTAGTAGAGGCCTTCAGTTGGTGAAATGGGGGGATGGTAGAGGAGAATTCTTATGAGACCCAGAGAACATTGTAGAAGGGAATCCTTTTTAAGTGCCTGTCCCCTAAACCATCCTGAGAATCCTCAAGGACAAAGACACAATCAGATTCACTTCTGTGTTCCTGACAGAACCCAGAACTGTTCCCAGTACATAGTACTCCTCAATAAAAGATTGCTGAAATGAATCGAAGCCCAGTAGCCCAAGGTTACAGGCTGGCTGCCAGCTGCAAAAAGCTTGGCACATCTCACCAGCAGCTCCATCCCAGGGTAGCACTGCAGGAGCTAGAGCCCCAGGGAGACACAGTTGAATGTCCTAAGTCCTAGGTCCGGAAGCTCCACCTTCTCACAGCCCACAGCATGAATAATTCAGGACAGGATTAGTGGTCACATTTGGGAAGGACGTTGAGGTGGGAGGAGAGAGAAAACTTTAGATGCTCTCTAGTCAGAGAGACTGGGACTTCAGGCTTCCTAGGTGATTGACAGCCCTCCCCCATGAGGTCTGCTCAGCTTCCCAGTCTTCCAAGGCCCTGCCCACAGGTACCAGCAGCTATGGAGACTCAGTCTCATACCCAGGCTCCCCACACTTGCTATGTTTTCAGCTTGTCTTCCCCCTCAGCACCCATGTTCCCCTCTCACCAGGGAAGGGCTTTTGTACTCATTTCTAAGCTGAGAATAATTTCTTTTTAGGATCAGGCCGAATTCTCCTGGGCTGAGGCCTCTGCAGGCTTCTGTGGAACGATGTTCCTACTGGCCTAGGTATGGTTTAGGTTACAATTATGGACTTCTGACCTTTCTCTGGAAGTCTCAGAGGTACCTGTGGTCCAGGGAAAAGAACTCTTGGCTGAGTTAAAGGACTTGGGCTCTTTGCCTTGGCTTCAGACAGTGAGAGCAACAATTTCAGCATGAGGTTTGGAGACAGGCCTGGGCTCTAACCCAAGATGCAACACTAGTTTGCTTTGTGGGCTTCAGTAATTATTTGACCTCTCAGTAGTTTCCTTATTTGTAAGTTGAGGATAATAAAGGTATCTACCGCACAGAGTTATGGGGAAGATTTAACCAGATAATATACGCAAAATGCCAGGGCATTGTCTAGTGGTCACTAGGAGTTTAGTAAATGGTGGTTCCTTTCCCTTATTTAATGTGGGAGAACACAGAAGGTTTCAGGGGGTGGAAATCATCCCTTCCCATCCCCCTGTTCCTTCTTGGGATCAGAGCTTTCTCATCTTTTTTTTTTTTTTTTTTTTTTAAATATATCTTTATTGATGTCAGAGAGAGGAAAGGAGAGGGAGAAACATCAATGATGAGAGAGCCATTGATCGAGCCCACAACCCGGGCATGTGCCCTGACAGGGAATCGAACCCTGATTGCCTGGATCCTAGGTTCACGCTCAACCGCTGAGCTACGCCCAGCCAGGCAGCTTTCTCATCTTTTGCTGGGACTATTGTAATGGTCTCCTGGCATAGCCATCCACACCCATCTCGTACCGGTCCTTGAGATACCTTCCCTCTTCTGTTTTCCACTTTTCTTGACTGTTCGTAACCATATAATTCAGACTAAATTTCTTAGTTTGAAGCTCGAGGGCCTCTGTAAATTGGTCCAACCCACATTTTCCCAACAGTTACAGTGAAGAAAAAAAAAGAACATAGGGTGTTGCCTGAAGACATGGATTGCAGTCCTGTATTGGATACTTTCTTTCCAGATGGCTGAGTAAATCATCTAATCCCTTTCTACAGCCAGAAATGGAGGATCATAATACTGCCTCATGGGATGCTTTATGATTTATATCTAACTGTCTATCTTTACTGCTAAGCCCAGTGGAGTCAATGGGCACGGGCCAGATGTATCCTGTCCATCATTGTATCCTTAGCACCAAACACAGGATCTGGCATGTGGTAGATGTTCCGTAGGTATTTGTGGAATGAATGAATAAATAGGGTTTTGAGGATTAGATATGGCATGACCAGGTAAAGCACTGTCACGGTTTCCAGGAGGCATGCCCAAACAGTAGCTGTTGCTATGCAAGTTACTGTTGGGGTGACTTTAGGCAAATACCCTCCCTTCTCTGACATAGCCACTTATCTGCCCTGTGAGAGAACTGAAGGCATTCCTGGCTCTTATTTTCTGTGTTCCTAGGCAGAGCGTGCATAAGGAAGTCAATAAATGTTTTCTCAGTGGATGAAGCCTCTTCCAAGGTTGATGCTGTCTAAACAGGAGTCTGAGTTCTTTCCTGGGCCTGGTTCCCCTCTGCCCTTTACCCCGCGGGGAAGATGGGGCCTCCTTCTGGTCTCTCCTACATTCAGTGCCTGAAGCCAGGCGAGTACGCGGAGCGGCGGGGTGCTCTTGGGGAGCGGGAGCTCCAGGCCGGGGAACGGAACGTGGGTTTAGGGCAAGAGAGGGGCAGGCAGAGGAACGGGCTGTTCCAGAACCGGGTTCCGGGCTGAGAGCGACTCCGCGGCCCGCGGCGCGGCGCTTCCAGGGGCGGGCCGGGTAAGCCAGGCCAGGGTCAGCTGGCGGCCGCGGGGCCCGCGCGGAGAGGGTGCCGGAGCGGAGGGCGGGGAATGTGGGAGTGCGAGTTGGCCCGGGGACACCGGGGGCCGCAGGGGAGGAGTTGTGGGGAGAGGGACGAGAGATTGGGCTCCGGGGAGGCGAGAGGACGCCGGGTCAGTGTGTGTGGGGGGGCGCGGGACGGCCCTCGGGCAGGGTCGCGCGGGGAGGTCGGAAGCGGCCTCGGGTGGGGTGCAGGGCGGGGGGAGCGCGCATCGGAGGGCGGGGGGCGGCGTCGGCGCCGGGGGTGGGGGAGCGGGTTGGGCGGCTGCGCCGGATCCGCTTCAGCCGCTGCCGCTAGGGCGCGGGGGGCGGGGGGCTCGGCTCCTGAGCTCGGCCATTGTGGGAGCCGCTCCCCTCGGCT
The DNA here is from genome assembly GCF_964146895.1 of Miniopterus schreibersii. NCBI lineage: Eukaryota > Metazoa > Chordata > Mammalia > Chiroptera > Miniopteridae > Miniopterus > Miniopterus schreibersii. The sequence continues at coordinate 22,433,557 of NC_138109.1, forward strand.
CCGCAGGCTGCGCTCCCCTCCACTGCGCTACAGCCCGGGGCGCGCCCCGCCGCCGCCGCCTCCGCCTTGCTGCTGTCGCCAGCCGGTCTTCCCTCCTTGGGCTCCCAGGGTAAGGAGCGGGGCGCGGGGCTGGAGGCAGGCTCCTGCCTGATGGCACGGGGTGCGCGGTGGCGGCGGGGCGCGTGCTTGACGCGCGGGGCGGCCGCGCCCGAGCCCTGGTGGCTGGCAGCCGCGGAAAGGCGGGTTGACAGGCGCGGGCATCGCAGCCGTGCCGCCTCGCACCTGCAGCTCCGGTGGCCCGCGCCGGGTATCGCCGAGCGCGCCGAGCTGGGGTATCCCTTCGGGGGGCCCAGCTGGGGCCAAAGAGAGGCGTGTTCTCCGGGAAAATGGGACACCGAGCCCTCTCGGGCCGGGAGAGAGACCTGCGGGAGCGCGCCGGGCCGGGCAGGGAAGGTCGCTTCCCGGCCCCAGGTCTCGGCCGCTGGCCTCCGCGTCCGCCGGGTCCCGTTGCGCGTACACATGGCGCGGCCCCGCTCTTTGTCAGCCGCGCGCGGCGGGCGCGCGGACCCACCCGCGTCACCCCCGGCTCGCGGCGCGCCCCGTCTCGCGTCGCGGGGAAGGAGGAGCGGGTGAGGTGCGGGGAGGGCCGCGGCGGGAGGGCGCCAGGTGAGGCGCGGGTCGCACACCCGGCCTGCAGCCCTCGGAGCGGGTTGGGGGCGTGGGCGCGCGCTCCCGTGAACCCGGGATTGATGGAGTGACTCAGGTGACCGAGGGGTGGGGCGAGAACCCCGAGGTCAAACAGGTGTTTGTGGGGGTCGAGAGACTGACCCGGGTAGAGCCGTGGAGGGCCGGTTTCTTGGGGAGGAGGCCTGGGATGAGCGGGCCTTTGTAGTAACATGGGCGTCTTGGGGAGGGATGGGCGGATCTGGGATGAAGCAGGTGGTCTGAGAGGAGGGGCGTTTCCTTGTCCAGGGCTCAGGGTAGGGATGGAAGCACGGCCTGAATTTCCCGGCGGTGGGGGCAGTCACTTCAGCACCTAACCTGCTAAAAGAGGTGGGAGGTGGCACCAGAAGGTAACTGGGGGGAGGGGAAAATGCTCGGAACACGGGCAAAGATGTGCCAGGACCTGGGCCTCTCCTTTCTGTCTTCTGTGGCTGGATTCCTTTTTTATGTTCCATAGGAAGAGGGTTCGTATGCTACTGCACAGGAGGCGCCCTGGCAGGGCTGTTCTGTCTGCCTGAGGCTGCCTAGAGGCCTCTTGCACTGTTTGATGTTTCTTTTGTTATCTGTTCGCATTCTGTGCCTACGGTGGGGATCTGCCAATGACCCAGGAGGCTCTCTCTGCCCCTTGCTGCCTCCGGGCTGAGATTCCCGGAATTCCAGAGGATCTGTGCCCAGAGATCCATGGTGTCCAGTCATTTAGGCCGCCTCCCTGACTCCTTACAGCTGTGTGCAGGTGTTCCCCCTAAGGGAAAGTCCTTGGTCTCCTGCCCTCCCGGGACACTAGAGCTACCGTGAGAGCTGGTTACTTGGGCTGAATATGGGGCCCACTGGGAGGCTGGTAGCTGAAGGCATGCTCCATCCAGACTCTGATGAGGCCGTTAGGGTGGTGGGCCATGTGTAGCAGATGGTTCTGGGAAGTGAGCTTGGCCTGGCTGAGGGAAGGCTGCCCAGCCTGGCTGGTGGAGCCCAGCTGGCCCCAGAATGATTGTTTCCTCTCAGCTAGCTCCACTAGCTAAACTGACCAGAAAAACTGACTTTCTGTACCACCTCTCCCACTCCCCATGCTGTGCCCCTTATTCCTGCAGCCCTTGGGATAAGCAAATGGACATTATATCTAATGCCTGTTGTGTGTCATGCATGGTGTCAGCCAGTTTTACATTTGCATTTCACTGGGGTCTTGGAACATCCTCTCAGGTGAAACATTACCCCCATTTTGCAGATGAGGAAACTGAGTCTCAGAGAGGTGAAGTGACTTGCCCCAGATCACACCAATTGTAAGTGGCCGAGCCAGAATTTATACCCAGGCCTGTCTTGCTCCAAGTTTAGAACTTTTCCTAATATATCTGCCAGTGACAGAATGGGAGGAATAAGGAATTTCTGCCTATTCTAGCTCATGCTTTGCTTCGTGCTTGCCAGTGAGATCTTCCTTTAGCTTTTGAAAATACTTTCCATCTGTTGCCCTATTTTATCCTTATAACATTCCTGGGAGGTAAGTAGAACAAGAATCTGTTTATTGAGTGCTTATTGGACGCCGGACACTGTTAAGTACTCTACCTGCAAGATCTCATTTATTCCTCACAAACAACCCTGTCAGGTTATGTGCTGTCATCATTCCCATTTTCTAGGTGAGGATGTTGAGGCTCAAAGAGGTTAAATGGCTTCCCCAGTGTCATACAGCTAGTAAGTGGTGCGGTAGAATTTGAATCCACATCTTTCAATCTGTGGAACCTGTGAACTTAATCCTCCAGATGTACCAAGTAGCAATCACAGTGGTTATTCGTAATAGGAGCTGCCTTTTATACAGTGTTTTAAGATTTATAGACATCTTCATATATATTACCTCAGGTGATTTCCCCAAAACCTCGTGAATTGGTATTACCACGAATTATCATCAACCCATTTTCCAGATGAAGAAACTGAGGTTCAGAGAGATGAAATCAGTGGCAGAACCAAAACTAGAACCTCTCTGTCTCTAGAGTCCCAGTGTTCCTTTAGTGACCTTCGTTCTGTTCACAGTGCACTCCTCTTTCTTCCAGATCATTTCTCCCTGGGCCCCCCGGGGCCCTGCTGCTGCAGCCCTACCCGGGCCATGTCTTCCTCAGATGAAGAAACGCTCAGTGAGCGGTCATGCCGGAGCGAGCGGTCATGTCGGAGCGAGCGGTCTTACAGGAGCGAGCGGTCAGGGAGCCTGTCTCCCTGTCCCCCAGGGGACACCTTACCCTGGAACCTGCCACTGCATGAGCAGAAAAAGCGGAAAAGCCAGGATTCGGTGTTGGACCCTGCGGAGCGTGCTGTGGTCAGAGTCGCTGGTAAGAGAGGCCCGGAGCGCGCTGGGGGCCTTGGCGCTCTGGGGGAATGGGCCACTGAGCACTGGCTGGCCGGCAGTGCAGGGGTCCAACCCAGGGCTCTCTGACAAGGCAGCTGGAATCAGATTTGTTAGTATTACTACTGGAAAGATGACAAAGTAACATTAAAGAAAAACTTGAAAGAGGAAAACCTGCCACCCCAATCCCTCCATGCTAGCACGAGACCTGTTTTCATTTTTACGACGTCTCCCCTGCCTTTGTCCCCATGCAGTTGTATGTTCCATGCAGCTGCCTTCATGGCTTATGGGCCATTCTAGATCTGACTTTTCCCCTTACTTTTATATGAAAAAGATTTTCCATATTACAGCTTAGTCTTTATAGTTACCATTTTTAAAGGCTGTGTAATAAGATTTCGTGATTTTTAAAACCCTGTTCACTTTTCACTTTCTCTCCGTAATAGACAATGCTGCAGTGAACATCTCTATGAATAATAACAGTGGACTTCTGTTGAGTTATTTCCTTGGATTAAAGTCCTTGGGCTGGGCAGTGTCACTCACATTGCCTTCTAAAAGTGTGTACACGCTTACCCTATCTGCAGTGCGAGGGCTGGGCTGCCTCCTCCTGTGGTGGGAGGTGCCTGCTTCTCCTTTGCCAAGCAGCAGAGTAGTGTGGTGCAGTGGTTATGAGTGCAGGTTTTGGAATCAGAGAGGCCAGTGCTAGATTGTGGCCCTGCCCCTGACCAGCTGTGTGTCTCTGGGCAAGCCTCTTATCCTGGCTGAGCCTCAGTTTCCCCATCTTAAGAATGCTCCCTGTGCAGGGCAGCCTTGAGGGTTGGATAAGATAATGTATGTGAAGCTCTTAGCATGTTTTTTGGCTCAGTGAAGAGCTTTGTGAAGTGCTCTCTCTGCTGCTTCCACTGAAGGCATCCAGAGCTGCTTCTGTGGGTTGTGCTCAGCATGTCGGCAGGTGTTGGTGCCAGAGTGCAGACAGAAAGACAGACAACAGACAGAGCAGTGCCTGCAGCTAATTCAGTAACATCGCCCACTTTCATTCCATCACCAAGACCTGTCCTGCTTTTGTGTCTCTCAAATAATGCCCCTGTCCCCCTCTGCTTTAATCATCCTCACCTGGACATGTCACCCACCATCTGACAGCTGTTACTCAGCTGCTTATAAACCTCCTTTGGCCCATCATTGCCTGTGAAATAAAGACTACAGCACAAAGACCCATTAAAGCCAGGCCCCAGTCTACCTCTGCAGCTTCACCTTGCACCCCCAAGCACCCTGCCACTTGAACTGTACCTTGACCCCAGACCTGCGCATCTTGCAGGATCGGACCTCTGTGCTCTAACTTCTCTGCAAGGAACCCCATCACCCCCTTTAAGTGCCACATCCTCTGTCCCTAAGGCCCCAGTGGTATCCAAAGCTCCCTCCTCCGCTCTCGTATTCATACTTCTCTCTCCTCTGTGTTCCTTTGCCCAGGATAGCAGTTATCCCACAGGGTGCCTGTCACTCCCTCGGGACTGTGTCTTGTTTATGTTTTCACCCCAGCTACTTGCACAGGGCCTTGTGCATGTTGGAGATCGGCCGATATTGAATGACTGGATGAATGCAAGGAGTGTGTAGGGGAGGATATGTGACAGATTGTGATCCAGGAACAGGCAGTGGGCTGTAATGGCAAGCTAGACATTCTGTGGGCTCCAGTAGTCAGGAAAGGATTTTTAGAGGAGGTGAGCTGCAAGGCAGGAGACCTGGGAGACAAGCTGGAGAGTTTGAACTTCTGGTGTGCAGTAGGGAGCCCTTGGAGGAAAGACCCTTTGGGCCTGTGGCATCAGCCAATGAGTAGAGTTTTTAGAGCTGTCGGAAGGGGGGAGGAAGGGTTTTATAGTTCCCCGCCTTGAAGGGCCACAACTCTGGGGCCTCTGGACTTACAAACCCCTCATTCTCTAGAAGGCGTCAGAGTGGAGGTGCCTCCTCCGTTCCTTGTACCCCTAACCGCTCCTCCATCACACATACACACTTATAGATTCCTTTGTGATGATTTCCCCTTCTGGTCTTCTCCGAGGAGCCCTACAGGATGAGTTGCCTGCTGCTTAACATTCTGAGTCTAGAACACAAGTGGAGTGGACTCAACCCAGGCAAAACCCCTCAGGATGCTGCCGGGTCAACTGAGCAAAGGGGCGGCGGGCGCTGTGCTGTGTTCGGCATCCATGCTGATCTTCTTTACATCCTGACGCTGCCAGTGACTGTCTTGAGGAGGGGGCTGGGCCAGAGAGGCTGAAAATGGGGAAGCTGCCACGGTTAAAAATAACTTGGGCGATGAGTTTGGGCGTGTTTTCTTAGGAGAGGAGAGAGGCAGCAGAGGGGGCGGGACTGCTACTTCAGGGCCTGGCTGCAATCTTCCTTTGATTTTTAGAACACCGTGGGGGTTCTAGTAATTAAACAGACAGCCTTACTCTGCAGGGAATCTTTCCAGTGAGGAGCAGGAAGGGTGTGTCTGGGAGACCCTGGGTGCTCTGAGGCTCTCTGAAGCTAGAACTTGCATTCTGGGAGGAAACGTGGAAGCTGGCTCTGGCCTGTACAGTTTTCTCCTCTCCATGGGTCTGGGTTAGGAAGCCAAGTGGGGGTGTCTGAATCAGTCTCACCAAATACAGAGACCTCCCCCTTCCCTGACCCCACTGGTGTCTTAAGCTGGTCTCAGGGCTTCACCTGTGCTTGGGACGCCTGGTGGGGAACCCCTGCTGATCACATGTCAGAGTGGAAAGGCACGTCAGGGCTGAGAAAGCTGCTGATCTCAGTCTACAAAAGCAGAACAGGTTTGAGGGGCTCCACGCACGCTGTAAGCTGATTCTTCCCATCCTAATGCTTTCCCTCTGTTTTTCTCTCTCTCTTCTTTGCCAGCCCTATTTTCAACTCCCTAAGCCCAGCCACATTGACATAGAGCAGTAGTCATTAATGTGAATGCCTTGTTTCTGTTGATCAACATGGTTTACATAGAGATTTCATAATAACTCTGCATTAGTTAGGACACATGTTAGGATCTGAGGCCTAGAGGGTTTAACGAACTACCTGTAGTCACACAGGACTGGTAGACCCAGGCCTTCTAACTCCAGGTGTACTGTTATTTCCATTTCCTTAGGCAATACCTGGCAACCAGGCCAGCCTGACTCTTCTGTAGATGACAGTATAAATAGTTGACTCAGCCTCCAGATTTACCTGAGAGACCTTCTGGTCACTTCTGGGAGAGACTGCAAGATCCTGGCTTATAGAAAAAGACAGAGACAAAGATCTAGGAAACTTTGCCTCTTTCCCTGTGGCTCTCTGTCAGCAGTGAACAACTCATTGGTGCAAGGGTAACAAGGAATTGGGGAGCTGGGGAAGTTACTCTAGAAAGAAGCTTAACTCCACAGGGTAGAAAAGGGGAGAGGAAAGAAGGCTATATCTCTGGGGCTTGTGGGAAGTGGGGGAGAAACAAAGTGCAGAGCAGTGTCACACCCTTGCATACAGCATAACTCTAGGGGGAGCCATTCAGGCTTGTCATTATAGATTTGTATATTTATTGTGACAAGTTTCCTGCAGATGGCAGTAAAGTGTCTGGAAGAGGGGATCGTGTTTGGGCTTGGGGCTGGGTTGGGTGCATGAGGGATTCACCACCCACCTATCAATCAGGTATTCATCCACATAACATCACATATTCGGGGGCCTCCTTGTACTTAGCATTGATATTCGAAGATGGCTGAAGATGTGGTCCCTTCTTCATGGAACTCAGTCTAGTTGAGAGGACAGAGGGGAAAAAATAATTGCATTCCTGTGTGTATTGTGAAAGAGGGGGAAACAGTGACTCAAGGCTAAGGACTGGCCTCCTGTTAACCAGTAGAAAGCATCTATAGGATTCATTCTTGGGAGCCCCTCAGTAGGTGCTGGTGAAATCATCATCCCCTACATCTGCTCCAGTATGGCCTCCCCCAAGAAGCCTTCCCTGATCTCTCCAGTTAGATGGCAATTGTATCTCTACCAACCCTTGTTTCATTTGGTCTTATATTAAAGTTCATTTTTTCCAAGTACGTTTCCCCTACCAGATCTGGAGCTCACTGTATTCAGGAGTTCCCATCTTACCCTTCCTGGTATTGTCCCAGGATCTCACTCTGTGAGTCTAGGCTCTGGAATCTAGAGACTCAGTGAGGCTGTGAAATGCAGCTCGTATGATGGTGGTATTTGCTCCTGCTTTCAGAGCCTAAGCTCATCTGCTGGATTCACTCGGGCCTGCCTGGGGACAGATAACCCTGAGTGTGCATGGACGGAGCCTACTACTCCGTGCCCATGCATCTTTCCTCCAGGATGGGAGCTCTGAGAAGGAGCCTCTCTGCTTGTTCATTCATTCATTCATTCATTCATTCATTCATTCAATTTTTAAAAAAATGGATTTAGCTCTAGCTGTGTGCCAGGTACTGTGGAGACAACTGGATCTTGAACCAGAAAACTTGGGCAAATGGCTTCACTTTTTAAAGCCTCAATTTCCATATTTGTAAAAGGGAAATGATATAGTCGGCTTTGAATGATCATTGAATGAGAATCAGAATGTACTCAGAAAACAGAGGTTAACATGCCTGTTACTACTCTTAGCAGTGTCATTCCTTGTAACTTGCCTGGGCAGTTAGAAGAGGCAGAGACTCCAGGAAGGCAGCAGTTTCCCTGGCAAGTATGGAAGGGGCTCCAGGCCTCTTGGTTCCATCCCTTTCTTTTGTTCATTCTAGGGCTTTGTCAGAGAGTAGATGGAAGTGTTTTTTTTTTCTGGCCAAGCCCTGGTGGGAAGAGGGAATACAGCAGTGGGAAATGGGCCCTAAAAACAATTCCACTGGGAACTCTTACTGCAGAGCAGACAACCTTCCTTACCCTGAAGCTGTTCAAGTTTTGCACCTGAGGAGGCTCTCTCCTTTCCAGCTTTTCTCCTTCCCAGTTTCTTTACTTTTGGACAGTACCCTCAGAGTCCCTGTCCCTGTCCTGGAGCTTGGTTTTAGTGGCAGAGAGATGAGAGAAGAGAGTTTCCTGAAAGTGGGGCAGAATGAATTGTAGCTACATACCACCAGCTCAGCTCCAGCTCTTTGAAAGTAAATCTGGGTCACAGTAGCTGGAGGGATGGAAAATGACCACGTGGGCAGAATTCTGTGCAGGCAGCTAAAAAGACAGCCAGGCTGTCCTTTCTCTGAGGCTCAGGGTTCCTGTGGGACTCCACCTGGTAAGGGAAGGTGGTTGCACATTGCAAAGTGCAACCTTCATGCTGTCTGTAGGACACATGTCCCATCTTGTTTTTCTAGTGACTTGCCAGGTGACATGGAGAAAGGTTTGGAATGGCAACCTGACTCATTCATACCTTTCTGGAGCAGCCAAGGCCTGAGGTTAGGAATGTGGAGGAAGGACTGGTTAATTTCAGAACTGTGGAAGGCTGTCATTTCTTTCCCATGGGATTCGAGATTAGATGCCACCAGAGGAGCTGACAATGCAGCAGGATTTAGGGCTGCACTTGTACTTTATTTCAGCAGTCCTTCCCCTGGGGAAAGGTCTGTGAACATACCTGAGTGTGAGTATTAATGACCCATCATCACCAAAGTGCTGTCCTGAGCCTGGCCAGTTACTGCGGCTAGGACCTGTTGTGATTTGGCCTTGGGTTTGCCTGTTGCCACCTGTCAGGTAGAAGCCGGCCAGCTTCCTGGCTCTGCTTTGGCTCTCCTGCAGGAGCAGAACTGGTGCTCCTAGCTGGAATCAGCTTCCCCTCCCCCCTCCACCCCAGACTTAGGATGCTGCTGCAGAGAAGGTCTGGGAGCCCCTGTAACTTGAAGAGTGATGATGGGCTGACATTCCTGTCCTCAGCTGGGCTTTACCCTTACCCTAGAAGGTACCAGGCTTTTGACTTGTGGTCAAAGGGAAGCTTCTGTCTGGAGCCTTAGGGGGTGTGTCCCTGGCCATGCCCTTCCCTCTTCCTTCCCTTTTTTATTCATTTCCTAGTTTGCTCACTCTCTCACACATTCACTCAGGGGAATGGCTTTGGGAGTCAGTGGAAGTCCCAGTTCCATTACTTGCCAGTTGAGTGACCCTGGGAGGTTACTAACCTCACTGAGCCTCGCTTTCTCATGGTTAAAATGGGGGACCATGCGTGCCACCACAGAGTTTTCAGGGTGGATTAAGTGAGATGGTGGGAGTGAGGTGTTTGGCTCAGTGCCTGCTATGCAGTCAGCCCTTGGTTTGTATTATCTATTCTCATTAATGTCATTCATTAACTCATACACTTGTTCGCTCCTTGATGAATGTGTCGATTCATCCCTTTACTCATTTATTGATCATGTACTTGCTCTTTTAACAACTATTCCTAGGACTGCTTTGTGCTAGGCTCAGCCTGGGCTTGAAAACCCAGCCCCCGCCTGTGAAGGCCGCCGTATACACTGTCAGTCCAGAGAGACTTATGAGGAAGTTCTGCGAGGGAGGGGCTTCCCCCTGCTCCCACCCCCAGTCCCAGCTTAGAGCAGCAATAGTGCTTCATTGGGACTTGGAAAAAAAAATAGGAATTTGTCACACAACCTGAAGAGAGAAGGCATGTGCTGTTGGCTTATTTCTTATTCTTGCTCTCCTTTCTTTGGCCTCAGTAGAAAGGGAGGAAGGGAAATGAAGAGAGAACAGCTAGTGGGAGTTAGGAATTAAAGAATCCTGAGGGTGGTTTGGGAAGTTGAACTCTGGACTCAATCCAGGAGCTTCTGAGAGCTGATGCCAGCTGGGGTCACCTCATAAATAACAGCAGGAAAAGCTACTGTGTATTGAGTCCTAGATGTGTGCCCGGCATTGTATGTGTATCACTTAATCCTCACAAACCCTGGGAGGTAGTTGCTGTTCTCCCTGTTTTATGGAAAAGTTAAGGAACTTGTCTGAGGTCACAGAGTAAGCAGAGTGGAGCTGGGAGACAGCGTTACGGACTGTGTAGGGCGCCCCCTGGAACACAACTTGTGCAGTATGCCCTTTGCAGTCATTCATTGCAGTGACTCAGGTTGGCCTAATTCCAGATCCTCTGCATTCAGACATATACTAAAGCGGTGAGAATAGTATCATGAACCCCCTTCACTCAGATTCAAGAATGATCAGTTCGCGGCCAATCGTATTTCATTCACACACCCCACTTCTGCCTCCCCAGTTACATAGACGGAAGTTCGAGTAGTCACATACTTTCACCTCCTACACTTTTAAACTATTATACCACCTTTCCCCAGTAAGAAATTTATTGATTTATCTGCCCAGTAGTCATATCTGAAGAGTGGAACCAATCACACTTGACCCATTTCCCAGAGGCACCATAAGGAATTCCGCTCCAGGGCCCCAGGGTTAGGGTCCCCTTTCAGTGTCCTGGTCCTTTCAGCTTGAGGTTCATGCCCCACTCCCAGAATGCCCAGAGCTAGGCTAGAGTGTGAGGAGGGTCAGAGCTAGGCTAGATCCGGGATTTTAATCAGGACCCTGCCAGAGTGATTGAGAAAGTACCCTGGAAATGGATTTCGAGGATTCGGTCTCAAGATACCGAAGTTGAGATGCAATAGGATTGAGGTCTTTAAAATCATAGAAGAATTCTGTTCTTATGAGAGGAACCTGTGCCCCAGGCCTGCACTGAGCTGTCCATACAACTCTGATCTTAACCGAGAGCTGCAGCCACCGCTCTCTAGAGCCTGTGGGATTTGTGCTCAATTTCCAGGTTGCCTGTCACCACCCCTGTGTAGGTTTCTATCCTGAGGTAGTATTGGATGGGGAGATGTTGTTTCCATTGGAGGGGAGCTTCACAGGTAAGGAACCATACCTTCTAATCTGGGGAACCTCCCAAACTCCCCAAAGAGTGCAGACTGCTTGCAGCCCTGTTTGATAGGAACTTCAGAGTCTGCATAGAGAATGAGACCCTTTCCTGCCCCAGAGCAGGAAGGGAGATTGGATGGGGTTGAGTGAGGGAGATTCACTTTAGCCTGACTATTTCCAGAAAGAGAATAGAACAGTTACTTTCACAGAGAGGCTGGGATATAGCAGAGGGGTCAGTACCTTTTTAAACTACTATTGATATATTCCAAATGCCAGGCTTTGTGCTGAGCATCTTACATGGTTTATTTGACCTACTACTCAAAACAGCTTTAGGATGCAGATGTGCTACGGTAGAGGAAACAAGAACCCGGAAAGTTCGGTAACTTGCTCAAGGCCTCCCAGTCATTAAGGGGCCAAGCTGGGAACGGCATTAGCTCTGCCTTGGGCAACGCTTTGCCTCCCCCATTACAAGGAACAGTAGTTTAATAATAGCTAGCATCTGCGCCGCACTTCAAGGTTCATAGGGTGCCTTAACACCCATTATCTCCACTGGGCCTGGGAGCCCTCCGCCGGGGAGGCTTCCCCGCCCCTCTCGGACAGCTGCCTATCAGGGGTCCAGCTCTGCTCATTTCCCCAGTAAGGACTGGAGATTCTTTGGCATTGGCTCTGACCAGCCAGGGGAGAAGGCCTAGGGAGAGGCTAAGGTGGAGAGACTTGGCTAGTTGCTATGGTAACCCAGATGGCTGAGTAACCATTTTGAGGGTTGCTATGGTGACAGGGTGCCGAGCTGCTGGGTGGCAGGGATCTTGTCTTTCTGGGTGGCTGGCACCATTCAGGCCTCTTAAATTAGCGATGTTGCACTTTCTGAACAGAAGAGGGCAGCGTGATAGTGGGCAAAGGCTTCCTACCCTAGAGCAGGTTTGGGAACTTGAGGCAAAGCTTAATGTTTCCGGTAGCTGGGCAGAAAGGGAGCTTTGGCTGGGGTGTCCAAAGCTGGTATCTGCAAGCCTGGTGGGGCTGGGCCTGGAGACAGCTCTCCTGAGACTAGAACTAGAGGATTTTCTTCCAAGAGTTGGCCAACGAATAGGGCTTGGGGCAGCTCCTTCAGTGTCTGGCTCCAGCTACTGTTGGGGAATGTAAAAGGCACATGAGACAGACAGCTTATCCCTGCAAGGAGGAACCCTGAGAAAACACACACACACACACACACCCTACTAGCAGAGAATTTATTTGTAAAGCATCAATTAACACATGTAAAATGATGCAGCATGAGCCAAGTTGAAGAGGTGCTGGGAGTAAACCTTCTAGAGGTTGGAGGAGGAGCACTGGCAGGAGAAATAATTTTGCATTTCCCTCTTGGGTCTTTGCACATGAAGTGCCCTCAGCTCTTGTGGCCACTGAATTGCATTCTCAATTGTCTTGAATCACAGATCTAGCCCAGATCCCTTACCCCCATTTCTTCAGTCTGACATTCATGCCTTCAGCAAATATTTATTGAACATCTACTAGGTGCAAAACATTGTGTTAGGCCCTGTGATGAAGAAAGATGAAAATGGATGTCTACTTCAAAGAACTTGTGAACCAGGAGGTTAAGGAGGCAGCGATGCAGACACTTGCAGAACAATGCAGGTATCCCCATACGTGTGGTTGCTCCAGGAATGGGGGAAAGAAAATGCTGTTGGGATTTTTGAGAAGAACTTTTACCTGGGTTGATTAAAAATAACTTTCAATTCATGTAGGGTGAGCTTTGAAGATAGGTAGGATTTCAGTAGGTGGAGTTGGGGGATGGAGGACATTCCAGGCAAAGGCTCAGAGTTTGATTATAGGAGATGTTGCACATAAGGATATCAGGGGAGATAAGCTTATAAAGGAAGGTAGATGTCAAAATATGGAAGACTTTGAATGTCAGGCATAGATAAAGGATGCTGTCAGAGATCATACTTTCTTCTTAAATACCTTAGCCTTCTAGCTAGTCAGAAACCATAGGCAGCTGAGTGTTTTAGGATCATCTGGTTCACTCATTCATACATTTAATCATAATTTTAAACACATATTTAATGAGTGCCCTCTATGTGCCAGGTCACTTACTAGATACTAAGGATCCTGTGGTGAACAAGACAGACATCTCCAGCCCTCAGGGAGCTAATGATTTAGTAAGGATGAAAGACACTGAGTGATAAGTTCAAGGGTGATGGATGTTACCAAAGAGATATAGAAGGAGGCCCTGGCTGGTGTGGCTCAGTTGGTTGAGTGTTGTCCATACACTGAAAGGTCACTGGTTTGATTCTCCATCAGGGCACATGCCCAGGTTGCAGGCTTAATCCCCTATCAGGGTGCATGCAGGAGGCAGCCAAGGGAAGCAGCGAATCAATGTTTCTCTCTCTCTCCCTTCCTCTCTCTCCAAAATAAAATAATTAAAATAATTCTTGAAAAAGGAGTGTGCGAGGGCAGGAGGACCTACTAATCTGGGGTGGAAAGGGGATCAAGGCAGGCTTCCCTGTGGGAGTTTCAGCAGAGGGGTGACTTGGAGTGAGGCAGGCCAAAAGACAGCAGTGAAGGGTTATAGCCTGGGAGAAAAGTAGGTGGGAAGGCCCTGAGGCTAGAGAGCAGTCTGAGGAGCTGAAAGAAATTAAAAGTGGCTGGGCCTTAGGGAGAGGGCCACTTGAAGAGGGGTAAGTGGGGGAGGACACCATAAAAAAAAAAATTGGGCTTTATTTGCTTGTACTACCGTTTCCCCCCACTAGATGCCCTTCTGAGTACATCCTGGCTTCTGCTCGCCCCCCCCCCCCCCCCCCCATTGCAGCCTCCTTAGAAATGCAACAGCAGTCTCACCATCAGAAGCAAAGCAAAATCATAGACCAAAAGGAGAAAGCCTCAGAGCTCTCCCAATTGTGTGGTCAGGCTATAAATTTAGACTGTTGCTTGGAAAAAGCCAAAAACCTCCCCTTCACAGGCTTCCTTCTTCCCATTTCCTCAGAAGCTGCTTTGTTCCTCTATCCTTGTAAAATTTTCTCTGTATAAAATAGGAACATCAGCCAAACATGTGGACTTCCCCCTTTCCATTCATTAGAATTCATTACTTTAAAATCTCATGGGAGCATTTAAATGCAAATCTTGTCAAGAAAGCTGTTTGAGTCTAAGAAGTCCCCTAGCCACAACCCAAACCAGAACTTTCTTCCTTGATTACCCTGTTTCTTAGTAGGAATCTCAACCCCTTGCCTTCTCCCACCAAACTTCTCAGGCCTTCAGCAAAGCCTGATTCGCAGGACAGACTTGCTTTCCTTTCTTGCCCTTGTCTTTCCTCACTTTTGGAGAATGTCAGTCCCAGTTCTTGAAGGACCTGCTCACAAAGTGGCACATGTAGCAGGAGAGGATGGGGGAACTTTTCTATTTACAGTAATGAAAACGAGGAGCAGATGTCTGTTTGGGGGTGAAGGTGGAGGTGCGTGCATGTGTATTTGTGTCTGGGCCTTCTTAGCCCCACTGAAAAAAAAAAAAATATGGGAAATGCAGATGACTCAGCACTGATACAGTCAAGATTCCCCAGAGTTAGCATTTCTATATTCTCTGCTGTTTACGAAAAATGTGCTTATGCCACCAATCACCAACTCCTTGTCCTGGCTTTTCTACTAAAAGCCTTTTATTTATTTTAAAAAGAATAAACCTCAAGCTTATTCACCTCCTTTTCTTAAACTGAGCTCATTAGCAGCCTACACAAAACTGTGAACTAGCTTTTTGTAAGCACAAAGGATTAAACTGGAAGGAAATGAGCATTTGTCCAAGACCCTCCCTGTCTTCTTGTAGGCCCTTCCTTGTATGATCTATGCCTAGAACTTGGGCAGGCCTGTAAAACTTGACGGAAAAAGGTATGATTAATGACCTGCTCACCCGATTTCTGATTATGGTGTGACGTGGAAACAACTAGTGTGCTCCTATTAGTGGAAAGCATCATTTCTTCTTCTTGTCATTAGTGTGCTGAGCATTGACCAAATCGTTGGCACTACTCATCGTGTACAAAGATGCAGCCCTTGCCCCCTGGGGGTAAGAAGCTGCTCTTTAAAAATCTTGAGAATGGGAACTATAATGGATGCCCAAGTCCCAATTTTGGCTGCTCAATGTTGCATGAACTCTTTTTTTGACTTGCTAATGTACTGTTATTGTAAGATCACCCAGCCTAACTTTTTACCCGCAACCACCTCTCCACTCCCTGAAAATCAAGTTAACGATTGATTTGATGAAGCTGGGGAGGATAATGGCTGCTTGGGGGTGGCTGTGGGCAAAAAGGTCACCTGCATTGGCCTGAGTTCCTCATTCACAGCTCTTGGACCCAGGGCTGCCTAAGAATGTTGGGTTTGAAGGATACACAGCTAAATGGAGGACCAGATGGTGTTGGGAACTACCTCCTCAAAATGGTCCCAAATAAATCCCTACACATGCTTAACAGTCCCTTTCCTCGCTTGCCTTTCCCCTGACAGAGAAGCACCGGCTTCCCTTCTGCTTCCCGGACCAGTTAAGGCCCCAGAGTCCTTTTCTTTGTTCCTTAACAGTCGTGGTTCAGTCTCAGGCTCCCACACTTCTTCCCTTCGGATCTGAGTCCGTTCGCATGGCTGTCACAGTAGGAAAGTCCCGCTGGGTCTCCTCGTAGTCCCCCCCGGTGCAGTCGGAATCCCGCTTTCGTTCCGCCCTTGTCACTTTTCAGGCTCTGGCTGCTCATCCTTGGCCTGGTTTCCTTCACGGCGCTTGGCCTGCCCTCTCATTGCGAGTTCGGTTTCTTCCGTTTCTTCCGTTTCTTCCAAGCCCTTTGTTCCCGGGATTCTCTGTGGCCTCGGTGCCTTGGGCCCCGCACTGCAGCCGGCCCGGCTCGCCCCGGCCCTGCCCTCGCCCTGGCCCTGCCCGCCCGGGGGTCTGAGGCGTCTGGGTCTGCGCTCGCCCGTCCCTTCAGCTTCTCTAGGCCCCTCTCGCAGGCCCAGCTCGGTCGCCCTCCAGCCAGGGGGCTCCCTCCTTTGTCCAGCTCCGGGTGGAGGTCAGCGCTGAACCCGGCCTCCCGCCTACCCTGGGGAGCCGGCCCCGGGGTCTCCCGGCCGCGGCGGCCGCCCGGCCTTTCCTCCTGACGCGCGTGGGGCTTCCCACGCCCCCGCCCCTCGGCTCGGCTCGGGCCCCGTCCCGGCCGCGCGCTGGTCCGCAGCCACCGGGGGAGCCCGTGTGGGCGGCGGGGCGGCCCGGGGGCCGAGGACACGCGGCCGGCGGAGGCGGAGGCGGCGGGGAGAGGGGCGGGAGCGGGCCGGCCTCCCGACAGGAGGAGCCGCCGCCGCCACGCCGGGGCGGGCTGAGGGAGGAGCGGAGCCGAGGGGCGGGGAGGCGGAAACGCGAGCCGGGACCGGCGGGTGCGAGCGGGCTGAGGAGCGGAGCGCGACTGACGGCCAGGCCGGGCGAGGCGGGCGGAGAGCGGAGAGCAGAGAGCGAGGGCGCCGTCGCCCCCCAGCCGCACAAAGGGCCGAGGCTGGGGCGGCCGCCTCAGCGCGCGGGCCTGGGACCGGCGTCGGCCGGGGCCGGAGGAGAGCGCGGCGCCGGGCGGCCATGGCTGGCTACGTGCCGGGTCAGCAGCCGGCCAACCGCAGCCAGGAGAAGGAGTTCGTGCAGGCGTACGAGGATGTGCTGGAGCGCTACAAAGGTGCGGCCCGCGCCGGGGCCGGGGCCGGGGCTGAGACTGGGGACTGGTCGCTGGTCCGGAGCCCGCGCCCGCGGGCCGGCGCGGTGTGGCCTTCCGAGTCCGCTGCAGGTGGGGGGCCGGGCGGGGTCGCGCCCACCCCGGCGCCCCGGCCGGCCCCGAGCTGCTGTTTCTCGGGGCCGGTTTATTTACAGGAGTGGGGTGAGCCTCTGGCACCCTCTCCTCCAGGACGGCGCTCTCCACGGCGCCGGGTACCTTCCGCGCCGGTTATCTGGCCCAGCTGGGGGCAGCGACGCGGGAGCCGGCTTTGGAGCCCTCCTGCCGGGGGAGTTGCGGGGAGGAGGCGAGGGGGCGGGGATGGGGGGAGCCGCCGTCCTGCGCCCGGGGCGGGCCTTCCTCGGGGCGGCTCGGACATCTGCGTGCCCTCCGAGGGTCCCTCGCCCCTTTTGTCTCCTCAGACTCCCGTCAGTCGCGTGGCGGCCGAGGTTGCGACCCCCCTTGGCTTCTTTGGGGCCGGTGTCCGTGAGTGTGCAGTTTTGGTGGCCTGGCCTCCTCCCACCCTCAGCCCCGGGGGCTTTGAGCCTGACCGCTGCCGCGGGCTATTGCTTCCTTTTCTCAAAAATAAAGATTTATCTTGGAGCTCGCATTTCAGCCCCCGGAGGCTCTCTCGGTGAAGCAGCGCTGCAAGTTAATGGCTCATCTAAACCTGGGGTGTAGACGGAGAAAGTTTTGACAGGCCAGAGGGTCCTAGCCGCCCCTTGAGGGGGAGCCAGGGTTGCGCGGCCTCGGGAGGCCCCGGCCTTGATCTTTGCCACCCAGCTCCGGGATTTTGCTTTGTGTGGCGGTGGTGCTTTCCACAGACGTGGAGGTTTTCCCAGAAACTGCATAGGCGGCACTTTCTCCTCTTGGATTGAGCTGGGGCCCTTGTGACCGGGCCCTTAGTTTCTTCCCATGAGGAGAGGAAACTTCAGCCCTTTCGACTGAGTCCAGCGTACTTGTTTACGGCACCTACCCAGTGAAGGGAAACTAATGAAGAGGCTGTGAAATGCTCCCCTTTCCCCCGTGTGGCATTAGAGCTCTGCTTGGGGATGCAGAGGGGGAGAGCGAGAGAGAAATGAAATGAAAGGCTGAACTGGACCCGCTCAAGAGTTCCGCCTGTTCCCTTCTGCATCAGCTCCCGTTGAGCTGTCCAGGTTTTCCTGCCTGCAGCAAGTTTTCTGTCAACCCCCTGTGGTCTTTCTTTTAAGAACTGTGGTTCATTTCAGAGCACAAAGAGGTTAGATTGTGCTGCTGAACTTCATTGAAAAAAAAAAAAAAAGTGCTGCTAAGTGAATGGTTCCATTAAGTTTCCTTTGCAGGCATCTGAGCAGCACTGTGCTCTTGGGAGGGAGGATTCTCTAGGTGGGTCTTGGGCTGCGCGACAGCTTTAAAAATCAGCAGAGTTAAAGACAAAAACAGGTGAAGAAAACTCTGCCTCTCTGGGTCATATTGCTGGTGGCCTCCAGCTGAAAGGAAGTTGGATTTCTAGCAAATGAAACTAGGAAAGAAGGGGGGAAGTAGGGCTGGCGGCGGGAGAGGCCTCTAGTGTTCAGTCCTTTTAGCTGTCTCACTCAGTTTGGCTTTCCCCTGAAGGACTTTGATCAGGTGTATGGGAACTTGATCCTTCCCAGACACAGGTCTCTTTCTTGAGGGGAGGGATGAGTCGAAAATGGTTGGCCAGAGAAAATTAACTGGAGCTGGATTGAGGTGGTTGTGCGGTGTGCTGGTCTGCTCTGTGATCGGTGCAGAAGGATTTCCCTCCTGTCCCTGCTGCACCATTTTCACTGGGAAGTCAGGGTGGGTTAGCATCTGCGCCTTTGTTACCTTGCTGTATGGAATTCCTGCATTTTTCCAGACTTAGAAATCCCCTTCCTGCCTTAATAGGAGAACTGTTTGCGCAGGCTGGAATCAGTAGAGTGACCAGAGGGAGGTAGTTTGTGAGGATAAAGCCAGGAATTTATTTTGGAGAGACTTGGGAAAATACTGATGATGATGGGGTACTAGAGACTCTCATTGGTTGGCCACCAGATGACTTGTGTCTCTCCCTGTGCTGCTACTAATTTGTAATACCTTATTCTACAAGTGAAACAGAATTTTTGTATTTAGAAGGAGAGCTAAAGTTTTGAGCTGCATAAACTGCCCCCAGAATGGGCAAAGGTGAGAAGGGAAGTGGTGCATTTGCAATGTAAGGGGGTAGAGCAGTATATTATAGCTGTATTAGGAACGGTTGTCAAGCATGGACTTTCCAGAATTGTGCCTGGCAACCATTTCCCTGTATATTGGTAGTGAGCATGGTTTTGGCAGGATTAGATGATTCAGTATGGACATAAACACTCTCTCATTTCCTAAATATGCCAAAGGTTCTCCTAGAGCCTGACTGGCCAGCAAACAGGAGGAGGTATTAGATTATAACTCTGGATCCTAACAGTTCAGAGTGGGCAGCAACCAACAGAGTCAGAGTATGTCCTTTATTCTTCCAATCCTCCAACAATTATTAAATACCTATCAGAGATTACAGAGTGTTAGGCCCTGGAGATGCCAGAATTATGAATGAGATCTGTTTTCTGCCCTTAGTTATTCACATCTAGCAAGGGAAAGATATATGCAAACAAGTAATTATGATACCGTGTTAAGTGCTTGAACAGAGGTATGTATAAAGTACTTTGGAAGTAAGAGGAGAGATAACTATCTCCCCTTGGGATTCATTGAGAGACTTGACAAAGGAGTTGACACTCTAGGAGTGCACCTTTAGGGATCAATGGGATTTGGTCAGATGGAGGAGGGTGGGGAGGGAAGGAGGCAGAGGGAATTAATAGCATGTGCAAAGGCTTGAAGGTGTGAAAGTGAGTGGAGGTGTTTGAGGAATGTGAGTAGTTGGGTTTGACTTAATGGGAGCAGATGATACTGTAAAGGACCCGGAGTTCAGCTTGTAAAGATTCTTTTATGGCTTCATTCAATGGGCAGTGGGGGAATCAGTCATTGAAAGTTTTTTTTTTTAAAGCAACAACTAGTATGCCAATTTTATTAATTCATATTAGAGGACATACCTGTTCAGTGATTTGAATACTTACATCACTGTCTGGGGCACCCTTTCCCTTGTACCAAAGTGCTTATGAAGCTAGTAATCAGATGGTTGTCGGTAAACATGGAAACAAAGAAAAGAGTGGGGCATTGTTTTGACGACTATTTCATTCCAGATGATGATGTGGGCCAAACACACAGTTTCCCTCTCTGTAGATTGAGATCCTTATGAACACCAGAGGAAACTAAGAAGGAACAGTCAGAGAGGTAGGAGAACCAGGATCTGACTCTTCTCCCAGGATAGAAACAAACTATACTGAAGAAGCAGGCCACATATGGGCATAGTTTTATGTTTTAAAGAGGAGGCTTAAAAACAAACACAATCTGGGTTTATGGTAGTTGGTTGAGCAGAAAGGGTAATACGTAAGTTGGTTCAGGCGGAATTAGACTTTGTTTTCACAAAGCCCAAAAGACTGAAGAGTCTTTCCATTGCCAGGCTGGACTGGGAATAAAAGAGAACATTCACATTTCAACACTGGAACATGGACTACCTGGTACTTAAAAACTTAAGAGTCCTCACCAGGTGTCACGGGTTATGTGAAGCTAATTAGGGCTGCTTTTTGTTCATATCACAGAAAAGAAATTACAAAACTTACTGCACAGAGAATTAGGAGTGAAGGGTCTGCATATTATCAAGGTACAAAACTAGCAAGGCAGCAGAAAGAGGCTAGTCTTTGAATTTCTTTAGTCTTGTGCTCCAGCCCTAGTTCTGCCACTTACAGTGTGTGACCTTGGAAAAGCTGCTTAACTTCTAATCTTTGGGTTTCTCATCTGTTAAAATGGGGATCATAATAATAACTCCTTGAGATTCATTAGAATATGAGTGAGCTGTTGGCATGTATGAGGCCATAATGTTTAGAAAAACCTTCATGTATATAGTACTTTGTATTTTACAAAGCAGTTTCATGTTCATTATCTTATTTGATCTTTATAATATCCTGTAAGGAAGGTATTATACACATGGGTAAATTTAGGCGTAGAGACTTAAATTTTTTGTCCAAGAACCAGGATCCAAACTTGTAGATAAAGGTTTTACATTGTATCACAGAAAGAAATTTTAAAATCAGAGCAGTGACTAAAGGTAAGTGAGATAATTGTGAAAATGCAGCCCTGGCCAGGTACTTCAGTTGGTTAGAGCATCATCCCAATACACCAAGGTTGCGGGTTCCGTCCTGGTCAGGGCACATACAGGAATCAACCAATGAACGCATAAATAAGTGGAACAGCAAATCGATGTTCTCTCTCTCTCTCTCTAAAATCAATAAAGAAAAATAAAGAAAAATTGTGAAAATGCTTTAATTAATAGTACCATCATTATTATTTTTAGTTTTTAGTCTCTGATCTGTAAGTCACATACCTTATGTGGCCCACATTTCCAAAGCTGTGAACTGTGGAGAATTTCTTTTCCCCTTATGGGAGAGGTTTCACGGTATATAAATCACTTTGAAATTCTTACACAAAAGCAATGTCGTGCACAGTGATAAAGTTTTGTTAACACTGGTTGGAAAATATAGGCTGAGGATTTGGTATTGTTTACCTAAGTGATACTCTGATGCAACCTCTTGATTAAATGTTGACTCAGTTTTTAAGTTTCTTTTTAGAATACAACCCTTGAATTCGAGTGGATAGCTTCTAGACAGAACAATAGAGTAATTGCTACTTCTGGACCTGGACACTGTTAATTCAGAAAGTGAATCAAGTTCGTCTGCTGGGAAATCACAAGCTTTGGCCACGTTCATGCTGCTGAAATCATAATATGTGTGCATGTGCTAATAGTGCTTATGGGAGCTACTGCTTTCTTTTGGGCTTGCTTGGCAGTTGACATAATAGAAGCCAGGGAAATGAATCAGCTGAAGCCTTATTGTCCTGGTATTTTTCAGTGCCAATTTCAGTTTTTAGAGCTCATGGTAGAAAGAATACTTCAGAGTACACATCTGGGAACAGAAACATCCCAAGATCAAAAGTCACAAGTAAACAATTATGAGTTGCAAAAAGTGTTTGTTGTGTTTTCTCAATGGTCTTGAAAATTCCCAGGCTTTCCTCCTTGTACTAAATAAGGTTGGCCCTTTCGGCTTCTGGTAATTATATGTTGAGCCATGTATGACTAGCTTGTGGGGTGTGCTAAAGCTCCTGCTTATACTCTTCATGGTTTTGATTGGAATTTAAGCCTGTGTTGCCTTGCTTCTACCAGGGGCATTTACTAATTTCCTGGCCTGGAGGAGCCCTTTCAGGACTGTTGGCTTGGCTTGTAGTATCTAAGCATGTTTAGTCCAACTTTTTTGTTACTTCTAATAAAATATTATTTTTCCTTCCAGAACTTCCCAGTTCCTGGAATAAATTACAATGAAACTCTGATTCTTTGCCTCCACTTTCGAGTCCTTCCATAATTTGACTTGCTTTGCATACCTAACTTTGTCAACTGTTAATGCCTGATGACAGCTCTTTGCTGCCTTTGGACAGGCCTCAGTAGAGCAGTCCTTCCCCCCATCCTCATACCTGCCTCTGTGCTTTTATGTTCTCTCTTCCTGGAAGGCCCTCTTCCTTTCTTTCTGATTACTCCAATCTTATCTCTTTTTTTGTATTAAAGCTAAGCAGAAGACCTGCCTCCTGTATGTAGCTTTCTCCCATTACTCTATCAGACATTGATCTTTTCTCTTTTCTGATCTCTTATAATGTCTGTGTCTCAAGTAGACTCTTAAGTATATACTGTTTTGCATTATTCTTGCTCATGTATTTTAAAAGTGTTTCCCTAATGAGGTTTTATGTGATTATCATGGAGGGACTTTCTGTACATTTTTTGTATGTGGTTGATTGACAGGGAATTTCTCTCAGGAGAAGGGGCAATCATATCAGCACTTTCAAGTTATATTTTAAAATAATTTCATATTATAAAAGTATGTGTTTAATGTGTAAAATTCTAAAAAATGCAGGAAAGTATATAGAGCTTTAGATAATATGCCTTCCTTGGGGGGTGTGTGTGTGTGGGTGTGTGTGTAGGTGTGTAGGGGTGTGTGTGTAGGTGTGTAGGTGTGTGTAGGTATGTGTGCGTAGGTGTGTAGGTGTGTAGGCTGTGTGTGTGTGTGTAGGTGTGTAGGGAAGAAGATGGAGAGATAGGCAGACTGGCACAGACGTGCTCTGCCTGGAGAGAAGGGAGTTCTCAAGGATCTGCCCTTTTTGGCCATCCTGGGATCTGACACCCTGTGCTTACGTTCTTCTGCATGACCATGTGTCAGTCATCAGGGATGTGCCAGTTATCAGGAATGATTATGGTCATCCCATAGGATAAGTTAATCAATTGGTCAGTTAGCATCTTTCTTTTGGGCAAGGGCTTTGCCATCTGTATTGCTGGATTCCCTCCTACCATGGCAAACTTCTGACATGATTTTTATTCAGAAAGGTATATGTTGATGAAAAGAATGAGCTTATTTGAGGTGTCTTTTTGAGTTTTCAACCTGCAGGAGCATGTTGGATTGAGACATACAGGAAGGGATTTTTTTTTGGCTGTGCTTTTTAGTCAACTGCATTGAAATAAGCTCACTTTGTACACTGCATTCTACTAGTACCTATAAGCAGATACTGTTTTGGGGGAAGTGGTTGTGGGAAGCTGGGTGGGCATTAGAAGCATTGAGAGAATGATATTAGGGATAGAAGGAGAGGAAGTCCTGAATGTCAGTACGATAAACCTCAGTTTTAGACAATGGACAGGATTAATGTCCTGGCTGTGTAAATGATGGATGGGAGTGGAGATCTACTCCTTAGGAGGCCACTGTTGTAACTGAGTCATGAGGTTAGATTAAGAGATAGCTGGTAAAGAAGAGGATATATTTGAGAGATATTTTGGGTAGGTACAGGGACTTAAGTTTAATAACATTGCTAACTCTTTTCTGGAAGATTTTGCCTTCAAAAATTAACCATCCCTTACAGCATTTCCAAAACAAAGTCCTCTTTCCTCTTATATTTAAATCTTTTAAAGATTTTACTTCATTTTGAACTTGATAGATAGGGCTGTGTATTTGAACCTATGACTCAAGGTTGTGTTTCTGAGTCTTATTTAAATTAGCAATGCTGAGTGCCCCACACCTATTCTATCCACTCTGGACAACCTTCATTGTATGCTTCCAGGAATACCTGCCAAGAATTGCATAAGAAATCCTCTTAAATTTGCTCTAAAATCTTCAGTTGTATCTTGAACTGCTAATCTCACAGAGTGTTGGGCTTGTTTGGAGGATCCAGTTATTCATGTAATAAAGTTATTAAATGTCTCTTTTAAAGCAGGCAGTAGGTGAAGAGCTGAGGAAACAAAGATGTTGTTCTTGCATTTCTATGATCTTACAGTTTAATGAGGGAAACATTAGTAAACAGGCAATTACCATCCATGGTAGTGAGTGCTATATATAGGTAAATGCCGGTGGTTTGGTAATGAGGAGAAGTACCCACTACAGCCAGGGTGGGAATGGGTCAGGGGAGGCATGCAAGAGGAAATGACTGAGCTGTCATCTAAAGAATTTGGGACTCTGGGCAGAGAGTTCAGGTAAAGGGCATTTTGGGCAGCATGAATAGAAGTAAGGGGATGAGAGAGGTTGAGGAGAGGGAATATAGGGTATTGGTAAGGTTGGAGTGTCAGATGTAAGAGAAGGAGAAAAATGAAAAGTGGGCAAGACTAAATGCTGACTGACTTAGTGTGTCCTACTGTATAGAGTTTCGACGTCATCCTACAGGTTTTTAGCAGCCATTGAAGGATCCTAGGCAAGAAAGGCTGTGATTAGATTTACATTTTAAAATATTTCCCCCTGGCAGCAGTATGAAAGAAGATTTGAGAAGATCAAGACTAGTGACAGGCCAGTTAGGAGGCTGTTACAGTAATTTAGGTAGGGAGTGATTAGGGGGTTACACTAAGGTTGTGGAAGTATTACTGTAGTAAAGTGGGCAAATCAAGAAGTGCTGTGGGGTAAATCCATGTGTTTTGATGACTAATTGAATGTGGTATGTTGAGGGGAGAGAGAAGAACCTTGGATGACTTGCAGGTTTCTGGCTTTGGTTTCTGTGTGGGTGGGTGTTGTTAACTAAAATAGGGAGTATAAGAGAAGGAAGGTTATTTGTGGTGACGTGGTGACATGGTGACAGTGCCGGTGCAGGGAAAGATACTAAGTTCAGTTTTTGTTGCATTGGAGTCAAGGTTTCTGTGGGATGCTTGGCAGAGATGTCCAGCATGCAGGTGGTTGTATTGCATGTGGAGCTCAGAGAGCTATAGATGAGGCAGTCATCAGTTCATCAAATCAAAACCACGGGAGCGGGCAAGAAGATTGCTTAGGAGTGTGTCTGCAGTGAGAATAGGTTTGAATAAAAAACTCTGGGGAACTCTCAGGGGAGAGTGGTTTTGGGATGAAAGGAAGAATAGCTCTGAAGGAAATTGTGTACCACAAGCAAATGGTCAGGGATGTAGGAGAAATGGGGGAGTTCAAGAAGGAGGGTGTGCTACACAGAGTCTGATTATGCAGAGGTCAGCAAGAGAAGGACTTCTAGGCTCTAACATAAAGATCATCTTTACCGGAGCGTTTTCAGTGGAGCTGTGGGAAGTGCATCCAGAAAGCAGTGGGTTGGGGAGTGAATGAGAAGTGCAGAAGTGGAGTGGAGTCGGTGAGTTTTGAAATCTGGACGTGGAAAGAACAGAGAGGAGGAAGACATTATATAGAGGGAGATGTAGGGTGGAGGGAGTTTTGTTTATTTATTGTAACATAGAGAAGTAAGCATGTTTAAGTGCTGTTTGGAAAGAGTCAGTAGAGGAGGGGAGAGATAATAAAATTTAAAGAATGGAGAGAATAATTGAGGGGAGCATGTGATCCAGAGTTAAAAGAAGAATGCATCTGATGAGAAAGAGGGAGGAAGGCAAGAATGCAGGTGGTTAAGTTGGTTGGTTAGAGGTCTAAGAATTTGAAGGAATTTCCCCTGATGGCTCTTACTCTGTGAAATAGTGGGGGGAAGCTATCTGCTGAGAGTAGGGGCTATGTCTGTGTGTGTCCCTGTGTGTGCATGTGGGTATGCAATGCACTAGTGTGTTCTTTCCCTCTAGCACCAGAAGCACTCAACAACCTGGTTGTACATAACTAAGAAGCCAGCATTAGAGTTTTCCAGTATGGGTTTGATGGAAGAATAGGGGGTCCTTGTAAAAAGTGTGACATCTGCTTGATTGTTCTCTGGCTTATATTTTGTGTCCCCAGCAAAACTGTAACCTCCTTCAGGGCAGGAGCCATTTATAACTTTTGCATTCCTTTATAGCATTTAGTAAAGTGCAGGGCAGAAGTTGGTTCTTATCCATTTGTTGAATTAATCTGACTTGTGGTCAGGGGCATCTTGACTTGACATTGAAGAGGCTTTTTTCTCCTGTGGTCTTTAATTCTCATCTCAGTATCTGACATGGAGAGTGCAGGATTCACTGGTTTGAGAATGAACTTGAGGCTTAGCTTCACATACTCTCCCCAGGGTAGATGAGGTTAGAAACAGTTGTGCTTTCCATGAAGAGGATTAGTATTCCCTATTCTCTTCAGACCAGGCTTGTGAAGATCCAGGTTCTTTGCAAGACTAGACAGAGTGGTTATTGTGGAAGGTGCAGCCTCCTTCGCAGGTATTTGGCAGGCGAGCTGCGAACGTGATGTATTTGTTCTCATTACTCAGAACCCTCCCCACCTTAATAGGTTCAGTATAATCACCGCCTTTCAGATCATGATAGTGTCCTTCAGAGTTTATCTGACCTTTATATCTAAAAGTTTTAGTTACCCTTTGTCCTCTATTTGCTTGGTTTTTTTATCCTTAAGTCTAGTGTAGAGGATGTTTTCTAATGTATTAGGTCAAATTCAGAGCTGAGTTAGGTTTACACCTTTTGGCACACTCTGCATCCTTTGGTTTTTAACTGGCCTGTTCCCCGAAGTGTGGCTTGTTTTCTGCTCCTCGTTTTGTAAATTTGGACTCTATCAGATAAATTTGACATGAGTCACTCCAGGGAGTGGAAGGTGTGTCTCCACTAATTTGGAGGATCTCTGATCTTGTTTCAGTCCCTAGTTTGGCTTATCTGGTATAGTTTCTATGTCCTGCAAGAGGGGGGTGTGTACGAACACTTGTGTGTCCCTTGCCTCTGGTTCCACATATTGCAGTGGATGGTCTACTCCAGGGGATGCCCCTTTGCATGTATGGACCTCCTTTACTATTCTTGTCATCACCATCAGCAAAAATACCTCTATTAAGAGCCCCTTTGAATGTAGTATAGTATCTAATACTGAATAGAGTTCATAAACCCTCTGTCTGCCCTCTAGGAGTTTACAGTATACAGTAGACATTACAGATGACAAAAACAATAAAGAATGTGTAAGCAGTTGAACAAATAAGGATGGTCACGCCTCATTTAGCTATTGTTTTCACAGAAGATATCCTGAAAAAGAGACTTAGTCCAGAGGAAGAGGGGATTGATAGAGACAAGGTCATCTTTGTTCCAGTGAGCATGGCAGGGGAGCTGCCATCTGTGGCCCTTTGGTGCCAAGCAGTTTCTCTCTAATGTCCTTTCTAGTCACACAGGACCATATTGCCGTATTCTCTTTCCATATAGCCAGGACAGGATCCTAACGGGGGCTTTACTCTCCAGGGAGTGGTTGAAGTGGTAGGCAGGGCAACACCTGGAAGACTTGGGTCCTCTGGTACAATGTCTTTGTAACTTAAGGAAATTTATCCCAGACCTACTGTGAACATGTATATATTCACAAACACTACACATGAACCATGAGGTCAGTGTGTTGGGTTGGAAAGTTGGTCTGGCCTGGTCTGGGGCACCTTTAGGGGCTAAGAATGTAGGACCCATTCCAGGCTCTGTTGGTTAGTTTCCCAAATGGAAAACTGGGACCAGACTAGTTTAGGTGGGGTGCTTTGAGAGCCTCACATCTCTCAGAGTACTGGTTCATTGTTTTTATTATTATCGTTAATTAGTATAATAAGAGTTTTCATGTAATACTGCCTTTATTAGGAAGAATGGGGATCTGCCAAGGCCTGGAATTTCCTCTCACCCTCCCTGTGGGAGACACAGATAGAGGGAGCATTAGATTCCCATTAGATTCTCCTCTCTCTGATCCTCCTGGGGGTGGCTCCTAGGTAGGGGTGAGTCAGTGGAGGCCCTGATGTGACTATGCCCTTGAGAAGGGGTAAGAGGCAGTAGCACAGGCGGTATGTTAATATGAGAAGATAGTTATGGGGACAGTATGAAGGGGCTAATAAAGGTAGAAAATGTTTGTTGCTGTCATTAGCTGCTTCCCTTTGCCTTGCCTACATCTGTTATCTAAGGGCAGAGCTGAAACCCCTGCATTCTTTTTTTTTTCTTTATTACATTTTATTTTCTTGTAGAGATGTATAATACCTTCAACAGACAGGCTTGCGATGATATGGAAAATTAAATAAAAGTTCCAGAGATTGGAAAGCTAAGTGGTGATTTCATTATGGTCTTTAAGTATAACAGGTGTTTTTCTTGCAATTTATCATAAACCAGAACTGCCCTGTTAGCATTTCTTACGGTGTTTGTTACTTAACTTTTTGTGTATATTAGTCTGAACTTCCCAACTTAATTGTGATCTTGTTGAGGGTCTAATGAGATGCACATGATATACTTCATGAATCAAACCACTTTGCAATTGGTGGTGGTGGTTAGATTTCTTTGTATTTCCTGCAACTTCCAGTACCCTTCACAATTGGGTTTTTCCATGTGATTGATCCACAGACATTTCAAACTTGGCATGCCCAAAATGAGAGTCATTGCCCCCTTCCTTGCTCCCAGACCTGCTCCGTGAATGCCTTCCTCATCCTTTCAAAAACTTTTCCTCCTCCTCTTCCTATTTCTGGTTATATCACATTTTCTTTCTTTTTTAAAATTTATATTTATTGTTGAAAGTATTACAGATGTCCTCTTTATTTCCCTATTGACTCCACACCCCTCATACCCACCATTCCCCCCCAGGCTTTCACCGCACTATTGTCTGTGTCCATGGGCACATCTCATTTTCTGAATTGTGAAGATGTCTGCCGCTTGGAACCCCTGAGTGGTTCCCGTTGCCTATACAATAAAGACCAAGTGTGCAACACAGTGCACGATGATCTATTCCCTGCCCACTTCTGTAACCTCATTTTCCTTGCATTTTTTACTTGACCAGGCTGGAGAATGTCTCTGTGTGCCCATGTTGTTCCCTCTGCCTGGAATTCCTCTTTCACTTGTTAACTTCACCTGCCAGGAAATTCCAGTTTACCTTAAACACAGTTCACCTCACAGAGGATTGTGGTTTGGTCATTTATATGGTTAGCTCCTCTCCACACTTTGTTTTCTAGCCTTAGCACAGTGTTTAACACATACAGGTGCTGGAGAGATGTTAGAGGAATGAAGGCTGTGCACACAGAATTGTTATGTTCACTGCATGAAATCAATCTAAATAATAAATAAGGAGATATAGCACAATATAATAGTAGTAGTAACCCAGTGAACCTAAGGGTAATAACATTAGATTATTAGGATGGTATGTCATTTTTGCTCTTGAAGAATTTCAAGAAGAAAATAGAGCACTGTCACGATAGTTTAATTCTTCATTTGCTAAAGACAGACTGAACCAGATGTTCTTCTGAGGATCCCTTTAGATCTCTGACTGTAATCTGAATATGTGGCTAGGACTCAGCATGAGATGCTTCTGTGCTAAGTGCTTTGTGTATACCAAATATATCTATCCTTTTCAGGAGCTGAAGGCCAAGTGTTACAGTCAAATAGAGAATTGTAATGTGCAGAATGTAATAAAATCCCCTTATATGATCTTCTAATTCCCATCTCATGGTATTTTAGAACTATATATGCCCCTCACCTCTATTTCTCCAACTCACTTTCCCTTTTGGAATATAATTCTGCTTCACCTTACTCCTGGAACTCCCTGTTACTTACTTTGTTTATTGTCTGATTCTTCCTTCCAACTAAATTGGAAACTCCTTGAGAGTGAGATTTTTATTTGTTTATTCACTCTTGTATCTGTTGCAACCAGAAGAGTGTTTGGTATATAGTCAGTGTTCAATAAATATTTGTTGAGTGAATGCACTAGAAATGACCAGTTCAGCTCACTCTTACCCCTTATAATGAGACATGGAAAGGTGTAATAACTTATTCAAGGTCATAAAACTAGTTAGTGTTAAAGGGAGATCTCCTCATCAGATGAGCAGTGTGTTTTTAATGAAACCTCAGTTAATCACAGTTCCTTTATGTAATTTGATACTGATGTGCATTATGGACTTAACTGCATATACCTGTGAGCAGGGGTCAGGGGAGGAAAAGGGAGGAAACTAGTATGTGCTGAGCTCTTACTAAATGCCAGGTGCTGTATCTCATTTAATTACCATAAATAACATCTTAATGATAGTCCAATGACATTGGTAGGTTACAGATGAGGAAACTGAGGCCTAAGGAATCTAAATAATTTCCCTGAAAGTCACATAGCTACTAAGCAACTGAACTGGGTTTTGAAGCCAGGCCTGATTAACTCCACTTGGCAATAGGCCCTCTTATCTTAAGTACAATACAATTTTTGAATTTGTGGTCTGAGTTGCTTTCAGATTTTCAAGTCAGACTATTCTTGAAAATTGTCTGATTTGAACTGCTCAAGTAGAATTGCAGAAATTGTTCACCAGTAACCCCATGGAGCATTGGGGCTGTGGTATTAGAGAGGCATCTGTAGGGCTTTTGAGTCAAAGGATCGTCCTGTGCTGTGAGTAAGGCTATATACCCCACTCAGTTATATCACATATAATTCAATTTCAGGTTTCCTTTTTTAATTCGGGACATCTATAGAAAGGTAGATTATGTCACAGTTTTGTGCAGTGTGACCACTTCTAAGTGGGTTTGGTATGCTCTTAAGCACAAAGACAACGCATAAAATGTAGGACAGACAGGTAGGCAGGAGAGGACTGAACCCAATTGAAACTAGCTGTTTCTGTAGTAAGTAGGCAGACCTTAATTACCTGTGTTGCTCAGAGACCTGAGCTGAGAGTGGGGGTAGGGAGAGGTCACACCCATTATCTTTGGAAACATGATGGGAGTAAATAACCCTCAGTGTCTCATTTACTCTAGAAACATTTGCTCACTATTTGGAGTCACATTAGTGATACAGACTTTGAATTGGCTCCTTCAAAACCCAAATCATCCAAGCATAAGGTTAACATGATTTTCATTAAAAGGTCCCCTTAGATACCACGGCCATTCATTTTGA
Source organism: Miniopterus schreibersii (assembly GCF_964146895.1). Classification (NCBI taxonomy): domain Eukaryota; kingdom Metazoa; phylum Chordata; class Mammalia; order Chiroptera; family Miniopteridae; genus Miniopterus; species Miniopterus schreibersii. The sequence goes on from NC_138109.1 coordinate 22,464,461, forward strand.
ATTCCCTGTTAGCTTCCTCTCTGGTAGCTTTGTGTAGCCTACCTTAGAAAGGAGAATGGGGACTGAGCTGAGGTGGCCCAGGAGGGAAGAGGAAGGATTAGTGAAAGTACTGGAGAAACAAAGGCTTAATTAGGAGGTTTTTCTGTCTTGGGAGTTAAGGTTGTTTCCATTAGTTGGTTGCTGAGATGGGGGTGGACGCCCAGAAGGAGGAGGAGGAGGAGGAGTTGTAATGGGAAGCAGAATAGTTAGGCCCTTGGCGGTGATCCTGTGGTCCCAGGACCAGCAGCATCTGCAGCACCTGGAAACTTTTTAGAACTGCAAAATGTTAGGCTCCAACCTAGACCTGCTCAATCTGTTTTCATTTCAGCTAGATTCCCAGGTGATTCTGTGCACTGAGTTGGTGAGTGGTTCAGTGCAAGGAGCCTTGAAGATTGATTCACCTGAGATTGAAATCTCTTTGGGCCATTTATCAGCTGTGTGATTTTGGATAAATTATTTAACTTCCCTGAGCCTTAGTTTCTTATCCAGAGACTAGGGCAATTCTATCTCATAGGACTGTTGGGGAGAGTAAATGAAATATTTGTGCATTTTGCAATTGATGGTATCTTAGATTTAGTAATGTCTGTAATGTACCAAGTATGTAGTCTGGCACAGAGTAAATAAATAGTAAATGCTATTACTAATAATTAAATTAGGCAAATTTATATGAATGAATATAAATTTCTCTTTATTTCTGTCTTTTCTCTTTATCTCAATTTGTACATTTGTCTGCCATTTTATAAAACTGTAGTCAGCATGTGTATACACTTTGGTGTTTGCTTAACGTTATTTAATAATACTAGTTACAGCAGTATCAGTTAACAAATATTGTACTTATTAATGTGCCAGGCACACTTTAAGTTCTTTATGTATATATTAATTCATTCAGTCTGTAGAGAAACCATGCCAAAAAGCTATTATTTGCTCCATTTAAAAAAAAAATCTTTTATTTTATTTTATTATTTATTTATTTTTAAATATATCTTTATTGATTTCAGAGAGAGGAAAGGAGAGGGAGAGAGAGAGATAGAAACATCAATGATGAGAGAGTCATTGATTGAGCCCACAACCCGGGCGTGTGTCTTGACCGGGAATCGAACCCCGATCGCCTGGATCCTAGGTCGATGCTCAACCGCTGAGCCACGCCCGGCCAGGCTATTTGCTCCATTTTCAGATGAGGAGACTGAACAGAGAGGTTAAGTGACTTGCCAAAGATCACACAGCCAGTAAATGGCAGAGTCAAGATTTGAATTGAGCAGTCCGATTCTAGCATCTGTGCTATTTTCATGTTTTGCTATTGTCCTCAAACTTATGTGGTGTAATGGAAATCAGGAGACTTGGGTTGGATACCTGATTGTGCCACTAACTTATTCGTGACTTTGGATGAGCCATTTTACTTTGAGCTAGTTTTCTTACTGTAAAAATGGGGGGGAGGCTGGTGTGTCTAAGTGGTTGAGCATTGACCCATGCATCAAGAAGTCACTGGTTCAGTTCCCAGTCAGGGCACATGCCCGAGTTTCAGGCTTGATTCCCTGTGAGGGGCGTGCAGGAGGCAGCCAATTGATGTTGATGTTTTTCTCTCATCAATATTTCTCTCTCTTCTCCTCCCTTCCTCTCTCTCTCTAAAATCAATAAAAACATATTTTAAAAAAGAGAACAATTGAGGGGATTAGACAAGATTTATGAGGTCTCTTCCTTGATTCATTCAATACATGTTGATTGAAATAAAAAAAATTGTAGAAAATCATATCTAGGGAATTGGTTCAAAAGTACTTGTTCAAGCATATTGGTGTGGTTAAGAAAAAGTGGTTTGAATCTTGGCTCAGCACCTTCCTGGCTATATGATGTTGGGCAACGTAACCTTTCTAAACATTGATTTCCTCATGAGTAGTGGGGAGAATAGTTTATACCTTGCATAAATGTTGTGAAGTTTGAATAAGACAGTGTGTATTAGCACCTAGCGTATGTGGGACACACAGTGCATGCTCAGTATACATGAGTTCTTGTTCCTTCTTTCTCTTCATCCAAGGATGGTTAGGGAAGCAGATATACCAAAGGAGTAAGATCCAAAAGGAGTAAGAATTTATCTTGATTATAATGTCTTTTTTCCATAATGGTATTCTCATAGTTGGGAGATTAGAATTAGTAGAGGAGAAGTGTGCATATAGCCAGGTCCTGTCATTTTTAAATAACCTACCCTTTGATTTTAAATTAAAATTTCTTTTGAAAATACATATTTCATGGTAGGATAAATGCCAATAAAAAAAAAGATTGTGTATTAGTGCCCCGAGGCTGCCATAACAAAGTACCACAAACTGGATGGCTCAAACAACAGAAAGTTATTGTCTCACAGTCCTGGAGGCTTGAAGTCAGATGAAATCAAAGTGCAGCAGGGTTGGTTCCTTCTGAGAGCTCTGAAGGAGAAACTGTTCCAGACTCTCTACTAGCTTCCAATATCCTCAGGCTTGTAGATGGGGTTCTCTCTCTGTGCTTACACATCATTTTTATGTGTCTGTCTCTCTGTGTTCAAATTTCCTCTTTTTATGAGAACACCAGTTTTGTATTGGGTTAGGGTCTATCCTAATGACCTCATCTTCACTTGATCATTTGTAAAGGACCTATTTCCAAATAAGGTCACATTCACAGATACTGGGGGTTAGGACTTCAACATCTTTTGGGGGACACAATTGGACCTTTAACAGATGGTGTAGTTACTTTCTAACCTGGAGAGAAGAGCATATATGAAATTAACTTTTGCAGGACTTTTAACACTTATTACTAAGATTCTCTTCTTAGGTACACAGGAAGAATCCAGGTTCATCCCTTGTCCTGCTAATTCTGCACTTAGGTTTTGGCAGCATTTAGTAAAGAGAGCTGAGATGGACCTGGATTGTTGCTTGGTGGGAGATATCTCCCTTTATGGGCTGAATGGATTAATAAAAATAATGGTAATAATAACAGCTCTCATTAGTTGAGTTTTTTACTATGTTCCAGGGACTGTGTTAAACACTTTTTTTAATCCTCTCCCGAGGATATTTTTTTACATTGCTTTTTAGAGAGAGTGGAAAGGGAGAGGGAGAGAGGGAGAGAGGAAAGGGGGAAAAGAGAAAGAGAGAGAAACATTGATGTGAGAGAGACATATTGATTGGTTGCCTCCCGCACATGCCCGGGCCTGGGGCCGATGAGCCTGCAACCTAGGTATGTATCCTTGACCGAAATTGAACCCAAGACCCTTCAGTCTGCAGGCTGACGCTCTAACCACTGAGCAAACCGGCTAGGGCTTAAACACTTTTTATACATTAGACCATTTAATTCTTATCAAAACCCCATAAAGTAGGTCTTATTGTCATCATTTTACAGCGGAGAAAAGTAAGGCTCAGCCACTGAAATAATTTGCCCAAGGTCACACCTAGTAAATGGTAGAGCAGGCATTCAAATCTAGCTCTGTGGGTCTACAGAGCTTCAGCTCTTAACCCTGGTATTATACTTTCCTTTCACTTCCTTGAATAGAACTGTCAGACCCAAGTCTCCTTCTTTTCTCTAAAACTCCTAGTTCTGGAATTATGCCCACTGAAGGGGTCAGGGAGGTGACCTTTACTTGCATTCTTGTAAGTTCTTATTGTTTGTGAGTTGGAAAGGGAGTGTGACTTCAGTTGGCACTTTTTACCTCATGGTTTAAGTCTTGCCAAGGGGCCCTAGTCAGGTGTGGGACATTGTGAGTTTCTTTAAAACAAAAAAAATACTGTTCTAGAACTGAAGATGAAAAAGCATGCTCCTATTATGATTACCTAACTCTCATTATTATTACTGCAGAATTACACATGCTCATTGTAATAAATTTAAGCAGTACAAAGAAAAATGTTCTCTTTTCTAGTCTTTCTCTACCTAGCCCCCACTGGTCAGGGTAACCAGTATTCAAGGTTTAGCTTGTATTCCAGCTTTTTTCTTGCCAGACTTACTTTGGACCTGCCCCTCTCCCCCTTTTACTCCTTTGCGTTGGTTATGTCTCCTCTTGTCTCAAAGCCTGACCTCCTATTTATTTATTTTTTTCTCTGAAGGTGATAATTCACCTACATGCCCTGTGAAAAGCACTCTTGTATTTTGAAGGGCCATGTGGGAGAGATAGGCTCTATATTATGTGCCAGTATAACATACTGGCCCTCTGCACCCTAGCTCCTCACTACATTTCTTGCCTTATACTCCTGTAATGCTTTGCTGTATTCATGCCGTTCTGCATACAGTTTACGCACACTCCAGGTTGTTTCTTGTTCGTGTACCTTGCTCATGAACCTTGTTCATTACTGCCTCTGTCTGAAAAGTCCTCTTAAACCTACTCTGTTAAAGAATTTATTCTTCCAGATGCACACCACATGTTTTTAATGATGACTTTTTGAGCACCTAATGAATGAACCAGCCACTCTCTTCTCTCTGCTTTAATATTCCATGCATATGTAATTTATTTTGATCATACCATCTATTTTTAATGCAAATGTTTCAGTATGTTTTTAACCAAATAATCCCATTATGATCATTGTTTTATGCAGACAGCATTCATTTAGATTTACCAAATATTTACTTTTTTTTAAAGTTTCTTTTCCTTTTTCCTGGCATGTTCAGCCTTTCATTTGGGATCATTTTCTTTCTGCCTGAAAAACTCTTTACTAATATTTTGTAGTATAGTCTACTGGTGATGAATTCTCTTAGTTCTTTTTTATTTTTGTTGCCATACATTTGGCTTACTTTTCGGTCTTCGTTTGTTACTTAGGATTTGTGCCTTTCCTCAAGTCATCCCCTTTCCTGTAAGATCTTTCCCCACCTCTCTTAATGAAACCCTACTGGTCTTTAGAGGGTAAGTTCTCCCTTTCCTATTAATACTTTGCAAACTATACTAGCCCTGTGATAACTCATTCTGCTTCTGAACTCATAGCATTAATTGTTACCACTCATAGCCAGTTGCCATGTAATGCTGTATTTTATTATTTGTCACTCCCACATGTTTGCCCAATTAGATTATACCCCTGTTGCTCACAGAAGATGATTTAGTTAGTCTTCTTTTCATTCCTCATTTTGCCTAGCACAGTGCCCTACATTTAGTAGGTATTCACCAAAAGTTGATGTGATTGATTTCCTCAGTAGTTCACACACCCCTTTAAAGATCAGGTGCTCAGAGCCGGAAGCCTGGGGGAACATTCAACTGATGACATCATCTTGGCTGTCTGGCAGGATGGGGTGTGTGCCACTGAGAGGAGTGCTGGCAGATGAAATACTTGTGTAACAGGTTATGTGTTTCCTCTAATGAATGGGATTCAGACTCCACCTTGGGGGAAGAGAGATAGTAAGTGTAGGAGGAGGACTGACGGGGTGGAAGGGAGGATGCAACATCGGTATACATGGGGATGTGGCTTTATTAAAAACATCAATAAGATGATGGTGTAATGCAGAGAGAAGCTTCTTGGAACCAGTAGGCTGATTAGACAAACCAGCTTCTCTGGTGCAAACCAGTTATTAATTGCCATTTATTTTTCTTTGCAATAAATCTGTACCACCCGGCTACTTGCTTTCTCATAGGGTGAGTCTGGAGAAAGGGCTTGGTTTAGAATTAGGAAATCCAAGAGAGGTGCAGAATAATCAGAGTGGGAGAGGGATGGAGATACTCCTTTCTCTTATTTGTCTTATCAGCCCTAGACCTGAGGGGTTACCAGGATCTCCTTGCATTTGCTAGTAGGGGGTTGCCGCTGGAGTGGTATAAAACCTCTCATTTCTGCCCCTACTACTTCCTTTTGCCCAATCATGCTTTCCTCTTTTGCTGATGCCCTCCTACCACACACGCGAGGTTGGTTGTCATTCCCACCCCTGAGGCGTGGGTCTGCACTGGATCACCCTGTTGCTGCCCAGACTTGAGTTTAATCTCTGGCCTCCCCTCCTCTGCCTTCCCAAATGGTAGGCAGGTAGGGAAGAGGTAATGGGTGGAGTATGATAGTTTTAAGTCTTCTGTGGCTTAGAGGGCAGAATGTTTTGCTTGCTTGATTTAGGAGTCTTGGGACTTCCTAATACGAGGATCTATTCTTTTGTTGATAGAAAGACCTCACAGCATTCTTCATTCTTTTGCTCTGAGTAATGTGGACCCAGAGAAAGTCTTGTGTTGGAGGTTGGTATTTTCCACTGCAGGGGTAAAGATCACTCTTGGACTTTATTCCCCCCCTCCCATTAGTGCATATCTCATTATCAGAAGATGAGAATTAATGGTGCTTCAAACAGATATAAATATAGCAAGACCCTAGCTCAATCATTACAAATGTACTTTTGAAAACACCCTTTTAAAAATACATTGTTTTTGGCTAGTGCCTCCCTACTGTTTGTGGGATGATTTTGCTGCATACTAATCTGGAGGGAGTAACAATACTAAATGACTTTTTGTAGATCATTGAACATTATGATGTTACTGAGACTGTCCTGGAGAGTTTTGGTCTGGGAATAATGTGGGTTTGGGGTCTACTTCTTTCTCTCCCTTCAGATACATCTTCCTACATGTCCCATTATCTGGACTTGGGAGGGATGAACAGTGGGGAAAAGTGAGTACACTCACTTCATTGTTCGGGTTGTTCCCTGGGTGTGGTTCTGCAGGGCTTCCTTCAGGAGCTAACGCAAGAGTTCTCTTCCATTATGGTGGCGTCCTTGTTTTTACATGTCGTACTGATTAATAGCCTTGGCATTTAGAGGTGTTAAGTTGGGACTGAAGAAAGTAAATATCTTTTCAGAGGTTCCTTGAGAGAAAGGTTCATTTCACTGGGCAAACCAAGTCCCCCTAGATGCCATGAGAATTCTAAGCATATATTCTTCTTTTTTGATGTCACCAACTCCTCTGAAAAACAGTTACTTGTCTTTCTGTCCTCTGTAAGACCGAGTATCCTGAGAGCTGGGATAGCATCTCATTTCTTTCTGTGTCCCTGGCGTTTAACATAGTGCCCAACTCGAAGTGTTTATAAATGTACGTTGAGTTGAATAGTGAGGGAGACTTTAAATGCATTGACTGCGGGCAGATGCATGTTTAGCACAATTGAGTTGGCAGATATTAGTATAAAGAGGAGATAGATAAAGAAAGGACTTTTTGTAGATAGAACATAGACATTTTTATTGCCCAAGAATTCCTTGAGAATCAGTGTTTGCGTTATGCTTTTACAGGGGAACACGTTTGGAAATAGTGTTAGCTCCATCTGATTAGCTAATGGCCTCGGACAAAGCTTCTAGACACTTTGACCTTCTTTTTGTAGCAGGGACAACCTTGAGGATTCAGCAAAATCCTTGAGGATTTAGATTTGGGGCAGAGAAAGCAAGCTTTGAGCCCCTGTTAGCCTGGCACTGTAGAAATACAAAGCTGTTGTTATGGCGATTGCTGTTGGCAAACAAGAAAGTCTCAGCCTCTTCTCTGGTTTGTATCCCACACCCAGCCACAACCTTAGATTGGGTGGATGCAGACTTTAAATATTGGGGTCACCTGTAGCTGTTGGCAAATATCCTTTGAGGTTTCTCTAAGTATTGCGCAAACGTTACTTTTTGGCTCTTTTCCTTTTTCCATGAGCAAAACGTAGGAAGTTTGTGAAGATGTGCATTTGGTTGGTGTTAGGGCATGAGGTGCCTTTATTTCTCCCCCTTAACTAGTAAATATCTATAACAAGATGGCCAGGTTTGGAAATTCTTATTTAGGGAGTAACTGAAATCTGAGAGGAACTAGGCTTTGCACAGCCCCCTGCCTTGAGAAGGGGACAGTCATTTCCCTGAATCTGGCTTGAATCCTGATCAGCTGATTTCCTGTCTCTATATGGATGTATTTCCTTCCCTTCCTTCTGGAAGAAATGGATATTTTTTCATTTCCTGTTTGATAGTGTACTTTCTGAGTACCAGGAGACACTTGCTGACTATAAATCACTTGGGGTGTGGGGGCAGGAAGGAAGCTGCTTTTGTTTTCAGCAGAATGGCTTTCATTTGAGGAATTCAAAGCATATATATGAACCCAAGCTTCCTTGTACCCCTGGGAGAGACAGATGATCTAAAAGGATTGTTTTTGAATCTTTTTGCTGCCTGACCTGTGGTGGTGGTAGAGCCCCTTCTTCCACTTCAGTCCAAAAAGCCTGGTCACACATGGAGACCTGCTGTGGATTCCACTGTCACCACATTCTCTGGTCAGCCCTTTTAGTGCCTAAATCCACTGGAGAGCAACTGTAAGTTCCTGGTAGAAGTGATACCACCCTTGGAGCGGAACCCAGTAGGATGCCCCCCTGAGCCTTGACTGAATGACACAGGCTGGGACTAGAATTTGGCTGGCTGTCCAGATTTCCTGTCCTCTGTCCTCACAAGTAGACTCTTCAGCTTCCTCTTTGGGAGTGGGGATGGGAAGGGTTTGGGGGTGGGGGGGCCGGTGGTAGAGCTGGTTGATTAGAAGTAGCTCTACCTGTGGACCCAAACAGCAGCTTCTGTTTTGCTAACCAAAAGCTGCCTGCCCATCCAGACTGGCCTGTTCCTGATCCATCAGGAGTGAGAGCGGAGAGGTGGTCATTGTGATCCCCTTTGCTTCGAGCAGAGCTCTGCCTAGTGTTTGGGGAGCTGGGGTTTAATTTTGCAACACGCTCTTAGGTTTTCTTTCCTGACCTTGGAGAAGTCCTTAAAATTTTTACAAAGTAGGACATTGCTTGATAGGTTATGGAAATATCATTTTTGGGTTTTGTGGGTAACACAAACAGCTTTTCCTAGTTTGCTGGGGTTTTACATGGCTAGATAGGTAATTGGTGTATTTAAAGTTCTTAGAGACCATCAGCCTTATAAGTGGAACTAGTGAGTATGCACCTAACTTTTAACAGTACTATCATGCCCCACTTAATGATGGGGATATGCTCTGAGATATGTGTCATTAGGAGATTTCCTCATTGTGTGAACATCAGAGTGCACTTACACAAACCTAGGTGGTCTAGTGTACTACTCACCTAGGCTAGATGGTGTAGCCTGTTGCTCGGAAGCTTCAAGCCTTTGCCCCGTGTTACTGTATAATACAACATGGGACTAAATCAAGAACAAGAGAAAACAGTGCAGTAAGAGAGGCGGTAAACATGAAACGCATGAGGCTACTGCTAGCTTTACACTACAGTTTTACGAGAAACTTCTAAACTTTTTTTTAAAAGTAGAAAGACTACACTCTAACGATAAAATATATAGTATATTAAATACATGGACCTGTAACATAGTCATTTATTATCAAGTATTATGTACTGTACATAATTGTATGTGCTATATTTTTAATACTCATGAGTAATGTGTTGTGCTACGGTGATACAAAGCCTATAATGTCACCAGTCAACAGGGATTTTTCAGCTCCATTAGAATCTTATAGAATCACCATCGTATATGCTGTCCATTGTTGAGGGAAATGTTCTTATGATATGATTGTAAATTCTTTTTATCTCTGTTGCTGACCATGTGCACTTTCTCCTTGCTCTAGGGGTTTTGTGGTTTGTGGCTATTTTATATTATCAGGTAAATTCCTCCTTTAGGATGGGAAGCAGCATTTTACAGTGGAAAGGGGATAGGTGTTGGAATCCTGGTTCTCGTACTTACTGGCTCTGTGACCTTAAACAGTCACTTAACCTCTCTGAGCTGTTTTAATTCCTTTTTTGCAAAATGTTGTTATTGATAACTATATTGGAGGGTTTTTGTAAAGGTTAAATGAATTAATATATGTAAAGCACATTGCTTGGCGCATAGTAGGCATGTAATTGTAGCTTTTTATTAGTATAGGGACATATCCCTTCTGTATAGTTCCCCACCCAAATTGCCCAACCTTCATATTTTCTGCTTCCAACCTCCAATGCCTAGATACCAGTTTTCTTTCAAAAGCTATTCAGGATGTTTTTATGTTGTCAACATAATAGCAAATTCTATAGTAAACTAATAAAGATCACAATATTAGCCAATTACTATTGTATAAGTACATATGACTAAAGAATTGTGTTTGTGGTTTGTGAAAGCCACTGCAAGAGAGGATCTGAAAATGAAAAATGAATCTTAAAAAAAAAAAAAAAAAAAAGAATCTATTTTGGAGAAACAGATTAAATAATGAACGACAGTAGGGGGCACTTGTATGACAGTGGAGCAAAGACAAGTGTAAGAGTTTTCAGTTTGATTTTCAAACTTTAACTTGTTCCTTGGAAAGTTAATATTTTTCTCTTACGCAGTTTTCTTTATGCAAAATTGCCAGTTGGATTTTCAATATAAAGTATTTGGCATGATCAAGAAGTTATATTTACTCTTTGCTGATAAAAATGTTTTTTCTTCAAAGTTTGTTAAATGTATTTTCTTTCAGCTACTCTTTGGCAAGCAAAAATTACTAGATTATTTCATTCGAGTATGTCAGCATATATAAAGCTTTAAAAATTTGTCTGAAACAATCTTATTGGAAGCCTCAATTTCTGTATCAACAAATTAATACCACTCTAGACTATGTACTACCTGTGATACTTTCTCATATGAAAATTATGAGTGAAAACAAAATCAAAACCAAATGTATGGTTATCTGAAAAGAGGTACCAACAAACAGTTAAAAAATGGCTAAGAGGGTTGAGCTTTCCCACTTCATTTTGCAGTTGGTGTTAGATAAACATAGCTTTCCCTTATTTGAATAATGATGCTGAAAGATCCTAAAGGCCAAAGCAGTCTTTGTGAGCTGCCTCTCCCCTGAATTTCTGATAAGAAATAACAGTATCATTTTCAAATTAGCCCCTGCACAAACCTACATAATTATAGGTATTCCATTTTCCATCACACCATATATCTGGCTCTTAGCCCATGAAAATGGACATGTGCTGATACTTCAGAGTCACAGATAAATCCTTAACTAATTTTAACCACTTGTCTTATCATTTACTCCTGCTTGAATTACCAAAGATGCTTATAGGGGGAAAAATGAATAGATTTTTTCTCCCTTGTTTGCCCTTTGCCTACATTTTAAATATTATCTTCCATTCTTTACATTCCAGCTAAAATGAACTAGTGTCCTTCCTATATATGCCTTGTGTTTTCCTACTTCATGCCTTGCTCACGCTATTTCCTCTACCTGAATTTTCCTTTAATCTCCACATCTTATTTGTCCTTCCGTATTCATCATACATGTCACACTGTGTATGCACAGCCTTTCCTGACCCTCCAGGTACAAGTCATACCATCTTTCTGAACTTATGTAATATTATTGAAAGAAGTTCACTTAAAAATAATAGTAATAATAACTGACAACTAACATTCACACAGGCTTTTGCAAAAATGGTTCCACATATATTAGCTCTTTTGAGTTGCACAGATAGTTTATTGCTCCTGTTTTGCAGCTGAGGAACAAAGGCTCACAGAACTTAAATGACTGGCCTGAGGGCAACACAGCTAAAACTGAATCAAGATCCTATGACCTCATACCTCATGTTCTTTCCACCAAACAATGCTGTCTTATGATTCTTACCCCTTGCCACTCTGTGTTGCAGTTACTTATGTAAATGTCATATCTGGTCCACTACTTTGTGTTTGTCCTTAAAGGAAGGGTTAATGCCTTGTTCTTTGTGACCCTGATATCCCATCATATTGCATATAATAAGGCATCAATAAACACGTAGTGAAAGGCTGATGATGAATAGGGGTGATGTTGATGAATGCATGTGCCTAGTACAGTGCCTGGCACTGTAAATATTTGTTGATACCTGATATTGATACCTGATAAATATTTGTTGAATTTAATTGTAAAATGGACCAAAGACTATAGTTAACAAGACATGAATTAACTCATTCAGTGCTTCCAGCAACTAAAGAGATAGGTACTATTTTTATGTCCATTTTACACTTGATGAAACAGGAACAGGAAGGCTAAGTGACTTGCTCAAGGCCACACAGGTGGTGTAAATAGCAGAGCTAGGTTTTACACTGATGGGCAGTCAGCTTTAGAATCTGCATGCCCTTTTAACCATTATGCCATAATCAGTTGTTTAGGATACTTTTACACAATTCAGTTCTTCCTAGACTTCTTTCTGTCTTGGGTGTGGCTAAAATAAAGAAAAGCAGAAGTAGCATGGCTTGTGAAGGTAGTGTAGAGCAGTGGTTCTCAAACTTTAGCCTGCATCACAATCATCTGGAGGGCTTGTTAAAACACAGATTTCTGGGTCACATCCCCAGGTTCTGATTTAGTAAGTCTGGGGTGGGGCTTGAGAATTGGTATTTTTAACAAGTTCCCAGTAGATGCTGTTGCTGATCTTGGACCACTTATGTAGCGTGTGGTAAGAGCATGGATTCTGGTTAAGTTACCAGGGCTTGAATCTCAGCTTTGCCATTTACTACGAACTTGGGCAAGTTCTTAAACCTTTCTGTGCTTCAGTTCTCATCTGTAAAGTGGCTGTGCTGACAGCACCCGCATAATAGGATTCTTAATAGCGATTGAATGAAATAATACATGTAAAGTGCTGAGAATGGTGCTTAGTAAACATGCAGTATTAGCCACAATACTGGTCATAAGACATGGTTTCTTCCTTTGTGGATTTTATAGTGTAGTTACAAAGACTAGATTTAAATCTAATAGATAAAAAATGATGTGAAATCAGATATTACTTCATGTGGTTCTAAAGTACCTTGGAGGTGAAGTATGTGTAAATGTTGTGGCAGGAGAGGCAGTGGGGGATCAGGAAGAAGAGAGGTACATAGGAGAAGATACACAAAGTTATAGTCAGAATTTAGAAAGATTGGGGTTATCACTGATTTGGGTTTTACAACGAGAGAATTGGAGGAAGGGAGGGAGAGGAAGATAGATAGGTTGATAGATACTAAGAAAGAGAGATACTGAGAGAGATGCCTGAACTCTTCGCCAAAGAGATAGCTAACTCCTTTTCCCATTCCTTTCGTATAGCCGGTGGCTGGTATGGGGTGAGGTTCCTGGCGGTTTGCTTTCTGGGGAATAGTGGCTTAGGAAGCGGTTTGCTACTGGCTTCTGCAGCTCAGCTGGGCCTTTGTCCTCCAAGCTGGCTCACATGCTTTTGATTCTTGCTGAGAAAGGCAGTTGTTAGGTTTGGAAGTTTTCAGATTCCAGAGCCAGCTGGACAGCTGGCCGTCGGTTAGCTATTTCCCAAACTGCCATCCCCGTGTCGCCTCATCTCCCTGGGCCCCTTCTTTTTGACTTTGAAGCAATATCCTATATTTAGTGAACTAGCTAGTTAGAGGTTGGAGGGGGTTTGAGGGGAGAATCTTTCTTACCTTAGAGTTTTGGATGGATGAAGTATTTGGGCCCAGGAACAAGATGTATCCTGTTCAAAAATTTTAACCCCTTCATCAGGCATGCTCAAATGATAGCTTACAGTGCTAAGAATGTACCTCTAGCCCATGAATAAGGAGCAGTGTTTATTTTTGGGTGTCCTGAAGAAAATATTTGGGAGAAGGAGTGGGGAGAATTTCAGACAGCTCCATTTATGGTTGAACAATGCTTGGTATTCTACAGAAGGGACCATATGGACAGTGGGGAAGAGTTTAGCATTCTGATTGTTCACCTCTTGCTCCCTCCATTCAGGGATTATTAGGGACACCTCATTAGCCATCAGAGTAGGACAATATTTCTTGGGACTCATATGAGCCTCAGACCGGCATCCTGGGCGTCTTCTGCTCTCTTAGCCTGCTGAATCACAACCTAGGAATGGGCAATAGCCAGGTTGCCGCCTGGAGCACCTCAAGTGCTCTTGGCATGGTACATTGTTGACTGGCCTTGGTCTCCTAGACACCGCTTGGGCCTCTCCAGTTGGAGTGATAGGCTGGGTCTTAGCTCTCCCTCCAGCTTGTTCCACAAGGCGCTGACCTACTTTTTTAGAGACAATTAAGTGTTTGTGAGCGAAAGAAGGCGGTGACCCATGTGAAGGTGAACCAGGGCTGCATTAAACAAACATTTGGAATTACTTTTTTTGTCTCAGTCCCTCTCAGTCCAAATGGAATGGCTGACCAGGCTGATGTGGGGGCTAAATTCCAGATGCTTACCCAGATAACCAACCAACTCTTGAATCCTCATTCCTTCCATTGGTACACTTTAATATAAGAAATTGCCTTTTATAATCATCGTCCCCTTTGTCATTTGGGTGATAGGAGGAGGTTTGAAAGGAAGTTGGGGCTCTTAGAGTGAATCAGCACTATAAGCCAGCAGTCCCTTTTGGTGGCAATGTTCTGGTTCATTTGTAGCCCCTCTGAGAGGAATCTAATCTCTTTTTCTTTTTGTGTAGGTTGAGATAATAGGCTGGATGGGAGATCTTTAGGGAACAAGTGAGTAGCAAGTTGAGGTTTTCCTGTCCTTATGGTACAAGGGTTAGATCAAGTTTTTGCAGTGAAAGGAACTGAACTCAAGTTTCCCACCTCCTGGATGTCATTTAGCTTATTAGCAGACCCCAACTTCTGCTTCTCTGTTTAATGTGATTATTATGCTGAATTGTCCTTACTGTCGCACTTCAGCACTGAGGGAAGGATCCAAGGCCTTGAGAGAAGGACAGTGACTCTTGTCCTGCATCAGCTGGCTCCAGGACCCTGAGGGAATTGCTAAACTAGCAATTAGGCAGTTTCTTAAAGGTTTATTTTCAGCAACTCCACACACATGACAACTTCAATAATCTCCCAGTCAACAAAAAGAATAGTTATTGATATTGTGCCAGATCAAATCTTAAAGTTCTGGAAGGAAGAAGCTTAGGAGAACTCAGTCCTGCCACTTTCTCATTGGAATTCCTTCTAACAACCTTTGAGGTGTCAGCCTCATTTGAAGAAATAGTTTACCTATCAGAGCATGGCTTAGAAGTCAGCATGGCATCAGTTTTGGTCTTGTAGATGGCTGTTTCTTGGGGAAGAGTAGTCAAGGTGGCCTAAAATGGCTCCCCTCCTAAAAGTATCAGAGTCTGGTCACAACCTCCTTTCTTCCACTTCTACTCCTTTTCGCCCACGAAACCTGGTCTCTGCTCATTTCCCAATCATCCCCTTGGTATGGTGTCCTTGCTTTCCCTACCTGTCCTATAGGACAGCACTTGTATTGGCATTTTCATCTCTTTCTGCCACACCTTCCATTCCTTTCCCCAAAGCTGGACCCATGTTCACTTTCTCCACAAGCTACTGAGTTCTACTGCATAACATTGTGCTGGCTGACTCCTTTACATGTTGATGAGCTCCAGCTCCAGCTTGACTCAGCCCTGCCCTGAAATCTTTCTTTTCTCTTCTGGTTGACTCCCTTTCCTTTTGCCCAAAACAGCCATTCCAGACTTTCACCACTCTCCTCAAACTCGCTGCTCCACTTACCATGTAAATTCTCAACATGTCATTGAGCCGTTTACTTGCCACAGCTCTCTCTCCATTTATCTGTGATCTTCTCAAGTCCTCACCCCATTCCTTATGTTTCAGGAGCAGGCCTCTGGGCATATACATGGTTTATATTCTTAGTCTTTTCCCTCCTAGTGACTCCTTATAAATATGTTCAGGTTTTCTCTATCCTAAGAAACAATTCTTTTAAGCTTGTCTGTTCTTCAAACTAACTTTCTCCCTTTTTTGACCACTAAATCTCTTTAATAGCCTTTCTTATATTCTTTTAGTCATCTTGACCCACCGTAGCCTCGTTTTTGTGCCCAGTGTCCCAACTGAATCCCCTCTCACTTGTGATAGCTTATTTGCAGAATTCAGTGTCTCTCTCAGTTCTCATGCCATTCGACCTCTTTGAATCTCTTTTTCCCCTCTCATTCTGCATGTTCTCCCTGGATGAGTTTACCTACTCTAGTGATTTTATTTATCAACTTTGTCTATGTGTACAGTGATGATTCTCAGATCAAAATCTCTAAATATGAACTTTTCTTTGAGATTCAAATTTGTATTTTCAGATAAGTACTGTCCTTTTCCACTTTTAAATCTACAGAATTTTAATGTAACATATCCAAAACCAAGCTTCTCCTCCTCCTCCTCTTTTCTCCTGCCCAGACCTGCTTATCTTCTGTGCATCCTGTCTCAAATACCAATATCACTCTCCACCTGTTTGCCCAGACTAGGGAATTCGGTCTTGTTTGTTTGTTTTTTGTGGTTCTCCATTCTCCACATCTAAGTTCTGTTTGTTCTAGTTCAGAAACAACTCAGTATCCAGCCTTTCCCATGCATCCTGGCTGGACCCCTGCCCTATTTTATTATTATTAATTTTTAAATCCTCACCTGAGGATATTTTTTCCATTGCTTTTTAGAGAGAGTGGAAGGGGGGGGGAGAGAGAGAGAGAAAGAGAAAGAGAAACATCAGTGTGAGAGAGACACATGGATTGGTTGCCTCCTGCACTCACCCCGGCTGGGGTGGAGCCTGCAACCGAGGTATGTGCCCTTAGCTGGAATCGAACCTCAGACCCTTCAGTCTATGGGCCGACGCTCTAACCACTGAGCCAAACTGGCTAGGGAAACACTGCCCTATTTTATTTATTTATTTTTGTTAATTCTCACCTGAGGATATTTTTTCTATTGATTTTTAGAGAGTGGAAGGGAGGGAGAGGAGAGAGAGAGAAAAAAAACACACACATCAATGTGAGAGAGACACATTGATTGGTTGCTTCCTGCAGGCACCCGGAGTGGGCAGAAATCGAACCTGCAACCCAAGTATATGCCCTTGACTGGGAATGGAACCCGTGACCCTTTTGTGTGCAGGTTGACACTCTAACCATTGACCAGTACTGGCCAGGACCCCACTGCCCTATTTTAGATCCCTTTCATCTTTGGCTTACTGCCTGCCAGCATGCCATATCTCTTAAAAATTCCAGTGTTCACTTCCTTCTGTTCCTTCACAGGTAAAGTTCAGACTTCTTAGCATGGGTATGATTCTCAGTTTTATCCCTTGTTTATGCTGTTTTTGATGCCTTGGGTGTTCTTTCTACTTTATCTGCCTCACAAATTCTTGTTCATACTGTAATTTTTCATTCCAGCTCAAAACTAATTAGCTTTTTATGGTGTTCCATCTTATTTCCTCCTACCCCAACCAGGAAAACTTTAATTTATCTTCTCATCTGAGTTCTCATGGTCCTTTTACAGCCCTTCGTAACAGTACTTGTCATATTATTTCAGAGTTTTCTGGCTCCCCTAGATCATGAGCTCAATGAGAGCACGCTGCACCTTCTTCATTCTTGTTTCTTTGGTGCCGTAACAGTTGGTTGAATTGTCGCGTTGTGTATAAAGTTCTTGCTGTCTCCAGAAAAAGGATGTTTGGAAAGTCTAAAGAGCTGTGCTACTGTTGGATATTAGTTGTGGTAGAATCTCTCCTCCTCAATTTATTTTACAAAATATCCATGCTTATTGTATGAAAATTATAAAATAATAAAACTATAAAATTAAAGTTACCTAAAATCCCACTGTTTTTGTATAACCACTGTAAACATTTTGCTGTATTTTCTTTCAGACATTTTCTTCTGCATATATATACATGTAAATACATATTTTGCGAAAGTAAACTGTAACTTGTTTTCACCATACTTATGTATGGTGAAAATCTTTCTGGTGTCAAAAAATATGTATCCACATAATAGTTTATATTGCTATCAATAGTCCCTTATATGGGTACACTGCACTTGACCCAGTCCACTACTGTGAACTTTTACATAATTTTGCATTGATGTTATAAACAATGAGATGAATATATTTTTTTGTGTGTGTTTGTGTGTGTGTATTTGCACACTTAACCACATTTCTTTTATATAAATTTCTAAAAGTGAGATTACTGCATTGAAAGTCATTGCACACTTTGAAAAATTTTAGATACATTTTGCTAAACTACTCTCCACAAAAGTTGTGCCATGTGGTTGAGTTGTTTATACTTCATTGAAATTTTTTTCTCTGGTAGGTTTTTGCATTGCTGTTGGAGGTTTTATATATTGGAATGATTTAATTAAGGTTGTGGTTTATGAAGATTGACTTGACAGCACGTGCAGCATGTATTGGGTGAGAAGGAGGGAATACATTTTTTCGAGGCTATTTTAGCAACCCAGGTGAGAGGAAATGAGGCTTAGACAAGGAGAGGTTGACTGTTGAATAAAGAAGTTGATTGTGAGAGGCATTTGGAAGAACTGATAGGACTTGTTAGGGGGTTGTTTGAAGGATGTTGCCATTACTCAAAGTGGGAAATTAAAAGGAGGCGTTGATTTAGGGAGGGAAGATGTGGATTCACTTTTAATAAATTGAGTTCTAGTTGTCATGGCATGCTCAGGTGGAAATGCCCTGCAGGCAGTTGGCACTGCAGAGCAGCAATTAGAAGAGAGGCAGGGCTCAATCTTCTCAGCCTGGTATTTAAAGCTCTCCATAATAACCTTCCCAGCATCCTTGCAAACTTGCCTCCTCACATCTAAGCCAGACAAGACTGTCTTCCTGGAGCACCTTCATTCACTCACTGTGTCTGCCATATAGAATTTTACCCGTTGATCACAATCTACCTCAAAGCCCCCTCCGGAACCTTTTCTATCACCCCTCCAGATGTTAGTTCCTAGTATTCTAAATGCTAATGGATCATTTTTTTCTTTATCATTTATATTGTACTTTAATGTCCTATTTGTATGTATGTATTCTTCTATGAGATTGGAAGCTTCTACAGGTTGAAGACTATATCATAAACTCCATTTTATCTCCCACATTGCCGTAAGTGTCCAAAAATATTTGGTGATTTATGGAGTAAATGGAACCAACTTTAACATAGTTGTAATAACACACTGGATTATTATTCAACCCCTAATACCTGATAAAGTACTAACACTATTTTATGTGCATTTTCCTACTTATTTTTCTTAAAATAATACTCAAATATATTATGGGAGAGGTACTGGAAATCAAGAGATGTTAAGTGAGAATCCCCTTTTATAGCTGTGTTCTTTGTTTCCCTAAGATTCTTAAGAGTGGTATATACCTGCCCTTTAGCTTCCAACCCCCTCCACTCTCTTGAAATTGCTGTTGTCATGGTCACCAGTCACCTCCTAATTACCAAATCCAATGGTAATTTTTCAGCCCTAATCTTTTTTAAAATTATTATTATTATTTTTAGAGAAAGGAAGAGGGAGGGAGGGAGAGAAAAAACATCAGTCTGCTGCCTCCCTCACATACCCCAATGGGGAATTGAACCTGCAGCCTGTGTGTGTGCCCTGACCGGGAATTGAACCTGTGACCTTTTGGTGTATAGGACAATGCTCCAACCAACTGAGCCACACTGACCAGGGCTCAGCCCTGATCTTACCTGACCTTTGTGTGGTACTCGCCACTAATACGAAACACTTGATCTTCCTCGAAAGTTTCTCCTTCCCTAACTTTTTGTGACTTCATCCTTCTCTGATTTTCCTTCTTCATTTATAGGTTTATCTTCCTTAAATAAAGGTGCTTTCTAGTATTTTGTTTTTGGCCCTGTACATAATTTTCTTGAGTGACCTTATTTGTACTTTCGGCTTCAACTGCTGGGCCAGATCTCTCTCCTAAGCTCCAGACACTTACTCTGAGTACCAGAGGACTTCTTTTGGATATCATATAGGTATCTTTTATTCAACATGTTCCAAACTGAACCTTTCTTCACCCCAGGAAATCTGCTTTTCTCTCTCCTATTCCTTATTTTACTTAAGGCACAAAATTCTACCCAGACACACAAGTGACTTGAGAATCTTCCTTCTCTTGGTCCATCCACCCCGACCCCCACTCAAATAAAACAGTGATCAAATACTGTATCATTCTGTGTCAACTCTCACATCCCTTCCTTTCTTCCCATCTCAAATATGACTTTTTTAGTTCAGATTCTATTGTTTCTCAGCATATAACCGTAAGAATGTCCTAACTGGACCCCCTGCCTTCGTCTTGCTTCCCTCTCTTTCACTATTGCTAGAATACTCTTTCTAAAATTAAAATTTGATCATAAAAGAATAGTCATTCCCAAGCTTAAACCTTTCAATGGCTTTCTATTATCTTTAGGTTGAAATATGTTTTCTTTTGCATGGCATGCAAAGCTTTCATGTCCTGCCGTCATCCTTCCAGGATTGAGAGTACCCTATACTCTATCCATATCAAACTATTTTAAGTTCCTTAAATGCATCATCTCTCATGTTTCTATGTTGCTTCCGCTGTCTAAAACACTCCTGTCCCCATCAATCTAATTTTCTGTAGCCCTGAAGTCCCAGTCCAGAAGCCTTTCCTGGGCTTCCATGCCCCCCACCCCCGCCCCCCTTTATTTCTGTGCACCTTTATCAGCACCAGCTTCGCTATATTGGGTGTTGGGTCACTTGCTTGTCTTCCTCACTAGATTGTAAACTGCTTGAGGAAAGACACTCTGAGCTCATATCAGTGCTTTACAAATTTGGTGCAGGACAGGCATATAGGGTAGGCTTGTTGAATGTCTGAATGATTGAGTGAGAAAGGTATGTAGCCAGTGGCAGTGCTGGGATCAGGGTACAGAACCTCAAATTTTTGGCCTTTAAACTTTCATTTATTTTTTACTAGGTAACACATTCACATAATTGAATATTCAAAAGGTATAAAAGATACACAGTGAAAAATCTGTCTTCACCCCAGCCATCCTTTTCCCTTCTGTGAAGATGATCAGTATTATCAGTTTCTTGAGCTTCTTTCCATAGATGATAGATGAATGCATTTATTCATTCACATGTCTTATGAATTAAAAAATTAATTCAGCAAATATTTATTGAGTACCTGGTATGTGCCAGGTACCGTGCAAGGCTCTGGGGATAAACAGTGAATAGATTAATAGATAAAAATCCCTGTCTTTATGGAACCTAAATTCTATATATTCTTTCTCCTCTTATTTATTTATTTATTTATTTATTTATTTATTTATTGTTAACCCTCACCCGAGGATATTTCCCCCCATTGATTTTTAGAGAGAGTGTAAGGGACCAGGGGGACGGGGGAAGAAATATCAGTGTGAGAGAGAGACATCGATTGGTTGCCTTCTGAATACTGGGTAGGGATCGAACCTGCAACCAGGTAGTTACCTTTGACGGGGAATTGAACCCACGACTCTTAAGTGTGCAGGCCGATGCTCTAACTATTGAGGCACACTGGCCAGGGCTCTTTCTCTTCTTTTTAAATGAGGGCTAACATACACTCTGTTCTGACCTTGTTTTCTTTTTAATCTTGGAGATTCATCCATATCAGCCCATACAGACGTCTTTTTTCCTCCATGCTTATTATTCTGTTGTATGAGTATACTATCATTTATTTAGCCAGTTCCCTATTGATGACAATTAGGCTGTTGCCAATCTTTTGCTATTACAAAGTGCTGTAATGAAAAACTTTGTTGTACACTTTTCACTTTGCATGTGTATATCTTTAGGAAGAATTCTTAGGTGTGTACTTGCTGGGTCAAAGTGTTTGCATAATTCTAGTTTTGATGGATAGTTTCATTCATTGCTTTAATTTTTTATTATAACTATTTTAAGCCTATAGATAAATATAGATAATACTATAGCAGATACATATGTACGCTACTACTCATTAAACAGATGTTGGCACCCTCATTGAGGTTCTGCCTTTACAATGTGATGTCCTTCCCCAGAATGTAATCTTAGATTCAAGAGTAGTAAGTAAGTTTCTTAGAATCCATACTCTGCCATCCTGGAGTCACCACTGTACAGTCTGTCTTCAACTTAAAAACAAAAGTAACCTCATTATTAGCAAAATAGAGCTTCAGAAGAAATTTCCATTGTGCTATTTTTAGTGTCTAGAATCTGACTTCTCAAAAATATTTATTTTGCCTCCTTCCTCTGCTTAAAGCAACAAAGGAATGCTACCGGAAGTTGGTGGCCCGTCTTTTTGGAGACTTGTTTTATTTGTTTGTGGAGGTGAACTGAGTCAGCAAACACTACCCTCCTTACCCCCTGCCTCCCCCCCCAGGTTTGTCAGAATAACTAAATGTGGCTCTTCTTAGTAGCCACCTTCATTTAACTGACTTGGAGTTGTAGCTCTGTCGTCTGGCTGGGTCCTGATGGAGGTGGTAAGAGAAACTGTTCTTGGAGGAATGGGCAAAGCTGTTGATCTCTGTTACACCTGGATTACCTATACCTGTTTCAGTATGCTTTTGTTGAAATGAATTTCCTTATCTCTTCTCTTCTAAAGACCTGTAACCTTGGTCCAGTGGTAGGTGACTCTTGCGTCTGATCTTTTATTTAGGTGCTCAGAATGCCCAGCAGTGAGGCATTATAAACTTAGAGAGTAGCCTTAGTTTCAGGTAGAGCTAGAATCTGAGGCATGCATGTGCAGATTCACCCTAAGAACAGGCATTTTTGCCTTCCCCCCCAATTGCTCAGTTCTTTTTACTTTGTTTGGTCTTGTAGTATTACATAACTACCGTAGGGAGGAGAGGATTCATAAGATTCACCCATTTCTCCATGGACCACACAGCCAAAAGAAAAGGGTCAGGGAGAGAGAGCTGATTTGAGGGTCTGTGGCTGAATGCATGAGCCCTTTTTAAGTTTGTTGTCGGGCCCTATGGTATAGGTCTGATCCACACAAAGTACCTCTCCAGGCCTGGGGTGAGCACAGAGTGGGCAAAACTCCACCAACGCTTGTCAAACCTGCACTTAGTTTCCGTTAAAGCCTCCCTTGGTCTTGCCATTTCAGCTCTATCCTTCTAAGCATATGAGGTCTGACTTCTTTTGTCTTCTGTTCTTCAGCTTTGCAGAGAGAGCTTTGGCCCTGGGGACAACCCTTTCTTCAGATGGCGAACTCATTTTCTCTCCAGCAGACCAGAGGGACAAGGTGTAATTCAACCCCTCTCTGCATCAGACACTACTGCCAGGGGGAAACAATGAAGAAAGTGATCTTTGTTGTTCCTTGAATAGGGCCATGAACCTGGCACCTGCTTTTGTTGCTGGCTTCTTAAGCCACTGGAGACATTTTTGCTGGCTTCCTGGGTCAGCAGCTGCTTTGGGGTAATAGTGGCAACTGACTGTAGGGTGTCAGTTCTGCCTCAAAGAAAATGGATGTATTTATATGAGGAGAGTTACCTTTCATGTCTGTAAGCCTCTTGTCTTCAGGGCGGTCTAGAGAATGAGCAGTTGGATGTCAGCTGTGCCCTCAGTTTGACCACTCATTACCCTTATCTCCTCTGAGTCTGAAGAGACAGATTCATTCCTTTTTCATTCTGGTCTCTTTCATTACCCTGAGTTCAGTGTTCCCTGCACCTGGGTCAGTGCCTGGTGCATGCATGGTTAGTATGCAGCAAATGTATGTGGAATGAATGACGGGGTGAATTCCTTAAACTGGCCGTCTAGATTTAGCTTCACTGACCCCTGATATGAGGGGCTTGTGGAGGACTGCCGTGTGGAAGGAGGACCTTTGTTTTTAGGAAAAAGATTACTTCAAAGGAATTACAGAAGGTTTGATTTCTAGGTGGTTTGGGGGAACTTTGGGAACTCCAAGATAGGACTTATTTTCCCCTCATGGATTTAGAACTTTCTACTCCATTATTAACTTTCTGCTGGCAGCCTTGCCTCCTGTTTTAGGAGTAATATACTGAACCTGACTCAGGCCTTTTCTTCACCTGGGTTCTGTCATTCCTGAGCCCATGGCAGGGCAGGTCAGGTATTCCTTTTTAATTTATTATTATTTTTTTAAATTAAAATTTTTTTAAGCTTTACCCTAGGATACTTTTTCCATTGCTTTTCAGAGAGAGTGGAAGGGAGAGACAGAGAGAGAGAGAGAGAGACATATGTGTAAGAGACACATCAATTAGTTGCCTCAACACACACCAGCCAGGGCCAGGGAATGAGGCCTGCAACTGAGGTACTTGCCCTTGGCCGGAATCCAGCTGGGACCCTTCAGTCCCCAGTCCGACACTCTAACCACTGAGCCAAACAGGCTAGGGCAGGTAATCCTTTTTAAATGTCATTGTCATTATAGAGTCAGAAGCCCTAAGTACCACACCTCATATGGTGTAGTCTGGACTTCCTGATTTGTGCATTCAGTCAAGTTCCACTCAGCTCCTAGGTGTCTGTGCCTTGGTAAAGGCTGTTGGAGACAGCAGGACTTTTTCCTCCCTTTGTCAGCAGCTGGCTAGAGAGTGCCTATTAGACTGTTAGATCCCAAGCGTTTAGCATTTGTCTGTGTCTGTCTGGAATTTAGGGCAGAATCTCTCTTACCACCTGAGGCTACATTCACTGGGACCTATTGGAGAATAAAAGATGAGCAGCCCGAACCGTGCACAGATGGATTGTACCATGGTGCTTTGGAATGCTCTGATTCCAGGAGAGGGTCCATCGTCTGCGAGAGTAAAACTGGAGTCCAGGCCACTGCACCCCACCCCTGCCCTCTTTCCCAAGAGCCTCACATTGGAACCATCACTCACTCAGTAATTCCAAACATCCTTGTTTTTGTTAAATTTTTATCTGATATGGTGAAACACAGAGGAAATGACAAGCTAGCATGTGTTGTATTTTAAATGCACTTAATTCAAGTAGCTATTTTAAATGTCAGTTGTTCCTGTCATTAGATTTTTGTTGTCTGGGCTGCTTTTCCTCCCTTCGGGTGGGGGGAGTCTCTGATAGAGTTTTATCTGGCATTAAAGCCAGATAACCCAGGTCTTTTCTAGCCGATTGATTATTCCTTTAAACTTTGTTCTTTTTGATAGTTATATTTGGATTACATTATGTTAATTACTTTCAAATCAGAACACAAAAGAAGTCTAGAGATCAATTCAGAGGTTCTTTACCTGTGGTTCATTGACTCCTCTCCACTTGTAAACAAAAGTTTGTAGGTAGGTGAATATGTCCCTTTTTCTAGGGAGAGCATACTTAGTTTTTATCAGATTCTCACTGGAATTTGTGACCTAAAAAAAAGTTAAGAACTAGCATTTTATGGGAATTGGGGCTCCTGCTCACATAGCTAGTTAGTGGCAAAGTTGGATCTTGAGATAGATTCTGGACTCCAGGTATCTTAACTCTACAACCAAAGTTCTTTCCATTGTATTATCCATACTCTTCTAGAGAAATAGTGGAATAACACCAGGAAACAGACGCGCATGATCTGAACTGTTATTTGATATTTACCTTTCTCATCCATAGCCTTATTTCACAGATGAGGACTCCAGGATACCTGGTCTCTTGGACTAGGTGATCTCAGAGATACTGTGATTTTCACAGTAATATATTCTAGAATTTATATATTTTCTAAACTGTATTCTACTATCTAACTTATGTTCTGTAAGCATTAAACTCCCTTTTGATCTTTTAATCTTGCCCATTAAATTGTTATTTGAGAAAAGGAATCATTGTGTCCCCTGTGACTCCTAACACTCAGATCTTCACGCAGTGGCTGGCTACCTTGTTGGTACTATTGACTGACTAGTAGCATTTTACTTTTTTTTAAATTTAAATATATCTTTATTGATTTCAGAGAGAGGAAAGGAGAGGGAGAGAGACAGAAATATCAATGATGAGAGTGTCATTGATTGGCTAGCCTGCAACCTGAGCATATGCCCTGACCAGGAATCGAACCCCGATCGCCTGGATCCTAGGTCGATGCTCAACCGCTGAGCCATGCCCGGCTAGGCACTAGTTGCATTTTAATTTTTCCCCTTTCCATGATCGTAGTGGCTTTTAATATTATTTAGCCTGACCTTTTCAAGTGGTCATGCTCCCTTTTCTCCTTGTTTTCACAATGCTAGTTATACAGTTTCTGCACCTGCATCTAACCTGCATAATTGGGAGTTTTGTGGAACGTTATATTTTGTACCCTGAGTTCTATCCCAAGTCACTGAATAGCAGCCTGCATGGCAGGTTGCTCTGAAAAACTTTAGACCTGGGAGAGAGGTATCTCTCTTATGAGGAGTTAATCAGTAGAGTCTGACTCGGTTGGTTGCTCATGGTTTTCTAGGATGCCAAGATAAAATGAGCCAGAGTACCAAGCTCAGGTCTGGGAAACATAGGTTCTTTCCACGTTTTGTTATTGGCTTGATGTGTGACTTTTGGAAGGTTGCTTAACCCCTATTTTCTCATCTGTAAATGAAAATTTACAGTTATTTTCATAAAAACATTCTTAAAGATGAGTATAATAATGCAGGTGAACCACTTTGAATTCCTTATAACATAAATGCTATAGAAATTTCGTCTGGTTATAATATGTGTACCTTATCCTAAGAGCCTGTAACTGGGGTGTGTGTATGCGTGTGTGAGTGTGTGAGAGATCTTTTTGAGGTTAATGGAGTAGAGTGAAAAATTTTTTTCACTTCTCAAAGTACATTTTTAGTATTAAACTAGAACTTTTATAACAAATGTTATATTATTACATAATACATATATGCATATATTTACATTCTGGTGCCAGAGACCTAAGAGAACTTAGATTTAGATATAACAAACTAAGCTAAAAAATAGAAAATAATTGCTTATGAATTAAATATAAATGTAATTAAATGTAATTTTTTTAAAGATTTATGTCATCTCCTGTAATTCCTGTTTTAATACAGTAATTTGTACTTGCACACTGATAGTTTCAATAACAAAATTATGTACACAAACTATAGTAAATTTTATTTTCAAAATAAAATGCATTCTTTGAGTTAAACATTTGCATTTCGACTATGCTTAAACTAACTAGTATATTCTTAGAAATGCCCATAAAAATTATAAAAGCAAATATACTTTGTCAGTCTTTAAAGGAAATATGTGCCACCATGGAGTAGAATGAAACTTGCAGCAGCTACTGAAATCATTAAAGTGCAGCAAAAACAAATCTGCTGAGTGAAAATAGTGCCCTGGAGTGGGGAGCAGGTGGGTGGTGTGCAGGCTGCATTTTCTCCCTAGTTATCTATGGAGAAGGTTCTGCCTCCCTGAACTGTGCTTTTAGCACTTAGGGAGTGGGCTTACCAGTTTTTGCTCCCCTCCACTCCCTGCCTTGGGCTATGTGGATGTGCAGTGTTTCATCTGTGTGCGGCTGTATTGCAGTCTGTAAACATGACTGCTGTAAGGAGAGGCAGAGTTGTTTATTTTGTAAAACCTGTCCCATTGCCATGTGATATTTACCTAAGAGCTCCTGTTGTGGTGACATTCTTGTGGTGAGTGTGGCCCTTTAAAGGTTTCGTTCTCAAATGTTAGATGAGCCTCTAACTGGTGTCCTGAAAAGCATTTAAGCCTCTCTCCCTAGCTTTTAAACCAGAGGAGCAGTAATCCCAGTGGAGCCTGAGCTGGGGTCTAGAGAGAAGGTGGCAGATGAAGTGGCAGATGATCGGCAGGGGCTGTTGTGGTCTCTTATCTTATTTGCACAAAGGAGGGGCTGGCCTCTCCTGGGGAGGTATTTCCGCTCACTGTAACAAATGAGGGCGCACAAAGGGCTGTAATGTAAGGAGGCTTCTCTGGTGACGTCACTTGTAAATGTGGTCAAAGTCCAGTTCTTGGGGGCTAGGAAACGCAGTTGGAGAGATCAGTCAGTTAGCACTCTCTCCTCAGCTGTCACTGCGCCATGGTGCCTACTTCCAGCCACTGAACCAACACAGCTGGGCCAGGCCATGAATGCTTACAAGTACCAGAAGTTCCTGGAGGGACTCAACAACCTTAGAGGTATTACATGCCGTCCGACTCCCCGCCTTTTGTCTTTGCTGACTGTGTGAACACTTACTGTGGTGTGTGTTGTATGGGGTCTTTACTTTCCATCAATCCCTTAGGGGCTTAGAAAGCCCTTTTACTCTGAGCTGGCCATATATATTTTTTTGTGTTTAGATAATACATAGAAAGGATAGAGTTTGTAAATATGACTGTGGGTATGTAGGTAGGAGGGGATCTTCTCAGCTACTTCAGCTGAAGTCCGTTCTCTTGCTTTAAGGGGCAATGAATAAATTTCCCCTGCTGTCTTGAGCTCAGCAGAGCTCAGGGCACTTCCTGGGCAATGTGGGTGGAGGGCTCTTGCCATTGGGCACTGTAGCCTCACCTAGGTGTAGCTAGGTTTCTTGGGCCAGGTTTCCACTTGCCTGTGTCTACAGTGAGTCAGAGTCCCATCTGGAGAAAACATAGAGTCAGGAGTGGTTGGGGGGGTGTGTGTGTAGATTGATAGGCCAGGGATGCCATTGTAAAGGGTAAATCAGTGACTTTAAAGGAGATAACTTTTTTTAAAAAATTTGTTTTAAAAATATATCTTTATTGATTTCAGAGAGAGGAAGGGAGAGGGAGAGAGAGATAGAAACATCAGTGGTGAGAGAGTCATTGATCAGCTGCCTCCTGCACACCCCCGACTGGGGATCGAGCCCACAACCTGGGCATGTGCCCTGACCGGGAATCAAACCTCGATCTCCTGGATCCTAGGTCAATGCTCAGTTGCTGAGCCACGCCCAGCCGGGCAAAGGAGGTAACTTTTAATTAAACTGATATTTAATAAATATAATTTATTTAGTGTTTGCTTTGCATGGTTGGCAAATTCTCACTCACCATAGGTGAGAAAATGCTCTCAGATGTGATGAGGCAGGACTCTTTTTGGCTATTAAGGAGGAAAATTAATGAAACTTTTTTATTTCTCCTTCTCTAATTAATAGGTGGTTTTATTTCCATCTGCTTAGGAAGATGCTCAAGCCATCCTTCTTTCATTAGCGATCAGGATTCTAGACTCAGAGTAACCATGGGGTGTGGAGAGAGTATGGGAAGGTAGAGAGAGGAAAGGGGTGAAGTGGGCTTCTCCTTGGTTGAGGGGACTGACAGGAGATCTCGACTCCCATCCTCCCGGGTTCTGTAGATACTTCAGTTTCTTTCATTGTCTGTTGATGAACTATTTCTAAGAGCTCATATATATGAAGAGCTTTGTATGCTACAGAGGGATGTGCAATTATCAAGTATTGTTCTGTTGATCTCTATCTTCTCTTTCCTTTTCTCGCCCCATGCTCTAGAAACATTTTTTTCAGAACTTCTGACAGCTGAAGCCAACCCCTTTTAGGTTCAGGGCTCTGTAAGCTCATCATGCATCAGACAGGTCCTATCAAGAATGTGCAAAATTAACTGTTGCTTCCCTGTCAAAAGAAGTTTTGGGAGGGTAGAGAGTCTGAACTTCTTTATCCAGACTCATGGGGTAGAGATGGGAGATAGGGGACAGAAACCAGTGGTGCTTCTCAGTGACTCTCCCAGTTCTTGGGCCTTGTTGGGGGATATAGGTTAGATGGAAACTATAGGAGATTTACTTGTCCATAGGATTGGGGGATATAACTTTTCCTTTTGATTTCCCCTTTGTGTCAGGGTTTAGATGAGCAGTTAACCACACTAGGATGGCCACAGCCTGTGTGGATCAGGTTTAGCAGTGACCCAAGTAGATTCCTGAGGTTCTCAGGAGACCACACCACTCATAACTATGTCCTCCTCTGCTGTATGTGCTTTAGGAACAAAGAGCAGGTATGCCTGATGGCGGGGTCTTCCGTATATGCCTCCCATAAAACATCCATGGAGGAAGGAATCCTTTTTTATTCCCTAAATGGGAGTTGTTTTGGTCCTTAGTTTTCTTTAACTCCCCTGACATTCTTGGTGGGGCTAATGGAACCAAATAACTCTTGATTTGATCCTGTCAGAGGTGCAGAGGCTTGAAATTGCACCCTACAAAAGGTTATTTCTGCTTTTGGAAGAGGGTATATTGACACGAGCTTGGCAATCATTTGTTTTCTCAGCCTACCTATAAAGATTCCCCCCCCCTCTTTTTTTGCCCTGTCTTTACTAGGAATGAATAACAGCTCAGATGTACTATCATGGGGAGTGTCCCATATGGGGTTGAAATCAGAGAAGAGAAAAGACCACAGCAGGAGCAGCTTCCACTTCATTCTTCCTATCCCAGACACTGGTGCTCTCTGCCATGTTATTTTGGTTCTGTGCCTCTAAAATAACTCAGAAGCATTTACTGCTATAGGCATTAAACAAGAGGATATATACACTTAGTTTAGTGTCTGATATGTGGTCAGAATTCACCAAATGTTAGTTCTACCTATTCTTTCTTTGTTCCTCCCAGAGACTACTTTGAATCACAGTGAGTCCTGTGCCTGCTTTGGTCCAGGATGAACTGGATCAGGTTACTTGTGACTGGGGAGCAGTAGCCTAGTCACCCATCCACATGTTTGGCGTAGGAGACTGAAAGACAGCAGCATTAGTGATATTAATAATACGATAAGCACTCAGCAAATGTTAGTATGGACAAGGCACTGTTCTAATTACACTTTATGTGTATTAATTCATGTAGCTCTTATAATTCTCCCATAACATAGATAGTTTACAGTGGTATACCCAAGGCTTGGCTGGCTTTAGAACAGGGTTCGTCTGTTCTGCTAAGGAGATGATAGTGCCTGGGAGTATAGCAGCCTAGATGGCTATATTGTGCTGCTGTCTGATGCTGGGGACCATAAGAATTAGGAAAAAATACCCATGTCTGACAAGTGTATGTATACAACACACTTGGGCACCTTCCTCTCTGAGGGAGAGTAGTGTATGGTGCTTTGGACTGAGGGCAGTAGATCTTTTTAATCCACACTAGGCTCCTTGAGCTGTGTGTCCTGTTTTCTAATCCTTCATTCACTTACATACACTGTATAATAGTCTTTATGGCATAAAATGTGTAACATATATATAATATGCAGCTCTTTGTCATGTTCACCCAAAAAGAAAGCATTCGATTAACTTTCTTCTCTCCAGAACCTGATCTTTTCCAGGTGGGAGAGTTCCTGGAAAGAGGGCATGTAGTTGTTTTGGTTTAGTCTCTATAATCATTTCTGGAATGTTGAGATAGGTCTTAGACAAGTATTCTGCCCTGGGCTGCCAGGCAGACAATTACATACAAACCATTGTCTTTGTCAAACTCTCTTGTTGATTTCACCAACTGTGTCCTCTGAATATGGTGAATACTACTTCCCTTCATTTCACCTGTATCTTTGTGTATTCCAGAAAGGCTGACAGAAAGAGGTAATTGGCTCCCCTCTCCATTCAGTCACTGACTTTGCTTTTCTTGACATGGGTCAGCTTGCAGCCATTCCTCCATCTAGTCGGTAATTACCGAAGGGAGCCCAGAGGAGAATAGACATTGTAGAAGTCTTTTGAAGTTCTTGTCCTCAGTTTCCTGTGACTCTTTGATGCTTTGATGCCAGGATTGCAGTGCAGTGTATCCTGTTGCTGCTGCTGCTTCTGGAAGCTTTAACTTTTATTTCTTAAACCTGCCAAAAACCATAGCCATTGAATGATTTCTGCCCAAATGGACCTCTTCTGTGGGTATGACAGGTTGAACTATTGGCCTAAGTCCTGCCTTTTGGCAGAGCCCAGGCCTGTGCTGTGACTTGTAGTTGTGGATTAATTAGGGAGGCAGAGAGAGGTAGGTGAGGTAGAGTTATGAGAAAGTGGTTTCCTAGCCTTTGATAAGAAAAATTCTTGATAAATCTGTGAGATAATGACTTATTTTTTAAATAACAAATTTGCATATGTTCTCCTGTTCCCTTTACCTAGAATAACCATTACCCTTTTCTCCTGTACCAAACTTCTATTCATCCTTTTTAGTGCCTAACTCAGTCTCACTCCCACCCATAGGTTTGTGGGGCTTTTGGATTTTTTTTGCATATTTAGGAAGAATTATTCTCTTGTACTCATCTGCGTTGCCATAACACTTTAAACATACTAATTTTAGAGCATATCACATTATGTTATAGTTATTTTATTACACATTTGATTTTCCTGCTAGTCTTTACTTCTTGGGCCAAGTTTTCTGTAACTTCTGTAAGCCTCAGTTTTCTCATTTGTAAAATAGGGATGATAGAATTTACTTCACCATATGTTGTGAGGATTAAATGAGATAGTAAATATAAATCTGGCAGAGAGTGAGAGTCCTGGAGATGTTAGCTATACAGTTGGTAAAGGTGGGAACTGTGTCTCATTTATTCCTGATCTAGAATGTGCCTGGCACATATTAAGCATAAGAGAAACATTGGAAGAATTGAATTGAACTAAACTCATGTATTCAAATGTCCTTCCATAGTCACCAGAGGAGGTTAAAAAAATACTGAGAATGGTGCCTGTGCTGTATAAATTTATAAAACCCCCTTTTGTGGTTTTTCTCTTCAGTGCCAGATTATGACTCCCATAAGAAACTCCACAGTCATTTTATCATCATACCTAATTTTTGGTCAGAAAATGATATTATCCCAAACTGGCTGTTTTGAAACATTAAATCCAATCTCAAATAATGGAAATGTACTGCTCTTGAAAACATTGGAAAGTTGGTACTTTTGGTCTGTAAGCAGTTTCAAATGAGGGGTTCCAGATATATTTTGGGCAGTGGCAACGTTGTTGAATAAGTGAGCAAGTGACTAATGAGAAGGCACACACTCATTGTGTTTGTCAAATCATCTTTCTCATTATTGTATAGCTTTACTTTCGACAGCCACTTAGTCGGCCAGTCTAGAAGCCTGCTCTTTATTGCTAAGTCTGGCCAAGCAGGACAAGCCCTCACACTCCAACATGTGCCCCTCGAAGAGTAGCCCTTTTTTGGGGGGGCTTTTTTTCCTTCTTCAGTGTGCCTAATAAAGAACCTTAGAGAAAAAACTTAGGTTTCCTCACCCCTGCCATTAAATAAAAATAGATGCAATATTTTGTCCTTATAGAAAGCATGGAAAACCAAAAACCACCAAAAACTTACAACCCACAGATTGCTATGGTAATATTTCCTTGTACTTCCTTCTATCTAGTCTTTTCTATCCATATATATATATATATGTAAAATGTGTTTTTATATATTTGTTATTATAATGTAATTATCTTGTTCTTTATTTTGTGAGTATATTTATGCCTTTGACTATTTGTGTAAAACATAATTTATTTTTTTTTAATTATTTTAGAGAGAGAGAGAAACATTGATTTGTTGTTCCGCTTATTTATGCAGTCATTGGTTGCTGCTTGTATGTGCCCTGATGGGGATAGAACCCACAGCCTTGGTGTATCAGGTCAGCACTCTAACCAACTGAGCTACCTGGCCAGGGCTACAACATAATTCCTTAGCAGCTGTATGGCATTTCCTCAGATAGAAAGACAGATCATTTATTTAACATTCCCCAGTTGGGGGATATGTACATTTATAATTTTTCACTGCTATAATAGTACAATGAACAAACAGCCTTGTAAATAAAAATTCCTGCGCATGTCTGATTATCTTTTTAGGATAAATTTCTAGAAATGGAATTACTGGTCTTAATACATACATTCAAAGCTCTGGATGTTGGTTTTTAACTTTATTTCACTTTTAAAAGCTACTGAGGGTACCTGTAACACTATGAATACCTCTCTGATAGCGCTTGGCCCCTTGCTGTCTAGGAACAGCACTATCTTCAGGCTTAGTGGCGAGCTGGTTCAGATGTTGTTTTATTATCCGGTTAATTTCATCATGGGATAGGTGCCAGGTGTCTCTTTCACTTAGTCAGCAGCTCCCACATGTCATCATCACAGCACAGCACTGTTTTACTCTGAAGCTTTTCTCCCTGAAGCTCCAGACATTTAAATGACTTCCTTGATCCTTCCAACCCTAGTACCCTTTCCTCTTGTATCGGGAGAGATCCATCAGTGTTGATCAGGAAACTGCTGTACAAAGAATGACCTAATCAATCAATGCTGTTTAAAAATCCTGCATTGGAACCCCAGCTTGGTATGAGGGTGAGATTCTCCTTTTCTTTTCCTGCTGTTACTGAGTTAGCCCCTAGCTAGTAAATTGGGCCAGCATAATCTGATATAATAGAGTGACAAACTCTACTGTGTCTTCACCCTTGCTTATGGGTAGGTGTCTGCCTCTGGAGGAAGTGGAGATGGTACTATATGTTTAAATCAGCATATTGCAGTCAAGTGCAAATCAGCTTTTTGTATTTGGGATTGACAGCCTTAGAGTCAAATTATAGACTTGATGAGTGTACAGTCTTGTTTCTGACTAGGAGTTGACATCCTGGAGCAGACAATGTGGGATTTTATAGATGATGATAGACTGTGGGTGTTTGGAGATTAGCTTGAGGCCAGAGAGAAGGAGGCCCAAGTATGGGACTTTGTGTGCGGGATGTGGGGTGTGTGTGGGGTTAACAGGAATGTTTCTACAGCAACCAGGATAGTGGAAAGTGGCTTGAGTCACCAACAGGATTGCGTCTTTCATAGTGAGAACTGTCTACTCCTCCTATTCCCAGAGCCCTTAAGCAAACCTATCACAATGGGGCGATTCTCTCCACTGTAAGGAATTTGGGAGTCTGCGTGCTTTTGGGGTGAGACCTGTCAACACCTTTAACAGCACTGGGTACCTACCTATAGACCCTCAATAAATCCTGTACTTGTTTGGATGCTTGACAGTTTTGTACTGTTAAAGTTTATCCTCTTCTTAATTGTATACTTTTTAGTCTTACTGTGTGTCATTGGGCAAGAGAGGGACATCAGCACAAGTTCATGCTGGGGTTGGCCTCTATTGCTGCTGGTTTGAAATGTGTGGGGGAATATGGGGTTCCATGGTGTAATGGTTAGCACTCTGGACTAGCAAATGTGTGGAAGTAGTTCTGTGTTTTTTGTTAACTGGAGGTGAGTGTTACACTATCTTTTCTTAAAGAATGAGCCTGTATGGCTAACAAAGTATAAATAATCACTTTTTCTCCATCCTTGGTCTTGTATGGTTTTTTGAAGTAGTCATTATTATTGAGAGGTTAAGGCTCTTGTCTGCATATTTTGCCGCAGTTTCATTTTGCTACACTTCTGGAGAAACCCCAGGCTAGTAATCCTAACTGTGTATGTTACTCATTACAGCAGTTGTGGAGATGGTGCCTCTGAATAAAGACCACTTGCTAAACAGTATATTTTGCTCATTGTGGAGTGGCAGAAACCTCTTAGACTTTCTGGTTTGATGTATCTTGAAATCCTTTGATTGGGAAGATCACTTTTTACAATTTGTTATCAACTAACTACTCCACTCCTTGATAATGTTCTATGTTTCTTGTATCTTTTACTGGAAGTTACTGTATCTGTTTCCTTCCTTCCTTTCATTGGGAATCTTCTGTATGCCACACCCTGTAAAAGGCATAGGGACTGCATAGATTAATGACAGCCCCATCCTTGAAATGCACACACAGACACACACACACACATATTTGTGTGTGTATATAGACACACACACATATACATATATACATATGTGTGTGTGTGTGTGTATACATATATATATAATATTCAGTATATATAATATTCATGGCAGGTGCCATTATAGAAATAAAAACAAAATGCCATGAGA
The DNA here is from genome assembly GCF_964146895.1 of Miniopterus schreibersii. NCBI lineage: Eukaryota > Metazoa > Chordata > Mammalia > Chiroptera > Miniopteridae > Miniopterus > Miniopterus schreibersii. Next base: position 22,499,762 of record NC_138109.1, read on the forward strand.
ACAGAGGTGGAGTGATTTCTAGGAGCAACATGGTAGGTGATTGGGAACACTTCACAGTGGAATTGGTATGTGAGCGGAATCTTGAAGCTGGTAGGAGTTTGCCACTTAAGAAGGGAGAAAGGTATTCTGGGAAGACGACGCATGTGAAGGAATAGACTCATGAAAGTCTCTGTATCCCCTGGAGAAGAATGAGAAGCAGGGAGCAGGAAGCGAGGAGAGCAGGTAGTTGTTTAGGTGAGAGAGGAGTGGAATGGAACGTTGAGTCTTTGTTATAAGGGCTAAGGGATAATGTAGGCGTTGGAGGACACTAGATGTTTTTAAGGCAGAGGAATGACAAACTATCAGGTGGGGGAAGTGTAACTCTGGCAGCAGTATGGAAGGTCACTTACAGAGAAGTGGGGCTGTGTCTAAATCAGTAAGTATGTACACCTGATTTTAGTTTGTCTAGGATGAGAGAAGTAAAGAGAGCAGGCATATGAAATCTTCCTAAAAGAAGTTTGGTTTTAGAAACAGAGTTTATGTTGAACTATAGCTGGAGTGGAGATCCAGGTTCCCCCACAGCTCAAGTTCAACCTGACCTTGTGTTGTACAGTGCTTTGTGTTTGGATTGGTATTTCCTGGGACTGGTCAGATGATTCGCTTCAGCGGGAGGCCTGTGGAGTAGCCAGTGACTAGCAGTCCCAGGTGTCTGTCAGTGATAAGGAGAGAAGAAGCCCATTTAGCTCTGATTAGGGCTTCTGTTTCTTTGAAATTCTCTGTGCTGCAGTTCTTGGCCCAAGGCTCCATCTTTATATGACTCTTTACAAATAGATTCGGAGTGTTGGTGTTTGACACTGTGGTAACATCCCTGCCTATTTAATTTTTTAAAAAAATTATGAGAGGGAGAGGGAGAGGGAGAGGAAGAGAGAGAGAAACATCGATGTGTGAGAGAGACATTGATCTGTTGCCTCCCATATGCACCCTGACCTGGGATCCAACCTGAGACCTTCCGGTGCATGGGAGGACTCTTCAACCAACTGAGCCACCCAGCCATGGCAGATCCCTGCCTATTTAAAATATTCTCTTCCTTTAGCATTAATGAGGGAATTTCTGGTTGTCTGCCTTTGCTGGGTCTTTTCCTTCTTCTGACTCTAACTCTGATAGTTTCGTGAGGGGTGAGGCAATATGATGAGGTGGGAATAACACAGGCTTTGAATCCTGGCTGGCTTGGGTTGAAATCCAAGTGTCTACATTATTTGGGGCAAGCTACCCACTTTCTCTAAGCTTCAGTTTTCTATAAAATGGGATAATAATATCTCTCACATAAAATTATAAGGATTAAAGGGAGTGACATCAGTAAAGCTCCTGACACAGTGCTGGCACATAAACTCATGGTACAAACATAGCTGGCATTATTGTTATGCTACTCCCAACTTTCTTTTCTTTCTCTAGCCAGTTCTCCTGGCTTCAGCTTTTCTTTTAAATTGCAAACTTATGCATCTGTCTTCTACTTAAAATCTCTCAGTATTTTAGGTGTTTTTAAATTGTGGTTAAAAAAATATACATACAACATGAAATCTACCCTCTTAGTGAACTTTTACACGTATGGTACAGTATTGTCAACTATATGCAGGTTTTTTGTCAGCAGATCGCTAGAACCTTTTCATCTTTCATGACTGAATCTCTGTACTAATTGAACAGCAACTTCCCATTTTCCCCTTTCTCTAGCTCCTGGCAGCCACCATTCTACTTTCTGCTTCTATGAGTTTAACTGCTTTAACTACCTCATATAAGTGGAATCACAAAGTATTTGTCCTTCAGTGGCTGGCTTATTCCACTTAACATAATGTCCTCAAAGTTCATCATGTTGTAGCATGTGACAGGATTTCCTTCTTTTTTAAGGCTGAATAATATTCCATTGTAGGTATAAAAATCTCTTAATTTCTAGTTTCTTTTTTCAGCTGCCTACAGGACAGCTATACTTGGACATCACCACAGACTCAGTATTTTCAAAACCAAGCTTAGACTTGGCTTTCCTCCCTTATTCCCCATTTTTGACAGTTGTGCTCACATTCTTCCAGTCTCTGAGATCAGAAACCCTGGAGACATCTTTGACTCTTCTCTTCATCAACCCCATTTTCAATCTGTCACCGAGTTCTTTTGTTTCTTCAGAATTTGTCTTAAATTTGCCCTTTCCTCCTCACTCCCTTTGCTATGACTCGAGGCCAGTCACTCATCACCTCACGCATGAATTACTACAACTGGCTCATATTTTGTTTGTTGTGTCCTGTCTCTCCCTTTAGTTAACACTACCAGCTACTTCTTAGTGTTTTCTATTACCAAAAGTAAGAAACATCTATTATGCTGTGACCTCCTCTCCAGTTATCCAGTCTCATCTCACATAATTACCTAGAACACAGCTTTAGCTCTAGACAGATTCATCTCCTCATTGAGCTTTGAAGTGCTCCATTCAGTCTCTCCTCTGGTGCAGTTCTCTTTACCCAGAATGCCCTTGTTCTTTATACTTAACTGGAATCTATCTGTTTCCTTAGCCTCACTTCAGGCCTTTCTTCTCCATGAAGACTTCTTTGATTATCATTGTCCACGTTGATGAATCACTTTCCCACATTCTAGTTTTGTCTCCATATTAAAATTTTAAGGTTGTTGTTTTTTAAATCCTTACCCAAGGATATTTTTTCCATTGCTTTTCAGAGAGAGTGGAAGGGATAGAGAGGGAGAGGGAGAAACATCGATGTGAGAGAGACACATTGATTGGTTGCTTCCCACCTGCACCTGGACTGGGGCTGGGGATCAAGCCTGCAACCAAGGTACATGCCTTTGGTCAGAATCGAACCCGGGACCCTTCAGTTCATGGCCAACACCCTGACTACTGAGCCACACAGGCTAGGGCTAAAATTGTAAGCTTTTTTATGGACGTTATATTTCTATAACTCACAGTACCTGGCTCATATCTAGCCAAGTTTAAGTGCTCATTACTGAGCACTTATAAGGTATGGTCACCAAGGTGATTAATTCTTTCATTTGACAAATATGTATGATCATCTACCATGTGTACTGTGCTAGACCCTGGGATTCAGCAATAAACCCACAGTGAGGAGATTAGTTATATTGTACTTAAGCAGTAAAATAGTGGTTGATTGAATTTGAGGAAACCAGGTCCGACTCTTAAGTGAGGACAAATGACAAGAAGAGGGAGAATTTAGAAAATAAGGTATAAGTTAAACAGCTATTGTAGGGAAAATGTATTTAATGGATTAATTCAGCAAATCATTTATTGAGTGTCCACTGATATAAATTTATTCAAGGTATTAGAAATATGCCAGAGAATAGGCCAAGTCTCTTCTCTTATAGAGCTTATATTCTAACATTTAGAGATATTTTAAAAATTAAAAGAACTTAATACTGGGTGAAGCCCATCTGTAGGAAGTCAGCAGTGAAAGAGTTAATATGTTTGTAGCCTCTAGGCTTTGTTGAAACAGATGGTTTCTCTGCTCTAGGGAGTGTTTTAAGGGGGATTAGAGAGGACTGGGCTGAGGAGGGCCTGAGACCTCTCTCCCTCACCCCATAGCACACACACCTGCTGTTCTGGCGCCTGGTGAGCTATGTAACTTGTCCCCCACTTGGTAGGCACGTATTTGCAGGCCTGTGATTGTGGCTGTATGCTTCTGGCATTTTATTTTCCTTTCCTGATTTTTATTTATTGTTCAACATCAATGAAGTCCCATTTTAATTTAACAGATGTTGGGACTTGTCTGTGTTCCTTCTGGTCCATGTTTACTTTTACATAATTGTAACCTGGTTTATATACGTTATTTTTCCAGTCCATTTTTTTTTATTGTCTTAAAATACACATACATAACAGTTACCATTGTAACCATTTTAAAGTGTACAATTCATTGACATTAAGTACCTATACAGTGTTGTGCAATCATCACAACTATCCAGTTTCAGAATTTTTTCATAACCCCAAATGGAAATCCCAACCCATTAAGCAGTCACTCTCCCTCCCCTCCCCCAGCCCCTGGCAACCACTAATCTGCTTTCTAACTTGCCTATTGTAGAATTTAATATAATTGGAGTAATATTACATGTGGCCTTTTGTGTCTGGCTTCTTTCACTTAGCATGTACAAATATGTTTGCATGCCTTTTTCATGTGATGTTATAAGGATTTTTTTAGTGTTTCCCTAGTCATTACAAGTTAAGTTGTAATGTCGATAATGGCTTCACTCAGCCATTCTTTTGTTGAATATTTGAGTTGTTTTCAAGTTGTTGCTGTTATAAAAACTGCGGCAATGGACATCTCCCTACTAATGGCAGATGCCCTGCCATCTTTCAGAGGACTCTGTATGTCGCACACCAGCTGCAGAAGAACCATTGTCCTTGATTAGGATAGTGTGGCCTGTTATCCAGCTCTGTGGGAGAACAGTCGAGTAATGCATTTTATATAGAAGGGAGCATTATATTTTGCAACAGAAGAGCTTGATTGCCAGGGAATGGCAGGGAAAAGAAAAGTTTTTCTTTCTATCGTGTAGACTTCTCTGACACTCCCTCTACCCACTTGGGTGTAGGAAGGCACTGATTATGGCAGTTGAAGATTAAATGTTTTATTCATTTATTCATTCAACAAATATGCGAGAGCCTACTATATGCCAGACATTTGAAACTTGCCAGCAATTGAGCCTTTTCCTCTATTGGCCTTTGATACTACCTGAGAGCAAGTAGGACCTAATTCCAGAATAATCAGAGATGATTCAGAATCCTGAGCCACATGGGGCTTTATTACCTCATGGTTTAATACCTCAAGGTTTGGTACCATTATAGACAGTAATCACACATTAATTTGGGCTGCTCACTCCAAGGGATTTGAAAGCCTCGCTGAGATGCCTTGTTCCCCACTGTGACAGAGACCTGGCTGCTAGGAGATGTGCCATTGGGCCTGTGTTCTCATAGTGGTTTTGTTCATAATATCCTGGGCAAGGCAGCAAGGTGAGGCTGCTGTTGACTGGGTAGCAATAGTAATGCTACTGTGTGCATGCAAAGGATGGGCTATCACAGATTCTGAGGTTAGCCCAGATATATCTGGGATTAGTGCTTCTGGGGCCTGCTTGTCTTCTGAGAGACTATCGCTCCTCCTTTTTCCCTCTTACTGAGTTATTATATAAAGTAGTCTTAATTTCCCTCTACCCTGCAGGGAAAATATCAACCACTTACGGCCATTCGGTACCACACTATACCTCTGAAACCAGTGTTGAGTGGAGAAAGCCCCTGAAACAATCACCAGATCTTAACAGTTTACTTAGCACAGTGCTGAAACTGAATTGTTGATTTGGGGTGAGAAGCAGAGTCTAGTGAGAATGCTCCACCTCCAACCCCACCCCCACCCCCCAGGCTTGGTCTCTGCCCTGTGCTACCTACCACTTGTTGCTTTTCTTTCACTGTCAGAATTTGATCTGTTATGTGTCTATATCTTCAGAGGTACTTTTCCTAGTGTACTTGAAAAACTCTTGAACACTCAGTGAGTGGGTAGGAAAGAAAGGAGTTAGACCAACAGGAATAGGGGCTCTGCGCTCTCTCTTCCTAGACCCTGGAGTTAACTGAATTGCCCTAGAGTTCCTGAGGGGCCACTGTGTTTGTGTTTCAGTGGGCTGGCTTTACTGAGTGGGACACAAAAGCCTAAAGCATAAGCCATTCCCACAAGCCTAACATTTTCATATTTCTTTCTCTGCCAAAGAATCTTTGGTTAGGGTTAAGAATAACTAGTCTGTCTGTGGAAATACCAAGGGCTTTTGTTTGCCAGAAGAAAAGCGCTTTTGATTAAAGGCCTTCTTCTCATTTTTTTTCTTTTCCTTAAGCTGCTGTGGGAAGACTTCAGAGCCTCTGAAGGTGCCGTGTTCGAGGGGTTTGGGGGAAGAAAAGAGCAAAATAGAACTAGGAGAGACTTGGTCATGCTTTGCCAGCCATTTATGCAGAGATGAAAAAAAGAAACAACAAAAATCTGTCCAATTTTTAGTGACTGCTTTTGCTAGCATTTCTTTCTGTGTTTTAAGAAATCATCCAAACAGTAGTTCCCAAGGGACCTGTGGGGCTGATCTGACCTTGAACCCTGCTCTACCTCTTATTGTGATTTTCGGCAAGTTCCTTAACCTTTCTCTTTAGGCCAGAGTTTCTCAGCTAGAAAATGAGGATTATAATAGTGCCATTTTCATAGAGGTGTAATGAGGATTGAATGACTTAATAATATCTAGAAAGTACTTAAACAGTGCCTGGAACATATTAAGTACTCAGTAAACATCAACTATTATTTCAGTAAATAGTACTACTACTATCTATGGCAAGTGTTGAGTGTAGCTTTATTTTCCTGATTACTAATTTCAGATGTGACTTTCTAGGGCTGGCAGAGTCAGGCCTTTGTCAGGCATGTTTGTTTTATCTGTCAGAGGCAAAGGGACAGGTTTATTCTCTATGTGGACACATCTTAGAGGCTTGGTGTCTCAGTTGAAACTATTACTCTTTGGCAAAGCAGTTCCTATTTGTGGGTGGGAGTGGGTCATGACTACAGGAAGTCATTCATCTACTTTCTTGGTCTTTGTCTGAGGGCAGTGAGGTTTCTTGCACCCCAGGAGAGCCTGAACCAAGCTATAGAGGAGGGGCCCCTGGTCCTCCAGTTGTACAGTAGTGAGAGACACGAGGCATCTCAGTAGAGAAAGGGGACATCCCAAGGGCTGGTCTAGTCTTAGTGACTTTAGTACCAGGTCTGGGTGTATCATTAATGCAGGTTCTGAGCAAGTGCCTTGCCACTGCATTTCTCTGGCCATAATAAGAGACCTGCTGAATGACCTGCCCTAAGCCCATGTTGCTCTTTTAGAAGCTGCCACCTACTTTCCCAAGTTGCTGGGGGTGGCTAAGGAAGGGACATAGAAATTTAAGTTGTCTCTTGCCCTTTTCTATATTGTCTGTAGTTTTTAGGAAGGATTTCCTTGTCTGCACACACACACCCCTGCCCCCGCCCTGCAAGGTGAAGTCTCATCTTACCTTTTGTAGGAAGTTTAGTACTAAAGTCAGCACATAAAGTGAAAATCCCAAATAATCCTTAAAAAATATCCTTAGCTTTGCCGGGCGTGGCTCAGTGGTTGAGCATCAACCTAGGATCCAGGAGACAGCAGTTCGATTCCTGGTCAGGGCATGTGCCTGGGTTGTGGGCTTGATCCCCAGTAGGGGGTGTGCAGGAGGCAACCGATCAATGACTCACTCATCATTGATGTTTCTATCTTTCTCTCTCTCCCTCTCTCTTAAATCAATAAAGATATATATTTTAAAAATATATATATGTATATCCTTAAAAATATCTTGTGACTCATCAATCAAAGTATATAAACATGGTTTTGTGTATAGTTGGCTTATAATTTACTTTATATGAATTCATTTTATGTGAGAAAAAAAAAGTATTCTCAAACATTAGAATCATATTCAGAATTTAAGATACCCACATTGTGAGAGGTGCATGGGAGCTGAGACTTGCTGACATCTCAGATTCAGGTCCCTTCATCTCCTATTCACCCTGATACATACCTCACCTTGGCATAAAACTTTGAGAGCAGTTGTGAGTAAACCTCTGCACATGTTTAAATTGTTTCTTTTTGTTTAAGTTTGTATGGTTAATGCAAGTGTGTTGTGATTCTCCTGTATTTTTCTTTTTTGCTTTCTGTTTTTCTTATGTCTTCCATTTTGTAAATCTCATTTTCTTCTACTAAACCTGTTTTATAGCTCTCAGCAATTTTTCTCTTGTCCAGAATCCTTGTTTGTGTTTTCCTCTTGCGTTTCTTAATTATTTTTAGTGTTCAGGATTCTCAAAAGGATGATTGGGAGAGAGAGTGAGTGGGAGGGGAAGGCCTCTAATATTCTTCATTTAAATTTGGAGTCATAGCCCGGCCAGGTGTGGCTCAGCGGTTGAGCGTTGACCTGGCATCTAGGCGGTTGGGGTTCGATTCCCGGTCAGGGCACATGCCTGGGTTGCGGGCTCAATCAATGACTCTCTCATCATTGATGTTTCTATCTCTCTCTCTCTCCCTCTCCTTTCCTTTCTCTGAAATCAATAAAGATATATTTAAAAAAATAAATAAATAAATAAATTTGGAGTCATAGCTTTCACTTTCCTCCTCTCAGGTCCTCTACTAACTTTTGCTTCTTATCCCTTGTATAGAAAGTTCTTTATTTTTCATTTTCTTCCCCCTTTAGGTCATTTTTCTGTAGAAAATTTCTGAGGATGCTGGGCCACTTACAAATAAATTTTTGTTATACCTACTAAGCATCACTAGTTTAGCTCTAGATGTTTAGTTGGTTCTGGGATGAACCTCAAATTCACAGTAGCATAAAGAGATACATGAGGAAGAGCCCACCCAGAGAGGCCAAAGGACAGACACTTTCTCCAAGTCAAACCGCTGGTTATTGACAAGCTGAAACCATGGCCCAGGTTCCTGACTTCTAAGTTGAGTGCCTTGAGTCACCAGGCTTGCCTTTGAAGCCTTGAATAGGAGCAGTCCTTTGTAAGACCTTTTAACTGCCTCCCCCCACCTCAGGGGAATTGTGACTTATTTTCTTTTGTTTAATTTGACGTCACTTTCTTTTCTTAACAAAAATGCTAGACAATATGAACTTCAAGAGGGTTAAAATTAGTTCTGTTTCAAAGATATATTTGAGAATTATGTGGCATCCCTTGGGATAGTCTAGAAATTTAGAGCTGTGTTATGACTTGCAGGACTGGGATTTACTGTCACTGGCCTGGAGGTTTGAGACAAGGAAGATGGGTGGTCTACAGTTCTAGGAGGGTGAGACTTTATGTAGGGAATCAGTTGGAACACAGAAGGGTAGTCAAGGTCAACAAACATTTGATGAATTCCAGTCTTTGCAAGGCACAGGTCTAGGTGTTGGGAGTGTAAAACCTGATGCCTGCTTTCAACCTCAGTGAGGGTGTAATTTCTCTTGTTCTGATTTGTCACAGACCTGGAGGAGATGGAGTTGCTGTTCATTGAAATCTTGGAAAAATTCCAAAATACAAGGCACTGAATATAGTTTGGTCCTCAAGTAGGCCACGTTGGGGTTTTCCCCAGGGTCTCAGGGGCCCATTTGTATTTACTGAAAAGGGCAGCTGGGAAAAACATGGGTTCTTTATACCTTTTCCTCTCTTTTCTTCCCAGTCTTCTTCCTTCTAGGAGCCTCTGGTAAGCATTAAACTGGGTAATTTCTCTTTCTCCCTTCCTCCCTCCCTCTTTTTACTATTTCTTTCGAGCAGTGGGGGCTATCAGAAAAAAATAAATAAGAAAAATGATTTGCAGAGGATAGCCCTTGCTGCATTTAAATCACAGAATTCTTCAGGCTTGGGAGAAGTTTATGCAGTAGGTGTTTTCAGATATTGAGGCAGTACGAGCTTCTGGCTGGGAGGGGCATACAGTTTTTCTAGTCTTAGCTACCCTGCCCAAACTGTCCCTTAAGTGTTGTCTGGCTCTTTCAGCTTTTGTGGGTTTAAAACTTCACACTGTAATAAAAGTCAAAGCTGTAGTCCTTGCTTTCTCAATCCTAAGGAAGGAAAATGGGTTATTTTTAGCCATATGTGGGGTTTTTTTTCGCTTAGAAAAAACATAAAACAAAGCCCAGAAAAATGAACAACTAAAACCCTCCAATAAAACAAAACTTCAGTAACTACCATAATTGACTTGTGGAGCCTCAGGTGTTGGGTTGCCTAACAGGGTTTCTTATATAAGAGTTTTCAAGATTGATGGCTAATGTACAAATAACCACATCAGGCCCTGGCTGCCATCATTATACTGTACAAGAAGGGAACACTAGAGGTGGGGTTTAGGAGTCATTCCACTAACAGAGAGGGGGGGCATGGAGGTGGTAGGGGTGTTTGTGTGTGTAGAGGAAGGTAGGACTGCAAGCACCGTACCCAGTTTCTAATTGGCATTGATAATATAACCTTTGAGAGTCAGCTCCATGAGGTGACTTTGGAAACATCTCAGTTCCGAGGTATGCACTGTTTACTTTGTTGTCTCTATCAGCACCTGTAGTGAATGGGGAGAGCCACTGTCTTCTGAAGTGCCCTTAGGCTGTTCCCAGTGACCTTCAAGTCTTAAGAATCATTTGGGTGAGAATAATGCTGAAATCCTGTAGCTATTTAGTTCCAAAGAAAAGCTGCATTGCCATGGTGATAAAGCTCTCAATTGAATAAGGAAAATGGCAGTTTCCAAGAATATGGGTGGTAGTTATTTTAATCAAGTTGAGAAATGGGATCACTGAGAAGGGGATTTCCGCAGTATCTAGGCTGTCAGGGAAACCATTATTACAAATTCCGGGAGAGGAACATGAGGCCCCATGGTTGTTTCCCTGTCCCCACTAAGGCAGGCATAGCACAGTGGCCTGCAGTGCACTGCTTTAGTTTACACTATCGTTTTTCCTTTTAAAAATACTTTACGTACTGAGCATAATCTTAGTACCTCACAGATGCTGCACATGTGTTAACATCCTTCCTGAAATCTGAAAATACATGTCACATACAAGTACACAGAGGTTTATAAGCCTTCACTCTTAGGGAAGCTAATTTAGGATTTCCCTCCTTTTTTTTTTACCCAAGGATATTTTTTCCACTGCTTTTCAGAGGGAGTGGACAAGAGTGAGAGCGGGGGGGGGGGGGGGGGGGGGGGGGGGGGGGTAGGAAGAGGGAGGGAAACATCAATGTGAGAGAGCCACATTGATTGGTTGCCTCCTATGAGTGCCCCTATTGGGTGAAGGGTGGGGAGGTTGAGCCTGCAACCGAGTTACGTACCCTTAGCCCCTTGGCCGGAATCCAACCCTGGACCCTTCAGTCCGCAGGCCAATGCTCTAACCACTGAGCAAAACGGTCTAGGGCTTCCCTCATCTTTTTGTCCTATCAGATTCCTTGAGAGGGGTGGTAAACACATTTCTCTCTTTTTCCTTTTTTCTGATTCACTCTGTTGGGGCAAATAGTTGCTGGATCAGCAACATTCTTTCCCAAATGATTCCTAATGCAATGAGGGTCACTGAGACTTATTTTTAAATTCATAACCTCGGGTTGAGGGAAAGCAGTTGTCCTTACTGAATTCCCTCGTGGAGGCTTTCAGCTGTCCAGACACCCCCACGTCTTTACCAGGCACATTCCAGCAGTGTTAAAGCCCTGACTCTCAGGAGTGAAATTCTGGTCTGGCAGCTCACTCATGGAATCCCTTCATAAGCCTGGCCATGGCATGAATCAGGTGTCAGATTGGAAAGCTGAAGGAACAGGTGGACTGTGAGCTTAATTTAAAACTTCCGGCTTGGTAAAGTGGTTTTGGCTTCTTACGCTTATTGGAAGTTTCCTTCTGCTTTCTTTTCAGTTTTAGCCATCTCTTGATGGTCTCTTTAGTTCCCTTCCAGGGTTTTCTAGAAGCATGCTGGAGGCTGTCAGAACATAAGGAGTTAAACCACAGTGAACTTGTGGAGAATGATTAAACAGTGATTAAGTGATATTTTAACTTCTGTTTGCAGGGGAGAAATGGAAATCATGAAGAAAAAAAGTTTGTAGTTTTGACCAAAGTCATCTTATCTTTGTTGGCCAAGGTTGCCTGCTTTTATTCAGGTTCATTTTTAGCTGCAAGGTGAACTCCCCCCCACACTTCTTTACTGATGTCCATCTTGTCTTTACTCATATTTCTCTCTGCTTCTCTCTCCCACCTCCCCTCCCCCTCTCCTCTGTCTTCTCCCACTCTCCCTCTCCGCCTCACCCCTCCCTCCTTCTCTCTTCCTCTCTCCCTACCTCCACCTCTGCCTGTTTCCTCCCTACCCCATGTTGCTTTAATTGGTCTAGGAAAACCAGTTCCACTCAGAACAAAGTTGGAGTGGGACTTAGCTGCCCTTCTGTGTCTTGTGTTCCTTGAAGGTCGTGGGGTATGAAGCATGGATATGAGATTCGGGATATTTGAAAAGCCATTGGACGTAGTAGGAAAAACATCACATAAGGAATTGAAGATGCCTGGATTTGAATCACAGCTCCGCTACTTATGAGTTGTGTGATCTTGGGCAAGTTACATAAGCTCTGCAAATCTCAGTTTCCTCTTCTGTAAAATGAGGGTGATAATTTCTACCTGAAAGAGTAGGAATTAGAGATAATTAGAACTAGGTAAGCAAAGATCATTGCTGGCACCACATAGTAGGCATTTACTTATGTTTGAAAGTGGGAGCTTTCTGCCCTGGCTGGGTGGCTCAGTTGGTTGGAGTGTTGTCTTATACACCAAAAGGTTGAAGGTTCGATTTCCAGTCGGAGTACATGCCTAGGCTGCAGAGTTAATCCCTGGTATGGGAAGCAACAGATCCGTGTTTCTCACATCGATCTCCGCCCCTCGCCCCTCCCTCTCTCATCTCTCATCTCTCATCTCTCATCTCTCATCTCTCATCTCTCCCTCTCTAAAATCAGTAAGCATATACTTGGGTGAGGATAAAAAAAAGTGGGAGCTTTGCTGTGTGATAGAAGAGGTCAGAGTTGATGTTAGGCTTTAGAGGGCCTTCGGTTGGCTTTTTGCCTACTTAACTACATAATGTTAATGTTTAATTTATATATTATAGTATAAAGTTACCCTATGCTTTGCCTTTATTCCAATCTAGTAAGTGTTGTGTTGTAGCAGCCCAAAGGAGAGCTAGGAGGGCCTTTAGCACCCCCAGAGTCTCCACCACTATCGCCCCCAGCCACTGAGAGAAACAAATTTAAGCGAAGTGTGTTATAGAAATGCAGCATTAAGACTTACTATTACTGCTTCTCCTCTTCCAAACAGATTGTTACAAAGAAGTCCATTTTACATAAAATTTCTGGTTCCCTACTTTGGTACTGATGCAAAGATTTATTTCTCTCAGGAATTATTTGTGGCCAATTTATATGGAGGAAGATGTAAGATAATTTCTGAACACTTTTTATTTTGCTTTATTTGAGGCACTTGTGGTAGAGAAATGGATCGTGGTTATTCCATCCCTTTTCCTTTACTAAAGTGGAATAAGCCAAGGCCAGTGGGCCTGGCAGATCACAGGGCCTTTGCTGTTCCTTTCAGCTGTAGTTATGCTTGACTCAGCCTTTAGGTCTTAGGTCTTAGAGTGCTCAGTTGTTTTGGAAACTTGTTAAAAAGCATAACGTGTTGCTTTGCAATATGAAAGACACTTTGTGGTTTTATAATCAGTATCTTTTAGCATATTACTTCTTTTTGGGAAGGTTCTCAAAATCTAGTGTTTCCAGTGTGCTAAGTATTTGATAGAACATAAGGAAATTTGAGTATTTTTGTTTCAGAGTATCAGAAAACAGTGGCTCAGATTGCCTTTTATTTTATATGTTCATGAATTGGAAGACTTAATATTGTTAACAGGGCAATACTACCCCAATTGATCTACAGATTCAATGCCATCCTTATCAAATCCCCCCCCCCCTTTTTGGTAGAAAGTGACAAGCTGATCCTAAAATTCATATAGAAACGCAAGGGACCCATAATAACCTTTTTCAAGATTATTGCAAAATAATGTTGAAAAAGAAGAACAAAACTGGAGGACACACGCTTAGAATAAAACTTAGGGATAAGTCTTTGTGACCTTGGATTAAGCAGTGATTTCTTAAATATGACATCAAAAGCACAAGTGATGAAAAGAAAAAAATAGATAAACTGGACTTGATCAAAATTAAAAACTTTTGTGCTTGATTCAAAGGACACTATTAAAAAAGTGAAAAGAGCCCTGGCCAGTGTGGCTCAGTTGGTTGGGCGTTGTCCAGTGCACTGAAGGGTTGTAGGCTCCGTCCCCAGTAGGGGGCAGTGCAGGAGGCAGCTGAACGATGTTCGGCTCTCATATTGGTGTTTCTCTCTTTCTCCCCTCTCCCTTCCTCTCTCTCTAAAAATCAGTTAAAAATCTTTTTTTTAAAAAGTGAAAAAACACCCCACAGAATGGGAAAATGGACAAAAAATTTGTATAAACATTTCTCCAAATAAAATATATAAATGGCCAGTAAATAAGCACATGAAAAGATGCTCAATATCATTAGTCATTAGGAAAATGCAAATCAAAGGCACAATGAGATACCACTTCATACTGATTAGAATGGTTACTATAATCAAAAAGACACTTGGAGGATGTGGAGAAATTGGAACTCTCATACATTGCTGGTGGGAATGTAAAATAGCTCAACTGCTTTGGAAAACAATTTGGTGGTTCCTCAAAAAGTTAAAGATGGAGTTGCTACGTGACCCAGCAATTCCACTAAGTACGTATCTAATAGAAATGAAAATGTACATCTATACAAAACTTGTACACAGATGCTCATGGCAGCATTATTCATAATAGCTCAAAAGTGGAAACAACCTGAATATCCATCAGCTGACAAATGGAGAAGCAAGATGTGGCATATCCATACAATGGAATATTTTTTATCAATAAAAGGGAATGTAATTGATGCTAATGTGGATCATATTATTATTCTAAGTGAAAGAAGCCAGACACAAAACACCCCATACTGTATTATAAAGAATAGGCAAGCCGTAGTGACAATACATAGACTGGTGGTTGATAGGGGCTGGGGGGTGGGAGGGCATGGAAAGGTTAGTGATACAGGATTTCTTTTGGGGATAATGGTAATGAAATGTTCTAAAATTACATAGTGGTGATGGTTGCACAACTCTGTGACTATCCTAAGATCTATTGAATTGTATACTTTAAAAGGATGAATTAATTGTATGGTATGCAAATTAAATTCAGTAAAGCTGTTATAAAAAAAAATTTAGGGTAACTTTATATATGAATAACATTTGCCAGTTTGTATTTGGCCTTTTATCTCTGCCACCATTAATGTTGAAGTTTGAGCATCACTACCTTGAACACTGGGCAGGTTACTGTTGCCTCAAAGACCCAAGGTGAGGAGTTCAGATTTGCAATCAATTCTTACAGAATAATTGATGGCACTTTGTATCAGGAACCAAATCTTTCAAGGTAAATGCTTTGAGGTTGAAGCCTTTCTGAGTTTTACATGTGACCCTCTGTGTCCTACCCAAATTCTTATTTACCCTCTTAATGTGTGTCTCACTAGAATAGATAATTTATGTTTTGGGTTCCAGGCCTCATTCTCAGCTGCGGCCAAGAACCTCACGTATTTCATTTTTCACATTTTTCCTCCAGGCTATTGATCTTGCTCTGACACATTCTTTCCTGGGAGATGTATAGATAGTAGCTGGAAGAGCCTCTAGGAGGTGCCCTGCCCCAAGAGGATTGACTAAAATAGTTTTTTTTCAACCTTTTCATCTCATGGCACACATGAACTAATTACTAAAATTCTGTGGCACATCAAAAATATATTTTTTGCCCATCTGACAAAAAATAGGTATAATTTTGATTCATTTACACTGGACAGCTATTGTTGTGTTGACTGTTGTTAGTTTTTTATTTGACAATCTAAAGGAAAAGAAGTTAGTGCCCCTGACTTAAATAGTCAGGTAATCTATGTTTTAAAAACTCTTGTGGCACACCAGTGTGCCTCTTACAGCACACTGGTTGAAAATTGCAGCACTAAAAGAATGAATTGCCTGGAAGGGGCTTAGGCCTGTGTTGGCAGGAAGAGATGACTCATTTTTCATCAAAGGAATTTCAAAGAAAAAATGATGACAGGATGATGTCAGAGGAGCAGGTGGAGACAGGAACCTTGATTGAGGCACAGGAGGGAGGTGTTGAATAGTATGGTTGCCTGGGCAGTCAAAATGATTGACTAGCATAGATCACAAGAAACATCACCTGGTTTTTAGTTTCTTTCTCATAAGCCTGGTGTAGGTAGTGCTGTTCATGCACCTTCAGAGTATATGGTCAAGTCTATGCCTGTTTTGGGTGTACTATGTTTGTATCTGGGTGAGACGTCCAGTGTCAGTCATGTACAGGTTCCTGCATTCTGTTCATCAGCTCCTTGGCTAGCAGGGTCTGTGTCTTGGAATTGAGGTCTGTGTCATGGTGGCTTGAGGTGTGGAATGTCCCCTCATTTATTAAGATTCAGGAATTTACCTAGATATCAGAAGGTCAAGTCTCAGGTACTTGACTTTATTGCCCAAAGTACTCTGGTTCCCTCTAGTGTTTAATAAGAACTGGATCCTTGCTTCAACCTCAATTTAGCTTCCCCCCACCCCCCTTTGAGTTGGGGGACTTCCATGATGCATGTAGATGAAGCTGGTAAGTGAGGGAAACTTACAGTCAGGAGAAAGGATAGTTAAGTTTTGGTATCTTTTCATATTGCAAAGCACTAAAGTTGATTAGATATACAGGTTCCCATTTATATTAAGAGAGTGCTCCTGGTCACCACTGTGCCTTAGCACTACCAGAGTCTGTGTGGTTGTGAGGTTGGAGGATAAATCAGTAGTTTACAAAAAGGTAAAAGAGCAGATATTTATTGCTACCACTCTGCCTCAGGATTCAGGTCTCTCAAGGAATATCTGGGGAGAGATTACATAGCATTATCATTGTTCATCTGAAAGTGGCGTGGAGATAGGTAACATAGAACACCGCCAAGAAGCAGAAGATATGTCATAAGCAAGAAGAAAAAGTAAAAAATAAAGAAAAACCCTGAAATTGGAATGGGAGAGAGGAAAGCTTTATTTAGTACTTGGTACTGTCTTTAGTTGTTGCATCCTTCTGGCTGATCATGAGTTCTGTTACACTGTAGGATTAAAACTGATCTTTGGAGTAGGGTAAGGACATGAATCTGGAGGCACTGAGTCAGATAACTTGTTTCTTAGAGAAGGGTGCTGGACTTCCCTAGGCCTTAGCAGTATTTCTCCTCCCTGCTAGTTGTGCTTCTCCCTATATGTCTCCATGAAATAACAAATCATTTGAAGAGGCTCTTAACCTGAAGTACCAAAGGACCAAGGGAAAAATGTTCCCAAGGGTGGGTTTGATTACCCCCTGAGGGTAATCTGTGATGATGAGTTTCAGTCACCACCTGATTCACTCACTGAGTTAGTGACTCTGAGCCTGAACATGTTCTTTTTTTTTTTACCTGCCCCATAATAGGACAACTCCTTTCTCCCTTGTTCATTATCTCAGATTTCACTTAATACCCCTATTTTCAGTGAACCACCTCACTTCTGACCTTATGAGGGCCTAAAGGCTTTCAACCAGTCTTGCTTTCAGCCTCACCCTGTAGCTTTCCTTCCCCTCCCTGCAAGCCTTCAGAGGTTCCTGGTGCTTCCAGTTCTTGAGCCTTTCTGGAGTCTTGCAGCACAGTATACCCTGTTTCTTATTGTTCCCCATTCCCCCACAGGCACTTAGCAGAAAGAGAAAGCTGAAATTTAAATTAGTTATCATTTCTCTGTTCATTCTCCAGTTTATCAAACTTTTGTTGATATTTTTTATTCTCCTTTTCTGTGCCATTTTTATCCCTTTACTGTCATTTTCTAAGGTTTCAGAAAGGAACAGAGTTAAATGTGCATGTTAAGTCTGCCACATGTAACCTAGAGTTGGCAGAAGTGAATCTTCTCAACTTCTCTCTCTCTTAATTACACAAACCCTATGCTCTAGCTTCACTTGTACATTCTTTCTTCCATTTTCTTGCTCATGCCATCTTTCTTCCTAGAATGTCTATTCTCATTTCAGACTATTGAGACCCTAAATGTTCTTCAGACCCAGCTTACATGCCTCATTCATGGAAACCTTTAAAAAAAAAAAAAAAATCTTTATCGATTTCAGAGAGAGGAAAGAAGAGGAGAGAGAGATAGAAACATCACTGATGAGAGAGTCATTGATCGGCTGCCTCCTGCATGCCCCCCCTACTGGGGATCCAGCCTGCAACCCAGGCATGTGCCCTGACTGGGAATCAAACTGGATCTCCTGGATTCTAGGTTGATGGTCAACTGCTCAGCCACACCCAGCCGGGCTAAAAATGTTTTAAAAAAATTTCTGTAGCTGGAAATGACCATTCCATTGACCAAGTTCCTGAAGTTTCGTACACTGAATTCTTGTGGTCTTGCCACTCTCATGACACAGCATATATTTATTGCCTTATGCTGTAATTGTTTATACACATACCACTTCCCTAGTTAGGTTTTAAGCTCTTAAAGGATAGTACATTATAAGACTGGCTTTGTAATTTTATTTTTGTTATTAACCACACATAACCTAGTCAACTAAATATTTCACAGAACCACATAATTTTAGAGCTGGAAAAGAATTTAGAGGGCTAGAATGCCAATTCATTTTATGAATGAATGAATGGATCCAGTGTGAGTAAATGATCCTGCAGTCATAAACTAAGGACAGAGCCAGAACTATAACCTCCTTGTCAAGTTCTCAAACTGCTAAATGTAGTGATAAAACCTCATACATGCTTAATTAAATATTCTGGTTAATCCAGGGTTAACCAAAGGGCACTTTATGTTTTATTCTTGTTGAAAATTTTTGTAAATATTTTTTTGGTCTTAGTAATTAGGTAATTTGGACATAGGTAATAATCATGGCTAGTTTCCTTCTTCCTTCCATAAATCAGGATCTTGAATATGCTGGGTTTTGTCAGAAAATGAGCTGGATAATAGTTTTCTTCTAAGGCATCAGGGACCCATGGATGAGAAAAAAATGTAGGCAACTGTGCTGAAAATGCCCTGATTTCAAGAACATTTTAAAAATTAGTGATATTATGTATTTGGGGTACAGACCCAATTTAATTAGGTCCTAGTTAAAGTTTTGCTATTTGATAATTCATCAAAGATTATTGCTCAGAGTATCTTTAAAGTAAATTATCTGTGTAAGAGATTCTTCCCTATTTCCCTGGGTTATCTAGCTCCTGGCAGTCATTTCCAGAATATTTGAGATTGCTCCATAGATTCATGTCTGAGGGGTTAGATGTAGCAACCCCTACATCTTATTGGGTTATTGGGAGAAAGTTGAACTACAACTATTGTCTGTTTAGGATTTGTTGCATATCAAGTGTGCTAGACACTATTAAAAAAAGCCAGATGCCATCCTTTTCCTCATCCCTTTGGGCACTTGAGGGTAGATGGACAGGTACTTAAGAGGCTGCCCCCCTTCCTCTGAGACTTGATTTTTCATTGGGGTTTTGCCTCACAATATGAGGCTGAGTGATGGCAGAGGGTCTGATGCTGGGACTGGCTTGCAGTCTCCACTGGAAAGAGCTGTTGCTAGACAAACAGTCTATGGTGGAATGAGCCATAACCAACTTCTAGGGTGGGTTGCGCTCTGCCTCATGCTCATCACTTTTGTTTTTATCCAAAATAGAAATTGTTGTCCCCAGATTTTAGAGTCAGGGTTTATTGTACTCATTGGTGTTTCTGCCTTAGCCTGTTTTTGCATTGCTACCTGGCTGTCGTTAGAGGGAATTCAGTATAGCTCTGAGCTCCTGCAGGAGCTGAGAGGAACTATCCCTGTATTCTCTTCCCTTAAAACTGTTACCCAGATTTCCTTTTATGACTGGGTAAGTCAGAGGCAGCTGGTAGGATGCATGGGGGAAGCATTACTCACCGGGTACACATAGTGGCCCCAACTACTGGCCTAGAGTCTGGGCTGAGCTGAGAATGAGTCAGCTTCGGGAATGGAAAGATTGCAGGGAACGGGGGTGGGGGGGGTAGGGGTTGTCTGCCAGTGACTGCTTCTTCCATGACTGCTCTTTTCTCTATAAGGATTCATCATAAAGCTGGGAATACTGGCAATCCAGTTGGCCAACCAACTTTGTGGTGATATAATGTTTCCTGTGAAAGGAATGAGCTGACTGGATTTAGCATTGTTGCCTGATATGTTATGGGTGTATATGGGCTTTGAGACAAGCTCGAGCTTGTATAATGAGAGTTCTATGCATGAGAGTTTCACTGGAATAAAAGCAATCACAGAATCTCTTTGTCTTGGCTATAAAACTTAGTCTTCTGTATCTATCTTTGTCCAGTAGGGGTCACTGGGGGGTTAAGCTCTAGACTAATCAGAGTCCTTGTCTTTGTGGCATATTTGTACATCTTTGTACATTTTTAAAAAAATATATCTTTATTGATTTCAGAGAGAGGAAGGGAGAGGGGGAGAGAGAGAGAGAAACATCAATGATGAGAGAACCATTGATCGGCTGCAACCTGGGCATGTGCCCTGACCGGGGATCGAACCCTGTTCGCCTGGATCCTAGGTTGACGCTCAACGGCTGAGCCACTCCTGGTGGGGCCATCTTTGTACATTTTTAAAATATTAGATCAGAAACAAAAGATATAAATTTATATTAAGAACTGACAAGTCTGTCTCTTCAAGTGGTGAGTTCTTTTCCTCTCCTTTTTAAAATTATTGTTTTCTCTTCACCTGAGGATATGTTTTTATTGATTTTTTTTTTTTTTTTTAGAGAGAGAGGAGGGGGGAAGAGAGAGAGCAGGAAGGAGGGAGGGGGAGTGAGAGAGAGAGAGAGAGACATCGATGTGAGAGAGAAAAACTGATCTCTTCCTTCCCATAGGCACCTCAACTGGGATCGAACCCGCAACCTAGGCATGTGCTTGATGGGGAATCAAACCTCAACCTGTTGGTGTACAGGATGACAATCTAATGAACTGAGCCTCTGGCCACAGATTTTCCTTTTTTTATTTAGGGCTAATGCCAGGATCTGGAAAACTTACCTCAGAGATCTAAAATTAGCACTTTGGGGGGGGGAAATGCTCTTTGTGTGCAAAGCTTCGTTTCCATGGCTAAATAGTTTAAGTTGGTCTTTCTCATCTATGCTTATCTTGGCCTGGATTCCTCTTCTGAGCCTCAAATGAAGCTACCTATTGGCATTCTCAAGCCTGCCAGGTTACCTCATTGTGAGCTCCTGATCCCTTTGTCAGCAGCCTGCCCATTCCAGCCCTATTGTATTCAAGGTGCTTAGGAAAACTAAAGTTGATCATTTGTTTTTTAGCCAGATTACATTAAAAGATGTGTTCTCACCAAGACCAGTTTTTGTTTTTATTTGGAAAAGCATTTAAAAATGCATGTAGGCAGGATAGAAGTAAGATGCTAACTTATTTTCACTGTGCATTCACTTAGAATGAGAGATATTTCTGGACAAAAATAACCTTGGCAAAATTTAGAAGCAGTCCCCATAGACAGGGCTTCTTTTCCTTGAATCTTCTCCATTTGTTTCAGGTAACTGACTACCAGACTTGACTAGAAAAGGTCTAATAGTTAGATCTTACTATTTTGTTGGGGGTAAATGGTCAGAATCCCAAAGAGAGGGATTATATTAAATAGTACTGTGGCTGTTCGGGTTAACTAAGTGTTCTTGCCCTTCTCTGTTTGAATGCCAGCAGAGTCTAATGTGACTTATTCATTCAGCTGGTCACTTAGAGCAGCTAAACCGCACACCCTTTATCTCCATTCATCTCCTTGCACTGGCTGCTGAAGAGGACTTGATGCTCTGCTAGGGCAGAAGTGCTCTGGCATAGTAACAATAATAATAACATAAATGCTCTAGTAGTTAATGACTAAGTGTGTGCCAAATAGTCCATGCCTTTTTTTCACTTAATCCTCACCATGACACTGAAGTGGTAATTTTATTGTCCCCCTTTTACAGATGATGAATTGAGGATTAAAGAGATTAAGTAATTGGTTCAAAGAGACACAGCTTCAAACCGTGAAGTCAGAATTTGAATTTACGTTTGACTAACAGATTATGTTAAATTTAGAGTCCCTGGCAGAGAGAGGCACTTGGATTTTAAGGGTCAGTTTTTTAAGTGCTACCCCAGAGCTTTTCCCACTTTATTTTCTACCTTTTCTCTTTTCCTTTCCTTTCCTTTTTCTTTCTCTTTTTCCAGAGTAAGTGCCTCAATTTCTGAGCTGGACAGAAAGGCCACCCAGAATTTAGATGTTGGGCAGCATCTGTATCTGGAGAGATTTCTAGAAGTGGAATTTCTTATCAATAAATTGACTTTTTCCCAGCTCCAAGGAAAGCTAAACTTATACTTGTGTTCTTAGAGTTACTTTTTCTCTTAAACTCCCAGGTAGATTTGGAAGTTCAGAGTTAAAAGTGGTTCACTTGGCTCCTTTGTTAGTATATGTTATCTGTTGGGCCTATCTAGAGGATCATATTGAGTCACTCCTGCCACAAGATGAATGGTTTTACAGACACTTGCTCTCTGGTGTATGTTTTCGTGGTCAAAATTTATACATTTCCAAGAAATTTATGTATTTTGGGAATCTTCTTTATTTACCCAATTTTGCTCTTTTTGGTATGTTCCCCTCTTATACTCCTGGCTCTCACAGTGCTCTTTAGACCCTCTTGTTCATTCACTAATTCATTAATTCATTTATATTTATCTACTCACTCATTACATAAATTGTTATTAGAGGAAAGGTTTACTTCTAACTGGGATAGAGGAAGTCTATCCCAGGGAAAATTCTGTGGAAGTATTGACTTTCAGTTGGTCCGTGGGAATGGGACTTTGACAATGGAGATGGTATGGAAATACATTCCAGGGCAAATGAGGGAAATATTGTAAATCTGGAAAGTTTTGGACTTAATTTGTTGGTAGCGGGCAATTAAACATTTTAGAATAAAATTACAAATGAACATTTATTGAGCATTTAAGATGTGCCAGTTACCATGCATGCTTCAGGGGGCAGTAATCTCACAGTGGATGAGAGCAAGACTGGCAGATTGGAGACTGGGATTAGGCAATTTCGATTAGGTAAATTATCAGTTTACCAAGGTTTTGTACAGTCTGAGTAGCATTCAGAGGTCTTTGTGGTCAGATGTGGTTTGCTGCTCCTCCAAATAATGATAATAGTAGCCAATAATTATTGGGCATATATTGTGTGCCAGGCACCATCTAAGCAGTTTAAATACATTAACTCATTTAATCCTCACTCCAACTGTACGAGACACGTACTATTATTATCATCATTTTGCGGATGAGGAAATTGAGGTTCTGTGAAGTTAAGTAATTTGCTGAAAGTTGCTATTGTGACATAGCAGAATCTGGATTTGAACCCAGGCAGTCCGGCTTCAGGTTGATCTTTTAATTACCATACTTCTATAATGCTCATGGCATATAGGTTACTGAGAAAGAAATTTGGGAGCTTTTTCTAACTTTATTGTATTCAATAACAGATATGTAGAATATTTTTTACAGGCATTCTGGGTCTTTGCATGTTTCTTATTGTCTCAATCCCACATTGCTAAACATTAGAGACAGGAGCCATTATATCTTCTAATTAGCTTCTGTGAAGTCCACATCCTTTGCCTAACTGTAGTTGTATGCCTGCTAGACTCATGGGAGGAGACAGATGACAAGAGCTCAGGGCCAGGCTTTGATGCCTGGATCCTGTCATTCCCAGAAGTCCAAGGTTTCCCATCCTGTCAGTCTTATGCTAGTCTCTCTACCAAAGTTTTATTCTCTCATATACATATACATACATATATATATATATATATATATATATATATATATGCTAAAAATTATATGTATAATTTTAAAAGTTTCTCTTTATAAACAGTTTTCTAGATTTCAGAACTTTTAGTTGTGATGGGTCTTAAATTTTTAGTCTGTATCTGCAGAAGTTATGCTTATGGATGTGCTATTTTGAGACTAAGTGTAGCTCCATGGCAGTTTTAGTAAAACGTACAGCCTCCCTTTTCACAGGGTTGCTTTCATCTTGGCCATAGACATTAAAGTGATTCTGGGGTATTGCCTTGTTTTGAGATTCCTTGTGGGTAATGGTTGTGGGTGACTGTCCTAAATTCTTGTGAGTGAAGTAATCTTAAAGAGAGGCAGGTCTAAAATCTTAACAAAGTTCAGAGTCTTGCTTCCATAAGGTTTCTTTGATGGTTTGGGGCCCTGCCCATTGGCTGTTAGTTAGGGATATCCTGGGGGGTGCTAAATAAGACTTTAAATGGCTCATTCTTTGTATAATAAATGATCTCTAAAAGGAAACTAGTCACTCCCTCCTGCCAGCCTCTAACCACTTCCTGTAAATGACAGCACACAGATCCATCTTAGTTTTGCTAAGTGAAAAATTTATTTTATTTTTACAAAGGCAGTTCCCCTCCTTTTCTTTCTCCCTCCAACGAACAAATACATATACACAAAGGCTGGAAACAAACATTTTACCTGTCATATGTAGAAAAATGGTATACCTAAGGTATAGCATGCCATCTTATGAAGACCTTATGAGGAATACATTACTTTGGGTATCTTTCATTGTATTTTCTAATAATAACAGATTCAGAATGTATTTTGATATTTGAGTGCTTTTGCTTTCTTTTTCTTAAAATTTCCTAGGTATTTCTGAATAACACAAGCATGCTAAATGATTTTTCTAATTAAGACAGTTTTACAGTGGTTTCTGGTAGCAGAATAAGGCAGAGTAATGACTTCCACTTTGGGAAATGAAAATATTGTGAAGATAGTTATAAGATTGCAAGAGACAGTTGTACAGTGGTGATAGAGACAGTACTGCCACTGTAATGTTTTTTGTTGAACTTGAGATTCTTTTCTTAGAGCTGGGTGGAGCTATGTACAGACTAAGTCTTGCAAAAAGAAAGTTTTCCAAACATAAATATCTAAAATTATTTAACTTCAAGTTAGTGTACTTATTTTGCCAGAAAACTTTAGCAAAGGGAGGCAGTGTGGTAAAATATATTGATTGACTTGAAATCAGACAGATAGAAGTTCAGATGTCTATTCATTGTCTGTCTTACTTTGTGACTTTGGACAAAATAACTTGAATTTCCTGAGCCTCGAGTTCTTTTTTTCTAAAATGGGGATATTTTGGGGGATATTATCAGGATTAAGTGAAGTAACAAATGTCAAAGTGCTTCTTAGTAGCTCCTCAATAAATGTTAGTATATTATAGTGTTAGTATAGTATATTGTAATAAATGACCTTCTAAGCATGTCCATCTTTTACCATCACAGCTTCAGAGCTTCTCCGCAGTAAGGGGTGTGTACTATCATAGTCTTGGTGTCCACTGTGTCTAGCATAATGCTCCATTTTAAAAAATCAAATGAATAAAGGAAACGCTCTGTTTCACAAGATAACGCTGCTCCAGAAGGAGCTACAGTTTCGTATCCATTGGATTGCACTGTCAGTTTTCCCTCTCGAGTGCTTGCTTGTTCCCTGCAGCAAACATTGTGCTGTATTTCACATGCTGAGAAAAATTCTCCTATGACCCTGCGTCCTCCTCTCTGCTCCGTTACAGCAGAATTCCTTGAAAAAGTTGTTTTTATTTGTTGTCACTGATTTCTCTCCTCCCATTCTTTTTTTTCTCCATTTAATTTTTAAAACTTTTAAATTGAGGTATAATTGACATAAAACATTATATTAATTTTAGGTGTATAACAATGATTCGATAATTATATACATTGTGAAATGATCACCACAATAAGTCTAATTAACATCTGTCACTTTACATAGTTACCTCCAATTTTTTTTCTTGTGACGAGCACTTTCAAATCTACTCTCTTGCAACTTTCACACATGCAATTTAGCATCATTAACTATAGTCACCAGGCTCTACTTTACATCCCCATGAATCCCATTCTCTCTTGAGTCACTCCAGTCAGGCCTTGCTCTGCCATGTCATCAAAACTGCCCTTCCTAAATTATCTGATAACTTCCACATTGCTAAATTCAGTGGTCAGTTCTTAATCTCATCATGACACTTTGACAGCTTTGATGGGGTTAATTACTACTTCTTAAAGCACTTCCTTCACCTGGCTTCTGGGGCAGTGTGCTCTTTTGGTTCTTCTAATCCATGGGTTTCTCTTTTTTTAGTCACTTTTGGTGGTTCTTCCTCCTCTCTGTCTAATGTTGGAGAGTTTCCAGGGCTTAGTCCTTGGACTTGATCTCTTCTCTCTCTCTGTTTACTCCCCAAGTGATCTCACTCAGTTTCCTAGCCTTAAAATTTCATCCTGGGTTTGTTTCTCCCCGAACTCTATAGATTTATATATTCAATTGCATATTCAAAGTTCCACTAGAATGTCTACTAGGCATTTTAAACCTAATGCATCCAAATCGGAATTTCTATCAATGCCCCCCCTGAAAACCCCCCAGCCACAACCACAGTGAACCCCAAGCCCTCTGCTTCTCTGGAGTCTTTCCTATCTTAGGAAATAGCAGTTCTCTCCTTTCTGTTTCTCAGGCCAAAAACCTTGGAGCTGTTCTTGACTATTCTTTCCCTCTTTAGCCCACATCCAGTCTATCAGCAAATCCTAATAACTCTTTTTTATCTAGATTATGACCACATCTCATAATCTCTACCACCACACCTTGGTTCCAGCTATCATAATTTCTCAGCTACCAGTTTTCACTTGGATTATTGTAATGGTTTAATAACTAGTTTCCCTGCGCCTGCTCCTGCCTCTCAGTAGTCTATTCTCAATATAGCAGTAAGAGTGATCCTTTTAAAACCCAAATCAAGTCAAGTCACTCTCTCACTCTAAACCTGGGGTGGGGAAAGTCCGGCCAGTGGGCTGTATATATGTCCAAGAAATCATTTGGTCTGGCCCTGCCAAGGCAGCCGCAGGCGGAACTCAAAATTCAGTAAATCTAGGAGCTTTTTTCATAGCTATTTTAAAATATATATATATCTTTATTGATTTCCAAGAGAAGAAGGGAAAGGGAGAGAGAGATAGAAACCTCAATGATGAGAGAGTTATCATTGATAGGCTGCCTCCTACACGCTCCTGACTGGGGATCGAGCCTGCAACCTGGGCTTGTGCCTTGACTGGGAATTGAACCGCTATCTTCTGGATCCTAGGTCGCTGCTCAACTGCTGAACCAAGCCCGGCCGGGCCATAGCTAATTTTTAAGTTGATAATTTTGTATGGCCCCAAAGTGATGTTATAAATATCCAAATGGCCCTTGGCAGAAAAAGGTTCCCCACCCCTGCTCTAAACCCTCCAAAGGTTTCCCATTTAAGAGCCAGTGTTTACAAATGGCTTATACAGCCTTAGGTGATCTGGCCTCATCTCACATTCTTCCCTTCTTTCTTGTAGCTCCAGCCATTCTAGTTTCCTAGATGTTCCCTGAACACACCAAACCTTCTTCTTCATTAGAGAACAGCTTTGCACTTGTTCTTTTCTTTAACTCGTACTTTCTCTAGCCATATGCCTTGTTTACTCATATTCTGTAGGTCTCTGCTCAAGTGTCAACTTATTAGAGAAGACTTCCCTTAACTTCATATACATAAAACTGTAAACTCTCCCCCTCTGATCCTCCTTCCTTCTCTTTGTCTCCTTTAGTGTTCTCCACAGCATTTATGTGACAAACTGTATATTTGCTTGTGTTTATTTTATGTCATACTTTATTCTGCTATTAGTACATAAGCCCTGTAGAGCTTTGCTTTGTTCACTATGTCCCCAGTACCTATAACAGGGCCTTGCACATAGTACACAGTAAATATTTGATGAATGCAATGGAGGTTAGAACAAAATTGTAGATGATCTTGATGCCAGAATAAAACATTCATATTTATTAGTTCTTCCATCAAGGGCCCTTTATTATCTTTCTGGTTAGCAGATTGTTCAAATCTAAAATACTTCCCTTTTATTTTTTTAAAAGGTAACTTTACAGATATTAAAGCAATTTGCATTTTTTTGAAGTTTATTTGTGAGAACAGAGCATATTTATATACCATAGTGCAAAAGGCACCATGGAAATAAATAACTAGTTTGGTAGAAAGATGAGGCTGTAACTCTTCCCTGAGTGAAGGGTGCTGGGCATCACAGAAGACGTTAGATGTACTTTCTCTGCTGTTGGGTCGTTGGGTCTTCCCTGTTATGTTGTGTGTCCATACTTCATTTTTTAAAGTATCTCTTCAGAGAAAAGTAGATGAGGAGAGGGACAGTGGCACCAAGGAGAGGGACAGTGGCACCGCCAGATCTTTGCCTATTAACTTAGGTTGTGCAGACTTCTTAGGTTCTTTTCAGCCTTTAAGTGTGCTTGTTAGGTTTATTGAAGTATAATTAATGTACAATAAAATTTGCCCTTCTGGGTATACAATTCAGTGAGTTTTGACAAATGTTTGCAGTGGTGGAGCCATCATCACAATCAATAGCATAAAGTTCTCTGTCTTCCTTTGTAGTCAGTTCTGTTCCCTCACCTCCAGCCCTTGGCAACCACTTAACCGATAAATCTGTCCCTATAGTTTTACTTTTCTAGGATGTCATATAAATGGAATCATACAGTATGTAGCCTTTTGTGTTTGGCTTCTTTCATATAGCTAAATGCTTTTGAGATTCATCCATGCTGTGTATATATCAGTAGTTTGTTCCTTTTTATTGCTGAGTTGTATTCTGTTGTATGGATGCACCACAATTTTATAAGTTCGACAGTTGATGGACATTTGGATTGTTTCCAGTTTTTAGTTATTTTTTGGAAAGCTGCTATAAACATTCACATACAAGTCTTTGTGTGGACACGTCTTCATTTTTGGGGGGCGATAAATACCTAGGAGTGATATTGTTTGGTCCTCTGGTATATGTATGCCTAACTTTATCAGAAACTGCCAAACTAGAGTAGTTTTGCCAATTTTACACCACCACCAGCAATGTGTGAGAGTTCCAGCTGCCTTACATCCTTGGCAAGACCTGATGTTGTCATTCTTTGTCATTTTAGTAGGTGTGCAGTGGTGAAGTGTTTTCAGTTCCTGCTACAATGTCCATACCAAGTTTTCATTTGTAAGCAGGCCCCAGTTTTGTGGAAGGCATTGTTTTCTGCTGTCACTGAGTGTCCTGATACTCCCCTTTGACAGCTAGTAGAAGTTAGGTGGAATTTTGTTCTCTGTGCTCATCTGTATCATGCCTTGATGTCAGGTCTGTTTCATGGAGCTTGTTCTGTATGCGATCCTCCCTGCAGTGATGTTCAGGTCCCTACCTCCTCCTCCTGGGCTGAGGGGGCGGAAGGGCTGTCCTCTGACTGTGCCAGGGTACTTGGGGACGCTTATATATCCTTGTGTACTTTGCCTTCTCCCTGAAAGTGCTTCCCTAGGGCTTCTGTGACTTTTTCTTTTAGCTTCATCTTGAAGTCTGGCATTCCATCGAGGCTAGGAGTGGAAAGTTGAGGGTGACGTCCTCTGACACCCTCCCTTCTTGTAGAAGACTCTGAAGTCTGTTTGTTTAAGCTGAACAGAGGATGCCAGAGATAGAGTTTGAGTCAGCTCAACACTAGCTTAGGCTCTCCTTTTCACTCCCCGGTTCCTCCTTCCCTTCCCCTCCCCCTCTGGCCAGTTGTTTCCTGGACTTTGTCTGAGATACACTGTACAGCTTTAGTCCCTGTCTACTACTGCCTGCTGAAAAAGTAAGAGGCGGGATGGAGGAGAAGCTGCCAGGAAGCGCCTGACAACACTGAGCCGCCGGCTCCTGCCTCTGTGCTGATAGTACAGACAGCAGTCACTCGGTGGAAGGCGTTCAGAGGCCTGCACTGAGCTGTGGGCTGTGGCTAACTCAGTGGAGGAGAAAGGACGCGTCAGGAAATGCCTCTTTTAGATTCATCTTACTTGCCATCAACCATCTTTATTTTGACCCATGTTCTTGGGATTGCTGGTGTTCTATACTGGAAGAGATGTGCCAGAGGCAGAGCAGGTAACTGGTACTGACTATTCTTTAAATCTACTGTGGGGGTTTTCAGGGTTGGGTAAATGACGGAGGTCTTCCCAGTTTCTTTTCTTAAAGGGCCAGTACTCCTCTCAACTGGGGTGCTGTCAGACCTGAGTGTGTGTAGAACTACTGAGAAAACTTGTTCCAGGGAAGCCCAGGGACCATTTTGGGACCCACTCTCTTTCCTGTTCTATGAGACTGCCTGCTCGGGGTGCTGGTTTCGGTGAGGTGATGTCTGGGCTCGAAGCTGAGGGAAGTGGCACTATGCTGACTTGTGTCCTTCCTCAGAGAATCAACCCCTTCCTTTCCTTACTTTCTCAGTCTCAAAGTGGTTTTTGTGTCTTTCTTTTTAACCTAAAACATCCAGTAACTCTGTCACCCTCTTACAGGTTTAGATGTGGGAAAACTTATAGGATTAGAGAAGTTTCTGGATTTGGTGTGTTTTTGGGTGAGAAAAGACAGAGGAGGAAAGGTCATTGAGAAAATTAGGTGAGTGGTGCCCTTGCTGAGGGGCATCTTGGAAGACTGGCATGCCTCTTTTCTCTTCTGTAAGAGTGAACCTGCTTCTTTCCCCTCAGGCAGCTATACAGTTAACTCTATGTGTATCCAAGTCATCTTGTTCAATGCAAGGAAGTTAACTGTTCTTTTCCCCAGGGATTGGGCTCTGCTATTAAAAATAATTTTTTAAAATTGGTAAAAGACCCCTCTTTTCATCCCATTTTGTTATTCTTTACATTATATTCCTTTAACTTCTAACCGCCCAATGCCAGGATGTCCCGTGTTTAGCTGATTCTAAGTCTCCACATTTGAAGGTTAATAAAGACTAACTTTTCCTGGAGTACAGTCCTTGGATCTTCAGTACTGTCATTGTGAGCTGCTCATACCTTCAAGCCAAGTATTGAGATACTTGTTGCTTTGTCTCTTACAAGTTAAGGTGGAGATTTGATGACATTACTTCGCTTTCTATTAAAAGTTCATGAATGCTTGACAGAATTAGAATTAGATTCAGTCATTCCCCAGTGTCCTTTCCAGTAAGTCCCAAAAAAGCTTTTGACTAAATAGTCAGATCCCAGTGTGTGTCTGTATCAGCAAAAACAGGAGGACATTTAGAAATATGTTTGCTTGTGTGGTGGTGTGTTTAAAAAGGTACCCCAAAGTGGCTTTCTTAAAATGTAAGCCTGTATTTGGGGTTAGAAAGAAAAGAGTATAGGCAGGCATGGGTTATCCAGCCCTATATACTATTTCATATGTAATGAGGAAAGAAATACTCAGGTGGAAGCTGCTGCTTTTCTTTCCCTGTGCATTATGGTAATGACATTTCTAAACCACTAATCGCTAATATTGATTAATATTTGAAAACTTTATCTTCAGTATAGAATTTTCTGTGGAGCTTAGGAGTCATAGTCTTATCTTTCTTTAAGTGCTTTATTTTTATGTTTTAGAAATACTAATTTCATAAATAGCCATACATACTTTGAAATAAAAAGAAAAATACTTTGGAAAAGTTTGTTTGTTTGTTTTTAAATATGTCTTTATTGATTTCAGAGAGAGGAAGGGAGAGGGAGAGAGAGATAGAAACATCAATGATGAGTCGTCATTTATTGGCTGCCTCCTGCACACCCTCGACTGGGGATTGAGCCCGCAACCTGGGCATGTTTCCTGACCAGGAATCAAAACCGCGATCTCCTGGATCCTAGGTTGATGCTCAGCTGCTGAGCCACACCCGGCTGGGCTGTAAAAGTTTTTTATTTCTACAAAACAACCTTAATTCTAGCACCTAACAGTTATATTGGGAATGTGCTGTGCTCAGTTTATTTGTGAAATTAGAGCTGTGGTATTTCAGTTGAAGACTATGGATACTAAAGCTTCCACAGAAGTACTTAAGAGGTTCTGCACCCATTTTATTATCATTTCAGTTTTAAGGTGTAATTTATTTTATACTGTATTTAAAATAACATCTACACTCTAATGTACTACCTTCTGACTGGACCTCACCAGAATAAAGTTTCTGACTGGACCTCACCAGAATAAAGTTTCTCCATCATTTCTATGTATATATTTATACTGCTTATCAAATGTGCACTTGATTTAAAAGGGGAAGTGTCTCTTCTGATCTGTTTGGTTTTTTTAAAAACTGGAAGTGTGTATACTAATTGCAGAACGTACTGCTGAACATAGGTCCTGTGCCTACTAAATTCTAGGCAAGGCTCAGTTGTATGTGCTCAACTGCTCCTTCTATAATAGTGAGTGGGCAACACATATCTAAGTGATAACATTGTAATATTGGCTTAGTGTGTACTAAAATGTTTTGTGTTTGTTGTCCCACTTTTTGACTCACATTTACATATTATATAAGAATGTACATAGCTTTTAGATATTGAAGGTACTTAACTTTGAAACAGATACCTCTGCTGTGCTTTCAGGTTTGTGTATCAATTTATTTGAATAATATTCTGAGATTACCAGGCAAACTGTAAAACTGTGACTGTTTCTATTTGTATAAATCAATTAAAAAAACAGTTCTCTGCAATAAAACACAATGTAGAATTAAATTGGATGCTGAGATTGATGTAACTATAATTAATTAATCTCTAATTTCAATCAAAATTACCTGATGTTATTTCACTTTAACATAAGTAACATAAATTTGAACCTTTAAAATTGATGTATGCTATCAAATGCCGCAGTTATGTGTTCTATATGTTGAGTTCCATATAAGATTTGTTAGACTAAGTGTCCTCTTGTCAGAGTTGAAAACCACTATGTGGATAGTTTCTGAGGTTCCTTTCAGCAATTCTAGGATACTATGTTGTAGTAAATCTTCACTGTTTGTATAGATTTCTTGTTTCTTTCACCCTTAAAGCTGGTAACATCTGCTATTTTGCTCTTAGAGTTGGAACAGACCTTACTTATTAACTAGTCTGACCTCTTACTTAGTTCTACCCTTGTCAGAAGTCATTCTTGCCCTAGCCGGTGTGGCTCAGTTTGTTGGAACGTCATCCCACACGTCAGAAGGTGACAGGTTCGATTGCTGGTCAGGGTACATAAGCAGGTTTCCAGTTCCATCCCAGTCGGGGTGCATATGGGAGGCAACGGATGGATGTTTCTCTCTCACATCAATGTTTCTTTCTCTCTCTCTCTTTCCCTTTCTCTTTCAAATCAACAGAAACATATACTCAGGTGAGGATTAAAAAAAAAGTTATTAAAAAAAACAGAAGTCATTCTTCCTTTGCTCAAAGGTATCTGAGTGTTGAACATACATCCTGTGGACATGCATTGTGTTGGTAACTGAGGAGTTCTTTTTTAAGTTGAAACTTGCCTCTGTAACTTATGTCCATTAGTGCACATTTGGCCTAGCGAAGATCAAGTCTGTGCTCTCTTCTAGGTGTCATGCTTGCTTATATTTGAAGGCTGTCTTCTCCAGCCTAGAGACTTACCTTTTCATTACTATATATGGTTTTCTAACTCCTTGTTTTTTTACTATTCCCTTTGGACAGTTAAATTATTTTTGCTTTGAAAATGTGGTGGCCATGTGTGCGCTTTTGTGTGTGTGTAGACTGATAAAGGGAGTGCAGCAGAAACATGGAGAAGGAATCACTGATGACTATTTCTTAGCTTTCCTTAACTTTTTTTCCTTCTTCTAGGTGTTATGGGGCCATTGGTGAGATCTGGTTATAAAAGTACATGGCTTTTACAACCGTGTTCCTAAGTCACTATCTCTTCAGCAGATGTAAGCAAGATACAGGAAAACATAGATGGCTTGTACGGAAGCCATACAATACTTATAAGACAGATCTTAGCACTCAATTAGTATTTAGAATTTTAAACAGTTTTCAATACTGTTTCAGTACTGTTTCAGCCCTGTCCACACTAGCATTCACGTACATTGTCTCATTCCACAATCTTCTTCCTGTTTCAGTTTACGTCTTCATTTTTCTTCTTTTTTTTTTCTGTCTAGGATTGTTGAAATAATCTTTCTCCCATCTCCCCCCCCCCCCCCCAACCACCCCTAATCTGTCTTCTATCTGTAGCCAGAGTGGTCTTTCTGAAGTACAGAGCTGTCTGTGTCACTCTCCTGCTTAAAAATTCATCAGTGCTGCTTCTCTGCTTTTAGAAGAAAGTTCGGAATCTACAGCATGACATAATAGGGTTTTCATGATCTGCCCCCTGCCTATTTCTCTAGTTTCATTTCCTGTCTTGGCCTTACAAGCACCTAAGTCCAGCATCATTTAAAACTTGTAGATCTCTACCTGAAATACATATATCCTCTTTTCAACTGGACTACTTGATGCTTGTCCTTCAAGGTAACTAGTTACCACCACTGGAAACCGTTCCTTGACTGAAATAAGATTTCTTCTGTGTTCCAGTAGCCCTCTGTTAGTACTTCTTCAAACCTGTATTGTCATCTCGCTTAGCTTGTCTCTCTCTCCCCATTAATTAGATTCTATTAGACTGTAAAATCCTTAAGGACAGGGACTCTTATTTGTCTCAGTTTCTCAAGTGTCTGAGACAAAATAGGGTTAGAAAATGTTACTTGAACTAATAAAGGAATGAAGGTAGCATTAGATATACACTGTAGCAATTTAACTGTGTCCTGTTCATTTGTGTATTTATAGGGCCTGGCTTAGCTTGATGTGTTGTGTAAGGTAGGTGCTTATTATAGGTTAAATGAAGGATATAGAGTTGCCCTGTGTTTCGTTTATTAATATCTCACATTATGATAGTGTAAACGGGAAAGGAACTTTATATGGTTACTTGAGAAGAACATTTCTGATTTTGTGAGTTTGCGAAAGGACATGTTTTTTCCTCTCTGGGGTCTTGTTTTCTTTTTCTGATTACTATCAGATAAAGGGTTGGACAATCCAGTCTCTTAAGGTTTTTTCCATTTTCAACATCCCACTAGGAGGACTAGTTATAATCCCTGGATCTGGACCATCACCTTTTTTTTTTTAAAGCAGTTCCATCACACTGTTGAGTCATCTTAAACTTAAGATCAATTATAAAATTTCCAGTATGTATGAGAATTGTTGTTGTCTGTCTTCCACAGACTGCTGTGCCTTTGGTTTTCTTGAACTTTGTCATGAGACTTACAAGTATCATAGTTAAATTTTGTATTGTGAGATTTGGTGCAGCTTTTTGAGATTGCTTTGAACTTTGATTTCTCCATTTATAACATTAACTGTGCATCTTCCATTTGTATGATCTCAAAATTTGTTAAGCATATAATAGGCATTCAATAAATATTTAAATAGGTGGTCATATATCAAATATATCTTTGCTCCAATAACTAAAGCATTAGGTGTTTTAATGAGGATGGAATCTTCACCTTTTTCTTTCCCTGGCTATTTTTATTTTCTAGATTTGTGCCGTGTGGTAGAAAGACCACTGAACTTGGAGTCAGAAGATCTGGGTTCTAAGTCCTGGCTCTTCTGCTTATTACTGAGTGATATTAGACAGGCCACTTAGTTCCTTTGGACTTCAAATTTCCAACCTGTATGAGAAGAGTAAAGGTCTCTAATTTTCTATGATTCTGGCAGTGTGATCATCTGGTTCATGCTTGGATGTGGTATGAAATTGTGGCTGAGAGCAGGTTGAGAGTCTGGGGTCATACTGTCTGTGTGTTCATACTTGCTGGCTGAGTAACATTAGTCTGCTGGGTTCTCTGTTTTCTTATCTGTAAAATGAGGTTAATAGTACTGCATGGTTGTTTTGAGTTCTTAGAACACATACTGCACATGACAGTAAGGACTATATAATTTTTTGCTATCATTATTTTTTTTTTTAACTAAAGACATCAATGAAGACAGTACTTCTTGTGGGTTGCTGGGACAAAATATAAATGCCTGTCTTTACCATTGGTAACTAAGAAATATAATAGAAGCCAATGTGGGACTATATAAAAAAATTAGTGATGTATTATGAATCATTGTATTATATATTAGGAGAGACTTCTGCATCAGCTTTAATATCCTTAAATAGTGGATGATTTTGGCATTTTAGGAAATAAATATATAACTTTAATTTTCTATGCTATTGTAAGAAAGTCAGTAGCTATAAATTCTCAGGTAACTTTTGGTCACATGTAGAAATACTGGTTTAAACTTCTTCCTTCCACTCAACATTTTAAAGATCTACAAGTAGCAGCCAGACTCACTTTTTCCTGCCTCTAACATCCCTGGACATCTAGTACACTACGAAATTACTAAAAGTTGGCAAAAGCAAAGGGGAATGGCTTGGTTAATCATTATACAGGTTGGTCTCCTCTGGATAATTAAGAGCTGACTCTTAATTAAAGTTCTCTCTCTGCAGTCAGCAGCAGCTTCCCCTTTGAGACTCAGGACCTCCTGGGAACCTGAAGGGAAAGCCTTATCTCCTGGCAGCTAGACTGACCTTGTCCCCAACACTGTTCTCTACTTTCTTCAGTCTGCGGTCCCTTCAGGGAAATAGTTCTGCTTGGATGCCAGGGAAGTGAGAAGGCAGGCTTTGGTTCACTTTCCTCAAACCTTACCCAGTAATGATTGTTTTGATTTTTGAAGACTGTGAAATTACTATTTCTAGAAGTTGCCCCACATGTTCATTGACCATAGTCAAGTGTTTTTATTTCTTAACCTTGCCAAGAATATCCCACCTTCTTACATAGATAGTCTGTTTAGTTGTTCTGGTTTAGGTCCCTCTCAGAAACAGCAGGCTACAATGGGAGGCATAGCTTTGGAACTGGATAGAGGATATGAACTTTTCGTTGTTATTTAACCTTTTTAAGTCTTAGTATTTTCATCTCTAAAATAGAAATGGTAATATCTTTCTTAGAGAATTGTTGTTGGGATTAAATGGAATGATATTTAAAGTTTTTAGCACATTACCTGCGAACTCACAGTTATAGTAGATGCTCAATTAATTTTAGGTTAGGTTATTGAGTGCCTTCTAAGTGTGTTAGAGACTGGGATATAAAGACAAAAGACAGTCCCTGCATGAGAGGAATTTAAATCTGATAAAGAAAAAGGGTTACTAAATATGAATCAGGATATTTATTCTTTCCTATTCTCTCTTCCCTATTTCTTATGCATTTCTTTTCCTAGGATAAGATAAATTCTAGGAGTACCCTTCCTCTCCAGGGCTGACTAAGGAGAGTCTGTTAAGAGGAACAAACTGAGTAGAGTTGTCACAGGTTATCAGAGTGACTGGGAGCTTAGTCAAGGAGGGATAAAGTCAGTTGTGAGTCCCGTTATTAGTAAGTAGTAACAGGATTATTAGCAGTTTGTAGGCGGGAGGGATGCCCAGTAGGGAGTGAAAAAAGCTGTCAGGGGACTAAGGCTTGTCACAGGGCTTGTTTAAACAGAATGGCCTACTAGGCAAAGCTCCTGTTTGCTTTTTTCCCTTTCAGTCTTTCAGGCTGATCTCTGGAAACTTGCTTTCCTGGGTACTGCCTCTCCCTCCCTGCCTTCAGGAACAGGATTGGAAGTAGCAATAGCCTGAAGTCATTCTATTTAGGGAGCTGGAGCAGAGGGCCAGTGATTAGGCCCTTATCTGTAGTGAGGCCTTTCTGAGTGGTGTGGGGCCTGGATTGGGGTGTCTGTCCTGACATGGACAGAGGCTCAGCTTTTCTGTCCCCTGGTTGGGTCAGAATTGTGAAGAAGCGATAGATGGGCCGGGCCATCTGAATGAAAAAGGCCTCATTGTGTTTCTTCAGCATTCCAGTGTCTGGCACAATTAGCCAAGGCTCAGAAAACAAGTTGGACAAACAAGCAAGCAGCCTCCAGTGATGGATAAAGGGATTTCTGGCACAGCTGAGTTAAGTGCGCTGATTGCAAAGGCAAAGTGGGAGGGGCTGGGAAGAGGAAGGGACTTTGGGATGATATTCCTGTTGGATGAGGGGAAAGAATGGAGCAACATGCAAACAGTATTTTTGAAGTTGATGAAATCTGCTATGCTAATCTACCTGAGAGGATGGCTGGGGCTGGGCTACTCTGTAAAGTAGGTGGAATCACTGGGGAGAGATGGTGACTCTTCCCTTTGAGCAGCTGTAAATGTGGGGGAATGAAGCTGCCTTTGGACTGTAGGAAGTTGTTGGCGACAGAGAGTGTATGGGCTCGCTCCCACTGTGGGACCTGCTCATTTGGTTAACACTTTATATGCACTTCTGCCTGAGAAGAGGCAAGCCTGAGAAACGGTTGTTGGGCAATGGATGTGCCGTTTCTGACTTGGCAATAAGCCATTTTACCTCACCAGCTCGCCTGCTATTGTCTAAGTTTCACCAGGTCACAAGCTCCTGCTCTGAACACGGAGGGTAACTCAAAGACCACCTCCTACCTGCTTACTCACCTAATAGCTTGGCTGTACTTCTACACGTGAAGCTCCCACCTCTGCTGTTTTGAATAGGATGCTATTTGCCTGAAGACCTGGACCCTGTTTTTGGAAGTGCCCTAGGGAGGAGCTTCCTCTTTGACCTCAAGGCGGGGAGGAGGTCAGTAGGAAGTGGTGGGTGGAGCTACTCCTCTGTACTTCTGCTGTCTTTCTAGTTCATAGAACAGCCCTTCGGCTGCCTGTCTCTGTTCTCCTCGAAGCCATTTTTGAGGAGCTGAAGAGGGTGCAGAGGCCACTAGTTGGAGGTTCTTTGGGACACCCTCCTTTTAGGTGGGGTCAGCAGACACAGGGGTGCCATGTGGCCTAGTTACCAAGATGAGCACGAGTTCAACGCCCACCTGGTTTGTCGCATGTGCTGTATGGGTTAGTATGTGAAGTTTTTTTCTTTGCCTGGGCCTGAGAATCTCAAATAGCCCTTGCTCTCATTGACTCATAGTATTGCATGGGCTTTGAAGCCTTGCAGGTGTTACAACCTTTGGGCTTGTTAAAATGTGCAGTGGAATAGACCGGGGTGCCCTACTTCCTGGGGACTTCTTAAGCTTGTGACTGGCAGTTAAGAGCCTAAGCTTTGGGTGTGGGACTCTTTTTATAGAGCCTGAATTCATGCTAATGCTTCTGCCTGTATAAGGAAACCACTTTTAAGTTTAAGTTGCATAGTTCTGAAAGTCCAGGGTGTATTTTTAGCAGAAGTTGGTTGGTTACGGAGTCTACCTCTGAGCAGACTTGAGGGGGTACGGGAAGGGAGGAGTCACGGCCTAGGTTTTCTTTTTGGAGCCGATTGCTAATTCTCTTACACTTACTCTCTTCTGCCAGCTGTGAGGAGGGAAAGAAGGCTTGAAGGTGGTCTGGGGATGAGACCTAGAGAAGAGTTAGAGGCTTGGAGAAGAGTCTTGTTTGCCGTGGCTTAGATCTCTTGTGATAAAGGAGAAGAGTTAATTTAAATATGTTCTGTGACCTTGAGCAAGTGGCCTAAACTTTTTGGTTATAAGTTTCCTTGGCTTCTGACTCTAGGGTGTACTGACTGTTGTTGAAATGAAACATCAAGCCATCAATTCTGGGTAAAATAAAAAGATAAGCAAAATGTAGTGTGCCTTTCATAAAGCTAAACTTAAAGAACTGTTCTTTATTTTGAAATTGTCTTCCTACTTTTTTGATGTTAAAATGCCCTTATTTTATGAAAGAATTGTTGTTAGGTTTTCTCATTTATCTTGAAACATTTACTGGTTTGTGAAATCAAAGTTTGAGAGCTACTGGAATGATAATCTAATATCTTTTGATTTTATACTCTGGTTCTCTAATGCAGAACAAAATTGTGATCCAAATAGGCAGATTTTCACTAAAATTGAAATTGCTGGGACCTCAGAAGAAATCTCAGAAGGAGAGTAGCAGAGCTAAGGTCCTGATCCTGTCTCCTCTGACTGTTAGGTTAGTGCTGCCAAGTATTTAAGTGCTTCTTGAGAAACAAAGCTGGTACTATAATAATTTTGGGGGCTCAAGGAAGGAAAACTTTATTCAGTTATTGCCATGTGGTCTAGCCCCCCCCCCCCCCCCCCCCAGCATTGAGATTTCCTCCCAGAGATCTAGAGGGAAAAAATCTGCATCTGAAAGTGCTTGGAGATAAAAGGGCCCCTTTTCTGTAACCGACAGGAAAGTGTAAGGAAGTCTAGAATCTTTATGGAAAGGTTCTGGGCAGAAACGTATCCACAGGTCACCCTACCTCATTTAATCTCCTGGTGGTACCTAATAGTTGATAAAATGGACTTTGGCTTCAGTCATCTGCATGGGGCCCCTGCTTTACCTAACAGCTATATGAACTGGAAAAATTGCTCAACCTTTCTTTGCCTTGGTTTCCTCACTTGTTGAAGGTTAAAATAGACCCTAACTCATAGAATCTTTATGAGGGATATACGATATTAAAACAGCCCAGTGCAAGCTGATGTTTATGATTGGCTGACAGACTGGTGTTTGGGAACCACTGACATAGTGCAAACTGTTCATTTTATACTTGAATCTCAAACTCAAAGAGGGGAGATGATTGTCCTAAAAGGTAAGACCCGGAGACCAGGAAACCCAAACTATAGGCTTGATTCTGCCTCTGTGTGACCTTATCTAGGTTCTTAAATCTCTCTTGACTTCATCTTTTTTTTTTTTTTTTTTAATATATCTTTTATTGATTTCAGAGAGAGGAAGGGGGAGAGAGAGATAGAAACATCAATGACAAGTCATTGATTGACTGCCTCCTGCATGCCCCCTACTGGGGATCGAGCCCTCAACCCGGGCATGTGCCCTGACCAAGAATCGAACCTCCATCTCCTGGATCTCAGGTGGATGCTCAACTGCTGAGCCACGCCCGGCTGGGAGACTTATTTCTTTATCTTTAACATGATTTTTTGAGGATTCTTAAACTTCTCTATCTCTTTGTATCTGTGAAGTATTTAGTCTTCCTGAATGTGGTACTCCAATAAATACATACTCTAGAAACTATTTGGCTTTTCTCCTTCTTCCCTTTCCTTATATACCTCCCCCTCCATCTCTGTGGCTCTTTTCTTTTGCTACCATGCATACTCCTGGCTTATTTGTTTATTTATTTATTTATTTTTAAAAATATATCTTTATTGATTTCAGAGAGAGGAAGGGAGAGGGAGAGAGAGAGTTGAAACATTAATGATGAGAGAGTCGTCATTGATCGGCTGCGAGCGTGCAACCCGGGCATGTGCCCTGACTGGGAATCGAACCGCGATCTGGATCCTAGGTCGAAGCTCAACCGCTGAGCTACGCCCGGCCGGGCTCCTGGCTTATTTCTTAGTATCTAACTTCTGTCCTGTACTCTCTGATTCCCAATAGTACTAAGAATTATCATTAATAAAGTTCAGGTTTTCGTAAGAAGTAACATAAAACTTCAATTTTACATTGAAGTTTCTTGGGTTATCACTTCCTCAAATTCCCAAGTCTCAGTTCTCATTGAGACATCCTAAGTCTTCACCAACCCTTGGTGATAGATGCCTTTTATGAGTCCCTGTTGCAGTTATAGCTTGCACCTCTCCTCTTTCCTTCATTATATAGGACTGCACTGTGTTGCCTTCTAATAATTTCATGGTGGCAGTAGAATGTTGTGGTTAAAAGTCCATGACAGAGATTTGAAGCTCCACTCTGCCACTTATCAAGTGGGCAAATTATGAAGAAGCCTTTCTGAGCTTTGAACTATAAAACGAAGATAAATAACGTGTACTTGATAGAATTGTGAGGATTAAGTCAAACACTAGATGAGACGGTCCTAGCCTAGTGCCTTACACAGAGGAAACACGATAGGTCAGTCTTATTTCCTAAATTTGACGTATACTTTTGAGGATAGGAATAATTAATTCATAATGATGGTGCCATTATACATTATCTGTGAGGCATTTTAATTGTTTGATATCCAGTTCATCCCATTTTCTTTGGGCTTACATTAAATGGTGTGAAGCTCCTGGGTCCACATGTGGCAAGAACTTAGGAAAGCCGTAATTGTAGAAGGGATATCCAAATGGAAATCCCTGCTCCCTGCTGAATAGCAGTCTTAATTATTATTTGAGAATACTTCTTAGTCTGACTTTGAAAATACCCTCTTAAAGTGTCCCTGTAGATATAACCTTGGCAGATAGTGGCCTCTCAGTCTATTTGTTAAATGAATGAGTATTCTTTGAGTGCTTACTCTTGTCCTAAATGTTGGATATTTAATGAAATTTAAAACATGGTTCTTGACTCCAGATGCTAAAAGTTCAGATAGATAAACTGAATTTAGATAGATAAATCCCTATGGGGTTTACATGGAGATATCTAACAATAGTTTTATGTGCTGGGTGCCAAGTAACTTGAATAAACACAGGCATCTGTAGACATCCAGAGGTTTGGGCATAGCTAGAAAGGTGTAAAGGGAGAAGTGGGACTTCAGCGGACCTGGTAAGGAGGCTCCAAATTAGATAAGACAAGAAGAAGAGGACAGATCTATATTCCAGTAGGGGGGAAAAGGGTGAACAAAGGCAAGAATGTGAAAGTTAAGTCTGGAAACAATGAGATCAGAATGGTTGAAGTTGACTAAAGATAAAGTTGTAAGAGTAGATAGATAGTAAATTTTCTCAGGTCAGAGTTCACATCTTCTCCAACCACCAACAGATTTCCTTAGTCCATTATCCCCATGGGAAGGCTTAGTAGGTGAACAGAGTAACTGTGCATAGTAAAATTATAAAGACTCAATTGTGCTAGTCATATCTTTAGGTCTAAAAGAAATAAGGCAGTGGACTAAAGAAATCACATGAATTCCACCTCTTCTTTAAAGTATTGATTAATTTAAAAGGAAATATGTTAATTTTTTCTTATCTATGTATTGTTTAACCTTGCTACAGCAAGCATATATAACTTTTATAATAAAAGAAACACTAAATAGAAAAACAATAAAGAAAACTTGTGACTTCAGAGTGAGAATTTTGTAAAACTAGAAACAGACTATTATTCTTGGTTATGAGGGTAATAAGTATAGTGCAACAGTAGATCTGGTATTGGTGAAAATGTGGTGGGCAGGGTTTTTAGTTAGCTTTAATTTTGTTTTTCCATCATGTCTGCATATTGCAGCACACAGGTGATACTGGGATGCTGATTTTTGCATATTGGACTGGACTCTTGTAGATAATTTGGTTCTGATTTCATTCTTTGTATTTCTTTAGCCAGTCTTCTAATATATTGGACAATCAAAAAATTATTTGATTTTGTTTTAGGTCTTATTATGTAGAGCGTTAGCTGTTAGAAGCTGTGGGAGACACAAAAAGTACTGTCTCTTTTCTTAAGGAGTTAATGATCTTATTGGTGATGTAAGAATAAGGGTATTAAAAGTTCAGAGCTCTATATAATTATATAAATGCTGATGGAATGATTAGCATAGTAAGTACCATAAAAATTTGGAGAACAAAGAGACTATTGAGAACTGGAGTTGTCAGGAAAGGCTGTCAAACACAAATCTAATCATGCCATTTTTCTGTTTAAAATCTTTCAATGCTTCCCTTACCTTCCCCTTACCAGTTTCTTGACAATAAAGTTTGGACTCCTTGACTTGCCATGGAAAGTCATAATCTGGTCCATGGCATCCTATCTAGTTCTAAATCTCACCACTACCTACCTAATCCATATCCTGTCTTTCAACCATCCGTAATACTGTGCTGTTCTTTGAACATAAGCTCCTTTCTCTATCCATGAATTTGCTTTAGGTGAAACTTCATGTGGTAGCTTTGTCCTTCTTATCTCTTTCTGGCCTAACTTCTCATCTTTTAAGGTTTAGTTAGAATCAGTCATTTGGAAACTTTCACCAGCCTCCTCCTATGCTTTCTTCCCCTTCTCAGGTAGGCTGTTATGTTCTTGAGCACTCTGTGCTTACTCTTTTACAGCACTTATCAAACTATATTGAAGTTATTTCTCATTGCTAGACTGTCAATCTCTTTCAAAGATAGGGGCTGTGACTTTGTGTAACACAGTCTGTTCCTTAAAAAAAAAAAGATTTATTCAAAGAATAAATGAGGGAGTGAATGAGCTGGATTTTAAAGAATAAATAGCATATGGAGAGGTGGAGAGGAAGAAAGTAGTATGTCACAAGGAGAGAATAAATAGTATGAGCAGTGTGTCAGTGACTTAGATGAGACTAGTTGCAGGCTGAGTCTGATTCAGTGTGCAGATGATAAGGGCTTGGAAAGGAAGATGATGATGATGTTGGATAACTCAGTCAGCTTCTGAAAAAATCAAGTGATCGAAATATGTTGGAATGACAGTGGTTAAATCTAATAAAAATCTTGGTTTCAAATACTTGCAGGACTCTGAAGTGAAACATAGATTAGACTTAAAATTTTATTTGAACACTTCCAAATGAGAGCCAAAAGGCAGACTTTATAAAGAAGCAGCTCATGATACTTTATGGAACTTTTAAATTAGTATATGCTCCTTTATGAGGTAGGGACTTCTCTATTATCTTGTTATTTTTATTTTTCAATTACAGTTTACATTCAGTATTATTCAGTCTCTATGTGGCTTCTTCTGTAGATCCTTGGTTATAATACTTCTCTTCAGCTAGTCTTCAGTTGGGTATTCAGGTTGATTGATCTATAATTTAGTTGTAAATCATCTTGGTGCTGGGAGGAGGTGAGTGTAACTTCCACCTACTCCACAGCCAGCTTTGATCTTTCTCTGTTATCTTAGGTTTTAAGCATCAGGAATATTGTAGATGTATGCAATGTTTGGACAGACCTTTTAACCCTGAATGTATGATTCTTTATTGTTGAAGATTCGTGTATCTGCAAGTAATTAGACTATATTCTAAGGTCTATTCTAACTCTTGAGTTCTGTGGTCTGTAATAGAATTGTTCCATGAAAAGCAAAAAAGAATTCAAGGCTGAAAAGAAGGCTGAAAAGACTATTGCATGGCTATAAACTCAGAAAACTAAGTAGCTGTGCAAATTCACCTCAAGTGGAGAGAGAGCCTTGACATTGTTTGGAATGATACCCATGTAGCTTTTACTAGGTAATCAGAAAGAAGGAAATACCTGGGCAGTAAGAGAGAACATC
The DNA here is from genome assembly GCF_964146895.1 of Miniopterus schreibersii. Taxonomy (NCBI): domain Eukaryota; kingdom Metazoa; phylum Chordata; class Mammalia; order Chiroptera; family Miniopteridae; genus Miniopterus; species Miniopterus schreibersii. Next base: position 22,544,305 of record NC_138109.1, read on the forward strand.
TAACTGAAGTTTGTGTGAATTACTAGTGAACTAGATTTATATAATTCTGCCACTTTCTTCTGAAATGTTCTCTGACTTGGAGAAGAAATGGAAGAGTTAAGCAATGATGATAATTCAGGTTTGGAGATTGTCATGGTGAACAGAATAGTAGAAGATTAGGCAGGTGAGAGTTCCTGAGGTATTAGTGATGGCAGCTTTGAATTGCTTAACCATGTTGTTTAGTACAGACTTGTATAATCTTAGATGCTCTTAATAAAATGAAAATGGAGTGATTGAAGGTTGAGAATGATTAGGAGGTGTGAGAGATAGATAAAAATGACTGCTAAATAGTTGAATGGAGAAGGAATGAGGCCCAGGATGTGGCATGGTGGTGGCTGGATATAAATTGGCGATGAAGGTCAGGGGAGCCGAGCAGGCTCAAATGCATTGTCAGCATATATGTTGAAGCAATTTGGGGATCCTGCCAGAGGATACATGTGGAGATAATAAATGTGAACCAAGTTGTCCAGGAAGGTTAAGGCAAATTTGCCATGTGGAGGGGGTGGGCAGTGGGGAATGGTCGATGACAGCGAAGATGATTTGAACAAGATGGTGTAGGGAATGGCATGGGCTTCAAATAAATAGAAAGGAACAGCGGATGGATCTGTGTCCTGGATGTGGCTCTAGGGAATTGGCAGTTGTGGCAGAAAGTGAGTTCTCCACAAGATTGGGCCTCTGTGGAGCAGTCATTGTCAAGTGTTGATGTAGAAGGCAGAATTGAGAATGAAGGAGAGTTTGCCTACAAAGACATGTGGCCTCTGAAAGACTTAGGAGAAGGAAGAGAGAGGGAGGAGATGTGCAGTTGGGGGTAAACTGGGCAGCTTTGAGAGTTTGACTGGTTGGTAATGGCTGGTGAGGAAATTGGAATGAAGGAAGTAGTAGGGGAAGAGAGGGAGGGAGGAGAGCATTGATCAGGCAGAACCGGGTATGCACAGTGAGACTTAATTAACCACTGCAGTATAAGTGTCCCAAATGCCAAGACCACCCCACTCTTTCTGATTGTGGTATTCACAGCTTTGGCTTTTTGGAGCTTGCTGTAGGGGAAGCAGGGAATCACTTTGCTCCCCAGAGAATTATGATGCTAAGGAGACATTGCCATGGCATGCTTTTTGAGGCCTATGATTCTGGTTTATCTGTAAAGTAACAACATGGTCAGGATAGAAGAGAAAATTCAGACAGGCCAAACTTTCCCAGCAAGACACTGTCTCATAGTTCTGTGGAAATTGTCTCCATGGGCCTGGAGAAACTGGGGTGTGGGAATTTGTTCCTCAGGTAGTGCTAAACCAGTGCCTCTGTGTTTCCTTTTCAGATGAACGGGACCGCGTTCAGAAGAAAACCTTCACCAAGTGGGTCAACAAGCACCTAATGAAGGTAGGACTCCTTTGTAGATGCTGCCCCAGCACTTCTGGCTGCTTTTAATCTGGATCTATCAGTCCCTTCTCTCAGATAGTTCAGATTGCTTGCCCTGTGCTGAAGTTGCTGGAGATATACATGTGACTTTAAAAACACACACAAATGAATATAGTCATAGCAGTATGGAAACTTTTACTGATCAGTTTTTGGCGAGGACAATAATATATCCCATTACCTCAGAAGACTGAGGTTGAAGATACTATACTGTGGGGTGATTCCAGGGATTCAGAGAACACTTTCAAATTATAAGCCCCTTTCTAAATTTTTATTTTTAAGTCTAATTGCTATGTAAGGAGGGGGCAGAGGGGATTTAGTGTTCTCTCTCTCTCTCTCTGCACAAATCTTAAATGTTCAGTTTAAGAATTTTTTCTCGTGTGTGTGTGTGTGTGTATAAAACCACCACGCAGTTTAAAATACAGAATACTTCCAGAATGGCCAGGGTTGGGGTAGATTTTATTAATTAGTTTTAAACAGAGAAGAAACCAAGGCAAAGACATGTTGAGGACCCACGTAAGGATAAATGGCATGACTAATGTGGCAGTCAAGATTTGAAAACACAGTTTTTGAGTTATAATCATTACTGCTCTGGGAAAGGTTACCAGTGACCTCTTAATTGGCATATCCAGTTGCCTAGTTTTATCTTCCTCTTATTTGACTTCCCTGTAGCATTTGATACTGTTGACTAGCTTACTACTCCTTAAAGCCTTCTCTTACATTGGCTTCTAGGACACTGCTTTTTCCTGAATTACCTCTTCCCTCTATGAATGCCTTTTTCCTGCCTCTTTCACTGGCTTTTCTTCCTCTGTCTGACTCCTCCGTGTTGATGTTCCCCAGGGTTCTAACCTTGGCCATTTCCTTATCCTGTTCTTTGTGTTCTGTTTGGCAGTCTCGCTTGGTTGCGTGGAATGCAAGGAAGCACAAGGAGAAAAGCATACAGGACAGTCTCACAGGATCTGATGTCTACATGCATCTGGGCTTTATGAAAACTAAACATTATCGGGCAGCTACTCTCTCATTTTATGAGGACTTGTAATCTTTCATTTTAATTTTTTTCTGTATGTCTCCTACATTCATTTCTTTGTATTTCTCCCATTACTTGTGTGTGAGCTGTCCCTTAAATGGTGATGCAAACCCCTGCAGCTACATGATTCTAATGACAAACAGAAACAACCTGATTGGCTGGGGTTTTCTTTTCCTCCATGGGTCAGGTGTCCATCTGTCGTTTAGTGAACTATGGGAGATGGTTACCTAAACATGGCTTCTAAGGACCATTTTTTTAATGGGCACTGCAGGTGAGGGTGATTTTCAAGCTACAAGATATGGATTAGGAGGTGATGATAGAGCCTTTTCCTTCATTCTTTCCTAAACCAGGGACCTGCATATCTCTCAGTGTACTGACATGTTCATCTGGACATTACCCAGACATGTCTTATATTCCACATATCCCAAATTGCTAAGTAGTTTTACTCATATACCTAGCTGTCCAAGTTTGGAACCTAGAATTGTACTATATGCAGTCTTGCCCGTCATCTCTCCCTTGTCACCAACTTCTCTCAGTCACTTCCAACTCAGAAAGAGTTGCATCTGACTTCTCTTCTCCATCCCTATTAACCTCTGCTCTAATCTAGGGCCTCTTTATCTCTTGTCTTGACCACTATAATAGTTTCCTAATAAAGTTTCCTATAATGTAATGATAATAGTGGTAGTGGCTTATTGAGTGTTTACTGTAAATCAGACATTCTGTTCTAAGTTCTTTATGTGGATTATCTCATTTAATCTCTCAGTGACCTTTTAAAAATGATTTTCAATTACAGTTGACATTCAATATTATATTAGTTTCAATCCTTCAGTGACCTTGTGCTGTAGATTCTATTAATATTACCGTTTTACCAATGAAGACTGAGGTTTAGAGAAGTTAAGTAACCTGCTTAAGTTCACACCACTAGAAAGAGACAGAATTGAAATTTTAGAACTTGGGCCTTTGCAATCCTGGCACTGGCTTCTGCCTACTTTTTCAAGTTCATGGCGTCATATTCTCCTCACACCTTAAGTTCTTGCCGAACTATGTGCCATGGATTTTATGGCTCTGTGTCTTTGCTTATGCTGCTCCCTCTGTGTTGAATACCTTCCCCAACTCTATTCTGCCTGGATAAAACCAGTTTAACACCTCCTTAATAAATATTTCTTGACTCTCCCATATGGAATTGACTCCCCTTTTCTTTGTGCCCTTCCCCATACTCCTTATGTACTTCGGTTGTAGCACCTGTAGCATTTATCTTTCTGCTAGATTTTAACTTGAAGGCAGATATTATGTCTTATTTTATCAGGGCGAGGACAAAGAAGGAAGGGGAGGGGAGAACTGGTGTTCTCCTCTAATCCTTTCAGTGTGTGTGCCAGTTGCCTCTTGTTTGATGACATGTAACTCTGTCATGATGCAGAGCCCTTCACAATTGGTTCCAATCTGTTCAGCTTCATTTCCAGGCATTCTCCCCTGTGTAGCCCTGTGCTGTAGCCACATGAGACAGGCCACTGCTCCCTGAACACTGTGTACTTTCACACCTCTTTGCTTATTCTGCCTGGCCATCACCCACTTACCCTTCAAGGCTCAGGTCTATTGTCACGTTCCTGAGACTCTGAACTCCATCCCTTGGACTAAATTAATTGCACCTTCATTCATGTCTATTCCATACCCCTTTGAAGAGAGGTCTTGTATGTTTGCACATTGGTGTCCTCTGTTGGAGTACTTATTGAGGGCTAGACTGTATTGTGCTACTTTACCAAGCACCACACCAGGGACACAAGAAGTGTCCAATATAGATTTGTTGCCTTGAATAAATAATATTTTGATAGTTTTATAGCTTACAAAGCACATTCTTTTTTGACTTGATCCTTATAATAACCCTGAAAGAGGTAAAAGTGTTTTCTTCTTTCAATTTTTACAACTAGGGAAAGTGAGAACTAGAAGGATGAAATGACTTCCTGAGATCATACAGGGAGTGACGGACGGAGCTGAAGATCAGTCTTGAGTCTTCTGACCAAAATTACTTGTTCTTTCCACTGACTATGCTCCCAACTTGCCCTGCATTCATATCTCATCTTTGACAATTGGAAGAACTGAATTTATCCTGCCTCAAGCTTGTCCCTCTAAACTCTATAGTGGAATACACATGCTCTGGTTTCCTGCTGTTCATTTGTAGCCCATGTTGCCTGTTGGCCCTCTCTTCTGCCTCAGTGCTGTGTGATGACAGGAGGCCCAGGGAGAGAGAAGCTAGACGAACACATCATAGCATTGTTAAAAATTGGAGACCAGCCAGAGCTTTACTTAGATTCCTGGCTATCTGTCATCTCTTCTTAGACTTCCACCCTTAGGGTTCCAACAGCATTTTCTCTCATCTTAGGATGTTTCAGAGAGAGATTTCACTGCTAATCAGAATCATTGCTGCCATGCTGGAGTTCTTTGAACTTTAGACTGAGGATGAGGGAATGAGATTTGTTTTTTATCACTCAAGCATTCTTTGCTTTGTTCCCTAAGTACACCCAGGTTAATGTTGCTATTGGCAAGTACACTGATGTAATATCAAAACAACCAAGCATCTCAAGTTCTAGATTTAGTTGGCCTAAGATCTTCTGGATTTCCAAATAGCCTTTTGTTCTGGAATAAGCAAATTAATTTTATATTTGAGAACACTGTCTTTCCAATCTTAAAAGAGATTTGTTAAGGATGTAAGCATCTGAAATTATAGAAATAACCTAATTTAGAATATAAGCCTATAAACCTAAGAGTTCTGCTTATATGCCAGAACCATCAAAAGGAAAAATCTAAAGCTTTAAGTTAGGTTTTATTTAAATTATTCTTGCCATATCTCTAGGTCCTGGTAGCTGATAAAATATATCCCCCGAAGGGAACTTCAAGAAAGAATGAGAGGATGCGACAGAACTGAGATCATGAGCTCCTAAGAAGGAGGAGAAATGCTTTCTGTGGTCAGTTCCTGTTGATTTCAGAGAAAGGCCAATATTTAATCTAGCAGATAGAATAGTTCCATTTTTATTCATGTATGCAATCTGGAAGCCACTGGCCTTCCTGGAATTTTAGTTAAGAATTCCAGATAAACCAGCAAAAGTTTTAAACTCTAAATGTTTTCTGTTCTCAATTTTTCTCTCTTTGAGGCTCTCTAATTGAACACAGGGTAGTAGACAGCTTGGAGGATTCCAGGCAATCTCTCCTATGCAGCCTCTGCTGTAGCCACATGAGACAACTCGCTGCTCCCTAAACACTGTGTACTTTCATACCTCTTTGCTTATTCGTGTCTGTGGGAAAGGTCAGAAGGAGACTAGCAGGGAGTTTTAGAGATTGACAGAGTAGTGTTGGTTAGACACTGAGGAGAAGAGTGTTGCTTTTGTTGGCCAAGCGTGACCACATGGTGGTGGTTTGTGGCTATCTGCCTGGACCTGAGTTTTCAGATCTTGATTTCACTTTAGTGCATCCCAACCCCCACTAACAGTGTTAGGCCTACATCTAGGCTTGGAGTCTCTGTTCCCTGTGCACAAGTGCCTGCCTGTTAGGAAGCTACCCCTTGTGGATTTTTAGTCATCTTCAGAGGATGTTTGTTAATTAATCAGACTTGACTGGTGCCACTGTTAGAGTCCTCAAAACCTAAGGGACTCTCAAAACAGAGAGGATGGAACTCTTATCTGCACAGAGCTTTATACTTGGCTCCTCTCTCTCACTCCACTTACTCCAACAGGGGCTCCAGCCTCCCCCTTATTCCCTGCATTTGAATGTAGCTCTTTCTCGAGTGAAAAGTATAGGCCAACTGTAACCTGATTTTTAGCATTAGGCTTTTCCTTGAGGATCAGTTTCGCTACTGAATCAGTATGGAATTTCCCTCTTATAGTTTAGAAGTCTGTAAATTCAGAAATCCATTAAAAGTTACCAAGCTTGCTTTCACTTTTCCTGTATCTTTCAGTAAGTGTAGATGAGAGTTAATAACATACTCTTTTCTTTAAAACTTTCTCCTCTGAAAAAAAAATTGAAGTAAGGCTTTCTCCTCTGACCTGTTTTTTTGTTTGTTCTTCAACATAGTTTAGATCAAGATAATTGAGCTGCTTGTGTTTTCTTTTAAGTCTTAGAGGAAAACTTTTCTAGATCAGGTTTTCTGTGGATATCGAAGAATACTACATGATAATCCTTGGTTCTTTGGGGCGGGGGAGGTCCTTTTATAATTTAGTAATGTTTCTCATATGTCATTTCTACCCATCAAGCATCAGGGAAGCCTTGTGAAGGGAAAGGGCAGTGCACTCGGATTCAGGAAACTGATCTGACACTTCCCAGCTAAATTATATTACACAGGTTATTTAAATTCTCTGGGCAACAGTTTTCCCATCTGTAAACTGAAAGCATTAGAGTTAAGTAATCTTTAAAGTCCCTTTGGGCTCAGATTCTGATTCCAAGCACTTAAGTGCAATTTATTGCCTTTGCTAAAAAAAAAAGCCACTCAGAAATAGGGGGAAGCTGTTTCTCTTTTCATAACTTCAAGGCAATCTTTAAAAAATTGGACAGCAGAGCTCTCCTTGGCTTATCAATGCATGGGGATTGGGGAGGATTGACCTGGGATAGGATTGAGTTGGTCTCTCAAAATTTAGCCATTCATTAATTTTTCAAAATAGCTTTTTTAGATTTATTTCACATATCATACATATAATTCACCCATTTAAAGTGAAACAGCGACACCATTTTGCATTCCCACCAGCAGTGTATGAGGGTTACAGTTTCTCTACATCTCCATCAAACACTTACCTGTTTTTTAAAATTCCCGGTCAGGGCACATGCTGGGTTGCGGGCTGGATCCCCAGCAGGCGGCGTGCAGGAGGCAGCCAATCAATGACACTCTCATCATTGATGTTTCTTTCTCTTTCTCTCCCTGTTCCTTCCTCTCTCTGAAATCAATAGACATATTAAAAAAAAAAACACAGAAAAAAAGACTATTGTTCTCTCTTCTTGAAAATTCTCCAGAAACCCCCCCCCAAAACCTCACTACACTCTCCTATTACCTGCCCGTCTCTCTGTTTTCAGTTATTTTGTTATTATAATCAGAGAAAGACTGAGCAATATAATAAGCTACTTTTTCTCTAAGTTTCTTATAAGGTAGTTGAATTTTGCTATTCACAGATACAAAACATAACTGGAATTTTGGGGCCTTGATGTTAAATTAACTTTACATTTCAAAGTGTCTCCTTTTTCTTTTCAGTGCTCTGTGGTATTTAGTATCCTATTGGTAACATGATCTCACTTGGTCCGCAGTCCTACTGTAATTTATTTATTTATTTATTTATTTATTTATTTATTTATTTATTTATTTATTTAAAATATATCTTTATTGATTTCAGAGAGAGGAAAGGAGAGGGAGAGAGAGAGATAGAAACATCAATGATGAGAGAGTCATTGATCAGCTGTAGCCCACAACCCGGGCATGTGCCTTGACCGGGAATCAACCCTGATCGCCTGGATCCTAGGTCGACGCTTAACCGCTGAGCCACGCCCGGCTGGGCTACTGTAATTTATTTAAATGATTATTCAGTGCCCATTCCCGATTTTTATACCCTACATTCAGGTGTTATCTATCAAAAATAAATTCCTCATTGTTGTCTCTTCTCAAGCCTTAATACCAAGTATTTAATATTTTCTGGTTTATTTATTAATTTATTGTTATTATTATTTTTAATATATCTTTATTGATTTCAGAGAGAGGAAAGGAGAGAGAGAGAGAGAGATAGAAACATCAATGATGAGAGAGTCACTGATCGAGCCCGCAACCTGGGCATGTGCCCTGACCGGGAATCGAACCCCAATCACCTGGATCCCAGGTCGACGCTCAACTGCTGAGCCACGCCCGGCCAGGCCACGGTTTATTTATTTTTTAACCTATCATTCATTTATAATCTGATTTCCATTCCACTACTCTTTAGAAAATTATTATCACAAAACACGCTTATTTATAGGAAAACGAAAAACCCGGTCTTAGTCCCCATCCACTTTGTCCTGCAGCGTCAGATGCTAGTGATCACCCTCCTCGATTACACTTCCTTGTTTTCTTGTCTACCACTTTCATTCCCCTCACCCCACCCCACTGATTGCTTTCCCATCTCTGCCTTCTAATTTTGGCTATTCCCTTAGGCTCAGTCCTTAGCACTCTGTCCTTCTTTCTTGCCCCTAACCCAGAAAGCCCAGCATTTCCCATGTCTCTAGCTAGCACCTCTATGCATATGACTTCTAACTTAAGTTCTCAGATGACCCAAATTGAATTCTGGTATTTCCAGCTGCTTCAAGAACCATTTCATTTGTAGCTCCTTTGTTGCCACTTTAAGTTCAATGTATTTAAAATTTAACTGATCAAGTCCATTCCCTTTCCAACCCTCATGACTGCTTACTTCTGTTAGTGGTGCACTGTGGCTGTTCCAGTTGTGAAGTTTGAAATTGTGGACCCATTTGAGGGAGAGGCCTTGAAATCTCGGAGCCACTGGTGTGCTGGAGCCAGCTTACATGGGCTAACACGAGCCAAATATTAAATTTGGGGGAATTTTGTGACCTTGTTGTCAAGCATAGTCATCATTAAAAATTAAATTATATAAACTTACAATTAAATACATTCTATTTAAAATAAAAGTAGCAATACCCAAAACTCATCACTTCATAATTATTTTACTCTATGTTATTGTCTATGCTCTTAAGGTTAATTATGTCAATTGTACCTCTATGATGAAAATACTGTGTAATGGTGTGCTACTGTAATTTTCTTCCCACCACCACACTTAGTGATATCATATTAGCAGTCTTGAAATTGGTCATGGTGGGAGTATTTACACCCTGGAAATCAACAAATGCTACAAGTGTGAGCTGGGTATATTGTTTTGTTCATTGTCTAGACTTAAGTGATGGAGTAAAATGTAAATGTTGCAGATTAAACTAGAAAGTGTGTCATGTCTGTAGCGAGTACATTGTAACTAGCACAAAAATTGAAGAAATGTTCTCTCAGTGTTTGAAAGCTATTATGCATTTCATCACGAACCATTTCTTCAGTTGGGTAAACTACCTGTCACCTTATTCCTTAACATACGCATAGAAACACGCACACCTTGCATATTCCCACCTCTATACCTTGTTTTACATGGTTTTCGCACCTTCTTCAGTCTGTCAAAGCGTTTTGTAATTTTTCAAGTCCCTTCTCTTTCTGGAAGTCTTCCCAGATATTTCCAGTCTTTATCTTTTCTGATTCCCTTTCTATTTTGAATGCTAGATATTACAATTGCAAAGGACTATAGTTCAGTTTTCTATACAAATATAGAAATTGCAATATTACAATCTCTGCTTGAAAAATTCCAGTGACTAGAAATTTATTTCTTCTGAAACTAGTCCTTTTATTGTTGTCTAGAAAATTATTTATGTTAAGAATGAATCTTTTTCCTTGTAATTTCTACCACTCTTCTGATTCTGTGTTGTTAGCATCACTCAGTGAAGCTATCACTAGACTTGGAATGCGTCAGAAGACCTACTGCTACTTGTCAAACTTATGTGACTTTAACATCTCAGAGCCTCAGTTTCTCCTGTAGAATATGGGCCATAAATAAACCTCACAGGGCAGTTATTTGGATTTAGTAAATAAAAGGAGATTATGGTTGATTATAAAGCGTAGCAGTTAATGGCAAAGACTAAAATTCAAAAGGATCAGAGGCCAGCTTTTCCACTTGTGACACTGGGCAGGCTTATTACATCTTTGTGCCTCATTCCCTCATATAAAATAGAGTAATAACGAAACCTACCTTATAGCTGTGAGGAATAGATGAGATAACGTGAAGAATTTTGCACAGTATTTGACTTTAACCACACATTTTTCTGAAGTGAGATTTGTTTTTCCATAGTTTCTGTTATAAAATCGGAATTGTTTTTCCCAAAAGGAAAATAATTCTCAAATTCACTATTAGAAATTTTCAGTAAGAGAGGGGTTAAATTAGATGTATACCCTATGAAACACTGGGTCCCTAGCATTTTAGTTCCTTCCTCTCTGGAAGGCTCTTCTGACTCTGGCTGGACTCATCTATCCATCATTGGCCATCATATCATTTTGATCCATTATAATTCCTGAGGTGTTTCAGGATGATTAACACTCCCCATCTCCTTGTCCAAACTTTCTAGAATATTGCTCAGGGTTAGCTAGAGTATGTAATAAGCCTGGCTTCAGTTTTAAAAACATACACACTTCTATTAAGTGTTCATGTGCTGTCCTCCAACCTGAAAATTCTTGAATTTTATTATTGTTTCTAGTTTCAAATTTTTAAATTTGTGTTTACAGAGATTCTTGTGTAGATAATAAAATAATTCAAGCTTAAGTAAAACACAGTCTGTTTTACTCTCCTTCACAGGTCCGCAAGCACATCAATGATCTTTATGAAGATCTACGGGATGGCCATAACCTGATCTCTCTGCTGGAGGTCCTCTCGGGCATCAAACTGGTGAGCTTCTTTCTTCTCCTAGTGAGTGACCTCACAGGTGTGGCCCTGTTGATGATGCATTGGTCCATCTTCCTGAGTGGGTAGGGCAGTGGCCATCACTGCTTGCTCTGCTGCGTGGGAGGAAGTAGAAGAGACTATTGGTGGACTTTATTTCTAACCAGACTTAGTTCACATGTGATGTGATTTTATCTTAATTCAAACTAATGTGTCATATAGTCTTATTTCTTGATAGATTCAGGTATCAGTTACATTCCTTTCATCACTGCTTGTTTTCTCCTTGCTTTTTATCCATTTATAGATACTAGTAGTATTTTAGAAATAGTGGATTCACATTTAAAAATTTTTGAATAAGGTATAGTTTTCTTCCTAGAATTTTATTTCTAGCCTGTATAGACTTTTTCCTATTTATTGTGAATTGTTTAATTTTCTGTATTCAGCTCAGGTTCTGAAGTTTAAATTTAAAAGCCCAGATGTTTATGTTTAGAGTTTTTTTGTTTTTGTTTGTTTTTTCAATTCACCTCATTCCTCCCTTTTGTGATTCACTGAGTTTCACAGGTTTGGAGAAGTGCTGAGGTTGATGTCTGAGCGCAGCCCTGGATACAGTACATTTGGGCTCCTTGGAAAATTAACTATGCCTGCCTCCTCCAAAAATGTTTAAACATTGCTTGTGGGAAACACCTACATATCTGAAGGCAAATCTCATGGGAGCCTCTTGGCTTGTCAGGTGATAGTTCTGTTTTGAGGATCAAAACAACCTCACTTGGTGGGCCCGTTGTTTCATATGTTTGAGCCTAATGGAAGTGGATGATCCTGTGCAGCTTCTGTAGCATCATAGACAACATAATTTTTATTTAGAACAGTCTAGGGTTGAATACTGGAAACATCTGCGAAGAAGGAGAACTGAAGAGAGGTGCACAGCTTGAGAAGTCTGGGAAGCTCAGCCCACCCACTGCCGTTGGCGAATCTTAGTCATTGTTTGTTGTGTTTCAAGAACAGAATTTGACACATTAGATTTTACTCCCTAAGTAATACTCAGTTTCTTCTAGAATTGGGTTTGACTTCCCTTGGGCCCTGTGTTTTGGTTTCACATCTTTTTTGCCTTGCAGTAGAATTAATTTTATAGTTTTTAATGGCCTAAAACTGACAGATGCTCTTATCAGCACAGCCAGCACAGGGTGAAATCTAGTCCTTCTCTGGCCCTCATTTATAAATCTCATATATATTCAGAATTTCGCCTTCACTGTGCTAGACTTTATTCTTCAGTACTCACCAAGTTATATTTTGTGCAATTTGCCTTGTATATTTGATGAACTTGTAGTGTTTAAGTGGTGGAAAGTGACGTTTTTGGTGACATTGCTTAAAAAATGGTTAAGATCATTTCAATGTAATTTTTGTTTCTAACCTTTGAAAACCTACAGGTGTTTACAGAGATATTCATAGGATGTCATCTGATTGAAAACAATCCAGATATCTCTTTCACGGTTATTCACATTCCTTCTTTCTCCCTTCATTGATTTATAAATCAGAGGGTGGGTGGTCATGGAGGATATAAGATGTGTTTCAACATAAGACATGTTCAGTAAAACCACCTGTTCCGGTCTTGCGTCTTTTTGGATGTGGGAGGGTATTTTCACCTTTTTTTGTTTAATGTTGCATTCATTTCCTTTTCATTTTTGTGTTGTGCATTTTCTGTTACTCTGTTGTGTCTTTGCCTTGGCTGGTGGCCAAAGGAGCCAGCAGGGCTGAAGACCCTCCGTCTGGTGAGCATGCCCTCCTGGCGCCATGCAAGCAGCGAGGAGCAGGAGGAGGAAGATGATGATGATGTAGTAGGTCCTCCCAGTGATGCCAGCATCCAGCTGGCACTGCAGGGCCGTCAGAGAGCCTGAGGTTCTCCAGGTCTCCAGAGGCTCAGTTACCAGTTGCTTCTTCCCTATCCACCTGGGAACTTGGGTCCCAAAGAATGTGGTTGAAACTACTTGTGCCTCTGGCCACTGTTAGATGGTCCCGCAGTGGGACCTATTTCGCTTATATGAGAATGGTTGGCACAAAAAGATTACTGGTGTTTGGAGGTGTCAAGTTCGTTTGAGACCTGGAGACCCATAGCTCTTTTGTGGCCTTGCTGTGTTGCCTGAGTCCAGATTGCAGAATTGTGGAAAGTTTAATTGATAGCATGACAGTTAATTGCTCATCCAGACTAACTGGTAGGTACACTCTTTCCACCTCTCTATACTCTAGGTTCTCACCATACTCCATGTCACCTGTTTTCAAAATAGCCTGTTGTTTGCAAACCACTCACTGCATGGAGATACTTTGCCTTGGTCAATAATATCTCTAGTTGCTGTAGAGGACAGAGATTTAACCTGCATGTTCTTAGGGTTATTTATTTTTGGTGGGGAGTACATACGAGCAAAAACTAGGGTGTGTGGAAGGGGCATTTCCTGCTTACAGGCCCTAAATTATAGCTCATAATCTTCCCTCAGAAACAGGGATTAGGCAATATTCCCATTCCATGTTGTCTTAAAGTCATCTTTTCACTTCATTTATCTCCCTTCCTATTGCCATAGAATCTTCAGTTTCATAGGCTCTGTCATTCTTTAAGCCATATTTACAGGTCATTTAGCTGAAATGACTGAGAAGAGGTTCTTGCTAAAAATATTTTTCCTGACCCTTGGATTTAAGAACTTGCCTATGGAAGCATCAGCCTCCTTGTAGATGGTCCTAGTTTGGGAGTGTTGCTTAGAAGTGTTGGGGGTACCCAGAGTGATGCTTCTCCCTTTATCTTTCCACCTGTTGGGTCACTTTTTGCTCATTTCAACTTAGAGGAAAGTTTCCTCTGCAGGTGCCACAGCAGAACTACTTTACATTATATTAGCCTTTAATTAGTACCAATTTAACGTTTACGAATGAACTGGGCGTAATCTAGTGAGAGTGATGTTTAGCCCCAATTTTAGGAAGGTAAAGCAACATTGGAAAGTGGGCGGGAGAAAACGTTCCAGAAATAGATAGCCATCCCTGCAGGTACTCGTCGGAAAAATAGACCTCAAGTCCTTTGGGATGGACAGCAGTGGAGCTACTGATAGGCCACCAGAGGCACTGCGTGGAGACGGGCTTCTCTTCTGTGGCTTATATGACATCCAGGATTAAGTGATTAGCAGAAAATACCTTTCTTTGGCTTCTCATGTTAAACGTTTCTACATCATCAAGGCTTTGTTAGCTCTGGGTATTTCATTCTGGGGTCTGGGATAAAGGATAGCTTTCCTGTGTGGACACCCATCTTCCTGGAAAATAGGTTTCTTCCTGATTTTTGCCTCTCATTTTGGATTTTTTTCACTTATTTATTGAGCATATGTAACTCCTTATTCCTTAGTTTAATATAAGCTACCTCTGGCATCTTTTGCCAGGTTTGCAATAAGGTTGCTCTGTCCATTACTATACAATATGTAATTAGGACTTTGCACCCTTCCTTTATGATAGCATTTAACTGTGATTTTAGGAGCCATAGAGTCAAAGTCTTTGTCCCCGTTAATCTCACCTCCAGAATCATGTTCTGTCATGGAGGACTACAGAAGAACCTGTAGAGAAGCTGCGGCACTGGTTCAGCTTTAGCAGTCAAAATGTGCTGTGTGTTCATGGGAATTATAGTGGTAAACAGGGACATTTGGAGGCCTAAGAGAGCATGGTGACACAGATCCTCCCATTGAAGGGTGCTTTACGTAATGCTCCCACGCCTGGCTTCCACTATGAGGAATTCTTGGTGGTCTTTTAGTCTTTGAAATGAAAGTGGAAAGTGGTCTGCATGGATAAATTGGTGTAGCTAAAATTAACACCCCTTTTTTTCGTTCGCAGCCCCGGGAGAAGGGCAGGATGCGTTTCCATAGGCTTCAGAATGTGCAGATTGCCCTGGACTTCCTAAAGCGGCGGCAGGTAAAAGTATCCCATGGGTTCCCCATTCAACCAGGAAATGTTGGTGTGTGGGTCCTATTTAGGGAAGTTCTCAGTGCCCCTAGTAAGCCCTCAGTAATTGCTAAATCTGACTGACCCAGTTCTGAGTCTTACTTGCTAGTCAGCAGTTGTCAGCAGTGCCATTTATGGTTGGACAGATCATTTGGTAGCCCTTACATAGATCTTGTGGCCTTCCTGAGAGGGAGAGTGTTAACAGAGATGAGTTAGATGCTAAAGATGGAATTGTTTGGACCCACGTTAGATGGAGATCAAAAGGAAGATGAAAGAGAAACCAGCAAAGAAGATGGAAAAAGGGTACAGTACCCAGGAAAAGGGAAAACCAGAGTGCACATTATTGTGAAACTTAGATGGGGGGTGGTGTCACGAAGGCCTGAGGAAAAGGTCCTAGCTGTTAGGCATTGCTGACAAAAGAGAACAGTTTTAATGGAGCAGAAAAGTGTTCAGAGTATATTGGACCTGGACATAGGGAAAAATAAGTTTATCACTCTATAGATAAGGAAGGAAGATAGGAACACCTTTTTAGATATAGGAGGAGAAGCTAGTAGAGAGAGGAAGACTGAAAATGAGTGAGGAGAATTAAGAGCCATGAATGCTAGCTAAGGAAACTGAGATCTTGACTGGTGAAATGACCTGCTCCCAAACACAGAACAAGTTAGAGGAAAGCTGGGACTTTAACCCAGACCTCCTACAGTCTAGTTTAATGCTTCTTCCTCTATCCATGCTCTTTTCTACACACCATCTTTCCTCCCATTGCTTCCTAGTTGATGGAATCAAGTCCGGGGTTGAGGGATGAGATCCAGAGCACAGCCAGTGTGGTTCTCTTTGAGAAAGAAAAGAAAAATGCCTTTCTTCTGAGATAGAGGGAGAAGGAAAGAATGACAGTTAAAGATACAGCATTTGTGATAGAGAGGAAGATGGGTGAGGGATTCATAGTTCATCTGCTTACGGAGAGCTGCATGGAGAAGATTTGGGATAGCTACAGTTAGATTTGGGATAGCTACAGTTAGATTTGGGATAGCTACAGTTAGATTTGGGATAGTTACAGTTGCTAGGCAATGTCAAGAGAACATTAAATAGTATGCATATTTTTGAAGTTAGTTCATTTTTTGTGACTCTTATCAGTAATTCTCATTAACTTGGAAAATTTTCTGTTTGCTCCCATAGCAGTTTAGTTCTAATATAATACTTATTATTTTATTGTTGTTTCTCTGTTTATTCTAATGCACTATAGGCCCTGTGAGGACAGGGAACATGATCTTACTTGAAATTTTATCTTCACTTGTCATAAAAATGGTCCATAATCAGTACTTCATATATATTTGCTGAAATAAATTGATAAATGAAAAGTAGTAGGAGAATTGGAGGCTGAAGTGTTTAGGGTACTGGAGGAAGCAACATTGAAATGTCTGTGTATAGAGTTGGAGGAAACCAGAGGGGTCTTTGATGAGCAAGGTAAATTAGGAAGAATTGATTCACTAGAAGTCTACATAAGGACCAAGAGTAGATTTGGTTACTATGGTAGAATGAAAAAGGGGGCTGGCAGTGGACTCAGAAGGGCAGAGGGAACTCCAGAACGTTTCTTTGTGATGGTGGAGTCCAAGTTGTAGCTGTGCAGGTGTCCAATGCAGAGTAAAAATGAAAGTCATCAGAATTGAGAAGGCAGATAAGGTGATATTTGGGTCATTGAAATGGGTGCTAAAATTGCCAAGAAAATAGTGGAGGATGCAGTGGGAGAGAATAGGAGCCAGGTGCTGAAGTCATCAGAGAGAGGGTTAGCAGAGACTGGAACATGGTTTGGCCTGGGGGTGGGGTGGGGGGGTGGACTTCAGAATAAAAGGGAAAACCGATGGAGGTGGGACTGAGGAATGTGGAATTGGCTGATACTGCCAGATGACCAACTGTAGGTTGTTAGTGATTAGTGATTACAAAAACTACATTCTCAGACTGGAAGGGCAGCTTCTTCCACCCCAGAGGGTGACTGAGGTGCCAAAAAGGGAAAGAACTTGCCCAGGTGTCTTAGTCATTTAGGCTGCTCTAAGAGAAATACCGTAGACTGGGTGACTTATAAAAAACAGAAATTTAAGATCAAGGCAGATTCGGTGTCTGGTGAGGTCCCGGTTCAGAGATGGCCGTCTTTTAGCTGTGTCCTAACATGATGGAAGGAGTGAGAGGGCTCTCTTGGGGTCTCTTATATAAGGGCACTTAACCCAATTTCCAAGAGCCCTACCCTCATAACCTGATCACCCCAAAATGCCTCACCTCCAGATGCCATCCGATTGGGTATTAGGGTATAACGTATGCATTTGGATGGCACACACACTCATTGCATAGTACTGGTCACCGTTAGTGTAAGGGCGAGTGAGGCTTCTGTTTGAAGTTACTGGGGTTTGTTAGAGACACAGAGATTTCAGTTCAATTGAAGAGATGAATGGAGGGCAGCTCAAGGACAGTTTGCCACAGTTGAACAGGAGCTCCGTGAGGGTTTGACAGAAGAGGCTCATGGGTTGAGGTGGAAGTAGGCTGGTTTTCCTGGGCCACTGTTGGTTTCAGCACTGGAAGTCCCACATCCTGGGAAACCCCTCAGTTCCCTGCTCACTGGAATGGTTGGTCACCCTGGTGGGGGGACAGCCTGTGTGTCTGTACACATTGTGGTGTTGGAGTGAGATTTCAGGAGTAAAGCAAGTGTTATGGGAGTCATGAGCAGGTGGGGAAATCTGTGGCAGAGTGGATGGAAATGGAGTGAAAATGGAGGCTGGAGCAGGCCAAAGACTGATAAGGGAGAAGAGGCATTCCCCCACCCCTTAACCTTAAAAAAAAAAATGTCAGGGCTGTGATGACTTAATAAAAAAGCAACTCACAATACTGTGTGCTTGCAAGCAAGGTTGCTTTGCTGCTGGGAATGTAAAATGGCACAGTCATGCTGGAAAATAGTTTGGCAGTTTCATATAAAGCTAAACATATACCATATGACCCAGCAATCCCACTCCTAGGAATTTACCCTAGAGAAATGAAAACACAAAAACCTGTGCATGAATATAGTAGCTTTATGCATAATTGCTCACACAAAAACCTGTGCATGAATATAGTAGCTTTATGCATAATTGCTCCAAGAAACAACCCCAGTGTCCTTCGGTGGATGAAATGGTAAACACAGTGTTGACGTATCAATACAGTGGAAGACTGCTCAGCAGTGAAAGGAACTAACTATTGATACGTGCAACAACTTGGATGGGGATCTCAAGGACATTGTGTTGAGTGGGGGGGAAAGGCCAGTTCCAAAGATTACGTACCGTATGACTCCATTTATATGACATTCTGGAAAAAGCAAAACTGGGAATAGATCACTGGTTGCTGGGAGTTAGGGGTGGGGGCAGGGTTGGACTACAAAGGGGCAACACGGGGTCATCCTTTTGGGATGATGGAACTGTTCTGTTATTCCGATTATGGTTGTAGTTACACGAATCTGTACATATTTTAAAACTCATAGAATTATACACACAAAAATCAGTTTAACTGATTGTATATAAATGATGAAAGTCTATAAAAATGAAATAAAAACAAAAGTCACAGAACTCTGAGACCGGCTTTTATTTCTTTTTCAGGTGAAACTAGTGAATATTCGCAATGATGACATTACAGATGGCAACCCCAAGCTGACCCTGGGCCTGATCTGGACCATTATTTTGCACTTCCAGGTACGGTCTGTGAAGTTTAGGGTCCCTGTTGCTTGGTTTGGACATGGCCTAGAATAGGGGTGGGGAACCTTTTTTCTGGATATTTATAACATCATTCGAAGGCCATACAGAATTTTCAACTTAAAAATTAACCTGCTATATTTCGTCAAACATTCATTAATTCACCCCTAATGTGATGGCTGGAACTGCTTCTCTTTGTTGATGCCTTGGCAGGGCCAGACTAAATGATTTCGCAGGCCAGATGTTCCCCACCCCTGGCCTAGAAAGAACTAGAAGTTGCACTGCCTTCCACAGGCACACTAAGCCTTCCTTCTCTGTATTTGGCAGTAAACAGGGGTAAGAGTGGGAGTTGGAAAGGAATTAAGGATTGGCCTGGAGATAAAGCTGTTACAGCCTAAACCCAGAACTTCCTAATCATTTTCATGATGAAATGGGATTTTTCACTTGCTTCATTTGGCCCTGTCATTGGCAGTCTGGTTATTAGAAGTCTGCTCAGCTGAGTCAAAACTGGCTCTTTAGGTACTCAGAGTATGAGGGGTGGGGAGAGATGCTGGCTGTGATACTTTAAAGGGTGGAGTGAAGGCTGTTAATCCTGCTTTGATGTAGACTTATCCTTGTCTCTCATGACCTTAAAACAAGCCTGGTTAGTTGTAGCACCGTCTCGGTCATTCGGACTGCTGTAACAAAATCCTGTCATAGACTGGGTGGCGTCAACAACAGACACTTATTTTTCATAGTTCTGGAAGTTTGAAATCTGAGATGAGGGTGCCAGTATGGTTGGGTTCTTGGTGAGAGCCCTCTTCCTGGTTATGTCCTCACATGACCTTTCCTTGGTACATGTATACAGAACAGAGAAAGAGATCTCATGTTTCTTCATCTTTTCATTATGGGGGCTCCACTCTCATGACCTCATCTAAACATAATTATCTCCCAAATGCCCCACCTCCATCCAAATCCAGTCACAGTGAGGGGTTAGGGCTTCAATGTATGACTTTTTTTTATTTTATTTAAACTATATATTGATTTCAGAGAGAGGAAAGGAGAGGGAGAGAGAGACAGACAGAAACATCAATGATGAGAGAGTCATTGGGGATCGAGCCCACAGCCCGGGCATGTGCCCTGACCGGGAATCAAACCTCGATCACCTGGATCCTAGGTCAGTGCTCAACCGCTGAGCCACGCCTGTCCGGGCTCAATGTATGACTTTTGAGGAATCACAAACATTCCATACCAAGCGCCTTAGTAGCTGGGTTTATATACGTGTTTGTGAGCACAACCTTGTAGCCTTCATCACACCCAAAAGCAGTGGCATCTTGGTAGTGTTCACAGTCACAGGGCCTTCATAAGAAAGCCAATCCTTTTCTGGCAAGTACAGCCCTATCTTTATAAAAAGACTGTCTTGAATCACTTTAGCAAAACTAAGCAAAGCTATTTTTCAATTTTTTTTTTTTTAATCCTCACCCAAGAATATTTTTTCCACTGCTTTTCAGAGAGAGTGGAAGGGAGAGAAAGAGAGAAGCATTGATGTGAGAGAGACACATTGGTTGCCTCCTGAATGAGCCTTGACCAGGGCTGGGATGGAGCCTGCAACCAGGTACATGCCCTAGGCCAGAATTGAACCTGAGAACCTTCAGTCTGAGGGTTGACGCTCTAACCACTGAGCAAAACTGGCTAGGGCCAAAGCTATTTTTCAGACAGCTTTCCCATACCCAATTGCTGTACAGGAGGCTGATAGATTAGAGGGACCACTTCTTGGGCAGGTGAGAAAAGAAGACTCATGTAGTATCTCAAGGCACTGACTGACTAGAGGGGCTGAGGCCACTTCCATGTCCTACTTGGTGAGTTGTCGCCACCTGCTGGTTTAAATCAGAACAGTAGGTGTACCATAATTCCTAAGACCCTGAGAAAATTCTGAGAGTTTAGGGCTTATTTCTTGGGGCTCTGGTTTGGAGCTAGTGTTAGAAATTGACAGCATGGGTAGGCTTAGGAAAGTATAGAGGTAACGTGTATTTTTGTGGAACCACTGGGTGGTCTTAGGCATGCTTTGGATATAGGGATAACCAGGAGCATGAATGTGGCAAGGGGCCCCTTTGCAGGGTGGGAACAGGAACTTTGAGCTTTAATGAAGAACTAGATTTATTTATTCCTTTAGAACACTTATGAACAGAGGCATTTTTTAAGAGAAACTGTTTTTGCCACAAACCTGTGGTCACTGTTAGTGCCCAGTGTTAATCTCATATGTATGAAGTAAGAGGAAGCTGTCCACTTACTTCACACATAAATAGCTGTGTCTCTATTTATCCTGACTACAACTAAATCTCTTAAAAAGGAAACTCAGGCGCCAAGGAATGAAAACCGAACTGGTTAATTAAGCCATTGTTGGCACAAAGGAAATGGGGTAATGGAGCTGTTCCTGTCCTGAAGAGCTCTGTCAGGAATAGTTTTCTCTCTTTAAAGATTTGTTATGAAAAATTTCTTCTATATCCTGATCCAGTCCTCAAACCCCACTAGGTTAATTCAAAGGAAATCCCAGACTTCATATAATTTCATCTGTAAATATTTCAGTGTATACCTCTGGAAGATACTCTTTTTTAAAAAATCTTCACCCGAGGATATGTTTTATTGATTTTAGAGAGAAAGAGGAAGGGAGAAGGAGAGAGAGAAACATTGATGTGAGAGAATCATCAACTGGTTGCCTCCTGTACGTGCCTTGACTAGGGATCCAACCCACAACTTAGGTATGTGCCCTGACCGGGAATCAAATGCGCAACCAGGCCTAGTTAGCTAACTTTTTAAAGACATCTTTTTGGTTATCATTTTATTTTGATATTTTAGGAAGAAACATCCTTTTTATTTATTTTTATTTTTTATATATATCTATATTGATTTCAGAGAAAGGAAGGGACAGGGAGAGAGAGAGATAGAAACATCAATGATGAGAGAGTTGTCATTGACCTGCTGCCTCCTGCACTGCCTCCTGCATGCCCCCAACTGGAGATCGAGCCCGCAACCCGGGCATGTGCCCTGACCGGGAATTGAACCACAGTCTCCTGGATCGTAGATCGCTGCTCAACTGCTGAGCCATGCCCGGCCGGGCATTACATACTTTTTAAAAAACAACTTATTGAGGTGTATTTTGCATACCATAAAATTGACCCTTTTATTGTATATTTCAGCGATTTAAAAAATATATATATATATCTTTATTGATTTCAGAGAGAGGAAAGGAGAGGGAGAGAGATAGAAACATCAATGGTGAGAGAGTCATTGATTGAGCCCGCAGCCCGGGCATGTGCCCTGACCGGGAATCGAACCCTGATCACCTGGATCCTAGGTCAATGCTCAGCCGCTGAGCCACGCCCGGCCGGGCTTCAGCGATTTTTGAGTTATACAACAATCACCATAATCCCGTTTTAGAACATTTTCATCACCCTGGTATAATCCCTCTTTCTCATTTTAAGCTCTCTGTTCCCATGCCCAGCCTCAAGCAACCACTAATCTATTTTCTGTCTTTTTAGATTTGCCTATTCTGGACATTTCACCTAAATGGAATCATGTAGTACATGATCTTTTGCATCTGGCTTCTTTCACTGAGCATATCTTTGAGGTTCATCCATATTGTAGCATGTATCAGTACTTCATACCTTTTTATTGCTGAGTAGCATTCTGCTGTATGGATATATGATATATTTTGTTTGCCTGTTCAGCAGTTGATGAGCATTTGTGTTATTTTTTTGCTGTTATAAATAGTGTTGATATGAATATTTGAGTACTAGTTTTTGTGTGGATGCATGTTTTCACTTCTCTTGGATATATACCTAGGAGTGGAATTGCTGAGTTGTATGGTAAGTTTATGTATAACTTTTAAAGAAACTGCCAAATTGTCTTCCAAAGTGGCTGTACCATTTTACATTCCCACCAGCAATGTGTGAAGGTTCCTGTTTCTCCGTATCTTTGCCAACATTTGTTGTCTGTCCTTTAGATTATAGCCATCACAGTGAGTTTGAACTGATATCTCCTTGTGGTTTTAGTTTTCAGGGAAATGTATTATTTAACTGAATTCCACATACATTTACTGAAGACCAGCTGTGAGCAAGGTCTTAGGTAGAGTCTGTGAGAGATAGAAAATTGCAGTGGACACTGAGTCAATCCAGTTCAACTATATAATTCAAAGGAATGACAGAAGCCCTGGCTGGTGTGGCTCAGCCCTTGGTTAGAGTGTCAGCCCGCACACCAAGGGTTGTAGGTTCAATTCCCAATGAAGGGCATGTACCTGGGTTGTGGGTTCACTCCCTGCCCCCAGTTGGCGCCCATGCAGGAGGCAACCAATCCATGTGTCTCTCACATCTATGTCGCCCCCCTCTTCCACTCTTTCTGAAAAGCAACGGAAAAAATATCCTTGGGTGAGGATTAACAAATAGATAAAATAAAACAAAGGGATGGCAGGAGACATTCTATAAAATAACTTGATAGAGATGTAAAGAATTCGGGATGTGTGGGACAGGGAGGTGGAACATAGCATATACTCAATAATTAATGGATTTTATAGCTTCCAGGACTTTTGACCTAGCCCACTGTTTTTTGGCCTGTTACCAATTTTACTGGAAGATATAAACAGCTCTGGCTTTATCTTCTGCATGCATATTGGCTACCTGCTTTTCTCTTGCTATTTCAGCATAGCTGAATGTCTGTTTTGTCTTCTTGTAGAGGGAAGCTTTGCTGCCAGAGTGTTTTCCCAGATGCAAATAATTACTAATTCCTTTCTTTGCTATTTTTGAAGTCTTGGTGTTTGCCTGTATAGTATTAGCTAAGTGTTTGGGAGTGCAGGAAAATGTTCCCTGTCTGCAGATAAAGGATTATATGGAGCCCCCATCCTCCTTGTCTTGCTTCACATAGGTTGTGATATGTATCTTGCTGGTTATGTATCATTGTAGTTTTCTAGTCTTTTATTACGGAGTGTGTGTTAGCTGCTTTTATCAAGAACATGTGCTATATAAAGCAAAATAGAAATGCAGAGTAGAACTATCAAATGTTAGGGGATCAGTAAGATGGTCATTATAGTCAATCTCTGTTATTAGCGCTAATGAAGCAGAATAATTATATAGGTATAGGTCATGGTTTTCATATCAAGGGAGTATTCAGTTGAAGGAGAGGCTGGTTTCAGATTAAAAATTTGCTACTACTGATGAGGCTGGTAGTATTGATAACTTTATAAAGAGGTTTATGGTTCCAAATGTTTTAACACATGTGTGCTAAATGATAGGGATTCTTTTTATGTTAAGTTTTTAACTTAACATAAATAAAAATGAAAAGTTCAAGTACTCAGAAAAGTATATAACACATCTTTGTGTGTGTGTAGTCACTTTCACAGTTAAACAAATATTGTCCTAGCTGGTTTCGCTCAGTGGTTAGAACATCAGCCTGTGGACTGAAGGGTCTTGGGTTCGATTCCAGTCAAGGGCACGTATATTGGTTGCAGGCCCTATCCCCGCATGTGCAGGAGGCAGCCAGTCAATGTATGTGTCTCTCTCTCCCCCTTCCACTCTCCCTGAAAAGCTGTGGAAAAGATATCCTCGAGTAAGGATTAAAAAAAAAAGTAAACAGATATTTTTGTTATATTTGCTTCAGATTTTTTTCTGTTTCTCTTGAAAGAAGTAAAACATTTCAGATACGGCCAGTTTTCTTGCTCCCTCTGACCTGCAGGTAAATACTGCCCTGAAGTTGATGTATATCATTCTCATATATGCTGTTGTACCTTTAAGACAGAAGAGGTATTCATAAACAATGTGTGCTGTTATTTGTACGTTTTCATATTTGACACAAAGAGTATCTTCTACCTATCCTGCCTTCTTTAATCTAAACTTTTTTTTGAGGTTTATTCATGTCGACAAAGGAGGACCTGATTTGTTCATCTTAAGTAGTTTATTTGGACTGTAGTGTGAGTGAGCAGAGCCCCTGCAGCTGTGCAACAGCTATTATTTGCAGTCTGTTATTTATGAAAAAGGTATTCATTACTGCATTTAACACCTATGTACATGTGTTCTTATGCATACAAGCAAGAGGGCATTTGGGGATAGATACCTGGACTATAATTGCTGGGTTGTACACCTTCCTTTATTTTACCAAATGACTCTCAGAAGCACTGTATGGCTTACAGTGTTGTGTTGGGTAACACCTACTACCATTCGACATATTTGTTGTGTGGACCCCTGCACTAGGATGCAAGCTTAATGACAGCAGGGATTTTGTCTCTTTTGTTGTTTTCTTTGACTGGCATAGAATAGGTACTCCATATGTGTTAAGTGAATGAGTATTTCATGAATTTGATCTCAAAGAGCGTGGTAGGGTAGACCAGAGAAATAGACTGATGTCTACTTTCCTGTGCCCACTCGTTGATGAGCGAGTAATCAAAGACCAGCTGATTTTTGGGAGGTTACACATCCAGATAAAGAGAAGTTCTTGAAATTCGTTTTCCAACTCTTAATTGTTTATTAAATACTAGTGTATATCCAGTACTCTGAAATTTAAAAACTTCAGGGAGTTCAGGTCAAGAGTGATCTTAACTACTAGGTAGACTTGAGGTTTACGTTTTTGTGTAGTTTACAGTGCTTAACGCTTGGCCTGTGGATGAGGCACCGTTCATGTTTGTGGAATGAATGAGCGAGTTCTTTCACTCTGTAGTCTCACTATGGCTGTCTTTGTGGGAGACCTATGGAGAGTAAGTAAACAGTTAATGAGAAAAAGCCAAAGGAGAAGACAGGCAGAATAGTAGGCCCTAGAAGTGCTTTCCCAGAAGGCAGCAGTCTGCTTGTTAAGAGCTCAGGCTAAATGAGAAAAAGACCCAGGGGAAAGCCCTGGTGATCCGAGTTAACTTAGTTCAACAGTGGAAGCAGAGCTCCTGCAAAGAAAAAGAAGCACCCAAACTTTGGACCTTGGAACATACCTTTTTCCTTAGAGTGTAGTCAAGAAAAAGAGTATATTAGGGCCCTGGTGGTGGTGGTGGAGTGTCTCATATCTTTTAGCTGTAGTTATAAATAGGAAGAAAAGGGATTTACTGTAAACCCGGCACTAAGCCAAGCACTTTATAGACATTATCTCAATCACCCTTTCTACAGCCCCATTAAGTAGGTGGTAGTATCCATATTTTACAGATAAGGAGACTGATCACCTAGCAAGTTAAGCTGCTTAACTGCTAAGTTAACAGAGCTGGGAATTTGAACCTAGGTCTACTTAACTAAAATATCTCTGCTCCTCCCTAGACCAGTTTATCTTTGGAGCAGAAGGAAATAAAGACCTGATTTTCCAACATAATGCAAAAGTTTAAAAAGAAAATGTTCCCCGAAGTAAATATGCTCAGTTCTGTCAGGCTTCTCTGAAAAACCTTACAGCAGCAGCAACAGCAGCAGCAGTCATATTAAACAGCTGCCTCTCTCTGCCCTGAGTTGATCAGTTTCAGGAATTTGGTTTGCTTGTACTTCATGAATAAAATTCAAGCTTAGGCCTTAGGGTAGGCATCTTAAAAGTTCCAGTTCTCTTGACTGGAGGAATGAAGTCCTGGTGCCTGCCTAGAGAATTGTATAGGAATGTCAGATTTTTTGCTGAGTAAATGATTTCTGGTAGTCTGATTAAGTTTCTGTCCCAGGCTAATCCCCTTGTCTTGTTTCTTGCTGTGGCACATGATGGCCATAAGATGGTGCTGCAGCTTTGCTGTCGGCCTTAGGAACCGGCTAAGGGGAGAGACACCTGCTGCAGCTGTGAAGCAATGGGGAGCATCAGTAGGGTCTCAGAAGTGGTTGTGTGGGAGCTGTGGATTTAGGGCTTCTTGTTGCTGTCCTTTTGTGGACGGTGATTTTTAGGTTTCCAGGAAAGATGGTTAGGGCTGTACTGATACAGGTCTTTAGGGCTGACATAGCTTGAGCCAGGCAGCCTTCTTCTCTCTGTTTGTGGGCTGGGTCCTTTTGGCATAAACTAAATAGCTGCAGCCAGAAAGAAACGCATATAACTCCTTTCCTTCTGCTCCATTCAGAGCCCTTTGGGTTGTGGTGGTATCTCATGTGCCAGACACCATACTAAAAATTGGGGCGGGCAAATCCCATTGACATAACAGGGTGACTTTTGAATCCAACATCTTAGCCCTGTTCTTCAGTCTTCGTGCCCTATTGCAAAGTAAAAACCATCCGGGCCCCATTTTAGCAACTCCCTTCCTTGCTCCCAAATAGCAAGTGTTATCTTTGTTCGAGCCCTTGGTCCAGGTGAGTCTAGTTGCCAGTTCAAAACAATGGGGGATCTTCTTCTTTTACTTAACTGAGTACAGACTTCCATCCCTGCCACAGTTAGAAGCTCGTGTGACATGGGGTTGAAATTAAAAGCCTTAAATAGGAATTCATGTTCTGGCTTTGCCACTTACTAACTGTGTAGCCTTGAGCAAACCAATCAACTTTCTTAAACCTCTGTTTCTTTACCTGTCAAATGTAAAATAATAGTTTTGACCTGTTATGGTTACTGTGAGAATTAAATAAGATAATCCATAGCTTAGCACAGGGCTTAGCACAGAACAGACGCTAAAATAATGTTAGCTGTCAGCAGCACCAGGACTACCATTGTCACATATCCTTCAGCAGAGACGCTGCCTCTGGTATTTGGAAGTGGTGTCCTTTTTACCGGGAGTCCAGATCCTGTACTCGGAACTGATTTCTAGGCTTTTCCCATGTGTCAGCAGATTTAACAGGTATTTCTCTCTCTCTAAGGAGGGAAATAAATGCTACAAGATACCAGATCTTTAAAGCCTGTTTCTCTTCTTAACTCTGAGAATTAGGTTCTAGTCTCAGGTTATAATTTGATTAACGTAATTTTATTTCTGGCCTGAAAAAAATAGAGAATATATCTGCCTTGTTTGATATTTTCTTATGGATGTCTTGGTACAACAATTGAAATCTACTTCCTTTCAGAGTCTGGGGCCATAATTGCAGCATCCCCAGCCCTGGTTCCACTTGGCCCTTCCCTTCCTGGTTGGTTCCAGCAGCGCTGGTTTGCTTTTCCCCCTTTCTCCTCCCCCTGCCTCTACGTTACCTTCTCCCACGGCCTCTCCTCTTCCCCCCTCCCTTTTCCCTTTACTCTTACAATCTCCCCCTCCTCCTCTCCCTCCCTAATTTCTCCCCTCCTCTGTTTCCAGCTCCTTTTTGCTTTCTGTTTGTGTTTCTGAGGGCAGTGCTCCAATTACCTCATATTTGGAGAGAGGAAGCTGCAGCCAATCCGCTTTCTGTCTGCTTTTAGGTCAAGTGATTTCTGAACTGCAGTGAGATGCTTTGAATTTGTCTTGTTGCAGCTCCGAGCCTGTAAGATGGCTGTCTGAATCGGCAGCGGCTGGAAGAGACAGAGAGAGGCGGGAGGGAGGGAGAAAGAATTGGAGGGATTGCCGGCACAGTGCATGTTTTTAAATGTGCATCTAATCCGATGAAGCCAAGATTGGGATTTCTCTGGGATCGTAGGACCGGCTTAGCTGCGTTTTTGCTGAGATTAGGAGAGGAAAGCGATGGGAAATTCACTGGGCTGTGTTAAGGAGCCAAAAGATTCAGTAGCTATTCCTGAGAAGGCTCCTATATCTCCTAAGAAAAGGGTTCGGTTCAAAAGGAAGTGGAGGGGGAAGAAAACCCCTACTCCAGAGTTATCCCCTGAGGAAGAACCCTTGGAAGGAACTGGAGTCATTGAAGAGACAGAAACCCTAACGAAGTTTATAGTGAGTCTCCAAAAGGAGGAAGGAGTGGGAGAGGTAGAACATCCTCCCCCAGACATTCTGCTGCCTGAGGACTCGGCCCCCAGCTCAGGAGTGGGAGATCAAGGGATGATTGTGCAGGTGAAGGAGAGATTCCAGGGGGAGATCCAGACTGCCCACCTCTTGCTAGAGAATGAGTCATCAGTTGCCGGAGGGGTCTGGGATTCCCTGGAAGAGGGGATGACTGTCATCGCTCACCTGCTTGATAACCCAGCAGAGAGGAACTGTGAGAAGTCGGTGAGCCAGCGGGTGGAGTTTCCGAGGACAGCGTCCTGCAGCAGCAGGGCCGTGCTGCTGCCTTTGCCAGGAGAGACTGCAGCGGGGAAAGCGGATTCTCAGCCTGGATGTCAGAGCAGCACTTTCTGCAGGACGGACTCCCCCAGCAACGCTAACACAGGACATGAAGACCAACTTTCAGAGGGTTGGAGTGTGGGGGGAGGAACAAAGGGTATTTTAAGTGCCCCTGAGACAGGTTCCTGGATTACAG
This sequence comes from Miniopterus schreibersii, assembly GCF_964146895.1. Taxonomy (NCBI): domain Eukaryota; kingdom Metazoa; phylum Chordata; class Mammalia; order Chiroptera; family Miniopteridae; genus Miniopterus; species Miniopterus schreibersii. The sequence continues at coordinate 22,573,181 of NC_138109.1, forward strand.
AGCATTCTATCCCTTCATCACTATCGGAGCAGTCGAGAGGCCACAGATGCACAGAACCTGTCCACATGGGTCGCGTGCTGCCCCATGGTCCCCGGCTGCCTGCTTCTCAGAGTGATTTGTCTGTCAGTGGCATGACTGTGAGCATTGTGCCCTCCTCCTCTGGCTATGGCAGCAGTGGGCTACATTTACGTGGGATCCGGCCTAAAGAGGCAGAACCCGAAAAGAGTTCCACGTCATTCTCAGAAGAGGATGGCACCCTTTCTTTGGAGCCAAGCCACACCCCGTCATGGGGTCTGGAGGAGGTAGGTGGGCATGTCCAAGGGATATGCAAACAGCTGTTTGGATTCCTGGCCCTCAAACTTATTAAAGTGGAGTTTGGCGAGCAGTGAGGATCTTGGGGCTTTCTTCTCAAACTTGTCCCTATGTCTGGGAACTGGGAGTTAGTGACTGCTGGGCTTGGCAAACAGAATCTATTTCTGGTCTGCCCCTGGATGCTTGGAACCAAGTCTTGTCTCTGGGGAGTCCCTGATTTTGTGCAACTGTGCAGCATGATTGCTTGAGCTTTTGAGTGGGGTTATCTCTCAAGGTGCAGTGCTAGTTAGTACTTACTTTCAGGCAGGTGTGTTTATCAGCTTCCCTGCCACAAGGAGTCTGTGGTGTAGCACAAAGGATAAGGGAGGTCTGGCTAAGTCCCTGAAGTGAGTGGAGAAGGGGTGAGGAATGTTGAAGGACTGAGGAGCTATCTTCAGTGTAATTGCTCTTCTCCCCAGGAGAATGATGTTCTTACTAGAGCTGATGCAATCCCTCTCCTGGGAGACACAGCTAGTGACAACACTCAATATTTGTAGAGGTGGACAGGGCTAATCCTCCTTTGGTTCCTGAGTTTGCCATTAGAGAGGGACATGGGGTTATTTGGAGATTAATCCAGAGGAGGGGGTTAGGGCAGTTTGAAGGTTTGAGGACAGAAAAAGTTGGTTTTCTGATTGGATATATTTATAGCTCTGACACGTTTTTGTCTGTGAGGTATATATCCAGGCATAGGTGATGGGAGTAGTGATGGTGGTGGGTGCTGGGAATGTTTTTAGGGTCAAGCAGCAAATGGGAATTTAAGAGATCTGGATGCTGAGAAGGGAGGAGGATTTGGTAAGACGCTGGGTGGCACAGTGACTGAAGTTATTCACTAGTGACTGAAGAACTTTTGTTGGCATGTCAGCCTCTGCAGCAGAAGAAATAAACTCTTTAGGATCCCAGAGCAGCAAGGGGTGGAAGATGCGGTAGGGCTCTTTTCTTGCTGAGACCGAGGGCAGCTGCCTTGATGTCTGCAAAACAGGGATGTGGCCTATCTGCCGGTGCCCTGCTCCTCACCAGCAGCATGAGGCTGGGGAGAGACACGCGTTTTAAGCTGATGTGTTTACAATGTCCTCTTTGGGGATTAATTTCCTCCATAGATAGGCTCATCTCAGTTCCCTTTGTTATTACAGAGTTTGGAAACTCCCAACAGTTGGAGGGGAAAGTGACCATTGAAAAATATTCATTATATGGTTAGGCAAGAGGCCTCCTTGGGCTTTTCCATATAAAGTGTGTGTGTGTGTCTGTGTTTGTATCTGTGTGTGAGAGAGAGAGAGAAAGAAGGTGAGAAGGAAGGCAGCAAGGCTGCTAGGATGGGATGTACAAGTATTTTGAGTTTCATCGAAGAAGAGGGAATGTCAAAATCAGTTTTTATCTTTGTATGGAATGGATGTAGAATAGGGGATAAAACTAACTGCTGCACTGGTTGCTCTTTTGATACCACTGGCATTAAGTTGAGGTTGTGGAGGCATCATAATATTTTAGGATTCATGCTCATGAGTGAGTGTGAGATTTTCAGAAAGTTTGGAGTGTAAAATTTTAAGGGACTCCTAGTGGGAATCAGTTCTAGATAATGTACTATAGGTGACCATGGTGCTTAGTATGGGATTTCCTCACTGGGAGGGAAGGTTTCTAACCACTCCATGAGAAGTCTTAAAGAAAAGACTGGTGGGAGAAACCTTTGGGTCATGATCAGTAGTTTGGCAGTATCGATAGTGGTGTGATTCTTTTGCTATTCAGTATGTGAGTCAAATTGGTATGTGGGATTTTCTGGGCAGCCAAGCTCTGCATCCCATCCCTCCTACCTGTTTAGATCAGACACAGTCAGATTACTCAGCTGTAAAACTCTGCCCAGTCTGAAAAACTACATGACTGTCAGTTTAGATGGCTGACACATTTCTGAGACTCTGTGTCCATTGTGTGATGTGGAGACCACAGACTGACCATCCCATATGACAGAGAAGATGTAACTTCTCAAGATAAATGTGAAATCCCTGCAGGATGTAAGTCCTCAGGCAGTAGGGGCCTGAGAGCCTCACTGGACTCTTAAGGAACCATCTTCAGGAGCTGCTCCATCACTAGCAGGCTGTGCATAAGGCCTGAGGACAGCAGAAGTCAGGGAGACACAGGCATTGTGTCTGACACTGCAGGTGTATGAAATGGAGTTGAGACTTGAGGTGAGAGCATCTGACTGGAGCCTGAGTTCCCTCTGCTGAGGGCGAGAATGCTGGGAGGACACGGGTCAGGGGAGCAACTGTGGCTAATCACACCAACTCCTTCCCGAAGAGGAGACAGCTGGCAGCTCAAGAGTGGATTTTATTTATTTATTTTTTTGTGTGTTTGTTTTGTTTTTAATATGTTAGAGTAGTAACCCTTCTCAGAAAATAATTCAGGTTCCACAGTGGTATCTGTCCTTGGCATAACTCACGTCGTGTGGTCTCTCTTGTTGATCAGTCCAGAGCATATCAGTGCTAATGGGACCAGGTTGTGGCTGGACATACACTTTGCAGTGGGTTTTCAGGAATAGAGAGAATGAAAACTTGTAATTCTTATGTGTGCAGGGTTTAGATAATAGAAGATAAATGGTCTGCTTCCTGTTCACCTGGTATAGTTGATTCTCCCCTTGTCAAGAAACAGCTAACACAGAAGCAGGATGGCAGGGGCCAGCTGACAGAAATGGTTTTCAGAGTGACAAGTAGATGAGGATTTGGAGCTGGATGGGAGCAGGTTAACAGCGTTGTACTTTGATGTCAACCAAAGCCTTCTCTGGCCCATTCCTTCTCTCAAGAGGACTCCCTATTCCCAGCTGCCTTCAATGTTCACAATATCTGGCTTTTGGAACAAGGAAAATTGTTGGAAATCCCTTCCTCCTCCCTGTCTTGGCTCCCACTGCCAATTTCTTGCCCACACTGTTAGTGGATTCTATTGAATAAAGAATTTGGTTCTGTTCCAGTGTCCTTGCGACAGACCCAACAGTCCTTACAGTCTCTGGTGATAGTCAGATCTAACACTGGGAGCTAGTAATGCTGAGAAAGAGATCAGTTGGTATATTATTTTCTGGGCTTAGCCTTTCAATTTACAAGTATCCCTTTCCGATTTCTCCTCTTCAATTATAGGGAAAGTTGTTTTACTAATACTGGTTTTGTATTGTAAGAAAAGAGCAATGTTAACTAGATGATACTATTGTAGGAATGTAGCAGTTAAAATTACAGTTAGAGTTGATTTTTCCTTTTCAAAAAAATTTTACTCGCCCTAGCTAGTTTGGCTCAGTGGTTAGAGTGTCGGCCCGAGGATTAAAGGATGCTGGATTCAATTCCTGCCAAGGGCACATACCTCAGTTGTAGGCTTGATCCCCTGCCCCAGTTGGGGCATGTGTGGGAGGCAACCAATCCATGTGTCTTTATCACGTGGATGTTTCTCTCTCTCTCCTCCTTCCATTCTCTCTGAAAAGTAATGGAAAAAATATCTTCAGGTGAGGATTAAAAAAAAAATTTTACTTAATTAAAAACATTGCTAAGGAATCATAATTATTTTTAAGGTATAAAAATGGTGGTGTGATTATGTTTAAAAGAGTCCTTATCCTTTAGAGATACATACTGAAGTATTTATGAAAGAAATGATGTATGTGGAATTTGCTTCATAATAATAGGGGAGGGGTGTAGTGTAGATGAAACAAGATAAGTTATGAGTTGATAATGGTTGAAACTGGGTGATAGGTACATAGAAATTCACTATTCTATTCTGTCTCTTTTTGTATATATCTGAAATTTTTCATTTCAAATGGAAAGTTAAGAAAAAAATAATAAAATTATTATATGATGCATATACAGAAAAAGGACTAATATCCAGACACAGGAAATGTAGTGTAGGAGTAGAGGCTGAGAGTGAGGAGCGAGATTGGCTGAGTTGGACTTTCTGCTCTATTACTCACTAGCAAATTACTTAACTTCTCTGTGGCATAATTTCTCCATTTGTAAAATGAGGATAAAAATAGTATATACTTTGTAGGGTTGCTGTGAAAATGATACAAGAAAATTAATACAAGTAAAACACAATAGATGTTATTATATCATTATTTAAGGAACCACTACAAATAAATGAGAAAAAGGTAAATGTTCTAGTAGAAAAATAGGGGAAAGCCCAGGAAAAAGCAGCTCTCAATAAAGGGAACCCAAATACCTCATACACATGTGCCTTCTCCCTAGTAATCAAAGACACAGGAATCAAAACAAGATATATTTCACACTCACCATATTGGCAGAAAATAAAAAATCTGGAAATACTTGGTGTAGGCGAGGATGTAACATCATAGTGATAGAAAACCTCATCATACCTTTTGGGTGGAAGTACAAATTGCTACTATTATTTGGAGAGTAGCTTGATACTATTTAGTAGAATTGAAAAATACCCGTAGTCTGTGACCCGGGATTTCTGTTCTGGTTATGTTCCCTAGAGGCCTCCAAGATTCTGATTTGAATACTGACCCCTGACCTCTACCTAAGTCTGATGTTGGTAAAACACAGCTGTCATTAGAACCCTCTATCCGGGCATTTGTCATGAATAACTGCGCTGTACCCGTGTCTGCTCCTGAGTGAAAGTTTTTAAAGTCTGATGACGATGAGGTCGGCTAGAAACTTCAGGACATGAGAATGGAGTATCTGTTCATTACACCTAGTCTCATCCCCTGAGACTTATATAGATTTATACAACGTCCAAACTTCTCAGCCTGGTGTTCCAACCACACTCCACACCCCATCATCTACCTAATCTCTCCTATATCAGTTGTCAGTTGGAACCTTCTTATTTTAACAGCTCAACCCCTTAATCATCTACTTTTCCTGTTTCAACTTATTTCAACTTCCAATCTTTGCATCTACTTTCTGCCTGGAATTTGTTTCCTCTTTCTCTTTGTCTACTCTATACTATCCTTAAGTATGACTTTAAATTATACTTCTTTAAGAAATATTTTTTATCACTGGAGCCCATACTAGTTTTTGTTCTGCTGAGATCCTCTTTTGGATATCATTATATACTATATTACTGTTGATCTTTTGGGGCCTTAAGTTATGTGTAACCCTTTCATGTGATCTACCACATATGACTAAATATATAGTAAGATCCCCACACAACAGAAATTAGCCTTCAGAGAAAAAGGATTCTATTTGTATTTGACTTTATAAAGTCTTTGTTATTGGCCTCTCAGTGAAGTTATAGTCGTTTCATGAAAAAGGATGAATGAATTTGGGTCACCATCTGCTAGTTCAATTTGTATCAATTTTTTTGTAGAGATAATTGGTTAAACAAAAAAGAGACCAAAAATCTAAGAAAGTTTTAGTTATTGTTCTTGGGAATTTAACCTCCTAATTTGACATATGGAATGTAATTGCATATAAGTAGTAATCATATTAAAAACTTAAAAAATCACATCACTTATCAAACACACACAGACAGCAAGTGGTCACATTATGGAAATCATAAATGGACTCTAATAGAATGAATGAGAAACAAAACTAATCCAGTGTTATGCAACTGGATTCTCGTGGCTGGGAGTGAAATTTCCAGTGACTGCATGATTCAGAAGAGTGCTATTGTATCTCAGAAATCTTAAAAATAAATGTAGAGGCCATTTACTAGAATATTCACTCAAGTAGTAGCTTTATTTTTTAAAGTAGCTTTATTGATGAAAAAGACATTGATGTCAGAGATGTAGAGTTTGAATAACATGGTTTTGTGAAATGTAAAAGTAGAAGCAGCATTAAATTAATGCATTAGATATACTGCTTAATTTTAAACCAGTGTATGTGTAAATAACTTTGTAAAAGTTTATATGTTCAAGAGGACCACAGAGCTTCCCTTCCTCTATTTCTCTCTTCCGTCCACCTGTTATCATTTTGGGAAATTTGGGGACTGCCTTATTTTAGCCAGATAAGGCATGTCTTAACCAAGTTCTTGCAGAGCAGGCATGTCCATTTTTTGTTTCCCCCTTTTCACCTGGCTAACTTTTACTCATTTCTTAAAACTCAGCATACAGGTTGCTGCCTCAGAGAAGTTCCTTGGCATTGCGAGTTTGGGTTACTTGCTTATCTCTGTCACAGCGTTGATCTCTCTGTATAGTATATTGTCTCCCCTACTAAATTGCTTGAACTTGAAGCTCAAGGTTGTGCTTTTATCTTGAGATACCAAGAACTTAAGCACAGCTCCTTGAACATAGTCGATGCTCAAGAAATAACAGAATAAATAAATGGTGTTAGACTTTTTCTGTTCTTCTCCTTGGTGCCTAGAATTGTGTTAAGCACAGATAAGATGTTGTTTAGTATACTTATTGAATTATTAAGAACAAATTAAGTTTCTAAATATGTTGCAGAGAGGGGATTAATCAATCCTTTGTAAGTGTGGGTCGAGAGAGAATTCAGGTAGATGTGCATGGTGTCTGGAATGGTATTGAGGCAGTTCTTCCTCTCCAAAAGGCTTCCTTTTAAAAATCTAGATGAGGGAGAAAGCTCCCTGACACTGAAGCTGGGTTTCTGCATTTGGGAGATTAAGGTAAAAGCTTTTGTGTGTTGCAAAGGACAGCTCTGTGCACATCACATACGAGTATTAAATGAAGAGATGGACAAAAGCCAAATTTAATTACTGAGATGGTTGTGACAGTAATCCCATTTTTCTCATCCAGTTCATGGGCTAGGAAGGACCTTAATCCAAATAGGTTCCCTTGGGACCCAACCACTTCCCCCATCTTATTATATTTTTGTGGAAAATCTGAAGTAATGCTGTTTATTGAACTATTTTCAGTGCAGTATACAAAGATACTGTGATCAGCAGATAGGTGATGCCATCAGAGAAATTGACTATGGTTGTAACAGATATACAATGTCAGTTAATTAACTGGAAATTTTTTTTTTTTTGAGTAAAAAACACAAATACTCAGATTTCATTTTGCTTATTCAAGTTCTGTCTCTTTTAACTTCAACAAATCTATTTTCTGTTTCCAACAATGTGTTACCTTAATATGTATGTGAAGCGGCTACAGTGAAAGTACTGGGATAGGTGGTAGTGAATGGTATCTAGTTATTGAAACAAACAGCTAGAAATGTTAAGGAGAACTAGAGTAGAATTGGTACCAGGGAGGGTCTGTTTTCACCAGACTCGAAGGATGATGGGTTGGGCGCTGTTACCCATTGTTGTTGGGTCCTCAGCTTTGCAATTCTGTAGCGCCCCCCCCCCCCACTGTAGTGGATTGATTTACAGTGTGATAATACTTGTTAGAGATTGATTGATATAAATTAATTTACAATAAGAATTACAACTGCCCAGTGCTATAGTATTTGAAACAGCCACTTTGCATTTTGTTGCTTTACAATATAATATGGGAAGCAGATAATAATCTGAAGGTTGTCAGGTGAATATGGAGTCAGAGCAGAGAGACGGGGTGGAAGACAGATTTGCAGGATGGTCTTACAAGCTGGCATCATCAGAGTTTAGCAGCCTGATTTCTCCTATAGGAATGTACCTATCAAGGGGACGAGAATCCTGGAATGTGCTGGTTAGGGCACCATGTCACCGTCACAATCTTAGAGGCCACACTTACTGATTTCCCTTTTCTAGACTCCATGCAGGCTACCCATATTCTTTTGTTCTCATAGCCTTTCTTCAGACATCTTAGTAAGATTTATTAGCCTGCAGCTTTCTTTCATACTCAAAAAAGTATTAGTTAAAAGTTCCTGGCCCTGTTTTTTTTCTTCTGATTTTAAAATATCTTCTGCTGATGTTTAATCTAACCTGTTATGAGCTGAGTTTGTAAAGTTAGAATTCAGAGACTTGGAAGTGCCTATTGTCCACTGTCCCTTGTACTGACCACCAGGGAGGCTGTTACTTTCACAGTGCTGCACTTAATGGAGACGTCTGAGAGACAGGTGTTCTGTGGACATGCCATGCCTCTCCTGCCCAAATCTTCTGAGAGCCATAATATATGAAGAAGAGAAGGTTATTCTGTGTCCTGTCTTTCTGCAGATCTCTGACATCTACATTAGTGGAGAGTCTGGGGACATGTCAGCCAAGGAGAAGCTGCTCCTGTGGACCCAGAAGGTGACAGCTGGTTACACAGGAATCAAATGCACCAACTTTTCCTCCTGCTGGAGTGATGGGAAGATGTTCAATGCACTTATTCACCGATACAGGTAAATGCAGTAGAATTTCAGTGTGCCTGGAGGGGCTTCTCATATCTTGTTTGTAATTAGTTATAATGTCACTTTCCCTCTCAAAAAAGAATCAAGAATCTGATTTTCATTTTATTCGTTTAAAAAGGGAATATGTATTGAACTCCTAGTGTCTAGGCACTGGGCACAAATGGCAGTGAACGAAACAGCGAAAGGTCTTGCTTTTGTGGAGGCTATTTGCTTTTTAGGCAATACACAAATGTATTTTTGCTGTCATACAGTGATACGTGCAATGGTGGATAGAGAGTGATGTGGGTTGTGGTCTTTCAGACAGAGAGTTGGAGATGGCCTCTCGGGTGAGGATGTTGGAGCAGAGCCGTGAGGGGGTGAGCCCTGCAGGCCTCTAGGGTCATAGTGATTCAGTCGGAGGAAGTAGGGAGTACAGAGGGCCTGACTGATGTGGGGCTTGCTTGGAGAGCTGAGGAACAGCCGGTGACTGGAGTGAGATGAGGGAGGAAGATAGGAATTTTGAATGACAAAAATCAAAATTATTACACTCATAGTGGTCATAAACATGCCCCAATTCTGTACTAGCTTATGATACCTTTCCCATGAAATCTAACAAGGCTACTGTTGTGTAAGTTTTAAATTAGGGAGCACTGGGCTCCTGGCGTGCAATTAAAAATGGAATTAGTACCTTTCTAGACCTCTTGTTTTCTCTCTAACTCAATCAGTATTTTTCTGCTCTGGGTACTTTTAAGGGTCTTCCTTTGTGTGAACTTGTATGTGGTGTGTAGATGGTGGCCTTTCATGTGCCTTTATGGACTTTACAGACCTGATTTGGTAGACATGGAGAGGGTACAAATCCAGAGTAACCGAGAGAATCTGGAACAGGCTTTCGAAGTGGCAGAAAGACTGGGGGTCACCCGGCTGCTGGATGCAGAAGGTGAGAGTTGACCGAAGTTAAGTATGTTTGGCGATATTCACTGTTCCTTCTCCTGGCAGGTTCTTTTAATACGCCTAAGACATTTCTTACCCTTCCTCTTAGATGTGGATGTGCCATCTCCAGATGAAAAGTCTGTAATCACTTATGTGTCTTCGATTTATGATGCCTTCCCTAAAGTCCCTGAGGGTGGAGAAGGGATCAGTGCTACGGTAAAAGAACATTTCCTTAAAAATACCTTCTGACTTTGATTTGTTTGGAGGGAATGTATTGAGTCGGCCACATTTCTTAAGCTCTCATTGTATACAGAGCACTTTTATACAGAGCAAACTAATCTACATCATATTCATACACGGTTATTGTCCTTGGTCCCTGGGAATGAGTCTGTCACTAATTTTGTAGCATCTAGCCTAAACTATTATAGGTGTCAGGAAATTAAGTCCCATCTTGAGAGCCCTTGAGGAGCTTTGAAACTGGGACTCTGAGCATTAAACTGAACAACTGGGTAGGCAGTTAGAGGAAAAGGATCTTACGTGGTTTGGGGTGGCCTGAGCTACTTTCTGCTGTGCTTGTTTTGCATACTGCTAATCAGAAGGTGTGTGATATTTACTTTGTGACATTAGGAAGTAGACTCCAGGTGGCAAGAATACCAAAGCCGAGTGGACTCCCTCATCCCCTGGATCAAACAGCATACAATACTGATGTCAGATAAATCTTTTCCCCAGAACCCTGTTGAACTAAAGGTAAAATCATGGACTTGCATTGCTTTTTTATAAATTCATCCTGGGAAGTAAGTCTCAGAGCTTGTTGCTGCTGATTTCTGAGTGAGGTGGTATCAAAAATTGGGCCACACTACTCGCATCCATTCATTCATTCACCAAATATTAATTTTCTAGGCACTTTATAACCAGTATATACACTTCAAAGAAACAGAAATTCTGGCCAAGGAGAGAGAAAAAGCAAGAATTGAGGAATTGTATAAATTATTGGAGGTAAGGAAGCTTATCCTTTGCTGAGATTTGTGGCGTGCTGGTTTGTCCTGTTGTCACTTCTTTATTAGACAAACCCCCTGTGTCCTCTTCATCCTGCGTTGATAGCAGTGTGCTAGGGTGACAAATCTAGCATCACTTTCAGGCTGGTCATGAAAATTTGTGGCAAGGGGCCATCTGTATTTTTTAAAGGGCCCATTGAAAAGTGCCATACATTTACTCAGAAATCTTGAGTTATGTGGATGAGTTTTCCTGTTTCTGAGAGGGAAGCTAAGTCTCCCTAGGATGGAAAGAAAAGAGACTTCCATTTACATTTTGATTCCTAAAGAATTGGAAGCTGTAGAGATGGGCATTTGACCTTTCCAGAATGGGGGTTATGTAATGTATAGAAGTTAATGGAGTCCCTGCATTTTAGAGGTGATTATTTTGCTCTCACCTAAAGGTGAGGTATTGCTAAATATTCCATTGTTTTCTCTCATTAGACAATGGGAAAAACTGCTGAATGGCTGGGTAAAGAAGCAGAAAGTGATGGCAGAGAATAAATTGAAACTAGGGCCTGAGAGCATGACTGTGTTTTGAACTAAAAGAGGATCTCTGGGTTTTTTTAGGTGTGGATTGAATTTGGCCGAATTAAACTGCCTCAAGGTTATCACCCTAATGATGTAGAAGAAGAGTGGGGGAAGCTCATCATCGAGATGTTGGAGCGAGAGAAATCACTTCGACCAGCTGTGGAGAGGTGGGTCCAGAGCCCACAGGGGATCCGACATTACTTCCTGGGCTGCTTTGGGCCCTGCACTTGACTGTGGTTTTGATCTTATTTTAGGCTGGAATTGCTGCTACAGATTGCAAACAAAATCCAGAATGGTGCTTTGAACTGTGAAGAAAAACTGACACTAGCTAAGAATACACTGCAGGCTGTAAGTCTCTGACCGTTTTGTCTCACTTCTTATGTCGCATGTTTTCCACTTCTCGCACTGTGCTCCAGTGGTTGAAGTTAACATTTGAGGAATCCAGCGGTGCTACTTCCTTACTCTGGGAAGTGCAGTGGGCCTCTGGGCTCCCTAGTTTTAGTGGGTGGGAGCAATGAGAGTGTTCTCACTCTTACTCTCCCTTTCTCTCTCAGGATGCTGCTCACCTGGAATCAGGACAACCAGTACAGTGCGAGTCAGATGTCATCATGTACATTCAGGAATGCGAAGGTCTTATCAGGCAGCTGCAGGTGGATCTCCAGATCCTACGGGATGAGAATTATTACCAGCTAGAAGAGTTGGCTTTTAGGTGAGGATCATGGGACTCATACAGAGGGTTTGCTTACTGCTAAAGCTCATGGCTCAAGAGTCATGTGACTTGACCTTAGAGGTCAGGGTCTCAGTAGGAATACTACAGGTATTTTGTCAGGAAAATTCTCATTGTGGAGGACAATTTCCCCTTATTGCAGGCCCTGCCCACTAAGTACCTGTAGGATTTCCTAATCCTTGTGGCATCTCACAACACTCCACATACTTCAGAGGGAGCTGCAGGAGTGCAGTACCAGGTCTAGTTTAGATGCTGGTGATCAGCTCGTGTGGAGACGGGATGCGGATCATCCAAGTCACATAGCTGGTACAGAGCCAAGACTGAGACTGACATCTTTGGGCCCCCTAATCTCTCATTTATTCTGTGATACCACCTAGGAGTTATATAAACAGGTATTGGTTTGCTTCCCTCCAGTTAACACTGTAATTTGGTATTTGCCTCAATGACTACTCTACAATGAAGATGTTAATAATACCACTTTACATTCATATAACACTTTTTTTTCCCCCCAAACACTTTTCCTGACAGGATCTCATTTTTATTTTTATCTCATCCTTGTCAAATGGATAGGGAAGGTTTTATTTTAATAAGTATGTTACAAATTTAAGTCTTTTCCTCCTTTCTCTTCTTTCATTTTAGGGTTATGCGTCTGCAGGATGAACTGGTCACTTTGCGTCTAGAGTGCACAAACTTGTATCGGAAGGGCCATTTCACTTCACTTGAATTGGTACCACCCTCTACTTTAACCACTACTCATCTGAAGGCAGAACCCTTGACCAAGGGAACCCATTCTTCTTCTACCTCCTGGTTCCGAAAGCCCATGACTCGGGCTGAACTTGTGTCTATCTCCTCCTCTGAAGATGAGGGCAATCTCCGATTTGTGTATGAACTACTGTCTTGGGTAGAAGAAATGCAGGTGTGTGTGTGTTCCAAATGCTTGTACCGAGCCCTAAGATTTATTGGATCCAGAAGCTTATCTAAGAGACCATGTTGCCCTATGCCCCTTAATTATTGATTCTACGTAGGACACAGACTCCCTTCTCCTTAAATTTTAAATGGATAGCATCAGCTGATATCCTCAAAATTCCACACTGAATAGCATAGGCTTTTCTACTTTGAAGCCATTAGGGAATTTGTTCCCCTCAGCTATCTGTGTCCTAAGTGGGAGCTTGTGGGAGAAGTTACAGAGTCTATAAATCTGTTATCTTTTCTGAAATTTCCTCATTGGCAGAGAAGCTTATTCTTCACTTTTTGTGTTTGACCTTAACCCTTACATTTAAGCAAGGCTTCTTTATTTCACAATTCTGAGGGGCACTTTAAAAAAGAATGTAGTTTTCAATTACAGTTGATGTAACAATATTATATTAGTTTAAGTGTACAATGTAGTGATTAGGAATTTATATATAACATATGAATTGATCACCCCAGTAAGTCTAGTATCCATCTGACACCATACATAGCTATTATAATATTATTGACTATATTCCCCATGCTGTACTTTACATCCCTAGGGGGCACTATTTACATGTACTCTAGGATAATGGTTCCAGTTCAGCATTGTCTTTCTTCTCTTTCTTACCCTTTTGTTTGTATGAGATTCTTCCCATCTCCTGACGATGAATTCCCCAAGTACCAATAAATAAAAACATTCTAGGACAAGCTAATGTTTTAAAATTCATTGACTAATACTTGATGCCATGAATGAAGCTTACTATTTTCAGATATTTCTTTTTTATATCCATTCTGATTGTGAAATGAAGAGACTATAAAGGGAAATGTGTGAACTATAAAGTTAAGCATCTTCAGCCTGTGGGAACATATTCCTGGTTGGTAAATTTAAGAATGCCTTCCCATAATGCAGCAGCAAAAGGCTGATTCTGCTGCTATATAGCTGGTAGGGTTTAATCTGTATCTCCTTGGGGGTGATAATGGCCTATTTTCCTGTGAGAGGTCACAGTAGAGATGGTTTAGCTGTCCTTTTGCCCAGTTCTCTACCTCCTGCCCTCTTGTCAAAAGGTTGATTGTCACAATTTTCTTTTTCTGCCAACTTAGCAGTAAGTTATTATATATGTATTTTTTCTTTCTCAGATGAAACTGGAGCGAGCAGAGTGGGGTAATGACCTGCCTAGTGTGGAGTTGCAGCTGGAAACACAGCAGCACATTCATACGAGTGTGGAAGAGCTGGGCTCAAGTGTCAAAGAGGCCAGGTTGTATGAGGTACGTGCCATTGTATGAGAATGCATTATGGAGGGTGGGGCAGGGCAGGTAACAGGACAGTATGCACAGTGCAGCTGTCTCTAAGGAGAAGGGGGCTTTGGAAAAGAATCATAACCATGAGCAGCACTTTCCAACAAACTCCCTTTCACACAAAGAGTCCTTTTGCTCTTTGAAATAACCTTGTGAGAAAGGTTTGGTTTTTTAAATTAACTCTTTTTTATAAAAAAGAAAAGTGATACTGAAAGCTAAGGTCAAAATTGGTGAACAGGGCATGCAGTTTCCAAACTCAGGCCCTCTGCTCCGAAAGCTCCTGCTCTTTCCACTTAATTGTCTGTGTGCAGGAGAGAGCTGGTCTGGAGAAACAGTTCAGGCTCCCTTCTCTCTCACTCAACCATCCCATTTTTAATTTCAACTCTCCCCTTCAAAAAAGCAGTTGAGTGATATGTGAATCATCAGGCATAGGTTTTTCTTAGAAACCTCCCAGAATTACTGGAAGCATGAGACAGTGAGGTCTGTCAGTTGTATTCACCCTGCTGAACTGCTCCTCATGTAGTGCTGCTCCAGCTTGTAAAATCTGACCCAGAGATTTGCTGTCTAAGCTTCTATTTTCTCAGAGTAAGTGATCTTTACCTGTGTGCAGACATAATATTTACATCATTGAAACCATGCCATAATATAGTTTACTTACCCCTTTCCCTAATGTATTTCTGTTTCATTCCTTTCTTATCAGGGGAAAATGTCTCAGAATTTTCATACTAGTTATGTTGAAACTCTTGGAAAGCTGGAAACTCAGTATTGTAAATTGAAGGTGAGTTGTGACTAACTCTGTGTTCTGTTCATGGAGACCCTGGTTCCCTCCAAACAATTCTTTCCCTAATTCGGAATGCTCCTAGTTTGGCCCTGTTTTGGTTTTCTGTTTATTAGGTTATATCATGTACTATGTCATTGTTCATATATAGTATAATATTTTCTTAATGGGTCAGAACCACTGTCCCAGAAAGTTTTAAGTAGAGCCTGTTGGAGCTATCATGCTTTACCAAAGCAGTGGCTGCATGTGCTTCGAGACACCAAAACTAAAAGTTTGATGTTGATAGGGAGGGGACTTCTCTTCTCTCTGTGTTCTTCCTTCCTGTCATTCAAGCTGCTCAGAGTAGGACAGGCCCAGGATCTTTCTTTATCCAGGGAGCCCCACAAAGGCCTGGTGAGTTCCAGATTTTAGCTAAAACTGACAAGGACTCTGGGAGTCCTGTACCAAACTTGTACTAAGTTTAAGTCAAGGGAGAAGCACCAGAGTTTAAAAAACAAGATAATTCATTTCCAGAGTTATTCTTTGCTTTCATGTCCAGTGTGCTATTTTCTGTAGATGGAAAGCTGGTGGTTTAACCTTGTAATCTTTGCTTTGTCTAGGAAACTTCTAGCTTCCGGATGAGGCACCTTCAGAGCCTGCATAAATTTGTTTCCAGAGCTACAGCTGAGTTGATTTGGTTGAATGAGAAAGAGGAGGAGGAACTAGCATATGATTGGAGTGACAACAATCCCAATATCTCAGCCAAGAAAAATTACTTCTCAGTGAGTCTAGCACAACATGCCTGTCATATTTATGTAATAGCAGCAGAAGGAGACAGAGGATGTAGCCTGCTGAGAGCTAGGGTTTCTAGATTTGCATTCTGCTAGACAGAAATAGGGACCCTGCTTAATGCGTCTGTGTGTGTGAGAAGTGTCTGTGAAGAGAGGGAAATGGAGCCCTGGAGTGAATTTATTTAGAAAGACAGAGTTTTGGGTTGGTAAAGCAGAAGACTGCAGCTAGAGTCATTTCAGAAACAATATAGCTTTGTGGTTAAGACTATAGGCTTCGGAGTGGGCTAGACCTAACTTCTTATTCCTCCACTTACTAGCTCTGTGACCTTGGGTAAGTCATTTAATCTCTCTAGACCTCTGTAAAATGGGATAACAGTACTTCAAAGTTGTGTAAAAGACTCAGTAAGATTTACTAAGCTAATAATCTTAGTATTGCTTACCTGAAGTATACTCTTGGTTTCTCAGAAATGCTGAATTTCTAATTCATTTAGTAAGATTTGGGTCTGTCTCTTCATTTGTAAAATGGGAAGGAAAATTCAGCATTGGACTATGGGATAATGCTTTGTATTCTTTCCAGTGAAAGATATATATAAGTAAGTAGGGTTATTTTTTGCTACTTTTAGTATTTTTACATCTCAGAGGATTTTTAAACATTTTGTAAACCCTATGCAAATAGGAAACTCTTTTACTAACACTTATTTTAGATACTTTAATTCAATTAATTTAGAGTTTTAAAACTATATAAGCTTTTTCTGACTAGAGAGTGCTATAGGATTCTTCTGAAGTAAAAAAGAAATAATAGATATGATAATACAATAAACAGTCTGTATGAGAAGGGAAATAAGGCTATGAAAGAGATGTAAAGAAGGTACTTGGGAAGCATCACGGAGGAGTGGTCAAATCTGATGGTAAAGCCCAGTACCCAGTTTCACAGAAGAGCTAGCATCTAAACTGGGTCCTGTAATGTTCATAGAATTCAGAGCCAGCGGACCCTCCAGGCTAAGGGAATAGTCTTGGTGAAGCCAGCCAGTCAGTGATACAGATCCACTGGTGTGTCAGCACTGTGTTAGTGGGGTGCTGGCATGAACTAGCCACTCTAGCTGAGTTATTTCCTTTTTCTGCCTCCAGCGCTCATCCTGAGTTCTTCCACTTACTCAGGTCTGGCTGGGGTCCCATGTCCTTTGTGAATCATTTGCCAGTAATTCCAGCATTTTTGCTCTACTCTAAAGTTTTTTGGCATGTACTGTTTGTTCATGCATCTCATTTTGGCACTAACCACAGTGTTGTAGGCTTTTAAAAAGTAGGGCAGGGAACAGATCCTTTTCTTTATTGCTACTCTTCCCTTAAGAGCACTTATTACATAAAATTGAATTCAATTTTCAGGAGTTGACAATGGAACTGGAGGAAAAACAGGATGTGTTTCGGTCTCTACAAGATACAGCAGAGCTGCTATCACTTGAAAACCACCCAGCCAAGCAGACTGTGGAGGTATGTGACTTGAGAACATGTGAGGGCCAAGTGCTCAGAGGTGGTTGCTTATAACAGTACTGAAATCAGAGGCTTTGTTCTGCTCAAGGACCTGGAGGAAATGTCTGGGATCATTTGTCTTGAGTTTTCTCCTTTTTTGCCCCGGCCCCCCAAAACTGCAAACAGTTTTGATGGTCTGTGGAGAATGCTATGAGAAACAAGAAGACTCCTAACTTCATGGGGAAAATGACTTGGACCATATTTTTTCAAATAACTATCCAGACAGATCCTGTCTCTTGTTGATATGGTGCCTTTGCCCAGAAAAGAGAGACAGTGGAGGAATCCAGGAGGGTTTATTTATGCCTGGATTTTGCCGGCTACATCATTTAGCTGCAACTGAGTGTGGAAGAGGCCTTTTCTATGTAACCTAACATGCCATGTTGGATAAAAGACAAGCCTTTTGCTTATGGGAAGCATTGAGCAGCTGCCAATTAAGTTTATCTCCATGTATATTCTGTAGTCCTCTCTATTATTAGCAGAGTTGTCCTTGGAAGAGAGCATTGCACATGTGTATTGGGTCTATTAATCTCATGCCTTTCTGTGTGTGCTTGGTTGTTGCAGGCTTACAGTGCTGCTGTCCAGTCCCAGTTGCAGTGGATGAAGCAGCTGTGCCTGTGTGTCGAGCAGCATGTGAAAGAGAACACTGCTTACTTTCAGGTATGTGAGCTTTGCATTTGTCTTTGTGCATGTCTATGTGTAAGTGTTTGCGTGTGTATTAAAGAGGATGAGAATATTCATTTTCATTCTGGCAAGAGATTGTGTGTGTGTGTGTATGTATGTATGTGTGCGCGCGCACGCATATATACATGGAAAAGGCGAGGTTAAATACTCATCTGTGTCAGTGAGCTTCTCTTGTATAAACCACCACCCTAAAACTTAGTGGCTTAAAACAACAGTCATTTAGTTAGCTCATGATTCTGTGGGTTGGCAGTTTGGGCAGTGCTCAGCTGAGTGTTTTTTCTCATCTTGCCTGGCTGAATCATGGCTACAGGCAGGCTGGGGGCTGGTTCGTCCCAAATGGCATCACTCACATGTCTGACATTGTCTGGGGTAATGCGGTACAAGTCTATATGTAAGTCTCTAGCATCCAGTAGGCTGTCTTGGGCTTCTTCACAGAGTACCTGTGTTCCACCAGCAGCAAGAGAGAGAGTAAGCCCCAGTTACAAACACTTGTTTCTGCTGTCACACTTATTAACATCCCAGTGGCCAAAGGAAGTCACATGGCCATGCTCAGCTTCAAGGGGAGGAGAAATAGACTCCATCTCTTGATGGGCAGACCTATAAAAGATCAGGACCATTTAAAAAAATTTTTTTTACAATCTTTCACAGCATGAAGAATATACTACTTGTTTTCACGTGAGGGTGGGCGGAGGAAATAAATTATTCTCTCTGTTTGGTTTTGCCTTAAACTAAATAATCTTCCTGATCATTTTGTAATTATGTCAATGAATTAAAACATTTGATAACTCAACACCTAGGCTTTTGTGAACTATACCTCAGAACCAAGAGTCGTCAGTCAGAAGCCAAGAGGAACGAGCAGTGATTTCTGAGGGGGTGAAGCAGACTGACTTTTCCATAGGGTTCAGTAGGCTTTGTACTACCCATCAATAATATTTTCTGGCCATGGCAGTATAGAACTTCCGGTTTATACCTTCGTGGCTTTGTAATGAACTATCACTATCCAGAGGGTGTAATCAGCCTTGCTCAGCTCTGCACAATAGGATTGTTCTTTATCAGTTAAGATCTTGGTGTTGTGATGTAGTGAACACAAGGCACCCCACCCTTCTATCCCCACAGTTCTTCAGTGATGCACGAGACCTGGAGTCATTCTTGAGGAACCTCCAAGACTCCATCAAACGAAAATATTCCTGTGACCACAACACCAGCTTATCCCGCCTTGAGGACCTGCTCCAGGACTCCATGGTGGGTGTTGCATCAGTGGGATGATTACAGAAACATACTCAGAAACAGAGTAAACTCTGTCAGCTGCTGCTGTTTATATCCTTGAAAGCTCCAGGGCAGTGGGTCCTTGTCATAATGTTTGGCTCACATTCAAATAGAGTTTAATCAGTTTGTTCTTTCTTTTTCCTTTTCTCTTTTCTTTCCTTAAAGAAGTTGCTAATAAGATTCCTTGGGTGTGTCATTGAAGTAAAGGCCAAGTCATCTCCCCTTGAGCCCCACTTAGTGCTCATCATACTTTCTTTGCACTGTTCTTATCTATTTCTGTTCAATAGTTGGAGCCAAAGATGAGATGTAGAGCATGAAAAATAGGGTTGAAGGGGATTAACATCAAATTTTTTTTCAGTCGCTCATGCGAAGAGAATTTTTAAAACAAAATTAAACAAAAACCCCCAATGAACTAGACCTGAACCAGATTTTTCCTCCTTGGCAGTTTTCTTTTGGTAATGATGAGGTATTAGAAAATTGAATTTAATTAAGGGCATTAAAATCTTACTTAGATGTAATGCAATATTATCCAATTTATTTATGTAGCAATATTTACTTTTTAAAAATATTATTGCATCCAAAATTAATCTGAAGCACTTTTACATTTATTTCTTCCAATGAACTATTCCTTTAGGAGTACTGGTAATAAACTCAGCAGCATTTGTTGAATGTATATTACATAGAGTTGGCAAGACAAGCCTCAAGGTACATCTCACAGTAAGATAGAAATATGTATGTAATAGAGAAGTTACTTTTTCTATATGAGAAGCCAGAGGATTGTCACATTTCAACAGAAAACTAAGACAACCAGAATAACCCAAAACAATGTCATTTTTTCGTGAGTGATACTTGGGCATTTGTGAACATTAGTTGATTTTTATATATATATATATACTTGCAGGTATTATAAACCTATGAATGGTTTTTTACATTTAGTGTTTCACCTGGGCAAATAATCGGTTAATTTAATTAATTTGGAACGGAGGGTAAAAACCTGACTTTTCAGATGTTTTCTCTAGAATGTCTCTCTTGGAGGTACTTCAAGTATGAAGGAGGAATATAATAATCCTTGGCTATTATCTCCTCCCTCCCACAGAGTACCTTCCTGTCGTAGGGTAACTCCTCTGCAATTGTTGTCATATCTTCTGTTCTCGAGGGTCGCTGTTCTGTTCCCTCCTCTCCAGGTCAGGGGCATCGGGTTGGCGGCATCATCGGGGCATGAAGTCACCTGGGTCTGCTCCTCAGCTTGTCCTCACCTTTCCGTCAGGTTCGGGAGCATCTGTCCTGGCTTCTGGTTCTTTTCAGAACTTTTACCACACTGAGCACTTGGTCTCTGGAGTTTGAGATATTTGGCTGTGGGTTAGACAGAAATTGACATCTTTATTGCAAGGAAAATGACATGGGTAGACCAGCTCTCAAGTATGGAACCATGTGGCTGTCTCCCTGATATATTCCATTCCTCTTTCTTAACTAATAAGTTAAAGTTGTATTTCTTCCAATCATGCTCCCCGGGACAGGCAAAGGTAGTTTATTTAAGCATTTCTTTTCTTTTTTTACTTGCATATTCTTAATTCTTTAATGGCATTTCTTAACATTATTAACTCTTTACTCTCATTACATCTACTTCCATCCTAAGAAAGCCCTCTTCTGGGGAGTTTTTATACCTCAAAATGGGCTTGAAACATCCTGGTTATTAATCTTTTACTTTAATGGAATTGGCAGTAGATTGGTACCAATTTTGTTGACAAGAGTTTCATTAGTTTTTAAGATAATTGGATTTGCAGAGACCTTGGGAGTTTTAATTTTGCATGGTACTCCTTCCAAACCAATCAAGTCTACATGTCTATCGCACAGCAAGATACTAAAAGGTAAAGCCTAAGTCATTTGTCACGATGCCTTCACCAACAGTATTGATTGTTGGTTGAAGAGCTAAGAGCTTTCTGGAGAAAGTTTGACTCAGTTTTAGAAAGTAAAGCATTTGTGGTAGATATAATTATTTAAAAATTTTTAAAGAGCTTAACTCTAGCTTCTCCTAAGCAGAAGGTAAGAACTGGCTTCTACCAGTGAGAAATTGAATGATCACAACAACAATAACAACATAGTTGTTATTATTGTTTTTAACTTCTGCGTTCCCTGAACCTTATTTGGGGAAATCCTTAGCTAGCTTTATAGCTGTATTTGGCAGCTAGAAGTTCTGTTTTTGTTTTATGTTTTTGTTTGTTTGTTTTGCATGTGGCTTTATTGTTCATTGAAAGGGCACAGGGTGAGATCTGCAAAATCTGAGTGCAAAAGCACTTGGTAAAAGACAAGACAGTCTCTCCTTTTTTCTTTATCCTTGTGTTTCTAAGATGGCTCCACAAGGATTATTTAAGTGAGAAATGGCATTCTCTGAGGGAATGGAGCACTCAATTTTCTCTGTTAGTCACCCTGAGTAGCAACAGTGTCGTTTTGATTTTCTTCTCATTTTGTAGGATGAAAAGGAGCAGCTTATACAGTCCAAGAGTTCTGTTGCCAGTCTTGTTGGGAGATCAAAAACAATTGTTCAGCTAAAGCCACGCAGTCCCGACCATGTGCTAAAGAGCACCATTTCTGTGAAGGCCATCTGTGACTATCGGCAGATCGAGGTAAGGAGGTGCAAAGGCTGCTTCTGGCTCCAGAGGGAAGGAAGGGTGAAGGGAAGCTTTCGGTTAGGATTATGATAATAAGGAAAGATCAAATGGTAGAGTTTTTAAAATTTAGAATTTAAAACTCTCAAATCTCTTCTATCATTTAAAGAAGAAAAAGCTTCAACTCTATAATAATAATCTGTTCCCTGTCTTTGTGATTGGCTTCATCATCTACCCAGTTGCCTAGGTGGTGACAGAAATTATACTTTGTAGAGCCTGGGAGATATCCTTAACTCTTCCCCTTTCACCTCCCACAGCTAGTAGGACTACCAAGTCAATACTAACTTGTAAATAAATATCCCTTAGATGTACTTCTTTCTGTCCCTGCTGCTGCTACCTTAAATTACATCATAAGTTTATTTCACTTGGATCATTGTATCAGCCTTCCCATCCAATGCATTCTTTACAAAAAAATGTCATTTTCCTGCTTAATTCCTATAATTCCCCTTTCTGTGTAGAAAGTCTGAATTCCTTAATGCGGCTTCAGGGTCCTGAATAATTTTTCTTTATTTCTGTAGCCAGGACTGGGTCATGTCCCTTTGTGCATTCCCAGTAAATTTCACGTGTCACACAATATTGTAACTACATACCCCACCAGAATATGTGGAATATAGACCATGTTTACCATTTTTCCATTTTTATCTCTAGTGGTCTGGCACACTTCCAGGTACATCATAGGCTCAATAAATATTTATTATACAAAAGAATGAATTAATTTTTCTTGCACTTTTCTGCATACCTCTGTCTATAAAATAGGGATAATACTGTTGGTTACTTGTCACCCAAGAGAAAGAACTGATGATTCCAAATCCTTAAATGTTTTCAGGGATTTGGGTGTGATGACAGGAAGGGGGGAGAAGGAAATTTCAAAAGCAGAGTTGTGAGTATTCATGTCCCTTTAACTTTTACTCTAATGGTTGTGTGTGCTAGAGATTCCTCTTGAAGCGTCCTACTGCCCTTCATTTACTGAGTTACTTGACATATAGCAAGCATTTCATAAACACTTGCTTCCTGGATTTATTTGATGTCAGCAACCTTTCCTGTGCTGCGTATTTTTACGTGTTACCTTTTTGTCAGAATCAGACTCTCACTAAGTGATGGCAGATCTCCAAAATGATTTTTTCTTGAGGGTCAGACACCAGATAATAATGGTTTGTTGATTTATCCATTAGTAATAACTTGTAAATTTGTCTCTTCAGATCACTATTTGCAAGAATGATGAATGTGTGTTGGAAGATAATTCTCAGAGGACGAAGTGGAAAGTGATCAGCCCCACAGGGAATGAGGCAATGGTGCCATCCGTCTGCTTCCTCATCCCTCCACCCAATAAGGATGCCATTGAGATGGCCAGCAGGTAGCTTTGCTCAGCTGACACTCTGTACTGCCACCTCTGTGTTTGATCTGGAAGAATTGGTGGAGGGACAAATCTACATTTATGATCTCCTTGAACAGAGAGACCAAATTTAAAATTTTTGGGGGGGGAAAGACCCTCTATTAGGATAGTCTTACATTGCCAGCCACATAGTAGATTTTAAGTAAATGCTTATGTTCAATTGAGATATATTTGGTGATATTTCTTTTTTAAAAGAATTCTTGGTTATAAACAGTTTAAGCTCAGAAGATTGATTTTTGTAGTGATTTTTTAATTTATATATTTTTAGAGTAATGTGTACATATTTTTAAAAGTTGAATTATACCAAAAAGCTTCTAATAAAAACCCCCAAACCACCCTTCCCACCCCAGAGCTCTGCCTCCCAGAGTCAATTATTTTTAACTCTGAGCAGATTTTTCTGGTTTTAATTCCAAATTTCTAAGTAATGTGATTTTTCTGCTATTTTTCAACTTTAGAAATTATGTATTGACTTCCTACTGTAGGATATTAAAATTTATCTTGCTACATATGCATCTGCATACACTTCTCCTTTTCCCATCTTCCAAATGTAGTTATGTCATAATTTTTGTTTAAATTGATATTTTTATGTTATTGTATTAAATGGCTTATAGTTGAGCCACACAGTACTATAGGGAATTGTTGTGAGACTTATCCCCGTGTGCCTTTTCTCTCTAATTTTCTCTTATCAGTGCTTTCCCAGAGTATTTCCTCTCTCTAACCTCTCGTAATTATATTACATTCAGGTAACATTTATGAGATTGCTAGATGTGCGCTGACATAATATACATAATAATGTAGCAAACCCAAGTTGTTTGAGGATCTCAATTAATTTAGTTCTAAAGATTATGTGTTTTTAGTAGTTGGCTTGTTGCCTTTCTCTGCTCAGCATATACTCTCAGTTCTGCTAAAATTATCATATTTTTTCCTAAGAGGGTTTCTAGTGTGAAGCTCAAGTCTTATAAAAGCTATAACCAGGTTCTTTGTTGTTCCTAGAGTGGAGCAGTCTTATCAGAAGGTGATGGCCCTTTGGCATCAGCTACATGTTAACACCAAAAGCCTTATCTCCTGGAACTATCTGAGGAAGGATCTTGACCTTGTAAAGACCTGGAACCTGGAAAAGGTAATTGTGAAAGCAATACCCCAGGCTTACATCCTATGCGCAAGTTTTTTTCAGAAGGAACATTTTTTCATTACTGTGAGACTCCTACGCACCCAATCAGAATAAAATGGAATCAGGGCGACTGGTTCAGGGTTAAGGTCCTGAGGCCCTTAGGAACTAGAAACAGCAGCCTGAATGGTTCAAGAAATTTCTGATGAAAGTAAATAACATATTTGGTCTTCTTGGCAGAGGGAAAAGGTTGTAGGCTTCTCACTTCAGGATCAGCATCTCTTTTGCATAAATATATGTAGGTGGTGAAATATAGTGAATTAACTGTTATTAAGGGTTATGTCCAAAGGGTCAGAAGGGGTGCTAGTGATGTTCTGTTTCTTAATCTAAATGCTGATTACGTGGACAAGTTCACTTTGTGAAAAATCAGCATGTTTATAATTATAGTTTGTACATTATTTTGTGTCTATGTTAAATGTCAATAAAAAAGGAGAAAGTATTATGTTCCCATTCTTTTGAAATTTCTTCTGACTTTTCCTGTCTAGCTTCGGTTATCAACACTAGGAGAGTGCCACCAAGTTATGACGACCCTCCAGGCCCACTATGAAGACTTTCTGCAGGATAGCCGGGACTCGGTGCTCTTCTCAGTGGCAGATCGTCTGCGTTTGGAAGAGGAAGTGGAGGCTTGTAAAACCCACTTCCAACACCTGATGAAATCCATGGAGAATGGTGAGTGCCATGGGAAGAGGAGAGTGCTGGTGAAGTGAGAATTCTGAAGGGTGCTGCAAGACCCTTCATATAAACTAGAAAGTACTGTTACCACTAACACTAAATATTAAACCTTTTTTTTTTAATGTATCTTTATTGATTTCAGAGAGAGGACAGAGGGAGAGAGAGAGATAGAAACATCAATGATGAGAGAGTCATTGACCGGCTGCAGCCCGCAACCCGGGCGTGTGCCCTGACAGGGAATCAAACCCCGATTGCCTGGATCCTAGGTCGACGCTCAACTGCTGAGCCACAACCAGCCGAGCACTAAATATTAAACCTTGAGAGAGAAAAACTTGTAGAGATGAATTCAGATCATGGAAGAAGAGGCCATATTTTAGTCTTTATTGCTAAACAACCTATTACATTTTCTTGTGGAAATAGCATGTTTGTATCCTTAAAGATCATTATATAATGCAGGGAATTTAGGATCAGCCATAAGCTTCCCCATACAAGGTCTTGCTTTCACTGATGGAAGGTCCGGTCTGCTGGAACCTCTGTCTGAGGGTGAGTCTGTTTTTCCCAGGTTTGCTGATCTCTGGTGTGGTGCATAATGGTCTTCTGTGCTTGTGCATTCACAGAGGACAAAGAGGAAACTGTGGCCAAGATGTACATTTCAGAGCTGAAGAATATCTGGCTGCGCCTGGAAGAGTGTGAACAGAGGCTGGTCAAACGAATTCAGACCCCAGCCAGCTCTAGGACTGACAAAGATGCCCGGCAGGACAGTGCATTAAGGATTGCAGAGCAAGAGGTAAGCCCTAAGAGCAAGGTGGGTGTTGGCTGCACAGTAAATGCTTTCAGAATGAATTAGGTGGCAAGAGAGTATGGATCCTAAGAAATAAGGCGATAGATTCACGGTGATCCTACTTCCCTGCAGCCTGTAAGTGCCTTTTACCTGTGTGAAAGCTTGATTTCAGACCCCAGTGTATTGCTGAATGTTGATGAGTTTCCTACACAGTTGGGAGGCAAACAGACTGGTAAATTGCTCTAAGTGCTGCATTTGGGCTGGGTATTTAAAGACTGCTTAGTAGAGATATAGCTCTCTGCTCTATCCCTTATATGTATGTGTTACTTTCTATTCCATGGTTGTCAGTCATGTGACTCAAAAGTGTTAAGGAAAGAATCAGATTCTACTCTGGGTTCTAATGCACTTTCTCTGTGACTGAACAAATTAACTTCCATCTTTAGTTTCCTTTCTTATAAAATGGAGATAATAAGTGAGTCACTAAGTTGTTTTGAAAATTAAGTAATATAGTACATATATAATAAGCCTTCTGGAAAAGCAAAATGCCATAAAAATGTCAGGTAGTCTTGAAGTAAAAGCAGCAAATACTAGTTGCTTTAGTAAGTGCTCAGAGGCATGCAAAGAAAAGTAAGCCAATGTTCGTGCTTTTGGCTTAAAGTGTAGTTAAGAAAGAATAAAAGATTGAAGTCATGATTAGAGCCTTCATTATAAGAGAGGTTGTAAGATAGTACTTAGTGTATTTCTAGATTTCCAAACAAACATTGCTCTAGGAATGGAGTGTTATAGACCATTTCTTCTTGGAATAGTATGAGAGAGCTCTGTAAAGAGTATTACTTTGGCAGTCCATATACTAAAATTGGAATAATACAGAGATTAGCACCGCCCCCGTACAAGAATGACACAGAAATTTGTGAAGCATTCCATACTTTTATTGTCCTATTTTCTCTAGGATCTTACTGTCACGGAATGCTTACCATTTAATAAAAATCTACCACCAAAAAAGAATATTAGATTTGATCTGAGAGCTTAAAGCAAATGAAAAAGAATGGCTAATGAGAAGGAGTGATTATTTTCTTACCTTTCTTAATTATTCTTAAACTTGAAGAGGAGGTTGAGAGGGCAGTGTAATTTTCTTTGGCCAAGAGAGATCTAATATGCCTGTATGAATCATATCATATGAACCTGTAATTCTCATAGTGAAGCATTTCACTTTTCTGTAGTCATCCAAAACTATCTGTGCCTACAAAATGGAACATTCTAGGAGATAAAGGTTAATAATCAGCTCTTCTAAAGGGCCTTCATTTTTTTCACTTTTTTAAAAAAAAGTAGTATCAGATTGATAGTTTTGTATTTAAAATTTTTTTTTCATTGACCTTTAAAGAGAGAGAGAGAAACATTGATGCGAAAGAGAAATATCCATCAGCTGCCTCCTGCACCTGCCCTGACTGCGAATCGAACTTACAACTTGGGCATGTGCCCTGACGGGGAATTGAACCTGCCACCCCTTGGGTTTGGGACAGTGCTCCAACCAACCAAGTAACATGGGCCAGGGCTCAGATATACAGAAGTTTTTATTTTTCACTTAGATTTATCCTGCACCTATATTCCGCAAGTGTTAACTCTTTTTTACATTTGCTTTACATTTTCTTCAACATATATGTATACATAATAATCTTTTTCTTTTTCTTGAGAGTAATTCCAGAAATGATGCTCCTTTACCCCTAAATACTTCAGTGTGCATTTCCAAAAACAACGCAGTCTCTTATATCACCACAGGACAATGATTAAAATTAGGAAATGAAGATTGATATAAGACCTTATTAAAATTTTATCAGTTGACCTAATAATCCTTTTTGGGGTAATACCCAAACCCTCAAGCCACCTTATATCCCCCTTACAAAAAGAGAGTAATTTTGGCACAGGATTCAATCCAGTATCACACATTGCATTTAGTTGCTGTATCTCTTTAGATTTCTTTAACCTGAAACAGTTTGTCTTTTTAAATACGTATATATATATTTATATAAATATATATACACGTGTGTGTGTGTGTGTGTGTGTATTTTATTATTGATTTCAGAGAGAGGAAGGGTAAGTTAGAGAGAGATAGAAACATCAATGATGAGAGAGTCATTGATCGGCTGCCTCCTGCATACCTCCTACTGGGGATCGAGCCTGCAACCCAGGTGTGTGCCCTGACCGGAATCAAACTGAGACCTCCTGGTTCATGGGGTGATGCCCAACCACTGAGCCATGCTGGCTGGGCTGAAACAGTTTTTTAATTTTTCATTATCTTTCATGAGCTTAACATTTTTGAACACTGCAGCCCATTTATTTTGCAGAATGTCCCTCTATTTGTGTTTATCTGAGGGTTCTTCATGATTAGAAATAGCTTACACAGTTTTGGCAGGAATCCACAGAAGTGATACGTCCTTGGTGAATAATAGCACAAGGCATGTGATGTTGATTTGTTCCATTACTGGTGATAATTTTTCACTTGTTGCTTTTGCAATTACTAATTATTTTGTGGGGAGATACTTTGAGACTATGTTTTACGTCAAACTTTCACCAACTAGTTTTAGTATCTGTTGTTGACACTTGACTGAATAATTATTAGTATGACTGTTGCCAAAAGGGGATTTCCTAATTCTGTAATTCCTTTTACATTTTTAAATTTCTGTTCTATCAAATGGAAAGAGCTTGCCTCCCTGCCTCTCTCCTTTCTTCTTTATGTCAGCATAGACTTATTAATTCTTATTTTATTCAGTGGTTTGTAGTTTGCTACTATCTTTAATGTTCAAAATTTTCCAAATATAGCCATCGGTAGACCCTTCAAGCTGGCTCTGATGTCATTGTAACATGTCATCATTATTCTTTGGGTGGTTTATTATTTCTCAGTAAAACAAGCTATTCCAGGTTCACCTTGCCCTAGCCTGTCCCAGCCCTGGGATCAGCCATTTCTCCAAGGAGTCCAGCTTTCTTTAGGAGGAGTATGTTATTTAGAAGCTGAGGTCTAGGTGCTGAGGTTACTCATTGTTGTTGGGGTGTCATTGCTCTAGGATTGCTCAGCAGGTAGAGTTAGAAAAATGCATACTTACAAACACATCTGCATACACACATAAACACCCTCCTATGTTATACACACACCTGTTTGCGTATGTACCATGTATATATGAATATATATATGTGTGAGTATGTACATATAAATATATCACAAAGGTAGATCAGTGTATTTATTAGTCTCACACACAAACAACAACTATGAATTCATATGTATCTTATCTCCATCTGGTTCCACAGGACTCATTCTAGCCTTTCCTCCTTCCCTGCCCCAAGACTGAAAAACCTACTTTATATTCACAGCAAATTCACTTATTGCACAGTTTTTTACATGTAAAGAGAATACTTTCAGAATTGCTAATTCATACTACTACAGAAAGCACATCTATTAACTGGAGTTCAACATTTATTTATAGTTTTTGTTGTTGTTCTCTTGAAGGTATGGCAATAGTTCAGATACTTCATTCAGAAATTGCTGTCCTTCCCCCTTCATCCCCTTCACTGCTATTTCAGAGATTCTTCAACCACTTTCTTATAGATGGCATTTAGGTTGCTTCCAATATTTTGCTGTTACAAACAAAGACTTCTTTCTAACTTCTTTAATCTTTCCCCATCTTTGTTGTATGTCTTATTCCTGATAGCGTACCCAGGACGATTTGCAGCAACTGAGATCAGACTTGGATGCTGTTTCCTTGAAATGCAACAGTTTTCTCCATCAGTCCCCATCTGGTTCAAGTGTTTCAACTCTGCGCTCAGAACTCAATCTGCTGGTTGAGAAAATGGACCGTGTATATGGTCTCTCCACTGTCTATCTGAATAAGTGAGTGAGCTGAGGACTTGGGTCCAAATGACAATGTTTTCCATTGGGATGAGAAGGGAAAGTGCCTGGAGTGTTTCATAAAAAACCCAGAGAGATTGCAGAACTTGAAGAGCATGTACCCATAACAAGAGACCATGGCTTTAGTTCCAAGTATGGAGTGGGTTCATTTGGGCTCCACTGAACAAATGCCAGTGGGGGAGTTGATTTGCAGTGTTAGGACTTTTTTGTACCTCATTTCTCTTTAATTAGATACTGCTGGAATAAAAAGAAAGAAAAATGGACAGTAAAGAATAAAAAGAAAAATTTTAAGTAAACTAAATACAGGTCTCACCTTTTCTCGCAGGAGTCTATCACATGTATGCATGTCCCAGTGCCACCAAGAACTTCATTTTGAATTGGCTTAAATTGGCACCACATAAATCATGCTTTCTTATTTGTATGAAAATGATTTGGGCAATTATGTTTTGTGAACCTCCAGGTCTGTGGCCCAGCTCTTAAAATGCACGTGTTTATGAAAGTGATTTTATTTTCACAGGCTCAAGACAATTGATGTTATAGTGAGAAGCATTCAGGATGCTGAACTCTTGGTCAAAGGTTATGAGATCAAGCTGAGTCAAGAAGAAGCAGTACCAGCAGATCTCTCAGCTCTGGAGTCCCATCGCTCTGCATTATGGGTTGGTTGCTCTGAATTTCTTAGGAGGTTGTCTTAATACTAGGGTGAGCAGAAGTAGGTTTATAATTGTGAGTATGCGAAACACGGTTTATTGCATTATTATTTATTAACTGTTATATTACTTATTTGTATTACAACTCTAAACCTACTTTTGCCCACCCCTGTATATCCAGTGCTTTGAATTAGCAGAGAAATACAGTTGTGGGTGGCATGACACTGATTTTAAGTTTGCATTTGAACTAGGCAGAATATCATATTTAATATATTTTAATATAGATTCAAAGAATGGACTAAGAAATATGTTTAGCTAGAAAGAGGAGATAAAGGACTATGCTTTTCTGTTTTCTTCTTTCTTCCCAGTAAAATAATGGCTTAATTGGATAGAATCAGTGGTTTTGCTGTAAGTTTGTAAATCACTTAGCTGTTACTTCACTTGATTTTCCCAAGCAACTCTGTGAGGTGGATAGGGAAGGGATTTTTACCTCCATTTACAGGTAAGAAAACTAAGAGTCAGATTGGGACTTACCTTGGTTTCATAGCTTATAAGTGATAGAGTCCGGTTTCAAACACAAGTTTTGTTTGCACATTTCTCTATACTGTACTGCCTGCCCTTGGTTGCCCAGTGTGCTTGAGGACTGTGGAGGCATTTCTGGCATAGACATTATAGGGTGTAGCTTCTGAATCACAGATATAATGTGGAGCCAGCTGTAGACCACATCCTTGTTTCCTATCTTAGTCTGAGTCCCTTTTACTTTTTAGCATGGAATATTTTTAATCTTATGTTGCTGTGCTTATGTTTTTATAGCACTGGCTTAGTGATGTCAAGGACAAGAATTCAGTGTTTTCAGTCCTGGAAGAGGAAATTGCCAAGGCCAAGGTAGTGTCAGAGCAGCTGAATCGTCTGACCCCAGAGCGAAACCTGGATTTGGAGCGCTATCAGGAAAAAGGCTCCCAGCTACAGGAACGTTGGCACCGGGTCATTGCCCAGCTTGAGACTCGGTGAGTGGTAGTCCTGCTCTTTTCTCCTACTAGGATTTGGGGACTAGATTTTAAACAAAAATAGACTTATATCTGTGTATTCTTGTTTAAAGGCAGCAGTTGTTAGGGAGAGGTAGAAATTAAATGATGTTATGAATTCTGGACAAGATATGTAACAGGAAATTGAGACCACCAACCAAGTAGACTTGAGACTTGCTTTTGAGTCAGCAGTGATGGTTCTGTTTAGTGTTTCTCCTGTGTCCCACGTCTTAGTTAAGTCATGGTGGCAATGACGTGTTAGACTATAGACTGGAAAGGGGACCTGGTAATCTCCTCTCAAGGATCGGAACCTGAGTTTCAGGTCTTGTTTTACTAGTTTTGAATCTAAACATGAACCATTTTCATAGTGAGCAGAATTTCTTGCTTTTTTTCATTTGCTAATTCAGTGGTTTTTATCCCTGTAACTTGAGATCCTACTTCTGGTGACTGATTTGAATAAGAAAGATAGAAAACTACCTATCTGAAGCTAGGCTGGGTAGACAAATATATAACAAGAGGAGTTAGAGTAACATATAAGCTTGGATTGATTCTCTATAATTAAATTACTATTCCAAGGCTGGCTAACAAAAGTGACATAGGAAACTGTTACTGAAATTAACAGTAAATAATTACTACTTTTCACCCACCTTATCCCCACCATCCTCTCCAAGAAATTAGAGTGATTCATAAATCATAGCTGGGGTAATCTCACAGGCACTCTGTCATCGGGACAGAAATATACAGCCGGTACTACCTTATTGGCAACACTTGATAAACCTTGGCAATCTAGTAAAACATTTGACAAGGATTATCACAGGATACCAGGCCCCAGGCAGTTTCCTGGGCCACTAGAGCACAACTGGTTTCTTCTCAGTTTTTACCCCATAGGGCACTGGGTACATTTCATAGGTCTCAGCATTGTATTGCTCTTCCCCCCAAATAAAAATGTGTCTACCCTCTGTGGTCAAGCTCAACTGGAGGCATAGGCTAAGGAAGGAATTACATAATTTACTTTATTGTATTGACACCAAAATATCTGATAGCAGTTTTTCTCTGCTTCTCCAGCCAGTCTGAACTAGAAAGTATCCAGGAAGTTCTGGGAGATTACCGAGCCTGCCATGGAGCTCTCATCAAATGGATTGAGGAAACCACTGCCCTGCAGGAAATGATGAAGCCAGGCCAGGCAGAGGATAGCAGAGTGCTATCGGAGCAGCTCAACCAGCAGACGGTGGGTACAGCAGCAGCACATTGGAAGTTGGCAGGGACTGGGGGTTAGCTCATCATAAAAGAGGATGATGTGCTAGCAATTAAGCTTCCCCTAAATGGTAAGACATTCTGAGCTCTGTCTTCTGAGAAGGGTTCAAGCAGGATGGTCTCAAGATACTAGCGATGCATTTAGGCCAGATGACCTATAACAAACATTCCTTTTAATTCTGATTTTCTGTGAATATATGTTGAAATCACTTGGTGAACAGATTAAAATTATTTTGGTTTATTTTGTTTCTTATTTTATTTTTTAAGTCCTCGCTAGAGGACGTATTTTTATTGATTTTAGAGAGAGTGGAAGGGGGAGAGAGAGAGAGAGAGAGACACCAGTGTGAGAGAGGAACATCAATCAGTTGCCTCCCATATGTGCCCCAGCCAGGGATCAAACCCACAACTTAGGTATTTACCCTGACTGGGAATTGAACCTGCAGCCTTTTGGTGTATGGAACAATGCTCCACCCAATTGAGCCACCTGGCCAGTGATGGTTCATTTTGTTTCTTGATATTAAATTTTAGTTTACTAGGATTAGAATATGGGGGAATGAAAACCTAGGGAAAGCTATGATGGAAGAAAATTATTTCATTCAAAGCAGTTTTTATTTGTTGGCATCTTGGGGTCTGTTATTTTGTTTAGCATTATGGTTAGGTTGCCTGGATTTCAATCCTGATTTGCTCACTTGCTAGAGACCTTGAAGCAAATTACTTAACCTCTCAGTATTCTACTTCCTCATCAATAAAACAGACATAGTCTGTTTTGTTCAATTGACCTCATAAAGTTACTTTCATTAGGATTAAATGAAGTGATGCATAGAAAATACTTAGAACAGTGCTTTTCGAAGTGTGGACCCCAGACTAGCAGCAGCATCTGGGAACATGTTAGAATACAGGTTCTTGAACTCAAACCCAAACCTACTGAATCAGAAACTCTGGAGGTGGGGCCCAGCAATCTGTTTTATGCTGTCTTCCAGGCAATTCTGATGTGGCTAAGGTTTGAAAACCACTGCCTTAGAACCTAATAAAAGCTCAGCTGTTTCAGTATGGTAATGACAATGATAATATTGTGATATTTCTGTTTCTAGGATCTGTTTGCAGAAATTGAGAGAAATCAGACAAAACTGGACCAGTGTCAAAAGTTTTCCCAGCAGTACTCCACTATTGTAAAGGTAACTCTGCCATGCCCCAAAAGGAACATAAGTGATTTTCAGCTTAGGAAGACCTGCATTGTCTCTGTTGGTTTTTCATCACAGCCCATCTGCTATAGGCAGGCCCCATCCTTCAGTTAGTACAGCTGTGTACTTCTCATAGCCCCACATTGGAGGATGCTCAGAGAGGTACCAGACATCAGCTGATAAGAGGATTCTCCACTTAGATGACCCACAGGCCTCTCTTTTTTTTCTAATCCTCACCCGAGGATATTTTTTCCATTGCTTTTTCAGAAAGAGTGGAAATGGGGAGAGGGAGAGAAAGAGAATCATTGATGTGAGAGACACATTGATCGGTTGCCTCCTTCATGTGTCCCAACTGGGTCCGGGGACAGAGCCTGCAACCAAGGTATGTGCCCTTGGCTGGAATCGAACCCAGGACCCTTCAGTCTGTGGGCCGACGCTCTAACCACTGAGCAAAACTGGATAGGGCCCCACAAGCCTCTTAAACTTATCATGTCAAAAACAATATTTGGCTTTTCTTTCCATCTTGCTTATCTCAAGATATAGTGTCACTATTTTCCTATTTGTTGAGGCAAAAAAACCAAGAATGATCCTTAACATTTCTCTTTGCCTTAAACTTTATGTTCAGTCTTTGAATCAGTTGGCTCCATCTTCCAATATGAATGACCTGCCTCTCATTACCCACCCCTTCACCATACCCCTGGTTCACATCTAAGTGAGGAATCTTCCTTATACCGCTCAGCTACCTCCAAACTCATCTCTTGCTTCTGCTCCTGCCCCCCAGGCTGTTTTCCCACACAGTAGCAGACTCACCTTTTTTAGAACGTACTACATGTCACAGAATTTCAGATACCAGCTATTATATGCACTACCAAAAAAGAAGAAACTCTGCCAATTATTAATTGTAAGACATATTCCAATTTTAGAGCTACTAAAACGTGGGGAAAATTTGTACCTTGTAATAGATGAAACATAGTAAATTGGATCATATCATTCTCCTGTGCAAAACTGTCCAAAGGCTTTTTATCATATTCATAATAAATTTTAAATTCTTTGTGGTGTATGAGGCCATGCCTGATCTCTTCCGTCCCCCCTCACATTTCTCCGATAATATCTTTAAATAAGAATGACCTGCGAATATTATAATTTTATTTGTTTATTGTATGCCTTCTCATTAGAATGTAAGCTCCAGGGGAGGGCAGAGTTTTCTCTGACTATGTGTGTAGCACTTAGAACAATGACAGGCACATGGTAGATGCTCAACAAATAGTTTTTAAATAAGTGTATTTCTTTAGTTAATAATAGAAGATTTGGTGTCATGAAAATTTGAATTTAAATCCTAGCTTCACCGTTTTCAGGCTTTAGACTTTGAGCAAGCACTTAGCCTCTCTGATTAGCTTGCAATATCTACAAAATGGAAATAGTAACAACCTCACTGAGAGATTGTAAAGGTTAAATGGGATAATGTATGCATGGATAAATGTATGCATAGGACAATGCCTCAAACCTAAAATATGTTCATTAAATGGTAGCATGTGCTTTTATTATTATTACTATTTTATTATTACTACTACTACTATTGTTTTTCTATAGGTTTCTTAAGGAACTCATTCCATGTTTTTCTTCTGCCTAAGGTTTGCTAAATAGACAAACAAAGCAGAACATTCTAGGCAAAATACATAATCGAAGGCACAGAGGAATAAACATACAATGATTATATGAGGAAACAGGAAATATTCTGGTTTAGCTAAAAGGAGTATGTTCACAAGAAGCAGTGACTGAAAAATGAGAAGGAGCCTGGGGCCAACCTTTGAAAGGCCTTGTTCAGTTCTTTTGGCTTTACTTGCTATTCTTGCTACTCAAAATGTTGTCTTTCAACCAGGAGCATCACCCGGGAGCTTGTTAGAAATGCAGAATCTTCAACCTGCCAAATGAGAATCTGCATTTCAACAAGGTCCCCAGATGATTTGTATGCATGTAGATATTTGAGAAATTTTCGCTCTAGGTCATTGAAAGCTTTGAAGCAGAGGAACAAAGTGATTATCTTTGTTTTAGAAAAGTTTTTCTGGTGAGATGATAGAAAATAAATGGAGATGAGATCATAAGCAGGAAAATAACTAAGAAGCTCTTGTATTGAGAGCTGAAGAGGCCTGGACTAGAGCAGCACTCTCAGGAGTGCAGAGGACATGACAAGAGCATGGTGATACGAGTAGAGCGTTGGGTTAGGGATTAGAAAACTGAGATTCTAATTCTGACTTTGTTGCTCACCCACTGAGTTAATTAGGGAGATTCACTTCGTGTCTCTGGGCTTCAGTTGCCCATGCATGAAAAGGATGGTCAGCAAACAAACTGCAAATTCAGGGGTCAGCAACTCTGACCCACAGGCTAAATCTAGCCTGTGCACCTATTTTTATATGGCCCATAAGAAGTGGCTAAAAAAAAAGCAAAGACGAATAATACTTTGTGACATATGAAAATTCCAGGAACTTCATTCAACTTTCAGTGCCCAAAAGTAAAGTTTTATTGTAATACAACCATACTTTTATTTACTTATTGTCTGTGGCTGCTTTCACTTACAATGGCACAGCTGAGTAGTTGTGACAGAGATAGCATGGCCCAATAGTGTCCATCTGGCCCTTTACAGGAAAAGTTTCTAACTTTCAGTTTAAAAGACCACCAGAATGCCTTCCTGCAATGAAATACTATGATTTCTGTTACATGATGTGTGTGATCTATGAAGCCCTATGTAAACATGGTGAAATTTCTTTTTTCCCAGGACTATGAATTGCAACTGATGACATACAAGGCCTTTGTGGAATCACAACAGAAATCCCCTGGCAAGCGCCGCCGCATGCTTTCCTCTTCAGATGCCATCACGCAAGAGGTGAAAGGGTGGGGAAAGGCCACATACCACTGTCTTCCCTTAAAGAGATTCCTTTGTCTGGGCCTTGCAGTTTGATTTACAGTTTACCTCTCTGCTAGCATATGACTTCATGAAAACTTCCTTTTATTTTCAACTACTTAAGTTTACTTTTCTGATGTGTAATTTATCTAAATTGTTTTTTTGAACCATAGTTCATGGACTTAAGGACTCGCTATACAGCATTGGTGACCTTAACAACTCAGCACGTGAAATATATCAGTGATGCGCTCCAGCGGCTGGAAGAGGAGGAGGTGAGGACATTTGGGTCCTAAATCACCTTGAAAATAGAATTAAAAACCCTGTGCCTCATCTGTCAAAATGTAAAGTGTACACACAGCTGATTTTCTTTATTCATAGTAGTTGTTTCTGTGAGGCTGCTGGAAACACTGCTTTAGTGAATACTGAACTCTTATACCTAGGAGAAAATACAGCACTAGGTTCCTACAAACCTCTGGTCACAACATTTTTGTTCACAGATAATGCATAAACTTGTGTTATATGTGTTTTTGTTTAAACTAAGCTGTGGCTGGTGTTGCCCAGTGGTTAGAGCATCGGCCTACGCACCAAAGGGCCGCAGGTTCGATTCCTTCTCAGGGGCATGCATGTACCTGGGTTGCAGGCTCAATCCTCAGCCTCAGTTGGGGTGCTTGTGGGAGGCAACCAATAGATGTGTCTCTCTTACATCAATGTTTCTCTCTCCATCTCTCCAGTCCTCCCTCCCTTCTATTCTCTCTAAAAGTCAATGAAAAAAATATCCTCAGGTGAGAATTAACCAAAAAAAACAAAAACGCCTTAGTTAACATATTTTGTTGACTCACTGACATTAACCTCATGGCCAAGAGCGCTATAGCTCACTCCTGAGCAAGGCGTGTTTAACACTCATTATCTCCATAAGGCACATCACAGCCTTCCTGTGCTTAGGGACATAAGACAGCACCTCAGCAATACACTTGGGTCCATTTTAAACAGTGAAATCACCATCAAAACCCACAAAAATATGGAAACTCTGTCACTCAACAGACTGTGAAAAGGACTCTGTTTACAGTATAAGAGCTGGAACAAGAAGGCAGCGTATCACCTTATTCTACCCCAGCTGGGAACACTGGGCGACTGAAATATTTTGCCACCACTCTGTGCATGTCTGGGCATGACTGTGAAAATGCACAAATATTGGTTTTGGGGGTTACAAATAAATTTTAGTGAGTAAATTCACGAATGTGGAATCTGAATAATTATGAGGATTGACTATTATGTCCAATACTCCCACTTCCAAGTATCTTTAGAATGGAAATATTATAAGTATGAAGGAAGGATATGAACAGAGATCCTTAATAAAGCGTGATTTGTTACAGGAAATTATTGGAAACATCCAAATTCTATGCCGTGGAATCCTATGAAGCTGTTAAAAAGAATGAAATAAATTTAAGTGAAATAATATGGGAAGATATTTATAACATATTATTTGGGGAGAGGGAAAGTAGGATAGAATGCTGTGTATAATTATGGTTTCAGTAAAAACAATACTGTGTGTACCACAAAGACACAATATGAGCATACAGACAACTTTACAAGTATATATACCAAATTTCTGGGGGAATGATATTAAGGGATATATATTATGTATTTCA
Source organism: Miniopterus schreibersii (assembly GCF_964146895.1). Classification (NCBI taxonomy): domain Eukaryota; kingdom Metazoa; phylum Chordata; class Mammalia; order Chiroptera; family Miniopteridae; genus Miniopterus; species Miniopterus schreibersii. Next base: position 22,611,415 of record NC_138109.1, read on the forward strand.
GATTATTTGAAATTTTTGTAATGAGTGTGTAATCTTTTATAATTATAAAAAGCTATGTCTTTGCAGAGTAAATTTCCATGTCTTCAACTACCCTTATAAAAGAAATGCTTTTAGGAACATTAACCCATACCAACTTTTGCCTGTGTAAATTAGCAAAAGACTTCCTTTATGTCAACACCTATCTCACTTAATCTCTGTGGACTTTAATCTCTTTATCTGTAAATATAAGAATTATGAAAATAAGTACGATGCTGTATGTGGAGAGCTTTTTAAAATCAGTAAATAATTATTGAGTATCCATCATATATAAAACTGTGTGCCTTTTTAGAAAGGTGCTAACCTAGATGTAATGAACTTAGCTTTTAGTATCCTACTGTTAGGCAGCTGTGAGTAGTGCTGTAGGCTGGGTAAATTATATTTAATTTGGGGTTCTTTTAGTTGCTTACTGATTTAGGTAACTTCCATGTCTCTATTTTAGGAAATCTGAAGTCAGGCCAGTCTAATAAGACTGACCGACATACTGATTTTTTATTTCCTCTTCTAGAAAGTAGTAGAAGAAGAAAAACAGGAACAGGTGGAGAAGGTTAAAGAACTTCTGGGCTGGGTGTCTACCCTAGCAAGGAATACGCAAAACAAAGCTGCCTTACCCCAGACCAAAGAACTGACAGACATTGAAAACGCTATTTTAGAGCAGCAGGTAAGTAGAAGGTCCATCTGACTCTTCCTTTATACAGTAATATATGATAATGCATTAGGTGGTAAATACAAGTCATATGTGAGCCACCCAGAAGTGATTGTTATCTCAGTGAATGTTAACTTTTAGGGCTTAAAGAAACTTAAGAAGTTATCTTATTTATATTTCTGTCTTTTTTATTGGCTGTATATAGCTCATTGGTAATAATAATCTGAGCTAAGCTTTCACCTTGAATTTAAAAAAAGTTACTTCAAGTAATTTTTGATTCTTTAATTGTTTAGGTTCTGAAGCTTTTCTCTTTATTTCTACTAAATAGGTACTGGCAGAGGAGCTGACAACCAAGAGGGAACAAGTCTCTGAGGCCATTAAAACGTCACAGATCTTCTTGGCCAAGCATGGTCATAAGTAAGTATTAAATGAGAGGTTATGGCACATCTGGGAGACCAGAGATCTACCTGGCTAAAACTTAGGGTCATGATGAGACTTCAGGCTGAAGGATTCAGAGCAGCAAGAGTCGTATGGTGAAGAGCCTTGTAGTTCATGCTGGGGAGTTTGCACTTTACCTTGTTGGCTATGGAGAGGGATCATAAATATGATTGGATTTTGTTGGTAAAGGTTTCTAGAACAGTTTGATAGAGAATGGATTGACATGGGACAAGAGTAGAGCCCCGAGTGACCATTTAAGAGGTGGTTCTGATAATATAGGCAAGAAATGATGAGGGATGGAGAAGAGACGAAGAAGATTCTAAAGATATTAAGGATGGTGAACTTACAGGGTTTGGTGACAAACAAAAATTATCAGCTATAACTCTCTGGTTTCTGGCTTAGGCCACTGGGTGTATGGTGATGCCACTAACCAAGAGAGGTATTACAGGAGAAGGTATGGATTGAGGGAGAAGAGGGCAGCTTTAGCTTTAGACGTTATGAATGTGAAGACCCCACAGGACATCTGAATGGAAATACCTAGTATATATTAGGAAGCACCTAACACATTAATTTGTGCCTTACATTGTTCCACTAAAGTTATCCAATGGGCTGTATATGTAAATTTAGAGAGAAGCTTAAAGTGACGGAGATTTGAGTCATCAGCATAGTAGAAACCATAGGAGTGGATTAGCTTACAAGGGCTCAGGGGCTTCTCAGTGCTTCTTGCCCTGTAAAGGAAACCTGAGAGAAGTAAAAGGAAAATCATGAGTGATACCTCAGAACCTAAGGGAGAACAGAATTCTAAAAAGAAGGGAGTGGTCAGAAGTCAAGAAAGGTCAAGACTGAGAAGTGTCTGTTAAATTTGGCAAGTTGGAAGTTTTCGGTGACTCTGGTGAAAAGTTGGGGGATGATGTCAGATTTAGTATGATGGGCAGCACTCAGAGTGATGAAGGTGGTGATAATGAAATTAGACACTCTTTCAAGAAGCTTGGCCATAGGAAAGGAAAGAAATAATTAAGTAGAAATAATTAGAGTAGAATATATGCTCAAGAAAGGGTTTTGTTTTCTTAAAAGATCAGAGGGACTTAACTGTGTTTATGGACTGTGTCTCAAGGACCTAAAGGGAGAAAAATTGAATAGAAGAGGGGCCCCAGGGGGTGTGAGCAAGGGTGAAATTCATCACTGGGCGGAAAGTACACCTTAAACAGGAGCTGAGACAGCTTTTTTCCTAAGTTCTGAGAAACAGGAGATTAAGAAAGGTGTGAATAAAAAAATTAATTAAATGAATTAATTAAATGAGAAGGTGACATTTGAGATCCTGCTCCCCAGATATGTCATCAGTTTGGCTCAAACTCATAAAAATTCTAGAGAAGAAAAAAGAAAGGTATGATTAGAGGTTAATATGCCAGGCATGAAGCCAGAAAGTGAGAGAATTAGTGCCCAGTGGTCTGTATGCTGTGTTTGAAATAGGTAGAGAGGTTGTTTGCCGAAAGTCAGAGTGGCGTTGAGGGGAAAGAAGGAAGGATTGATTGAAAGCCCCCGAGAGGAATGCCAGGCAGCACTGAAGTCCAGTGGAGGTTAGAGCCCAGTAGGATCTCTGCTCCACTGCTGTGGGATTTCTCCTGCACTGGTTCTACTTCGCAGCCTGCATGTGGGAGCAGAGAATTCTGGTGGGTTGATTGATCTGGGGCTGGAGTTTTATCAGATTAGTGAGCATGTAAGGAACTGATGGAGATGATGGACTGCGGGCTGTGGACTCTAAAGAGAAGAAACTGAATGTAAGAGAGGGGACTGATGAAGAGAAAATGGACGCATCAAGGAATACTTGGGAAATCTCAGTAAGTTGGTGGATGGTTGTGATATAAATCACAGGATCCATTCTCAAAGTCATAAGGTAGAGTGGGAAAGGGGACTTGCAAAATTGACCTGATTCAGAATAGTGATTGCTGCCGGGGAGAAGGGGAAAGTAATGGGGTTGGTTACAAATGCACATTGGACTTTATATATGTAATATTTTATTTCTAAGAAAGGATCTAAAGCAAATCAGTTAAAATGCGGTAAAGCTGGATGGTTGGGTAACAAGTACATGAGAATTTGCTGTATCCTTCTCTGTTTAAAATGTTTCATTTTAAAGAGGTGTAAGAGTAAAGAAAGAAAGCTGGAAAGGTAGAGTTATAATTAGGAGCTATAATCAGATAGTAGATTCTTAAAGTTTAAAATTTCAGAACTGACCCAGTCCAGGGTATGGGGGGCTCGGCGAGAGTCCTCCCGGCCTTTGGTGACTCATTGGGTTAAAAAAAAAAAAAAAGAAAGAAGAAAAAAAAAATTTCAGAAGTGGAATGGTTTTAGATGATGGCAGGGTCCAAGGTTCCCATGTGTGAGTGGGGCTGAAGTGGAGTGGAGGCCGTTTGGATTGAGAAGCCTGTGGGACTACAAGGCTAGGGTGTGATAGACAATTGGTGACATGAGCATTGACAACACCAAGAATCATGACCTGATTTGAGATAAACAGGAAAACTATGAGTTAGAAGCCAAAGTGTTCAATGAGAATGTTAGCAGTGACAAAGAAGAATACCATCCAGGATGGAGAAGTTATGATTGTGAAGCCATAGAGGAGAGTTTGGAGAAAGGTTTTTCTCTAAAAGAGCTTTAATGCGTCATCTTTCAGGCTTTCAGAAAAAGAGAAGGAACAGATATCTGAGCAATTGAATGCCCTGAATAAGGCTTACCATGACCTCTGTGATGGTTCAGCAAACCAGCTTCACCAACTTCAGAGCCAGTTGGCCCAGGAGACAGAACAAAAGGTACTTTCAGTTTTACTCTCCATGTGTTGGGAGGTACCCTTTGAATGTTATGAAAGCAGCTTTGCTGATTGAAAGTCATGATCACTAGCTTTCCATGACCAATGTGACTTAATTTTTTAACCTCACCATAGCAGCCATTTGTCTTGTGTTTCTTAACTGGGGTTCCATGATGTGTTGGTCAGTCAAAACTCTAGAAGGCATTTATGGCTAAATCTTTAGACCTGGCTCACCATTTTTGTTGTCTGCCATTTTGTGGCAGGCCACAGTCAAGGAGAACATAAATTTTATATCCAATTGCAGAGCAATATGATTACTACTTTGTGGCATTGTCACTCAAAAGTTGATAGCCAAGAGTTCTGAATATTGGGAAGAAAAGACCATGAACCTCTTCCCCTCATACTTTAATTTTCATATCTACTAAATAAATGAGAAATGTTTATTTCCAAAGCAAACTGGTGGATTAGCTACACTGACTGAGACGCTGGTTCCCCTTACCCTTAGTCATCCCGTCATGTGACATCTTTACCAGTTCCCACTCACGTTCATTTCCTGGACCACATGAAAGTTGTTAAGATCCTGCTGGTTGTCCTGAGTTCTTCCTGGATACTTGTGTACATGTAAACTTACCACATTATATACATGTGTCTCTGGGATATATATGTGTGTTTGCCTGCTTATTTCCTATGTTGTGAAGCAATGGCCAACTTACGTGGAGCAGGCCAAAAGTAAAGCACGTGTGGTAACCCAATTGGGTCTAGATGATGTTCAAAATGATATTCAGACAAATATGCTTTGACTCTGGTCTTTGGGTATGAAATTTGTGCAGCAGGAACTAGAGTTGTAAAGACCACGAGACAGAACCAGCTATGACTTATTCGAGAGTAGATTTTCAAAAAGAATGCGCTGGTTTAGTATTCTCTGTGTAAGGTAGCCCACTTTTAATGGCTTGTTGCTTCACCATATAAGGGTGTATGTGAAAAGTTTTAACAATTGCTTGCTGAGAACATCTAGTTCTCATTTTGAAAGGTTAAAAAAGGGGAGGGGGAAAAAAGAGAGACAAGCTGCTGAGCACCACTACATTGAGCATGATGTGTCCCTGTTACCGTTTGTGTGTTTCATGTGAAGTATTGTTCTGATTAACTGACATCCTTGCTTACAAGTTTCACTAACCCTTTGGAGTTTAAGCACAAATGCACAAAGGGAAAAGAGGACGACCTGTTTGGGGTTATTTTTTGCAAAAAAACAAACCAAAAAACAAAAAACAGTCGCATGCTGGACGCTAACACCAAGCTTACACTGTGTGTGCGATACGGCTGAGCTGCTCCATAAGGCTCTATCTCTTATCTGCCCATGGCGAGCCCTGCAACTCTGGTAAGTAGAAGCCTTTTATATTTTCTTTTCTCCTCTCCCTCTGTCTTTTTCTGCTAGTTTAGGTCAGGATTCCCATGTTTGGTGGGACTGAAATGGATTTCTGTGGATTATTTCCCAGCTCAGTGCTTCCTGCCTGTCCTCCAGTTATGAGGGTGTTGGAAGGAACAGCGTGTAGTCTTTTCTCTTTGGCTAGACTCCAGGCCTTTCTTCAATATCTGCATTCTGAGACTTCGTGAGTCTCATGGAAGAAATTAGAATTTCACAAAAGAACCTTTTCCTTTGTCGTATTTTCTGCTTCTGAATAGTCTTTACATGGATTCTGTCAAAGGAGTTTTTCACATATCTCAAAAAAGCCACAGTTGTGCGATTTCTCCTTCAATCTCTATAGAACAGATGCCGATTAGGTTTGCATACCATACACTTACCTTATACAAGTTAAACTCTACATTCTGGGTCAGAAAATAGTGTGGAGAATTTGTCAGTTCTTCCACTATTTGAACAAGTACTGTGAGATGGGGAAGTGAACCAAACCTGTTCCCTCATTTGCTCTCCATTCAGCATCTCTTATAGTGTGCAATTAATCAAGCTTGAAATGCTCAGTGAATGCTTTTAAAATATGGGGGGAAATAGGATAATGATATAAAGGATTTTCTTACTATTGATCAGCCTATTTATTTATTCATGAAATGTTTATTGCACTGCTGGTTCCATTCCTAGACACTGAATGGGCAAAGTACCTGCTCCTGTGATGCTTGCTTCTCACTGAGACAGAAATGAAATGCATTCTTTAGGAGTCAGGGATGTGCTTGGCAATTGCTTCAACAAGACCCTCCATGGATAAGTTAGAGTTAAATAAGGATGAGAAATCAATACTGACCAAAGAAGGACAGATAAAACCACCTATAGAAGATGAAGATAATGAATGGGAAGAAGAGCTAGAAAGTTGGGGAGTAATAAAAGTGATGAAGTGTTGTAAGTGGTAAAACACGTAAATGATTTAATTTCTGGATACATCATTTCGTGATAAAAGGCTTCAAAGTAGGAATTCTTAAGGAGCTGCTTTTAGGCTTTTTTTGCAAGGGTAAGTTAGACAATACATAAGGTTTGCCTTACTCATTCACCCCAGAACCTAACTCCTGTGTAAGCTGCGACTCTACTGCACTTATCCTTCATCCTCTTCTGGATTCAATTGGAAAGGAGGTACAATGTCCCAAGATTTAGAGTCAGACCATGATTTGATTCTAGAACTCACTGGTTTTGTGACCTTGAACAAGTTACCTAACCTCTTTCTGCCTCATTTTTCTTACCTGCAAACTAAAGGTTAAAATAATTGTTTTCTTAGGATTGTTGTGATGCTTAAATATTAGTGCTCAATAAATATATTAAGTGCCCAACACATGGTAGTTGTAATTATGGTGTTACTACATTCTAGCCTGGACTGGAAGGAAAGTTACTAGTAGTTCCAGAGGCAGAGATCCCCAGTATATTCTTTCCTTGACTTGCCCATTTCAATTCCTAGAGCAAATTTAACTCAGAGCCATTGCCTTGGCAAGTGCTAGCATTAACCACCAAAGTATGACTGCCCCAATTGCTAAACAGCTTCGTAAGTAATATACATAGGGCCCTTTACTGAGATACACAACTGTTGTGTGATAATCGGGGTGCTTAAATCTCTCTAATCCTGTGGACTGATCCTGCTAAACTCAGCAGCAGGGAAGTACTACTTCAGGAGTCTTCTAGATGGGCTTCAACACTGAGAAATTTTCATATGGGGTTGAATTCTCATTTGGGGGAACTGGTATGTGTCTTAAGAACTGGTATGTGGTGAGTTAGTCTTATAAATAGCTGTCCTCTCAGTTTCACTGCTTGCTACTTTGTAGAGTTTGTCACTCAGATATGCTTAATGCTTTCATCCCTCAAGTAATCTGTGAATTTTTTCTGGCCATGTTAAACTTTCTGCAGTTTAGAACAATTCTTTTTTAGCATTAACACTGCCAGGCTTCAGAATATTTCCTACACTTTGGGGCCCTTCCCAGGCTGGGTATTTCTTATGGTCAGAATTTGATATAGTAGTATAGTTCTTTGAATGGCTCCTTTCAACACTTGTGCTTCTCTGATTTAGTTTTCTTTTTCATTTTTTCTTTCAGGGTTGCAGAGCAGTTGCCGGGGTGATTGACCTAGGCACAGTGGAGATATTTCCCATCTTCAGAGCCATGCAAAAGGGCCTCATTGACCAGGACACAGGCCTTGTGCTCCTAGAATCCCAGGTTATCATGTCTGGCCTCATTGCCCCCGAGACCAGTGAAAAGCTCTCTTTGGAGGAGGGCCTAGCCAGTAACCTCATTAATCACCAGATGTACCAGCAGCTCCAGGAGCTACAGGATATTCTGTCTTTAATAAGCAGGCTTACTGAGAGCAAAGGCCCTCTTTCTGTAGTGGAAGCAATTGAGAAGAAAATTATCACTGAGAGAGTTGGACTGAAAATCTTAGAAGCTCACTTGGCAACTGGAGGCTTCAGTCTCCCCCATAATGAGAACTGTATAAATCTAGAGGAGGCTTTTCACCAAGGCTTCATTTCTGAATGGCTTTACTCAGAGTTAGAGTCTCAACTGAGATCATCTAAGAATTTGATAGACCCCAACACAGCTGAGAAAATAGGTTTGCTGGATCTGATGCAGAGATGTATTGTCCACCAAGAATCAGGGTTGAAATTGCTGCCTGTCAAGCAATTGGCAGGGGGAATGGTGAGCTTGAAATCAGGCCGGAAGGTTAGCATTTTCCGTGCAGTTCAGGAAGGCCTAATAGATAGACAGGTCACTGTCCGGCTGCTGGAAGCTCAGCTTTTTGCTGGTGGCATAGTAGATCCAAGAACAGGACACAGACTTACAGTGGAAGAGGCTGTAAGACATAATTTGATTGACCAAGATATGGCCTGTGCTATTCTCATAAGGCAGCTTCAGACAGGAGGCATCATAGACACTGTCACTGGGCATAGGCTGACAATAGATGAAGCAGTAAGCAGTGATCTAGTAGCAGCTAAGATTGCCCTTGTGATTCTGGAGTCCCTTTGGTCATTCATGGGGTTACTATGGCCTGAATCTGGAGAGATCCTCCCAATTACAGATGCCCTGGAACAAGGTATAGTGTCTACTGAGCTAGCTCACAGAATCCTTAGTGGACGACAGCATATTAAAGCTCTATTTCTACCAGCAACCACAGAGATTTGGTCCTGGAAAAAAGCAGTAGAAAATGGTATCTTGGACAAAAATCTTGCCAATAACTTAAAATCAATTTGCATACCTGATGTGATGCCCCACATGCAATTAGCAGATTCTTCAGAACAAAGCAAATTGAACATTAATCCCGGAGCGTCAGATCTGTTGTGCAGCAAGGAACAAATCGAGGGCATGGCAAGCCATAGTGAGAAGCTATTGTTCCAACTGATGACTCATAGCTATATTAATGTGGAGAATGGACAGAGGCTGCTCCTGCTAGACAATGAGCTGATAGAAGCACTAACAGCAAAAGGCGAATATCAAGCAAGTCCTCTAGGAGTGTCTGGAATTGGGCATCAGAGACTGGAAACTCCCGAAGAATTAGAAGAATCAGTGAATGTGAAAATCACAGAAACTCTCTGTGATAGGCTGACTGTGAGGTCGAGTGAGTTCCACTCTTCTCAGAACAAAGAATATCCTGATCAGGCAAATTACACAGAAGCAGAAGGCAAAAAGATCATTGTAGTAACAGAAGGTTCCCCTACAGAGAACTCTGAAAAAGACCTATTTGCAGGGGAACAAAAAGTGAAAAATTCAAATGTTGATTCTTTGAAGGTCAAAGGTCAAGTTAAGTCAGAGTTAAGATGGCAGTTATTAGGTACCAAAAAGGAAGATCTAACAGAAGTTTCTACCAGAGAAAATATCAGCAGAGGATTTCTTCTGACTGTACCCCTTGAGGAAGCAGAAGATGTGACCTCGGTAGTGGACAAAGATCCTTTTTCTGTGGAAACACCGAAGGAAGAATGGCAGACTCTCAGAAAGACTTCTTTTATGTGTCAGAAAGAGCAAGCAACCCCACTTGAAACTGAACATATTCCAGATGAAACTAGACCTCTCATAAAACCCCAAAGCAAAAAGTCACAATTTCAGGTAGACAAAACTCTAGATTTGGAATCAGAACTCAGGTCTGAAAATGACATGAATATTCATTCTCTGGACAAAAAGAAAGTCTTAAATAAAACATTTTCGGGTAAGGATGACCATAACCAAAGTCCAGAACAGAACATTGCAGCTGATAGTATGATGACGTTAGAAAAAACAGATGAGACAGATCATGGTAGTGAAACTTCCCTCTCATGCAGTCATCCTTCTGAATTGCTTGAAGGAGCTACCTTAAATATATTATCTACACAATTACTAGATGGTGGTATCTTTCATGAACAAACAGGTCAACAGCTCTTACTGAATGAAGCAATAGCCCGAGGCATTGTGCCCAGCCACACTGCTGTGAAGCTTATGGGAAAGCTGAACATGTTTCGGGGCTTCTTTGACTCTCAGACTTGTGAATCTTTGACAACTGAAGAAGTCATCGATGAAGGTCTGATGGATGAGAAGTTATTACATAATGTCCTCACAGCAGACAAAGCTATTAGTGGTGTCTTAGACCCCCGTACCCACACACTCTGCTCTGTGAAGGAAGCAGTTGCAGTTGGACTTCTTGACACACAAACAGCCACCAGAATTTTTGAGGGGCAGGTGGTGACTGGTGGAATTGTTGACCTGAAACGAGGCAAAAAGGTTTCGGTGACTTTGGCCTTAAATCTTGGCTTGGTGGACAGTGCTGACCGGACAGAGCTTATAAATCTAGAGAAAGCTTCCAAAGGCAGAGATGCTGGAAAAACAGTTAGGGAGAGATTAATTAGCTTACAAATGGAAACAACTGGAATTATGGACCCTGATAGCAAGGCCCCTCTAACAGTTATGCAGTCCATTGACAGAGGACTTTTGGAAAGAGAGGAGGCCATTCAGCTGTTGACTAAGCAGGTGGTAGATGGAGGTATCATTCACCATATATCTGGGATGAGACTTTCTGTTGATAATGCCTTTAGACATGGTATCATTGATGAAGGTTTAGCCAAGCAACTCAAAAAAGTTGAGAACTTAAGCCTCCATCAGTTTTTTCATCCTGAAACAAAGGAAACTATTTCCCTCCCTGAAGCTATAAAATTAGATCTTGTTACCCCAGACTTGAAAGGAGAAATCCAAGAAATTCAGGCATTGACTGGAAGCTTTGTGGATCTCATTTCTGGGCAGAGATTGACCTTGGCGGAAGCTAAACAAGAAGGACTGTTAACTAATAAAGCAACATTGTCTTCAGAAATGATGCATGGGATTGTAGATCCTGAGAATTCCAAAATTGTTCCCTATTCAGAATTAGTAAAGAAATGTAAGATTGATATTGAATCTGGACAGAGATATCTAGAAGTAATTCCTTTCTCAGACATTAAAGATGAAGTGAGTGGCAAAGTCCTTACATTGTCTCAAGCAGCTCAGCTGGGAAAAGTAGACTTTGCATCTACACTGAAGGTTCTGGAAGCTCAGGCAAATACTGGGGGAATCATAGATACTGTCACGGGACAAAGACTGACATTGGCATCAGCTTTGGAACAGAAATTGGTAGATGAGAACATGGTCAGAATTATTGCATCTCATCAGGTACTAAGTGGAGGAATCATTGACATATTTAATGGTCAAAGAGTGACTTTAAAGGAAGCTATTGAGAAAAGATTTATTAGCCCTGAATTGGCAACTTTAATCCAAATAGATACTTTAGAGTCCAGTGATCAGATTGAAAAGCAAGATGGAATTGAAATACGTGAATTAAAGAAGGAATTTCTAAGAAAGGAAGCATTAATTGCTTATAATCAGACTGCTGAAATAAGTTGTGGTAAAGAGGAAAGTGAGAAATTACTTCAAATTGGAAGTCAGTCTGCACAAGAAAAGGTTAAAAGGAGAGTTTATGATGGGGAGCAGGCAAAAAAGAACAGGGAAATTTCATTAAAAGAATTGGAGTGCAAGGATCAAGATAAGAGGAGAGCTTCTCCAGATGCTAAAGAGTCTGTCAGTATCATCGTTCCTAGTGATTGTAAAGGCAAATCATTGGGCCAGGGTTCAGTGACATGCCCTCACTCAGAAGTTTGTGATTCTAAACTTGAAGAGGTAGCTAGTAACAACATGGAAAAAAATACAAAAGAAGAGCAGGAAAAAGTAGTGTCACAAATAGTAATTATTTCTCATACAAAACAGTCTGTGTCAGGTTTAGATCATAAAGAAATAAGGGAAAACCAAAGAGAACTTATTTCAGAAGCGCAAGAATCAAATTGTGAAACTTCAGGCAAATTTCCGAGTGAGCTGGTTATTCAGAACCCAGTGAGTACCAGGGAGAGGAGGAAGAGAGGGAAGAAGGAGATCATCATAAGAGACAGTGTCAAAACGTGCAAACCAGTAGTTCTCTCAGAAGAAAAGCTGAACCAAGAAACTGCCATTAGAGGTGACCATGGCTCCGGTATAAAGAGTCAGCCAGTGGAAATTACCATAATTGAAAGAGGGAGTGAAGCTGATAGGCAGCTGGGATTTCCTGCTCTGTGTAAAGCTGAAGACTCTTCTTCTCCAATGATACCCAAAGGAATTTCTGTAAGAAATCAAGATGCTTCAACATTTTTCAACTCTAACCAGGTCAGTGAAGGAGAAGCCAGAAATTTAAGCCTCTGCTTAACTGTAAAACCAGAAGACATTTTATCCCAAGAACTTATAGGTGGGGCCCAGAGGGAACCACTCTCTTCTATGACTCCAAGACCTAAAGGATTGCACTACCAAGAATCAGTTGGAAAAGCCCAAGTTGCAGACACATCCCAAATTTCCAAAACAGACAAGTCTTTCCAGGGGACCACCAGACAGGAGACCAACTATCATGAAGATTCCTCTGTTACTTCTAAGACTAAGGAAACCAAAGATCTGATTTGCTCAACTAATGAAAGTAAAGAAAAATCATACCAAGAAGTACCTTTTGACTCAACAAAAGCTCTTAAATTGGAAGAAATTACAGTTTCTAGAGTGGACCCAAAAGAAATTAGAAAGGACTTTCATCATCAGGACAGCAAAGGTGATAGTGAACTTTGTGGAATTCTTGAATCTAAAATGGTAGCAACTAGGGAAATAAGTGGAGAGAAATTTCTAGAAATGTCAAACCCTATAGTTACAGGTGTAGAAGCAGGGTCCTTTGAAGGTGTAGTGACGCAGGGAGTTCCCAGAGTCTTGGTGTCTCTCCTTCCAGAGAAATTGTTCAAAGATGTGTCTCAAAAAGAAAGTACAGGGCAACAGGATGCCGCCATTAGTTCCACTATTCCAGAGACCAGTGAGGAAAAGACAGTGCCCCTCATACACCCGACAATGAAGGTGGACGAGAAGACACCACTGGAAGAACTCAGACAAAGTCCTGGAGGTGAACAGACTCTCCCGGCTGCACTGACGGGAAAGGGAAAGGAAGGTGTAAACACAGAGCCCTCCAGGACAACTAAAGTAAGTTTCCCAGGGGTGTGTTGTGCTTGTATATGTTTTTTTTAAGATATAACTGGCTTAATGCTAAAACTCTTGACTGGGTACTGAGTTTATATGTGAATAAATTGTATGCATGCTTATATTTCAGGTCATTAGATATTATCTGTTTTTAACACAGGAAAATTAGGCAATGGCTGGAATGTTTTTCTGAAATTTGCAAGGGTTTTAATGTAGAAACTAACATTGAAGCTAATTTGAAATGTTGGGTGATGCTACCTAAGGTTAGGAGAGGTTTTGGAAATTTTGGTAAAAGGGTGCTTACAGATTGACAATTACGAGCTTCTGCTCCCTGAGGAAGTTAATAAAATAACTTTTCTGTCTATTAATTTGAGGAGACATAGACAAAATAACATGTGTTGTTTCATCCCACCCTAAGTGTAGTAAAAATTTCTATTTATCTATAAGATCCAGCCTGCTTTAAAAAGCAGACTTAAAGGAGAATGTCAGGTCTGAGTGAGTTTTCTTTTTGGCTCCACAGAATATATTTAACCGGCGACTCTGTCTAGAACATGATGAGAAGCTGGTATCCTATCTGTCACTATTACGAGACATTGAAATGAGGACCAAGCAGATTCAGCCTGTGGAGCGTAGCCTGGTAGAGCTACAGGATCTGCGGTGTCAGGCCAAGGTAGGTTCCCAGAGACTTCCTTCCTCCAGGTCCACCAGCTTGGAGAGAATAGAGACTATAATGGAAGAAAAACATGTTCAAGACATCACCATTTAAAGGACAAAAAATCAGTCGAAAAGGTGTAATGAGATTGCTGAAGAACACCAGGAAATACTGGTCTCACGAGATTCAAGGGAGCAGTAGTCTGCAGTGTTAACTACAGTAGTGAGACCAAGTGCAACGAGGACAGAAAGGGGGTTAGCACCTGCAGGTCACTAGTGACCTTGATAAGAGCAGTTTCAGTGGAGCAGTTTGGTGGGCTATAAACTAGGTTGCAGTGAGAATAAATGGGAGGTTGGAAGGTGGGGACAATTAATGTAGATCATTCTTTCCAGAAGCTTGGTAGTGCAGGCAAGGAAGGAGGTGGGACACTGGCTAGTGGCGCTGGACTGAAAGAGGAATGTTTTGAGTAGGTTTTGGGGGCTGAAGAGAAAGAAGTGGTAGAAAAGGAGAATTTGAAGTTAGAGGTTAGAGGAAATGATGGCTGAAGAAATGAGGTTCCTGAGGACATAGAATTAGACAGCCTTGAGAGAGTGGAAGAGTAGCTTTCACTTAAACTGGTGGCTAAGAGCTGTCACAGGATTGGAGTTGTAAGGAGGGCAGAGATTGTAGAGGTTTACCAGTTCTCTCAATATCCAAAGTATGACCTTGGGTAGGGTGGCTTAAGGGGAAGTGAGGAGGATGACCAGAAGAACTACCTAGCTTTCCACAGCTTATTTCTGGCTTCTCTGCTGAAGATCAGAATATTGTAGGTTAGCTGAGTGGGAAGGCTGGCTTGGGGTATTTTTCTGCTCTTTGGTTCTGCCCCCTTGGAATTTGGTATGGGAGTTGTCCTTTTGATTGACTTACTTTTTGCATAACATTAATAAAGTATAGTGACATTCTCAGAGAGGCTGCAAGCTATAGTGGAAGGAGCACTGCCCTGAGTCAGAAAACCTGAATCCAAGTTCTTGGCTCTGTTGCTTACAATCTGGGTAACCTCAGAAAAAATTTTACATTTAAGTGCTGAGACATGTCTTCTGTAAATCTAGAATTATAATATCTACTCAGCCTACCTCAAGAATTAGTGATTATGAGTACCAAATAAGCTAATGAATATATACATCAAAACACCTTGGAAGCCCTGAAGCCTGTATAGGGATGAGGTGAGAGACAAATGTGTTCACTGCCGATTCCTTCATAGTAAGATTTCTAGTCTTGATTTTGGAGGTAACTCCGCTTTATCTCCTCAGGCGTTAGACAAGGAGCTAAAGGATCTGTCTGCCTTGGTGAGCCAGGAATTGGAGTGTGTGAATCAGATTATCATCATCCAGCCTCAAGAAGTCCCTTCTCAACTGTTGAAGGCTCTAGAGAAAGATGCCAAGAATCTTCAAAAGTCCCTCAACTCTGTGAGTGACAGCTGGAGTTCCAGACTGCTCCACCTCCAGAATGCTGTGGAAGTGAGAAAGGTAGTCTCTTGTTTTAATTCACAAAGTCTGGGCAGGTTTGGAGATTTTCATAATCTAATTTGCCATTTATTTTTTAGACTAGAGTGTTAAATCAGCACGAAGAGCTAGAAGGCCAACTTCAAGATCTGAGAGCCTGGGTTGGCAATACCAATCTTATTCTGAATAGCAAGGAATATAACAGTGGAGCAGATGCTGACAGCCTAAATCAGCGTCTCCAACAGTGTGAGGTAAACTCTGCACCCATTCTCAAGCATTTGTCCTTTGAGTTGTATCAATTTTATTTGTATGCCGTAGAAACCAGTACTTATCTTTTTTGGAAAGTCTGATTTTCCATTTCAGAGATAATAAAATCTGCTGTGTTTAGTTTTTTAGGTTATCATACCCCTGGAGTGTCAGTGATTCTGATTATTTTTCCTTTCAGCTATTCTCTGAGAGTCTACAGAATGGCCTATTATTATCATCAACAGCCTCTTTATAACCGAGCATCTGATATCTGTCCCTTGTTTCTATTTTGCCCAAGATCTAATCCTATGCACACATATCAATTTCAGGATAATTTTTGGTCGGCCATCTAGATCATGGCTTGGCGAACTTTTTCTGTAAAGGACCAGATAGTAAACATTTTAGGTCTTATAGTTTATACGCAAATGGCCCATTTCTGTGGCAACCACTCAGCTCTGCCATTGAAACATGAAAGCAGCCACAGACAGTACATAAATGAATGGTTGTGGATGTGTTACAATAAAATGTTATTTACAAAAACAGTTGACAGGTAGATTTGTCTGGAGACTGTAGATTGCCAACTCCTGATCTAGAGAGATGCTTTTTTTCTTGTTAAGAACCAAATTAATTGATACTTTTTATAAGTCAGTGAAAGATAGAGGCTCTGAGATACATATGAGCCAGAGGCGTTTTCCCCGAACATTTTTCCTTTTAGGGGGGTTATACTTAAGATAATATTAGATATTACACACACAGGTTTGTCTGCCCTCTGCTTAAACTCTTTTTAAAAAGTCAGAGAAGAACCAGAGATGTCCCCTCCTTCTGTTCCACCCTCTCCCTTTTCCCCAGTCTTAAGAGAAGCAGACATAAAGATTTGTCCATGGTCTTCATTCCTATTACTCTTGCAAGAATTGACCTACCTTCTTCTTTCATAACCTTTTATCCAAGATATCATTGGGGGAATGAATAGCAGACTCTATTCACTGACCAGGGGTATTATAAAGAAGTAAGAATGAGAAAAATTCCTATGACATGAGATATAAAAACACATAGCATCTTGTGCATTGATTTCTGCCCCCATTATAAGTTATTTGAATTCTTTCATGGAAAGAGATCCACAGTCTAAGCCTTGTTTTCTTAGCGATAGTTTCCCAAATCCATGTGTTCACAGATGGAGGAAGCATGGTCTAATGATAAATAGCCAAGAAGCCCTCCCAGCCTGCTTTGCAGGATTGCTAACTACTCTCACTTTCAGAGTGATAGAGATTTACATATCTTAGTTGTTTTTATTGCATCCAGTATAACAACTGATGGCCACTAAATTTATGTTGGAAAATTGCATGCTTTTGATAGATAATGATAGTATTTAGGGACTTTTTACTGCTTTAAGGGAGCAATATAATTATTATATAAGAAAGTCTGACTATAATCCTTTACAGTTTTAAAATGTATAAGTAACATTATTTACTGTAAAAATCAAATTTTAATGAACCACAGATAAATTGAATATTTTCTCACTTCTGACCTACCAGTAACTAACTGCTAGACAAATACAAATAAATTTTGAACCTAAGAAAATACAATTAGGCAGATATATCTCAGACCAGAAATTTATGTTGGTACTTTTCAAACTTTAAACATTTTTTTACAGATATCTGAGATTAGCTATAGTGTAATTCTGTTAACATAAATAAATGAAAGTTTGCAGCATTTGGAAATCAATATGCAGTAAAGGAAACCTAATTGTAATTTATGAGGAGTGTGGAGAGACCAGATGTTAAAGAGACTTCCAGTGCTGATTTGGCTCTAGAAATTATCAGAGTCAATTATAAAAATACAGGAAATTTATGTCTCATTGATTATGTTGGTCCTTTGATTAGAACCAACAACTTCTGCTTCAGTAGAGAATTAGAAGTTTCATTTCTTTCTTTTTTTTCTCCTTTCCCTACTTACCTTAGGATTTGAAAAAGCCTTTGGCTGAAAGGAAATCTCAGCTGGATGCTCTTGCTTTTGATACTCAGTTCTTTCTGTCCGAGCATTCCCAGGACTTGTCCCCTCAGCAGAACCGGCAGATGCTGAGGCTTCTGAATGAACTGCAGAGGTCTTTCCAGGACCTTGTGGAGCAGACTGCAGCTCAGATGAATGCCTTGCAGGGTCATCTTCAACAAACGGAGCAGGCAGCCCTGGTCAAGGTCAGACTGAACCAGCAGCTGGACTCATTTGTCTTTTGGGATGTCCTGTGTTTGGGTTTTCTGGCCAGAATACATCTACCATGATTCCAGGATCCTGTGTTTGCCAATTTTGAAATTTCATGTCATTCAGGCCAGTTTGGTTCTGGTCCAGGAGGCAGCTATTCTGGCTGTTTTTCTTGCCATGCTTTTGGTTTATGTGTACATGTGAGAATATGTGTGTTTACGTGTGTATGCATGTGCAAGTATTTTCTTTTTAATAAGACTCTCCTCTCACTGTGTTTCATGGTGTCTGACTTTCAAATGAAAATCACATCCCCAGCCCTTTTTTCTTCCTTAGTGTTGTGGGTTTTTTTTAAATATATCTTTATTGATTTCAGAGAGAGGACCGGAGAAAGGAGAGGGAGAGAGAGAGAGATAGAAACATCAATGATGAAAGAATCATTGATTGGCTGCCTCCTACACGCCCCCAATTGGGGATCGAGCCGGCAACCCAGCATGTGCCCTGACCGGGAATCAAACCCTGATTACCTGGATCCTAGGTCGATGCTCAACCACCAAGGCACGCCCAGGTGGGCCTTAGCGTTCTTTTGAAGGCCATTAAGAACATTTAGGTACTCTGAGCTCTTGAGAAGAATGGTTTTGAAATTAGTTTTATTCTGGGGCTTTTCAAATGATTAACACTAATATTCCTTGACAACCTTCCAACAACTGACAAGGAAATTTTTATCAGAATCTTATTAATTTTTTAGCACCTCTTAAATTATCGTTTTCCTGTACCTTTCTTCACACTGTAGTGCCCAGTGCTCATTCAGTTATGGAAAACCATGTGTAGAAGCAAGGTTGATACATTTTGGGGGAAAAACTAACCACCCTACCACCTTCCATCACAACCTTCTTGTAAAACTCATCTTAATTGCGTTAATGGTGACATAACCTTAGAATAGCAAGAATGATGCTTATGCCATTTCTGCTATTTGAATAATATATTGGAATTCAACAAGATGATATTAGAAATGTCATTATCACCAGCAAATCCATCTCAGGATCTGCTTTATTAAATATTGTGCAAAGTAGAATTGAGTTTTTTGAGTCAGGCTTAAAGGAAACTAGGTTAGTCAATTTTATATGTTCCCCACTACTGCTTAATTGTTTCAACTATATTGAAATAGAAATAAAATATTCGTAAAATATTTTAGGTTACTTTTCAAATCTGAAAATTGCACTGTCCTCACTTAGGAATTTATATAGCATAATGTAGCATATGGACAAATTAATGAAGTAGCATTGGCCTGAGACACCTTTAGGCACAGCCCAGATCCAGGGTAGGCCCCTGAGCTGCAGCAGGGATACAACTGCATGTGAACATTCTTTCTGAGCACATAATTAATTCCACAATGTTTATTAACCTTGTACCTGTCAGAAATGTTCTGCTTCTCTATATTGCCCTGAATGCATGTGTATGTCTGTGTGTTAACTTGTTTGCTTTGCTTTTTTCAGATTCAGTCTGCACCCATCTAACCCATGAAGATCCTGTTTTACAGCTGAAGAGCTCTTAGGAGTTCTCTTGCAGAGCCCTTCTATTTGTCCTAAAGAGGGGGAGAGAGGGCCAATTTGGGCACCTGTTTGTAAGTGCAGGTGGCTAAAATGCCATCAGAAGGTAGAAACTGGTAGAAATGGTTTTAGAAGAATGGTCAGGAGGACACATCATGCTCAATTGCTCAGTTGGGTGCTTCGGTGTCAGGCAACTGAGATGAGATCTGGGATCAGGCACAGAAACATATTCCCTCCCTCCCCTTGGGCCTGGCTTTTCTCTTTGATATCAATGTAGACACCTGAACATCTGATCAGTTGCTAATCTTGGGCAGTTTCTTTCTTAAAATAGACAAGCCCCTCATGTCTGGCATGTAATCATTCCATTTTAATGGGTGTCTGCATTTGTGAGACATTTGATTTATAAAGTCAGCTAAATTATTAAGAAGCACAGTTAGTTTATGAATTCTCCAGTCTCTTGATTTTTTTTCCCTTCTAGTCCAGTACTTCTAATTTTCCATATTTTGACTAATATGTAGCACATCCTTTGGTTCTGGTAGAGGAATTGATAAGAACCAGTATTTTATTATCACCATTATCATCTATGGATTTCAAGCATCTGGGCTCGCTGTTCCCCATTTCTAAGGATAATAACAGCAGTCTGGCAAACGAGCTCCCAAACCAAAACCTGAGAGCACTCTTACCTGAAATTACCCCTGATTATAATCCAGACCATAGACCCAGATCAACAGATTGTCTGGATGAGGGGAGCTTTCTAAATATGATTCTGTGCTTTTTCCTGTTCTAGTCTCCCACCAACTTTTCCATCCTTGAGCTATAACCTTGTTTTATATTTCAGGGAGTTATCCTGTTTTTGTAAAATGAGAGTTATTAATTTTATCTTGGCCCCTTTGCATTTTAATTAGACCCTGCAGAAACAACAAAATACTTGTCACAAGAAATTGGAGGATCTTTGCAGCTGGGTACGACAGGCAGAAAGAGCATTGGTGGGCCACCAAGATAGAACCACCCAGCAGGATCTTTCTGCTTTACAGAAGAACCAAAGTGACTTAAAGGTCAGTATAAGTTAATTCATTTTTTGCATTCTTTCAACAAGTATTTATAAAGGTTTGCTATGTGCCAGGCACGTGCTTAGTGTTAGCAACATAATGGTAACTATCCCTGCTCACGTGATACTTACAGTCTAGTGGAAAAGACAGATATTATAGATAATCACAAAAATGCACAAATTATTAACTATTATATCTCTAAAGGAAAAGTTACATGAGAACACATAACAGAGAGACCCAATCTAGTCTAGGATGTCAGAAAAGATTACCTTGAAGAAGTGTCACTTAAACTGAGAAATAAAGGATATGAAGTGATGGGAGAAGGAAGAGAATATGCAGGCAGAGGCCTGTTTATCTGTCTTGAGGTAGGAATGGGATCAAGCACCACATATACCAGAACTGAAAGAAAGCTAGTTCAGTTGGACTAAAAAGAACAAAAGGAAGATTAGTGAATGATGAAGCTGGAGACCAAGCAGTACACATATTATGCTGGTTCTTACTGGGTAATAAGAGTAAGGAGAGTAAGGAGACCAACCAGGCCTTGACTTAGCTAGAATCCTGCTGTCCACTCTTCTTTATAGAAGAATGATCTCTTTTAGAATAAATTATTACAAAATAAAAATCTCTGCCTGGCCAGGCATGGCTCAGCGGTTGAGCGTTGGCCTAGGATCCAGGAGATCATGGTTCGATTCCTGGTCAGGGCACATGCTGGGTTGCGGGCTCGATCCCCAGTTGGGGGCATGCAGGAGGCAGCCAAACAATGACTCTCTCATCATTGTTGTTTCTTTCTCTCTCTCTCCCTCTTCTTTCCTCTGTCTGAAATCAATAAAGATATATTTTTTTAAAAAAACCTCTGCTATTCAGCATGTTTATGGGGTCTCCTTTTTTTGTCTTCACTAAATTATTTACTCAGAAATGTCAATTTAAATTTTGCTTAGAAAATTAAATATCAAAACATTTTACCATTAAAAGATATTTTAAAATTTATTATTTGCATTGGTTTAGGCCTAAACTTTAAGCAAATTATAGTCAGGGACATATATCTGTTGCAGATATGTCATCCCAGCCATTCCACCTTTGCACTATTAGAGGTCTCAGGTGTACTAAAGTTGAAGGCTCTGCCATCCCTGTTTTCATGTCTTAAGGATTTACAGGACGACATTCAGAGTCATGCCACCTCATTTGCCAGTGTTGTCAAAGACATTGAAGGGTTCCTGGAAGAGAACCAGACCAAGCTGAGCCCCCATGAGCTGACAGCTCTTCGGGAAAAACTTCATCAGGCTAAGGAGCAACATGAGGCTCTCCAAGAACGGACATGGGTGGCCCAGAAGGAGCTGGAGGAAGTAGTGATCTCAGCCTTACAGCAGGAGACTGAAAAGGTAACCAGACTGCTTTGACGCTTGGTACTTTTCAAAAAAGAAAACTTTGGTACCTACACAGATGAAAGGTAATGAAAGGGAACTGCCTTATACAGAGCATAGAATTATGAAAAAGGGCTGTTCAGGAGCAGGTCTGTGAGCCAATACTTTATTTTTATAAGAAACATCCTGAAGAACTTGAAGTCAGGAATAGTTGGTAGGAAGTTCATATTACAAAAAAAAAAAAATCTGGCTGTCTGTGTACTTAGTGCTATGACTAATAGAAAAATGTCAGAAAGAATTTAGTGAGGAAAGGTAGTACCCTGGGGATGAAAATGTAAACAGCATATTTTGTACATGAATCTAGACTGGTGATCCAAGAGTGCCAGGGGAGGTATCTGGGGAGTCTCAGGGGCGACAAGCCATCCCCATGCTGCCACTATAGTTTCAGGGGAATAATGGCACTGGGATAAACCTATGAGAAGGTGCAGTCTCAAATGGTCTTCTGTACTCTGCTCGGCACTAGCAGATTGAATCGGAATCCTTTGTCTGGCCGTGGACTCTGATGCTAACAGGGAGGTAGAGGAAAGAGAAATAAGTTATCCAAAGATGAATTCAGAGTACACGAATGTATCACTTGTCATATCCTTTTTAATTAATTAAAATACTTGAAGAGGCAGAATGTAGTTTCAGAGCTCAGTGCTCTGTCTGGCAGAGAAAAGGACGGGAGCCTGTATTCTCCTTAGGAGGACCAGCAGGTGATTGAGCGCGACAGTGTGACCTCTTACCCTAGCAAGCCAGCGTATCACTTCTGCTGGAAAGGAGGCCATGAGGACTTGCTGGGGTGCCAGGACTAACTTACCTCTTAATAAAATAAAGGCCTTTAAATCCTAGGATTTGCGCCTGCCCCCCCTTTTAAAAATTAATTTTAGAGAGGCAGGAAGGGAGAGAGACAGACTGACAGAGAGAGAGAAACATCGATCTGTTGCCTCCCAACCAGGGATCGAACACACAACCTAGGTATGTGCCCTGGTTGGAAATTAAACCTGAGACCCTCTGATGCACGGGACAGCACTCCAACCAACTGAGCTACACTGGCCAAGCCACCCCCTCCCCCCTACTCTGTAAAGCAGTAAGATATAGACAAAATCTAGAGATTATTTTAAATAATTATTTTTTTCAACAGATTTAGATGCTCATTCTTTTTTGTGAGTTAACAGACTGATTATACCCAGTCTTAGAGCTTCTCTTTTTCTTTAGCATAAAAATTTCCCTCTTGACTTAACCTGTAACCTGTAACTTCTGAGTATCTAAGGCCTTCTCACTAGACTCCCTCCATGGCTTTCAGAGTAAAGCAGCAAAGGATCTGGCAGAGAATAGGAGTAAAATCAATGCCCTCTTGGATTGGGTGGCTTCAGTGGGATCGCCCAGTGGACAGATGGAACAGCCATCAGGAGCTAGCCTGGAGAAAGGAGGCTTGGATGCCACTGATGGCCACATGGGAGTGAACCGAGCCCCAGAGAAACTGGACAAGCAGTGTGAGAAGATGAAGGTGAGCA
Organism: Miniopterus schreibersii; assembly: GCF_964146895.1. Classification (NCBI taxonomy): domain Eukaryota; kingdom Metazoa; phylum Chordata; class Mammalia; order Chiroptera; family Miniopteridae; genus Miniopterus; species Miniopterus schreibersii. Next base: position 22,634,369 of record NC_138109.1, read on the forward strand.
TGTTAGCTTGTCCTCACTATGCTGGAGACTTTCTTCTGCTCTGGGCGAGTCGCCAATACTCCTTGCTCTTCCTAAATCCAGTGAGCACTTCTCAGTTCATCTTCTTTGTTGCCCCAGCAGTTTTGACACTGTTGGGCACTCCCCTTGAACTGCTCTCTCTCCCCCTTTATATAGCCCTACTCTGCCCTTGGTTATCTGTATTCCTTTCCCCCAGCCACCTTTCTATATACTGATGTGCTTTTACATAGTATCCCTAGGCCTGCTCTCATCTTCCTTGGGTAGCCTCAACTATTCATGACACTTCAATTATCATTTGTACTAAATAATTACATGTATATATTTTTCTTCAGCCCAAGTGCTATCCTGAACTTTAAGCCATTATATAAATCTGCCTTTCTATTGACAACTTGGAATCACAAGCATCTCAAACTGAAAAATGGAACTCCTGTTATAATACCCCTCCCCCAGTCAAACACACTCTCCTTCCTGTACTCCCCCTTAATTGAATTAGACGTGATCCTAGATTCCTTTCCTGCCTCACGATCCCATATCAAATCAGTCATCAAATCCTGTGTTGCTTATATCTCTTTCAGTCAGCCATAGCTCTCAGTCCCCATCGAGATGCTGTTGTAGTTGGGCTGCTGTCAGGTCTCCTCGTAGCTTGCCTGTCGGCCTTACCCTCCAGTTCATACCCCGCACTAAGTGATCCTTCTAAAATGCCGCATTCTTTTAATAGCTCCTTACTGCGCTCGTGAGATCATTTCTTACTGTTTATCTCTACTCATTCATTCATTTAGCAAATATTGAGCACCTGCTATATGACAGGTGTTGGAGGTAAACCAGTGAACCAACCAGATAAACTGTCTCCTGGGACACTAACTGGCATGTGAGGCACATTATATTGCATGATTGAAAGACGATTATATATTCAGGGCTCTTAAAAAACACATGCATCACACATTTTAGTAGTGCTACCTTTCTAGCAAAGAAAATTTGGTTTAGCTGGAGTGCTTCTGTTGAACGGCTTGTGTGGGCCATTGCCTTATTGTGTCTTAATAGGATTTCTGGCTCTGGCATGCCCATTCTATGCTTGGGAGATTCATTGCAGTGTCCCCCAAAGCCCTGGCACTTTGTAACAGCACAGGGCAGATGTGGCTCTGCTGTCATAGGAACCTTCCTGACACCTCTTGCTGGTAGCAGTCAGCATGATCAAGTAGTATCTGCATCCTAGGAAGGAAACCTTCTTACTTATGGGCAGGTGGGTTGGAAGATGAGAATGGGGCATCCGGTGGTACACAGACAGGCTGTATACCAGACACTCCCTACTCTCTATTTGAGCAGGGTATATTTGTCACCCCAGCTTCCCTGAGAGGACACTGGAATCTGAGGCTATCAGATTACTGTCAGTACAGGTTGAAACTGGATGATATTCTGAAGAAAAGTAGGCTATAGTCCTTCTCTAGGTAGCTGCATAAATGATATAGATAGTTAGGAACACTGACCAAACTCCCTCTGACTATTGTTAGACTTGAGAAGAACACTGTTAAAGCAACCACTACTGTCCATCTTTCACTTATATTCCATGGGAACAGAGAAAAGGTCCACATGTAAACACATGGAGATAGCACATACAAATTACCTATCCACTCCCACTGATATATACATTGTTTACTTAATCAATCAATTTTCCTAGATCTTTTCTGTTAGGGACAGTCTTTCTAGATAATTGACTTGACATGTTTCACAGCTAAGAATTTGCAGTTTTCATATTGTCCCATGTATGGCTCACCAAGCTTATTCTCTCCTTCCATTAATGTGGATAATTATTAGCTGGCCATCTGTACCTTCTCTTAGACTTAGGGTGATTTAGTGAAGAGATCTACATCTTTTTGGTATCACTTAACCCTGTCTTTAATATGCATATTATATTGTCTTCCTACGTTGCAGATTGTGCCACAAGTCAGATGAGATGATAGATGTAAAATATCTTTGAAAACTGTAAGATTCTATATGTATCCGTTCAGCTGGAATTAGCATATGGCATAATGCTTAGAGAGAGAGATTGGTGATTTCTGAACAGCTATAAAAATGGCCTACGAAAATCTCTCTCTACCTTTAGCTGTAGACAAAACCAAATTATTGTGGTGTCCCTACTGATTATCCTTTGTTTGGGGGGATTTTTGCCAGGCCCGTCACCAAGAATTGCTGTCTCAGCAGCAAAATTTCATCCTGGCCACCCAGTCAGCTCAGGCCTTCCTGGACCAGCATGGCCACAATCTCACACCTGAGGAACGACAGATGCTGCAGGAGAAACTAGGAGAACTTAAGGAACAGTACTCAACTTCCCTGGCCCAGTCAGAGGCAGAACTGAAGCAGGTGCAGACACTACGGGATGAGCTGCAGAAGTTTCTGCAGGATCATAGAGAGTTTGAAAACTGGCTGGAACGGTCTGAGAAAGAGCTGGAGAACATGCATAAGGGAGGCAGCAGCCCAGAAGCCCTTCCCTCCCTGCTAAAGCGGCAGGGAAGCTTCTCGGAGGATGTGATTTCCCACAAAGGAGACTTGAGGTTTGTGACTATCTCAGGACAGAAAGTGTTGGATACTGAAAACAGCTTGGAGGAAGGCAGAGAGCCATCAACAACTGGAACCTTAGTGAAGGACAAGCTGAAGGATGCAACAGAGAGATACACTGCTCTCCATTCAAAGGTATGAGAGAGGCTCCTGGCAACCTCTGGTGAAACAATTGTGGCAGCTCTCAGACAACTGTGGGTGCTTTCTGAGGCTTAGAAACCTCAGGACACAGTGAGTGAGCTAATTTGTATATTGACCACAGGTAGAATGTCTTATGAGCTATGCAAAAAATGCAAAACATGGAGACCCATGGGCTAATGCCCGATCCTAGAAATATCAGAGATATGTCTCACTCCAGTGGTGAAGGTGGAGGTTCTTGCCTTCCATATCCTGACCAGCAGACATGGTTCTCCTGGGAGACAGTACAGGGGAAACTTAAACCCAGTACACAGTCTGTATTCCTGGACAGAGCATCGAGGGTAAACCTTTATTTTCCTTCCTATCAGAGAACTCTGTTTAGCTCCTAAGGTATGGAATCTAGTCAGTTCTTCTCACCCTTCTTGTGCTTTGTATCAATACCTCTAACCCTCAAGGAGGAACACTTTTATACCTCTCAGTTCACTTCTGCCTACAACCTGATGTATATTTCTTTGATGGCTTTTCATACAACTCACTAAATCTTCCCTAGTATGTAATAAAGTTGAGGTGAATGTTTTGGATCAAACAATGAGGTACCCGCTCGTAGAAGGTAGTTGTTACTAATCCGTCCGTGGAGGCCCCGGCACTACCCCTAACTAGTTACAGTGAGTTCCCTGTAACAAAGCCAGGCCTGCGTTTGGCCTGGCCTTGCTTAAGCTTGCCTCCCCTCTTTTCTCTGGCGCAGTGTACACGATTGGGCTCTCACCTGAACAGGCTGCTAGGCCATTATCAGCAGTTCCAGAGCGGCACTGACAGCCTGCAGGCCTGGATGCAGGCTTGTGAGGCCAAGGTGGAGAAGCTCCTCTCAGATACTGTTGCCTCTGACCCCGGGGTCCTGCAACAGCAGCTTGCAACAACAAAGGTAAGCCAGGACACAGGCTGCTGCACTGCATGGCTTACAGTACCCAAAAGTAAAGCAAATGCTGGCATTTAGGTTGCAGGCAGTGGTTGGAATGCCTTGGACAAGGTCTCGTTCCTGAACAATTAATTCTAATACTTGTGGCTGTGGATAAGCTGAGAATGATTCTATAAAGCAGCTTAGTAGCTCTAGATTCCTAGAACTTCTTTGATCACTCAGATGTTCTTTTGTCCTTTTTTCATGGACAAGCAGCAGTTGCAGGAGGAATTGGCTGAGCACCAAGTACCTGTAGAAAAGCTCCAGAAAGTAGCTTGTGACCTCATGGAGATTGAAGGGGAGCCAGCCCCAGACCGCAGGCGTGTTCAAGAAACTACAGGTATGAAATGGTAATAGGAATAGTGCTGTCTCCATTCCTAGTATGTGCTTCTGTAATAGATCCCATTGTGTTGTTCAGGTATCTGATGCTCGCTGGGTGCTGATATAAACATGAATAGCTCACCCTTTCATGAATTTTATTCTTGTATCATTGAAGGACCTTTGCAATCTGGCTTCAACCCCTTTCCCCTAGGCATTCTGCCTTCTAGCTACACCCTACTTCTTTCCTTTCCCAAGTAAACTAGTCATTTCTTCACTGCTTTACCCCTGAAGTTTTTCCTGTTGCTTAGCTGATAACATTGAGTGCTTACCCTGCTTGATGAAATCTTGCTCATGCTCATGTTCATGCTTCAAGATACAGCCCAGAGGTTGCTTCCTTTGTAAAGTCCTGACCACCACCACCACCTCCAAAAAGAAATAAAAGATAAGAAATAACCATTCTTCTTTCAGGCTCCTCTCGTATTCTTAATGCCAATACAGCACTTGAGATTTTATTTTCACGGTTAGTTGTGATGTGCGTTCCTCTGCCTATGCTCTTTTAGAGTCTTAGGTTTGTAGAAAGGAAGGACTTAACACAATTATCTATAGTCCTTAGTATCTAGCACAACTTCTAGCACTTAGTAGGTGCTAAATAAATAATGCTGTGGAATTTAGCTCAAATACTAATGCCCTTTAAGCTTATTCCTTCTATTTGTCTTGATGTCTGTTGTTGTTATAATTACTGTGCAATTTAAATACATTCTTTTTAAAAGCACAACACAAAGATAGTCTCTACTCTCTCTTTTCATGGCCTTGATTTTCCAGATTCCATACTTAGCCATTTCCAAAGCCTCTCCTGTAGCCTGTCTGAGCGCTCTGCTCTGCTGCAAAAGGCAATTGCCCAATCTCAGAGTGTGCAAGAAAGCCTGGACAGCCTGTTACAGTCCATCAGGGAAGTTGAAAAAAACCTGGAAGAGGAGCAGGTAACATCCTTGTCATCAGGAGTCATCCAAGAAGCCCTGTCCACTAACATGGTAAGACCTCTACCCCAAGAGTTTGCATAGAGGGTGTATTTGCTATGTTCCATAATTGAATCACTTTGAAAAAGTATCAGGAGAAGAATTCATTTTTATGAATCTTCTGATGATGAGACTTAGACCTGGTGACTAATCCACATGAAGATACTGCTACCCAATTTCCAAATCATTGTTAAACTTCAAGAACAGTGCCGGTAGCAAAGTCATTTGGTGGAATGGGTTAGAGAACTAGGGGGATGAAACATATGGTATTCTGAAGGCTCAGTTGCAATCCTCCAACCCTCCATGAGGAGGTAAGCATGTAGTTATTAGAAGTTTATTAGATTGTGGCTCAGATATCCTAGAATAAGTGGGCCAGGAGCTGACAGACATATTCTTGATGACAGAAATTGAAGCAGGACATTGCTCGGCAAAAGAGCAGCTTGGAGGCCACCCGTGAGATGGTGACCCGATTCATGGAGACAGCAGACAGCACCACAGCAGCAGTGCTGCAGGGCAAACTGGCAGAGGTGAGCCAGCGCTTCCAACAGCTCTGTCTACAGCATCAAGAGAAGGAGAGCTCCCTGAAGAAGCTCCTGCCCCAGGCAGAGATGTTTGAACATCTCTCAGATAAGCTACAGCAATTCATGGAAAACAAAAGTCGGATCCTGGCCTCTGGAAATCAGCCAGATCAAGACATTGCACATTTCTTCCAGCAGATCCAGGTGAGGATATACTTGCCAAATTGATGACTAAAGGGCAAAGAAGGGGATGGAGGGGAACCAACATTTGCTGAGCACGTAAGGTGCCAGTCAGTGTACCAGAAACTTTACCTGCATGATCTTAAAGAATTATCACAACCATCCTGCAAACAGATATTGCTTGTCCATTTTTTAAAAACATAGCCTAGGTTTCTTTTTCACTCATACTACATGTTCAACCCAAATCAGCAGGATACTTAGCTCATCATGGTCGCCCAGGAATCCAAGTGGATGGAAACTTCATCCTGACATAAATTTTCATGATTATTACTTCAGTGGGAAGAGGGACTATGATATACGTTTACATTTTTCTAGTCAAAGCAAGTTTTACTTGAGCACACCTGACTGTGGTGATATGTAACCTACCATGTAACTAGAAGGCAGAGAGCTAGGAATATTTGGTGGGGAGTAATACCTACCGAAGATATATGCATATATCCAGGAGTGGAATTGCTGGCTCAGAGTATATGCATACACTTAATTTGACCAAGGAGTAGCCAACTTGAACTCGGGAATGACTGCACCTTTCTGTTTCACTGGTCTGTCTGTTCATATACCTTAGAACACTGTGTTAATTATAGAGGGTTTATGATATGTTTTAATATCTGGTAGGGCTAGTCTTCCTCATTCTTTTTTGGGGGGGATTTTTAATAGCTATAATTGCATATTTATTTTTCCATATGAACTTTAGAATCAACTTTATTAGTTCTAGAGAAAAAATTTGGCATTTTTATTTGGGTCACATTAAATTTACCTATACATACATACATATATACATACACACACATTTTTATGGTTGCCTTTACATTTGTTTAGGTCTGCTTTTGTGTCTTTCAGAGTGTTTTTAAGTTTTATTCATAAAGTTTTTACATGTTTCCTGTTAGTTGATTCCTAAAATTGTACCTTTTGTGGTGCTATTGTAAATGAAGTTCTCATGCTTGATTTTGATATGTTGGTTTTATATCCTGGTACCTGATTGAATTACTTCATTGTTTAATTTAGCTGTATTGTTGATTCCCTTGGGTTTTGCAACTACACTTTCATGTAATGTGAAAATGCAGTTTTACCTCTTTTTCAATTTTTAAACCACCAGTTGTTTTCTCTTACCTAATATCTTCAATACAGTGTTAAATAATATTGAGGAGAGCGTTTGCCTGTTTTACAGAAGAGATAGTCTGTAGAAGCTTAGAGAAGTTTAATAGATTAAGAGCACAAGCTAGTAAGTGGCAAAGCCATGATTGAATTTCAGGTCTTTTTGACTCCAAAAACATCCATTTTTTAAAATTTTTTTTTTGGTTAATTCTCACCTGAGGATATTTTTTCAAACCTGCAACCCAGGTACCTGCCCTTAACTGGGAAGTGGACCCTCGACCCCTCAGTCCAAGGGCCAACACTTTACTGAGCCACACCGACCAGCGCAAAAACCTCCATTATTTTCATTCTATTATGCTGCCTAGATACCGTTCATCTTTTAATGTGTGTTTATACGGATCAGCAGATTTAATACATTTCATTTGCTTGACAGGAGCTCAATTTGGAAATGGAAGACCAAAAGGAGAACCTTGATACTCTTGAACATCTGGTCACTGAACTGAGCTCCTGTGGCTTTGCACTAGACCTATCTCAGCACCAGGACAGGATACAGAACCTCAAAAAGGACTTCACGGAGCTACAGAAGATAGTTAAAGAAAGGTGAGCTCTTGTATATGTTGGTCAATGTAGGGGAGCTAATTTTTTCTTGCTGTTGAGTGAAATGATTATTTCACCATTTGTCACTAGAAAAGGTAACATCAAGAACTCTGTTACAGTCATTGGAGATTTGGCAAGTGCTTCTTTGAACCAAAGCTACCCATTCTTCTTGATGCTTAGTGGTTTTTCTGTTACTAAATAATGAATTCCTTCTTAGTAGTGGGGTTCAGTTCCCTCTCTGTACCATCAAAAGCCCAGATCACCTGGACCAAGCAGAACAAATTTGGTCCGCAAGTAGGATTGACAGGATTTGAAATAAAGAGAAAAATTGGAGACTTTCCAGACATAATTAAGGCTTATATTGGTACCCACCTTGTTTTGACAACATTTATTTTTTTAAATTATTTTAATCCTCACCCAAGGATATGTTTATTGATTTTAGAGAGAGGAAGAGAGAGAAAGAAACATTGATGTGAGAGAGAAACATTGATCAGTTAGCTCCTGTACGTGCCCCTACCAGGGATTGAACCCTCAGCCTAGTTATGTGCCCGGGAATCAAACCTGCAACCTTTTTGTGCACGGGATGATGTTCCAAACATCTGGGCCATCTGGCCAGGCCTTAACAACATTTAAGTTGCTGTTTTGGAAGAGTGTCTGGGTCCTTTTTTTTTTTTTTAAAGGCAAACGTAGGAATATATGACAGAGGTAACTGATTTCAGATTATTAGATCACTGTTGAAAAGCCATGATTCCTCCACTAGAAAGCCTCACTTGGATTTAAGAGCTCATTAAGATTTATAATTTTGATTTAGCAGATGAATCTAGAAAATTTAACTAATTTTCCTTAGCAACTAGAGAAAAGTAATTTTCAAACCTATACAGGTAATTTAGGGAAGGGGAGGGGATCAAAGGCCAAGCAGGCTTCGATTTTCTTCCCCTATGGTGAGGCCTTTTAGCTCTGGCTTAAAGTCTGATAGATGTGGCTGGCCATTTCCAAACTGAATTTCAGATGGATTTCTCCTTTCTCCTTGATTTATTTTATTCGTGGTTATACTTCTCAGAGCCTCTGTTTTAGCATCTTCTTTGCTAAAGAAATTAACATTTAAATTAGGCCTTGAAAGTGTTAAATACCTAAAAAGGAGCAGAGCTGGACTTAAGATCTAAAGCCTGCATTCTTTCCATTGTATCATAGAACCTAAATAGCAGGCTCCCTGTAGTTTTTCTCACTTTCACTTTAGCTTAGAGTAAGATTGAAGACTCCTTTCCCCAGAAATGTCCAAACAAGGGCAACAGATTCCTTAGTTTGATGCTCTCCTACATTACATGTGGTTGTTTAGCCAAAGCTGTTGTGAAAAAGTTGATGGGAAGAAAAGGGCATGTTAGGAAACTGATGCCCAGAGTCCCAGAATGAACTTAGTTTTAGTTCAAGTTGACTTCTTTACACAGCTTAGGCTGGCAAGTAACAAAACCTCTTCATTGACAGAGAGGAAGATGCGTCGTCTTGCCAGGAACAATTGGATGAATTCAGGAAGCTGGTTAGGACCTTCCAGAAATGGCTGAAGGAAACTGAAGGGAATATTCCACCTACAGAGACTTTCACGAGTACTAAAGAGCTGGAAAAGCAGATTGAACACCTGAAGGTAGGTGAACAAAAAGATCTCCAGGAATCAGGTTAGATAGCAGTTTAGAAGTACGTATGGACTCATTTCCAGCTGTAGTGGGAAAGTGGTGTGAGAAATCCAAGTTATCCATCTGCATCAGAACAGAAATTCCCACCTGCCCCTACCCCCTACTCAAGCACTAAACACCAAAAATCTCCTATTTAAAAACCAAAATAAAAAAACCTTGGAATAATACCTATGAAGTTTCAGCTGTTTCTTGGATACCTCTCATGCTATGATGGGTCATAAAAAAGACATTTGTAAAAGTCCAGTCCTTAAGAAGCTTAAATTCTCATTGTACGTTTGAGAATTAGACATTTATATGGAGCAAGTGACAAGATACGTGATCAGAAAATCAAGGAGATAAGATCTAGTCTTACAACTAATAAAGGAAAAGTTGTAATCAGATGGTTGGAAGGTAGCTTCAAGACTAGGACACCTTATTTCCCATCCCCTGCAGAATCCCTCTGTACTGTTTTTGATTAGCCTCTGCTTGTACCTCTGACACATTCTTCTTTTTATTGAAACCAGCCTCCAACTAACTCTCATGCATTTTTCATTGTCTTAGTAAAGCAGGATTTATCTTGAACAGATAAAAGGAAAGAGTTTGATTGCTTTCACAGAGTTTGTCCCAGGAGCATTTGCTGTAGGGAATTCTGTAGGGCATAGGTTCCCAGTTTCTTGGTTCACAATACCCTTAATGTTTCAAGAAATTTTTTGTGGCAACACAAGGTCAAAAACAAAAATAAAAAACCTCACTTGCTAAATGGTCAGATCCAAACAACTTAATAGTAGTTGTTCACATGGTGTCCAACAGATGTCACTGTATTTCCCTCAGAATTTTAAAATATTCTGTCAGTACATAGTTTGTGACCATTTGGAGTTGAGAGTGATTATTAAAGTTAAGACAAGCTGTGACTTGATAAGGTTTAGTCTGAAGTTAGGCAGCATGAGCTTGCTCCATGTCCATGGCTCTGTGTCTTTCTCTGCTGCTGCCCTACAGCTTCAAATCAAAAGCAAACTAAGTAGATTGCAGGGAACTTTAGTGTGGAGGAAGGGATTTAAGGCTAGGATGGTGTCCCAGTTTTGAAAGGAGTTAAATCTTATTGCTGTGGCAGTCAGTCCACATCTAGAGACAATATCTAGCTCCGCATTATACTCTCCAATGACCATTTCCTTTTTATTCTTTACATGCATGCTCTTCCCTGTGTCTACCTGTCAAACTCTTAACTCAAAGCTTTCCTTCCTCTTGCCAGAGTTTAGTGAATCTCCTCTTGTGCTCTCAGAGTTTATTGACTGTCCATATTTCTGTAATAGAATTTATCACATTATAATGCAATTGATAATCTGAGCTCTTGGTTTTAAGAACTGTGTCATTATCTCACTGTGTATCTGCAGTGTTTAGCATGCTGCCTGGCCTATAGTAAATGCTCAATAAATATTTGATGAGTGAGTGAGTGAGTGAATGAATGAATGAATGAATGAATGAGAAGTTCCTTAATATTCCAGGATATCATTCTTTCACACCTTGGCTGGCTAAACTAAGATCTTGAAATAGCTGAATATGTGAGGATGGTGTCTTAATTCTTATGAAAACTTTAGGGAGTATATGTAGAACAGATGTCCCTACTTATGAGGAGAAAGTTCCCGGACGTTACCTTTAGCTGTTTGTTCTTTAAACAGGGTCTCCTAGATGACTGGGCAAGTAAGGGAACTTTGGTAGAAGAAATCAATTGCAAAGGCACTTCTTTAGAAAATCTCATCATGGAGATCACAGCACCTGATTCCCAAACCAAAACAGGTGAGTTCAAGCTCTTAAAAATGTAGTTTATTCACTTTGCTTTGGCCTTTGGTAATAATCTCTTCTTTAATAAAATTTAGAAACAAGGTTGGATGTGAGAACAAAGGTGGAGAGTCCATGAAGTAGTCTTTCCCCCTCAATCTGATCTATTTTCCATTTGCTATATAACATTGCTCCATTTTGCAAAAATTCTTCCCATGAGGGGAAAAAGTAAAGAGACTAGTCAGCCCACTTAGAACTTTCAGACAGAAGGATTAAAATGGGATTTTCTCACTTGAAGATTTTCTCTTTTATACGTGGGAATGGGATGACTATGCACATCTTTAAATTGGGGTTAGCTCTGGATGGTATAAGCATAAGCTTTCTTGGGAGAGGCTAGATATTTAGGAGTCAGTATTGGTACACTAGGCACTGGCACATTTCTTGGAAGTGGATATACAGATTGTACCCCGATACATGAATAATCTCTGGCTGCAAATTCAGTCTTTTAAACAAATCTGTTTTGAGCTCAGTGACTTAGTGGTTGTTGATTGGTATCTCAAAGGTTTTATTACCAGACTGTGTTACTGTACCTTTACAGTCACTTAAATAGTATGGGAAATTTTACTTTTTTTTTCCTCCTGAGAATGACTACTTTTCTGTTGTATCCTAAAGTTTAAAGATGTCTTAGGACTAACTAGAAGTTCAAATTAAATTGGGTTCAATATTGAATTATTAAAAATATTGACAACATTTCAGGGAATTGGTGATTTTTTTTTAATATTCTAACACATAAACCTCTAAATTTAGTGACTTGGTGTGTGACTATATCAGGAATATCTATAAAGAGCCAGATAGAATATATTTTAGGCTTGTGGGCCATATGATCTCTGTCACATCTACATGTCTCTGCCATTGTAGCACTAAAGCAAGCATAGACAATATATAGGTGTATGGGTGTGGCTGTGTTTCTGTAAAGCTCTATGTGCAGAAACAGGCAGAAGGTCAGATTTGGCTGGTAGGCTATAGTTTTCTAACTCCTGGACTAGATCACTGGTTTTTCAAACTTTTTCAAGCACTAGAATCTTTTTTTCTTTAATTTAAATATCATATAGAACTCTACTATATAAAACAAAAACAATATTTTGTTGCCATAAGTTTCCCTTATAAGTAACTTACGGTATTCATCTGTTATGAAATCCATTAATGAGAATATTGGGACTATCTTTGTGAATATAAAAACTTGAAAATAGATTATTGGATGACAGCTTTATCATCTGATTTATTTTTAAATTTTTTTCAGTTGCATTGTATCCAGAAAATATGGTTCATATAGATAAGCAGTTGTAAATGATGACAAGTGTTTTTAAAAGTTCACTTTTTAATCTCAGAGTACTCTTCAATTAAACTGATCTGGAAGCTTGAAAGTGAAGTAGTAAGACATTCTTTTTCAAAGTTAAATTGCTAAAAATAATCAGTGAGCACTCTCATTTTTCTCTTAAACATAGAAAACACTTAAAACTGGTAATGAGGACAGAAGCGGTCTCTAACCTGACATAACCATGACCTGCAGTATTAAGAATGCTTTTATTACACAGTTGTACCCTAATGTGTGTCTGTTCTGAGAAGACTTACCTCCACCTTTTTTGACATTTTATTTAATGTAGTACGCATGTGCTGTAGATGTTTTTCTTTGGACGTGAGTGGAAATTTGTAGGTTTGAATACTGTAAAGTGCTAGTGAAGAGCTACAGCCTTCCAATCAGCGACACTCATGAAGAACCTTAAGTGTGTGCATAGAGATGCAGGAGCTTCTTTATTCTCCTCACAAAAAGCAGCATACAATTGGCCCTTAGTATGCATGAGGTCCTTATCTGCGATTGAACCAACTGCAAATTGAAAATATTTTTTAAAAATATTATGCTGTTGCCCTGGCTGGTGTGGCTCAGTTGGTTGGGGGTCATCCTCTGCACTGAAAAGTTGTCGGTTCAATTCCTGGTCAAGGCACATGCTGTTCGTTGCTGGCTCCATCCCTAATAGGGGATGTGCAGGAGGCAGCAGATTGATGTTTCAGTCTCACATCGATGTTTCTTCCTCTCCCTTCCTTTCTCTCTAAAAATCAATAAAAAAAATCTAAAGAAAAATTTTCTTAAAAAAAAATACTAGATTGTTGGTGACATGTGCTATGCAGTTAGACCAAGGATGGTTGCATTGTACTGAATATGGACAGACTTTCTTTTCTTGCCATTATTCCCTAAACAGTACAGTATAACAACTATTTGCACAGCATTTACATTGTATTAGGTGTTATAAGTAACCTAGAGGTGATTTTAAGTACACAGGAGAATGTAGGTTATATGCATATACTCTGCCATTTTATATAAGGAACTTGAGCATCCTTGGGTTTTGGGGTCCGTGGGGATCCTAGAACCAATACCTTGTAGATAGATACCGAGGGACGCCTGTAAATTGGTTGTATCTAGTGGGTTAAGATGTGGTTGAACATAACCGAATATGCATATTTTATTGACATTTCTAAGTAGTTAGAAATATATTCTGAATATTAAGTTCAAACTGAACATTTAGAGTCCCTAAAGAGTGCCTCCTTAGGTGCTTTGAAAATCACTAGCCTGAGTACTCTCAAAGTTCTTTTCCAACTCTGAAAAATCATGAATATTCTAGTTTCTTACATTTGTGTAGTTCTTTTTGTTTCATAAAGAGCTTTCATGTACATTACCTCACTACCTCTGTCTAGGAACTCCATGGTTGACAGGATAAGTAGTATTATCTTCATATGTCAGGAAAGAATCTGAGGTCTCTCCATGGATTAAAGCTCGCATACCGAGATAGTGACAGTATGGCTAGAACCTTCTCCTAACTATGAGTCCAGTTTCTTTTTGGCTATCACCACACTGCAATGGAATATGATCTTTGTGTTTGATCCATTTTAATTGAAAATACATTAATATTAACATTTAAAAGTTTTATAATCACTATTTTTACTATAACCTTGCACATGACTTTTTCCACAGTGAAATCAGTGCATAGGAGAGTTTTATTCTGTCCTTTTGCTGTAACATTATTTCATGAATATTCTCAGATTTCTGTATAATCTTTATAATTACATGATCTGATTTTTACTTAACTTGGGAAACTCCTCTGAAATACAAGGATTGTAAACTTGAGGAGAATATAGGTGAAATTGTGGTAATTAGAAACAGAACCAAAGGCCCAAAGCAGAGTGCATGGGAATGCTTATGAGCCAAACTTATTGGCACCTAGAATTTCTGTTTTCTGGTGGAGGAAGGGGAGCAGAAAGTCATGAAAGGTAGGGAATCTTCCTTTTGAAACAATATAAGAAAGGCTCATTTTAACGTCTTTATTAAAAGAATGCTGTTTTTTATGTCCTTGATTGTACTATTATTCATTTTTATTATGTTGAAGGACATTGGTATGAAAGTTGAACCTTTTTGGCTTTATTATAAGTCTTCATTCCAAAGTATGTCAAATACTATTCTAACAACTTAATCATTTTACCAGTACTTGCTTCACAAAATTAGGGCAGGGTCCAAAGAATTAAAGTTGAAGATTTAAGAAGAGAATTTGGATTTCCTCCAGAATGAATTAGGAACTATTACTTCTAAAGAGCTGGCTCACCTCCAGTGATACTTTGTTGCCTGGCAGCTAAAATGATTTGTCTTTTTCCATGAGTATGTTGTCTTGTGCTGTGTTAACTTCCTGATAACCTGAGCTTAAAGTGAGTGCCAAAGAACAAATTCAGTGCCTCTATGTATTCCTAACACGTTTGTCTTGCCCTGTTTGTCTCTCTGTCCTTCTGCTCAGGTTCCATACTGCCCTCTGTAGGAAGCTCTGTAGGCAGTGTAAACGGATACCACACCTGCAAAGGTGAGAATGCCATTTCAACAGTGCCTCTATGTTGGGTGTTTTAGGACAGTATATGTGTTTGCATTTGTGTATGTTTCCATATATGTGGAAGAACTGCTGCCAGGATGGTTGTAAGGGTTAAAACCTGGGAGAAGCAAATGATGCCTCTTTGTTTGCTAGCTACAGGCTAAACAGGTTGGCAGCCAGTGAAATAAAGGTACTAAGGAAATAAACTGGACCATTATATTAGACCTAAGGAAAGACCTTGAAGATTACTATATGTGAATCATTGAATTATAAAGAAACTACACAGGATAGGTAGTTTAGTCTAGCCCTCAACCTCCCAGGTAGGTGACTTCTCTGTAGATTAGAGAAAAGAGAGAATGCCCCCAAATCCTTACTCTCGTTGTTCCCATGTTTATTTAGCATTTTATTTATACATCTGAGCACATAATGCCAAAATCAGAAAGCAGATTAATAAGAGCTCTTTTGATTTGTATATGTGAACAGGAACTTTTATGTGATTTAGCAGAAAGATAATCTCTAATTCACTAGAAGGAGTACGAGAGGAACTTAATCCTGATGAGTAATTTAGTAGTTAGGAACAAATGGGATTGCTCAGAGAACTATTCCCAATCTGATTTCTGTTTCTATCATATTAGATCTGACCGAGATTCAATGTGACATGTCAGATGTAAACTTGAAATATGAGAAACTTGGGGGAGTACTTCGGGAACACCAGGAAAACCTTCAGGCTGTCCTCAGCAGAATGCAGGAAGTTCAGAGGGAGGCAAGCTCAGTGCTGCAGTGGCTGGAATCAAAAGAGGAAATCCTAAAAGGCATGGATGCCTCTTCATCTCCAACCAAGACAGAAACAGTGAGAGCCCAAGCTGAATCTAACAAGGTACTGTGTTTACATTAGCTGCATGCCAAACACCAAAGGGACCAGAGACTGTTGTACTAGGGTTCCTGCCTGAGGCCACGGACCTGAGATGAGACATGGCCAACCACCCTGGTCATGATGAGCAGCATGGTTGACTTTGAAATGCTCAATATGCCTAAACTCTCTTAGAGAATTATCTTACCTATGAAATTAGAAATTGTTATAAGTCAGATACAGAAACCAAACCAGGTGTGTTTGCATAGAGAATCACCTCCCTCAGAAGCATGAGCTGATTGAAAATGGAATCTCATTTTCTATACGATCCTGCAAACCAAGCCATTCTCATCCAAGTACCTTTCCAACTCTTGGAGGACTCTAAATAGCTGTGATTGTGGTTCATTCTTAAGATTGACATGTTGAACTAAGAAAGATATCAGAAGAAATAAAACCATATAGGAATTCCTATTAAAAATTTTTACCAAAATTTTTTATATTCCAATTGAGCATAGCATGTGATCTCCAACTACATAAACATTGTCATCATCATGATGATTGTATCTTGACACTTTTAGATTATACAGATTAATAATTCCTTCTTATTGGGTTCTACTAATGTACATAAAAGAAATTCAGATTCTACCATTTAGATTTTCATTTTAAAGTAAAAATTGAAGCAGAAAGATTAAGTATCTTAAAATCACTAAACAAGTCATGAAGAGAATCAGAAGTAGAGCCTATAATTGCCACCCTGTTTTCCAGTCATTTCCTCCACACTCACATCTTTGTTTCCTGTCCAGAAATCTCATGGCATGCATGGTGTTCTTTCTCCTAGGCCTTCCTGGCTGAATTGGAACAGAATTCTCCAAAAATCCAAAAAGTAAAAGAAGCCCTGGCTGGATTACTGATAACATATCCGAACTCACAAGAAGCAGAAAACTGGAAGAAAATGCAGGAAGAGCTCAGTAAGTTATCACAGGGATGTTACAGAGTCACCTGTCTAAATTGCTTGTCTTCAAAGCAAATACAGAATTTCAGCACACTGTATAGAACAGGAATTTTTAGTTAATTTTCATAAGCAAACAAGAGGCCCAGATCATGTTAGAGAGTGAGCTTGATTAGGGAAAAATTTTAGAGATTCCACTCAAAGTGGCAGAAGTTTGGCTTTCTTGGGCAAGGCAAAGTGACAGTCTATTGTGATCAAGAACTAAAGAGAGTATTGATGATAAAAATGAAAAATGGGAAATAATCTAAATAGTCAATGAAAGGATTAGATACATTATCCTGTGTTTACAATATTGAACTATAAATTATGTCAATGAATATTTATTGATACAAAAAAACTTATTGTCATCAAAGATGTTTATAATATAGAAAGTTTAAAAATAGGCTATAAAATAATATCTATATAAGATATTTTATGTGTGTGTATGTAGTTCAATTTTATCACATGTCTAGTTTCCTATAACCACCAACACAATCAAGAGACAAAACTGTTTGTTATTTTAGTTAAAATTAAATGTAAGTTATTTTTAACTTTTAAAAATATTTAAATAATGCTCCAGGGGTCATTTCCTGTAGTTTATTAGGAACATAATTTAGGGACCAGGCCTATGGGTGACGAGAGTAAAGGAATACATTTTCCCATTTCCTCTCTACAGATTCCCGATGGGAAAGGGCCACGGAGGTGACGATGGCTCGGCAGAGGCAGCTGGAGGAGTCTGCAAGTCATCTGGCCTGCTTCCAGGCCACAGAATCCCAGCTCCGGCCCTGGCTGATGGAGAAAGAACTGATGATGGGAGTGCTGGGGCCTCTGTCTATTGACCCCAACATGCTGAATGCACAAAAGCAACAGGTTCAGGTGAGCCACATTGCTGAATGCTTTAGAGCAAAGAAGGTGGGGTCATAGGAACCTGGGTTTGAGTGCTGCTCTCAGCAAGTAGATTTCATATGACCCTGGTCAAATCATTTAGCCTCTCAGAGTCTCATTTCCTCAGTTTAAGTGAGATATTTCTAATGTCTTTATCACGGTGCATGTCAAATAGTAAATATTCAATAACTGTATTATTAATATCACTAACAGGCCATAAGATGAGTGAATGTGTGAATGGGAACTTCTGACTAAATTGTAGAATCATATTTTACTCATAACCCCCAGTGGTAGTCAGTAGTTATCCACATTACTTAATGCAATATCTTACATCACCTGGCTTTACTTAAAGATTTTCTGCTTATCAAATCTCAAAAAAAACTGACTTAATTGCCAAGCATCATAGGACTTTAGGTGAGTAGCCCTGTTTGGTGATGTTCAATGGTTAGAGCGTTGGCCTGCACACTGCAGGGTCTCGGGTGCGATTCCCACTTAAAGGGTTGCAGGTTCAATCCCTGTCCCAGTCAGGGTGCATGCAGGAGTCAACCAATCAATGTGTCTCTCACATCTATGTCTGTCTTCCTCTCTCTCTCCCCCTCTCTCCTTCCCTCCCTCCTTCCCTTCACTCTCTCTAAAAACAAATGGAAAAAATATCTTTTGGTGAGGATTAACCAAAAAAAAGAACTTTAGGTGGGTCAAATTATGGCATTACCAATGAATTTCTGCCTAGAATCTTTCTTTGTTCTACATTCCCCCCAAAACTTGTTTCATTTCTTCTCACCATCCACCTAGCTCCCTAAGTTAAGACCTAAAAGTAGTTTTTGAAGGAACCCTTTCTTTTAGCCCCTGCATCCAATTATCAAGTCCTATTTATTACACTTACAAATATTTTTCTAATCTACTGGTTTTTAAACTTTTAAGTCTCAGAACCCTGTTACACTCAAAAATTATTGGGAATTCCAAAGAGTTTATGTTTAGATATCTATTGGTAATCTGTTGATATTTATTAATCTCAGGCCTATATCATGCAACAGCCTCATACAGGGCTTCTTTGTCTAGTCTCTCCTCTACAGTACAGTTTTCAAATTATCTCCTTGAATCATGTATCTGAATATATTAAAATACTTCGGTGGCTCTTGGCTGCCTGTTGAACAAAGTCCAAATACCTGCTCAATGTGGTATATAAGGCTTTTCACAGTCTGCTCCCAGTTTGTCTTGCCAGCCTCATTTTTGGCTCTTCCCCCATACACCCAAGTTTCTACCCACACCAGATAACATGTTCTTTCCTGAACATGCCACATTCACACAGCCCTGTGCCTTTGCTGATCATAGGGCATCCCCTGAACCAGCCTTACTCTCTGCTCACTCCAAGAACTGCATATTCTTTATTGTGTCATCTGTGAAGCCTTGCCTGATTTCCCTCTTCTACTCTTTTCATCCCACACAGAATTAATTGCCTTTACTCCTTGCTTTCACAGTTCCATGTTCACATCAGTGTCTTATCATTTTTACTTTTGTTATATTCTACTTTTGCACATTGTTTACACATCTGTTATTCCCTGAGGTTGTGTCTTACTTACTTTTATACAGTGTAAGTGCTGAGTACTTTCCATAAATTTTGTTAATCCTTGCAACAGCAAATTAAGTACTTCACTTCCATTTTACAGAAGAGAAAGCTGAGATTTGGAGAACTTTTTAAAAGTTCCCTAAGTTTATGCACCTAGTGAGTGATGGAGGCAGGATGAACCTAGGCAGTCTGACTCCAGACCCTGTAATCCTAACTTCTTTGATGAGTGAAGCATGGGTAGAAAAGAATGAAAAGGCACGCTACTTACTTTAAAGAAGCTCATTATCTGATTGTGCTGTATTATAATGTACAAGAAACTAAGAAAAACAGCGGTATTGGGAGTTGAAACGGCAAGCCCAGCCAGTCATATAGCTGGCTCTGGGATCCAGGGTTCCCAACTCAGAGGCCTGGGTTTTGCCTGGCAAAGCTGATGAGTGCCAGTCCAGAAAGCAAACTGGTTTCCCAGCTAAGGCTGACCTTAGTAACTGATATTGAAACAGAATAGGACAAAGAAAGAAAAGAAATTAGACAATCAATGATCCTTTTAAAACAAGTATTTATTAAGCAGTTGTTATAAATAATACTGTTTTTCCTATTAACCTGGTGCTTGGAGTTTTCTGGTTTATTTTCAGAACAAGTTGGCACTACTTGGCACACTCCAAAGTCAGTTTTTGTTTTGACACTGATTTTAGATCTGTCTTTTCTCTGTAAACATCCTTGTGTCATTTCTATTCCAGTTTATGCTAAAGGAGTTTGAAACACGCAGGCAACAGCATGAGCAGCTGAACGAGGCGGCTCAGGGCATCCTAACAGGCCCTGGAGATGTCTCCCCATCTACCAGCCAAGTACAGAAAGAGCTCCAGAGCATCAACCAGAAGTGGATTGAACTGACTGACAAACTCAATTCCCGTTCCAGCCAAATTGACCAAGCTATTGTCAAAAGCACTCAGTACCAGAAACTGCTCCAGGACTTATCAGAGAAGGTGAAGGCAGTTGGACAGCGACTGAGTGGCCAGTCAGCCATCAGCACCCAACCTGAGGCTGTGAAACAGCAATTGGAGGAAACCAGTGAGATTCGATCTGACCTGGAGCAATTAGACTATGAGATTAAGGAGGCGCAGACACTCTGCAGTGAACTCTCAGTGCTCATTGGTGAGCAGTATCTCAAGGATGAGCTGAAGAAGCGTTTGGAGACAGTTGCCCTGCCTCTCCAAGGTTTAGAAGACCTTGCAGGTGAGTTGGGTTGAGGAACACACTGCTGCCATTATTAGTGGCAAAGCCAAAAGAAGGAGTGGATTAGTGGTAGTCCTAAGACTCTAGGATGACCCTGAAGTAGCCTTTGGACTCAGAATAGTGTTAACCTATCCCTTTGTCCAGCTACAGTGAGAACTGTCATGGTCATTACACGTTGATTGGCCACTAGCAATATGAGAAGTGTACATAGCATAATCCTAGAGATTCATGCTCATAGATGTACTTACAGGTGGAGTTAGACACCTACTTTCACTGATGCTCACTTATTTTCTTTATACCATGCACCTATACACACATACATATACAAAATTAGAACGTATTCTGGACTTCTTATCATGGCCTTCTGCAAGAATAATTTTGTCATTAAATCATTGCTTCTTTTTCTGGTAACATCTGTGGTTTTTTACCAGCTTAGAAGTAAAACTTTACTCTGTTACTCAGATTACCTTACAAGATTGAAGTGAGTGTTAGATATAGTATGTGGAAGAGCCTAGTATGTGCCTCTTTTATGATAGGCCCTCAATTAACATTAGTTTCCTTCCCCTAAGATTAGACCATATACTCTCAGAAAACATTTTAAATGCCATGTTCAGACTTGATTGATTTAAATTTGATTTTCTCATTTCAGCTGATCGCATGAACAGACTCCAGGCAGCTCTTGCCAGCACCCAGCAGTTCCAGCAAATGTTTGATGAACTTAGAACCTGGTTGGATGACAAACAAAGCCAGCAAGCAAAAAACGGCCCAATTTCTGCAAAATTGGAGCGACTCCAGTCTCAGCTACAGGAGAATGAAGAGTTTCAGAAGAGCCTTAACCAACACAGTGGTTCCTATGAGGTGATTGTGGCTGAAGGAGAATCTCTGCTTCTTTCTGTACCTCCTGGAGAAGAGAAAAAGACTTTACAAAACCAGTTGGTTGAGCTCAAAAGCCATTGGGAAGAGCTTAGTAAAAAAACAGCAGACAGACAGTCCAGGCTCAAGGACTGTATGCAGAAAGCTCAGAAATATCAGTGGCATGTGAAAGACCTCGTGCCATGGATAGAAGATTGTAAGGCCAAGATGTCTGATTTGCGGGTCACTCTGGATCCAGTGCAGCTGGAGTCCAGTCTTCTGAGATCAAAGGCTATGCTGAGTGAGGTGGAAAAGCGCCGCTCCCTGCTGGAAATATTGAACAATGCCGCTGACATTCTGATCAATTCTTCAGAAACTGATGAGGATGATATCCGGGATGAGAAGGCTGGGATCAACCGGAACATGGATTCCCTTACAGAAGAGCTACAGGCCAAAACAGGGTCACTTGAAGAAATGACTCAGAGACTCAAGGAGTTCCAGGAAAGCTTTAAGAATATTGAAAAGAAGGTTGAAGGGGCCAGGCACCAACTTGAGATCTTTGATGCTCTAGGCTCTCAAGCCTGTAGCAACAAGAACCTTGAGAAGCTAAGAGCCCAACAGGAAGTGCTGCAGGCCTTGGAGCCTCAGGTAGACTATCTGAGGAACTTTACTCGGGGCCTGGTTGAAGATGCCCCAGATGGATCTGATGCTTCCCAACTTCTACTTCAAGCTGAGGCTACCCAGCAAGGGTTCCTAGAGGTGAAACAAAGAGTGAACAGTGGTTGCATGACCATGGAAAACAAGCTGGAAGGAATTGGCCAGTTTCACTGCCGAGTCCGAGAGATGTTTTCTCAGTTGGCTGACCTGGACGATGAGCTAGACGGCATGGGTGCTATCGGCAGAGATACCGACAGCCTCCAGTCCCAAATTGAGGATGTGCGACTGTTTCTTAACAAAATCCAAGCTCTCAAGTTAGACATAGAGGCCTCTGAAGCAGAGTGCCGACAAATGTTGGAGGAAGAGGGGACTCTGGACTTGCTAGGTCTTAAGAGGGAGCTAGAAGCCCTGAACAAACAGTGTGGCAAACTGACAGAGAGGAGTAAAGCTCGTCAGGAGCAGCTAGAGCTGACATTGGGCCGTGTAGAAGACTTCTATAGGACGCTGAAAGTACTCAACGACATGACCACTGCCGCAGAGGAGGGAGAGGCCCTCCAGTGGGTGGTGGGGACCGAAGTGGATGTCATCAACCAACAATTAGCAGACTTTAAAGTAAGTCTTGCCCTTGTTTTTTATTCTTTTTCTGTCTTAATACATGTATTTCTCTTCTCGTAACTTGGAAACCGATTGAGTATACATTTTAACATCAGTCCTGGTTTTAGTGTTCTCACTAACATCACCATCAAAGTGTACTTTTGAGAGACTAAACAGTTTCCTCGACTTCTGAGCAATAGGTTTGAACATATTTCGGTTGTAATTTATTTCAGTGTTTATAGCCAATTAAGGCTATAGAAAGAAATGTCCAAATCTTCTCTTACTCTAAGAATTTCCTCTTATGAAATTCTGGAGATTTCAAATGAACAGATTTAAAAATAGCAATGAATGTTTCTTCAGGTTCCTGTTTTTCAAATTGAGGTATGAGAAGCCATAAGATAAACGTGGGCTTATCTTCCTAAAGTGTTGATTTTTTTTCACAGTTTTCAAGGGAAAATTATTGCTGTACTATTGTATTATAGAATAAAATGCAAAATTCTCATGAATTACTAAGATAAAACATGACACTTCAAAGAAATTTTCCACTTATAGCAAGTAGCTTAAGACTGCACCCCAGGCTCCTCAAGAGTACAAGTGCTCTGCCTATAGGGGAGTTTGAGAAGCACTGCCGTAATTGTAAAAATGCTTTAATTCTTTTCCTGAGTCAGAATTACTAATCCTGAGGTTTTGTGAGCCTAATTTAAAACAGGGAAAGATGAAAGGAGTTGACTCAAAGTGCAAGTTGGCCAAGTTTGGGTCTTAGCTCTCACTGCAGGATCCTTTTTCCCTGAGAGTTGCCTTTATTGTAAGTGCCTCACTCTGCTACTTGAGGCCTCTCTGCTGCTCTTTTCTTCTCCCTTCATGGAGTGGATTTAGAAAGCATGCTTCCAGCACTTTATTTCCATCACTAATGTTCATTATTCCCACTTACACAGTTAACACTCCTGCCCTCAGAGTTAAGTTTTTCTCTCAGAGCCCCTTCCTGTAAGGATTCTTCCTCTTAAAAACATGGGTGGAGAGGTGGTGTTGTCACCAGGTCAGAGCCACATGGTCCTGAGAAAGATCACAAATTTGTAGAAAGAGCTGAGTTCAGCAAGGTGGCTGTTTTAGAAAGGCCCCTCGAGGAGTTTACGGTATGTTCAGCACTGAAGTGAGACATTGGCTAAAGGCCCTTTACCGTGTTTGGAAATAGTGCAGTTTGGAGCAACACAAGTCATCATATTTGGGTTTCTTGAAGCACCCAAGGAAGGAAAGGGTAGGTAGAGAAAATTCAAACCCATAAACCCTGATGTTTTCCTCTTGGAAAAACCCCCACCCCTCCGTCCCAGTGGCAGGGTGGCATTCCCTGCTTCACTGGGTGTGATTTCCCTTCTTCTTCCACTGTGCGCTCCTCCAAAGCAAAGGCTCTTCTGCAGGCCTGCCTCATTGATCCAGATTACTTGGATCTGGGTTGCTTAGAACTCTAACCAACTAAATGGATTTCTTAGAAAACTAAAGCTTATCCCTGTAGGCTTCAAAATAGTTTTATCAACTAGATTCTGGCTTATATGGTAATTCTTTTAAATTTTATTTCCCAAATTTTCTAAACACTATATTGTGCATAAGTTTTTATGAGTGCAGGTTAACATTACTAAAAAGATGATATTGCTCTATACTGTGTTGATATCCTCAAGAATATTAGAGACATTTGAGGCTGTTTTATAGTCAATGTTCCTAAATTACCATGCAGTTTGAGTTCTGTGTTGAAGGCTTTGTTTAAGGCCTCTACATTCTTATACTAGTTGGACTGGTGGTGTGTATATATGTAGTTTGGGTTTTTCCCTATTGCCATGATATCAGGTTTTCTTAGTACTATTACTTCTCACTACTGTCACGGACTTGCCTTTAGCAATCTACCCCTTCCTTCTCATCTTCAGTGAGCTAGCAAATGAAGAAAACAAGCCTGTTAAAATTGTGTTAAATATGAGCTAGAAGTTTAAAAAGAATCCACAGGTAGGCACACATAGTGTTTGGATTTGAGAACAAGTAATCATTTCCTTTTCATTTAATCCTTGGTTTCTGGAGATATTCTGAATTTTGATGTTGCTGGAAGATTTAAGAAATTACTGAACACTGCCATATTTTATTTGTATGTTGCCCAGTAGTGCTCAGATTTCAGTAGTGACTTAGTTGCTTGTTGTAACAGTCTTGTCCCACTGACTTCCAAGAATAAGCCTCCCACCACCAATACTGTGGATGTGAAGGCTAGGACCAGAGACTGATCAGCTGGTCACCTGCAGAGTGTTTATCTGCAGGGAACTGGTGTTGGCAGGGCAAGACTGGAAGAAGAGAAAGAAGGAGAGTGGTAAAGTTCTGTGCCCTTTGTCTGTCTGTCCCCAAGTCGGGGATGGAAATCAGAAACCTGGTTCTACCTTATAAGGTCCACCTTATAAAATCCAAGACTTGAGGGGAAGTTTTTGTCTCCTCCCAGCAAAGGCCTTTGGTCCTGAGGGGAAGAGCATACTCCTGGCTTAGTTCACGTTGAGCTCATGGGAAGTGAAAACAATGAAAGGGGAAAAGCTCTGGGTCACCCCTCTAATCCCCCCCATCCCATTCCCTAGAGGCTGAGTAAGGGAAGGTTTTCTTGGACCCATTCTGAGGATTGAGTCATTTTTATGATTTGAGTGTTGAGTTCCTGCATTAAGTTTCAGCAATAGATAAACTTCCCTCACACCAGCAACACACCACATTTGGAAAGTGTGACTGCTTCTAGATTCAAATTGTTTTTAATATGGGAAAAACAGAGATGAAGATAAATATTTTAAAACCAACATTAGCTTTAAGTTTTCAGCTTTGTTTTTATAATGGAATCGCCCTCTGCTGAAGAGAAGAGGGTATGAATCTGTGATGCAGGCGCTGCTTTGACCTAGCTGACTCCGCTGAGGGCGGGGGCACGATAGACGTGAGTGGTCTGTGGAAAACCTCAGGCTTACCAGGGACTGTGCGATAGTGCTGATAAGTACATAGAGAGGCAGTGAGCCTGTGGGAAAATTTATTCTCTCCTTAAATGAACATGAAAACCGAAAGTCATTATACCTAGGAAAGACTTTCCCTCAATTGCTTCTGAATAATTGATAGAATCTGGCCAGCCAATGAGGATGTATCAGATGAGAATGGAAGAGAGTCCTTTTCCAGTCTAAACTGGCAAAGACCTCAAGGCACTTTACTGGGTTCAGCTCTCTGTTGGAAGTAGAAAGGAAGAAACCATTCCAGGACTCTCAAATGAAAATACTGAGCATGCTTTCAGAAAATTGGAAGGAAAAGACTTTGGCTAATCTCTTCAGGAAATTCTATTTTCCTGAACAAGACAGTCTCTGATGATTGAGGAAGAGAAATTGTATGTACATAACAGGAGACTAACAAAAAAAGAGGGACCTTTATTTCACTGACACTTAAGCCAAAGAATTCTCCCAAGGTGAACTTGCTGCGAAGAGTAGAAAGACTTGAAATTTGGAGAAGAAATGTATTAAGTCTGAAAATAACAAGAGGCTTTCGTCATTTTAAAACTCTCCCTGTGTAGGTTTTGTTGTCAAGAATTAAGATCATTCTGAGTCTTTTTTTTTAAAATATATCTTTATTGATTTCAGAGAGGAAGGGAGAGGGAGAGAGAGAGATAGAAACATCAATGATGAGAGAGTCATTGATCAGCTGCATCCTGCACACCCCGGACTGGGGATCGAGCCCGCAACCCCGGGCATGTGCCCTGACCGAGAATTGAACCTTGATTTCCTGGATCCTAGGTCGATGCTCAACCACTGAGCCAAGCCTGGCCAGGGCATTTTGAGTCTTAAATCACCTCCTCCCCTGCACTCCTCCCTCCTCCCCATGAACCAGCCTGGCCTTTCAGTCTGGAAATATGTGGTGATGTTGGCACCCTACTGGTGAGCAGTGTCAAGAAACCTGGATGCACCATCATGCACTCTGTATTTTATATATATTTATATTTCTTATGTATTCAGGCCAGGCTTCAGACTTGGGACTCTACCACTCAGTGACAGGAAAAAACAAGTGAGAAAAATCGAAACATTTTAGGGTACGTAGGTTTCTCAAAAAGTTCACTTCACCTGGTGATGCATTTGAAGCATCCAAGCCAGTTGGTTTCTTTCCTCCCAAGTCTTTGAGGCTGGGCTGGCAGGATATAAAGGAGGCAGCAGGCTTCCCTAGGTCTGTTCTCAGTCCTAATTCAGGTTGAGCCAAGGCCAGTGTCAGGGGCTGCATTCACTTGCAACTTTTGTCTGGACACCTCAACATCTGACTGGAAAGCCAGAACAAGAAAGCCCTGTAAGCCTCTTCATTGGATTTTTTTTTCTCTCTCATGAAAAGCAGCCTTAGGCTCCCTTATGAGCATATGTGAAAACTCTTGGAAGACAGAGCCTGACATGGAGCTGAAAGACTGCCAGTTTGCACAAAGATACTTATTCCTTCCTTTCACATAATTACAAAGACAGTATCAGCCCATCTGTGCTTTTGCCAGTCAGGTTCACTAGAGAATAAAGCAGGTGAGGCCAGCATTATTTACCCGCCCTTGGAGAGAAAGGAAATCACACTTGGTGTGACCTGTCACCCAAAGGTTTAGGTATCTGCAGCTTTACAGCAGCCAAGATAAGTTGAATAGGCACCCACCCCCACCTTGTGCAGACCCTTGGCTTGTTATTCCCCCCCCCTTCCTTAAACAAGGCTACTCCAATAGTAACTACTAGGGTCCAAGGAAGTAAAGAGAATGCCCTAAAATAGGGTCTCTCAACCTCAGCACTCTTGACATTTTTGGCTGGATAATTCTTTGTTGTGGACAGCTGTCCTGCACGTTGTATGAAGTTTGGTAGCACCCCTGACCTGTACCCACTAGATGCCAGTAGCTTCCCTTTCCCAGGGTGACAACCCAAAGTGTCTGTAGACATTGCCAAATCTCCCCTAGAAGGCAAGATCTCCTTCAGTTGAGAACCGCTACCCTAGAAGAAAATTGCCATCTCTATGTGGGGAACTTAGGATTCATTTGGGAAAAGTGTTCATTGATTAAATTAAATATTTATGTAAGAGGCAGCCTTCTGATAATCTGATTATGAGTGTGTAATAGCAACAACTGCCTCTAAGTCTGCCTTTCTTTAGGCCAGGCCCTGACTGAATTCTTTTTGCTGGTACCAATCTGTCTGATTTAAAACTTCTTAGTCACTTTCCCTGGCATCTGTAGTTTACTTTGCGTAGAGCTGTTGATGCAGGTGGTGGTTGATGATGCATTTCTAAAGAGTAGAGGAACTTCCTTTGTGGAAATACTTCAGGGAGCCTCCTTGTTCTGTGCTTTTAAGGGGAGACTACAGTTTGTCTGTTGTTCTCAGCCCAGGAGCACACAGCTTGGCTACTGGTATTTATAACTCTTTGTGACCACCCTCACAAGAATTCCAGTGCTCTGTAATAATCCTCTCCACCCCCATCATAGGAACTGGGTGGGTAGAAGGTGAAGGAGCCTTTAAGACCTTTAAGTTTGCATCATGTTGAACTTTTTCCAGCCCCATTTTAAAGTATCATTAGTATTCCAAATACCAGCATCACAAGCAAAATCCCAAGATTACAGCCTTTACATCATCTTGAACGAGCCTCATTCACGCCTCAGTGAAGGTAGGAAAATCTATAGGAAGGTTATCAAGAAAGCATTGGTAGATCTCACAAAAATCTGTTTGGAAATTTTTATAGCAAGGTAGGATTTTAAAGCAACTAAACGAATATATTGTCAACTAAAAGAAAGGACTGAACAGTTTGATTTACATTTACTGAAATTCTTCACATCTAGTGTCAGTACATAGCATTTGCAACTAAGGTTCATATGATTTTTGTACAAGAAGGAAGAAAACTATGTTTCCAGGAAAACTGGAATTTACCCCATGCAGAACTGGTATTTATTGTTGAGTATTCAATGAGTACATACGGTTGAGATTAGCACAGACTTGCAGAACAGGACAGTTTCTTGTTGTGTCTAGAAATGCATGGTAAGTGGTCTCAGCCTTAGCCTAGTCCTGGAGTTTCAGAGAAGCTAACTGGCTGGCATAGGAGCTGTAAGCAGTGAGCCTCTAGGAAGTGTGATGTGTTGCTTTGAAGGGTACTTCTTTGTTAGAGTTGGTTGCTTCATCAGGAATAAAATAAGTCCTACAGGGAGTCGTGTCAGGTCACTGCTCCAAAGGGCTGTCTCCTGCCAAAGAGATTCTTCCCAAGTCTCAGCTGTCCCAGTTGGAAAAACCTAGCTATGGGGAGAATGTGCTCCCTCCCCACCTTAATACTATGCACTGCCACTACCCAGTGTTTTTCAAATACCAGTCTCTGGTATTAGCTGTGGAAGATTAATGGGGTACACTTATTCCCTAGGCCTTTACAAGCTATTTTCCTACTACCAGTGCTGTGATTTGAGATGTGGACCTTTCAGTATTTTGGCCACCCAGAGAATGAGTGCCACGTGGTGGTGGTCTGTGGATCCCTTTGTGGGGGTTAGGATAAAGGAGTTTCATATTCCTTTCTGTCCATCCTTACTGAGCACTTGTGTCAGTACTTGTGATGGGTGCTGGCACCTCAGAGAGTCTCTTGTGACCAGTGTAGTATGGGAGACAGACACAAAAAATTACAGTGGTGGTGATGTAGTGGTAAGTGCAGTAAGAGAAACCTATGTCTGAATGATCTCTAATCCTAACCTCCCAACCCCCTATAAATCAGGCATTTGAAATCCCAGCAGCAGATAGGAAAATGGACTTGAAGATGTTAAGTAACTTGTTCAAGCCACATAGTAAGTAAATGTTAGAGCTGGGGGTAGACGGGTCTGTTTGGCACCCAAAGCTCATGCTTAACCAGTGGTTCTCAACTGGGGAGCAGTTTTGCCCCTTGGGGGATATTTGACAACGTCCACAGACATTTTTTAATTATCATGACTGGGGAGGCTGCTACTAGCATCTAGTCGGTGCCGTTGAAACATCCTATAATACATAGGATAGCCCCTTTCAACAAAGATTTGTCCACCTCACCTCTGGAAAGATAGAGGGTTTGATATTTTGCTCTCTTCATATTCCATGACATGTAAGAGTTAACTGATGAAATAGTTCCACTGCCTAGGGAAGCTTTGTGGTTTTCCTCTCTTTTTTTAAAAAAAAAAAAAAATTAGTTAAGAAATAGTGTTGGTTCTGAAGTGACTTGCACAGATCTGTTGGATAAAGTCAGGATCTTGGTGAACTAATTTGAGTCAGTGGCTAAAGAATTCTCTCCATGCTTGACCAGTCCCCACCCACCCTGCCACAAGGCCCCTGCTGTGGAAATCAGTCAGCTGTGTATCTCGATCTGCTTCCTGTAGGGTGTGTTATGGAATGGCATCAGCCCCTACACCAGCTGGGAGTACTGATCTCAGTGTGATTTTATCAGACTCTGGCTTTTGAGCCTTGCTGTTGGGAACAAAGGATCCTCTGTTCAGAAAGCAGAGAGCTAGTGTGATTGGATAGCTAGCGTGTACGCACATGGTTCCCACAGAAAAAACAGACATAAATTACGCTGTAGCCTTCTAAACCTTGGGTTTTCCCTTAGCTCCTGTTTGTATTTACCCTTCCTTCTGTGAGTGCTTATCCTTCCCCCCATAATGCAAGAGACATCTCATCTAATGAATTAAATGGTGGCATCCTTCAGAACTGGTCTACATCTAGGCCTTCAGTCTTTTTCTTCTCCAGTCTTGGGAACTGCATTTTTTTTAAAGTTTTTTATTATTATTTTTTTATCCAAGGATATGTTTGTTGATTAGAGAGAGAGAGGAAGGGGGAGAGAGAGAGAAAGAGAAACGTCGATCAATTGCCTCCTGAACATGACCCAACCGGGATCAAACCTGCAACCTTTTGGTGTATGGAATGACTCTCCAACCAACCGTGCCACCCTGCCACGGCTTGGAAACTACATTTTTTTATCTCCACTATCTTTCCAGTTTTATTTCCTATACAGACCATCCACTATATTCACTTATCCCCAAAACTCCTTATATATTTTACCTGTGTGATTTCTACTCATACCTGAAGGCTTAACTCAAGTCCCATATCTCCACAAAGCCGTCTTGATCTCCCCAGCTCACTACTCCTGATCTCCTAAATTACTTAAAATGTGTAACTCATTTAGCCTTTATTATATACTGCTTAATTTTGGCCTTTTCTGATTATATGCATTGTCCCACCTCTCATCTCAATAAATCTATTTTTGTGCCCTCCAAAGTAGTTAGCATGTTGGTATACATATAGTTGGTGATTAGTAAGTATTTGACTGACTGGATGAGTGCTCTTTATTTCTCATTAAGCATGTGAGGATTCAAAATGCTGTCTGCTCTGCAAGAGTTGAGGTATATCTTTGTGCATCCTGAGAAATTCTGATCCTTGCCTGGATTCCTCACCTCTCCATCTTGCTTCTGGGCTCCCTTCCTTCTCTTCTAGTTAGCATATGTTAAAGGAACACAATTTCATTTTAGTATTCACCTGAACAAAGCAAACCTAAGAAAGAAATTTGCTATTGCAGATATACTTGAAGAAAACCAGACTCTGTAATACTGCTTTGTAGTTACTCATCACTTTAGAGTCATTGTCATTTATTCAACTAGTTGACAGTTAAGAAGCATCTTCATACTTCAGTTAGCTTGATGTACTGAAAAAAAAACAAATATGAGTTTGAGTCAGAAATATCCAACTTTGAATGTTGGCTCTATCATTTACTACCTGAGTGACCTTGGGGGAAATTGCTTAACCTCTGTATAGTTACTTCAACTATAAAATATGAACAATGGTAAATCATAACTTTTGGGGTTTTATAAGAATTTAATGAAGTGATGTAGATAAAACCATTGGGCATATATTGAGTGTTCAGTAAATGATTTAACACCCTTTTATTAAAAAAAAAAGTTTATCCAGACCTACAAGTTAGAATGTTAGAAATAATTTTATACTGAAAAATAAGGAAAGTTATGCCCTTTGTACCTAGGGATGACCATTCTCCAGAAGACTTGATCTAAGCTAAGGCCCAGCTGAAGAATAGATTCATTCTTTTCTTCTTGGAAAACTGGAAATAAGGATAAAGTAAAATTAGTTTGATGATGGCAATGAAGCAAGTGGGGTGGGGAAGCAGCCTCCCTGAGCAGTTTTTATGGGGAGCAAATGTACAGCTTGGTTTTAACCCTAGAGTAGCAATACATATAGGTGGATTTAGGTCATGACTCTATAACAGCTTTAAATATACTTTATGTGCACATACATACATATACATGTTTACTCATTTATTCATTAATTTGTTCATTTATTCACTCATATCAGAACCCCACAGCCAGCAAGTTTTTCCAAGGCCATTTTGACCTTGGCTAACATACTGTACAAATCAATGTTATTTTCACATCATTAACCAGAATTAACCAGGAGCCAGTACCAGCTCAGTGGCTTCCCTAGTCACAGTTACCCATCACATCAGCTTTAATGATCTCCGGTTTCTTGGCCTAATTAGCTTTTAACAAGGACCATGTTCTCTTCCTCTGTTGCCATACAGTGGCAACTACCAAGTCAGCATCTTCAGGAGAGATACCTCTTAATATTAATCAGTCGTTAATTAAAACATTGAAATGTTAAGGAAAAAATGTCAGTCTGATTTCAGAGGAAAGCAGCTTAAAAACAGATATAATTCATCTCTCTGCCAAACGCATATACCACATCAAGATGTTTTACAGAATAGTTTTAATTCTTCATATTTTCAGCAAATATGTGTTTCTAACGTTTGGTCGTGTGTATATATGAGTCAGGGGAAGAAGATGATAAGAATGGAAAGAAATTGAACTTATCTTAGGTCTTCTCCAGCTTGAATTTATTGTATCCATTCAAATGAACCATTTAATATCTCATCTTGCAACTTACTCCCAAAGGAAGAGCTCTGATTTTGGCCTAATTCTTTAAATTCAAACCTAAATTGTTTGTTTGTGATCAATGTTAAGAATTGCTTTAGTACCAAAATGAAAGAGTTTTCAGAAATCTCTTTCTTCTGTGTTGTTTATTCTACCTCCTTTTCTAATACTGGAGAGAGTCCTTGGAGATTCAACCCAGGAACATGTTTCATAGAAATAGCCAAGCAAACTTGTGAAGTTATTAACTTGTGAAAGTTGTGAAGTCATGCAACCTTATTACTGGAAAGACTGCTCTCAGTCCCAAGTGAAAGCCCACATGGTCACTTTCTCCAGAGAGCCTTCCCTGAACCACCAGGCCACATCGCACCCCTTAACCCATGCTCTCTTAGCACAGTTTGTTTTGTTTTTAGATACTTATCACAACTGAATTAAAATGAATGTCTGTCTCCCCTACTAGAATGTAGGCTACTGACCCCATCTTGCTCATCGCTCTCCCTCAGTGCCTGGCATAGTTTAGGGTGCATAGTAGACCCCAATAAGTGTTTGTTGAATGATTGAAAAGAAAAGAATCAAGGATTCACCTTGTGAAATTATTTGCCTTAAGAGGACAGGAAGAGCCCAGCTGGCGTGGCTCAGCAGTTGAGCATCAACCTATGATCCAGGAGATCGTGGTTCAATTCCCGGTCAGGGTGCAAGCCCAGGTTGCAGGTTGCAGGCTTAATCCCTGGGGACATGCGGGAGGCAGCCAATCAGTGTCTGTCTGTCTGTCTCTCTCTCTCTCTCCTTCCTCTCCCTTCCTCTCTGAAATCAATAAGGACATATTTTTTAAAAAAAAAAGAGGACAGGAAGAGGAGCACAAAGAGACTAAGAAAGACTGACTAGAAAGGTGACACCAGGATAGTACAGTGTCTTGGAAGCCAAAAGAACAGAGCAACAAGAAGGGAGGACCAATACTTACTTTCTCACCACTGCTTATATTTACCCCCTAAAATCTAATTCCATCCCCATCACTATGCTGAAACTGTTCTCTTAGAAGTATTCACTTACTTACTAGTTGCCAAGTCTAGTAGCCTTGTCTAACTCATTGTGCTCATCTATTATGCAGCATTTCTTAAAGCCCTCCTGTCTATTTACTTTCCTTACGTTGTACTCTCTCCATTCTCTTCTCTGGCTGCTCTTCTGCTTTCTTTTTTGGCTTGTCTTCCTACCTCCCAAGCAAATGCTTCCTGAAATTCTGTCATCTGCCTTGTCTTCTCTCCCCACATGAAACCCCTGGGATGTCCGACTCCTTCACTGTTCTATTGGAGAAGTATTCCAAATCTGTATCTCTACCCTGAACTTCAGTATTTTGTGTGAGGGGCCTTTCTGAACACCTCCATCCATATGGGTAGCTTTGAGTACTTCACACTCAGTATGCTCTAAATTGAATGTT
This sequence comes from Miniopterus schreibersii, assembly GCF_964146895.1. Classification (NCBI taxonomy): domain Eukaryota; kingdom Metazoa; phylum Chordata; class Mammalia; order Chiroptera; family Miniopteridae; genus Miniopterus; species Miniopterus schreibersii. The sequence continues at coordinate 22,668,145 of NC_138109.1, forward strand.
CTTTAAATATTGTCTTCCTCCCTGCTGCTGTTTTATAAGTATTACTATGCACTCAGGAATCCAAGAGTAGTGCTACAACATTATTTTAAATTTATTTTCTCCCCTAAACTCTACCTTCTATCTGGTCAGTTGTGAAGTTCAAATATTCTGCCTCTGTAGTTTCTTTCACAGCATCCCCCCCACCCCCACCCAGTTTTCATAAGTTCAGGCTTTTGTTAACTCTTGCCTAAACTGTATAATCCTCCTAACATTGCTTCACCTTCAGTCTTCCCATCTACAATCTATTCTATACATATTGACACCAGTACAGCATCTGAAGACCTAGGCTCAACCTTAAGAGTCCAGGAATTTAATAGTGGTGTTACTTTGGACAAGTAAGCTTACTACCCCAAGTTTCATTTATAAATTAAGGATTTGGATTTTTTTAAATGAGAATACACATTAAATGGCAGTTGAATGAGCACCCAGTCCCAGATTCTTAGCAAACTTTCTGTATACCACTCAGTAATTCACATGACCCCTGATAAGTTAAAATAAGTAAATCTTGATGTACTAATAGTTTTCTGAATGAAGCATAAATTCCCTGGCTTGGCATTCAAGGGCCCTAGTGAACTGGCCTTGAGCTACTTACCATTCTGACCTTTCATTTTTCCTTTTCAGACGCCCTGTATTTAACCCACACTGACTTCAGATTTGCTTCTTCAGGGCCCATGCCTTTTTAGGTTTCCTGCCTCTAACCCTTCACTTAGAAATCCTTGTCTTTACCATCTCTTTATATGTATACAAGTCCTAATGAGTAAACTTGATTTCTTTCATAAACCCTTCCCTGGTCCCCCCTGCCTCCGTCCCTCCCACTCTGTTGTCAAGTCTTTTCTAACTTGCAAAGCCCCATGCTTTTGTTATCACCACTGTCTTCGTGAGTAGCTAAAAGAGAGATTAATACACTGTACTTTGGAAAGTCTACAAGCAGGAAAGGGCTTTTAAGGGGTCATGAGAATTCCTGCAGAGTGTGTGGAAAGTTTTTTCATGAGTTCAGGAATGCACGAAAGCTCAAAGAGCATAAAAATCCATAGTATCCCATTTAAAACAAACTTCACATCTTGCTGTATTGCTTAATGAGCCACTCAGTAGCCATCTTTATATAATAAAAGCACCAAAAGATGATAATGACTGATGCCCAACAGGTCCAGACTAATACTGTGGAGTTTCCACTTGCCACTAAATAAATGCTTGTAAAGTCTAGAGATCCTAAAATGAAAGGCATTTTGTAGATTTTAAATGGGCAGGATCCAACCAGTCTTCTGTATCTTCCTCTAGTCAGCACTAACCTCTAGGAGAGGTGGGGTGGATGAAAAGGCATTATAAAATCTGAGGATGTGTGCATCAGGGGTCTCCAGATTATCCTAAGGGTCTAGTGGTTTAAGTCTGGAGCAGACAAAGGCAAAATGCCAGGTCCAAAACTTGGAAAGGGTGTGAAGAGATTATACCAGGCTGTATTTAATTAGGAAGACAGCAGGAAGGGCCCCAATTGTTCTTTCTTCTAAGTTCACTGAAGGAAAATTGGACACCAAATTCTATTCTTAGGAATTTCTAAATGAGTAGATAATTCTTTGAACTCTGTAATCAGCTAACTGAAAACTAATTTGAAATTTGGCTTCAGCACATATATTTGTGGTTGCAGGAGTGGGGGAAGCATTCAGAGTGGTTCTTTGGAGCTCCCTGTAGTTCTCTTTTAAAAAGTTTACACACAGCATGTGAAATGAACAGATGCTTTTTTTGTTGGAGCTATCAGGGCAACAAGAGGCTGAAAGCTGTATCAGGTATTTATTTCAGTCACTGTGATGGCTATTGGCAGAGTTCCACATACCAAAACTAAGGAGAAACTCACGAACAGATAAAAAGTAAGACATAGAGGAAAGAGACATTGTGCTTCCTCTCTTAGTTTCTTTCTAAACACATTGATGATAAAGAAGGAGCAAAACAATCTTTGGCTTCTTTTGGGGGGATGTGTGGGGGACTGGGCAACTTTATGTAATCCTTTCTATAAGATTGTGTTTGCACTTTTGGGAGGTTTTTCTGTAATATTGCCCTAACACTTAGTCAGAGAGAGTGTGACTTCAGTTGAAAAATAGTTTGAATCCAAACTTTATAGTTGCTAAAACACTCTACTTATTTGTATTATAATCTGGAGCATTGGTGAGAGTGGTGAGATAATAGGGTAGATAGATGTGGGGAGGGAAAAGACTGAATTGATTGGCACCTGACACGTGAGGAAACAGGAATTTCTGATCGGGAAGTATGTGATTCCACATCAAGATCATTCTTTATTATAGAATAGTCCAGAGCCAGAATTCCTCAGATTCTTCCAACCAGAGGGGCCCTGGCACACTAACAGTGTTATGATATCTGAACACTTAAGAGAATGTATTTGGCCAGAGAGATTTACTAGTGAAATTGATCTCACCTTCCCTAGGTTTTTCTAGTTGTACTGAATAATTAAAAGAAAATTAAAACTGGATTCCCTGAAATGCTAAGTATCAGATCTGTAAGTTGATCAAGCCCTATCAACAGTGTGTCAGAGTTAAAAGGGACCTTAAACAAACTGATAGAGGATTTTTAAATCTGTTTCCCCAAATCTCTGCCAAGTGATTGCTTGAATTTCTTGATTGCTTGAATTTATGCTCAAACATCTCAAGTGAGGAACTATCACTTTAAGGGACACCCTATTCTTCGAATAGCTGTGAGAAAGCTCTTTGTTGTTTGAAATCTGCCCTTGGATCTTCATGTTTCAGCTTAAGGAGACATCCAGAACACGCTTCCTTCCTCCCCTTTTCTCCTCCTCAGTCCTTTAGATACTTCTTGATCATATTGCCTGGAAGTTTCTCTAGGTCAAGCATTTTTGGTTCTTTCTGCTATTTGTTCCTCAGAAGACAGGGTTTCTAGTGTCTTGCAGTATAGGACCAGGAGGACTCGGGATTCCAGGGCAACTCCTTTAAAAGTTTTAGAATTAAAGAATATTAAAGTTAGAAGGGCAGTCAAGACGTATTCTAGTCTGTACCTCCCTCTTTCGGTTTACAGATGGGGAGAGAGTCTTTCCAATTCTAGTGGGCTGAACTGATCAGCAGCTTCTTTCAAAGTGTGAAGTAAAGTGTAAAAACAGTTTGCCATTGAAAAGTCTTTTAGTTGTTTAATTCTGAGCACAAGTTTCAGTCCAAACCTCATTTTTGCCAGACCTCTCTGGCTCCCTAAGTAAGTTAGGCTCAGCTCAGGGTTTCACTGCCAGATCTTCATACACCAACTATTGGCTTCACTTACTGTTTGCCTAAAGGATAGAAATATCTTTTTCATGTTTGACTATAGACCACATGGTCCAACAGAAATTCAGAAATTTTAATAGATTTTTTTTCCCCCTTCAGGAAATGAACCATCACAAAGGGAGCTACATTTCCCCTTCAGAAATGTAGTTGCCTCTGGTGGACAGCTTCCTGGGTTTCCCACTGTATTTTCTTTAATAGTCACCAGGTGACTTAGGTAGGTTTTCTAAAAGCCAAAAAGCTGTGGACAGGATAGTGGGCCACCTTTCTATAGCATTTTACATCTTGAAACTTGAAATACAGACCCATGCTTTTCAGCTGGCCCCAAGGAGACTCAGGTTTCCTTGGGTGTTTGCAGCAATAAAGGAGCCCAGGTGTTTGGCATGCAGCACTGCTACTGGCATCTTCACTGCCCCCTTCCCTCAATCCCCATTCCCCAGTCATTGACACCACTCAGATCCATGGGCAGAGAAATCTGATGGGAAAAGGGACCAAGACCTGATGTAAGAAGGGGGAGAGAGAAGGTGCCTAGAATTTATCCAATAACTTGGTCTCTGAGCTTGACCAAATTCCTTTGAACACCCCGAAAGTGCTGGGTTCAAGGCCGGAGTGTTCTTGGGCCTGGCGGGGGCGCGCTAAAGGTGACATTGGAGGGACTAGGACAGCCTTTGGTGGCAGAGCTGTAGCCGGTAGCAAGGCACCCGGCGCGGCCCTGCCGGCAGATGGGGCCCCTAGTGGCCCTTGCCAAAGCCGGCTGGCTGGGGGAGGCGGGGGTGCCCCTCTGGGTTCGCTCGCCCTTGGGCTGGGCTCCGAGCCGGGGCGGGGTGGGCCGCAGCGGGGCGACGGGGGGGGGGGGGGGAGGCCGGGCCTGGGGAAAGAGGGCGGGGCTTTCCTTTGTCAGGGGATTTGCGCGGTACGGCGGTGACTCGCGCGTGGTGCGGTCCCCTCCTCTCTCCCTCTTGGGGGCCGGGCTTTTCCTCCCGCCTTGGGGCGCGGGGGGCGTGGGCTGGGCTTGCTGAGCCGAGAGGCTGGCGCTCGGGCTCCCTCGCCCAGAACCGCGGAAAAGCCCCTCCTTCGGTTCCTCGGCTTCCAATCCTCTCCTCCGCCCCTCCCTCTCGGCTCGGGTCGCTCCTTTTCCCTGCCCCCGCCGCGGCTCCGCCTCCGTTCTCCTCCCCTGGGCTCTCCGCCTTGCGCTCCCGGGCTTCCAGGGGGGCTGCCCGGGCGGGGCGGGGCGGCGCGGCGCGGCGGCGCGGGAAGGGGGAGGAGAACGGCCCGCCAGCCCAGCACTTCCAGCGAGCGGCGGCGAGCGGCGCGAGGGAGGAGGGCTCGCCCCCGCCCGGCCCGAGCGGAGCCTTTTGTTCCCAGCCAGAAGTTTGCATGCCGGGACCGTGACAGCTGCGGGCGGGGAGGACGGCGGGGCCGGCGGCGGCGAACAGAGGCGGCTGCTTGACATGCAGCCCACGGCGCGGCGGCTCTGGGAAGGGGACCGGCGGCGGCGGGGGAGGCGGCACCCACAGCACGCGGGACCGGCTGCCGGAGGGACAAACTAACTTCCTGAGCGCGGGACCGGAGGCCGGCGCGGCCCGGAGCCACCTGCCAGCCTGCGGTGAGGCGACCCCGCCGTCGGGACGCGCGGCATGGCGCGGGGGAGTGGGCCGCGCTGAGCGAGCTCTTCCGAGAGAGCCTGGGCGGGTGCCGCAGCCTGCCCGCCTCGGAGGCCCGGCGCTGCGCTCCACTCGCCTTGTTTTGCGGCCGCAGCGCAGGGCTGTTCTGGGAGCCACAACAATGCCATGATGTTTTGGAGACAGGAAGCCCCAAACTGGCCCCGAATGAAGGACTTCCTGTGTTTAAAGTTGCAGGAATATCCGCCGACCAGCCCAGTTCAAACGCAAACACCCGAACTAGGGAGGACGAATGGCTAATTCAGACCAGCTGGACTCTCCAGGGGTGGAACTGAGGATAAAATGAGAGGAATTCTTAGGAGCTTGGGCCATACGTGAAGACTAGAGGGGCTGTGCCATTGTTAAAGGACACAGTCGGTATAAATCCCCTGCTTCCCACTCTGCTTGGATGAGAAGTGAGTGGAACTAGGTATTGAATAAGACTTGTCAATATCAAATTTTTTTAAATTGACTAAATTAGAAAGAGCGGTGCTCTTTAAAAAGACAAAAACAAGCCATACAAGGAATTATTTTGTTTGTTGATTAAGTTATACAGTTATCAGCAACTATGAGGCTGTTGGCCCGTGAGGAAAAAGCTGTTCCTCTTAGAGCTTCTCCCAGAATGGTTTCAAAGTGGGACTTCCAGGACTTTCTGGAGGGCAAATCCAGTTGGTGGTTTGGGATTATGAACATGTAAAGTGATTTTTAACTTTTGCAGAATGCACTTTGGGGGAACTCATGGAAAACTTTTAAAAGGTTGATGGTTCATTTTGATTAAAAAAGTATGGGTAAGCCACTCAGCAGGCCAGACTGTTTAAGGCAGAACCCCACCTGCCTGGGGAAAGGAGAGGAAGAGGATGGCTATATAGAGGATTGCTATGTTCCACAGCGGTCTATATATGATACAATGAGGATAAATGAACAAATTGACCAGGGGTCCAAGCTTAACCAGACTTCAAAAAGCACCATGGAAAAGATGGAAGGAAGTACTATGTCCAGCAATGGTACTTTAGGAGCAGCGTCTAATGTTTTTGAGTCTAGAGCACCAGAAGGCAAAAAGCTGGATGAGAGAATAATATTTGATGCCCTGAAGCTAAGCAGTGATGTGCAGAAGTTGGCACCTGTGCCACCCAGAAGGCGACCAAATGCAGAACGCAAAGACAACATTAACAGGAGATCATGGAAGTCCTTCATGCCACCCAATTTCCCAGAATTTGCAGAAAGGATGGAAGCTTCTCTCAGTGAAGTTTCAGAAGCTGGTGCTTCAAATCCTTCCTTGCAAGAAAAGAAGGAATCCAGTTCTGCATTAACAGAAAGTTCTGGTCATTTGGACAACAGGGAACCTCAGTCAGAGTCAGTAACTTTGGAACATGTGTCCAAATCCATAGGTATTGCAGAAGTGCAGGATGTGAAAAACTTAAGTGGAGACTGTCAAGACTTCAGATTTCAGCAGCACAGTGAGAGCTCTCCCCATGAATTCCAGCCTCTGGAATCAGAAGCTGCAGCAGCAAGTGGTAACACAGATGTAATGCAGGAACACAGATTCTCAAGTGCAACCTGGCCCAGAGCCATGAAAAGTTTGGCTAAAGGAGGCTTCAGCGAGAAGCAGCACCCCCTTGGGGACACAGCATGCACTGTGGAAATGCCACCTCTCTCCCCTTGCCTGAGTGAAGAGCTATTGGATCCAGAATTGCGTGTTCTCATAACCCCCAGCCTGAGAGAGAAAACGGAGTCTGAACTAAAGTTTGAGGAAGATGAGCGATGGATTATGATGGAGGCTGAGGAGGAGTGGGAGGAAGAGAAACTGTCAGAAAGAGGAAAGACTTTTCTAATGGCAGATGAGAAAAAGAACAGCCTGGCAGATATTTCTGAAGAAAGAGAACAAGCAAACACTGTAGCAGGGGTGGAGCATAGAGCCGATTGCTCAGCTGCTGTCTTGGAGACTTTTGATCACCTAGCTCTTGGTCAGATTTGTTGCTCTGATGACCTACAGCCAGCTGAGAAGCAGTTGGCTTCTGTTCTCACAGGTGAGAGTGCTATAGGTGAGCTGAAACACAGAAGTGCCCAGGAGCTAGAGGGCCTTGTTTCCGATTTAGAATACACTGTCTGTCCTGTCGATTCAGAGCAGCTCTCTGACACAGACTCAGTGCAGATGTTTCTTGAACTTGAAAGAGAATGTTTATGTGACGGAGTAACTCCCCTGGTTGAGCTGGAGAACCAAGTTGCCTCTGAAGGGCTGGCCCCATCCCAGGAGACAGAAAATTCACTTGTAATTAGTCATTTTCCAGGGGCTGCCTTAGAAAAGGAACATGTAGACATTTTAAATGTAAGGGTGAAAGCTGATGATACTGGATTGGATTATGAATATTTTAATGCCCTGGATTCTTCTCAGGTGCCTAATGCTACAGAACTTACTGCCCACTCTGATATCATAAGGGACACTCCCACTGTTAGTGAGGAGTGTGAAAAAGTGCCTTTTAGCCCCAAGACTGCAGGGGAATTTAAGTTCCCTGCTGATCTCGAATCACTGGGAAAGCTGAACCCAGGAGGATTGCCCAACTCTGATTGCAGGGCTTCTCATAAAGAAAACTTATCAACCTTTGAAGCTGAGCTGGCCAAAGAAAATGGCATTTTGTTCCAGGTAGACTGCAGTCAAATTGAGGGGAATGTTGAGTGTGCTGAGAGGGTCCCCCTCAGTTCTGCTTTTAGCTATGAACTAACAGATATTACCTCAGGATCTGAAGTAGAGGTGTTATCATATGGTTCACATTTACTAACAGATGAAATTCATTTGGAAAGTGAGAAAGGAGCTATTAATGAAGAAAACAGTCTGACTTCCTTGGGAACTGTGGACCCTTGTGAATTATCCATGGAGAAAGTTTATGGTGAGGCACAAGAGCCGGGCTATGAAGTCCAGTGTTTGGAGGACAGAGCCCCAGCACATTTTTATAGGGACTTCCCAGAGCAAGTCTTCCAGGGTCTCCAGAGAAAGTCCCCAGAGTCAGAGATTCAGAGTCTACACCTGCTGGATGGAGGACAGAGACATAGCAGTGATGGAGAGGGAACTGTGAACAACATAAAGCCCAAGCTGAATGTGGCATCACTGAATGGAGGGGAGACAGAAATGAGAGGTTCAGAGTCATTGCTAAATATCTTTCTGGGGGAACAAGTTACCAAGGCTAGTAATACTGAACCAATTTTGGAAGAATGGATACCCATCCCAGAGAAACCTGCCTCTACTGCTCCAGTGCCCACTGTGGATGATGCCCTAGATGCTGCAGTGCCCCCCCCAGCAGGAACTGCTGTAGCTGCTGTCACAGTGCCCTTTCCAGAGGAGGACATGCCAGTTGTTTCAGTGGTCACCATAGAGAAGGATGTCCCAGCTATAGCAGTGCCTGCTTCTGAGGAGACTGCTCCAGCTGATGCAGTGCCCTCCACAGGAGAGGACATCCCAGAGGTCTCTGTCACCCCAGCTGCTGCAGTGCCTGCTCCAGAGGAGCCTGATACTCCAACTGTTAGAGTGCACACCCCAGAGGAGCGCACAGCTCCAGCTGCTGCAGTGCCCACCCCAGAGGAGCCTACAGCCCCAGCTACTGCAGTGCCCAGCCCACAGGAGCCTGCAGCCCCCACCTCAGAGGAGCTTGCAACCCCAGCTGCTGCAGTGCCCACCCCACAGGAGCCTGCAGCCCCCACCTCAGAGGAGCCTGCAGCCCCAGCTGCTGCAGTGCCCACCCCACAGGAGCCTGCAGCCCCCACCTCAGAGGAGCCTGCAGCCCCAGCTGCTGCAGCCCCCACCTCAGAGGAGCCTGCAGCCCCAGCTGCTGCAGTGCCCATCCCACAGGAGCCTGCAGCCCCCACCTCAGAGGAGCCTGCAGCCCCAGCTGCTGCAGTGCCCACCTCAGAGGAGCCTGCAACCCCAGCTGCTGCAGTGCCCACCTCAGAGGAACCTGCCACCACAGCTGACAGAGTGCCCACCCCCAAAGAGCCCCCCACTCTAGCTGCTGCAGTGCCTGCTGTGGAGGAAGTGTTCCCTGATCGTTTGCCCTTCCTGAGAGAGAATGTCCATACTGATTCAGTGCCTGTCTCAGAAGAAGGAACTCCTGTTCTAGAGGAGTCTTCCTCCACTGGAATGTGGATCGAGGAGGACCATGATTCTCCAGCATTTGGAATAAAAGAGGTACCTGCCGCAGTGCTCCATGGGAAAGTGCCTCTGGCTGCAACTGATGGATTAAATTCAAATGAGGTAATTGTTGCTCGTTTTGTTAGGAAAGAGTCTAGAGAGTAAAGTGAGATTTGCAAGTTTTCTGACTTGGTCTCGATTAGAAAGGGCACAGATAGTCCTTTCTTTGGTTCTCTTTGGGGCTCCTGGGCTTCTCTGGTCTTTTTATTGAGTTTATAGGGGGAAATATGTCTTTAATCTGGCAAAACTTTATAATTCATATTCCATTTTCTTATTTCAGAGATAACAAAAGCTTAAGGAAGACTGGGATGTGCACAGTTGTTTACATTTGGGGAAAGATTATTAGCAAGAATGGGTGATTCTGCTTTTGAAGTTACACTAAGCATGTTCTTTGCTACATCAAGAGGTTGCTAATTGATCAGTGATGTCAGCAGTCAGGTGGAGGCTAGAGCATAGGCTTTAGTGTGAGACATGGGACTTCTTGAGCACTCTGGGAAAATGAGCTAGATGTCCTGAGCCCCAATTCCATCCTTTGTTGAGCAGAGCCCTGCGAAGATGAGGAGGATAGAGTGTGGTGACCTGTTACAGCATCAGTGTGTAGGCTCCTGTCACTTCGAGATCCCCCTTCCCTTCAGATAGGATGGTTAGTTGAAAAAATTCACCAAAGCATGTTGGATTAAAGCAGTATACAGATGTATGAATACAGATGTATTAAGTTATTTTAAAATATGGAATAAGTCATAATTATGTTTATGAAAAAGAGGTATTTCAGTCATCTTGTCACACTTTGTGTCCTGAAGCAAGTCGCTTTCCTTTCCTGTACCTCTTGTTTTTTAACCTATAAAATAAGGGAGTTGTGTAAATATTCTCCTGGGTCTCCCTTAACTCCAAGATTTTGAAATTCTTAATGTTAGAGAATAGACTATGTTAGGAAGCTATTGGAAACAGTGGTCACATCTTTGAGCACTCTTAGTCAAAGGGATTTGAGATTGGCAAATATTACAGTTCACTGCTCAGTGTCATTTGGTCAGTGATAAGCAGTGGAGTGAAGGACTTAAAATTTTATTCTAATCTAATACAGTTAGGAATTACTGGGTTTGGAGGTGGTTTTCGTTTTACACCATCCTCAGGACCCAAAACAGTACCTTCCTTGTAGAAGGCATTCACTGTTGACAGACTGGCTGAATGAGAATCAATCTCCTGAATATCCATTGGATGCTGGAAGAAAGATGGGTTCTGCCCTGGCCAGGTAGCTCAGTTGGTTAGATCATTGTCCCAGTATGCCAAGGTTACAGGTTCAATCCCCAGTCAAGGTACGTACAAGAATCAACCAATGAATGTGTAAAGAAATGGAACAACAAATCAATGTTTCTGTCTGTCTGCCTGTCTCCCTCCCTCCCTCCTCTCTCTAAAATCAACAAATAAAAAAGAAAGGAAGAAAGAGTTCTCTCATCCACCCCATTGCAGCCTTTCAGGGCAGCCTTAGCTGGCTACAGTACCATTTAAACATGCAACTACCAGCAACGAAAAATCGTGATGGTGGTGAGTCATAAGTTGCCAGTTTTGCCACATGTCCTCCTTAGGGGTAGTGGTGTCACCTCGGGCTTCCCCAGTTACTTTGTAATGTATCATTCCATCAAATTAGAATGCATCACCTTTTAGATAGGTGGATTTGATTCAGTTTTCTGAGTTTTAGTGAATTCAGGATTAATACCAAGATCCCAGTAACCTGTCCAAAGTCACTGGCATTATTAGTTATACAGAATATTTCTAGTGTAAAGCATACAACAATAATCAGTGGAATACAGTAATTAAATTTATAAGGACCCAATCAAATCTGCATAAAGGAAAATTTTCAGGGAAACCCTTACTATCAGTCTCTGATATCTTTGTTTACTCATCTACAAAAATGAGTAGGTGGAACTAGGTAGTCTCTAAGGATTTTTCCAGCTACAGTAGGTAGTCATTTTATGACACATTGCCTGTTACAAATTACAGGAGGAGGAAATAGTAGCCTAGCTGCAAGGTAGTTCATCATCTTTGAAGTGTGGTACTTTATGGAATATCTGGAAGCAAGATGCCTACCTCTGTGTACAGAAGGAGAAATCTAATTCATAGCCATAGCCAGGACTGTTAACCAATAAGAATGTAGAGAGGCTATTTTGAAAATATTTATTGAAACAAAACAAATATCATTATAGAGGTAACATGAGTATACAAATTTTGCTAAATTGGTGAAAAAAGTTTTTCCAAGATGAGAACTGTATGGATTTTATTTCTTCTGAAAGGGTTTCTAGAGGCAATTGAACCTGTAATTTTTATACATAAACACTTAGAACTTGACAAGTGATTGTACCCAGAATGTGACTTAGAGTGAACTGCTTTAGATCCTCTGTGTGTGTATGTACAGATGTCCACATGTATACATGGTTTAAGTCGATGTAAGCTTTGCCTGGCCGACATGGCTCAGCAGTTGAGCTTCGACCTATAATCCAGGAGATTGGTTACTATGGTCTAGCCACTTGGCCTTTTAGTTCTAACATGTCAAATTCTTCCTAGCTTACCATTTCCTTTGGGATGCTCTTCCCTCTGACTCCTTGCCAGTCAGGGCACATGCCCAGGTTCTGGGCTCCATCCCCAGTCAGGGAGGCTTGCAGGAGGCAGCCGATCAATGACTCATCATTGATGTTTCTCTCTCTCTCTCCCCGCCCCTTTCTCTTCCTCTCTGAAATCAAGAAAGACATATTTTTTAAAAATATAAATAAATAGATATAAGCTTCCTAATAGCGATAATGAGAGTTTGGTAGAAGAAGCAAAATGTCAGAATCTGTTTGTTGTTTCTATTGTGAGATCTAGGCCCAGTGAGAGTAATCTGTGATTATTTAAATGACTCTTATTTATAGACTTCCTTAGTCTTATTTCCAATCACTGGGGAGGAAAAAAAACCTTTTGTATGAAATAGGGGTTCTATAAAGTTAAAACTTGCCCCAAAAGTCTTTAAGCAAAAATTGGAGATCCCTAAAATCTCAGTTCAGTGTTTGAATGCTTAGCTGATCAGCAGAACTTTCATGGATTTGTTTGCTTTCCCTAACACTATTTCTGTACAACGATTCACTTATTCAATGGATAAGAAATAAGAGGGGTATTTAATTTTAATTGTGGTGTCAGGGAAAGGATTTTAAAACTAAAACTTGAAGAGTAAATGAAAGTAAGTTACTTAGGCAAGGAGTCAGAGGAAAGAGCATCCCAAAGGAAATGGAAGCTAGGAAGAATTTGTCGTCTTGGAGCTGAAAGGCCAAGTGGCTAGACCACAGTGACCAAGGGTTGTGGAAGAGTGCCCTGAAGTGAATCCAGAGAGGTTGACGGGGGCCGGGTGACGCAGGGACTTAGAAGGACATCTTCAAAAGCATCTGTACCTTACAAACCATGAGAGGCTATTGAAAAATTTTAATTAGGGGTGTGAAATTATTACATTTAAATTTTTTCAAGATTACTTTCAGCTTAAGGATAGAGAAAACTGGTCCACACTGACAGTAAACATCCTCAACACTATTTGGGGTTTATAAATCTCAGATTTCTTCTGTCTTATATTTTATTAGTTTGTATTATAATAGATAATTGCCATAAATACAGAAAACCCTGAGTGGTTTGCAACTTTTTTTTTTTTAATCACAGTGGCTACTGTGTGTAGAATGGATTTAGGAGGTCAAAAACAGAGAGAGGCCACTAGGCTACTGCGATTATCCAGGTTGCTTAGGCTAGAGAGGTGTAAGAGGATTGGAAGATAGTTGGGTGGATTCAAGATATATTTTGGAGTAGACTCAACAAGACCTGATAATGGCTTTTATGTTGGGAGGGAGAGAAGAAATCGAGGATGGTGTCTAGGTTCTGCTTTGTACAGCTGAGTGGATAGGGACAGCTGTAAATTGTTGGTTTAGGGAAGAATGGATTTGGGGGGAGAGGAAAGAAGAAAGTACTGTTCACTTTTGGAGTGGTTAGGTTTGAGATGCCTGTGATTCATTTGTATGGCAATATTAAAAAAGCAGTTGTATATACAGTTTTAAAGTCATAAGTATTTATCATGGTGAACATTTAAAGCCATAGGAATGGATAGAATTTCCAGGACTGACAACCCTTATATCCCCCCCCCCCAACACACACACACACTAACATTTGGAGGCCTAGAAGAGAAAGAGGAAGAGAGCAAAGGACATCAAAAAGGACCAGTCAGGATGAAAACTGAGAGAATATGGCATTACCGAAGAAAAAACTGTTTTAAGACATTCTTTGGGAAATTTTCTGTTTTATGTCCCTTTCGTATCTTACATCCGTGCAATAAGTTTTACTAGTGTTCTGCTGTGGGAAATGTCTGCCAGCCCTGGTTAGTTAATAACATGGCACAGTCCCATTGAAACGCTAAGGAGTAGGAATTTTAACGTGTCTAAAAGCACTGGGTTTGCAAAACAGCTTTATTTGGGAGTTGAAAGAAGAGAGCAAGTGTTTTCAAATTTACTTTTTTAAACATTCTGTTCACTTGTGTTCAAAATAAATATTTAGATAGCATTTACTTAGAAGTGCTTTCACATATTTTAAAACTGAAAAAAGATTATAAAAATACCCATACCTGTCAACACAATCCATAGACAGAAAGTGGGAAACAGAGGAAGAACTCTAATGCTTCTATAAGAAATGTTCATAAATAAAGTAAATTCAAATTTCAAAAAAATTGTCTTAATCTCTTTTGTATAATAGAGCTATTTAAATATTTACTTTCCTGTGCCATTTACATCGCTATCCAATAGTTTCTTGCCAAGGTGGGTATATTCTCTATCTGTGCTTAGTACGGTAGGCACTAGCCACACGTGGCTGTTGATCACATGAAATGTGGCTGGTGTGGCTGAGGAACGGAATTGTTAGTTAATTTAAATAGCCACGTGGAGTTGCGGGCTACCTTATTAGCACAGAAAGAATATAAGTGTCACTCATAGTGTGAGACAGGATTTGGTTGTTGGTAAAAGGGGGCTCTTCAGTGAACTCCACATCTTTCCTCTGTACCTTTGGCCCCGCCCCACCACCCCATTTTGTTGCACCCCGGCAACTTAAAACGGGAGTTGTGTTTTGTTTTGTTCCTTCTCCAATTTTTCTTCAGTGAAAACATCTTTAATACAAAATGGAATCATAGCTCTTGCTTTTTCTGGAAACCATGTTGTTGAGGGGAAATAGTCATCTTTAGCTGAACTGCCTTGTAGTGTTGCCTAACAAAATATGGTGTAATCAAATTATAGTATAAAATGAAGCCCACTGGTAATTACCTTTGTAACCTTCCTTTTTTAGTGTTCCCTGGGCTTTTCCTCCCTGGTGACTCACTTATCCAGCCATAGGCCATTCTTTCTGGAATCAGTTTCCTAATCTTAGAGTGATCTGTGGTCTCATATAGGCGAAAATTAGTCTCACCCAAACTTAAACACTTTTTTACAGTTATTTTTACCTTCTTCCTTTTCTCTCGCCCTTTAATCTTAATTGACTCACCTGTCTCACTGAAACTGAAGGAAGTTTTTACAGAAGAAAAAAGAGTGGAAAAATATCCAGATTAGTGGAATATGGCCGATTTTTATCCTTTGAGGATTGAAAGAAATCTGATCTTAGGGACAAATATTTATTTCATTCTTTTCCTTCAAGTGGCAAAAGTACTATTCTCTCCTCCTTGTTTCCTTTAGAAATTTCAAAGTCATAATGAAGCTTAACTGCAGTAGAAACATGCACATTGCTTGTTACACTTGTTCACATTGTTTTAAAATTCTGTTGTTTTTTGGTGAACGTGGATATACAGTGTCATTGTTTAAATATTGTATGTATATCTGCATCTTACTCAGAGTTATGTGTCTGAAGTTGCTGAGGACATTTCCCAGTATTATTGGCCCGGTCCCCTTTGTGATCAGGGGAATACTGTTTCAAGATTATTATCTGTGTGTGGTCTATGGCCCTGGAACAGAGTGGAGTTAAATCGCCACAGGGGGATTAAGCTATGAGGTTGGCATTTTTCATACTATTAATATGTTTTGGCTAATTGAGTTGTTAGTCCTAGTCAGAGAAGAGCATTGCATATATCAGTGGTCACTTAAAGCTGTTCCCCAAGGTATTTTTAATCTTAAATAGTAGTCATTTGTTATCATTCTTCCCTTTTCGGATTGATAACTGTACATCACATTTACTTTTATGATGTCTTGAAGCTGATGGTTCTCTCTTCTCTATAGATTTTCGCATTAAAAATTAAACAAACATTAAAAAAAAAGCTGTCCATTGGGTTAAAGACCAAAGTAGTGCCATAACTCTGTAATTACTTGTCCATAGGAGGCTGTCTTAAAATATGAAACCACATGTTTTCTTAATAGTTCCTTGTACAAATGGCTTGTTTTCCCTTTTCATTCCTGCCCTCCTTTGTTAAATCACAAATCTCCCAAAATAGCCTGTCACTCTGTGTTGTAGAGGGTCTGTTTGCCTTTAGATTAAATCTTTTTTGGCTTACAATTATCTAGATGTTTCAGAAAGAACAGGTGGATCCTCTTCAGATGAAATTACAGCAGGTGAATGGACTTGGCCAGGGATTGATTCAGAGTGCTGGAAAAAACTGTGATGTGCAGGGCTTGGAACATGACATGGAAGAGATAAATGCTCGATGGAACACACTAAATAAAAAGGTAAGTGATGGGGGGAGTACAGGGAATTACAAATGTACTGGGAATGGAGGACAAAGCAAAGACCTTAGATCTAAATCTAATATTGCTCTGACCGTAAATAAAAATTTAGCAGTTGTAATCTGTAGTTATGAAAAGGAGTCAGCAGTAATCAAAAAGGCTCTCCTCATGACGAGCCTGCATGTCTGTGATACAGGTTGCACAAAGAATTGCACAACTACAGGAGGCTTTGTTGCATTGTGGGAAATTTCAAGATGCCTTGGAGCCGTTGCTCAGCTGGTTGGCAGACACTGAGGAGCTCATAGCCAATCAGAAACCTCCGTCTGCTGAGTATAAAGTGGTGAAAGCACAGATCCAAGAACAGAAGGTAAGTGAGAATGTGGGGACAGTGAACTGGAACAGCCGCAGGGAGTGGCAGACAACACGTTTGCTTGTAGTTCAAGGAGCGTGTTCAGGAGTTTTAGTAGAATCCTCACATACTTTGATCCTGAAAAGAAAAGTAGGAATTTATTTTTATCATCTTACTTCAATGTACTAGCTTCCTGTGGCATGTACTGGGCTGAACCTTTTTACATGTTCATGTATCCCATTTCAATATTTCAGTCACACCTTTATCTTCAAAGATTTCTGGTGTTTACAGAGTCAGCGCTACTCTAATTAATGTATATATCATGTATAAGGTTCTATCTGGATACGATTTGGGGGGGTTTTTGGCTTAATTTTCATTTCAGTGTATTTTTCTCCTGGTTCAAAATAAGTTTCCTGTTAGTCACATAGCCGCAGTCACTGCTCCTTTTAAAAACTTAAGTGTATGAAGTTTATATGGATAGGAGGAACTATGTTTTTGCCTCAAGATGAAAAAAAAAACCTTCTGTTATTCAGTTATGCTTAGGATTTGGTGGGGTGAGGATTGGGGATTTTTTGTTTGTTTTTTTATCCTTATTTCAAATTTCAAAGTGACCCCATGTTCTCACTTTTCATTGTCTTTAAACGTGTACAATAGTTGCTCCAGCGACTCCTAGATGATCGAAAGGCCACAGTGGACATGCTTCAAGCAGAAGGAGGCAGAATAGCCCAGTCAGCTGAGCTGGCTGATGGAGAGAAAATCACAGGACAGTTGGAGAGTCTGGAAAGTAGATGGACTGGACTACTCAGCAAGGCAGCAGCCAGGTAAAGCCAAAGGGGTTTTAGGAATGGGTCAGAGGAGGTTTGTTGTGTCCTGTTTTTGACTTATCACTGAGGTGTCCCAAAAGCTCCTGGGTGCTTCATACAGAGCTTTGGAAGATGTTGAAGGGCTTTTATCTTGAGGGAGGGATACATTCTTAGAGATGATCCTCATAATGAGAAAAACTCTCAGGAAATGAGCTTCAGCTCCTCCATAAATTTCTGAGAACTAGAAGACTCATTGCTCTGTGTTATTCTGCTGCAGCATAATCGTGGTTCCAAACGACAAGATGCAGACTCCTACAACCAGCCAGTTATTTTCTGAGTGTTTGAAACAGATCTTTTCCTTTATATTGATAAATAATATTTTTGGTACTTGGAATTGAAATTTATACTACTTTTCTGTCAGCTTATTCTCATATTAGATGTTTTTGCATCGCAGAGCTCTGTGGTTTTGTTAAACATATGCATTCAAGAAATGCACAAACTTTATTTTCTTCAATAAATGGCCAAAGGACAGGCAGTGTACTTTTCTCCTGCAAGGCAGTACTTTCTCTTTCCACAGCTGTAAGTTACCCCAATGTCACTTGAGTTTAATAAGTCACACGGGTGTCTTTACTTTTAGCCTATACAGTCCCCAGTTTTAAAAATAAATGCTAGCTAATCAGAAATCAATGATAGTAGTAGGGTTGGTCATTTATTGTTTTAACCTTTCAGTTGTCTAGGTAACCTATGGCAGTCTTCAAATAACTTCCTCTTCAGCCTCTTCTACCTGCTCTTGGCTTCTTTCTTTTCATTTTTATTTATTGATTTGGGGGGTGCGGGGAGAAAGAAGCATCAACCTGTTGTTCCACTTAGCTCTGTGTTCATTGGTTGCCTCGTGTATGTGCCCTGCCTGGGGATTGAACTCACAACCATGGTGCAGGGGTCGATGCTCCAGCCAGCTGAGCCACCAGTGAGGGATGGCTTACTTATTTCCTACCTGGGTTTTGCAACTCAGACACTTATTTTTACTTCCAAATTGCACTGCTTTTCTCCTCTCTGTGTCCATTTCCACCAATATTGCCATTAACCTTTCAGTTAACTAGGCTTAAAACATTACCCCCATTGTTACCCTTCCCACCTACCCCAACTTTGTGTATCACATCAACCAGAATGCTAAATTCTGTCCATTTTACTTCTACGGTGTCTTCCCACTCACATACCTTAGTTCATGGCTTATGAGCTCTCACTTGGGCTAGTTCACATAGGGTAGCTCATCTGAGGCAGCTTCCTAACTAATCACTCATCACTCACCACTCTACTGCCACTCACCCTCAGGCCTTCACCTCTCCTCATGCTCAAAGACATTTAATGACTCCCTGTTGCCTATAAATAAAATCTAAACTATTTAACTCAGGGTTCAAAGCTTTCTATTTGGCCTTAACCTACCTTTCTTAGTTCTCACTATTCTTCTCAGTCTTCGTATTATAGGTAAAGAAAATCATATTTTGTTCTTCAGTATCTTCTGTCAGTTTCCTCATTGTCTTGGCTGATGGTGGTGCGCCTTCCATGGAATACCTTGGCCATCTTCCCTTCTTCTGTGAAGCTTTTCTTTATTCCCTAAGCATAGAGTAACCTCTCCTTCCTCCCAACTGCCGTAACTCTTTATCAGTACCGTGTACTGTGGTCATTATTCCATGTGGTGCTTGCCTCCTGGGCCCATATGCTCACTTAGGCCGTGACTGGTTTCTGATTTACCTTTTTACAGCTAGCCTTCCACCCACCCAGTTTCACCCTCCTGGCCTCACTGTTTCTGGGCCTTTGTTTAAGGGAATGCCGAGAGCAGCTTCATTGTTACAGGCATTCTACAGACTTTTACTTATATTTCTTTTAAGTATGTTTTTACTTATTTTTTTAGAGAGAGGGGTAGAAAGATAGAAACATTGATGAGAGAGCAGCATCATTGGTCGGCTGCCTCCTGCACACCCCTGCTTGGGGATCGAGTCCGCAGCCCAGGCATGTGCCCTGATCACGATTGAACCGTGACCTCTTGCTTGATGGGTTGACCACTCAACCACTGAGCCACACTGTCTGGGTTTACTTAGATTTTTAGTACTGGATTTTTTATGCCTCTAAATTATTTTAGCTATTCTCTTTGCTGCCCCAAGTTCTGTATACAATGAGTTCTTCAAACTTTCAGGTTCCAAAATTAGAGAGATGGGTCAGAAAGACATAGAAATCAGGGGCAATTTTTAAAAAATGAAATTTTAGTCTAATATTAATCTTTAATATGTTTAGTTGTATTAATTAAAGGTATATTTTGAAGGCTGGCATAAAGAAGGAAATTCTACGTTGACATTTAAAAATGGCATCTAAAAATATGTTTTCCTTTCTATTCAAACATAATTTAATTTCCAGATAATTATAATGGCAAATCTTTATATTTAAACAATTTCTTATTAGAATAAGTTTATCCAGCCCCTGGCCGGGTAGCTCAGTTGGTTAGAGCATCATCCCGATACACCAAGGTTACGGGTTCAATCTCCAGTCAGGGCACATACAATAATCGACCAATGAAGGCATAAATGAGTGGAACAACAAATTGATGTGTGTGTAACCCCACCACCCCCACCCCCGGCTTTCTCTCTCTAAAAGTCAATTTAAAAAAAAAGTATGTCCATAGAACCTGGCACAAAGTATCTGTCCAGTAAAGGTTTGCTGAACTAAAGGGAATCCTATACTCCTGGGCCTTTTCAAATGACAGCATTTAGTCTGTTCTTAATGATTCAAAGTCATCATTATGGCCTTTATTATTAATCTGTGTGCTAATAGAGTTCTGTGGTGGTTTTTATTAGACTGCCTCCAGTATTCAGACTTTCTTTCCCCTTTGTAATCTGCTGTTTTAATCTATAGGGAACTTGAAACCCAAGCTTTAGTATGGGTGTTATATTAAATAAGATTTAAGATTCCAAGTGAGCTGTAAAGTTTATAGTTTTGCCATTTGTGTTGGCAAATTTAGCTAGTCTGAGGTCATTTTTTTCCTTAAATCTGGACTCAAAGTTATGTTCTGGGGTTGAAATTACTAGAAGCTTTACTAGATTTGGGGAGGTAAGAAGGGAGTTCTAGTGCATAGTCTGCCTTTGCTTTTCAAATGCTCTCTTCTCTTCACTCACAAGTGAAGGTAGTACTGACAGAGAGGAAAAAAATGAGGACTGATGATTTTTCGACTCCTTTAAACTTTATTTTGGTCTCACATTCAGATGATGCATGAGCTACATTCCATAGGAGAAAGAACATTAGAAAGTCTGATTCTCATCCTCATTGTACTATTTCTACTCACTGAGCGCTTTAAACAAATCTTTCTGTAGGCCTGCAGGTTCTCTCTTTTGTAATAGTGGGATAATTACTCTGCCTACACTACTAGGTTATCACAGAATCAAAATAAGGTAATACTTATGAAAACCTTTAAAACAGCAGAGTGCGATATATGTGTGTTCTGTTTATTTTTGGTATTTAAGATGTACCTGGTAAAGCTTGGTCTTTTACTGAATATAGTACTGTTATCCATCTTAATGTGACTTTTTGCCTTAGCAGCTTGTTCTGTATATTTGTGTAGGCATAAACAGCTGGAAGATATCCTGGTTCTGGCCAAACAATTCCATGAAACAGCTGAGCCTATTTCTGACTTCTTATCTGTCACAGAGAAAAAGCTTGCTAACTCAGAACCTGTTGGCACTCAGACTGCCAAAATACAGCAGCAGATCATTCGGCACAAGGTAGGAAGCAGTTATGGTAAATAAAAACAAAGAACTGGAATCAGAAATCCTGGAAATTAGAAAACTGCCTGCAACATGCTATAAGATGTATTTTGTGGGGTTTTTTAAAGTTTAAAACATGGTCAAATTATTAATTGGAGTAGTCACATCTTTGATAGATATTGACTAATAGGCTACCATCAGGAAAAAACGGCTATTGTGTTATTTTTGCCCTTCAGTAGGTAAACCTTTTGTGTTATTATTTAATTTATTACATCACTTGTTCATTGTTTCATGTTTACTTTTCATTTGTTTTGTTTCTGTTACTCATTTTTTTCCATCTGGATTTCTAGGCTCTGGAGGAGGAAATAGAAAGCCATGCAACAGATGTGCACCAGGCAGTCAAAATTGGGCAGTCCCTCTCCTCCCTGACATGTTCTGCAGAACAGGGTGTGCTCTCAGAAAAGCTAGACTCGTTGCAGGCCCGATACAGTGAGATTCAAGACCGGTGCTGTCGGAAAGCAGCCCTGCTTGAACAAGCACTGTTTAACGCTAGGCTGTTCGGGGAGGATGAGGTGGAGGTGCTCAACTGGCTGGCTGAGGTTGAGGACAAGCTCAGTTCAGTGTTCGTAAAGGATTACAGACAGGATGTCCTGCAGAAACAGCATGCTGACCACCTGGTATTCATGTTTTCCATTTTATTGTTTATGTTACTAGTTATTTTGTAATTTTGATTCCTGTTTCTCTTCATTTCCTTTCTTTTTTATTCCTAACACTTCAACTTAATACCCAAATGCATACTTAATAGACTTATTGTTTAGAAATAATCTGTTTTCTAATGAGTCCATGGGAATGCTTGTACTTAACAAATTGAATCAATAATTCTAGAAGGTGATCCAGAGTGTAGTCAGGGGGCCATCTCAGTTCCAACTCAGGTTTTACATCATTAGGTAACACATCACTTGGTTTCTATTTGAACAGAAGCTTTCATAAAACCAGAATACCTGAAGAGTTCCCAGAGTTTGATCATATAGCTATAACTTTTTAAATATTTCTGGAATTTATATGCTCAAATTCCCAGGGTTCTGCGTCATCTTAGAATAATTTGCCCTCTTAATTTCATCAAGTGAAATTCATGAAATTCCATTTCATGAGATTTCTTTTTGTATGGTAAAAATAGGCAAAGCAGGGGGGAGGTGGTGGTGGTTTAGATAATCTACATTTCTTCTGCTTCATTGATTTCAAATATTGAAAGTGTTTAACCAGGATTTAAATCTGCCTGTTTCTTGCTGACTTTCTTCTTTTGAAATTTCTGCCTTGTTCTTTTTTTTTGGACATAGTAGACATTTTTGCTGAATTCTACTATACCTTTCTTGCGTTCTGGTTTGGTACTAATAGATTGCTAAAGTTGATTTAATCCTGAAACTCTTCTCATCCACTACAAAGGAAAGCTTGCCTATCAGTATTGATTTAATTATTTTGTGTAATTAATGGTGTAACCAAAGAGATAATGAAAGAATCAAATATCTGATGTTTAAACTTAAAGGTCTCGTTTCTTTCCCTTTGTCATGTCATAGTTGTAGGATTAATGGTATTCTTTCCTTTCAGGCTTTAAATGAAGAAATTGTTACTAGAAAGAAGAATGTAGATCAGGCTATTAAAAACGGTCAGGCTCTTCTAAAACAAACCACAGGTACTTTGAAAAGTGCATCTCTTAGCACCTCTGTACGTATACAGACACTCATAAACTAGGGAAATACGCACCCTGCATCAGCCACTTCTCTTTGGATATAGAAGTTTAGTTTTCACTCATTATATTCCCATGTTCCGTCTGTCCCCCCATCCCTGCCCCTGGAGGCAATGGTCTGGGTTCCTGTTTCCTGCTAAACCTTTTGAAAACTAAAAGACTGTGTGTCTCACTTCTAGTTAGAGATGATCACTCCCCCTGCCCTCCAATATATTGAATGCCAGCATTCACTGAAAGGTTCAGGGTACATCTAGAAACACCTGCAGTTGATTATCTTGATAACCTCAGAAGTGGCTTTTATTGATTAAAAGGTTTACTTCCCTCCTCCTTTACTGTGGGATGCTAGGTGAAATCACTATCATAGGGAGGGAACATCTATAAAATGTAAGTTCTGATTTGAAGAAGGGGATTAAAGGACTCCCTCATGTTCTCTTAAGTATGAATAATTGTGTGCGGTTTCCCACAGGTGAAGAGGTTTTGCTTATCCAAGAGAAACTGGATGGAATCAAGACTCGCTATGCAGATATCACAGTCACTAGCTCCAAGGCCCTCCGAACTTTAGAGCAAGCCCGGCAGCTGGCCACCAAGTTCCATTCTACTTATGAGGAACTGACTGGGTGGCTGAGGGAGGTGGAGGAGGAGCTGGCAGCCAGTGGGGGACAGTCTCCCATAGGGGAGCAAATACCACAGTTTCAGCAAAGACAGAAGGTAAGCTGTCGTTTCACACCGTAAAAGGAAAAAGTTTCCCTCTTAGAATCCTAACATTTAAATTCTTAAGTCTTATCACTAACTCTCTCTATGTTAAATCTAAACCAAAAATTTCTGCCTGCCTCCTTTCTTGTTTACTCAAGGACAGTAAGATTTGACATAAAGGCAGACAGATATAAAACCACTTGTTATGATCTGAAGAAGAAAAAAGATTGAATCTCAGATCCCTAGGAAGTTTGCTTTGTATGTAACATTTTAAAATTTACTTTCATGATTCATTCTCTAAAGAGTGCTTCATGGTTATGTTTGATTCTGCTGCAGGATCTAGTGCAGTTCTGGATGCACAGAAATAGGTACTTACTGAGTTAATGCCTAAGGATAAAGCACTATTTATCATTTCTATTGAAGTAAGGAGGAAAAATAAAGCACTATTTGTTTTATGCTGAGACAGTCTGGCTCAAGAAGTCTTGCAGATCATTCTAAGAAGAAGCTAAGCCTAAAGTCAGGCTTGGAATGATTGAAAAATCTGAGACAATAAAAAAATAGGTAAAGGAAGGAGGTCAAAGCCCTGCTGGGATGTGTGGCAGAGATACCGCTTTCCACCCAGCACAGCTGCTAATGTGCTTAATTTAGCAAAGTCTGGCCTGAAAACTTTTTTTCCCCTCCTTAGGAATTAAAGAAGGAGGTCATGGAGCACAGGCTGGTGCTGGACACAGTGAATGAGGTGAGCCGTGCACTGTTAGAGCTGGTGCCCTGGAGAGCCAGAGAAGGGCTGGATAAACTTGTGTCCGATGCCAACGAGCAGTACAAGCTGGTCAGTGACACTGTTGGACAAAGGGTGGATGAAATTGATGCTGCTATTCAGAGATCACAACAGGTAATGTTTATAAACACCTCTGCGTTAGTATTTTAGATCGTGGAAATATGTGTATGAGACACAAAACTATGACCGACATAAATTTAGGCTCAGAAATAGGAAAAGCGAGATCAAGCTAAATCCAATGCAACAAATTATTTCAGTGATCAGAACTGTTTGGGTAAAGGCATGTGAATGAAGATGGATTTGATTTGACCCAAAATACTTGACCCCTTCGAGCAGAGAACATTGGGAAGAGTCTGTGAGCCCTCTCCTTAACTTGTGATCTGCTAAGAGGCAGGCAGTGATGGGAGTAGATAATATCTAGACCCAAAAGGTCCAAATGCATCACAATCTTAGTTTGACTCAACTGTTTTAGTATTAAATGGAAGAGGGGAAGGAACCAGGAACTATAATTACTACCAAATATGTCAACCAGAATAGCAGAGCCATCCAAAATAGAACCCTCCCAGTAAACACAGGTGTCATATTTCCCTCCATCTTTTTTCCTTCCTGCTTGCTTTTTTTTTTTTTTTAATGTCTTTATTGATTTCATTGAAAGGAAAGGTGGGGGGAGAGAGAAACACCAGTGATGAGAGTCATTGATCGGCTGCCTTCTGCATGCCCCATACTGGGGATCGAGCCCGCAACCCAGTCATGTGCCCTGACTGGGAATTGAACCGCGATCTCCTGGATCATAGGTCAATGCTCAACCGCTGAGCCTCGCCGGCCAGAGTTTCCTTCCTGCTTTCTTGAAAAAGTTATTGGCTTTCCTTTGTACCTATTTATGTGCCATGGTGTTATAAATAATATAACATGACTCCTTGGGTTCATAGTGATTGCTTTGTGAACCACACAGGAGTTTGCTCTGACTCCAAATGCATTCCAGTATGTCTTTAATTGATATCTCTAATCTTGGCCAGATAATTGAGTATAAAATTTGTCATGTTTGGGAGCTTTTTTTCCTAAATATTAGTGTAGGTTGGCAGAGTTGAAGAGGAAGAGATAGAAGATTGAAGGACCCAGATCAAACAGTCACGTAGGACATGTTCTTAGTTTCTCTTTGTTACTTCTTAATTGTTGAAAGGTTTGGTGTTCTTCTGGGGTCTTATGCTTCTTCAGCTGAGTGAGTACTTCCAAATTAACTTGACTCAGCTGTCTGCTCCCATGTTAGTTTATATTTAAACATGATTAAGACTGTTGTTCAGTGTATTGGTAGGAAGAAGGATTGGCAGAAAGCACAGCATCATAAAAACAGATTAGAAGTATATTTCTTTTTAAGAGTATCAATTTCTGTTGTTTTTAGCTATAGGACCACTAACTGGGTTCTGTAACTTCTTTTGAAAGAAGTTGAAATAGGATCAATTCATATTTGTTGAAATATAAGCAATTCTAAATTGTCTGCATCTTGATTTGAATTCTAAGAAGGAAGACCCTGGCTATATGTAATATGTTTATTTTTCTTCAATATGTCTATTAGTATGAGCAAGCTGCTGACGCAGAACTAGCTTGGGTTGCTGAAACAAAACGGAAACTGATGGCCCTGGGTCCAATTCGCCTGGAACAGGACCAGACCACAGCTCAGCTGCAGGTACAGAAGGTAAGTGTAACACTGACGTATCCACTGTGTCCTGAGCTAGTATGATCAGCTTAAAGTGACTTAGGAGAGAGTTTTTGACTACTATCCCGAGTCAGGTGAAATGATGCAATGTCATGATGGTAGATAGAGATTAATTTTATAAATATTTGTTAGGATGTGGGAGAGCTTTTTTGCTTTGTGAAAAGGGAGAAATAGGCTCATTAGGAAAGATTCATAATTTTCTCAATTTTTATGAGGGAAGATAATTTTGTAAGCTCTTAAAAGATAAGCATTGAAGGTGTATGGATAGGCACAGTGTCAAAACTTGATAAGAATAATTTTTTATGTGACTTCATTAAAGCAAAGAGTTTTTCATAGGTGTGTCTGACTTCACTGACACAGGCGTGGGATCCTTTTACTTCTTGACTTAACTTGGTTTACTTTTCTCCAAGGCTTTCTCCATTGACATTATTCGACACAAAGATTCAATGGATGAACTCTTCAGTCATCGTGGTGAAATCTTTGGCACGTGTGGGGAGGAGCAAAAAGCTGTATTACAGGTGAATTGCATTTATTCACCATATTATTGTCTTGATTATGGTGAATTAGAAGGACAGTTGTGAAATTAAAGTTTAAGAAGTTTAAGTTATAGGTTTTTCTCCCTCCATTACTAATAATGGTGTTAAAGACCTGCTTGATGTTCTGGGGAATTCAGACTCAAGCCTGTGTTCATAAATGTCTAAAAAGCCATACTGTATCGTGAAATATATTGCAAATCCATCTTCCCTAAACAGAGGAATTATTTATCCTCAGTCCATAAGGAGTGACTTTGAGTTCCCTTTCAGAAATTTATGATAGATTTTCAGAACCATATGCGGATATTAATTTTTTCTTTAGATCCTTCTAAAAGATTATACCCATTTCTAAAGCTTGGCCATAAGTTAGTTTGTACATCAGGGTGTTTATTTTCCTTTTTATAAAGGGTACAGGTAACCATTATTTCCTTAGAAATATTTGTAAGTTGACTGCACTACTCATCCTAATTACCAATCTGTACTTCTCAATCCCTTCACCTTTTTCACCCAGTCCCCCAAGCACCCTCCCCACTGGCAAATACCAGTCTGTATTCTGAATCTGTGAGTCAAGTCTGTTTCTATTTTGTTTATATTGTTCTTTGGATTCCACATGTAAGTGAAATCATATGGTATTTGTCCTTCTCTGAGTGACTTACTTCATTTAGCATAATACCCTCTAGGTCCATCCATGTTGTCACAAATGGTAAAATTTCATTTTTCTTTATGACCGAGTAATAGTCTGTTA
The DNA here is from genome assembly GCF_964146895.1 of Miniopterus schreibersii. Classification (NCBI taxonomy): domain Eukaryota; kingdom Metazoa; phylum Chordata; class Mammalia; order Chiroptera; family Miniopteridae; genus Miniopterus; species Miniopterus schreibersii. The sequence goes on from NC_138109.1 coordinate 22,695,106, forward strand.
TATATACGTACCATAGCTTTTTTATCCACTCATCTATTGATGAGCACTTGGGTTGCTTCCGTATCTTGGCTATTATAAATACTGTTGCAGTGACCATAAGGGTACAATATATTCTTTCAAACTAGTATTTTAGGATTCTTCAGGTAAACTCCCAAAAGTGGAATCACTGGGTCATAAGGCAGTTCCATTTTTTAATTTTTTGAGGAACCTCCATACTGTTTGCAAATACTTTTTTGTCAGAGGAGAAAAGGCAGGTTAAACTTGATGGGCAGAGACTCCGTTATGGCCCCTCAGATGTTCAGTCTTAAACTGATACATTTTAATAATGCTATATCTAAAGTTATAAAAGGTTATTCACTAAAAGGTTAGTTTTGCTGTGTTGTGCTTGTGCTGTTTACTGTATTTGAAACAACTTTCATATTTTAAAAATTATACAAATGATGTATGTTTGATAGGAAAATTAGAAAATTCAGATAAGTATAAAGAAAAAAATCACTTGTAATCTTATTAGGTTCGTTCATATTTTTTAACATTATAGTATTTATTCCTTTAGGTTTTTTAATGTATGTATATATACCTCCTTTTTTTGACATTCATAGGAAAAGACGGAGTCTCTAATACAGCAATATGAAGCCATTAGTCTGCTCAACTCAGAGCGTTATGCCCGCCTAGAGCGGGCACAGGTCTTGGTGAACCAGTTTTGGGAAACTTATGAGGAGCTCAGCCCCTGGATTGAGGAAACTCGGGCTCTGATAGCACAATTACCTCCTCCAGCTATTGATCATGAGCAGCTCAGGCAACAGCAGGAAGAAATGAGGGTAAGGAGCATTCCTGGTTTTATTTCATTGCAGAACTAATAATGGACTCCACCTTCTAGTCAAGTTCTATGTTATGAAATTCTAAATCAGTTAGAATTTCTTTGCGTAATAAACATACATATCTGAATTATTTCCTTTGTCCTTTCGTACGAATTAAGTTAAGAATACATTTATGGAGATGTCAGGAACCTGGGTATTGCAGAAGTAAACAAAGAACTAATTTATCATCAAGGGAATTTAACAGATTTCCCATGCCAGTGGGGTGTTGTTAGACTTGGGGTGTGGTTGGGTGGCTCTTTTCCTTTGGTTAGGCCCCAGCTGGAGTGAGAACCAGGAAGGAATGTCACAAAGCATTTGCTGCATGTAGGTAAGATGAAAGGGAGATTTGCAGACACTTCAACAAATGCTGTGACCACAATAAAAAGATGCGTTTTTAATGTTTATTTTATTTGGTTTATGGCTTGTGCTTATTCCTGTCTCTGTATTCTTGTAAGTGGAAGGATGTAAACTAGAAGTAGCCAGCAGTAAAGTCGAGGAGTGGTTGGGTTACCAGAAGTGTTGCTATTTGTAGCTTGTCCTGCTTAGTATCTTTCAGTCTCAGGAGAAAAACACATGTTAAACCATGGAAATTACAATTAGTACATTTAAGTATTAGCAAGTACAGAAGATGGTGGGATAAATTTGTATTGGAGAGTGAGAGTGAGAGAGAAGATGTGGTCTGGGAAGGCTTCCTTGGTGATGGATGGGACATCTGAATTGGCTTTTAACAATTAAGAGAATCAGGTAGTGTCAGAGCCCAAGACTTGGCTGTTTTTTCCCCCTCCATAAATGATGAAACACTGGGACTTACTGGCATTTAATTTCAGTTTGTTGTTTTCAAAGTTGGTATGAGCTCTGATCAAGCATTTATGCAAATAAACTGATATGAAAATGCTTATTTTATTTTCATTCGTATTTCTTTACATAGCAACTAAGGGAATCCATTGCTGAACACAAACCTCATATTGATAAACTGCTAAAGATAGGCCCTCAGCTAAAGGAGTTAAACCCTGAAGAGGGTGAAATGGTAGAAGAAAAATACCAGAAAGCAGAAAATACATATGCCCAAATTAAAGAGGAGGTGCGCCAGCGGGCCCTGGCTCTGGACGAGGCTGTTTCCCAGTCGGCTCAGGTACATGTGTGTCTTAGACTCATATAACTTTCAACTGTCCTTTAGTGTAAGAAAGAAGTTTCTGTATCAGATACATCTCTGTGCTCAGGAGGGTCTAGACCAGCACGCTGATGATAACTATCAGAGACTAGGAACGTTTGCTGATCTGCATTTTTATTGCAAGGATCATGGCTGTGCTCGCACTATAAGGATGGTAAAATGCAACTTAATTGATACATATTATCTTACCTGTTGGTAATTTCCTTGAAAACTGTATATTGTGGTGATCCTTTAGCAGGGATAGTTCTGGATAAATTCATCTTGAAGCAACAAATGCCAAACTCAGATTCCTATTGGACCTGTTACTTTTGAGACTAGAAGACAGCACATTAGATCTCTTACTTAAGGGGCCACCAGCAGGCTTCTAACTCAAAAAAGATGCTTGAGTAGAGAGAAGTAAGAGCCAAAGAGAAACAAACCACCTGCAGTGGAGTTTAAAGCATGTAACTACATACTTTTTAACTAATATATTACTGTTAGTGGTACTTTTGTCATGTCTGGGTATTTTATTCCTGTGTTTAGTCAATATTCTTGGTTAATATTTGTACTTACTCAAGTTTTTCCCCCCACCTTCCGTCCCATCTCTCACTCACATTGTGGAATGTGTTACTTTGTGTTGTTGCTGCCTGCTCCTGTCTTCCCCACATCGTCACATTTCATTGTTGTGTTGACCGCGCCCACCATTACAGATTGCAGAGGTAAGGTGCCCGCCTCCATTGGGATTAGGGTATTCTTATGAAGCTGAGAATTCAGGATTACCTATCAGGAAATTTCCCTTTACCTCAGTGGAATGAATTTGTTAGTGCAGTTTATTATGCCAGTTTCATTTGGGGTGGAACCCAGAAGTGAGGGAGTGGTGGGAAGTGATTTTGTTAAGGAAACCCCACCCTGTATTTCTTACAGGACACTTACAGTTGATAAGACTTATTCTAATTAATGAATTCAGAGTTGGTTTTAGATAGCTTTTCCTTAGGGGGCAAGCTTTCCTGCCTTGCTCCTCTTTCTCCTCTCTCTGCTTCAGATTGTAAGTGAAATTTTACAGTTAGAGTCATGTTATTCAAAGTACCAGAAAAGTGGAGGTTAGATTTGGCCTTCCTTAATTACCTTTCATCGTGCCAACATTTTCTTTTCTGTCACATACGGTGGTTATTAAATTGCATGCTCTGATAATTTTAAATTCCAAGTCATTTAGCATATTGAGTTCCTCATCCATTTACATAGCTGATGGAGGGCATCTAACTTGTTGGTCTAACCTGTTGCATGCAACTATCTTCTGAGATGTTGACACACTGAGTCTCTCCAGTTTCATAGTGTTGTCCCTTTCTCGTCACATTTCTGGTATATTACTTAATCATTTTTATTCTTAAAATAAACATTTATTTTCCTGTTCTGATGGGCCAGCTCTGGTATACTAAGCCCCAAACCGTTCCTTAGCCAACCCCAATAGCCGTCAGGCTAGGCTGGGTGCAGGGGTCCTGGACAGTAGTCCATTTATCCTTCGGCCTTATTCCCTAACATTTTCCCCCAGAAGTGTGATGCAGTATTGCTACAATGGCTAATGGTCTGACATTTATTCAGTTCCATGATAAGATCGAGCCCATGTTGGAGACACTGGAGAATCTTTCCTCTCGCCTGCGCATGCCACCACTAATCCCTGCTGAAGTCGACAAGATCAGAGAGTGCATCAGTGACAATAAGAGTGCCACCATGGAGCTAGAAAAACTTCAGCCTTCCTTTGAGGCTTTGAAGCGCCGTGGAGAAGAGCTCATTGGGCGATCTCAGGGAGCTGACAAGGATCTGGCTGCAAAAGGTGCTTGATGAATTGAATTACTTTTAAAGAAAACCAATAGAACAAATTCTAGGCTATGGTTACCTCCAGTGTCCCACCAGATGTACTTCATTAAATTTGAAGGCAGTCCCTAAGTAATGAGTATTCCAGAAAGTCATTTGGAAGTCATTTAGAATTCAAAACACATCTGCCTATTGAAACTAGGTTACAATTGGTAGTTAGATTCCCAGACCAAGGAACAAATGCTCCATTTAACCCCTAATATGAGTGAACTGCAGTATCAAGAGCCTGTAGAACATAACTACCTTTTATAACACTTTCCATGGGAAACATAGCAAGTTCAGCACAGAACACTGGAAATCGAGGTCTCATCTCAGTCCCTTTGTAAGTTAGGGATTTTGTATTCAGCAGTACCTTTATATTAGATGGTAATTCATTCCCAGATTACCTCAGTGATCTCTTTACGTGGGAAACCAACTTAAGTGGGAAATGTAAATGTAGACATAATAATACTAAGATAGATGAATATAAATTCTTAGAGCTTTTTTAAAGATAATTTCAGTGAAAATGTGAGAATTAGATGGTATTTCCAATTAGGCTGATTTCAAGTACTTAGAGAAGTCCTCTACATATCTTTTCTTTACCCCCTCAGAAATCCAGGACAAATTGGATCAAATGGTATTCTTCTGGGAGGACATCAAAGCTCGGGCTGAAGAGCGAGAAATTAAGTTCCTTGATGTCCTTGAACTAGCAGAGAAGTTTTGGTATGACATGGCAGCTCTCCTTACCACTATCAAAGACACCCAGGACATCGTCCATGACTTGGAGAGCCCAGGCATTGATCCATCCATCATTAAACAACAGGTTGAGGCTGCTGAGGTAAGAAAAAACAAAACCCCTTCTCTTACATGTTTGTTTTCTAAAAAGCACTTTTTTCAAGTATGTTGTGTTAAACTGCTTAGCCAAGCTGAGTGCCTTAAAAGTTGTTTGTGTTTATTTTAAGTTCAACAGGCTATTTTCCACTTGAAAAAAATATCTGCTCATTATAGTAAATTTCATTTTTTAATTATAAATACAAGTTTGTATAATCTCCACCAGCTGTGATATAGAACTAAACTAATTTTCTCATCAGTTTTAAACTTAATTCAAATTAATAGAATATGCTTAGAAAATTCAATTTTGCTTTCATTTCTGAATTTAGTCCTCGCTATAGTGTACATTATTTTGTTTCTCAAGTAAGTTTTTTTTGTTTTTTTTTAATCCTCACCTGAGAATATTTTTTCTATTGCTTTTCAGAGAGAGTGGGAGGGAGATTGGAGGGAGGGAGGAAAAGGGAGGGAGGGAGGGAGATGTAATAGAGATACATTGATCAGCTGCCTCCTGCACACCAGGGATCAACCTGCAAACGAGGTACATGACCTTGGCCGGAATCAAACCCGGGACTCTTCAGTGCAGAGGCCAAGGCTCTAACCACTGAGCAAAACTGACTAGGGCTCGAGTAAATTTCTTTAATGCAGAAAAATAGAAGGTAGAAAAGCAAATAAATTCTGGATTCATCATCCAAAGATAGTATTTGTTATGTTGACATACCTTTTTCTAGTCTTTTGGAGGAGCCTAGTTTTTATTTTTATTAAGTGCATTTCTTCCCTCATTTTGTCCATTTAGTATAAGCCAAGCCTGTCTTGATATTATCCCTCTTATGTCTTACTCTCCCTCTCCCCACCCCTGCCCTTTTTAGGATCTAGCAGAGATCTTTCTTTGTTCAAGATTATATAGCCTAACATTCCTATTACGCTAGTCTCTCAGCTCTTAAATTTGTGACTTGTGCTATATTATTTTACCCTTGTTGATATACTTCTATGTAATAGACTTCTGGCTATAGATTATAATCTCCTTGGAGGCAGGAGGGATGAACCTTTGGTAAATTACTGAAGCTTATTGTACCTTTCCCAAGCTGTTTTATATATATTGTTCTGTGTAGTTTATATATATGTACACATATATGAAAAATAACCAGAGTCTGAAGCTTCACTACTTAGATAGTGAAGTATTAATAACAGTGAAAGGTTTTTGTTAATTTAACAAATTCTGTTCAACATCTGCTATTGATGGGGATATAGTTACATTTGCAAAGTTTGGGAGGTTCTGTTCTGCTTCTGTTTTGGCTTATGTTCTGTTCATTACATGTAGACTATTAAGGAAGAGACAGATGGTCTGCATGAGGAATTGGAGTTCATTCGAATCCTTGGAGCAGATTTGATTTTTGCCTGTGGAGAAACTGAGAAGCCCGAAGTGAAGAAGAGCATTGATGAGGTGTGAAGAAATAGATACGGAGTTTAGACAAAACATTAGTGGACTGAGGCTGAACAGTGGTATTAACTGAAGAATCTGGTTGACTGTTTGTTTTCCTCTAGATGAATAATGCCTGGGAGAACTTAAACAAAACATGGAAAGAGAGGCTAGAAAAGCTTGAGGATGCCATGCAAGCCGCTGTGCAGTATCAGGACACTCTTCAGGTAAGAACCAAGGGTGACCACCACAGGAATACAGCTTCTGTGATGTCATATTCAGAATCCAGCCTAAGAGTGGGTCGCCTTTATAGGACTGCAACATTATCAAACCTAAGACAACCCCCTCTTTCTGTATTTCTATCCAAAGTTTCCCACTTCTAATGTGGAAAGCACTGCCACCCAAAATTCTACTACTGTTGCTCTGCTTTTCATCATCGTGTGTGCACCAGATTTATTCTTGTCACTATACAGCGAAGCTGGCCTTACTGTGAGCCATTGCTTGCTAGAAGTTCCACACCCAGGTTATCTTGAAGCACAACTTGACACGGTAGCTTCAGCACATCCTGAGCTTGCTAGCCAGCCATGAGAAGTAGTAACTTTTATTCATATTTTGTTTTTCCAGATCATAGTTTATTTTGGACACTATCCCAATAATGTTTACTTTGTTCTTAAATCCCCGTATTATTGGAATAAAGATAATTATTCCTTACCTCTGTCCTCCCCACCCCCCACCTAAAAAAACAAACAATACTTGGCACTTTGATTTATTTCTGCTTATTTAGCAGAGATAATACTAATTCTCCCCTGACTCATTTTTTGTGCGTTTTTTGTTTTTTTTTATTTTTTAGTGTTCAAGATATTAGAGATGTACCTTTTTCTCTCCATTGACCCCTTCTACCCTGCCCCACCCCCTGTTTTTGTTTTGACTGCTTGTTTGTATTTGTATTATAGGCTATGTTTGACTGGCTAGATAACACTGTGATTAAACTCTGCACCATGCCCCCTGTCGGCACTGACCTCAACACTGTTAAAGATCAGTTAAATGAAATGAAGGTTTGTATCTGGGAATGGCTTTTGAAGAGGGATTGCTTCTTTTTAGTTTTTAAAGACTTGATTTGATGTTAACATCAAATATGTGTTTGATAGGAATTTAAAGTGGAAGTTTACCAACAGCAAATTGAGATGGAGAAGCTCAATCACCAGGGTGAACTGATGTTAAAGAAAGCTACTGATGAAACAGACAGAGACATTATACGAGAACCATTGACAGAACTCAAACACCTCTGGGAGAATCTAGGTGAAAAAATTGCCCACAGACAGGTAAAGCAAATGGTGCAGTACATAAATGGACTACTGTCTACTGCTTTCTCATTTCCTAACAATCATTCCTTTTATATCTTTTTCTGAGTAGCATAAACTAGAAGGTGCTCTCTTGGCCCTTGGTCAATTCCAACATGCCTTAGAAGAACTCATGAGTTGGCTGATTCACACTGAAGAATTGTTGGATGCTCAGAGACCAATAAGTGGAGATCCAAAAGTCATTGAAGTTGAGCTTGCAAAGCACCATGTGAGTATTTTTATTTTTCATTCTAAGCCTTCTGGTTTTAGACTAAATATTGTCACCAGAAGCCTTTCGATGTTGTGTGTACCTTAGAGAACCAAGTTTGATGTTATCTGTAGATATAACTTGTTGTTCAACATTTTTTAGGTTCTAAAAAATGATGTTTTGGCCCATCAAGCCACAGTGGAAACAGTCAACAAAGCTGGCAATGAACTTCTTGAATCTAGTGCTGGAGATGATGCCAGCAGCTTAAGGAGCCGTTTGGAAACTATGAACCAATGTTGGGAATCAGTGTTACAGAAAACAGAGGAGAGGGAACAGCAGCTTCAGTCGACTCTGCAGCAGGTATGTGCATCATCCAAATTAGGCAGGTGAAACTGCACATCACATTCGCAAGAAAGCTTGTCTGAGTCAAGGAAAGGAAAGCAATTTGGGGTAGAGCCCTCTCTGTTTTGAGAGGAAGGGCATTTCTCTGCTGGAACTTGTCTGGCAAGAACAGCTTTTGATTCAGTGGGCTTTTTGGATTAGTTTGTACTATTCAAAGTTAGTAAATCTGTGCTATAACAAACCTGTTCTCATATTCAGTTGTTTCTTAGATCAAGTCAGGCCCCTCTCTATTCATATTCAGCAGTACCTTAGTCGATTCATTGGTTATATCAGACATTTACAATACAGGGGTGGGTTTACAGCTGTTCAAATGAAAATACAATAATTATTAAGTAACAGTACAAGAATAAACTGTGTTTCACATGCTCACAACTGTAAACCTACTTTTGCCCACCTTTGTATGTTGTAGAATCTGAAGGATTCTCGTAGATTCTAAAAATAAATAAATATATTGGCCCAATGCCAGTCCATTAACAGAACAGCTCTGCCTGAGAGCAGCCCAAAATTCTTCCCTCAAAATAGATTTCTCATGCCCTAGCCAGGTAGCTCAATTGGTTAGGGCATCATCCCAATACACCAAGGTTGTGGGTTCAATCCCCAGTCAGGGCACAGACAAGAATCAACCAGTGGCCCAGTTGGTGTGCTTCAGTGGTTGAGTGTCAACCCATGAACCAGGAGGTTACCAGTTCGATTCCCGGTCAGGGCACATGCCCAGGTTTCGGGCTTGATCCCCAGTAGGGGGCATGCAGGAAGCAGCCAATCAATGTTTCTCTCTCATCTCATCGATGTTTCTCTCTATCCCTCTCTCTTCCTCTCTCTCAAAAAAAAAAAATCAATCAATGGAAACACATATTAAAAAAGACAAAACTTAAAAAAAGTCAACCAATGAATGCATTAATGGGTGGAGCAACAGATCAATGTCTGTCTCTCTTTCTCCCCCCTCCCCACCTTCTTCTCTCTAAGATCAATAAATAAAAAATAAATAAAATAAAAATAGATTCCTCATATGGTTGTTTAGAATGTTTACTTTTGAAGCTAGAATTGACTACTGACCTTCCTGATGTGTTTTTTCTGAAAAGGCCCAGGGTTTCCACAGTGAAATCGAAGATTTCCTCTTGGAACTGACAAGAATGGAGACCCAGCTTTCTGCATCTAAGCCCACTGGAGGACTTCCTGAAACTGCTAGGGAACAGCTTGACACACACATGGTAATAGAGATTTCCTGAAATGGAGCATAAGCATTCCATATTTAGTAGCTCTTTTCCTAATTCACAGAGAGAGATGTATCTGGGAGTCTACAAGGTAATGCCTTTTTACTGACCATATAGTATAGTACAACCTTGAGGACTGCTGCCTGTATATGGGCTTTTAATACCCTGCCACAGGCAGCAGTGGTGACCAGAGAATCTGCTAGATCTACATTGGTCATCTGGTTAATTTTGAGTTGCTCAGTTTGGTGGGCTCAAGAATATTCACTTGAAGGAAAAAGCATCCAGAAGACAAATACATATCACAGATGTGGTTGTATTTAAGGAAAAGACTACTTTGGTGGGATTTAGGGAAACCCAATAGATACAGTAGAGTATTTCAAGAAAGTGACTGAGACCAAAAGGCATGATGTCTAGGCAAATTATTCAGGAAAAGAAAATAAATTATTGTGGTCTGTTTTTAAGGATCCTTGATCTTTAAAAATACTTCTGTTTACTAGGTGACAAAATTATTTTAATACTAAGCAAGAATGATGGATTTCATTCCCTAGTTGCTCAGCCGTTGAACTGAATCCAAAAGAAAGGGTTTTAATCAACGTGAGACCTTCCTGGACTTTTCCAATCTGTGTTTGTAAATGTGTGTGGGGGTATCTTTCAGGTAATTAGCATTATTGATATCTTTCCTGCCTTTTCTTGTAGGAACTCTATTCCCAGCTCAAAGCCAAGGAAGAGACTTATAATCAACTACTTGACAAGGGCAGGCTCATGCTCTTAAGCCGTGATGATTCTGGGTCTGGTTCAAAGACGGAACAGAGCGTAGCACTTCTGGAACAGAAATGGCATGTGGTCAGCAGTAAGATGGAAGAAAGAAAGGTATCACCACAAATGCAGTGTGTGATTATGGTATTTGAGTAGTGTGCTTGGTGGTAGCATGTAATTACCATCTCGTTTCTGCAAAGATTTTTTAAAGACCAGTATATTGAACCAGAAGTTGCAGAACTGATATCGTCAGAATTGCCTCTGTGCTAATCACCTATCTTTTCTGTCACTAGGTTTGTTTTCCATCCATGTCAAGTTGCATTGATGGTACTGATTTCTGCCAATATTTTATTTCATTCCTTGTCTGCATCTACCAATTAAGATAGTACTGTAAATGGTGGGGCCTATATTTATTATTAATCAGAATTGTTGTGTTCCTACTTAAAACAAGGTCATGTTGGAGGCGAGGACTTGGGATTGGGAGGGTGGGGCAGAGCATACAGGGAATATTAGAAATCCTGGCACAAGGAATTTGGGCTCTAGTGTAAGTAAAGTATGCAAGGAATCGTACTGAAAATCACGAGAAGTAAATTATGCGGCCCTTTCCCACTCTTCCTCAAAAATGAAATTCCCTTCGAAAGAGAAGTGAATAGGAACCAGGCAAGGCCCCAGACGCTGGCTCTTATGAGTGCCAACTTTCAGTCTCTGCATAGTCGCTGTGCTGGGCAGATCAAGTAAAATGTGTTCAAGGTTCTTGGCCACATGCATTTATCAAATTAGTAAGCACGTATGTGCCAGGCGCTGTGCTAGGTATAAAGTAGAAACTGTGAAGACATGGATCCTATCACATTTAATGGGCAGAAGGACATAAACATTTATACATAATTAAACACTTTAGAAAGCATTAATTTCTTAGAGTTCTTCTAATGTGGGGTCTGGTAATTTTGTTATACAAAGAATGGCCCAAGGACCTGAGTGTATGACTATGTTCCAATTCTTGGACAGGCCATTGCCTGAAATTCCTGCAGAATGCAGAACTAAGACTGATTCAAGTAACTGAGGCAGATTCTGGCTCATAATCAAGAATTTTCTAAAGGGTTTTCCCAACAATGGAGCAGATTGCCTCAAATACTTAACCCATCGTCAGTGGAACTGGTCAAGCAAAGGCTAGGTGTCAGAATAGTTATCTCTGATTTTGCAAGAACATTGCATTTCAGAATCACTAAAAACATTTATTAAGTGGTGCTATATTAAAGAATATATCAATAAAACAAGATTTCCTGCCATCTAGGAACTTGGTGATATATTAAATTCTAAGCATTTCTAGAATAGATTTGATATAGATTTTATTTTTCCACTTGCTTTATTTAGATTAGGCCTATACATTTTTGTAGTATTTGCTATAGTGGTTTTTTTAGGTTACAAAAGTAACCTGAAAATACAAAGAAGAAAATAAAAATCACATATAACCCAATTAATAGGAATGAACATTCGTAGTGTATATCTTGTGTTTTCTTCTGTGAATATTTTGGATGTATTTGTCTTTAACAACATGTCATTATTCTACTTCGCCTGCCTGGTCGATGGGCCAGGGGTAGAGGCCATCCCCCAGGTGCAGTTGGGGTGTGCTCATGGACAGTTGCACATTCCCTGACTGAGCCATTGTTTCTGTCACCTGACTTAGATAAAAGAATCTAAAAATTTACATCTAGGGTTGTCAGGTTTTTGCTTTAGAATACTATGGCTTTTATTACCTTTTCTGTTTGTAGCATAAGAATAAGTTTCGGACTCAGACATTTTTAGGTGCCATGTTTTCTGAAAACGTTTAAACAGAGGCACTGCAATGAGCATCATCTTTATAGTAAAGTGCTTTTCATCAGTTGTTTTTAAGCCACAGAAAGTACCTTAAAGGAAAATGAGACTTTGGGCAAAGCAGGTTGCAGATGTGCAAGCTGTGACCACTAAGCTGTTCAGTTACATTGCAACTAGTTTTACTCCCATTCTTTAATGTCCCAGGAAGTGGGGAATGGCAGGGAAGGCAGCTCAACTACAAACTGTGCTCTTTCCTTTCTCATAAACAGTTGTCTCAGACGCTAACATTAAAGTGTCCCCTTCTTTGCAAACAAGGCATATGTGGAGGTTGATTAAATGAGGCTTCCTTTTTAGAGGTCATTTTATTTGGTGTTCAATTTACACCTTTGTCCTTGAAGCTGTAATTCCTGAATTTGGCACTTTTTGTGTGTGTGTTTTAATTAAAATTTAGTCAAAGCTGGAAGAGGCCCTCAACCTGGCAACAGAATTCCAGAATTCCCTGCAAGAATTTATCAACTGGCTCACGCTAGCAGAGCAGAATTTAAACATCGCTTCTCCTCCCAGCCTGATTCTAAACACTGTCCTTTCCCAGATAGAGGAGCACAAGGTAACTATAACACCATGCTGTTGGTTTCCTTTTGAAAGGACTGGTTGAAAGAGTTGCTCCATTGTCTTATCTTCAGTTTAAAAACAGCCATATCCACCCCCCCAGGTTTTTGCTAATGAAGTGAATGCTCATCGAGACCAGATCATTGAGCTGGATCAAACCGGGAATCAGTTAAAGTTCCTTAGCCAAAAACAGGATGTTGTTCTGATCAAGAATTTGTTGGTTAGTGTCCAGTCTCGATGGGAGAAGGTTGTCCAGCGATCTATTGAAAGAGGGCGATCACTAGATGATGCCAGGAAGCGGGCAAAACAAGTAAGTTACAAAATTAGTACCTACTAATTTACTGAACAACCTTGGGATGCAAGTGTTGAGTCTCAGGATTGATTCACATAGAAGTGTTGTATGGTTTGCCTATTCTTTCCTGTTATAACTTATTTCTTATATAATTGTAGTTCCACGAAGCTTGGAAAAAACTGATCGACTGGCTGGAAGATGCAGAGAGTCACCTGGACTCAGAGCTGGAGATATCCAATGACCCAGACAAAATTAAACTACAGCTCTCTAAGCATAAGGTAAAGCAGTTTGTTGCTCTTAGGGCCTGGGTTTGATACTCAGTGAAGATTTTACCCGGATAAAAGCGTCAGGAGAATGAAGCCAGCGTCCACTTCATGCCCAGACAGTTCTAACCGTGACCGTTGCTCACTTACGTAGCAGTCAAACAAAGTGATCATGGGAGTAAACCAGTTAAAACTAGGCTTTCGGAAATTCTAGGCTTTAAGAAATATGCACTGCTGTATATGACATAAACAAAAACTTAAAATTTTTTCAGGATAAGCTCTTAATAGTTTTAGTTCAAAAAGTAGTCACAGCCCTGGCCAGTTTGGCTCAGTGGTTAGAGAGTTGGCCCGCGGACTGAAGGGTCCTGGGTTTGATTCTAGCCAAGAGCATGTACCTCAGTTGCAGGCTCAATCCTTCCCCTTGTCAGGGCTCAGGTAGGAGGCAACCAAACAGTGTGTCTCACTCACATAGGTCTCTCTCTCCCTCTTCCACTCTCTCTGAAAAGCAATGGAAAAAATATCCTCAGGTGAGGATTTTTTAAAAAGTAGTAGTAGTCACAGTCAAACTGTATCTGTTTACCAACCTGGAAACACAAAAATTTTTCTTGTTTCAAATCAAGATGTCATCTCACATCATGTTCATTTGTTTGTTTGTTTTCTTTTCTTTTTGGAAACAGGAGTTTCAGAAAACACTTGGTGGCAAACAGCCTGTGTATGATACCACAATTAGAACTGGCAGAGCCCTGAAAGAAAAGACTTTGCTTTCTGATGACACTCAAACACTTGACAACTTACTGGGAGAAGTCAGAGACAAATGGGATACTGTGTGTGGCAAGTCTGTGGAGAGGTGAGCATGAGTGCCTTCCTGGGTCTATATGTCCGAGGCTACCTAAGAGACTCTTCCTGGACTCTATAAAGTGGTAATAAAGCTTATGCATCAGCAATAGGTTTTATAACATCTCAACATCTTCAGTTAGTTTAATGGGTTACGAAAAATTTGAATAGAATATTGAAATTTGCTCATTTTATACTTGCACCTTACTGTATTAGAGAGAAGCCCATGGTAATAGATCAGTAACTCAATATTTGTAAATCACCAGCTTGAAAAACCAGTAGCTGTCTCGCTGAGGGCTCTCACCATGTGCTGGACACTATGTAAAGCCTCTGTGTATTACCTCATTTGACCATCATGATATCTGACCTGTACTGAGCAACTAATACTGAGTATGTGCATAACAGAGCCTACCAGTCATGTAATCCTCATAACAACCATTGAGGGGGGACAGTGAGGAAACCATTGTTAGGAGGTTTCTTAACTCCCCAAAGATCATTCAACTGCTAAGTGGAAGAACTGGGATTTGAAACTGCTTGGTTTGGTAGTAAGAGTTGTACTTTTATCCATTTATACCCACTATGCCATACTCATTATTACAATATCTCTATATAATTTGTACTCCCAAATTTTTAGTGAGGCAACTGAGCAAAGAGGTGAAGAGACAGCCCAAGGCCTCACAACTGGTATAGCGCCAGGAATTGAACTCTAACTCCAGGCCATTACCTAAACCACATTCCTATACTGGACTGGTATAAAGTAGTGAACACAGGCCTTGGTTGTTAGGGTGTGTCCGTATGTATAACTGCTGGACTCTTAAGGTTCCAGAGAGGGCATTTGTACCTATCTCCTACACTATAATTAATTCATTCTAGAGAGTGGTTTCACTTAAAATGTCTAGGCATCTCTCTCTGTCACTTTTTACTATATTTATAGCCATTCCAGTTTGGAGGTCCCTCTCTAATAGAGTTCAAGCAGTATTCCCTTTCAGCAGTCAGAATTGTGGGCCATTCACAAATAATACCTCAAAACAGCAAGGTTTGTGTGCTTTTCTCAGGCAACACAAGTTGGAAGAGGCCCTGCTGTTTTCCGGCCAGTTCATGGATGCTTTGCAGGCCTTGGTCGACTGGTTGTACAAGGTAGAGCCACAGCTGGCTGAGGACCAGCCCGTGCACGGGGACCTCGACCTCGTCATGAACCTCATGGATGCCCATAAGGTGAGGGGTGAGATCTGGGCTGCATGGAAGGCAGAGAGCCATTGGGGCTCTACCTCTGTGTGTCTGTGCCTTCTGCTCACACTATCTTCTAAGGGAGAAAGGAAGTCTGAAATAGCCTGGATCCCTGCTCATCAGAGGGGCGGCTCCTTGTTCTGCAAGTTTAAACAAACTGCTGCTGGGATTCTGCATTAGTCACAAAGAATTTGCCAAAATTGGTTAGATTCACATTTGGCAATGTGTAAACTCCACTTTGAGGTTCCTCCGCCCCCCTTCCTATTTGTGTATCTCAGTTGAGTCCCAAAATGAATTTAACTTCAAGACATATATTTCCACTGACTCCTAGAATGAAAATGAGTGCTTTTTTTAGTACTTCTGAACCTCACAAGCCCAGCACCATGGGCACCAATATTTAGTATAACCTACACCTGTCATGTTGAGCATTCAGTTTACCCTGAAATTACATCCTATTGTTATGTGCATGACGTGTTCTTACTCAACTCCCATAATTCTGGAAGTGTTTGTATAACATTAGTCCCATTTTAGATTAGGAAACTGAAACTCCAGCTAAGCAACTTAACCAGAGTCATGCTGCTCAAATTTTAGAGCCACTTTTTCTAGTGGTTTTTTTCTTATGCATCATCCAGCCTCCTTCTGTACATAAAAGACATGACTGGAACCTCCCAGGGGAAATGGAACGAAATGATGACTTCCTCTGTGGTTTTGCTTCTTGGATTCAAAACATTTCTCAAACTAATTCTTCTGTTTTCTTTTCCAGGTTTTCCAGAAGGAACTGGGAAAGCGAACAGGAACCGTTCAGGTACTAAAGCGGTCCGGCCGAGAGCTGATTGAGAATAGTCGCGATGACACCACGTGGGTAAAAGGGCAGCTTCAAGAACTGAGCACTCGCTGGGACACTGTGTGTAAACTCTCTGTCTCCAAACAAAGCCGACTTGAGCAGGCCTTACAACAGGTCAGAGATGTTTATTGGGACAACTCCGGGGGGTGGGTCCAAGCAGATTTATTCTAATTTCTTTACCAGGATCAATTCCAGCCAATCTCAAAATGAATGTAACTTCAAACATTGATATTCTGAATGTTCTGCAAGGTTCTAATACTGACTTGTATTAGAAAAATAATGAATTCAGTTCATTTTCAAAGACCTACAAATGAAAGATAACCTGTGTGGGACTTTGACAGGGCCATCAAATTCCTATGATGCACTTAGGAGTTTAGGCCTAGACCCTTTCCTTGGCATAACCCATGTCCAGGGCCGTGGCTGCAGAGAGACGTTCAATCTTTTGTGCTTGGTTCTTTCAGGCGGAAGAGTTTCGGGACACAGTCCACATGCTGTTGGAGTGGCTTTCTGAAGCAGAGCAAACACTTCGCTTTCGGGGAGCACTTCCTGATGACACAGAGGCCCTGCAGGCTCTCATTGACACCCATAAGGTACTCCAGTCATAGGGTACAGTGACACAGGCCACCCACCACGGTGAGGGCTGCGCTACCACTAAAAGCAGCTTTTGCTTATAAACTTCAGGCCTCATGTGCAGAGGAGCAGAACCAGAATGAGTTCAGCTTGTTGATTAGCAAGAATGACAGGGAAATGCCTGGTGATTTTTGTGACACCTTAAAGATTTTTCATTTGTTTTTACAAACATAACACATGTGGGTTGTAGACATCATGACATTACATAAAGAAAAATGTGGACTATTCCACTTTCTGTACTCCTCACCTGCACATGTGTTTGTTTCACTTTCCTCACTGTTACTGGCTTCAGGCCCTAATCAGCTCCCCCAGAACCTCTTAGCCTAGCTGCAGAATATGCAGTTCCTGGGGCCTAATGAGGTGGGAAATGTTTCCTATTTTAATTTTTTATTTACCCGCTGGGAAATTTTAATCTTGGTTTTGTCATTGTATTCTGTTTTAGATACTTTTTAAAAATAGTAGTTTTTAAAACAGTTTTATCACTGTTATTTGTCCAAGATAGTACTGGTTATACACATGGAAATGAATAAAAACGGGATTTTTTAAAAGAGAGAAACTGCCCAGCCAGTGTGCCTTAGCAGTTGAGCATCAACCTAAGATCCAGGAGATCACAGTTCGATTCCCGGTCAAGGCACATGCCCAGGTTGCGGGCTTGATCCCCAGTGGGGCGTGCAGGAAGCGGCCCATCAGTGACTCTCTCATCATTGATGTTGCTGTCTCTCTCCCTCCTCTTTCCTCTCTCTGAAACCAATAAAGACTTTTTTTTTTTTAATAACAATTTTTTTTAAAAAAGCAAAAGCAAAAGGAACTAATTCAGGATAGGAAAATAGGCATGCCCAGTTGGGGAAGAGGGGCATCCCTCTGTGTCCCTCGTCCTTGTCATCTGTGGCAAAGAAAGTCATTCTTAAGTAAACCCCTCATCTCACATCTTCTAGAACTGGAAAGAAAATGCCAGAGATGCCTAATAGAGGCATTTAGAGGTCTGTGTCAGTGAACACTTGGAAGGGGAAAATACACTGAAAAATTTTCCCCCTCACAGTGTAAATTAATAGTGCTGTTGAAGTAAATTTTTTTTTTTTTTAATGGTGCCTCATTTACTTAATTTGAGAGAGAAAGAGAGAAGAATGAAAGAGAGAAAGAGAAAAAAGAGAAGAGAGGGAGGGAGAGAAAGGAAGAGAAACATCTATTTGTTCCATTTATGCATTTATTAGTTGATTCTTAAATGTGCCCTGACTGGGGATCGAACCCGCAACCTTGGCATATCAGGACGACACTCAGACCAATTGAGCTAACCGACTAGGGCTAGAGTAGATTTTTTAAAGCTTTTGTTTTCCAATCTTTTTTGTTTAGGAATTCATGAAGAAAGTGGAAGAAAAGCGAGTGGATGTGAACGCAGCGGTGACGATGGGAGAAGTCATCTTGGCCGTCTGCCATCCTGATTGCATCACTACCATCAAACACTGGATCACCATCATCCGGGCTCGCTTTGAGGAGGTGGGTCCCTGGCTTTAGAGGAAGATTATAGGTGCCCGATAAAATGGGTTTACAGCAGTAAAATACAACAGAGTTCCCCCATAAGAAATTTTTCACTCACTGGGAAAATCACAACAAGATTAAGTTAGCATTTTAGTAATGACTGTTTTCTTGGTAACGTGCTGAAATCTGGACGACTAGTTCTGGTGTAGTGATTTGTTAGCTGATGGCTTTCTGTGGACACGCTGTGTATTCTTCCTTCCTCAGAAGTCCTGCATTTAACAGGGTGAACTAGATTTGCTTTCAGAAAAGCTGATTTCTCATGCCAGCTCTTAACCTAGCTCTGTCCTGGAGTAAGACCTAAGTTTCTTAACTGCTTGCGTGGTCTTTGCCCTAAATATTCATTGTTCGGATCAGATGGAAAAGGACTTTTAAAAATAATGGGATTCAATGACATGGAAGCATAGATGAGACTGATGAATGTCAGAGGAATGGAGAAGGGCGGGTGGGTGGAGGGGGAGAGAGTAACCAAAGAATTTATGTGCATATATACACAACCCAAGGACATGGACAATGGTGGGGAGAGGGACTGGGGAGGGGGAAGGAACGGGGTGGAACAGGTCATTGGGGAGAAAAAGGGACATCTGTAATATTTTAAACAGTAATAAAAAAAATAATAAAAAAAGGCAAGGGATAACTATTAGGAAATTGAATTTGCTATACTATTGTCAGATAAAATAGACCTTGCCCTCGTCAGTGTGGCTTAGTTGGTTGGATATTGTCCCATGCACTGAAAAGTTGCTGGTTCGATTCCCAGGCAGGGCACATGCCCAGGTTCTGGGTTCCATCCCCTGTAGGGAGCGTGCAGGAGGCAGCTGATTAATGTTTCACTCTCACATCGATGTTTCTCTCTCCTTCTCCTTTTCTCTCTCTCTAAAAATAAAACATTTTAAAAAAATAAAAAATATTTTTAAAAGGAAAAAATATAAATAAAATACAAAATGTTTAATGATGACTGTGTAAATGAAAAAAGAAAAAATAATAGTAATAATGGGATTTGCTTGACTAAAAGAGGCTATGATTTCTCTCCCCCAGGTCCTGACATGGGCCAAGCAGCACCAGCAGCGTCTTGAAACAGCCCTGTCAGAACTGGTGGCTAATGCTGAGCTCTTGGAAGAACTTCTGGCGTGGATCCAGTGGGCTGAGACCACCCTCATTCAGCGGGATCAGGAGCCAATCCCTCAGAACATTGACCGAGTTAAAGCCCTTATCGCTGAGCATCAGGTATCTTAACCACATCATGTAATCACTGGTATTTCCTGCGTTGCTCATGGAGCCCATTTCCTTTGCCCTGTGTATCCTGTTTAAGTTGCTGCTTCACATTCCTACAGACTTAGCTCAAAACAACACACATTTATCTCAGTTTCTGTGGGACAGGAGTCTGGGCATGAGTTTGCTGGGTCCTCTTCTTAGAGTCTTATTGGGCTGAAATTAAGGTGTCAGCCTGTGCAGCAGTTCTCATTCGGGTTGTCAGTAGAATTCATTTCCTCTGGTTATAGGACCGAGGTCTCCATTTTCTTTTTCCTTTTTTAAAATTTTTATTGAATTTATTGGAGTAGCATTGGTTAATAAAACTATATAGGTTTCAAGTGTACAATCCTATAATACATCATCTGTATATTATATTGTGTGTTCACCACCCTGAATCAAGTCTCTCTCCATCATCATTTATCCCCCCTTTACCCTGTTTTGCCTCCTCTCACTTCCCTTTCCTCCTGGTAATCACTGTACTATTGTCTGTGTCTATGAGGTTCGTTGTTGTTGTTCGGGGTTTTTTGTTTTTGTTTTTTGCTTGTCCCTTCACCTCTTTCACCCAGTCCCCTTCCATTTCTTGCTGGCTGTCAGCTCCTAGAGGCTGCCCTCAGGTCTTGGCTACATGTGTTACAGAGCAGAAAGAATTCATCCACCCGCTGCCAGGTGCCTGTCCTAGGTCTTCCTTTGGCACCCTGGGTGGCACTCATTGCTCTGACTTCCTGGTTTTCCTCACTCACCTGTGAGCTCCTTGAAGTAAGAAGCCATGTCTCATTTTTCCAGGCCTTCAGCATCTGGTAAAGTGTCTTGCTCAATCGTGTTTCTTGAAATGAGTGAGACAGTGTGCAAAGGCATCTATCAATTCATCTGTCATGGACTTTGCCTTTGTTAGTAGGAAGTTGCCTCATTCCATCTTAGTCCAAGAAAACTCTCAACTCTTTTTTTTATTGTTTGTGTTTAACAGACATTTATGGAAGAGATGACTCGAAAACAGCCAGACATGGACCGGGTCACGAAGACATACAAAAGGAAAAACATAGAGCCTACCCATGGGCCTTTCATCGAGAAGTCCCGCAGTGGGAGCAGTATGTTTCCAGCCCCCTATGTTAGGATGCTTCATTCGTGCTGTTGAAGATGAGCACTTTCCAAATACCTATCAAAAAATGTCCTTTCCATTTTCAAAAACCACTGGATTTGGACTAAATTCTTTTTTTAAAAAAAAACTCTCTTTTTCTTAACACTGACATACAGTAACTATACTGCATTTTCTTGGATTGGTATGAAATTTCAAAATAGTCAAGCAAATTTTTCTGCAGTAACCTGTCATTGTTTTGGTCATCAGTGCTAGCTATTTACATTTGGTTTGCACTGATTTAATCATAAACTAAACGAGCTTCTCTAGAACCATTGCAGTTTTAGTTGATTTGACATTGATATTTCCTCAGTTCACTAAGGTAGGTCAGAATTGATTGAAAATATGACACAAGTACCTATAGGCTTGGAGGAGAATCAGTAGTTTTTAAATTAATATGTTTCTGTATCTAAGTATTCCCAGGTTCCATGTTTCTTTTCTGTTGCTGATTGGATATCATAAAATAAAGATCCCTGAGTTCATACACATGTTACCCTGTTTCTCTTTGTGAACTGACAAAACTAGCTTTTCTAATCTTGTGGTTATTTTTCCTTTTAGGGAAATCCCTGAGTCAGCCCACGCCTCCTCCCATGCCAATCTTTTCACAATCTGAAGCAAAAAACCCACGGATCAACCAGCTCTCTGCCCGCTGGCAGCAGGTGTGGCTGTTAGCGCTAGAGCGTCAGCGGAAGCTAAATGATGCCTTGGATAGACTAGAGGAGGTAAGGCCCTGCCAAGCAGCATCCCTGGAGGGAAGTGCCTTTTATTAGAGACAGTCCTCCTTTGGCCCTCTAAATATGACCTGCGTGCCTTGATCTACTTCTTCAGAACTAGAAACAGACCAGTTTGAGTCTTCAGGCCTCCTAGGAGAAAAGACACGTTCGAGTAAACCACTCAAACAGAGTAGACCAGAAAGCAAGTAACCAGCCAGTTGTAAAAGTCTGTGACCTGACCCTCCTTAGCACCTGGCTATGGTCAAGAAGCAGGAATAAAACTTTGCAAAATTACCTCCAGGTGTATAGCTTATCACCAAGATTACTACTATTGAGCCCTTTAAGTAAAGGTATAAGCTACACAATTATGAAATAAGAATTTTTTATGATCTTGCTAATCTATTAGATTATGAAAAGTAAATCTATTTTGAAATATCAACACCAGTCTAAAAAATATAATACCACACTTTTCTGTTCTTAAAACAAATCTCTGGTATCTTCTATATATACATGTATGTTCCCACACACACACACGCACACACATATGTATGTTTTTTATTGATTTCAGAGAGAGAGAAAGAAACATCAATGATGAGAGTCATTGATCGGCTGCCTCCTGCTCACACCCTCCTGGGGATTGAGCCCGCAGGCATGTGCCCTGATGGGTAATGTAACCGTGACTTCCTGGTTCATAGTTCCACACTCAGCCCCTGAGCCATGCCAGCCTGGCTCTTCTATATTTTTTTATTTGTGCACATCAAAGCAGCTATGCTCAGAAGTGAGTATTCTGTGTTTTTTGTTATTTTTGTAGTAGGTCAGTTGAGTTTTAAGCATATTTGGTTTTTGACGTTTTCTTTTTTCCCCATTCCTCCCAACTTTGGAGTTTGAAAGACTAGGGGGAAATCTGCTGTACTGTTTAAAGTCATTCTGCGTCAGTATCACTAACATAGTCCAAGTAGATAAACATCACCTCTCCCACATCACGGGCCTGCCATTGTCTGTCAAAGCCAAATGTTTGACACGGAAGTCAGATGGGCAGTTTGCTCCCTCTGATGCCATTCCAAAGAAACATGCTTACCTATAGGACTGGATTCTTAATGCTTCCTTCCAGCCAGAACTCAAATTATCTCATCTCAGAAAATGGTAAATGTGAGTCTCCTGACCTGGGCCTCTGTGTAATTATGGTTTCTTTCAAAATCACGTAAGTGAGGAGTGCTAATAAACACTGCTCTTCTGGGATAGACTTCATTCCCTGACATCTAAGAGGGTGATCCTTTGAAAAAGGGCAAACGGAAAGCAAGGCCGGCTCTACCCAATCTTGTCCTCCTTGCCCCATGTTTCCCATGAGGTGTTCAGTCACTTCCTCCTGCTGCTCCGTTACACCACAGCTCATGTAGATAATCATGGCTGTGGTGAAGGAACCAGATGGTGCCTCCACAAAAGAGGCCACACAGATATCCACATACCATTGTTGGTGCCCCTCCAGCAGGCCTGCATGGCTTTACTGAGTGTCTAGAAGTTTTGGTGTGCTCTGGGCAGGTTTGAAGGCCAAAATATAGGTCTTGTTAACACTTCTGTTTTCTATCTAGTTGAAGGAATTTGCCAACTTTGACTTTGACGTCTGGAGGAAAAAGTATATGCGTTGGATGAATCACAAAAAGTCACGGGTGATGGATTTCTTCCGGCGAATTGACAAGGACCAGGACGGGAAGATAACACGTCAGGAGTTCATCGATGGCATTCTAGCATCCAGTGAGTCCAGTTGTAATTCCAAACATGGTCACACCTGGATTCCTTAGTTTGTAGAAGCAGCGATAATCTGGCTAAACAGTCTTTTTGAAGTTAAAGCTATAGTCTTAGGGAAGAAATGCAAATGCCTACTAAAATTGGTCTGTCGTTTTCATGGATAGAAGAACCTCATTTTGCTGGGAATAAAAAATAGCCGGTCCTATTTGAGGTATAGATAAGGAGCTAAGTTTGATGAGTGATGTGGTTCTAAGCAAAATGTTTGAAAAAATAAGTTTTTTATTACATCACTTTCTGACATCTATATAACAACTTACAAAGTACTTGTATCACTTAATTTTAGCAAAATAAATAATTGAGGCATAAGTAGTTAAGTGATTTGTCAGGATCACAAAGCACATCCCACAGCTGTGCTGCTTTACATAGGTAACCAGGGAGGGCCTCTCTGTGGGGGCAATATTTGAGCTGAGACCTAGATGATGAGAAGGCTCCAGCCAACTCAAAATATGA
Source organism: Miniopterus schreibersii (assembly GCF_964146895.1). NCBI lineage: Eukaryota > Metazoa > Chordata > Mammalia > Chiroptera > Miniopteridae > Miniopterus > Miniopterus schreibersii. Next base: position 22,718,525 of record NC_138109.1, read on the forward strand.
GGGAAGAGAGAGGCAGAGGGGACAGCAGGTACAAAGTGCTGAGATGGAAATGAACTTGACATGTTCTAGGCATGAAAAGGTCAGCATGGCAAGAATATAGGGGATAAAGCTGCAAGAGTAGGCAGCAGCTAGTTAATACAGGGCCTCATAGGCCATGGTGAAGAGATTAGACTTCATTCTAGAAGCAGTGGGACAGTGGGCAGCCACCAGAGGTTTTCAACTGAGAGGCAATATAGTCTGATTTACATATTAATAAATCACTGCTACTGAAAATATGCACCTCCTTTGGAAAGCAATTTGTCAGGAATCAAAGGCAATTATCTAAACAGAAGAAACTTCATCCTATTCCAAGGTGTCGCTATTCTAAAATAACCTAAATTTCTAATAATAGTGGAGTGGATAAATAAATTCCTAAGTTGGGCAGTAATCCATGGGTGCCCTAGCCGGTTTGCCTCAGTGGTTAGAGTGTTGGCCCATGGACTGAAGGGTCATAGGCTCGATCCCTGCCCTGATCAGGGCGAGTGTGGGAGGCAACCAATCCATGTGTCTCTCTCACATCGAAGTTTCTCTGTGTGTGTGTCTCTCCCACCCACTATCTCTAAAAAGTCAGTGGAGATGCCCAGCTGGTGTAGCTCAGTGGTTTAGTGTTGGCCCAGGAACCAAGAGGTCATGGTCGATTACTGGTCGGGGCACACACTCAGGTTGCAGGCTCGATCCCCAGTAGGGTATGTGCAGGAGGCGGCCGATCAATGATGTTTCTCATATCGATGTTTCTCTCTCTATCCCTTCACTTCCCCCTCTCTAAAAATCAGTAAAAACATGTTTTTTAAAAAGTCATTGGAGAAAATATCCTCGTATGAAGATTAACAAAACAACAACAGAAGTAACAAGCATATAAAGTTCTGTTCGTGCTTTGCGGTGTATTGGAAATGCCACTCTTTTTGTTGCTGTTTGTTAATCCTCCCCCGAGGGTGTTTCCCCCATTGATTTTTATAGGGAGAGTGGAAGGGAGGGGGAGATACAGAGAGACACCGACGAGACACATCGACTGGTTACCTACGACATGTGCCCCAATGGGCCAGGGATCAAGCCTGCAACCAGGGTACATGCCCTTGACTGGACTGGAACCCAAGACCCTTCAGTCCAGGGGCCGACGCTCTAACCACTGAGCCAAACCGGCCAGGGCCCACTTTTTTTCTTTAATTGCATGTGGTGGCTGGGTAGCCTATAAGCAAAAACTTAGCAGTAAGTAGTCTATCTTATAGGTTTCTAAAGTTGAGCGTGTATTGCTTTTCAGAAAAAAAAGACATAAATGTTTTTTCTTTCGAGTAGTATTTATATAACCTCCAACCAACCATATATGCCCTCTTAGTTATTGTTCCAAATGCGATTAACCTTCTCCAGAGTTCCCTACTACCAAGTTAGAGATGACGGCTGTAGCTGACATTTTTGACCGAGATGGGGATGGCTACATTGATTACTATGAATTTGTGGCTGCTCTCCATCCCAATAAAGATGCTTATCGACCAACAACTGATGCAGATAAAATCGAAGATGAGGTATGGGAAATAATTGTATCTTGAGCACATTTTGACCATAACTTTCTGCTGTCCTGAATTCGGTTGGGTACAGTTGCCATATTAGCCCTGGGTCTCATCTGTTGTGAGGTGATTGTTTGGAGTTGTTTGGGGATCCCCTTGTGGATGATGTTGCCCCAGAAGATCTCTGGCTATTGCACTCTAGCTCAGTCTAGATGACTTCTTACTCAAGATATCTGTGCGGCACTCTAAAGTTTACAGAAAACCTTACCTGGTTCACAGATACTCTGTTGCTTAGAAGAGACTCTTAGTCCTAAGCATCCTGCCTCAGCATCCAGGGAAGTGGTCTTCAAACGCAGCATTTAAGGGGTGAAATGTAGAGTGATATTTAAGATGGCATGGACCCACTAAGCCTTCTGCCTAGTTAAGAACTGTGTCATATGGAAAATAACAAATTGATTAGTGGCACATAGACATCCCAGGATACGTTGATCTTGGGAAGGGAGAGGCAGCAGGGCAAGTCTTGAGGGTGGCCTAGAACTCCCCAGGACTGACTACTGGACAGTCTCGGGCTGCTAGGTTGAAATTTAGATCAGTTCATAATTTGCTTTATTGTTGATTTTGATGTATACATATTGGCACATTTCTCTGAAGGAATTTGGGAGCAGGGTGGGAGAAAGCAGTTTGTAGTTACTTGGGAATTTCTCACACTTTTTCTCTCTCAATGTCTCGAGTACCCCAGTTAGTAAGAAAAATGTGTTTTCATTTGGAATAGAAGATAAATACATGTGTCAAAAGCCTGAAAAATACATACTAGCTTCTCTCTTTAATGTAAAAGTCTTTGTTTTTGGAAGAGGGAGTCATGCTTTGCCCTTCACACTTTTCTTCTTTTGTTGTTCACAACCAATAGGTCACAAGACAAGTGGCTCAGTGCAAATGTGCAAAAAGGTTTCAGGTGGAGCAGATTGGAGAGAATAAATACCGGGTAAGGAAGAGAAAAACAGTCCTTTGTTGTGGTGTTTTCTCCTGAATGGCCCTTACAGGTGAAAACAACCTGACACACGGCTGCCTCGATGATCCCACCTTCCCGCTGCCTGTGCCTGGAGGACCAGAGCTGGTGGGACCTGAGATACATTCTGTAGATTCCAAATGTCAGGTGTCCTGTTGGCCAAGCATAGTGCCCTTTATAGTTCCATCTGAAAAACAGTGATATATCTAGCTAACAATAGCTTGTACTTGAGTCCTGTGTCTGAGACATATCAGAACCCTTTCTTTACTATTACTGACCAAGGTCTTTAGGGAAATGAAGACACCTCGACTATAAGATAAGGAAGCAGTTATCTAATGACTGACCATTCACCAAGAGCTGGTCCTGTGTCTTTGTGGTTCCTGGGCTCAGAGAGAGCTGGAGGAACTGTGTCAAGGCCCCAAGGGACACACTGCCTGCTCTTTGCTGGGCTACAAACTGGGCCTGGATGCCCTGGGTGATGCCAGGCTCAGTGCTCTTCCTAGAAAGCCTTGCTGAGTGTGGCCATAACTCAGTCCAGTGAACTGTGCTGTGTTTTAGCTTCTTTTAGGACCATGGTCTGAAACAGGGCTCCTAAAATATATTCAGCAGCCTTTGAGGAATTCTCTAAAGTTCTAAGGAAAATCTAGGATTGGCAAAGAGGATTTAAGATGACTGTGTTGAATTACAGTTACATGCACCAAGTTGAAAACAGGAAAAAATCTATGTTCCATTAGTACATCAAAAATGTCTTCAAAGTCCACTTAAAGCACACTGTGCTGCTCTTAGCTGGGAGTGTCAGGTGACTCTGCCTTGGACCACCCTGGGCACTTAGTTAATAAAACTCCAGGCGGTCTTATGCTTGCTTGTTGGGTTTTGTTTTCTTGGTTTTTTTTAAATTACCTATGAGAGAAATGAATTAGTAAGAGCAACAGAAGAGTGGAAAAGTTAGGTCCTCTTAATTGGTAAAACCATGAGCTCGGTAAGAATGGTATCATGTGTCCCTGTGCTTGAAGACTGGTAACATGACTACATGATTTTTGTTTCTTAGTGTTAATTTGATAAAATGTTCTCTTTTTTTTCCCTCCATTTCCTCCATCCTTTACTCTTACTGTTTGTAGTTCTTCCTCGGCAACCAGGTACAGTGTGCCTTGCAGCATTCTTCTCCTCGGTGGACATGGTCTGTGTAGCTAATGCTGCCTGTTCTTTGCTGTGGGGAGAGGACATAATCTGAAGCATGCCTGGGTCACATCTGGTTGTCTTACCAAGTGGAGAACTGCCAGCAGGGCTGGTATTATAGAGCTGTCTAAGCAGCAAAAGGTTATAAGTCTGTATTTTTTTAAAAGGAGATGAAATTTTCCATTCAAAATTAGATTGGCTGAAGATGACATTATGCTGGGCTGAGTTAAAAGTAGTGTGGCTCAGGGGAAACTGAAACTCTGGTATCAGTGCATTCTTCTAAAAAGAGCCTGGATTTGGACTTGGACTTGGACTTTTATATAGGAAGTCAGAGTACCAGACGACACAGTTCTGACTTACACCAAAGACTTGTGATAGTAAACACAAATTTTGTGATGTACACTAAGTCAAAAAGTCATGGGGTATTTGAATATTCTGTTTGTTTAAATACCTTATGAATAAGTACAGTTACTTGCATTTATGTTGTATTTTATCATTATAAGGTACTCGAGAAGTGTAAATCATACTTGGCCATAGCCTGAAGTTTGCCAATTATGGCCAGCCAGCCAGAGTCTAATAGGATCAAGTTAGACTTGCAAAAAAGATTGAATGCTTTTTTACTCCACTTGGTAACTCTAACCTTTTAGATCTTTTTGAGGGCTCTGGGGTCCTGTGTCTTCAAATGGAAGGAAGTTGCATGGGTGAAATCTGTCTTGTGATATGAAATCAGAAACACTAAGAGTTCATTTGAGGCCCTCAGTCAATGTTAAATTCGAGGCACTGCAATAGTCACTAACTACAGTAATCTAGTAGCCTTTTTGGGCCAGTGAAAAGAACAGAGGGTAGAAAGACGGACAAGGACAGTGCAAGTTGCTTTAAATAAATTGTTCCATAAGAGTACCAAGTAGTATACCTAGAGGCTGTGCCTGTTAGCTGGTGACTGTAGGCAGATGCCAGGGGCCCCTTTGAAGACCTATGTCCTTCTCTGCTGCTCTGTTGACTAGCATAGGGTCATATGAGTTCCATCTAGTGTTGGGAACAGAATTATGACATTCATTTTATACATGAGGCACCTGAGACCTACAGAGTTACATGCCACCAGTCATTTCATAGCCAGTGCATGAGCCCATGTCACTGTAAGGGATTGTCCATATAAGAGGAAGAGACAGAAGTTACTATTGCCCCTAAGACCCTGTTCTGAGGTCTTTGCCTCACTGGCTCCCAGCTTTGCCAGGTCTGCACGGGTCCCCATGTTGAGAGCTACTGTAACCCCTTCCACCACTTGTCACACAGCCCTCAACTTCCCCAGACACTTTGCCTACTGGCTTGGTCAAACCTTTCCCCCGTAGCTCAGCAGAAACAGATCAGAGTCTTTCAGAGGGAGCTTTAGTTAGATTAAAAGGGAAAAGAATGAAATAAGTGGAGTAAAGGCTGACAAATAAATTACAACACAGTAATGTAAGAGTAAAATACATCTTGGGATCTCTTTCCAAGTTACTCTGGAAGATACATAGGCCCTCATTTCTGTCTTCTCCTCGCCTATCTGGAGAGAACCCCCAGTTGTGACCCATGCGTCACTGTTCTTGGGTCTCTTGGAACCCTCAGTTCCTCCCAAAGGGCTCCCCATTTCCACTCATTGGGCCAGTGTCTGAGGGAGGCTCCTGCAGAGGCCAGAGGGGCAGCTTCCTTCCCAGGACAGGACGTTTATTCCCTCACTCACATCTCTGGGTCCCCACTTCAGTGCTCTTCACACTCCACCGTGCTGTTGCTGTGGGCACTCTGTGTAAAAACTTAGTCACCTCGCCTATACAAACAGTGCACTTGAGTCAATGCAAAGTAATACAGAGAATTGCCACAAATATATTAATTTTGAGGGAGGTTGGTTATGTGTCCTTCACAAACATCCTTTCTGGCATTCTCAGTTTTTGTGCCTAGTTTCAAAGTTATAGTTCTCCTTTATAACTTTGAAAATTCTAATTAAGTGATTAAATAGTCCCTTCTCCCACCCCCACCCATTTTCCTTGAATTAAATAATTTTAGGAATTCTATTTCTCCAACCATTTGACTTTTGTTTGGGGATCTCAGCATGATTCTCTTTTGTTGCCTCTTAGTTTATTTTGGGAAGAGGATAATTTATGAAATGGGAAACTTCAAAATGTTAACCGCACTGAGAAGCAGAATGTTAGGCAAGAAAAAAAGGAAAAAATAAGTATCAGAAAGTCATGCTTGTCTTAACATCCCAAAGTGGTTATTGAATACAGTTGAATATAATCAACATGGTAAATTAAAAATTTGATTTCTTCAATTAAATTTTAGTACAAATACTACCCAATCATTTGTTCAACTGAAGAAACTTTTCTGCTGGTAACATCACAATTAGAGAATACTTTGGGTTTATTTCTGAAAACCTGATGTGGAAAATCAAAGCTCCTTCTAAGCTTGGAATAATGATGATGCTTTGCAAGGGTTTCCTGGAAGCTTGAGATATTTGTTTTCCATTTAACCTGAGCACACCGTATTCAGAAGTTGATGTCCACCTTATATACACCTTTCCTTTTATGAAAACAAATTAACATAATGAAGGATTTCATCATTGGGTTTTAATTTGGGCAGAAGTTTAAAAGAATCCAAGTAAGCTAACATTTTGGCTCTTCTACTTCCTCCCCCTGTGGTCAGGGGCATGACCATCGTAAGTTAATTTTATTCCAGTATACTGGTCTCTAGCTTTGTATTTCAGCTTTTCCATATTTGAAATTTTGTGAAAAATGCAAGATAGAGTTAAAATTCTCCCCAAACTATCAGATTGTCATTGTATCTGAATACAGTCTGCTTTGGAGTTAAAATTCTCCCCAAACTATCAGATTGTCATTGCATCTGAATACAGTCTGCTTTGGAAAGGCCATCTAATCCGCTCCAAGGCGCACTCACTCATCAGTTTTCCCTTGGTCCTGCAGTTCGGGGACTCCCAGCAGCTGCGGCTGGTCCGCATCCTGCGCAGCACAGTGATGGTTCGCGTTGGTGGAGGATGGATGGCCCTGGATGAATTTTTAGTGAAAAATGACCCCTGCCGAGGTAAGAAACCATCCTCAACATGAATTGCACATTAGGTACGCCCTCACCACTGAGCTGTGCTTACACAAAGTGTTGGGGGTCTGTTTGTTTATTTTGTTGGTGAGCTGCCCAGATACTGTCTTATTAGCACAGATTAGAACTTACTTGGGGTTGACGGAGTAGACCAGGGAGAGAAAGTAGGAGAAGCTGATGCTGTTGGGGAGACAGTAATGAGAACTGAGAATTTGTTGGTGTCGATGAATATTTTGGTTTGAGGTGTTAAATACTAGCCTAGAAAGGAGCCTGATATAAAGCCCCTTAGGTTCCCTGTTAGTGCTACAGATCCCTTTGCCTGAAACTCTGGGAGGGTATTGGGCCCCTCCCATGCAGAGAAGGTCTAGGGAGCTCCCTTGACCAGGAGGCGGGATGAAGGACACCTAGCAGTGAGCCTCGTCACTTCTAAGACAGATGCTGACCTAAACAAGACTCTGCGAATCTGTCTGCCAAACATGAAAAGGCTGTTGTGCCAGCCCAAAGGCAAAAGGAAACGGTAAAATGTAGTAACGGGTATGAGGGCTACAACAAGGGGGAAATGACCAGATACTCCAGTTTGCTAAATCCTCATCAGCCGTGTCCTTTCCTTTTTCCTGTCAGCCAATCTGCGTGTGGGTATATAGGAGGCTTCCCCACTGTCTGCCAGTTTGTCTTTCTTGACCCAGTTTCTGCATTTCCTGCTGTTTCTTTGTGTTTGTATTTTCTTTATTCTAGTTCACCATCCTGGGAGTAAAATAAAGCGCTCTGATTCCAGCTCTTCGATTTCCAGTCAGTCTCCCATAGGTTGGCTTTTAAGCTTTGTCCCTCTTACCCACACCCCCAGCCTGTTGAGAATGGCTTTGCTTCCTAAATTGTAGCACCTCTTGGCTCTGTGGTAACTGCTGCCTTTATGAATGCTTTGAAATAGCCAAACCATAGCTTTTCTAACTATTATAAGGTGACAGCATAAAATCCTGCTGTTGAGACAGAACCCATAGAATTCATTTTGAGTTTCTATTTATTTAACAAATAACTATATAGCTTTAGACACAGCACACTATTATAAGCACTTGACAAATAACATTTACACCTCCATGAGGTGTAGATTCTCTTGTTATCTCCATTTTACAGAATAGGAAATTGAAGCATAGAAAAGTTAAATAACTTGACCGAGGACAGACAACTCATAAATAACAAAGACAGGATTCAAATCCAAGACAGTCTGGCTGTAGAGCATGTGCTCCTGGTCTCCAAGGCTAGCATACCCACCACACCTTTTTGTGTGTGTACTATTGTTTTAGCCTACATAATTAGATTATTAAGGCTTATTCGTAAACCTAACAAATGTTTACAGTACAGTTATATAGCTTTTTTGGAAGTGAGCTATAGTCATATTCTGAAGCATTTCAAGCTAACGGGCACAATTCTCACATAGTTCTTACTTTAACTCATTCTACATTTACATAAATAAGAGTAATACTTATCAGGAGTTCTTTTTTTTTTTTTTAAGAAAATGGTTAATTTTGAAATCATCTGTTCTGGTCAGAACTGGAAAGGGTATAATCAGTTTTAGAATTTAATTATATTGCAAACCAATTTCCTTCATATAAAATTCCTCTTTCATTATTTTAAATGAGGAACAATATAGTTCGTTTTAATCTTAACTCAGTAAAACAGCATTAGTCCTTTCTAAATCTATTTAATGTTTTCTTTTTCATGTCATGTATGTTTGGACTAAACAAACAGAAGGGATACTGCATGTGACATTTTGGAATCTTTGGTTGCCTGTTTGCTGCCTGCTGTACTTGCTCTATTTACAATAACATTGTGCTGCTGGCCAAGAAGCACACTGCCTGCTTTGTCCTTCTCTTACTAGCTAAAAGTTGGAACCCCAAAGAAATTTGGGAGGGCCATCTAATAGCCATTTTCTATGGAACAAAGTATTCTTTTTTCTTTCCTCGGAGCACACAAGGTAAGGCATTCCTCTGTGACTCTCCAGGAGTCCTTTTAGAGCTCCATGATCACCTCGACTGCATTGGTTGTGGAGTCACAAACTCCCAGCAGTCTTAGATACCATGACTTAACCGGTGATAGACAGGATGAGCTACTTGTATTCAAATAAAAATTGTGCTAGGAGGTGAACACTTATGGGCTGGGTGGATGTAATAAGTGACTTGGAAAGGCATGAGCATTGCAAAAAGGAAAGTTCCTTAAAACTATCTGGGATCCTATAATGATTACTGTGGCTTCTAGAAGCTGCCGGGAGTAGATTTTGTATTTGTTTGTGTCGCATTTCCTTAGTTCTCTGGACTATAGAGACTCTTATACTGAAGACAGTATAAAATTTATGACAGGTTTGTAATACCAATGTGCATGATAATATGTCACCTCCTTTTACATGCTGTTTAACAAGATGAAAACATCTCAGCACATTGCTTTAGCCAAATGTGAAAAGTGAGAGTACTCAACAAGGTAGGTTCCTGGTACTGCCAAAATGGGAGATTTCATTTTCTGAATCCAACTTTGGCAAAGGTTATCATGTTTTAGATGGGGATTAAAAACAGTGTCCGCCTAACAAATTGGTAGACCTTTACTGATTTTTGAGCATTAGAAAAATTATTTCCCCCAAATTTTAGTGAAAATCTAGAATTTTATTTACAAAGATTTAAATGGCCGAGATTCCAAGATGGTGGTGGATTGAGTGGAAGCTACCTTAACACTCTCCCAGAACCAAACTAGAATTACAACTAAAATACAGAAAAACCATCCTGAATAATTAACTGCAACAGAAGATGATCTGGAGAGCACCCTCATAACCAAGGACGAAAAGCAGAGACCTCATAGAGACTGGTAGGAAGTGCAAAGGCATGGGAGGGCCAGCCAGATTCCCACAGGCGGCAGCTGAATGTCCCAAGGGATATCTCAGCTGTGGGGGGTTCCCACTGAGAACTCGGGGTCTAAACCTCAAGCTGGGCTTCCCAGCCCGGAGCACCAGAACTGAAAAAGGTGCCCACATAACATCCAGCTGTGAAAAGCAGCAGGGTTTCTGCCTGCCAGGGAAAGACGACTAGAAATGCACACACCCTCTTAAAGGGCCAATGCACAAAATTTCAGGTGCAGCCACTCACCATGGGCTGCAGCAGAGGGAGGGCAGAGTGAACTAAAGCAGTGTGAGGGTTGTGAGTTCGAGATAGAGCTCAGAAGGCAGCCATCTGGATTCCTGTGCTGAGTCATTCCTCACTACGGCAGAGGACATTTCTCAGGCAGACATTTACTGTCCAAACAGCTTTTGCCTGGGGACAAGGGGGGATAGCAATTTCCCCACCCTGCTGGAAAACCTCTGGTCCCACCCTTTGGAGCTTCTGCCTGTGGCTCATTAAGAGACTGAATAATAGCTTAGGGTGCTTAGAGTCTTTGCCTGATTTGATTCCAGAGCTTGGAAAAGCAGGCCTTGGTGCCCATCTTGGTCCTTTCCAAACACACCCAGCCTCAGCAGAGGGAACAACAAGCTGTGGAGTGTGGAAAGCTTCAAACAGTGTACTCAAAGCAAATCACAAACAGTATCTGACATTGGCCTGCACCAGAGACCACCAAAAGACTGGGAGTCCTAGCAGATCTACCTAATACATAGAAACAAATCTAAACAGACAGCCAAAACGGGGAGACAAAAAACAAGCCCCAGCCCAGCCGGGCGTGGCTCAGGTTAAGCATCAACCTAGGATCCATGATGGCCGTTAGAATCCCCGTCAGGACACATGCCTGGTTTGCAGGCTCGATCCCCAGTGGGGAGTGTGCAGGAGGCAGCCAATCAATGACTCTCTCATCATTGATGTTTCTGACTCTCTCCCTCTCCCTTTCTCTCTCTGAAATCAATAAAGATATATTTAAAAGGAGAAAAAAAGAGAGAGAAACAAAAAACAAGCCCCAAATGAACAAAAGAATTCTCCAGCCCGACTGGTGTGACTCAGTGGTTGAGCATCAGCCTATGATCCAGGAAATCGCAGTTCGATTCCAGGTCAGGGCACATACCCAGATTGCGGGCTCGATCCCCAACAAGGGACGTGCAGGAGGCATCTGATCAGTGACTCTCATTGTTGATGTTTCTGTCTCTTTCTCCCTCTCCCTTCCTCTCTCGGAAATCAATAAAGACATGTTTTTAAAAAAATTCTCTGGAAGAAAAGCTAAATGAAATGGAGATAAGCAATCAGATACAGAGTTCAGAGTACTGATCATAAGGATCCTCAACAGTATGAGAAAAGAAATGGAAACTGAAGGAAATGAAGAATGACAGTAGAAATTTAAAAAATTGATAGGAGTAAACAGCAGATTAAGGGAAGCTGAGAATCACATTCAGCAAATTAGAAAAAAATCAAAAAACTAAAAAGAAAAAAATTAAAAAACAGGACAGTTCTAAGGGAACTGTGGGACATGAAACATAACAATATTCACATCATAGGAGTTCCAGAAAGTGTAGAAAGTAAGCAAGGGTTAGAGAACCTGTTTGAAGAAATAATGGCAGAAGACTTCCCTAAACTTGTCAAGGAGAAAGTCACACAAGTTCAGGAGGTACAGAGTCCCAAGCAGGAAGAACCCAAAGAGGCCCATACTCAGACACATCATAATTAAAATGCCAAAAATTCAAGACAAAGAGAATCTTAAAGGCAGCAAGAGAAAAGCAATCTGTTACCTACAAAGGAGCCTCCCATAAGTCTGTCAGCTGATTTCCCATCAGAAACTACAGACCAGAAGGGAATGGCATGAAGTATTCAAGGTAATGCAAAACAAGGATCTGAAACCAAGACTACTCTGTCCAGCAAGGCTGTCATTCAGAATAGATGGTAAAATAAAGAGCTTTTCAGACACACACAAAAAAAAAGGCTAAAGGAGTTTATCACCACCAAACCAGCATTGCAAGAAATGTTAAAGGGACGGTTGTAATAAGCTGAAATAGAGTGAACGAGAAACAAGCATAAAGAAATAAAACGGCAGTAGATAAGTACCCGTCAATAACAACCTTAAATATAAGTGGATTAAAGGCTCTAATCAAAAGACATAGAGTAGCTGAATGGATAAGAAAACAAGACCCAATTATATGCTGTCTACAAGAGACCCACCTCAGAACAAAAGTCACAGAGGCTGGAAAAAATACACAAAACTTCTGTAGCACTTTAAAGGAAAGATCAACAGCAATACAGTCACAGTAGGGAACTTCAACACACCACTGACTTTACTGGATAGATCTTGACAAAAAAATCAGCAAGGAAACAGTGACTCAAAATGACACACTAGATCGGATGGATTTAATTGACATTTACAGAACATTTTACCCCAAAGCTGCAGAGTATGCATTCTCAAGTGCACATGGGACATTCTCAAAGATAGACCACATGTCAGGACACAAAACAAGTGTCTACAGGTTCAAGAAGATTGAAATCATATCAAAGCATCTTTTTAGACATTTACACAATGGAATACTATGCAGCTCTAAAAAAAAAAAAAAGAAGGATCCCTTACCCTTTAAGACAGCATGGTCTAGTCCCCAGAATGTGATCTTCAACAACAAAAAATCATGGTCAAGTGCATATTTCTTCACTGCAGGACTTTACAGAGCTTACAAAATGCTGATTGTGTTGGGGCGGGGGGCGGGGGCAATGTCACATACAGCATTTATTAAACTTTTTGTAGGAAACATCTCAAAAACCTCAGTTGGCTAAATTCTGCTGTTAGCAGTGAAAGGCCACGGATATCAGATTTTTATTGAGAAATACAGTCCAGGGAATGAGGAGTGAGGGAGGGGCGGGAAATAAGATGAGAGCCAAGGAGGCAGTTGGAAGCCTGTCACGGCCATCGGGGAGGAGATGCTGTGTGAACCACGCAGTGCAGGGGGCGTGGGAAGGCGTGGGATTTACGAAGCCTTAGAGGTGCAGTCAGTAGACCAACTGCCATCACGAGGGAGGGAGGGACCTGCACCCGCTCCAGGTCTCTGGCTTTGATCATGTCTAATCAGCAACTGGATATAACTAATAACTTCCGGGAGTAGAGCCTGTGCTGGGATGTGTTTGGGGGTCAGACATGACCTGTCATGGCACTGAAGTCTCTAGAGGATGCGCTCATGGCCGGGATGAAAGTCTAAGAGGAAGAACAGGGCTGCAGACAGAACCCCAGGGACGCGGTGTGGAGGAAGGTGGGGGGAGGGGAAGGAAGAAGTGAGAGCGGGGTCCTGGGAGCCAAGGGAGGGGAGCAGTTAGTGATCCCCCCACGTGCACATTTCAGCAGCAGAGCTGTTTTTACCTGTCGTATTGGCAGAGATTTACTTGCACGCTTATATGTGTGTGTTCTCATTGCCTCCCCCTCTCTCATACAGAGAGCATTGGCCAGAGTGAAGTAAATTGAATATACTCATATTGCATGTTGGAGTGTATACATTGGTCTAAAATTTTGGAGCTCAGTTGAGTGGGCACTAGTACCTGTAATCTTCTGAACTTGTAGTTTCTAGCCACAGTAAAAAATCTAATATTGAAAGGAGCCACAAATACTTTGTTTATAATTCCCTTTCTCCTGGCTTCACCAGCAGTCCCGTTTGTTGAGATCTATGTAGTGCATTCTACAAAGCAAACAGTTTATGAGAAATAGTCTAAGAGCATATTCCAGAGGAATTATTTCTTTTGAATTAGTATCTTTCACATTCAACATTTGTGTTGGCCATACATGGTATCTTCTGACGAAATCCAATTTTAAGTTCTGGTCTTAAAGCTCAAAGCCACAGGACAGCACCTGTCAGCCTTTGGTGCTATTTCCAAACTCTTCCCACCTGACACTCTTCTCCCATTTGCAGGCGACATTCAGCTTCTTACCACTTCCAGATTTTGACTTAACAGTTCCTCGCTGGCAGGTTTTGTGCATTGTTTGATCTCTCTCTCTGTCTCCTCCCACATGTTTGCTTCTTAATGATTCTGTTCTCATCTTTTTACTGTCCCAAGTTCCTGGACCCCTTTCTTTAGGATTGTTATCGGCTGAATTAAAATAGAACAGTCTGGACAGTGTCGATTTCAACTATCTGTTTTTCTCCACTATTTTGTTACCATGTATCTTGCAAAAGCTGAGCAAAAAGTACACATGTCCTTTGAGAGAGAAAAGAGTGTTTGATTTTAACTTAGAGGCCTGAACTGCTGCATCTGCTCTTCCTCGGCCAGCCAGTGAGATTACCTCAGGGAACAGTGGCCAGGCACGCTTGTGACCACAGAATGCAATGGCACTTAATATGCAAATATGTCTTTTTTATAGCAAACCAAGGGGCTTGTTAGTTAAGAATCTACTGTGGGTAAGAATCATGACAAGGCTGATAGCACATGGACTTATCTCTATTTTAGAAGAATTCAAACGTACTAAACCTGTAACTTATATAACTTATCATAGGGTCAGGCAGCTGTATGACCGTCAGAGAGATATTTTTTAAGGTTAACTGACATTATGTGTGCGTGTGTCTATTCCCTTTTAGCACGAGGTAGAACTAACATCGAACTTAGAGAGAAATTCATCCTACCTGAGGGAGCGTCCCAGGGAATGACCCCTTTCCGATCTCGGGGTCGAAGGTCCAAACCATCTTCCCGAGCAGCTTCTCCTACCCGCTCCAGCTCGAGTGCGAGTCAGAGCAACCACAGCTGTACATCCATGCCATCTTCTCCAGCCACCCCAGCCAGTGGTACCAAGGTACGTACTGACCACCATTGTGGCACCTTCCCCGTCCCCATCTTTGCAGATGTTCATTGTCTAGCGCAGCCTCTGAAAGGCTCCAGTGAGGAGGAGAATGTGAAGACTTTCAAGATGACAGCAAGAGGACATTTACTAAACTATGTACTCGGCTCATTAAATCAGGAGTGCTTTTCTCCACATGTCCCCAGTGTGAAGTTGCGTTCATCCAGAGTTACTAATTTTGAAAAGCCAGGCACTGTGTGCAGCTGGAGCTAACAGCTGTTTGTTGTTAAGTCAGGTTTATATGAAGAATGCTATTGCCTTTCTGCCTGGTCCCTCTCATCCCATCAGACTGATGTGCATTTTATTTTGTTTTCTGTTTCTTTAAAATTCAGTGTCTTCTGTTTATTTTTTTATGTTCCCAATTTGCTCCCTTTCTGTTCCATTTTCAATATTTCCCGTCCTTCCCTTTGGATTTCCATTTCGCAGACGCCACTTCAGTTCTCTCGCTGTTATGACAAACCCTGGTTGGTAAACAGTAAAGCTGGCACCCCAGTCAGGGACAGCCATTATCCTGACCTCCAGCTGCCCAGCCCCGAGGTAGAGTATGGCTTCACCGACTAAGGACACAGTCAAGATGAGGCCCTCGCAAATGCCAAAAGCTGGACCAGCCACTCTGGACACGAGTCCATGCTCCCTTCCTCTTTTGTGGTGCTTGCTCTCACAGCTGATTCATCTAGTGGAGTGTTTTCCAGGTGTTTCTAACTCAGAGTCACGAAAATTGGAGATAAGTAAGAGATGCCTAAAACTGGATTAGTAACAACTTTCTAACAGTCTTTAGAATGATACTTTTCAGGGTGATAAACATTGGTCATTCCTGGTGATTTGTTTATTGGTATCTTTTATAATCAGGCCTCTTGGAGTCTCCAATTGTCAGATTCACAGACCAGTTATGAACACTTGAAATTCACCTACGGTGCATGTTCAACAGTTTCTTATCTTTGCTGAGAACAGAAGAGTGGCTGGCTCCCCCGCCCTGAGCCACATCCTCAGGATGGTTGGCATCACTGTGCTGGTTTGAGGTGTGGTGCTGCCCACTTCAGCCAAGCACGGTATCAGTAAATGATGCTCTGAGGCTGAGTTTAGCTTCTGGATTTCCTGGCCCAGACACTTGGGTTTCTGTAGCCTTGATTTGAATACATGTGAACAACTAAGCAAGTTCATGTGTAGTCACTAAAATGCTCAGGCACTTTTGAAAGAGCGATGTTTCAGAAACAACAGACTAGCAGCTTGTCCGATGGGACAATTGCATTCTAGCTTCTCCGGGAACACTTTGGGTTCTTGTGCCTCAAAAGATAGCACTGCCTTCAATCATGTGACTAACGCTGTAGCCAGAGAAACCGGGAAGTACAAGAAGCTGCTTGTGATGGGCTGCTGCCTCGGGCTGCGTCCCACTCCAGGCTGGTGTAGAACGTGATCTGGGGCCTCCTGCCACTAAAACCCAAGGCTCGACCTGCTTGTCTTGCTTCTCTTCTTCCTCAATGGCTCCAGTTTCGTGGAAGTTTTAAAAGTTCTAAAATTCTTAATGTTTTAATTATGTAGTACAAATTCTCATAGGATTCTGATAGACCAACCTTTTTGTTTTGTCTTAAGGTTTTACCTTTTGTTCTGTTTCATTTTGAGGTTTCATCTTTTCTTGCCTATTGGTGTTCTGCAGCCAGGCCATACCTGATGTGACTCCCAGCCTGGGGTCTCTGGGGCTTGGTCTTCACAACGATAGCTTCCGAAACTGGCGCTCTTCCTCCTGTGTGGGCCAGGAGTGTTGTGCTTGAATGTTAATCACTCTCTCGCTTCTGCTGCTTCTTTATAAATTAAAAAAAATACAAGAATCACAATGAAATGGTTGCTTTACTCTCCTGTTGGTGTAAACATCTTAAAGGTCCTGGAAAACAATTCACCCAATTGATTTCAAAGAAAAATTAGAATAGTATGCTCTGGCACGAAATGATGCTTAAAACAGATTTTAAATACTCTTTCTCCAAACTAAGTCTGCTACTGTCTTTAAAAAACAACACTCAAATAGGAAATGTAGCTCCTGCCAGTAGCAGTAATAATAATGTACATCTACCCAGCTCTTTTTCCAGTTTAAGAGGTGCCTCTGCCCATGATTTATTCATTTGGCAGTTTTTTATTGAGCCATCTTCTATGCCAGACACTGTTCTAGGTCCTGAGGGTGAGATAGTGAGCAAAACAAAGTCCCTGCTTTTACTGAGTTGGAGCTTTAATGCAGGAAGGACAGATGACAGACAGGAAACCCCTGGGCTGTGAGAGGAGCAGCAGGGAGGCCAGTGTGGCTGCAATGGAGTGAGCGAGAGCAAGTGGGTGCAGTGGACATGAAGTCAGAAGCCGGACCAGCCCTGATGTCCTGAGGGACCAGTGAAGCCTCAGCCTAGACCCAAGCCTGGTCTTTGGGCTCCTCGTTCAGTGCCTTGTCCCAGACATCACAGCTCCACCCTATGTACTTCTCCGCATCCTTCATTTGATCCACAAGTCAAGTAATTTTATTGTATTTTACCAATGAGGAAAAAAACTGGAAGATCTTAACTTGACTGAAGTTGCTGCACCTACCTAGTGATAGAGATTACAGTAGTATTCAGATCTCCATATTAAACATTTGGGGCTAGAACTCATATTTCACATTTCTAACCCCAAAACTTTGATACTTGGGATTGTTTGGATTTTTTTCTTTTACTTATTCACCATATTTCTGTTCCTTATAAGTATTGTACTTTTACTGTTGGTGGATATTTTTTCCCCATTTTCAGTGGAAATTTGTCAGTAAGATAAAGATATTGGAAGCATTTTGAAATTTTAATTTGGAACGTGAAACTTTATTTTGGGGATCATCAAAATACATGACCTAGAACACTTCCCAAATAAGTCTTTGTTTTCCTGGACTTTTAATTTGCTTTTCAATCTATTAGACTTAAGGAAGCCTTTTAAGTTTTGAAATTGAATTTCTAGCAAAGATTTCACCAAGTAAATATAACCTTTTTATTTTTTAAGGTTATTTCTTCATCGGGCAGCAAGTTGAAACGGCCAACACCAACTTTTCATTCTAGTCGAACATCCCTTGCTGGTGATACTAGCAATAGTTCTTCCCCAGCCTCCACAGGTGCCAAAACTAACCGGGCAGGTAAGTACCTGTGCATTGGGATGGGGGTGGGAGGGGCAGCCAGGCTAGGAATTTGGAAGCAGCATCCCCTTGGCCATGCTTCCTTGCTGCCCAGGGAGCAGATAATGAGAGTAGCACTGAGGTATGAGGCCCAGAAAGTCAGCCCTGCAGATCTGCTGGCCTTTACTGTTTCTTCTGTCACTGCAACTGGCTCAGACTTGTTTTCTAAGAGCAGACTCCTTCCACAGTCAAAGCCAGACCACCTGTTCTTGCTCAGAAATGATCATATTTAAGAGAATGTGAAAGGAAGAAAGGACCTTCTGCAGCAGGGCTTCCTCAGAAGCCCAGTCAGTGTTGGGATGGACAGTTTGCTAGTAATTTTTTCCAACACCCCATGGTTATGATTGCTGCAGGTGAGCTGAGAGAGTCAGGGAAAGATCCCATATATTTGCCATCACTTTGCCCTCATTCTCAGTCTGCCCATGTGTTACCCCAGCTAGCAGCCCAGCCCCGCACCACCGTGGGGACACAGGAGGTAACAGTGCTGCTGATAGAAGCTGGTTTCTAGTCTTCAGGAGGCTAGCTTCTTAAGTGGAGTCACAAAGTTAAAAAAGGTTGTAGAATCTCTGTGTGGATAAGTAGACTGAGCCCAGAAAGGGTCTGATTTGCCCAGGGTCACACATTGGTGTTAGGTTCAGAAAAATAACCTGACATCTCTATGAAGGCTGCTGCTTTATTCTTGAATTCCAGACCCCAAGAAGTCAGCCAGTCGTCCTGGGAGCCGGGCTGGGAGTCGAGCTGGGAGCCGAGCCAGCAGCCGGAGAGGAAGCGATGCCTCTGACTTTGACCTTTTAGAAACACAGTCTGCTTGTTCAGATACTTCAGAAAGCAGTGCCGCTGGGGGCCAGGGCAACTCCAGGAGAGGGCTAAGCAAGCCTTCCAAAATCCCAACCATGTCTAAGAAGACCACCACTGCCTCCCCCAGGACTCCGGGTCCCAAGCGATAACACTAGCACCCCAAGCCTCTGTCCACTTTGAATCCTGCTCCATATATTGGGTGTATATTTATTCTGAACGGGAGAAGGCATATTGTTGAAAGTGTAAAAGAATAATTGTGTTATGAAGCTGCCTTATTTTTTTTCTTTTTGTAAGTTACTATTTTCATGTGAATATTTATGTAGATAAAATTTGCCTCCTGGTAACCCTGTAATGGATGGGGCCCAGAAATGAAATATTTGAGAAAAACAAATGAAAAGGTCAAGTTGCGAATATGTATTAAAAAGAAAAAAACAAAAGCCTCTAAGTAGGGTTTCTGTGTGGCGCAGGGTTATAAACCTGCTTTATCTTTTAGGATTATTCCTAAATGCATCTTCTTTATAAACTTGACTTGCTGTCTCAGCAAGATAAATTATATTTAAAAAAATAAGAATCCTGCAGTGTTTAAGGAACTCTTTTTTTGTAAATCACAGACACCTCAATTAGCAAGAACTGAGGGGAGGACACTTCTAATTGCTTTTCTCATTGTTTTTAATGTTGTGTGATTTTAGCTGATGAGAGGGAACCTCATCTAGGTAACATTTGCACATGATACAGCAAAAGGACTTCATTGCAATACTGTCTCTGAATACTGCTTCAGTGCTGGGCGTTTAAAGGACAAATAGCTGCTAGAATTCAGGGGTGAATGTAACTGTTCAGAAAATGTCAGAACATAGGGATTTTTAAGAGTCCTGGTTTGTAACTTCCTAGCCAGCCCGGCCACCACTAACTCCTGTGCTCACCAGGACAGGACCCAGGCCCTCGGCAAGGGGAGATTCCTTGGTGGCATTGTGAATTTTAGAATTTGTTTATCTGCATTTTTGCTATTTATTTAAACAGTCGATCAACTTCCCACAGACTGAGGAATGAATTCCACGAGCCTATTCGGAAAATGTGGATGTAAAACAAACACTTGCTCGTCCTTTAAAGGAGTTCACCAGCACACTTGTTACCAAGTCCCGTTTGCTCCTGTCTTTTTTTGTGCGTAATAAAGTCAACTGACCAAGTGACCATGAAGAGGGGCTGTCTGGGCTCCTGTTTTTAGCTGCTGCTCCTCTTCAGCTCCGACCATGTTGCTGTGTGATTATCTCAATTGGTTTTAATTGAGGCAGAAACTGAAGCTCTACCAATGAACTGTTTAAAAACAAGACACTTTTGTATTAAAATTGCTTGCAGTAACAAACATTTTGTATTTCCTAATTTTCTTCTCAACCATTCCCTTATATATAACATGTTACTCTGGGATATGATTGTGTTTTAGGTACTTGAATGCATTATTGAAATCAAAAATGTTGTGATGGATAAATTATGGAGCTTATTAATAGATTTTTTTTCTTGTTTACTTTATCCTCGTAAATTTTATTTAACAAGGCAACAAAGAGATAATTGGACTATTAATGTAAATCTGTAGGGAACCTGCCCCACTTAAGTGACTAAACAAATACCAATATGTAAGAAGATTTCTATATTAGAAATCACAGGGATCCTGGAGTTTGAGAAAAGGGGCCCATTTTCCCACAGTACACTGAAATTTCTGATTAAATGATAGAATTCCAGAGGTGGGAGCAAAATTGGTCATCAAATCTAGCTCCTTTGTTTTACATAGGAGGCAGAAACTGGAATAAGAAAAGGATTTGCCTGAGATCACAGAATAAGTGAATGGCAGATATGGGCTCTGTTCAAGTCTGGCAGTTGTATTTCCTCCAGCCCGTCATTGGCTTTATAACTAGAACAGCCAAATACTAACTAATTCTAACAACAGGAATTGGCCTAGAAAATAAGCAGAGAACTTGAGGTTCAAACTCAGACACCTGTGTTTACTCACTAGGCCATACTGCTCTTTTGATTCGGGAATTTGGTAAAATGGACCATGTTTGTCAAAGCTGTTTGAGACCTCATACCCAGATTAAAAGGGCTCTGCAGCCTGATGGCTTCTGAGGGAAGTGCTTACTCTATTCTCCATGGAATCGAGTAACTCTTAAGATCCCAGGATTTGGTGTAGGATGGTGTTTTCACCCAAATTTGCCCCCCCTCCCCCTCCAGGCAGAAGCATGCTGAGAAGCATGCTGAGAACAGCTTGACCTTCATCTTCTCAGAGTCTGGACCATGGGCACTTGTTTTCTTACCAAGTAACTCAGGTTTTCCCTCTGTCATGGCGAAAAAACTCAGCTAATGGTGGCATGTGTAGAAAGTATATTTCCATTCAGCAAGCACCTGTGTGCAAGACCATGTGGGAAATGTAAGGACTCCAGAAAAGGGGTTAAAATAAAATTACAGTTCTGGGACAAATGCTAAATAAGTAATACAAGCTTGGTGTGGTGTAGAGGATGAATGGGAGTTCCTGTGGCCTTGAATGACAATAGCTCATTTATTGAGTGCTTACTGTATGCCAGTCAGTGTTTTAACTGCTGTATATACATTCTCATTTAATTCCCATCACAATCCTACAATCGGAAGCCCCACTTATGGATGGGAAACGGAGCCTGAAAGAGGTTAACTTGCTCAAGGTCAGAGTTGCCAGGTGGCTGGGAAAAGCCCTTGTTTCATACCCCTTTCTCCAAGAAGCCTTTCCCTACTCAGTTCCCTTCCAGGCACTTGCCATCCTCTCTCTCAGAGCACACCCTTCATCCTGCCTTCAGAAAAAGACTGCTCATATATCACCCTTGTTAGGTTGAGGGCCACTGAGGGCAGGGAGCTTCATCTCTGATTCAGGGCACAGCCCAGAGCAGCCCATTGACGAGTGGGGGAACCTTTTTTCTGCCAAGGGCCATTTGGATATTTATAGCAGCATCTGCAGGCCATACAAAAATACCAACTTAAAATTTAGCCATGAAAAAAGCTCTTAGGTTTATTGAATTGGGGTCCCGCCTGCAGTTGCCTTGGCAGGCCAGACCAAATGGTTCTGTGGGCTGTGTATGGCCCTCGGCCCCAGTTCCCCACCCCTGGAGGAATGTGAGGCCATTGTTTAAAGAACACAGCTATCTTCACCCTGGGCACTTTCAATGGCTAATCTGCAGCATTCTTATCCGGGCCTATTAACTGGAAATTTACCTGTTGAGTAAAAGTCAGACTAGGCATGGGTTTAAGGCGCCAGCAAATGATTGTTTAGATTTAAGATTTGGTATTTGTAAAAGTTTGAAGTGATCTCGGGAAAATGTTTTATTGGACATCATACACTTACTTTGAGGTTCAATCTTGAATCCACATTGGGGGACCATAACTGTGGGATATCCAGAGCCCTCATCTACCCTCCCCACAAGGCCTTTTGTGATCAGAGACTTGCCAACTCCTCCAGCCTCACCCTCAGCCTTGCCATTTGCCCCCAGCTCCCCAGGCTCTCCAGGCTCCAATGAGCAGCTCACCAGCCCCAGCCCAGCTCCACTGCTGTGTGTGTGATAGGGGGAAATCCCTTAACTTGTGTGCCTCAGTCTCCTCATCTGTTAAAAGAGGGGGTTTAAATGTGTGAGCATGAAAGAAGTGACACAGACCATGTCTGGGACCTGTACATGCCAGTTACCTGCTTTTGTTACGCTTCCTTCAATCTCATGGCCTTGACGCAAGCTATTTCTTCTACCTGGAACACTTTCCTCCCACTGACTTTTCATGTCCCAACCAATTCCTTTCAGCCTGCCAAGCTCAGTCTAGGAGTTGCTTCCCCCAGCACAGTGCCTTAACCATAAATGAATAAATGCAGTGAGAAAGTGCCTAGAGAAAAGTAGGCTGTGCAAAAGGGAACTAGTGTTGACGCAAGAAATGTCCAAACCTGCAGAGAATTTTTATGAGTCAAACATGACAATTGCCTGGAAGCAAAAATCGCAACAAATTGAGAAATGATCTGGAGAATGGCAGTTTTATAGCTTATTTTGTACATTAGAATCAAAGATGCAAAGAGGATTAGGCGAAATTCTTTAATGGCAGATTAAAGGGGATGGAAGAAAGCAAAGCAGGGGAAATCTCTGCTATTGGATAAAAAGTAAAACAGACATACTTCTTTTACAATGGTGGGTACAGGATAGTTAATTAACATTTACAACATAGAGATGGTGTTTAGGGAACAAGGTAACTGAGGGGTTGTGCCCTCCGGTGCTCTGGTGTGGTGGGTGTGACCTGGGGGGTCTGGAAAAGGAAATTACTCTGACATTTCAAAGGTATGTTCTGCAAAAAGACAATGTACAGGCTCACTCAGGTAAAGACTGACCTTTGTCAAATCAAGGAAGCTATAGGACTATCTAGGATGTGACCACATGCCGTGGCCAGCTTTTAGGGGTTTTTATGTTCAGACCATCCTATGTGGTTACTATTTTTCCCCCCTATGTGATTACTTTTAGTCTCTTGAGTTTGAAGGCTCGCCACGAGGGCCTCCCCTGACCTTGTGAGGTTTTAGTATGTGGTCCCTTTTTCGTCCACACTAGTCAATCCTGGCGTTTCCTGAGGAGTCTCCTCTTGCAAGCCACTGAGGGCCTTGACAATTAAGATGGCGCAAAGGGGGTTCCCAGGTGCAGGGAAAGGGTCCCAGAGCTCCTTGGCAGGGCTGTCTCCTGCACAGGCTGCATTAGCACCAAGGTCCGTAGCCGGCACAAGAGCTGGAGGGTGTCGGCACCCGGGAGATTGGACTCATAGGTAGATCGTGGGCGGGGCGGGCCTGGAGCACGCGGGAGCCAGGAGGGTGGGCGCCCCTGCAGTAGTGATAGAGCAGGCATGGGGAAGAAGCCCTAAGCAATTCACCCAAAAGGACACTGCGAAGGCGCCAGGAGCTGAGGTGCCGGGGAACTCGGGCCCGGATGCTGGTGGCAGAGGAAGACGCCCACTCTCCGGGCCTGGCGGGCACCCACGGAGCCCTTCCAGACGGGACTGAGGCCTTGTTGCGGGTCCTGGGGCGACACAGCGAACCTAGGCGGAGCTGCGGGGTCACTCGCAGGCCAGACGGAGACTCGGGATTGCCGCCCGCGCGAGGGCGCTCGAGGACGCGCCCCGGGAGCGCAGGTTCTCGCTTTCTCCGGACCCTGCCGCTACCCTGGAGCCCTCGGACAGAGCCGGCACCGCCCGAGGGCGTGGCCAGCGGCTGCGAGGGGAGCTCCGGACCCCCCTGACCCCCCTGAGGGCTGGTCTGTGGACCCCTGGGAGGGCCCGCCCACCACCCACCAGCAGACAAATCTCCTGGGCGCCGCCACCCACCACGTCAATTACAACTCCGAGCTCTTCCCGGGAAGGTGGGTTCTGGCGCCTTGGCCCCGCCCCCGCGCCCCCATTGGTCAGGCCTGGAAGGGGCGGGACCCGAGGGCCGGGGGCGGGACCCAGGGCACCTCTAGCGGAGCGCGCGGCGGGGACCGCGTTGGGCTGAGCGGGAGCTCGCGGGTCCGCACCTCCCCGAGCGCCTGGAGCGCGGGCCCGGCAGCAGCCCGACTGGAGGGCACGGCGGCGACAGGCAAATTAGCCAACGGTCCGCAGCCCCTGGAGTAGACTCTGCCGCAGGTGTTGGCGGCCACGGCCACCGGACCCGGAGCCGCGACAGGTGCCGCCAGCGGGGCTCTCTAGGGACGGCGCCGCGGCCGCGGGCAACTCCCGCCCAGTCCCGCCGGCCCGAAGCCCGGCCTGTCACTCGCCGTCGGGGGTCCCGGGCCTGCGGCTAAGCGGATGCGCGTTGGGTGAGCGCCGTCCCGGTCCCGCCAGCTATGGCCACGCGCCCCGGGCCGCTGTGGCTCCTGGGGCTGGCGCTGTGCGCGCTGAGCGGCGGCGGCCCCGGCCCGCGCCCCCCGCCCGACTGGCCGCAGCGCCGCCTGGGCCCGCGCGAGCGCCGCGGCCTGCAGCGGGAGATCCTGGCGGTGCTCGGGCTGCCCGGGCGACCCCGGCCCCGCGCGCCGCCCGCCGCCGCCCGGATGCCCGCGTCCGCGCCGCTCTTCATGCTGGACCTCTACCACGCCATGGCCGGCGACGACGACGAGGACGGCGGCCCTCGCGAGCGGCGCCTGGGCCGCGCCGACCTGGTCATGAGCTTCGTCAACATGGGTGAGTGCGGGCTGCAGGGTGGGCGTGGGAGACGCGGTGGTGACCGTGCGGCCTCCGCAGAATGCGTTTGTGGGACAGCGAGCCGAGCGTGCGGGCGCCCCCACGGTGGGCCCTTGGGGAGCAACAGGAGCTGCAGGGGAGTGTGCACAACCTCGGACAGTGGGTGCCCCTGCCGTGAGCCAGGAGTCGCCGCGTGGTGGACAGGGCCCCACAGGGGGTGGGACTGCGCAGGCCAGGGGGCCAGGTCTGAGGTGTGCGGGTCAGTGAGCTGTGGGCCCGGCGGGCAGACGCAGGAATGCGAGTCCCAGGGGCGTGTACAGTCGCCCCGCCCCCAAACACACCCTAGAGTAGGAATCATGTAATGTCAGGCGGAGCTGGGCAGTGCCAGGAAGACAGTCTAGTCCTGGGAGACAGATGAGTAAACAGGCTGGATGCTGTCACTGTGATAAGAGCAGTCCTGAGGAGAGGGGCAAAGTCCATTGTAGGACACCCCTGTCCCACCACCAAAATGACCAGAGCGCAGGGGAAACCCAGATGTCCTGTAGGTGGGCGTGTGGCTGTCAGGGGATGAGGTGGGGAAGGAGTAGACTCAGCTCAGTGGGGCAGTCTGTGGTCTTGTCACCCACACCTAGAACCTGGGCCATGGCTTGACATGCCTGTGTGTCCAGGCCTGTGGAATAGCCCAGCGGGCAGCTTGGACCTTCATGTTCTCCCATGCAAAGCCCAGCTTTTCCTCTCTGCAGCCAAATCTCGGAGCCATTTACCCTTAAACTTCTCAAAGGTATCTTTTTCCATTACTAAACTCTCTTTAATCTACAGTCATGAATATTTGTCCCCCATCCACTCTGCCTTCTTTCTGTGGCCAGTGATGGGCAGGGCTCTGGGCTCAGAAAGATACTAGACTGGACCCAAGGACTACAGCTCAGCTCGAGGTGGGGAGAGCAGAAGGGCTGAGAGCCGGGAAAGGACTTTTGCCAAGTCCGCCAGCCTCCCTTCACCTACAGCATCACCCAATCCTCCCAACACCCAGTTAACACCATGATATGCACCTGCATCTCTCAGATGAGAACAGTGAGGCTCAGAGAGGCAATGTTCCGCCCAGGATAGCATGGCCTCTCTGTGGCCAAGCCAGGACAGTCCCAGGGTATATGGCCCTACATGTGGTCCTCAAGGGCATTTCTGCTGTCAGGCGAGCAGGCTTTCAGGGTGGAGGGAGCTTTCAGAGTGGTTTAGGCAGAGGAACCCAGGGGATGGAGCAGCAGCGGGAATTGTGGGGCCCTCAGCCATTTGCTTCCTACATGAGGGCAATAAGTGAGGACAGCCAAGGAGGCCTCTGTCCCCCCCAATCCCAAACTGATGGGCTGAGGTGGGGAATGAGCAGTAGGAGGCAGCTGTTAACTTCTGCAGACAGCACTTGGGTCACTGGTCTCTGGATGCTGCCTTCCTGGTTGGAGGGCAGGGTGGGGATAGGGACAGAGAGTGTGTGGAACTGAGGCTGGAGCTCTGTACTTGGGACAAGCTGACCCAGGGCTCAGGACCAAGAAGAGCTGTGGATGGAGTCACCCAGAAAATGCCCCCAAGGGAGCCATCTATTAGAGTGAGTCACTGCCCAGCCCATGTCTGGCTTCAACCAGCATCCCCTGGGTCAAGGCGTGCACAGCCCTAATGGGAGCTGCTGCTGTGAATCAAGCAGTGCCCTGAGCTCAGGAAGACTTGCTGTGTGGTCTTATGCAAGCCCCTTCCCTCTCTGAGCCTCCGGTCCCTCCTTGTAAAATGGGGCTCCTAGTGATCAGTGCATCCTCAGAGTTGTTGTGTGATTGGTTGATACATGGGAGGAGCAGAAAGTCAGCCCCCTCTTTTAGGGTGAACCTGGGCCTCATCACTGCTGACTCCAGTCCCTCCCAGCTACTGCCCAGCCCTGGTTCAGATGTGACAGGAATGTCTCCATGTGTCTTATACACATGTAAAACCCAGAAGCAGAATTTAAAAGCCAACCAAAGGTGTTTCTACCTATTTTCAGAATAAAAAACGTCCTCATTTCATCCATGCAGCACCATGCAGAACTGATTTACCAGCCTCATTTTCATGGGCTCAGAGAGGTTGAATGGCCAACCCAGGGCCACACAGCACATCCATGGCATCATCCAGGCTGTGGACTCCAAGCCCCAGCTTCTTCCTCCATCATCTCTGAGTATTTCATTAAGATCTAAGGCCTGTGGAATCAACAAGCTGGTCCTTGTTTAGTGGAAGCCCAGTCGTGGGCGGGCCCAACCAGTTGTCAGAAGGAACTTCTTTATTCTGACATACTAATTGCGCTAGTAGAACTCTCAGTGAGAGTGGCTTTAACTGGTAATTACCTAGACTGATTGGGGGATTAGACACCTAGCAGGACTCCTTTCTCATTTGGAGGCCCAGGTCCCAGGCCCCTGAACCACATGCAGTCTAATAGCAGAGTCGCTGTGCTATCAGTGCCCACGCCTAGGCTCCCACCCCTGCTGCCTCCTGCTCCAGCTCTCCTATCACCCTCGTCTGGCTCCTGAGAAGTGAGGCCTGGTGTCGGCCAGGTCTCTGACCATCAGTGGCAGCCTATGGGACCCTGAGGCCATAGAGTTCTCCTAGGCCTCCAGCCCATGGTTCAGGCCTTGTATCTGAGCAGATGCCTTTGGAGCCCATGTCATGACGGACATGCCTGTGTTAGGAGACCAGGGCTGTGGTCAGAGCTGGTGGCCCTGCCTGGCCTGAATGTCAATCTCAGCTTTGTAGAATCTTGGCTTCCCATGGCCTGGAAACAGTAATGGGGGCCAATCAATGCCCATGTGGAGAAGATAGAGCCTGTCCCTGGTGTTGCCTGTGCTCAGGGAGAGGAGAGGAGGCAATACCAGCATCTTGTCCTGTTGGGGCTGCCATGGATTCCACCACATCCCAAGTCAGGCTCCTTCTCTTCTCTGGGCCTCTGGTTTCCCGTCCAGTCTATAGTGATGGTGTCAGAAAGACAACAGGCCCCCCAGCTCTGACCCTGTGGCTCTGTCAGTGGTACCTTCTCACAACACGACCTCATCTCCTCCAAGCACAGTGTGACTGGCTGCACCTTGGGCACTGCAGGCCGGCCTAGCCCCTCCTGAGGGAGCAAAGAGCCAGGAAGGACCAATTCTGCTTGTTCCCCCAGAATCCTTTTCCACCTCATGTCAGCGTGGTGACAGGTGCTTATCTTCCAGACTGAGAAACTGAGGCACGAACAGCACTGCAGAATGCAGAAATGAATGGAGCCATCTTCACTATTGTCCTGACCCTTCCTGGTGCCAGACTAATTTCTTCCTTGGTCTTGAGCCACTGAGGGCAGAGGTGTTGACAAACTGAGGCTGTTGTATTGGAGAAGCGGAGCTTGGTGGGAATGAGGGATGTGGCCCAGGTCCTGCTCAGCCCAGTGACCTTGAAGGGCTCTTTACCTCCGTGAGCCCCTGGGTCACTTTCTATGGCTCTTTACTAGGGAACTCTTTTCTTTGCTTTTTTCACCAACTCACTCAACAAATAGTCATATGGTACCTGCTCTGTGCCAGGCATAGTTCTAGTTACTGAGATATGACAGAGAACAAAACCAAGTCCCTGCCCTCATGGAGCTGACCTTGTAGTGGGAAAGACAAATAACAAACACAGGAGCCACAAAGGTAATTATCAAGTGGTCTAGACAGTGACACTCCCTATCTGGTCACCAGGAGGGGATGGACAGTGGGAGAGTAGACAGGACAGATCTGGGGTTCAGACCTGGGACTCAGACAGAATTTGCATCTTGACTCCACCACCTACTCTCAGTGTGTTCTGGACTTTCCAGTCCACCTCTCAGAGCCTCAGTTTCCTCTTCTGTAAAATAGAAACACTCACGGTACCCACCATATGGGGCTGCTCAGGCATTGTGTGAGATGACACCCAGGGATGACCCCACGGCTAGGCCTCCACATCTGTTCCTTCATTTCCATCTCATAGTTACTGTCACATCTTTGTTTAAAGAGAAGAATGAGGCTCAGAGAAGTTAGTGGAGCTTCCCAAGGCCACACAGCAGGTGGTCTTCTTGCCTGTACATCTTCTACTCCTCCTACATAGAAGCTGCCTCTCCACCCACCCCGAGGCCTGGCCATCCTTAGGCCAGTCAGTGCCTCTGAATCGGACTGTACCGAAGGTGTGTTATGAACTGAGAATCCTGTTTTTAAAGTGTCTTTTGTTTGGGGGTTTACAGAAAGAACACGTGCTCGTTATACACCATTCAGACCACACGGGAACATATGACATGAGTGCCCCAGGAGCCCTACCAGCCAATCCCCTCAGGCAGCCACTGTCAGATCTCTGTCACCACACCTTCCTTTGGCCTGTCCTTTGACCTTCGTGTGAGTGGAATCACACAGTATTCGCTCTTGTGTCTGGTTTTTCACTCCACATGGTGTTTTGAGGTTCATCCACGAGGTTGTATCTCTCGCTGTTTTTATGAATGAATCGTCCTGGCCTGCACCCGCTCCCCCTTGGCCCCTCTGGGTCATGGCGTCTGGCCTGTCCCAGTCGTGGGTGTGAATGAAGCTGCCCCGAGCGTCCTGCACTCGCCCCGGGGCTGCATCAACCCTGGGTGTTCCCCACTCTGCCCCGGGGCTCCGAGAGGTCACGCAGGTTCCTTTGAAAGCCTCCAACCCCGTGTCCTCACTTTTAAGACACCATTAAGGTGCACGAGGCCCCCCTCCAGGGTCGCGTGGGACTAAGGGACATGTGCAGTGGGCAGCTGGGCGCCCGCGCGGCAGGAGCTTCGCGGGTGGGAGCTGATGGCACGTGGCGTCCACTTCGGCGCCTTCGCTCCGTTACACCCTCTGCGGAGACCACTCGCCTCCATTTCTGTTTTTAAAAGGGGGGAGCAGGGGTTTCTGCACATCTGCCCCCCCACTCCTCCCAGAGACGGCTCCTTCCATGGCTAGCGCCCCCAGGCTTCATTGTGTGTTAGCCGCTTTCTGCCTGTCGATTCAGGGGGTGTCCACCCTCTTTCTCCTTCCTCCCCAGGAGGCCTTGAACCTCCTGAGAACAGCGGCCAAATCTGACTCTTCAGGCGCCTCCCCCTGCTGTGCACCCTGGTCTCTGGGGGGCAGGCTCGGGCCTGTGGGCAAAGGAAAGGGGGTTCAGCAGGAGGCAGGGCCAGGACCAGGTGGAGGAGCCTGGCCTGTCCCGTGGGGCGAGGCAGGGCCAGCCCTCTGTCTTTTCAGAAGCTGATGATGGGTGCAGCATGTCCCTGGGTCCTCCCCTGGGGTCCTGAGTCCCTGCAGGGTCCTGCTTGGAGGAAGGTGGGTGGCTTCAGCAGGCATTCTTAGGGCACCTGTTGACAGAAGAGCCTTGAAGACAGGTGACCCCCATCCCAGTATTGCCACCCAGAGGAACTCTAGGGTCACTCATTGTATGTTGGCTCGAGTCTAAAGGACCTCTAACCTTACATGTGACCCCTGGGAAGTTTCTCCCCCTTCTGGGCCTCAGTTTCCCCATTTATGCAGGGTTACCCTGATCGCCTTTGCAGCTATGACCAAAGAATCTGCCTCCCCCTGCCTCCTGATTGGAGGCACCTGTGGCCACCTCCTCATGGGAACCCCTTACCCATGGTAGAGAGGCTGTGTTCCCGAGACCACATCTTTCTGGAAAACGCCCACAGTTCGGCTCTTTCCCGGGTCTGAACTGGACTGGAGTCGCACCCTCCTTGCTCACATCTCCTTGGATCTATTTTTGGCCTTGGCAGGCTTGATGTGGTGGAGTGTGCGGGTTTCCCCTTTAATTTGGGGTCTGAAGCCGTCTGAGGCCGGACCGGTAATTATGAGTGCAGAGCCGTTTATGGAAAGAGCTCTGAAAAAAGTCGGTAATGAGAACTGACTAAAAATACCTCAGCATTGAAACCCTGGGCCTCCTCTCGGTGGCGCTGAGATTTCTGGTGGGAGGAAGCCCTTCAGGATGCAGAATCGATAGGTGATCAATTCCGTGGCTCCCCCGTTGGCCTGCACAGGCCGTGGGGACCCAGGTCTTGTTTTAGGTCTGATGTGGGCCCCTCAGCCTCCGTTACCGGCAGGACCAGCCAGACTGGCCCAGCCCGTCTGCCTGCAGGGCCCTGGGGAGCCTGCCCTCCACCCCAGGGCCGGCAAGTCCCACAGGAAAGGAAAAACATGAGTGGCTTCGGATGGAGACAAGCTGTGACATGGAAGCCACTCCCAGACCAGCCAAGGGGTGGGGGTGCTGGACACTGGGCCACTGTCCTGGTGACCAGGAGCCCTTGGGAAAAATGGGCTTGGTCTCCTCTCTGGGCCCCTGGGACACGGGGCCTAATAAGTGCACCTTCTGCTGTACAGCACGATGCCCAACCCACTGAGCCACACTGGCCAGGGCCTCCTCCCCCTCTTTATATGACTGGTCCCTTTCCTCCTCCAGACTTGACTATTTTTCCCCTCATTTACCAGGTTTTGGAATAATGAGCTGATTCCTAACAGTCTCCAAAGGCAGTGGTTCTAAACCCCCCAGGAGACATTTGGCACTATCGGGAGACATTTCTGGTGGTTAGAACTGGGGAGAGGAAGGCAGTGCCACTGGCATTTATGGGCAGAGAATGGGGGTGCTGCTTAATCTTCTGCAACACTCAGGACCGTCCCACAGCAAAGAAGTATCTGGCCCAAAATGTCGACAATGCCAAGGATGAGAAATCCCGTCCAAAGCAAAGTGTTTAATGATGAGGCGATGAGGAGCTAAAGGGCACTAACGCGCGGTGGGTCCAGAGCCGGGGCCTCGGTGGAGTGGGCGCCCTGAGGCTGCACTCGCGTCAGGCTCCTGCTGCGCCTGCTTGGCCATGGTTTCTAGGCTTTTTCAGTGGACAAAGCTAGGGAATGTGTATTTTCTAAGAGGGAAAAACTCATGACCTCAAACTAATATTTCGAATTCAAATTTAGGATTTTAGGCTTTTATTTAAATCTTAAATTTTGTATTTCTATTTTCTTTTTCACTGAATAACTCTGTTCTAACAACATTAACATATTAATTTTTTGCTTTGTTCTACAGTTTGATGTACTTAGAGGAGGACATCACTTCTGTGGTATTCTCCAAAATCCGTAATTTCAATCTCATCTAAGGAGAACGCACCAGATAAACTCACATGGAGGGACATGCAACCAAGTAACCAACCAGTGCTCTTCAAAAGTGTCAAGGTCGTGAAAGCCAAGGAAAGACTTGACAGTTGTTATGGATCAGAGTAGACCAGGGACACCTAACAGCTAAATGCAATGTGGGATCCTAGATTGGATCCTGGAACAGAAAAGGAACATTAGTGGAAAAGCTGGTAAAATTCAAGAAAAGTCAGTATTTAGTTAATTGTATTATACCAATATCAATTTCCTGGTTTTGATCATTATACTATGGTTTGCTTATGTAAGATGTTATTCTTAGGGGAAGCTGGCAAAGAATATATAGGGAGTCTATGTACTATTCTTCTAACAACTTTTCTCTAAATATAAATAATGCAGAATTATTTCAACATAAAATTACTCCCACACACCCTCCCTGCATTCTCCCCAGTGCCACCCCTGTCTTGATATCCTTCACAGCACTCATCAGGATCATCTCGTTTGTTTACTTTCTAGTTTGCTACCTGACTTCCGCGTGACACTATGCACTCCCTGGTGGCAGGTTGGTCCAGACTGTCTGCAGTTTCCCCAGTGCTTAACAGTGGCTTGCATTCAATAAGCACTGCTTTCAAATGTTCATTAATATTCCTGGATCTGACCGGGGGAAAAGCGAGTGTTCTTAGAAAGCCTCCAGAGCACGAGAAGGCAGCATAGTCAGAAGTCATCTCTCACCTGCCCAAGGGGAGATTATGTGACCCCCACCCATTAGCAATCCCTGCCCCAGATTTTGCAGATGGAGGAAATGACTTACTACCCAGAAACCTTGCTCCAAACTCCAGTGGTTCCCACCCCCCACCAGTGTCACCACGGAGAGAGGACTCCTGGCAGGACATATCTCAGGTGGCTGGGATCCAGAACATAGTCAGGGCAGGAGCACCCCCTGCCCCCACCCAGCCTGTCTGAATCTGCCAGGGGACCTGGGAATTAACTTCCCAACCCCACAACCGGCAGCAAAATTTTACTGGGAAACCCCAAGAAATCACGTGTGTGGACCTTGGCTTTTCCCGTAAATTCCCTCTGAGGACCATCAGATAATAGCAGCAGGGTGGGGAGCAGCGACAGGCCAAGTCCAACTTGGTTTGCCCACCATGATTTCAGCATCAGTCGGTGAGGGGAGGCCCAGCGCAGTGGAAGGAGCCCGCACAGAGGACTCCTGCATTCTGTCCCCAGGCCTGTGGGAACGTGCAAGGAGAGTGTCTGTGGTGATCTCTGTCCTTCGAGCTTGATGTTGAGGAATCTTCAGCATTTTCATGAAGAAAGGGTCAGTTTCTGCTTTGCACCTGACCCAGAACTTAGGTGATGGCCCCTGTGGGTTGCTGAGGGGCTGCCTCTCCAAGCCAGGACATCTTTGGGGGATTCCAGACCTGGTTATAGGGGAAGTGGAAGCTGGGCATGAAGGGGTGCTGGATAGGAAATGTTCCTCGATAATGTATTAGAAGCACTTGCTGGACCATCACTGAGTACCAACTACAGTAGCAAATGTGGTTTTTTATCATTTCATCTGACATGGTATCAAGTGGTCATGTTATAGATGTGGCTACTGAGGCCCTGAGGATCAGATGCCTTGACAAATGCCAGGCAGGTGAAAAGGGGGCACCTTGAAACCATACAAATGCCTTTCGGTTGAACTGATACATTTGATGTTCTATAATCTTTCATTTCATATTTCTATTCAGAAAAAGAAATAAAATGCCCCCCCCTCCCCTGGCTCTTGGGTTTCACACATGAAACTCCTGATGGTGCTGGCAGGATGTCATCACTCTGATACATGGATTAAGTTCAGAAATTAGAGGTCAGCTCTCATCCCTGACTCTGAGGAATAGCCATGGCTCCTATCTCATAGTGCCTGCCCTTTCACAGCCCCACATGGACAAGCTCCTAGTATCCCCACTCCACAGATGAGGAGACTGAGCCCACACAGGGAAAGTTTTGGTCAGGGCTGGCATCAGAAGCTCCAGCTACAGGCCAGAGCATCTACACTTCTCAGTGCTGTTTTCGTGGTTTAAAGCAGGGCGGCCTGCCAGGAACTGCCATGGGGTAACTCCAGGTCCCAACAAATGCTGTTCCTCACTCAGCTTTTCAGAAGAAATGTCTTCCCTGATCCAAAGGAGCAACCTCTGAAAAGCTACATCCACAGAGTTCCAGCAAGGGGGCAGGGGGTCACTCCCTTTGGCCAGTTACAGTAATGTCTACTTTAATGCTAGATCCCAGAAAGTTTTATCAGTTTCTGATTAAAGCATTATCTTCCTAAAAATGTCCCATGTTCTGGTGCTTGCCTGGAACAGCCAGGGTGGGCAGTTTCCTGTGCTGGGTTTATCAAAACTCACAGGATGGAAAGTTTGGTACTAGAGTCAGTTCAGGTGAACACAGTGCTCTTGACCCAGCAAGGGAGGGAGGCCGCATGGTTTGGTGCTGGGTGGAGCTGGCAGGTTTGTGGGTTGTTCCCTCAGTCCCGGATCCAACATGAAAATCAGTGTCAGGCCTGCAGACAGAAGATTCCCAGTGAGCCCCCATGACCCACCTGTCAGCTCCTGCTATGCTGGGGATAGATACACAGCGATGCTTTGAGAGGGTCTGATGAAGGGTGTGGGGGAATCACTCGCCTTCACTCTCTGTGCCACACCCTGTGACAGCCAACAGCCTGGACTTATTCCCTCCTGCGGATCGGGGAATCTTACGCAGCCACGTAGTGGAGGTGATCTCTGTGGTTCCTGAATCCACGGGAATTGTCACCAAAGTTGTGTGTGTGTGTGTGTGTGTGTGTGTGTGTGTGTGTCTGCCTGCCTGTGCAGAACCCTGCCCTCTAGGTTCTCTGCTTGTGCAGGAGGACCCTGATGCCACCCTGTGTCTCTGAAGCAGCCTGGCTCCCTGTGGGCATTTGCTGCGTGTCCAGCGGCCTGATGATGGACATTCTATTTCTTCTCCCTGGTCTGGGGACGAAACACTCATCTCCTCCTGCCCAAACGTGTGTCTGCTGGCCCCACCCAGCACAGCTGTTTGCCCGTCCATCGCCGGACCAGGTTCCCACCACGAGGACAGGAAGTGCTCCCCACATCCGCCTCTGCCACCAGCAGGGTGACTTGTGGTCACAGAGCCCAGTAGCCAGAGAGAGAATTTTTAAAAAGACTCACAGACATGTAATTAAAATCTCAGTGTCGGGTTTTGGGGAAGGTGCTGGGTGGCTCCCGCCCCTGCTTTCCGGAAACACAGATTTTTAGTGTTTGAAAGTGACAGAAGGCTAAAGGGAGATGGCCCTAAATATACTGTCCTGGGCATTTCCGGCAGCTGGGCAATGTGGGATTTATTCTGCACAAGTGGCCTCTTGCCCAAAGTATTGGACCTGCCCCCGCAACGGGGCCACCTCGGGTCTTCCTCCAGCCTGTGCTACACCCCCACCCCCACGCACAGCTTCCACACCACACCAACCACCAGCTCCCCTGCTGCCCGGAACCCTGGCCCCCCACTGGCCAGAGCCACAGTCCGTGCTCCTAGGTGGGAGCTCTAACCCTTCACAGTCAGGCCACAGCCAGACTCATCCCCCATGCCCCACCCCGCTGATCTGTGGGGGGCCCTGAACCACTCAACCTGTGCACTTGATGTCCCCTCCGCCTTGAATGTCCTCCCTGCTGCCTCTCCACCTGCCAAGACTCCATCCCATCCTTTAAGGCCAGTTCAGACGTCACCTCCTCCAGGAAGCCCACTCAGATCCCACCACGCCATGGGACCTCCGACTTCCCCAGCACTTGACTGGGCCTCTCCAGGAGTTGTCACTCCTTCCTTGCTTCTTTCCTTTCCATCTCTCCCTCCTGCCCTCCCTCCTCCTTCATCTTGTTACAAGCGGAAACTGCCATCCTTTTGCCCTTTGCTGTGTTTTATGGTGGTTGTTTTCCTGCCTGTGCTGTCAGTCCCTCAGCTCTAGGTCTTTACTCACACTGGTCCCTTTCTCTGCAATGCTCTTGTCCTATGACCTTGTGGCAAGTTCACTGTCACCCCAATGTCAGCTGTGAGCGCTCACTGTCCCCCATGCCCCATCCACACACATGGATAGACCCTGAAGAGTACTCAGTCATGTCTCTCCCACCACGTGGCCTCTTCTGTCTTGAGTTTGAAGTTCCTCTCCCCAGAGGAGGGACCTGTCCTCTCTGCCTCATCTGTGGGTCTCATAGCCAGCAGGGGGCTGGGCTGGGACCTGCTGGGTTTGAGATCTGGGGGCCAGAAATGGAAGCTGCCCTTGTTGACCCCCGCTGTGTATCAGGTGCTGTGCTGGGCACCTCACTACAGGGCTCCTGGGGCCCTCTAGGCACCCGGCAGAGCCTGTGGGCAAGCCCATTTCCCCGCGGGGAAATGCGTCTCCCAGGCTGCCCAGGCCCTGGCTCCCACCAGGCCCTGCCACCCTGGAGCCTGAGCCCAGGACCAGCATGACCGCCAGCCTGCTTTGTCTTGCAGTGGAGCTCGACCACGCCCTGGGCCACCAGGAGCCCCACTGGAAGGAGTTCCGCTTTGACCTGACTCAGATCCCGGCGGGGGAGGCGGTCACAGCTGCTGAGCTCCGGATCTACAAGCTGCCCAGCACCCACCCTCTCAACAGGACCCTCCACGTCAGCATGTTCGAGGTGGTCAGAGAGCGGGCCAACAGGTGCCTGGCCCACGCCCTGCCTCCCGGTCAAGCCTCTGTCAGCGTGTCCGGCCCAGCTCTGGGGGGAGCCTTTCCCAGAGGACAGAAGGGGAGCCCCTGGGAGCTCACCCTCAGAGATGAAGGATGCTTGGCCCAAGGCCCTGGCACCCTGGCTTCAAGTCCCCTCCCTGCTGTCCTGGCTGTGGGACCTTGGATGGGTCCCTGAGCTCCCAAGCCTCGGTTTCCCCATCTGTCCACGGGGGCAGCAGCACCTTTCTGTGGTAGACACAGTCGATACCCCACGAGCGGCTCCCAGGCGGGCACTGGAAACACGAAGGCAGCGGTGCCGGCTTCGGTTAATTGTTCTTTCGTATCCACAGGGAGTCTGACTTGTTCTTTTTGGATCTTCAGACGCTCCGAGCTGAGGACGAGGGCTGGCTGGTGTTGGACGTGACAGCAGCCAGTGACCGCTGGTTGTTGAACCGTAACAAGGACCTGGGACTCCGCCTCTATGTGGAAACAGAGGACGGTAAGACGTGGGGGTCAGGCAGCGGACCTTCCCTGGGCTCCGATCAGAGAGATCTGGGTTGAAGCCCAGCTCTGCAGCTTCCTAACTGGAGCCGTGGCAGGTTACTTACTCTTCCAAGCCTTCATGTTCTCCTCCGTAGAAGGGGGACCCGCTCATTCATTCATTCACCAGGCGTTTGGGGGCAGAGCCTCCCTTGCCCCAGGCAGTGGGGATGGAAAGCCTGAAGGTGGGCCCCAGATTTGAGCAGATTGGGTCAGGGAGAGGTTGGAAGGAGAGCGGACTGAGAGGCAGGCAGGGGGCATTCTTGAGTTAGGGTAAAGCAGGGTAAGGGGTTGGAGTTTTTAGGGAGCTTCTTGAATTTAATAGCAGTGGAGGATGGCAGGACCTGATTCAGCTTTTTATAGAAGCTCCCCCAAGGAGGTGTGGCATCACTCCCACCCCTTCAGTGTGGGTACCCTTAGTGACTGGCTTCCCGGAGGACAGCGTGTAGGGGGAGGGAGGTCACTGGACGGTGGGGAAAGCTGACCAGCACCGCCTCAGCCAGGTGATCAAGGTTCCTATGAATAACCCATTTGGCTTCTGTGTACCCTGGATATGAGGGAATGAGAGGGCACTTCTCCTTGGGGGTCTTCTCCCAGAACCCCAGGGAAACCATGAGAAAAACATCAGACAAACCCAAATTGAAGGACAGCCTACAGAATGTCTGACAAGTACTTCTCAAAACTGTCAAGGTCTTCAAAACCAAGGAAAGCCTGAGAAATTGGCACAGCCCAGAGGTGCCTGAGGAGTTGTAATGACTCAATGCCCTGTGGGATCCTGGATGGGATCTGAGGAGAGAAAAAGGACTTTAGGGAAAACTAATGAAATCTGAGTAAATCGTGCTGTTTAGTTAATAAAATAAGAAGATACCAATATTGGCTCATTAGCTGTGACAAATGTACCACAGTAATTGAAATGTTAACATTTCCCAGGGCACACTGGGTCTGAGTATATGGGAATTCTCTATACTATCTTTGCAATTTTCGTACATCTCAACTATTGTAAAGCGGAAACTTCAGTGGGATGTGTGAACTGTGGGGCAAGAGTGAAGTGACGCCAGAGAGGCTCCTCCAGCCACAGTGTCCAGGTGAGAGCTGGGGGGGGGGGTTAGTAGCTGCAGAAATGGAGAAAAGTAGGTAGTGGAATTGGGAATAAAGTGCACTGAACCAGTGAATTTTTTTAAAAATTACAGTTTATGCCCTAGCCAGTTTTTCTCAGTGGTTAGTGCATCAGCCCTCGGACTGAAAGGTCCTGGGTTCAGTTCTGGTCAAGGGCATGTACCTTGGTTGCAGGCTGAATCCACAGCCCAGGTCGGGGTGAGTGGGGGAGGCAGCCAATTGATGTGTCTCTTTCACATCGATGTTTCTCTTTCTCCCCCACTCTCTCTGAAAAAGCTGTGGGAAAAGTGTACTCAGGTGAAGATAAAAATAATTAATTAAAAAATAAAATGAATAAAATAAAAATTGCAGTTTACATTCAATATTGGTTTCAGGTGGGCTGCATAGTGGTTAGACAATCATATACTTCACAGTGTTTCCCAGATATTTCCAGTACCCACCTGACCATACATACTTATTACAATATTATTGACTCTATTTCCTGGGCTGTACTTTACATCCTGTGACTACTTTGTAACTACCAATTTGAATTTTTTGATTGACTTAGAGAGAGGGAGGTAGAAACATCAATTTGTTGTTTCACTTATTTATTCATTAATTGGTTCCCCTTGTATGTGCCCTGACCAGTGGGAGGGAACCTTGCCTGTGGGGACAACGCTCTAACCAACTGAGCTACCCAGCCGGGGCCTGTAACTACCAATTTGTACTTGTTAATCCCTTCACCTTTTCCACCCCGTCTCCCAATTCCCCTCCCCTCTGGAAACCATCAGTATGTTGTGTGTGTGCCAGTGGATATTTTTAAATATATATTTTTCTCATTGCCTAAGTTGGGGAAAATAGGTTTGAGGTAGGAAATGAGAAGTTCTCTCTGGGCCCTGATATCATTGATGGCCCTGGCTGAGGTCCCTAAAAGGTCATCCAGGGCAGGTGTGTGCTAGAGACACAGGTGTGGGAACCACTGAAATAGAAAAGTGGATTTAGAGCCTTGAACCTGGGTCAGGCCGCCTGGGGAAGGAGCTCAGCGATGGAGCCCGACAGGGACCTGCGACTGCGTCTTCCCCTGAGCGGCTCCCACTGGGGACCTTCGTGGGTCCTCAGGCGCCCCTCGGGTCAGAGATGGAGGCTGGGCGTAGTGGGGGCGCCAGCGGGCTGCTGGCCGCCTGCCCGGAGCCCTCCCTGCTCTGCGGCGCAGCCAGGGGCGCATGTGGCCTGGCCCTGCGGGCCCCGAGCAGCAGTGGGCCGCGCAGCCCTGCGCCTCTGGCCACCTCCCGCTGGGCGCTCAGGGCCCGCGAGGGGCAAGGGCGGCGTGTGCGGCTTCCCCACGGGCGCTCGTGCCCGCGCCAAGTGCTGCAGGGATTCCGGGGAGGCGGCGCAGGGCATCTCCCATGGGGCGGGAATCGCGGTCGGCGGCCTCGGGCTCTGGGGGACCCCGAGAACCTGTTAGGGCGCCGCTCAAGACCCGAGTGAAGGACGTGACCGTGCTCAGCAGCAACGTGGGCGGGACAGCTCCGGGCGGGGCCTCCTCCTGGCGGCGAGCAGACCACCCGCGTCCTCCGCTCCTACGCGGGTGAGAGCGCGCTCGGCCAGCGCCGGCTCTTGGCGGGGAGCGGGAGCGGGAGCCGGAGCCGGAGCGGGAGCCGGAGCGGGAGTCGGAGCGGGAGTCGGAGCGGGAGCCGGAGCCGGAGCCGGAGCGGGAGCCGGAGCCGGAGCCGGAGCGGGAGTCGGAGCGGGAGCCGGAGCCGGAGCGGGAGTGGGAGCCGGAGCGGGAGTCGGAGCGGGAGTCGGAGCGGGAGCCGGAGCCGGAGCCGGAGCGGGAGCCGGAGCCGGAGCCGGAGCCGGAGCCGGAGCGGGAGTCGGAGCGGGAGCCGGAGCGGGAGCGGGAGCCGGAGCCGGAGCCGGAGCGGGAGCGGGAGCCGGAGCCGGAGCGGGAGCCGGAGCGGGAGTCGGAGCGGGAGTCGGAGCGGGAGCCGGAGCCGGAGCCGGAGCGGGAGCCGGAGCCGGAGCCGGAGCCGGAGCCGGAGCGGGAGTCGGAGCGGGAGCCAGAGCGGGAGTGGGAGCCGGAGCCGGAGCGGGAGTGGGAGCCGGAGCCGCAGCCGACGCCCAGGGCACTTTGGCCGAGCGCACCGGTGCAGGCGGGGCTGGGTGCGCGCCCTCTATGTGCCCACGGCTCCGGGACCCTGGTTCAGGAAGGAGGCGCCCCATGAGGTCCGACCCCGAGGCCGCGTCGCCATCATGAGTGAGCCCAGAGAGCCGAGGGAGGACCCGGCAGCCCGGCCCTTGGAGCTGCCCTCCGGGGAGTTCGCTTTGGTGGAAGGGTGGAGGCCGCCCGCGGGGTCGCCATGCTCAGGGGCAGCGCCAGGAGCTTCAACGTGCCCGTGTGCAGAGCTGCCCAGACCTCCGCGGTGGAGGGTGAAGAAATTGTGGCTGTGGGGTCGTTTGCCCCAGAAAACATTCATGTTCCTACAATTTATGTGGATCGGGTGATATAGGGGGAAAGTCCGAGATATGAACTGAGCGGTTAACAATCCGGATGGAGGGAGATGGACAAGCCGAGCCTGCAGATGACAAGGGCGCGGATCCTCAAAGGGCAGCTCTTGAATCTGAGGGTGGCGCGGATGCCCCCTTGGGCACAGGAATCCCTCTTCTGACCACCGACTACACCGCCCCATATAACCGCTCATCTTCACATGAACTGGGATCCTGGGCTTGGGTCCTTTTCCATCAAAAGGGGAGGTGGCCGCAGATCTCACCAGTGCAGGCGAGCAAACAGTCACCACTCTTCCCTG
The DNA here is from genome assembly GCF_964146895.1 of Miniopterus schreibersii. Classification (NCBI taxonomy): domain Eukaryota; kingdom Metazoa; phylum Chordata; class Mammalia; order Chiroptera; family Miniopteridae; genus Miniopterus; species Miniopterus schreibersii. The sequence goes on from NC_138109.1 coordinate 22,759,505, forward strand.
GGGCAGTTTTTTCTCCAGCGATGACTCATTTCCTATGATCCGAGGGGACACATCCAGCTAACCCTGCCAGGAGCCATGCAGGTTTCCAAATACGGTGACCTGGCTAAGTGGATGATCCCTGGAAGGAAGGCGAAGGGAATGGGGGGTGCGACGGATTTGGTGTCCAGAGTAGTGGTCACCATGGAGCACTGCACCAAGGCCAAGGAGCCCAAGATCTTGGAGAAATGCACGATGCCCCTGACTGGGAAGAGGTGCATGGACCGAATCACCACAGAAAGAAGGAAGGACTGGCGCTGACTGAGCTCTGGGAAGGCCTGACCGTGGAGGACATCACGGGAGTGCCTTTGTCGTCTCACCCAATGTCACACCCATGCAGCAGGTGACAGCCTAACTGGGAAGGAGACCTTGCTCACAGAGACCGTTTTTCATTTTAACCTCAGGATTTCATCCAAAGGAAGTTGGAGATCACATTTATCCATTTCACAAACAGCCTGACTAGTTTTCAACTGGGATCTCAGGCTTTCTACCACTCGGAAGACTTTGTTCTCTCAAGAGGAAAATGACTTTAAATAAAACCACAGGAAAACAGAGAAGTTTATCTTGTGTGTTCTGTGAGTACTCAGGAGGCTCTGCTACAGTCGTTGAGGACACTGGATGCCCTCTTCACTGTGATGTTTACGTAAATCTGTGCAGCTTCAGATGACTCCTTGGGAAGGATTTCTTCCCTCACGAACGCAGGGGGAAATGGTGAGGGAGGGAACACTCCTCCCAGAACAGAGCTAAGGCCCCACTTACTGGTACTATGAAAAACACACAAACGTAAGTGTCAGCCCTGGCCGGTGAGGCTCAGTTGGCTGAGCACTGCCCCGTGCACCAAAGGTTGCTGGTTCGATTCCTGGTCAGGGCATATACCCAGGTTTCGGGTTTGATCCCCAGGCGGGGCGCGTATGGGAGGCAACTGATCGATGTTTCTCTCCCACATCAGTGTCTCTCTGTGTGTCTCTCGCCCTTTCCCTTCCTCTCTAAAATCAATAAAAACACATCCTCAGGGGAGAACTAAAAAACAAACAAACAACAAACAATAAAAAAACACATAAAGTCAGTTTGTGACTGGAAGATATGCTTTCTGCATGAAATACTTTCCTTTGGCCCTTCTGACTTTTCTGCTGGGGCCTCTCATTTTGTTGCTAAATTTTGTTTCCCTGTAGCCTCACTCTCTCTTCCCCACACCTGTTCCTCCTCATAGCTCAATAGATGTCTCCAGAAGGAAAGGAAGACCACCTTGGTGGGACAGTGACCTGGTAATGGGAGCTACTGAAGGGGAGAGACTGTTGGTGCTGACATGCCACCAGGAAGTTTCCTCCATAAATAGTCCACCTGTGTGTTGCCAAAGGCTGTGGCTTATGCTAGGAGGAGTTCTAGAAACCTAACCGAGGGACTCAGATGGGTTTTCTCATTTTAACTCATAGTGTTCCTGTGTCATCCTGAACAGACACTTAGATCCTTCCTCTCTGTTGTGGATCCCGAACCAGCCTCTTGCTAATATTCTCTTACAATCCAAGAGAGGCTGTGACGTATTTCATCCTGATTCCTTAGTCTCAAAGATTTAAAAGAAACAACTGAGTTTATATGCGGGAGAGGTTAGGAGGGATATTAAAGCCTGACTTAGAGCTCCCGCTTCCTAAGCTTAGCTCTAGGGGCCGCACTCCCCACGTGAGCCCCTGGGTAAGAGCAGGAAATTAGTTCCATCTGGTCAAGGAAGGCCTTTCAGAGAGGCCTCACTGGGGCCTCACCCCCAAGAAGGGGACAGAGCCTGGAATGGAGAGGTAGGGGACAGAGCTCTGAGGGCAGCCTGGGGGTGTGGGGGGAAGTGGCCAGAGACCATGACCAGATGGGGGTGGGTGGGATGGAATGTCATTGAGTGGACAGGGGACATCTTTGGGGGCTTCTGGGCAGATGTGCCCTGGGTGTCAGGAGAACTTCCCAGCGGCATGTGGAACAGGCAGAGGTTTCCAGGGGCAGACAAGTTACAGGGCTATTAAGCAGAAGGAAGGAAAAGGACTGTTTCCCATCCCCATGGGACAAAAGCAGACCAGGTCCACAGCTGGGATCTCTCCCAGGTGTCACCAGGCATCCTGAGTGTCCTTCAAGGTGGCACCGGGGTTACATCCATGACTTGGCTGAGGTGAAGCATTGGCTGCAGGGAAGGGTCAGGTGGCGCCCAGAGCAGAAGGAAGCCTGGGGGAGAAATGACAGCCATCTTGGCCTGGCACAGTTGGGCGTATGAATTAGGGGTGACACCTGCCCTGGGACAGGATAGGGCAGGTGAGCTGCCAAGACATTTGGGCCCTGATGGGGCAGACTGGGAAATGGGATGAGACTAGTCTCATGGGGCCCACCTGGCTCAGAGGAGCAGCATCTTCCACCTGGGCCTAAGGGGGAAGGCCTGCATGGCCTACAGCTCCAGGCAGGGCCACACATACCCTGTCAACTGCAAAGGGGACAGCATGCCTGCCAGCACCCTCACAAGGTCAGGTCTAGAGGGGGGCCCCTGGGCCCCAGAGTCTCCTAAGCTCCCATCAGGTCCTTTCTGGAAAGGGACCGGGCAGAGCTGGGCAGCCTAGGGGCCCACCAAGAAGACAGCCAGGAGAAGGCAGGGCGCCCTGCTCAAGACAGATGGGCAAAAAGCAGAGCCCTTTGGGAGGGGAGCTCTGGGCTCTGGAAGGAGGCCCTGGGGATCCTTTCCCAGGCCTCCTGCTTCGGCCCCTCTGAAAGATCAGGGGTGAGTCCCCTAGTCCCCCACCGCCCCCAGGCCAGGCTCCTGCAAGGTGTGCTGGGAAGGGTAGGCTTGTCTTGGCTGGGTTGCAGCTTGCTTGGGACCTTGAACAGATGCTGCTCTCACTGGGCTTAGTCTCTGCTTCTGTAAAGTGGGAACCTAGGATCAGCTTCTTCAGGATCCTCAGTCATGCGCCCCAGTGCCCCACACAGGCCTGTCTCAGTGACGCGCTGTCTCAGTGGCCTTACCTAGTTGATCTACTGTGTCATTCCCTCTGAGCCCAGGAGACCCCAATAAGATCCTTGAACAGACAGCTGCACAAAGAAAAGCCAACAGTGAGCATAGCCTCAGGGGACCAGTCAGTCCTTCTGGCCCCTCGGTGGACAGGGCTCTCCAGGGACAGGGACAGGGCAGCGGGATGCACAGGCCGGAGGGCTGCCTGGGCCAAGGCTGTCCCCATGTGTCTGTCAGCCGGGCCATGGAGCTCCACTCCAGCGCCACCGTGATGACACGAGTCCCCATCTGCTCTCATTGCTCCTGTCCTGGCCTCACTGGCCTTTCCCTTCTGCTCGCAGAGCTCCCATGTGTCCTGGGGCCTGTGTCCCCGTGGTCCTGCTTCTTCCTCTTGACTGTAACTTGCCATGACCCAGACTGTCCCAAATGGCTTCTGTCTGGGCTCCTTCCAGCAACAGTTCCTGTCTCTACAGCCTCCTGTCTTAGCAGGTTCAGTCCTGCGTGGAGCCTCTGATGGGCCCGGCAGGTTGTTTGGTGGCAGGTGATGTCATAGGTCAAAGGTTAGTCTCAGGATTCATTAGGTGTTCAGTTCACTATGGGCCATGGGCACAGGTCTGAAGCACAACTGTTTAAGAGCAGACCTTTGAGCAGGACTGTGGGTGGGGCAGGCAATGTCCTTGACCTGTAGTGTGTAATGGAGAATCATATTAAGCCTGCTAATGGAACAAATATATATACCTGCCTATGTGTACATGTGCACACTGTCTATAGAAATACATGTGTGTTTGTGTGCAGACATACGTGCGCATGTGTGTGTAACTGTTGCAACACGGAGGGAAATGTACAGGGAAGTGGAACAGTTGGCACTGTGTTTGAGGAATAGAAAAGTGAGTAACCTCACTCCTGTTGTTAAAATTCCACAGGGAAAGGAAATGAAGAGGTTCCATGTCATTCTCTTTGTAATGAAAGCCGGGATGGAACCTGACTCTCTCATGATAAGCGAATCTCTAAGTAAATTAGGGTGTGTGAGGGGTATTTTTTCTCGAGTCTCTTTACAGTTGTTATTATATTGCTTTGACAATTAAAACATCAAGAGGTCATCTGGGAATACAAAGAGGTCCAGGAAGATAGTCTCCTTGGTGGAGTCGACATTTGCAGGGCTGATGAGTGTTTTTCATGGCGGCCTCAGACTTTAAGCGGCTGTGGGTAAAATTCCATTTTTATAGACCTCACTACTCCCAGGGCTGGGGGCCCAATCATGTCTCTGCCCGCAGTCCTCTCTTTCTTTTTTAACCACTAACTGGCCTTGTGGATAAGAACTTGGGCTCTGAAATTAGACCGACGTGGGTTAAACCCAGGCTCTGGGACTTTGGTCCAGTGTCTCTGCCCACTGAGCCTGGGGTCTGTCTGTGGTGTCAGGAAACAGTGAGTGCCCTGCTCTTGGGCCCCGCTTGGCAGACCAAGCCCTGGCCAAGCCCTGGCAGCTGCTCCAATCAGCTGGGTGTCATCAATCCTACATGAACACCCCCAGAGGAGGGGGAAGGTAGACCCCAGGCCTAGGAGTCCTCAGACCGAGGTGGGTCCCAGCTGTGTGGCTCCGGGACATCACGGAGTGACTCTGAAGGGTCTCAGTAACATAGGAGGTCCAGGATTACTGTGAAGACGAGTGAGATCATCAGTGAAATAACATTGAAACCTGTAAAATGCTCCACAAATGGCAGTGTCCACGACTGTCACTAATACTGACCCTGGGGCCACGAGGCCCTCCTCCCACGATCTCCTTCAGACCTGCCTGCTGGGGGCAGGGGGCTGGACTTGGGACTCCGGCCTTCAGATAAGGAAACCAAGGTACAGTGGGTCCCCTCAGGTCCTCAGCCTCCATGCTCCTGGGCCCGCCCTGGCCCTGGCAGAGTCAACTGCTCTGTCCACGTGCAGAGCCACTGCCCTCAAGTGACCGTCCTCTTTCCTCTCTCTGTCTCAGGGCGCAGTGTGGATCCTGGCCTGGCCGGTCTGCTGGGGCGACGGGCACCACGCTCCAAACAGCCTTTCATGGTCACCTTTTTCAGGGCGAGCCCCAGCCCCATCCGGGCCCCTCGGGCAGTGAGGCCCCTGAGGAGGCGGCTGCCGAAAAAAACCAACGAGCTGCCGCAGCCCAACAAGCTCCCGGGGATCTTCGGTGAGGTCCGGGGTGGCCCAGGTTGAGGCCCACAGGCTTTGGCTGAGAACCAGTGGTAGTGACAGAATCTTCTGGCCCTCAGAAGGGGCCAAACCAGTGGTCACCCTCCAGCCACCTTTCCTGACACCCTCCTGTGCCCCATGACCCTGTGGACCTGCCACTGCACTGTCTCTGAGGCCTCCCTGCCACCCGGAAGCCCCTTCTCTGCCCTCCCCTGGCTCACCAGGCCTTCCCCAAAGCCTGTCAGAATCAGGTGCCCTTCCTCAGGGCAGCACCGCCCATGGGCCTCTGCTCTCTCCCAGGCTCCCTGCAGGATGCATAGCTGTTTAGGCGAAGGTCTCCCCACCAGGCAAGACCCTCAGGATCAGGGACAGGCCTGACCCCACCATGTGCCTTCCTTTCCTTCATGGGAATCGGCCTCAGTATGAGCCACTCGACCTGTGCAATGGGTATGGCAGGACAGGTGGGGTGAGGCCAGGAGGTGTCTTGGGGAGCAAAGGAGGTGCCTCAGATTGTTGGCAGAAAGGTCCCTTGGGGCTGTTTATTGGAGCATCAGGAGGCCCACAGGCTGAAGTCAGGGGAGGCTGGGCTGAGCATGGGCTTACCCTGGAGACATTGGGAGCCATAGAAGGTTCTTGAGTTGGGTCATGGTACCAGCAGTGCTGCAGGGATGGGCTTTATGAGACCAAATGGTTTAGTTTTCCATCATTCATTTATTCCACAAATGTGCCCATCAGGGCATCCCCTGCCCTGGGAGCCCCCATGGTAGCTGCACAGAGCAGAGTCCCAGAAACGTCCTTGCACATCTGTCCCCTGCAGATGATGTCCATGGCTCCCACAGTCGGCAGGTGTGCAGTCGGCATGAGCTCTATGTCAGCTTCCAGGACCTTGACTGGCTGGTAATTTCTACTCTCCCCTCTCTTTCTTTTTTCTTTTTTAAAATATATCTTTATTGATCTCAGAGAGAGGAAAGAAGAGGGAGAGAGAGAGATAGAAACATCAATGATGAGAAAGTCATTGATCAGCTTCCTCCTGCACGCTCCCTACTGGGGATCAAGCCCGCAACCCGGGCATGTGCCCTGACCGGGAATCGAACCTTTATCCCCTGGGCCCTAGGTTGTTGCTCAACCGCTGAGCCACACCAGGCGGGCTCCCTGCTCCTTTTTAATTGATAATCCCCACCTGAGGATTGTAAGTATCTCCAGGAGGAGGCAGAAGAATCGGGGAACTTTATTTTCTCCTGTATTATTTTCTTCTGTGTTTTCCAAGTTTTCTAAAAGGAGAGTGTTACTTTTATAGTGGAAAACTGCTTTTTGGCAAAAACTATGAAAATGGCGAAATCTGAATCCTGAGCCATGAAATGTCAGAGCTACAACAGGGAAACGAGACCAGGGTGGCAGTGCCTCTGTGCTTCTGCAGCAACAGCAGCTACAGGAGACGTGGGCGCGGGGACCAGGCGGGAGGACTGTGCTGGGTGCTGATGGCAGCTGTCGGGACAGAGCTGATTTCCCGCCACGTCTGCTGAGGGTCTGGGGGTGGATGTCAGCCTTCTGGGGTCCTGCCCCAGGAGGGGCCCGAGGGTGGGTTGACAGGTCCCTGAGGCTGCGTGAAGGAGGGTGAGGGGCAGCCCTGAGTCCTCCTGTGATGGGTGCTGGGAGGAGGGGCTGGGAGGGGCCACATGGGTGGGACTCACCTTCTTCCATTCCCCCCTCAGGACTGGGTCATCGCCCCCCAGGGCTACTCAGCCTATTACTGTGAGGGGGAGTGCTCCTTCCCGCTGGACTCCTGCATGAACGCCACCAACCATGCCATCGTGCAGTCCCTGGTCAGTACCCAGCCGGTCCCGCCGGGACCCCTGATCCGGGGGGGGGCGAGGAGCGGCTCAGGCAGCCCGAGGTGAACGGGGCACCTGCCGGGTCTCGGGGGTTCTCCGCGTGGAGCCCTGGCTGCGCGCACGTGTCGTTAAACCCCCGCACCTGTGCGGGCGCCGGGCCGCGTGGCCGCGCTGTGTATGTAGATCGCTGCGGGTGCCCACGCACGTGCACGCAAATGCACGTGAGGACAGGCAGGTGCGCGTGGGGGACTCAGACTCATAAAGGCAGCCTGCTGGGGCCACATGCACACACACAGGACAGACACGCATCCCCCGGGCACCTGTGTGCGCTGAGCACAGGATTGCTGGACCTCCTGCAACACATGCACACGGGGCGAGAGCCAGGCGTCTGTGTTCACCCCCCCCTTCCCGGGGAGTCGGGGGTCACCTGTGTGCCCTCGTGCACAGGGCTCCCCTGGGCTTGGGCGCCCCCTCCAGTTTCTCCCCTTGGCTCTCTCTCCTGGTCGCCTCAGCCTCTATGTTTCCGCAGGTGGCGTGGCTTTTGATGGCTAGTGTTTGGGGAAACTTAAATGCCGAAACAGTTTCTGGGAGGACTGTCGCTGCTGCTTATTGCTCAGTGTTTTAAATGGTGTGCGTGCGCGTTGAGACTTCTTTCTAGAATGTTTACCTAGACTCCAGTTCCTACTATGCCTGAGCCTGGTCTTTGCCTAGTGAGAGGTTGTCAAGCTGACGCCTTAGGGTGAGAGTTAATGACTGTAAGGGAAGCTGCTTTGAGCCTGTGACACCTCCTTTCTCAGCGTCAGATGGGAATCGCTGGACCTGGGGGCTGCCTTCCCAGGTGACTCAGGGTGACTGGCCATGTATGACGCCACGTGGGCCTCCTGACCTTCATGGATGTGCATCTCCCCGGCCCTGTGAGGGGTGTGGGGTGATGACTGTGCCCACACCTCCAGGGCTGTCCCTCCCCTCCCCTGCCTCTGTCCAGGCCCTTGGTCCCTCCTGTTGGTCAGCAGGAGTGAGGGCTCAGGCTGTCATGAGTGCAAACAGGACAGTAGCTGCCCTCTCGGGGGGCTGTCAGTAACTCACGAGCCAGGGGCCAGCCAAGATGGTGGGACCTGTGAGAAGGGGACACTGGGCCTCTGCACGAGGAGGAAGAATCTTCCAGGCAGAAGGAGGGAGTGCCCAGGGCCCACAGGGAGGTGACGGTGGGTGGGCAGGGGCCCCTAACGTGGTCTTGAGGATGAGAGCAGGCGCCATGTCTGGGACATTTCTGTGCTCCCTGTCCTGGCATGGCAGCCACAAGCATGTGCGTGAGAAATAAGTACCATTGTAGTCATTTAGCAGAACAGAAAACTGAGGCCCACAAATGACCGAAATGTACCCAAAATAACCTCTGATTTGGCCTCCTAGTGGCTCAAAAACGAATGGAATGGCCCATTAGACCCTGCAAATCAATCTGTTTGGGGCCAGATGGAATAAAAGGCCCCTTCTCTTTCCTTTGTTGATTCAGTAGAGCTCTGGTCTAGGGGGAGTGGCAGAAAGCAGCATCCCTGAGGTGCGGGACTTCTCTCTCCAGTGTCCCAAGTCAGGAGAGGCCTCCCCGGTTTCCAGCCCCTTAGAGCCCCGTGGCTGGCACACCGGGGCTGTGGTGCCTGGTTCCTTTCACGTGAGCCTAGGAATGCCAAGCCCAGGCACCACGTGTGGAACTGGGAAGTTGGGGAGCAATATCCCCCATGTCCATCTGGCTGGACATCCCCACAGAGGCCTCAGCTTCCCCAGTGGGCCGCAGAGAGGCTCTTGGCTCCAAGCCAGCCCAGTGCCCGGCTGACAGTCCTCCTGGCAGACTGGCTCTGAGCTGGGCTTCTGGGACAAGGCTGGGCATGGAGAACAGGGACCAGGCTTTGCCCAGGTCCAGCTCGGCAGCCTCGTGAGGGCTGGGCGGTCCTGGGCCCTCGGATTGGCCACGATGCCCACGGATAGAAGCAGGTTTCCTTTTCTCTCCTGCCCCTCAGAGCTCCGGGCTCCCTTCTGGGCCAGTCAGTGTGGGGCCCTGACGAAGGGTCCAGTGTAAACGGCTCATCCTGCCAAGTCTCAGGATAAATATTTGTATGGAGGCTGAAATAGCTCCTCGATCAGGCTTTCTTGGTGGGAAAGCGTTTAGGAGGAGGGAGCAGGATCCCTGCACCTGGTCCAAGTCCTGCCACAGCTCCCGCGGCCTGTGCGCGCTGTTTCTGCACCTCCCAGAATCACACTTGCCTCAGAAGCTGTTATGAGGGGTGAAAAGTGCTTTGAGAAATAACGGTGTTGAACACGCGAGGGTGAACCTGGAATCCGAGGCTTTATCCAGTTGATCCCTGAACACTCTCGGGATCACAGTCAGGAGGGGGAGACAGACACAAACAATGAAGGTGGACAGGACATGATCAGGGTCATTACAGCAGCCCAGAGAAGAGGGAGCAGTGGAGGGGCCCCCAGGGGGGCGGTGCTGCAGGGGCTCCAGGCAGAGGGACCTGCCATCGGGTGCATTGTGTGCTGGGGACCAGCATGGTCCTCAGGTCTGAGGGGAGCGGGTGTGGCAGGAAGCACGGGGGTGCCCGGCTGTGCCCTAAGGGCCTCTGGCAGGGAAGGGGTCAAGGAGGGCAGATTTTCACTGGACACCTGTCCTGGCTGCAGGTCAGGGGGGGGAGGGGAGCGGCTGGAGATGGGGACAGGCAGGAGCTGGGGGCTGGGCAGGTCCTGGGAGAGGCCGCAGTGCTCACGCCTCCGCCTGCCGCCCCTCCCCGGCCAGGTGCACCTGATGAAGCCGGACGCGGTTCCCAAGGCGTGCTGTGCGCCCACCAAGCTGAGCGCCACCTCTGTGCTCTACTATGACAGCAGCAACAACGTCATCCTGCGCAAACACCGCAACATGGTGGTCAAGGCCTGTGGCTGCCACTGAGGCCCCGCCCTGGCCGCTGCAGGGCCTCCAGCCCGGATCAGTCTCTTTCCAGAGGCTGGGACCCTCAAATGTCACTAAAGCTCTCATGGGGCTGAAGGGAGGGCTCTCATACCTCTGCCCACATCCAGTCAGGGTCTGGTTGGGCCTCTCCAAGCCTCTGTGTCCCTTCCCCAGGGTCTGTGGTTTGTCCCATCCCAACCTGCAGGGCCTGATGCACACAGCAGCCTTGGTGTGCAGACTGCGCTGTCTGCGGTCAGCACAGAAGGCCTATCTTAGGGCCTGCCCTTGGGTATCCTGCACCTACTGTGGGGGACCCGGGAGCACCTGGAGTATAAGGCTGGCTGGTTGGGTCAAGGCTTGGGTGTGGGAGCAGGGGCTGCCCCTTCCCAGGGCAACACTGGGCATTTCTGGGTCTAGCTAGACATGTACATGCCCTCAGTACAATGTATTATTGGGCTCCTAACTTGGCGAGCCAACTAATTAGCACATTAGGAAAAGAGGAAGCTGGATGGGTTCAAGCCCTGGGCCTGCCCTCCTACCTGGGGAAGAGGTGTGACCCCCAGAGAAGCAAAGAATCTCGGGGGCTTCCAGTTCTCTCACTGTCTCCATATGGGGCTCAGCACCGAGACAGAGGTAACTCTTAGCAGAAGCAAAGACAGTGTGTGCAGCGCGTGGTCCTAGCAGATGAGGCACAGACCTCACCCCTGCCCATCCTCTTGCCTGTGGCCGTCAGTGAGCACCTGGGTACTCCTCCCACTGAACCTGGACAGGGTCTCAAGACCTTCAACACAGAACTTTCAAAGTTGAAATGAACTGGTTTCTCTCTCCCGTGGTAAGGAGCAGTCCATTCCCCAGAGCAGAGTGCCTGGGCCACCTTTGGCCAGGCGTGGGGCAGGGGTGGCCATTGTCAGTGTCGGCTGGAGTCTAGAAGGTAAGAACAGACTGGTCACCCTCTGTGCCCAGGAGCCTCATCCTGTTTCTTGGAGCCTGTGAGCCAAAGAAAAGGCCCCTGTCCCAGGGGAGTGACAGGCAGTAATTAGGATGAGCTGGGTAGGGAGGTTCTCAGAAACCACTGTTCTTGGAGCAGCTGAGGCAGTTGGAGTGTTTATTTGATTTCTGACTTGCTAAACCTGTAATTTACCTGCTGGAGCAGAGTCCAGCTGCCCAAACCCTGAAACACTGTATCGCTAATAGCAGATCTTGGGCCCACCCCAACCCACAGGCACAGCCCACAGAGGCAGAACCACCCATGTGCCCAAGGACGCATCCCTAAGGACAGGCTCCGGGAGAGCAGGTCTGGAGCAGGGGCGGAGGCTGGGCCATGCTGCGGGACAGCAGCCTCCACACCTGGACCTGGGGGGGACTCTGGGAGCGAGTACAGGGGAAGAGACCCCGCCCGTGTGCACAGAGGATGGGCCCATACTGTCTGCAGGATGGAGATTCTCCCATTAGCCAGGGGCTTTGAGCTCAGGCTGGGAGGGATTGAACCTGGCACTGGTGGGGATGTCAGGAGATCTGTATTCCGGTTCCAACCCAGCCACTGGCCTGCTTGTTGTCTGGACCAGTCCCCTTCCTGATTCAGGCTTGTTTCCCATCTGTGAGCACATAGGACTCTTTCGTCTCCAAAGGCCCTTTGAGCCAGAGAATGTGCCTGCCACCCTGCCGTAGGAATGAAACCTGCCATTTCAGGACCTTATTGAACAGCTCCTTCCTCCCAACATTAGGGCAGTGGAGGCCTGGAAACTTGACAGATGTTAACAATTGGTCTCTTCATTGACTCCCACATTACCTGGCACGGTTTGGGGGTGCTGGGAAAGTGTGAAATGAATGTTTAAAGATGTGGACTGCCTCTCCCGTCGGTGTGAACAGGAACCTGACACGACTCCCTTCACACAGAAAAGCTGAGAGGACAGCAGTGACGCCTTTCTACTTCCAGCACCTTCAGCCATCCAGGTGGCCTCCATCCGAAATCCAACAGAAAAGGCCTCAGAGAAGGGAGATTACAGACACAAAGCCACGGAGGCGGCAGTGTTTAGGTACCAAGGCCACCTTGTTTACCTGGCTGCCCCGGCAGCCCAGGTTACATTCGAGGCTGCATATTAGAAGCATGAATCAGGGAGGTCACCTTGGGCCCACAGACAGCAAAGCAAGTGCTGACACTGAGGATGCAGAACAGGCGAGACGGATGTTCAGTCCGGGGCCAACTGCTGTCCTCAGCAACCGCCTCACGCACCTTCACAATTGAACTGCAGCCCCGGCCCTGAGGCCAGCTTATCAGGCAAAGCCCCACTCTTTAGTCAATGTGGGGAAGTGGGTATTATGCTCCAAGAAATTCCCTACAATTTCACAGGAAAGGAGGTGGGTTTTGTAGCCAGTAGACCTGGCATCAAATCCTGGCTCTACCTCTTGTTAATCGGACTAAACTGCATAACCTGGGTTAGAGGTCCTCCCCCTGTAGATTTGCTCCTTCCCTTGCAAGGCTGTGATGGGAACCAGGTCTGTCCAGAGCACCACATCTGAACGTGTGTGGAGTAGCATCTATCAATGGCCTTATTTTAAAATTAATTTGCAAATGTGGGCCTCCTTGTGTGCTTTCCTGTTAAAACACTCTTCCTAGGATGTGTCCTGGAGGTGCTGTTTACTTCAAAGCTGTGCTCTCCCTAAAAAATCCTAACTTGGTAACTTTTTTTTTTTTTTAAACTTGGTAATCTTTTTTTGTGTTTTGTTTTAAACTTGGTAATCTCGGAACGAGAGGTAGCCTTCTGCCTCCCCTGCTTGGGGAGGACCCTGACGACAGGTGGCCAGCGGTGCCCACCTCCAGCCTCACGGGAAGCTGAAGGAAGAAACTTTCGGGGGTTTATCTTCTTACTAGGAGCCTTCAGCAACCATTTGAGTCTTTAAGTTTTTCTTCGCTTAAGAAAACATTATACATATGCTGACGAAATTCTTAAATAAAAAATAGGAATACGCATAATCCACCATGGAGATAACCATCTTTATTGATTCCTTCCAGTCTTTATTCTTGGCACATGTCTTTATACATAAGAGATGGATATTTTACAAAGTTGGGATCATACTCTATGCACTACTTGGTGATCTGATTTATTCAATTTATGATATCTGAAAATTTTATTAAATATATTTTGAAAACATAATTTGTAGTAGCATTCCATGAGGATACCATCTGAGCCCCACCCGGCATCTGGGAGGAGACACCTGCCTGGTCACCGGGCTGCCCACTGGCCTGGAATCCCTGGGCCTGGCACCTCACCTGTCTCAGGTCAGCACCTGTGCAAAGGTCATGGGTGGACCCAGGGGTGACTTCTGGGGAAGCCCTTGCATAGCACAGGGTGAGCAATTGTCACCCTACTGTCCCCACCCACCAGCCTCCTGGACAGTATGCTGTCACACCTCCCCAGGACAACCAGGGAAGCACAGTCCCCAACCTCTCCCATGTCTCACAGGACTGAAACCAGTCCTCCCTCCTGGGGATTCAGGCCAGCCTGCTCCACGTCCCTGCATGTCACACCCAGACTAGCCATGCTGAGAACTCACACTCATCCTCTTCTCTTGGACAGCACACCAGCCCTGAAGGGCTGCCATTCTCCCAGCCTCACTGCTGCCTGTCCTGACAGCCATGACTGACCACCGGGAGGGACACCTAGGCTAAGCAAGAGCCTCTGCTGGGAATACTGTGGGCCATAGGAGCAGGCTCCAGCCAACCTAAGGGGCAGCAGCTCCAAATGCCATAGGTGGGGCTGGCACCCATCCCTCTCTGTAGGAGCTGGCCTGGGATCACGGGGGCCACAGGCCAGCAGGCTTCTCCCCTCCAAGCTCCACTGATCTCACCCAAAATGCAAACCAGCCCAGCCCAGTGGTTTCTGAATGTTGAGATTTGATTCAGAGCCACTGGCAGGCAGCAGGGGTACAGGTGGTGGCCCTGGAGGTTTCTGGTGACCAGATATGCTGTGAGGTGGCCTAGCTGGCCCAAAACTGTGCAGAGTGAGAGGCCAGCCTCGCAAAGGCTACAGAACGTGGCACCAGACTTCGATTTCCAGGTGGGAGGGATGAGGGGAGGAGGTAGGAACCACCTCTGGCTTGTTTCTTATGTGTGCCTAGCACCGAGCACAAGGCCTGGTAAAAGAAGGGCCTGGGCCTTCTGTTGTAACACAACCTTGACCACTGGCTCAGTGGCTGAATGAATGAGTGAATGGGCCCCCAAGAGTGACTACAGCTGCCTGTTAGACTTGAGACAGGCAGGTGTGAGGGCAAAAACGGAGTCTGGCTAACCCAACTCACCTGTCCAGTACCAGCAGTGAGAGAGGGCAGTGGCACTTTTCCACCTGCTCTGACCTCCCACTCTGCATGGTCCCACAGGGGTGTGCCCTCAGGGACAGCCTGAGGAGAGGGGAGCAACAGGGGACCCGGATAGCAGCAGCAGTACAGGAACTAGGATTTATTTTACCAGAAGAAACATTCAGGAGCCACACTCAGGGGCCCAGGAGAGGCCCTGGCAGCAAAGGCCTAGAAAGGCCACGCACGGCCGTCCAGGATGGGGAGGGTGGCACCTGTGCCTGCTCCTGGGCCCACGGCCATGCTTGGGAAAGAGCCAGAGGAAGCCCAGGCCACTCCTGCAGAGGAGATGCTCCCAGCTGACCCCAAGAAGGGCCACAGCACAGACCCGGTTAACAAGTGCTGGATCCCCGGGGCCATCGACTCCTGGATACACAGGCGCAGTGCAGAGAAAGTGCCTCTCACACGTACTCCCCACAGTCGGAGATGATCACCTTCTCCTTTGGCTTCCCGTCCTTGCTGCCCTGGGCCTTTGTGGGAAGAGCAGAAGAAAAGAAACCAAGGAGGGAGGGTGAAGATTAAAGGGGGCTCAGAACACTCACCCTCCCATGCCCAGCCTGAGCAGAGGCAGCTCCTCCTGGAGCAGCTGGGCCCCTCTCCAGGCCACAGGGGGGCTGCTCCCGCCATCCCACAGGGCTGTGCACCGAGGGCCTGGGCAGCCACCCACCTCAATCTGCCGCAAGACATCCAGGCCTTCCGTGACCTCCCCGAATACCACGTGCTTGCCGTCCAGCCAATCCGTCTTGTCACACGTTAGGAAGAACTGGGAGCCGTTGGTGTTTGGGCCCGAGTTGGCCATGGAGAGCAGGCCTGGGGGAGGGAAGGAGCAGGTCAGCTCCCTCCACCCCGGCTCCCTCACCAGGCCAACTCTGGACGGACAGACCGTGCGGATGCCTGTCTTCCACTTGATTGACAGTGAAACGGTGAGCAGGGTTGTTTCAATCATTTTCTACTGATTTAACCCTTCATTCACTCAACACATAGTTACTGTCTACTTTGTAACCAGACCCGTGTTGAGCCCTGAGGACAGGGGTCCCAGCTGTGGTGGAGCTTAGTCTAGAGGACAAGAGTCACTCAAGAGAGAACTGTGCTGTGACAGCCATGACAGAGCAAAGCTCAGGGACAGACATCTGTGCACACACTGGAAGCACAGAGGCAGTCACGTGAGGGTGTGTGTATGTGTGTGACGTATGCTGGTGCCACTGTCATGAAAGGCGCTCCGGAGGAGGGGCCATCTGAGTTTAGTCTGAGGCCCGGGTGCTCCTCACTGGGCCTCTGCACCGCGCTCCCCGGGACGCGGACTGTCCCGTTCTCCTCTCACTGCCGGAGCAGAGCCGCCGCCTGGCACCTAACACACCAGCCTGTGAATATGTTTTAAATATTCAAATATCTACTGTGTGTTTACTTTGTGTCAGACGCTGCTCCAGAACAGTGGTGAAGGGAAAGCCTGTGTCCTGCCTGATGAGGATGACATTCTCAGAAGGGAGACAGAGAATAAACGAGTAAAAAAAGAAATGTATATAATCTAATTTCAGGTAGTAAGTGTGAGACAAAAAATGAAGCTGACTCCAAAGGAGAGTGAGATGGCAGGAAAGCCCATCTAGAGGGAGGTGAGGGCAGGCCCCTGGGACGAGGTGACGTGTGTGACACCTGAAGGAAGGGTATACCCTGTGGAAACGAAGAGCACTTTGGAGAAAGCAAAGCTATGGAGTGTGAGTAACAGTGACTGCGGTGGGGATGCAGACAGCAGACAGCAGGTCAGTGAGCTGGGGAGGTGCCGGGCCCAGGTGTCAGCCCTGCTGGATGGGATCCTATGGGCGACGCAGGCCCAGGGAGGGCTGTCAGCAGAGTGATGAGACTGGGTTTCTATTCAGAAGGACCACTCTGACTCCCTCTCCGTATTAGACTACGAGGGGTAAGAGGCAAGAGTAGCAATGGAGGGGAGCTCAGAAGACCTTGGTGGTGGAGGGTGAAGAGTGGCTGGACCAGGAGGTGACTGAAGACAGATGACTCTGACGTACAAGTGACGGTGAAGAGGGGTCAAGGGCGAGGCCTAAGTTTCTGACTCATCAGCTGGGTGGATGGTGGTGTCACTGACTGAAACAGGAAGAGGGAGACGAAGAGTTTTGAGGAGAAGAGCAAGAGCTCTTGGGCATATGAAGTCATTGGGGGCCCAAGGGGAGACAGGCCTGGAGACTGAAATGTGGGAGGTAACTTAGAGACACGACTGAAAGCCGGGGGATGGAATGGGATTGTCCAAAATGGGGTTGTCTAGGGTAACACTGCCCCCTGGAGGCTACTTGGAGACTCCAAGGTATGTTTTTGGTCAGTAACACTGGGGGAGCTACTGGCATTACAGGGAAGGGAGCCAATGTCCTGCAATGTTCCACCTAATGAATGTTACCTCTAGGAGCACAGAAAAATTACAGTGCTCGGGGAAATAGAAGAATGTAATGTTTTATAGCAAACGTCATAGAATGATTTTCTTTATGTGCAATTATGACTGTAAATAAACATTTTTTAAAAAGCTAGAGTGAAACAAAAGGATTATGGATAAAAAGGGTCATTAAGAATATTTAAGAAAATCTGAAACACAACAACTGTCAATAGTAGTTACCTCAGGAAAAAAATTTTTTAATGTTTAATTTACAATCTTAAAATAATAACTTGCCCAGCAGGCATGACTCAGCAGTTGAACACTGACCTATGATCCAGGAGATTGGGGTTCAATTCCCCAGTCAAGGCACATGCCCAGGTTGCGGGTTCAATCCCCAGCAGGGGGCGTGCATGAGGCAGCCGATCAATGACTCTCTCATCACTGATGTTTCTCTCCCTCTCCCTCTCTCTGAAATCAATAAAAATATATTAAAAAATAGTAATAATAACTTTCCAGTGGTTTCAACCTGGCAGAGATCTCCTTAACCAACTGATCAAAGTTACCACCACAAACACTGGAACTGACGTCATGTACTTCCTTATAGGATGCACTAACAAGGAACAGCATTCTCCTGGGGTATTCCTGCCAAAATACATCATCTATATCTAATCCTGAGGAAGTACCAGGCAGACAAGAAACTATCTTAAACAACTGGCCTGTCCTCTTCAAAGACATAAATATCATGAAAGACAATGAAAACTGAGACACTAAAAGATTCGACCGCTGAGTGCAACATGCGAATCCTTGTCAGGAAGAAAAATGGCTAAAATAACTTTCAAGGAAAATACTGGGATAAGGGATGAAATTTGAATATAGCCTCAAGATTAGTTAATAGTGTTGTAATGATGTTATATATCCTGATTTTGATAGTTGTACTGTGATTAGTAAGGGAATAATCTTGTTCTCAGGAAATACATACTGAAGTGCTTAAGAGTCAAAGGACATGTCTTCAACTTCCTCTCAACTGGTACAGAAGGGGAAAAACATATGTATATAAATAAAACAATAAAGTGTAGGGGTAAAACGTAAAGTAACGAATGGAAAACAAACATATGAGAGTTCCTTGGACTATACTTATAGAATTCTTACTTTATATATGCATGTAAGTTTGAAAAAATTTTATAAAAACAATTATCAAAAAAACCACACAATAAAACCAAACCAGACGGTAATTAAAAATACTGTATAACTTTCAACTGCTTATTCTTTCTAAGCCTTTACAGAGCTTCAAAAATGCCTGCTCTGCCTCATTTGTTACTAGCTGGCATCCAAGATGCCTCATGTGGACTCAGGTAGCAAGTGTCAAGGGTGCAGGATTCCAGACAGCTTCCTCCTCAGCTTGCTCAGCCAGCACTTCCTACAGTCCTACCCGGAGCCTGCTCACCTGCCGTCATGGGAATGACATCTGAGCGCAGGAGTATCTGGATGCAGCCAGCTGGCGTGTTCCCAATCTTGATGTCCATGTACACCACAGGATTTGACCGGGCCTTTTTGGCAGTGGGCTCTCCCTAGGTGCAGAAGAAATCGCTATGTCAGAGAGAAAACCCTCAGTCCCCAAGCAGGACAGCGAGTGTTCTTCTGAATACACACCCAGAACCCAAATGCAGGGAGCAGGCTGGAGCAAGTGCTGACAGGGGAGGTCTTGGCCCTGACGGGCCTGCGGGAGGCAGAGGCCATGGCCATAGCACCGAGCTGGACATCAGTGACAGGAGACCTCAGCACTGTGAGCCCCACTCTGCAGGCACGTTGTCTCATCACACTCGCCCTCAGACCCGTCGGCTTGCTCCACCCTCCCTGCAGTCACCGAGTAGCACTGTTCTGGCCCAGTGCAACTCTCAGCGCCTCCAAACCCAGAGCAGGCTCACCCACCTCACTCCAGTTAAATGGCCCCTAACGTTCTCCCTCCATATTCACATGTTGGCTGCAATGGAACCAAGGAAAGCAGCTGTCTTTCTTGGGCCTCAGTGCTCAGAAGACAATAAGGAGGTTGGGCTTTGCTTTATGCTCCAAGTCAACAAGGCTGACTAGATAAATAAAACATTCACTACAAACCCTCCATTTGTTTGATATTAGAAAACTATTGTCTCTGACCTTCTTGTAGTGTGGAAAGGTCAACATATAGGTATTGAACTATCAGGCGAAGCACTGAGGTTGAAGACGAAGGCACAGCTCCTGCTCTTGAAGAACTGGCTACGTTAAGGGAAAGGGATGGCCACAAATGTGAGGCACACAGATCCTAGAGCCATACAGCCTTGCTTCAAATCTCAGCTCCACCACTTACAGTCTGTGTAATGTTTGACAAATTATTTGACTTTACTGTGCCCCAGTTTTGTGACCTGGAATTGGGGATAATAATAGTACTTATCCCAAAGAATTGTCAATAGGATTAAATATTTGTAAAGCACTTAGAACAGTGTCTGGCCTAGAGTAAGCAATATTTAAGCATTTGTTAAATAAGTAATGCCAAAACAATGCAGTAAATGCTTGGATAGACAGTTCCACGGAAGCCCAGAAGGAACACTGCTGACCTCAACTGGAGGACTCAGAAAGTTTCCTGGAGAAGGCAGCAACTGAGCTCCCCTATGAAAGGTAAGAAGTTAGCCAAATAAAGTAAGTTGGAAAGGGCATTTTAGGCAAAAGAACTGCTTATGCAAAAACATGGAAGTTTATAGATAACTACAAACTTGTTTCCTAGAATAAAAATGGGGATACTATGTGGAGAGATGAGCAGGGTCAGAACATGGGAGCCCTTCTATCCCTGTGATGAAGCCCAGACCCAATCCTCTAGATGAGGGATCCCTAGAATGCTCAAGAGTGACATCATCAGATCTGTGCTTCGGGAAGCTCTCCCTGGCTGCTCAAGACAGGAGGACACAGGCCTGGGGCACGGAGACCAGTTAGGAAGCTACTGCCATTATTCACAAGAGAGATGAGAGAGGGTAAGCCAAGAAAATGTGCCAGGAACAAGAAAGGAGAGATTCAGGAATACGTAAAGATAAAAGCAGGCCATGGCAATGCAACAGGTATAACTCATGAGGGGTCTAGTATGACAATGACGTTCCTAGTTTGGGTGACTATGTGGAAGACAACAAAATTAACTAAGACGGGGCACCGGGAAGACCAGAGTGAGAGGAGAGGGAATTCACTTGGGACAGGCTCTGTTTATTTATGGTGACTGTAAGACATTCAGGAAAAAATATATGCAACGCAGAAGAGGTCAAGGTTAGGACTAGAGACCAGAACACTGAATGGCTGTGATAACCTCAGAAGGAACAAAAGTGCCTAAAACTGTCCAAGAACAGTGTGGAGAGAGGAGCCCTTGAATTATTCTGGGAAGCAAAGGTCAGGATGGTGTATCAACAGGCAGAAGAAAGTGCCAAGGCAGGGAGAGCCTGCACCTGAGTATGGTTTGAGGGGAGGGGCCTCTCTGAAAATCAGGGCAGGAATAGGAAGACAGTGAGCCTGGTGCCAAAGTCTCCAGTAAGGGAGCAGGAAAGATGAGAAGGATGGTGGAGGCTGGTGATAAGGGACCCACTGTCCTTTCTCGTCTCAGACACCCCCCTCGTTCAACAGCAATCACAATCCCCAAGCACACCCAGAGCCCTACAAGGACAAGAGACCCAAAGCTTCCCATTCAATCCACCCACCAGCAGCACCGTCAGAAACACCCTGGGTGGGAGCACCTTCGATTTCACTTCCTGTGTTTCCACTTTGGGAGCTCTGGCCCCTCCTATTTTTTCTCTTCCAGTTTCCCAGAGAACCTCTTCAATCAGTCATCACCTGACCAAACTGAAGGGAAAGAATCAAACATATGTCAAGATTTGAGCTATCAGCCAACTGCTAATTAGCTGCTTTGGTCAGAAAGTGGACACTCCATTTTGTGTAACTTGTGTCATAAGCAGAAGTTACCTCTGAGGCACTCCAAGGGCAAGGAAAGCTGTCACTAGGAAACGTCAAGCCTTCAAGTCCAGGTCTTTGCAGAGCCAGATGAAAATAAAGAGGGACTAAGCTGAGCAAAAGGCAAGTCCCACCCTTGTCAAGGCAGGAAAGGCATAGTCCATGTCCAAAAGCAGGACTTTCATGGGGACAATGTCTCTTGCTTTGCTGAGAATCTCAAAATCTTTATTTCTCTGGAGGTGCACATTCTCTCCCCACTGTTAACCACTCTATTCGTGTACATACTACCACCACAGCAGGAAGACAGGGATAAAAATGCAGCAGAGGCCAAAGTAAGGACATGATGGGAATCCGTGGTTGGCCACACTCACCTGGTCTGGAAGAGCCTTCCTTACTGCCCATCATTGGTTTGGTCAAATTGACACAAATTGTCCTCCCAAGAGTTCAGATTCATTCTGAAAAGATTGCAATACACTCAGCTGCTTAAACCTTGTTAGGTTAAA
Source organism: Miniopterus schreibersii (assembly GCF_964146895.1). NCBI lineage: Eukaryota > Metazoa > Chordata > Mammalia > Chiroptera > Miniopteridae > Miniopterus > Miniopterus schreibersii. The sequence continues at coordinate 22,780,653 of NC_138109.1, forward strand.
AGAACACCCAATAGCCTACCATCTACTTCTAAGAAGTCTGAGACTTACGATTAATTCTAAGTTGGGAGCCTGCACCCACTTCCCCAACAGCAAGCTAAGCACAAAGCTAACCATAAAAAGTCCCTGAGCCACCATACACTTATTAACAGGAAGGTTGGTGCTGGCATGATCTTTGCATCTGAAATTACAAGGGTGAATGCAGTTACCAAGAACTGAGTCCACCTTAAAAGTCAAGATCAGCACTGAACTGGAGAAAAATGGGGCTGCTGACTGTTGAGAGAGACATTTCACAGAAGAGTAACAGAGAACATGGAATGAAGTATGGAATATTTCATTATCCAAGAATAAGCAATACTAGTGCCCTCCCCCAAGATGGCAGCAGCTGCAGAAGAGGAGTTACTGCTGCCACGGCTCCCCAAGCTGTTGGCTACCAGCAAGCAGTTTCCAGAAGAAGTGGAAGCAACAGCGGAACCTAGTAGTTCCTGGGTAATCCAAGAGAAGGTGTTGAAGGGACTGCACCTCCTTAAGAAGGCTGCCAAACTGTTATCACAGCTCAACTTGTTCAGCACAAGTGAAGATTTGGAAGAGACTGCTTCCCCCAACCTGAAGTGCCTGATGGTGCCAGCATTTCAAGGAGCACTCACCATGAAACAAGCCACCCCCAGCAAGTGTCTAGATCATTTGCAGTGGGCTCAAGAACACTTTTTAAACCACTTAACTCAGTGCCAACACTATCATGTGGCAGAGTTTGAGTTGCCCCAAACCAAGAACAACTCAGCTGAAAATAACACTGCTAGTTCCTCCATGGCCCATCTTAGTCTCGTTGCTATGGCATCTCAAAGACAGGCTAAAATAGAGACACAAGTGAAGTAGGAGATGGAGCGTAGGTTGCCTGCACTGAAACCTGCTGTGGGAAGTGGTGAAGCAGACGATGAGCGTGTCCGTGTTACCTCCTTCACCTCTGAAAGTGGACCGGTACAGGCTTAGAAGAGATTGAGGGCACTGAGCAGGAGTCAAGGTCCTGAGGGAAAGGGACTCTCCAAAAGAGGCATCAACTTCTCGCTCACCTCTTCAGGCCAGGTCTCCAATGAAACCCTTCATTCTTGCTCAGAATGCGCCCCAAGCCAAAGTATTTGGAGCAGCTATCCAAGTTTGGCATCTATGACGGTGAATGGCTGGAATGATCAGCATCAGAAGCTGGGAGCTTTACCAGATCAGAAAGACGAGCAAACACTCCACCATGCCCAGGAGCAGGACGACTGGAAGGACACCCATCCTAGGTGGTAACTAACCGACAGGATAGGGCTTAGTCTTCCCACAAGACCGGACTATAGGGGGTGCACATCTTCCCCGCAAAGGAAAGCTTGTGCAGTCTTCCCCTCCCTGGGGAACTTTTCATGAAAATTAAAAAAACATATGAAATAAGATTCCTTAATTTAGTAAGATTTAGATTTCCTTTGTTCTTAGGAACAAAGATGAATAAAGTACTATTTTTATTTCCAACAATATCCTTGGAACCTGTGAATATGCTTATTATACAGCAAGAAGGAATTAAGGTTACAGATGAAATTAACGCTATGAGCTGATCTTAAAATAAGGGTATTATCTGGATTGTTTGGATGGGCCCAATATAATTATAAGGATCTTCTAACTGTGAAAAGGGAGGTAGAAGTTAGTTTCAGAGAGACACTGTGAGAAAGACTCGCCTGGTCACTACTGGCTTGAAGATGGAAGTGCCAAAAGCCAAGGAAAGTGGTCAATCTCTAGAAGCTGGAAAAGGAAAAAAAATGCATTCTCCCCTGGAGCCTCCAGGACCACAGCCCTGCCAACACCTTGGCTTTAACTTGGTGAGACCCATTTTGGAATTCTGATGTCTAGAACTGTAAGGTAACACATTTGTATTGTGTAAACTGCCAAATTTGTGGTAATTTGTTACAGCAGCAATAGGCATTCATTTCTTTTGAAGCACCCAACTTGTAATAATCTTGTAGCTCTTCTCTTCCTCAGTTGTTAATTGGTTTAACTTTATAAGAGCGTCGCTTTTCAATGGCTCAAAAGAGCCTCACTTTTCAAATTAGAGCAAAAACAGCAGTTTCCCATAATCACTTTCAGATACTTCATGAAATCCTATCGTGCCTCTTTTATAAGATTCACAATTTTACCTTGCAATCCATTTACACTCTATTTGCAGTATACTGCCCTAGAGCAGCAGTTTTCAACCTTTTTCATCTCATGGCACACATAAACTAATTACTAAAATTCTGCGGCACACTAAAAATATATTATTTGCTGATCCAACAAAACAAAAAAAAGGAAAAGAAAATAGGTATAATTTTGACTCATGCACACCAGATGGCTACTGTGTTGGCTGTTGTCATTGTTTTTTTTATTTGACAATCTAAGGGAAATGAGGTCAGTGGCCCTGACTAGTTAGGTATAGCATGTTTTAAAAATTCTTGCAGCACACCAGTGCACCCAGCACACAAGTTGAAAACTGCTGCTCTAGGTGTGCTGAGTGGAAGCTACATGGAAACTCTCCTAGGACCAAACTAGAATTACAACTAAAATATAGAAAAACCATCCTGAATAATCAACTGCAACTGAAGCTCTACAAGTTCAAAAAGACTGAAATCATATCAAGCATCTCAGATCACAAGGGCATGAAATTAGAAATCAACTACAGTAAAAACACTCAAAAACATTCAAACACTTGGAAGCTAAATAGCATGACTTTAAACAATGAATGGGTTATCAATAAGATCAAGAAAGAAAGAAGAAACTTCCTGGAAACAAATGAAAATGACACACAACAACCCAAAATCTATGGGACACAGCGAAAGCAGTCCTAAGAGGGAAGTTCATAGCACTACAGGCCTACCTCAAAAAGCAAGAAAAATTTTTAGTAAACTAACCCTAAAACTTAAAGTTCCTGTGAAACCGTCAGGACCAGGGCTTTTGTTTGCTGGGAGTTTTTTTTTATTACTGCTTCGATTTCATCAATTAGCCTATTCAGGTTTTCTGATTCTTCCTGATTCAGTTTGACATGATCTCACTCATATGTGGAATCTAATAAACAAAATAGACAAGGAACAAAATAGATCCAGAGACATATAAGCATGGAACAGACTGATGAATCTCAGTGGGAAGGTGGGGGTGGGGGGGAGGGAAGAGATTAATCAAGAACTTAGATGCTTATATGCATAACCCATGGACACAGACAATAGTGTGAAGGCCTGGCCAGGGAGGGGGGGCGGGGGGATCAATGGGGGGGGAAGGGGGATATCTGCAATACTTTCAACAATAAAGATAAATTTTAAAAAAAAAGCTGTGGTACATTTACACAATGTAATACTACATGGCTGTAAAAAAAGAATGAGCTCTTACATTTTGCAACAGCATGGATGGACCTGGAAATTATTATGCTAAGCAAAAAAAGTCAGCAGGCAAAGACAAATACCATATGACCTCACTAATATGTGGAATCTAATGAACAAATAAACTGACAAACTAGAACCAGAGGCATGGATGCATAGAAATGACTGACAAATGTCAGAGGTGAGGTGGGCAGGGGTGACTGGATAAAGGAAGGTGAAGGGATTAGCTAAAGAACATATATGCAAAGCCTACAGACACAGACAATAGAGTGTCTGTGACAAGAGCCAAGGTGGGGGGATGGCTGGGGGGCGGGATGGAGTTGGGGAAAGGGAAGGGGAACGGGGGACATCTGCAATAGTGTCAACAATAAAAAATTTAGCCCTTTTGCAGCCATCGTAGAATCAGCAACAGTCAAAATGAAGTTCAATCCCTTTGTGACTTCTGACCAGAGCAAGAACCGTAAAAGGCATTTCAATGCACCTTCCCACATTCGCAGGAAGATTATGTCTTCTCCTCTTTCCAAAGAGCTGAGACAGAAGTACAATGTTCGATCCATGCCCATCCAGAAGGATGATGAAGTTCAGGTTGTTCGAGGACATTATAAAGGGCAGCAAATTGACATAGTAGTCCAGGTTTATAGGAAGAAGTATGTCATCTACACTGAACGAGTGCAACGGGAGAAAGCTAATGGTACAACTGTTCATGTGGGCATTCATCCCAGCAAGGTAGTTATCACTAAAGCCGGACAAAGACCGCAAAAAGATCCTTGAACGTAAAGCCAAATCTTGCCAAGTAGGAAAGGAAAAGGGCAAATACAAAGAAGAAACAATTGAGAAGATGCAGGAATAAAGTAATCTTATATACAATTTTCATTAAAAACTTAAAATTAAAAAAAAAAAAAAAATTAAAAAAAAAAAAAAAAAGGAATCGCTGCCCTAAAGGTCAACAAACTTTCTGAAAAGGGTTAGAGTGTAAATATTTTAAGCTTTGCAGGCCACCTATAGTCTCTGCTGCACATTCTTCTTTTCTCCATAATCCTTTAAAAATATAAAAACCATTTAGCTCATAGGCCATACAAAAACAAGCTACAGGATGGCTCTGGCCCATGAACTGTGGTTTCCTGACCTTTGACGTAGATAGAAAACAGTCAGGGGAAGATTGGCAACAAAGATGGTTGATATTTATTCAAATGTTAAATGGGGAGAATATCTGAATAAAAATTTTATAAATAGTTCATAGTGAATTTTTTCTAATAATGACAACTTCGCTTCCTATATAACTTTGACCACAGAAACTGGAAACACAGTATGTGCACGAGTACTGTAAATAAACACCAAATAACAGCTTCAATAAAATGCAAAGACCCCGGCCAGGTGTGGCTCAGCAGTTAAGTGTCGACCTAGGATCCAGGCGATCAGGGTTCAATTCCTGGTCAGGGCACATGCCCGGGTTGTGGGCTTGATCAATGACTCTCTCATCATTGATGTTTCTACCTCTCTCTCCCTCTCCTTTCCTCTCACTGAAATCAATAAAAATATATTTAACAACCAAAAAAAAAAGGGCAAAGATTCTCAGCCATACCATATCATCAGTAGCTGCTGCAGTATCCTGCCCCCACAAAAAAGTTCACACCTGCAGTTCAACTCTTGTAGTTAGTACTTAAAATAAAAACTTAGTAGCACAAGCACAAGAAAAGATGTTTTCCCTTCCTAACTGCCTAGACTGTATGTACATATTTAACAAAGAACATGTATAGTACTAACCACTTATTAGAGCTGGTGGTATACAGCTATGCGCCCAGGTTACAGAGAAAGAGAATACACAAATAAAACCGGAACTAGCAACACCAGGTCAGAAGGCTTAGGACTCTGCAGTACCTGTCTTCCACATTCTGACTACATGAAGGGAACTTCGAGCCAGAATTTCCTACCTCTTGGCAACTGTCATCACCAAGCCACTGTAGAGGGTTGAAGAGTGTCTCCCAAATTTCACATCTACCCAAACCTGAGAATTTGACCCTGTTTAGAAATAGGGTCTTTGCAAATGTAATTAGTTAAGATGAGGTCATGCTGAATTAGGATGGGCCCTAAAGCCAAAGAGTGGCATCCTTATAAGAAGAGAAGACAGCCCTGGTTGGTATGCCTCAGGTGGTTGGGCGTTGACCCATGCATGTACTGAAAGGTTGCCAGTTGGATTCCCAGTCAGGGCACATGCTTGGGTTGTGGGCTCGATCCTCAGCAGGGGGCATGCAGGAGGCAGCTGATCAATGTTTTGCTCTCATATCAATGTTTCTCTCTCTCCTTCCCCCTTCCTCTCTCTAAAAAGCAATAAAAATATTTTTTTTAACAACAAGACACAGAGAGACACAGGGAAGAAGGCCATGTGAAGACAGGGACAGAGACTGGAGTGATGCAGTTATAAGCCAAGAAATGCAAGGATTGCCAGGAGCCGCCAGAAGCCAGGAAGGAAAGGATTCTTCCTAGAATATTCAGAGGGAGCATGGCCCCGCCAATACCTTGTTTTCAGTCTAACCTCCAGAGCTGTGGGAATAAATTTCTGTTGTTTTAAGTCACCATGTTTGTGGTAATTTGTTATGGCAACCCCAGGAATCTACTACATCCACCCAAATGGAAAATGGCACCTTTTGTAAGCAGTGACAACAGTAACAGTAGTAAAATAGCAATCAGTGGCCCTAGCTGGTTTGGCTCAGTGTTTAGAGCATTGGCCTAAGGACTGAAGGGTCCAGGGTTCAATTCCAGAGCTATCCCCAGCAACCAATCAATATCTCTCTCTCACGTCAATGTTTCTGTTTCTCTCTCTCTCCCTTCCACCCTCTCTGAAAAGCAATGGAAAAAATATCTTTGGGTGAAGATTAAAAAGAAAAAAAACCTGGCCTGAGTGGCTCAGCAGTTGAGCATCGACCTACGATCCAGAAGATCAGGGTTCGATTCCCAGTCAAGGCACATGCCCAGGTTTCGGGCTCGATCCCCAGCAGGGGACGTGCAGGAGGCAGCCAATAAATGACTCTCTCATCACTGATGTTTCTCTCTCTCTCTCCGTCTAACTTCCTCTCTCTGAAATCAAGAAAAAAAAAAAAATATATATATATATATATATTAAAAAAGTGAACATTGAAACTTACCTCTGCCAACTCGAATTCAACAGCAAATCCTCGGTGCTTTTCTACAACAGCAGAAATAGGTAGTTAATTATGTGGGCAAGAGGAGGAAGCCATTTATAAGCCAGATGGCATTTATAAAGTGAAAATCTAATTTTTAGATTTTCCTTGGTTTAGTTAGCAATGCTTCCAGAAATATTAAAGACACTGCATTTGTGTCAATATAACAAAATAGTGACTAAAATTTTAAACCACTACACAATTTAAGCTTTAAGTTACTTTCCAAGCATTTTGATAACCTTTGCTTACAAGACTTATACAAAGAAGGAAAAATGTTGGTCTATCAATTATTTATTCCAATTGGACATTAACTACATACAGAGCACTCACCTCACTACTGAGTTAGGTCACTACTTAAGAAGGGAGCACAGCTATTTTAGTTGACGGAGAGCAAGAGCAATAGGAGTTACTAATTTATAGAATGCAGGGGTAGAAGGGTCCCCAAAAGCCAGCCTTACCATTTTATTTAAGAACTAAACTTAAGGCTCAGAGAATTAAAGTGTCACACACAGTTCGTGGCAGAATTAGGTCAAAATCTCCTATCTTAAAAAGTAACAACCAGGGATCAAATAGAAGTATGCACTGTAACTGTGATACCAACTGAAAGAAAACTCACCCAGGTAAACAGAGGCCAAGGCTCCATTGTCGAGGCTGAGCTTCTCTGCTGCCCTCTGCTTTTTAAAAGCACAGCTGCCAATGCGCTGGCTAGTGCGTGTGGCTCAGTTGGTTTGGCATTTTACCGTGAACCTAGAGGTCGCCAGTTCGATTCCTGGTCAAGGCACATGCCCGGGTTGTGGGCTTGGTCCCCGCAGCCAAATGATGTTTCTCTCTCCTTCTCCTTCCTCTTGTTCTAAAATCAGTAATAAAAACAAAAACAAAAAAAACAATATATTAAATGCACTGCTGCCAAGAAGGGAGGTCTGGTGAGAAAATATGGTGGGTTTCAGCTTCCCGGCAGGTGGTGTAAAACAACAATCAGACCTTTCAAGAGTTTTCAAAGACTATCTTTTTACTGATTCTTACAATACAGTTTATATATTAAATGAACAGAAGTCAAAGGCCTCAAATGGTTCCAATGTGGAGAAAGCCTTTCTTCACACCCAACAAATTGTCAATCTCTGTAAAATTCAGCCCATAGCCATACCACCATCTTGGCTTTGTTGTCCTCAGATATTCCTTTTCCATCATCAAGATCAGTGATGTTGACCAACAGGGACATCCTCCTTAACTTCATTACATACCAAACATACACAGAATGCACATGATTTAACATTTTTTCTCAAGTTCTTTCCCTGGCATTAGGAATCTAAACATGAGAGACACTGAAGACTCATCTGTTTCACAATCTAGTGGAATCTGAATACCTGTGATGTCTCCAAAACGAATAAACACGGCATGAAGAACTTTTCATCCACCTCCTCGGCCAACTCACCTCAAAGGCACCAAGCTCCTTCTAAACTAATGTCCTCCACACTCTTGGTACAGTTGCTGCAACAATGTACTAGCAAGAGAGCCATAGGGCAGAGAAAGAGGGGTCCCTACAGTCTTTTGGGTACACAAGATGACTTCTCCCCATCCCTCTTCAGGCCTACATCTAGCCCCTCTGGCAGCTTCTTAAATGACCTCACCACCTCCAGTTTCTCTTTCCTCTATAGAGCCACTAGAATTATTCCAACAAAGTGCAAGTCCGACGACAACAATGCCCTGCTTAATGTTGTCCAAAAGCTCACCAATGCCCACAGGATGGGCCCAAATTCCTTAGCATAACATATAAGACCTTCATAACCTGAGCCCTGCCCACCTCTCTAGCCTCTTTTCCCCTCCGCTTCTCCAGTCCAAACTATCTGCCTCCAAGTACTGGACTCCTTCAGCCCTCTGGGCTTTCGCTCTTGTTGCTCTCCATGCCAACGGCTTGGTCCCGCCTCGGATGCCCAACTCCTGACCTTTCAAACTTAGCTCTGGCCTCATCTTTCCCGATGGAGCGGTCACTTCCGGAAACCGCCAGCCCCTCTTCAACAATCAATCAAACAATTGCGTCACAGTGCTCACCAACTCGCGAGGCTGTTTCCATAATTCCCCACTATTCTGGGAATGCCTTCATCTAAGGAAGCAGGGTCGAAAGTTTGGGCTGCGATCCGAGGTCCCAGTAACAGATCTCACCACAGCTCTGGGTCCAGGGTCAGAGGGGAAAGGACTCTGGGTAGCGCTGGGACCAGCGGCGTCATTAGGTCACGAACACCGTCCAGACTGCAGGGATAAAGCCCCAAAAGAGACCGGCCTTGGCCGCTACCTGCCGCTAACATGCCGCTACGTGCCGCCTGGACTTCAACTCAATCAAGGCCTTGCGGGTGAAGACCCGGCGTCACCGTCACGCCGCTTCACCCGTGAACGTACGAACCCTCTCGGTGGCCGCCATCTTGTCCCCCCCTCTTCCGCCGGAAGTCTGCATCGCGCACGCGCTCCGCCCCTTCACCTTCCAGCGCAGATGCCGTGGCACCAACCGGGTTCAGCTGTTACTAGGTGCCGCTAGGTGCGGAGGGGCCGTCAGATAATACAAAACACAAATCCATAGCCGCAGTACCCACGGGCATCAGAAAGTGGGAGAATCTACTGTAGACTGGGCCAGACCTTAAAGAAAAGGGGGAGCCGACCAAAGCGGAAGAACATTCCAAGAAAAGGGATCACGTGGGTAAGGCCCTGAGGAAGGACAGCCCACCAAGCTCCAGGAAGGGAAAAAGGGTTCCTGGAGGACGAGGGCAGTAGACTGGTTGACCTTGACTAGATTATGGTCATTTTGAGGACTAAAAGAACCACAAAACACTTAGGACTTGAGCAATTGTTTGCGGTTGCCGCCCAGACCTATCTCCCAAGCCTTTTCCCATTGCCAGGGGAAAACCCAGTTGCAAAATCTGGACAACCGGACCTGCAGACCCGCATGCACAACAAACTTGTAGGAGATAGAAGGGACTGACAACCCATCACCAGCAAGTCACGGAGGGAGCGGCCAGGTCCTACGGATCTCATCCTATGTCCTTCAGAAATGTGCCAATCCTGTATTAGGTACAAGGCCTGCTGTGATCAGACGCCTGTTCTCCTAAGTTAAATGAAGTCAATACAAAGTCCTCCTGTAACAATGCAATGGGATAGTTCTACACACCTAACCCAAAATAACCTGCTTATAACTGCAGGAAAGGATGAGTTATACAGAACTTCATTTGACCCTATTTACATTCTAAAATTACTTCTACTGAAAAGAGATTTATAGAATAAAACTGTGTGGTCAGAGTAAAATACAAGACAGGCAGTTTTATGGAGATGTTTTTCTTTATTGAGAAACTTATGACTTGGGTACATCAAATAAAACCAATTTTGGGGGGAGGGGTGGAATCAAAACCCACAATACAAAAAAAAAAAAAAAAAAAGTTAACACTGTCTAGGCCATAGCAGAACCCAGAGAATATATTCTTTTAATTGAAAAATTCTAGGTGCTTCTTAATTGACCTTTTGATACAAAATGACCTATTAAATTTGCAATTTGTGGTTCTTGGTGTCGAGGTCCATAGGACATGCTAGGAAGTCTTCAAACCTTGAGCTGAATTCCATGAGGGGTTATTTGGCTTTTGAATCCTGGAAAGAAAAGCACCAACATAAATAATCAGAAGAACCTCAGAGATTCACTGAAATTCCTCGCTGATAAAAAGTATTACAAAGCAGAGTTCCTGAACCTCAAGTGCTGACATTTTGGCCTGGATAAAATTCTGCTGGGGCTGTCTTGTGCAGTGTAGAATGTTTAGCAGCACCCCACTAGATGCCAGTGACACATTCCCAGTTGTGAGAACCAGAAATGTCTCCTGACATTGGCAAATGTCCTCTAAAGGGGCTGCTTATAATCACTGAGAACCACTGAACTTTGAGGATAACTACAGTCTATATATCAAGACTCAGCTCCTACCCTTCCAAGCCACCCTGTACTCAAAGCTTCTACAATTTTATGGTTCTCTTGCTTAAATTCCAAATGACAAGCCAAGGGGCCACGGCTGAGTCAACCTCCAACCTTCATACTAGCTCTGGCCCTTACCACCTGCACTTTTCCCTTGACTATGCCTCTGCTCATTTGGTTCTCTCCTTTCCTCATCAGTCTTTGTCAGAAGTCCTAGTTAAACTTCACTCATCCAATCCCCTGCAGACAGGGGCCATGGCCCCCAAGTCCAGAAGTTGATTGGAACACATGCTGTAACTGCAGTCAGTTGTGTGTCTGTCTCCCACTTATGACACCAAGGCCTGTGCCTACTGTGTTCCCAGAGCTAAGCAGTGGCTAAACACACAGCTGACCTCACCAATCTCCAACCAAATCAGGGAGATATTCATAGAAATGAGGCTGTAGGGTCTGATTATGATAACCTGTATATTCATCATTATTCCAAACCAAAAATGGAATTCTTAAGAAAGTCTGCTTATAATCATCAGGAAAGGATAATAAGCTATACAGAACTTTCTAAGGAGGTGCTCTTTATTGAGAAAACTGTTGTTTGTTCCCTATAATTTACAACCTGTACTCTTTTCTCCATGTTAACTCATCCAGATGACAGCATGTTGAAGTTATCAGGTTAAATGGCAGAAACATGGCTCTATATATTGTCCCTAATCTTTTAGGAAGATATTTATAAGTCAAAACCATTGCAGAAAACAAAAATAGCCAAACGTACGTTTTTTTTCCTTGCCTAAGAGGTAGCAGCAGCAACAGCGCCCACCTTCTGGGCAGCTTCTTTCTTGGCATGATGAGCCTGTAGAACTGCCACAGCTTCATCCACCTGTGAGAAATCTCCGGGTGGTCAGTGACAGCTAAGGAGAGCCCCTCCACTCCTCCCTGATGCCCAGGTCCAGTGGTGGCTTCTCCTGGTGCTGACGACTTTCTCAAATACCCACACCACAGCAGCCCCTTTTCTCTGCCACACGTGGGGGTTGAAGGCCACCGGTCATCCTCCGCAGCTGAGACCACCCTGCTCACCTTGGAGCGGAGAGACTCGGGGGACTCCAGCATGTGCAGTAGCTCGGAGTTGTCAATCTCTAGAAGCATTCCTGTAATCTTTCCAGCCAGGTTCGAATGCATGGTTTGGATGAGTGGGAACAAACGCTCTCCTGTGGGAAGATACTCAAGTAAAAACCAAGTTGAGTCACAGGAAAGAATGGAAACTGGTGTCCAGGTCAGTACCAAGCTCTGGCCCACTCCTCTACAAGGACATACCCAGCATCTGCTTCTGTTCCTGGGGGGGTGCTGCAGCCAGCATGGAGGCAGTCAGGGGCTCCTGCCCCTGCACATGGACCGCAGGCTGGGGTGCCTGGGAACCAGGAGAGGCAGCGAGTTAGCACCAAGGAAAGGACATTTGATGGTGGTCAAGAGCCTTACTGTTCAACATCTGAAAGTCTACTATGTGAAAGAGAAGGTGGAATAATTATCCTTGCTGTCAAGGAACTAACTGCAGTCTTGAGGGGTAGAGTGTGAGGTGAGGAACCGTGGTATGGGCATATACACAGCCAACTACACTAAGAACAGCATGCTATTGGAAGGGAAATAAGAAAACAAACCTACAATGTTTGGCACAACCATCTCTATCAAATGATTTTGATTTAATCAAGGTGGTTTACACAAGAATTTGAAACCTTGTTAATAAATAAGGTCCAGTGGACATGTATATGTACAGCCTTTTCCTGAAAATTAGTTTTTTTCCTCTCTAGGGTTAATTCCTAGCAGGGCCTGAGTCAAAGGGTATGAATTTCAAACCATTTATAATTACATCCCTTTTATTGTACCAAATGTTTTTATCGATCAAATACCTGAGGACTATCAACATGCAAGGTCAATGCCAGGCACAGCCCTAAAAGTAGGGCCTTACAGGCAAAAATTATTTCACATAGTGTCAAGTTCTGGGAAATATTCAACTTAGAGAGCATGGAGCAGGAGGAAGCAGCTCATAGATTACAAAGCTGTGTGTCTCCTCTAAGCAAAGTGCTACTGAGCTTTTTGACAAACCAGCTGCATTGTGGCTTGCCTAAGAAGCACAGCTCCAGAGATGACAAGTTCCAGCTTAGAAAACCTGAGATCTAGGTCCAACTGCCCCACCTCAACACCTCTGAAGCTGAACTTCTCTGTGACATGAAGTTCTTTCCTGCCTCAATGTACCAATCATGTTGCAGAGCAGCTAAGGATTGACTAGGCCAGTCGAGGTGAAAGAGAAATGGAAACTCAGAGCCGAATGAGCACATATATATTGTGAAAAGGAGAGCAGGAAGCACCAGCGGTCTCCTCCGGGGCATTTCCAAGGTAACTGTTATCAGGGAGAATACTTTTAAGCCCGTTCTCACCCACAGAGAGCCCCTCAAGGGCAGTGTCACATACAGGACATAGTATCCTGATATAGAGCAGGCATTTAACACCTGTTTAAGGAATCAAACCAAGGCATCTTTTAAATCACATGAAAATCCTTTAGCGTTCTTTGGTGGACCCACCTGCAGAGGTGGTATGGCAGGGTGAGGGCTGCGGACACTGGAGGCATACTTGTAAGGTGCAACAGCCCGAGGAGCAGCAGCCGCCACAGCAGCACGAGGTGCTAAGTTCTGCACAGCTGTAGGAACACCTTAGGAAAAGAACAAGTAAAATTAAAGCCCATCAGTCTGGGCAAAGACCCGTCAAATCCCATCTTTCCCCATTCTGTGTGCATCCAATACCACCTCCAGACTGGCAGCTGTCAGTCAGCCCTTGCTGGGCGGCACCAGCCCCACCAAAGTCCATAGCCAAGCGGTCCGGGCACTCAGACCCTACAACAGACCAGCAAATGCACATCAGTGTTGGCAGCAGATGTCCAACTGGCCACGCCCCACGGAAGGAGAAATTCCAAAGCATGTTCACACAACACATCACTCATGGGGCCTCTACTGCTACTCTCAAGGAACAGCCAACAAATAACATACAACTCTTTCCACTTCTTGGAATACGGGACATACTCTGTAAAAAAATAGTTTCCTTAACTCTCCCAACTCCACCCAAAAGAATGGGCCACCTCTAGTCATCCAGCTAACAAACTTCTACAACTAACCTTGTTCATGAGTCACCAATGAGCAAAGACTCTTAAAAGGAACCAGCACTCCTAGAACGAATTGTTTCTCTGCCCCTTAGTACCTATTTAAGCACACAGCTAAGATTACAGAACCAGGACTCCGTGAGCCCAACAAACTGACCAACCCTGGGTAGAGCCTAGTCATACTGACTCCCTCCTCCCCAGGCCACGCTTCTCAAGGCCAGTTTGCTCACCGACTCTCTGAGCAGTAGTAGGGAGGCCACGAGAGGCCGGAGCATTACCAGTTGGAGCCAGATGGCGAAGAGTTGGACGAGGCCCAGACTGGCGTATAGCACTTGGCATTCCTTGGAAGCCTGGTGAAAAGACAAAACTTGCACATCAGCGATGAATGATGTGGAACAGAACCTAGGCTGTACCTCAGAGAGGACAAGGAGAAGAGGCAGGGGAAACCAGGGTAGGTATATCCTGGGTGATCAAATCCCCGTTTCCCACCACCTACCTTGAGGTCTCCCACCTTGCTGCCAGCGTGGATTAGGTCTCATCTGTGCTAACTGATTAGGTGTGTAATATGGAGGTCTTCCCTGAGCCTGGAAGAAAGAGCACCCCAGCCCTTTTATTTTAGGGACCTGAGTCCACACTAGAGAAGTATCTTAGCTCATCTCACTACTAGGCCTTGGCTAATTCGGGTAGAGGCTTTTTCTACTCAAAAGCTTGGGGGAAGGAAGGTCAGTTAATGGGGATTCTTTTACTGTACTCCTGCCACTGTATGTATGACCATGGTTAAATCCTTCCTTGTTTTATTTGAAGGATCCTCACCCTGATGATCTAGAATTCTTACATCCCCGACCACCACAGGAGCTGCTGTCAGCAGACCCACCTGTGGAACTGCTGGTACAAAGTAGCCACCAGCTGCAGGCTGGAATTGATTTAAGATGGCATTGGCAGGGAGTGCTCTCATTCCGGCCACCCGCTGCATATACTGGTTGGTTAGGTGAGCCTTTCGCTCTTCCTTCCTCTGGGCCAGGGCAACATATAGTGGCTTGGAGCCCACGATGCGTCCGTTCATCTCAGTGACTGCTTTGGTTGCCTCTTCAGGAGATGAGAAGCAGACAAAGCCAAACCCTTTGCTTCTCCCATCCTCCAGCATTACCTACAAAAGGAGACCAGCTTAAGAAAAAGACATTCTATGTTTGGGCAGCTATTAAGAGCCAGAAAACCTGGGTTCTGCTGAAAGAGAAACCACGTCTAGAAGAGAGGTTGTCTGTTCTGTTCCAGGATGTACCCCAGACCAACGGAGTCACAACTTCTAAGGGTAGGGCCTAGGCATATTCTTTGTTAGATTCTAAAGTTCCCAAACACTATGATATGGCTAATGGTTAAACTAGAAACTGAAAGATGTTTCCTGATACCTAGCAGCATAGCTACCTCTGGGTACCAACAAGAGATCTATCTATACAGTACTATCAGGCAATTTAATCACAGATTTCATCTGCCTAAGACTTTGGTGAACAAAACTTAAGAATCTCTTACCACAGTTAGGATATGCTTTTGAAATACCACATGTGGGAAGGAGTGAAAACCAATGACTGCTCCATTAAGTGAATGGGAGCAACAGTAGAAAAATGACCAGCTGGGAGACAGTTGGATTTTAGTCTTGGCTCTGCAACTTCTAAGCTGTACAACATTAACCAAACACTTACTTGCCCCCTAAGCCTCAATGTCCATGAGGCAAATAGCTACTACAAAGTCACATGTCTCTGGTTCAGGCAGTCTTTTTCCATAGTTAGTTGTTCACAAATGGCTCTTTTCCTCACTGAAAAGGTTATTTATTCCTTTCCCTGGCCTACCTGTTCAGAAGCACTGGTAGCAGTATCAACGTGTGCTTGGCACCATCTTGTGTCTTAGCTCACTGCCATGGAAGTAAAGATGTGTATCAACTCAACAACTCTCTACCAATGAAGTGAGCCAACAAGGTAAGATCAAGACACCTTGATCATGAAAATGGTGACTATGAAACTTCAAGATGTGGCTCTTTGGCTCTCTTATTGCAAATGCCAACTGGACTATTGTGCTAATAAGCAAGGAGACTAGCATTCCTTGCGCTGATGGAGGCCAGTCAAGGTGGGTGATAAGAGGGATTGGGCGAGGAACTGCAGAAACCCTACAGGGTGTCCTCTGGTCAACTCTCTGCTGTAAGTTATTATGACACTCCCAGGTTGTGAGTGACTTTAGGTAAGGGCCAGGCAGGGTCACCTAGAGTCTTTACTGGCCCAGCTGGCCTCCTTTCTCGTAACCTAGTGGACTTTGTGATGCCTGCTGCACCTCTGCTGAACAGGACTAGTGTTTGCAACAGGCTACCACCCAAAACTTTCAGATCCTGTCACACTCCCAAAGTGCCAGTGACATACAGTCCACCATCCTCATGTAACCAGCATTCTCTTGCTCAAAGACTCAAATACCTTGACTTTATTTTCCATTGCTTTTCAGAGTGGAAGGGGGGTAGAGAGAAAGAGAAAAATCAATTGGTTGCCTCCTGTACACACCCCAACTGGGGCTAAGAATTGAACCTGCAACCGAGGTATGTGCCCTTGACCAGAATCAAACCCAAGACCAAGACCCTTTAGTCTGTGAGCCGATGCTCTAACCACTGAGAAAACTGTCAAGGGATCAAATTCCTTGGCTTTAAAATGGGGTTCATACTTACCCTGCTAACTCAGTTGATTTGATTATCAAAGAAAATCAAGCAAATGACACACATGGCAAAATATAGAAAAACAAACTTCCTGCTCCTCTTTCCTCTTCCTTTCTAAACCAGGATGGAAGTTCCCATCCCAGCTCTAAAATCCTCATTATACCTTCGTTCAGGAAGCAAGTGTGGCAGAGTTGTAGAGACAGGCCCCAAGACAAATGGAAAACAACCCGTCTGGATTTCCTCTGCTTTACTGTGGCACCATCTGTCCCCACACCAGCACGAAGCAGCAAAGAATGGGAAAGATTCAGGTGCTCTTGGGGGGTTGGCAGTGCGGGACTCGGTCAGATTCATCTCCATACCCAGGAGTTGGGAGACAGCGCAGTAATAACTTAATGAATTGTCATTCTCCAGAGCATACGCTCAGATGGCTAATTGAATGCCAGGAGGAATTTGCTAGATTAATGTTGTAGCTATTCTCAGAAATGAACACAATTTAGATCCTATTCCGTCAATGAAACAAATACCAATAAACTGCTAAAAGATTTCAACTTCTGCTTTCAATCCCAGAATCTCAATATAAAATACCTTAGCACTGGTGATGGATCCAAAAGGAGAAAACTCTTTCCTTAACTTCTCATCGTCAATGGTGTCATCCAAGTTCTTAATGTAGAGATTCACCCCCTACAGCAGAAGGATAATTGTTAATTCCTCTTTTATACTCCCCCATATATTCCGTAAGACAGTGGTTCTCAAAGTGTGGGTCTCACACCAGCAGCACGAGCATCTTTGGGTACTTATTGGAACTGTAAATTCCCAGCCAGAATCCAAACACAGTGTGTCAGGAACTCTGGGGCCCAGCAATCCAGTTTTTTTGTTGTTTTTTTTAAATGTTTTTATTGATTTTAGAGAGAGGAAGGGGAGAGGCAGAGAGAAACATTGATGTGAGAAATACAGATAGGCTGCCTCCTGCATGCCCCCTATGGGGGATCGAGCCTGCAACCAGGGCATGTGCCCTGACCAGGAATCGAACCAGCAACCTTTCACTGCATGGGACAGCACTAAACCAACTGAGCCACACCAGCCGGGGTAGCAATCCGTGTCTTACCAAGCCCTGCAGGGGATTCTGATGCTGGTTCAAAGTTGAGAAACTATTGCCCTAAGATTCTGATAGGAGCATCAATGCAGTCACATGCTATTATCATTCTTCACTTGCAGCCACTCTGGCTGACCACTCACCCCAGCAGGGCTCTTCCTGCCACCATTCTAAACAAATATGTATCATTTAAGTAAAAGGAACCCACATGACTAACAACAGACTGAGGCTTCTGGAACACAGTCCCTAAATGAATAAATTAATCTCTCTGGTCCCCGTTCTAGAATTGCTGCTATATCTGGTAGGCGTATCCTTTTAAACTGATGATGGCGAGCAGGCTCCAAGTCCCCAACGAGAAAGCCTGCTAAACATTTGGGAGTTTTGCCAACACACACAGTAAATTCCCTATTGGTAGGCTGTGCCAAGACCACCTCTCACCTGGTATCGACTAATTCTTTCTTGTTTCAGCTGTTCAAATTTCCGTTTTAACTCAGCCTGCCGTTCCACTTTCTTCTGTGCACGGCCTACAAAAATGACTTTCCCACTGATTTCTTTTCCATTCATCTCCTCCACGGCCTAAAGAAGAAATAAATATGCATCTTTAAAACAAGATACAGAGGCAGGGGCCTCTCTCTGGAGGTTAAGTCTCACCAAATATGCTGAGAAAAAAACCTTCCCTATAGGTCTAAAAACTAACTTCACTCTGCCTCTAAAGTCAGCTACAAAAATCCAAACTTCCTCATCAGTAAAATGGGGTTAATATTTAGATGGGTTATTGGCCCAGATAATATAGGGGGAAAAATAGTGCAGTTGTACAAACACAAGCATAGCAGACACGACCCTGGTTCACTAGATTCCTCAGGTTCTTTTGTATTAAGTGATAACGTCAAGAGCCTAGCACAATGCTTCACCCACAAGTAGCTGTTGTCCTGTTATCAAATCAACTCCTCTCTGGCCCTTAGCTCCCTTGCCCATGAATGGGAACAAACACCTGTCCTATTTTCAACCTGTAAGGCTGAATAGCTAAGGTGACAGCTATGTGCGCCAAGTGTTTCGAAAACAGTTAACTGATACATTAATGTGTAAGCCCCCTTAAGAAAGCCATTCCAGAGTACAGTAACTGCGCATCACTACTAGACACTCAGATAATTCCAGCTCCACTCTATGTATCATCAGGGCCCTGTCCGCACTCTGGGGCCACTTCCTACAAAATTTTCCCCAACCCTTGTGGTACTCTTACCTTATTGGCATCCTCATGTTTTTCGTAACTCACAAAGCCAAAGCCTTTGGATTTCCCACTGGGATCTCTCATCACCTTGACACTTAGGGTCTTACCTATTACCAAAGGACAGAACTATAAGTAACACCATCTCTACCACAGCTCAAGGAGAGAGGCTCTCTAGGAGCCCACCTGAAGCCACCTCTTGCTGAACCCAGATAGACTATTAAGAAAGAGGCACCGTGCCTGGCCTTCTAATTTGACCAAGCTGCTGAGATGGCCTTGGAGCTTGGATGAGGTAGGGTAAAGCCAAGAGCCGAGGCCTGGTGTCTATTCTTATCTAAACTGCTACCTTTGTCATGCAAGGTATTTTACTTCTGGGTCTAGGTGCCCTCTTCTCTTAAATGGAAACAGATGAAGTCCAGATCTGGTGGACTGTGAAAGACGACACATGGGGCAAAGGACTCAACTCACCAAACTGGCTAAACAGCTCTTTCAGACTCTCGTCATCCACCTCTTCCCCAAAGTTTTTGATATACACATTGGTGAATTCCTTGGCTTTGGCTCCAAGCTCGGCTTCCCGCTCTTTTCGAGACTTGAATCTGCCCACGAACCTAAAAAGAAACCATGAAAAACAGTGATCACCCAGAGAAACAAAACGTGGTTTCCAGGGGACCAAAGGAATGCAGGTTAAAGGCTGACAGGAGAGGTTAAAACACGAGTCCCAATCCAACCACCAAGAGAGCAAGCTCAGAGACACCCAACTCCCCGCAGAAAGAGAAAGAGGCAGGACTGTCTTGCAGGGACCAGCCCCAGGACTCCTGGCTCAGACCAGGCTACTCCTACCACATCACAATGCCTTCGTGAAGAAACCTGACGACCATGTTTTTTTAAACGTTCATTTCTGTGCATCTATGTAAATGCATAGAAAAGGTCTGGAGGGATACAAACCAAACTGTTAACAGTGGTTAATCTGAGGAGTGAAATTGCTGGAGTGAACTACCTTTAATTTTTCACTTTATTTACATTTAATAGGAATGTATCCATACATTGACTCTTTGATTTCTTTCTAGTGATACCTTTGGGAAACTTGACAACTGGGCGCATACACATTATCGATGTAACCCATCCCTGGTCTGTTCAACAACCCAAAGGACAGAAATGACTTTTATTATAGCCAAGACTTATTGTCCCTTCTCCTCTCCCGGAATGGCTTAGCTAAGATCCCCATCTCTCCATTCTGCACACCAAAACAACAAGATCTATTATGAATAGCGCCTTCTGCAATGAGATGAGATTTTTCCTTGTAACCAAATTAAGTACTACTGTGGAGCCAGCCTTGTGTTAGAAAGCTACTATGTCATAAGTTAGCCAAGTGAAGATCTGGGGGCAATTTGGCATTAACTCCTAGCAAGTGACCTCGTGGACAGATCAAGGTGACATAGCTAATATACAGCTCCTGGTCAGTCCAGGGCCCTCTCCACTCTGCCGCTGGCAAAGACCCCTGCTCTGAGTGGGCTTAGAGCTGTGTTCCAGCCAGCCCCAGTTGCCAATGATCACAAAACCCAGACATATGCTTTTAAGGGAGAGGCAGCAGGCAGGCCATGGCTTGGGCAGGAAGCCCACCTTGGCGAGTCAAAAGGGCTGCCATGGCTCAGCAGGGAGACTCACCAGCCCTGGAGTGGAGAGGTAGGAGCAGGCCACACTTGGGCCGAGAGAACCAGTAGCTGCCTTGTGTGTGCCAGTTAATACCGAGGTGGGGCCATGGCTGGCTCATGCGATGGATGTTGCTCCAGACTGGGACACTCACACTTTGCGGTCATTGAGGAGCATGCCGTTCATCTTCTCGATGGCCTTGTCTGCAGCCTCTTGGGTCTCGAAGTGAACAAAGGCATAACCCTTAGAGCCGTTCTCATCACACACCACCTGTCAAAGACAAGGCAGGCCACTTTAGTGCCACTGGGTAGCTCCAGAAATTCCAGAACCATGTGGTCTCTTACTCAGGGTCTCCCATGACTGAGGCCTCTAGCAAACAGCAGGAGACAACAGCAGTTAAGGTTTTTCTAACACTCAGCACCAGGCACCCACTAATGTTCCATTTACAAATGGTGGCCACTAATTTAAAAACACTAAGACATATGGGTTCAAAACCACAGTGCTGTAGAAAGACAAACCATTTTCCAAGCTGCAACAGAATTTCAGTCTAGTGTGGAGTCAGACATGTTCACCACCACCACACAAGTTATACGTAATTCTCCACACAAACAGGTGCACAGAAAAGGAAGAAGGTGAATTATGCTTCTAAAATGACTACACAGAGCTTCCTGGAAACCAGAGGCACCGCTCTGGGTCCCCACCCCAAGAGAAACCTTTTCATGCTTTCCAAACTTAGCAGACAGGAAGGATATTTCAGGCAGAGGGAAGAACAAACAAAAACACAAAAGCACCTGTTAGTTATGCTAGGTTGTGGCACAAGACTATCTACGAGGAACTTTTAGGTCTAAGAGCCATTTCCAGAATTTTTAAAATTACCATACCCTGTCCACTAATTCCAAGGCAGTTTCCCATTTAGTATTTATCTTGTTTTCAGAATGCAGTAATTATTCTGCTGAAATAATTTAATCAATGTTTACCTTGCAGGACAGAATATTTCCAAAAGCAGAAAAAGTATCATAAAGTGCCTTGTTATCTATAGATTTGTCCAGGTTCTTGATGAAGACATTTCCCACACCAGATTTTCTCAAAGAGGGATCCCTCTGAGACCACATGATGCGGATTGGCTTTCCCTTAATCACATCAAAGTTCATAGTATCCAAGGCCCGCTCAGCTGCAAGAGAAACACACTTCAATCAAGGATATAAAACACCTCACACAGGTAAACTGCCACTATCCCAGGAATAAATAATTCCAGGACTTTTCAAGGTAACCACTCTAAATTCTAGCCAATTAATCTACTTCATGGCTGAAGTCTCAACCCCTGTGGGTCTGCATCCTTGTTGGGTAAGGGGTTTAGGCAAGATCATCTAAATGGCCTTCTGGATCAAATGATAACCAGGATCAAATGATAACATAGTGGTGGGGCATTTGTCCCAAGACCCCTGACGTGGATGCCTGAAACTGCAGATGGTACCAATTATATGTTTTTCCTTATACATACAATACCCATGATAAAATTTAATTTATAAATAAATTAGGCATAGTAAGAGATTAACAATAATAAAATGGAACAATTTTCTCAATATACTGTAATGAAAGTTGTAAGAATGCGGCCTGTGTCTCAAAACATCTTATTGTATTGTACTCACCTTTTCCTTAAATGAAGCACTTCTCAGTTCTCGTTGGCCTGTCTGAATTGCCCGCATCACTACTCTTGTGCTTGGGGCCATTATTAAGTAAAATAGGGGTGACTTGAACACAAACACTGCACTACAGCAGTCGATCTGATAACTGAGATGGCTATTAAGTGACTTGACCAACTGGCTGGTAGTGTACAGAGCATGGATATTCTGGACAAAGGATGACTCATCCCGGGCAGGATGGCGGGAGAGTACATCACGCTTCAGAACAGCGTGCAATTTAAAACTTATGAATTGTTTATTTCTGGAATTTTCCATTTAATCTTTTTGGACCATAGTTGACCACAGGTAACTGAAACCACAAAAAGCAAACCAGCAAATAAGGGGTGATTACTGTACCTCCTATTTGACTAAGCCTTTTTATCATTTATAAAAGACAGTGCAGTCTATCACAGTGACACAGGTGGGACAGGTGAAATTATCCATTTTATAAAATGAACAAACTTATGTTCAGGGTGGCTAAATGGTGCAGCTAACTAGTGATTAAAAAACTAATACCACTGTCCTGGCCAGTGTGGTTCAGTGGTTAGAGCATTGGCCCACGCACCCAAGGGTCATAGGTTTGATCTCCAGAAGCAATCAATCGATGTGTCTGTCACATTGATGTTTCTCCCTCTCCCTCTCCTTCCCTCTCCCCTCCCTTCTACTCCTTCTACTGTCTCTAAAAATGGAAAAAACATCTGTGGGTGAGGGTTAACAAACAAAAAAGAGAGAAAAGAAACTAATACCATTGTCTAACCACTATGCTATACACCCAAAACTAATACAGAATAATATTGAATTTCAAAATAAACTAATACCAGATTTTCTGGTTCTTTTTCAATAAAGTATTGCATTGAAGTTATCAACTAGTTGTCATTTAGTCTACACTCCAACTATGAGACAAATGACAAAACAAAACTGAGAGCAAATGATTGGGATTGAAAAAGTGCTATCCCTGAATTCAGCCCAGTTTCTTATATTTTCAGTTTCTGAGAACAGAAATTGATACAGACAAAAAGCCTCAATCATCAAAATGATAACTACTAATGGTACACACAGAAACGTTCTTTGTGTTATGAGACAAGAAGGAGAAAATGGCAACACCCTTCTACCTAAGTAGACAGTACAGGTAGGCCCCGCATCTGGTCATTTCCAGGTCTTCAAATGACTTGGAGTCCAACCAAGTTCCCTATCCAGGGCCTTGGTTCCTTAGTTTCCCAACCATATCCATGTGTGCACCATGGAGACCATTTGAAGGACCAGAAGCTAAAAGGTATCACCACCTGCAGTCAGAAGCAATTCTCTTCACTTGTAACAAGGACCCAGAGCTGCTGGCCATTTACCCTGACTTATGCAATGATATTATTACCCAGGAATGTCCTCCATGAAAGGATGGGGGGTAGGGAGGTTTCCTGCTTCAAGGCACCATCCCACTTAAAAAGGGGACAAAATCCCCTAACTACCCCTCCACAAGCTTAGCTGCCTGGCCAACCAAGGGAGTATCTCCTTTTCACTCATTTCCAACCACCTTTGCCACCTTCCTCAGGTGGGCTCCTCAGTGTGGGAGGGGAGGAAGTCAGGAAATGGGAGACAAGAAAGATCCAAGGCAGGAAAAGTTCAGGCACAGAAGATTTTGCTTCTGATCGCCAGCTGAGATAGAAAGCCTGAGACCCCAACTTGTGTTGTTTCATTAATTAGCAGTGAAGGAACCCATTTCAACACAGATCCTCTTCTATTTCCAGACAGTGCTGCAGAAGGCAAGTCAGCTTAGCCCGACAAATCAGGCTGCACTTATTTATAGCAAGGAGAGGTCCTGCAGAGGTATGTGTTGGCAGATACACTGACCAATGGCTTCTGCTACTATCTCTAAGTGACAGGACTTTTGTTCAGAAGAGTCAAGAAGGCAGGCAACAGCTAATGTACCCACTGCTCCCACCTAAAAAGGCGACACTCAGCTACCTTCTTTGTGCCTGTAGCCAGACACAAGTCAGCTCAGAGCATACGGAATTGGTGGGAGCAGTGTCTTGTGTATCTCAACAAGTCCAATCCTCTGGTCTCAACTGCATCCTGGGCAAGTGACATTCTCTGCTTCACGGCCAGCAAACAAAGTGGGGACAAAAATAGGGACCTGGAGAGATCCTTTGACACAGAATGGCTTGTTTCTCCCAGTAATGATCTCTACAGTTGTTCCTTTTTAATCTAGAGTCACGTGCAGCCCCCGATTAGGTTTCCTCAGGCCTCACCCCCGCCACCACGCCTGCAGCATACCTCTCCACTCCACTGGCAGTCCCTTTCCCTTCTCAGGAGTACTATATTCTTCAGATGGGATGAAGTAAAGGGTTTTGAAAGGTGTAAAGCATTGTTCACAGGTGAGATGATAATCCCCACCAGCCCAGCGGATTTCCACAGCGGTTCTTCCCCAGACCACCTTGAGACCCATTTTCCACAGCCCAAGGCTTCATCCAGAGCCAAGAATACCTCCACCCCAGTGGCAAACACCCAGACTAGGGAGCTGGCCTGGCACACGAAGCTCTGTCTAGTGGTGCTAACACAAGTGCCTCCTCAAATTTAATGCACAGAATTATTTCCTGCCTCCTACCTGCCTTGAAAGACCCTTACTAGCACAAAATCAGACTTAGTCCAGGGGAAAGGTAGGGGAAAGGGCAGCAGTTTTGCAATCTAAAATTTTTGCAGGAATTATATTTCAATTGTGCTTTTTGGCACGCCTGTAAGGGGCACCTGCCCATGCCCACACCCACTTACCAGCAAGGGTCTCTCTAATAGATCAGCCCCACTGGAGCAGGACCATACACACCACGGAATGATGGTGACTTCCCTCTGAAACCCTTTTAGTCTCCTTGGGTCCCAACCCCATTGCCACCACTGATTAGCCCAAGGTCACCCAGTTTGCAAGTGGTGGAAACAAGACTGAAACTGGTCATCTGATGCCAGGATCCCGTGTTCTCAACCCCTGCATCCTGTTCCCCACATGGCTTCTGTGGCAACGTGCTGTCATGATGCGCCCCCCCTCCCCCATGTGGGTAGGGACCTGCCTGGTGGATGGCTCCTAGGGCCCCCAGGGATCCTGAGAATTTGTGGACACAGCTTCTACTCACCGTCAGCTGGCTGCTGGAAGTTGACGTAGGCATAACCCAGGGAGCGGCGGGTGATCATATCGCGGCAGACCCGGATGGACAGCACAGGCCCCGCAGGGCTGAACTTTTCGTACAGCATGGCCTCGGTGACGTCCGAGTGCAGGTCACCCACGTACAGGGAGGCCATGGGGTAGCTGCTGGCGGCAGCGTTCATCTCCCCAGCCCCCACCACCCCAAGCCCCGCCAGGACTTCTTACAGGGACCACACGGGACAAAAAGGGGTTCTTCCCGGAGCCCGGGCCGCGCCGCGGCTCACAGGTGGCAGAGTGAGGCTGAGAGGCTGGCGTAGGCTCAGCACCAGGAGGGACAGACGAGTTCGGGGGCGGCTCGCTGGAGACTGCAAGACCGCAGACAAAAGGCTCTCAAAAACAATATGGCCCTCCCTGGGAGTTAGTAATTTTCAGCTGTCCTGGCCTGAAGCTCCAAATTTCCAAAACAAATTTATTAAAATGGGGACTTCCCTCCAAATTACAAAAATTCTTAAAGAGCCAACCAAACGCTGCCCACGCGGCCTCCGGGACACGCGTTTCTTTAAATATAGGCCTCGGGCTCCTGGCGGTGTAAGATTACAGCAGCCAGGGAAGAGGGATACAAAATATTTGTCGGCGTCGGCTCGGCGAGCCTAGGGGGCCGAGCGCGCAGCCGCCTACACGCCGGGCCGCGAAGGGCAGCGCGGACACGTGGTGCGCGGGGAGGCCGGCGCGGGGGGCGGGGGCGCGGGGCTGCCACGCGGCGCGGGCGGGAGGCCTGAGCGGAGGCGCGTGGACGCGGGCAGCTCACCACCGGACCGACAGACGGGGACCGACGGACGCCCAGGTGCGGCGGCGGCGGCGGCGGCGGCGGCGGCGGGCGCGGGCAGGCCGGAAGCGTGCAAAAGTGACTTCCCCGCGGGTTCCCCGAGGAGGATTCGCTTTTTCTTTCTCTCTTTCTTTTTCTCTCTTTTTTTTTTTTTTTTCAGATTTTAAAGCGTTTTCGGGTTTTTTTTTTATTTTTTTCTCTTTTTTTTCTTCAGGCTACTGAGCCCGAAAGCGGCAAAGGCTGCGGCGACCCGGGGCGGAGAGAGGCGGCTGGGGGAGCCACCGCTCCATTTATACCCGCCCCGGGCGCTGCTGGTCGAAGGGCGCCTCGCGACCTGGGCGCAGTCGTGCCCGCCCACTCGGCCCGGGGGCCCGAGGCGGGGCGGCCACGCGAGAGCGCCGCGGCGCCGCTGTGCGGTGCTACAGCGACCCCTGGCGCGCGGAGGACCGCTCCGCGGGGGTGGGCCTGGGCCAGACCCAAGGGCCTCTGACCGCTCGAATGCTATCGCAAACAGCTGGCCTCTCCCGGAGTAGAACCCATAGGTAATTTAATCCACCCACACTCGTAATGTTTATAAACAATATATTGCTTAATTGTAAAATAAAGGTGACATAAAGTAAATTATAATTACATAATAGGTGTTCCAATATGTAAATGTTTAGGCCCAAATACAGGAGAGCGCATTCTGAAGTTTTCAGAATACTGGGACCTAGCTGTAGGATCATGAGGCTTGGACAGCTACCAGTGCAGTGCTATCTATGGGTGATGGGGTTTTCTAGAAAGATGAACAAGTTTTGATGAAGCTTCATAAAACAAAATACAAACATCCCTCTATTTACGTGGTAGTGGCACTTCTGGAAAGGTAGTTGACATTTAAGGGCTAAAAAGTACTTTCTGTTTATATGTAAAAGAGAGTTAGTGTCTATGCTTTGTGGGGGAGAAAGAAACTTTATTTCAGCTAGTCTAATAATTAAATTGACAAGACATTAACAAGAGAAAATAAATAAATGTAATGATATCTGTAAGTATAGAAACTCCACATACATGAGAGAGTCAGACACACAGGAGGTTCAGAGACAGTTAAAATGAGGTGTATATGACGCTCGGAGCTAAGGATGAGGTAAGGCTTCAAAGGGGAAGAGGGTCATTTGCAGGACAATAGGGAGAGCAGATGTTGAGTAATTAGATGTTTGCCAACCCTATCTATAGGGCTGTAAAAAGTTTACTTCTGTTAATAGCTCTTATTATACTCAAGGCCTCCAATTTAAATTCTTTAAGGGATGGGGGTAAAAGTTTCTCCCAAGCCCTCAGGGTCTCAATTGCTTTCAGCTCAAAATAATTCAAGTACTACAATGGCAGATTTAGATTGGAGAAGCCTGTTGTGACCGACTTTAGTCCCGCCTTTGAAACTTCCTGAGAAGTTTCGCATTCCAGAACTTGGGTTTGATAGATTGTCCCATATCTCACTGAACCAGTCTCACTCTTGAGAATAGGTTAGTTCAGTTAAACAGTTGTGTCTCATTTCAGGAGATAGTGATGCATGTGGGCTCCCAAAGGGAGGCCGAGGGTGCAAGCAATCAGGAATTTGATAAGAGGCATCTTTATGTAAACAAAAGAAAAACAATGGTTAATAATTAGAGCAGCTTATAATTCCACCTCTGAGTTCTCAAAGCAGCCAGTCGAAATTTCTAGATATGTATCTGGAATCATCTTTTTCTGGAGTGAAGGCAGGCAGTTACAGTCCAATAACTCTTCCTAGTCTACAGTTTGCATGTCTCAGATGATCTGTCTGTAACAGGCATGAAGATTGTCCATATATGAGCTGTTGTGATTTCTCTGAAGTTCATATCAAGTTGTCACACTTTAGCTTGCATGGATTTGGGAAAAGGACGGTTTTAGCTCTCAATGATTACAAGTTAGATGGCAGAAAAATTGGAACACTCATTTGCAGAGTTATAGCAGGATATTGAAGGAAATTAGAAGAATTCAGCACCTAGTCCAGTTTATGGGTAGAAAACTAAAACCTCAAAAGACAATGAACAGCACTAGAATCTAATATCTATGAAGGTGTATTACTGAAACATAATTTTCTCTCTAAAATCATCGCCATTTTGCCCCTGGCCAGTGTGGCTCAGTGGTTAGAGTGTCGTCCTGCACACTGAAGGGCCTCAGGTTTGATTCCTGGTCAGGGCACATACTCAGGTTGCAGGTTCCATCCTCAGTTGGGGCTCAGGGCTGGTACGTTGATGTTTCTCTTTCTCTCTCCCCCTTCCTTCCTCTCTCTCTAGAATCAATGAAAAAAATAAAATAAAATAATCTTTACTTTTACCGAAGATATCCAAATTAAGACTAATTTGTTTGCAAAATAAATCTAGTTTAATAAACTTGGCCTGTTATTTATATAATAACAATAGCAATTGATCTGTGTAGGCTCTTTTAAATCTGCTTTTCTGGAATTTTTCATTAGGAACCTACAGATTGAACTTTATTAATTTATTTTTAATCATCACCTGAGGATATTTTTTCCATTGCTTCTCAGAGAGAGTGGAAGGGAGAGAGAGAGAGGTCGATTGGTTGCCTCCCGCACGAGCCCTGACCAGGCCAGGGATAAAGACTACAACCAAGGTACATGCCCTTGGCCAGAATCGAACCCCGGGCCCCTCAGTCAGCAGGCCAACGTTCTAACCACTGAGCCAAACTGGCTACAGCCAGATTGAACTTTAAATGGCCTCTTGAGGCCAGAAAAGCCAAGCCAAGAACTTACCATCAGACTTCACCTGCAATAACTTTAAATTTGGGTTGCTACTTCTCTTGAGGTCCCCAAAATATCTGGAGGTTCCTACATCTGTAATATACCCAGTTTCCAATTGTGTACTGTTACGAGGAGAACAGATTCTTACTGAACAAAAGGCAATGTTGCCGTGAAAGTAAGAATACTCACTGAGAGTTTCTGAATTCTGAAGGGATCAAGTAGGGAGAAAAAGATGTTTCAGTTCTACTTATAAAGGTGTAATTTACCAAATTGCTATAAGTCATAGTTAATTTAAGAGGAAAATTTCCTTATAATCTGGAAAAAACAAAATTAAAGCTCTGGAAGTCTTAAAAATTGTAATCATCCTCGTCAGTTCATTCAGTCTCATGTAATTAAGACTTGTTCTGCTTGTTTCTAATTTTTCCATTAGTTTTCTAGACCTGGCCTGATGATTGAGGAGATAGGGTCAGTGACAATTCCAAGAAGTTTGTAAGACTTCCTGTCAAGGCTTGTATGATTTGCCCAGTGATTTGGGTGCCTCGATCACTAGAGACTGTGAAAGGTATACCCCACGTGGGAAACACATTTTCTAACAGTTTCTTTGCCACTGTGAAGGTGTCAGCCTTGTGGCAGGGGGAGGCTTCCACCCATCTGGAAAACATACATACAACAACAAAAACATGTTGATAACCCATACTAAGTGACAGTTGAGTAAAGACCAGCTAAAGTGCACTATCGTGGATGAAGAGATGCAAAAACCAAAATAATGGGGCTTGGTAGGGAGCGTAGTAGAACCAAGCATCCGTCTTGGATCTCTCATAAGCCCTGACTATTTCTTCAACTTACAACCACTGTTTCCCTATATTAGTTTCTCTGATTCAGGATCAGACTACTGTCCTGTTGTATGGGCTCCAAAATAGCAAAAGTCTGGCACTGGGGGGTTATTTTTGCAGAAGCAAAATGTGCTACAATCTTTATAGATTTTGTTGCAACTGCCTTTGCATGAAAGTCAGCTAGGAATTTCAAATACAGAAAGTTAGCTCTTACTATTGAGAAGATTCCGTTTTCTTAATCAAAGACCTAATTCAACAACATAAAATTATTTTTGTAGCCCTGGCTGGTGTGGGTCAGTAGTTAGAGCATCAGCCTGTGCACAGAAGGGTCTTGGGTTCGATTCCCAGTGAAGGGCACATACCTGGGTTGAGGGTTCACTTCCTGCTCCAAATTGGGCCTTTGGGAGGCAGCCAGTGGCAACCAGTCGATATGTCTCTCTCACACTGATGTTTCTCTCTCTCTCTCTCCCCCCTTCCTCTCCCTCCCTCCATTTCACTTTTTCTGAAAAGCAATGGAAAAATATCCTCTTGTGAGGATTAACAAAAAAATACATATTTTTATAAAATACAAAATCTTTGATTTTTCAGCAGAAAGCTTTCCACAGTATCTTATCAGAAGCAGGCCAATAGTCCAAGAAAACTTTGTCCTTTCAGCTGATGAGAGAATATTAAGTTTTAGTACACTATTGATATTTAAGCTTTTTTTTTTAAAAAAAAGGAAACCTTCCCGGCCGGGCGTGGCTCAGCGGTTGAGTGTTGACCTAGGATCCAGGCGATAGAGGTTCGATTCCCGGTCAGGGCACATGCCCGGGTTGCAGGCTCGATCCCCAGTCGGGGACGTGCAGGAGGCAGCCGATCAATGACTCTCTCATCATTGATGTTTCTATCTCTCTCTCTCCCTCTCCTTTCCTCTCTCTGTAATCAATAAAGATATTTTTTTAAAAAGAGACCTAACAAATTCATTCAATCTTCTCCAGCTTGATTACAGATAAAAAAATTTTTCAAGATTTCTTTTCACAAAACTTCTACAACTTTCCTTGCTCCTTTTAAATTGTTTCTTGTTCTCTTACCCATTCAGAAATAACCAACTTATTTTAGGACAAACCATTTTCTTTTAATTCCTTCAAAAATGTATTTTAATATCTATATTTCCTATTACTGAAAATATGTTATTTCCTTCCATATTAATTAGAATTTTTAACCCTTAAACCTTAATTTCTAGTGAAAACTGAGAAGTAGTTGTAAACTTCTGTTACACCCATAGTCTTTAGATCAATACATTTATAGACATATTCCTAACTTCTAGAAACATATGCTTTTCCATAGTACAATCTTTCAGTGAAGTACAAGATACGTTTACTAACATACCCAAATTTCTTCAGTTCCTCTGTAATAGGAAGCCAAAGCTAAGTAAATCTATATTCAGTAATTAATATTTTGTTATTTTATTTTATTTGGAAATGCTTTGGATAGTCAATGAATTTCCATCATTTAATTTAATTTAGCAAAACTTTAAAGTTTCAAGTTATCAAAGAGATTTAGGAAACCATTTTTAAGTACATATAAAATATAATGATTGCTCAAGAGTCCACCCAAAAAACATTTATTCTATTTTACACCTATTTAATTTACCTTTTCATAATTATACTTTGATTACTTATGAAAATTTCATCACACTGAATTATTTTTCTTGCTGAAAAATTTTCAAAAGTTACAACATGAATCCCCAGTCTACTTGACTGGCTGCCAAACGCATGCTGATACGTGCACATTCCGATGACGGAGACCGGAGAGAAGGCCAACACCGAGCTCTCCAGCATTGACTGAGACAGATGACAGCAGCCCAGCAGTGCCCATCTCTGGAAGGAAAGGGTCAGTAAACAGGGAGAGTGCTCATACCAAATAACCAAAAGTCACTAAGCCCAAGGAACTAGCTCCACAAATATTTTCTGCTAATCTAAATTTAGAAAAGGAAAAATAAAAGGACTCTCACTACTCTGCTTCCACCGAGCTCTGCAGGTAGAGATCTGAGAGTCTCACTTGGCAAGAATTCCTACCTTTCGTTGCCTACCTCTCCTTCCCAGGATGTTTCTATGGTAGCAGTTCAGGGTGAGCAGTGCCCAGCCGGTGAGGTATCCTGCTCCCAGCACCAACTCTGGGGGAGGAAGAAACTTTCCTCTACCCTTCAAGGTTCTTTTGGCTGGCCTAATAAATCGACATGAGACAGATTAACAAGCAAAAGTAAGCAGATTTAATTACGTACGTACATACAGAAAACCCGCACGCGTGAGTCAGAGAAGGAAAGGCAAAATGAGATATATGTGATATTTTGAGCTAGAGATGAGGTAAGGCACCTTGGGGCTTCCAAGGGGAGCAAGGTCATTAGCAAGATGATAGGAAGAGCAGATGTTCAGTAATTAGAAGTTTGCCCTGCCCTATAGGTAGTTCATAAGAAGTTATTTCTGGTGAGAACTCTTATTATGGGCAGGCACCCAAATTAAATTCTTTAAGGGAGGGGTGAAAATTTCTCATGAGCCCGCAGGCTATCAATTGCTTTTGGCTCAAAATTATTCACGTGCCAAAGTGGCAGGTTTTAGGGAGGCCTGTTCCAAACACCTTCAACACCATCCTGTCTTTTTCTCTTCAAGGCTCTTACTATTACCTGAAATTATGTTGTTCATACATGTGTTTTCCTATTTGGTGTCTGTCTTTTCCTCACTGTATATACATGCACTTCGTGAGAGCAGGAACCTGGAATAGTGCCTAACATGACAAATACTAAAATGTTCAGTAAATACTCATTAAATAAACAAATGAATACGAGGCACCCAAGACCAGAGTCCACATGGTCCCTGTCCTCATGCAGCTGACTGTCTAGTGGGGGAGCTTGCTAGTGTGACCTTGAGCAAGCTAGTTCACCTCTC
The DNA here is from genome assembly GCF_964146895.1 of Miniopterus schreibersii. Lineage (NCBI taxonomy): Eukaryota > Metazoa > Chordata > Mammalia > Chiroptera > Miniopteridae > Miniopterus > Miniopterus schreibersii. The sequence goes on from NC_138109.1 coordinate 22,813,086, forward strand.
TGTCAGATTTCCCATCTGTAATTAAATTGGCTCATTGTGAGAAAAAGCTAATATGCACAAATACATGTGAATTGTTTGTATAAATGTTAATTGTTATTATTACCAAGCTACATTTATACAAAGAGTGGAGAGTTACCTAAGTGTAAACAAGACAGAACAGCATCATGTAAAGGCTCTGAGCAGGGAGTGGGCTGGAGCTGAGAACTCCCACAGTCTGCGGGAGGTGGAGAAGACAGCCTGCTCTTGGAGACTTGAAACAGTTTGGACTTTATCCTGAGATCAAAGGGCAGAGCTGAAGGATTTTAAGAGGGAAAATCCTTGGCTCAAATTACATTTAAAAAAGAAAAAAAACCTCTGTGGATGCAGAAAGCAAAAGTATTAGAGGGTGGGTGCAAGGGAACCTGGGAGGTGATGGCCACTAAGGTGGTGGCCATGGAGATGGAGGAAGTGTCTTGATTTATAAAAATTTAGTATCATTTGTGATTAACTGGATGTGGAAAGTCAGAGAGTAGGAGTCAAAGATGATTTCTAAGTTTCTTGGAAATTAAAAAAAACCCACACACACATTAGATTGCCCACATCTAAATACAAGGTTGTCACTTAGTCTTAGAAGGAAGAGATATGCAAAGTCACCAAAGTAGCCACCTGGATTCCAGGACTGCAAAACCCAAGCAGGACTTGATCAGGGCTAAAGGGAAGTGAGCAGAGGCTGACAAATGACCCGGCCAGTGATCTGAAAGGAGGCTTGAGCACATCAGTACAAATCCACCTGTATTGGGGACAGGAGGGGTAAAATGTTCTGTTTCCCTGGGGCAGAACCTACTGTCTGTGGGCCTGTCCTTGGTAGCTGGTGAGACGTGTCAAGAGAAAGAATGTCCAGAGTTGGGGAGAAGAAGAAGAAAAACCTTCACAGTGAGGAGATGGGTGCAGGCGTGGGCCTCTGCAGCTGAGGATTTTGCTGTACAGCAGAAAGGTAAAATCTTTGCCTTCCGGATTCATTCATTCGTCATTCAACACACTTTATGTGGCATTCGTAAGAGCCAGGCTCTCTCTGTTCTGGGGAGTGCTGGGGACAGACCTGTGAGCTAAACATGCACAGAACATCCTGCCCTTATTGAGGAGAGAGATAAGAAAACTCTGTGTGTGTGTGTGTGTGTGTGTGTGTGTGTGTGTGTGTGTGTGTGAAACTTGTGAAAAGTGCTTTGAATCTAGAGACTTTTGAAGGTAAGAGCAAGGGAAACCCAGCCCCATCCTCCAAGCAGGAGGCCAATTCTTCCTACAAGAGCTCAGTTTCCTATACCCAACAATGGTTCTGCCCCATCAGGAAGGAAGACTCTTCCTTGTCCACAGACAGGGTCTTTGAGATCTTAGAGGTTTGGTACAGACACCAAGACAGGCTGCCAACTTTGGACAGCGATCGTCACATCTCTGAGCCTCCCCCATCCGTACAATGGGCTCAGTAAGCCCTTTGAGGAAGAGGGACTCTGTACCTGCCCACTGGAGAGGAGAATCCTTCCCTTCCTGTCTGTCCTTCCTGTCTGATTTGAGAGTGGCAAATCTGCCTGGCGCCTTGCTGGCTTTACACTTAGTCAGGAAATACTAAGAATAAACTGCCATTGGATAAGCTCCTACTGTGTGCCAGACATCATTTTCAGACCTCAAATCAGTACTAAATGTGTGTGACATGACCAAAGACCAGGGTGTTAGAAGCTGGAAAACCCATCTGTAGAGGTCAAGGTTATAAATGGGGAGATTCATTTCTGCTGTCTTCCAGTTCAGGGCCCCAGGATGGATGCTGGCTACACAGATGGACCTTTCCCTGGAATTGGTCACAATCTGGTGGGAACAGCTGACTTCCGGATCAACTATTACAACACAATGCCTATAGAGTTAGGTGCCACAGACAGGAGCCCCAGGCATTAGGGGATCAATTATCTGTATCAAGGGTGATGATCAAGGAAGGCTTCCTGGAGGAGGTGGCAATGGAGCTGGACCATCAAAAGAAGATAGTGTTTTGGAAGGTAGAAATGAAATGGAGATAGCTAGAGTATTCTACAGACAGAAGTCCAGAGATGGATAGGCCATTATTAGCTTGGGTAAGCCATTTCACATTCATGGGCCTCAGTTTCCTCATTGTTAGAACGGAAATGATAAGATACGATATATGTAAACCTTTATACTGTACAGTGCTATGCATACAATAAGCATTTGATAGTGGATAATATACAACATGACATTTTCAAGGTTGCTGTGAGGGCCCCAGTGAGGCTAGAACTAAGGGGTGTGTGTGTGTGTGTGTGTGTAGTGGGGGAAGAAACTGCAAAGAAGAGTTGAAATTTTGCAGAAGGTTTTTTAAATATATATATATATCTTTATTGATTTCAGAGAGAGGAAGGGAGAGAGAGAAATAGAAACATCACTGATGAGAGAGTCATTAACCGGCTGACTCCTGCACACCCCCCAGTGGGGATCCAGCCCACAACCTGGGCATGTGCCCCGACTGGGAATCGAACCGTGATCTCCTGGATTATAGGTCGATGCTCAACCGCTGAGCCACACTGGCCGGGCTTGCAGAGGTCTTTGAATGCCACTCTAGAGTGTGGCATTTCTCAGAAGTAATTGACCCAATACTATTATTTGGAAGTAATGACGTTAGTAGCTAATGCTGCACAGTGCTTCCTATATGCCAGGCACTGCTCTAAACTCTGTAAACTGGCCAAGATCACAGAGCCAGCAAGAGTGGGTTGAGATTTAAGTTTTTTCGTGCTCTAAATCTCATGCCGTCTAAACTAATACTAATAATAACTATAACAAACATTTATTAAGGCTTACACACATCATTTCATTCAATCCTCACAAGAGTCACGGAAAGTCGGTGCTATCATCACTTTGCAAATGAGGAAACTTAGGCTTGGGAGGTTGAGTGACTTCGTGGCCTGACCACTTGTAGTTGGTAGAAAACTGAGACCTATGAAGGCATGTTGCTCCTAACTCCTCAAGACAACCTGCTGTGGGGGTGTACTTGATTTCAGCTGTTTCCCCTTTGACTTCACCATCTTGTTCACCCAAGGGCTACACTCCCCCGGGCTGCTCCAGCCAGTGATGAGCATGGTGGAGGTCCAAGTGCCGGCCTATTCCCGCCTGTCATGGAGCCCTTCTAATGGATATCCCATTAGGATCCCCATCTACCTGGGCAATATTTTCTCAAAACTGTTCAGCATCTGAAACTCCTCCTATCCAATGCTTCCTTCCCATTTTCCTAGCACAGGTGTCAGACCTACAGCATGGTCTAAAAGTACTCCCTGCCTACTCCTAGCCTTGTCCCCTTCACACTTCACAGGCATTTTCCCTATAAATCTCTTACACACCTAATCCCCTCTTGGTGTCTGCTTCTTAAAGGACCCAAACTAATACACAGACCTTGCACCACAGACTCAACAATCCTGCCTCTTATGGATGGCCCTTGAAGCTGACAAAGCAGTTCATGCCCATTAATCGATTTCATGTCCACATGAAACATGCTCAGCCACCCAGTGTCCGAGCACCTGGGAACAGGAGCCTGTCTTGAAAGTCTGATGCCACAAGCAGAGAGGGGCACCCGAAACGGGTGGGGATGTGCATGCTGCCCAGAGTAGCTCTGCAAGCTGGCAATTCGGCTTCCTGACCCATGGTCTGGCTCTCTCTTCCTCTCCCTTCCTCTTTTTGAAATAAATACAAAAACTTTAAAAAGCATATCCTCAGGTGAGGATTTAAAAAAAAAAAAAAAAAAAAGTCAGTCTTCCCCGGGGATTTATAACAATTGAATTCCTTTTGGAGATCTGTCCTTAGGCAGATACCAGGAGTTCAGAGAAAGCCTCTGTCTGCACTCTAAATGAATGAGTACATTCTAGATTTCCATGCACCAGGTGTTGGACCGGTGGGGGTCAGACCAGACCTGGGTTCAGCAACCTCAGTACTTGAGATCTGGCTAGGAAAGAAATCAGAGCCAAGACTCAAAACCAATCACAGAAGTAGAATAAGTAATTTGTAGAAGAAATGGGCTTAGGAAACAAGTTTCAGAGGTAAAGGAAGGGCCCTTGGAGCTTGGGAGTTGGGAAGTAATGGTAACTTGCCTGGAGGGACTGGCAGGGGAAGGGAAAGGCTAGGGCGTGGTCCCGGGCCTAAGGGTTTTAAGGGTGGAGATTTTAATAGAATATTCAGCAGCTTTCCAGGTGTCTAGGCCTCCACTGAGACTGGTCAGCTCCAGGGCACGGGGTCATTATCCAATGCAGCTGGTCCTGAGGTCAACGGTGGGGGTGGGGTCGCTGGTCTGGTTTTGTTGCTTTTCTAGGCCTGGAGCTGAAATGCAACTGAGACCTAGATGTTATCTTAAGGGAGGAAAAGTCAGAGGGTCCAAGCTGCATGACCAGAGATATGCTAGGGGAAGAAAGGTCATCCTAGGGGCAAGGTCCTACCCTGCAATTGTCAACTGCTAGGCACCCAGGACTTTCTGCCCTGATGACCTTCTGTACCTGCCATCGTCCTTGCTCTGCTCAAGTCTGCCTAGTGGCCTACCACATCTCCTCCCCTGAGAGGCCACCTTTCCTCTATGATTCTCTGTCAGGGCACCCTGCTTATCAGCCTTGCAGAAAGATGGAAATCTAGACTGCAGTCATTCGTTTGGAGTGTGAGCTCTCTGAGGGCAGGGGCACTGTGGGTATTTCTTGGGCTTCAGTTCCTAGCACAGCGCAGGTGCTCAGCGACCCTTCCCACTCACTCAGTTGCCCAAACCAGAAGAACGTGGGCATCGTCCAGTTTCTCTTCTCACCCAGCTCCCCCAGCCAATCACCAAGTCAAAAATCCTGATCCCACCGAGAAATGTCTCCAGTCCTACCTTGATTCTCCCACTCCAACGGGTCTCTCAGCCTGGGTCTCCTCCCCCCTCCCTTCCATTCTCTGCACAGCTGCTAGTTATCTTTCCAAAGTGCAAGTTCGGTCCTGCCACACCCCTGCTTAAGCCCTTCAGTAACTCTTCTTTGCCTTCAGACTAACCTTGAAATGTCTTAACCAAGGCCTCCCCTCCCTCCTTGCCTGTAGCCCCACCTATGCCTTCCCCAGCCTTTTTAAAATCTTCAGCTTCGAAGTCTGCTCTAGAAAGACGTCCTTCCCCTGGTGTGGATGCGTGGACGCGCTGGCCGTGGGGGACGCGCTCCTTCCCCACCGCTCCGGGTGCCAGGCTGTGTCAGTCCTGTTCACCATTGCATCCCTGGTATGTAGCACAAGGTGACATTTGGAAATCCTCCCTCCCCAACTCCTTCACCAACCAGCTAGTGGCCTGGAGGCAGAGAAGACAGTTTTGCAAGGACCTTAGGCCGAAAGGCCTGCTGTTTTGCAGGAGACAATGGTCTAGCAGCAGCAGTGGGGAGGGGCCACTTGCGGTGGGGGTGGGAGAATGAACAGGCAGAATGTCAGAGGGAGTCAAGTCGTCCTGAAGGTCACAGGTCTGGGAGTGACGCAGGCTGTGGAGGATGGGTCACCAGGACTAACGGAGCTGAGCCGGCTAGTGGTCAGGGGCTTGGGCTCTGGGCCCTGTAGGTTTACAAGTCATCAACACCTAGTGATAGCAACCGTGTACCCCACTTCGTTCCTGAACACGCGCAGAATGGCCAGCCATGGGAGGCCTTGCTGGAATGGAGATCACAGCATCGGACTGGACGTGACCCGAAAGTCCTAACTCTGGTCACCTGGAATGAGCTGGGTTCAGAAGACACACGGCCCGGAATCTAGGAAGTCCTGGGGCTGATACCGACACGGGAAGATTGCAGAAGAATCCACTGATCTGGAAAGGCCTTGAATCCGCAAAGGGAGATAAAGGAGAGATTTCCTTTTGGGCAGAGGTGGGGCTTGGGTGGGCACTGGTGGGAAAGCCAAGCTCCTCCTCCCTGCAGGTCCCTCTGGCACTTCCTTGGATGCCTACAAGGGCTTCCTCACCTTCCTCTGCGCCTCAGCTGGCCGCCCTGCACGGGGCAGCCCAAATCGTTTTTCAAAAATGTAAATAAGACCATGTAACCGGCCTCACCCAGATGAAATCCTGTTAAAGCCTTCTCATGGCTCTTAAGATCAGAGAGGGCAATGGTCTTTTCCAAACTGAGGTGATTCTCAGTGGGACAGGGAAGGACATTTTTAAATTTCAGCTGTGTGTTAGAAAAAATATTATTTCATGAATACTCTTGCTTAGGGTAAGGACACACAGGGAACCAATTTAAAGGGATAATTTAAGGAAATAAACGAGTATAAGCAGAGTGCCATGAAGGGGGTAGGGAAATGATCGAGGCCCCTTTTCAGCCTCACCTGGGCCTCTCCGGGCCTGCCTCTCTGGCTCTAGCTATGCTGGCCTGCATGCCCTTGAAGATGCCACCTGCCTCCCTCCTCCACCACTTCCTGCATCTTGTGCTCAGTTAACGTCCGTTCATCCTTCAGAGCTCCACTCCAGCGTCACTCTCTCCTGAGGGCTGGGTGGGGTACCTTGTGATCAGGGTCCCTGTGTGATGGTCTCACAGGCCCCTGTGCTTTGGGATGATCTATTGTCTGGGATAAAATCCATGGTCCCCACTACAATATAAGCTTGAAGCTAGACTGTCCTGCTCACCATTGTGTGCCTGGTGTGCCAGCCACATACTAAGCACTCTTTGAATGAATGAATGAATGAATGAATGAATGAATGAATGAATGAGCAATGTTGGTCCCACCCAGCTTGTGGCTGTTCCTGTGGAATTAGGAATTGGATCCCCACTGAGACTATATTTTCAGGTTGCATCAGGCCTCACAAAATCATACTGCTGGTCCTGAGGACAGGGTTGAGGAAATTGGGAAGTGAGAACAATGGGGGTGGGGTGGGGAAGTGGATGACTTCCAGAAGCATGGCTGAGAAGGAAGGAGAGATGGGGTCTCAGCCTTTGCCTTTCCACCTGGTACTGGCTCTGCCACCAGGGGTCATGGAGACCAGATCTGGGCCCTCTTCCTGGGGGGCTCAGGAGAGACATGCAGGCTGGGTCAGGGGCTCTGTCCTAGGTCTCTGTATTTTTTTTAATGTTTTTTGTTTGTTTGTTTTTTTAAATATGTTTTTGTTGATTTCAGCGAGAGGAAGGGAGAGGGAGAGAGAGAGAGAAACATCAATGATGAGGGAGAGTCATTGACCAGCTGCCTCCTGCACGCCCCCTACTGGGGATCGAGCCCGCAACCCAGGCATGTGCCCTGACCGGGAATCGAACCGTGACCTCCAGGTTCATGGGTCGACGCTCAACCACAGAGCCAGGCCGCTGGCAGAGCTGTCCTAGGTTTCTAAGGGCCTCCAGCCGCTCCTCCCTGACCCTGGGTTTGGCCTCTTCCTGCTGGCCTCTCCCCACACCTCAGTGTTTGCTTTTCCCAGACTCCCTGGCCCTTGATGCCAGACTTTTGCTATAGGAAAGTTTAGGTCTAGAATATATGTTTTAATTTTTAAAAATGTAAAAATATTTTAGAAAACCCCAGGGAATAATGTAATAAATACCCATGTGCTCATTACTCAGCACAATCAAGTGTTAACACTTTTGCTCCAGACGTGTTTTTTATATAAAATAAATATAACATTGCAGATAAGGCTGAAGGTCAGTTTGTTCCTCTCCCCAGTCCAATTCCTCTGCTCTCTTCCATTCCCAGGCACAGTTGTTATTACTAAACTGATGTGTATCCTTCTAATCTAGTTCTAATCACGAGACAGAATGTGTATTCATAGCAGCACTATTTGTAATGGCCAAAAACTGGAAACAACCCATGGAAACAACCCAAATGTCTGTCGACTGATAAATGAAAAAACAAGCATGGTATATCCATATAATGGAATATTATTAAGCAATAGAAAGAAATTCAGGCTACTCCATGCTAACATGGGCCAGCCTCAAAGACGTTGTAAGTGAAAGAAGCCAGACACGAAAGGCCACAGAGTGTGTGATTCCATGTATACAGATTTGGCAGACCCTTAAAGACAGAAAAGAGGTTAGTGGTTGCCAGAGGCTGGGTGGGGAGGAAAGAGGAATGACCAGTGACTTCTTAGTAAATAAGGACTTCTTTGGGGTGATAAAAATGTTCTAAATTAGATGGTGGTGATGGTTGTATAACCCGGTAAATATAATAAAAACCACTGAGTGTGTACTTTAAAATGATTAAAATGGTGAATTTTGTTATGTGAATTCTATCTCAATAATAAAAAACCCAGGATATAATTTTAAAATATTTTCCCAAGTTTCTTCATGCTGTAGATATATTTCTGCTCCTTGTTTACTCAGCATTTATTGATACATGTAGATCTGGTTCATTTATTTTAGCTGCTCAGTTGTCTTTCATTGGAGGAACATGCCATAGTTAATTTTTCTATTGGTGGGCATTACAGGTGATGCAGGTTTTCAACCACTGATCTTTTTACTGTCTTCATAGTTTTACTTTTTCCAGAATGTCATGTAGTTGGAATCATACAGTAGGTAGCACTTTCAGATTGACTTCTTTCACTTAGTAATACGCACTTTAGTTTCTTCCATGTCTTTTCATGGCGTGATAGCTCATTTTTTTTTAAAGCTGAATAATATTCCATTGTCTGGATGGACCACAGTTTTCCTTTCACTGACTGACGGACATTCTGGTTGTTTCCAAGTTTTGCAATAATAAATAAAGCTGCTATAAACATATGCGTGCAGGTTTCTGAATGGATATAAATTCTCAAATCATTTGGGTAAATACCAGGGCACATGATTGCTGAATCATATAATAAGATATGGTTAGTTTTATATTCTTTTACATTAAAAATTTTATAGTTTTCTGAAAAAACATTTAGCATTTTTTGGTTAAATGTATTTCTAGGTGCCTTATAATTTTTGTTATTGGAAATAGTATCATTTTATTGCATTTTCTTGTTTCTTGTTGCTAATCCAATAAGAATCCAATAAGAATGCTCTTGATTTATGTAGGATTATCTAGTATTCAGCAATCCTGCTAAATATTCTTATTAGTTTTAATACTCTGCATGTAGATTCTTTTATATTCTAAATAGAAAATAAATCATATACATTAAAGATGGTGTTAACTCTTCCTTTCCATTTCTTAAACCTCTCATTTATTTCTATTATTTTATTACATTAGTCAGAAATGTCAGTAAAATTGTGAATAGGAGCATTCTTATCTTTTTTTTTTTATATACAGGAAATCTAGAGTTTCACCATTAAGTATGATGCCTAGGTAGTTGGTAAATAGCCTTATCAAGTTGCTGTATTATTCCCCTACTAATCTTAATTTACCAAGATTAAAAAAATAATGAGTTTTTAATTTCATCAAATTATTTTTATGCATTTATTAAAGTAATCATGTGCTTTTAATCTTTTAACATATTATGGCTCAGAATATAGGAATTGTTTCCCTGGTGTTAAACTATTCTTATATTTTTGGCTAAACTTGACTATATATTTTTCTCTATTTTTATATAATATGAATTTTGTTTTCTGTTTTATTATTTAGGATTTTTGCATATATAATCATAAGTAAGCTTGTTCTACAGTGTTCTCATCTAAAGTTAGTTGCACTTGCCTGGGCTTAATGTCAAGGTTATACTAGTATTAGAAAATAAATTAGGTAGCTTTCTCTCTCTCTCTCTTTTTTAATCTCCTAAAACAGTTTGTATAAAACAGGTTGTAATAGTCAGGGTTCTCCAGAGAAACAGAACTAATAGGATGTGTGTGTGTGTGTGTGTGTGTGTGTGTGTGTGTGTGTGTCTGTAGAGAGAGACAGAGGGAGGGAGGGAAAGAGAGAGAGAAGAGAAGAGACTTACTATAAGAAATTGGCTCAGAAAATTTTGGAGGCTGAGAAGTCCCAAGATCTGCAGTTGACAAGCTGAAGACCCAGGAGAGCCGATATATAGTTTCACTCTGAGTTTGAAGGCCTCAGAACCAGAACTGATGGTGCAGGTTTCAGTCCAAAAGCCAGTGGGCTTGAGACTCAGAAAGATCAGATGTTTCAGTTTGAGTCAGAAGGCCAGCAAAGGCCAATGTCTCAGCCCAAACGGTCAGGGGCCAAGTTCCCTCTTACTCAGCCTTTTGGTTCCATTCAGGGCTTCAATTGATGGGATGAGGCCCATCCACATTATAGAGAGCAATCTGCTTACTTAGCCAATTCAAATGTTAATCTCATTCAAAAATACTCTTACAGACATACCCAAAATAATGACTGAACAAACAACTGGGCACCCCACGGTCCAGTCAAGTTGACACATAAAATTAACCATCACTGCCCCGCTGGTGTGGCTCAGTGGTTGAGCGTCAACCCATGAACCAAGAGGTCACTAGTTCGATTCCCAGTCAGGGCATATGCTCAGGTTTCTAGATTGATCCCTGGTAGGGGGCATGCAGGAGGCAGCGGATCAATGAGGGTTCTCTCTCATCAATGTTTCTATTTCTCTATTCCTCTCTCTAAAATAAATAAAACATATTTTTTTAATTTATGTATTATTATTTTTTATATATCTTTATTGATTTCAGTGAGAGGAAGGAGAGGGAGAGAAAGAGATAGAAACATCAGTGATGGGAGTCATTGATCAGCTGCCTCCTGCATGTCCCCCACTGGGTGGGGATCAAACCTGAAACCCGGGCATGTGCCCTGATAGGGAATTGAACCACTATCTCCTGGATTATAGGTTGGTGCTCAACTGCTGAGCCACTCTAGCCAGGCAATAAAAACCTATTTTAAAATTAACCATCACATAGGAAGAACATATTCTTTGAAGGTCTGGAAAACTCAGCTGTGTAATCTTTTGAGCCTCTTTCTGTGTGTTTCTGCAAGGAGTTTGTATAACTTATTTTTCATGAGGATCATTTTGTAGAGCCATTCTGCCTTGCGGGGACCCACATGGTCCTTCCTGTCTTCCTTTAAGAAAGACTGATCTTCACTTAGTCCATGAAGACTAATGGAATCCAGAAGACTAAAGGAACCAAGAATCATGGCTGTTTTATTTGTAGAAACTGCTGATTTTGGGGCTACACCATTCAGGGGTTTAGATTTAGCATTGTAGTTACTAAGTTGTTTATTTTAACTGGCCACTAGAGGGCAGTAATGGATCAAGAATGGATACAATATAATAAAAGGGTTAGAATAGCTAACATTTGGTAAATAAAAGATAGGTTTTCCCCAGTAAGGACCCTGAAATTTAGAGAAGCTAAAATACTTGTCCAAATCATGTATTCCGATACACAGAAAATCTGGAATTTTAACCTACATCTGTTTAACTCCAAATTTCATTGTTTCTGGTATAAGTACAATAAATACTCATCTTTCACTCATTTTAAAAATTAATTAATTCACTTATTCTAAATCAACATAGCAGAGCAGCTAAGAATTCAGTCTCTGGAGTCAGACCATGTGGATTAAAACTCTGGCTCCATCACATACTAGCTAGCACCATAAGAGTTCTATGCCTCAGTTTCCTCATCTGTCTATAAAGATATTAGGATTTATCTCATAAAGCTATTGAAAAAAATGAAACAAGATGACACATAAAAAGTATCTGGAACAGTGTCTGGCATTTAGCAAGTACTTAATAAATTTGAGCTATTGTTATTAACACAACCAATATTTATTAAGTGACTACTGTGGTCTACTACCATTGTTTTAGGTATGAGGGATGAATAGAACACACACACACACACACACACACACACACACACACCCCTGCTTCCTACAGCTTACACTCTAGGGAGGGAGATCGACAATAAACAAATTACAGAAAGTTTTGTACTTTTCTTAGTAAGAGTAATGAAGATAGCCCAAAATACAGCACGAATGGGGAACAGGGAGTGCTGGGCTGGAGGGCAGAAATGCTCTGTGGAAATTAATTTCTGCTTCGCTTCTCAGAAAGTGTCGGCCCTTTTCATCCTCACAAGTTAGAGTCTAGTCACCTACTGAATGGAAACGGAAATTGACCTTGATTAGGAAAGAAATCCTGACTCTAATTCACACCTCCTACGGAGCCCCACTACACAACAAGTTAAGTCAGCTCTGGGGCCTGGGCACAAATATATTTTTTAAAGCATCTAGGTGTTTCCAATGAATAGGTGGAATTGTCTGAATCAGCCTTCTCCCAGTCAGCCGTCCACACCTTCCCAAGCAGGAGTTTCTTTTTTTTAAAATTGATTTCAGAGATTGGAAGGGAGAGGGAGAGAGAGGTAGAAGCATCAGTGATGAGGGAGGGTCATTGACCAGCTGCCTCCTGCACGCCTCGTACTGGGGATCAAGCCCGCAACCCCGGCATGTGCCCTGACCGGGAATTGAACCGTGACCTCCTAGTTTATAGGTCGACACTCGACCACTGAGCCACGCTTGCCAGATAGGAGTTTCTTAAACAAGAAACTCCTGCTTCCATTGCCTACAGGCTGAAGCCCCAACTCTTCCTGGTACTAAGGCCTTTCAGAGTTTGGATCCAGCCTCTTTCCATTAATGACACGAATGGCTACAACTGGCTGAGCGTTTCATATGACCCAAGTAGAGTACTGAGGGCTTGACATGTGTCACCCCATTCACTTTTCACGTAACCTTAGGAGATGGTGCCTTGGCTCAGTTTCCTCATCTGTAAAATGGGGACATTCCAAGAAAAGCATTTAGCACTGTGTCTGGTACGTAACTACCTCAGTTAACAGTAGCCATTCCTGTATCATCCCTGTTTCACAGATGAAAAAGCTGAGGTTCAGGGGGTGTTAAGTAACTTGCCCAAGGCCATAACCCTGGTAAGTGACAGAACTGGAGCCGGAACCCAGGAAGTCTGGCTTCAATGCCCAGACTAGCCTACCTTTCACTCTGTTGCTCAAGGCCTGTGCTCAACATAGAGCCAGCTTCCAGAGCTCACCTCGATGAAGTCTCCATGTCTTCGCACATCCGGTTCTGTGGTTCACTCTGCTGTTAGAATACCTCATTTCCTCCTCCTCCAGGAAGCCTTCCTTCCAGCACTCCCCTCCCCCATAACCACCTAAGGCACAGGCAGATCCCACCCTCTGTGTCCCCCTGAGCCTTCTCAACAGACCTCTCTGTCCACTCTCGCCTCACCAAACTCACTTACAGGGTATATGCCTCTAGGGTGACAGTGCCCTTGTCACCTCGGGCTCAGCCATGCCTGGCCTGGCACAGAGCAGACCTCCATGAATGTTTGTTGCATTTGTTGCGAGCCAAATCCATCAGAGAGAGCCAGGCCAAGGGTGGTGGAGAGCAATACCTGCTGGCAGGGACACCTGCCTGTCCTCAGCTGTGGTGTGTACTCCAGGGCCAGCACACTCACATTTTTTTTGGCCAGAGCCTCTTCCCCATTGGCCAGAACTTCCAGTCCCCTGAGCCTGGCTCTCATGTCCTTCTCCAGCCTCCTCCCAAAGTTGACCAGTGGGTGATTCACCTCGACAGGGGCCTGTACCATCCAGCAGTTTGAGCCTGGAAGATTCTTCACCTCCCTAGTTCATTTATTTAACAAATGTTTATTGAACACTGACTTTGAGCCAGGAACAATGCTTGGCTCTGGATACAGGGTAGAGAGCTAACCAGGCATGGTCCTGCCCTCACGGAGCTTACATGCTGGTGGGGGAGACAGTCAGCCAACAAGTACACGCTTAAGTGGCTGTGCAATGGCAAGTCCCTTATAAAGGGAAAGAATAGGGGACTTCAAGACAGGTTAACTATTCAAGCATGGTAGTCAGGGAAGGCCTCTCTGAGGAGGTGACTTAAAAGCCCAAGGCTGAGGAAATGCAGAACTCAGCCAAGCAAAGGTAGGGAAGAGCATTCTGGGCAAGTGAACAGCATCTGCAGTCTCGCAGGTGGGAACGTGACTGAGAATCAAGGAGACGAAGGTGGGCCAGGGTAGCAGAAGCACAGGGAACAAGGTTGGGATTGGCGAGAAATGAGGCTGGAAGTGAGGTTGAGGCCGGAAGAAGAAAAGCTTGGATCTTATCTTTGGAATAATAGAATAATAGAGCAAGGGTTTTAAACCAGAGTCAATATATCATTTCAAACACAATATGTTTAAAGCTCTCTCTGGTCGCCGCTAGAACTGACTGATAAAGCAGGAGGGGAGTGAGGCGACCTATGCAGGGCCGGGCTCTGGGAGGTGGGTGATGTGGTCAGTCCAGGGGGATGGCTGTCTCCGAGAGACGTGGATGGACTCCAGAGATACATAAGAAGTAGCACCATTCAGAAGTTTCCAGAATTCCAGAAGAACTTTAAAAAACTTTATTGGATGTCTGCAACAACAACCCCAGCAATGGGGTGGGAGTCAGGGGCACCATAAAGACTTGGGAATATGAACAAAAGATTCAGATCCTCAACCACAGAGACAGTTACAGCCAGCCAGTCACCTCTCCCCCACAACCTCCGAAAATTCTGGGCCATTTACATCTCATTCAATGGTGTCAACAGATTCTTTTGGAGTTGGGTGCTGGAGACATGGGAATGGGATTCCCGCAGTCCCACTATGAGTAAATGCTGGGGCTAGGACGTTGCCAAACTACAGGACTGACCTGGTGTCCTGGGAGCAGTGAGCCACCACCTGGGATAGCCAGGGAAGTGGGGAGGGGATTGTGGGCTGGGAGGAAGAAGAGGAGTTCTTCCTGCCTTTTGTGAGAAAGGTAGAGTTGGTCTTACCCTTCTGCCACCTCCCCCTTCCCCCTGTCCCAATTCCCAGGAGTCTGCTGACAGCCCTGCCCTCCTCTGTCTCCCTCAGGAGCACTCCAGGCCAGTGACCCACTCCTCGAAATGACCCCTCTGTCCTCAAGGCTGCACATCTCGGGTAGGGGCAGGAGGACAGCAATCTGATGGAACTAAGCTGAGAAGTGAAAGAATTACAGGAGCTCTTTAGGCCTCCTTGAGGAATTTGCCTTTTCAAAGAGCTTTCTGGGTCATTTAAATGATCTCTGCCCTCCGACCCACTTCTCTGAAAGGGCCCTTTTCCCCAGGGTTTTTACAAACTCTACTTTTGAGCCCAGGGAGTCTCCTAGATTTAGCCTCTGGGCAGGGCAGTTCCATCAAAGGGTAGGGGTGGGAGAACTTTCCCGTGGGTGACAGTTAAAGTATTTAATAACCAGTGTGAAATAAGCACCGACAAACCAATTGCCGACTGGAGGGCTCCATGACCTTGGGTCTGCTAGCCCTTAACCAGCACAGGGGTCCTGGAGGCAAAGCCATGTGGCGGGGGACACTCAGAGCCACTCGGGAAGCAGGGATTTGCCATCCAGCACAGATGTGTTTCTACATTTTAACAACGGGTCTGGCAACACTGGTCCCACTGAACGTCAGTACCAGGTCTGCTCCAATCTTGTCCAGCCTCTGCTCTCGCATGGGAAATGGTGGCTAGGCCATTTGTTCCCTCTGTGAGAAGAAACGTGTGAGGAAATGGCCTCTAAAGAGAGCCAGCTGGGTGGAATCCTGGGTGACTAGGATCTCAGGCCCTCGACCCACTGTGTGACCTTGCAGGGCCAGACCACCTCTGACTGTCCTTCCCCTCGCCCCTCCTCGCAGTTATTTTTGTCCAGCCTGACAGCCCTTGGCGGTGCTAGCAGTCTGGGCTCTGTGAGCCGGATGCAAACCAGGCAGCGCGAACGTCTGGTTCTGGATCCCAAGAGGGTTCCTCTCTGGGCGCTGTCACGTGGGAACTTGGCTATCCACACAGTGCACCCAGTGGGGACCACACGCCTGGAGGAGGGAGACAGTGCAAGAGGCAGAGAGGTCATTCTCTGCTCAGTCCTGGCTCCTATCTGAGAGCACGGTCCCAGGCCTGGTGGTAAGGACACCCCGTGTGGAGCCACACTGCTGCCAGGAAACCTCCCAGCTGAGTGGGTGTCTGCAGGTGGGAAGAGGTCAGGAGCAGGCCCCACTGGGCCCCCAACCCCCAGGCCTTGTCTGGGGTGGACAGTGGGACTGTCCTGTGGTTTGCTCTCATGGGGTGTGCCGAAGACGGGTGGGCTGAAGACTGGTGGGCCGGGACAGGCAGGGTTCCCAGGAAACCTCTTTGTGGCCCATTTACTGTCTCAGAAGCAAGGCAGAGGCTGTGTTCCGGCCCCCTGGGCCTGAGAAGGCTGCAGCCAGTCGTTGCTCCTCGTTGGGGTCCGATCTCTCTTGGGAAGCAGTCAGCTTCAGACCACTGTGCTTTTCAGATCAAAGCTTTGTTCCCAAAGCTGAGATTCATGCCTGCTGCACATGTATACCAGGGCAGGAGAGGGGTCGGGGCACAGCTCTCTGGGCTCTTCTGGGACTCATCTGTTCAGGTAAGGAGGCCAAGCCTCTGAGATCAGAACAGCTCCAGGAGAGCTGGTGGGAAAGCTGGGAAGAGCAGTGAGGAGGGGAGATGGGCCAGAGGAGGGGGGGCCTCTGATGGGTAAAGATGCAGTCGTGTGAGCTCCTGGAAAAAGAATCCTCCTTACTCCTGGGGGGAGGACAGCTCAGAGAGCCCCGACGTCCGTGATTTCAGAGACCCAGGAGTGGCAGAGAGCAGCCGCAGCTGCAGCTGCAGTGGGCCGCCCAGAAGGCCCAGGGGAAGAGGGCCTGGGGGCCGGAACAGTGGCATAAGCAGGGGACCTCCCAACACTAGGGGGGGAAGAAGACCGAAGGAGGGGTGCCACATGGCTGCTCCTGGCAGCCCTGCTGCTGGGGGCCGTGGGCAGGGGCACAGCTGGCCTCTCCAGAGGGCGGACCCTCCTGGTAGAAGATGCCCCTCGACTGGGCAGCAAATTCCTCCGGGCTGGGAGGATGGTGCCAGCAGCTCTGCGCATGGGAGCGGTTCGGAGGGCTGGGACCGGGTAAGCAAGGGAGGAGGCGCTGGGGAAGACAGGGCCGGGCACTCTTCCTAGGATGGCGAGCTGGCTGCTTGGGGCTGACAGCCCTGGACAGCTGTGGAAGAAGGACCAGGGCCAGGCAGGGAAGGCCAGGGGGCTGGCAGGTGTGGGTGAAGGCTCCATCTCGGCTGCGTAGCTGTTGAGGTGGGAGAGAAGGCGAATCCGGACAGGGTCCGCACGGCTGCTGGGGCCTTCCAGGACCCCCAGGTACCTGATGACCTCAGTGAGGCACTCCCGGAAACCAATGCTCCGAAAGTCAACTGCCAGGGTTCGGGCATCAAAGAATCCTGCAAAGTGAGGTGTGATGAGGGCATGCCCAGCAGGCACACACAACGAGCCTGGGGGCAGACTGCCTGAGGTCTGGACCTGCCTCCCCCACTCACTCCCTGTGTGACCCTGGGCACCTCACCTCTCTGAGCCCCATCTCTCCATCTGTAAAGTGGGAATCATCATCCCTACTGGGGTAGCGGGGCTGGGTTCTAAGGACCAAATGAGTTCACTAAACTTTGAAGCATTATAAAATGTAAAGTATTGTGGTTGGGTTTTTTTAGTGTGTTTTTAAATTGATTTTTAGAGAGAGGAAGGGAATGGGGGGCAGAGAGAGAGAGGAGACATCGATGGCTGCCTCCCACATGCACCCCAACTGGGGATCACACCCACAACCTGGGCATGTGCCCTGACCTGAAATTGAACCCGTGACCTTTTGGTGCACGGGACAACACTCCAACCAACGGCCAAGGCTAAAGTACTGTTTTCAGCACAATTTATGACTAATGCAAAGAAGAAACTGCGACCAAGATAACTTAAGTAGACACTTGCCAGCTGTGAAAGAGCTGTACATGTGGAGGTGGAGGACAGTCCTGCCTGCTGATGTGGGTAGATGCTGGGAGACTCCTTGGAAAAGGGAGTACAGTGTGGCAGTGAAGCCCGAGGTCTCTGAAGGCCACTTCACAAGCTGCCTGACCGCGGACTAGTTTCTTAATCTCCCTATGTCTCAATTTCCTTAACTGTAAAATGGGTATGTAACAGTACCTACTGCATAGAATTGTGCAGGTGAAATGAAATGGTGCACAGAAATGCTCAGTAAATTAAAAATAAGCTACCATTTATATTACTGGCTTGGCCGCTAGAGGAATTCCAGTTTGTGAACCAGCTCACAGGGCCATCTGGAAGGCAGAACCCCACTCTGGTCCTCAGCTGCTGCCATCAGGCTGGGGACCCTCTTTTTGGCTGATTTTGGTGAGGAATGACCAGGTAGACTACCCATTCCTCTCCATGGCTGCCCTTCTCTCCATACCACCTTCTGGGCAGACACAGAACAGCCCCGGTGAGTACTGGCCTCATGACTATGGCAGTAAATATCCAGTCCCTGGCTTCACCGTCTGTATTCACTGTTCTTTTTAACTAGCATTTGCTGAGTTCTTACTTAGTATTTAATTTGCATTATCTAAGTTAATTTTCATAAAACCCCTTTTATTATTCTCATTTTAGAGATGAGGAAACTGAGGAATAGAGAAGTTAAATCATTTGTCCAAGGACATAAAGCTAGTAAGTAGTAGAACCAGGATTCAGATCCAAAGCCAATGCTCCCAACCACAATTCTCTGTCTTCCCACTTGCCCTTAGCCAGAAGATGAGGGTTTTCTGAGACCCCACCCATGAGGTTTTTTTGAGAACCAGGTGAGATAACATTAGTGAAAGCATTTTGAAACTATAAAATGCTGCCTAAATATTAGTCACTGTTCTTTTTAATTGGATAACCACATATGCAGTTTGAACTCTCTCCCCCACTGGTTGATTAGTGACACAAGTTTCCACTGTTGGCGGTGCATTCCTTTGGCAAAAGTTCTCAGAGTGACCACCTGCATCAGGGGCCTCGGGCGTGCTTCCTAATCTTGCAAATCCCGAAACTCCAGTCCAGACCTACTGCCTCAGACTGTCTGGGGTGTGGCCCTCGACTCTGCATGCCACCAGATGACAATGCCACGTACTGAGGGACACCAGGTTGGGCCACTTAAAATGCAACTGTCCCCTCCAGAGAGAGTAAGTTAAGGTTTTAGGACTTAAGTCTTTGTGGCCAAGGTCTGAGGAGCCTTCAAGTTTTCCCAATTGAGAAACCACCAAAAATACACAGAGAGGCTCCATGTGGACAAAATTTCTATTTGTCTGGAAGTCTTTTGAAAGCCACAGTTCCGTGACTGTATTGTAATAGGCTAGTTCAAATAACAGAAGGAGTCACATTTGCATTCTACTACAATGACTGATCTTCCCGTGACTGATCTTCAGCTGTGAGCATGACATAGGTCCCCAGCACTGCCAAGAACACAACAGCCCAGAAGGCTAGACGAGTGGTAGGCACACTAGTGAACCATCTGTGGCTAAAGATCTCCAGCGTGCTGCTCCCACTGGGATCCCGGTGAGAAGGAGATCATTCAGGCTAATGCTTGATGAGGCCCTGGGGCGGAGGGGGGTCAGTAGGAACAGTCTATTGGAGAAGGAGTAGAGTTGAGGAAAGAGTTGGGACAAATGGAGACACTGAGAGTGGAGAGGGAGGTGCCTAAAAAAGAACAGAGCCAAGCTTTGCAGATGTTCTGCCTGGATCTGCTTCAGCTTCTCTATGGACTGTGAGCTCCATGAGGGCAGGGATGTCTACTTCGCTCATTGGTGTATCCCCAGGGCCCAGCCCCAAAATATTGGCTGCATAAATGACTCCCAGAAGAGTAGAGCATCAGTACCTGTCCCACCAGTGGCATGGAGCATTTTCAAGTGATCTACCGTCATCTGCAGGACCTCAGCTTTCTCCAACTTGGAGGAGCCCTGTGTGTACAGGAGACAGAAAAGTGAAGGCCTCCAGCTGACCTCTGTCGCTCACCTCCCCTGCACAGTGTCATCAGCGTTCACTGTGTCAGTTTTCTCACCTTCCTCCCACTCCATCACTGCCTGCAGTTAGGTCTCTGCTTCGGGAGAGGTCTTCAAGCCTAATGGATTCTCTTCAGTTCATGTTAGCCCACTTGTCCACTGCACTGCTGACCATCCTTCCTGAAACCTCTGCTCCCTTGACTTCTGCCACCACTTTTTCTTGGTTCTCCTTTCACCTTGGCGCTTGTTCTGCCTGTCCCTTAAAACGGTGCTGTCCCCAGTGGGTCTTGGCTCACTTTTCTCACTCTGCAGACTCTTCGCTGAGGATCTCATCTGCCTCTGTGGCTTCATACCCCAGAATGCCACTCCCGCATTCCCATCCACCTCCTAGATCAGCTCTGGGGACCCAGGTTCCTCCTCACCACACCCAAGATCTAGCTCATCACCTTACCCCCAAGAGTACTTGCTCTTCCTCTGTTCTCTCTCTTGGGAAATGTTTTCTAAGCCTCCAGCATCACCTGGCCTCCCAGGTGAAACCTGAGGGTCAGATTCTTCATGTGAGTCCCTTGAGGGCAGGTAGCATCCAGTTCCTGGCTGGTCTTGTGAAGATTTTAGTGAATGTCTGTGGGACAACTGACTCGTTCTCACCAGCAGAGGGGAAAACACATGACCTACGACTGTGCCTTGGAGCACTGGTGAGAGTCTTTAAGGCTGTCTGATTGATGCAACTGTCTGACTTCCCACTGTGGTCCTTCCACCCTGACATGTTCAATGTCAGATTGCTCACTCCCTGAGCAGCCTGTTTCATTTTCAAATAGCTTTGGAAATGTCAGTAGTGTAGACAGTTAGGGTGCCTTAGAATCAGAGTTCTGTGTTCCAGTTCTGCTCTGCTATTTACTAGCTGTGTGACCTAGTGTAAGTTACTTCACCTCTCTGTGCTTATTTCCTTACCTGTGCAATGGGCATAATAATCCCTACTCTTTAGGATCATTTTGAGGATTCAGTTCAATGGGATGATGGGCATAAAGCCACAACACCTGAGATACCTCAGTAAGTATAAATTTTCATTCCCCTTATCCCCAGCCAGTGACAGATATCAGTAAATGACATCACAGGACTGCAGGCAGCTGCTACCAATCAGTAAGAGATGCCACGATCCATGAACTCTCTCTGCCACTCACACAGATTTCCTCTAACACAACTGGCAATGTCACATACCTGCTTCTCAAAGGCGGTGGGGACCAAGCGCCGCAATTCAGAAAGGCTGCTGTTGATGCGGTCTCGGCGCCGTTTCTCTATGATCTAAAAAACAATGACAAGAATTTACACACAGGCACTTCACAGTCAGTTCAACATGCCTTGATGGGCATTGACTCATATTTTCCTTCACCATATTTTTGTGAGGGAGAGAAATCTATTCTTTATAGAGGGGGGAACTGAGGCTCAGAGAGGAGCAGTGACTTGTTTAAGGTCACACAGCAAGGAAGTGCAAAGTTGGGAGAACTCAGATCTCTTGTCTTGATCTGAAGGAGGATATTCTAAACCATTAACCATGGGTACAGCACCAACCAATCAGGACAGGGACACCAGCCAAAGCACGGAGGGCAGCCCTGGAGACCCCTGCTGGGCCAGGCGGTCTGAGGAGTCTGAGGCACTGCCCTCTCCAGCTGTGAAGGCCTTTCATTCACACTATCTCACTCTCATCTCATAACACTGGTAGCGGAATACTGATAGCAGGGCAGAAATGATGACCCCATTTTACCAATAAAGCAAACGAGACCTGGACGGAAGTGGTTTGCCCAAGGTTTTCTGGTTAGGGCTGGTCTTGCCTCTGCCAGAGCCCAGTGCAGAAGCACAGCTGCATCTTGGGGGGAAAGTAGGGCTGGGATAAGATGGCCAACAGCAAGCAGAGGTGTTGGCTTCTTCTGTCCCCCTCACTCACCTCTCAGCACACAGAGGAAAAAATGAAAAGTCTGGGCTCAGAGAGAAGAGGAAGGCTGGGATAAATAATAATGGCCCATTGTGTCAGGTATTGTTGGGAGTGTGTTAGTTACATTAATTCCCTTAAACTTCCAAACAACACTTTAAGGTAGGTGCTGTTGTTATTTCAGCTACACAGTTGAGGAAACGAGGCACAGAGAGGTTAAGTGTCCTGCCCAAAGTCACCCAGCTAGCTACCTGCAGAGGCAGGATTTGAATCCAGGGAGGCTAGGTTGGGGTGATGTTTCTGACCAGGTTTCTGGAGGCTAGGCCTCTGGGGCCCTAGGGTGAACCTCTGCTGGGCAGCTCTGCTGAGACACTCACCCCTCTGCGTTTCTTCCTGGCTTGCATCTGCGAAGGGCTGGGGGTGGACAGCGGCCTGGCCATCTGGCTGGAGGGGAACAGAAAGGCAAATGTTTCAGAGCTGGAGGCCTGTCTCCCGGCCCGGGGTGACTTCATTGGCGAGCACAGCCCCCTGCTGGGCGGCTGCGGTCCCCCCCAGCCGGGAGGAAGCACGGGGCGGGCGTGGGAGGGGAAGCATTCTCTCCCCTTCTCCCCGGGGCGCGTTTCTCCCCGGGTCAAGTCCTTCCCTGCCCCGAGTTAACCGCCGGGGCCGCTGGGGGGTGGGGGGGCTTGGTTCTCGCCTCCGCCCCTGCGCGCGCTCGTCTCCCTTTGCGCCCGGCGGAGGGCGGGCATGGGTGCCCGCGGCGGCCACTCCGGCTCCTGCAACCGGATCCGGGGCGGGGCGGGCGAGGGCACGGGCCAGCGGCGGGGCAGCGGCGGGTTGGGTTTCAGAGGGAGCCGCTGGGAACGAGCGTGGAAAGAGCAGATGCCGCTGCTTCCCACGGGCCGGGCGCGCCGGCTGCCGCCCTCCGCCCCGGCTGCAGCTGCCGCCGCCTCCCACGCAGCGCGACTGGGGGCCGCGGGAGCGGCATCTGGGTCACACGCCCCTCTGGGCTCTCGGGATGCCGCTCTGGCCTCCCCAGAAGGCCCCAGACCTGCTGCGCTTCAGCTCGGCTGAAGGAGAGGTGTTTGCTCGCACCCCAGGAGTTTCCATCACTGGGAAGAGGCTCGGGGCTTTTCCTGCCCAAACTGACCGAAATCCCCCCCAGCCCATCTGCTCCACCTCTTAATGGTTTCCTGTTCCAGAGGCCCTCTTGGAATGGAGGGGGTTCGCTGGGTTGCACTGAGAACCATTCATCTGGCCAACACCCCAGAGGTCCTGTTCAGGCCCAGAGGTGGACTGGCCGGGTCAGCCAGGCCCCACCCTCCAGATGCTCAGCTTCCTTGGAAAGACACCGGTCAACAAATAACCTTAGGCAAGGTGACTCCCCTGCCATTTCAAATGCAAAGTGCCACCCATCTGAACGGGAGCCCGTGAGCTTATCTGGTCCACCTAACACTTCTCTTCCCCCTGGGTTCCCATCTCAGCAAAGCCACCCTGTCTTTCAGTTCTGCAAAGGGGACACCTGGCCACCATCATTGATGCCTCCTCGGTCCTCACCGCACCTCCTCAAAACCTAAAATACATTTCACATCTGTCCTCCTCATCTCCACTATCATCTTTCATCTAACAATTGCAAGAATCTATTGTTGGGTCCCTTTGCACCCCACCTGTTACCCCCTACAGGCAGGCAGAGTGATCCTTTTGCAAATCTGATCTTGTCACTCCCTTTAAAAACTCTTCAGGTATTTCCCAGAGCTTTTAGAATCAAGGCCACCATCTTTCAGGTGGCCCAGTCGGACCCTGTCGCCTCCTAGATTCAACTCTCTTTTGCTCTATGTGTTCCAGCCTGTGAATGTACTAACTCCTTCCTGTGGCTGCACATTCTGTTCCCCTAGCCTGGTCCACCCTGTCTCCCCACCCCCAAGCTCCAGCCCTGTTGCCTGATAATTTATACCACCCTCAGGTCTCAACTCAAATGTCACCTTCCTGGGGAAACCTTTTCTGACATTCCCCCCCTCCTACTAGGTAGGTATCCCCTACTCTACACTCTCCCAGCATCCTGCATTCACAGCAGTTATGCCCCTTTGTTGTTTTATATTTACATGATTGTTGCTTAACGTCTGTCTCTCCAACAAGTCCATAAGCTCCACGAGGTCATGACCCATGTCTGTCTCATTCACTATTGTAGCCTCCGTACCCAGCAAGTGCTTGGAACTTGGCAGAGCTCATGGCTGAGCTCCCTCATGTTTAGCACTGCTGTCCTAGGCCTTTGTGGAAGGGGGTTATATGTGGCTCACCAGGAAGGCCCCAGCCCCCATGATTACTCCCTTGGTGTCAGAGGCTGGACAATTTTCCTCATCTGCTCAAAGACAGAAGGTTGCAGGAGAGACCAGATCAACATTTGTCAGATCCTGCTGCTACACCCTGGTTTTGTACAGCCACATCTGGAAAAGGATAGCTCTATCCAAACATCTGGACAAGAAGGGCTGGTAAGAGACCAGTGAAAGCTCCTGGGAGGGATGGCCCAGCAAGCCAGGTTCAGGGAACAGATGGCCAGATCCTGAGATCTGTAGGGCAGCTTGTTTACAGAGCTTCACTGGGGACAAGCCCCAAGAGCCAAGGTATGCTAAGAAACACAGCCTTTGTCCCCCCAGGCTGGATAAGGCATCTCTAGGGGTATTGGGTTAGCTCTGTGAACGTCACTGCCTCTGAGCCTGATCCCTCCTCAGGGACCATCTGTTGGAGCTGACGCACCCCTTCCAGGGCAGGTGGCTCTGCCATCCCTTTCTCCAGTCTCCTGGTCCCTTGTTCCCTGCAGTATTATCCCACTCCCATATCTAACAGGCAAACCTTACTTCACCGTTTTCCTGGCATCACTACGTACATTTCCCTCCTGTGAGCCTAGCAAAAGCCCCATTTTACAGAGGAGGATGCTGAGGCTCAGGAGCTAAGGCAGCTTGCCCAGCCTACACAGCTGCTAAGGAGCAAAGCCAGCATGGGAATCCATGTCTTCTGGCTCCAAATTCAGCATTGTTTTCCTTCTTAATTCCCATTTCCTGTATGTCTGAATAGCTCTCCGGTCCCCTTATCCTTAAAACTCCCAAGAGCTCAGCCTAGCTCACTTCCAGGCTGTGATCTGGCCCTGACACTGACAGCGAGGAGGTGTGAGAGCTTCTTGGCTGACAGTCTGAAAATAAGGCAGATTTTCACAGACCCAGAGAAGACATGTTGACCACCAAGATCTGCTTCATGGACCTCAAGTGGTCCCTAGCCAGAACTCTGGGTGGTCTCTTGGGGTGGGGGCAGTTTTCTAGGTGGTCTGGCTGCCAGTCCTCATCACCCTCAGTGCTCACCCTCAGTTTACCCTTGGGAACTACCCTGTGGAGCCCTTGTAGATAATCCCACTCTTTTTGCATCAAAGGCAGAATAACAATGTCTTCAATGAAGGGATTTCGGACAGCACTGAGCCCACTGGTAAAATGAGGAAACTCAGAGAGGGGTAGGGATCCGCTCCAGGCCACACAGCAAATTAGAGGAAATTCCAGGTCTACTGGTTTTTAATCCAGTGCTCTTCCCAGTGTGCCCCATATAGTCATTGTCACAACTTGTAAATTTCATAGCCAGTACTTTTTGTTCTAGACAGCATGTCCACATTTACTTGTCTCATTTATTGCACAATAGACCTAGGAGTTAAGTATTATTGGGGCGATTTCATATTTAAGAAAAATAATCATTTGATAGATGGAGTGACAGAACCACAGAGAGTTAAGAATCATGTCCAATAAGTCCAGTCTTCAGATTTCCAGTCTTTTCATGAGACTATGTGGCATTATGAACATGCACTGTCCAAATGAATGGCAACACCTTAGAGAGCAGCATTAATTGGAGGTTACCTTGCGCCAAAGCAGGGAGACATGCTTTGGATTCATTACTTCATCAAAGCCTCACCCTGTGAGGTAGGTATTAGCATCCCCATTTTGTAAGGGAGAAAACTGAGGTTTGAAAATCCCCAAGTGACTGGTGGTGAGAGTCAAACTCAGGTCCATCTGACTTCAAAGGCTATCCTGTGCCTTAAATCATGTAGGAACAATCCACAGACCCTGACCCACTGCCTGACATGTGGCAGGTACTTATTAAATGTTTGCAGAAGGGGAAGGGAGAGGCTATGTTCTCAGTTTGGTCCCAGCATGTGTCAGGGGGCTGGGTTCAGATAGGAGCTCTGTGGTGATTCCCACACATGAGACAGGATACCACCACCAGGCAGATACCCACAGTGACATAGAACACACTCTGCTCTTTACTCTCACATCTCTGAATGTGGGGGGTTTGTGCCCTGCTTCTGACCCCCAGGGAGGCTGGCTGCCCCAGTCCTTTGGCCCTTGCCACTGTTTATCTGGCTGTCTTTGTACATGAAGCTCTTCTTCTCTGAGATTTCCCTGAGGGTAGACTGAGCAGGATACATCTGGGCTCCCCATGCCCAGCCCAGGGTCTGGGCCACAGCAGGCATCGTTCAGAGATCCCTGAATTGAAGCATTGATGTCTGCTGGGGGGAGGGCCCTCTGGTGAGTGCTACAAAGAGGGGTCTATAAGTCAGCTCTTCCAGATGTCCAACTGCTTTCTCTCCTCTGATGGGGTCTGCTCCTCTAAGGACTGAGACAGACTCTCAAAATGGGCTCTGGTTGAAAGGACAAAATGCTGCATAGGAAAAAAACTGCCCACTGATCCTTTAGGCCACAGCCCAAATGCCACCACCTTCAAGAAGCCCTCCCTGCCGCCTTTGGTTTTAAGTGACCTCTGCCCTGCTGGGCATGGCTCAGCAGTTGAGCATTGACCTAGGATCCAGGAGATCGTGGTTCGATTCCCGGTCAGGGCACATGCCCGGGTTATGGGCTCCATCCCCAATCGGGGGTGCGCAGGAGGCAGCCGATCAATGACAACTCTCTCATCATTGATGCTTCTATCTCTCTCTCTCCCTCTCCCTTCCTCTCTCTGAAAATCAATAAAGATATATATATATATATTTTTTTTTCTTTTAAAAAGTGACCTCTACCTGTTTGGGTACCTTCACAGCCTACAGTCTCTCTCTCCATCCATCTTCCATTCTATTCATGGTCTTTGGGTGACCTGGCAGGCCACTGGCCAGACTGAGAATTCTTGAAAGACAGAAGCCAGCTCTGATCAGCCTAGCTCTCTGGTATCAATTTCGTGCCTCCGATTCATGAAGACCCAATGAACTTGAATTTGAGACACTCACCCCCCTCCATCACCACCATGTGGTGCTGGGCCTTTCCCCTGCTCCTAACAGGCACAGACTCAGAGTTACTTCTCTAAAGAGCGAGGTTTTGCTAAACAACTTTAAAAGGCTACCAAGCTGCATGGAAAATTATATTATATACCCTAAAGCCTAATGTACAGGATGCAAGGGCAATATCTATTGCCTTACCTCCAATTATAAGCTATAGATAATTGAAAGCTGGTGGCATTTTACTAGGATGTGTGATTGAGACAGGATCCCCTGATCTCAGAAACTGGAGATCATTGAAATGCCCTCAAAAACATCTCTAAGAATAAACTGAGTCCCCCTGCCAATTCTATTCTGTAGTGTCAGATTTGGATGAACCAGGACAGATCAGAGAGCCCTTTCTGTCCTCTCCATTTTCCTGCTGAGGAAAACAGGCTCGCAAAGGGAAAGCAATGGCCCAAGATCACATAATGAGATGGTGGCAAATTTGGAGCCGGGATCCAGGCCTGCAGACTCCCTGTCAGCCCCTGTTGCTCTTTCAAGGTTCTGGGTGCCTGACCCTAAGCATTTGCTATGAGATAGGCCCTGTGCTAAGCCCTTATTATCTTGTTTGATTTTCCTAATATTCCCATGAGGTTGGGTCTATTATTTATACCCATTTTACAGATGAGGAAACTGAAGCCTAGGTTGTTCACAGAACTGGGAAGCAGCAGAACTATCCGAACGCAGTTTTTTCTACAGGTTTGAAGCAGGTCAGAATATTTATCAAGAGCGGAAAGACATTAGCAGCCGGGTGGTGTAGTAGAAGGGCACTGGAATTGGAGTCTAGGCCCGTGCACTGACCATGGGCAAGTGAGCTATTATTTTCTTCAATATCAAAACCTTATTCAAAGTCCAATTTGCTCAAGGGACAGAAGTCTTTCTTCCCCTAGAAGCTTACTGTGCACTATATGAAAAGCTCGCCCAAGGTAGGGTAAAATAGGGAAAGGATGGCTGTTCTGCATAGTCAGCGGACTCTGCACAGGGGAGGTCGTGCCTATAGTCTATGAGGGTTTTCCCTACGAGCTTCAGGAAAAACTCCTCGCCAGTAGCCTCACCTGCGCGCTTCGACAGAAAGGTCACCAGCTGGACGTCGGAGGGGCGAGCTGAACGCTACCTCCATCCCAGCACCCCGAGCGCGAAACGGCGAGGGCACACAGGACCCCAGGCCCTCGGCGTGCAACGCCCCTCGCCCGCCCCCAACACACACCTGCGGGCCATTGCCCACACCTGCGTCTCCCGAGGTGGCACCGAGGACCAGTCTGGGCGTGCGCGGAGCCCGTCGGCGCGCTCGGTCCGCACCCGGCCTTACCTAAGCTCGCCCTCGCGGCCCACGTCGATGGGTCCGTCGGACTCGCCGTCGGAGCCGCTCGGCTCCCTGGGCCGCTTCATGGCGAGTGCAGGCTGCCGGGTCCCGCGGCGCGGCGACGGCTCCTAGTGCGGAGTCGGCCCCGCCCCGCCCCGCCCCGCCCCGCCCCGGGGCCGCCGCCGCCGCCCTTTCCCAGGGCCCTTTCCTGCGCCGCAGCCCCTGGCGGCCCGGCGCCCCCGCGCCCCCGCGGTGACGCGCCGGCGGAGCCGTGGGAAGGCCCCGGGCGGTCACCGCCCCCACGGACGGCTGGGAGGTCCGGCTCCTCTCCGCCGCCTCGACCGCCGCGCGCTGGGTGGCCTTTGGCAGGTGCCCTTGGAGGCCTCCCGGGAAAGCCGGGGGTCCCCGTCTGTCCCTAGTTTGCCCCGAGCGCTGCCAGGCTGCGGAGGCGCCGCTCCGCGAGGCCCCAGCCTGTGCAAACGTCGGCCGCCGGCTCCGGCCTTGGGTTCCGGGGGCGGGTTTGGTGAGGGTCGGGGGGGGGGGGGGTGGCTGTGGCCTGATCCTGGGCAAGAGCCCCCCAGCAGGTTCTCCCATAGGGGTCCAAAGCAAGCGTGGGGGGGGGGTGTCCGTGGGCGGCCGGGCGCGCGGGATGGGGGTGGGGTGAGGGTGTGGTCAGGCCTCTGAGCGGCGGCTGTCATTCCCAAAGGAGACGGCTCATGTGGCTGCAGCGCCAGGCAAGGACCGGCTCTGGCCAAGGTCCCTGAAGACCTGACTGGATTGTGGTGGTTGTGGGGTGTCTCTGGGAATCAGTTTCCAGTTCACCAGCTTCGGAGCTGTCCTGGGAGGCCAAGAACACCAGGAGAGGGCTCATTCTTGAAGCTGTGGCAGGCCTCAAAAGGGGGGCATGGAGGCACCCTCCAGCCTACCCCTAACAGACCAAACTGTTCACTCAGTGGGTCCTCCAGCCCCCAGGGAGGGGGACTCACAGAAGATTCTCAGAGATTCACCTGCCACCTTATGGGCCAGTACCTCAGAGAAGCCCCAAGTCTCAGAAGGAAGCAGATGGGAGCATCCTGGACGGGGACTTCACAGGCAGGAAGGAGGAGATGGGAAGGTAGGCTTGATGTGGCAGGTCAGAGAAGTCCTTCCCTTTGACTCACCCACCAGGACCCAGAGGAAGCCACACCTTCATTTGGAGAATGGGGTTGGTCATCTGAGAATGACTGCACTTTCACCCCTACAGCAAGACCTGCTTGGGGACACTTGATTATGGTGGTAGGAAAGAACATTCCCATGCCCTCTTCCACACAGACACAGCCACTTGGCCAAGTACACAAACAGACAGACAGACACACACGGATACACAACTGGCATGAGCAGTCAGTACCCACAGCCTGTGCTTCCTCTGGAGGCCCTGGTGGTCACCCCAGACACATCTATAGACTCCTTACAAATGCCTTCAGCACTCAGATAACTTCTGTAGGCACATACCAGTGGAGTGGAATTCTCAAGCAACATAGAAGTTGCACAATCCATGCACCATTCATTCCCTGGAAAGGCAGAAATTAACCATGCCTCCCAGATATCTGCCCCATGTGATTGACTGAGATTGCAAGGACTGGTAATGGAGCAGATTTGCAGGGGAAAGTCAAGGGCTGTGTTGTATGTTCATGTGAGATGCCCTGGGTCATCAAAATGGGGTGCACAGTTAGACAGGGGGTCTGGAGCTCAGAAAAGAGGATATTCTTTTATCCTCTAGATAATACCAAATGTTCCCGAGGGAAGAAATCACCCTTGGTTGAGAATCACTAGTCTAGAGAAACTCCCAGATTGAGACACTGAGCAGAAGAGAAAGAGCTGTGAGAGGAGACTAGGAAGGAACAGCCAGGGAGGTGAAGGAGGGCGAGAGGGGGTGTTACAGGAGCCAGAAGAGTGTTTTGAGTACTTGGTCATAATCCTTTAAAATGTCAGTCAGATCATGTCACTTCTTGCTTAAAACCATCTATAGGCTTCCCATGACATTGAGAATAAAATGCCAACTGCTTCCCATGGCCTGTATGTGGGGTGACTATGTAATTTATCATCTAAACCAGGAGCACCTTTGAAAGTGAAAGGAGAAAATAGTAATCACTATGCTGGGAGAGTCCAGGGCATACTGGATGTCTGGCCACCCTGAGCTCTGGCCCCTGCCCCTGCCCCTGCCCCTGCCTTGCTCACTCAGCCACTAGAGCCTTCCTGCCATTCCACCAATAGTTCACGCGTGTTTGCATTTGGTGCTCCTTCTACCAGGAATCCTCCTCTGGTGTTCGCTTTGGCAGGACATACACCAAAATTGGAACCCTCTTCTCCCAGATCTTCTCAGAGTGTCTCACTCCATGCAGGTCTTTGCTCAAACGTTACATCCTCAGTGGGGACTCTTGACCCCTGTCTAAAATAGCCACCAATCCCGCAGTCACTCTGCGTCCCCACTTCACTTTATCTCACTAGACAGCATCTATCACTATCACTGATATTATACATGTTGATATCTTTGTTTATTGCCCCTGCCTCCCACCAGAAGACAGACTCACTGAGGGTAGAGATTTGTCTCTCCTGCTCACTGCTGACTCTCCAGCACCCAGCACGGTGCCTGGCATGGAGCGGGTGTGCAATAAATACTTGCTGGCAAATAAACTCATTTGAGAAGCTTGACTGATGAGAAAGTGCACTAGGAGAACAGCCGGAGGGAGATGTGGAATCCAGGCTGTTTGCTTTTGCTTTGATTCATTTGAAGATGGGGAAGCGTGGGGCATTGATCAGGCACCAGGAAACCATCGCTCTGTGGGGCTTTTATGAAAAGGCTTCCACATTGACTGTGAAGTTCTTGGGGGCAGAAATCACTTTTGTTGTTCATTAGTATGTCCCTTTACGCCTAGCAAAGTGTCTAGGGATGGTACTATTTGACATACATTAACTCATTCAAACCTCACAACAACCTATAATAGAAGTTACTATTATTATCTATTATAATCTCATTTAATGAGTTAAGTACCTTACCAGGATGACACAGCTGGTAAGTGGTAGAGCTGGGACTCTAACCAGGCAGGCTGGCACCCAAATTCATGCTGGTAGCCACTGCATCTGCATTAGAGTGGGGCAGATCAATCAGGAGACTCATGCAGCAGGCCAGGCAATTGAGACTGTTTTAGAGGCGATGAAGAAGGAACACATCCGAGTGATGCTGGGGTCCTGTCTAGGTGACTGAGTGGGTGAAGGTGACAGGAACCAATGGAAAACACAGGAGAAAGTGAAACATTCAGTAGGGCCATGCTGTTTGTGAGGCCCACAGGACACCCAGGAGCAGAATCTGAGAGGTCTGGGCTGGAGCAGGGGTTTGGTGACTGGTAGCTGAAGCCATGGGGGACAGGGGATACCACAAGGAGCTAGTACAGAGCAAGGAGGAGAACCCAGCAAAGAATCCTGGGGAACAACAGCCAGAGAAACTCCAGGAAAGAGGAGGAAACGGGTAAGAATGAAGCCCCAGCAGCCCAGACCAGAGAAGGCCAAGAACAAGGGCTTGGTCACCAGCCCAGGGGCTCTAAGAGGAAGCACTGCAGTCATCTGGTCACAGGGTCTTGGCATGGATGGAGGGGCTGGATCCATGGATCAGAAGTGTCTGAGGGAGGGTGGAGAAGCAGGTTTGAAGTAGGGGCAAGTCAATGAGAGAGGGCACAACGGCAGCTCCAGAGGCCAGCAGGGCTTCAGGCCAGTTTCCTTGCCAATGGAGAGGGGTTAGGAGTAGGCAGAGGTGAGTCCCGGGGAACCCAGGAGTAGCAGTCAGCCTCCATCCAAAGGGAGGGAGGCAGAGAGGGGACCTCTACCCCCCTCTCTTCTCCCATCCCCCATGCCTGGATCTGAGCGAGCAGGAAGAGATTTTCAAGGGCAAGTTTCAGCTCCAGTGAACTTTCTCAATCCCTGACTCCTACACTGGGTCAACCCCTGTCTTCCCTCAGGGCTGGCGTTCAGATTACTAAACTGACATGACCTGCGCTCCAAACGGTTGGGTTGCGTGTGGGCCGTATGCTGAGACAGGGACCTCTGCTAGGCCAGGCACTGAGCGTCTAACTGCTGGGTGGTGGAGCTCTCTGGGGCTCCAGGGGAGAGGATGGCTGGCACAGAGATGCGTGGGGCAGTGGTTGGTAGTTATTAATTGTGCACTCATTTATGTCTGTCTTTGGCACATGAAGGCAGGAACCAGGCTGGGTTTGCTCGCCATTGTCTCCTCTGTGCCTAGCATGTCAGGCACCTAGGAGCTGTTTGATAAATATTGGCCAAGTTGCCCGGCCGGGCGTGGCTCAGCGGTTGAGCATTGACCTAGGATCCAGGCGATCAGGGTTCAATTCCCGGTCAGGGCACATGCCCGGGTTGTGGGCTCGATCAGTGACTCTCATCATTGATGTTTCTATCTCTCTCTCTGCCTCTCTTTTCCTCTCTCTGAAATCAATAAAGATATATTAAATAAATAAATAAATAAATAAATAAATAAATAAATAAATAAATAAATAAATACTAAATAAATATTGGCAAAGTGGCCAGGCTGGTGTTGCTCAGTAGCTGAGTGTCCACCCAGGAACCAAGATGTCAAGGTTCGATTCCCGGTAGGGGGCATGCAGAAGGCAGCAGATCGATGATATTTCTCTCTCATCAATGTTTCTATCTCTCTATCCCTCTCCCATCCCCTCTCTCTAAAAATCAATAAAAACATATTTAAAAATGTATTGGCCAAGATAGGGAGGGGAGCTGAGGGGCTCCTGAAGGCCTCTACCTTTCCTGTGGAGGGGGTGGGGCCTAACCCCTGGGAAAATAGTCCCAGAGTCATAGCAGGCACTATCCCGGTCCAGGGCCTGGGGAGAGGTGGTGCTGGGGTGGGGTGGGGGGCAGGATCACCTGTGTGCCACTCAGTCTACCCTCTGCAGAACTTTGGCCCTCCCTTTGTGTCTGGGGACACTGCGACCCAGAAAGGGGCAGAAACATCCCCAGAGCCTCACAGTGAGGCAGGAGGTAAGCCAGAATAAGAGGCCTTTCTCTGCTGTGGTTTTCTCATTGGAACAATGTGATGATAATAAAACTACTCACTCTGTAGGCTTGTTGTGAGGATTAAATGAGGAAAGATGCGTAGAGCAGTGCCTGGTGTTTAGAGCGAGAGCTTGGTAATGTTAGCATTTGACTAAGCCTCTGTTTCCATGCATTTTCTCCTTAGGAGATGCATCTACTCCCATGGCTTTACCTCCTACAAGTCAATAATTCCCAAATGTATATCTCCAATACAGACCTTTTTTCTGAGCTTTGGACTCATAAATCCAACGGCCCAGTATTTCTCCTTACACTAATCTTGGTCCAACTATGTGCCATGACCCAGCCAGGGTGCACTGGACTTGTCCCAGAACACCCCACCCCCGCTCTCTGCATCAAGGCCCGCATCTACAGGGACTCCAGACCAGATGTCAGGCATTCCCATCACCACGTTCCTGCTTGGTGTTTTATCCTGAGAACAATCTGAGCCTCCTTTCCTCACCGCCTCCCTGACCCCTGCTCTCTCAGGCCCTTCCTGTCCTCCCCTTGCCCTCCTCCCCTGCTCCCCTGGGACCCATCAGTGCTCACTCCCCACCTCCCCAGCTGCCACCACAGCTGGTCACTGATGGAATGTGCAGCTGCTGTGAGCCACATGTGATGAACAGGCGGTGCACAGCCACCCCTGGGGCCCACTGGGTGAGGGTGGGACCATCTGTCTGTGTCTGTTTGTCTGTCTACCACACACACACACACACACACATACACATTCCCGAGTGCCCTCTCCAGGGAAGGTGGTGGACAGTATTGGTTTGGTTCCCCTTTCCATCCCTGGGCTGCAGGGTTCATGAGGGTCATGGTCCATCTTAGGGGGCCTGGTGGCCCCAGCTCAGGCCCCTCGCTAGGCTGGCCTAGATGCTTTGATGCACATAGATACGCTCCTGTGTAAGGCAGCACAAAGGCCCCCCCCAATAGACTGCTCAAGGCCCAAATGGCAGCTGGGTGACCAGAACCTCCCTAGCTTTCCCAGGCCCTGGGGGGTAGGTGGCCTGCAATGGAAGAAGCCAGAGGCCTCGGACACATTCCAGAGCCCCCTTGGCAGCGCCCAGAGGCTCCAGAGGCTTCTCAGCCCTGGGGCAGCGCCAGTAGCATCTGTTCTGGTTCCCACACTCTGGCCTCTCCGGAATCTCTGCAGATTTCCCTTCCCTGTGTCCATGACGTCAGCCAGAAAAGGACACTGCGGGCGGAGGAGGGAGAGGGACTGAGGAAACCATGCTCCCTGCTGTCAGATGGCATGGGGAGGGGGTGCCGGGTGGGGGAGATGGTCCTCGGCACTGCCCCGTGCAGTAAGAGGATGATGACTTGGCCTCTGGCTCCCCAGACTAACTGGGTCCTGACGCTGCCCATTGCATTCCTGTCAGAGACCCTCGCCATCTCTCAGGGCCTCGGTTTGTTCATCCGTAAATTGAAAATAAGACTACCATCCACCTCCTACATATAATAATGAAGGCTGTAGGTTCTTCACTATATTAGAGATCCTTCATGGTCTGAGCACGGCTCACTCTCTCACCACTTCCCTGATCTCCACCCTAGTCCTGCCATTTCTCATGTTTTTAGAAGACATAACATAGGTTCTCACCTTTGAGGCTATATTTTATCTGCCTTGAAAGCCCTTTCTTTTATCTGGAAAACTCCTACTCAGCCTTCAAAACCCAACACAAAAGCCTCTCTCTAGGAAGACTGTCCCGCCTCCCTTGGGTACAAGTACTGCCTCCCTATACTCCCATGGCTCCCCCTAGAGTAGCCTGACCTCAACATATTGCTACCGTCTGCTTACCTTCCCTCAGTATGGTTCCCCAGGGAGCTGTCCTTTCTGGGGCTGATGACCACTCTCAGGAGCCCAGGCACAGCGCCCCATAACCTGTGGGTGTCCAAGTATAATCAGGGCATGGCTTTAGGCCTGGCCCCGCCCCGATACTGCCAAGTGAGTTTCCCACCAGGTCTGGTCTTAACAGGCAGGGGAAGTAGTTTAGCAGCTGCCAAGGTATTTCTTAAATCCCCCAAAACAGCCATGGTCCCCCTCCCCCCACCCAGGCCAGCCAAGCCAAAGTCCCACTGCACAGATGGAGAAAACTGAAGCCCAGAGAAGGGAAGTCAGCGGTAGAAACTGGATTAAAACTCAGGGTTCCTACCCCAGACCAAGGTTCTGAGGCTCTTTTCCCCTCTTGGGTAGCAGATACAGAGGCTAGGAAGTGATAATGGGGTCGAGGCAGGGGTGGGAGCCCTGGATTTGGGAAGCAGCTGTTCCTTACCACTGGCTGTGCTGGAGCTGGTTTCCACCACGTCCCCTGGTGTTGACAAGGAACCCACTTCTATTCCACCACTTAGTAATGGTGAAGAATTGTAAGACCATCAGGCACAAGCTATCCTGAGGGGCAGATGGGTGTGGGCCCCCAAAGAGGGTCTGTCAGTTCAGGTCTAGAAGATGGATGCTAGGGACAGTTAGAGGTGTAAGAGATTTATTGAGGAAACCACTTCTAAAGATAGAGGGAGGGAGCCAGAGTAAACAAGAAGAGCCTTTTGATCACGATGGAGGTCTGACACCTGTCTTCAGAGGCAGAAGGAAGGGTGGGTAGGGAGAGCCTCACACTGCAGCGCAGCTCTGAGAAAGCCTTGGTCCGGCCCAGAGTCAAGATTGTCCCTTAGAGGAGCCCCGCGTAGGGCAGAAATAGCCCGGCTCCAGTGTCCCGCTGTGCCCAGTCATGGATGCGAGGACATGCTGTCTTCGGATCTGAAGGTGCAGCAGCTGGAGGCCGCTGGTTAATGACACTCCTAGCAGCTGGCTCTCTTGAAAGCAAATATGAGTAATGTGCCTCCTGGCAGCTGCAGAGAATACATGCTTTGCAAGGTCACCCAGCCCAGCAAGCAGGTGACAAGTTTGCATCCTTGGGCTGTAACTGCACTATGCTAACATTGGGGTGAGTTTTAAACCATGTAGAATTTCAGAGGGCTTCTAAGGGGACTTGGCCAGG
Organism: Miniopterus schreibersii; assembly: GCF_964146895.1. Taxonomy (NCBI): domain Eukaryota; kingdom Metazoa; phylum Chordata; class Mammalia; order Chiroptera; family Miniopteridae; genus Miniopterus; species Miniopterus schreibersii. The sequence goes on from NC_138109.1 coordinate 22,849,395, forward strand.
TGAATGAAAGAATGAAGAGTCAGATGAAGTCAGGTGAAAATGTGGTGTTTCAGAGGGAATAGCACTGAACTTGTAGCACTACCCTGACAGTAAAGTTCCTTTCTGCATCTGCTAGTGTGTGTCCTCAGACCATTTGCTTCCCTCTCTAAGACTTGGTTTTCACCACTGCAAGATGTGAGTGAGAATATCTCACGCATGCCTTCTCTGCCCAGATCCAAAAACAGTGGGATGAGCGGTACCAGTCCTCTGGTCTCCGAAAAGAGGTCTCTGCTTCTTACAGAGGTGCCCATTAAAAACCAAACTTTTCCCCTGGAGTAACCCAAATGGCAGAAAATTATTTGTACTACCCCTGAGGCTCAGGATGACAGAGCACAAACTAACTTAACGTAAGCTCAAATTTTCTTACGTGTGTTTTATCTTAAAAATATACTTGAGTCAGTATAGTGTAGCATTTAAGATACACACTCTGGAGCCCAACAACTTGAGTTTAAACAAACTATGCAACTTTCTAGCTATGGACCTTAGGTGAGTTACTTTACCTCTCTGGACCTCAGTTTCCTCACCTGTAAAACTGGGATAATAATAGTACCTACTTCATAAGGTTATTGTGAGAATTAAGTGATTTGTATAAAGTGTTTGGAATAGAATGTATTCTATTCACTGGTATGTGAATTTGCGATTTTATTCTTGAGTTACCTGTTTATTTAAAAAATGGCTTTTTAGCCCTGGCCGGTTTGGCTCAGTGGCCAGAGCGTCGGCTCTCAGGCCGAAGGTGCGGGGTTTGATTCGGGCCATGGGCACATACCTCGGTTGCAGGCTCGATCCCGGCCCGCTCGTGCGGGAGACCACCAGCCGATGTGTCTCTCTCACATCGATGTTTCTCTCTCTCTCTCTCCCCCCCTCTCTCTGAAAAGCAATGGGAAAAATATCCTCAGGGGAGGATTAAAAAAGAAAATTTGTTTTTAAATGACGTGTTGGCAAGTAAAACGGACAACTAATAAGCGAAAGAAAAGAAAAACAAAGAAAGAACACATAGCTCCCAGGTGCTGGAAGAGCTCTGCGAGTTGAGAAGGGGCACAAAGGAGGAGAAAGACTTGGGTCCGCAATGTCTCCAGCCCAACGCTCCAAGCAGCCATCCCTACCATGCTGCGGGCCGGGCTCTGCTCCCAAATACAGTCCAAGGTCACGTCAGAAAGTAGAGGGCTCGGTTATGGCATGAGAGGCCTGGGCAGCAGAGGGTGGGGGGCCACCAGCCCTCCTCCCAGCGTCCCTCCCGCCACCCCGCCCTCTCCCTCACCTTAGACATGGCCCATTGGCCGCGAACCAGTGTAAGCAGCTTTGGTCCCGCTGGCCTTCGGACGTTATAAAAACTTCGCAGCGAGACCAAGACATCTCAGGACACAAAGTTTCCATGACGTTCTCAAGTAGGTGGCCCCAGGGCCCCTGAAGCGATCTGCTGGACGGGAGGTAGGAGAAAGGAGATGGTTGACGAGTCGAGCTTCTCCTGATTCCTGGTGACTGGGTGGGAAGTGGGGGGACTTCAGGTCAGAGAATCAAGGAGGCACATTAGGGTCTCATATTGGCCAGAGGCAGGGGGATGGTTAAGGCAAATTGGGTAAGATAAGTTATGCTAGGCTGGTAGGGGTATAACATGTGGGAGCCAACCTCCAAGGTGCCTTTAGGCTAGCTCTACACCGGGGTATGGTCCCTCCCACAGGGCACCAGCTTGGTCTGTGGGATCAATAGAATAAGGGAGAAGTGATATAACATCACTTCCAAGGCTGGGTCATAAAAGACAGTTTTTTAAAGTAAGTGTCCCTTTCTTTCTCTTCGGTCACCCTGGGGGAAGCCACCCGCTGTGTCATGAGGACACTCGGGCAACCCTGTGGCGAGGAACTGAGGCCACCTGCCGTAAGCCATGGGAGTGCACCATCTCGGAAGTGGGTCCTCCAGCCCCAGGGAAGCCTTCAGATGCCGGCAGCCTCAGTTCACAGCTTCACAACAACCTCATGAGACATTCTGAGCAAGAGCCACCCAGCTCAGCTGCTCCTGGAGTCCGGCCCCACAGAGACGGAGACATAATAAATGCTTCTTGTTTTAAGCTGCTGAATATTTGGGGTAATTTGTTACCCAGCAACAGGTAACTAAGACTCCAGTGCCTTTGGTTTTCCGCCCAAATAGGCCACAGGTGATTCTTCGACGATCTTTTTAGGAAAGATATCCAATATATTTTACAATATTGATCAGAATGACAGTTCTGAAATGACAATGGCAGCAAACAGCTGTCCCAGTCCTATCAGCCCTGAATTCAATCATTCAATTATAGGCACAGTTACTGATACCCACTGAGGGCTGGGGGACGCCAAAAAGAAATTGGAGATACTCCTTTGGGCTATGGGAGGAAGAACCATGGACCCAAATATTGTTCAAGGGAGAAAGTGACCTGTCCCTTGTGATATGTGGAACTCTGAGGGAGCCTAGTTGAGGAAGGGGTGTTTGAGGTGCTCCCTGATGGGGCCTCAGCAGGTGGAGGTGGACAGGGTGGCAGGATAAATGTGGGTCATGGACAGATTGGTGTAGATGTACTGGCTCTTGGTTGGGTGGACTATGGGGGGGCTAAGGGGCAAAAAGAAGGATTATGTGAGGGCTGAGGCTGGAGTCTGGGCCACCCACTGCCTCCTCCATCTCACATCTTTTTTTAGCTCCTCTTCTTCCTCCCACTCCATCCTACCCCCACCTTGGTAGTTCCAGGTAGGGACATGGAGTCCATGCCAAGAGCACTGCTGGGGGAGCTCGTCTTCTGATGGGCTCAGGCTGCTCCCCATCTCGGATCCTCCCCTCAGGGTGGTCTTCATGTGGAGCAAGAGGGTCTACAGAGACACACTGTCATCCATGGATGGAACTCACCTCAGGCCTGCTCACTCTATGTGTCCCCATTAGTATTTCTTGAGGGGACCATAAGCCAGTCTGTGAATACAGTTGTGAGGGGGGAATACATGGCAATATACTCTTATTTTAAATGTCTTCTATTTATTTGAATGGCTTTCAAGGAGAGAAGCCCACATTGTAATAGTAAGGTACAGGACAAGCATGAGGAGGGAGAGGGATCCACACTGACAAGCATGTAGCGCCCTTTATCATGTGACTGGGTAAATGCCACCGATCCAGACAGAGCTCGGGGCTGGAGAAAGATTGTGGACTAGAAAGGGCAAAGCTGGGAAGAGTGTGAGCAGTCTCATGCAGCCCCAGGCAAGGGAAGTCCCATAGATGAAGACACGCGTGCTCCAGTTGTTCAAGGAGGCACTTAGGAGGTTGGCCATAAAAAGCGACCCAAGAAAGTTAGAAGTTAGGGCAGCTCACGTTTGCAAAAGATTGAGGTAGTGCTATTATTAAGCAACTAGTATAAAATAAACAGGGCTTCTGACAAGTAGATACAAACATACTACATGTAGAGGCTGCATTTTAAATCTTGCTCTAAATTGGGGAGTACTGGGATGCTTTTAAGTAGAAAACTAGAAGCTAATATGTATCATTAAGAAGTTTGTATGTACACAGTTCAAAACACACAGGGATAAACTAGGTTATCTCTAAGGTCATTAAAGATCTGAAACTCTGAGTCTGAGTGTAATATCCTTACACTCAGTTACTGGGTTCTGAAAAAACCAATTCACTGGGCCTGAGCCAGAGGGGGTGAACTAGAGACTGAGGGGCCAGATTTAGCTTATAAGGTGTGTTTTCTTTGGCCTGCACAGTGTTTTCTAAATTCAAAATAGTTGCCAACATTTAAAAGTCGACATTTGCAGCTCCTCTTGAAAAATGAGGCAAAATATCTGGCAACACCAGCCCACATTCCCACACGGCAGCAACCATGTCAGAGTATGAATTCTCCGTTTCACTAAAGACCCTGCCTAACCCTCTTTGCTCACTTTCATTTCCTGCCTGGTCCTTGGAGGCATCAGGGTTTGGGACCTGGCCCAGACATCCTGTCTGTGGTGATACCATGATTTTCTATTTGGTAGCAGTTGTGAGTCTAGCCCTGAAGCCTTTACCCTAATTCCATGGCAGATCCATCTTAACAGTTGGCCCGTGAAGGTCAGGAGTGTGGGAGTTAGCAATCCCAGTCTGCTGAGCTTTGGTTTGCCTTACAGATGAGTAACTGAAAAGTTGCCAGCCACATTTCACTTTCGTAAATTGAATCCTAAAGGCCTCTGAGGGATGGCCCATCAGGGAGATGCTTCCTGACCAAGGCCAAGGGTAAATCACTTCTGAGCCAGACTAGAACACCCAAGCAGAGGAAGGAATCCCAGCCCAGGCTGGGCTGGGCCATGGGGTGCAGTGAAGAAGACAGTTTTCCTTTCTATGGCCATGAGATGAGCAGGGCAGCTATGCACAGTTAGAAGGTTTTGCAGGTGCCTAGGAGGTACCATTTATGTCATAGTGTGGATGGCTCCGTCTGGGTTTGTGCGGTGCACAGTCTTCCCCACTGTACATGTTAGCCCTGGTCTGCCAGGGGGAGGGGAGAAACAAGTGGAGGTGGTAAGGCAGGTGTAGCCAAAAGGGGTTCTCAAGGCTGCAGGGGGTAGGGGTGGGAGGCAGAGTGTTAGGAGCCAACGCCTTGTTGGCCAGAGGCGGGAAGCTGGAGAGAGAGATAAAGGGCCTGGCCTCAGCAGTCCCCACGCTGCATATGTGCCAATACCCGTGAGATGATGGGAATAGCCAGAGCTAGTCCCAGGAAACAGGGCTGGCCATCAGTATGTGGGGCCCAGGACACATAGTCAACAGATAACCATCCTGTACACACAAACACACATGCACACACACACTCACACACAGCTGTCAGCAGAGATATCTGACCCATTACACACCTACATAAACATGCACACAATGAACAGTTTTATGCCGGGGCACATACTGACTGTGTCCATACACACAATCACAGTGGTTGTTGGTAAGAGCAATTAGCTCGCCAGGCAGGTACATTTAACAAACATTTTCAGAGCACCTAAAGCACGTTTTGGCTAAGTTGCCTGTGGGAATCCAGCACCAAGTACTCTGGAAGGAGAGAAAAGTCACCAGCAAATGAAACCACTGCCTGCTACTACCAAGAGCAGCTGAGTGTGGGCCTGCAGTGCCACCTACTGGTGGGAGGGTGTTTGCAACTTTCCTTGAAGACCCTGAAACCAGGGACACTGCTTCTCAGGAGCGCCTAAGAAGCCACCAACTACAGGCTACCATTCTCCCTCTTTGTGTCCTGCCCGAGTGGGGTGAGACCCTGGCAATCACGGCGTTGAACTATAACATCAGAAAATAAGCACTCAGGACCTCGCATGCCCCATCCAAAGCAATATCTGGGGATGGCAAAATAGGTTTTCATCTTTCACACCCACTCCAACCCACTGGCAGTGACGGCTGGAATGCTGGGTTGAGAAGGATTCTGAGGCTTAGTAGAGAAGAGTATCATGATGGAACAGGGACAGCAACCATGGCTGTAGGTAGGACAGCTCCCACACTTGTCATTCTTGCCATGGATCCTGGAACCTTGGAAAATCTCTAAATCTGCAGATTTCTCCTGCTCCAGAATTCCATCATGAGAGTGTGTGTGTTTCTTGCCTACACCTTACAGCAGAAGAAAACTGCCTACACCTCACAGCACAAGAAAATTTTCACTGGAGTTGTCTCTCTCGCTTGATCAGTAACTCCTGGGCCAACTAAAGTCCTCACTGGGACTGTCCTTGTGAAGAGTTTGTTTTTGCTTGGATGACCTGTTAGACCTGAGCACTGAAGTCAACACTGGGCACTTCAGTTTATCCAAAATTCATATTTAGCTGAGGCACATCCATCTACCTGCATTTATCATTCCCAAGTGTGCCTATGAGGGCAATGACAAGTCAAGAACAACAAAACCACCCTGTGCAGATGCTGGGCAGCCAGCTAGGCTAAGCCCTGGACAGGGGTCCTGCTCCCTGCCCCTCACCCATGGGCTCAAGTCAAATCTGTGCACCAACCACATTTCAAATTACAACGGCCATGGGTCACTTGAAAGTAGTCAAAACTTGAAATCTTAACTCCTGTGTTTAACATTGAGGTACTTAACTAGTACCTGTGAGACTCTGCAGCCTCACCGATGCCCACAGATGGGCACATATTCGCCACATGCTGCCCCTTGGCAATGAAGCCAGCCTCTGCCTCCAAGTCCTTAGGTGGGTGTGAGCTGGTCTCTCCTACTGAAGAGTAGGCTGGGGATGTTTGTCTTAGCCCAGGGGTTAGCAAACTTTTTTTGTAAAGGGCCAGATAAATATTTTCAGCTCCACAGTCTCTGTTGAAATAATCTATCTCTGCTGCTGCTGTGTGAAAGCAGCCATAGACATACATAAACAAATAGGCTGTGCTGCAATAAAAGTTTTAGGTTTTTTTGTTTTTATAAAAACAGGTAGTGGGTTCTATTTGGCCTAAGAACCATAGTTTCCCAAGCCTGCACTAACCCAATTCAGGGTCTTCAAACTGGATTCCTCAGAACTTGGGAGTGGTTTGAGGTGTCCCAAGGACTTTGCAAATGTTTGGCTCTAATATAAATTCTTCTTAGCTATTTAGGAAGTTATAACAAAAGTGTATTAAGCATTTGAACGTGCAGGAGGTCAATATGTTAACAGACTGTCGGGCGAACTCCTTTGTTTTGAAGCTCCTATTGCCATCTCTGTGCAGATGTATGGGCTACATGGCGAAATGGTTAAGAGCCGGATCCCAGCGTCAGCCAGATATGAGCTTGAGTCCCTGCGCTGCCACTGACTGTGTGACTGGGCAAGTTGCTTTACCTCTCTAAACCAGCATGGGCACCACCAGACAGAGGGGACACCGGCCATCGTGCTGGAGTGGCCTCCTAAGAAACCCCTTTTTCTGGATCATGGAAAGAGGGAGCAGTCACAGTGGAGGGACCAGGGCAACCGAGGCCATTCAGGGGCGCTCCGGGACTCAGGCCTGAGCTATTTGCCATTATGGAGACATTTCAATATTTAAGTACCAGTCTGGCCATACTGGTACATACCAGCTGAACATCATTATAATGCCAGATCCGTCTTGGTTTTGGACTTCTTGCCAGTTTTGATTTCTCCTGGCATTTTCTGCTATATCTCTACCATTCTGATTGGGCTCTCAGGAAGGGGAGGGGGCTGTTTTGCAATGATCTTAACAGTCTCAGTGCTTAGTAACAGGGCTTCTGTTGTTTTTCTGCTAAGTGGCAGTTTCCACCAGGTCTGGGATTGTGTTGGCAAGCATTTCCTGGGACAAGTTCTGCAGGACTTGCTGGGGTACGATGCCTTTGGCTACAGGGGCCCAACATGTCAGGAGCTGTGGTCTGCGCCCCAGCACTGCAGAACAGGTTGGGCCTGAGGCTTCGGTGCTCCCCTGGTTTTTTAATTTGCCTGGTGAATCTTCCCTCTCACCCCTTGAAACAATCAGGTGTGTCTGGCTGCTCCCCACGCCTGCCCTCAGGACTTCTGGCCTTTTATTCCAGCCTTTGAACACTTTCTTTCCAGGCCTGAGATGCTCATTTATGGTTTCAGTAATAGAATTTGGACCCTACTGTCTCTCATTGCCCAGGGCTGTCTGTGTCTATTAATGGTGGCTCCGGTGAAATCCAGGCTTTTACTGCACCTTATCTTTCTGCTTCCAGCATCATATTTTCCTGCTTCCTGAGAGACCTGGAAGAATCAACGGTGTTTATCACTAGGCCCTGGGGGCAGGACTTCTTGGCTCCCAGAATCCCTGGGGTTTATCTTAATTAGGCGACATCTGGTTCTGCCTCCACAGTGCACATGTCCACCCTGGTCATGCGGCCTAAAGCCTGCTGGCCTGGGAACCCTGGAGGCTCATCCAAGGGCGTGATTCTGACCTGGGGGATAGTGAACAGAAGACGCTTCTGTGGTTCAGCCAGAATCAAAGGTGACTTCCTTCTCGTTTCCTCTTAGGTCTCCCAGTATCTCTGGCTGGGCCTGGAACATGGTTAGAGGAAAGAGATCAAAACCAGGGCCTCTGCCCTGAGGCCTCCTCTGTTGCCCAGAAAGATCCTGACTGGATGAAAATGACCTCGTGCAAACACATCTTCATCACCCGCCCTTCCCCTGGAAAGGCAGTCGGTGCTGGGCCTCTGCTCCGGGCACTCAGCACAGCCCTTCCTCCCCAGGACCAGCCTCTGGGCGCTGATAGTAAGAGCCCAGCCACTTTTTTCTCCTTTCTGGATGATCTTTCTGCAACCACTGCCCTGCCCTACACTGGCCAGAACCTGTGCCCATTCAGACCCTGCGCTGTGTCCTCACAAGGATGAAGGTCAGGCCCCGGATGGCCCTTTACCCCTTTCTCCTGCCCCCACAAGCATTCCACTTCTCCTGCACACACCTCCAGGCTCCTGCCTGCTGCGATGATCATCTTTGGCTTTCTTCACAAAGTGCTTGCTCACAGCTAAAATTCCCCCCTGGAGCTGGGCATCAACCCCCCAAACAGATGTCTGCTCACACCTTTGGGTCTTCCTGAGGGACCAGCCATTGGTGCCCACCATCCCTCCAGAGAGAACCAGGCTGGTCAGTAAAGCAGGAGGCTGAGTCGTCAGGAGTGAGAGCTCTACCCTGGAAATGGTGACAAAAGGGCTGCAGGGGCTCCGGCAAGGGTGGAGGATTCACGGGGGTACCTCAGAGGGCGTCCTTCACACAGCATCCCAGTGACAGAGAGCTCATTACCTCCACTCACAATTCCACAGCTGGAGAATCTTCCAGGGCACATTTCAGCTCCTTCCTCTCTAAATGGTCACCGCCCCAGACCAGATCTCCGCACACATCCTGCATCCTCTCAGCCTGGACAACCTCCCACTTCAGTCACTGAGCTTTCTCCCCCTGGGCCCACAACAGTAAGCCCTGATACTCCGCCTCTTTCCCCACTGGCAGGGCTGCTTGGCGACACAGCAGGATACAATAATTGAGGGACAGAGGGCTGAGGTGAAGCGAGGGCTGAGGTGAAGTGGTTGGCAAACAGGAACAACTGAATTTTGGCTACAAGCAAAAGCAAAGGAAGCACCAAGCAGGTTGCCACTAAAGCTGCTCCCCAAAAACTGCCTGCAGTGCCCCCTGCTGGCTGCATGCAGCTTTAATTCACTCCCTCGTTTCTTTCACAGGGGCTCCCCCCCAGGCAGCTGACCCCTGATGATTCTCATTAGAGGAGCACAGGGCTCAGTTGGGTCATCTTGTCCAGTGGATCCCAAAGGTGTAAAATGATGGTAGGGTTGCTGTGGAATACTGTGTATTTTGCCCAGTTGACAAAGGCCTCTGGGCTGAGGAGCCAGTGGTATAACATACCACTTACATCCTGCTAAGCAAGCTGTGCACCCCAGCATGGGTACAGCCAGAGGAAAGGCCCAGAGGAAGGGCCTTCTTTTCATAATTCATTGTAGAGATGGCGTCTTTCTGTAATCTGTTGAAAAATGCCGTGTAGACCAGCAGCAGCCCAGGCTCAGAACGCTTCATTCAAAGAGAGGAATCTTATAAAACCAAGCTTCTTTAGCTAAAGGAGAGTTTAAAACCACCTAAAATATAGGAAAAGTGAGGCCCATGAAAGGGAGGGACTTACTCAAAGTCATGCAGTTAATACCAGGACTGAGCTTGGAGGCCAGATCCCTTCTCTCTCGAAGCGGTGTTCTCTGTACTACACTGAGCTGGCTTTCCTCCCAAAGCCTTTTGAGGCATCCCAGCTCCTCTGGTCCCCCCACTCCCAGTCCCATCAACATCTCCTGAAATCCAGCCACAGTCTTACTTTCCTAGCCAGCATCATGGCACCGTGTTGGCCCAACATGAGGGCTGGTGAGAATGCCGGCCCAGTCTGCACAATTGCCTACCAGTGCCCCACTCATGGGGATGAGGGCGGACATGCAGCAAGGCAGCGTGGCAGGGGACTAGAAGGATCCACTGGATGACATGGCGAAGTGTGACAGGGAGCTGTGCCTGGAGCACTGTGGGTCAGTGAAGCTGGTGGCTCAGCTATTGTGCAGCTGGGGCCTGCTTTGCAAGTGCAGTCCGCCGAGGCATCTGTGCCACACCGTAAGGCACGTGGGCAGCCACTGTGCCCATCTCCTGAGCCCCAGCCACATGGAACATCTGGTCATCAAAGAAGATGTGTGGGCGTATCTTCTCGAGCAGGGGGCCCTTGGGCGCTCCTGCAAGGAACAGGGCTTCATCTGTCTCCAGGCCCCAGCTGCGCAGGGTCTTGAGAGCCCGGGCCCCAGAACTGGCTGCACTGCGTGCCGTCACCAAGTAGGTGCGGATCGGGCACTCCAGCCGCAGGCCCTTGGAGTAGAATTTCTTCTGCAGCCTACCCAGGGCCTCCAGAAAGCCCTTTAAAGGTCCCTAAGAGAAGGCAAGGGAAGACTGTGAGCTCATCCCTCTCCCAAACATCTGCCCCTCTCCAGCTGGGCTCCTCCCTAAAGCATTCATGTCTTGATGTTTGGGTGGGGAAACTTCTCAAGATCCCCAAATCTCTCAGTTCTGCTGTGCCTGCTCAGGCTTCTGTGCGCATCAATGGGACTGCAGGTACCTGTGTTTGTCTGGGGGCCTGTACTGCTGTGATTGGGGATGTCTGTGTGGGAATAGCATATCAGGACAGCTGTTACTATGTATGTCCATCTGTGTGCCCCTTGGGTACATGGGTGTCTGTCCTATAGCTCAGTAAGTATGACCCTCTGTGCTCACCAGAAGGAGAATATTAAAAATATTTAGCAACCATGGTGCGGGCACCCTCCAGGCAGAATGGATTTCAGCTACAAACAACATGGACAGACAGACCATGTGTAACTGGCTCAGGGTGTCATGCTCTGGCTCTCAAGGGTCAGGGAAAGGATTTTCTCTCTGCAGTGCCGAGAACAATGAAGGTTGGTGAGGACAGTGAGTAAAGAACCAGAGGATGGTAAAGAAGAAAGCCACACAGCAGCTAGGAATAAGGGAAGGTGGGCTTCCAATCCTGGAGACTCCTCACCTGCTGGGTGACCGGAGCAAGCAGTGGTCTTCTGGGCTCTGCCTACCACTTAGTGGGAAAACTGTCCTGCCCTGATTCCCAAGGATTTCAGAGGGAATAAATGAGAATAGAAGTGAAATGAATATTCAAGGGCCACCACTGGAGCCTGCTGAGCTGTTGGAGAGAGGGACTCTGGGGTGATCTAGATTTTTGTTAAAGGCACAAATAGGACCTCCCAGGAGGGCTGGAGAATCCCAGTGGCTCCAACCCCAAGGAATTTCAACCAGGCTCTGGGGCATATTCTGCTCTCAGGGAGACTCCAGAGCAGTTTGACAGTGAGTGAGGGTCCCTGAGACCCTTGCCAATGGATGGATGCAGGAGGTAGTTAGGGCTGGAGTGGCCCAAAGCAGAGGGATGCTCCAGACCCCAGACCCAGCTGGATCTCCTGCCCCAGTGAGGGGCACCAGTCCAGCTTTTCCTTTTCTCTAGTGAGGGAAATGGGGACTTTTGGGGAGGAGGGGAGCCTACTTAGAGGGGCAGGGATTCTCAAAGAGGGGATGGGGGTTCCAGGAGAAGATGGTGGCTTCAGAGGGAGAGGGTGAGGCTTTCAGAATGTGATGGGGATTTTAGAGAAGGGATGGGGAGACCTCAGAAAAGGACGGGGACTTCCAGGAGGGGATGGAGACCTCAGCTAGGAGTTGCAAAGGAGAGGTAGGAGCTTCAGAGAGGGGCTTAGAGAGAGGATGGGGGCTTCAAAGGGAGGGTGGGACTGCAGTGAGGGGGATAGGGGCTCAGTGAAGGGGTAGAAGCTCACTGAGGGGACCCAGGGCTCAGGTGAGAGGGATGAGGGCTGGAGGCTTGGTAAGGGGCCTGGTTGGATTCTGGCCAACCTCAGAGTTTGGTTCTGGGCTGGAGGTTCCAGCCAAGTGCAGGTTCTGAGGAGCCACCTTGCTCCATTCAGGGGTTCTGGGGAGTGTGTGGAGCACCTGGGCCAAGGGTTTGTTCTCATGGGCCTTCTCATGCTCGAAGAACCTGTCCAGCCCGTGGGCCTTGACAATGCGCTCCGACTCGTCCGAGAAGAGCACAGCATCCCCATCGAAGGCCACGCGCAGCTGACTCTGGGATACAGCCACGTCCCTGCTGGGGCTGAAGATGGTGGCAGCTGCGATCCCTGGGCAGAGAGAGGCGAACATTGTCTGCCTTTATCCTGGCAATCGGGGCCTCCTGACACCTGCCTCAGCTGCCTGGGGCCAGGAGAGGGCTAGTTCAGGTCATGCTTGCCTCACCTGCCTCACCTGCCTCACCGAGGATGCAGAGCAAGGTGAATGAGGGTAATATTCAGAATATTAAAAACCTGGCCAGCCTGGCCAGGCATGGCTCAGCGGTTGAGCCATAATCCAAGAGATTGAGATTCAATTCGCGGTCACGGCATATGCCCAGGGTTGCAGGCTTGATCCCCAGTGGGGGGCGTGCAGGAGGCAGCCAACCAATGACGACTCTCTCATCATTGATGTTTCTCTCTCTCTCTCTCTCTCTTCCTCTCTCTGAAATCAATAAAGATATATTTTTAAAAAAAACACAAAACCCTGCCCAATAAGGATGGATGGTGGCTTTTGCTCTGAGCAGAGGTCTGAGGGCCCTGGGCTAAGCCTGAGTTTCCTTTTAGTTGTTCCTTTGTGGGAAGGTCTAGGGGAGTCCCTGGGAACAGGGGGGCACTTGGAGGACTCAGGGCAGGAGCCATTTATCAATCAGTATGGAGGAATGTCAATACTTTAATATCTAGCAAGGTTATGCTGGTGTGAACCATCCGAATGTCAATCCTGGCTGGAAAGGAGAGTCCCCCAGGCCACTAATGTCCTTCCTGGAGTTCCTCACAGCTCCTGATACAGACCTGGGGGGGGGGGGGGCGGGAAGGAGCCCTGACCTTGGCTTGGCCTCTCTCTCTCATCCGAGTACTAACCAGGCCCAACCCTGCTTAGCTTCCAAGGTCAGACGAGATCAGGCGTGTTCAGGGTGGTATGGCCATAGACGGGCCTTACTCTCCTGCTGTTGAGTCCGGCAGGCCTCTCGCCTACTCTGAGCCAAGGTAAAATTGAAGATGTTTCAGCTCTGTCTGGGGCTGAGGTCCCAGGCTGCAGTCTGGGATGGAGTCAGTGTGGGCACCCTTAGTCTACTGCCACAGGGGCACCCAGGAATGCTCTACTCAGGGCAGCCTGGCCATTCAGGGGTCCTTGAAGCAACATGGGTGGCCATGAGAGGCAGCACTAATTACATGGGAGGTGGCACAGACTCTCGGCAACCCCGGGCTTCTCCAGAAGGTCAAGGGTGCCTGTCAGAAACCCAGGCTCCAGGCTAGAGCTACACTGGACAAGAGAGCTAGGGCTAGGAGGCAGGAGACCTGGTCAGCCAGTTCAGTCCATTTCCTTTTTTTTTTTTTAAATATATCTTTATTGATTTCAGAGAGAGGAAAGGAGAGGGAGAGATAGAAACATCAATGATGAGAGAGTCATTGATCAAGCCCACAACACGGGCATGTGCCCTGACCGGGAATCGAACCCCAATCGCCTGGATCCTAGGTCGATGCTCAACCGCTGAGCCACGCCCGGCCGGGCTCTTTTTTTTTTTTTTTTAATCCTCACCCGAGAATATTTTTCCATTGATAGAAAGAGTGGGAGGGAGGGAGGAGGGGTAGAGAGAGAGAGAAACATCGATGTGAGAGAGACACAGAGATTGTTTGCCTCCCACACACGCCCCCGACCCGGGCAGAGGATCGAGCCTGCAACTGAGGCACGTGCCAGAAATCAAACCCATGACCCTTTGGTCTGCAGGCTGATGTGCTAACCACTGAGCCAAACTGGCCGGGGCCATTCCCTATTCTTCATCTCTCCAAAGGTCGCTTCAGCCCTGCTCTTTGGGAACCTGAGAGCAGAGGGGCTGGGCTTAGGCAGGGCTCTGGGAGAGGCGAGCAGCGTCAACCCCACAGCAACTCTGTTAGCCTGAGGATATTACAAGTAGGACTAGGCCCTGGGCATCATGCCAGGCACCCTCTCAGCTCTGCCAATGATGGAGCCAAGATGAACCAGAACCACCCCCACCTTGGGCAGGGCCTGCCCCCTGACTGCCCCCTGCTCTCTAGCCTGAGCTCAAATTGCAGACATATAGAGGTACACATGCAGGCCGGTGCCAAGGCCCCAACCAGAGGGTGTGACATCTGTGTAGGGAAATAGCTGCTGGCTCCTGGTTAAAGATAGCCTTCTAGAGGTCCAAGAGCTCAGAAGAGTGAGGCATCAGGGAGAGAGGCCAGGCTTCTAGGCAGGAGACAGCATGAAGGAGAAAAGTGAATATACTGTTGGTTGATAAACCTGCCAGTAGTGCTTAGCCTGAAGAGCCTGTCAGCCTGTTTTCTTCCATATGCAATAGGAATACACACCCTGTCAGAGGGCCAAAGCTATGCCTACCACCCAAAACTGCCCCTTGAAAGAGACCCATGGGGGGAAATTCTCTTTGTCAGTGCTTGTAGCTGGGTCTCCTAACCTCACCTCGGCTCCTGGGATGCTGGCCATTTCCCAGGCCATACTCACTGCCCAGGCTTACCAGATACTTATCACTCTCCCCATTGACCCAGAGAGGGGTAAAGACTGCCCCTGGTCACACAGGAATCAGAACTCCTACCTAGCTGGAGGATTCCTAGAAGGGAGTAAGTTTCTGGGCTGTAAGGAGGGTTTCCATGGAAACAGAAGCCTGGGTGACGGTGATTTGTAAAAGCATCCTTAACATGGTAGGGCAGGGGGTGGGAGAGTGGAATAGATGGGCAATAAGTGGAATAGGTGGGGCCTTGTTCTCAGAGTTTATAGGACAGGTCATAGGAATTAAGAAAGGTACGCCCCTTCCAGCTACCATGGCAACCCCTAGCACCTGCTCAGGGCTTTAGGACCAGGCCTCCCACCTCTGGGACCCCTTTGCCAGACTCCCCATAGTCTTCTTCCCTAGTTTGACTCACCTTCGTCAATGGCTTCTTGAACCTTTTCTGCGTCAGCTGACAGGTAGAGGTTGGTGTGATAGGCCTTGAGGTAGCAGATGGGGCTATTCCCACCTGTCATGCAGAACCTCTCGATGAACAGGTCTGGGGAGGAGGTAGAGAACACCCGGGTGATGCCCGGGCCAACCCTTAGCCTCAGACTGGTCCTTCTGTGTCCAATAGACACCCTCTTGGTTCTGAGGGGGCGGCAGTGGAGTGATTCTCAGTGATTTTAGGCCAGTGGTCCCCGTTTCTAAGCCCTTCCATCCTTCATCCATGAAATGAGGATGATCACATCTCTGGAGTGATTGCCTGGCTCACAGGAACATCCTCTTGTCAGGGAGTCATAGTACTATACAAGGTGGGTCCCCAGCCTTGAGTGGCCCTTTTGGCCATAGGGGGTTGGATAGGGGACAAACAGCTGACCCAAGCTGGGCCACCCAGATTCTCCGACAGCCTGGGCTCATAGTCACCTAGTTCCCATGCCTGCACAGGTTGTAAAACATTTGCTGGTTGGTAAATGGCTGCTGCTCTGAGCACATTGAGTTAGCCCAACACTACTGAAACCCTCAAGCAGGACAATCCACAATGAAGTGGTTATGCCGGGAACAGCAGGGGTCCTTCTGGCCGGGCTCCAATCCTATAGGTGCTGTCTGTCCTCAGTACTCGGTGCCTACACCACAGGTGGTTAAATATTTGGATATCATTCCTGCTCCCAGTAATTTGAAATTCGGATTAAAAAAATTGTCAACTAGACTCTCTTGGTTGCTTAAAACAAGGACTTGTAAACTTATGAATTTTGGCCATGTTCAGGAAAAACAGAGAAGCCTAGTTTGAGGAGGGAAGGAGACCAGGGAAAAAAGAACAAAGAAACAGACTTGCTGAGAGAAGCAGATGAGGGCTCACGTGGCGCAGAGAGAGAAAGAGCCCAGGAGAGATTCCAGTTCTTGGTTGCAGGCCTTTTAGGCCCAATTTTCCTGTCCTGTGGTTCTAAGAGACACTCCTGTAACCTAATAAAAGATTCTTTTCAACATAAACGAGCTCTGGGGGGTCTATTACTTTCTATTAAGAATTTGAATGAAACCACAAACCCCCATTCACTCTGATGACAGCATGTTTCTCCCAGCAGCCTTGTGAGGCCTGTCAGCCCGATTGTAGCTAGAGAAACTGAGGCACAGGGGCAGCAAGTACCTTGCTGATCACATAGGGAGTGGGGCCTGTGCTGTGGTGTGCTGGAGCTGGTTCATACTGGCTTGTAAGAACCGAATGTTAAACACCCTGGGATTTTTTGAGCCAGTTAGATTTTCAACTGCTGGTAGCTTGAAATGTTACAAGCTACCAGCAGTTGAAAATGTTTACAACCTAAAAATGGCAATGTACAATTGTTTGTTGTTGTTATCGTTGTTGTTTCTTAAAGAGTCAGTTTACCAGCACACCGCTGGTTTTGGGGTTCTAGTTGGTATACCCTTACCCTGCAGGGGTGTGGCCCAATCCCCAGGTGTCTGGCAGGGGTATCCCATGGCCAGACCCCTCATGCTTACCATAGTGGTTGATGCTATTGATGAGACGGACACCCACTTGGGCGTGGTTGTTGGTTACAAGGACGATGTCAAAGATGTCCTCACTGTCTGGGTACAGCTCCCGAAGCCGCCTGTTCACAGCCTCCAGAGCCTGGATGGGAGAGGGGGGCCTCCAGCTCAGACCACCAGGGACTAATATTTGGAGTTGGTGGCCAGGGTTGGGGAGGACAGTGAGCTGGAATCCAATGGGGGGGAGGGAGGTCAGGGGCCAGGGGCTGGGGGAGGTCCGTGGACATGGGCTGTCTCCCCATCTCTGCCCTTGTCGATTGTTGCTCAGGGCTGCCTCACTGGCAGCGTGAGCGAAGGCTGAAATCCAGCCCGGGCTCCACTCACCAGGCTGGGTGGTCTGCTGGTGTGGGGCTGCATTAGTCCAGAGTATGGGGGGGCCTCTTCTTCCCACAGTGGCTCTGTCCCTAGCCAGCCACGCTCCTGTGGCGTAGCATCTTCCCAGAGGGCGCTTTCTCCTTACTCAAACACCCGTGCAAGTGCTCGTTTCTAACCAAGGCACTGTTTGGGTAGCGGTGGGCTGCCGCTCACCTTCACGAAGGGGAAGGCGGGCCCGGGGCTGAACGGTTCGTTCTCGTGTTCCAGCTGGTAGCGCACATACTCCTCCACGCCCTGCTCCATGTAGATCCGCTGCTCCTCGTCCATGCGGAACAAGGCTCGGGAGGACACAGCGATGGTGACTGCGTTCTGAGGCTTGGGCTGCCGGGGTGCAGGAGAAGGGCCATCATCACACTCCCCTGAGGGGGGTCTCATGTGCCAGCCCCTCTGGGTCCTGGGGCAGAGAGAAGACCCAGGCCCAGCCTCTGCCCTAGGAGGCTTAGTCCTGGGCAGGGGCAGGCCTAGGACAGGACCCCCTCTGTGAAAGACCCATCTGGGGACTGAGGGAGATGATGGCTCCCCACCAAGAAGCACTCTGGGATGGCAGGGACATGCTCTCGGGGAGTCTGCAATCTAGCCAGCCATTGGGACACAACAGAAAAATGAATACAGTGAATGGAGCGAGAGTATGACTAATGCTCAAGATGGTCTCCGGGTGGTTTCCATTAGAAAATAAAAGCTGCATACCCTTAGGAGGAAATGGTACCTTGAAATATGACAATTACATAAGAAAATTTATCTCCAGCCCACATCTTTCTCCAGCTCTAGACTCATGTATCTAACTGTCCCAGTTGACTAACAGACACTCAAACTCAACATGCCCAAGGCTCAACTCCTGCCACTCTCCACCCCTGAACCTGGACTCCTCCTTCCTTCGTCATCTCACTGCTCCGCATCACCACGCACTCGTCACCTAACCCAGAAGCCCGGCAGTCAACGCACATCTTCCCTCTTCCTCAGCTCCCTTTCCCACCAATCAGTCACCAGCACCTGTCAGCTCCACTGGAATCCATCCACTTCTGTCTTCCCCACCATAGTCCAGTCCTTCAACATCTCTCATCTCCTCCAATCTGTCATCCACATTGTTGTCATGAGATTTTTCTCAAGCTGGATCTGATCACATGCCCCCTCCCCTTCATTGGTGTCCAGTCTTCTGACTCCAGTCGGTAGCCTTTAGTATGGAGTAGGAAGCTCTTCATGACAGACCCCTACCTCGGTCTCCACTCTCACCTTCCCATGACCCTACTTTGCTCAAGCTGACCCTTCCATTCTTTCTCTGAGCCTTTGCACACGCTGTTCCCCTTCCTAATCTGCTCTTTCCCTGACTCTTTATCCAGCTAACTGCTACCCAACTTTTGGGTCTCAAACTACACGCCATCTCTAAGAAGCCTTCCTTCACTCCTAGTCATGGGGTTGCTACCTCTTCTATTTCCTTTTTCTTTCCTATTTCCTTTTTAGTAAAATCTAACACTAATGTATAATTGCTTATTTAATTCTTTCTATTTCTATACAGAGTTCTAGAGAGGAAGTAGGAACCATGCCTAAGTTCTGAGGGAGGAGGAGCTATGACTACCTTGTTCACTTATTGTATCTCTAGTGCTTAGAACTGTACCTAGCACATAGTATGTGCTCAGTAAATTTTATTTTATTTTTTTAGATTAAGGATTTTAAAAAATTTTTATTTTTGTTTAAAATATTACAAATATCCCTTTTTCTCCCCAATAACCCATTCCACCCTGTCCCATCCCCCTCCGCAGTCCCTCTTTCCACCATTGTCCGTGTCCTTGGGCTGTGCATATATGCATATAAAGCTCAGTAAATTTTTAATGCCTCTGAACTTTTAAGTAATATATTTCAATGAGAAACAGTATTTGCCATGACAAATTTAACATGAACCAGAAACTTCAGTGTAATGCCCTAATTTGTTCAGATTGCTTGATACAGTAGATGCTTGGAGAATATTTTTTGGTTGATGCAAACTTGGTAAACATTTACTGGTTCTTTGTGCCAGGCACCTGAGCTCTGCCTGAGGGTGGTCTTGGTAGAGACTTGGCTCCTGTCCTCAGAGCTCACAGGCTGGTAGGGGAGAAAGTCAGGTAAACAGATGCAAAAGGGACTGAAATGAGGCACAGAAGGCAGGTGAAAGCAAGGTCTTGACTGGTTCAGAGGAAACTGTCATGGGAGAGGAGCAGGAGGGTGGAGGAAGACATGAAGAGGTGTGCACATCCACGGGCATCCATGGTGAGCAGAGCCCAGGGCCTGGGGGGGTGAGTACAGGTGAGCCGAGAAGAGTAGGAAGCTGCTAGATTGCAGAGGGCCTTCTCTCAGGGTCCCAGAGGGGCCCCAGAACTTCTTCACTGCCTCCAGTAGACTGGAGCCAGGGGCATGCCATCACCCCAACAGCTGGGCCCTTTAAATCCCTGAGGAGGGTCAGGATGTGGCTTCCTGAGGGACTCGCAGACACCCAGAGTCTCTCTACATCTCTGAGACCTAAGGGTGATTCCCACTTTAGAGATGAAAGGCTCAAGTTGGGGACAAGACTCATAAAGGGACCTCGCATTCTGGTCGCCCGCTCCTGCTAGCCCAGCAGGTCACTCACTGGCCCTGCTGCTTCTCTCTGGAGTCAAGCCTGGGTTTCAATCAGTTGACAACATTGAGTGATTACCATGTGACAGGCACTGTGCTGGGGACATGGCAGGAAACAAGACAGGTGTGATCCCTGTCCCCATGGAGCTTATGACCTGTCCCCAAGGCAGAGATTCATGCCATTCTTCAGAAGAGCACTGTCCAATAGAACATTCTGTGATAATAGAAATGACCGGAGCTGTCAGTGTGGCTACATGTGGCTACAAAATAACCTAAAACGTGCCTAGTGAGACTGAGAAACTGAATTTTTAATTATATTTCATTTTAATCAATTTAAATTTAAGTAGCTATGACTGGTGCAAGTGGCTAGTGAGGCTTTAAGACCTCAGAGTAGAAATGGAAGACCAAAGAGCTCCCCAAGCTCTTGAGGTAGACCTCAGCATTTGACTTTTACTCCACCAAGGTGCTGCACATGTCCAGCAGGGCCAGACCAGGGCAGTGGCCGGACAGGTGCCTCTCCACTGGGGCTCAGCTCAAGCACTCTCCCAGTGTGTGGCCACTACCGTGTATCTGTGTGTCCTTGGGCTGGTTACTGCCCAAACCCCTCAGCACCTGTGAGCCTTCAAGGAAAGAAGGTAAAGTTAAAAGACCTAGAGAAAAAGGAGGGAGGGATGGCCAGGGATGGTAAGGGTGGTGTTAAGGGAGTAGGGAGACGCACTCTCACAAACCCAGGAAGCCTGTTGGCCTTCGGGACAGGGGCTGAGTTTGTCCCACCCCCTGGGCTTACTGCCCTAGGGACAGAGCTCACCATCCCTTCAAGGACAGAGAATCTGCTGTCCTTCCAGCCCCTTTAGGCTGGTTCCCAAGCCGGCCACTCCAGCCCAGGCAGCCAGCCAAGGTCTCACTCCTCACCTTCTGTCCCACAGTCCCTGCCAGACTGCCATGTGTGGGTCCCCTCTGGCTGACCTGCCCAGGCCCCATCCCATCCCACCTTGGGCCGTTGCAAGAAAACTATCCCAGCTGCCTTGACTCCAGGAGTCTCCACTTCCTTCTTTTAAAGATGGGGAAATAGGCTCAGAGAGCGACAGAAAATGACCCTAGGTCACACAGCAAAGTCAAGGCAGAGCCAGGGTAAGATCCTGAGTCTCTGGCCTCTAGCTTGGCCTCTGTCCATACAACAGCCCCACCTGCCCATATGCCCCTCCTCAGTAACTCCCAGAAGACCCCAACTCCTCTTCAGCCACTTCCCTGGGACACTCCCCCCACGCTCACACTGAGGATTCTAAGGGCAGGGCTCTCTACCCTCAGAATGGAGGTCCCAGGGGCAGGACCCTGCCGCCCGCTCTGCCTGCTCTGACACTGAACCAGTGCGGTAGAGTCTAAGGGCCTGGAGGGCATGAGCTGCTGCGGGAAATACGGATCCCAGCTGGAAGAGATGAGCCGGGGCCCGTCCGGGGTCCAGGTGGAGCTAAAGAAACAGGTGAAGGAGGTCGGCCAGAGCTGGAGAGGAACCCAGAGACCCTCCTGGACCTAGCCGCAGAGGGAGGCCACCCTGTCATGTGTTGTCAGGTGAACCTGGGGACAGTTCCTCCAGAAATCAGAAAGAAGTCCAGATTTCAGACTGGGAACTAGGTCAGAAAGAGCCTTACCCTAGACCAGGAACTTGGCCTGAGAGCACTGCCTCCAGGGAACCAGGGTCCTGCCAGCTCTCCCTGCCTTCCACCTGGGCTTGGGGCCAGGCTGGTGTCCCCCTCTGGCGTGGGGGGTCGTAGTGGAGGGGTAATGGAGGGCAGCCCAGCCCCACCCAGCCTGTCTGAGGAGCTCTCATTTTAGGCCGATATGATTCTGCCTGTTGGGACCCAGAGAGGAACATGGCCAAAAGCTGTTATTTCTAGTAGGACTTAGAGGGAGAAGGGCTGCTGGAGGAGAGAGAAGCACATAGTTCTGCCTTGAGGAAGTCCTCTGACCCCACGAGGTGAGGGCCTCCTATGGGTCCCAGGGCTTAAATATCTCACTCAGGCTCCTGGGATTGAGAATAAACCCAGGCCAGGCCCTAATGGGGCCCATGAGGCCTACAGTCCCCAAAATAGCCTGTAGGAGGAGGGGCTGTGGCAGGAAGGAGTAGGGGCCAGGAAGCCACCAGGCACCTTGCCTCTCAGAAAACTGTGAGGGTCAGGGGCTGACAGAGGGGTCATGACTGACAGCTGGGCCTGAGTTCCCCGGTTCCTTGGTGCCTAGGGAGAAAATGAATTGGTGAGCTTCACTCACCACCCTAGTTCCCAGCGTCCACCCCCTTCTCTCCACCTCCAGGCCATGACAGCTTGCTCCTCAGGCAGGGACCAGCCTCCTCACTAGTCTGCCTGCTGCCAGACGCACCCTCTCTAATCTACCCACCACACTGCCCAGGGCAACCTTTCTAAAATGAAACTGGAACCAAGTTAATCCCTTGCTGAAAAACCCTGCATAGCTCCATAATGGTTCTCATGTTTTTTGAAAAAGTAGGTTGGTCTTTTATTCAAATGAACTCTTGGGGGAAACCCCAATATGTAAACCAAATATTATCATATCATATTGGCATAAATTCATTTTACAAACTCATATGCATTACATGTACATAAAGTATTTATTATAATACTTTATGTACCAACATAAAGTATTTATTATAATACTTTATGTACCAATGAAAACAACACAGTTGTGATGACAAATTTGGAAGTGGGAGTTAGGATGCCAGGGCAGACTTAAGCTTCATCATCTAGTCAATTTTTTCTGCAGTGGTTGATTTTTGCACAGTATTGAGAAAACCCCAATTCGCACCAATAAGTGGTTGCAAATGTCTTGTTTTGTTTTAAACTACAAGCCTCAAGAGACTCAGCAATAAATTGTCAGCAATTTCAAGATACTCTTCCATTAAACAGATCGCAGAAAAGCTTCATTCTGAGGTTTGCTAAGAAAAATCAACCTGCCACATAAACTAATATGTCATGGTCTCCAAGGTGCTAAACATTCACATAACACATTTGAATGAGTTGAGTTTTATTATACTTTGTTATTGTTGTTGTTAATCATCACCCAAGGATATTTTTTCCATTGATTTTCAGAGAGAGTGGAAGGGGGGATGGGGAAGAGAGAGACAAACATCCATGTGAGAGAGACACATGGATTGGTTGCCTCCTGCATGTGCCTGGGGGTTGAACCTGCAACCCAGGTATGTGCCCTTGACCTGGGAAACAAACTGGTGACCGTTTGGTCCCTCAGAATCCACTGAGCCACATTGGCCAGGGCTATTATACATTTTTAATTGTTCAAAACATACTTTGAAGAAATAAAATTAATTGGATTCACATGTGTGCAGACTCCCTGAAGCATGGGGCTCCACAGAACCTAGTTTTAAAACCCCTAGCCTCACTGAATAAGGTCCTGGCTCCTTAACATGGCACTCAAGGCCCTCCATGGGCCTCTGCACTCCTCCAACTCTTCTCCCAAAGATCCTACACTCTCCCTCTCAGTGGCCATCTCCATGCATTTTGCCCATCCTGTTTCTCTCTGCACAGGGGAAAAACACCTACTCAGGCTTCAAGATCAGTTCAAAGGCCACCTCTACAAAGCCTAACTTAGTGGGCAGTCACTCCTTCCCTCTGCTCCCACGGCACTTGCAGGGTCTCTGGCCTGAGCACTCACCACCTACAGTGTGAGCTCCTGACGCAGGGACTCAGCCTAACCCACCTCTCAGTCCCCGTCGCTGAGGGGCCCTGGCGGTGCTGCAGGATATGCCTGCAGACGGGTGGGCTCCTGGGGTAGGGCCTTTGGAGGGAAGCAGCAAGACGCTTGAAGGTCTGGCTGGAGCTCTCTGGAGGATGCTCTGAGCCAACCTCTATTCTCAGTCCCCTCCGCAAGCCCTGAGGTCTGGGAAGTGGGCGTGAGCAAGTCCCAGGGCCGACCAGACCATCAGGAACTTGTTGGATGGGAAGAGGACCTCTCTCCTCTGCGTGAGTCCTGGGGGGCTGAGCCCCCCACGGAGGTAGCGGGGATGCTAATGCCCACTGCGAGGGGAGCAGAGCGGGAGCTGGGGCGCGGAGCCCTGAGCGCACCCTGAGGACGCGGGGAGCACAGCTCCCCAGCCCAGGGTGCAAGGCCCTGAGCCAGACCCCAAACGCTTAGGCTCGAGTCCGAAGCCCGGTACCCAGATGGCAGAAACCGGGGCGCACAGCAAGGAGCCGGGTTTCCTGATCGGGTTCCTGGGGCCCGGGTCGCTTCCGCAGGCGGCCCCGACCGACAGGGACTGAGCGGCGGGGCCCCGAGCAGGGCCCGGTGGCGGCATGGGGGAGGGGGACCCTGGCGCGGAACCCGAGCCCCGGGAAAAACACCGAGCAGAGCTCCCAAAATAAACCCGAGCCCTAGCCAACCGCCCGGAGCGTGCTGGTGCTGAGGAGCTGCGTCCCCTCCGGGAGGGGCGCCCCCCGTCCCTCTCCAGGGGGCCTCCGACCCCCGCCCCGGTGACCTTTCCCCTTCCCTCCCTCCACGCCCCTGCTCCGCGTTTACCGATTTGGGTTTCTTCTTGGGCGAGAGGTTGTCGCAGAAAGTCTTGGCTTCCTCCCAGCGCGGGGCCGCGGCGGTCTCGGCCCCCGGCCCGGGCTCGCGGGGCTCCCGGGGCTCCCGGGGCTCCCGGGGCTCCCGGGGCTCTCCGGCTTCCATGCTCCGGCTGTGACCTGGCCGCGCCGCGGAGGGCGGCGGCGGGGACGCGGAGCTCGCGGGGCTGGGCTGCGGGAGCCGGCGCGGGCGCGTCCCGGGCGTGAGAAGGGGGCGGGCGGCGGCGGGGACTGTGGGCGTGCGAGCCCGCGGGAGGGCGGGGTGGGGGCGGGGGTGCCAAACTCGCCCTCCCGGTGGCCGGTGCGTTGCCGTCGTGTGAGTCCCGGAGGACAGCTGAGCCCTCCTTCCGCCGCCGCCCCACGCCCCCGGTGGATGGGGTGGGGGTGGGGGTGGGGGCTTGGCCTCCCAGCTCTCAGGTGAAGGGGCCCTGAAGCGGGGCTTGCGGGCTGCTGCGGGATCGCGGGGAGAGGGGAGGCCTGACGCCTTTTTTTCCAGGATGGTGAATCCCAAAGAGAAAATGAAAAGCTAGTCCCCCGCCCCCAAGCTAACCCGCTTTCCCCTGCGTTGCAAGGACCGTGGGGCCCTGAGCGGCGTCCCCTCCCTCGAACCCTAGGTGGTGAATGGACAGCTCCGCCACCAGCAGGAGCCTGCCTCCCGCCGGGCGCACGGTGGAGGCCCCGCCCCGCAGCTCTTCCCCACCGAGGCAGAAGGGCCCTCGAAGTCCGTGTGGAGACTAAGCTCTCCTCGCCCGGCGGGGGACCCCGACCTGAGACGCTCCCGGGGATTCTCTCTCAAGACCCGAGCTCTAGCTGGGCCCCCGAGAGCCAGCAGGGGGCGCGCACTGCCAGGTCCCACTTGCCAAGCTTGGGATGATTAGTTACAGGCTCTGAAGTGGCTGGATGGAGGGAAGGCAGAAGAGGAGCCTCAGAGTCAAAGACTCTTGGACCACCATTCCGGAGTCTCAGGGATGGAGAGACCTTGGTGGAGAGGCCGGGATGCCACCCATCCCAAGGCACAGGCCAGGAAACAGACAAGGGGCATCTCCTGTGAGCCTAGAAGCATGCACGGGTGGGTGGGAGCAGCAGGAGTAAACACTGGCTTAGCCTGGGGGGTGTCTGCCTGGGAGGGGGTACAAAATGGAAGGACCTGGACAAACTCTGCCATCCTGGGGGAAACCAACTAAACCTTGTGTGAGAGGAAGGGGGAAATAACAATAAAAAGTTTTAAGATTGGAGAAATATGTTTCCACTTGCCCTTCTCAAGGCCTAGTAGATTTATTCCATAGATGACCCCGGACTCTCTCTCATCCTGCCTGCCCTTTGGCAATGTGACTTTGACACTCCTGCCATCCAGAGGTGGAGGTGAATCTGAGCTGACCCAGTGTCTTGCTTTGACTAATAGAATGCTGTAAAAGTGATGTTATCCAGTTTCCAAGCTTAAGCCTTAAGAGCCCTTGCAGATTCCATTTTTGCCTTCTTGGGAGTCAGCTACTAGAAAAAGAAGACTGGACTGTCCTGCTGGAGAGTCCACGTGGTGAGGCAGAGCGGCCCTGGAGGATAAGTAGCCAGTGGAGAACAGTGGTTTCCCTGCTACTCTCAGCATCACATATGAGTGAGGTTGTCTCGGCTGATCCAGCCCCAGCTCAGCTCCAGTGGGATGCTGCTGGATGAGTGACGCCAGCCATGAAGCAGGAAAACCTCCCAGCTAAGCCCAGCCAACCCACAGAGTCATGAAAAAACAAACTGTTGTTTGAACACTAAGTCTTGGGGTGGCTTGTTACATGGCAATAAATAATGAAACTCTGGGAAGGGGTCATGTATTCTCAGGTGCCTCATGGAAGAGGAGGTCACTTAGGAAGAACTTATAGGGTGGTTACTTAAGTGGGAGTGAGCACCTGACGCAAAGGTGAGCCATCGCCATACTGTCCAGTGAACTTTGACTTGTGTGGCCTGGGTTTGAAAGTTGATCTGAGCCAGATTCCTCTTTTTCCGGAATTTGGAATTGGGAAACAGGGACTGGAAAATCAACCGCAAGTGTGGAAGCTGAGGTTGCTGTGAAATATACAGTTGGCTTCCAAGAGACCTGGTTGACCTTAGTGAGCTTCAAGCAGAATGAGCCGATGAGTGGATGAGATGGGAGATGTGCAGAAGGGAGTAGAGACCCCACAAAAGAGAAACCCAGCTGCCCTGAGAAGGAGCTGCCTCTGATCCTGACAGTTTCCCAAGTCCCAGTTGAGGACCTGGCTATAGTGCCCATCTCTAAATTTACAGGAGATTCTCCACATTACTTTGACAAATGCCCCCCCCCCCAAAAAAAGTTGGTGGCTATTGGTATTTTTTACTAGAAATCTTTCCCACCGTCTTCCAGTAACTGGCCCTGCCTTCCTGGTCATAGGAGCAGACATGTGGTCTAGACCTCACCAACTGTAGAGCCCTATTTCCTTGGACACAGTGATTAAGCTAAGGAGGAGCACGTGGCCCCAGTTGGGCCAGTCTCCCATGCTCTTGTATAGGGATGCTGGGAGATTTGGCTCTTTCTTCCCTGGGGTTATTAACTTGGGACAATGTGATCTGGGAACCCATTTTCCTGTGAGACAGGTGAAAGATCATAGGAGATGCCCAATGAGGCCACACAGAGAGAGAAGCAGAAGCATGGAGGGAAAAAGGGTGCAAAACTGAGTCTCTGGATCCAGCAGAGCCTGAACTTCCCAGTTACATGAGCCATTAAGCCTCCCTTTTTGCTTGAGCTTGTTTGAATTCATTTTGTTCACTCGCAACCAGAAGCCTCAACTACTCCAGTCCCCTTTACTGGGAGACTTGCATGTGCCCAGCTCAGCTCACAGGGAATCTCATGATGAACTGTGTACACATGAGGGGCCAATTGTCTGAGGTTTGGGAGGACTTCACAGAGGAGATCACTCAGACAGGAGAATGAATGGGTGGCCAAGAGAGGGGCAATGGCTTGTGTACAGGCACAGAAGCCTAAGAGATCCCTCAGGGAAATGGGGGACAATACAGGGTGTCTCAAATGCAGGGAGAAGGAGGGGGAGGCAAGGGAAAAACAGGCTTTTGAAGTCAGCAGATGGAAGATCATGCAGGGCATTGGGGGACTTTTACGGAGTTTATGATACTGAGGACGGGGAGAATTTGAAGAGTTGACATGGTCAGATTTGTGCTTTAGGGAGATCACCCCTGTTTCTTTGGGGCAGATAGATGGCACAGAGAGCAAGCCTTAAAGCAGGAGGTGGACTAACCTGGGCTAGAGATGATGAGGGCCTAGGGGAACATTTTTAGGAGATGGTAACCCAGGACCTGTGCAGGCTCTAAGACAGGCAGGAGACAGGACTCCCCATCCCCCCAGTGTAGCTTCAGCTGGGAATAGCAGCCCCAAGTTCTCAGACTTCTGAGTCACCTCCTTAGGTTCATGATTGCCCTGAGGCCAGGTCAGCCTCCTTCCTCCGTCCTAATTGCTTCCTGCCAAGGCAGCTGGCCCCCTCTGAGTGACCTTGAGAAAGCCCTTGTAAAAGCAATTGAGCGTTTCAGAGGGAAGCAGGCACCGACAGCTGCTGCTGCCCCCAGCCCCCTGCAGGGAACAATGCCTCTCTGACTATTGAGGGGTCTTCTGAGAGGAACATTTCACTGCCAACTCCCATCCCCAACCCTTACCATATTTGGGTCCGTGTAGGGGGTCTCAGGGCTCTGGGCTGGGCTCCTAAGAATGGTATAACACACAGGTTATGCACTACAGGACCTCTGACCAGCAGAGCACGTGGGGGCTGAAATCCTGGCCACGCTCCGCTTGTTAAATTGCATCATGACAAGGCTGTGTTTGTTCAGAAGGGGCCTATTTTTCTGATTAGCCCAAAGGTGCCATCCACTGGTCAGGCTGCATACTTATGGGAATGCTTCCACTCAGAGGGGGCTCCTTTTCTAATTAGTACAGGGGACCCCCCTTTGGATTGTAATCCTGGCTCATGGTCTTCTTCCCCACTGCCCACTATATACTTATTTGGGCTTTTATGATGCCTTCCACTGGACAGAGGGAGAAACTAAACTCCACTATGTACTGCCACTAGCTCCCTCCTGGGGGGACTGCTTTGCCCACAGACCCCCCCATATCAGCATCCAGTCTGGCCACAGATGATTAGACCACGGAGTCCTACCAGAAGCTAAGCTGAACCAATCAGATTCTTTTGTTTGAGAACTGGAACTAAGAGACACAGAGGGGCATTGTCATTGCTGGTGAGTCTTGATACAAAATTAGGATGCAGTCATTTTTGTGCAGGGAAACCAAGCAATTCTGAAGCAAAACCAAGGAAAAGAGCACAGATGCAAATATTGCCAAGGGATGAGAGCCTGTGAGGCCCAGAGACGAGAAAGAGAGAGGCCCACTCTTAGTTCTAGTTCACGTAAGGCCCAGTCATTCTTGATTTTCCATCTTTAGGGTCCCTTGTAATCTGCTCACCCCTTCCTTTGAACTATCGAGTGGGTCTGGCTCCATGTAATCAGAGTTCTTGCAGAACAAAGACTTCAGTTCTAGGAGTTGCTGAGGGACTCTCATGGTGTGAGCTTCCCCTCTTTCCCCTCACCCCAGCCCTATCCCAGCTTAGAAAAGAGCAGGGACCCTCGGCATAGTCACACCTTTTATTCACTGTCAGTGAAAAAAACACACACCACACAGCACAGGGTTGAACAGTGAGGACAGCCACTGTGGGCACAGCCAGGAGCAGCACATCTGTAGGGGACAGGGGCCACAGTGGTGAATGGGTTGGGAGCCCCCCCTGTGCCACTCATCTCCCCCCACTGCCCCAGGCCTCAACACTCCCAGAGCCTGACCAAGCAGGAAGGACCCACCCTGGGAGGCCTGGTCCTGCCCCTACATTCTGGCAAAGGTCAAAGAAAACTTGGAAAATTTCAAAAAGAAAATCCCATATATTTGAGGATTTGAACTTTTTTTTCAAAACTGATGAATAAAATATGTAGGAAATATATTCTTGCCCCCACAATGAGCTCTATAGTCAGCACAAAGCCTCGCCCAGGGTAGGTCTTCAGGAAATATTTGTTGCTTTAATAATTTTTTGTGTAAAAATACTTACAGTGTCAGCTTACTACCTTGCCTAAAACCCCCAGCTTATTCTCTCTATTTCCTTTCTCTCCCCTCCCCTCCTCTCTCTCTGTGCAGCACAATGAATTTCTACCTCTAGGGACTCTGTCATTGTCAGGAAAAGATAAAGTGCCTTTGCTTATGGGCTTCCTTTTTCTTAGTTTTTGACTTAAGATAAATTATGTAATCCTGGCTACAGCTCAAAGGGCTGGAGTGGCCATCTGAAATAGCCCTTGCTGATGATTTTTGGAGATAAAGAGGAGCTCATCAACTAGACAAAATGTTGAATAAGGGACAGAATACAGTTGGAAGACAGATTTGGAATCTTGCCATTCAGAGTTGCTGCAGGGAGATACAGAACTTCAAAGCAGAGTTTGGATATATCAATGTTGTAACTGTCTGTGTATTTTTGAGTCTATGCAAGTCATACTTCAATCTCTGCTAACCTTGTGCCCTGTGACGAGTCCCTCTCAGCTGACGCAGAAATGAGAGGACTGCCTCTCTTCTCACAGCAGGGCCAGTGCTCTACCACAGGAGCTCCTAAGCACTGTCCTTGGGACATCAGGAACATGTAGGAGCAACGCCTGGCCCGCCTATGGCTCCTCCCATTAGCAAGATGGTGGTCCTGGTCTCTGGCCTGAAATTTTGTGTTCAACACTGTTGGACTGTATGAGAATCTTTGGCCTGACCAGCAAATATCAGCCACGGGTATGTGTCCAACAGCTTGGAATGATCAAACGTGCCCTCACAGGGAGCACTTACCTACAAGATAGGAAAAAACGAAAACAGTTCCCTCAGGGAGGAAAATGATAGTAAAGACAGTGCAAGATGCTTCCAGGGTTCTGAGTCAGAGGCCTCCTAGGACAGCATTGATTTGTTAGCAGAGCTGCCCGGAAACAGAAAACAAGATGCTTGAGAATGTGAGGACTTCGACCAAGCTCCTATTTCTTTTTGGAAGACCATAGCCTCAGAAACTTCTTAGCAGGAAGCTTGTAAAAGACCAACACCAACTTAGCTTGCCCCACAGTAAACCTCTGTACAACTCAGAGTCAAATAAATGAGCAGGGGAGAGACTCTGAAGGGAAGAAATCTGTTTAGAGCCTTGGGTTCAAGTCTTGGCACTGTGTCACCTCCTGATTATGTGTTTTTGCACAAGAGACTCCCCTCTCTATGCCTCAGTCTCCAAGTCTGGAGAAAGGAAATGAAAATCCCTACTTCCCGAGGCTGTGAGTATAGAATGAGATGGGGTACACGGCAAGCCTTGGAAAGCCATGAAGTTCTGTGTGATTGGGAGTTGGGTTAGATTCAACGTTTGGGGGATAGGAACCCCACTTTGTAAAAAGCCTTCCATTGGAAGTGTCAGCTGAGCCCGGCTATTGAGTATCTGTATCTGTGGTGCTGACTGACAGCACAAGACACACCTAATGGCCAGCTCCTGAGAGCAGTGGAACATCCTTTGAGGCGTTACTGGATAAAGGCCTACTGGTTACTGCCTGAGGATATGAACTCCCCAGCCTCACCACATGGCTGGTCATAGGCAGGATAGAAAGAGGTGGCAACCCAGTGGCCTTGCTACCTCTGACAGCAGCAAGAAGGAAGGCCCAATAGAGTTTGGGACCAAAAGTCCGCATCCCCAAGAGTTTCCATCCTCAGAGAGGGAGAACAGGTGGACACTCAGAAGTAAAATACATGCTGCATTGCTTTCCTGCAGATACAATCCGCACCCCCCCAACTCAGCAACTGTTCCCTGTTCCCACCCTGGGCTGAGAGCACCTGTGTACTACACTGTTTTCACCAGTGGTTCAAGAGGAAATCAACCATCACTGCACATCAAAGCTAATCTCTGATCACAAGTACAGGAAAAGGTAAAGTGAAAGACTTGAAGGTGCAAGATGAATTTTCTAGCAGTCAAAGCATGCAGCTGTATAGCTCATGGACCCAAACCGGAGAGCAGGCATTGGAAAGCAAAGCCAGTGCACTTAGAAGATGATGAATTACCTGCCAGATTTAGGATTTGGGGTTAAAAAAAGCTTTTCAGATCAGCATGCCCAGAACATTTTTCGGCATTTGGTCCATAAACACAGCCTGGCAGCCTAAACAGTAGCCAGGTGGTCCTTGTCTTCCAGCTCCTTCTGCTTCTGTAGCAGTGGAAGAACAACTCCATCCTTGAAACTAGAGCAAATCCAGAAAGGAACTACCAAGATGTGGAAATACAGTCTCACTCACGGCAAACCTTGTTATTGTGTTTCTGAAGTCAGCACCTAACCTAACCGGCGTAAGTGTACAATGGAGTTGCTCATTGAATTGAAAAGGATTAGCAAAAAGGAAGAAAGCTGCTGATGGTGACAGCTCAGGATTTAGCCTGATAAGGAAAAGTTTTCTGGTGAGTTTGGTGGTATTTTCCCTCTTTTTCCCCCTCAGCTCTTTTTCCCCCCATGAAAATGAGCATTTCTATACTTATTTGATCATTTTACAAGAAATTGAGTAAATATAAAGTATGTTTTAATATCCTAAACTAATAAAATTACTTTAGCTCCTTTTAAGGGTACTAAAAAAATAAGTATTACATAAATTTCAATTTTTCTTAAAACTTCCACTCACATGGTTCCTAGACTTCCAAACACTTCATTTACCCTTCTGCAGTTCTGTGTAGAACTGGGTGGAAAGATTGAATTGTTCCTCTCAAACCAACCAGCCTTACTGGTGGCACCCTCTGCTCAGCTGTGTTCGATGTCCCCATCTGAGACTCTGACCACTGGAAGTCTGCCTCACTATTCTATGAGCTTCCAGGGGGCCCAGAATGTGTTTTGTAGATGACCACATCCTTAGCACCTAGAGGTGCCTGACATTGAACAGGTGCTCAATAAATACTAGCTGAAGAGAGGACCGAACAAGTGCTTCAAAGACAGGGGCCAGAAGGGCCAGGGAGAGTCAAGGGAATAGGGCAGAGACCACCCTTAAGGGATCTGGGTCCCCAGCAAAGGACACACCCAATTTGGCCCTTTAACTGGGGTATGTGGGACCACATCCTATAAAGTATAATCCCAGGAAGAACAGACTTTCAAAGCAGAACTCCAGCCTCCCTCCTTAACCCTGCCTGTAGGGACAAAAGACAACTCCCCTATGCCCAGTGATGTTAGCTCTGGGCCAAGACTGGGGGTGGCACTAGACCACAGGGTACCTGAGGATCTGTCTCTTTTCCAGGGTGACGTGGTCCCTCAAGGATCTTGATTAAGGGGAGCAAGGGCTTGGGCAGAGGGGTGGGTGGGCCAGAGAGTGAGGCTAGAGTACCCCTCCCCCCGGGGAAGGGCCAGCCAGGGAGATCATGGGGTTGGGAAGCGGCCACGCTCCTCCTGGCCAGGGTCCCTGCCCCTCAACCAGCCTTTCCTCTCTACTTCTGCATGTCACACTGCAGCAGCAGCACAATGGATGGGTCACTCTTGGCCGCCTCCTTGAACTCCTCCAGAGTAATCTGGTCATCCTTATCTTGGTCCATCTTCTTGAAGATCTTGTCCACGCGCTGCTGGGGCGTGAGCCCGTCCTGGTTCATGCGCATCATGATCACGGTGCCCACCATCTTGTAGATAGCCTGGTGAGGCACAGGGGGCAGGGAGGATTGGGGGTGAGTGACAGGGGTCTAGACATGGGCAGGGAGAACACTGGGAAACAGCGAGGATGCTGGAAGGTGATATATGGTCATTAAGACTGGCTATTAATGAGCATGTCACACTAACATGTCTAAAACCCAACCCTTCACCTCCAACCTGCTCCTCCTCAGGCATTTCCTGTCTTGGGAAATAGCTAATTCATTCTTCTAGCTGTTCAGACCAAAAACCTTGACGCCATTCTTGACTCTCCTTCTCTCACACCCGCATCCAGTCCTTCAACAAATCTCCTCAACCCTAATTTTGCAATAAATCCCATATCCAACCACTTCCACTGACTGTTCCTCCATGGCTGTCACCTCCATCAGCTCCTGACTGGGCTGCTGTGGAAGTCTCCTAACTGTCTCCTTGCTTCTGATGCCCTCCCACGACACCCCACCCCTTCTTTTCTCCACACAGATAAGAGAGGGCCCTTATTGGCTTCCCATCTCCCTCAGAATAAAGTCAAGTCTCTACCCCAGACTAGGAGACACTAAGTGACTGGACTCCTGGCTACCTATCTGACCCCTTTCCTGCCACTCCACCCCTCCACCCCCACCCCACTCCACCCCTCCCCTCCCCTCTCTCTACCACCCTGGCCTCCCAACCACTCCTTGAACACGGCAAACACAATCTAACCTCAGGGTCTTTGCATTTACTGTTCCCTGTGCATAGAACACTCTTCCCCCAGCAGCTAGGAGGTTAGCTCCCTCACCTCGCTCAGGTCGCTGCTCACATTTCACCTCACAAAATTGCTTTTCTTCCATTGCTCTCTCTCCCCTTTGCTTTGCTTATCTTCTTCGTAACACTTATGGCCTGATATAGCATAGTTTTTTCTGTTGTTGTTTTAAATTTTTCTCACTAGAAAAAAATGTCCCGTGAAAGCAGGAAATGTCCCGTGGGGCAGGCGCTCAATATGTATTTGTTGAAAGAATAACGTGCTAGGAGGACTTGGCTCTGGAGCCAGACTCCCTGGATTTGAATCATGAACTGCCACTTGCTACATGTCCTCCTTGTAAAATGGGGTTTCTGACAGTACGTAGCCCCTAGGGTTGTTGGGTAAAACATTTAGCACAAGGCCCGTCCAACACCCAGCACCCAACCCATGCAAGTTAGCCACTGGATCCTGGGAGGCGGGGTGGGGGACAGGTGGGTGCGGCGAGGACGTGGCAGGAGAAGCGGGTGCCAGGGAAGACAGGGGGCGCACCACCCCAGCACATCCCTGCCCCTCGGAGCCGCCCCAGCGCACCTCGATGATCTCCAGCATCTCCAGGCGCGTGATGCGCCCGTCGCCGTCCAGGTCATACATCTCAAACGCCCAGTTGAGTTTCTGCTCGAAGCTGCCTCGGGAAGTGACCGAAAGGGCGCAGATGAACTCCCGGAAGTCGATCGTGCCGTCGCCGTTCTTGTCGAAGGTGCGGAAAGCGTGCTGCGCAAACTTGGAGGCATCGCCGTAGGGGAAGAACTGAGGAGGAGACCCGAGGGGTTGGGGCGCAGCGACAGTCCCGCCTCCCGTCCCGCCCATCCCCTCCTTGGAGATGCCTGGCCCCGCCCCTGCCCATTTGCCCCATCCGCTGAGGTGCCTGGCCCCGCCCCCTGGGACTCCCGGCCCCGCCCCTGCCCATTTGCCCCATCCGCTGCGGCGCCTGGCCCCGCCCCCTGGGACTCCCGGCCCCGCCCCTGCCCATTTGCCCACCCGCCGCAGTGCCTGGCCCCGCCCCCTGGGACCCCGGCCCCGCCCCTGCCCGCCCACCCGGGCCCGCCCACCTTGATGTAGAGCTGCTGGAACTCCTCCAGGTTGAGGATGCCGCTGGGGCAGTCCTTGAGGAAGCCCTTGTACCACTGCTTCAGCTCCTGCTCGCTGAACTCGGTGTTCTGAACCAGGTCCTCCAGCACCTCTGGGGCCAGCTTGCTGTTGGTCTTCCCCATGGCGGGCCTGGGGGACAGACGCAAGGCCCTCCCCTCAGCAACGGCCCTCCAAGTCTCCATAAAACAGGGTTCCCTTTCTCCACAACAGCTCCCTCCCATAACAAACCCACATTCCCACAGCCAGGATCCGTCCTTCCACAGCTGGGTGAGTATCCCTCCTCTCACCACCGCCCTCAAGAAGCCCCACCTTCCTACAGCTGAGCTCTATTCTTCACTTCCTCCCTTCCCAGAGGAGCTCCCACCTCCCCTTTCGCCCCTCCCCCAACACAGGGAAGGCCCCTTCCCCTCATTACCCTCCTCCATAAAAGGGCCTCTCCAGCAGGCCCCTCCTCTCTGCTCCTGCAGGTTTCCTCCCCTGGCACCCAGGATCTCCAGCCTTTCAGGTCTCAGCTCTCCTCCTTTCCACTGACAGGTTCTGCACGCCACAATCTTCATCCCCTCCGCCCGTTCACACCTCCCATAGCTCCCGCACCCACAGAAGAGAGTCTTAATTCTCTCCGTCTTATTCAGAGCTTTCACATTCAGCCCCACCTGCCTCTTCAGGTTCCTCTCCTACCAGGGACCCAAGGCAAGTTCCTCCTGTCCGGGCCCCCCCGCCATACCATTTCCCAAGTTCTTCTTCAAGGCCTTCCAGGCCATCCCAGCAGGAAGCTTCTCTCCCTCTTTCTTCTGTACAAATAGAAGTCCTAGCTGGTACCACTGATGACCCTGATCACATCCTGTCTTTCCTTAGGTCATTCATTCCCTGAGTACTTACTGAGATTGACTGTGCACTAGGCCCTGTGCTAGTCATGGGGATAAAGTAGATATGAACCAACCTTCAGTAACTCAAAATAAGGTCAAAGAGGTAGGTAGCTGGTTGTAACTCCTTCAATCTATGCCAAGGAGTTCGGCCTTTATCTGGAGGGGTTTTAAAGCAAGGGCTAGGAAGATAGCATTCGTTCCACAACCCTTACAGAATGCTTGCAATATGGCAGGTCCTGAACTGGGTGCTGGGAGCCCGGGGAGAAGGAATGTGTTTTAGAATTTTTCCTTTGGCCACAGTGTGCAAGATGACCTGGGTGTGGGGAGGTAGGGAGAGCAGAGGGGCCGCTGCATAGTTCAGGTGAGAGATCATGACACTAGGGTAAGAGTTATGAAGAGATGGGGATGGACTGAGAGCTGTTAGGCATGGGTGTTGGCAGGACTTGGTGACTGAATGAATGTGGGGTGAGAGGGGCAGAGTTTAGGCAGATGTTAAGATTTGGCATTGAGTGGATGGAGGTTGTGTTGCTGAGAAGCAAGTTTGGGGCAGATGAAGAGTCAGTCCTCAGCTGAAACATGAGCCCTCAGGTAGCCTGTGCCAGAAGTGTTTGCAGAACAGGGTACAGCCCTCTCCAGGAAGCCTGGCCAGAGTGATACCCCACCAGGCCCTGGGTGGACACTCCTGTCTGAATTCTATGGGAGAGGTGTCCCTCCAGAGCTTGAGTACATGGCCTGGGAGGTGACTTGGATCTGCCTGGAGTCTTTGGAAGGGCACCAGACTCCAACCCCAGGGTAGCCTGTCATGAAGATACTCTGGAAAAGGAAGCCCTCAGGCCAGAAGAAAGAATGCCACTTTTACAGCCCACTCCAGGCCAGTGTGGCTTCTAATCCTCACTGCTGGGAGCATCATAGAAATTGGTCTGTTCCATGTCCCATCCCTTGCTGCCTGACTTTGAGTTAGTTACAGGACCTCTCTGGGCCTCAGATTTCTCCCAAGGGCCATGAGGAAGATCAAAGAGCAGTCAGAGTAGCTACATCCTTCTCCACCTACCACCCTCAGAGAATGAGGGATCCTGTATGCCCCCAGGAGAAGCCAGGGAGCGGGATACATGCCTTCTTCAGTACCCTAGAGCTGTGGGGTTCAAAACAGCTGACTAGGACCAGAGTCAAAGACGCCTCTGGAACACCAGGGGCAGAAGGAGCAGGCTCCAAACCCAGTTGCCCCTTCCTCAAGTCCAAAGCACACTGAAGACTCAGGGTACAGTTCAAGAAGCTGGAGAACCCAGGGGTGGAGGCATCTAACGGGGGAGGCAGAGCCTCTCCCGCTGTCTCCTGTGGAATGCGCCTGAGTGTCTGCGTCAGGTGCAGGGTGTGGGTGGGAACATGTCACCGTATGAGATCGCAAATCTGGCAGAGCTCACAGTCTGTGTGTGTCATAGTGTCTGTGTGGCTCTCACCTTTTGCCCCTTTTCTCCTCCCTCCCACAATTCTGTCTCCTGGCACCGTACCTGTTCCTGGCACCCATTTGGTCCCATGCCCACTAAGGACTATATGTCCCCCTTCACTTCTCCTTATTCCCTCTGGTGCTCTTAGACAGGCAGGTCAAAGCTGGCAGTGCCCCCTTAAGGTCATCCCCTTATGTTAGTGAAAACCCAGAGAGGGGAGAAAACTAGCTCAGAGCTATACAGCAGGTCACTGGAAGTGCCCAGATGAGCACCTAAGTTGAATCCATGCTCCTGCCTGAACCACCCCCTCCAAATCATGGCCACTCCTGTCCAATACAAGCCTTCCCCACTCCTACCTGCCTTTCGGGAAAATCATAGCTCTGATCTCCCTCTTAGCCTCAGTGGGACCATCTTGCTGAGCTCCTGGTCACGGTGTCTGACACCCAGGAAATATCCACCCCTTAGGGTATCCCACCAGCACCTCTAACCCAGCACACCTCCAACCAGGCTCATCTTCAGCCTGTGGCCTTCCTCTCTCCATCACCCCTTCCTCCCCCCTTGTCCCAGGAGGAAATGCCATTTTAGTTAGCTTTAGTGTTCCCCTCTCCCTTTTCCCTAGGTCCAACTTGCCACCAAGTCCTATTGTTCCTCCTTTTGAAGTGCTCCTGGAACCTTCACTGCATCCTTTCTCTCCCCATAGTCAGGGCCAGGGGCACAGCCCAGGGGGCTGAAATCCAGCTGGGGCACTGCTGGGCAAGCCATGCCTGTGGGCTCAACTGACTCAGAGGAAGTGCTTTTCTTCTGATTCCTCTCTTCTGAGGGAATGTCTTTTCTGGTTTTGCCCAGAAGTACAGTATAGGCTAGAGGTGGCCATGACCATGGGCCTCCTCAAACTCCAGAATCCTCTAGAATCTGTTGTCAAGGTGCCCACCAGTCTAGCCTCATCTCCCACTGCTCCCCTCACAACTATATACTCCTTTCAAGCCAAGCTTCTCACAACCAGAACCTACCTCATCTATTGCTTAGCTGTTTTCCTCTCCCCTGATTTCCTTCCTTGTCTCCTGGACTCATACAGCTATAATCAGTCTGCAGGCCTGGCTGAAGCCCCCTTCCCTTTTTTTTTCTTCAAATCCTCATTTGAGGATATTTTTTCCATTGCTTTTCAGAGAGAGTGGAAGGGAGAGAGAGAGAAACATCAATGTGAAAGAGACACATCGATTGGTTGCCTCCCGCACACACCCTGACCAGGGCCAGGGATCGAGCCTGCAACCAAAATACGTGTCCTTGGCCACAACTGAACTCAGGACCCTTCAGTCCACAGGCCGACGTTCTAACCACTGAGCCAAACCAGCAAGGGCCAAAGCCCCCTTCCTTATGATCAGCCTCTACCCACCGGGACAGTGGACAGTCGGCAGCATGGGGGCAGCATTTGGGGCATGAGTAGACCCTGTGAAGCTGTGGAGTTGAGCCCCACAAGTATGTGGACCTAAGAGCTCTCTGACCCTCACCTGGTGCTCTAGAATTCTAGGACGGAGCTTGATTGGAAGAGGCCTTCACATTAAACCCTTCCCTGAGCCAGGAAAAGTTCTCCAGGCCTTTTTGCTCAATGGCAAAGAGCTTATCCCCTCCCGATATAACCCAATCCACTTTGGAGAGGCTCAGAGAGTGAGAGAAGTGCTTTTCCCATTGTTCCTAAGTTTGCCCTCTTATAGCTGCCCCACACAGGTTCCTGCTCTGTCCCTCTGTGGCTGTACCTAACTGCCCTGCAGAGACCTAGGGGTGTTGCCTGGAACCCAGCAATGTTCAGTGAAAGTCCCTTGGTGTATTACATGAGAGAGGGAAAAACTCCTCCTTCCTCCATAGAACGGCCTCAAGCTGTTTTGTCTGTTTTCTCCTGCCATTGCACCAACTTCAGAGATAATGGAAGCCAGACCTGGCGAAAGGAAGGGTTCACCAAGGTAAAGTAGAGGCCATCAGCAGCAAGGCAAAGGCCAGAACGCACTGGGGGCATGTTCTGATGGCACTGTAGCCCTGCTGATCGTGAGCAGGCTCCTCAGCTTACCTCTTGTGGGCTGCCCTCCAGCTTTGAAGGAGCTGGCATAGGGCCATATACAAAGCCACTGCCCTCTGTGCCCAGAGGCTTCTTCCAGAGGGCAGAGCTCAGGGTTGTGGGCTTTAGATGGGGAGGTGGCAGTGAGGGTGGGAGGGACTGAGGGATGCAATAATCCCACACCCTCACCCAGCTCCAGAGAAGCTGGTGCTGAGACGGTTGCCATAGTGACAACAGCTCCCTGGTCAGGAGATTTTTTCTCTTTCCTCTCCTTCCTTTGCTCTTCTCCAAGCTTATCAAGTCTTCTCCCTCTCCTTATTAATGAGAGGCAGGGGGTGAAAAACAAAGAGTGGACTCTGTTGACCTCTATTTTGGAGCCGTCCATGCCATGTGGCCTGCTGGTCTAGGAGAGACTCCTAACAGAGGAGAAGGGGCCCAGGCCTGGGGAGGGGGTGGCCTGGACCTAGGCCTGGGTAAGAAGCAATGTCCCTTCACTGAGGACTAAAGCCCCCCCGCCCCAGGCCTCCTCTCTGAAACATCCTCATGGTTCAGGGGTAGAGAGAAAGGGTCCTGTTTTCTCATAATCAGCCATAGAACCAGAACCAGAGTGTGTCATTGTTGGAAGGCTGTTCAAGAAAACCTCATCCATCCACCCTCAGTCCTGACCCCTACCCCACTTCATGAAGGATCAGACAGGGAAGTGACTTGGCCAAAGTCAGGCAGCACGAGGCAAAGGCAAGATATGAACCCAGCTCTTCTGCCCTCCAGGCTCAGGCCGCCTTAGGGAAAGGAGCAACGCAGTCCACATGGAGCTTTGGCACAGTCCCTGCAGAGCCGCAGGAAGACAGGAACTCAGAGGGAGTGACTGGGCACAAGAAGGCCAGAGAGGGTACAAATTAGAAAGATTTGAGAGGAAGAATGTGAGGACTTGGTGCTTTGGCTGTAAGGGGTGAGGGAATGGAGGAGGCTGGGACCCTAGCAGCAGTGACTGCAGGTATGGGTGGGCTGCTGGGGTGTGGAGTCCCTGGCTCATCCTCTAAACAGGATGAGAGGCCAACATGGGGCCTCTGCTAGCTCTGAGAGCTTGGCGAGGGGGCGCTGCTGAGAGAGTGTTGAGAAGAGAAGGGCGGAAGGGGGCTGGGTTTTTTTGAGGGGGAGGAGCTGAGCTGCTGGTGGGGCTGGGTGATGTGGGTGGAGGCTATCTCTGGAGGTGGGAGGTTGCCGTGGGACTGGGTGGGCTACCTATCTCCAAAGGAGGGAGGTTGACTGTTGCCTCCTCTAGTACCAACAACACCGCACCCTCAGGGGTGTGCGCGCGCGCGCGTGTGTGTGTGTGTGTTGGGGGCCAGAGCAGTGGTTGTTTTCACCTGAACTGTGGGTAAGAAAGCAGCTCTGCCTCTTTTCCTGGGACCCATGGGGCCTGGACTTGGGTCGGGGTCGCCCCTCCAAATGCTGCCGCCTATGGCAGAACCTGGGGTCAGGGAAATGAATCAGAGGGGGCAGGAGATGAGGATGGGAGTGGGGAGTGGAGAGTGGAGAGTGGAGAGTGGAGGGGGAGGGAACAAGAGCCTCCGCCCAGCCCCGCCCGAGTTACCTGAGGCCGCTCGCGGGATCGCTGGATGGCTCCGAGCCTCAGCCGGCCTCGGGGACCAAGACTGGCTCGCGGGTTGGCGGCCAGGTTCTCCAAGACCCGCGCCGGAGCCGCCTCCCAGCTCTTGTATCACTATGTGTCTCTCCGAGGCGACCAGATTTGCATAAGCCCCACCTCACGCCGGGCAGACTTAGCGTTGATTGGCTCCGCCGGGGCGGAGTGGCAGGCGGGGTTTCAGGTGGGGACCCTGTGCCAGGGAGGCCCTGCTGCAGGAGCGCGCCCCGCCCGCCGGTGCTGACCTTCCCGGATTCGCTAGGGGGAGGGCTGTACCCCCACCTGCACCCCGCCCTGAGGCTCAGAGCCCCGGCCCGCAACCTGGGGTGAAAAGTGTCGACGATTGAAGTGAATTCGCAAAAACAACCGCACTGTTGCTATGGAAACGGGAAAGCCACAGCCGAGTCTCTAAACCTTCCCTTCCCGGGCCCCAGCGGGGGTGGGGATGGAAGAAGGGATGAGTCACAATATGTGACCCCCTCTATATCCCACCCGAATTTGGAAGAAGGAGCCTAGGAGCTGAGTGGGGGAAGGAAGAGATGGGGTGGCCAGCAGCTCGCGCCTTGGCATCACCCCTCCAACACACCCACTCCCCTCACACCGTGGAACGGAAAGGAGGGTGGGCAGGCGCGGAGAGCACAGCACGAATGGCGAAGTTCCCAACCTTTCTCTGGCCCCACACTGGTCGCGGGCTCCCTAGAGTCCCTGATTCCAAGCCCTGCCCACACAGCCTTCTTATATCTCACGGAACACTCCCCCCCACAAAGACCTTGCGGGATCTCCCCGAGAAGGATCCCTCTGTCTATCCCATAGACCCCTCCATCCCCACCCTCCCGTCTTCCCGTCCCGAAGTCGGAGCCGGTCCCCAGCCGCCGCCAGTCTCCGGCCTCGGATGTTGACACAAACCCAAGGCGGTTTACACTGAGCGGGTCTGGAAGGTTTCAGGGCCCCGGGAACACCTCCTCCCAGCACTTGGGGGTCTCCCCTAAGGCTGGCCGGGCCGCCCCAGCTGCACGGGCAGCTGAGAACTCCCGACCCAAGGTTGTAGGAAAGAACCCTTTTATTCTAAATTGGGGGCAAAAGGGGAGCATATAACCTCCGGATGAGCCACGTGCAGGGAAGGGATTTCTAAACGTCCGTCAAAAGTGAGGCGGGGCGTCTGGGGATTGGTCCAATGGGAGCGAGGATGCTGAAGGGCCGCGGAGGGGAGGGGGGAGGCGGGGTTTCCACCGAAGGAGCAAAATCTGAGGTGGGCGGGGCGATAGGGGGGCTGACGAGCTGCAGGCCAAGAGTGGAGAGGAAGCTTCTCCGGCCGGTCCCAGAAACTCCCCGTCCAGGCTCTCTGGGGAGCAGCCAATGGATCTCTTTCTCTCTCGCTCGCTCTCGCGCGCGCTCTCTCTCCATGCCTCCTTGAACACGTTTTGCTGTCCCATCCTCCTGGCTACAGGCTATGTCTTCTCTCTGAGACCCTAGCAGCAAGACAGCACTAGCTGGGGCTCCAGTTAGCAGGCACAAGGCACATCCTGGCCCCTTTGGTTGGTCACTCCTGAGGGACA
This sequence comes from Miniopterus schreibersii, assembly GCF_964146895.1. NCBI lineage: Eukaryota > Metazoa > Chordata > Mammalia > Chiroptera > Miniopteridae > Miniopterus > Miniopterus schreibersii. The sequence continues at coordinate 22,891,658 of NC_138109.1, forward strand.
GGTGTTTGAAAGCCCTGACTCTTCGCTTCATGAGCACTTTCTCTGCTCTGGGCTCTGGGGACCCCATAGGTGGGCCAGAATACACCCTGCTTACAGACAACCATACTCCAAGGCCCGAGGAAGCGGGGAGAGGCAGCAGGGGATGCTGAAAGTGGTATCTGAAACTCCATGGATCCCATCTTTGTCAACGATGCCACACATGACCATGGGCAAGATCCTTCTCTCTCTGGGCCTCCCAGTTTGTAAAATGCAGAAGCTGGTACAGGAATTCCAGGGGAGCAGGGGAAGAATTTCAACTAGCAGGGTGAAGAAAGACTGTCACCCTGAACAGAATTATGTGGGCATGAATCTGATTGCTCCACTACCCTTGTGAGCTCCTTAACAATAACAAACATAAATGAGAATGGCCTTTGTGTCAGCGTTATCCTAACACTTTATACGTATTACCTAGTTTTTTCCTCTTGAGAACTTTATGAAGCAGGTACTATTATTACTCCTATTTGACAGATGAGGAAATTGAGGCTCAGAGCAGTTAAGTGACTAGCCCAAGTTTGCATAGCTAGTAAAGCTCAGCACTGGGATTTGAACCCAAGCAGTTTGGCTCCAGAGCGTACACTCCTAGCCAGTGCATATACTGCCTCTCTTTAAGATACTTCAGGTCTTTATGGGGAGGGACCTTGGATTGAAATATTCTTTCTGATTCCCCAAGGCATTAGAAAGGCAAAGCCCAGCCTCCTGGGAGCAGCTTCTCTGTCTTGGGCCAACAAGACATGGGATTCCAACAGCAGCAATAGAGCTGGTAGTAGTGAACACAAGGAGAAGCGCTCCTGAACTGCAAGAGTGCCAGTGTGTGGCTTCTCCTGACATCCCCACTCTGGCCCTGGAATCTAGCATGGGATCAAGGAATCCCAGGTAAGCAGGGGAAGGAAGAAGGCAAGAGGCAGTTGGTGAAGCAGGATATATACATTGGTTCTGCTCTGGCTCTTTAAAGCAGGCCAGGACCACCCATGCAGCCTCACCCATGAATCATCTCAGGGCCTATGACTTTCTGAACTGTCAGTTATAACTCATCTTCACCGGCTCATGATACTTGAGACCCTGATCTTGATCCCGCCTCTGTTCTTTAGGTTTGATGTTTACAATAATGACAGCTGACATTGACTGAGCTGTTTCACTGTGTACCAGACTTTCTGCCAAGTCCTTTATCTGCACCAACTCAACCCCAGGGATGACCACTGCCAGGGTTGATATTAAAAATATCTAACACCCTTCTTCAGACATGAGCATTACCTGATGCCTGGCCTTAGGGCTAGATCAAGGACTTAGTATGTCTCTGTTCTGCCAAGAGTCAACACTTTGTTTACGAGATCAAGGGGAGCAGGCAGGAGAAAAGATAGGGAGACAGGGGCCCATGGCTACTGCTAATTATTTACTATTTACTAGTCAGTTTGGAAGTATTTTGATGTATTAACAACCAGTTCAGCTGTACAAGTACATAGAGCCTGAATTTCAGCCCTGGTATCATTATTTAATTTCATAGCAATGGATGGAGGCTAAGAGCGGTTACACAACTTGCCCGTTCATTGTAACACAACCAGTTAGCGATGGAGTTGGGATGCCAACCTGGGTCTGGCTCCAGAGCCCGGCCCTTTTAACCACTGACTGATCTGTGTGCCTGGGAAGGGGCGGGGTCCAGAACAGAGCTGGGGTTTCCACTTTTCTGCAGCTAAAGGCTGAGCCAGAGGAATGAGGTTTAAGTTCTGGAGCTTTGTTGTGGCCTTGTTGTTCTCAGGCTTGGAGCCTTGGCAACACCTGTTCCACACTGTTGAGGGAGCAGGCCGTGCAGAGTGAGAACAGAGCAGGCTGCGTGAAAGAAGGAACAGTGTGGTTGTGCGGGTGGCCCTAAAGAGAGGCAAGGAGGGAACTGAGCCCAGCAGGGTTTTCGGTGAGGGCAGAGGTCAGCAGTCAGTGGCCACTTCCATTTGCTTCACCAAAGTGCTAGCATTCCTCCTCTTGTTGGTCCCAAACAGTGCCTTTATGATGGATAATGCCTTCCTGACTCCCTCCCTGGGTTTCCTCAGCCTTGGCTAGTGCAGCCTGGTGACAGCTGGAATTCCTCTGGGTCCTAGATATTTCACAGTCTTCTGTGTCTGGGAGAGAGTGAGATCACCAGCTTTGGACTCCTTCTCTTATTCCTATTGGCTAAGCAGGATTTTTTTAATTTTCCAAAATAGAAATCTATTATCTTTCTCTCTCTCTCTCTCTCTTTTTTTTTTTTTTTTTTTGGTTAATACGTGGTGGCTAAAATAATGATACAGAGAGAGTGGAAGTTCCCCATAATTCCCCCCTTGAGTGTTCCCTGCAGTGTTTTTGCCTGCCCTGCCTTCATTCTCCTGCTGCTGAAGCCCTATAGTGCCATGGGTTAAGTGCACAGACTCCGGAGCCAGGCTGCCTGGGTTTGCATCCCAGCTCATCATTTACCAGCTGTGTGACCACAAGCAAGTTACTTTACCTCTCTGTGTCTCAGTTTCATCATCTGCAAAATAGAGCTAATAATAATAGTACTCATTTCAAAGGACTACTCTGAGGATTAAATGAGTTAATATATGCAAAGTGCTTAAAACAGATTTTGCTTTGGGGAATTACCCAGCCTGGATTGTGTGTAGTCTTGGGGGACTATCAATCCAGGTGTCCTGCCTTCCTGTGGACAAGGGTTAGGCATGAGACTTGAGTAAGGCTAAATGGACTCCCTCTTTCTCTTTCATTCGCTCTTTCTTTCCCAAGAAAATTTGAACCTTTTTTAAAAAATATATATCTTTACTGATTTCAGAGAGAGGAAAGGAGAGGGAGAAAGAGAGATAGAAACATCAATGATGAGAGAGTCACTGATCAGCTGCCTCCTGCACGCCCCCAACTGGGGATGGAGCCCACAACCCAGGCATGTGCCCTGACCGGGAATCGAACCCTGATCGCCCGGATCCTAGGTCGGCGCTCAACTGCTGAGCCACCTCCGGCCGGGCAGCTAATCTGAACCGTGAGTAAAGTGACTCAGGGGTAGTAGATGGTCAGTGCTGGTTCATTATAGGGCAGTGCTCTGGTGATGTCGCTGCCCATCGTTCCTGCTATCTGCATTCCCAGGGACCACTCAGGTACATGTCCTTTTCGAGACCTGCTTCTTCTGCTTTTCCTTTGGTTCTGTGAGCCACGGCACATCCCTAATCCCAAATTTCTTTTCTTTCCTTAAGTTATATAGAGGTGATTTCTCTTTGCTTGCAGAAAACACATATGAGTTTGACATATTTCTCTATCATTTATGACTCTTAGTTGCAAGTGACAGAAAACCTAGCCCACAATGGGTTAAGCAAGAAGATGTAGTGGCTCAAGTAAGAGAAAACCCCAGGAGTAGATTGGACTTCAGGGATGGCTTGATTTGGGAGCTTAACAATGTGACTGATGTGTGACCTCTTCCCAGGTCTTTGTTCTCCTGTGTCAGCCTCATTCTGGTATCCACGTAAAGGCAAGATATCTGCCAGCATCTCCAGGCAGACATACTCTCAGGTTAGAATCCCACAGAAAGGAAGAGAGCTTCTCTTTCCTAGAGCAGCCCGTCAACATCCTTCACTGGTTCTCACTGGCCAGATTTGGGATCCCTGCTAAGCTCAGAATCAATCACCACTGACAGGAAGATGCAGTGCTCTGACTGGCCAGGGCTCAGTCGCTTACCTACCCCTAGAACTGAGAGATAAGGTCAACTCCTTCCAAAGAATGTGTACACAGAGTAGGGAAGGTGGGTCTTCCTACCAAGGACAACATACAAGCTAGACTTACCAGGGTGCTGACAGGCAACAGGTGGCATTCAGAGAACTGAAGCTAGGTCAATGAAAGAACTATTTACACAGATATGGGCAGGGTTGAGAGAAATCCACAAGGTATGGTCAAGCACTGTGGGGCTAGCACCAGTGGAGACTAGGCCTCAAGGGGCAAGGGGAGGGAGCAGAGCTACTGCAGGAGAAAGCCTTCCAGTGGGAGCCCTGGACTTTGGTAAGGGAACACAGTCACTGCCAACACATAGCCTGGTAGAGAGAGACTGGAGGTGGGTGCAGTAAATACCCTGACCCCCTGTGCCTTTCTCTTGCTTGGGTTTTCCATTGGACAAACCCAACTGGAAGCCAGAAGGCAAAGAAACGCAGCTGATGCAGTTCACAAGTCAGTCTCATGGGGGCAGCACAGAGAGGGTAGAGAGTGGAGGAAAGCAGAGAACAAACCTAATGGGAATAGATCATGTCTGTATCTACACACCTGTAGATACATCTATTTCAAAGAGCCACTCTGAACTCTCTATCATCTATCTATCTATCTATCTATCTATCTATCTATCTATCTATCTATCTATCTATCTATCTATCATCTATCTATCTATCATCTATCTAATCTATCTATCATCTATCTATCTATCTATCATCTATCTATACCAACATTATATATATGTATATAAAAGATCTATCATCTATGCAAGTACATAGACTTTTAAGTTAGACAGCCCTCAGACAAATTACTTAGCCTCTCTGCAGTTCAGTTTCCTAGTCTGTCAATGCGGATAATGGAAATAACTACTTGTTTGTGAGGATTCCACGAGAATGAAGTGCTTAGGCGAGTGCCTGGCACAAGCAGCACTATATCACATAAATATATAAATCACGGTTAAGGTGCTATGTTAGTTGGGGCAAAGGCTAAGCTGCTGTAACAAATAGACACAAACATACAATAACTTGAGTGCAATGAAAGTCTATTTCTTGTTTATGTACAGTCCTGGGTTGGTGTCAGGTTGATGGGTGACTCTCCGTCTTACAGGGATTTGGGACCGAGGCCCCTTCTACCCTGTGGTTCTACCGTCTTCCTAGGGTCTCCAGCCTGTGACAAGGGAGAGAGTGGAGAAAGCTGGAAGTGGCTCACACCACTTCTGTTTACATTCCAGGGCAAATAAAAATCATTTTAGTATTTCAAAGAGGTAATTTAATACAAGAGATTAGACACAACTGTGTTAGAAGGACTAGAGAAACAAAACACATATTTCTAATGGAAGGAAGCCACTACCACCCGTAGGCTGAAGGGACAAAGCTGAAAATGATGCCATCGGGAGCCCATGCGCATTGCATTGCATCGCTTAGTCAGTTGGAGCACCTGCTGCCTCCACTAGAACTGCCACCGCTGCCCTGCAGAGAGCCAGGAGCTCCCACTCTTGCTGCAGTCAGGAAGTCTGGAGTCCCGTTGTCACCGCCAGAGCTAGGGTTCCTGAGTGCCATGCTGCCGAAGTTGCTATAGTGCCTGCCATGGCTACCACCTCTGGAAGAGCACTGCATGAGCAGGGACCCAGGGGCCTGCACTCACCCACTGTTTCTGCTCACCCACCACTTCTGGAAAAAGGTAAAAAGGCTTCTCCCTCTGCCTTCCAAAGTCCCACCAGTGCCTCTCATTGGCAAAACCTAACAGAAAGCCAGTTGACGAAGAAATCTGAGAAAGGCTTTCCATCCCTTGCTATGCAGGGGACAGTGTAATAGGCGGGAATAGAGTTGAGAGCAGAGCTAAGTGACTGTGCTGTAAATTCAGATACTGAAGATTACAGTTCCAGCCACCTTTCTGCAGTGTTTGCTGAGAGAGACAACTTCAGAACTAGCCCGATCGCTACCCTCCACTAGATTTCTCTAAAGGGGATGGAGACAGAGGGATACCATGACTGTGAGGGCAGACATACTATCCTCGCCCCTCTCCCTTCTGGATGTATTCAAATGGTTCCCTTCCCCAAAGCTCTTCCTCAACCCCCAAAGAATTAGCTCATGAAATTTGGGGGATCCTCAGGAAGGGGAGTCTGACTCCTATTTCCCAGTTCTGTCTCAGCTGCCTAGGTGCTGCAATGGTGGTGGTGGTGGTGGGGGGACAATGTAGGAAAAAGCACTGGGGAGAGAAGATGTGGTGGCAATGCCAGCTGGAGAGAGGGCAAAGACTGTGCCCTTGAGTGGTCAACTCCCAAAAGCTGCAAAAGATAGCTCCTATGGTCCAGCGGTGACCAACAGAACTTTCTGCAGTGATTGAAATGTCCTACAGCCAGGCTCCCCATAGGGTAGCCTATTAGACACTTGTGACTCTTGAGCACTGGACATGTGGCTAGTGTGCACAAAGAATTGAATTTTATATTTTTATTCATTTTAATTTAGACAATCACCTATAAGTTGTGCTTATTAGACTAGGCAGCACAGGTATGGACACCAAACTTGGGGGTAAGGAAGCTGGATAAGATTGGGAGCTGTAGGCTTGCTGGGACCACAAAGGAACATGGCATGCTACCAACTGGGGATCAGCCAAAAAAAAAAAGCAGTTTTGTTTCAAGAGACCGTCGATATCTAAGAGAATGGCCCAGGATCAGGTCTCTCACCAGCAGGGCCTGTAAGGATCTCACTGCTGGCTCTGAGTCAACAGACAATGAATTGATTTGCGGTGGCCAGGCTGAAATTCAACCAGAACATACCAGAACCATCATATCAATTGTTAAAATATTAAAACGTTTTCATATCGGTTGGCAACTAGCCACTTCCCTGAGTGCCTCCTGCCACCACAGGCACCCTGCCCCTATCCCCAGGACTTCTGAACCATCAAATGGGCCCCACTGCCCCCTACCTCTGGCCTAGCACATCAGGGAGCTTTCAGAACGTTGCTCCAGGGATTGGCTGGCAACTGTTCTGATGGGCGGGTGTCTATGCCATTCTGGTTGTTAAATATTTGGAACATCACCCCTGGCGTTGGACACTAAAAGCACAGCAACTGATGTGTGGTTACTCGTGCAGGGGACTCGCGGGTATGACCCACAGGAAGAGGCCCCAGCCCACCGTGCGCAGCCACAGGAAGAATCTGTTATTTCCTTTCTCTCCTCCTCAAAGACCACACAGAGAAACAATCACAAGGCTGGGTGAGTGTGTAGAAGTTACCTCCCTGCCCCCAGCCTCTGGTGCCTTAAGTCTGCCCTTCATGGGGGGGGAGATGGGGGTGGGGAGGAAGAGCTTTTGAAACCGAAGCTTTAGTTAATTGAATTTCAAGGACTAAACTTGACTGAAATGATGGGCTCAGATTGGGGCAGGGATGGGCGGGAGGGTGAAAGGATCAGCTCCCTAGATCTAGGTGCTGATCTCCTTACTGATCTTCTCCTTCCTGTTTCCATTGCCAATCCCAGGCACAGCTCCTCCTTCACCCTGGCCTTGGACTTCCAAGGGGCTTTGGGAATACAGGAGCAGGTCAAGACATGGAGGGGCGAGCCTGGCTGTTAGGTGAAGTGAGCAACCACGGAGGCCTCACTACCTCAGTTTGTGTTTGTTGGTAACCAACCCCTGGCCCAAGTTGGGCCAATCAGATGCTGCCTCCTGGGAATTCAGAATTTGGAATGAAGAGGCACCAAAATCTCAGTGTCACTAGAGCAGAAGCATGTTGATGGCAGTGCTCAAGGATGAAAGTCCTATGATCTCCTGCTGTGGGGGGCTCTAGACCTGCCCTTCTGTGACAATTTCTTGGCTGTTCAACCCTGTCTTGGAACCCATGAGCTACCCCATGACCCTTCTAATGCTCATCCCCTGCTCTCCCACCTGCCCCAGCCCTTTCTCCCTTAAGTTAGCCAGGGCTGGCTTCTGTGGCTTGCAGCCAAACAACTCAACTAATAAAGGCCATTTAAGTGCAGACAGGAGGTGCAGTGAGGGGCAGGCTTCTGGGTAGAGAGAATGTTGGAGGGGGCCGAGAGCGGAGGTTGGAGGGACAGCTGGAGTGGTTGGGGCAATGGAGGTCCGGACTGGAGTGCTGATGGAGAGGGGTAATCAGGTAACCATTGTTGGGAGAGTCTGCTGTCCTATAACATGAAGGTAACTGGGAGTCTGACCCCATTCTGAATATCAGGGGCATCTGGGTGCTGGCGGGAAGCTGCCTGTGCTTTCGGGTGCTGGGGAGGGGAGACCCTGACTGTAGCCAGCCCAGGGAAAAGGAAGCACTAAGCTTATTCCTGGTAGCAGGTTGCTAGACTGAGCTCTGGGGTCAATTCCAGATTCGAGTTCCAGCTCCTGCTCCTGCTCCTGCTCCTGCTCCTGCTCCTGCTCCTGCTCCTGGGCAAGCAGGTAGGAAGGGAAAGAGCAGGGCTCAGGACCGGCCTGGTTGGAGTCTCAGCTCTGCCCTATGCTCCTTGCTGGGACTTGGCTGACACTCAGTGTCCTCCTCTTTAAAGCTGGATGAGTGATGGCCCTGGGCTCATAGGATTTGTTGTCAGGATTCATGAGGTAACGCATGAAAAAATACACAGGACAGGCACAAAGCGGGGGCTCAATGAACAGAAGCTGCTTCCCAGTGCCTAGAGAAAATTCTAGTTTCTGGTTGAGACTAGAGGGTGATGGAGGGCTGTAAAATCTGGGCTGGGTCTGCAGCCTCACACACGCCCTTATTTGCAGATAGAGCTGGTTACTCTGGGCCATCTGGTCCTAACGAGCGGGGCTGGCTCCAGATCTGGAGGCAGGGAGGTAGCCTGGGGCCAGAGAAGGGCATGACTCAAAGTGCCCTGGAGAATATCATACTGTCTCCAAACTGGAAACTCTGGGGTGTCTACTAGAAATCTGCATTTTGTGTACATTAAAGTTTGAGGACTACTGACTTGTCCACCTTATTTATTTTAAGTTCATGGAACCTAGAGGCCAAAAGAGGAGAAGAAAAAGCAGGGTAATGAGTGCTCTTGGGCGAGGAGCCCTGGATGGGAAAGAAAAGAGCCCCAGAAAAGTACCCACTTCCAGTTATAAAATAAATGTCATGTATAGCATGGTGACTATAGTTAATGATCTATATTGCATACAGTATTTGAAAGCTGCTAAGAGAGTAAACTTTTAAAGTTCTTATCACAAGAAAAAAAATTCTTTAACTATACGTGGTCATTTCGCAGTGTATACAAATATTGACTCATGTTGTACACCTGAAGCTAATATAATGTTGAGTGTCATTTATACCTCAATTAATATACATATATATGGATTTTTTAAAAAGAAAGGATCTCAGAATGAGGACACAGGGCTCGACTGCATAAATAAAACACTTTTCTATTTATAAAGAACTACCAAAACGCTTCTACAATTTGAATTCTGAAAGGCAAATTTGCAGGGAGGGAAAGACCTCTAACTACATCACCCAAGTGGTCTCACCTTCCACCCCACTGCAGCAGGCACTGTGGTAAACAGGACTGCCACGCGGGTATGTACCGTTAAGACAGGGACAATTGATGAAATATTGCAACCCTGCCACACTGGTAGGCAAATGGTAAACAGCAACTGCAATAAATTGTACAATTAATTATTTTGAAATATAAGTTATCGTGTAAACTCATTAGTTCATTGGATGCCATCACGGACGTTGATAAATGGGCCTCCTAAAATAGCCGCGTCTGAGGAACACCAAGGGTGCCGTCTGCTACTTCGCCCACGTCTCTGCAGACAGCACACACTGCATGGCTCACTCTTTATGAATCACTCTGTGCTATAGAGGAATCGTCAGTTTATCTTTGTCCTCAAATTACCACATGTCAGTGCCTCTAAATAGTGTATCCTTTAGTTGGGTTTTATCGTTGGTGCATTATAATATTTGTGTAAGTAGTAAGTGGGCAGGGTTTTGTTTTCGTAAAAGACCTAGAACAGACAGAAACATTTTAAAGATGAACACTCAGGATAAAGAGACAATGGTGTTAGGATAGTGTTTCTTTTAAATATCAGAAAGGAAAACCTCCTGAACCTGGGGGGGACATTTAAAAATATATTAATAATTGAAGGCGCTTAACTTGTGTAGACTTGTACCGTTGAGAATGGCAATTATGGTCTGTTAAAGTTCATAGTTTGTATCAATCAGGGTTGGATCAGACAAGCAGAAACACTGTGAATAATATAGAAAAATTGATTTATTAAGGGATTAGAATTTATGCAATTGTAGGGACCCCTTCAGAGCATAGTGGGGGTAGCTTGTCTCTGTTCTTCCATGCCTGGAGCTTCACTTGGGAAAATGTGACAGCTGAGGGCTACAGTCATCTAGAGATGTCTTTATACACATGTCAGGTGCTTAATGCTGGTGTTGGTGGGGACCTCAGCTGGGGCTGTTGAGGTGTGGACATGTGACTGAGATCTGGTCAACAGAATGTGGGTGGAAGTAGTATGTATCTCCTCCAGGCCTAGGCCATACAAAGCTCCCATGCATGATCCTTTCTCTTTTCTATCTGTCCCCTCAATGGAGAGAACTCCATGGACCTAGAAGGAAGCAAAACCCTAAGGTGGAAGAAGTCTGGGTCTCTGAATGACTGCATAGAGCAAAGCCCTCAACCTGCATCGGACTGTGCCATGAATGAGAAATAACTTTCTATTAAGCTAAGCCAGCCATGTACATTCAGAGTTGTTTGTCACAGAAGCTAATGTTAACTGCCCTAACAGCCATCTCTGGTCATTACTGAAGTTACAAATGACTAGAGATTTTCACCTGGAAAGATCTGTAGTTGCAGACACCGGTGGTGATTCTTCTCCCCATCACAAGTGTTACATAAGCCCTTTTTATAGTTATGACGTCAAGAGTTGGTCTTGTAGCTCATATTACCAACAGTGCGTTTGATGGAACTTTGATGATCTCACATGCCCTTCTTGACTAGTGGTCATAACTCATGAGGTCATTTTATTGACATTTTGTTAGAAAAAAAGAACTCCATTGTCTTTCTATCACCAAGTTTACAAACCACTCATGTCGGAATCCATTTCTCCTGCCCCCCTGAAAATGGAGAAGTATTCGTCTCCTACCTAAAGGCAGCCCAGGGTACAAAAGTCCTCCACTTTGCCAAATCTGATAGCAATTTCATATTCTCTTCCCTCTTAATCCCTTTAACAACTCTGCTCCGCCTATTCATGCTGCATACACTAGCCACCATTAGTCACTTAGTAGCCATCTCAGTTTATCAGATCATCTGTCGTGGTGCCACAGTGCTTGTGTTCAAGTCACTCTTCTTTTACTCAGTAATGGCCCCAAAGCGCAAGAGTAGCGATGCTGGCAATTTGGATATGCCAAAAAGAAGCGGAAAGTGCTTCCTTTAAGTGAAAAAGTGAGCAAAAAACAGTATATACAGGGTGGGCAAAAGTAGGTTTACAGTGGTTTGTATAGAAAAAGACATGCAGGTTATGATTCTAATAATACAAGAATAAACTCTGTGCTTTGTGAACTCACAACTGTAAACCACTTGTGCCCACTCCTGTATAGGTTCAGTACTATGCTAGGTTTCAGGCATCCATTGGGCATCTTGGAACATATCCCTCACAGATAAGGGGGGGATTACTGTAGTTGCTTCCTGTAATTGCTGCCTCCAAGACACCTTACTGTTCTTTTCTTGCATTGTCGATTAACCAGTAGATTATACCCAGGTAACAATTCTTTAGGTTAAATTCTCTCTGCTCAGATAGCTAGTGTGGCTCCTATCCCCTGATCGGACCCTTCCTGATACACATACTTAGCGTCCTTTGAACAGACAACAGTGCTTGACATCTAGGAACTCAAAAAAATTTTTTTTATTAATAGCAATAGCATTTATTGGGGCTTTGTTCTAATTGCCCTACATGTGTCATCTTATTTTATTATTAAAATAATCTTATGAGATAGGAACTTTTATCCCAAGTAAAAGAAAAAATAAATACTGATACGTAGTGAGTGTTAACCTGATTAATGGATATGGCAAGGACACTTGATTCAACACAGAAGTTAGGACATGTGGGATTGGGTCTTCAGATTAAATGTTAGCAAAGGACTTGGGCGATTAGCTAAAACATGGGAGGTTTGCGTTTAAGTAGTAATAATATACAAAGGAAAAAGGGCCCCGCGAAGTCTGACTCCCAAGCCAAAGACAAGGGTAGGCTTATAAAGTCAAAAGGCACAATTCCATAAAGAGAGGTGCTTGGCTGGTTTAAACAAGGCTTTAGCTTGTCAGCACAAGATTGTCTGGTTTGTAACAGAGCTGAGTCCCAATTCTATTCGTAGTTTCTTGGAACTTTATTGGCTCATTAAGTCCATTAGTTTGAGTCCAAATAATACGGTGGAGGCACAGCTCACAAATATAACAAGTTCATCAGGCTGAGGTGTGTTTTTTGTTTTGTTTTGCTTTGTTTTTGCTGATTCTGATTAGTTCTCCAAGAAGCACTTACTTTAGTGCCTTCTTCTGGGGCTCTGACCGATTTCTTCCTTGCATTTTATTAGCAGCACATGAAGTAGATAAGTCCAAGAAAAGAACAGTAAGGTGTCTTGGAGGCAGCAATTACAGGAAGCAACTACAGTAATCCCCCCCTTATCTGTGAGGGATATGTTCCAAGATGCCCAATGGATGCTTGAAACCTAGCATAGTACTGAACCCTATACAGGAGTGGGCACAAGTGGTTTACAGTTCTGAGTTCACAAAGCACAGAGTTTATTCTTGTATTATTAGAATCATAACCTGCATGTCTTTTTCCATACAAACCACTGTAAACCTACTTTTGCCCACCCTGTATATAGAGTCATGCAGTAGATAAGTCCATCTCCATATGCTCAAGAATCAAGAAAAATTTCCTTTATCATCTCATTTTTACCGATGAAGAACCTGAGCCACAGAGCAATTCAGTAACCTTCCCTTGGTCACACAGCTAGCAGGTGATAGAGCCAGACTTTGGTAGGTATGGTAGGTCACTTACTGTTTATGAAATCAATTTCCCGACACCCTTCTGCCCTTACAGGCACTCAGATGGGCCACGCCTGCCTGGTCAAGCAGGCTGACTTTAGAGTTGGTACATTTAACCACTTTGCTATAGTTCTTTTATGGGAAAGAAACTGGGGGGAAAGGAGAGAGAGAGAGAGAGAGAGAATAGCATTATTAAGCTCCAGGTTAAAATCTCAAATCTGCCTGGCCGGTTTGGCTCAGTGATTAGAGTGTAGGCCTGTGGACTGAAGGGTCCCGGGTTTGATTCCACCTCGGTTGCAGGCTCGACCTTGGTGGGGGCGCCAGCAGGAGGAAAGCAATCAATGTTTCTCTGTCTTCCACTCTCTCTAAAAAGAAAAAAAAGGCAATGGAAAAAATATCCTCAGGTGAGGGTTAAAAAAAAAAGAAATCCCAGATCTGCTCTTTGCTACTTACAACTACCGTGAACTAAGCAAGTTACTTTAAGCTTTTCTAAGGTTCAGTTTCATCATCTGTATAATGTGAAAATAATACATACCTAAATGGGCACTCCCTTAATCTATTTTAGGTTATGGTTTTAAAAATAGCATGCCAATTTACGATCCAAGGCTGCCCCCTAGAGGTAAAATTAAAACACGGACTCCATTACTGAGCTAAATACAATCCCCCAAAGCCTTTTTCTTCCCAAACTGTCCAGCCAAAAACCCAGTTTCTGCAAATCAGATGGCCCAATTAACAACTATTCCAATATTTTTGAATTGCAAGATCAGTCATCCTCAAAGGGAACCAGGAAGGCTGGGCCCAGGTGGTTACTACAGGGCCAAATGGCACCTACAAATTGATACCCAGGAAAGGCAAGTTACCCACCACCACCAATAGCAACACACACACACACCATGAAGCACAGATAGCTTTACCACATTTCAGATTTTTCCCACATTTCAAAGAAACAAATTATTCCCTATATTATGCAAACTACTTCAAATAACCAAAAAAAAAAAAAGAAAGAAAGAAAGAAAGAAAGAAAGAAAGAAAGAAAGAAAGAAAGAAAGAGGAGAGGGAAAGCTGATCAATTCATCTTATTAGGCTAACATAGGTTCACAATCCTTTATCTTAAACATTTTGGGGGTTTGGGAGTTAGAAAGATTATGCAATGTGTAAGTTGTATATAGCACCCCCAGCACAGTCTGGACCAGCCTCCACAATCAAATGCGTTAATATTTCTGCAGCAAAGCATACTAAGTTGGATAAATAAAACTAGAAATAACCTCACATCAGTTTAGATGCAGTTGGCTGCCAAATGAGTTTGCTTAAAACATACCTCCCCACCCCTAGAAAAACCCTATTGCTAGTTTTCAGAACTTTTTGAATTTTGGGATTGCAAATAAGGATTGTGGACCTATTAACCAATGCCAAACCAATCTGGGATGCTAATATGAGAAAAGGAAATTTACCTTAAACTCATGAGAATATTTGCAAAAATCCTAAAATAAAATACACTATACTAGCAAACAGAATCCAGGAGTGTATAAAAAATTATGTCATGACCACTGGAATGGAGGGTGCAGTACCACAGCTGTGATTACAGGTTCAAGTTGACAATCAGACCCATGAGCACACAAATGATCTAAGCAGGAGATAAGGCAGATGCTGTATTTTCATATCACTGGGAAGCCCAGCAGCTACGCAAGTACACAGGTTCTTTTGTCACTCACCCAGAGGACATGTACAGCTACCACTGGGAGAGAATAGATGTGTGAGGGTCACCTTGACTCACAGAAGCTGTGGCCTCTATTTCCCACCAATATTTTATATGACTCTGGTTGTGTAGGCCCACAGCCCATGTGCTCCTTGACAACTCCTCTAAGGCTATGCACACAACAAAGGAAGCATACACAATATCGCCCACTTATCTTAACTCTGCAGTTTCCACGGAAACAGTCTTGTGGAAGACCAAGGTCAGTGCCAGGCAGGCGTGCATCATCCAGACCTGATATTAATTTTCCCTTGAGTCACAGAAGGAAAATTTAACATTAGTTAATCTATCACTGTGATTTGCCAATTAACTGGTAAAGGAGAAAAATCATATGATCCTTTCAAAACTGCAGAAATATAAAATTAAAGTGGGTTCATAATAAAAACTAGAAAATTAAGAATGGGTGGAAAAATTTAAACTCATTAAAGCCTATCTACCCCAAATCTAATCTTTATACTTAAAATGAAAGTTTGGAAGTGTTTCCATTAAGTCAGAAACAAGGTAAGATTGCTCTCTATCACCACTACTGTTCATCATTAATCTAGAGTTCCTGGCCAATGTAATAAGAGAAATAAATAAGAGGTATAAGAACTAGAAAGAAACAACAGTGTCTGTATTTGCAGGTTATATTACTGTCCTGTCAATTGGGAAAATCTAGAGGAAAACTATTTGAACTAATAAGAGAATTTGGCAGAGCCACTAGGTACAAGGTGAACATACACCTTGTGTAGATTACTATTTACAGAAATAAGAAACTAGAAGATATAATAGGTGAAAAGATACCATTTTCAATGCCAATAAAAACTATAAGATATCTAAGAATAGATCTTATAAAAGATGTGCTAGACCTTACTAAGGAAAATACAAAATATTTTTAAAATATAAAAAGAATATAAAAGAATAAGTGAAGAGGTATAACATGTTTATGGATGGGAATACTCACTATCATAAAGATGTCACTTCTCCCTCAAAATAAACCTACAAATTCAATTCATTCCAAAAAAAACTTATCAGGATTTTTTTGTATATGTAACTAGCTAAGTTGATTCTAAAATTCATATGTAAGAGTAAATGTCTAAGAATATTCAAGATAATTCTGAAAAAAAAAAAAAAGATACCAGGTATAAAGATTTATTATTACACTACAGAAATTAAACAGGATAGAATTATTTCAAGCCACTCTAAAGGGGTCAAGAGCCCAGATACAGACCAAATATATTAGAGACTTCACATGTGGCAGAAAAAGCACAATCAATCCTATGGAAAGAGTGGGGGGGGAAGATTGGACTATGCTAGAGGAGCAGTAGGTTCTCCATTTGGAAAATCTCTATAAATCAACAAGAGAAAACAACGCAGTTGGGGAAGGGGCTCTAATGATATGTACAAGCAAATCTCAGGATACAAAAACAGCGCGTCCATGCTCAACCTGATTAGTACTCAGGTAAATACAAATCAAGGCCATGACGAGATACCACTTCACACCAACTAGAATGGCCATAATGAAAAGGACACGCGCTAACAAGCGGTGGTGAGGGTGAGCTATAGGCCCATCATACATTGCTGGTGGGAATGTAAAACGGTGCAATTGCTTTGGAAATCAGCAAAAATGTCCTTTATTGTCCCATTTTTGTAGATGTGGCACCTGAGCCACAGAGCAATGAAATACTATGCCCTCGGTCACTCAGCTGGTGAGTGATAGAGCCACACTTAGACACAGCTCCTCAAGAAGTTGAACATAGAGTTACCACATGACCCAGAAATTCTACTCCTAGGTATTTACTTAGGAGAACTGAAAACTTGTACATGGATGTCATAGTCCATCAACTGATGAGTCGAGAAATAAAAGGTAGTATATTCATATAATAGATTATTATGCAGCAATGAAAAGAAATGAAGTACTGATCCATGCTACAACATGGAGGATCCTTGAAAGAATGATGTTAAGTGAAAGAAGCCAATCAAAAGACCACATATTGTATTATTCCCTTTATATGAAATGTCCAGAATAGGCAAATCCATAAAGACAGAAAGTGGGTTAGTGGTTGCCATGGGCTGGGGGAAAGAGTAATGGGGAGCAACTGCTATCAGGTATGGGGTTTCTTTTTGGGGTGATGAAAATGTTCTAGAAATGGGTAGCAGTGATGGTTGAATATATATTTTAAGATGGAGAATTTTTAATTTTGATGAACTCTAATAACCTATTCTTTCTTTTGTTGCTTGTGCTTTTGCTGTCTTATTTTTTTTTAAATCATTGCCAAAAAAAGATTAAAATAAAAGAAGAAGAAACCATTGCCAAACCAGGGGACAATTTTAAAGCTTAATATTTTACTGTACCTTGCCCAAGGCTGAGTCCCATTGTTTGCAAATATTTTTGTCCTATTAGTCTCATCTAAAATCTCACTCCAGAAAAAAAAGATAACTCAGAAAAGAAAAATCACATAAAACTATATCCTTTTTAAAAATACATATACTGTTTAAACACAGGAATCTGTAGAAACAGAAGGATTAGACACACACTGCCCAAAGTGAGTTTGAAGGAGCTCAGACCATTAGGAACCACCAAGAACTGACTCTCCAAATATTTGTATGTAGCTGAGTCCAAGTGTGTTAGGGACTGACTGCATAAATAGAGTCCAAAATTAGCGTTTATAGAGAATACAATATTTATAAAGGCTAAGTGATAAAAATGTGCTACTTTGAACCATAGTCAAGAGTAGTCACAGGACTTATTTCAAAAACCATTGAAAGTTTTTTTGGTTTTTTTCAGGAGGGGTATTTTGTAACTCACATTGTTCAGAGTTGCCTAAGCATGATCATGATAAAACATGACTGATTCTCTAGTTATCTTATTATTGTTTGGAAATTTTCTACAGACAAAATACCCCTTTATTGTTTGCACACATAATAGACTGTTTATATTGCCCTGCTCTTGATAGGTCATGACTTGGAAAAAGTGGTTCTCAAAGTGTGCCTCCCCAGCCAGCAGCTTCAATGTCACTAGTTCCCAGCTCCACCATGGACCTACTAAATCAGCAACTCTGGAAGTGGAGCCCAGAAATCTGTGTTTTAACAAGCCCCCAGATGATTCTGATGGTGGCTCAAGTTCCGAACACTGTCTGAGAATTTGGAATCTGCCATACCTAGAATTGGAGTCCAGGGCATTGGTGCATCCAGTGCTGTGAGATGATAGCGTAAGGCAGGGAAAGTGACCATCAGCTCTAGGTTTTGGCAGACCGGGACATCAGTTTCTCCTGTTACCAGTGAAGAAGTGTCCCTGGCTAGTAAAGAGAATGTCTTAGCTTCTAGTCCTTCAAACAGTTTCCATGGGACAACTACTGGATCAAAGGTTCAACCATTGAACAGAAGACTCCTGGAGACTGTGGTTGCTGAGAGTGATGGGCTTTCATTTGGCTTGTTCTTTTCTTTAGGGGTTCCCACTGCTGTGCAGCACTTAGCACTGCTCATGCTCCTCCTTGGGCTATGGCTCCACATAAATGTACCTCCAATGGTGGCAGCCCACGTCCTGTGATTCAGCCTCTGCAAATGAGGACCAGGCACCCAATGTGCTATTAATAGAATTTTCCATTTTAACATTATGTGAAAGAAGCTTTTCTCTGCTTCATTCATCAGATATTAAAACTCCACTAAATGCCAAGGAATTGTGCAGTGTGGGTTGGAGTTACAGAGGTAAACAAACTGACATGGTCTATGCTCTCAAAATGTTCCTTCTCTAGTAGGAGAGAGGGGGATTTTTAAAAGTAAATATAGCCCAGCCGGACATGGCTCAGCGGTTGAGCGTCGACCTAGGATCCAGGCGATCAGAGTTCGATTCCCGGTCAGGGCACATGCCCGGGCTGCAGGCTCAATCCCTGGTTGGGGGCGTGCAGGAGGCAGCCGATCAATGACTCTCTCATCACTGATGTTTCTCTCTCTCTCCCTCTCCTTTCCTCTCTCTGAAATCAATAAAGGTATTTAAAAAAAATAAAAGTAGATATAAAGTGTGGTCATGATGTCTAACTGCTCCCTTCAGAAGCCCATGTGTCCCACTCCCCCACTCATGTCACTTACCTAACAGTTTCTAAAGATGGGATTTCCAAAATTTAATGGATTTCCAAAAAAGATATGAATCCTTTCTGTAGCTGTTAGGGATCTGCTTTTAGGCTTGAGATCATCACTAACCTCAAAGAAAGATCTAAACATTGACATCTAGGAACATCTAATGTTTCTAGAATATTTTCTGAGAGAGGTAGTGTGGTTATAATAATCATAACTGCTTTGATATGCATGCCCGTTGGCCCAGTCACTTTGGGAATCCCTCCAAAAGTGGTAATATAGTCTTTAGAAGAGAGCTGTGCCACTAAAGACAGTTATTGCAGGTTTGTATATTCAATAAACAAACTCAAATACTCAGTTACCGTTTGCTAATGTGAGCTCATTGGGTGTGATAGGTCAAACGGGATGGTAAACTGTATCTGAAAAAGTTCATGAGAACTAAACGTCTATGGAATAGCGGCCTAGCACTAGGCCTGACACTGGGCAGTTGTGTTCTATATGTGTTCATCTCCTCTTTCTAATCATATTGCATTTTATTGTATATATGAATATATACATATGAGAATTTTTATGGCTTTTTATATTCCCACCATTCCCCTCTCAGTGTGGACTGAATTTGCTCACTGTTACCTCTCCTTCCCCTCTCCTGGCATTCTCAATGGTAGCCTTCAGGTATTGAATGGCTGAACTGTCCTAACCTCGACCAGGTTAGGATTGGAGGGAGAAAGCCACAATCAACTCTTCCCTAGTCTACTGCGTTAACCTCCTAGTCTCCACGGTTCCACCCAATCCATTCCAGGCAGTGGTCAGAGAGCACATTTTAGAACATAAATGTGACTGTGAACACTACCTGTTAGAACCTCTAGTAGCTTCTTAATGCTCCTAAATCCTCCGCATGGCTCACAGGGACCTGCATGGTGTGGCTCCTGCCCACCTTTCCTGCCAGATGTCATGCCCCCCACGCTCCGGCCTTTCAGTTCCTTGAGTGTGCAGCAGCTGCCTCCTCTCTCTGATCCCTCTTCCCTGCTTCCTCCTCTCTGGTCCCCTTCCTTCAGGGTTCAGCTGAACTGTGACCTCAGGGAGGTCCTAACCCACTGCTCTATCTGAAACAGGTGGCCCCATAACTTTCTACCACATATGTCAATCTGTGATTTATGTATTCGCTGGTTTATTCCAAGAGTCCACAGGTTTTTTTTCCTAAAGAGCAAGTGGTAAATATTTTAGGCCCTGTGGGCCATAGGTTTTTGGGGTTTTCGGGTTTTTTTCAGGAGGGCTATTTTGTAACTCATTTTGTTCAGAGATACAGGAATGAGCGTGACTGTGTTCCCATGAAACTTTATTATGGACACTGAAATTTGAACTTCATACATTTTCACGTGTCACGAGCTATTCTTGTTTTAGTATTTTTCTCAACTATTTAAAAATGTAAAACTCAGTCCTAGCTTGCAGAATATCCAAAGACAGCCGGCCAGGATTTGCCCGCGGGCCCTAGTTTATTATTTGCGGACCCCTACTCATTGGGCCCCGCAGTGTTTCCAGCAGCGCCGGGACCCGGAGCGCCCGCACCCTGCAGCTCCTCCCGCCCGAGCCGCAACTCACCTCCCGCGGCGCCGCACGCTTCCCAGCAGCTGGAGGCCCGCGAGCCCGCGCGTGAGTGGGCGGGGTCTACGGGCGCAGAGACGCGAGGGACGCAGGGCGGGGCGGGCCCGGCGGAGGGGCGGGGCCGTGTGAAAGGGGGCGGGGCCGTGGGAAGGGGCGGGCCGGGCGCCGGCTTCCGGAGGGAGAGCGCGGGAGCAAGATGGCCACCACCAAGCGTGTGCTGTACGTGGGTGAGCAGGCGCGGGCGCCGGGAGGGGACTGGGCGAACCCGATCGAGGGGGCCCGGGAGTGGGCCCGGAAGCGGAGGGCGGCGAGTAGCTGTCTAGGCGGGCTCCATGCGGTATAGCTTTGCTTCAGATGTTAGCCCGAGACGTAGAGGTCTTTCCGGCTTCCTTCCCAGCCCGCTGACCCCTTCACCTCCTGGGCCCTGGGAACCGGTAGAGGAATGCTGTGCGCCTCCGGATCCTCGCGCCCATTCATTTTACAAACATTCACTTGCAGCGGCGGCTCAGCCCTGGCCCCTGCCCCAAAGGAAGGGGTCCTCAGACCAGCCAGGTAGAAGTGAGAATAACTTAAGCAGCACAGTTTGATGAGCGCTTTGGTGGGGTTCGGGGAGAAAGGATCCCTCCATATGGAGAGGGTGAGAGCAAACTTTAAGGATGCGGTGACGCTGGAGCTGCTGATCCGGGTTTAGCCAGGTAGCCAAAATAGGGGCATGTGTGTTTACTGAAAGGGAGCAGCAAGAGCAAAAGCTCAAAGGTGTGAAGTAGCCTTACACTTGTGAGCAAGTGGGTCATTTTACGGGAACCCAGAGAATTGGGGAGGGGGGGGAACGGCTGAAGAGGTGGGCAGGGCTCCAGTTAGGAAGAGCCTGCTACGGAGTTTGGACTTTATCCTGAGGACAGTAGGAAACCTTTGAAGGAGTATAAGCAGGGAAGAGATGGGTTAAAATCTGCACGTTCTCAGGATCGTTCTAGTTGACACTGGAGAGAAGAGGGAGATCAGTTAAGAAGCTATTGCAGTAATTCTGGGGCTAGATGAGGGTCTGTGAGAAGGGCGAAGAGACCAGTATGTTTCATAAGTATGGGTGAGGGAGCAGATGAGGGGGGTGCTTCTGTACCCAAAGGACTGGATGGAACAACTGCTCCTCTTAGCTCTAGGATGCTAACTGGCTGCAGGGATTTCTCAAGAGAATAAAAGATTGTGGCTCAGAAGGCCCTTGGCTTCTTTGCAGGTGGCCTTGCAGAGGAGGTGGACGACAAAGTTCTTCATGCTGCTTTTATTCCTTTTGGAGACATCACAGATATTCAGATTCCTCTGGATTATGAAACAGGTGAATCCTTTTAGTGTCTCTTATGGTCAGAATCCTACTGGGAAAAGAACTATTAAAAAAATGTTTAAGTCCTATCATAGTGTATTATATGGTTGGGATGGAGGAAAGTTCTGGAGGGTGCTCAGTAGGGCAGCATGACAATGATCTTGATGCAGAAGCAGTGCTCTGGGCTTGTGGTTGTGAACTGTAACATAACTCGGCAGAGGCCCATCTATTGAATTTGAGATCAAACAATTTTCAGTAGCCTAGTAGGAAGATAGATTTTGAGCTACATGGGTCTCAAAGTGGACCTGTTGTTTCAAACTATCTACTGGGTACCCCACTATACCTGCTCCCTTCTTGGCAGCTGTGCTATTATTAAACAGGGCAGCAGGAAAGCCTGGCCCTAACAATGGGGACTTGGCCACTGTGCACCTGGGCAAGTTTTCCTTTCATAGATACCACAGTTACAGTTCAGTTTTCTATTTTACCTTTGCTGTCATTTTTAAGATTGGAGTTTTGGGCCCAGCTCTATCATCGACCCTGCATGGATGTTAGCAAGGTCTTTTTTTTTTTTTTTTTTTAATATATCTTTATTGATTCCAGAGAGAGGAAAGGAGAGGGAAAGAGAGAGATAGAAACATCAATGATGAGAGAGTCATTGATCGAGCCCACAACCCGGGCATGTGCCCTGACCGGGAATCGAACCCCGATCGCCTGGATCCCAGGTCGAGGCTCAAC
This sequence comes from Miniopterus schreibersii, assembly GCF_964146895.1. Taxonomy (NCBI): domain Eukaryota; kingdom Metazoa; phylum Chordata; class Mammalia; order Chiroptera; family Miniopteridae; genus Miniopterus; species Miniopterus schreibersii. Next base: position 22,913,852 of record NC_138109.1, read on the forward strand.
CGCTGAGCCACGCCCGGCCGGGCAGCAAGGTCTTTAAATTCTCTGGGCCTGGGATCTTTACCTGTAAAAAACAAGAAGGCTGTAATTGGTTCTGTAAAGTTAGTTGGGTGATTAAATTAACCCTGTTGTGCTTGGCCTTTCTAGGTAGTTCAGCATTCTCCTGAGGATAAAAAATGAGTATCCTTATCCAGGATTCATCCTTCATGTACAGTTGATGCCCAAAATGTATATTTGGAATGAATAGGTTAAATGACTTCATTTTTCTATTCGTCTTACATGCAAAGGTTAAGGTTTTAATTTGGCTTTGGTAGAATTGAATGCTTATTTTAAAGATTAAAACTATAGTTCATTATTTAGCTATGTTCACTTAAAAATAAAGTTTAATATAGCTTGAAATGTTTAAACTAGGAAGAATTAAAGAATGAGATTTCTTCTTCTGAAATAGGGGTTGGGTAGAATTTCTAATGTCTGGCTATGGCTTGTGACTGGCTTCACTTTCCTTGTGACCATCTGTTTCTTCCCATTGCCCTAAGCGGTAATTACTTGTTTTTGTGTTCCCTTTTTTCAGAAAAGCACCGAGGATTTGCTTTTGTTGAATTTGAGTTGGCAGAGGTGAGAAAATTCTGTTTCCTATGTTTCATCTTTGGCTCATGTTAGTGTTATTACTTATTACAAAGGGAACTGTTCTCCATTTGGTTAGGTTTCTGGGTCTCATGCTGATGCTTCCAGAGGACACGAACTGCTCTCTGAAGAAAAAGTTCCCTCACTTAATCAAATTGTAGACTGTGGTTAACACCCCAGACCTGCCAGGTCCTGCCCCTCTTGCTCTTGCAGCCCTGCTCATGAGCGTTTTTGCCTGGCAGCACTGGCAATTATTTCTTATGCCTTCCACTAGGTGGCAAATTGCTGTACCACCAGCTCTAAAGTCAGCCAGAAAGCACTCTTTGTTAGACATACACGCAACCTAGGCAGGAAATACAGAGGTGACTTTTTCCTGTTTTGATTTTTTTGGGGGGAGGGTTCTACCCTATGTTTAGATACCACAAGAAGCTAAATTTGTACGTTGTCTTCTCTTGGCAGGATGCTGCAGCAGCTATCGACAACATGGTATGAACAGTAATCTTCCTTCTTGCCGAAGTTGGTTTTGGTGGTACAGAGGGGTCCTTGTTCATATATTGGTTTGCTGAACCTCCAAAGATACAAGGTTGCATGGGGAAGTTAAATTGTCATTGTGTGAATTAATCACTTTAATAAGATTACTCCTTACTCAAACATCCTTCCCCATTTAACAATAGTATAAATACTAATCATCCTCATTGGCCAATCTGTCACTGACCACCCCATGTCTAGGATAATAAATTGCGAACACTATTCAAATTAATTGCACAGTGAAATTGCATATTTTGCAGAAGAGGGAGGATTTCATGAAGTGTTAGACCAGTTAACAATTGATAAGAGAAATTCAGTAAGGATCGTGACGGTGTGGTACTGATGCAAATGATTTTAATGTCCTGGAGAGGTCCTTGGGGGAAATGATGAAGCTCTTCAGTATTTGTACCCTCTTTGAGATCCCTGTGCTTTTAATATCAGATATAAAGTGCGAAGATGTCATATACTGTTGATAGAATTTTGTTGGAAAAAATACTGCAAATTAATCAGCACCCAGTACATATTTGTTCTACAAATTCGTGCATAGTTAAACCTGTATTTGAACTATAAGAAATTTATTTTCATTATTTTTAGTTTCATCACAGTAAAGTCCCAGTCAAACCTTTCTTCCTTTACTTTTTACCATGAAAATTTTCTTCACTGCTCTAAACTGATTCATGTTAAGTGACCTTTCCTAGTACCAATTGCCTTTGGATAGTGAGGTTCTCCTTTATTCCTGGTCTCTCTTACCCATTCACCGAACATATTCCTCAGCTCTTGGAGAGAGTTCATTTCTCACCATTTCAGAGCTGATCTTGACTTCTGCAGGTGAACTCGGGTACTTGGAAACTATTTTTACCCTGAATCTCTGACCCCAGAGTTACTATTGGTAGCACAGTTCTTTGCTGGCATTGAAAAACAGGAGGTGTGTGATGGCTCCAGGGAGGCAACTCCCTGCAGCCCACGGGCTGCTTTGTGGTGGGTGCAGAGCTTGCTGTTAGGGGCTCAGGGATTAAGGGAGAACAAATCAGGAGCATGTCTCAGGTATATCAGTAGCAAATGGAAAAACTGTCTGACTCTCTTTTGCCCTAACAGAGTTTAAGCAGCTGAATTTTCAATCTTTTCAGAATGAATCTGAGCTCTTTGGACGGACAATTCGTGTTAATTTGGCCAAACCAATGAGGATTAAGGAAGGCTCTTCCAGACCAGGTGAGAGGGGCCACCACAGATCCCCCATCGTGTCCTCCAGTGTGGCCATAGTTGCGTTTTTATTCCTATTACATGGAAGTAAGTGCTGACTGCCACTCCTGGTGAATAGGAGTAGAGGATGGTTCACGTTGCTGAAGGGCACGCACCACCTTCATGGGGAATAAAAAGAGTCTGAGCTTCTCAGGGTAGTTGTTTCCATTACAGAGAAACTCTGCGTGATCCCTGATCTTTCCCAGTTTTCTCATTCCTGGGGTGTTCCACCAAGGGCTAGAACTGGCAAGACCTCGCCTTGCCCTTTGACATCGCTTTTTCACGTGGCCCTGTTGAGAACTGGCCTTCGGGGCTCCCCTTCCCAGTGGAACTTGCCTTGCCCTTGGGAGTTCCCCAGCGGAACCCTGAGGCCAAGAGGGCTGCAGAGTATGTTCCGCTTTGCTGACCAAAGCAGCCGATGAGCAGTGGGCTGAGAGCGTGAGTCCCTTAACATCCATTTGCTTCTTTCCCTTCAGTTTGGTCAGATGATGACTGGTTGAAGAGGTTCTCTGGGAAGACTCTGGAAGAGAACAAAGAGGAGGGGTCAGAGCCTCCCAGAGCGGAAACGCAGGAGGTGAGATCGAAGGCGCGCTTCTGCAGGGGCGGCTGGCGCTTCCATAGGAGACTTCTTTTAGTTTTATGAAAATTTGAAAATACATGTCTCCAAGCAGAGAGAATGAAAAGTGAATTCTTAGTACTTTGGTGAAGGCAGTGTTGAGTGAACTAAAGAGAGAAGCTTTAAGCCTCTCATCCTTGCGCTCTGCGTAATGAGCTTGCCGGCTTCTCAGCTCGGTTTGGGTACTGACTTGTGACTGGCAGCTGACGGGGAGGGAGCCCGCCAGGAGGAAGGGTGGTGAGTGTGCCTCTTCACCCCTCCTGATAGCCCCCCTCCTTCACTGAAGCCTTTGATGACAGGCTCATGGTATTCCTGGTCTTGCCCAACACAGGAGAGTCAGGACAGGGCAGTGGTACCATCCCTGTGGTCTCTACACAGTTTTGACGCTCTCGCTTCCTCAGAGAACCCTGCCTTGGCACTTTCTCCTGGTTCTCAGCATGCCTCTCTCTCTGATCATTGCTTCTCAGGCTTTTTCCCTCCCCATGTGAATGTTGCTTCTTGGTTGGCTCATGGCATCACTCACTTCTTTCAGCCAAAATGGTGGCTGATTTTTCACATCCTCTCCTGTGCTGTTGACTTTCATGGTCTCTATTTCTAGTGTTGAGGTTCGGACATTGTGTGCAAGCCTCACGGGCAGCTTGAGGCTGCCTGAAATGGGCACTCTCCCTTCTCCAATCCTTTTCTTCCAGTATTCTCAAGCTTGTTAATTTGCCACCATCCATCCACACATTGACCCAAGCCAGAAATTTGGATACAAAGCAGAGCACATGAATGGCCCTCACAGTCAGTAGAATAACCCTAGATCATCTAGACCCCTCTTTAAAACAGAGACACTATATCATCACATTCTGCTGGTTTTTCTCTTAAGTCTTCCTTGAGTCCCTCCTCCCTGATTGTCCCATCATCCTAATTAGCCTCTCATCTCTAATTACCTCTTTGGGTAATTACAATAGCTCCTTAACTAGTCTTCTGGCTGGAATCTTGCTCTCCTCCAGTCTTTCATAAAGACAGCTACAATAATCTTTTTAAAGCACAGGACCAATCATCTGACCCTGCTGGGAACTTTTCTGTGGCTCCCCATCACCTGTCCCATGGGATAAAGACCAAAGGGACTCTCCAAGTCTTGACCCTGCCCACCTCACCTCGCCACATTGCAGTCCCCACTTTACACTCTGGTAAAACGAGGCCTTTGTATTTCTCTCTTTGCTTTTGTACAGGCTACTCAAGTGCTTATTGCCTTTCCCTTTCTAGGCAGCAAACTCTGTGAGGATAGGGGCCTTGTATCATGCATCTTGTTAATAAGGATGTCAGGTGGGGTAATACAATTAAGAGCATGGACTGCCAGGGTGGTATGAGTGGTTTAGGTTTGAATGCCAACTTTATCACCATCTCTGTGATTGTGAGCAAGTTACTAAACTTCATTATGCCTCGGTTTCCCCATCTATAAAACGGGATAGCAGTGGTCCTGACCTCCAGGGTGGTTATGAGGATTAAATGAGCTAATATACCTAAAACATTTAGAATAGTATTCTGTACATGGTAAGTGCTATGTGAGTATTTGCTGCTACTACTATGCTACTGCTACTGTTAGTAATAAATGATAGTAATAATATCCCCAGTACATTTGTTAAACTAAACCACAGACAAATTACCTTTGACTTTTCTTTTTGGAACAAATGTGATGGATGCATTAAATGTCTCTTATCCTCTGCTTAGCTTTGTCCACTTAGGGATAAGGCAAGGCCCCCCTCAACTCCCTTCGTTGTCTTCTGAGCACTTAGGCCCAAGCCAGAGGGCTGCCCTCCTTGATTCCATTGTAGCCAGCCTTTGGATACACAGAGCTAAGCACAGAAGGAGGGGATGGTGTTACATGAAAGGGTCCATTTAACTGGAGTGAGGTGGGTGAGCTTGAGCTGGGTTTGGAGGCGCTGAGAGTTGCATTGGGCCAGAACAGTGTTACTCCGTGACTGCAGGGAGGGTGGAGCAAGCCGAAGGGTCTGAGGGGAGTGTGATAAGAGAACGTGCCTGCAGGGTGGGGCTCACATTAGTGCTGAGGTCTCCTGTCACTGATGTCCAGCTCGGTGCTATGGCCATGGCCTCTGCCTCCCGCAGGCCTGTCGGGGCCAAGACCTCCCCTGTCGGCACTTGCTCTAGCCTGCTCCCTGCATTTGGGTTCTGGGTGTGTATTCAGAAGAACACTCGCTGTCCTATTTGGGGAGCGAGGCTTTTCTCTCTGACATAGCGATTTCTTTTGCACCTAGGGAGAGCCCACTGCCAAAAAGGCCCGGTCAAATCCTCAGGTGTACATGGACATCAAGATTGGGAACAAGCCAGCTGGCCGCATCCAGATACTCCTGCGCTCAGATGTCGTTCCCATGACGGCAGGTGAGCAGGCTCCGGGCAGGACTGCAGGAAGTGCTGGCTGAGCAGTGAGCCTTCCCAGGGTTCTCCGATGCCTTAGTTCTGGTGCCCTTACATTGTTTCTGAGCTGAGTAGATTCAATCCTGAAATCACCTCCTCACCAACACTTGTTATTTTTTGCTTATCATAGCTATCCCAGTGGATGTGGTGTGTCATTATGGTTTTGATTTATTTCTCTGATGACTAATGTTGAGCATCTTTTCGTGTGCTTTATTGGCCATTTGTATATCTTCTTTGGGGAAATGTCTATTCCAGTCTTTTGCCCATTTGTTAACTGGGATGTTTGGTTTTTTGTTGTTGAGATGTAGGAGTTCTTTATATATTCTGGATATTAAACCCTTATCAGATATGATTTGCAAATATTTTCTCCTGTTCTGAGTGGCCTTTTTACTCTAAGAATGTCCTTTGATGCATAAAAGTTTTTAATTTTGATGAAGTCTTATTTATATATTTTTTCTTTTATCAATGCTTTTTGGGGCCATATTTAAGAAACAGTTGCCAAATCCAAAGTCACAAAGATTTGCCCCTGTATTTTCTTCTAAGATCCTGTTTGATTTTTCTTTTAGAAAATTACCACCAGTTTAGTGTGGAGTGGAGCTAGAATGCATATCCTCAGACTCCCCTGTAGCCCTTTAAGATACCAGGATCACAAAAACTTAAAATGAAAAATTTTTTAAATAATAGTTTTCAGAATTTAGTTACAGGGAGGTTTTGTTTGTTTGTTTAATATATTGATTTCAGAGAGAGGAAAGGAGAAAGAAAGAGAGATAAAAACATCAGTGATGAGAGAGTCATTGATTGGCTGCCTCCTGCACACCCCCTACTGAGGATCAAGCCTGCAACCCAGGCATGTGCCCTGACTGAGAATCGAACCCTGATCTCCTGGATCATAGGTTGATGCTCAGCCGCTGAGCCATGCCCGGCCGGGCTGTTAGTTTGTATTTTAACCTGAGCGCCTTTTCCTTTCTCCACCCCAGAGAATTTCCGTTGCCTGTGCACCCATGAGAAGGGCTTTGGCTTCAAGGGGAGCAGCTTCCATCGCATCATCCCCCAGTTCATGTGCCAGGGCGGCGACTTCACGAACCACAATGGCACCGGGGGCAAGTCCATCTATGGGAAGAAGTTCGATGACGAGAACTTTATCCTCAAGCACACGGGACCAGGTGGGACCTGATGAGTAGTGTGACAAGTGGGGCCCAGGCCAGGGCAGGACAGCTGTGCAGGATGCAGTGACACTGCGGTTCTGGTCAAGGGGTCGGGTTTGGAGGAGACCCGGCGAGTGAACAGAGGAAAAGGGTCAGCCTGGCTGGAGCAGGCTTTCCCTTCACCACTGTTCTGGAGCAGCGTCTGACACAAAGTAAACACACAGTAGATATTTGAATATTTAAAACATATTCACAGGCTGGTGTGTTAGGTGCCAGGCGGCGGCTCTGCTCCGGCAGTGAGAGGAGAACGGGACAGTCCGCGTCCCGGGGAGCGCGGTGCAGAGGCCCAGTGAGGAGCACCCGGGCCTCAGACTAAACTCAGATGGCCCCTCCTCCGGAGCGCCTTTCATGACAGTGGCACCAGCATACGTCACACACATACACACACCCTCACGTGACTGCCTCTGTGCTTCCAGTGTGTGCACAGATGTCTGTCCCTGAGCTTTGCTCTGTCATGGCTGTCACAGCACAGTTCTCTCTTGAGTGACTCTTGTCCTCTAGACTAAGCTCCACCACAGCTGGGACCCCTGTCCTCAGGGCTCAACACGGGTCTGGTTACAAAGTAGACAGTAACTATGTGTTGAGTGAATGAAGGGTTAAATCAGTAGAAAATGATTGAAACAACCCTGCTCACCGTTTCACTGTCAATCAAGTGGAAGACAGGCATCCGCACGGTCTGTCCGTCCAGAGTTGGCCTGGTGAGGGAGCCGGGGTGGAGGGAGCTGACCTGCTCCTTCCCTCCCCCAGGCCTGCTCTCCATGGCCAACTCGGGCCCAAACACCAACGGCTCCCAGTTCTTCCTAACGTGTGACAAGACGGATTGGCTGGACGGCAAGCACGTGGTATTCGGGGAGGTCACGGAAGGCCTGGATGTCTTGCGGCAGATTGAGGTGGGTGGCTGCCCAGGCCCTCGGTGCACAGCCCTGTGGGATGGCGGGAGCAGCCCCCCTGTGGCCTGGAGAGGGGCCCAGCTGCTCCAGGAGGAGCTGCCTCTGCTCAGGCTGGGCATGGGAGGGTGAGTGTTCCGAGCCCCCTTTAATCTTCACCCTCCCTCCTTGGTTTCTTTTCTTCTGCTCTTCCCACAAAGGCCCAGGGCAGCAAGGACGGGAAGCCAAAGGAGAAGGTGATCATCTCCGACTGTGGGGAGTACGTGTGAGAGGCACTTTCTCTGCACTGCGCCTGTGTATCCAGGAGTCGATGGCCCCGGGGATCCAGCACTTGTTAACCGGGTCTGTGCTGTGGCCCTTCTTGGGGTCAGCTGGGAGCATCTCCTCTGCAGGAGTGACCTGGGCTTCCTCTGGCTCTTTCCCAAGCATGGCTGTGGGCCCGGGAGCAGGCACAGGTGCCACCCTCCCCATCCTGGACGGCCGTGCGTGGCCTTTCTAGGCCTTTGCTGCCAGGGCCTCTCCTGGGCCCCCGAGTGTGGCTCCTGGACGTTTCTTATGGTAAAATAAATCCTAGTTGCTGTACTGCTGCCTCCAGCTAGTTCCTGGGAGTTGTCAGAGATTGCACTGTGGCTAAGCGTGATTCTGAGATAGGCTGGTAGAGGTAGGGCATAGTGTCTTCCCCATAGCTTTCCTTTCCTTTCTTGGGACGATTCCCTGAGATGCCAGGTGATGTATCTTCAAGCCAGATATGCTTGTCAGACCACTGTCAGGACAAAGAAAGTCAAAGACAGTGGAAAAATTCCCATTTGTTGCCTCTGCTTCTAAACTGAAGCTGGCTAGTCATAGCCAGCAAGTGTACTTACGAGTCTCAGGGATTCAGTTATTTGTTCACTTTTATTCTACAGAATTAAAAAGGTTACATTTATAATTCAGAGTGCCTTTTCCATGCCAGATACTATGCTTATGTGTCAGGACACAGGAGGTCAGCATACTACCTCAGCCTAGTCCAGCCTGCTGCCTGTTTTTATGAATAAAGTTTTATTGGAACACAGCCACATCTTCGTTACTTAGTGTCTCTGGCTACTTTCTCACTACAGCGGCATTGTTGAGTAATTGGTGACACTGAATGGTCCCAATATTAGAGTTCTCCAGAGAAACAGAACCAATAGGACATTGTATATATGTATATGTAGAGAGAGACGTATTTTAAGGAATTGTTCTATGATCGTGGAGTTGTCAAGTCTGTAGTCTGCAGGGCAGACCAGCATGCTGGAGACCCAGGGAAGAGTTGATGTTGCAGTTCAAGTCCAAAGGCCGTCTGGAAGCAGGATACCTCCTCCCTTGGGTGAGGCCTTTGCTGCTAGGACTTCTCCTGAGCCCACCAGTGTGGTTCCTAGACATTTCTTCTGGTAAAATCTGTTTATTCTACCAAATAAAGTAAATCCCAGAAAAAACTGGTGACCTCAGTCTTTTCTCTCTTGAGGCCTTCCCACATTATGGAGAGTAATCTGCTTTATTTCAGCTGTACCGATTTAAATGTTAATCACATCTGAAATATACCTTCACAGCAACATCTGGACTGGTGTTTGACCAAAAACTGGATACCATGGCCTAGCCAAGTTGACACTTAAAATTAAGCAACACAGCCCCCAAAATATTTACTACCTGAACGTTTACAGAAAGTTTGCTGACCCCTGAATGCGATAAATGGTCCTACCCCCATGCTGAGCTCACAGTCTGTTCCTGCTGTGTGCAGCCACTGCCTGGAGCCAAGGTGGGCTGACTTCTTTCCCCTTCCATATTCTGGTTGGCCAGGTGGTTTTAAAGATCCTGCACCTGCCGAAGGCTCTGAGCAGGGACTGAGTCCTGTAGCCACACCGTTCAGAATCCACTGGGCTGGGTTTTTTAATCTTGGGATGTGCAGGAGGCAGGAGAGGCCTGCTGTCCCCTGGCCCTGTGAACCCAGGATAGCTCCTACTTAGGATGATGGCATTCTGGCCCTGCCTCTGGCTCCCATGTACCAAATGGACTCCCAGCCTTCAGCTGAGCTCCCTCTGCTGCAGTTGGCCAGGTTTCTGTCTCCCTGTGGCTAGGATGTGCCACATGGTTACCCCTGAGCTCCCAAAAGAGACCCTGCAAGCAGAGGGCCCCATCAGTGTACGCCACAGCCATGGCAGGTCACTCACAGGTGCGGGCAGGCTTCAGTGAAGTGGGGGTGATGGCAGTGACTTCAGGGCTTTTACAAGAGCCAGGAAAGGATGTGTATGGAAAATTTAGCACAGCCAGCTTCCCGAGAGGACCAACTCCTGTGAAGATGACCCTGCCACTTTCTGCTCTTCCCTGAAGGCCTAAGGAGATTGAGACCAATTTTCCTAAGTTTGGAAAGCTCAGCAGGTTTGGAGTCATTAGGTGCCACCTCCCCTCCCAGGGGTCTACCAGGGTGTCCACTGGTGTTACCTCACTGTGTCCACACCTGAACCCTCTACAGAGGTAAACCAAGGCTCAGGGTACATGACTGCAAAGGTCACCCGGGACATGGCAGGGCTGAAACCAGAAACTTGGCCTGTCCCACACGCGTCATAATGAAGTCCTGGGAGGTTTACTGGGCTCTAGGCTCAGTCTACGGCAGGGAGGCCCAAGGACCTCAGCCTGAGGAGCAGAAAGCTGGCTGCCTACTTCAGCTACTCAGCATAGCACCAGCCCCTGTTGCTCAAGGGGACTCTGGCCTGTGGGAAGTGGACCCCAGCGTGCTGTGGCGCCTTTGCTGCAGCCTGAAGGTCAAAACTGCTTTCCTGGGACTGCCTGGCACCCATCTAAAGTGGCCTCCTAGTCCACGATCCTGTAGCCCCAGTACCAGGGCGGAGGACATGGGGTCAGTTATGCCAATTCATCCCCTCACCAACTCCTTTAGGGTCGGCCCTGTCCTTGTGCTGGTTTCTGACAGCTGCACCAAGAGACGCCGGACTGCGGTCCCAGGACCAGTCCTGACTGGAGTGTCCTCCCTGACAGCATATCTGCCTCCAGAAGCTGCTGGCTCAACACATTTGTCAGTCACCCCAGCTGGGGGAGGGATTGCGAGGCCTACTTTTCAAGTGGTGAAAACAGTCTTGTAGAATTCAGGGGACAGAAAACTAGGAAGCCATGTTTTTAAAAAATATTTATTAATGGAAATTTTCACCATATAAGAAAGTGGGAAAAGCATATCTCAAAGTACTTTAATACAGTACTTTGTAAAAATACAAATTTTTAAAAAATACCTATCTATAATATGTAAACATCTATATTTATATGTATATCCAAAGGGGGAGAGAACAAAATAAATTCACAAAATATTAATAGTGTTTATCTGAATCGTAGGACTACGGTGATTTGAATTGTATTTTTTTAATTTAAACTTACCTCCAAAACTGCATTAGCTTTGTAGTAAATGAAAAGCACATTTTTAAAAAAGGGTCAAGTGCTTGCACAAGGCCTTTGCATAAGTAGGAAAACCTGGGATGGACCAACCCCTGCCAATTGCTCAGAGGCACTTGGTTGGTGCTGAGCGCCCCCTACAGGATAGTGGGATCCCCATTTTCACAGCCCTGGCCGTTGCCAGCAAAACTGGGCACTTGCCTCAGGCCTTCCAAGCAGGTGAGAATTCAAGTCCTGCCCTCAAGGGATGGCAGTATGTAGATACTTTATGGCAAAGCCCATCTCTGAAGTAAATACACCATCACCCATCACCAAACACATTCTGGGAGGAGGTTTAGCAGACAAGCATGGAAAGGGCTCAAAATTAGCAAATTCATTTGTAATAATATCAGCAGGTACCAGTTGTTAAGCATTTATAATCCAGACATTGCCCTAAATGTTTATGTACATATCCCATCCTTATAACAGCCTGGAAGGAAAAAGCCAATATCCTGCTGTACTAAGAATCAGGATTCAAATCTATTTGGCTCCCAAAACCTGTACTCTTGCTATGCTGCCTCTTTCCTGATTCTTAGGGATTTTTCCAGAACATGTGACTTCCCTACCTTAGTTAGAAGACAGTGAACACTGACATTCTGTCCACTTGGTCTCAAGGCCAGCACTGCACTGCAAATACCAAGGCTGCCGTGCACTTCTCCTTAGCCTGTGTTTCCATGGGTCCTCCCTTCCTGCCAACTGTCATTGATTCCTCATTGCTGTCAGTGGGTCTGTACTGACCACCCTTATTTATCCCTCTGGTCTGGCGGGACCAGATAAGCCATGCCCTGAGCAAGAGGAAAGGAAATAATGGCATCTGTGCTCCGCACCTGCCAGCCAGGGCCACCCACTGTAGCTGCCATGCTTGGCTCAGCAAGTAGGTAATTCATGGAATAAAATGCATGGGCTTTGTGTCTACAATTATTTCACTGCTCAGGGCTTTTTCTATTTGATTTCATTTGGTGACTAGATCTCAGAAGTTGCTGGAAGTCTGACAGTCAGGTAGGTAAGCAGGGGCTTACTACTTTTCAATTGTTCTACACAAAAAAGGAGGATTGCTACTCCTAGTCATTCCTGCTGTGCACAGCTTGCTAGGGAAGGTGTACTCCATATCTACAAACCTTTGGGTAATTTGACAGACATTTCTGGTACACCCCAACCCACACCAGACCATTTGGGCACTAAAGATACCAGGGGAAGTAAAAAATTAGTTGTCAAAATAATTGGCAAATTAACAATTTTACAGTTACCTAAAAGACAATCCTTGATGTCGGGAAGAGAGAACTGTCACATAAGTACTAGAGTGGCAAATAGGTTCCATATTATGTGCCAATTCGTGACGGCCACCTGGTTCATGACTTGGATTTGTGATGGCCACCAGAGCTCCAAGTTCAGGTTATGAGGCTGCATCTGGGCTCAGTGCTCAGACACAGATACCCTGACTGAGGCCCTCTGGAGATCAGAAAGTCCATGCCTTCATGTTAAAGGTGGGAAATGGGGCCCAGAGGAGGAAGCCACCTTATAAGTCAGGTCTCCTAACATCTGGGCCAAAGCTTAGATCCCCACACTGATGGGGAACTCACTACCTTCAAGACAGTCTGGGTCCCTGTACTCGCTCCCAGAGTCCCCCCCCCCAGGTCCAGGTGTGGAGGCTGCTGTCCCGCAGCATGGCCCAGCCTCCCATGCTCCAGACCTGCTCTCCCGGAGCCTGTCCTTAGGGATGCGTCCTTGGGCACATGGGTTGTTCTGCCTCTCTGGGCTGTGCCTGTGGGTTGGGGTGGTCCCAGGATCTGCTATTAATGACACAGTATTTCAGGGTTTGGGCAGCTGGACTCTGTCTGCTCCAGCAGGTAAATTACAGGTTTAGCAAGTCAGAAATCAAATAAACACTCCAACTGCCTCAGCTGCTCCAAGAACAGTGGTTTCCGGGAACCTCCCCACCCAGCTCATCCTAATTACTGCCTGTCACTCCCCTGGGACAGGGGCCTTTTCTTTGGCTCACAGGCCCCAAGAAACAGGATGAGGCTCCTGGACACAGAGGGTGATACAGACTTTGGTGACCAGCCTATTTTTGACAACTTATGGACACAGCGGGTGCTGACAAGCCCCTGCCCTGGCCCCATACCTGGCCACAGGCTGCCCAGTGTCGCAGACACATTGCTCTGGGTGGAATGGACTGATCCTTAGCAGGAGATGGAAAACAGTTTTCACTTCCATGCTAACTCTAATGTGCTGGCAGTGGCTGCCTGGAGTTCTGTGCTGATCACATTGGAATTTATCCAGATTTGGAAGGGAAAAAAATATCAAGGTTGATTATTGATGTCTGCCATGCAGAAGGGAAAGGAACGTGATATCATCTGTGCTGGACACTGTCACCCTGGGCCACCCAAAGTATACTTGGCTCAGTAAAAAGACAGCTTTCCCACAGAGCTGAATTCCCAATGGTTCAACACGGTGACAGACATGGGTCACTGAAGCCCCAAAGATTTTTTGTTTCTCCAAAGGCAAAATTTCAATACACTGCAAAACTTCCCCAGAAATCAGAGACAGATTACCGCCAGGAAGATGGAAGATAAATGCCATTGGCCTTAGCCCTAAACCATGTCGCTCATCCAGCTCTTTCTGGAGTTGCCCCACATGCTTCCCCGTGGCCAGCAGTTTGGTAATTCCGATCCACAAATATAGAACACACAGGGCAAGTCCATGCTTTTTAACAGAAATTACTAGTTTTGGGCCTGGGAAAGGCAGGCAACCAGATCCCCAAGCCCCGCAACCGATAGTGGAGGACCTGAGGTGGCCTTCTTGGGCTCCAGGTGCCTCTCAAGTCATCCCACATCTGCTGCAGCCTGGGCCAGCAGGGAGACAGTCAGCATGAGCCACTGGGGGAGAGGGCTGGGCAGAACCCTGCCTGATGACTCAGGCCACAAGGACTGGACCCCAGAATCTATCACGACCTCAGGCAGGAGAGGGGGCGGAGGGGCCTGAAAGGATCCAGCCCTGGAAGGAAGGAAGAAGGGGCATGGACATGTTGATCTCTGAGGACTCTCCGTGCCAATACTGTCTGAGGTCTGGCTCGTTTGAGGGTCCCAGCCTCTGGAAAGAGACTGATCCGGGCTGGAGGCCCTGCAGCGGCCAGGGCGGGGCCTCAGTGGCAGCCACAGGCCTTGACCACCATGTTGCGGTGTTTGCGCAGGATGACGTTGTTGCTGCTGTCATAGTAGAGCACAGAGGTGGCGCTCAGCTTGGTGGGCGCACAGCACGCCTTGGGAACCGCGTCCGGCTTCATCAGGTGCACCTGGCCGGGGAGGGGCGGCAGGCGGAGGCGTGAGCACTGCGGCCTCTCCCAGGACCTGCCCAGCCCCCAGCTCCTGCCTGTCCCCATCTCCAGCCGCTCCCCTCCCCCCTCCCCTGACCTGCAGCCAGGACAGGTGTCCAGTGAAAATCTGCCCTCCTTGACCCCTTCCCTGCCAGAGGCCCTTAGGGCACAGCCGGGCACCCGCGTGCTTCCTGCCACACCTGCTCCCCTCAGACCTGAGGACCATGCTGGTCCCCAGCACACAATGCACCCGATGGCAGGTCCCTCTGCCTGGAGCCCCTGCAGCAGCGCCCCCCTGGGGGCCCCTCCACTGCTCCCTCTTCTCTGGGCTGCTGTAATGACCCTGATCATGTCCTGTCCACCTTCATTGTTTGTGTCTGTCTCCCCCTCCTGACCGTGATCCCGAGAGTGTTCACGGAACAACTGGATAAAGCCTCGGATTCCAGGTTCACCCTCCCGTGTTCAACGCCGTTATTTCTCAAAGCACTTTTCACCCCTCATAACAGCTTCTGAGGCAAGTGTGATTCTGGGAGGTGCAGAAACAGCGCGCACAGGCCGCGGGAGCTGTGGCAGGACTTGGACCAGGTGCAGGGATCCTGCTCCCTCCTCCTAAACGCTTTCCCACCAAGAAAGCCTGATTGAGGAGCTATTTCAGCCTCCATACAAATATTTATCCTGAGACTTGGCAGGATGAGCCGTTTACACTGGACCCTTCGTCAGGGCCCCACACTGACTGGCCCAGAAGGGAGCCCGGAGCTCTGAGGGGCAGGAGAGAAAAGGAAACCTGCTTCCATCCGTGTGCATCGTGGCCAATCCGAGGGCCCAGGACCGCCCAGCCCTCACGAGGCTGCCGAGCTGGACCTGGGCAAAGCCTGGTCCCTGTTCCCCATGCCCAGCCTTGTCCCAGAAGCCTAGCTCTGAGCCAGTCTGCCAGGAGGACTGTCAGCCGGGCACTGGGCTGGCTTGGAGCCAAGAGCCTCTCCACGGCCCACTGGGGAAGCTGAGGCCTCTGTGGGGATGTCCAGCCAGATGGACATGGGGGATATTGCTCCCCAACTTCCCAGTTCCGCACGTGGTGCCTGGGCTTGGCATTCCTAGGCTCACGTGAAAGGAACCAGGCACCACAGCCCCGGTGTGCCAGCCACGGGGCTCTAAGGGGCTGGAAACCGGGGAGGCCTCTCCTGACTTGGGACACTGGAGAGAGAAGTCCCGCACCTCAGGGATGCTGCTTTCTGCCACTCCCCCTAGACCAGAGCTCTACTGAATCAACAAAGGAAAGAGAAGGGGCCTTTTATTCCATCTGGCCCCAAACAGATTGATTTGCAGGGTCTAATGGGCCATTCCATTCGTTTTTGAGCCACTAGGAGACCAAATCAGAGGTTATTTTGGGTACATTTCGGTCATTTGTGGGCCTCAGTTTTCTATTCTGCTAAATGACTACAATGGTACTTATTTCTCACGCACATGCTTGTGGCTGCCATGCCAGGACAGGGAGCACAGAAATGTCCCAGACATGGCGCCTGCTCTCATCCTCAAGACCACGTTAGGGGCCCCTGCCCACCCACCGTCACCTCCCTGTGGGCCCTGGGCACTCCCTCCTTCTGCCCGGAAGATTCTTCCTCCTCGTGCAGAGGCCCAGTGTCCCCTTCTCACAGGTCCCACCATCTTGGCTGGCCCCTGGCTCGTGAGTTACTGACAGCCCCCCGAGAGGGCAGCTACTGTCCTGTTTGCACTCATGACAGCCTGAGCCCTCACTCCTGCTGACCAACAGGAGGGACCAAGGGCCTGGACAGAGGCAGGGGAGGGGAGGGACAGCCCTGGAGGTGTGGGCACAGTCATCACCCCACACCCCTCACAGGGCCGGGGAGATGCACATCCATGAAGGTCAGGAGGCCCACGTGGCGTCATACATGGCCAGTCACCCTGAGTCACCTGGGAAGGCAGCCCCCAGGTCCAGCGATTCCCATCTGACGCTGAGAAAGGAGGTGTCACAGGCTCAAAGCAGCTTCCCTTACAGTCATTAACTCTCACCCTAAGGCGTCAGCTTGACAACCTCTCACTAGGCAAAGACCAGGCTCAGGCATAGTAGGAACTGGAGTCTAGGTAAACATTCTAGAAAGAAGTCTCAACGCGCACGCACACCATTTAAAACACTGAGCAATAAGCAGCAGCGACAGTCCTCCCAGAAACTGTTTCGGCATTTAAGTTTCCCCAAACACTAGCCATCAAAAGCCACGCCACCTGCGGAAACATAGAAGCTGAGGCGACCAGGAGAGAGAGCCAAGGGGAGAAACTGGAGGGGGCGCCCAAGCCCAGGGGAGCCCTGTGCACGAGGGCACACAGGTGACCCCCGACTCCCCGGGAAGGGGGGGGTGAACACAGACGCCTGGCTCTCGCCCCGTGTGCATGTGTTGCAGGAGGTCCAGCAATCCTGTGCTCAGCGCACACAGGTGCCCGGGGGATGCGTGTCTGTCCTGTGTGTGTGCATGTGGCCCCAGCAGGCTGCCTTTATGAGTCTGAGTCCCCCACGCGCACCTGCCTGTCCTCACGTGCATTTGCGTGCACGTGCGTGGGCACCCGCAGCGATCTACATACACAGCGCGGCCACGCGGCCCGGCACCCGCACAGGTGCGGGGGTTTAACGACACGTGCGCGCAGCCAGGGCTCCACGCGGAGAACCCCCGAGACCCGGCAGGTGCCCCGTTCACCTCGGGCTGCCTGAGGGGCTCCTCGCCCCCCCCCGGATCAGGGGTCCCGGCGGGACAGGCTGGGTACTGACCAGGGACTGCACGATGGCATGGTTGGTGGCGTTCATGCAGGAGTCCAGCGGGAAGGAGCACTCCCCCTCACAGTAATAGGCTGAGTAGCCCTGGGGGGCGATGACCCAGTCCTGAGGGGGGAATGGAAGAAGGTGAGTCCCACCCATGTGGCCCCTCCCAGCCCCTCCTCCCAGCACCCATCACAGGAGGACTCAGGGCTGCCCCTCACCCTCCTTCACGCAGCCTCAGGGACCTGTCAACCCACCCTCGGGCCCCTCCTGGGGCAGGACCCCAGAAGGCTGACATCCACCCCCAGACCCTCAGCAGACGTGGCGGGAAATAAGCTCTGTCCCGACAGCTGCCATCAGCACCCAGCACAGTCCTCCCGCCTGGTCCCCGCGCCCACGTCTCCTGTAGCTGCTGTTGCTGCAGAAGCACAGAGGCACTGCCACCCTGGTCTCGTTTCCCTGTTGTAGCTCTGACATTTCATGGCTCAGGATTCAGATTTCGCCATTTTCATAGTTTTTACCAAAAAGCACTTTTCCACTATAAAAGTAACACTCTCCTTTTAGAAAACTTGGAAAACACAGAAGAAAATAATACAGGAGAAAATAAAGTTCCCCGATTCTGCCTCCTTCTGGAGATACACTTACAATCCTCAGGTGGAGATCGTCATTAAGAAAGAAGGGAGAGAAGAAATTACCAGCCAGCCGAGGTCCTGGAAGCTGACATAGAGCTCATGCCGACTGCACACCTGCCGACTGTGGGAGCCATGGACATCATCTGCAGGGGACAGACATGCAAGGACGTTTCTGGGACTCTGCTCTGTGCAGCTACCATGGGGGCTCCCAGGGCAGGGGATGCCCTGATGGGCACATTTGTGGAATAAATGAATGATGGAAAACTAAACCATTTGGTCTCATAAAGCCCATCCCTGCAGCACTGCTGGTACCATGACCCAACTCAAGAACCTTCTATGGCTCCCAGTGTCTCCAGGGTAAGCCCATGCTCAGCCCAGCCTCTCCAGCTTTCAGCCTGTGGGCCTCCTGATGCTCCAATAAACAGCCCCAAGGGACCTTTCTGCCAACAATCTGAGGCACCTCCTTTGCTCCCCAAGACACCTCCTGGCCTCACCCCACCTGTCCTGCCATACCCATTGCACAGGTCGAGTGGCTCATACTGAGGCCGATTCCCATGAAGGAAAGGAAGGCACATGGTGGGGTCAGGCCTGTCCCTGATCCTGAGGGTCTTGCCTGGTGGGGAGACCTTCGCCTAAACAGCTATGCATCCTGCAGGGAGCCTGGGAGAGAGCAGAGGCCCATGGGCGGTGCTGCCCTGAGGAAGGGCACCTGATTCTGACAGACTTTGGGGAAGGCCTGGTGAGCCAGGGGAGGGCAGAGAAGGGGCTTCCGGGTGGCAGGGAGGCCTCAGAGACAGTGCAGTGGCAGGTCCACAGGGTCATGGGGCACAGGAGGGTGTCAGGAAAGGTGGCTGGAGGGTGACCACTGGTTTGGCCCCTTCTGAGGGCCAGAAGATTCTGTCACTACCACTGGTTCTCAGCCAAAGCCTGTGGGCCTCAACCTGGGCCACCCCGGACCTCACCGAAGATCCCCGGGAGCTTGTTGGGCTGCGGCAGCTCGTTGGTTTTTTTCGGCAGCCGCCTCCTCAGGGGCCTCACTGCCCGAGGGGCCCGGATGGGGCTGGGGCTCGCCCTGAAAAAGGTGACCATGAAAGGCTGTTTGGAGCGTGGTGCCCGTCGCCCCAGCAGACCGGCCAGGCCAGGATCCACACTGCGCCCTGAGACAGAGAGAGGAAAGAGGACGGTCACTTGAGGGCAGTGGCTCTGCACATGGACAGAGCAGGCGACTCTGCCAGGGCCAGGGCGGGCCCAGGAGCATGGAGGCTGAGGACCTGAGGGGACCCACTGTACCTTGGTTTCCTTATCTGAAGGCCGGAGTCCCAAGTCCAGCCCCCTGCCCCCAGCAGGCAGGTCTGAAGGAGATCGTGGGAGGAGGGCCTCGTGGCCCCAGGGTCAGTATTAGTGACAGTCGTGGACACTGCCATTCGTGGAGCATTTTACAGGTTTCAATGTTATTTCACTGATGATCTCACTCGTCTTCACAGTAATCCTGGACCTCCTATGTTACTGAGACCCTTCAGAGTCACTCCGTGATGTCCCGGAGCCACACAGCTGGGACCCACCTCGGTCTGAGGACTCCTAGGCCTGGGGTCTACCTTCCCCCTCCTCTGGGGGTGTTCATGTAGGATTGATGACACCCAGCTGATTGGAGCAGCTGCCAGGGCTTGGCCAGGGCTTGGTCTGCCAAGCGGGGCCCAAGAGCAGGGCACTCACTGTTTCCTGACACCACAGACAGACCCCAGGCTCAGTGGGCAGAGACACTGGACCAAAGTCCCAGAGCCTGGGTTTAACCCACGTCGGTCTAATTTCAGAGTCCAAGTTCTTATCCACAAGGCCAGTTAGTGGTTAAAAAAGAAAGAGAGGACTGCGGGCAGAGACATGATTGGGCCCCCAGCCCTGGGAGTAGTGAGGTCTATAAAAATGGAATTTTACCCACAGCCGCTTAAAGTCGGAGGCCGCCATGAAAAACACTCATCAGCCCTGCAAATGTCGACTCCACCAAGGAGACTATCTTCCTGGACCTCTTTGTATTCCCAGATGACCTCTTGATGTTTTAATTGTCAAAGTAATATAATAACAACTGTAAAGAGGCTCGAGAAAAAATACCCCTCACACACCCTAATTTACTTAGAGATTCGCTTATCATGAGACATTCAGGTTCCTTCCCGGCTTTCATTACAAAGAGAATGACATGGAACCTCTTCATTTCCTTTCCCTGTGGAATTTTAACAACAGGAGTGAGGTTACTAACTCACTTTTCTGTTTCTCAAACACAGTGCCAACTGTTCCACTTCCCTGTACATTTCCCTCCGTGTTGCAACAGTTACACACACATGCGCACGTATGTCTGCACCAAACACACATGTATTTCTATAGACAGTGTGCACATGTACACATAGGCAGGTATATATATTTGTTCCATTAGCAGGCTTAATATGATTCTCCATTACACACTACAGGTCAAGGACATTGCCTGCCCCACCCACAGTCCTGCTCAAAGGTCTGCTCTTAAACAGTTGTGCTTCAGACCTGTGCCCATGGCCCATAGTGAACTGAACACCTAATGAATCCTGAGACTAACCTTTGACCTATGACATCACCTGCCACCAAACAACCTGCCGGGCCCATCAGAGGCTCCACGCAGGACTGAACCTGCTAAAACAGGAGGCTGTAGAGACAGGAACTGTTGCTGGAAGGAGCCCAGACAGAAGCCATTTGGAAGAGTCTGGGTCATGGCAAGTTACAGTCAAGAGGAAGCAGCAGAACCACGGGGACACAGGCCCTAGGACACATGGGAGCTCTGCGAGCAGAAGGGAAAGGCCAGTGAGGCCAGGACAGGAGCAATGAGAGCAGATGGGGACTCGTGTCATCACGGTGGCGCTGGAGTGGAGCTCCATGGCCCGGCTGACAGACACATGGGGACAGCCTTGGCCCAGGCAGCCCTCCGGCCTGTGCATCCCGCTGCCCTGTCCCTGTCCCTGGAGAGCCCTGTCCACCGAGGGGCCAGAAGGACTGACTGGTCCCCTGAGGCTATGCTCACTGTTGGCTTTTCTTTGTGCAGCTGTCTGTTCAAGGATCTTATTGGGGTCTCCTGGGCTCAGAGGGAATGACACAGTAGATCAACTAGGTAAGGCCACTGAGACAGCGCGTCACTGAGACAGGCCTGTGTGGGGCACTGGGGCGCATGACTGAGGATCCTGAAGAAGCTGATCCTAGGTTCCCACTTTACAGAAGCAGAGACTAAGCCCAGTGAGAGCAGCATCTGTTCAAGGTCCCAAGCAAGCTGCAACCCAGCCAAGACAAGCCTACCCTTCCCAGCACACCTTGCAGGAGCCTGGCCTGGGGGCGGTGGGGGACTAGGGGACTGACGCCTGATCTTTCAGAGGGGCCGAAGCAGGAGGCCTGGGAAAGGATCCCCAGGGCCTCCTTCCAGAGCCCAGAGCTCCCCTCCCAAAGGGCTCTGCTTTTTGCCCATCTGTCTTGAGCAGGGCGCCCTGCCTTCTCCTGGCTGTCTTCTTGGTGGGCCCCTAGGCTGCCCAGCTCTGCCCGGTCCCTTTCCAGAAAGGACCTGATGGGAGCTTAGGAGCCTCTGGGGCCCAGGGGCCCCCCTCTAGACCTGACCTTGTGAGGGTGCTGGCAGGCATGCTGTCCCCTTTGCAGTTGACAGGGTATGTGTGGCCCTGCCTGGAGCTGTAGGCCATGCAGGCCTTCCCCCTTAGGCCCAGGTGGAAGATGCTGCTCCTCTGAGCCAGGTGGGCCCCATGAGACTAGTCTCATCCCATTTCCCAGTCTGCCCCATCAGGGCCCAGATGTCTTGGCAGTTCACCTGCCCTATCCTGTCCCAGGGCAGGTGTCACCCCTAATTCATACGCCCAACTGTGCCAGGCCAAGATGGCTGTCATTTCTCCCCCAGGCTTCCTTCTGCTCTGGGCGCCACCTGACCCTTCCCTGCAGCCAATGCTTCACCTCAGCCAAGTCATGGATGTAACCCCGGTGCCACCTTGAAGGACACTCAGGATGCCTGGTGACACCTGGGAGAGATCCCAGCTGTGGACCTGGTCTGCTTTTGTCCCATGGGGATGGGAAACAGTCCTTTTCCTTCCTTCTGCTTAATAGCCCTGTAACTTGTCTGCCCCTGGAAACCTCTGCCTGTTCCACATGCCGCTGGGAAGTTCTCCTGACACCCAGGGCACATCTGCCCAGAAGCCCCCAAAGATGTCCCCTGTCCACTCAATGACATTCCATCCCACCCACCCCCATCTGGTCATGGTCTCTGGCCACTTCCCCCCACACCCCCAGGCTGCCCTCAGAGCTCTGTCCCCTACCTCTCCATTCCAGGCTCTGTCCCCTTCTTGGGGGTGAGGCCCCAGTGAGGCCTCTCTGAAAGGCCTTCCTTGACCAGATGGAACTAATTTCCTGCTCTTACCCAGGGGCTCACGTGGGGAGTGCGGCCCCTAGAGCTAAGCTTAGGAAGCGGGAGCTCTAAGTCAGGCTTTAATATCCCTCCTAACCTCTCCCGCATATAAACTCAGTTGTTTCTTTTAAATCTTTGAGACTAAGGATTCAGGACGAAATACCTCACAGCCCCTCTTGGATTATAAGAGAATATTAGCAAGAGGCCAGTTCGGGCTCGACAACAGAGAGGAAGGATCTAAGTGTCTGTTCAGGATGACACAGGAACACTATGAGTTAAAATGAGAAAACCCATCTGAGTCCCTCGGTTAGGTTTCTAGAACTCCTCCTAGCATAAGCCACAGCCTTTGGCAACACACAGGTGGACTATTTATGGAGGAAACTTCCTGGTGGCATGTCAGCACCAACAGTCTCTCCCCTTCAGTAGCTCCCATTACCAGGTCACTGTCCCACCAAGGTGGTCTTCCTTTCCTTCTGGAGACATCTATTTAGCTATGGGGAGGAACAGGTGTGGGGAAGAGAGAGTGAGGCTACAGGGAAACAAAATTTAGCAACAAAATGAGAGGCCCCAGCAGAAAAGTCAGAAGGGCCAAAGCAAAAAAGTATTTCATTCAGAAAGCATGTCCTCCAGTCACAAACTGACTTTATGTGTTTTTTTATTGTTTGTTGTTTGTTTGTTTTTTAGTTCTCCCCTGAGGATGTGTTTTTACTGATTTTAGAGAGGAAGGGAAAGGGAGAGAGACACACAGAGAGACACTGATGTGAGAGAGAAACATCGATCAGTTGCCTCCCATACGTGCCCCGTCTGGGGATCAAACCCGAAACCTGGGTATATGCCCTGACCAGGAATCGAACCAGCAACCTTTGGTGCACGGGGCAGTGCTCAGCCAACTGAGCCTCACCGGCCAGGGCTGACACTTATGTTTGTATATTTTTCATAGTACCAGTAAGTGGGGCCTTAGCTCTGTTCAGGGAGGAGTGTTCCCTCCTTCATCATTTCCCCCTGCGTTCGTGAGGGAAGAAATCCTTCCCAAGGAGTCATCTGAAGCTGCACAGATTTACGTAAACATCACAGTGAAGAGGGCATCCAGTGTCCTCAACGACTGTAGCAGAGCCTTCTGAGTACTCACAGAACACACAAGATAAACTTCTCTGTTTTCCTGTGGTTTTATTTAAAGTCATTTTCCTCTTGAGAGAACAAAGTCTTCCGAGCGATAGAAAGCCTGAGATCCCAGTTGAAAACTAGTCAGGCTGTTTGTGAAATGGATAAATGTGATCTCCAACTTCCTTTGGATGAAATCCTGAGGTTAAAATGAAAACCGGTCTCTGTGAGCAAGGTCTCCTTCCCAGTTAGGCTGTCACCTGCTGCATGGGTGTGACATTGGGTGAGATGACAAAGGCACTCCCGTGATGTCCTCCACGGTCAGGCCTTCCCAGAGCTCAGTCAGTGCCAGTCCTTCCTTCTTGCCCACGTCAAACACGGCCTTTTCCGTGGTGACTCGTCCACGCACCTCTTCCCAGTCAGGGGCATCGTGCATTTCTCCAAGATCGTGGGTTCCCTGGCCTTGATGCAGTGCTCCATGGTGACCGCTACTCTGGTCTTGATCCTGGACACCAAATCCGTCGCACCCCCCATTCCCTTCGCCTTCCTTCCAGGGATCATCCACTTAGCCAGGTCACCGTATTTGGAAACCTGCATGGCTCCTGGCAGGGTTAGCTGGATGTGTCCCCTCGGATCATAGGAAATGAGTCATCGCTGGAGAAAAAACTGCCCCAGGGAAGAGTGGTGACTGTTTGCTCCCCCACACTGGTGAGATCTTCGGCCACCTCCCCTTTTGATGGAAAAGGACCCAAGCCCAGGATCCCAGTTCATGTGAAGATGAGCGGTTATATGGGGCGGTGTAGTCGGTCAGAAGAGGGATTCCTGTGCCCAAGGGGGCATCCGCGCCACCCTCAGATTCAAGAGCTGCCCTTTGAGGATCCGCGCCCTTGTCATCTGCAGGCTCGGCTTGTCCATCTCCCTCCATCCGGATTGTTAACCGCTCAGTTCATATCTCGGACTTTCCCCCTGTATCACGCGATCCACATAAATTGTAGGAACATGAATGTCTTCTGGGGCAAACGACCCCACAGCCACAATTTCTTCACCCTCCACCGCGGAGGTCTGGGCAGCTTTGCACACGGGCACGTTGAAGCTCCTGGCGCTGCCCCTGAGCATGGCGACCCCGCGGGCGGCCTCCACCCTTCCACCAAAGCGAACTCCCCGGAGGGCAGCTCCAAGGGCCGGGCTGCCGGGTCCTCCCTCGGCTCTCTGGGCTCACTCATGATGGCGACGCGGCCTCGGGGTCGGCCCTGATGGGGCGCCTCCTTCCTGAACCAGGGTCCCGGAGCCGTGGGCACATAGAGGGCGCGCACCCAGCCCCGCCTGCACCGGTGCGCTCGGCCAAAGTGCCCTGGGCGTCGGCTGCGGCGGCGGCTCCGGCTCCCGCTCGGGCTGCGGCTCCGGCTCCGGCTCCGGCTCCCGCTCCGGCTCCGGCTCCGGCTCCGGCTCCGGCTCCCGCTCCGGCTCCCGCTCCGGCTCCGGCTCCGGCTCCCGCTCCGGCTCCCGCTCCGGCTCCGGCTCCCGCTCCGGCTCCGGCTCCCGCTCCGGCTCCCGCTCCGGCTCCCGCTCCCGCTCCGGCTCCGGCTCCGGCTCCCGCTCCCGCTCCCGCTCCCGCTCCGGCTCCCGCTCCGGCTGCGGCTCCCGCTCCCGCTCCGGCTCCGGCTCCGGCTCCCGCTCCGGCTCCCGCTCCGACTCCGGCTCCCGCTCCGACTCCGGCTCCCGCTCCCGCTCCGGCTCCCGCTCCCCGCCAAGAGCCGGCGCTGGCCGAGCGCGCTCTCACCCGCGTAGGAGCGGAGGACGCGGGTGGTCTGCTCGCCGCCAGGAGGAGGCCCCGCCCGGAGCTGTCCCGCCCACGTTGCTGCTGAGCACGGTCACGTCCTTCACTCGGGTCTTGAGCGGCGCCCTAACAGGTTCTCGGGGTCCCCCAGAGCCCGAGGCCGCCGACCGCGATTCCCGCCCCATGGGAGATGCCCTGCGCCGCCTCCCCGGAATCCCTGCAGCACTTGGCGCGGGCACGAGCGCCCGTGGGGAAGCCGCACACGCCGCCCTTGCCCCTCGCGGGCCCTGAGCGCCCAGCGGGAGGTGGCCAGAGGCGCAGGGCTGCGCGGCCCACTGCTGCTCGGGGCCCGCAGGGCCAGGCCACATGCGCCCCTGGCTGCGCCGCAGAGCAGGGAGGGCTCCGGGCAGGCGGCCAGCAGCCCGCTGGCGCCCCCACTACGCCCAGCCTCCATCTCTGACCCGAGGGGCGCCTGAGGACCCACGAAGGTCCCCAGTGGGAGCCGCTCAGGGGAAGACGCAGTCGCAGGTCCCTGTCGGGCTCCATCGCTGAGCTCCTTCCCCAGGCGGCCTGCTCCAGGTTCAAGGCTCTAAATCCACTTTTCTATTTCAGTGGTTCCCACACCTGTGTCTCTAGCACACACCTGCCCTGGATGACCTTTTAGGGACCTCAGCCAGGGCCATCAATGATATCAGGGCCCAGAGAGAACTTCTCATTTCCTACCTCAAACCTATTTTCCCCAACTTAGGCAATGAGAAAAATATATATTTAAAAATATCCACTGGCACACACACAACATACTGATGGTTTCCAGAGGGGAGGGGAATTGGGAGACGGGGTGGAAAAGGTGAAGGGATTAACAAGTACAAATTGGTAGTTACAGGCCCCGGCTGGGTAGCTCAGTTGGTTAGAGCGTTGTCCCCACAGGCAAGGTTCTCTCCCACTGGTCAGGGCACATACAAGGGGAACCAATTAATGAATAAATAAGTGAAACAACAAATTGATGTTTCTACCTCCCTCTCTCTAAGTCAATCAAAAAATTCAAATTGGTAGTTACAAAGTAGTCACAGGATGTAAAGTACAGCCCAGGAAATAGAGTCAATAATATTGTAATAAGTATGTATGGTCAGGTGGGTACTGGAAATATCTGGGAAACACTGTGAAGTATATGATTGTCTAACCACTATGCAGCCCACCTGAAACCAATATTGAATGTAAACTGCAATTTTTATTTTATTCATTTTATTTTTTAATTAATTATTTTTATCTTCACCTGAGTACACTTTTCCCACAGCTTTTTCAGAGAGAGTGGGGGAGAAAGAGAAACATCGATGTGAAAGAGACACATCAATTGGCTGCCTCCCCCACTCACCCCGACCTGGGCTGTGGATTCAGCCTGCAGCCAAGGTACATGCCCTTGACCAGAACTGAACCCAGGACCTTTCAGTCCGAGGGCTGATGCACTAACCACTGAGAAAAACTGGCTAGGGCATAAACTGTAATTTTTAAAAAAATTCACTGGTTCAGTGCACTTTATTCCCAATTCCATTACCTACTTTTCTCCATTTCTGCAGCTACTAACCCCCCCCCCCAGCTCTCACCTGGACACTGTGGCTGGAGGAGCCTCTCTGGCGTCACTTCACTCTTGCCCCACAGTTCACACATCCCACTGAAGTTTCTGCTTTACAATAGTTGATATGTACGAAAATTGCAAAGATAGTATAGAGAATTCCCATATACCCAGACCCAGTGTGCCCTGGGAAATGTTAACATTTCAATTACTGTGGTACATTTGTCACAGCTAATGAGCCAATATTGGTATCTTCTTATTTTATTAACTAAACAGCACGATTTACTCAGATTTCATTAGTTTTCCCTAAAGTCCTTTTTCTCTCCTCAGATCCCATCCAGGATCCCACAGGGCATTGAGTCATTACAACTCCTCAGGCACCTCTGGGCTGTGCCAATTTCTCAGGCTTTCCTTGGTTTTGAAGACCTTGACAGTTTTGAGAAGTACTTGTCAGACATTCTGTAGGCTGTCCTTCAATTTGGGTTTGTCTGATGTTTTTCTCATGGTTTCCCTGGGGTTCTGGGTGAAGACCCCCGAGGAGAAGTGCCCTCTCATCCCCTCATATCCAGGGTACACAGAAGCCAAATGAGTTATTCATAGGAACCTTGATCACCTGGCTGAGGCGGTGCTAGTCAGCTTTCCCCACCGTCCAGTGACCTCCCTCCCCCTACACGCTGTCCTCCGGGAAGCCAGTCACTAAGGGTACCCACACTGAAGGGATGGGAGTGATGCCACACCTCCTTGGGGGAGCTTCTATAAAAAGCTGAATCAGGTCCTGCCATCCTCCACTGCTATTAAATTCAAGAAGCTCCCTAAAAACTCCAATCCCTTACCCTGCTTTACCCTAACTCAAGAATGCCCCCCGCCTGCCTCTCTCAGTCCGCTCTCCTTCCAACCTCTCCCTGACCCAATCTGCTCAAATCTGGGGCCCACCTTCAGGCTTTCCATCCCCACTGCCTGGGGCAAGGGAGGCTCTGCCCCCAAACGCCTGGTGAATGAATGAATGAGCGGGTCCCCCTTCTACGGAGGAGAACATGAAGGCTTGGAAGAGTAAGTAACCTGCCACGGCTCCAGTTAGGAAGCTGCAGAGCTGGGCTTCAACCCAGATCTCTCTGATCGGAGCCCAGGGAAGGTCCGCTGCCTGACCCCCACGTCTTACCGTCCTCTGTTTCCACATAGAGGCGGAGTCCCAGGTCCTTGTTACGGTTCAACAACCAGCGGTCACTGGCTGCTGTCACGTCCAACACCAGCCAGCCCTCGTCCTCAGCTCGGAGCGTCTGAAGATCCAAAAAGAACAAGTCAGACTCCCTGTGGATACGAAAGAACAATTAACCGAAGCCGGCACCGCTGCCTTCGTGTTTCCAGTGCCCGCCTGGGAGCCGCTCGTGGGGTATCGACTGTGTCTACCACAGAAAGGTGCTGCTGCCCCCGTGGACAGATGGGGAAACCGAGGCTTGGGAGCTCAGGGACCCATCCAAGGTCCCACAGCCAGGACAGCAGGGAGGGGACTTGAAGCCAGGGTGCCAGGGCCTTGGGCCAAGCATCCTTCATCTCTGAGGGTGAGCTCCCAGGGGCTCCCCTTCTGTCCTCTGGGAAAGGCTCCCCCCAGAGCTGGGCCGGACACGCTGACAGAGGCTTGACCGGGAGGCAGGGCGTGGGCCAGGCACCTGTTGGCCCGCTCTCTGACCACCTCGAACATGCTGACGTGGAGGGTCCTGTTGAGAGGGTGGGTGCTGGGCAGCTTGTAGATCCGGAGCTCAGCAGCTGTGACCGCCTCCCCCGCCGGGATCTGAGTCAGGTCAAAGCGGAACTCCTTCCAGTGGGGCTCCTGGTGGCCCAGGGCGTGGTCGAGCTCCACTGCAAGACAAAGCAGGCTGGCGGTCATGCTGGTCCTGGGCTCAGGCTCCAGGGTGGCAGGGCCTGGTGGGAGCCAGGGCCTGGGCAGCCTGGGAGACGCATTTCCCCGCGGGGGAATGGGCTTGCCCACAGGCTCTGCCGGGTGCCTAGAGGGCCCCAGGAGCCCTGTAGTGAGGTGCCCAGCACAGCACCTGATACACAGCGGGGGTCAACAAGGGCAGCTTCCATTTCTGGCCCCCAGATCTCAAACCTGGCAGGTCCCAGCCCAGCCCCCTGCTGGCTATGAGACCCACAGATGAGGCAGAGAGGACAGGTCCCTCCTCTGGGGAAAGGAACTTCAGACTCAAGACAGAAGAGGCCACGTGGTGGGAGAGACATGACTGAGTACTCTTCAGGGTCTATCTATGTGTGTGGATGGGGCATGGGGGACAGTGAGCGCTCACAGCTGACATTGGGGTGACAGTGAATTTGCCACAAGGTCATAGGACAAGAGCATTGCAGAGAAAGGGACCAGTGTGAGTAAAGACCTAGAGCTGAGGGACTGACAGCACAAGCAGGAAAACAACCACCATAAAACACAGCAAAGGGCAAAAGGATGGCAGTTTCCGCTTGTAACAAGATGAAGGAGGAGGAAGGGCAGGAGGGAGAGATGGAAAGGAAAGAAGCAAGGAAGGAGTGACAACTCCTGGAGAGGCCCAGTCAAGTGCTGGGGAAGTCGGAGGTCCCATGGCGTGGTGGGATCTGAGTGGGCTTCCTGGAGGAGGTGACGTCTGAACTGGCCTTAAAGGATGGGATGGAGTCTTGGCAGGTGGAGAGGCAGCAGGGAGGACATTCAAGGCGGAGGGGACATCAAGTGCACAGGTTGAGTGGTTCAGGGCCCCCCACAGATCAGCGGGGTGGGGCATGGGGGATGAGTCTGGCTGTGGCCTGACTGTGAAGGGTTAGAGCTCCCACCTAGGAGCATGGACTGTGGCTCTGGCCAGTGGGGGGCCAGGGTTCCGGGCAGCAGGGGAGCTGGTGGTTGGTGTGGTGTGGAAGCTGTGCGTGGGGGTGGGGGTAAAGCACAGGCTGGAGGAAGACCCGAGGTGGCCCCGTTGCGGGGGCAGGTCCAATACTTTGGGCAAGAGGCCACTTGTGCAGAATAAATCCCACATTGCCCAGCTGCCGGAAATGCCCAGGACAGTATATTTAGGGCCATCTCCCTTTAGCCTTCTGTCACTTTCAAACACTAAAAATCTGTGTTTCCGGAAAGCAGGGGCGGGAGCCACCCAGCACCTTCCCCAAAACCCGACACTGAGATTTTAATTACATGTCTGTGAGTCTTTTTAAAAATTCTCTCTCTGGCTACTGGGCTCTGTGACCACAAGTCACCCTGCTGGTGGCAGAGGCGGATGTGGGGAGCACTTCCTGTCCTCGTGGTGGGAACCTGGTCCGGCGATGGACGGGCAAACAGCTGTGCTGGGTGGGGCCAGCAGACACACGTTTGGGCAGGAGGAGATGAGTGTTTCGTCCCCAGACCAGGGAGAAGAAATAGAATGTCCATCATCAGGCCGCTGGACACGCAGCAAATGCCCACAGGGAGCCAGGCTGCTTCAGAGACACAGGGTGGCATCAGGGTCCTCCTGCACAAGCAGAGAACCTAGAGGGCAGGGTTCTGCACAGGCAGGCAGACACACACACACACACACACACACACACACAACTTTGGTGACAATTCCCGTGGATTCAGGAACCACAGAGATCACCTCCACTACGTGGCTGCGTAAGATTCCCCGATCCGCAGGAGGGAATAAGTCCAGGCTGTTGGCTGTCACAGGGTGTGGCACAGAGAGTGAAGGCGAGTGATTCCCCCACACCCTTCATCAGACCCTCTCAAAGCATCGCTGTGTATCTATCCCCAGCATAGCAGGAGCTGACAGGTGGGTCATGGGGGCTCACTGGGAATCTTCTGTCTGCAGGCCTGACACTGATTTTCATGTTGGATCCGGGACTGAGGGAACAACCCACAAACCTGCCAGCTCCACCCAGCACCAAACCATGCGGCCTCCCTCCCTTGCTGGGTCAAGAGCACTGTGTTCACCTGAACTGACTCTAGTACCAAACTTTCCATCCTGTGAGTTTTGATAAACCACCTGGTAGCTCCAGCACAGGAAACTGCCCACCCTGGCTGTTCCAGGCAAGCACCAGAACATGGGACATTTTTACAAAAATAATTTTAATCAAAAGTGGGTAAAATTTCCTGAAGTCTGGAACTGGGTAAAGAAAGCAACTCGTTTATCTGACCGTCAGTGGGAGGGTGGGAAAAGGAGACCTGTGGATGTGCAGCTCTTTCAGTGACTGTTGCTTTGGGTTAGGAGAGAGATCTCCCCAAATGGGGTTCCAGGAAAGCGTTTTCTGGCCCCTCTGTTTCCCCTTGGGTAAGTGTGCGGATCAAGCCCGCTTTCGCCAGCGGGGCAGCTTCGGCAGCACGGCGTGCTCCGGCCGGTGGTCATTGCAGGCCTGCCCCCGCACCAACCAGGCATGTACTTCCTCTCTTGCCTTCGTCTCCTCCTCTGTGAACTGGGAATAAAGATACTGCCCTGTTTTCCTCGCCAGCCGTGAAAGGGCTACGTAAACAAGCAATGGACTGGGAGGGGTGGCCATTCACAGAGTTTAGGATGAGCCTGACTTGCAATCTCCCAGCTTTGTGCCTAGATGTGAACCGTCAGGAGCCATGTCAGAAATTCCAAGGCCATGGGGTGGAGAGAAAGGGAGACTGATAGCATCTTTCTGTACTCATTTGCTCATTTATTCATTAACTTATCAAGTTCAACTTATCAACAAATGTATCAAATGTATCAAATCTTATTGTATGGCCATGGCCGGTGTGGCTCAGTTGGTTGGAGCGTCACCCCATGCACCGAAAGGTGGTGGGTTCGATTCCTGTTTGGGGCACATGTGGGAAGCAACCAATGTTTATCTCTCACATTGATGTTTCTCTCTTTCTCTCTCTCCCTGCCTCTCTCCTTCCCTTCCACTCTCTCTAAAAATCAGTGGGAAAAATATCCTTCGGTGAGGATTAACCAAATTTCATTAACTAATTAAATCAATAAACATAACCTCAGGTAAGGATTTAAAAAAATTCTTACTGTATTTAACAATTTGTTCTGGACATGAGGAATACAGCAGTAAACAAGACAGAGAAGCCAGGTCTCACCCTGGCTGATTTGGCTCAGTGGTTAGAGACTCGGTCCAAGGACCAAAGGGTCACGGGTTCAATTCCCGGTCAAGGGCACGTACCTTGGTTACAGGTTCTATCCCCAGGCCCTGGTCAGGGTGAGCACAGGAGGCAACCAATCGTTGTGTCTCTCTCACATCGATGTTACTCTCTCTCTCTCCTCCCTCCCTTCCATTCTCTCAAAAAAATCAATAGACAAAAATGTCCTCAAGTGAGGATTTAAAAAAAAAAGTCAGGTCTCTGCAACTAATGGGGGCAGGAATAAAAACAAAAAGAACAAGTCAAATAGGGGACGTCATATATATCGTAAGTGAAATATAGAGGGTTGTGGGCCCAAGAGAAATGGGAAAGGGGTGGGGGTGCTTTGCGTAGGGTGGTCAGTGTGGCATTCCTCTGAGAAACAGGTCAGAGCGGGCGTGAACGTTCTCACACAGTGCTGGCAGGAACGCTGTGGGGAGGAATCTGGCAATACCCTCTTGCCGTACCCTAGCAGAATTACATATGAATTTACCCTCTGACACAACAATCCCAAGGACACAGTGGCAAAAGCATGAGAAGCCATGTGCACAAAGCTATGCACTGGGCACGGGAAACAGACAAAGCTACACCTTGCTCAATAGGGACTTCTAGATGTTTATTTTCCACAAAATTACAAAAGCTGCCAAAAATATTCAAACACTGAACCAGCTTCTGTCTGGGGAAGCAGCAAACAAATTTAGTCTCTGAATTGCCTTAATGTGGCTTCCAGAGCAATGAACAATCGTGAATCACCGTGCGCTAATGGGACTCTGCCTTCTCCAGCCCCTGGTTAAACAACCGCCGGGTCCCACATTTGCAGGAAGGGCCCCTGTGGGCAGGAGGCGGCCTCCGCCACCGCGACCGCTGTCAACATTCTGCCTTTCCATGCCTGAGGCCCTGCACCCCCCACCTACAGGCTACACCTCCAGATGCCACACCCTGCGTCCTACAGCCCAACACCAGCAAAGGCTTTGGCTATTTTTGTGCTCTGGACAAAATTTGGAGTCACCCTGATGACCTAAATCTATCTGGTTTCTGTCCAAAAAGTAAAACTGCAAAAGACCCCCTCTGCCTCCAGCCCAGAGAGGCTGTTAAGAGAACAGAATCTCCTGCCCTGCCCGTCCTTCCTGCCCTCAAACCCTTCCCCAGCCCTGTAGGGCCTCAGGAGGGGCCTAACTCAGCTCCGAGTTCCAGGACCTTCCTGAGCTGGCTTTCTGGCTGCCAACACCCTCCCTTGAGTCCCTCCTGGAAGCCACTCTCTTCTGGGCGGCCCCCATCCTATGTCTGAAGACTGCTTTCCTCTCAGTCTTCCTCTGACCCCACATAGATCATCCTCCTGATCTCACCCTTTCCTTCATCCCAGGGGTCCCTGTCCCTGTTGCATCTGCCCCTATAGAAGGTGGGCAATTTGAGGGCAGGGACCAAACAATGTGAAGTATAAGAGGGAGGCTCTGTCCCCTTCTTCCCAAGGGCTCCTGGTCACCAGGACAGTGGCCCAGTGTCCAGCACCCCCACCCCTTGGCTGGTCTGGGAGTGGTTTCCATGTCACAGCTTGTCTCCATCAGAAGCCACTCATGTTTTTCCTTTCCTGTGGGACTTGCCGGCCCTGGAGTGGAGGGCAGGCTCCCCAGGGCCCTGCAGGCAGACGGGCTGGGCCAGTCTGGCTGGTCCTGCTGGTAACGGAGGCCGAGGGGCCCACATGAGACCTAAAACAAGACCTGGGTCCCCACGGCCTGTGCAGGCCAACGGGGGAGCCACGGAATTGATCACCTATCGATTCTGCATCCTGAAGGGCTTCCTCCCACCAGAAATCTCAGCGCCACCGAGAGGAGGCCCAGGGTTTCAATGCTGAGGTATTTTTAGTCAGTTCTCATTACTGACTTTTTTCAGAGCTCTTTCCATAAACGGCTCTGCACTCATAATTACCGGTCCGGCCTCAGACGGCTTCAGACCCCAAATTAAAGGGGACACCGGCACACTCCACCACATCAAGCCTGCCAAGGCCAAAAATAGATCCAAGGAGATGTGAGCAAGGAGGGTGCGACTCCAGTCCAGTTCAGACCCGGGAAAGAACCGAACTGTGGGCGTTTTCCAGAAAGATGTGGTCTCGGGAACACAGCCTCTCTACCATGGGTAAGGGGTTCCCATGAGGAGGTGGCCATAGGTGCCTCCACTCTGTGCCTCACCCCTGGAGGGGCCCCCATCAGGAGGCAGGGGGAGGTCACATTCTTTGGTCATAGCTGCAAAGGCGATCAGGGTAACCCTGCATAAATAGGGAAACTGAGGCCCAGAAGGGGCAGAGACTTGCCAGGGGTCACATGTCAGGTTAAGGGTCCTTTAGACTCCAGCCAACATACAATGAGTGACCCTAGAGTTCCTCTGGGTGGCAATACTGGGATGGGGGTCACCTGTCTTCAAGGCTCTTCTGTCAACAGGTGCCCTAAGAATGCCTGCTGAAGCCACCCACCTTCCTCCAAGCAGGACCCTGCAGGGACTCAGGACCCCAGGGGAGGACCCAGGGACATGCTGCACCCATCGTCAGCTTCTGAAAAGACAGAGGGCTGGCCCTGCCTCGCCCCACGGGCCAGGCCAGGCTCCTCCACCTGGTCCTGGCCCTGCCTCCTGCTGAACCCCCTTTCCTTCGCCCACAGGCCCGAGCCTGCCCCCCAGAGACCAGGGTGCGCGGCAGGGGGAGGCGCCTGAAGAGTCAGATTTGGCCGCTGTTCTCAGGAGGTTCAAGGCCTCCTGGGGAGGAAGGAGAAAGAGGGTGGACACCCCCTGAATCGACAGGCAGAAAGCGGCTAACACACAATGAAGCCCGGGGGCGCTAGCCACGGAAGGAGCCGTCCCTGGGAGGGGTGGGGGGGGGCAGGTGTGCGGAAACCCCTGCTCCCCCCCTTTTAAAAACAGAAATGGAGGCGAGTGGTCTCCGCAGAGGGTGTAACGGAGCGAAGGCGCCGAAGTGGACGCCACGTGCCATCAGCTCCCACCCGCGAAGCTCCTGTCGAGGGCGCCCAGCTGCCCACTGCACGTGTCCCTTAGTCCCACGCGACCCTGGAGGGGGGCCTCGTGCACCTTATGGTGTCTTAAAAGTGAGGACACGGGGTCGGAGGATTTCAAAGGAACCTGCGTGACCTCTCGGAGCCCCGGGGCAGAGTGGGGAACACCCAGGGTTGATGCAGCCCCGGGGCGAGTGCAGGACGCTCGGGGCAGCTTCATTCACACCCACGACTGGGACAGGCCAGACGCCATGACCCAGAGGGGCCAAGGGGGAGCGGGTGCAGGCCAGGACGATTCATTCATAAAAACAGCGAGAGATACAACCTCGTGGATGAACCTCAAAACACCATGTGGAGTGAAAAACCAGACACAAGAGCGAATACTGTGTGATTCCACTCACACGAAGGTCAAAGGACAGGCCAAAGGAAGGTGTGGTGACAGAGATCTGACAGTGGCTGCCTGAGGGGATTGGCTGGTAGGGCTCCTGGGGCACTCATGTCATATGTTCCCGTGTGGTCTGAATGGTGTATAACAAGCACGTGTTCTTTCTGTAAACCCCCAAACAAAAGACACTTTAAAAACAGGATTCTCAGTTCATAACACACCTTCGGTACAGTCCGATTCAGAGGCACTGACTGGCCTAAGGATGGCCAGGCCTCGGGGTGGGTGGAGAGGCAGCTTCTATGTAGGAGGAGTAGAAGATGTACAGGCAAGAAGACCACCTGCTGTGTGGCCTTGGGAAGCTCCACTAACTTCTCTGAGCCTCATTCTTCTCTTTAAACAAAGATGTGACAGTAACTATGAGATGGAAATGAAGGAACAGATGTGGAGGCCTAGCCGTGGGGTCATCCCTGGGTGTCATATGGTGGGTACCGTGAGTGTCTCTATTTTACAGAAGAGGAAACTGAGGCTCTGAGAGGTGGACTAGAAAGTCCAGATCACACTGAGAGTGGGTGGTGGAGTCAAGATGCAAATTCTGTCTGAGTCCCAGGTCTGAACCCCAGATCTGTCCTGTCTACTCTCCCACTGTCCATCCCCTCCTGGTGACCAGATAGGGAGTGTCACTGTCTAGACCACTTGATAATTACCTTTGTGGCTCCTATGTTTGTTATTTGTCTTTCCCACTAAAGGTCAGCTCCATGAGGGCAGGGACTTGGTTTTGTTCACTGTCATATCTCAGTAACTAGAACTGTGCCTGGCACAGAGCAGGTACCATATGACTATTTGTTGAGTGAGTTGGTGAAAAAAGCAAAGAAAAGAGTTCCCTAGTAAAGAGCCATAGAAAGTGACCCAGGGGCTCATGGAGGTAAAGAGCCCTTCAAGGTCACTGGGCTGAGCAGGACCTGGGCCACATCCCTCATTCCCACCAAGCTCCGCTTCTCCAATACAACAGCCTCAGTTTATCAACACCTCTGCCCTCAGTGGCTCAAGACCAAGGAAGAAATTAGACTGGTACCAGGAAGGGTCAGGACAATAGTGAAGATGGCTCCATTCATTTCTGGCTGGACTTCTGCCTGCAGTGCTGTTCAAACTGCCTCAGTTTCTCAGTCTGGAAGATAAGCACCTGTCACCACGCTGACATGAGGTGGAAAAGGATTCTGGGGGAACAAGCAGAATTGGTCCTTCCTGGCTCTTTGCTCCCTCAGGAGGGGCTGGGCCGGCCTGCAGTGCCCAAGGTGCAGCCAGTCACACTGTGCTTGGAGGAGATGAGGTCGTGTTGTGAGAAGGTAACACTGACAGAGCCACAGGGTCAGAGCTGGGGGGCCTGTTGTCTTTCTTACACCATCACTATAGACTGGACGGGAAACCAGAGGCCCAGAGAAGAGAAGGAGCCTGACTTCGGACGTGGAAAACAAGAACCTGGGTACTGCTCCAGCTCAAAGCTGTCCCCTCCCTGAGCCCAAGCAACACCAGGGGCAGGCTCTGTCTGCTCCACATGGGTATCTGCCCCCATTACTGTGTTCTGGCCATAGGAAGCCAAGATTCTACAAGGATCAGATTGACAGGCCAGGCAGGGCCATCAGGTATAGCCACAGAGGCCTAGGAGAGGTCTATGGCCACTGGGTCCCACAAGCTGCCATTGATGGTCAGAGATCTGGCCGACACCAGGCCTCACTTCTCAGGAGCCAGACGAGGGTGATAGGAGAGCTGGAGCAGGAGGCAGCAGGTGTGGGAGCCTAGGCGTGGGCACTGATAGCACAGCGACTCTGCTATTAGACTGCATGTGGTTCAGGGGCCTGGGGCCTGGGCCTCCAAATGAGAAAGGAGTCCTGCTAGGTGTCTAATCCCCCAATCAGTCTAGGTAATTACCAGTTAAAACTACTCTCACTGAGAGTTCTACTAGCGCAATTAGTATGTCAGAATAAAGAAGTTCCTTCTGACAACTGGTTGGGCCCGCCCACGACTGGGCTTCCACTGAACAAGGACCAGCTTGTTGATTCCACAGGCCTTAGATCTTAATGAAATACTCAGAGATGGTGGAGGAAGAAGCTGGGGTTTGGAGTCCACAGCCTGGATGATGCCATGGATGTGCTGTGTGGCCCTGGGTTGGCCATTCAACCTCTCTGAGCCCATGAAAATGAGGCTGGTAAATCAGTTTCACATGGTGCTGCATGGATGAAATGAGGACGTTTTTTATTCTGAAAATAGGTAGAAACACCTTTGGTTGGCTTTTAAATTCTGCTTCTGGGTTTCACATGTGTATAAGACACATGGAGACATTCCTGTCACATCTGAACCAGGGCTGGGCAATAGCTGGGAGGGACTGGAGTCAGCAGTGATGAGGCCCAGGTTCACCCTAAAAGAGGGGGCTGACTTTCTGCTCCTCCCATGTATCAACCAATCACACAACAACTCTGAGGATGCAGTGATCACTAGGAGCCCCATTTTACAAGGAGGGACCTGAGGCTCAGAGAGGGGAGGGGCTTGCCTAAGATCACACAGCAGATCTTCCTGAGCTCAGGGCACTGCTTGATTTACAGCAGCAGCTCCCATTAGGGCTGTGCACGCCTTGACCCAGGGGATGCTGGTTGAAGCCAGACATGGGCTGGGCAGTGACTCACTCTAATAGATGGCTCCCTTGGGGGCATTTTCTGGGTGACTCCATCCACAGCTCTTCTTGGTCCTGAGCCCTGGGTCAGCTTGTCCCAAGTACAGAGCTTCAGCCTCAGTTCCACACACTCTCTGTCCCTATCCCCACCCTGCCCCCCAACCAGGAAGGCAGCATCCAGAGACCAGTGACCCAAGTCCTGTCTGCAGAAGTTAACAGCTGCCTCCTACTGCTCATTCCCCACCTCAGCCCATCAGTTTGGGATTGGGAGGGACAGAGGCCTCCTTGGCTGTCCTCACTTATTGCCCTCATGTAGGAAGCAAATGGCTGAGGGCC
Organism: Miniopterus schreibersii; assembly: GCF_964146895.1. Lineage (NCBI taxonomy): Eukaryota > Metazoa > Chordata > Mammalia > Chiroptera > Miniopteridae > Miniopterus > Miniopterus schreibersii. The sequence continues at coordinate 22,951,873 of NC_138109.1, forward strand.
CCACAATTCCCCACAATTCCTCCAATCCCCTGGGTTCCTCTGCCTAAACCACTCTGAAAGCTCCCTCCACCCTGAAAGCCTGCTCGCCTGACAGCAGATATGTCCTTGAGAACCACATGTAGGGCCATATACCCTGGGACTGTCCTGGCTTGGCCACAGAGAGGCCATGCTATCCTGGGCGGAACATTGCCTCTCTGAGCCTCACTGTTCTCATCTGAGAGATGCAGGTGCATATCATGGTGTTAACTGGGTGTTGGGAGGATTGGGTGATGCTGTAGGTGAAGGGAGGCTGGCGGACTTGGCAAAAGTCCTTTCCCGGCTCTCAGCCCTTCTGCTCTCCCCACCTCGAGCTGAGCTGTAGTCCTTGGGTCCAGTCTAGTATCTTTCTGAGCCCAGAGCCCTGCCCATCACTGGCCACAGAAAGAAGGCAGAGTGGATGGGGGACAAATATTCATGACTGTAGATTAAAGAGAGTTTAGTAATGGAAAAAGATACCTTTGAGAAGTTTAAGGGTAAATGGCTCCGAGATTTGGCTGCAGAGAGGAAAAGCTGGGCTTTGCATGGGAGAACATGAAGGTCCAAGCTGCCCGCTGGGCTATTCCACAGGCCTGGACACACAGGCATGTCAAGCCATGGCCCAGGTTCTAGGTGTGGGTGACAAGACCACAGACTGCCCCACTGAGCTGAGTCTACTCCTTCCCCACCTCATCCCCTGACAGCCACACGCCCACCTACAGGACATCTGGGTTTCCCCTGCGCTCTGGTCATTTTGGTGGTGGGACAGGGGTGTCCTACAATGGACTTTGCCCCTCTCCTCAGGACTGCTCTTATCACAGTGACAGCATCCAGCCTGTTTACTCATCTGTCTCCCAGGACTAGACTGTCTTCCTGGCACTGCCCAGCTCCGCCTGACATTACATGATTCCTACTCTAGGGTGTGTTTGGGGGCGGGGCGACTGTACACGCCCCTGGGACTCGCATTCCTGCGTCTGCCCGCCGGGCCCACAGCTCACTGACCCGCACACCTCAGACCTGGCCCCCTGGCCTGCGCAGTCCCACCCCCTGTGGGGCCCTGTCCACCAGGCGGCGACTCCTGGCTCACGGCAGAGGCACCCACTGTCCGAGGTTGTGCACACTCCCCTGCAGCTCGTGTTGCTCCCCAAGGGCCCACCGTGGGGGCGCCCGCACGCTCGGCTCGCTGTCCCACAAACGCATTCTGCGGAGGCCGCACGGTCACCACCGCGTCTCCCACGCCCACCCTGCAGCCCGCACTCACCCATGTTGACGAAGCTCATGACCAGGTCGGCGCGGCCCAGGCGCCGCTCGCGAGGGCCGCCGTCCTCGTCGTCGTCGCCGGCCATGGCGTGGTAGAGGTCCAGCATGAAGAGCGGCGCGGACGCGGGCATCCGGGCGGCGGCGGGCGGCGCGCGGGGCCGGGGTCGCCCGGGCAGCCCGAGCACCGCCAGGATCTCCCGCTGCAGGTCGCGGCGCTCGCGCGGGCCCAGGCGGCGCTGCGGCCAGTCGGGCGGGGGGCGCGGGCCGGGGCCGCCGCCGCTCAGCGCGCACAGCGCCAGCCCCAGGAGCCACAGCGGCCCGGGGCGCGTGGCCATAGCTGGCGGGACCGGGACGGCGCTCACCCAACGCGCATCCGCTTAGCCGCAGGCCCGGGACCCCCGACGGCGAGTGACAGGCCGGGCTTCGGGCCGGCGGGACTGGGCGGGAGTTGCCCGCGGCCGCGGCGCCGTCCCTAGAGAGCCCCGCTGGCGGCACCTGTCGCGGCTCCGGGTCCGGTGGCCGTGGCCGCCAACACCTGCGGCAGAGTCTACTCCAGGGGCTGCGGACCGTTGGCTAATTTGCCTGTCGCCGCCGTGCCCTCCAGTCGGGCTGCTGCGGGGCCCGCGCTCCAGGCGCTCGGGGAGGTGCGGACCCGCGAGCTCCCGCTCAGCCCAACGCGGTCCCCGCCGCGCGCTCCGCTAGAGGTGCCGGGGGTCCCGCCCCCGGCCCTCGGGCCCGCCCCTTCCAGGCCTGACCAATGGGGGCGCGGGGGCGGGGCCAAGGCGCCAGAACCCACCTTCCCGGGAAGAGCTCGGAGTTGTAATTGACGTGGTGGGTGGTGGCGCCCAGGAGATTTGTCTGCTGGTGGGTGGTGGGCGGGCCCGCCCAGGGGTCCACAGACCAGCCCTCAGGGGGGTCAGGGGCGTCCGGGGCTCCCCTCGCAGCCGCTGGCCAGGCCCTCGGGCGGTGCCGGCTCTGTCCGAGGGCTCCAGGGTAGCGGCCGGGTCCGGAGAAAGCGAGAACCTGCGCTCCCGGGGCGCGTCCTCGAGCGCCCTCGCGCGGGCGGCAATCCCGAGTCTCCGTCTGGCCTGCGAGTGACCCCGCAGCTCCGCCTAGGTTCGCTGTGTCGCCCCAGGACCCGCAACAAGGCCTCAGTCCCGTCTGGAAGGGCTCCGTGGGTGCCAGCCAGGCCCGGAGAGTGGGCGCCTCCTTATGCCAGCACAGCCGGGCCCCCTACCCTGGCACCGCAGCTCCTGGGCGGGCTCCCGGCGACTTTCCCGCTGTCCCCTTGCATATATCGCTGAGGGCTTGTCCCTGCCTGACGCCAGCTCAGTCGCTGCTCCCAGGGCGCCCACCCACCTGGCTCCCGCGTGCCCCAGCCAGCGCCCCAGAAGCGCCGCCTCCTCAGTTCCAGCAGCTGCGCCCCCTGCGGACCCCGCGCTGATCCAACCGTCCGCGGGAGACCGCACCGCGCTCCAGCCCTGCGGACCCGCGCCCGGGCCCTTCCTCAGCGCCAGGCAACAGCCTTTGCGCATTTTTTGGTTTTGTTTGTGTTTGTTTTGTATATTCTCACCGGAGGATGTTTTTTCCATTGATTCTAGAGAGAGTGTAAGGGAGGGAAAGGGAGAGACCTGCCACACAGGTGCCTGCCCGAGACCCTTCTGTGCGGGGCCAAGGATCTAACCACTGAACACGCGGGCCAGAGAGTCTTTGCGCCTCTTAATTGTGAAGGCCCTCAGCGTCTTCCACCTTTGTCAACACTAGGTATTATTGTTAAACATATAAATAAATCTCTGCCAACACGACAGGTAAAAACAGCTCTGCTGCTGAAATGTGCACGTGGGGGGATCACTACCTGCTCCCCTCCCTTGGCTCCCAGGACCCCGCTCTCACTTCTTCCTTCCCCTCCCCCCCCCTTCCTCCACACCGCGTCCCTGGGGTTCTGTCTGCAGCCCTGTTCTTCCTCTTAGACTTTCATCCCGGCCATGAGCGCGTCCTCTAGAGACTTCAGTGCCATGACAGGTCATGTCTGACCCCCAAACACATCCCAGCGCAGACTCTACTCCAGGAGGTTATTAGTTATATCCAGTCGCTGACTAGACATGATCAAAGCCAGAGACCTGGAGCGGGTGCAGGTCCCTCCCTCCCTCGTGATGGCAGTTGGTCTACTGACTGCACCTCTAAGGCTTCGTAAATCCCACGCCCCCTGCACTGCGTGGTTCACACAGCATCTCCTCCCCGATGGCCGTGACAGGCTTCCAATTGCCTCCTTGGCTCTCACCTTATTTCCCGCCCCTCCCTCACTCCTCATTCCCCCGACTGTATTTCTCAATAAAAATCTGATATCCGTGGCCTTTCACTGCTAACAGCAGAATTTCCCAGACTGAGGTTTTTAAGGGGTTTCCTACAAAAAGGAGTTTGGTAACCGTTGTTTTTGCTTGTTTGCCCCAGGACAGCCGTAATGCAATCAGCATTTTTGTAACCTCTGAGAAGCCCTGCAGTAAAGAAACCAGCTTAGCTTTAATTCACCGTCTTCCTAATGCGTTTGACTATGACTCTTGGGGTTTTTTTGAAGATCACATCTTGGGGACTGGGGGGGGACACTATGTGATCATGTATCTAGTACTCAGTGGTCTTGCGTCCACCACCTGGTCCCTGCTGCTGACCCCTACTCACAGTATTGTCTGGCCACTAAAGATGTACACTGTGCTTCAGTCACATGGGATTACCTGGGGCCCTCACCTGTCCTGCTGTTGACATTTCTGTTCATTAGCGCACATGGTTTCCTTTGCCGAGAACAGCCAGATCCCCTTTGCCTGCCCCATCCAGTATTACCTCTCTATAAGATACAGCTGAAGCAACAACTTGTCTTTCCGATACATCTCTGCCTTCATGGGTAATTAAATCTCTCCCCCTCCCAACTCACTCATTTTATCAAATTGAAGGGCATTTATTTGTTCACATGTTTGCTCCCTCCACTTTCTCTCTCTACTGTGAACTTCTTGAGGCAGAGACTGACCTTTGGATCCCAGTGTCAGACTCATGTTTAGAGTCTCAAAAAATATTTGCTGAATTTACTAGACTCTGAGAAAGGAGTAGCCTCCAACCTTCATGAATCCTTCCACTGAGAAATGTTCATTATTGCGTGGGGGGCAATGAACTGAAGCACAAAGCTGTGTTGGAGTGTGGGGGCTGGTGACCAGCCAGGCTCAGACTCTACTTATGTGACTGGTTTTCTTGCACACCAGCCACAAATGAAAATCCATGAATTTTCACTAATGAAACCACAAGGTTAAATTCATAATCCCCAAGACTTTATCTATATAGAATATAAAAATGTAACAGCAATTTAAAAGAGTAGAGAGAACAGTTTTCCATAAGAAAGGTACCACAGGAATGGAGATGATCCAGTATTATCCCTGACACCTTTATCCTTTGCATTTTGTGATCTGAGGGCCTGTTTAATCCTATCACAGGATCCCGTCCAGAGCTCCTGTCTTAACCCTGTCAGACCCAGGCCACGGTGAGGTAGATACACAATAATGTCTCATAAAATGACTGCCAAGGGACCTAAAAGGTGACTCACTCGCTTGCCTGGCTGGCTGTACCTAGGATGTTGGGGAAATACAGCTCATGATGTTCCCAAGGTGTGCTTACATGGTAAGAAGGAACAAATAAATATAATGAGATGGTTCTGTCTTCATAGGTAATCTACAGCCAATGGTCAGGTCACCTCCTATTAAAGAACTAAGTGCTCCAATTAAAAGTCAGAGATTGCCAGATGAGTTAGAGAGGAAAAAAGCAAGAATAAATGACCAGCTTTCTATAAGAGATGCACTATAAATATAAAAACTCAGGTTGAAAGTAAATGGACAGAAGAAAGATATATCATGAAAATAAAAGACTAACTGTAGTGGCTATATTAATATCAGGTAAATTAGTCTTCAAGATAAAGGATGCCATAACAGAGTAAAAAGGCAACTCACAGAAGGGGGGAAGATATTTGCCAATCATATATCCGAGAATATCCAGAATATATAAAGAACTCCTACAACTCAACAACAATAAAACAACCAATTTAGATATAAGCAAAGGACTTAAGTAGACATTTCTTCAAAGAAATATGTATGGATAGCCAATAAGCACATGAAAAGATGCTCAGCATTACTAATCATTAGGGAAATGCGAATCAAAACCATACTGAGACACCACTTTACATCCGTTAGTATGATTATTATTTTTTTAAAAAAAAGAAAATAGGAAGTGTTGATGAAGATGTGGAGAAATTGGAACCCTTCTTCATTGCTGGTGGGAATGTAAAATGGTGCAGCTGATGTGGAAAACAGTATGGTGGCTCCTCAAAAAGTTAAATATAGAATTACCATATAATCCAACAGTTCCACTACTGGATATGTATCCAAAATAATTGAAAGCAGGGAGTTTGATAGGTATTTTTTGTTTTGCTTTGCTTTTAAATATGTTTTTATTGATTTCCGAGAGAGGAAAGGAGAGGGTGAGAGAGGGAACATCAATCAGCTGCCCCCTGCAACCTGGGCATGTGCTCAGACCAGCAACCTCCCGGTGCATCGGACAGCGCTCAGCCAGCTGAGCCACACCGGCTGGGCCGAGCAGGCCCTTGTACACCAATGTTCACAGCAGCACATTCACAACAGCCAAAAGGTGAAAACAATCCGAATACCCATCACAGATGAATGAATAAGCGAAATGTGGGATATACATGCAATGGAATATTATTCAGCCCTGAAAAGGAAGAAAATTCTGACACACGCTACAACCTTGATGAACCTTGAAGATGTGCTAAGTTAAAGGAGCCAGACACAAAAGGACAAATACTGCATGGTTTTGCTTTCATGAGATACCGAGAGTAGTTGAATTCAGAGACAGAAAGTCGAGCGGTGGCTGCCAGGGGCTGGAGGGGTGGGTAATGGAGAGTTAGTGTTTGATGGGTACAGAGGTTCTGCCTGGGGTGTGAAGAGCTATGGAGACGGATGGTAATGCTCGTTGCACAACAAGCATGAATATACTTAATGCTTCTGAACTGCACATCTAAAAACAGTTAAAAGGGTCATTTTTGTTATGTATATTTCACCACAATAGAAGGGACCCAGAGGAATGTCCAGACGTTTTTACTCAAACCGCACTCTAGAATGGAATCAGCAGAGTGCAGGGGACAGGTACGGAGTCCCTCTAGTGTCTCATAGCCCAGTGATTCTGCACAGACACACCCCAGCCACAGAGAGTCTGCGTGATAACTTTACACCCGCCCGCAGGCGAGGGCGAGATACCAGTGGAAGCACAGGCTCTGGACGCAGACAGACGGGATTCCTATCAAAGCTCCAGCCAGCCCTGTGACATTTGCCTTCTGTCAGCCTCGGACTTCTCACGCGTAAGACAGGATCATAACTGTGCCCGCCTAGAGGGCTGTGCTAATGCCGCGACAGTGGCCCCTCATTCACCGCAGGGCCAGGGCCTGGAGTCCAGGTGCCAGCTCGGCCCCCCGGCCGTGGGACTCTCTGGGCCCCACTTCCTCTTCCTTAACAGCATAAATGACACATCCCTCTGCTGGTTTCGGGGCACCTTGCTATTCATAATAAAATAGCAACAACAACAATAGTATAGCCAAGTTCACTTCTTGAGAACTTCCTCCACTTTGCATGAATCCTCAGAATAGTCCTATGAGGGAGGCGCTGTCCCCGCTTGACAAGAACTCAGCTGTGACTTAGGGATGATCAGCCTCGCTCAGGAAGTGGCAGCTGTGTCATTTCTGTGCGCAGGGCAGTGTGGCCTGTGAAGCCACCGGTGTGTGTGGAGTTCACAGGTGGGGTCAGAGCCCGGTCACAATCCAGGATTCATGGCCACCGTTTCGCCATATGTGCTGAGGGTCACCTGAGTCTAGGGCCGGGGTCCAAGCTCCTAGGAAGTTGGAGTCTTGGACTCTGGTCCCACTTTTGCACCCGGGTGGGTTACTCTTCTCCCCTGGCCTCAGTTTATCTCTGACCACAAAGAAAGGTTAAGGAGACATCCAGGAAAACAAGGAGCCTGTTTCTAAACTACCAGCTTCTCTCTGCCCCCTGGTGGACACCAGCGGCCAGGCACCCAGGGGAAAATGACAGCCTGCGGCCAGTGACTCCCAGGCCTTGAGGACTAACTTTGGACTTAGGCCAAGGTTCCCACTCCTCCGAGCCCCAACCCCCATCTTTACATGTGGATAATAATAGTACCCACCTCTTTGGGCTGTTGTGAGGATGCAAAGAGATCATACATGAGAAGCGCTTGGACAGGGGCGAGTACAGCCTGGCCGGTCAACAGCACCCAGATCCTACCATTGAGATGGCAGTCCTGTCATCACTGAAGAATGCAATGACTACAAGCTTATAAAACATGTTTGTTATTGGAAACCAAAGCTGTTTGCTTAAGCTGTAAATGATTTCACGGTCCCTGCGATAATTAACCCACCTCCGGATAAATAAACTCAGCAGCCTCATTTTATTAATTATGTTTAAAATACTTTTCCTTCTCTTATTTGTTCTCTTTCCTTGGTTTCTGACTTTGTCTTTCTTGTTTCCTTCCTTCCTGTTTTTAGGGGTTTGCTTTATTGCTCTTTTTCACTATCTTAAATTGAACGCTTGCCTTGTTTATTTTTAACACTTTCTTGAGGTATAACTTACACAACATAAAATTCCCGTTTTAAATGTACAATTGAATGGTTTTTAGTATAGCTACAGAGTTGTGCAACCATCACACAATGTAGTTTTATAATATTTCCATTACCACCAAAAGGAAGAAACACTATGCTCATTTGTAGTTTATCTCCAATCCCACTCCCAGCCCTAGGCAACCACTAATGTACTTTCTTTCTTTATAGATTTGCCTTTTCTGGACATTTCACAAAAATGGAATCATGCAATATATGACATTTTGTGTCTGGCTTCTTTCACTTAATATAATGTTTTTGAAGTTCATCTATGTTGTAGTATTAGCACCTTTGTTCATTTTTATGGTTGAATAATATTCTATTGTATGGACATACCACATTTTGTTTACCCATTCACCAGTTAATGGACATTTGTACTGTTTTCATTTGGGAGCTATTTAAAGATCTTTGTCTATAACTCCAATATCTGAAGCCTCTCAAGGTCTGTTTTTCTTGTCTATTGGCTCTACTAGTTTTGTTCATGTTAACTCCTTATGTGCTGTTCTATGTGTATGTGCATGTGCATGCTGGGCACTGTATTTGCAAAATTCCTCATAGAAACAATCTCAGGTCTAGGGTAGTGTACTTTCCTCCAGAGAGTAAGTCCACAGAGGGCTTACTTTTGCTTCTACCCAGCACCTGGAGAGACTTGCAATCTAGGATCACCTTAATGCAATTTCAGGGATTGTGATGGTGTGGAGCTGAGGGGCATTCTTTGTGAGGACCTATCTACTTCCCATTCATCCGTACATAGTCCTAGAGTCTAGCCTTTCAGGGTCCTAGCTCAAAGTGAGGGGGTTTTCTTTAAGGAACTTTCCTTGATGAACCTTGACTCCAAAGCCTGTTCCACTTCCAAGGCAAATTTCTGGAAAACTGCAGGTCCTTGAATAACACCATTTCATTCAGTGTTGTTTCTTTATAGTGTTGATGAGCTGCTGTAGGAACTTAACTCTTGCTTATATCAATCAGCCTATAGTAAAAATTGGTTTCATTATATGTTGTTTTGCTTAAAGTTCCAGAGCCTATTGACAATGCTAAACAAGGATTTACTGTACTACTCGGGCTCTCAGGGAAAAGCAGTGCCAACACAAGCCTCACCTCCCTGAGCCTCCACACTTCCAAGAGGCTTGCCCCACTTGGTAACTCTTTATTAATTTGTTAACACCTCACGGCCTTTATGTTAGCTATCTTTTTTTTTTTAAATCCTCACGCTAGAGAGAGGGAGAGAGAGAGAGAAACATCGATGTGAGAGAGAAACATCAATCAGTTACCTTCTGCACATGCCCCTACTTGGGATCAAACCCGAAACCCAGGTATGTGCCCCGAGTGGGGATTGAACAGGCAACCCTTCGATGCACAGGACGATGCTCACCCAACTGAGCCACTCCGGCAGGGCGTGTCGCTTATCAATTGCTGAATAACAAATTACTACTAAATTTAGCAGCTTCAAATATTAAATGAAAATGTATTACTTTATACAGTTTCTGAGAATCAGGATCCAGTCATGGCTTAGCTGGGTGATCCTGGCTCAGGGACACTCCTGAGGCTGCAGTAAGGCTGTCAGCTGGGGCTGCAGACATCTGAAAGCTTGACTGGGGTGGGAGGACCCGCTTCCAAGACAGCGCACTCACGCCTGAAAGATCAGGGCCGGCTGGTGGCAGGAGGCCTCAGTTCCTTCACTTTGTAGACCTCTCACTGAAATGCTTAAGTACCCTCGTGATACGGCAGTTGGCTTCTCCCAGAGTGAGGGATCCAGGAGGAAACCTCAGTCTCTAATGATCTGGACTATCTCTGTCGCTTCCACTTTATTCTGGTCATTAGACGTGAGCTGTGAAGTCTGAGCCACACTCCAGCGAGGGAAATTCGGCTCTATATCTTGAAAAGAGGAGTGTCATAAATTTATGGACCTACTTTAAGCCTGTCACAGCTGTTAAGCAGAATGATTTTTCCCAGCTTGTCTAGTTGTTCTCAGACATAATATTGATCAGAATTCCCCAGCCTATCATAACCTGGAGTCTATAAATTTGTCTTTTATTCCAGAAATACAAGTTAGTTGTTTTATTTTGTACTGATTCTTGCCTGCTAATAAATATTCTAGGCTCTTCGGATTTTGTATAGTCATAAAAGATATTCCAGGCTGTGACTGATTATTGTCATTATTTCTTCTTTCTTCTTCCTCTCAGGAACATAAGATTCATACTTAAGATATTAAAAAGAAAAAAATTAAGAAAGATCCAGAATTTCTTGTCTCTTCATTTTGGTGTTTGTTTTTGATGTCTTATTACAAATCTTAAATTTGCAAATATCAAAGCACTACATTCATCCAAATTAACAAGACTAAAATGCACCAATAAAAGTTCAGTAAAAACGAAAATATTTACAAGCTGCAGCACCCAGATAATTAGACGGTAATGATAACCTGGCGAGTCTTCTGAAATGCGGAGCGCTCTGTGAGCAGGCTCTGCACGGTCCTACGGCCACACTGCTCGCTGGCCTGGGCTGAAGTCAGCCAGCCCTGCTGTTTCTGGTAGTACCGAGGCCTGCAGGGCAGGAGGCCCATGGGATAGTCCTGACGCCCTGCAACCATAGCTTGAAGTTCATCACAGAATTTATATCATTAATTAAGTTTATGGATTGTTACAGTTGCCATCGTGCTATTTGCCAAGCACTACGAAAGTATTTCAGTATTTTAACAACTGGTACAGCCATGCCTTTGACACTCTTGCCTGCCCATCAGCCCTGATACATAAGCGTATTCATTGCAGAATTGTTTGTGATGGCAAAAGTCGGGAAACAAACCAAGCGTCCGTTAATGAGGAGGGAACTGGCTAACTAAACGATGGGACAGCCCCACGATGGAATACTCGAGCACTGAATGAAAAACAAGCCTGGTTAAGCTACAGGATACACTGTCTAGTGACAAAAGAAAGACGCAAAACATAGTATGTCCTCTTTTATGTAAAAAGGGGGTGGAATAAGGCTGTATATTCAGGCCCTGGCCGGGCAGCTCAGTTGGCTGGAGGGTCATCTCAATACACCAAGATTGGGGGGTGATCCCTGGTCAGGGCACATACAAGAAGCAAGCGATGAAGGCATAAATAAGTGGGACAATGACTCGATGTTTCTCTCTCTCCCTAAAACCAATCAATAAGCACGGCCGGCGTGGCTCAGCTGTAGAGCATCAACCTATGATCCTGGAGATCCCGGTTCGATCCCCAGTGAGGGGCGTGCGGGGGGCAGCCAATCAATGACTCTCTCATTATTGATGTTTCTATCTCTCTCTTTCCTTCTCCCTTCCTCTCTCTGAAATCAATAAAGACATATTAAAAAATAATAAAATAAAATAAATCAATAGAAACATTTTTTTAAGAATATATATTCATATTTGCTTGTATTTATTTATAAGAAAAGGATCCATGAGAAAATAATAAAGTTGATTATTTATAGGGGATGAAGGAGGTAGAGTGACAATTGAGGTAGCATATCATATAAGGTTTCTTTTCTTTTAATCCTCACTTGAGGATATTTTTTCCATTGCTTTTCAGAGAGAGTGGAAGGGAGACAGAGAGAGAGAGAAAGAGAGAGAAAGAGAAACATTGATGTGAGAGAAATACATCGATTGGTTGCCTCCTCCCGCGTGCGCCCTGACCAGGGCCGGGGATCAAGCCTACAACCGAGGGTGCCCTTGGCTGGAATCGAACCTGGGACCCTTCAGTTCAAGGGCCAGCACTTTAACCATCGAGTGAAACTGGCTAGGGCATATATATGGTTTCTTGAATGTTGTAGCTATATTACTTAGCCGAAACATTAAATAGAATTTTAAAAGGATTGAATGGCCAGTGTGGCTCAGTTGGCAGGAGTGCTGTCCCATGCTCAGAAAGGTTGTAGGTTCAGTGCCTAGTCGAGGCACATACGGGAGGCAACCTATCGATGTTTCTCTTTCACATCGATGTTTCTCTCTCTTTCTCTCTCCCTCTCTCTCTCTCCCCCTTTCCCTCTCTCTAAAATCAGTAAGCATGTCCTCAGGTGAGGATTTTTTAAAAAAGGGTTGAATTAATGAATGCTCTATATAACCCTAAGGAAATTATTTTCCCTAATAATCTTGACCTCAGTTTCCCCAAGTGGCCTGGAGGGCTGCTGAGGGCCTCCCCTTGCTGGCTGGCTGCCTTACTTTCTGGGCTTGTGCAGGACTCTAGTCCGCTGCTCTGGCCTCAGCTCTGCCAGAGGGTTGGAAGGGTCTCCCTCCTCTTAAATCACTTGTGGCCTGTCAGCCACTGAGCCAGAAGGCTTGTCCTCCACCTGGTCCTGCAGTGGGTCGGGGAGGGGGAGATCACACTGAGGAACCAAACCAGCGCCGCACTCCACCCAGGGGCTCCACCTGCACTCCCTGACCAGTGTGCTTCAGGGCTCTCAGCACACCCCATGCCTCCTCCCACCCCAAGCCGGAGGCAGATGTGACCTCCCCCTGCACTGATGACAGATCCCTCCTTCCATCCCAATTGTAGGCACCTGCCTTCTGTCAGGGGGCTAGTGTGAGCCAAATACTTCAGTATATACTCTCTTTCATCCCCACAACTGTCCAATTTGGCAGATAAAGAAACTGAGACCTAGAGAGGTTTGGGGGCAGAGGTGGGGGAGGGGAGAAAAGACTCTTAAAGTAACCTTTCAATGAGGCAGGCAGGGATGGGCCTGACTGGAGGGATGCCAGGAGCTGCATGTAGTCAGAAAAAAAAAGGGCAGAAAGGTGCAGGTGCAGAGGTAGGCAGGGTCCCTAAGGGCCACTTGAGGGATTTGGACCGCTGTGGGAGATGCAGCATTTGCAGGTCTGGCCTTGCAGTGTGGGCAGATGAGGTCACTGGGGGGAGGTGCAGAAGTGCTGGAGGGGTGTGTGGGGGGGAGTGAAGCTATTTTAAAAGAATCCAGGAGAGAGACGGCGAGGCCTTGTCTATAGGATGGAGAGGACACGAGAGGGGTGAGAACCAGCAGGCTTGGTCACTGATTGCATGTGGAGAGGGAGGAAGAGGGGTGATGACAATGATGACCAAGCCCGGCCGGGCGTGGCTCAGCAGCTGAGCATCAATTTAGGATCCAGGAGATTGCGGTTGGATTCCCCGTCAGGGCACATGCCCGGGTTGCGGGCTCAATCCCCAGTCAAGGGCGTGCAGGAGGCAGCCGATCAATGACGACTCTCTCATCATTGATGTTTTTCTCTCTCTCCCTCTCCGTTCCCTTCTCTGAAATCAATAAATTTTTTTTTTTTTTTTTAAAAGAAAATGATTAACATTTATTGGGCACATTCTACATGCGTGGCTCCAGGGTTTCATGCTCATTATTACACTTAATCCTCACAACATCCTGATGATGTTAGTACTGTTATAATCTCCTTTTAATAGATGGGAACTGGGCTCTGAGCAGTGGGAACCTTGGCAGAAGTCACAAAGCCAGCTAATCCCCAAGTCCCGGGAGTCACTGGATGCAGCCCGGTTTCCCCTGGGTGCTAGGCTGCTGGTGTCCACCAGGGGGCAGCGAGAAGCCAGGAATTCAGCAACAGGCTCCCTGTTTTCCTGAACTTTCCCTTAGCCTTTGTGGTCAGAGGTCTTGGTGATCAAGGGATCTGACCCTTATTTCTCACTTTCCAATAGGGTAAACTGAGACCAGGAAGGGACAGTGATCAACTCAGGTGGCAGTGCCTAGTAGAAGCGGGAGTCGAACCAGAGCCCAAGACTCCAACCTCCCAACAGCTTCCCCGCCCTGGACTCAGGCGACCCCCAGCACCTATGGGGAAACAGTGGCCTTGAATTCTGGATTGTGACCAGGCTCTGACCCCAGCTGTGAACTCCATACTCACTGGTGGCTTCACACAGGCCACACTGCCCTGCACATAGAAAGGATATAGCTGCATTTCCTGAGCAAGGCTTAAGTCACAGTTGAGTTCTGGTCAAGTGGGGACTGTTATGAGGATTCGTGCTAAGCACCCAAAACAGAGGAAGTTCTCAAGAAGTGGTGGCTATATTATTGTTGTTGCTATTTTATTATGAATAGCAAGTTGCCCAACAGCCAGCAGAGGCGTGTGTCATTTACGCTCATTTTAAGGAAGAAGAAATGAGGCTCAGAGAATCCCACAGCCAGCGGGTGGTGGAGCTGGGATGCTGGGACTCCAGGCCCTGCTGTCCATACCTGCCTCAAAAGCGCCTCTTCCTTTGGACAACTCTCACTCATTCATCTGCCAAGGATTTGTGCAGGATGCAGTCTGAGCCTGGCCCTGTCTTGGGCATGGGGTGCCATGCCCTGGGCCCTGAGTAAGTGACAGGGAGTGGAAAAGCAGAAACTATGGTTGGCCAGGCCCAGAGCTCGCCGGGTCTGGGTCTGGGCACTGAGCAGTGAACCTGGGCTGCAGAGAGCCAGACTTGAGGGTGCAGTCTCAGGGCCACCTCTGCCTGACCAGGTCTTGTTACCTTCCCGTGTGTTATCACACACTGGAGGTCAGATGGCCCTGATGGCAGGGGTCACCAAAGCTCAGGGTTGGGGTAGACGTGATGCTGGCCTGGGGCTGGGTGTTGGGCTGGGGGCTTGGGGCCAGTCCCTCATTGAGTGAAAGAGCTGCAGTACGGTGGCCTCTTGGCCAGATCCATGCCCCTGAGGTCTGGCTCATGAGACAATGGGAAGGAAGGAGAAGAAACTGCTCGGAGTCTCCCCGAGGAGCTTCCAGTGCTTTGTTCAAGATGTGTCCAACAAGCTCTGGCCTGTCAGCTCAGTAGTTAGAGTGTCTGCCCTTGAACTGAAGGGTCCTGGGTTCGATTCCAGCCAAGAGCACATACCTCAGTTACAGACTCAATGACCAGCCCCAGCAGGGTGCCTGTGGAAGGCAACCAATCGATGTGTCTCCCTCACATCGATGTTTCTCCCCACCCCCCTCTTTCCCTCTCCCACTCTCTCTGAAAAGCAATGGAAAAAACATCCTCAGGTGAGGATTTAAAAAAAAAGATGTGTCCAACAAGAACCACCCCAGCACCCTCAGGGGCCCCGAGTCTTCCGACTTCTCATTCTCCCAGGCCCTGGGCCACATTCACTCCCTCAAATGCCTGCTGTTGCTTACACCCGAATCCGTTTGCAGGGCCATTAGTTATTCACCGCAGACATGCGGCCTGCACCTCTGACAAGCCACTGCTACAAGCTGGCCTCCTGGCTGGGGACTCCAGAGCCTGGAGCTGTGAAACCGCCTGCTCCAGACAACACGACACGGGAGGGCGGCGGAGCAGGAAGCGCAGGCGCCCAGCAGAGCCCCGGGGGAAGGGGGGGGAATGGGCCTGGAACCCAGGCAGGGTGAGGAGAGGTGAGGGCCTCCCTCTGGGATGCCCACCACCCGGGGCAGCCAAGGAAGTGTGTTCGAGGCTGGGCATGGAGGCCTCTCCGCAGCTTCCCGAGGCCATGTAAGGACCCGACCTGGCCTGGCCGGGAGGTCAGATTTGTCAGCTGAGGAGCCCCAGGCACAAGGAGAGGCGGCCAGTCCTGGCGGGAGGACTCCTTTGTTCCAGGTATTTTCTCAACAGTGGGGCTGGGCTGCCTGCCAGGTGCCAGGGCGCGGCTCTGGCCTCCCGCCGAACAAGCAGCTTTGCCGCCAAGCCCTGTACCTGGCTCCGCAGCTCCTTCCCGCGCTTCCTCTGCCAGGCCGGGCACAGTGAGAGGCAGGACCCGTGGGGCAGCCGGGCCGGGCTCCCAGCCACCCGGCCTCACTGCAGGAGAAGGGACTCACTCAGAGCTCCTCATGGTGTCTGGCACCTAGAACTACTACATTCTTCCAGGCAACTGGGTGAAAAATATAAAACTACAAACTTTTGCTCAACAAAATATGATAAAACTACAATGTTGGACATGGCTCTGTCCAGAGATGAATCCCAGCTCCACCGCTGACTAGCTGTATGACCACGACAAGTCACTTCACCTCTCTGTGCCTCAGTTTCTTCATCTGAAAACTAGAGTGTAGTTGTATCCACCTCATGGGAGTGTTATTAAGATTTAACAAGTTATTGCATGTAAAGCTCTCAGAACAAAGCCTGAGACATTGTAACAGCTCTGGAAGTTTTTGCAGCAATCACAATGGTGACATCAATGAGGGTGTTAGCCAGGACTCCTGGTTACACAGAACAGAAGCCACTCGGACAAGCTTCAGCAAAGGAAAGGAGTTTAATACAAGTGGTCAGAGGTGTCCCATGGAACCAGAGGGTAGGGGGCAGCCAGGCCTCAAGAGGAATGAGAATTAAGATCTTAGAAGCCGTCAAGCAGTCAGGAAGCTCCTCTCCGTGTCTCAGCACCCTCCGTGTCTCTGAACACATGGCCAAGTATGAGCAGC
Source organism: Miniopterus schreibersii (assembly GCF_964146895.1). Lineage (NCBI taxonomy): Eukaryota > Metazoa > Chordata > Mammalia > Chiroptera > Miniopteridae > Miniopterus > Miniopterus schreibersii. The sequence continues at coordinate 22,968,213 of NC_138109.1, forward strand.
TTTTGCTTCTCAGGCCAGGTGGCCAGCAGAGATGGACTGGCATCTCCATACCCACAGCAAAGTCATGTGGGGAGAACCTGTTGCCAATCTGTGTCATGCACTAAAAGTCCAACAGCTATGGCTGAGGGGTCTGTCAGGGATCCAGTCTACCTGGAGAGAGCAGCGTGGGCTGGGCAGACACTCCCAAGAGCACTGGTCCACTCCAGTGGTGCTCTGGAGTGGGGTCAAGACTTGTGCACTAGTCCTGGTGTTGCCTCAGGAAATCCCGTTTCTGGTGCCTTTTCCTCTTCTGTTCACTCCGTGCTTTCTAGTCTTTAACACAGCACTTAGGTTGTGTTATAATTATTTGTTCATGTATCTGCCTTCCTCACTAGACTCTGATTTTCATTCATTCTTTCAATATAATAATTATTTACCAAGCACCAGCCACGTGTTAGGGATACAGAGATGAATCCAATCAACTGCCCTCCCAGAGGCTCTGGGAAACAGGTCAGCATCCCTGTCCCGTTCTGCCCAAGTTCAGGTGCTAGGACTTCCTTTCCCACACCCGTGATACTCGGTGTCAATATCCCACCCTTTGTGTTATGAGGCTTATAACGTTCCTGAGCTGTTAGGAAAAGTGGGTGTTCACAAAGACGAGTCAGATGGGCCATGGCATGGGTGAGCACCACTTCTGTGGGGCGAATCGAGGGCAACAGCAGGCAGCTCACAAGAGAAGGACTTCACCAGCAAGTGAGGAGCAGGACAGTGACCATGGCTCCTCAGCACAGGTGACGCAGTGCTGACGACACAGCGGCCATGGGTGGGTACCCGAGTTGGCTTGGCTGCCATAACACAACCGGGCTCTCTGCGGGCAGTCTCCTGACGCTGACTCAGCTCCTCTTCACATGAACTTTACACTCAGCTTCTATAGGGCCACTCATGTGGGCTCTCAAAATCACCGCTCTCCAGAAAGCCCACCACGTAGCTTTCAGTACTACTCATGGAGGTGTCCACACTGAAGCCTGGTCTGAAAGTTGAAAAACATAAACATCGTTTTCCTCTTCTCTCTGCATTCTTGCTATAATAGGACTAATTCTTGAAGGCAATGTGAATGTCCCTGACTAGGAGAGGGTCACATACAAGGAAATGGGGGAGGGGGGAGTACAGATATTAGTATTTCAAGATGTTTTCCTCCTACACCCATCACCTAATAATTGTAAAGACAGTGTGATAGGGTCTGTAGTTTGGGGCTGAAGAGTTCCCAGAACTCTGGCATGTGGGGGGAGGAGAGAGCAGGAAGGCCTGTGCAGTGTAGGCAATACTGAGATGAGCCTTGAAGGGATGGGTCAGAATTCCCAGGGAAGCAGTGGTCTAGGAGATCATTCCAGGAATGATAGAGAAAAGCCATGTGCTACACACTGTTTTAATAAGTACTGAAAAAAATAATTTAATCTTCACAACAACCCTTGAGGACCAAATCTTTAAAAAGATGAGAGGCATAGAGTGGTGACGTTATTGGCCCAGGAGCTCGTATTTGGCAAGTGGTAGAGCTGGGATTCAAGCCTGAGAAGTTTGGCTTCAGAAGCTCTATAACCCACACTGTTCTGTCTTGTAGATTTGAAAGTGGCTTTGTAATGAATGGCTGGTGGGAGTTTCGGCTGAAGGAGTGAGCAGAAAGACCAAGAAGACCTTGTGCACCATCTCAGGAGCTCAGAATTTATCCTGAAAGTAAAGGCAAGTCAGTAAAACCAAGAGAGGCAAGAGGATGCAATTAGAAGGATAACAGATTGGAGGGGCAGGACCAGAAGCAGAGACCAATTAGGGGGTTGTTTTAACAGCCTACGTGACACACAATGTGGCTGTTCAGAGCAGTGACAGTGGAACAGAAGGGTTCCAGGAATGCTAAGTGGGTAGGATGGTGTGAGAGATATCCACATCCTAAAGACTGGAATCTGTGAATGTCACCTTAGCTGGCAGGAGGGACTTGTAGATGGGATTAAGGATCTGGAGTTGGAGAGATTATTTTGGGTTATCTGGGAGGGCCCAATGTAAATCACAGGGGTCGTCATAAGAGGATGATAGGAGATCAGAGTAATAGAAAAAAGGCGATGTGATGATGGAAGCCGAGGGAAGTGATGCAGCTGTAAACCAGGGAATGTAGGCAGCCCTTAGAAGCTGAGACAACGAATGGATTTCCCCTAGTCTCCTGACACCTTGATTTTAGCCCCTTAAAATTCATTTCAGACCTCTGATCTCCACAACTGTAAGGTAATAAACTTGTTTTAAGCCACTAAGTTTGTAGTTACTATATCAGCATAGGAAACAAGTACAAGGTGGGGCTTTTCTAGTGCCTACTCTGTGATGTGGGCTCCAAAGTCTCTCTTAGGTGGCAGCTATCGAGCACTTCATTCCCAGCCCTACCATCCTCCTCAGACCCCTCTTTGGACTGGGTGGCAGACTTGTTCCAGATGGCAGAATCCAAATTGACTCTTCCAAGGGGGTGCCTAGTATGTCACCTCCAATGGCATGGGGAGCCTCGCACTTGCCAGGGCCTTAAACTGCAGCCCACGGGGCAAAGGTCCAAGTAGACCCGCTCTTGCGGGTGAGCTCCATCAGCTCCTGAAGGGCCACCCTGTCCCACTGGTCCACTTGAAAATGCAGCTTAGTGTATAAGCCAGTTTAACTCCAGCTATACCTATGGGCAGCACCAAGGTGTGACAGGGACAGAAATATCTCAGTGGAACTTCCATGGGCCAAACCAAACATTCAAATACAGAATACAAAGTGTATGGGGTAAAAGTCACATGTCATTAAAAAAACAAATTGCGCTCATCCTGCAGAACAGGTGGGAGCGAAGGCTGGAGAGCAGATGAGATCATTCAAGGAGACTGGCCAAGGGGAGGAGACCAGGGAAAGGAACTTCCGAGGGTGGGCCAAAGAAGGGACGGGGGAGCCCAGGGCTGACATACAGGGGGAAGTCAACGGATTCTGGATGAATAGGTCCTTTTGTATTTTATCTTCTGTAGACTGTAAAAAGGAAAGAGACTGGAAAAATGTGTGTACCAACAACGAAAAAAGGATGTTTATTATCCAAATAACTGAATTAAGTATGTAAGTTATGTAAGTGTGAAACGATTCTACTCAGAAAGGGCTTTTCAACAATGAAGATAAATTTTTAAAAAAGGGGGGGTGCTTAAAATGTAAACAGTATAAAGTTACCTCAGGAAAATTATATCTTACTGGTAAATAAAATAAATGCAAATTCAGTCACCTTAAGATAATGTTATCCAGGCCCTGGCCGGGTAGTTCAGTTGGTTAGAGCGTCGTCCCAATATGCCAAGGTTGCGGGTTCGATCCCCAGTCAGGGCACGTACAGGAATCAACCCATGAATGCATAAATGAGTGGAGCAACAAATCAATGTTTCTCTCCCCGTTGCCCACTCTCTCTCTCTCTTTTAAATCAATAAATAAAAAGAATAAAAAGGGACTTTTTTTTTAAATAAATAAATAACATTATAGGTGAGAGCACTTTGAGATCTTGCTTCCTGGCATATATCATCAGTTTAGCTCAAACAAACTCTTATAAAAATTCTAAAAAAAAAAAAAAAGCTAACATTATAGGCCCATGAAACTAGAAAAAACAAAAACAGGCAGCAAAGCCCTGAGTTGGCGAGGCCATGGGAAACAAGGGCACCCCAGCCTCAGATGACAGCAACGTGGCCACGAAGAACAGGAGCTAGAATAATGTGCTCACCCCGCAACAGGGGTCCTTGGGGTCGCACATAAAAGAATCCCACTTAAGCAGAAATGGGGATTTTGATCAGGAAACGGAGGTATCTCAGGAGGGTCAGAACCAGGAACCAGAGAGCCCACAGGAACCTCTTTCTCTCTCTCCTCCTGTCTGGGCATACCTCACACATCGGCTTCTTTTCTCCTTCCTTCTCTGCAGATCTTTCTGCCATGCACCCACATGCACACAACAAATATTTATTTTTTGTATGTGCTCAAACACGGCTGTTCCACTTCTGTGTTCAAGTGCACCGAGCTGAGCTGCAATTTGAAAATCTCATCCTGGTCTAATCTGCAAAGACCCAGAAAGGCAAGGTAGCTCTGACCTCTAAGAGGGCTGGAATCTCTGATTCTTTTTCCCACCGGAGGGTCCTTCATCTCTATGTAAATGACTGAATGTGATTAGATAAACAGGAGGAAATGCCCCAGGGTGGAGATCAGAGATCATTAACCTACCCAAAACTTCTGAGCTCCAGGCCCTGCGACCAGCCAGAACATCCGGTTAACTTTTTCCTGCTTCCACATTCCACATCCTCATTATGCCTCACAGTCCATTCTCCAACTAGCAGCCAAACTTATCTCTTAACGTAAATCAGATTATATTCTACTCAGTCAGGGCACATGCCCAGGTTGTGGGCTCAATCTCCAATAGGGGGCATGCAGGAAGCAGCTGATTGATGTTTCTATCTCTCTATCCCTCTCCCTTCTAAAAAAAAAATCAATTAAGAAAAACATATTTAATAAAAATAAAAAATAAAAAACAAAATCCTTACCATGGCCTATCAGCCCTACCTGGCCCAGCCCAAGGCTGCTTCTTTGACTTTATTTTTTACAAGTCTCCCTCTCTTTCGCTCTGCTGTAGCCACACTGGTCTTCTTGCTTAGTCCTCAAATATGCCAAATTCATTCCCACCTCAGGACCTTTGCACTTGCTACTTTCTCTGCCCCATATTTTTTCACCGCTGACTCCACATCGTTCCAGACTCAGGTGATGTCATCACTTAGAGGGTCTTCCCTATCATCCTATCTAAAGCAACACCCACCTCAACACACATACTCTAGTCATTCTCTACCCTGTTATTCAGGGGGGTTTGGGGAGTTTTTTAAAAAATACATCTTTATTGATTTCAGAGAGAGGAAGGGAGAGGAAGAGAGATAGAAACATCAGTGATGAGAGAGTCACTGATAGGCTGCCTCCTGCACGCCCCCAGCTGGGGCTCAAACCCACAACCCGGGCATGTGCCCTGACCAGGAATCAAACCACGATCTCCTGGATCCAAGGTGGATGCTCAACCGCTGAGCCACACCCAGCCCGGCTGTTTTTCAGTTTTAACTGCATAGGACTTGATACTTGTTGAAACAGTCTTATTTGTTTACTAGTATAGTTTCTTTCTCTCCATATTAGGATGTAAGCTCCACACTGGAACAGGGACCTAGTCTGTCTCACTCTTTGATATTTTCCCAGCAGCAGAACTGAGTCTAGCACTTAGGAAGCACCAAAAACATTCGAACCAAAGCCTGAGTCATTTGGTTTCAGTATTACACGGCACGGCACCTCGGAGCAAAGGTTTTGTAGCTGGGCCCCTGGGCTCACCCCCCTCGCTTCCTATCTGTGTAAACTTGCACAAGTCGTTTAAATGATGCGTTGCAGTCTCCCCGTATGCAAAACAGGGAGAGGAGCACCCACGGTCTCGTTTGAGGGCTGAGTTCACACATGTAAAGGTCTTACGAAATGCTTGGCACAGAGTCAGCGCCCAACATGTTTTCAGTCGTCATTAATTTTTAATCGTTAGTCCATTCGCTTGAATCCTTAAACTCCGTCTTCCACTCTTCTGCCCTGCGTGCCTCTCTTCTATTTCCATGTGTTTCCTCTGTGTCCTGAGGGTCCACGTGAAGTTCGTTCTCTGTTCCGCTGACCCACTGCGCTCGCCTGGCAGTTGTTGCTTCCGTGCAGTTTTTAACTCAGCACCGCGCTTTACCCTCCTGCACGTTTCCTTCTCAGTTCCTCCGCTGGCAGGCTGGCTGGCTGGCAGTTAACCGGGCACCACCTTTTTGAAGCCTATGTAGCCATGTCAATCAGGTGTTGCCTACACTTTCTTCTGTTCCTCGCCATAGGTCTTCTTCTGAGGTGGGCAGCTCCTCTCAATCTTCAGGGAAATGACAGATGGCCTTCTGCGACTGTAGACTAGTTCTTCCCCCCCATGGAGGAAGTCTACAACCCAGGACGCAGGCCAACCGTCCCGGTCTGCCCGGACCTCGAGGCTGCCCAGGGCAGGGACCTCTGAAGGCTGGGACCAGGCAAGTCCCAAACAGAACTGGACGAGCTGGTCACCCTCCCTCCAGCTCCAGGCGACATCGAGGAGGAGCTCTGCCATACTGGCACAGATGTTCCTCCAAATCTGTCACAGAAGGAGGAGACCCTTTTCTAGTATTTAGCACTACCGGCCCTCCCAAGTGGCATTTAAACATGTGAAAGTCTCTCAGAAATAAAACAAGTTCCTTCAGCCCCATGCTTCCCTTTGGCAGCCACCCTCTCGCCTTCGTTTGGTAACTTAAAGAGCAGGCCACACGCATTGCGAGTGCCCTTCCTCCCACCCCCCTCAAACCACCGAGATGTGGCTTCCTTTTGCTAACCATCAGCTGAGCCTTCCTTTACCAAGGTTACCACGATGCCCTCGTCACTCAAATCCACGGATGTGTCTCCTTCCCTAGGGACACTGCTCTCTGCGCATCCTTCCCTGCTGCTTCCTAAGCTCTGCCCACTCGGCTTCTGCTGCGATCCCTGGCTCCTGGCCGCCCCCCTCACCTCTCATGCCTTAGTTTCTGAGGCAAGCTCCTCCTCCACAATTGTGGGATGTCCCTCAAGTTCTGCTCTAGACCTTCTCTCTTCTCTACACCCCCTGCTTGAGTGACCTCAGCCTCCATCAGCACTGATGACTCAGAGATCCCTGTCTCTAGCCCGGCCCTCTCTGGGCTCAGCCTCAACACCCAGTTCCTCACTGCACTTCCCATTAGGATTCTCGGCAGACATCCCAAGCTCAACCACTCCCAAGCTGAACTCCTCCTCTGCCCTCAGCCCACTTCTGCTCTTCCTCCAGTGTTCCCCATCTTGGCCAAAGAAACCATCACCGATCAGTTGGTTGGGTGAGAAACCTGTGCCTTTTTCTTGACCCCTTCCTCTCCCTCACCACCAATATCTAACCAATAATCAGTCCAGTAAATTCTACCTGCCAGACACTTCCACCACCATCCCCCTGCCTCTAGGCTGTTCCAGCCGATTCATTCTCCACGTTGTACCGGTGCTCTCTCCAGTAAACACACGTGATGTTGTTATCTTGGGGTTAATGGTTTACAGGGCCCTCTGTGACCCGGTCCCTGCACACCTCTCCAGCCTTTCTCCTAACACTCCCCTACCTCACTCCTGTTTTTGTCTAGTGTTTTCTTAGATGCCATTTCCTCAGAAAGCCTTCCCGGATGTCCCTGAAAGGGGTCAGGTACCACTGTGCATGTTCCCTGAACATCTCTATTGTAGTATTATCGCATCCACTGACACAGCATGGAAGACCTGGGACTCTTTGAAGACGGGAATCGTCTTGTTCACTGACGTGTATCTCCAGCACCCAGCATGGTAAATGGTAAGCACTCATTAAGTCTGCTGAATAAATTAACAGACATTCCTAATTACAAAGCTCTTATCTGTTCATTAGATTAGGCTCCCGAAGTCCTCTATTTGCCTTCACATTAGTTCAGTTCAAGTTACCGCGGACCTGAAGGAAAGTACAACTACTTTGTTGAAGTGATCATTCAAAATAGCAAGGAGCTACTGATACAAGAGAAAGAACATAGCTCCTGAGCCAGGAGACCGGGGCTCGGGTCCCAGCTCCACTATTCTTTGTGCTGTTGTGGGTGGCCCACTCAACCTCTCTGGGCCTCAGTTTGTCCATCTGTGAGATGAAATGGCTAATCTAGATCAGTGACTTTCAAAGTGTGTTCCACAGGGAAGGAGACAATCAGAGGGCCCAAAGGCCCCTGTGACCCACCCAGACCCCAAGCTACTCTGTTTTGATCTGTATTATACATTGGAGTTCCAGTAAGGTTTTATTTGGGGGGGGAGGGGGGTAGTATCCACAGCTTAAACAAGTTGGAAAACAACTGAACCAGATGACCATTAATCTCTGCAGCTGCTGACATTCAAAACAACGGAAAGCCAGGAGTGCCCCTATGAAGGTAATTCCTAAAAAGCATGTGAGGATTCTGATTGTGGAGGTTTGCAGAGGGTAGGCCAGCACCTCCGTCTGCCACCAGGAAGCCACTGGTTTCATGGGCTTCTACCTCATTATGCAGATCTAGCAGGACACAGAGACATTTTTGAATCCACAAATAACATTTACTTTAAAGGTCTTTACCCCCCAATCCCCTTGATATTAACAAGGAAGCTCAGGCAGAAGACTTTGGCCTCAATGATTTTAAGTCTCACTTTCAGGTGGCTCATCACCCCCTATCTGGTAACTCAAAGCCTGAATGGGGTCACACCTGAGAACACACTGTCCCAGGGTCCTCGCACAGACACGGCCTTGCTCGTGTGGGAAGTACTCCGTAGTTACCGTGTGCCACTCTGGTACGTAGCCAGAAGACCTGGGCTCCTCTCTTAATCTGTTACTTAACGGCCCTGTGCCACTGCTCTGGACACGTATCGTTTGGTCTACTTAGCATCAATCCCACACCCACCCTTTCTGAAAACTGTTTTTTCCCTCAGCCCCGTTCTAGTATATGGTTCTATAGGGAACTGCCATGTTCTTAGGTAACCAGCCTTTCTGCTTAATCCAGGGGGAGATCACAGAATTCAGCTCTACTTGAAGTCCCTCCATGAGATCTTTAAATTTGGGACACAGGTCCACTTTTGCAGTGGGGAAAAGCTGAGAAGTGAGGTGTGAAAACTTCCAATGACCATTTGAAGAACACTGGTTTGCATACAGAAAAGAGAAAGGAGGGACAGCGACAGGGCTGGTGTCTGAGTCCTTGGCAGCAGTTGTCCTGGTGCCCAGCTGCACCTGACCTGCCCTTTTAAAAATTGTGGTAGAAAATACGTAAAAAAATTTATGATCTTAACCATTTTTTAAGTGTAAAGTTCAGCAGTGTTAAACCACTGTGCTGTGCAACCAATCTCCAGAACTTACTCGTCTTGCAAAACTGGAACACTATACCCACTGAACGACTCCCCATTTCCTCCTCTTTCCAGGCCCTGGCGACCTCTATTCCACCTCCTGCCTCTATGAATTTGGCAACTTTAAAAAAGTGGAATCATACAGTATTTATCCTTTTTTGATTGGCTTATTTAGCATATCCTCAAGGTCTGTCCACGTTGCAGGATGTGTCAGAATTTCCTTCCTTAAGGCCATATAATATTGCATTGTATGTTCAGATCACATTGTGTTTATCCATTCATGTCAAAGGACACTTGCGGATTACTTCCACCTTTTGGCTACTGTGAATAATGTTATGAACATGGGTGTACAAAAATGTCTTTAAGTCCCTTTTAGTCCTTTTGGATATACACCCAGAAGTGAAATTACTGGATCATATGGCAATTCTGTTTTTAATTTTGGGGGGAACCTCCATACTGTTTTACATAGTCTGGAGCATCTTACATGTCCACCAACAGGGCACAAGCATTCCGAGTTCTCCACATCCTCACCAACATTGATTAGTTCCTGGTTTCTTGATAGGTAGGAGCCATCCTAATGGGTGTGAGACGTCCTTGGACTTTTGAACTCAGAACCAGAGAAAGCATCAGCACAATCTCTTGGATGTAAAAGCTCTAAGAGGTAAAGGTTCAGAGCTGCTGGAAGCCCTGTCTCCCACCATCTGGAGAAAGTCTGTTTGAGAGAAGGGAGAGAGGGAGTCTCCCCAGCATCAGACTAGGTCGTACTAGTTGTACCTGGGGCCTTGATGCACTTTTGTCCTTAAATTTGGTGAGACAGCTCAGTAACCCTATCACAAATTCACACTTTTGCTTAAGTTAGTTAGAGTTTGGCCTATTTCATTTGTGACCATGCATCTTAACATAAACACCTTAGTAGAAGAGCTAGTTCTTCAGAAATATTTTCTTTTTCTCGTCTTGATTCTTTCTTATTAGGAGATGGGCTATAATTTGTACATTTTTAAAGCCCTAAATGCCCTTGGAGAAGTATAGCCTATTGGTTAGAACATGGGTTTGGAGCCAGCCCAAATTGGTTTCAAATGCTAGCTCAACAAAGAAGTTTACTGAGTGCCTTTGAAGCAGCAGACCCCTTGTGGGTGAAAGGGATGAGTTAACAATGAACAAAAATCCCTGCCCGCACAGAGCTTTCTTCTAGTCCTCAGCAAATATCTGCGCGCCTACTCTGTGCCTGCACCGAGCTCTCTGAATATGGACGCCTGTTTACAAGATGGGGATAATGAATTGCCTTGTCCATCTGAAGGAATCTCGGTAAGCACTCGGTAAGGAATCACACACAGCAAGCACTCAACATAGCGTAGCCACGTTTGCTTTTAGACATGGAGTGTGCCTTGCAGCTACTGAGCGCCCACTGCATGTCCCACACTTGTCTTAAAATGGGACTGACATCCTGACAGAATTTACTCTCCAATGGGAACAAGTGATAATACAGGTGATACATGTTGTAGCAGAGTAATGAGATAAAAGAATATGATATGAACACAGACACTGGAGCCACCCACCTGCTTTCAAATCCCAGCTTGCCCTCCGGAAAATCACTTAACTCTGCTACTGGGTTTATTGGGTTGGAAAACAGACCTAATAACGATTGGGACTGTTGAGGACCCAATGAGTTATCGTGTGTAAAGTACTTAGAACATGACTGGCACCTAGTGCTATATAAGGACTTGCTAATATTATGTATAAATTCCTATGGGAACACAGAGGAAGGAGAAACTAAGCCTCCCTAGAGGAGCCAAGGGAAGCTCTAAGGAGAGGACATCAGACTTGGACCTTGAAAGATACGCAGGAGTTTACTAGGTGAAGGGTAGGGTAGAGGGCATTCCAGGTGAAGAAAACAGTTTAGGCAACCGAGCTAACCCATGAAGAAATCATATGCAAGCCCTGGCTGGGGAGGTAAGTTGATTATACGCGTCATCCTGATACGCCAAGGTTTCGGGTTCGATCCCCAGTCAAGGGCACATACAAGAATCAACCAATGAATGCAGAGATGGGTGGAATGACAAATCGATGTTTCTCTCTCTCACTCTCAAATCAATAAAGTTAAAAAAAAAATCATACGCATTCAAATAACTAATAGCTGAAACCTAGTTGGGTGGTAGATAAAGCCTAAGGCACCATTTTTGGCCACCAGCACTGCGGACCACCAAACTAGTCAGTTTGCCCTGGTAACTCTTGGAAACTGACACCATACCATAAACCAACACTTTAGTAGCATTAACAATGTATCCCCAATAAAGCACCTCCAATTTACAGCTAGTTTACTGGGCACTGCAATGTCAAACACTATGCTGTCTTCTTTTTTTCTTTTTTTAATATAGCTTTATTGATTTCAGAGAGAGGAAAGGAGAGGGAGAGAGGGAGATAGAAACATCAATGATGAGAGAGTCATTGATCGAGCCCACACCCGGGCATGTGCCCTGACGGGGAATCGAACCTCGATCACCTGGATATGAGGTCGACGCTCAACCGCTGAGCCACGCCCGGCCGGGCCACTATGCTGTTTTCAAAAGGACCTCATTTAATCCTTACGATGTGCCCTGGAATGGAGGTAATAGCTCCATTTTATATATGAGGAAGTTCAGGCTGCTTAGGCAGTTTCCCAAGTCACACAGATAGACTATTAGATAGGAAAGTGTTCAGCTGCACGTATAAATAGCAGTTTCTTTTTCCCCACATATAAAGAAGTCTGGGGTAGGTGGTTACAGCCCTTTGTTCAGTCATCCCACAATGTCACCAAAATACCTCCTATCTTTCCTCCCTACCACCTTTAGACTGTTAGCACTGGCCTGAGTCTCCATCAGTCTCACATTCCCTATAATGCTTTTTAAGTTCTCGTCTTTAAGATCTCACCAGCCAAGATTTTGTCAACTGAAATATTTCAGAGGTCAGCTCAAACAGCTCACTGATTTCACAGATGGGGGAATGAGAGATTTGCCCCTAGCGAGCTATCGGAGCTAATTAGTTAAAGCAGCCTGGAACTTGGTGCTCTTTCCACGTTACTAATTTAGAGGAGACAGCAAGTTGCCCACCAAACTCTGTTCTCCCATTCTTTCTTGGCACATGGCTAGACTACATTTCTCAGCCTCCTTTGCAGGTAGGTGTGGCCATCTGACTAAATTCTTGCCAACGGGAAGTGAGCAGAAGTACCCTCACCACTGGAGGTTATAGGCCATAAGACACCAGGTGTGCCTCCTCCATGCTCTGTCCCCTTCCCACTGGCTGGAACCAGTGATGACCCAGCTTCAACCGTGCAGGTTATGACAATGCCCCCAAGAGACTGGGGAGACATGATATAAGGAACCCGTGGCCCTGAATGACCGCTTGGAGCAGAGCTGCCCCACTGACCTGGACTCACTTCAGAAATGTTAACTCCCCTCAGAGTTGTTAGGTGAGAAACAAACTTCTTTGTTCTTTAAGCCACTGTATTGTTAAGTCTGTTACAGCAGCTTAGCTTTTTACCCTAATACAACCGTGCAACTTCCTTTGTGCGTATTCAGAACAGCTTTACAAATGACCAGTTAACCATCTTTTTAGAAAACAGCCCTAACCTCCCAAGTATGTGATAATCAAATAATGAAATTCCTTCCTGTGGCTACTATCCCAAGATTTCTTCATCTGGTTAAAGGCTATTTAACAATTGAAACGGATCATTTATGAAGAGACCTACTTAAGTTTTTATGCTTTCATACAATTAATTCAACAAATATTCCACTTTCTAGATGCTGGGGATATACAGAAAGTTTCCTACATTTATAAAAGCTTGCTTCTAGTGAGTGTTGTTTTTGTTTTGTTTTTAATGTTGTGCTGTGTTTTAAGCAGAAAAATTATCTTTTTAGAATGTGGAACTGAGGCTGAGAATACAAATAATGACTGAGAGCTACAAAGGATCAAACCATGTGCCTACAGATCAACTGTTCTCTTGCTTAGCCCTAAAAATCAAGCAAAGCATCCTAAAGACTAAGAATCCAGAGTTCTTTTCAAAGTATTTCCTAACTGCTTAGAACTGCATTGTCTGAACTGGTAAGAAGTATCCAAAGTCTAGTCAAGATTTTTACTTTATGTCAATTTCATCTCAATAAAACTGGGGAAAAAGATTTTACTGACTGAGGTAGGTGGACCTAATAGCTTGCTGGGTGGTAGAATTAATTACCCAAGCCATTCAGACAGCACTGCTATGACTGGAGACTCTGGGTACCTGGGCTCACCTGGGGATTAGCTCAGGCCAGATGGCACGAGATGGCATTCCTCCTCCTCACTCCAGGCTGAGCACACAGCCCAAAGCTGGTCCCTGTGGTCCTTCCCCACTCTCAGATGAGATTTGCTGAGATTCAGTTATTGGGTGAGAGGTCTGTCCTGGCTTTGCCACAACTTGCTCTGTGGCTGCGGAACATTCTTGTTTTGGGCCTCAGTCTCCCCATCTGTACAAGGTGATATGGCTCCTTCCATCTCTACATTTATGACAACCACTAAAAAGAACTGTTTTACTTCCATACACTCAACAGCAAAGTCATTCAGAGGGGCAGACAGAGAAGGGAAAGCCTACCTCAGGGCACTGCCTCAGACCAGGGCCCCGGGCAGATTTCTAGTGTCTGGCCTTCCCCAGGCTCTCTGCTGCTGGTGGAGAAATTCCATCTTGCTGAATTTACAATTCCTAAGAACAGGGACACTGGACACAGTCACCGTGCCTTAAATTTGGTAGATACTCCTTAGTATTAGGCACTAGTTTTTTTCTTTCAAGAAATTCCTGATTTCCAACTGCCAATGGCAGCAATTTTCAACTGGTATGTCGCAGCTGGCACACTGCTGTGCCATGAGAATTTTTAAAACATGCAACACCTATTTAGTCAGAGGCACTAATCTCCTTTCCCCTAGTCTGTCAAATAAAAAAATGACAACAGCTATCACAACAATAGCCGTCTGGTACGAATGAATCAAAATTACACCTATTTTTTGGGTCAGGCTGGCAAAACCCTGTTTTTTGGTGTGTGCAGAATTTCAGTAGTTTATGTGCCATGAGATGGAAAGGGTGCAAACCGCAGTGAGATGGCAATGAGCTGAATGGGAAGTTGCTGCTTCAGGTATTTCAGATGGAAGGATTAAAGGCTTTTTGAGGCAGGATTATTAAAACTAGTTTTTCCTGCTTGTCCACTGAAACTTTTTAAAAGCTTTAAAACACATTTAGCAACTTGACTGAAGAGCCTTTCAGAAAGACTAAGGTTCCCCCCTAACAACAGCCAGCTCAACACAGTGCTCAACAGCCTGACTAAAGTCTGCCCGCTTCCCGTCCACGCCAGCTCTGCCACTGACTAGCTGCACTCCTTTGCTGAGCCTGTTTTCCCCACTGGTTAACAGGACTAGAAAGAGCATCTCCCTCCCAGGGCTGAGTGAGAAGGGAATGGATATAGTGTCGGTCCTGCTTGATTCACAGTAAGTTACATCTCCACTCCAGTGGGAAGATGGGGCTTCCCACCCCATTAGCTACTGAAGTAGTTAATACACTGATTGGGAAAATTATACCGTTTAATGTAAAGAACAACATGGGGTGGATAGAATGCTAATTTTATCTTTTGTTTTTTAATATATCTTTATTGATTTCAGAGAGAGGAAGGGAGAGGGGGAGATGGAAACATCAATGATGAGAGTCACTGATGGGCTGCCTCCTGCACGCCCCCTACTGGGGATCGAGCCCGCAACCCGGGCATATGCCCTGACCAGGAATCAAACAGTGATCTCCTTGATCACAGGTCGATGCTCAACCGCTGAGCCACACCTGCCAGGCCTAATTTCATCTTTGACCAAAGAAATTCTTGAGATTCAAACCAGTTAAAGGGAAGGTAAAGCTCAATAAAAATCAAGGGGCCCAGGACACCCCACAGACTGGGGAAAGAGGGAGAAGCCAAGGAAGTCAAGTTGCGAAACCCAGGTCACATGGTACCACACTTGCAGCCCTGGCCCCAACTCCCGCCCCACCATCATGCCGTGCCACATCAGCTGCCTCGACACAAGCCTCCCCCAACACACGCACGCACTCCCGCACACCAACGTGAGGCACGTCCTCACATTGCCTTTGCAGCCCACATCACAGCTGTAATTCTGTAATTATTTGATTAATGTGGACTTTTTTGATCACCATTGTACTCCCAGAGTCTAGCACAGCACATGGCACATAAGTTCTAAAATATTTGCTGGCTGAATGAAGGGGCTGGCCATAGCTTGAGAATTCCTCACAGGCTGATTTTGGCCTAAACCCTGGCATCTGAATAAAATTCAGTATACAAAGGTGACTATATTGGGAGACCCTAGGATGGTGGTCAAGGCCAAAAACAGGAGAACTGACAGAGGTGGCAGGAGAAATCAATGCATACCCAGGTACTGCCAATAGGTAAGGTGACAGATGGAGACAGTATGTGCTATATGCTAACTTTTGGGCCAGGGAAAAATTAAAAATATATACATTTGTATTTGGTTTTGCTTTAAAACTCTTCAGATATGTAAGAAATTAGTAAATGATTATCTATGGTGGGAGAAGGGCATGGAGGTTGGAGTGAAATTTCTCAATGTCTTTTTATATCATTTTGATTTCTGAACTGTATTAAAAAAATCTGGTAAAAAAACCTTTTTTTAAATGTTAGAAGAAAAAGAAGGAGAGTAAGGCAAGTTTGATAGTTCTTTCTCTTTACCTTCTCTCTGTATGCACAGCTAACAATACATTTACCAAGGATTGCTTTTTAAGGTCCAGCAGAAGTGCTCCTTCTTCCACGATCCCTTCCCCCTTCCCTCCAAAGTGAAATTCCACACAGCTCTTATGGCCTTTGATAGTCTTACCTAGGTGGGTTGTCTGTGTATATATACGATATTTATAAGCTCCCTGAAAGCAAGAACTACATCTCATTTTATTTCTGTATTCCCTCTTGCCTAGTTCAGGGCCTCTCATATAGTAGACTCTGAACAAAATAATATTACTTGAGAGGGGAATTACTGCTTAATGGGTACAGAGTTTCTGTTTGGGGTGATGAAAATGTTCTGGAAATAGTGGTGATGGTTGCACAACATTGAGAATGTAATTAATATTGCTGAATTATAAACTTAAAAATGCTTGACTTTATGTTATATGCATATACATATACTTAACGTTGTTGGCAGCTCAGGTCATTCCAGAAAGAGAGCTTCAACTGGAGATAACTTAAATCTCTAATAAAATGAACAGACAGCGTGATTATATGAAGAACATCAAATCTGAAAAAAAGCCATCTGTTGATAACAAAGCATATTGTGTATAAACTAGACATGGACATATATATCTTTTCAAGGCCTAAAAAGGCTCTTGCAAACTTTTCCTTTATTTAACTTTCATTAGAAATGTAGATTACTAACTCAATACAAAGACAGTAGTCATAGTAATTTCACACAGGAAGACCTCAACAAATGTCCAAGTCTTTAGTTTTTCAAATCCCATGTCACAGCCATCTTGGTCTGATTCTCTGCTCTATGGAATTCTAAGAACTGATTTGGTTCACTTAATCATCTCACTGGGGCCAGTCCTTTCCTGCCATTCACTCAAATCCAGAACTCCTGATTTGTGGGGTTCACAATACTTCAGTCATCTATAAAAATGTCTGGAAATTAGGTATTTTTAGCCCAAGTCTGAGACATAAAACTTCTTTTTTAAAGGATATAGTGAATCCAGGTATTCATCACAAAAAAGGTCCTCAAGTGTAAAAAAGTGCAATCTGTGCCTTTTAAAAATAGAACCTTTAAGGTTAATAGGAAAAAATCCCTTCCTGAACTCATCATTGCCAGACACATTAGCCACACAGGAGCTGACAAGACCTGCTGTTTCTATGTCAGACAACATGACACTTTAAAAACCACACCATTAAATGAAAGAAAATGGTGGGAGCTTTCTGCATAGCACTCCCCCACCCAGACTGGAACAGACATAACCCTCCCTCTTAAACTGGATCCCAACACCTTTGCAAAGGCCACTGGACATGTCTCTTAAACACTGGGTTTCAGCTCTTCATCATTCCACCCTGGGGATCCCTTCTCTTTAAGCTCTTTGTCACGGCCTGGAGAAACACTCTGACTTTCTATGGTGGTGAAGGCATCAGAGTCCAATCTTCTTCTTTTCTTCAGATGGTGCAAGTGGGATTTGGATTTCATATGTGCTAAAACAAAACAACAACGAAAAAAACATATAAAAAACTCATTAGGCATATATACACAACCCAAGGACATGGACAATGGTGGGGAGAGGGATTGGGGAGAGGGAAGGAATGGGGTGGAACGGGTCATTGGGGAGAAAAAGGGACATCTGTAATATTTTAAACAATAATAAAATTAAAAAAAAAAAACATTAAAAAAACCCCCACTCATTAGGATTTTCCAGAATTAATCCTAGAAGCACATAAAATTAACAATGTAACCCTTCTCTTTAACAATAACAGGATCAACACATGTACTGGTATAGCTGCTTAGCAATCTTAAAGGAGTAAGTTATATGGCCAGCTAGCTAGCAAACTAGAGCGAGCTACCAAGTATCAAGTGCACCCTGCTAGGTGCTAAAGCACCTCCCAACAGTCTTGCAGATAGTACTACACAGCTCATTTTATACAGGAGGGAACTGAACTTCGCAGAGATCTTACATTGTGTCCAAGGCCACACAGCAGGCGAGCTCCTCAGCTTACCTATAGTCCAAAGAGAGGCCCAATTTTCCAGAATGGGGCTTCCTATTACAGATACATTTCAACTCACACGACTAAAAAGGTACAAATCCGAATCCTTATCTGTATTGCAGGACAGTTGCCAGCTGCCCTGCCCTGCTCATAGGCCTGCACCACCCAGGGATGTCCTTCCCACTTCTTTGCTGTTCCACAGGTTGCCCTCCTGCTCTGACATCCCTCTTGCCTGAGTAAGATAAGCCATCTGAATGACTAACCCTCAAGGCTCACATTATGCAGACACACAATGCTCCGGGCAGATAACGAGAAACCTTCTTCTCTAACATCCCTTCTGAGGGTCCACAGAAGCAGTAAAGCTACTGTTGCCTGATAGCAAGTTCTGACCTCTCACTCCAAAGATAGTTCCCTCCCTCTGACTAACTCACACAAGCTCCCTTTTCACTAGCCTGTTCTTTTTCAAGGAAATCTTATTTGGGAACACCTAAAGAAATACACAACTAGGTTAAATCCCATTTTCTACATATTTAAACCATCATTTTTAAGGGTTTAGAAGCAAAAATAAGGAAGAGGTTACAAGTCAAAGAAAAGTTTACTTGGGGGAAAAAAGTCAGCTTTGTTCTCCAGCTAGAGCCTAAGGCAAAAAGAAAAGGGGGGAGGGGGCTCTGGACTGGTTCTCCATGGCAGCAGGAGACAGGAGCGAGGACTTGACAGATGGCACCATAGAAGGGCTTACAGAAGCTAAGCTCACAAAGGCTCACAAATGTTGCTTCTCTAAGGCTATCCCTGAAGGACACTGGACAAATCGAACCACTAAGTTTCCTTTAGAAAAAACAATCAGACACTCTCTCTTCCCCTTTCATCATTATAAACCAATGACAATCGAGGCTTCTTCTGCTGCTTGGGCAATGGCAGTCGTCCCCAGTCTCTGACAATGGAGTTCATTTTGCCAGAGTCACCAGTTAATAGAACTAATCATTCTACTGGTTGGTATGGGGAGAAAAACCTACTTCTCAGAGAATCCAATGCAAAGCAGTATTCTGAATAGAAGGATTCAGCCACTAGGTAGCTCGATTGTGCATAAAAGGAGTGAACCTTAAACAAGTTTCTAAATGCAATGTAAATGCAAGGCTTGGAGCCTGAGGCCATTGCTTTGACTGGACTATAGAAATCCAAGAGGGAGTGCAGGGTGACTCTGTGGCCGAGGCAGATCCAGGCTCTAAAACAGAGACAGAGCCTACATGCAGGGCTGACCCTCGGTTGGTCGGAAGTACCTTATAAAGAAGGTAATACCTGTAACCACCTTCTTATACGTGACTGATAGCCATGCTTTCACACTATGCTAGGGTGAATGTTAAGTTTCCCTTGACACTTCTCATTAGTTTTAGCAACCACCACGAGTTCAACATATTACCTTGAAAATGACTGAAGAGACACCACTTCTGAAGAACGTAATCAGGAAGAGGAACTGCACTTCCTGCTCCCTCCCGGCCTTTGCTGCTTCTTTGGTCTCTTGGGTGAGTTACCTGGCTTCCCTTTCAATCCTACCTCACCCAACTGACATCTAAACATGAAAGGCCAAGGAACTCCTGAACTCCTATAAGGCAGGATCACAAAAGTCAAAGGAGCCCCGGAAAGTTAACAGTATAAAATACCTACCCTAGCTGAAGCTAGAGGGCATATGATCTTCCTTTGAAATTCAGAATAGAGATAACTGTCCAACTTGGGAAGGCATCCATGAAATTTGAGTATAAGCTCTCAGAGGAATCCTGCCCTCCCTTTACGAATACGCAGACTCCAGCATTCAACCTAGCAAAGACCTTGAAATTCATGAAGTCGATGTGACCCACCCTTGCAGATTTCTCTGTGCCTTTCCCCAGACTCTACCTGCCCATTCACGGTCCCCAATGATGATTCGACCACACAGGTCACACATGTGATAACTTCTCTTGTTCTCAGTTTCATTGCATGGCATTTTTACTGGAGCGGCAGCAGGCTTACGGCCCTGAAATAGCAAAGGGGGGATGGAGAAGCATTCAATTCAGAGATCTGGATATCATTCTCTGATATTAAGGAGAGTGGGATTGTCTCAAGATTCCTTTTTCTCATCCCAGAGAGCAGGTGGGCTGTGAACAGGTTTTAGTAACAACCTTTCTGAATGTGAAAGTATAAACACAGCCTCCAGAGATCTAAAAGCAGCCAGCCCTTCTGCTCTGTTTCCGCAGAAAAGAAGCCTTGGTTCCCGACATAGCAACAAAGGTGTTAGCGAAGGAAGGCTGTTTGAAAAGCAGACAATACGGTACCATGATTAATAATCACCTGGATGAAACTTTGCACAATTTCAAGAGCAGGTTCAAGAACAGACTCCTCCCACTTTGAGATATCAGATACTTCTAAGCCATATATTGGGGGGACACTGGGACCAGGTCCTAAAGATGACAAAGAAAAAGCTGTGAGAGGTCAGCTTCAAGATCTAATCTATTCTGCTTCTAGGATTTCAAAATCCTCAAGGGAAACATGGAGGCCAAAGGAATTAACATCCTTACCATGCCATTCATTCTAACCAGAAACATGAACAAAACAGCTACATACAGTCCAAGAAAGACCTAGAAGGTTGACTGGTCTGCAGCCAACAAGTCTAGCTATATAACCCAGAGTCTGGAGTATAGGATATTCCAAATCAGTCAGGAAAACAATATAGAGTAACAGCTTTAATGACCACAGTGTGGCCTATAATATAAAGACAGTGCACGCCATAGGAGGAAATAAACTAATAGCTTGAAGTACTTTTGAGTGGAGATAAGACTGGAGGTAGCCAAAAGTACAAGCTATAGGTATTTCATCCATCTAAGCCAACCATGTATGGTCTCTGCTGGTAGCTTCCCCAGTCTATGGAAACACTAAATTGCCTTCCACAGCTAGGTTAAGTCAGTTGCCTAAAAGCAGAGCATTGTCCCATGGACAAAAACATCAAAGTCCTCAGGATGCCAACGGCTAGCAGGTGCTAGCCTTTTGATTGTGCCAACCACAAATAAGATTCTTCTTAAAGTGGACTAGGCTGCACCTGCCACCACACGGAAAGGTGAGACTGGGAGGGTGCAGGCAGCATCCACAGGACACCTGGTCTTGGCTAAGCTCTGCACCTGTTTCCAGGCCACTCTATATTTTCCTTTCCCCTCGAAGTCCTTTGTTGGGCTTCTGTGCCCTGTCTAAGCACCTTTCAACAAGTTCTCGGCTCCCAGCTGCTATTCCTGGCTTGAGTCCAAGGCCAAGCTGGGGTGGGGAAGTCCCTCTGGCTCCTTGCCAGAACCATATCCCAGCAGACCAGCCCTGGCCAATCACACACAGCTCCTGATTTACAGGGCAGCTGTGCCTTTCACACTAGCACCAGGGCTGTGCCGGCATATGCATGAATGAGGAATGGGCATATGATGCGCTGTGCCATCAACCCCGCCTGACTCAGAGATGGGGGGGTTAACTGTGGCTTTACCACAGAAGAAAGTTCCAAATCATTACAAAAACCATCTTTTGTTACAGACTAATTGTAGCCCTGGGGAGAAGAGAAGCTGCATTAGAAATTCATAGTAACTTCCATTTCAGCTGACTCAGACTTCCTCTATCTAACAGGACCTGCAGAGAAGGCAGGATAAGTAGAAGAAAGTGTAAAGAGCCTCTTGGCACCAGAACAACAATGGAGAGCTCCGTGAGAGACTGAGAGCCAGGAGAGAACTTCAGCAATCTGCTGGTAAACGACGTGAATCAAGGTGTTTATGTTCAGAGGCACTGAGAAGCAGGGGTGGAGGGCCACTGCTGTCCTTATTTGTAACTGAAAGCAGAAGTAAAAGGTAAATGGGATGATTCAGAAGCATATTTTAAAAGTACCCACAAGATAAAACTGGGGTTTCCACTTATGCTTAATCTCTTAATAAGCACACAGTTTCTTACCTGAGGCCAACACTAATGCTGTCTAGCTAAAGTTATGGCTAAAGGAAACAAGAACGGTGGAAAGCAGAGTGTGGGCTTCAGAGTGAGGCCTGGATTCAATACTCTACTGCTGAATAGCGAGGGGATTTCTAGTAAGTGACTGAACCTGTCTAAGCCTCCATTTCCTCATCTGCAAAAAGAAAAAAATAACATTGACCTTGAAGGCTCGATAATTTACACATAGCACCAAATTTAGTGCCAAGGATCAAATGAGTGAGATTTTCCTTAAAAGTGCTACCCAGCCCTGGCCGGTGTTCTCAGTGGTTAGAGCGTCGGGGAGCGCACCAAAGGGTCTGGGGTTCGATTTCCGGTCAAGGGCATGTACCTGGGTTGCAGGTTCGATCCTCAGCCCTGGTTGGGGTGTAGGCAGGAGGCAACCAGTCAATGTGTCTCTCTCCTAGCAATGTTTCTCTCTCTTTCTCTCTCTCCCCCCCTTCCACTCCCTCTAAAAAATTAATGGAAAAAATACCCTCAGGTGAGGATAAACAAAAACAAAAAACAAAAAGTGCCGTCCAACTAAAATTAAAGGTGAAGCAGTTTGAAGTACCACATATCTGAACACAAAGCACTACTGGTGAAGGTTCTGTCTTTTTATACTGCTCATCTGGCCCAAGAACCATTTCAACTAGGAAAGCCTCCCTATAGAAATGTGAATGCTCTTCAAAATTAGAAGCGAAAATCAACCCTGAGCACCAATTCTGCTAAGAAGTTGCTATTTTGCTCTTACCAGTTCGCAGCCAGCATGCATGTGTTCAAGGCATAGGCAGATTCCTTCCTCACTGCAAAGATTTGTTTTCTGAGAGATCACAAGAAAATATCCCAGGGCAATCATTTATGCAATAGACACCCACCCAGGTAAGGTCACCATTCTTAGAACAGGTCCAGAAACTAAAGTTCATTTTCTGGGTGAGCTGAGGACATCTATATTCTATTGAAAACAGCCACAGGGATAAGGAAAACCATGAGACTTACTGCTCAAAAAACGATTTTTAACCCATCGGTTTTGCTTCCGGGCATATCTCTTAGTCACTTGTTTCAGAGCCTCAATACCTGAAAGATAAAGTACATAGAAGAACCTCTAAGTACTTTTCACCCTGACAAAAGGCAGGCCCACCCAGCCCAGCAGAAAATTAGTCACAGCAGCACACTGGTGGACACTTGGTACACAAAAATCTTAATTGTGAGCTGCAGGTCATTTGGGACTCTTCTAGCTTCAGTTCTTTCTCCAACCATACCAGCAGGGAACTCTGTCACCCAAGGATGTCCAAGGCTAGGTTCGATGGAGAAATTCACACCTTTCTTTAGGAGCTGGTTACTAGTCTCTGGTGTGCATTTTCCCTCAGTGATCAGGTACTCGTGAAATTCCTTGAAGCCAATTGATTGGAAGATACCATGTTGATAGTCCTGGCTGGGAACAGGAGAGCATCAGCAGATGAGCCATTACATCTGAGAGCTAGCAGGGCCTTGGAGATGATCTAGCTGAGTCATTTCATCCCTTAGATGAGGAAATTGAGATCCTTAGCAGTTATTGCCTCTCTAAACTCCTTCCTCCACCACCCTCACCAGCTGCCAGGTTACTTCCCTTGAAAATTAACTCCTGAGAATGCTTGGCAGATTAGAAAATTGCAACTGTAACAACTACACCAAACCTCCTTCCAACAAACCTTGCCAACGCCAAGGACAAAGGCTAACAAACAAAAAGACCCAAAGCCAATATTATGTTTATAGTCTTTTGACCATAAGGAAGGGATGGAGAGTAGGTTAAAGTAGTAAGTCAAATCCTCACCTACTTTCTGCAACTTTCTTCTGATTATAGCGTCTGTGAAAATCTCTCAGTTCATCCAAGAGCCCAGCAGCGAGCATGTCATCCACCCGCTTATCCAAACGCTTATCTAGAACTTGAATCAAATTAGCTCATCACCAGCAAGCCTGTTGGTGTGTACTATACACTTACATGATGAATGGACAGGCTACACAAAAAAGAGAATTTGTTCAAATGGAGGAAGGGTTCAGAGTCCAAAGACTGTGTAATAATTCATATAATATTTAGTCACACTAAGACTCTGCAATTCCAGTAAAAATAGCCAAAATGAAACACGTCTTCTTCTTATATAAAAAGCAAGCATACAGTTGCACCTCTTACGAGGACAAATATCTTACTCTCATATGGAATGGATATCCACTGTTTATTTTAGAGGCAGCTGAGAGCCCACTGGTTTACCCTTCTTACTTTTTCCATGACATTTGTTATGCTAACTTTGTGTTATTTCACATTTAAGAACTCTCAGATAACTCCTTGGACAGGAATGAGGAACTTTAGTCCAAAGCCATCCTTGGTGTATCCTGAACTACTGCGCCACACAAACGAGCAAAGAAAGAGAGGTCACAATCATTCAGATGTGGTGGTCAAACAAAGCTTTATTTTAGATCAGATACCATTATTTTATGCTGAATTGTAGGATGTTTTAATTTACAAAAATTTCATTATGGCCCTGGCCGGTGTGGCTCAGTTGGTTGGGTGCTGTCCCATGCACCAAAAGGTTGCCGGTTCAATTCCCAGTCAGGGCACATGCTTGAGTTTCAGGTTCAATCCCCAGTAGGGGGCGTACAGGAGGCAGCCGATTGATGTTTTGCTATCACATCAATGTTTCTCTCTCCCTCTCTCTCTCCTCCCCTCCCTCTCTCCCTCTCTCCCTTCCTCTCTCTAAAAATCAATTAAAAAAAAACTTTTTAAAAAATTTCATTAGGAAAACATTACCTTTTTCTATAAACTTATAACTAAAATTAATAACAAAATTTCACCATTTCAGTCATGATCTTCTTCATTTCTGCCATTGCTATTTTGTGGCCTGCAATGATACTAACCCTTGTTTCTATCTTCCTAAGAAGTTTGCATTTATTGTGGACTCTAGATGTGTCAGACACATTCTGAGCCCTTTGTATTATTAACTCAACTAAACTTCAATGAAGCTGTGAGATATGTATTAACATTATCTCCATTTTACGGAGAGAAAATTGGGGCACAGAAAGGTAACTAACTTGCCTTAAAACTCACAAGCTAGAAGAGGATGTGGCAGGAATTTGAATCCCAGACATTCTGGTTCAGAGACTGCTCTTAAAACCATTATACTGCCTATTCTCATAATAATCTCATCTTTCCAGACCTAGCTCATAGGCTACCTATACAGATTGGTGCCTGACTCCCCCGCAGAGAAATCCCTTCTCTTTGGCCCCACAGCACTTTCTAGACCAACATTTATCACAATGTAGTATATGTATCATTATTTGTTGCCCCACCAGACTGGGAGCTTCTTAAAAGCAGGCACTGTATCATATTCACCTCTGAAATCCAAGTACCATGCAGGATGCTTGACATTTCAACCTTCTTCATAGGAGCCTTCCATCTCTTTAGCTTTCTCCTTTGGATCTTCCCTGGATGGCAATCTCTTTTCCATCCCACCCATCCATCTTATCCTACCCTTGGTATCTTATCCTAGTGCCAGGGCTGCCCTTACTCCCTTTCCAGATAGACATTTAGGAGAATGGCACTGTGCCTTACTAAGTCAACAAATAATAGTAATGAAAGTAAAATTAATAGCTAACACTTGCTTAGTGTTTATTATGAGCCACTCATGGTTGCAAGCATTTTATATATAATAATGTATTATTATAAAATCTACCTCGAATGGACTCCAGGGCATCAAAAGGCTTTTACCTGTCTGATCAGCATGAAGCCAGAGTATGCAAGAGTTAGGGAACTTCAGAGGGCCTCCAAGTGGACCACCACCTTCTTCTGCATGTTGACGATGAAGAAATTCACTATGAGAGATTCCCGTTTCTTCAAACACTTGCAAACTCCTAAATCATTTGGGGGGAAGCAGGGAAGTAAAGCCATAAAAACTATTAGGAAATATTAATTCTCAAGGAGAAAGGCTATTTATTATAAAATGTCTCATTCTCATTTTCACTGCATAAGCCCCTAAAGATATGAAAGTCCAGGTTACAACTTTATAGCTACTCAGAAAGGGGTCCTAAAGAAAATTTTAGGTAAAGTAAGAAATAATACTATTCCTCTAAACACACATCAATTTTTCTGAAATCAGTTAAACAGGTTCAGAAACAATGGGTTTCTTCTACACACACAGAATGGGACTTACTTCAGGTAAGTGGTAAAAGAACTTATTTGGGACACTTTGTTACAAGACAACAAGTCTAGTCTCGCTGGAATGCCTTTCCCACAGCAGAAAAGTATGTTGTATAGCCAGCTCATCAACTTTCTTTCTAAATATGTCTAAAATTCTGACTAATTCAGTACTCTACTAGCACAAAGATCACTGAGAAAAGAACTCACATACTTACTCTTAAGCCACCATCCACTCTGTTGGTATCTGCTATGTTATGCAGCACTAGGTAATTTAACTCCCAAATCTATACTCTACCACTCTGGGTGATTGCAACTTATCAGCTTGAAAGTGATCTTTCCCTTCCTGACCCAATTCTACTTCCTGAAACCCTAACACAAGCGTAGAGACCCCTTGTCATTTCTTATCACTGGTCATTCAAAAAGGACCTATGAGGAAAAAATGTATAGTGACCTATCTCACTTTTCTGGAGGTTAGAATACAGGCTCAAACTAAACAAAGATGAAAAAAGTCCTCCAGTTCTCTCTAAAGAGAGAGTCTAGAGCTCTTGCTTAGAATCTATTGACACATATGAAGACACAATTCTAAACTCATTACTTAATAGTTTAGAAGCAGAATATGAGGAGAGGTGGTAAGAACGAACTACTTGATAAAAGGAGAGAATAACATAGACCAAGCTCCAGAGTCATATCATAAAAAAATATAAAAATGAATGTTCATCATAAAGTTCCCGAGTTTTCCAAAAATTTTCTGAAAGATTTCTATTAAAATGTTTGGATACTAGAAAGTACAAACTTCATTTATCTACAATATGTGTTATCACCAGGGTGATACTGCCCTCAAGGAGGCAAAAAAAAACCCCTTAGCTATTATAAGATGTGTCATCCTCCAAAGGGCAACCATACCCCAAAAAGCTTATTCTTCAGTATTAAAACTTCACTGATGTGGAAAAGGAAGGGGGCGCAATTAGGAAAAAAAAGTATAAAATGGCTTCTGGGTGGGGTGAGGGGCAATAATGAAAAAATTCAGTAACATGATCTAGAACATTCGAGTTGGACACTTCAAAATCCCTATCAATACCAGAAGTTGCTATAATATTTAATCTGTATAACCACCCACATAGTAGGTACTCTGTTAGATTCCCCCCCAAATATAGTATTACTGCCAACACAGAAAAATACATCCAACACATGAGGCTGCAATTTCAAAACAACCTGAGAAAACATGACCTTATGAATTCATTCACCACCTCTCCCTTCCCTTCAAGAAAATCTCCATGTGTAAAGGTGAGCTGGTCTATGAGACAGTTTATAACATCTACCTCCCACTGGGAAAGCTGCTGGGGCAGAACTCAGCATTGCACAATCAATTATGAAACCCAAATCACAATGTAAACCGACTGCATGCCAGAAAAATTTATATGAAAACTGTTATACAAGCAAAGATCAAATAGAAAATGAAGCAAGATTACATAGGCCCCAGGGAAAAACTGCATTGTATATGCATTTTAAATGTAACAACAAAGTAGGGTATAACTACTTATGGGAGGAGGTGGACTGCAGCAGTAACTCAGGGCCTCCTAACCTTCCAAGCTGTAAGACATCAATCTCCACTAACTACAATTACCAAACCTATCTCTCATCACCCAGGCACACTGAAGAACTGACTGCCCTCTAACTCTAAAGGAACTCTGGGGTCAGCGGGCCTGGGCTTTCTTACCTGGCCACTTTGCGCTTGTCATGTGGGTGCAGCTTGGCAGCCATTTCTGGGTCCACCTGGCTTAGGCGTTTGTGAAGTGCATGGCCATCCTCCTTTTCAAGCTCTACTTTCCAGTCAATCTCCTTCTCAGTGCTCATCTCCTGGGGCTATTAAATGAAGGTTTAGAAGTAATTTTAATTCAACAAGCACCAACACAGTTTATGTGCCAGGCACTGGGCGAAATGTTAGGGATACAGAATAAAGATGAATCAGGTCTTGCCATACAGTGTGAGACAAATCATAAACAGAAAATTCCAATACACCATGGTAGTGCTGTAGCAAACAAAAAAGAAGAAAGACTTAATGCCTAGGGAAATACTCAGGTACCCTGCTTCCTTGTGAGAAATGCAAACAGGTACCAGGGCTAGCATGTCTATATTAATACATCGAAGAGTCTAGTGTTCTCAGCAAGTGTAACCAAAGAGTGAATCAGAATGGCTAGCACACTATAGTTTGCAAAGTCCCACCTATGCAATAGCATCTCTGTAGGAAAGGTTAGAACTGGACATCTCCCTGACATATAAGACTGTTACAGCCAGGAAATGCTGAATCAGACTAGTACACTGCTAACTTACAAGGGCATGCTAATTAATCCACAGAGGAGCATTTTTCCCACACACAGCCCCTGCCCTTAGGCCTGCCTGGAGGAGCACACTTCACCTATGGAGGTGGCATTTGCTTCAGAATATTAAGTAGGAAAATTATAGTTGCTGAGTATAAGAAATAGGCAAGAGTCAACCTTCTTCCCACTAAAATAAGCTGGCAAGAAAAAACCCATTTCCTCAGTGAGTTATAAGTGAACTAAACATACCTTAGCACTGATAAGAACTTTCCAGAGCAGAGACTCAATGTAATAATTGGTTCCTCCCACGACAATAGGAATTTTGTCTCGGGCAAATATATCTTCAATGTGAAGATTAAGAAAGACATCACAATGTTTAACATTAGAAGAGAATCCTGACTCATTCAGAAAGGCGGGTATTAGCAAGAAACCACATTCAATTAATTGTCTGGAGAGCAGAGGAAAAAGGGTAGAAACTAAGATGAATTGATACTAGTCTTCAGTTTCCCACGAATTCTCAGAATCATCTCCTATCAGTTCTGAAGGGACTTGCATAAACCAGAGACAGATAAATGATTGTAATTAATTCTAGTTCTAGAACTTTCCAGACCTCGCTGCTAAAATTCAAAGTTTGCTTGGTATTCCAAATCAGCTTAATGAGCACAATCCAAGGACTCTCACAGAACCAAGTGACAGCTGCTCAGGAAGCCACCAAGGTGACGTCCATTGCTTTCTAAGGCAAAATACAAACTGGTTCTCTAAGCCGTAGTTCTTAAGACTCGGCCTTCACCATTATGTGGTAGCAGTGCACATTTCAGCCACTTGAGACTCCACTAGATAAACTGAGAAGCACTGGTTCTAAAGACAGATTTCAATTACCAGCTCCAGTTCTTGGACACGTTATTCAACCTGTCTGAGCTTCAGTTTTCTCACCTGTAAAATCTTCATGAGTTCTTATAAGCATTAAATGTGACAATGCAAATGAGTCCCCACCACAATGCCTGAAATACTTTCTCAATTGAGTAAGCATTCAATTTATAATCTACTTCAGTCACTATTGTTTTTATATCTCTGCTACTTAGAATTCTTCTCTTTAGAACTCTGTTGAACAGATAATTATCTGCTTTAAGAAGGCTTTGCTTCTGAGGATAATTGATAAAAAGACTTTCAACCCAAACAAAGACTCATTTACACACTTCTTTCCCTTGCCAGCCAGTCTGTGGACACAGACATAGATGACCTCTTTTCTATCAGAAACCCACTAACCTTTAAGAATTTGGGGTGGAGTGGAAAGATGTTAGCAATCAAGGATCACATAGGAAAAATGTTATGTATTTGGTTTTTTAAAAGAAATAAATTCTATATTCCACTCCTTAAATTAAGTATAGAAAGTATATAATTACACAGTAGTTGTAATAAAACTTCAAACATATAATATAATTAACAAAAGGAAAGGGAACAAGGGAAATAAAAAGGGAAGGCAAACAAGTGAGATACCAGAGGGGGAGAGTGGAAAAGAGGGAGGGAAATGGGTAGGAAATACGGAGTGAAAAAGTTTAACTTGTTTGCACAAGCCATGAAACTACTGTGATCCTGGGCAAAACCGTTCTCTCTGGGCCTCAGTATGGAGTACCTTCATTGGTCTAAACAAGAAGGCTGACTGGCTACTTCTTAAGGTATTTTCGGCTTTGACATTCTGATTGTAGGTTCTTATCTAAATTCATTAAATCGCCAATCCTGTAAATGACCTGATTAAATCTTATTCCTATTGTTGCTGCCCTTTGTAAATTTTAATTAGCTTTCCATTTTCTTTAAGTTCTTCCAGAACAATCCAACTGTCCTACAGCAACAATGTACTTTGGTGATATATTTTAATTTACAAAGGGCTTTCATATACATTATCTCATCTGATACAACTGCCTTGTAAAGCAGGTAGGGCAAGAATTATTATCCACATTTAAATCTCTGCCCATTTGAGAAGCAAAAAAATATTATCTCATTATTTTGATTTGCATGGCCCTGATTAACAGCAAGGACAAACCCTTTTTCATATTTATCACCATTTGTATTTCTTCCTTTGTGAATTACTACTCATGACCTTTAGTTTTTGTACTGATTCATAGTGTTCTTTATATACTAAGTATATTAATATTTTGCCTTTCCTATGTTACAAATATTTTCTCCCTGGTTTGTAGTCTGTTTTTTAACTTTGTTTATGGTGAGCTGTTTTCCTTTTTTTAAAAATTATAAAGTATCCAATATACATATAAGAACATAGATCCAATATACAAATACATATTTTAACATGTAAATTATGAAGCTCAGTAATAAAAACAAACACAAATGAACCCAATGTAAGAAAAGGAATATTATTAATTCCTTTGAAGTTTCTGAGTATGCATACCCATCTCAACTCCCAACTCAACTCCCAACTTCCCGTCTCTCTGACGGAACCACTATCTTGAGTTATTTCGGGGGAGGGGGGGGTGTTGTTTTTCATCATTCCCTTGCTTTTCTTTACATTATTACTGATGTGTATTACCTCTGAATGTATTAATATACAGAATTATTACACAGAATCAATATATAGCAATATATTAATATATGGTTAGTCTTGCCTGCTTTTTTAACCTTTATAATAAATGTATGAACATGTATATATCCTATAATTTCTCAAATTTTATGTTTCTGAGATTCTTCCACATTGATGCATGTAGTTATAACTTACTCAATTTCACTGCTGAAAAAGTAAACTTATATAAAGAAAGCAAATTTTATACATTCTTCTGTAAGTAGGAATTTCAATGTTTAAATGTTTTTGCTATTTAGAGGAATGCTGTTATAGAATGAGATCTACCACATATCTCTGGGTATACTTGTGACAAAGTTTTTCTGAGATACTCAGGAGTTCTGGTTGTTACACATTCTTGCTACTACAAATTCTTAATTCTTACATTATCAACTCTAGCTATTTTCCTTTTTGAAAAAAATTACTGTTATGGGCATAGATGGTGGTGATGGCTGCACAACAATGTGAATGTATTTAATACCACTGAAATTGTACACTTAGAAACAGTTAAAATGGTAAATTTTATGCTGTGTATTTTAACAATAAAAAAGAGAAAAACTGAGTTTAAAAATCCATTAAAAAATCTATAAAAGAATATCTACAAAGCCCCTCCCTACTCTCAAATCACATTAACTACTCAATTATATATTGTCCCATTTGTTTTAAAGTTTCATTAAAAATACATATATTTAACTCTGAAATCTGATTTTATGCACTGTATAAAGAGGATGTCATTTTGTTTTTTTCCAAACAATGAACTGTTTCAGAAATAATTACTAACTACCTCATTATTTCCTTTATTTTATTTTTTTAGATATGGAATGTTTCACAAACTTGGGTGTCATCCTTGCACAGAGGCCATGCCAATCTTCTATGTATCATTCCATTTTAATATGTATATGTGCTGCCAAAGTGAGCACTCTTCATTGTTTTTATTTTATTTTTCAAAATATGTCTTTATTGATTTCGGAGAGAGGAAGGGAAAGGGAGAAAGACAGAAACATCAATGATGAAAGAGTTATTGATCAGCTGCCTCCTGCATGCCCCCTACTGGGGATCGAGCCCAAAACCCAGGCATGTGCCCTGACTCGGAATCGAACCGCTATCTCCTGGATCACAGGTCAATGCTCAACTGAAGAGCCACACAGGTCAGGCTCTTCATTGTTTTTAAATGCTACCTTAATAATCTAAATATATATGTCCATTTGAATTTGTATCTGAATTTTCTATTCTGTGCCACAAGTTTGTCTAGTATATAATTTCTATGCTATTGTAGTTATTATGAATTTTCAATGTTTTAATATCTGGCAGTCCAGATACTAAAGGGAGTCTGGACATTAAAATATAAGGACAGTCCCCTTATACTATTCTTTTTTCAAAAATTATTGGTATTACCCAGAACAATTTTTTCCCAGCCTTCCCCCCACCACCCCAACAATCCCTTTGAAAGTCTAACTGGAACTCCATTATGTTTATAAATTAATTAAGGGTGGAAAACTGAAGCTCAGTGGGGTAAATTCTTTGGCCAATAAAATTCACATGATCAAAAGAGGTGACTCAAAGACTGGAACACAGGTTTTCTGGTTCCTAAATCAATGTTCTCTCCACTAAAACAGTGCTTCTCAAATTTTAATATGCATATGAATCACCTGGTACTCTTGTTAAATGTAGATTCTGATTCAGGAGGTATGAAGTCAGGCCCAAATTCAGCATTTCTAACAAGCTCCCAAGGGATGCTGATGTTGCAGTCTGAGGACAAGATTTTGCATAGCAAGGATACTATATCTTTCAATCCACATAGTGCTGATGGGATGCTACCTATTGGTAGTTAGATCTCGTGTGTCCCTGCTTAGAAGAAACTGTCACTAGAAAGAAAGCTTCTTTCTTGGCTTGGGCTGCCTTGCCATCCATCAAGCCTAGTTGCTGTTTTTCCTAAGGATATCAGAGCAGTTGCCTTGTTCCTGAAGTCCACCACTGTGTAATTTGTCACAAGAGGATCCACAAAGCTGATCATGTGGTGCTGGCATAGTCTCTGCTCTTGGGTAGAAACCTTGTTGGTAATGATGTCTAGGCCTTCATAAACCTAGGAGAAAGAAAATTAGTATGAGAAAGTCATCAGCCTCCATTAAATGTACACCTGATGGGTGGAAATGGTGATCTGTTCCTCCCTCCAGCCAAACACTTGACTGACCCAAAGCACCAGAGTAGACGTGATCTAACCAGAGCATAGCCAGATCCACAAAACCCAAGACAAAGGAAGCAGAAGAATACACAACATTGACTTTCTTATCAAATACAGGTTTTCCCCACTATCCCAAAGTAGAGTGTTCCTACGAAACTTTTCGTAAGATAAAATGGGGTAAAGGGAAAAAGAAATTATCATCAATTTTTATCTTTCCCAGACCCCAAATTCAATGCATGTACAACGTCTTTATTTTGTTCACCACAACTGAAATGCTTAATTACGTCCAGTTTTACACTAAGCATAACACCCTTACGAGTGCTGGCTTTGCTGATACCTTAGGACACATCTTGCTAATGGATGCACAAAATAAATCGAGATAAAGCATAGATGTTCATAGAAACCATTTGAAGCTATGAT
Organism: Miniopterus schreibersii; assembly: GCF_964146895.1. Lineage (NCBI taxonomy): Eukaryota > Metazoa > Chordata > Mammalia > Chiroptera > Miniopteridae > Miniopterus > Miniopterus schreibersii. Next base: position 23,001,499 of record NC_138109.1, read on the forward strand.
GGCTTGATGCTGAAATGATGGGTGTAGTTCCCAGGGAAAGAGCTTGATGCTGCCTTTATAACAACTTGCTGCAAAAAAAAAGATGAACTGTATTTTCATTTTTTGCCTTTTTTTCATAAAAGCTAACTTTTTCTTTGGATTTCTTCCAGTTAGCAAAAACAGTACAGGTCTCCCCCACCATCTGAAAGAAGGGCATTTCTATGAAACCTTTCATAAAACTAAATGGTGTAAGGCAAAGAAGCAATTACCATTAATTTAAAAGCCTCTTCCTTAATTAATTTAAAATCCTCTTCAGATTTCTTTCAGTTAGCGAAAATAGGTATTAATGTAGATCATACTTGTAAAAGTGAAGTGTTTTTAACGTGAACTTTTGAAAAGGAGGGATACCTGCAGTGGCTATTAGCTCAGACTTAAAGTTTAAAAGGGTATGCAAATCAGTGCCCAAATGAGAACTAATTCTTCAAGATTAATAGGAGGTCCTTTGGCCTGAACTTGAAGCATCTAAAAATGGATAGGCTGTTTTATTTATTCTACTTATCACAAGTCTCCAGAAAGGTAACATTTTGCATTGCTCATAGTTCTACTTCAAATGCTTACGTATCTTGGCTCTGAAAAGTTTTCAGAATTTGTAATAGATTGGCTCCATTTGTGGAGAAAGGGCCTATCTACAAGAATATATATAAAACACAAAGTCAACTATACTTTAGTAATAAATAGAACACACATACATACTTTGAAGTCAGACCCCTAATACTGCTGTACTCTGTTGGAAATACTGTGATGTATCCAAATTACTGCTTCAGAGGGTCAGCTCATACAGTCTAAATATTCAAAGGCAATATCCTATCTCTGTAAGCTCTTGATATGCCAATTCAACTAAAAAGTTCAAGTGTACTTTTTTTAAATGCAAGGTCTCAGATGGAGAACAGATCTAGTTTGAAAATACTAGTTTGAAAACAGGGATGAATGCTTTGAGATTAAATGTTCTCTCTGTAATCACTGATTCTACAGGGAGCGGTGAGTGAACAAATAATATGTTCCAAAGAGCCCACAAAGATGTTAAAAGCACTTTTTTCTCACATTTCCCTTTACTTATATGGGTGTTATATAAGTACAGTACAGTACAGTACAATGGTTAGAAGGAAGGACCCTGGCGCCAAGCTGCCTGGGATCAATTCCTAGCCCTGCTGCTTACTAGTTATTTGTACTTGGAGTGGTCAGTTACTAACCTCTGTGCGACTCAATGCCTCATCAGTAAAATGAGAATGATCTATCTCACAGGGTTGTTGTGTGGATTAAATGAGTTAATACATGTTAAGCACTTAGTTTTTTGCTTGGCACACCATAAATGCTACAAAAGAGTCATTATATAACTACTTATACCAGGACCACTGCCACTACTACTATCACAACAACACAGGGAGAATGGGAAATAATTTTAGTGTCACTATCATTCTGAAGCCTCTGTGCTCTTAGCTACTGAGGCTATTTATCCAACAAGGATATAAGCTATCTTCAAGTAAAAGAAAACTTAATTAATAAAACAGTACACAGAAAAAATACAGATCACAGAGAAGGAACCAACTCTGCCTTTAACTCATTTCATCTGTGCCTGACAACAGACTTGCATTCTTACACCTGAATATTAACAGAATCTTAAATCACAGAGTATTCCTTCCTGTATATTTTGAACAAGATTTCCTTGTGATGTTATAAGTGCCATAGGGTATACTGTATACTGGGGTCTTCCATGCAAATTAAAACAACCAGAGGGGGAATAGGAGTAATAACTGTGTGTTCCCCTCCCCCTTTCCCACAGCCTTTAATTGGCTCTGTTGTAGCGTAGAGTTCCACATGACCCAATGTTAAAGAATTTACATAGCAACAACTCGATTTTGCCAGATTTCTTAACTCTGTAATTGGAGTCTCATTTTTTAACACTGAGATTAATGTTAAGGAAACGCATAGCTGCAAATGTACAATTATCACCCCCCACCTCCAAAATGCCAAAATGTAAACATCTCAGAGACCAGTACATTCTATCAGATATGTACATTTTCATCCCGTGTCCTGTCTTTAGGTGTATCTTCAAGAGTCCCTTAAAATGGCAAGTTAAAACAAACACAAAAACCTAAATCAAACAGAAGGTAACCTCAGATCTAGGCTCACCTTATTTACTAAAGGAAGTGGCTTACTGCACTGTTTATGTTATATACAAATGCCAACAAGTATCAGAAAGGAAAGAGTATTAATGGTTTAAAGAAAGAAGAGTTCTTGCCACGCCCAGTGTAGCTCAACTGGTTGAAGTGTCATCTTGTACACCAAAAGGTGGCAAGTAGATTCCCAGTCAGGACACATACCCAGGTTGCGGGTTCAATCCCTAGTTGGGGGTGTGTGGGGGAGGCAACCCGTCGATGTTTCTCTCTCTCTCTCTCCCCCTTCAATAAAAACATTTTTTAAAAATCAATTAAAAAATAGAAAATAATAAATGTTCATGAGAATATAGAGAAATTGAAACACCTGTATACTGTTGGCGGTGATATAAAAGGATGCAGCTATAGGAAACAGTAGGGCAGTTCCTCAAAAAATAAAAAATACAATTACTATATGATCCAGCAATTCCACTTCTGGGTAGTAACTACCTAAAATAATGAAAGCAGGGAGTCAAACAGATATTTATACACAACTATGTTTATAGCAGTATTATTTACAATAGCCAAAAGGTGGGAGCTATCCAAGTGCCCATCATGGATGAATGGATAAACAAAATGGATTATATAAATACAAAGGAAGGAAATTCTGAGATATGCTATAACATAGATGTACCTTGATGACATTATGCTAAGTGAAGCCAATCACAAAACAACAAATACTGTATTATTACATTTATATGATGTACCGAGTAGTCAAATTCAGAGAAGATAGAATGGTGGTTGCCAGTGGTTGGAGCAGAGGAAAGGGGAGTTAGTGTATATTGGATACAGAATTTCAGTTTGGGAAGATGAAAAAAGCTTTGGGAAAAACAATTTGGGATGATGAAAAAGACAGAGGGTGATGATAGTGGCAGGCTAGTAAAAAAACACAATACAAGTAACTGGCCAATATACCCTTAAAAGACCATTAATTAACCTAAGACCTGAAATTTCTTTCTTGTTTACCAGACTGACAACAATGAAAAAGACAGGCAATACACAAATTGCTAGGGTGAGGGGAAACAGACATACCACTGGTAAAAACCTGCTTGAAAGCAGTCTGGCTATATGTATCAAAATGTAATGTGCAACTCAACAACAAAGAAAACCAACCCAGTTTAAAAATGGGCAAAGGAACTCTGTGGATATTTCTCCAAGGAAAATATACATATGGCCAACAAACACATGAAAAGATGCCCAACATCGTTAGTCATTAGGGAAATGTAAATCAAAACCACAATGAAGATACCAGTACACACCTATTTGAACTGCTAAAATTAAAAAAAAAAAAGACACACCAAATGCTGGAGAGACTACAGAGGAACAAAATTCTCATTCAACTGCTGGTAGAAATGCAAAATAGTAGAGCCATTTTGGAATAGTTTAGTAGTTTCCTATAGAGTTAAACCAGTCCTGTAAAGTTAAACAGTAATAGACATAAATGTTTATAATAGCTTTCTTTATAATAAACTGGAAATCCAGATGTCCTTTCATAGGTGAATGGTATCATCCATACAAGGGAATAATACTCAGCAATAAAGAGTAATGAACTCATGCAGCAACATGAAAGAATTTTAAATGTATTTTGCTAAGTGAAAAAAGGCAGGCCTCAAAGGCTGCATATTGTATGACCTGCATGTATATAACATGCTGGAAAAGGCAAAACTATAGGGATGGAAAACAGATCAGTGCTTGCCAAAACTTGGCTAGGTAGACAAGTTGACTATAAAGAGACTACACAAGGTAATTTTAAAGTGATGGAACTGTTCAGTATGGTACTGAGATGGTGGATACCCAACTGCCTGCATTTGTGAAAACCCACGTAAGTATAGACAACAAAAAATGCACTTTACTGTATGCAAATTTTAAAAAATAACCAGAATGGCTGGGGAACCCAGGATAGAATGCAGGCTGCAACAAATCAATCTACTTTACAAATGTATGACATGACCTCAGTTGTTAAAACCAAAAAGGTTTAAGGAGACTGCTAAATGTCCCCTGAAGGACAAAATTATCTGACACTGAGACCACTGATGTAGACTTGTATACATTAACATATAAAGATATCTATAACATACTAAGAGAAAGGGGGGGAACAGGACACAGAACAGCATGAAATGTATGCATCAACTTACATAAAAACATATACACATGGATGAAACTTGAGGATATTATGCTAAGTGAAATAAGCCAGTTATAAAAAAACAAATACTGTATCATTCCACTTATATGAAATACTTAAGAGTAGTCAAAATCATAGACATGGAAAGTTGAATGATGATTGCCAAAGGCTGGAAGGAGGAATGGGGAGTTACTGTTTAAAAAGTATAGAGTTTGTTTTATTTTTTTATTTTTTAAATATATCTTTATTGACTTCAGAGAGAGGAAGGGAGAGGGAGAGAGAGAGATAGAAACATCAATGATGAGAGAGTCATTGATCAGCTGCAGCCCGAAACCCAGGCATGTGCCCTGACCGAGAATTGAACCCTGATTGCCTGGATCCTAGGTCACCGCTCAACTGCTGAGCCACACCCGGCTGGGCTAAAAAGTATAGAGTTTGTTTTACAACACGAAAAGAGTTATGAAGATGGGTAGTGGAGATGGTCACACAACATTACGAATGTATTTAATACCACTGACCTGTACACTTAAAAGTGGTTAACATAGTAAATTTTATATGCACTTTACCACAATAAAAAAATTGGAAAAATATATATATACAAATGTGCATAAATACATAGACAAGTGCTGGAAGGATGTGCACCAAAATGTTAAAGTGGTTATCTCAGGATGCAAAGACTATGGTGATATTTCCTTTGTACTTTTCAGTGTTATTTGGATTTTTTCAATAAGCATGTATCCTTTTTTCCAAACATAAAAAAGGCTTTTGTTCTCCATCATTTTGTTTTCACAATGCTTCCATTTCAATAACCCAAATCCTACAAGTCTGTCTCCAAAATGTCAAAATAGCTACCTGTTTTCCTCACCACAGTCCAACTCCACCCTCTTTCACCCAGGCTAATGTAACAGAATCCTAAACTGTTTATCCCTCCTTAACCCACTCTCCACCCAGCCATTGGAGTTACCTTATGAAACAGATTTACTATCACTTCCTTGTTTAAAAACCCAAACTTCATAGTATGCCTTTCAAGGACCTCTAAAATTTGTTCCCAGAGTCTGTATTTTTAGTTTGACCTCCTACAGCTGTCTCTCAAGTATCCTAGATGCCAGATAGTTGCTGGTCTCTCCTTGAACATCCCATGCACTTTTTCACTTTTCCTTTACTTGCTCATAATGTTCTTTTGTCAAGAACAGTCTTCTTCCTTCTCTGCCTGGTGAAATGCATACAGCAGTACAGAGGAAAAGAATAGGATGGAGGATGAATGGGTACATAAACAGGAGGAGGTGGGGCAAAGAACAATAGAATGGAGAAGACAGTTCAAGAAAGTAATTTTTGGTAGGCGTGAGATTATTATAGTGCCTACCTCATAAGGTTGTAGTGAGAATATTAAATGAGATAATGTATGTCAAACTTTTAGAACAGTGTCTGGCATATATTATTGTTATTTTCAGTTATTATTATTATTATTATTATTATTCATGGTAAAGTGCTAAAAATTTGAACTCTAGCTGCCACAACGAGGAGGGAGCAGTGGTGAGGCTCCAGCAGGGCTCCAAAAGTAAGCAGAGACAAACAGGGCCCTGGTCTGAGTCAAATTTATTCAACAAACTACACAGGAAACCAAAGCCAAATAGGTTAAGCCATACTAGAGTACATACAGAGCACATAGGTGAATTCTTATACACCCCAAATAGCTTTTACCCCTCAAACATATATTCTTTTTTGGAGAGGAGCTGTTTCAAGTGAAACATCAAGCCAACACCTCATGCTCACAAAATTAATCTGCAAGACCCATTTATGCTCCCCTATGGTTTCCCACTTGGCCAGTAGTCACTTCTCTTTCCTTATAACATAGGAGGTCTGACTACAAAGTTCTTCCCATAGCTTCGAAAATGAATATATATGTACAATCTCCCACACTTAATACTATAGCTAAAGGGAAATTAAATTCACTCACAACAGAGGTGAACCAAGGAAGCTTAGAAACTCATACATACATAATTTTACGTGAGTCAAAAATTCTGAGATTTCCTTATTCACCTCTTATCAGGCTCAGTCCTTTTAAAAGCCTGCCTCCAGAGAGCCCCCATCTCTTCTGGTTAACAGGTCTTCATGACTTTTATTTCATATCCTAGTAAGCCACTGTGATCCACTATCCCATCTCTCCTTTCATAGCCCTCCCCCATGAATCCCAGACCTCCCTTGAGCACTAACAGACAATAGGCCTTTAGTAAAAACACACTGCTCCTAAATTATGTCCCAAAGCAGACAAAAAGAACGCAGAACTTCACATCTATTAAATGACGCATAGCCTGCTTACTAGTCAGCCTGCCAAAAATCATTCGCTTCTCCTCTTGTAGATTTAGACAAACACAAAGGGAACTGTGCTTCTATGTAGGACTACTGCTTCTTCACAGGACTTGAAGATCTAAGGCATTACAGATACTTCCTCTCTATAAACCCAAATAGAACACTTTATTTTTTCTTGGCATATAGTTAGTAGCCTGTATTTCCAGGCAGTCATTGTACATCTTTTGGCAAGTGCCTTCAAGTTTCTCAGTACAATGTTTCATCCAGTCACTGAAGGCGATGCATTGTACCTTGAATATACATGCCAAGAAAAAGACAGACTGAAAAGAAGACCTTCAGTATCACCTTCCTGCAATATATGAGACACTACAGGAGTTAGAAGGCCCAGATCCAATTCCCAGGTGCGCAAGCGTCTTGCAGTATGATCTCCAGTCTGCTCTTTAATCTTTCTGCACCTCAGTTTTTCCATCCTGGAAAACAGGGATTGTATTACCTGCCCCTCCTTGAATTTAGACTCTTACTGCTGACAGAGTATTTATTTTCTATAATTTATGAAACTGGGGCTTAGAAAATTAAGCATAAATGTTGTTTCTCACTTTTGTCAGAACTGCCATGCAGAATCCACAGAACCTAGCAAGAGTCCCTAAGCAAGTAATCCCTCAGAGAATAGTTCTGACTTCCCACTCAAATATGAGACTGGGAAGCAAGAGGCCAGACAGGATCTTCATTCAGATGCTACATGGCTAGCTACAGAAGAGAGTCATTATAGATCAGGCTCCATGACAATATTATCACCCTAGACATACTACCCTTAACACTCCCCATTGTAGTTTTACCTCAAAGAAGCTACCTCAATACTTAAAGCACTTACTTATTCAATGTTTACCAAAAACAAGTCCTTTCCCTGGATGGGAACTGCCCTAGAAGGGGTTGCCTTGGGGTAACCCTACAATTAAGGTAGGTCAAAGAGATGACATCCCAAGTATGAGATGCAAGACAATTTAAGATTTAAGGCAGTATTTTACAATCCTTTTTGAGTACTAGTACATTTCTGAAATACAAAGTTCTGGATAGTATCCCAAACAGGATTATTAAAATGCAAATACTGGCTTTTAAAAAGATCAACTCGGGCCTATGGCTCGGTTCATTGGGTGTCATCCCTGTCATGAAGGGTTGCTGGTTCGACTGCTGGCCAGGGCACATACTAGGGTTGCAGGCTCAATCCCCAGTAGGGGATGTGCAGGAGGCAGCCAATCGATGTTCAGCTCTCACATCAACGTCTGTCTGTCTCTCTCTCCCCCCTTCTCTCTCTAAAAAAAAAAATCTTAAAAAAAAATTTTTTTAAATAAACATCAACTTGGAAACTTGAAAAAACTTTCTAATTATCACACTTTCCATTTGGTCCCCCTTTGGTCTGTGTAGCTATTAGAACAAAGAAGTTTATTTCTCTCTCCAGGCTCTCCACAAAGCTTCCCCTTTGCTTCAGTGTACATTCTCAGTCTTTGCTCTCATTGAATTGACATTAAATTATATCTGTCTAGTTACAGCACGTTTTATCCCCCTAAGCAATGCATCATATGGCTGACACTCAGCTCAACACTCCACGTGACAGACATCACTATGAATTCACACTATGATTCACAATATGAATCCTAAAATACATTTAATATCCTGATCAAAATGCAGCATACCCTTGTGAAAGAAGTTAAGAAATATTGTCTAATGAATAAATCCCACAGCTACTGACTCATTTAAAGGGGACAGCTTTGTGTGGAGAAAGCATTTGGCATGGAAAGCAGAGACCTACGTTCAACTCTAGGTCTGCTACTTACTATAAGACCTTGAGCCTCTTTTCTTTTTTAAAAAAATTTTTTTATTGATTTAAGAGAAACATCAATTTGCCATTCCATGCACCCACGCATGCACTGGTTGCTTACTGCATGTGTCCCCACTAGAGATGGAACCCCGCAACCCTAGCACATCAGGACAATGATCCAACCAAGCTACCAGGCCAGCATGAGCCTCTTTTCCTATCTGTGAAATAATATCTACTTTACGAGGTTATTGTGAGGATAAACAGTGCTATACAAATTTAAGTTATTATTATTATTAAACTTATAGATTTATTTGAAATTGAAAATGTTCTTTCAAGGAACTGTTGATCCAACATTAAATACTCAGAAACCTAAGCATATACGTTCTTTTTTACAGGCAAAAGGAAAGAAACCATTATTTGTACAGTTGATCCTGGAAAATATATGGAATTTGTATGATGCTGTCTTTTAAATGCCGTCTTTTAAAGGTTAAGAACGTCACTTTGGCCCAGTGAGGGTGGCTCAGTGGTTGAGCATTAACCTATGACTATGATCCAGGAGATCTTGGTTCGATTCCCTGTCAGGGCACATGCCCGAGTTGGGGGCTTGATTCCCAGTAGGGGCGTGCAGGAGGCAGCAGATCAATGACTCATCATTGATGTTCCCATCTCTTTCTTTCCCTCTCCCTTCCTCTCTCTGAAATCAAGACATATCAAAAAAAAAAGTCACTTTGTTCACATGCTTACCAAAAGTTTTCTGTGTCAACCTCAAGTCACTGAAAAGCATCACCTCCTTCCACTAGCTAAAAAACAAGCAAAGCTGCACTACCCTAACAGGGGCATGGTAAGAAAAGATAGACATGAAGAATTGAATATTTACAGTGAATGGGGCAGAGATACTTTATTTCATTATTTGGACTGAAAAGTAAAATCAAAGGTCAAAATTTTCCAATGAGGACCAAGAGCAAATGTTATGAATATCCAAAATATAATCAAAATTAAATACAACCTATAGCCGATTCAGAAAGCTCAATAATCATCAAAGTAATTTTCATACATTAATCCTCATGGCATCCCAAAGAAATTTAATTCTTATATTCTAATTACTTATAACCAAAAGAAAAATCTGATTGGACCAAGTTGTGCCATTTTAATAAAGCAGTTCAACAAATATTTTCTTTCTTATCTATCTATCTATCTTTCTATCTATCCAAACTTCACCTACCTACCTTTCAAGTCCCTTTTCAGAGAGCTTTCCATTACTATGCCACCCTTCATTGATTTCTCCCTTTTCAGGAATTCTATGGTTATCATAAAATCTAACACTTATAGCCTCTCTTCTCCCTACCCTGTCCACCTTGCAAAGCACCATTAATATCTCAGTTCAAACACTTATTATCTCTGTTTTGTTTCATGTTTAGCTGGACTAAAACTTCTTGAGACAGGGATTATGGTTTTGTCTCTCCAAAAGGGCCTTTCAAAATAGCACCTACTATATTTTTACCACTTACTATGTACTATATATTGTATTACGTGCTTTACATACTTATCTCATTTAATTAGTACAACAATGTTGTGTTAGTGATATTCTATTTTACAGAAAAAACAACAGTATAAGAGGTTAGGATGAAGTCACATACATTAGAAAAGATAGGGCTGAGATTTGAGCTAAAGTCTCTAGAAGTTGGCACAAAGTAGAGTTCACAAACAAATATTTGCTGAATTATCCTAATCAATTCATGTGTGTTGATGGTTGTATCACCCCAAGTAAACTAATGAGGGCAGAAACCTTGCCCAGAAGTTTATAAGGTAGAGTGAGGAGGACTGCCACGGGTGCTAGGTTCAGGGCCTGGCATTTCACATCAAGCATCTCATTTACTCTAAAAACTCCTAATTGTAAATTCTTTCCAACAAATAACACCTGTAATTTCTCCATCAGAGATTTACCCAAAATGTCACCCTCTCTCATCTGAACACAAATGTTCCCAGGCACCTTATGTGCTACAGTCCTTCTGGGCCTCCCTCTGCCTCAAGGAAGAAGACAAAGCCTCCTGCTGTCCAACGGCCAGTAAGTTAAAAACCTCAGCTTTTTAAAACAAGCACTTACCCAGTGCCTGGCCTTCTTCAGAACAGGCCACCCTGCTCTTCATTTTAACACTCATGGTCTCAGTTATTAATCACCACAGCCCTGTGAGGCAGGTAGTATTTTCTCCACCTTACAGATAAATAACGTCCCCCCAAAAAGACACTGTTAAGGTCTCGTGGCTGGTGGCCGAGTAGGGGCTGCAATCCAGGTCTCCTGACTACCCACTCTGTTCCATTCCCTCAGCAGAAACTCACAGATGGCCACCAATTTACCTCGGTGTCGCCGGGCACTGTAAAGAGCAAAAGCTCTAGAGTGATTTTCATTGAAAAGGTTACTCACTGGACATACATATGTCGACCTTGTCGATTCAAATACTCTCTCCCCTACCTATTTGCTATGTGACACGGAGAAAGTCTGTTTCACCTCCTTAGGTGAATTTCCTCACCCATAAATGTAAATAATAATACCTACCAAACAGTAATGTCGTGAGAAGTAAATGAGATCAAAGTGAAACGCCTGGCACTGAGTCTGACAGATGGTGGGTGGTTAGTAATTATGGGTTCCTTCACCTCCCTCCGCCCCACAGCTCGGGGGTTCACTACCTACCACCATGCTACGGGGCATCCACTCTGGCCGGAGGCCTGCACGCGGGCCTCCGGGCCTCACAGGCCGGGGCCGGCCGCACTGTCATACCTGCATGGAGTCAGCGCTGACGATCTCGCCACCGAGCCGCTGGCCGAGCTGCAACGCCAGGGTGGATTTGCCGGTGCCCGTGGCCCCGAGAATCACTACAAGAGGCAGTGTCCGTTGCAGGCCCCGAAGTCCAGGGCCCACAGAAACTGCTCGTGCAGCCGCCGCCGCCGCCATCTTGAAGACGTCTGCGCTTGCGCGGGAGCAGCTGTCCCCATGACAACCGTCAGCGCGCCGGTGCAGACCTAGGGCCGGGGGGAGGGGGAGAAGGAAGGAGGGAGCTGCGGGACCAAGGTCCCCAAGCTTGAGAGGCTGCCGCCGTGAGTGCCATCGACTGAGTGGTGTCAGAGCTTCAACTACCAACTTTTTTACGAGGGGGCTGGCAATCCTATCTAAAATGGATCTATCCCTATTACTTTTTCACGGCACCAAGTTATTTTTCTTCATAACATTGATTACAATGTAAAATTATAAGTTGACCTCCTCCCAATAAATTTAACAAAGTGTTAACAAAAATAAAAATAAATTGACCTCCTCTGTTGTCTGACTTTCCACTTCACACTGTTGGTTCCATAAAAGCAAGGAACAGATCCTAAGTCATTGCTCTATCTTCAATACCTAGCACAGTACCTGACACCAAATAGCCACCCAATATTTTTTTAATGTTCTTTACAAATGTCAGACATTTTAAAATAGTGAGTCACTTTTATTTATTTTATTATTTTATTTTATTGGTTTTAGAGAGAAAGAGAGGAATGCAGAAAGAGGGAAACATCGATTTGTAGTTCCACTGGCTTATGCATTCGTTAGCCGCTTTCTTGTATGTGCCCTGACAGAGATGAAACCCACAACCTTGGCGTAGCCCTCGAACCAACTGAGCTATGCGGCCAGGGCCAGGCGCCCAATATCGCTAAGTGCAGAGGAGAATGGCTTGCCTATCTAGGGCTGGAGCCAGTCAGCTCAGAGGTGTGCCCTTCTCCAGGATCAGATCTGCCCTGTTATCAGGCCAAGGCGGCTGCTCTAATGTTTTCATCCCACAATACAAACTAGACACAATGAGAAGGCAGGGAAAAACTTTCCATCTCTTGGGGGAAAAGATGCAAGAGATGGGGTGAGAACAGAGAAAAACAAACAAGTAAACAACCCTCCGAACATGAAGAGGAAACGTAAGCAAGACAGAGGATAAAAGAGTAGCAATCCTCAGGTTAAAAGTGGGGGTGAGGCCCTGTCCATGTGGTTCCATTTGTAGGAGCATACACCGAAGGCCATACACCAAAGGCCACAGGTTCGATTCCCAGTCAGGGTACATACCTAGGTTACAGGTTCGATCCCTAAACCAAGTTAGGGCATGTGTGGGAAGCAACCAATTGGTGTTTCTCTCTCACATCAATGTTTCTCTCTCTCTCCTTTCCCCTCTAAAAATCAATGAAAATGTTGAGGACTTAAAAAAATAAAAAATACTGAGGATTAAAAAAATTTAAAAATGGGGGGGTAAGGAGAATTAGGACCAGAGAGGACCAAAATCCAGGGGACTCCACAACCTTTAAGAAAGGGCTTTGGAATCAGAATGGACCTGGGTTCAAATTCTTGCTCTGTCACTTATCAGCTGTGTGGCCTCACACAATTAGCCTTGATTTTTGTATCATTAAATACCTTTCAGAGTTACAGGGGAAAAATGAAGTAATGTTTGAAAAGTGTCTACTACAATGCCCTGGCACATAACAACCACCATTTGTTGAACACTTTGTATTATTATAATAGTCACACCCCATCTGCCTCACTAAAGAAGTAAGAGCAGCAGCCTAAGGGCCGAGAACTTTTCAATAATGTGTAAAAGTGTCTAAATATCTATTGTACCCCTTCTTAGCCAACTTAAGAGTTAATTGTTTTCTCCCTGAGATTACTTGTCCCTGTCTAGCACTCAGATCACATCCCTGGGATCGCTTGGGCCAGAGGAATTACTCCTGGAAGTTTAGAGCATATGTGCGAGTGTCTGCCAATATGTGGCCTGCCTGGAATAACTGCAAATACATTTCTCAGTCACTTGGATCACCATTGGCATAATGGCCACTTTTGTAGCCACATATATTGTTTGGAGAACACCAGATCTCAGGGTCCCCATACCTCCTTTTCTCAATCCAATCTGCTTTGATCAAAAGCCTTGCTCTCTCCAATTTGTGGTACCTGCCTGGGGCTGGTTTTAAAATCGAGATGTGTGGCCACATATTGGCAGACACTCAACATGATGGTTGTTAACTGTAGAGCCTTTGCCTGGAGACTTTCAGAGGGTACAGTTACCATGACAACCAACAGAAAGATGACAGGCTGGAGAAATGATGCAAATAGAGCAAAAGGGAGGCTAATTTCATGATGACAATCTGACCATGACAGAGTATGCTCACTTGCAGATGGTAAAGCACTGTCCAAGTCATGACCAGGTGACTGTTACTAGAGAGAGGAAAAAAGAGGGGGGTGGAATTTACCACTGAGAGACCAGAAGAGGGAGAGGCTGGTTGCCAAGGCAACTGGGAAGAAAGGAATGAAAAAATGGGGCTTTACCACAGCAGCAGAAAATTGCTTCTAGCCAAGCAACACAAGACTGTTGCTATAGAAACAAAGAGAACAGGGATCTTGTAGACCATGGGGAGAATTATCACTAAAATGCTGAGCAGGAAAGACTCCTAAATCAGAATGGAGCCCATGGTCCAAAACAAATAAGAAGTGAGAAAAACACTGTACCATTTCCATTCATTGTTATTCTACCAGTCCTACCAAAAGAGAATGGGAACGTATTTTGTAATACTTTGGGGTATTACAAAACATATTTTATTTGTACCTCTGTCTCCCTAATGATCCTCTGAACTCTAAATTATACAAAGAATAGTTCCTGCAAGGTAATCTGTAACTTGAAATCCTAATTGGAGAGATTAAGTTCAAGGGAAAATTGGGAAATTGAAGTCTATGACCAAGAGTTAGTAAGTATTTCCAAAAACAACAACATAAAACCCTTGAATGTAAAGCTTTGCAGGGTAGTAAGGAGACAAAGGGTGACAAAAGGTGACAAAAGGAAGTCAGGAAAGCTATTTGTTGTCATGCCCAGGTATTAGCTTTGACCCCTTCTCCACCTTTTATGAGGCCAGATGGGAGGTAGCTCAATCTATTCTGAAAGATAGCTCAAGAGGAAAGGGAGTCTCTCACTTAAAGTGTGTGTATATATATTTAGAGGTGAGGGATGCAAAAGCCCATCTCCAACATACTCCACTGCTTACAGATTATTTGGAGCAAAGAAATTCTAGTTTAAAAAGCAAAAATGTTGGGATAGGTTCAGTCTGGAAGAGCACATCTAAAATGTAGGAATGAGGCACTAGGGATGTTCAAATTACTTGGAGGGTAATGATTCCTTGCCTGCCCTTCTGAAAGTCCACGGCCAGCCACCTAATTGTCACCCACAGTGTGAGTATTGTACCCTGGGGGTAGTTGTCTAGTCAGGCTGGGCCCCTCTGCACCGACCTCACCTTCTTTAGGGAGGTGAGAGCAGCACATTGGCTGGATGCACAGGGGACCATGGCAGAAAAGGAGAAGGGGAGAAGTGCAGAAAGGTAGAAGGGAAACCTGGGTGACAACCCATTAGTGCTTATTATATTATTTTCTATCCTCTGTATATTTTAAACAACTTATTTTAAAAACTTTTGGGAAAAGAAAGAAACATAAGAAGAAGGCTAAAGATGAAACCATTAGAGTGGAGGGTCCATTCAAAGTAAAGCATCCAGAAAGCTCAAACATTCAGTATGGGACCCTGGAGGATGCTGTGACAGTCTGGACAGAAAGCAGAATGTGCTGTGGGAGGCCCGAAGCATCGGCCTCCTACATAAAAGGAGAAAGTTGGGTCAAAGACAAACACTAGCTTTTTGGAGCAACCCCAAGGTGCCTTTGCAACCTAACCCTATACTAATTAGGTATCCTAAATAAAAAATATTTCCTGGGGGGTGTTTCATGATGAACTTGGTGCCTGTAATAGCTTCCTAGGGCTGCCATAACAAATTACCACCGACTGGATGGCTTAAAACAATACAACTGCGTTCTCTCACAGTTCTGGAGGCCAGAAGTCCAAAATCAAGGTATGGACAGGGCCATACTCCCATGCTTCCCTCTGCAGAGGAATCCTTCCGTGCCTCTTCTAGCTTCTGGTGGTTGCTGGCAACCTTTGGCGTTGCTTGATCTGTGCAGCATGACTCCAGTCCTGCCTCTGTCCTCACACGGCCTTCTTCTCCGTTTGTATGTCTCTGTCTGAATTTCCCTCTTTTTTTTTTTTAAATTGATTTGAGAGAAACATCGGTTTGTTGTTCCAATTATTTACACATTCATTGGTTGCTTCTTGTATATGCCCTGACCAGGGATCAAACCTGAAACCTTGGTGTATCAGGATGATATTCTAACCAACTGAACTACCCGGCCAGGGCCTGAATTTCCCTCTTTCAGACACTCACTGAATTAGGACCCAGCCTAATCCAGTATGACCTTGTTTTAACTTGATTACATCTGCAAAGGTCCTATTTCCAAATAAGATCACATTCATAGGTTCTGGATAAACCTGAATTTGTTGGAGGATATTGTACAACCCAGTACAGTGTCTGTGAGTAATCGTAACAGCTTCCACTGGTTTGGTGAATTGCTGTTTCCATTGGTGATTGGTTCATTCAAATTTGGGAGCAGCAGAATTGCTCAAAACAAGCAAGGAGAAGAAGAGAGTAGAGCCCACCATGTTGCAGGGTTTATGTTACACCTAAAGTTGAATTACAGGGTTTGCTTCAGAGCACACCAGAATGTTCTCAGAGGGTGCTCGCTTTGGGCTTTCTCAGCTTCCTAAGAGAGCCTGCACACCCACAGGGCATCCCTGAAGGCTGCAAAATCAGAGTAGGGGAGGCGCAAAAGAGGAAAAGATGCAGAGCCATTTAGAGGTCCCTGCCAGTTCTAATCTCAGAGCTCTTTTTTATTTTTTAACTATGGAATGCTTCATGAATATGCGTCATCCTTGCGCAAGGGCAATGCTAATCATCCCTGTATGGTTCCCATTTTCTTTTATTTGTATGTTTATTTTTTATCGTTCCAATTTTAGTCTATGTGCTGCAGAAGCGAAGTGAGCACCTCAGGGCTCTTTTAAGTTTTCTCCTGTGCTCCTCCAGCCCTCCTTCTCTTTCCCATGGCTTGGTGTTTTGGGCCTTCAACATCTTTATATCCTGATGAGTTCCAAGCCTGTATCTTCATTTTAAACCCTTTTCTAAAGCTTCAGTGTCACATTTCCCACTTCCTCTGTTTTGGATGACCCCATCACTTCAATCTCTGTGTTCTCAACCATAATCAGTTTCTTTCCCTGACTTCCTTATTTCAAAGAATCGCAGAGGATGTTTTGCTATTGAAAGGATCCTCTTAGAAATCTAGTGCAATCCTTCTTGTTTTGTAAAAATGACACCACTCAGCCAGCAAACAGAGCAGATTTCTCCTCTTTCCCTAGGTTCCACAGAACCTTCCCAAACCTCTTTCCCCAAAGCTATTCCCTTAGCCTAGGACACCTTTACCTCCTCACTTAGCCAAACACTACCGGAGCATCTAGTTCCAGTCAAAGTCACAATATCCCCAACGAGAACTTTCTTAATGACTCCAAACAAAGTGCTCTCTTCCCCTTCTGAGGTTTTTAGCCCTTGTCTGAGACACATATTGCCTGCTTTTATCGTGTTTGCACACTCATAAGCTTCCATATGGAACTAGAGCTTCATCTTCATTGCTCTTAACTATGTGGGAGGTACTATTCTAGGCACTTTACATATAATAACTTATTTACTCTTCACAACAGTTCTATGAGGTAGGTATTAATATTATATCCATTTTAGAGAAGGAAACTCATTCAGGGAGGTGATTTGCCCAACATCACATAGGCGGTAACCCTTATACAGGGTGGGGCAAAGCAGGTTTACGGTTGTCCGTATGGAAAATAATACAATAATTAAGAAATAATACAATAATTAATAAATAATAATACGAGAATAAACTGTCTTGTATACTCACAACTGTAAACCTACTTTTGCCAAACCCTGTACTATGCCATCTATAGCTTCTCTGAATATTTCTGTGCCTTTGTATCTCTGCACGAATATTTTTGTCTTTTGTATCTCTGGTTATAACCCCCTATTCCGATGTCTTTCTAAGTGTGACCTCAGGAGTCCACCTCCCTTGCTTATCAGGCATGTAGATTTCTGGCCCTGACCTACTATATCAGGGTCTTGGAGGCAGTTAGAGTCTAAAGACACTCAGGTTTGAACATCTCTGCCTGAATGAAATAGGCATCAGAGGATTTAATGACTGAATGGAGTCAGCTGACTCAGATGGAAGGCACCACAGTGCCACGCAAGGACAAATGGAGCTGTGCAATGGCATCGTAGACTTGCAGCTCCCACCTGCCATGGGTCATGGGACGCTGTGGACCCATCAGACTCAGGTCTTTATCTCCCTTCCCTCCTCTGCCTATCTCAGTCTCTCCAAACCCTGGCTACTCCTTCCTGGGTAATTTTCTGCAACCAATGAACGTGTGAATGGATGGAACAACAAATCGATGTTTCTCTCTCTCTCCCCGCCCCCCTCAAATCAATACATTTTTTTAAATGGTTAAGATGGTAAATTTAAATTACGTGTATTTTACTACAATAAAAATAACTGGGGGGGGGAAGATAATAGCTAACATGCCCATAGAATGCTTACCATGCAGCAAGCACTGGTCTAAATTCTCCACATGTGGTAACTCACTGCAAAAAATACTAATAGTTTACTTAGCACTTACTATTGCTCACAACCATCCAATGAAGCAGGTGCTATTATTTATACCTGCTTTACAGATCCTGGGACTAGGAAAGGTTAATAATTTGCCCATGGTCACGCAGCTGGAAAATGCAGAGCTAGATTGAGAACTGAGATCTGCTGGGTGTGAGAGACCACTTAACCATACTGCTTCCCGCAAGTTTAAAGGTGATCCATCACTTCCTGGGCACTTACTGGACCCCTGGCACTGCGTCTCATTGTTTTTAATAACTCACTTGATTACAGACTTTACGAACAGAAAAATACCCACACAAAAACTTATTTACATTTCCTCCACAAAAGAATGGCAACATTAATACAGTTGATTCCTTTGGCAGCAATTCTAAATAAAGACATTAACAAGAGCTGCCCACTGGGCTTAAATAAATGCCCACACCCCAACGGAATTTCAGCTGGCATATTTAGATATCTCCTCTTTACCCCTCCCGGGTCACCCAGTCATCAATCATCTCCCAACTGGTTATCTTATCCTTAGAAAGGAACCTCTCTACTCTCACTCTCTCCTATTACCTTCCAGATCTACAAAGGCATCCCTATCTCCCTTTTCTTTCTAAAGTGAATAGTCTGCAATATCCTGACCCTAGGAGCACTTATAGACAAATTCAGCACAGCTAAGATACCTCATCTAAGATAGCTCAACTTCAGTCCCCCCAAAATAGCTGCCAATAGAGGCAGAAGTTGATCACGTTAACCTTTGTCTAACATGACTTTTTTTTTTAATGTTTTTATTGATTTCAGAGAGGGAGAGGGAGAGATAGAAAGATCAATGATGAGAGTCATCAATCGACTGCCTCCTGTACGTACACCCCCTACTGGGGATCGAGCCCGAAACCTGGTCATGTGCCCTGACTGGGAATGGAACCATGGAACCATGACCTCGTCCTGGTTCATGGGTCGATGCTCAACCACTGAGCCACACCGGCCGGGCTAACATGACCTTCCTTTCCTATACCAAGGGTGGCTTCTCAGCTGCACCTTATTGTCTATGTCCACATCCTCAAATTGGGTGTGTAGTCTCAGAAATCCAGGAATAAAGTCCTGGCTACTTTCAAAGATAGAGGTAAAAGTCTGCAGAAATGAGTTAGGAAGGAGCTTAAAATATTTCACATTCCAGAAACACCCTGCCTTCCCCCAAGGAGATGGCTTTATTCCCACTCCTTTCTCAGCAGAGCTGGACTCCGAGGGGCTGAAGCTTGGAGTCGGGCACCTGAGGCTGTGTGGGCTTACATAAATGACTGAAATGTCTCTGAGCTTCAGTTTGCTTATCTGCGAAATGGGGTGACACCATCCAGTTCTCCAGGTTATTGTGAGGATTAAAATATGTAAAACAACTAGCATTAGTGCCTGTGCCTAAGAGTCCCTGCTATCTTATTGAGGGCCCAGAATTCTTTCAAGGTCTAGTAAAGGAAGTTCTACAGATTAGTCTCTTGACAAATGTCTTCAAAAAAGGATGGGAACAGAGTTGACAATAACTAAAAGGGAAATTAGGTTAAGAGGAGTCCCAGTAATCCAAATCTGTTTTTACCAAACAGCTACTTATAAACTGGGTTTGGTGGGATGGGGGCAGTGGGGGTGAAGTGGAAAGTTTACCTGACAGGCGTCTGGTTTGGGGATTCTGATTTTGTTGTGACCTTCAGCAAGAAACCTCTCTGAGCTCCAGTACCATGTGGCAGATAATGCCTACTTGCCAGGCTGTGATGAGGGTCACTTGGTAAACGTGAGGAATTTATAGCAGTTTTTTACCCTACTCAGGCTCCATAGGTGTGCAGCAGGCAACACCAGCTAGGTTTCAGCTCTTAGGTAGGCATAGCTGAGGCCAAGTTGCCTTCTCCCACCATGATGCTCATGGCCTTTCTAAACAGCAACTGGTTTCCTTTCAGTCCCAGAAGGGACTTTTTTGGGGCAAGACTAACCCCTCCCAGCCCACTAGTAGGCAGAAGGGCTGGTTATGGAACTTTTGCTCCTCTTCATCCCAGTAAGTGGCAGGCACAATGGGCCCAGAGAGAGAGAAGCAGGTTAGTGATGGAATTCCGTGTTTACCTCCACCACACACCCCATGCTAACAAAACAAGCTGGTCACTACTATGCACTGCTTACGACTTCTAGCTGTGGAGATAGGCACAGCTGGTTTTAACCCCCACTCATTCACTTACTAACTGTGTAATTTTGGACAGTTTTGTTTCACTCTTAGAACCTGAGTTTCCTCTTCTGTAGACCTCTTCTGCATGTGATTGGTATGGCATAATATGGAGAAGTGAGTTTAGACATAGGCAGAACTCTATCAGGAAGAGCTATTATTAAATTCTCTCCTCTTGCATTTACAGCAAGTTTATGAGAACTATGGCAGAGAAAGGGAGCCTTCATTTTCTTTCATTAAATCCAGGGGAAAAGAAAAAAAAAATCACATCACAAATTCACTGAGAACTTTTAAGAAGATGTCCTGCAAAGGGTCATCATACCATAAACGTAAGAACAGTTCAACCCTAAAGAACATAAAGCTTTACAGTTTAGAAAGTGGTTTATCGTCTACTGCTTCACCGATTACCTGCCAAACCCCTGTGAAGTAGCATTTATCCCCATTTTACAGATAAGGAAACTAGGACTCAGAAAGATAAAGCTAAAGGCACAAAACAAGCAAGTGGTAGAACCAGGATTTCAAGCCTTCTAAAGTACAAATTCAGCACTCTTCGCAATTCACAAGAGAATTGCGTGCTAACCAAGCGCCGAGCCTACATTGTTTAGACATGTCTGAAATGGCATTTCAGGAACCCAAAGTGGAATGACCAGGTTAGCAGCGTGGTTAGAGAAATGCAAGCCTCTGGCTCCCTTGTGGCTACCCTGAAATAGTCTTCCTTGGTTTAGGGAGATTCAGATGGCATAAGCTGCCCTCACTCTGACATGTTTGAGAAATCTTTTATTAGATGTCCCAGAAGGCAACATTTTAAAATCAGGTGATCAATAACCACAACTAAATACATAATTTCAGGTAAACTTGCCTTTCAAAATAAATCAGACTCTTGCAACAGGAGAATTGCCCAAGAGGTTTTTTTCTTGTACAAAAACAACACCACTTTGCAAAAGGCATACAAAAATACAGTATAAAAAAAAAAAAAAAAAAAAAGACTGCTCCCAGCATAATACCCAACAGCAGCTTATAAAACACAAGCTATTCAGGTGAGACATCAGTAACCTACTTCCGACCCATTCTCCAAAGACAGTTCCAGAAGTCAGTTGGCTCCTGAAAACCATGCTCCAAAAGGTAGAGAGACATTTTTCCAAACTTCCATGGGGGTCCTCTGGGGCCAGGAAGCAACCTCAGAAACAGACAATGGTGCATAATAGGTTTCAAAGTAGCAGGTGGCTTTCCAGAGCCACATCCAGCCCTCTACCATCCTTCCCTGCCCCACTTTCAAACACACAGCCAGCAGATAGCTGCTGCCCTGGGCAGAGTTCTGGAGGGGGCTGGTCCTTCTTCCAGACTAGTCTTAGGGGCTCCTGAGTTTGTCCATAAGACACTATAGGGTTGTGTGCCTTTTGCAGACTGGAGGCAGCACCTGGAATCCACTGGGAGGTGCCAAGTCCAGCTGGGGCAAATCCATCATGGTCCACTAAGCAGAGCTCCCACCAGGCCGCTAGGCTGCCTTCTGGAGCACTGGATGAGTCCCAGCAGCTCTCCCAGTAAGAACTTCAGTAAGGCCCAGAAACTGGGAAAGGGATCTGACTCATCACGTCAGGCTGGCAGGTGGCCCAAGGGTGGTTGCTGCAGAGACCAAGCTCCTTGGAGTTGCACGAGAAGGACAGGTTTGCATGATTCTAGAACTTCAAACTTATCAGTCAGGGATTGAGATGAGAGGGAGCTGGGAAAGAGGAAGTGGTACAGTTCTCACTCCTGAGGTGCCTAACAACTGTCTTGAGAAAAGACTCCACGATGGAAGACACGTGGGTAGGGAATAAGTTCACAGCCAGGACTCTAAGCCTTCCCTAGGCTAGGACCCCTTTCCCTGTGTCTTGGGGAAACATTTCTGGTCTGTGGGAAAGGGGTGCTGTAAATCCCAATGCATAACATAGGCAGAAGGAAACAAAAAAGTCCCTTGTGAGGACAGAATGGACTTTCCCTCAGAGGAAAGGGCCTAGAGGGCTTTGAGACAAAGAATCTAGAGGCCAAGCTCTTTAAATGTTCTCAAGGTTGCAGCATTGAGAGTGGGAGGAGGGGTGTCATCTAACATCATAATATATATATGTATATATTAAAGGTTTCCAACTCCTCAGCTACTGTAAAGTGTCTGACAGTGAGGTAATGGTCCATGTTGATCAAGTCTGCAAGCTTGTCTTCACCCAAGACAGCTCGTGTATCTCCTGGAAAAAAGAGCCTCAGGGAGAGCGTCCAGGCCCAGCTGTCCCAGCATCACCCCAGAGACACCAGTGGGAGCATCCTTTCCCAGCCTAAAGCTCATCCGGAGTATGAGATTTCATGCAGGCTGGAGGCCCCGAGAACGTCCACCACCTGTTGCATAGCATCTGTCAGGCTTTTCTTCAGAGCTAGTGAGCTAGGCAGACCCCAAAGCTACTCAGCTGCCTGCCTGAGAAGCCAAAGGCGCCCGAGAAGACACAGAGCTCCTGTGAGTCAGGGAAGAGGGAGCTGGGTTTCCAGGTTTCCAAGAATGCAAGCCCTTATTGTGTGCACCGGCTGCAAAACATCCTGGGATCTACTGTCCAGACTGTCCCACCGTAACCAAAATGTGCAAATTACTAAGGGAGAGAGGGAAAGATTCAAAAATAAACTTGGGTCTTTGTAAGACAGAACAGTCAGGCTTTTTGGTCAGTCAGTAGCCACTGAGGTACTCGATTCTTTTCTGCAGTTGCTGCTGCCGGCATCGGAGCTGCCTCTTCTCCGTAGCCATCCTCTTCTCGGCCCCCACCAGGGCCTGCAGGTATTCCAACGCCTTGCTCAGGATCACCACTTTGGGGGCCTTGGAGCAGCTGGCCAGGGTGGGTACCTGGTCCCTCAGGGCCAAGAACCTTGAACGGAGGTCATTCCGCCTTTTGCGCTCCAGGAAGTTATGGTTCTTTCTCTTGGTCACATCCTCAGTGTCAGAGCTGACAGGTTTGGAGTGGCAGGACTGGGGAGCCTCACTTTCTATAGGCGGGGGGCTCACAACCTCTTCATGTATCTCATCTTTTTCCGCTGGAGCATCTCTCTCCAGAGCCTCTTCTTGGGGACCTCTCTCTGGAGCCCCTCCCTGAGAGCAGCTTTCTGGAGGGAAACGGGCGGCATAGTTGTGTTGTTGCTGATGGATGGAGATGTGGAAGTGTTTCATGCAGGGGTCCAAAGGGTCTGCTCGCACTGTGATGGTGACCGGCTTCCGGACACCCAGGGACTGTCTCTTCTCCACTGTCACAACATCAATTTCTTCACCCTCTGTCCAAGAAAAGAGATCAAGAGAAAAACACACCCCATGAGAAACACATACAAGGACCCTATGCTGGGCCTTGGGAAAGGAGGGGACATTTTTCAATTTAGATATAAGCAAACTGAAGTGAAGGGAAAGACAGCTGATTCGTGTATAATGTAAGGGCAGTGTGAAGGAAAGGGAAATAAGCAAGAAGGAAAATATTCTCCAATTTCCTTTTGCACAGCAAGGCTTAGATAAGAACAAAAGGCAGACCCAAGCCAACAGCCCCCAGTCTGCACAGGCTCTCCCCTCCCCCACCGCGAGGATGGAGAGAAAGAGCTATCGGCCTGGGACAAAGTTTAGCTATAAAGATCTTCCCCAGTCGGGCTCTTTCATGCCCCATCAGAATTGTAAATGAGGGGTCTGTGGGCAGAGTTGCCCTTTGTTCCTGCCCAGCACAGCCTGCACTTGGGGAATTGTTACTTTCCACAAGTTATAAATCCTATTATTCCCCCACCTCTCTATTCTACTATCCCTTTCAGACGAAGATTCAGAGGAGGGAGGGCTACAACGCATCTCTCCTCACCCACAGAGGGAAGGGAAAGGTTTCCCTTAGGGGCATTTTGCTCCTGGGTTCAATGGGTTTCTAAAGTCATCCATCATTTATGGGTTGCCTGCCCCACCCCCTTCCCTGGACCAGAACGGGGTTGGATTTGTAACTGCAGATCGGCAAAGGCTGCAGGAACTTCACAAAGGTACGTACAAGCGACCATTTCCAAGCTACCTGTGCCAGGGGCAGGAACTAAGCAGCAGGAGAATATCCCCATACAAGGGCTGAAACACCAGGGACCTAGACATGCCCCCATCATTCCCTGGCTTGAAGGTCTCTTAGGTTACACACCAAGCAGGAAAGGGGCATTTAGGGGAAAACCTTCCTGGCTCCACATGTTTTTCAGCTCCCCACATAGAAGATCACCTTAATGCATTTCAGCCTGACAACAGAAGAGCTCAGTTCTCTGTCTCTTTTGCATATCAGGAAGCTTGAGCCCCTTTGTCAGGAAGGCTTCCATTGTGTGGACAATCGCATTATTTCTCCATTAATAAAACCTGACCATTCAGCCCTCCTGGCCCCAAGGCCTGTGATTGGCTGGCTAAGCTGTGTTTGGAATGCTGTTTTACCCAGCCCCTACCCCCTATTGGCTGAGCTTCGCCATCAGTCACTCTCCCCACCCCCCTCATTGTTTGCAATCTGTTGCATTTTGTTCTGGGCCATGTGGCCTGTGAACCAGGAGCTTGCAAACAGGTTCAGGTTAAAGGGCAGGTCAGAAAATGATCCAGGAGACTCCCCCACATCCCAAATTTTTAATATTTCAACGTTAAACCTCGTGGCTGGGAAGGCTCTGCCTAAGGAAGAAAAAATGTAAGACCACTATTCCCCTTTTTCAAAGAGTAGTGGTAGTGTCTAACTATACCCAGACAAGGAAATGCCCTCAGCTGGACAATCAAGGCCAAACCCCTCATGTGCCAAGGGAGAAACATAGCTAGATCAGCCAAGTCCACACATCACCTTTGTAACATTCTGGACCTCAAACTAAGATCTCCAAACTCCCAAAACAGTGTTCTTCCCACTCTACCACTCAATAGGCCTTTGTAGAGATAAATCTTTATTGGTTTCTTGATCTCCAAATTCCCATTCCAGCCATTAAACAAACACAAGCTCTTGGCGTAGAAAGCAAGCAGGTTAAAAACGACCTTAAGCACAGAGGACTGGAAAAAACTACTTTTAATTTTTCTTGTTATCCTTATTTTTCCCTTCAAGTGTATGACGACTTCCATACCCCATTCCCCAGTTCCCCCTAAATTGTCATGTAAAAGTTATTCTTGACAGAAGTTTTCTCTGTCCTGATTTACCTGATGCTAGCCCCAGTCTGCACCCTATAAAGGTACCCTCTCTGCTGTTTCTCATGGGTACAGAGGTCTGAGAAGAGGCTAGGCTACAACACTGTAGTCTGGTGGCACAGGATGCTGGTCTGCCCTCAGTGTGGTTACACTTGTATTCAAGGATGGGGAAAGGGGCCAGGAGCTCCATATCCTTGACCCCAGCATCTAGCCCAGAGTTTGGCACAAAGTAGGGACTAGTGAACATTTTTTGAATGCAAGGAGGCAGCTGAAGCTCTCGGATGGATTGAGAGGGAGTTAAAGGGACACCTTTTCACCTCAGGCCAAAGCAACAGGCCAAGGTGTAGCCCTTCTCAGATAAACTACCATAAAGACCCTCTAAACTTCGAGGAAGAGGTACCTGATTGCAATGGAGGGTTGGGCAAAGAGGTTGGCTAGGTGGCAGGAAGCTGGGGCTCACATCTAGTGATTTCCTATTTTTAAGCCTCAGTTCTTCCATCTGTTAATGGGGAGAGTTCATTCCTCCCCTACCTGTCTCATGGGTAATGGTGTGGATGCACAAATGATAAGGGGTGGAAGCATTTTAAAGTAAAGCAGACAGGAGACTAGGTTTTTAAAAGGATGAAGGCTTTGGCTTTGCACAAAAGGCTCCTCAGCTTCTTCTCTCCCTATGGGAGTGTGAGTTTCCCAGGGAAAAAAGGCAGCAACAAAAAAACTTAAAACCTGGGGTGACCCTTAAGGGACCCCTTCCAGCCCCCGGAGGGCAGAATCCCCTACAGTCCAATCCCAGTATTGTCCTCTCTAAGCGCCATGCCTCACCCTGTCTCCCTTGTCCCCTGGGGTTCCAATCATCATCAAAGAAACGCTGGCTCCCACGCCACTTCTTCAAACTGTTTACTAACACACCCACGTGCCAGACAGACACCGCTGGGGGCTACACCCGCAGCTTCAGCCAGAGAAAGGGGGAGGTGGCTGAAGAGCTTGCTAAGACCCAGTGCCTGACCTCAGACAGCGGCAGAGTTTTGGCCACCCAAGGGGTGCCCCCCTCTTGATTGGCCTGGGGCGGTCCTTACCCGAGTCGCTAGGGCTCTCGGACCCCGAGCAGGCCTGGGTCTTGGGCTCGCCCAGCGGGCAGGGGGCAGCGGGCACCGGGTTGCTGACTTCGAGGCTGGGAGCGCAATCCGGGGCGGCGGGCACCTTGGGCGGGTTCCCGCGGGGCGCGCCGGTGGCAAGCCGGTCGCTCACCGCTCTCTCCAGCCGCTCCCGGGCTGAGAAGCCGCTCCACATGCAGTCACGGCGGATGATGGAGGCGTAGTTCCTGCCCCAAGCTTTTGAGTGGCCCCGGGATTCTGCCTCATCCCCTGCTCCCCCTCCGGGCCACGGCTCCAGGGGACCGATTCCAGGGGCCGGGTCCCCGACGCCGGGACCGGAGCCCCAGGGCGGCGACGTGGGGGGCGACGGCACCAGCTCGAATTTCTTCCAGATGTCCTCGCTGGGCGCCGTGGAGCGGTAGAAATCCTCCCCGCAGTCATAGTCGTAGAAATAGTGCTGGTACGAGTCGAAGTCCATGTCCGCTCCCTGCGAGAGGGGAGGGGGACGTGCTGACTGGGGTACGGGCCCAGGGAGGTAGGCGTTCCCGGTCCCCAAGCACAGCAAGCTGCAAGGCTATCGTCCCTCCCGAACCTCTGGGCTTGGGACCCACGCCCTTCCCTCGCGTCCCGGGAAGCCCGGGGCTGGGTCAGCGTGCCCGGGGAAGCCGCGCACGGAGCGCGGACGCGGCTGCAGGGAGCGAGTTCAAAGCAAACTTTGCCGGCGCCGCCGGAGCGCAGCTCCCAGGGCCCGGCCGGGCCGGGCGGGGGCGCGCTGTGCCCAGAAGGCAGTCTGCAGCCCGTCCTCCGGGACCCGTGCCCGTCCCCCGGCCGCCCCTAGTCTCACCTCGCTCCAGCCGCCCGCCACCGGGAGCGGACCCGCTCCGGGCCGGCTCGGGGCAGCCCCGCAGCCCGTACACAAGCACATGCGCGCCAGCGAGCGCGCGGACCGCATTCAAGAGCGCGCCCCCCGCCCGCGCCCTCCTTCCCTCGCTCGTGCACGGAGGCCCAGACGCCACGGGGATAGGCGCGGGAGCGCGAGATACAGGCGCATTGTTTCCCGGCTGCTTTATATCTGGTCGCGCAACCCGGGCTCTGGGACCCGGGGGCGGGCCCTACGGGACAAGCCCCTCCCCCTAACCGCCCCCTCCCCGCAGTCGACAGGTGGGGATGGTGGAGTCTCCGCCCCACCCCTGCTGGCTGCTTTCTCCCGCTCTATTCTAGTCGCTGTAGACCCCAAATAAATTGCACACTGGGGAGCGCAGGGCAGGCGACAAGCTGATGCAGCCCGGCGGTTGCCCGGTGGGGACATAACTCTACCGTAAAGATCCGGGCGGCCCCAGCAAACCGAACTAAAACGGCGATCCTTGCCCACTCCAGGCTGGGCGCGAGGGCTACTCCCCGCCTCGCCCTGCCCTGCCCAGCCCCGCGATCCTTCTTCCCAGGCCTCCCCCGGCTTAGTTCAGGTGCGTCTGGCCCGCGGTGGGTGAGGTGGGGGAAGTAGTCGCACCTCCACCGCGCCACCTGGCGGCCCTCAGCCCTGACCTGGGGCTCGTCCCCCGCATCCGCTTCCTCGCCCGTCGACTGGTTTCTTTAGCTGGGTGTTCCAAACCTGGACCCCAGCGAAGCGACGTGGTGGAGAGGCCGGACTTTGGAGCCTGAAACTTCACTTTTCTGTGCCTCTGTTTCATCTATAAAACGAAAGGATGGTAATACCTCCCAGAATTGTGACTTTTCAAGAAGACAGAGTATCTAGAGAAGGGAATTAGGCCAAGGGGAGAGGCCAGCGGAACAGACTTAACCCATAGTGCAGCGGTGAAGAGGAGAATTTTCCCCCAGGGCCAGTCCACGACTGAAGGGTCCCTCACTCACACCACACACAAAACAATCCGTAGGAGCTGTATTAGTCGAGGGAAGAATGGGGATTTGGAGTCTGGAAACTTTGTTCAAGCCCTTATTTTGCCACTTGCTAGCTGTAGAGCCAAGATATTTGAGGCCTCTGTCTGCTTACCTGTAAAATGGGAACATTGCTTGCAGCTGCCTCTTTGGCCAAGCTGATGGACATATAAGCCCTTTATGTCATCTTCCATGTAGACTGCCTTCGGTACAAGAAGAAAAGCTAAACTATACAGTTATCCTATTTAGGCCAAGGAAAGTAACTTGGAATAGCTGCCAATTAGTCTAGAATGCTTTACCTGCCACTCAAGGTCTTGTCCCTGTCTACAGGCAACAGCCTGATTGCCTGCTGTCTGTCTCTTTCCCTCCCACCCTGTAATCTAAGAGCACCAGCTACTCACTGTTGGCTTCCCAGCAGAGGGAAAGGAGAAGTGCAAGCAGTTCAGTGTTGTTGGAACATGGGACACAGGGTGTGAGTTGATATATGAGTTGGAAGAAGGCAGGAAAGATGATACCCTCAGCTTGGGATATGTTGAGTCTAAGGTGCACAAGGGACATCTTTGAAAATAGGAACTAGCTCTTACGAGCTTTGTAACCTCAGTACCTAGAACAGCTTGTGGCAGGTATTTATGAACTGAGTGATTCAGCCAACCAGATTTTATTGAGACAGCCTGTGTGCCCTGTGTTGTGCTGAACAGAGGCACAGGTCAGAAATATTTCTGGTCTGGTTACAGCCCTGAATCAGAGGGACTGGAAATGCCTTTTGGTGACTTGTTCTCCAGCCCACAAATGTCTGAAATGGTTGCTATACCAGAGTTCTTGGTCACAAATGACAGAAATCAACCCTGGATAAATTTAAGCAGAAAATCACTTTATTGGAAGGATTCAAGGTTTAGAATCCATGGGAAGCTAGGAATCTATGCTTGGAAAATGGGTCTTTTTTCTCTATCTAGACAAGAATCCTTACTCAACAGCCCCTCCCTGTGATTCATTGTAGCAGGTGATATCTGGGGGCAACAGGAAGCCACACCACCTCAAGAAATAGGATAAAGTAAATTAAGTTGTCATCTGAGAGGCTGTTTCCTCACTTTGCACTTTGTTTAATGTCAGTCTTCTTCACAAGACTGGAAGCTAAATGAGGGCAGGGACAAATATCAGTCTCATTGACAGCTTTGTAACTTCAGGGCAGAAAACAGAGCCTGGCATGTCATGAGTGTTTTGTAAATGTGTTGCCTGTTTGACTGGCCCTAAGCCTCTAATGCTTTAAAATAGAGATGTGTCAGCGTCTGGTGGCAAGGTCTGGGGAAGGGGCGGCAGGCGCCCTGTATGGTCATGAAGTTGGCAAGAAGAAGCCTCAAGCCCTGGCCAGTTTGGCTCAGTGGCTAGAGCATCAGCGGGTGGACTGAAGGGTCCCAGGTTTGATTCTGACCAAGGGCACGTACCTCAGTTTCGGGCTCAATTCCATCCCCGGTCAGGCACATGCGGGAAGCAACCAATTGATGTGCCTCTTTCACATCGATTTCTCTCTCTCACTCTCTCTCTCCTGCCCCCCCCCTTCCTCTCCCTTCCACCTCTCTGAAAAGCAATGGAAAAAAATCCTCAGGAGAGGATTAAAAAAAAAAGAAGCCCCTGAAGCAGCTCAAGAAGCAGGCATTTGAGCAGAAGCAAAGGGGAGCAGGAGAAAGTCGAGGAGCTAAAAGGGAAGGCTGCGGGGAAAGACCTCCTGGCCACAGGCGGTATTAAGAAATCTGGCAAATGTGATGGGGAAAAAATAAAATAAAGGAAAATAGAAAATAAATTAATTAAATTACATTAAATTAAAAAAAAATTGAAATCTGGCAAAGCACTCTTCGTCTCGGGAGCACACCCTTGCCTTCCCTGTCTCCACCCTCTTCCCTACCCTTCTCTCTCCTAAGCTCCAAGGGCCCCTTCTTTTGCCTCTGTAACTTGTTTCCAAGGCCCATTTCTTCTATGGCTCACTTATTCTACGTCTGTGACTTTCTAAATAAACTTTCTCTCACCCTGGCCGGTTTGGCTCAGTGGTTAGAGTGTTGGCCCATAGACTGAAGGGTCCCAGGTTCGATTCCAGCCAAGGGCTTGCACCTGGGTTGCAGGCTCGATCCCCGGCCTCAGTTGGGACACATGCGGGAGGCAACCAATCAATGTTTCTCTCTCTCTCCCTCTCCCACTCCCTCTGAAAAGCAATGGGGGGGAAAATGTCCTCAGGTGAGGACTTAACAACAAAAAAACTTGCCTGGCCAGGCATGGCTCAGCAGTTGAGCATTGAGCTAGGATCCAGGAGATCGAGGTTTGATTCCCGGTCAGGGCACATGCCTGGGTTGTGGGTTCGATTCCCAGTCCGGGGCCTGCAGGAGGCAGCCGACCAATGACAATTCTCTCATCATTGATGTTTCTCTCTCCCTCCCCTTTCCTCTCTGAAATCCATAAAAGACATATTTAAAAAAATAAAAAATTATTTAATTAAAAAAAACTTCCATTAAAAAAAAGGAAGGAAAAGAAACCTGGCAAAAAGTGAGCTGTTTCTTGTCCTGGGGCCATGGTGATCCTTAATTCCACTCCTGTTTTAACATCTGGATTCCCTGTCATAGCATCTGTTACCACCTATAGCTAGAATAAAGTGTTGTCTTGGAGCCTATTATACATTTAAGAATAAACTTTCATAAAATAATAATAATAATAAACATACAGTGGCTAATGTCTTTAGCTCTTCTCATTCTGCCATTTCAACCTTAGCTGTGAGGTCAGAGTAAACGCAGCCCAGAATCCTGTCAACCTGTGCTCTTCAGCCTCTGCTCTATTCCAAATTCTGGTACCACCTGAAGTTAAACCAACTCATTTGAAAAGAAAAGAAAATAGAGATGTGTCAACTTTAGAGATGGAGACAGAATAACTGTTAGGCCCAGTCTAGCTATAACCAGAATAAAGGTATTAATGCAGCTAAAGAAAAGAAGGTGCCAGTCAGGAGGGGTCTAGACAGAGATCAAGAAGAGTTATCAAGGCAATCACCAGAGTGTCCATCCTAGCACTGCCTGGGGACAAAGGTGCTGGTCCAGGGACACGGGAGATGGAGGCATCATTCTTTGAAATCACCCAATTCAACCCCACTTCACCGGTGCTGTGGGTCACCAAGCAACATGCTGAAACCCACTCTGTTCCCTGTGTAGATTCGCCCCCAGGGAGAGAATGCACTCATCAGCAAACAAGAAGATCCAGACTGCTTCAAAGCTTTGCTTCCCTTTATAAATTAATGAATTGGTATTTGATTTGAAATATAGGTCTCATGAGCCTGGTTAATGTGTATCTGTTTATAGAAATACTGCTGCTTTTAGGGCTAACAGTTCTGGTTTCTGCGGAGATGTCTGGACCTAGGATAGTGATGAATTCACCAAGGTAACAAATGCTACCCTAGAGACACTCGATTTTTCCGCAATTTTAAATTTTCTTTATTTTTCTTAAAACATATTTTCAATCAAAATAATACATGTAAATAGTGTTTTTAAAAAATCAACTAAATGTATGACAAGGTTAAAAAAAAAAGGCAGCCTTCTGCCTGCCTTCTCCACCCCAATTCCCACTCCTACTCCCCAAAGGCAGCTAGTCTTTTAGCTGGTTTTTGTCCCTAGTATTTACTTCCATGTTTTGACCAATATAGATAATGTATTTTTTTCCTGATTTAAAAATTCTTATTGACATTTTAAAATAGGGGAGCCACTGGCTGGTTTGGCTCAGTGGTTAGAGCATCTACCCATGGATTCAAGGGTGGTGGGTTCCATTCTGGTCAGGGACACACACCTCAGATGAGGCTCGTTCCCTGGCCTTTGTCGGGGCATGTTCAGGAAATGCAATGGAAAAATAATGTATATCCTTGGGTGAGGATTTAAAACAAAGAAAAATCAAGGGAAAAAATATCCTCGGGTGAAGATTAGCAACAACAACAAAAATAAATAAATAATAAATAAATAAAATAGAAAGAGAAAGTGTAGCTCTTATATTTTCCTTTCCACTCCTACATACTTGGCCTTCTATTATTCTTTCAATAGAATTATAGTTCAAATTTAAAATAAATATTCAATATTTATAGTATTTTGGCTATATGAGTATGGAATACTCTACCTACAGTTCCTTTCTTATACATTTTTTTCAGAGTTAAATTGTCTCATTTTTTCTTTTCCTTAGATTTCTATATACATGAATTTACATACACATTCCCACTAGAGCTACAAAGATCACTTCACGTGGTCAAACATTTCCGGTTCCATTTTTTTCTTGGGAACATCCTTTCTTGGAGCCCTCTGTCTTTCTGTTCCAATTTGAACTTATTGATCCCTAAGCCTGCTCCACAATTGTCATTCTGGAACTTCCCCTCACCATCATCATCCTGGAAATACCCTTTGTCCTCTTCTGTGTTGGCTCCCCTGTTCTCTGCAACTCATTTCTTCTTTCTGGATTTACTTCCTCCCATGGAAGCACACCCTCCAGCAGCTGCCTGAGAAAGGCTACTTGAGACGTAAAAGTTTTTGAGACCTTGCATTTCTGAAATTGTCTTCATTCTACCTGAACCTTTGGGCAATAGTTTGATTGGGTATAAAATGCTAGAATAGAAATAACCTTCCCTCAGAATTTTTTAAATTAAAATTTTTTAAACATTGTTTTTAATTGATTTTTAGAGAGAGAGGAACATCCATGTGAGAGAGAGACACTTATAGGCTGCCTCTGGCACGCCGCTAACGGGGATTGAGCACAGAGCCCGGGCATGTGCCCTGACCAGGAATCAAACCAGTAACCTTTCGGTGCACGGGACAGTCTCCAACAAACTAAACCACACTGGCCAGGGCTTCCCTCCGAATTTTAAAGGTATTGCTTTCCTGTTTCTTAGTAACCAGTGTTGCTATTGAGAAGATTAATATCATTTAATCTCTAAACCATTGTATGTGACCTGTTTCCTCTGGAAGCTTTTAGGATGTTCTCTTTGCCTTGGCATTCTGTTGTATAATAAAGAATTTGGCCCAGCTGGGCGTGGCTCAGCGGTTGAGCATCAACCTAGGATCCAAGAGACCGAGGTTCGATTCCCGATCAAAGCACATGCCTCCATCCCCAGTTGGGGCCATGCAGGAGGCAGCCAATCAATGTCTCTCTCACCACCGATGTTTCTATCTCTCTCTCCCTCTCCCGTCCTCTCTCTGAAATCAATAAAGATATATTAAAAAAAAAAAAAAAAAGAATGTGACTGGCCCTTGTGTGAGTTGCCTCTGCCACCCCTCACTAAGAGGTAGCCTCGAAATCCTCGGAATTTCCTGAGTGATAGAACAGTCTGTTATTCATGGTGGGCCCTAATGGTTTATGCTAATGAAGGTACTCTTGGTGGGTGCCTAGATAATTTAACATGATTTAGGATAAGGGTTGGCCAAGCCATAAAGGCCAATTATGTGATTACAGGGTGGAGGCTTTGAGCCACGTGTTATCAGCCTGACTTCTGGGAAGGGGAAAGGCACTGGAGATTGAGTGGGCAATGATTCAGTCAATCATGCCTACAAAATGAAACCCCAATAAAAACGACACTGAAGCTCAGGTGAGCTTTCCTGATTAACAGTACTGTCTGTGTATTATTACAAGTTCATGTGCTGAAGGGATCTAACTTCCCTTTCTTTCTTTCTTTCTTTCTTTCTTTCTTTCTTTCTTTCTTTCTTTCTTTCTTTCTTTCTTTCTTTCTTTCTTTCTTTCTTTCTTTCTTTCTTTCTTTCTTTCTCTTTCATCAATCCTCACATTTAGCCAGAAATCTGCTCTTCTTTTCAAACTGCAACAATTCTCATTTTCATTAGGTAGATTCCTGAGCCAGGTTGTCTGGGAGGGCTT
Source organism: Miniopterus schreibersii (assembly GCF_964146895.1). Taxonomy (NCBI): domain Eukaryota; kingdom Metazoa; phylum Chordata; class Mammalia; order Chiroptera; family Miniopteridae; genus Miniopterus; species Miniopterus schreibersii. The sequence goes on from NC_138109.1 coordinate 23,035,732, forward strand.
TCTGGAGGAGGGAAATTTGATCTGAGCCTTCAAGATGTCTAGGATTCCAGTGGAAGTTAAGGACATGAAAGTGGGAGAGGATGAGAAGGGAGAGTTAGGGAGGAGAAAGGGGGAAGGAAGGGAGAGGAAGGTCTTTGGAGAAAGCATCAGAAGAATTTAATCAGATTGAAGTCTGGTTTCTTATCCCATGTCTGTGGCTCTGTTACCCTCTGCTTGCGTTTCACTGAAAAGCAGTCCTTTCCTTAGAACTCTAAGGAATGTGGCCTTGCCTTGAGTGCAGTGAGGAAGGCGTTCTGGAGACTTTGGGCCTCATTTTCTGCAGCCAACCTAAGGGGAAGGACCAGGCCTAGAGAGACAGGGACAGTTTTCAAGAACAAAGAGAAGTAGGCTGAATATAAAACTTGTCTGTTTGCTAAATCAATAAATAAAAATAAAACTTATCTGTTTGCAAACTGTGTTACCCTGAGCCAGCTTGTATTGGCTCAGGTTTCTCATCTGTAAAGTGGTTATCCTTGGCACCATAATTGGAGAATTAAATAAGGTACTGTTTGCAAAATGTTTATCACAGAGCCTGGCCTAGAAAAGAATTTCAAAAACCTCAGTTTTCTTCCCTTTCTTTCTGGAGTCTCAACCAAGACCTTGAATACCTGGCTAAGGGCTGATGCTGAAAGCCGTGCAGAATTACAGAAGGTTTGTGAGTGGAGGAGTGACACAGATATATCTGCGCTTTGGAAAGATCACTTCTGGAAGAAGAGAGTCCAAGGATAATGCAGGAGAGAGAGTCCTGAGCCCCAACTCTGCATCTAAGTGAGTCCATTTTCTTATATTTGCCCAACACATACGAATAGTCATCAGTGTTTCCCCAGTGGGCTGTAAGTTCATGTAAACAATCCCTAACACAAACAGGGCCTCTCAGTTTGCCTTCTTAGGGATAGATCTAATGGGAGGGGACTCCCCATACTTCTTGAAGGAGTGATGTAGCCAGCCTGAGCTGCCACGTAGGGGATAAGATGGGTTTTTGAGGAGCTCTGGAGGTTGTGATAGTGTCTGAAGCCGAGGGGGCCCTCCAAGCACTGCTCCTCAGAGAGGGGGAATACCAAGTGCCTAGTGCCTGAGGACAATTGTGAAACTATGGATTCCCCCTTAAGAAACTTTTCTCTTGACCAATGATAAACCTTATCCACACCCTGCTTTGGGTTCTGAGCTCTGCACACAGGTAGAGCAAGAGAATCACCTGGAATGATTCCTCTGTCCACTAGAGGGAAACCCAGGCTAGAGAGATGGTGAATGCCATATAGGAGCCCTGAGGCCAGAGGAAGCAGGAGCTGCCGTGCTGGACTGGCTTGTACTAGCTCGTGAGAGCTGGTTGCATTTTCAGGAATTGTGGTGGCTGGTGGTTAAACACAGTCATTAAAAATTAAATTATATAAATGCACACTTAAATGATAAAAACCAATATAGTAAAGACTCTAAGCTCATCATTCCTTACTTATTTTACTATATCTTACAATTATCTATTGTACCTGTTACGGTGGAAGTACTATATAATAGTGTGCTACCGTCCAATTCCAACTTTGGTAGCTTGACATTGGCCATGGTGGAATATTTATTCCACGGAAACCCACAAATGCTACATATCACGGCTTCTCCCCATCCTATGCTCTCTGTTAGATATTTACTAGGACATCACTGCCTAGGCCTTTCCCACTTTAGGTCTTGCGGGAGAAGATACGCTTTTCCAAAGGTCTTGCCAACGCAGACACACTTAGAGATGTCCCCATGGATGGAGCATCCAATTCAGAAGGCAGAGGCTCTAGGTGGGTACAGTGGGGGGAGCACTGTTGTGTTGTTGCAGGAGCTTGACCCAGAGTTCCTCCTCCAGTCTCAGGCTTTGTGCAAGCTGCTCCCCCCGCCCCCCGAAATCTCCCTGTGTTTAAGTGCTCAGGCATGCCTTTCTGTCTGCCTAGCAATGAAGCAAGTTCCTAGATCATCCAGCATGAGAAAGTGCTCCCCGATCAGAAGGGGTGTTTCCTGAGAGGTAGGAAAGTGCCCACCTGGGTGTGTATCCCCAGACCTGGCTCCTCTCCCTGGGCCAAAATTTGGGGGTGTAGCAGCTACACAGAACATTGCAGGAACAGGGAAGACACTGGAGTCAAATAGACTTGGGGCCCACTACCCCTACCTGCATGACCTGAGAAAGGTTCTTAAATCAGTCTGGTCTTCAGTCTCCTGTCTTGTCAGGTGGGTATCAGAAGACTCCCATGCGTGGCAGTTGTGAAGATTAAATAAGATGACTCACGCAAAGCTCTCAGCTGGGCATTCCGTCACCTATGAGGTGTTCCCCGAAGTAGAAGCTATTGTTATCATACTTGTGGAGGGCTGGGGTGGGTATTGAGTTTAAATTGGCTCTGAGTGCCTGACCTCCCTGACACTTTGTGTGTCCCATTGTGTGTCAAGGAGTTGAAGGCAGGATGGGAAGGACCAGGGGGTAACAAATCCATGGTAGCACTGCTGGCAGACATGTCCCAGGCACATCTAAGAAGTGGAATTGGGACGGGGAGCCAGACCTCTAGGCAGAACTGGAAAACGCTGGGTGCAGGGCAAGAGGGCCTCCTTCGTTCCCCCCTCCCCAACTCCAGGGCGGGGTGGGGCTTTGGGACCGGAGGGGGTGGGGTGGGGGTCTGGCAACAGGACGTGGCAGGCCCCAGGCTGTGCGCAGGAAGCGGCGGCCAGGGCTGTCCGGGAGCATCAAAGTGGCGGAAGGGAAGGGACAGCCCGCACCTGCATTGTGCAGGCCCGGCTCCCCGCTGAGTCCCAGAGTCGCAGGGGACCCCTGGCGCGAGTTCTTGGCCAGCGGGGCTCGGGCAGGGCCTGCAGCTTTCAGGCAGGTAGTAACTGAGCAAAGAAGTCTCGTTCATTTATTCCTGCATTCACTCATCCATGCATCCAGCAGTTATTCAGCTGTGACAGGGGCTGGTGAGCAAAGCAGTCCATGATCCCAAGAACTTTCACAGTTGGTGGCTCTGCAGTCAGATGGCTGGATTGGAATTCTGGTTCCTCCATTCACTAGCTGTTTAATTTGGGCAAATTACTTAACCCCTCTGGGCGTCAGTGGATGGAGTGTTGGATTAAATGCGAGGACTTGGTGATCCATTACTTCCTTGAGTGCTGGATTAAATGAATTCCATGTGAAGTACTTGGAACCATGTCTGCAACTAATAAGCATTCATTAAGTGTAGGGGTTTTTATTTTTATTTATTGATTTGAGGGGGGGAGGGAGGGTGGAGGAGAGAGAGATGGACAGACAGATTTGTTGTTCGACTTATTTATGCATTTGTTGGTTGGTTCTTGTATGTGCCCTAACTGTGATTGAACTCACAACCTTGGCAAATTGGGATGACACTCTAACCAACTAAGCTATTGAGGCAGGGCTAGGATTTTTTTCTTTTTAATAACACTTATTATTGCAAAAGACCATCTTATGAGTGCTGTCTAAGATGCACTAGAGAAGCCCAAAGTTGTATACTGGAGGTCTGAACAGTGGGTTTAAACGCTTTTTTTTACACGAGTTGTGTTTTTTTTTTGAGCCAAACTGATGTCATATGCAGGGAAGTAAGATCTCATAAGCTCCCAGAATTAAAGATTTTTAAAAGCTGATTGCCAACATTTAAAAATTGTGAAATTTCATCTAAAACTCAGATTTTGGCTTCGGTTAAAAAGATCAAAGTTCTAGAAGCTTGTGTTTCATAAGCTGCTATTGGGTATTATGCTAGAGGCAGTCTCTTTTTTTTAATAGTGTATTTTTGTATGCTTCTTGCAAAGTGGTGTTAATTGTACCAGAAAAAAACTCTTGGGCAATTCCACTGTTGCAAAGGTCTGCAAGGCAAGTTTATTTTGAAAGACCGACATTCTTGTGATTATTGATTGCTTGATTTTAAAATGTTGCCTTCTGGGACATCTAATAAAATTTCCCAAATATGTCAGAATGGGGCAGTTTGTACCATTGGAATGCCCCGAATCAAAGAAAAGATCTCTACACCATTGAATTTTTCATAGCTAGGCTAGAGGCCAGAAGTTAGAGATTGGGTAGAAGTTGGGGGGTCCGGACCAGGAAGTGAAGTGGCGACAGAGAGAAGGGGCAGATCAGTGACAGGTACTTAGTAGAACTGACAGGATGTGGGGCACAGGGGAGAGAGAGGAGGCAGGGCTGAATCTTGGGTTTCTGGCCTGGAATAGCGGGTGGGAGGTACACCCATTCACTGCCCTGAGGGTTCAGAGGGAAAGAACAAGTTTGCTTTTCGCCGTTGAGGGTCTGAGAGTCTGGGTCTGTCATGAGATTAGTGGGATATCAGGGGTCTGGTGGCCAGGGGAGAGAGTTGGGCTTGAGATGCCCCTTGGGGAGAGAGGAGGGCCTGGGAGTGGGTAAAGTTACTGCAGGGCAGTGTAGGAAGAGCTGGAGGCTTAGGGTGGACCCAGAGGTCCTGTTTACGTTAAGATTAAGGATGGTTAAGGGATTGGATTAAGGGCTTTAAGGGATAGACAGGATGTTAAAGGAGGCCAAGAGGAGCTTGCAAGACTACAAAATCCAGCCCAGCCAGGCGTGGCTCAGCGGTTGAGCATCGACCTAGGATCCAGGAGACAGGCTCAATTCCGGTCAGGGCACATGCCCAGGTTGCAGGCTTGATCCCCAGTGGGGGCCTGCAGGAGGCAGCCGATCAATGACGACTCTCTCATCATTGACGTTTCTCTCTCTCTCCCTCCCTCTAAAGCTATATTAAAAAAAAAAAAAAAGACTGCAATATCCAGCTGCCTCCTCAGATGCTCCTAGCCTTCATCCCCCAGTGGGCAGAAGGGATTCTGACTGGGGCCTGCTGCAACCCAAATGGATGGGGAAGTGGGGCAAGACCCCAGTCAAGTTCAGGACACCTCAGTGCCCTTCAGAGGCTCCTTCCTGTCCCCCAAAGTCACTTGGTGGGCTTCTGGGATATTACTGGGAAGGGGAGCTCAGAGGAAGGGCCCCGCTGTGCCTTACTGGCTGGAGAGTGGGGAGTGAGCAAACAGGGAATCCAGGACATTCTTCTCAGCGGCCAGGGGTGCCTGTAGCTGCCATATGGAAGGATACCCGCAGGTCAGGCTAGGGAGCCCCACCCCTTGTGACCAGGAGGTATTGTGATTGTCATTGATACAGGCCAGCCATCTTGCTTGAGAGCCAGAGATTTGGGCTAGGGCAGGGCTGAGCTTTGACACATGCATTAACTATGTGCCAGACACCACACATGTTTTGTCTAATCTTCATGAAAACCCTATGGAGAAAATAAAATTTCCCCCATTCTACAGAGGAGGAAACTGAGGCTCGGAGTACATAAGTAACATTCCAAGGACATGCAGCTGGTGAGAGGCAGAGTTGGGAGGACGAGGCTGGAGCCTAGGCTCTGTTCCTATGGTTTCTCCTGAGGTGGCCCCACTGCCGTAATGGTCTCTCGGCCACCCGGACACTTGGGCTCTACCTTGGGTGTCCTCCCAGCCTTCACTCTCCCCCTCACCCTCAAGCAAAAAATGATCACCAAATCCTATAAATCCTACCCACTCTACAGATCTTGCATCTATCCCCTTCTGTCCATTCCTGGAGGTTTGTGTGTGTGTTGTGTTTTTCAAACTATAAGAGAAAGTTTATTTAGAAAGTCACAGAGGTAGAAGTGAGCTGTAGAAGAAATGGGCTCAGGAAACAAGTTACAGAGGCTAAAGTAGGGCCCTTGGCGTTTAGGAGAAAGAAAGGTAAAGGTGACGTACCTGGGGAGAAGAAAAGGGGGTGGCCAGAGGCGCAGCCGTGCTCCCTGGAGGGAGAGCTGCCTTGGAGCCACTGCCCCAGTTTGGCCTCATGATCTGCCCTGGCTCTTACATCAGCTTCTTCTTTGGTCACCCCTCCTTCCAGTTCTACCACCCTCACCCCAGTCCCTTCTCCACATCAGCAGCCAGAGGGCTCTTCTAAAACACAAGTCTGACCATGTCGCTGTCCTTAACACCTGCCGAGGATGTCCCATTGCCCTTTGATAAAATCCAAATTCTTGAACAGGTGGCCTCTGATCACCAGCCTCAGAAGCCTCATGCTCACTGCTCCCTTGGCCTACTTCAGCCAAATATGACACGCGTTCACCCTCCTCTGAACAAGTCCTGGGCTGGGCTTTCTCACCTCTGGACCTTTGCTCCCACTGCCTACTCTGCCTAATGTCCCTCATCCATCTCTGCCCACTGAAGTCGGCCCAGCTTCATAGAGGGCCCTTCTGCCAGGGCCGACTTGCCTTGGATTCAAGTTCTTTGTGTTCCTATCTGTCTTTCCTACTAAGCAGCATGAGCTCCTGTGTGTCCCTCCGTACTGTGCCCAGCACAGTACCTGAAATACTGTGGAGGTTCTCTAAGTGTGGAGTGGGAGCACTATGGTCTCCATCTCCCGTCCTCTCCATCCTGGCCTCTGCCTCCTGGCTCAGCCCCTTGCCCTGGCCTGGATTCACACTAGTGATGGTTGTAGCTCCAGGTCAAGCTCTTGACTCAGCTCCAACTCTGATTCTAGCTCTGATCTACTTCAAGCTTTAGCTCCAGCTCCTGGCCTGACACCAACTTTGACTCAATATCCAGGACTAATATTCATTTAGCCTATGGCATTGGGTCTAAACTTACAACCCATCCAACTGTTTCCTACTCTCCTGATCCCTAGCTTTACTTTCCTAAGCTGAAGTTTCCTGCCTCCCTGGTTAGGAGGAGAGAAAACAGAAGAAGACTAAAATAGAGCCTCATGCAGCCTCCCCACTTCTAGGATAACTCCAGCCCTGGAGCCATCTTGCTGTAGCATCCTGGCCCAACCTGGCCAGTGCTGTGGGGACAAATAGTCCCAGGTTCAAAGCAGGACCCTACCATTTACTGGCTGTGAGGATGTAAGCACCTCCTTGAGCCCCCATTCTCTTCTCTGTGAAATGGGATAGGAGATGATGTAAGAATGACAGGAGTCAATGCTGTGGAGACCTGGGCATGGCGCCTGAAACAGAGTAGATGTCAATAACCGTGTGGGCCTTATCTCTTCACCCCATCCCCAGGTCCATAGGGTCAGCTCTGGTAGGTGCCCAACACATTTCACAGGCCGGTTGCGTAAGGGCTTTTTTGTAACTATGATATTGGTGGGCCTGGCACAGCCTTGCCTCCAGGCTTCTAGCGTGGACTGTTGTCCCTAGGGCCTCTTGGGCAGTGGGAGCAAAGCCAAGGCATCATACTGGATTTCCTGCCCAGAACTCCATGTCCCCTGACATCAGGAGCAAACACAGATCCAGAGGGTACTGGGGGAAAGGCTGGTCTCCCCTCTGTGGCTCTCCCTTGTTGCGGGTTGAGTATATGTATTTGGACTGGGGAAGTCAGGGTGCTTCCACCTCACCTCTGATTGCCTCGCTGAATCTCTGTCTCATCAAAGCTCAGAAAGCAAGAATTCCTATGGATAAGGGAACTCGGCAGCCCTGCCCCCTAAACACAGGATCGACAACAGTGGGAGTCTGGGTGTGATGTGGAGGTGAGAGAATGTGTAGGTATGGCTGTATGTGTGGCATGCTGTATGGTAAGTGTAGCCACGTTAGAATACCATGTGTAGTATGTACAGGGTGTCCCAAAAAGATGTATACACACTTTAACAGCTGATAGCTCAATTTTGAAAATGAAATGTATTTTAATAAACACTGCCTTTATAATTATTCATTTTGAATAATTATTAGTTCCAATGGGTTAAATCCAAAGAAAGAAACATCAATTGAGCGAGCTATCAGCTCAGATGAGTGTATAAATTTTTGGGGGACTCCCTATATATGTCTGCATGCCATGTATGTGTGTCCCTAAGTAATGTGGGTAGTTGGAAGGCTGTGTTTATATGTAGTATGGATGTGGTGTGTATATGTGACTTTTGGGTATGAATAATTATGTATGCGGAGATAGATGTAGACCTGGGTGTGTGGTGTAAACAATGTGTGTTGATATGCGTGTATCTGTATGCGATGTGTGTCTCATGTGAAGTAGAACAAAGGGAGAGTGTGAGCTGGAGAGCTGTGTTAGGCAAAGGGGAAGCACTGGTGTGTTTGGGATTTCCTGATAAACTCTCTGAGGTGGCCTGGGCCAAGGTCATTGTCTATTCCTTGCAGAAGCAGAAAAGGGCAGTAGGGGCAGAGTAAGGGGGTTGGGTCTATTCTCAAAAGAGCCAACATCCTCCACACCCAGCTGACTGTCTACAAACGCCCTGGGGAAATAAATACAACCTTTGGAAGTCTTGGTGATGTGTCTGGGAGAATGCTCCAGCTGACAGTTCATGTGGACAATACCTTGCTTTTGACCTGCAGTAGAGGTCAGTGAGGCCAATGACCTTGCTGCCACTAAAGGTCCTAGATGATTGCCTCAGTATTGACTCAGTACGGTAGCCCTGCTCCAGAGCTTCCAGAGTCTCCCTGCTGATTGGCATCTCTAGAAACTCCAGGCCCAAGAAGGAAAGTTCAGGGACGGCTAAGGCCAAGTCATACCCAGGCTTCTGATCTCTGGAGGAACCTCAGTTTAAACCCAGCTGGCTCCTCCTTGCTCCACCTCTAGGGGTGCCTCCCCTCTCAGAATGGCTCCTTAGATCATGTGATCCTGTATGTGTCATCCTTCACTGCCAAAAACACTCTACTCTGCCCTGTTAATTCTGATTCATCCCTCAAAATTCAGGTTAACTGTCAGGTGCTTTCTGAGGCTGAAACTACTAGTTGTCCCCCAAATCCATGATCCCGCTTATCCTTAGTCATCAAACCTCGCTTTTTAGCTGGGCACAAGGTTGGCCTGGAGTAAAAACCGTATTTCCCAGAATTCCTTGCAGCTGGGCATGCTTGTGACTAAGTGCTGGTGAACAGAAGTTGTGAGCAGAAGTTTTGTGTAACTTCCAGAAACTACTTTTAAAGGGAAAGTGTGCTGTTTTCATACCTTCCTCCTTTTAAAAAGAGAAAATAACCCTGGCCAGTTTTGCTCGGTGGTTGGAGCATCGGCTGCGGACTGAAGGGTCCCAGGTTTGATTCTGGCCAAAGGCACATGCTTCGGTTGTAGGCTCAATCCCTGGCCCTGGTCAGGGTGCATGTGGGGGCAACCAGTAGAAGTGTCTCTCTCACATCAATGTTTCTCTCTCTCTCTCTCTCTCTCCCCCTTCCACTCTCTCTGAAAAGCAATGGAAAGGGAATCCTTGGGTGAGGGGAAAAAAATGTTTTTATTGATTTTAGAGAGAGAGGAAGGGAGAGAGAGAGAAAGAGAAACATGGATCAGTTGCTCCCCATACGTGCCCCGACCAGGGATTGAACCAGCAACCTGGGCATGTGCCCTGATAGGGAATCATACCGCAACTTTTCGTGCACGGGGACAATGCTCCAACCAACTGAGACACATGGCCAAGGCCTAACTGATACACTTTTATTGGATCAGCTGTTTCTTCTCTTGTCCCTTCAGCTCTCTGCCAATGCGCTCCACTATAATTGCCTAGCTCCATCTGCCTACAAGACCAAGAGCTCACAGCAGGCAGGGTCCATGTCATTCACTAAGTAATAAATCAGTATGTAATAAAGCAAAACATTTTAGTTGTATTAACAAATATGTGAAATACACAGTCAGGCATCCAGATGTGGGTGGAGCCATAGCTTGGGGAGTTATAAGTATAAATACGGTCACTAAATGGGATAAAGGGGAAAGAGTAAAGAAAGAAGTTCTTAGAGCTCTAACATTTAAGGTCATGTGAGGAGGAAAAGATCTGGACTGGGGCTGAGAAAAGCAGTAAGTTGGCAAGGACTGGGCAAAGGGCTTCAGGGCAGGTGAGCTCAGAGAGGGCATGTGGTCATGTGGATTCCTCCAGCACCTCCCAGTAGTCTGAGATAGGAACAGAGAAAGAAATCAGCTGGGCCTGACCCCTGATGAAGGCAGGGGAAGGTGTTTGCAAGGGAAATGCCAGCCCTATGGGAGGAAAGACAAAGTCAAACTAGGAAGGGCTGTTAGGCTGGGTGAGGCTAGAGGGGTGGAAAGCAGGTGATGTGGACATGCAGACATGAGAGAGCTGAAGACAATATGACATTTTTTTCAGAGTGTAATCAGGCCCTGCCATGCCTTGGGTAAAAACAAGGTCACCAAATAGTTTTTCTGGTTCTGCAGGACCTTAGCTTCCTTCAAAGCCTTCCTGAAGAGCTCTGGGAATCCCAGGGGCTTTTCATATATGCCCAGAGAGTTCCTTCCTGAGGTTTGCTTCCCATTTTCCCTTTCTCTTGCTCAAGAGAGGCTGACTATTGTCATGCCAATGCCCAATGAAGGCGCTGCTGCTGGTGAAGCTTAAAGGGGGCTGAAGTGACTGCTGGTGCCCACCTGAGTCTGCACTGAGGCCACCCCTGACCAATGTTAAGGGCACTGGTGTTGAGGGTAGCAGTGGTTCAGGGCTCAGGGTTTTAGAGTCCAGGACATCTGGGTTGCCATTCATGGCTCTGTGACCTTGAGCAAGTTGACTAGCTTCTCTGAGCCTGGGTTTCCTTATCTGCAGACTGGAGGATATTAAAGAACCTACCTCAGGGGATTGTTGTGAAGTGAAAATGAGAAATTTTATGTAAACCACTTAGCACAGTGCCTGGGACAGAGTGAGTGGCTAACAAATATTGGCAATTATGATTTTTGTTATTTACAGTTGACCCTTGAACAAAACATTTGTACTGCACAGGTCCACTTAAACGTGGGCTTTTTTTTCAATAAATTTGCAGCTGGCCCTCTGTATCCCCACCCTGGGTTTCACATCCGCAGTGGGGCATTTGTGGATCTGGAGGGCTGACTGTATGCATTGTTCCATGCTGTTTTTTATAAGGGAATTGAGCATACCCAGACTGGTATTTGCAGGGTATCTTGAAACCAATTCCCCACGTATACCAAGGGACGACTGTAGTTAAGTTTTGGGGAGTCTAAAGTTATATGTGGATTTTTGACTGCACAGGGAGAGGATCAGTGCCCCTAACCTCTGCATTGTTCAAGGGTCAACTGTGTAATCCTTCTTGCATTTATTAACTCATTTAGCAAATAAGCCGTAGACATTCCCTCACGTGTGCCTAGTGCTCCTGCCAAAATATATATCCTGATTATTTCCCAACATTTAGCATGTTCCCTCACCCTGCTGTGGCTTCGCACATGCTGTTTACTGTGCATGGATTGCCCTTCATTTCTCATATGCCTGGCAAATTTGCCCTTTGGGCTAATACCTAGTATCCTTAAAGAACTTGCCAACACTTTCCAGGCTGGGTCAGATACCTTCTCTGGGCTTGCACATGACCAGGGCTATTTCATTGCATAACTCCAGGGGGGACCAGTCAGATAGACCCCTAGAGTTTCATGACGTGGCAACGTTGTCCATATCTCCCCTCTGTTTCCCTCTATCATAATTTTTATCAGACACGTACTATAATGGCCTATTTACCTGTTGGTCTCTACCTCTAGACTCTGAACTCCTTGAGGACTCTGCTTGACACAGTGTCAGGGCTCTGTGAATGCTCATCTGAATGAAGGGATTCTGCACGCGTTCCCGCATGTTGGGGCTCCCAGTTTGGCTGGGGAGACAGAACGAACAAACATAAAACATGTCAAATATTGAGTATGACCAAAAGATTCACAGCCCTGTGTGTTTCAGATTGAGGCTTTTCTAGGACAGACAAACAGTAAAGGTGGATGCAGTGGTCAGAGTAGGGGACTGGAGCTGAGACACAAAGAATGAGTTTGCACTTGGAAAACCCAATGCCCCACACTTTGGGTTGCTCTACCTGGGAGTGGGAAGAATTCCAGTTTTCTCCCATGATTTTCATCTGGGCCAAAGTGGAGGAAGTAATCTTTCAAAGCTCTAACAGGGACATTATGTATCTAAGAGGGACCATCATGGATTGATGCTCTTGGCCAGGCCCATTTTTTAAAATGCATGGTAGGTTGGGGCACAGCCTGGAGCAAGAGGATGTACCCAAAATAACTGACATTGCTCTAAAAAATAATTTGAGTTATCCTTACTGTGGGCAAGGATCAGACTATTGGGCTCTTAGGAAAGTGGTTTTATCCCCTTCAATATGGATTTAGATAATACTGTTCCTGAGAATAAACACTTGTCTTTTTGTAGGCGTGTGTGTGTGTGTTTGATCTACATTTAACCACTCCTCTGTCATCCCCACTTGCCTCAAAAGGCCAAGTCTGAACAATGAGGAGGAGGCATAGCTCCTCACTTCTCACTGGTGAAGAGACTTGAAAGGGACAGGACACTGAGAGTGCAAAAAGCCAAGGCTATTTGGCTGAAGCCTATTTCTTGCACCCCTCCATTCTCCTGCTGTGCTATATTTCTAGACTGAATAACTCAGATTTTGGGAAGTGTTCTGCTAAGTGTTTTTTTATCCTGTTGATCCTATTCCATTGGCTTAGGGGGTGAGGTTTCCTGCACAGAGTTCGATGGAGATTTTGCTTGGTCCAGAACTGAGAAGGTGGTCTCCTGTGTGTGTGAGAGAAGGAAGATCTGAGGCAGGAGAATAAAGTTAGGAACTCAGTGTACCCATGAGGGGACATCCTGTTAACAGGTTTTGATCTTTTTTCCCTTGGATAGTCATGTGACATGTACAACCTAGAATGATTTCCTCTAGTTGTATTTCCCTACAGGAATTCCTACTGCGTGAGTGAAGTCTGCTGCATGCACGTGGGCCTTGTGTTCATGGTGGCATCATGGAGTGAGCACATCCAGCATGGGGGCTGGGGAGGGGTCCTGCTTGGTGTTAGGCTCTGGAGCAGATGAAGGAAAAAAGGGACTTTCCTTGGGGAATAAAATATTAATCAACCCGGCTGGGTGTGGCTCAGCAGTTGAGCATTGACCTAGGATCCAGGAGATTGAGGTTCAGTTCCCAGTCAGGGTACATGCCCAGGTTGGGGGCTTGATCCCCAGCAGGGGGCATGCAGGAGGCAGCCGATTAATGACTCTCTTATCATTGATGTTTCTATCTCTCTCTCTCCCTCTCTCTTCCTCTCTCTGAAATCAATAAAGATGTATTTAATATATGTATATATATATGAATCAGTCCATTGTAAAGGAGAAGGTGGTGAGGGGAAGGGCAGGACTTGAACAAAGGCTTAGGTGAACTCTGGGAACTACCTTTTCTGGGGACAGAGAGCTTCAAGCCCAACTTTTGGCTGGAACAGAGGGTGGGGTGAAGTCTCAGGGAATGAGGTAGGAAAGGTAGGGGTGGGAGTCCCTCAGCCTCAGTCCCAGTCCCTGTTGCAGCCTGCTTGTTACCCATGCACTCCTTCCCTCAGGGACTCAGGCTGTGGGCTACACCCATGCTTCCTCACTGCTCTATGCTCTGTGTTATCAAGCCCTGGATAACAAGTAGGATGGATTCTGGCCACCTGAAGACACCTCCACATACCACCTGCCCTACCCTTTACCTCTCATTTCTTCCTGGAGGTCAAGGAAGTCTTTGAGAAACTCAAGGAAAGCTACTATCGCCTTCACTTTGGCCCTCTCTGCCATGAAGAGGGAGCAAAACTGAGTCTCCAGGAAGACAGGTAGGATGACGGGAGAGGCTCAAGAATTTGCTACTCTCCCTTCTGTGATCCCCTATTCCCACCCAACATAGTAATCACAGAGCCTAGAGTTCAGAGGACAGAGACAACACTTTACCACCTAAGGTTTAGAACCCAGCCCAGCCAAGCTCCAGAGTTCAACCCAGAGCCTAGAACCTAGAGTCCAAACAAGCCTCGCTCTGGTCCAAAGTCCAGCTCAGAATCCAGAACTAAAGCCTGGAGTCCAGAATCCAGACTGAAGAGCCCAGTGCACAACTCAACCCAGGCTCAAATACTAGCCAGAGACCAAAACCAGGGCTTAGAACTTAGAGCCAAGCCCTGGGTCTATCACCCAGCTCACAACCTAGAACCCAAAGCTAGAAGGCCCAAAGCTCAGAGCCTAGCATTCAGGCCAAAGCTAAGCTCAAAGTCTAGAGCCCAGAGCAGCTCAGAGTTCAGTTTAGGGAGAGACCAAGGCTTCAAGTTGAGGAGGAGGAATTCCAGATCTCAACCCTACTTCTGGCAGGAGGTGAAAAGGAGCTGATTATTTGTGTGTGTGGAAGGGGGTATGTTCTGTAGTTCTCCTAGCTCTGGTCTGGAGGGTCTTTTCTGGGGATTCAGACACCTGGCAAAACATGGCCTGGGGCTTTCTCTGCAAGGGCTACCCCTCAGAATCCCACTGCTGTTGACTTGCAATGTGAACTTGATCAAGTCCCTTCCTTTCTCTGGTCTTACTTCTCCCAGAATGGAAATCAGGAAATGCTTTATTTAGACCCATAGATCCAGAAACACAGAGGAAGGGGTTACAACAGATAGCCCTTTCATCCTCTTAGTCTTTCATTCATCAAACACTTATTGAACACATATAATAAGTAAACTTTAAGGGCACTTGTGTGTGTGTGTATGGTGAAATGATCAGATTTATTTTGTTGTTTTTTAATTTGTCCATTGTTGGAAATTGCATAAGAGGGGACCAGTTAGGGCATTCCTGCAACAGTTTAGGAGAAATGGGATAAGGGTCTGAGAATGATAGTAACTGGCCGTGTTATCTTTATGAAGTACAGATGTAGTCATCTTAGTCCTCTGCTCAGAATCCTTTTAAAGGCTCCCCGCTGTCTTCAGGACAAGGATTCAAGGCCTCCTTCCATCTTCTCAGGCTTAGGGTTTACCAATTTCCCATCCAGCAAATGCCCAGGCAGCCCAAGCTGCTAATTGTTTCTGCCCGCATCATCTGCCACCACGCCTCCGTGTCTGTGGTGTTGCCTTTGCCTGGCATACGCTTCCATGTCTCAGGAACTCTTACCCTTCAGGGTTCAGCTCCATCATCACCTCCTCAGTGAAACCTTCCTAGACCTTCACCCTTCAAACAAAGCCTAATATTCTCAAGCCTGTGCACTCAGATCTCCACTGGGTCTTTGTCACATTATTTTGTAACTTACTCTGCTTGTCTGTCTCCACAGTTCAGTGTGACCTCCACAAAGATCACGCATGCCTTCTTCATCTCTGTGTTGCTGAGGAGGCCCACAGTAGGCTCAGTGAACACACTGTACCCCCCCCCTTTTTTTTTTTTTTTTTGGCTGTTAAATTTTTCATTGATTTTTAGAGAGAGTGGAAGGGAGGGAGGGAGGAACAGAGGGAGGGAGAGAAACATCGATTGGTTGCCTCCCCCATGCTCCCCAACCAGGGTGGGGATTGAACCCATAACCCAGGTATGTGCCCTGACCAGGAATCGAACCTGCAACCTTTTGGTTTATAGGGTGATGTTCTAACCAACAGAGCCACCCAGTCAGGGCAGGCCTTCATGTTTTAAGTTTTGTTTTTTCAATCCTCACCCTAGGATATTTTTTCCATTGCTTTTCAGAGAGAGTGGAAGGAAGAGTGAGAGAAAGAGAGAGAAATATCTTTGTGAGAGAGACACATCGATTGGTTGCCTCCCGCACAAGCCCCGACCGGGGCTGAGCCTGCAATCGAGGTACGTGCCCTTGACTGGAATTGAATCCAGGACCCTCAGTCCGCGGGCTGACACTCTAACCACTGAGCAAAACTGGCTAGGGCTTGTTTTAAGTTTTTAAACCCCAAACAAACTGTGTTTTTCCACTGTCTATTTTTGTTGTTGTTGTTATTTATTTTTTATTTATTTTCTTTTATTTTTTAATCACCATTTAGTCCCCTTATACCCTCTTCCACCTCCACCCTCACCTCTAAGAGTTTTCTCTTTCTTTTTTTTCTTTCTCAATCCTTCCACCATTTTCTGTTAATCAAAGACATCTTGCCAATCAGAGGGAATGAATAAAGGAAAGAAAATCAACATTTGTTGAGATCCAACTGTAAGGTTTGTTTTGTACACACAAATTTTCTCACCTGGTCCTCAGGATAAAACTATGAGGTATTATAGAAATCAGATAAATGAGACTCAGAGATGTTAAAAGACCTTGCCCAAGGTCACAGAGTTAGCTAGGGACAGAAGTAGATTTTTTAAAAAAATATGTATTTTTATTGATTTTAGAGAGGGAGGGAGAGATAGAAACATCAATGATGAGAACGTCATCATTGATCGGCTGCCTCCTGCAGGCTCCGGACTGGGGATCGAGCCCACAACCCAGGCATGTGCCCTGACTGGGAATCGAACCATAATCTCCTGGATCCTAGGTCGATGCTCAACCGCTGAGCCACATCCGGCCGGGTGAGGGACAGAAGTAGATTTAAACCCTGCTGAGCCTGACCCCAGGCTGCACTTGGTAAGGACCCCAGCTATGCCATTATCTCTTGCTCCTAATTAGCATGAGGATCACAGGATTACCACAAAGTCTGAAGGTAGCCACCAAAAGCCGGAGGTCTCCACATGCCATAATGAAAATGCATGGCGATGGGTTGTCCAACATGGTTTTTGGGCATATGGTTACAAGGAGGCCCGGGGCAGGGTAGGGCGGGACTTCAGGGCTTCCCAAGGCAGGTTCTGCTTCTGCCATGCTGACCTGAGTCCAGCAAATCACTCTGACTCTTCCAGTTCTGAGAGGGTCAAGGCCAAGAGATCAAGGCAGGACTCTATGTGGTGGGAGCATGAGGAAAGAAGCCAGGGAAGGCTCCTGGCCAACCAAGAAGGGAGAGGTATTGCTTAGGCTTCAATCCCCATCCCTTCTTCTAAGGCTAGGCTGTGGCTCCTACCCAGATTACCCCTCACCTGATCTTGTGACTCCTGAGGCTATCTGGTAGGTTCCCTCAGAACTGTGCTAGGGCCTGAAATGCTATGACTCTTTCAGCGAAGGCTGACCTAACCAGCTTCTTCCACTCTGTCCTTCTTATGTCTTCTCAGCAATCAGAGTTTTCCTGGCAAGTGGGGTTGTTTCTCTATTCTGGGAGGACCTTGAACTTGGGGGAGTCCAGGAGAAGAACATGCAGGGACACTGTTTGGTGGGGGTGAGGAGGTGGGCACCAGCTGTCCCAAGTGTTGATGTAAGATATGTCCAAACCTGTAGAGAATTTTTATGAGTTTATTTGAGCCAAACTGCTGATATGTGCTGGGAAACAAGATCTCAAATGTTCCAGAGAATAAAAGTTTTGCAGCTTCTTTTATGCATTTGAAATTAAGGAGGGGCCCTGGCTGGTGTGCTCAGTTGGTTGAGTGTCGTCCTGTGTACCAAAAGGTTGCTGGTTCAATTCCCAGTCAGGGCACCTGCCCAGGTTGTGAGTTCGATGCATAGAGGAGGCAACTGATTGATGTTTCTCTCTCTCTCTCTCTCTCTCTCTCTCTCAAAATATCAGTAAAAACATATTTTTTTTAAAAAAAAGGGGAAAAAGTTATATGCCTATGACACGTTCCACCATGACCTGCCTAGTTAGGAACCTGTGAAGTGACTTTCCATAGAACTCCTTTTTTCATACACACAAGGAATCTGTGGGAACTCTTCATGCCCCTCCTCCCCCTGACAACTGAGGCTCAGAAGGCAGACCCATCACCCAACCCATTCCTGAAGCCCAGGATAGGGGCCTCTCTGTGGAGTAGTCTATAGCCTTGTGGGGTCATAAGTCAGCCTTGAGCCGTCTCCTGACCCACAGTTGCCCAACCAACATCTAGGCAGGAACTGGCAGCCTCAGGTGACTTCAAGGGTCCTTAGCTGCTACCTCCCCAAAGAGCCTCTCTTGGGATCCTCAGGATTCCCTCCTTCCTACTTTCTGCCCTTGCCTTCCCACACAGGACAAACAAAGTGGCTAATGGGCAATAGGGTGAGGCATTCCCAACACAGCAGCTGTTCCAGGAAGCTCTTGTTCCAGGGCCTTCCCAGCCTGTACCTCTTCAACGTGGCCATTCCCTGGCCTCAGTCCTTAGAGTACCATCACACAGGATGTAAACTTACCATGACTATTGAGTCAAGTATTGTTAGGGCATGGGCTGGGCTCCTTTTCTCCAGAAGTCAGGGTGGTAGTTCTGTTAGTTAAGGACTAAAGAGATCTTACCATTAGATAACAGGCTGTAAGCTATACTACTTGGCAACACTGGCATCTGACAGCACCTTCACTTAGCAACAATCTCCTAGCACTAACACCTCAACAGCTCCACCTGGCAATCCTGCCCTAGAAGCATTCCGGTTTGCTAAAAATACCACCTTGAGTCCCTGACATAAAGCTAGTCCCTAGCCATTCATATAAAATTTTCTCCCCTCTGACTTAAGTGGTCTTACTTGATGAGGTTTTGCCCAGGGTACTAATAATGATAATGATAATAATAAGCCCTTTTAAGTGATTACTGGGTGCCAAGCACTGTTCTAAACACTGCACTTAATCCTCATGACAACCCAATGAGATAGGTTCAATTATTATTCCCATTTGACAGGTGGGGAAAGTGAAGCTCAAAGAGATTGACTAATTTGCTCGAGTAAACTGTAATGGTAGACAGGCTATGAGGCCCAGTATTCCGTCTTTTGGGATCTTTGCACTTAACTCTGCTGCTCTGCTTCCTAAGAAGCTCAGGGGACCTGGTGACCTCCCCCAAAGGCCTTCAGGAGAGTGTGTTAGGGCTGAAGTTCATTTGTCTTAGGTTGTGAGGCTGGCCCTAGACCCAGAAAGGGTCAAGATGACTAGGAGGGTGTTCCGACCACAGAGTGAAGAACTGTTTGCTCCTCAGGGAGAAGCCCTTGTCCTCACTGCCGTCCTAGGCAGAACATTGCTATGAAGAATGGGCCCAGGTCTCTGCTCCAAGCTCCTGAGATTAATAGGGCTGGTAAGGTTACCCTCTGCCAACTGTGGACTAGAGCCTCAGCAAAGCCCCTTGGGCTCCAGGCCTGGATGTGTGGGGATCAGAGGGTAGGAGGAAGAGTGGCCAAGGGGGCCAATGGAGACAGGACTGTATGCACCTGGAGGACAACATCTCTAAGTGACAAGTCTACAACCAAATTCATTGTTAGAAAAAGATGCCTGACTCTGGGGTTATAAAACTAGTCCCTGCTTCCCCTCGCTTAGCCTCAGGTTCATCATCTGTAAAATGGGGGGAACCAAAAACTGTGTTCTTCAGTGGTGTTATGAGGAGTAAATGAGATTGTGTCAAAATGACAAGTGCTTGCCTAGTGCTTGCCCAGCATACAGTGGGTATTCAATAATTGGGAGCTGTTGGATTAGCAATTCTGTGATTCAGTTAATGGTAAATGAGTGTCTGTAGTGATGTGTTATGGAGCCCTGTCCTGACCAACAGTATGCATGGTGGAGTTGAAGTCCCAAGGAATAACCTGGATCTAAACTTAGAGTGGGAGAGAAAATAGTGGGCAATAGAACCAGCATTCAAAATAATTTCAGTAAAAACACAGTACAATATACAGATGATGTATTAGAGAATTGTACACCTGATACCTATAAAATTGTATTAAACAATGTCACCTCAATAAATTCAATAAATTTTTTTTTAAAAGAATGGGGCTTTATCTAAAACTAAAACAAAAAACAAAAAACAAAACCCCACAACATTTAGACAGGCTGGAATAAGCAAGATGACATTGTCCTTCTGTAGGTCCCAGACATTGCACAAAGCAGAGGCAGTGGGAGAGACCTGACTTGACCCCAGCTCCAGTGAAAAGGATCTGAATGATTTAGTTGATCACAACCTGACGGGAACTAATCATGGGAGAGAAAGACTCCGAAGCCCAGCAGCTTTAGGCTGCATTAACAATGTGTCCTGTCCAGACTAGGGGAAATAATGGGCCAATTGTGCCGGCTTGGTCAGGCCATATCTGGAATCTTGCATTGCTACACTGACAGACTGGAATCGGGCCAGGAAGGGGACCAGCCTAGCCTCAGTTCCCAGGCACTTGTGCTAAGCACTTCCTGTGCATTTTCTTGTTTCATACCAAAATAACCCTATCAGGTAGTCATTTTAAAAAAATTTATCTTTATTGTTTAAAGTATTACAGATATCCCCTTTCCCCCCCACACTGATCCCCTCCACCCTTCACCCCCATCTCCCATCCAGGCCTTCACCACACTATTGTCTATATCCATGGGTTATGCATATATGCACATAAATTCTTAATCTCTCCCCACCCACTCCTCCACCCCTGCCTTCCCTCTGAGGTTAACTGAATTGCCCAGGATCAACTACACAGCTCGTAAATGGAGGAGCCTGGGGCTTTTCCAAATGGGCCCCTCTTGTGCTTGTACCTGAGGAAGTCTGAGCATGCATCATTGAACATATGTTTATTAAGTTCCTACTGTGAGTCAGTTCACAAGCTTGTCAGCGGGAATATGGCAGCTGTGAAAAAGCTGTAGTTCCTACCTTCCTGAAACTCATGGTCTGGCAAGGAATTGAAATCACTTGTGTTATGGTGTGAGGCTATAGGAGTGAAGATTTTAAAGCTGGAAGGGATTGTAGGGTCCACCTCAGCCAACTCAAGCCCAGAATGGGGAAGATAGAACAGGGTCACAGAGCTTAGGCATGGCCCTAGAGGCCAGTCTGTGCCCCTTTCACAGTATTCAACTGCCTCACTTTGACTCTCTTCTGCTCAGCAGTGGTCAAGAGCTGTGTGTCAAGATGGGTTCTGCCAGGGCACAGGGGGAAGCTTGCTGTGGCCATCCTGGGAAAGACAGACCTCTTACCTTCTCTTAGCAATCAGAGATTTTAAGGGTGGCAGTGGTGGTGGTGGCGATGCTAAGCAACCATAGAACAGAAGTGAGTGGCCTTCAAGGATTTGCCCAGCAGCCCCTTCACTAATTAGAGCCAACTGGTCTCCACCAGCCTCCTGAGTGTCCTGGGATGATGTTGGCACAACAGACCAAGAGGTAGCAGAAGGACTTATTTGGCATCTATGTCTGATTTCTGTTCTAGACTAATGTCCTCACATCTTTCAAGGAAGGACCAGATTACTCAGTACTCTCTTTTCAATCCTTTCTTTAAATGTTTCAACCCAGAGTGCCATTGCAGCTTCGTATCTCCCAGGACTTCTTACTGGGGAGACACATTCAGTCTTCTGGTAATTTTTGCTGAGAGAGACAGAGCAAGGCTGTTGAGAAGGCTTTGGGATGGGACAAGACCTTTCAGGTCTGGTTCTGCCATGTGTATGAGTCTCCCTTTCTTCAGCTGTAAAATGGAGATAATAATAGTACCACCCTCATTTGGTGGTTGTGAGGCTGAATGAGATCATGTTGAGCATGGAGGAAGTGCTCCATAAAAGGCTGCTGTTATCACCATGTAGTAGCGCTGTGGTCCCGGCTGCTCTCCACAACGTGGGAGTTCCCTGCCTGCAGGGGTGACTGTGACTGCGACTGCCACTGCCACTGAGACTGCGACTGTGATGCGACTGCCACTGAGACTGCGACTGTGATGCCACTGCCACTGAGACTGCGACTGTGATGCGACTGCCACTGCCACTGCCACTGCGTTGCCTCACCTTTCTCCCCCATCTCTGAGGGCCCCCGAAGATGCCAATGGCAGGAAGAGGAAATGGCAGGTCTTGGGGAATAAAAGAGGGGCATCGGAAAGGAAATGCCAGTGCTACATCCTCCAGGTTTGGAGGGGAGGGAGACTCAAGTAATTCCAGATTTTAAAAGGGGTTCTGAAAAAAATAAAAATAAAAGGGTTTCTGAGTCCCTACCTTTCTTAGACTTGGGGGTCAGAAGTCACGGGGTGTAGGCTGGACCCCGGGAAAACTCACTCTGGGAGAGCACGGGCCTCAGTTTCCCGGTGAGTGTCAGGTGGCTCCCCCGCCTTCAGCCGGGTGGCGAGATCCGGGCTTCGGGAACGTGGCTCCGAAGGCAGAGGGCTGGGGGCTGACTGGGAGGCGGGGCGGCGGGCTCGGATTGGCCGAGCCCGAGAGGGCGGGGCCTATCTTTAAGAGGTGCGAAAGGGAGTGCAGGGAACTTTGCGCCTCAGCCGCCGGCTTTAGGGTGCGCGGCGACTGTGGCGGCGGCGGCGGAGACGGCGGCGGCGGCGGCGGCGACCCCCCGAGCCCGGACGGAGAGGAGGCGGGCGGAGCGGAGCAGCATCCCGGCGTCCCGACACCAGGCGGCGTGGCCTACGGGTCATGGCCAAAGGAGAGGGTGCCGAGAGCGGCTCCTCAGCGGGGCTGCTGCCTACAAGCATCCTCCAAGTTGGTGAACGCCCGGCCCAGGTGAAGGTAAGAACGTGGCACCTGGGTGGAGGGCCAGGGTGGGGTGTGCGTGTGTGCGTGTGTGTGTGTGTGTGTGTGTGTGTGTGTGCGCGCGCGCGCGCTGCCTGATGGGGGCATCGAAGGATAAGCCCGGTCTGGGACACCTTAGACTACCCGGGGACCGGCGGGCCCGGGGGCAGAAGAGAGCCCAGATGTGTCCTGGGGGCCGGGGGTGAGGAAGTAGTTTGTAGACGCCGGCGCCCCCTTTTGCCCACCCTCCCTCCTCATCCTTGAGGACGCGGGCGGGCAGCTCCATGTGGTGCCTGGCTCTGCCTTTCGTTCTTCTGTGACTAGCGGCTTAGAAGCCAGAAAGATTCTAGAAGCAAGGGAAACCCCAGAAACCTGGGAAAGTCCTCTTGGTTCCCCATCTCTCACCCCCTGCTCCCCACCCCCACATGCCTACGCTTTCGCCTCTACTCTGTGAGGGCCCCTCAAGTTCATTCATAAGAACAAGGACTCCGCTCTTAAAGGAGCCGCATTCTTCAGGCGTTTGTGTGATTGTGGGTGTAGGGGCTCTTGCCTGTGCTTTGTGCGTCTTGACCTTCGGCACCATCCCCAGCTCTCTGGACATAATGGGCCGAATAAAATCAGGTAGCCCAAGGGACGGGATCCCAGGCAATAGATTTCTGCTGGAGTTGATTGCCGTTTACTTGTAGTTTTAACTGATCCTTGGAAGGAGCCCAGGCGAGCAATTAAGCTGCTGCCATGTATGAGTAATCTCTACTTTTCCCTGGGCAACCTCAACCTCCCTGGTGCTCCACCCAGAGAGAACCCAGTCATGCACCCAGAGGCTTTTCCTCCCCTCTCCAAGGTCCCCTAGGAGCTGAGGAAGGGTAGGATAGCTCCTGGGTTTGCCTGAAGCTCTGGCTGCCCACAGGGGCCAGGGATGCTATGGGACAGATGGAAGGAACAGCTGTGCCTGCAGCCAGCTGGGCTGGGCCCCTACAACTCTCTAGAGCCCTCACCCAGCAGGCAGGTGGGTCCCGGCCTTGGAACCAGGGCAGGAGCTGGGGCTGGGCTTAGGCAGCTCTTGTCAGCAAGAGGATTTTCAGGTTGTGGCAGTTGGTGCTGGGTGGGGACAGGTCCGCTGCTGGAGCATGT
The DNA here is from genome assembly GCF_964146895.1 of Miniopterus schreibersii. Classification (NCBI taxonomy): domain Eukaryota; kingdom Metazoa; phylum Chordata; class Mammalia; order Chiroptera; family Miniopteridae; genus Miniopterus; species Miniopterus schreibersii. Next base: position 23,059,053 of record NC_138109.1, read on the forward strand.
TCCCCTTCCAACCTGGAAAGGAGCATGACTGAGGCCTTGGGGGGAGTTTTTTAGTGATGGTGGACGGATTGATACCAATCTGGGGGGTGGGGGTGGATAGGGTGGGGTGGCTTAGGGGAAACTTCCTCAGTATGGAGTCCCCCTTTCCAGGTTCCTAAGAATAGAGAATACCTTTCTTTTCTTGTGGAAGCGCTATCTAGCTGGGCAGGAAGAGGGCAAGACAGACTTGCTCCTCCTGCAGAAATGACTGGAGGGATGGGTCCTGTTTCTGGAATTTTTTAGGATGGAGGCCAGTATTTTGGGTCTCCTTTCATGTTTTTCTCTTCCCAGAAGGAACCAAAGAAGAAACAACAATTGTCCATTTGCAACAAGCTTTGCTATGCAGTTGGGGGGGCCCCCTACCAGGTGACAGGTTGTGCACTGGGGTTCTTCCTGCAGATCTACCTATTGGATGTGGCTCAGGTGAGTGGACTGAACCCGCCAGGGCTTCTGCAGTATCCTGAGGTTTTCCCCATCTGTGAAATGGGACTGGGAATCCCTACTTTGCTGCCTGTCAGAGTCACAGTGGATGAGAAATATAAGAAGGTTTTGGGAATTATCCAGAAGGGGAGTCTATCTGCCCCCAGGCTAGGTCAGGCAACTCCTCCTTGTCTGGCAAGAGCAACAGAGCCTGGAAGGGTAGGCGGTGGTGGAGGGAGAATGGAGCCAGCTGGTGACGCTGTTCTTAGAAGAGACTAGCACACTGTGTCCCCAGCTGGACAGCAGTTAGTCAGATGGCTTGGCTGTGGGGTTGGTAGATATTGCCAGGTATGTGGATGAGGTGCATCTCATTTTCACCTGAGGAGTAGAGGCATGTCAGGGGTGCCCTCAAGTGCTGGGGTGAGTTAGGGCACCCCAGTACATAGAGTCTTTGACTGGGAGGGGTATTTAAGGTGAAGCTGGTCTCCTCTGTGCTTTGAGAAGCCTTGGCCAGAAGCATGGCATCCTGAGAATTCAGGATGGGAAAGTGGGAGGCTGAACAACCACGGCTCTCAAGGCTCCCACACTGGCCATCTTTTTTACGTCATATCTGACTTTGCAAACAGGACATCTTCGTTGTATCCATTTATAGGTTGAGAACACTAAGCTCTAGGAAGGACAAACGACAGCATTCAGCAGCTAGTTTTCAAGCAACTTTCATGGGCTGGGTCCTGAGTGGTGTGCAAATATGAGGAACCTGCAGCTAAATTGTAAAACTGGGTTGTAGCAAGTGTTAAAGTTGGAAAAGTCAAATTAGGAAGATTGCCATGTGGGAGAGGACACCAGTTCCCTAGCTTCCTGGAGCAAGAGAAATAGTAGGGTCTTTTAAAACATATATGTATATTTTATTGATCTTAGAGAGAAAGGGAGAGATAGAGAAACATCAATGTGAGAACATAACATTGATCAGCTCTCTCCTGCACACCCTCAACTGGGGATCGAGCCTGTAACCTGGGCATGTACCCTGACCTGGAATCCAACCTGCAACCTTTTGGTGCATGGGATAACACTCAACCAACTGATCTACACCAGCCAGGGCATAATAGTAAGGTCTTAATGGATAAGAAAGAGTCCAGAGAAGCTGTCTATTCGTGCCTAGAAGGTATGGGGGGGAGGGAATAGCTTGAGTGGTTAGTGACAGGCCACTTTTTAAAAGCATCTAAGGTTCCTTTTTCCATGTCCAGGATAGAGCTTGAACTGTAAGACAGGGATCATAACTCCCATTATATAGATGAGGAAATTGAGGCCCACTGTGGTCAACTAGCAAATGCTAACTCTGGTATCAGGTGGTTGGGGGTTCAGGGCTGTGAAAGGGAGGCAAGGAAATGATTCTGGATTAATTCTAAATGATGGGAGTGTTTTCAAGGGCAGCGAAAGGGAGGATGTTAGGGGACAGATTTGGGAAAGTTTCTAAGGAGGCACACAGTGCTAAAGCTATCAAAGAATTGTTACTGTCATTATTAACAAGGCAAGTGAAGATGCTTAAGGCCTGGGTGGGAGCAGCACAGGCTGCCAAGGGCCTAGCTGAGGAGGGCAGGGAGCCCCTGCTTTCGCCTACCAGTGAAGGCTGAGGTAGGTAGAAGGGTGAAGGAGTCATCTTTTGCTTGTTCCCCATTCCAGGTGGACCCATTCTCTGCCTCCATCATCCTATTTGTGGGCCGAGCTTGGGATGCCTTCACAGACCCCCTGGTGGGCTTCTGCATTAGCAAATCCTCCTGGACCCGTCTGGGCCGCCTTATGCCCTGGTGAGTAGAAGAGGCTCCTTCAAGGTGGCAAAAGGCAGGGCTTCTGGTATTTCTACTACCCTTCAGTTTTTCCATGTGCTTTGTCACAGGCTGAGGAGTGAGGAAAAGAAATGACGCAAAAACCAGAGTGTTGAAATGCCAGCTGAAGTCAGCTACCCCAGTCATGGACCCTGGGATGCCCTGCCAGTTCATCCCCAGTCTGGCCAAATTGTTAGATTGAGCAACTTCCCCCTGCCCAAACCCTATTGCTTCCTAAGGTCCATTCCCTTCAGTGAAGCTGGAATTTTAACTTTTCCCACTCAGTCACTTCCCATAGTGGGAGAGATAGTACTGCATAGTGGTTGAGAGGTTATAATCTGGAGCCAGCCTGCCTCACTTTTTAATACCAGCTTTACCACTTACAGCTGTGCAACCTTGGACAAGTCACTTACCATCTCTGAGTCTCAAGTTTCTTCATTTGTAAAATGGGGATAATATGGCTATCTTATAGGGTTATGGTATGGATTAAATGTGTTTATTTATATGTAAGTACTTAGAACAGTGCCTAGCACATATTAAGTAATATCTAATTTGGTACCCCTTCAGAATGGTTCCTAGTTAGACAAGACCAAGAATGTGATACCAGACCCATAACCTCTGGCCCCTTGGTACAAAACCTATATTACTCAGCCTCAGGCTATCTAGTAAAGTGGGGGTGTGCTACAGATCAAACAGCAAAGGGAGACACACAGGACAGGCTGACAGGCTGGAGCTTTGGTTCCCTCCAGGACATCCTGCTTGGTGGTGGTGAGGGGGAATATTTCCTTTCATCTCCTGCCCATCCATGCTCAAGGGGGCGCCTTCCTGCCCCAGGGGCGCCCATACCTGGTCTCCGGCCTCCAGCCTTCAAAGCTCTTCCCACAGCCCCCACCTCTCCCCCACAGCTTCCTTTCCCACGAGGCCCCCCTTCCCACCACAATCCTTTCAGCCCCTGGCTAAGGCCCAGGTTGGGGCCTTTGATTCAGACTTCAGGGCCAGGGTTCAGGACAACCTGCCTTACCTGCACAGGCTGCTCAGGGCTCTAGGGCTGGAACCACCCACCCGTGAGGCTTGGCCCGGATCCGCCCCCTGGCAGCGGGCGGGAGGCGGGGCTCCGCTGCCACATCTCCTCATGAGGCCCAGCCAATGGGAGGCAGCCACTTTGGCCAGCCCAATGGGCAGCGGCCCAGCAGGGGTTACTCCCAGTCACAGTCGGTTCCTCTTCAGTGCTCGGCGGCCTGCGAGGAGGGGATGGAGAGTTTGACGAGAAAGCTGACGCCCTTGTTCTCCGAGGAGACACGTGGACCTGGGAGGGGTGACGGGGGCAGGGAGGGGGAAAAGGGAGGCGCTCCCCGTGGCCTCTCCCTGGGCAGGTGCGGCAGTCGGCTCCGCGAAGTCGCCAAGGCCCTTCAGGCTGGTTTCTGGTTTAGTGCATCTCACTGTGTGCGTGGTTCCTCTGGAGTGGTACCACCCCTGTCTGAGGGCACACTGGACCGCTCGTGGGCTGAAGGGCTGCCTTGTAGTGTATGTGGCCGCTTCCCCATCCGTACCACAGATAGCACCTGGGCCTCTCCTCAGGCCTGGGGCTGGACACCGCTCTGTCAGTAGAAGAGGAGGCTGGGCCTCTCTGGGTTCGTGAGCCCTGTGGTCCACTTTCCTCCCAGGCTTTAGACCAGATCTGCCCTCAGCCACCATTTAAATCCCCCTTTTGGACCAGGAAGACTTTGACAGGCACTTTCTCTGGAGTCCCCATGAGAGGCAAGGTGTCAGCAGGGTCACATGGGGAGGCCAAGATGCAGCAGGGCTGGACCTGAGGTCTGACTCCCAACCTAGTGCTCTCCACAGCCCCCTTGCTGTGGGCCTGTACTCTCCCCCTGAGCTTTCCTGGTGTGATAATCACAGCAAACACTTACTGTATCCCAAGCACTGTTCTACATTTTAACACTAACTTAAGTCTCAAAACTACTTCAACCCTAGGAAACAGAACCAAGGTCCTTACCTGGCCTGTAATGATGGCCCTACATGACCTGGTGTCCCACTTCCTTTCCAACCTCATCTCCTAATTGCATTGCCCATGTTCACTCTACTCCAGCCCCACTGGCCTTCTTGCTTTTCCTCCTACCTGCCTGGCACATCTCCCACCTGAGGATGTTTGCACTAACTGTTCCCCTGGCCTCACACACTCTTGTCTCAGACGTCTGCAAGGGCAACTCCCTCTTCCCCTTATTCAAGTCTTGGCACAGATGTCACCTTCTCAAAGAAGGCTACCTTGTCTACTTTGTTGTGAATTGCACCCCCATACTCCTAATTCCCACTTAACCTGCTTTACTTCTTTAACCCATAGCAATTACCTTTTAATATGTTTATATGACTTTTTTGTGGTAAATATACATAGCATAATTAACCATTTTGACCATAAGTGTACAATTCAGTGGCATTAAGTATACTCTCATTGTTGTGTGACTTACTACCATCCACCTCCAGAACTTTTTCAGCTTTCCAAGCTGAAACTCTGTACCATTAAACAGTAACTCCCATTCCTCCTCTTCCCAGCCCCTGGCAACTACCAGTCTACTTAATTTTTTTAATAATATGTTTTATTGATTTTTTAGAGAGAGAGGAAGGGAGAGAGAGAGAAACATCACTGTAAGAGAAATATCGATTGGTTGCCTCCTGTATGCACCCCCACTGGGGATCAAACCTGCGACCTGGGCATGTGCCCTGACCAGGAGTCGAACCAGCAACCTTTTGGTGCATGTGATGATGCTAACCAACTGAGCCACACCGACCAGGGCCCATTCTTCTTTTTGTCTCTATAAATTTGACTATTCTAGTTATATCATATAAGTGGAGTCATACAGCATTTGTCCTTTTGTGTCTGGCTTATTTCTGTTAACAATGTCTTCAAGGTTCATCTGTGTTGTAGCATGTGTCAGAATTTCCTTTTAAGGCCGAATAATATAATATATATCCTCTCCTCCCTCAGGATCATCTTCTCCACGCCCCTGGCCATCATTGCCTACTTCCTCATATGGTTCGTGCCTGACTTCCCACAGGGCCAGGCCCTGTGGTACCTGCTTTTCTATTGCCTCTTTGAGACACTGGTCACGGTGAGTGTGGGCAGGGGTGTCAGGGCGGGGGTAAGGACAATCCCTGGGGCCTCTAGGGTTGGTGTCCAAAGCCACATCTGTCTGTCCATCGTCTGACTGGCCGAGGGCCTCTCTTCCATGCCAGTGTTTCCACGTTCCCTACTCAGCTCTCACCATGTTCATCAGCACAGAACAGAGTGAGCGGGATTCGGCCACTGCCTACCGTAAGTCTCTTCCTAGCCCACTGATCCTGCCCACTAGGAACCCCGGGTCCCCCTCTCCTTTACCCTCCTGCCACGTTTCTTCCCTTGCTGGGAGTGGGTATGAAACTGTCTTAAAAATAACTCAATCCTCTTATGGCTCTGTTGAGACCAGAGAGATGCAGGGACTAGCCAGAGGTCACACAGAGCAAAGTCATGAGTTTAGGCCAAGGTGCCATCTGCCCCACCACCCTATAGCCACCCTACTTGGAGCTGCTACCATCATCTGGGGCTAGAACTGGGCTCTTACTAAACTGACCTTCCTCCCTGGGGGCCCACAAGCCATGGGTCCCCTCCATAAGGACCTTCTTTTCACTGCTCAGGGATGACTGTGGAGGTACTGGGCACAGTGCTGGGCACAGCAATCCAAGGGCAAATCGTCGGCCAAGCGAATATGCCTTGTCTTGAGGACCCCAATGGTTCGGCAGTGGCCTCAGAAGGTGCCAATCACACACACAGCACCACCTCACTCAGAGAAACGGTGAGGCCTGCCCCCATCAGGGCAGAGGTTTGGGGAGATGAGGAACAATGGGGTGGTTTGCAGTCATTTTCAAAACAGTAATAATAGTTAGTGTTTGCTAAATGTTGGGCATTTGATGTACAAACTGTTAATATGGTCACTTTGTAGATAAGGAAACTGAAGCATAGAGAGGCTAAATGATTGGCCCAGGGTGATCGAGTTAGTGAGTTGCAGAAACTAGATTTGGAGGAGATTTGAACTGTGGGTTCTCAGACTCTACAGCCTGGTTTAACATTTTGTTCCACTAGACTTTGTTCAGCTTTGGGAAAAAGCAGCAGGCCCAGGATGATTCTCCCATTTCACAGATGGAGACAGTGAGGTCCCAGAGTAGAAGGGACTGGTCCAAGGTCATTAAGTAGAGCTGCTGAGTTGAGACCAGACTGATAGTCTCTCTCTGTTGCCTTTACCCCCCTTTATAGCAAAATGCATACCTGCTGGCAGCAGGGGTCATTGCCTCTATCTATATCATCTGTGCTGTCATCCTGGTCCTAGGCGTGAAGGAGCAGAGAGGTGAGAAACCCTGAGGGGAGGGGGCAAGGTGCAGAGCCCAGCACAGGATGGCTTTGTCCCTCTGCCTGGGCCTCAGGCTTTGGGAGGGGCCTCTGCTCTTTCTTTACTGTTCCCTCTGGCCCCCAGAACCCTATGAGACTCAGGCTGAGCCGATGTCCTTCTTTCGGGGCCTCCGATTGGTCTTGAGCCATGGCCCATATGTCAAACTTATTGCTGGCTTTCTCTTCACCTCCCTGGCTTTCATGGTGAGTAGGGGCCTGATATGTTCAGCCTAAAGAGGGGAGCGGGTGGGCAGAGGCCTCAAAATGTGACAAGCCTGAGAGACAGGTGGAGTGGGAGTGGGTAAGCGGAGATGCCTGGAGCATAGGGAATGTCTTGAGAGGCCCAACCCCAATATCATGTCTTTCCTTGTGTTCCTTGCCCCCACCCTTGCCCTTCCCCAGCTGGTGGAGGGGAACTTCGCCTTGTTTTGCACCTACACCTTAGGCTTCCGCAACGAATTCCAGAATCTGCTTCTGGCCATCATGGTACGTGTGGGGCCCTGAGGGTGGGTAGGCAACCTGGGATGAAATAGCATAGATTGCAAGATGGCTTTTTGGAGAGTCAGAGTGATCCAAGGTCATGAAGGGGTGAGGGAGATTTCTCAAAATAATTTGGTTGGACCTGCCCTATAATTGCTTAAGTAGGACTGTGAAAAAGTTTGGGTGCATGTATCAAATCATTATGTTGTACCCTTAAACTACTAATATAATGTTATATGTCAAATTATACCTCAATAACACTGTGGGTGGGGGTGGGGAAAAAGTTTGGAATTAAATGTTTAAGTAGTGAAGATAGCAAGAGCAAAGAGGTAGAGGCCAGGAACTTTGGAACTTTGGCTCATTTGTGCTCAGAGAAGGCAGGAGATGAGATTAGGACCTGCTTTCAGCTCCCCTTGGGAGCCATCAAAGGTGCCTGTCAACTTCCTCACTGCTCAGATGATGTCATCTGCTGCTCTCAGGCAGGGCTGGGAGCACCTTTGGGGTCCCGGGAAGGGCAGAGGGTTTCCATGGCACTAACCCACTTCCCTCATCTCTTTTCCACCTACAGCTCTCGGCCACATTCACCATTCCCTTCTGGCAGTGGTTTCTAACACAATTTGGCAAAAAGACAGCTGTATACATTGGGATCTCAGTGAGTGGGACCAGAGGGGTAGGGCCTGGGCTGGGGGTTGCTGGTGGGAGCCTCCCAGCTGACTCATCCTCCTATATCCCCCTCTTCCCTAGTCAGCAGTGCCATTTCTCATCCTGATGGCCCTCATGGAGAATAACCTGATTATTACCTATGTGGTAGCTGTGGCAGCTGGCATCAGTGTAGCAGCTGCCTTCTTACTACCCTGGTAAGTATACACTCACCCAGGTATGTTCCCCAGTCCCCCACCCTCCACTGCTGAAGCTCCTTTGGGAGAATTCTGCCAGGGCTTCTTTCGCAGGCCATTCTGTGGGTCAGGTTGGGGGTGTGGGGTAGGTCTTCCCGTAGTTTTATAGGTTGTGAACTGTGCAAGAACACCTAATCAGGGTGAGAAGTGGGGGCCTAAGTCTGGCCTGCATGCTACTTGCCCAGCGGAGCACCTAGTAGGGCCACTTCACCAAGGAGGAAGGGGCCTTCTTAGCCACCTGAAGTTGCCATCTTCTCACTGAGCTGTGTCCATGGGGCTGCAAACTCCCAGAGGGCCACCTCTTCTCATTGACACAGAGAGGTGCCAGATAGGCTAGTAGGGCCTGTGGTTGCTAGGTGTCTGGGTCCTCACTGCTGCCACACTGCACAGGTCTATGTTGCCCGATGTCATTGATGACTTCCACTTGAAACAGCCCCATTCCCATGGAACAGAGCCCATCTTCTTCTCCTTCTACGTCTTCTTCACCAAGTTCGCCTCTGGAGTCTCACTGGGCATCTCTACCCTCAGTCTTGAGTGAGTAGTGTGGGGCTTGAGGCAGTGCTGGACAGGCACATGCCCCAGGTGCCCCACCCTCACCACTCGTCTCCCCATTGGGTTCCACAGCTTTGCCGGGTACCAGACCCGTCGCTGCTCCCAGCCAGCACCTGTCAGGTTTACACTGAGGATGCTGGTGACGATGGCTCCCATAGCCCTCATCCTGCTAGGCCTGCTGCTCTTCAAGCTGTACCCCATTGATGAGGAGAAGCGGCGGCAGAACAAGAAGGCCCTGCAGGCTTTGAGGTGAGAGGGAGCGGACAGAGGTGGAGGGGCATCATGCGGTCTAAGCCCTCAGCTGTGCCTCCTGTGGCCGTATCCAGACTTCCTCCTGCACACCTTCCCTCTGCCAATTTATAATAGTGGCAGCTGATATTTCTTGAACATGTAGTTGCATGCCAAGTGTTTACACTTACTCATTCAACAAATGCTTACTAGAAGCCTACTATGTAGCAGGCATTGCTCTAGTGAATGAAACAAAAATCCCTGCCCTCAAGGTTTGTTTTAGAGAATGTGCATTCATGACCTTCTTTAGAGAATGTGCATTCATGCGGTCCTCCAACAACCCTAGGTATCACAGAGTCCTTTAGTTCCCATTCTGCAAATGAAGAAACTCAGGCTTAACCAGGAAGGGTGGCTGACTCAGCTGATAAAGGGCAGAGCTGGTTTTGAGGCCTGGCATTCTGACTCTACACCCTGCACTCTTCATGGCACTCCTGGAATGCAGGACCTCAGGTGTGGCCTGAGCCCTGCCTTTTGGGAGACCAGAGGGCAGGGTGGAGTGGGTCATGACAGCCCATCAGTCAGCCTAGGCCAGATCACACTCCTTGGGCTTGTGGTGTCCTGTGGGTAGCAAGAACAGTGAGCAGACCAACCAGCAGTTTCTGAGCTGAGAGGAGGAGTGTTTTATTATTTATTTATTTTTAATCTTCACCCAAGGACATGCTTAGAGAGGGAGAGGGAGAGAGAAACATTGATCGGTTGCCTTCCATATGTGCCCCGATCTGGAACCACACAGGCAACCTTTTGGTGCACAGGATAATGCTCAACCAACTGAGCCACTCTGGCCAGGCAAGAGAGGGGGAATGTTTTAGACTTGCCCACAGCTGGCTAAGACTGCAGGGCCAAAGATTACGAGAGGAATGACATAGGTGCCAGCAGGGGAGGGGTAAGGATGGTTCTTCTAACCTGTCTTCTCTGGCTCTTGCAGGGAAGAAGCCAGCAGCTCGGGCTGCTCTGACACAGATTCTACAGAGCTGGCCAGCATCCTCTAGGATCCGTTGTGTTCCCTGAAGTCACCAAGCACAAGGCCTGAGTCATCAGGCCACACAAAGAATCTGGGCCCACTTGCCTGCTCACTCAACAGCTGGTCTCCAGGTGCCAGGAAGGGAGCCAAAGACTTGAGAGTATGCAGCCCAGGACACCTCCTATGCCCACCTTGGGGCAGTCTTTTCATACAGCCGCCTGCCTCCCCTTTCCCCGCCCATGGGCTGAGCCGTGGGACTGCTACTGTGAATATGCCAAGGACTGATGGGGCCTAGCCCAGGACACTAATGTAGAAACATTTTATACGGACACTAATTAATAACTTAATGACTGTGTATATAGCAATGTGTGTGTATGTATATGTCTGTGAACTATTAATGTTATTAATTTTCATAAAAGCTGGAAAATGGAACGGCCTGTTTCTGTCTTTTTCCTTCATCATTCACTAAGCCCTTCTGTACCAAAATTCAGACAGTGAGAAGGAGTGTTGAGCAAAAGGGACCCTGGGTAGGGAGAATGAGTTTGGAGGTGTGATAACAGCGTTAGTTAACATTTACTGAACATATCTGTACCAGGCACAGTATGGAGGGTTTACATTCATTTTGCTGCTGTTCTCACTTAATCCTGGAAACCATCCTGCTAAGTCAGAATTTGTCCCCACTTTATTTGTTGATTTAAAAAAAAACTTTAAAAGAACTTTATTGACTTTAGAGAGAGGAAGGGAGAGAAAGATCAATATGAGACAAGAACATCGTTCAGTTGCCCCCCACGTGTGTTCCGCCTGGGAATCGAACCTGCCACCTTTTGGTGTATGGAATGATGCTCCAGCCAATTGAGCCGCACCCGCCAGGGCTGGATTTGTCCCCATTTTAAAGATGAGCCTGGCCGGGCGTGGCTCAGCGGTTGAGCGTCGACCTAGGATCCAGGCGATGGGGTTCAATTCCTGGTTGGGGCACATGCCCAGGTTGTGGGCTTGATCAATGACAGCTCTCTCATCATTGATGTTTCTATCTCTCTCTCTCCCTCTCCTGTCCTCTCTCTGAAATCAATAAAGATATATTTTTAAAAAATTAAAAAACAAAAATAATAATAATAAAAAGATGAGGAAACAGCTCCAGTGTTGATAGGGACTTGGCTAACATCACATAGCCAAGGGGGCCTAACTGGAATCTGTCTTAGGTCTGTGAGACTCCAGTACATTCATCAACCACCGCTCCCCTGTGTCTGATAATGACTGGTCTGTCAGATGGTTGCTCTGCCCAGACACACATTTGGTGTTTCGCACCCTGTGCGCATCTGGCTGTGTTGGGGCAGATTCTGTGTGACGGGCCCTGTGGGGTCCTACAGACCTGTGATTCTTCACAATTGTTAATGACAGTGTTGGAAAGTGAGAATGAACCTGGCTAGGTATATGTGTGACAGCTGAAAAGGGGTCTCACTGGTGTGCCGGTGAAAACCACCTCTGGCAGGGAGGATGGTGGCCAGGGTCTAGTTTGTGGCATTTGCCTATTTCCATGATGTAAACACTCCCACTATAACCAATTTCAAGTTGCCAACCATTTTACTATCTTGCAAAATTCCCGAAAATTTAACAATTGGCTCTGCAAATGGGTAAGTGCCTGCCCCAGCACATCACTAGGTTTTATACACTTAACCCAAGCTCCAAAAATAGGAAAAAGCAAAGCTGTCAGGATCAGCTTTGCTTTTTCCTTTTTCCTCTTAATTTTTTAAATGGATAAATGAAGTCCAGAGAAGAGAAGCACTTATAACTAGTTAGGCTTGGCTTTGACTTTGGATGTGGGGCTCCATTTTTTACTAATGAAGTTCTGCCAAGCCACTTTTATAAATTTATACAGTGATACTAACAGGCACTTAAAAAAGATCAGTTCAGTTAGTGAATTATAACCACCAAGTCCTGTGTTTTTTTCCCTATGCTTTTATTTATTTTATTGTTGACACTACTGCAGATGTCCCCCATTTCTCCCCTCCCTTTGCCCACCTCCACCCAGCCCACGCTCCCCCTCCCTTGGCCCTCACCACACTATGTCTTTCTCTATGCAGCCGGCTATGCATATATGTTCTTTAGCTAACCCCTTTCCAAGTCCTGTTTTTTTAATTTCCTAAACCACTCATGGTTGCCTCTTTCCCATCCCTACAATTATTAGATGCTATCTTCTCTTTCCCCATCCCTACAGGTATCTATCAGGACGATTAGAACTAGTGTTCTCACTGTCTTTGATTGATCTCACATTCCTTCTGCAAACTATCTAAGATAACCAAGTAGCTCTGTTTAGAAACCCTTCTGTGAGTCCCTGCTGCCTGCAGGAGGAAGTTCAAGACCCCTTCTGGCCTTACCAGCCCCAGATCTAGATACAACCCCCCTTTTTTTTAATTCTCACCTGAGACTATTTTTTCCCCCATCATTGCTTTTCAGAGAGAGTGGAAGGGAGGGGGAGATAGAGAGAGGGAAACATTGATGTGAGAGAGACACTGACTGGTTGCCTCCCACATGTGCCCAATGGAGGCCGGGGATCGAGTCTGTAACTGAGGTACATGCCCTTGGCTGAAACTGAACCTGGGACCCTTCAGTCCTCAGGCTAATGCTCTAACCACTCAGCAAACTGTCTAGGGCTAGATACAGCCCTTTTTGCAGACCACCCGCCCAGCCCTGGAATACACCTCTGGCCTCTGATACCCCTGGCAGACATTGGCCCAGTGTGTCTTGGCTTCAGCATGCCTCTCTAAAGCCATTTCTGGCCCCCTACCCCTTGCGGTAGCTCTGAGATTTCCACACCTCCTTCATCATGGTCTCCCACACGAGTCTAGGGCCAGGCATAGTGGGTTGGGACTTGAGGAGCTAAATAAACAAGAGCTATGACAAGAAAGCTTTTTGAGTCAGACCCAATTCCTACCGACCCTCTGTGATGCTTCTCTCTTGGCTCCGGTGTTCCCCAGCTGTACAATTGGGATTTGGAAATGAAAACCCTTGCCTCTCTCCAGTTTCATGTTCACAGAAAATTGTTCTCTCCTTTTCTTTCTTCTTTCTTTCTTTCTTTCTTTCTTTCTTTCTTTCTTTCTTTCTTTCTTTCTTTCTTTCTTTCTTTCTTTCTTTCTTTCTTTCTTTCTTTCTTTCTTTCTTTCTTTCTTTCTTTCTTTCTTTCTTTCTTTCTTTCTTTCTTTCTTTCTTTCCCTCTCTCTCTCTCTCTCTCTTTCTTTCTTTCTTTTTTTAAAAAAATTTCTTCTCCTTTTCAAAGGCCCCCTCTGCTGACTGGGGGATGGTTTGGGGGTGGTACAGGTGGGAGAAGTGGGAAAGCAGCCTGAGGACCCAGAACCCCCTTGGGTCATTGGTACTCCAGGTACCTTCTGGAAAACTCATATTTACCCATCCTTGGGAAGAAGTGCCATCTTGACTTTCTGCTTGGATCCAGAATTACTACAAAAAAATCCTGTCTCTCCCCTTTAGCCGCTGTCCTGCAGGCCTCAGCAAACCCACCTCCCCACCCCCATCCCTGCTAAGGACCAGATGTGGCTTTGGGTCCACCTGCTGGAAGAAAGGGGCAACATCTTTCAACATTGCAAAGAAGGAATTTCAGGTCTGTCATCGACTGGCTTTGTGATCTTGGTTACCATTTATCGAACAAATATTTATAATGGGCCTACTATGTATCATGCACCGGCTACGTTCTGAAGATAGAGTGGTGAAAAAATAGAGCTTACACTCTCAATGGAGACCAGTGACGAATGAATGGACATGTAAATATGTTCAGATTGTAATAAGCATCACGAAAGAAAGAAGCAGGGCGATGTAATAGAGGAAACTTGTGTGGAGGTTATTTTAAGTTGATGAAAGAATGTTCTAAGAAAGTGATGTTTGTCTTGAAGCACGAAGGCAGAGAATTAGCAGATATCTGAAGAGCTTCCAGGAAAGCACTGCAGGTAGAAGAGACAGCTAGTACGAAGACCCCCGAGGTAGGAAAGAGCCTGGTGTATTTGAAATACTGAAAGGAAACAGTGTGGCCAGAGTGTAGTCAATGAGAGGGCAGGTGGTATGAGGTGAGTCTGGAGAGGTACAAAGGAATTAGATCACCCAAGGCCTTGTAGCCCACAGTGAGAGTTCAACTTTTATTTTGAGAACAGCCAAAGAGCTATTATAGAAACTTAAACAAGTGATTTACTTTTTTTTTTTAAATAAAGGCAGCCTTGGCCGGTATGGCTCAGTTGGTTGGGCGTCCTCCTGTGCACCAAAATATTGCAGGCTTGATTCCCGGAATGGGGGTAGTGTTCTGCTCTCACATCGATGTTTCTCTTTCCCTCTCCTTTCTCTTTATAAAATCAATAAATATATTATTATTATTATTATTATTTTAAATATATCTTTATTGATCTCAGAGAGAGGAAAGAAGAGGGAGAGAGAGAGAGATAGAAACATCAATGATGAGAGAGTCACTGATCGAGTCCGCAACCCAGGCATGTGCCCTGACCGGGAATCGAACCCTGATCGCCTGGATCCTAGGTCGATGCTCAACCGCTGAGCCATGCCCGGCCAGGCATTAAAATATATTTTTTAAATGAAGGCAGAGGCTTTGTAGGCCATGGTTAAGCACTTGGATCTTTATCCTAAGAGCAGAAAGAAGCCATTGATGAGGTTTAAGTGGGACAGTCATATGCTAGGTCAAGATGTGGACAAAAAAGGGGCTCTGAAATAAATCTGACAGAAAGTAGCCTTACGGGGTGATAGGATCATATGATTCCTAAGTGGGCAGGTCAGGGTGGGTAGTCACAGCTCAGACCTATAAAAAGGTTAATCTTTGCCTTAAGCAAGCCCTGTCCATTGTTCATCATTATGCATCTAGATTAACACACCTTTGAAATGTCAAAGTACTTCTCTTCTTCAGACCCCTGAGAGGTGTAGCCATTCTCAAGTGGGTATAGAATTCTGTTAACTATCCTTTAATCCCCACGTTGCTTTCTCCCACCTTCATGTAATTTTCCTTAGTTCCCTTACTTCCAAATGTATAAAAGGAAATGCAAAATTCTCATTCTCCAGGTCATTTGTGATCTTGGTTCCCAGCATGTTATCAGTTTGGCTCAAATAAATTCTTATAAAAATTTTCTACATGTTTGGAAATCCTTACTTCAACAAAGGATTTAGAAGAAAGACCATATCATCTGCTTTGTGGAGAAAGGTTGAAGAAGGTAAAAGCGGAAGCAGGATGACTTGTGTAGAGACTGCTCATGCAATGTTCTTAGGCAATGAAAAGGACCAGACTGGGTGGTGTGATACAGTGGGCAGTTAGACAGACATGAGCAGAGTAGAAACAATAAGCCAGGTACAGAAAGAAGGTCATCAGGAGAGAAAGCTCCTGGTGCCTAGCAATGGACATTTGTAAGGTGGGACCTTGCCCTCAGGGTGACCTTTCCTACTCGAGCATATGGAGGTTTAGAACCCCTGACCTTTCATATCTCTGGTCATATGGTTGGGCCACTCCCCTGACCTTTCCTCCCCTGCATGTGGATAATCATGCATTAGACCCCCTTAGAGGGGAAACAAGGGGGGCATACGATAGCCTCATATAACTCCCATACAAGCCCTTGCACGACCATTCCCATAAGCATTAAGTCCTCAGGACAATGAGGTTCCAACCTGAATCAAATAATTTTAAGAACAAAGCCTTGGGTCTGTTGACCATAGAGACAAGAGTTTTGATCAAACTAGAGATAACATCTAGGCCTCAGTCGTGTTAAAGCTCCAGGCCCAGAAAAACAACAAGACCACGCCCAGAAAAACAAGGCCAGCCTGGGTGATACCATGGCCTGGGTGATACCATGGCTGACTTCAGGACCAGATGCAATGACCAATGATATCCCTACCCTGGTGCCCACCAATCAGTAGAGACCATGACCCTGAAAGGACGCACTTGGAAAGCTGATGAATATTCTATTGAGATCCTCCCCTGAGACCTCCCCTAAAATCTCCACCTTTGTAAACCAGACAAAAGCCCTTAAGACAAAAGATCCAATGCGGTTCTCTCTCTCTGGAGCACACGCAAGCCTTTCTCCCTCTCCTTCCCCCTGGCATATTTTCTTTGCCTTTCTTTCTCCTAAACTCCAAAGGCCCATCTTTTGCCTCTGTAACTTGTTTCCTGAGTCCATTTCTTCTATAGCTCACTTCTACCTCTGTGACTTGCTAAATAAACGTTTGCTTGTGATTTGAATTCCTTGGCTTTGAATTCTTTTCAAGGACTGAGGTCTAACATCAGGTGCTGTTTTGCCATTAACTGTGGCAGTGGAAATGGAAAGAAGACAGATTTGACAACTGGTTGGCATGGATAATAGAGGGGGGGATGGAGAGGGAAAGAAAGAGAAATAAGGGAGATGCCTAGATTTCTAACTTGGGAAACAGTAGTGCCTCAACTCAGTAACACAGGACTGGAGGAAGACCAAGCTTGGGGGACAGAACAATTCATTTGTCACCACACTGTATCATTTTCATATAAAAAAAGAAATCACACTTGGAAATTCCACTAAGTCAGTAATAAGAATACACACTTTTACTACTATGACTATATAACCTTTAATTGGAGGTATTAACTGTTAAAGAACAAAATCCAACCAAGTAAATTTTAAGATCTAATTGGCTTTATTGAATGATTCATGAATCAGACTGTATCTCATCTAGTAAACAAAGGCACTCCAAAGAAATGGACAAAATAGAAAGTTTTTATAGGCAGAGAGAGGGAGGGACAAGGAAGTTAAGAGTGGATTATTTTAGCCCGGCTTGTGTGGCTCAGTGGTTGAGCATCGACCTATGAACCAGGAGGTCATGGTTTGATTCCCAGTCAGGGCTCATGCCCAGGCTCCAGGCTCGATCCCAGGGGAGGGCATGCAGGAGGCAGTCTATCAATGACTCTCTCTTTCAACATTAATGTTTCTATCTCTCTCTCCCTCTTCTTTCCTTTCTCTGAAATCAATCAAGATATATTATATATATATATGTGTGTATATATATATATATACACATATATATATATATATTGACTTCAGAGAGAGGAAGGGAGAGGGAGAGAGAGATAGAAACATCAATGATGAGAGAGTCATTGATCAAACCCACAATCTGGGCATGTGCCCTGACCGGAGAATCAAACCCCGATGGCCTGAATCCCAGGTTGATGCTTAACCGCTGAGCCACGCCCAGCCGGGCTGAAGTCAATATTTTTTTTAAAAAAAGAGTGGATTATTTCAGGTAAGGTTACCTTCCTTTAGGGGAAGGCAGGGGTCTTATCAGGCAGATTACCTTACTAGTGTTATCAGGAAATTTTAGACTGATTGACTTAAAATTCCATTCACGAGAGAGACAGAAACTACAATTAGTTTAGGTATTAAGTTTTGGTGGGGCTTACTACAAATTACTCCGTTTTGGGTCTGTAGTTTCTTTTTAACAGAGTCAATGCAATTAGACAAGAAAAATAAAAATTGGAAAGGAGTAGGTAAAATTATATTTATCACTGATACATTTGTATTACAAGAGAAACCAAATTAATCAACTGAAAAACAACTATCAATAAGAAGATTTAGTAAGGAAACGGGCACAAAATTTTTATTCTTATTTAAAAATTTTTAAAATTTTTATCCTCACCCAAGGATATGTTTATTGATTTTAGAGAGAGAGGGAGGGTGAGAGAGAAACATCGATGTGAGCGAGAACATAAGTCAGCTGCCTCCCGTACGCACCTGGATCAGGGATCAAACACTCAACGTAGGTCTGTGCCCTGACTGGGAATGGAACCCACAACCTTTTGGCGTACGGGATGATGCTCCAACCAACTGAGCCATTTGGCCAGGGCGGGTATGAAATTAATATAAAACAATACCCTTTATATACACAAACTGCAATCAGTTAAAACTGCCATTGTCCAACACATTAACCACTATCACACATTGCTATTTAAATTTAAACTTAAAATAATTAAACTTTAAATTCAGTTATTTTCACTCTACTAGTCACATTTTACGTTCTCAGTAGCCACATGTGATTAGTGGCTACTATATCGGTGTAGTTATAGAACATGTTCATCATTGCAAAAAGTTCTGTTATTCAGTGTTGAGTTGGAAGACATGGTGAAAGAGAGGACAACATTTACGAGATCAACAAAATACCTAGGAAAGAACTAGTTCTTTGTCAAACCACATGATTAGTTTTTGGTTACAGGCCCCCAGTCTGGACCTCTCTGTATTTCAGGTGACAGTCTTCCCTGACTCTTCTAGGCAGAGTCTGAAGTTCCTCCAGGCTCCCCCAGTATAACATACAATTGATCCTCATTAATTGCAGATTCTGTATTTGTGAATTTGACTACTTTCTAAAATTTATTTGTAACCCTAAGAGAGAGGCAGGAGAGAGAAGGGAAGAGAAAACGGCAGCAATGACAGAGGAGGCAGTGAGCCAGAGAAGGTGTTTTGAATTGGATCCAGAGCCTCCCCTTTTTCCTGCAGGGCAGCTGGGCAGGCAGGGTGAAGCTCAAATCTCCATGGCAAACAAGGAAATCACTGATTTCTGTGACCCGAGGCCCTTTCTGGGGTGAGGCCCCAAAGAGGCCTTGCCCAGTCAGCTCTGATTGCTCACCTTCCAGGAAACTGCTTTCCGTCTGGCAGAGATCACGCTGAAATTGGCCTAAATTGGGTGGACTGTGTCTTAACCCTAGAAATTTCCAAAGTGACCTGGATAGCTTGGGGGAGTCTAAGATGTCTTGGAGTCACCTATGGTCAGAAAAGCAGGGAGGGGACAGGACTATCTGCCCTTCTAGTGGTTCATAGAGATGGGGAACGAGACCCAGAGCCTCTACTGTCTCCCACTACAGTCATGGCAGTCACTCATCCCAATACCTTCCTCTTCGGGAGTCCCAAGCAGCCCTAAAGGATGCCCGTGTTCAGGAAGTGAGGGGAACAACCCAACCTAGCCCCCTGGCTCAGAGAGGGCAAGGGATTTGCACAAGGTGCACAGAGGCAGAAGAGGATACAAATCTAGGTTTTACTCCCAACCTCAGAGTTATTTTTGTTTTCCCACCAAATTGTTTTTCCCTCCTCCTACACTTGCACTAGGGCCCAGACTCCAAAGCTAGCTCCCCAGCTGCCTATGGCTACCAGATCATGGGCTTGGTCATAAATGTTAACACCAAGTGACAATGCAGTGTGTCAGAGGACCTGTTCCACTACCTGCTTAAAGGAACCCGGTGGCAGAGGCTGCAGGGGAAGGACCTAGGTTTTCTAATCCAATCCCCACCTGATGCTTGGATGCCCTCTACTACATCCCTGCCTTGTGGCTGACAGCCTTCTGCTCCCACATGCTGCCATCGGCAGACAGCTCATTATGGTTCAAGTCAGACTGTATCATTTCCGGAGAAAGGTGTAAAAAAGATCTTACCTTGAATGGAAAGAATGTCCTTACGGCTTGCCTGCACATATCCTGGATCCTCCCTTTGTTGCCTGCATAAAACACCCTCTGCTTCTGTCCCATCTCATACCTGCAGGAAGTTGAAGATAGACCCATGTCCCCAGAAATGGATTCAAGGCTTGGTTTAATTCTTCTAGTTACACCTGTTTTAATTTCCTGTAGAAAGCATGTATTTATTTTGCTTTGGTAATTAAAAAAGAAAATAATTTTAAAATATTTTATTAAGGTATAATTTCATATAGGAAAATATACAAATCTTAACTGTATAGTTCAATTTTTCCATATGTATACAGTTGGCCCTCTTTATCTGCTGCAACTGTAGATTCAACCAACAGGCAGATTGAAAATATTTGGAAAAAATGTTACATTGTTGCTGACATGTACTATGTAGTTAGGCCTATGATGGTTGCATGGTTGTGAGGCAGGATAGTAGGAAGCTAGGAAAATTCCTGGGCAAGTGGAATGGGGAACCTGAGACAAGAAATTTAAACAAGGCCAAACAGTTTGGGCAGCTTGCAGCCAGCTTGTGAATCACAAGACCTTATCTTCCACAAACAAGGGCACTTGAGAGCAAATGGTTAATACCTCTCCTCCCTAACCAGAGAACACTTAGCTTAAATCACTCTGGCAAGGAAAACAGAGAACAAAGAACCAACTAATGCCATTTGTGCCAGCTGAACCCAAGGAGAAATATCACTTGGTGGATGTTAGGTATGAGAGATAACTGCTAAGGCAGGAGGTGGTGAAGGGGGGAAAAAGGGGAGTTTATCTCATTCACTGAACAAAGAAGTCAGCAGTCTTGGGACTTGCCAAGATAAAACTGCCAGATGGCCCTAGCCGGTTTGGCTCAGTGGTTAGCACGTGAGCCTGCAGACTAAAAGGTCCCTGGTTTGATTCCAGCCAAGGGCACCTACCTTGGTTGCAAGCTCAATCCCTGGCCCAGGTCTGGGCAGGAGTGGGAGGCAACCAATCGATGCTTCTCTCTCTCTCTCTCTCTCTCTCTCTCTCTCTCTCCCCCCACCCCCCCTTCCACTCTCTCTGAAAAAGCAATGGAAAAAATATCCTCAAGTGAGGATAAAAAACACACACAAAAATACAACTGCCAGATGTTGCCCAGCCAGAGTGGCTCAGTCATTGAGTGTCAACCTATGAACCGGGAGGTCACAGTTCAATTCCAAGTCAGGGCACATGCCCAGGGCTGTGGGCTCGATTCCCCAGTAGGGGACATGCAGGAGACAGCTGATCAATGACTCTCTCTCATCATTGATATGTCTATCTCTCTCTCCCTCTCCCCCCCTCTCTCTGCAATCAATAGAAACATATTTAAAACAAAAAAACCCCTGCCAGATGTTCTTACAAATTCTGAGAAAAGCCACAACAAAGTAAAAGGGGGACCTTGAAATCTAGTCTGTTGCCCAAGATATCTGGCAGAAAACCTTGAAACCTATAGACAGAAAAGTATGAAATCTCTAAACCTCTGCTAGGCAGGGTACTCAGACTAGCTGGGTTGCCCACTTGTGCTATACACCAAGTGTATTTTTAATAAATTTGTTTGCCTTACTTCCTTAATAAATTTGTTTGCTTTGCTTCAGTGCTGCTGTCACTTGTCTGAAATCTTTCTTACAAGGTTGACAAGAGCCCTCCCTCCAACTCAGGGGGCTGTATAGTAACAGTTGTATCTGTACTAAACATGTACAGACTTTCTTTTTCTTGACATTATTCCCTAAACAATATAGTATAACAGCTATTTACATAGCATTTACATTGTATTAGGTATTATAAGTAACCTAGAGATGATTTAAAATACATGGGAGGTCTGGCTGGTGTGGCTCAGCAGTTGAGCATCAATCTAGGATCCAGGAGATCGCAGTTCAATTCCCTGTCAGGGCACGTGCCTGGGTTGCGGGCTCAATCCCCAGTAGGGGGTGTGCAGGAGGCAGCTGATCAATGACTCTCATCATTGATGCTTCTATCTCTCTCTCCTTCTCCCTTCCTCTCTGAAATCAATAAAATATATTTAAAAAAAAAAAAAGTACATGAGAGGATGTTCATAGGTTATATGCAAATACTATGATATTTTATTTAAGGGACTTGAGCATCCTTGGATCTTGGTATCCACTGGGATCCTGGAACCAATCCCCTGTGAATACTGAGAAACAATTATACAGCCATATAACCTCCACCCAGTTCAAGATACAGAACATTTCCATATCCCTGGAGGTTCCTTGTGCTCCACTTAATCAATACCCATTCCACCAGAGGTAAATGTTACAGTAGACCCCCTTATTTGCAGGGGATATATTTCAAGACCCCCACTGGATACCTGAAACCATGGATAGTATCAAACCCTATGTATAATTTTTTTTCTATACATACATACCTGTGATAAAGTTTAATTTATAAATTAGGCACAATAAGAGGTTAACAATAACTAGTAATAAAATAGAATAATTATAACAATATACTGTAATGAATGTTATATAAATGTGGCCTCTCTCACAATATCTTATTATACTGTACTCATATTTTCAATTTTCACTTAAAGCACTTTATAGCTTCTCTTTGGCATATCTGAACTGCCAGCATCACTACTCTTGCACTTATTAAGTAAATAAGGATTACTTAACCGCAAGCACTGTGATACCATGACAGTCAATCTGATAACCAAGATAGCTACTAGGTGACTAACAGGAGGGGAGTGTATACAATGTGGATATGCTGGATAAAGAGATGACTCATGTCTTGGGTAGGATGGAGTGGGAAGGCTTGAGATATCATCATGCTACTAAGAACAGCACACACACAATTTAATCTTATCAATTTTTTATTTCTGGAATTTCCCACTTAATATTTTCTGGCCACGGTTGACTGTGGGTAACTTAAACCGCAAAAAGTGAAACCACAGATTAGGGAGGACTACTGTATTCTGCTTTCTATCACCATAGATTCGTTTTGTTCATTCTTAAACTTCTTATAATTGGAATCATGTAGTAAATATTCTGTTGTATCTGGCTTCTTTCTCTTAGCACAATGATTTTGAGATGCATCTGTGTTGTTCTGTGTATCAACATTTTTTTCCATTTTGATTGTCGCTGCTAATATTCCATTTTATGAATACATCACAAATTGTTTCATTCTCCTGTTGATGGATATTTGGACTGTGCCTAATTTTTGGCTATTATGAATAAAGCTGTTATGGACATTCTGTGCAAGCCCCTTATAGACATATGAACCAATCTTTCTTAGGTATATGTCTGGATGTGAAATTGTAGGTGTATGTTTGGCATTATAAGAAACTGCCAAATAATAACATATGACAAGGACACGAACAATGGTGGGGAGGGGCCTGGGGAGAGGGATGGGACGGGGTGGAACGGGTCACTGGGGAGAAAAAGGGACATCTGTAATATTTTAAACAAAAATAAAATTTAAAAATTAAAAAAAAAAAATAACATATGAGTTCCAGTTACTCCACATCCTCAGCAATCCTTGATAATGACAGTTGTTTATTTTTAAAGTCCTTCTGTTGAATGTATTATCTCATGGTTTTAGTTTGAAATTTTAAAAATATCTTTATTGACTTCAGAGAGAGGAAGGGAGAGGGAGAGAGAGATAGAAACATCAATGATGAGAGAGTCATTGATCGGCTGCCTCCTGCACTCCCCCCACTGGGGATCGAGCCCACAACCTGGGCATGTGCCCTGACTGGGAATCGAACCTGGATCTCCTTGATCCTAGGTCGATGCTCAACTGCTGAGCCATGCCTGGCCGGGCTGTGCTCCTATTCTTAAACTATTTCACACCCTCTGTCTCCTCAAACCTCTGAAGCCTCCTTTCCACCTCACTATCAACTGATGATTCTGTTTGTTATTTCATCAGAAAAGCAATCAGAAGGGAACCTCGACATTCTACTACCACCATCAACATACCCACCAGCGCCTCCATTGCCTAATTCAAGCACATTCCTTCTACGATTATTTTCTCTCTCTCTTGCATCTTCCATTTCCCCCTCTTTACTGATTCATTCTCAGCAACTTACAAACATGCCATTCTATCTCCTATCTTAAAAATCAAATCAAATCAAATCCCTTCTCTGACAGCACACTTTTTCTAGCTACCACCTTACTTCTCTAATCCACTTTATAGCAAAACATCTTGGAAACTTGACTCCAACCTCTCTCTACTTTCTCTACTCCCATTCTCTCTCTCTATTATTTATTTATTTATTTATTTATTTATTTATTTATTTATTTATTTATTTATTTATTTATTTATTTATTTATTTATGTTTTTCTCTTTTCTCTTCTTTGGAACTCTCTTTTTAAATTCTATCATCTATCTATCTATCTATCTATCATCTATCTATCTATCTATCTATCTATCTATCTATCTATCTATCTATCTATCATTTTTAATCCTCACCTGAGGATATTTTTTCCATTGCTTTTCAGAGAGAGTGGAAGGGAGAGAGAGAGAGAGAGAGAGAGAGAGAAAAACATCAATGTGAGAGAGACACATCATTGGTTGCCTCCCACTCACCTGGGCCGAGGATTGAGCCTGCAACTGAGGTATGTGCCCTTGGCCATAATTGAACCTGGGACACTTCAGACCTTGGGCTGATGCTCTAACCACCGAGCCAAACCGGCCGGGGCTCCCATTCTCTCGTGGGCCCACTCTAATCTGCTTACCCTAGACACAGGGAGTGCAGCAAGGGAGCAGAGAAAAGGGACAGTATCTAGAGACAGATGATTGGACTCTAATCCAGTCAGGCTCTGTCCCCAGCATTACAGCAAAACTTCTCTTTTCAAAGGCACCAATGACTTCCATGCTGCAAAATCCAATGGCAGTTTTCAGTTGCACTCTTTCGTGCCCCATCCACAGCCCAAATGATCATGTCCTGCTTGAAACACTCACCCGACCTCACAGGGACACCCATCTCTCTTTGTTGTCTTCTTCCTTCAATGGCTTTTCCTTCCATTTTCCCAACCTCTACCTGGAGTGTCCAGGAACCAGTCTTGGACCTCTTCTCTTGTCTATACTTCCTGCCTTGGTTGATGCCCCTATCAGACCCAATGCTCCATTTTAATTTAATCTAACTTATTTTTTAAGTGCTTTACCATAGGAATTTCAAACATACAAATGAAAGTAGAGAGAACAGTACAATGTATTCTCGTATACCAATTACCTGGATGGTATATTTAACAATATTTTCCTCCATTTGCTTTATCTATCCCTTTTTCTATTTTCTTTGCAGAAGTATTTTAAAACAAATCCTACCTCCATAAGTGAAGGACAAGGAAAGACTGAAGAAAGAGGCTGGCCTCTCCAGTCTGGTAATTAATAAAGTTTATCATGGGAAACTTGCAAGGTATGTCTTGGGCAACTACAAGATGAAATGGATCCCTGTGCTACTTGGCAGGCACCAAAGCGTTATATAGGGTAAACGGAGAGGAGGCCAGGGGGAAGGAATAGTCATAGGTACTAGCACATGAATGCTACCAGGTACGGAAATTACTTTACATGCTTGACCAGGTCAGGACAATGGCCTGTTCCATGAAACAGCACAAGTGGGAGGTAAGTGAGGGGTGCTGATTTATGTCAGAATGAACATCAATCACAATCATTCTCTAAGGGGGGGTTGCAGTAAGCAATATCCCCTTTCTGGCTCAGTATAACTCACTGGTCAGACATCGGTCAAGTCATGGAAGTCTCTCCTCACCATGTCATTTCTTAAAGACATCAGGCATTTTCTCAGATAACCATGGTGCCATGACAATGCCTAACAAAATTTAAAATAGTTTTTGGTATCATATAATATCCAATCCATAATTATACCTTCCCTAATGTCTCAGATATGTCTTATTACACTGGGTTTGGATCCAAACAAGGTCTACACATTACATTTTGTTGTTGTGCCCTTTCAACCTTTTGAATCTGCAGCGGTCCTCTTCCTCTCTTATTTTTCATACCATTGACTCACTGCAGAAACCAGCTCAATTGTTCTGTAGAGTGTTCCACATTCTGGATTTACTCCCTTTCTATAACAAATCTTATCTAATTTGTCCTTTACTGTCTTGAAGTGAAATTCAGAAATAATGTAACTACTGTATTATTTAGGACCTGGAAGGAAATAGATGGCACATTCAAGCTGAGTCCAGTTGAGGCCAGTTTAATCAAGGGATTATTGACAAAGATGTAGGTAAAGTAAAGAGAACACACAGGGAGTAAGAAAATACTAGAGGGGAAAAAAGAGTCAAATAAACTCATTAAAAATTCTCCAAAGAAAAGTTAAATACTAGAGGGACTGTCTGCCATCCTTAGGCCTGAAGGGCCAAGATGAGGGAGTGGTATCTCCCTTTGGCTAAACCCAACCAGAAACCATGGGGCAAGGGAACTGGTTGATGTCTTTCATAAAAGTTGGCCTCCTAGGGCAGGGAGCAAGGGTGCAGAAGAGTAGAGAGTGGATTGGGTCTGGAGGGGTAAATGCAGACTACCCCTCACCCTAATCTTCACACATAACTTCAAAATAATGAATTTCATTCCCTCTAATATAAGGAGAAATAAGGGGAAACTAATGCATACAATCATATATTTGAGCATGTAAAAATTATGCATTTCAATGGAAGCTCTAATGTAATCATCAGGTGCTTGCAGCCAGTCATCCCTAGAATCACTGTACCCTGCCAAAGCTGCATATGCAGACTGATCCAGGACTGGCATCTCAAATACAGAGAGCAACGGTGTTATTGGTTTTCCTAACAAGACAAAGCACACTCTTTCATCAATCACATGGAAGTGGCATTCTTGGGAATCTTCGTGTATAGTAAAACCATATAAAAAATACTGTGTGTTTATGTGCAGAACAGATTGAGGCCCTAGGTTGAAATAAATAATAAACATATTTTTCACCAAATGAATGTCTGACAGGACATTTGAAAATTATGTAAAATGCGAGACAATTTCTGTTGTGTAGGACTGTCTTGTGCACTGCAGGATGCCTAGAAGCCCTGGGCCCACTCACTAAAGCCTTATAGTGCCCCTTGCCCTAATCATCATGATACACACACCCCCACCGTACTTCCTCCTCTCAATGTCCTGGCAATTTTTGAAAATTTTCTCTAGTTGGTGGGTCATCCCAGTGGAGAATCATTGGCATAGGTTATCTCCTTTGGTCCCATGATTTAAATACACTACACCTCCCAAATTACTCATTCAGCTTCATCCTCTCTCCTGAACACACATTTGTAGGCTCAATTTCCACTTGATGTCTCTATTTACATCACTAACTGGCAACTCAAAGTTTGCATGTCAAAACCAAAATCTTGAATCTCCTCCCTAACCCAGGCACCCCACCCTTCTCTCCCAGATTTATTTTAGTTTCGGAAGTGGCAATTTAATTCTTGTAGTTGTTTAGACCAAAAATATTAGCATTATTCCTGACACCTTTTATTTCCTCATGCCACACATTGGGTCCATCAGCCAATTCAGTTGGCTCTACCTCCCAAATATATTCCAACATGATCACTTTTTTACCACCACCATCATCACCATCACTACCACCTTGGTCCAAACCATTATTATCTCCCTATACTATTACAACAGCCTCCAAAAACGGTCTCCCTGCTTCCACCCTTGTCCCTACTTTCTATATGCAACATGGCAGCCAGTGATCATTTTTAAAATGTTAGATCAGCTCATGTCTTTAGTCAAAACCCTGTAAGGGTTCCTCATTTCACTTAGAGTCATAGGGGAAGTCTTTGCCATGAATGCCCAAGTCCTAGGCCAGCTGGTCCTCTTAGCAATCTGAGCTTGATTTTATTATCCTACATATCTCTCAGATCTGTCCACTTCCCTGCATCCTCACTGCCAACATTCTAGTCCAGACCTTCAACATCTCTGACCTGGGTCAGTACTATAGCCTCCTCAAAGTCCTGTCAAAAACAAAATTCAACTGAGTAAATTTAAAGATCAAATCGGCTTTACTCAACAATTCAATAATTGGGCAGCATCCCATCTAGCAGATAGAAGGGAGTTCCAAAGAGCTGTGTACAAAATGGAAGGCTTCAGCCCTGGCCAGGTAGCTCCATTGGTTAAAGCATCCTCCGGACAATGCCAAGGTTACAAGTCCATCTCCGGTTAGGGCACATACAACCAACGAAGGTAGAGCCAACTGAATTGGCTGATGGATCCAATGTGTGGTATAAACAAGTGGAAGGACAAGTCACTGTTTCTCTCTCTTTCTCCCCCTTCCTCTCTAAAAAATCAATAAACAAAATGGAAGACTTTAATAGGCAGAAAGGGGACAAGACAAGTCTGGCAACAAAAGGTCATTTTTTGCAGAAGCAGAATGGACTTCATCCACATGTGCCACAGCTTTATAGAGTCTGTTGCTGCTGCCTTTGCAAGAAAGTCACCTAAGGCCATTCCCTGATACTCAGGTTCAGTGTTTTTAGTGTGCGCCTCACTTTGATGACAGCAGTTTCAGAGGTAAGGGAATAGCAGTAAGAAGGTTGTTTACTTGTCCATTTTTTACTGAGGTCCCACTTCACATAAGAAAGACCTTTTGTTTCCATAACATCCCCAAATCATGGATGACCCTAAAGGCATATGGGTTATGAGTATAAATATTAACCATCTGTCCTGCTGATAACTGGCACGCTCTGCTAAGGGCATGGAGCTCTGCTTGTTGGACTGATTTAGCTTGTGGGAGACTTCCCCTCTCAAGTAGTTCATATTGGGTAGTAACAGCATAACCAGTTTGGTAATTCTCTTTTTCATTTTTACAATATGTCACATCAGCAAACAAGATGAGATCGGGATTAGTTAAAGGAGTGTCTTGTGAATAAGGACACAGTGTCACAAAATGGGATGTCACTATCTCATGGCCATGGGACTGACCTTTGTCAGGCAGCGATAGTAGCAGAATTAAGAATGTCGTGATGTTTAAGATGCAGATTAGGTGGTGAAAGCAGAAGGATCTCATGGGAGGTTAGTCTGCTACTGCAGAGAAGTGTTTACTTAATTCAGAGTTAAGAAGACTTTGGATAGTGTGTGGAGTTTGTAAGTCATGTTCTTGCATGAGCATTCCTGGGGCATGGTCATCTCTTTCATGCACAAATAAGGTGAAAAGTTTTGAACAGTTAGGTAGCATTAGGGTAGATGGTTCTTGCAACCCTTGTTTTAATCTTCTAAAGGCCTGCTCCAGTTTATTTTCCCAAGGGAGGGGTTCAAATATTGACATTTTAGTAAGTTCATAGAGTGGAGTAGCCAATAAAGAAAAATTAGGAACCCGTAGTTTGCAATAACCAGACAGACCTAGAAATCCACAAAGTTGTCACTTGGTTGTGGGCCTAGGAAATTCTTGGATTAGCTTAATCCTTTTTGGGGATAGCTGGATTCCTTGAGCGCTTCTATGACTTAGATAACGAACAGTGTCTAGAGATAGCTGTAATTTTTCCTTAGATACTTTATGTCCCTTTTCAGTTAGGTGTTGTAGCAAACAAAATCCTTTATGGACACTTCTTTGGCAACTAAGCATAGCAAGAGACCATTTACATATTGTAAAAGGGTTTTACAATATGTAAAGGGTTGGTTTCCAGGGAACTAGAGGATGCTTAAATCTTGGTGGAGTACTTGGGCGAAAATAAGGGGCCTTAATGAGCCCTTGAGGTATGACTGTTCAGATATATTGTTGATTGTTCCAAGTAAAGGCAAGTAGATGCTGGCTGTTGGGGTCTCCAGGAATGCTGAAAAATGCTGAACAGAGGTCTATAACAGTAAACCATCTTGAATCTGGTGAGACTTGTGACAAAAAGTTGTTCGGGTTTAGAATAACTGGGAAATGGAAAATAATTATCTTATTAATAGCTTTCAAGTCTTGGACAAAT
Source organism: Miniopterus schreibersii (assembly GCF_964146895.1). Lineage (NCBI taxonomy): Eukaryota > Metazoa > Chordata > Mammalia > Chiroptera > Miniopteridae > Miniopterus > Miniopterus schreibersii. The sequence goes on from NC_138109.1 coordinate 23,088,287, forward strand.
TGCCATCCTTGCCCATTAGGTTGCTGGACTGACAAGATTGTCCCAGCTTTTTGTTCTACATGGCAGGTAGAAGACGGCTAATCCATAGCTCCCAAGCATACATCTCCTCTGTTCAGGTGACACTCCCAGATTGAACTGAATTGGACACTCCTTGTTCTAATTACAGATGAGAGAGAGATAGAGAAAGAGAAAGAGAGAGCGAGAGAGAGAGACACCCCCTATACTTGTATACTTGATACATAGAGCTGCCCACTTGGGGGTGATGTGGGCAGACACTTCAGGCAGCACTTTAGTTACTTTATCGCTCTTGACTATAGATATACTAGGTCCTACGCTGTATTTATCACCTGCTGAGGGACAGGGCTATGTCTCTCTTTATGGGAAAATCTCATTCTACTCTACTGGCAACCTCAATCTTCCAAAGACAGCTCAGCTAAAGTAGAAGGAGCCTTAAATGCAATCTGAAGTCCTAGGATGAGATTGACCTCCGGTTCACCACTTACTAGCTGTGTGACCTCGGGCAAGTTATATAACTTCCATGAGCCTCTGTGTACTCATTTCAGAAAAATCAGAAAATGCTAACAATTGTAACTAGTAAGAGAAAACCACACTCTTTGTCTCCTTCTTTCTCCCTTTCACCAGGCTCCTTTTTATGTAACATGCACAAGCACAGCCTGGAGGAGTTCAAGGGTTTAGTTTCAAAGCTTTGGCAGGGCCTTTGCGTCTTTGTGTAGAAAAGGGAGAAGCCATTAAGAGGTACCTGACTCTTCAATAGGTCTGCTCATTATTCCCAACAGGACTAAAAGAACAGTCTGGAAGGCCAAGGATCAAAGAAATAAATACAACTGTTCTGCATTGCAAATAGAAGTCCCTGCTCCACTGTGAGAGAAGCAGCTTTGCAAACTATGGGATAGAGGAAAGGAGGTAGCTAAGGCAGGAACAATTGGTGAAACCCAAGAGTGGAGAATTGTATAAGCCACCAGGGGAAGGTAGGTGAGGAAGTGTTATTTAGGACAGGTATGAGAAGGGTAGGTTTCCCCTTCCTGTTCGGACACAGCCGGTGGCAGCAGGGCCATCTCTATCCCACAGGACCCTTAGAGGAAGTTAGTAAATGGTGCCCCCTCTTTGAGCAGAAGCAGCTGTACCAGGGTGCAGGATTTGGTGTGTAGATTGTGGGCTGGGCGCCATCTACAAGGCTATGCTCAGTGGCCCTGAGTGCCAGCCCTCATTGTAGACTAGTGGGCTGCAAGGAAGATCTGCAACAGGAGCGGACCCAAATGGAGACAGAACAAGGGTGATGCCCAGGATTCTCCCCCATCTCAAGACACACCTGGTAGGATGAGAAAAGGAGAGGCCAAACACATAGGTTTTATATGTAGCCCAACTCCATACCCTCTGAGATTACTTAAAATTGCCCCTAAACTCCAATCCCAAACCACATGGAGAAAATCTACAGATTCCTTAAGAATCCTGTTAATTCCCAGGGGTTATATTTTCATGTTATCCCTCTAGGTTCCTGATTCCTTCTATATGTATGATTTCCCCTTTCTCCAAGTTTTACAAAAGCTACTCATACTGAGCATTCATTTGAGTATTAGGTATTATAGAAAATTGGGGGCAGGCAGGGAGAAAATGAAGGAATTTGAAAGGTTAATGTTTGGTGGTTCGGGGGTAGTCTAAATAGTCACCTCAGGCAGGCAAATAAAGAAAAATTAAATTTATTAAAAGGGGATAGGGCCTGGCCGGGCGTGGCTCAGCGGTTGAGCATCGACTTATGATCCAGGAAATCGAGGTTTGATTCCCGGTCAGGGCACATGTCTGGGTTGCAGATTCGATCTCCAGTAGGGGGAGTACAGGAGGCAGCTGATCAGTAACTCATTATTTTTTTAATTTTAATTTTTAAAATATATATTTTTATTGATTTCAGAGAGAGGAAGGGAGAGGGAGAGAGAGAGCTGAAACATCAATGATGAGAGAGCTGTCATTGATCGGCTGCCTCCTGCAAGCCCCCTACTGGGGATCGAGCCCACAATCCGGGCATATGCCCTGACTGGGAATCGAACCTCAATCTCCTGGATCATAGGTCGATGCTCAACTGCTGAGCCACACCCAGCTGGGCTCTCTCTCATTACTGATATTTCTATCTCTCTCTCTCCTTCTTCCTTCCTCTCTCTGAAATCAATAAAGACATACTAAAAAAAAAAAGATATTTAGGATTATCTTTATCAATGAGATCTCACAAATCTCTACATACCTGGCAGTCTGCCAGGATTCTTGGGAAGGACAAGAGTAGTGATTGCTGAGTTCAGGGTACAGATGTTGAGCAATTTGGAATGTTAGTGTTATCGGCGTAATTAGCTAGTTATTAATAATGTCAACAAAAGGAAAAAGAACAAGGGAACTCAGAAATTGTTGAGCATATTCAGCCAGGAAGCAGAGGCCTGTTTGTTTTACCAGGAAGCTACAGCTTCCCACCCCAGGGACTCGCAGCATTGTTCCTCCAAGGGAATTAACACTCTTCCCTTCCCCACTTAGGCACTGGATTGTTGAGGTGGGAGATTGGCACGTGTACAGAAGAAGTCAGGGTGGCTCAGGAGAGGTGCCTGCCTGTCAGTCTAGCCTGGGGAACAATGGATTGGCTGGGGGCGGACCACATCAGAAGGGAAATCTTGGAAAGTTAATTGATTAGTTTGAAGAAGCTCCTGGTTAAAATTCCCAAAGAGTTCCCTCTCTCTTGCTCTCTCTTGCTCTATGACCCCAACTTGCCCATGCATTCGGTTCTTGTGTTCTCTCTCCATAACCATGTGGCCTTAGCAGCTGAATGGCCCATAGCCATGTGGATTTCACATGCAGGATGCTGGACTGGACTGTACTTTAATATGGAGCAGAAACTATGGGCAGTGGCCTTTATTCTGGCCCTCTGGGAGACAAAATTGGACTTTTTCCATGGCGTGATGGACAGAGAGATGGGACCTTGGAGGGGAACCCCCTTAATTTTACATAATCAATAAACTCCATCCTCCCATGGGGGCCTCAGGAAATTCATTTCCTGTGGCACCCCAAGATCTCCACTTCCACCACTAACATTAGGACAGAAGGTTTCTCAAGGGGTCAGCGAGATAGAAGGTCCCAGGGACACAGTTATTGCTGCTCTTTTCCCATAGCTCCTCAAATTATCAACATCCTGACTCCCGTTTTCCTGGTAGGTATAAGAAAACCTGGTAAGAGGGATTGTAAACTTGGTTGCAAACAGGTGGAGTCCTTTTCTTTTAATCCCGAAGATATATTTATTGATCTTAGAGAGAGAGGAAGAAAGAGAGAGAGAGAGAAAAACATCCATCAGTTGCCTCCCATACGAGCCTGGATCAGGGATCGAATCCAAAACCTAGGTATGTGCCCTGACCAGGAACCAGGTTATTTATGACTATTTTTCCAGCATCCTCATGCTGAATGCTCAGCTGTGCAGTGAAGCATGGAGAAGAGCCAAGATGATTAGGTCAAGCTCCGCTATTTATAACTGTCCATAGTAGCAACACCCTCCTCCTTTTTATTATTTGCTAGTGATGGAACCTCATGTCATTATAATGAGATAGTCCCTGGTTTCCTACCATGTGGCCAGGGATGACACCAGAGGCTATGTTTTCCAGTTATCTTTTAAATTGGCCCATTGCTATATATCTGATACGATCTGATTTATATTTTGAAAAGTTCCCTCTAGCTGTTGTGTGGAGAGCTGATAGTGGGGGACAAGAGTGACAGCAGGCAGATGAGTTAGGGGCTATTGCAGTAGGTTAAGCAAAAGATGGTGAACGTTTAGACTTGGTAGGTAGGACTTCAGAAAAGAGGTTAGATTCTGGATATCTTTTGAAAGGAGAGTCAACAGGATTGGATAACTGCATATGAGGTGAAGGCTGGGGATGGGAAGGAAAAGAGGATTCAAAGTTGCTTCCTAGGGTTTTGGCCTGAACTATTAGACAAATTTCAGAAAGAGAGATGGGGGCAGGTACAGATTTGGATAAAGAAAATCAAGAATTCTCTTTTGATCATGAAATTGACCAAGTCAAACTCCACAGACTATTGGATACCTATTCTAAACAATGCAAACGTCCACTAAAATATTCACCCATCAAAGAACAAGCTCTATAAATACAATGAAAATAATATATTTACACAAATAAATTTTGGTTTTTTTTACCCTGACATAGAGACATCCATGTCCTGTCGGTATTATAACTAGGTCAGCCTAACCAAATTCCATTTCCATTTACTTAAAAAAGTAAATACTAGAAGTAAACTCAAATAACCACCATAGTTGTTGTTGTTGTTTGGGAAACAAACAAACAAACAGTTTATTTCAGCCAAACTGATGACAATTGCCAGGAAGCAAGATATTAAATGCTCCCAAGTAACCCACCATGTCTGCAGGCCAACCAATGATATCTAAAAGTAAAGTCTCAAGATTTATGCCCTGGCCAGTGTGGCTCAGTTGGTTGGATGCGGTCCCATGCATCAAAAGGTTGCTGGTTTGATTCTTGGTCAGAGCACATGCCCAGGTCGTGAGCTCCGTCCCCGATAGGGGGCATGCAGGAGGCAGCCAATTGATGTTTTGCTATCACATTGATGTTTCTCTCTCCCTCTCCCTCTCCTTCTTCCTTTCTCTCTCTCTAAAAAATCAATTTTAAAAATCTTAAAAAAAGTCTGAAGATTTAATTATCAACAATAGACAATTCTGAAAGATAATCTCGTTAAGTGGGGAAAAGTTTTCTGTGTGTCTTCTCATTAATTAATTACTTGATTAATTAATTGGTGTAGTAATCTCACATGCAAACAAAAAATACACTTAACTCCTTCCAAAATGAGACAACTTATGTCCAGTTATGGCATCCATTCCTTCCCTGGCTACATTCATTCATTTAACAAACACATAATGGATATCTATTATATACCAGGCATGGTGCTAGATTATGAAAGCACAACTAGGATCAAAACGTCTTCCTTGTCCCTATGGAGCTTGCAATCGAGTTGGGAAGATAGAAAAGTAAACCCATGGGACTTCTAACTTTAGCAATATGTAACACTTGATAACCTAAAAACATTCTTATGATAAACACTTAGAAATTCTGGCTGAAATTTAAGGAAACGCTCAATTGAACTTATGAGAAGAAAGAGAAATCTCCAGGGACCAAAGAGAGAGATGAAAACCAGAATGGTAAGCATGAGAGCAGATGATGCAGCTATCCTGGGGACTACTTAATCCCAGTAACCTAAAATATCCTAGGATCTATTTAATGTGGGAGGGCATAAACACCAGGAAGTGAGGATCACTGGGTGCTCTCTTGAAGGCAGGCTACCACAACCCACCTGGCAAAGCATGAGACCAACTGCGGAGCTGGTCAGTGACAAGAGAATGTGGGTTGGGTAGGGGAGGAGAGAAGTCATAAATACCATAATCAGTTCCATGAGTGAGGACTGTTGCCTCTTCCTGTGTTTCCCTCCTTGCTGTGTCATGGATATGATTGCTCTTTTACTGAAGTATAACTTTGCAAAATAGAAAATATACATAGTTCTCTGGCCCCCAGTTCCTAGCACAGAGCTCCTAAAATCCTTGTGATTCCCTAAATAATAAGAGCACCAGAAGCATCTTTTGCTCTAATATTTGGCCTTTGACCCCGATTCCTGACACAGAGTTCCTAAAATCCCTTGGAATTTCCTGGGTGAGAGCAGTGTCTTTTGTTTTAATGAGGTGACTTACTGGTGGGCTCCTGCATGGGGGCTGGTCACCAGAAAGACCAAGCAATGATTAGAAGCTTGGAACTTTCATTCCCATCCGCCATTCTCCAGAGAGGGAAGAGAGGCTGGAGTTAATAAATGATCATCCATATGCAATGAAGCCTCCCTAAAAATCCCAATAATATGGGGTTTGGAGAACTTCCAGTTTGATGAACATATGAAGGCGCTGGGAGACTGGTGCATCTAGAGAGCGCGTGGAAGCTCCTTGCCCCTTCCCACATACCTTGCCCGATGCATCTCTTCCATCAGAGTGTTCAAGAGTGTCCTTCATCATATCCTTTTATAATAAACTGGTGAAGAGTAAGTAAAAGTTTTTCCTGAGTCCTGGAGCCACTCTAGCAAATTACTCAAACCCAAGGAGGTGGTTGTGGGAACCTTCAATTTATAGTTGGCTGGTCAGAAGCAGAAGTGACAAACTAGACTTGCAACTGGTGTCTAAAGTGTATGGCAGTCACCCTAGCTATTTGGTTCAGTGGTTAGAGTGTCTGCCCGCAGACCGAAGGGTCCCAGGTTGTATTCTGGCCAAGAGCACGTACCTTGGTTACAGGCTCGATCCCCAGCCCCCTTCAGGGCACAAGCAGGATAGCGATGTATCTCTCTCACATTGATGTTTCTCTTTCTCTTTCTCTCCCTCTCTTCCTTCCACTCTCTCTGAAAAGCAATGAAAAAAATATCCTTGGGTGAGCATTAAAAACAGAACAAACAAAAACAAACGGGGTAGCAGCCTTGGAGGACTGAGCCCTGAACTTGTGGGATCTGACACTATCTCTAGGCAGATAGGGTTAGAATTGAGTTAAATTGTAGGACACCCAGCTAGTGTCACAGAGAATTGCTTGCTGGGGAAGGGAAGGGCGACCACACCTGGTGTCAAAAGTGGGACTGTAAGAGCAAAGGAGAAACACTAAATTTTTTCTTCTCAAACTCATATACAGTAATACAAAGAAAGTCGGATATATTTAAAAGTAATTATCCTTTTCTTTCCTTTCCTTTTCCCTTGCCCTAGAATAGCATATGGTGTGGGTTGGTGATGGTTTAGTTTGTCATTTTGTCCACAAGTGGCACAATATGCAGGGGGATCATGATAGAACCAGGGAAGGAACAGATGCTATAACTGGACATGGGTTGTCTCCTTTTAGGAGTTGAGTGTATTTTTTGTTTGCATGTGAGATAATTATATTGTTAGGCAGAGGCATTTAAAAAATTGCATATGGTATAAAAAAAAGTGGGAGGGAGTTGCCTGGCAACACATGCTTGGAATGCAGAAAACATCTGCTCTTTTTCTCTGTCAGCATTCTCTCTCCTTTGGTAGGCCACCTCTTCCCCCACTGCACACTGGCTTGATGGGGGCTGCCAATCATTGTTCTCTGCCCTTCCCGAGTCAGAGGATGGCATCCAATCCCAACTAAGTCAACTGGAAGTGCTTCCTCTGGAAGAATATTTTAGTGGGAGACAGGAGGACAGAAAACTCTTGAAGCTGATTCATTTTGGGGAAGCATCCTGAAGATACTTTTTATTCATTCCTGTTACCTACATATCCAGAACTGCCCTGATTCCTGAATATATTGATACTTGGCTGCTTAGATTGTTTTTTGACTCTGAATTTTCATATTTTATTTCAATTCCTTCATGTTTCCCCTTAAGTTATCCAGAGGTGGTTTCTGTTGCTTGTAGCCAAAGGACTATAGCTAGTAGTTGGCCCTTTAGCATTAAGCTCAATTAAAAGGGTCCCATAGCAGAAGGACAATAAACTGTTAGAAGAATACCACAGATAGCAAAGAGGACCCCCAAATGAGGTAATATTTAGTGATACAACTTTTTCAACACATGTATATAGCAGTTTTCTCCCCAGACATACCACCACAGTGTCTGGACTGGAAAGGTTTCAGGAAGGGTACCAGTACTTGCTAACACATTGTATTCAGAACCACCATCTAGGTATGGCCTTATAGGTTTTGCACTACAAAAACCTCCAGGAACTTCCATGCACATAGATTATGATGTGAATGGTGTCCTTGGTGTTGTGTAGTGCAATGACCTGTTATTTCCCTCTCATAGTCCCTGTTGCTGGATTTGGCTTCTTACGACAGCCTCATGCAGCCTCCTCCTTCTCTTGAATTTTCCCTCAAGTGCACACACAGTTGAGCTTCCCCAAATTGAGTCAGGGCCATACCGATCCATCAGATGAGTTTGTACGTGTCTGAATCAAATAGTGGACAGAGATCCACTATTTGTTTCTTAGGAGGTTCTTGGGAAATCAATGTATACACTGAATGTTTGTGTCCCCATCCAAATTCATATGTTGAAGCCCCAACCCCCAGTGTGGCTGTATTTGGAGATGGAAACTCTAAGGAAGTAATTAAGGTTAAATGTGGTCATGAGGGTGGGCCCCTGATGTGATAGTATTAGAGTCCTTATAAGAAGACACCAGCCCAGCTGGCATGGCTCAGCGGTTGAACATCAACCTATGATCCAGGAGACTGAGGTTCGATTCCTGGTCAGGGCACATGCGAGGGTTGCGGGCTCGATCCCCAGCAGGGGGCATGCAGGAGACAGCAGATCATCGACTCTCATCATTGATATTTCTGTCTTTTTCTCCTTCTCCCTTCCTCTCTTTGAAATCAATAAAAATATATTTAAAAAATAAATAAATAAAAGAAGAGACACCAGCCTTGCCAGTGTAGTTGGTTGGGCATCGTCCCATGCACCAAGAGGTCTCAGGTTTGATTCCCGGTCAGGGCACATACTCAGGCTGTGGGTTTGATTCCCGGTTGGGGTGCATATGGGAGGCAACCAATCAGTTTCTCTCACATTGATGTTTTTCTCTCTCTCCCTCTCCCCTTCCTCAGCAGAGGGCAGGCTGAGTGGACTACTCAGTTGTAAACTCAATTTTCTTATGGAAAAGGAAGAAATGATTCAGAGGATGGAACCAAGTCCGCAGTGAACAAGAACAACTCTCAGGCAATTGGACTAAGCTCTAATTGTTTCCGGGAAACCCCGGTGGCATTCATGCTGCCTGTTACTGTGTCCAATTCAACACAGGCAGGTTTGAATCATAAGGCATTTATTGAGAAGGCCCACCAAACAAGAAGACAGCGAGCATACGAGCATCCAAAACCTGTCTTAAAGAATGGCCTGAGGGATAGGGTTATATAGGGAAATAGGGTAAACTGAGGCTGGAAACAGAATGCAGCTATTGTGCAGCCCTGGAGGTCCACAGGCGTCAGCTATTGTTCTTGGTCATCTGGCGATGTCTCAATAAGATGGTATCTTGACTCCCGGTTGAGTCGGCCTGACATGCCTGTTCAATGACACATCGTCCACAGCTATGTCACCTCCTTAACTGCTTCATCTGGGATCAAGGGGAGTGTATGGGCGCAAAGGCCTCTAAGAAAAAGAAACTTAAGGAAAAAGAAACTTAAACCCCCGTTTACATGAGTATATGTGTTCTATAATTTATAAGTAATATAATTCTATTTCAGACTGACTAATTCAGGTGCTCAATCTTTGGAAATTATAAGTGCCCCTATCATAATCAACATAGACTTGTTGGATTTCAAAACTGGCTCTGTTGTGTGTGCCTCTCTTTGAAGGGGAATGACCAGAGGCTATCCTGTGCCTTTCCCACCACTGTATGTACAAAACGTATAGGGGAGAGATAATTTGCCTCTTCAGTTCACAGATCTGCTGTGCAGGGAAGGGTGTTAGAGAGAGACCAAATGAGATAATTTGAGATGTTAAGATAGCCCAGGCAAGAGATGATGGCGATCTGGAGTAGGTGGCAGTGGAGAAAGGGGTAAGTGGTGAGATTCAGAATATATTTCGAAATTGGAGACCACAGGCTTTGTTGATGGAAGTGGGTTGGGACATGAGAGAAAAAGAGGAGTTGAATATGACTCCACAGTCTTTAGCTTGAAAAGCTGGGTAAATGAATGTCTCCCTCAAATCCCTTTTGTCTGTCTCATTTTAGAGAAAATTTTCAAGTGACCTACATTGCTGTCTCCATTTTCTCACCTCTCACTTCTTACCGTACTCCTACTTAGTCTCTGCCTGCTACTACTCTGCAGACTTGCCCATTGATAATATCACCAATGGCCACCATGTTTCTAAATCAAATGGACACTTTTCCACTCTTGCATTTGGTACAGGTATCTACTGACCTTCTGAAACTTTTTCTTCCCTTGGCTTTTTTTTTAATCCTCACCCAAGGACATTTTTTCCATTGCTTTTCAGAGTGTGTGGAAGGGAAAGAGAGAGAGAGAAACATCCCTCATGCACCCCAACTGGGACTGGGATTGAACCTGCAACCAAGGTACGTGCCCTTGGTCAGAATCGAACCCGGGACCCTTCAGTCCGAGGGCCAATGCTCTAACCACTGAGCCAAACTGCTAGCACTCCCTTGACTTTCTTGAACCATGTACTTTTCTGATTTTCTGCTACATCTCTGGTTGCTCCTTCTAAATATACTTTTCTGGTTTCTCTTCTAACTACTATTGATGTAGCTCCTCAGTAACTCTGGCCAACCCTTTTTTATTTATTTATTTTTAAAATTTTATTTATTTATTTATTTTTAAAGTAATTCTTTTTTTTCTTTTTTAAATATATCTTTATTGATTTCAGAGAGAGGAGAGGAGAGGGAGAGAGAGAGATAGAGACATCAATGACGAGAGAGTCATTGATCAAGCCTGCAACCCGGGTATGTGCCCTGACCGGGAATCAAACCCCAATCGTCTGGATCCTAGGTCGATGCTCAACCACTGAGCCACACCCGGCCGGGCCCTTTTTTTTTTTTAATCCTCACATGAGGTTATTTTTTCCATTGCTTTTTCAGAGAGAGTGGAAGGGGGGGGGGAGAGAGAGAGAGGAAGGGAGGAACATTGACATCAATATTAGAGAGACAACAACAAAAAAACACACACAAAAATATTAGCGAGACACATCAATCGGCTGCCTCCCGCACAGCACGTGCCCTGACTGGCAACCGAGGTATGTGCCACTGGCTGGAAACCAACAGAGGACCCTTCAGTCCACAGGCTGACGCTCTAACCACTAAGCCAAACGGGCTAGGGCTGGTTGACCCTTTTCTTGTCTCACTTTACATTCTTTCAATCTTAGGACTTCTAAATCCACACCTCCTGGCCAGACTTGTCTTCAAAGCTCCAGTTCTATATGTCTACTTGCATATTCAGGAAATCCCACAGACACCTCAAACCGAACATGTCCAAACAGAACTCATTACCTCCCCCCGTCGATCTTAGTCTTTCTCCGGTGTTCCCATTCCCTATAAAAAAATACCATCTCCCTAGCTGCTCAAGCTAGAAAACTAATAGTCTACTTGACTACTCACACACTCTCATAGACAATCTAGATCCCTGTAATTTCCACCTCTTAGATCACTCACTCTCAAATCTGTCCATTTCTTTTCACCTATTGCTGCCACTGTAGTCGAAACTGTCCTCATCTCTTGCCAGGATGTCCGCATGAGACCCTCACCCCTCACCCCTCACCCCACTGGCCTCCTTGCATCTACTTTGGCCTCCATGCCATGGCCAGAATGTTCTTGTTCAAACACAAATAAGACCATGCACTTCCTCAGTTTAAAGTCTTTCAATGATTTCCCTAATACCCTTAAAATATATTATAGAATCATTCATGTAGTTTATAAGAGTTTTCAAGATCTAGACCCTGCTGTCTCTTTCGTTTCAATCTCTATCACTTCCCTTTATTCTCTGTGTCCAGCCACACAGATTTTTTTCTCAATCGCTAGAGCCTGTTGAGCTTTCTCTCACCTTTGGACCTTCACACTTTTTCTCTCTGCTCAAACAGCTCTTCTCCAACCTCTGTCTGGCTAACTCTTACTCATCCATCAGGTATCAGATTAAGTAACATTTCCTCAGGGCATCCTGCCCTAATCCCCCCAGATTAAGTCTGTTTACTGTTTCTCTAACCTTCTGAATGTCTGCTTAGCAGCATTTTGCTTGTGATTCTTATAATTATTTAGTGGAATACTTTCACGTCTGTCTTCCCCACTAGAGTAACTCCACAATGACAGACTGTGCCTATTTTATTCACCATTATATCCACAGTGCCTGGCACGTAGTACATGCTTACTAAGTATTTCTGGACTGGCTGATAATCAGGGAAGACCCAAGTAGCACGGGCCTTGGGCACAGGCTACAATTACCTTAAGCTATACCTCCATCCCTTTCCTCCCTTAAGGAAATTTGTAAGGGCCAGGTGGACATGGAAGTACTAGATGACTTCATGCACTGTCTAGTACAATATGAAAGAATATTCATTACAGTTTTACTTATTAGAGTGAAAAAATAGAAAAAAATCCAACATCCCCCAAATGTGCAACAATGTGGGAATGGCTTCATATATTACTCCAGTAGTTTAAAAGTATAGTTACTCCAGTAGTTTAAAAATATAGTTAATCTTTATTTTTAAAATTGAAACTTGCATGGGGTTCAACATGTAAAATGCATTAAAATGGTGCTATTCCCTTTCCCTTCTCCTTGCCCCTCTTCTCCTCCCAAATCTTGAAGGCTTTCCCGTTCCTGGCTTTAATCTCTCTCTTTTTAAAAAAATATGACTTGGGGGGGGGGAGAGAGAGATCCATCGATTGGCTGCCTTCTGCACACCCCTTCCTAGGGATGGAGCCCACAACCTGGGTATCAACAGGGTCATCAACAAAAAACATCTTGGTGCATGGTACAACACTCAACCAACTGAGCTACACTGACCAGGGTTATTCTTTTACTTTTATTTATTTATTTATAATATATCTTTATTGACTTCAGAGAGAGGAAGGAAGAGAGAGATAGAAACATCAATGATGAGAGAGTCATTGATCGGCTGCCTCCTGCACGCCCCCTACTGCAGATCGAGCCCACAATCCCAGGCATGTGCCTTCACAGGGAATCGAACCACGCTCTCCTGGATCACAGGTTGATGCTCAACCGCTGAGCCACGCTGGCCGAGGGTTATTCTCTCTTTCAAAGCCAGGGCATTGTTTCTGCTTACAGTTCCATGAGGCACTCCCAAATGCTTTGTTATGTTGCTATTAAGCTGGCTCAAGTTGGTTTTCTGTTACTTGTAATTAAAAACAAAACAAAACAAAACAACCTTAAGTAATACTGTTGCAGAGCTAGCCAGTTTGGTTCAGTGGCTAGAGCGTCAGCCCAACTGAAGGGTCCCAGGTTCAATTCCAGCCAAGGGGACAGACCTCGGTTGAAGGCTCAATCCCTGGCCCCGTGGGGCACATGTGGGAGGCAACCAATCAATGTGTCTCTCTCACATCGATGATTCTCTCTGAAAAGCAATAGAAAAAAAAATATCCTCAGGGGAGGATTAAAAAAATAATAATACTGTTGCAGTTTGAGATTCACTTATGTAATGGAAAGAGAATTGGCTTTGGAGTCAGAAAACTGATTTCAAATCTAGGTCCTGACTTTGAGCAAGTTAACCATTTTCAACTCAGTTTTCTCATCTGCAAAGGGATTATATGGAACTTTTGCAAATATTTTTAAAAATATAATGTATTCAAAGACTTGGTATTGAGTAGGCTCTCAACAAGTGTTATATTAATAATATTAAAGTCTTATTAGAAGTCGCTCCTAACCGCACCAACTTGAAGGAGTGGATAACTGGATTCAGGGTGGCAAAATTAGCAAGGCTGCCATCTTGTGGTGATTTACTGACACCGTCCAAAGTCATTCAGCATACCCCAAGCAAGATACTGAGGAACCTAAAGCTTCATGAAAGGATGGCAGACACATCAGAGAGCCATTGGAATGAAGATAATAAATAACTAAAGGCATGCGACAAAGGTAATTCATCATTGGAAAGCATAAGAAATAAAGAACCTAAGACTGAACTTTTAGGAACTATAACATGCAGTAGAGAAGTCAGGGAAAGAAAAAAAAGAAGTGACTGATGAAAGAGGAGGAAAAGTAAACAAGTAGTTCAGTGTATCACTCAAGCCAGGGTTGACATATATGTGTTGATAGCTAACCTGGTCCTGTCATTTGTTTTGCAAGACTTCAAAAGCCATTAACAAAAGCCAAGAGACACCATAATCCTTATATCATTGCCCAGGCTATTTAAATGCTAACTTTCCTCTTAAATCAATGTTTCACCCTCCTTCTACATCTTATTACAATATACCACTAGAAATAATTTTAGTAATCATGAGGCTTCTCAAGGGTTATCATCGCTCTATTTATCACCAATGCTGTCTGATCCAGTTCCAGAATTCCATCCTGAGACTCTGATTTCTACGGTCACTTCTACTACCAAATCTTTTAGACTTAATTTTCCCCAAAAGTAGAGCCTGAGACAAGGGCTTGCAAACAGGTATTTTATTTTCAGAAGTGATCCCAAGGTACAAGTCGAAGACAAGGAAGAGTAAAACAGGCAAGCCAGGAAAGTCAGTCCAAGGATGAAGGGCACTGCTTTGGGCACATGGGGCCCTATTCCCCTGGAAATATTCTGAGGCCATGTAGAATGTGCCTCTCAATTGTCCAACCAAAGGAAGAAAGAGAGAAGTATTCATTCACCAGCTCTTGTCTTCATTGGTCAAGGGTTACCTCCCTTGCTTTTTTTTTTTTGTTTGGTTAATCCTCAAATGACGATATTTTTCCATTGCTTTTCAGAGACAGTGGAAGGTAGGGATGGGGGGGAGAGAAAGAGACAAACATTGATGTGAGAGAGACACATCGATTTGTTGCCTCCCGCCTGTACCCCGACTAGGGGTGGGGAGGGAACCCTCAACCCAGGTACATGTCCTTGACCAGGAATGGAACCCAAACCCTTCTGTTTGCAGGCAGACACTCTAACCACTGAGTCACACCGGCCAGGACAACTCCCTTGCACTTTCAAGTAGGCATTTTCACAGTAGCACATGAGTCACACGGCTATATAAGTTCCTGTGGGCATCCCATGAGGTGAATTCCATGAGAGAAGCCCTGGGGAAGAAAGCAAGAGATACTTGGAGAAAACAGTTGAAGTTTTGGACTGTCATATCACACCTGCATGCACCTGGTAGCCACAAAAATGGCTAGAGTGGAAAGGTGGGCCAAAAGGTACAAAAGTGCCCTTACATGGCCAGAGACACCTTACAGGATTGAAGTTGTAGCCTATAGGATACACTATAAGTTTTGAACCAGTAACCAATGTGTGGTGGTGTTTCATTCACAGCCAAAACAGATGGGTCCCAGAAGAAAAAGGGTAAATGTGGAGTGGCAATTCTATGATACCTAATTGACTACTTTTAAATGTTTATCTTCATGTCTCTGTGATTCTGAGCGCAGCTAGTTATACGCTTTATTACCTTTTGAGAAATGCTTCCACCAGGGGACATGAAAATAGTTTCACTGGATTGGAAATTAAGGATGGCATTTGCCAATTTGGGCTTTCATGACAGTAGATGGACCAAAAAAAAAAAAAAGTGAATTCAGTGGTGTGCTAGAGCCAGCTCATATAGGTTTACAAGAGTCAATTATGTGCATGTATTAGTTTCCTATTATTTCTGTAATAAATTGCCCCAAATTTAGTGCTTAAAACAACACAAATTTATTACCTTACGGTTGTGCAGATTAGAAATCCAAAATGAGCTAAAATCAAGGTATCAACACAGCTGTGCTCTTTTGGAGGCTCTAGTCTAGGGGAAAATCTGGTCCTTGCCTTTTCCAGCTTCTAGAGACTGCATCACGAAGACTTGGTCACATCACAAAGACTTCTGCTTTCTTTGTTATATTTTTTCTGACTGCCTCTCCTGTGTCCTTCTTTCCCTTATAAAGATCCATGTGATTGCATTGGGCCCATCTGGACAATCCAGGATAATCTGCCCATCTCATAATCCTTAATTTAATCACATCTGCAAAATCCTCCTTGCAATATAAACTAGCATATTCACAGGTTCCAGAGATTAGGATGGGGACATCTTTGGGGGGCCATTATTCCACACACCACAGTGAATTTTTCTCAACTCTATATTCAGTGACATAACATTGGTAGTTTAAAACTGGCCCTGGTAGGAATATTTACAATGTAGAAATTGGCAAATTCTACAAATCAGGGATTTTACCCCTGGAGAGCTTACTGTTAAACTTTACCTATATATCTCTGATTGTGATGACTGACTGGGGTAAATGAGCCTATTATCAAGGCAAAAGAGAATTGTCATACTAGAGGAAGGGAGGATTATGGATATAATCCAGAGGACACCTAGGGCACCTCCTACTCTTGCCATGTTTAGTGCAGAAAATTATGGGAGTATCATACAGGCAGTACCACCAAGGTCTCCAGTCCCTCAAGAAAGAAAGTTTGGGTCACCTCTAGAAAACTTATTTATATGATTAAGTTCTAGTTAATGCAATATAAGTGGAAGTGATGTATGCCACTTCTGGATCAGGGCCTTTAAAACAGTCACATGTCTCCTTCATGCCCTCTTCTCTTCCCATCACTATGACCCCAAGGAACCAAGGTGCAGGATGAAGACAAAGAGTATGGAATGGGTAGTGGATATGTGAAGTCAAAACTATCAACTAAGGCCTTGCAATCAGCTACAGAAGGGTTTCTCGCCATGTCAGTTCAATAGTTACATTCTGTATTTAATTTTCGTCTCCTTTCCTACCCTCCCACCCCACATATGTAGAGTATGGTATGTTGTAGTGGTTGACTTTAATTTCAATCCATAGACTGAAGAACACTGAAGCAGGATCATTATGGAACTAAAGGAAAAATGAACATCGTGATCCTGGACTTGAAGCTGGATGATGTAATTGAAGAGACTTCGACTGATTCCTGTTTGGAGGTGGCAGATAAGTGTAATGATGACAATTTGGGTGATAAAAGGAGGGTTGTTTTAGTTAGGAGTTTTGTTTTGTTTCATTTTTTGAAGTGTAAGTATAGAAAGAAGGGTATATGTTGATGTTGGGCAATCCCAGGGATTTATTATTGTGGACTTCTATCATTCTTATTGGACACTAAGCATCTGCATCCCCTTCATATATTTGGGCAATATCCCCAACAGAGAGAGAGTGCACCTTGTACTATCAAAGTTGACAATGCTCACTGTCACTTTCCTCATGTCACAGACCCAGCCAATCCCATCCTCTTTAGTTTGGGTTCCCTGAAACAAGTGAAGTATGGAAGAGAGAAAAGCCAATAAAGGTTCATTAATGAGCAGGTTACTGCTGTGAACTGGGGGCTCAGTTGCTATGGGGACTTTCAGAAACTGTGTGAAATGAACATGTTGGAAGTGTCCCTCTGAGGGACAAGCAAGCAGAAATATTTGTTGACTGTTGGTTCTGGCTATGAAACAGAAAACAGGGTATGCTTTGTGGAGTTCTTTAGAAAACTTTAGATTTCTAGTTTCAGATACTGTACCTTCCCCTTCCTCTTTCCTTAACATGATGTAATGGCTTGGGCTATAACAGCCAACTTGCAACTATAAGAATAGTTAAAATAGAACAAAAGTCAAACTGAATCACAGAGATAACAACTTATATTACTGAGCCAGTAAAACTGCCTATTTCCATTCTTCTTGTATATGAGAAAAATATACTTTTTAAAAATGTCACCACAGTCAAGTTTTCTGTTATTTGCCGCCAAAAACATTCAGATTCCTAACTGACTTACCTAGTCTTACTTGTAGCCGAGGACACAGGCCACAACTTGGAATCAAAAGGTAATGACATAAAGTAGTAGACACTGTAGGCAACCTTTCTTGTGATGGGACAGTAGTGGCAGTGGTTATGGTGGCACCATCCATTATGTTGATACTTCAGACCTTATTTTGCTTCCTGGTGGTCTTCACCAGGGACATAGACAATAGACACTTTGTATTGACTAATACTTGTTACTATACATTAAGTATTTACCTTGAGTCAAGTATTTTGTAAATTTTCTCTCCTAATCATCATATCCACCATTCAAGATAGACATTAATATCCTCTGAGGTTAACTGACAAGACCACAATTACATAGTTAGCAAGTGGCAGAGTTGGGATTCAGGTTCAGGTCAGAGTGACACCAAAGCCAGATCTTAACTACATTATATTGCCAATATTTCTTTTGCCAACTTGTAATTTTTGGACTTGAGATTCTATCAGGCTGGAGCCTGGGGCCCATCCTAGGAGGGGAAGAAAGATGGGCTTGCATACACTATTGTCTGTCCTCAGACCCTTCTGGCAGGGGGAGAGAGGATCTGCCCAAATGCAGACAGGCTCTGAGCCAGGCTGCACAGATGCAGGCAATCCTCTGAGCCAGGCCTGGAAACACTCCAGATAAACTGCCAGACTTGTGTGTCTGAAACTCTGAGAGATAACGAAGAATCCTGGGTGGCACCCTCAGAGACAAAGCAATTCTGCAGGCTTAGAAATGTGCTGAAATCTAGGCAAAATGAGAAAATGGCAAAGTATGTGAAGAGGGGGCATGTGTGAGAATCAATCAACTCTCTGTTGTCAATTCTTGCTTGCAAAATGATTAACTGCACTCCTTTCTCCCTTTCTCTTCCCAAGGCTGGATTTTGAAGTCTGAGGCTCAAAACCCTAAAACTCCAATCTAGTCTTCCTCCCACCTTCCATTCACCCATGCTCCAAGTCTCAGAGCCACCTTGGCCCTCCACTCTTTTCATTTAGTTAACATTTCCCATAAATATCTATTGAGTATCCATTTTGAGCCAGAAAGGCAAGGACTCTAACCTCAAGGTACTTACAGAGAAAGAAGACATTACAAGATAATTGCACAAATAATTAATTAGGATTGTGAGACCTGCCAGGAAGGAAAAGTAGTATTCGATGGGAGTATATCCCTGGGGAACTAGATCTAGACTGAAGGTTCATCCAAATCATTCTCTGTCTGTTTGTCTTTCTTCATCTTCCCTTCCCCCTCCTCACTATTCCCTTTATAAGAAGGGTGTCTTCTGCATTGTCCCCTCTCCTGCATCCCCATACCATAGCCTTGATTCAGGCCCTCAGGACATTTTTGTATGTCTTCTAACAGGCCTCCCTGCCTCTTTCTTTGCCCACTCAAGCCCATACCACAGCTCTATACCACAGCTAGAGTGGTATTTCTAAATGAAATATGACCAGCTCTTCCTTGCTTTCACATTAAGGTTTCACCTCTCTTGTCTGGCACAGCTTCCTCAACCTCTTCTCCCCCCCCCCCCCATCTTCTATTCCTCTCCTAGAAGAATCTTTCACCTCAGCCAGTCACGATGGTCATCTCCACTATTATTTACTCATGTTTGCTCTGCAGTGTTCTACCCATCTACCACAGCCCAGTAAAAGAGTATTCTGAATTCAAGGGTCTCACTGAACATGTGCTTGATGAGAGCCCACCACGGATAAGGCACTGGGTATTGGGCACTGGGTAAGATCAGTGAGGAGGGAAAAGCTGGAAGCCAGTAGTCTGCCTTTGTTCTGATGGCCACCTCAGATGGCAATACCTGTTTCCACAATAGACTGTAAGCTCCATGAGGGCAGTGACAGGGCCTTACTTGTGTCCTGCTGTGACCCTAGCTGTGCCTGGTACAAAGTAGCAGGGTGCCTTGGACAGAGGAAGAATTCAATATTTTTTTTTGGTGTATAAATAAAGGAATGAATAAACTGTCTCCCACTAGAATTTTAAGTACATATGCTTAGAGTCCTTATACTATTAGAAGTTTCTTAGGGACAGGAGTTGTGCCTTACTCATGTATGCAAAAAAAATCACTTTATAAAGTGGTTTCACACAGGTTATTGCTTGTTTCTCATTACAACCTTACAAATTTTTTAAAAGATTTTTTATTGATTTTAGAGAGAGAGGAAGGGAGAGGGAAATATCATTGTGAGAGGGAAACATTGATTGACTGCCTCCTGCACACCCCCTACCGGGGATCAAGCCTATAACCAGGGCATGTGCCCTGATCAGGAATTGAACCAGCAAACTTTTAGTGTACAGGACAACGACCAACAGACTGAGCCACACCAGCCAGGGTAACCTTTTGAATTACAATCTCAATTTTATAGATTGATAGATGGAGAAACTTCCTTTCTTCCTTCTCCTTCCTGTTTCATCTCTCTCTCCTTCCTCTAGGATGCATATGGTCTAGGTATTTCCTTTCTCTAACTGAAAAAGAGATTTAGAAGGGCTAAATATAGAGATTACAATGAGGGCCAGGGAGGCTTCTTGCCCTGGGTTGCACATACATGAAGCACTCAAATACAACCTTTTGATATTATGTCTGAATAAAGTCAAAGTTTGTGTGTGTTTGTGACAGTTTTTTGTTAAACATAAATATTTAAAATATACAACTTTTGTACAATATTTTGTCTTGTTATTTTTCTTTTAAACATACTAGGAGTCATAAATTTGGGAAGAAGCCCAGATTCAGAGAAGTTAGCTAACCTGATAAAAGTCTGACCTTGCCTGGCTGGCGTGGCTCAGCAGTTGAGCATCAACCTATGATCCAGGAGATCATGGTTCAATTCAGGTCAGGGCACATGTCTGGGCTGTGGGCTCAATCCCCAGCTGAAGGCGTGCAGGAGGCAGACTGTCAATGATTCTCATCATTGATGTTCTCTCTCTCCCTTCCTCTCTGAAATCAATAAAAATATTTTTTAAAAAATTTAAAGTCTGACCCCTAGTTAAGGGCATAAGCCAGGACTAAAAACCAGGATGTCCCCTTATCCAGAGAAGAGGCAACACTACCTCAAAACTGCCCCAAATGATTTTAGTATGGTGTATATATAGAGAGAGGTTAAACTCATGGGATTTAGAGTCAGATAGATGTGTTCCTTT
This sequence comes from Miniopterus schreibersii, assembly GCF_964146895.1. Taxonomy (NCBI): domain Eukaryota; kingdom Metazoa; phylum Chordata; class Mammalia; order Chiroptera; family Miniopteridae; genus Miniopterus; species Miniopterus schreibersii. The sequence continues at coordinate 23,108,864 of NC_138109.1, forward strand.
CAAAGGTAAAACAGTAACTTTGTGAGTTGGCAAATAATTCAGCTTCCTCATTTTAAAACTGGGGGCCATAATGGTACCTACCGCAGAGTGTTCCTATTAGGATTAAATGAAAACATGCTTGTAGCATTCAGTACTGGCCTGGCATGTAGTCAGCATGCAATAAATGGTAGTTCTTGAAAGGTTAAAGTCAGTGGTGTGTGGGCAGGCTAAATAGCCATCTCAGATGGTGAATAAAGAAAAACTGAATTTATTTAAGGAAAAAGGGATATCCAAAGGGAAGGACTACAGAGCACTGAGCCAAAGGGTATTGGGTTCATGATGGCACCAAAATATACTTAGGACAGTTAAACAAGGAAGTTGCATAGAGAAGCAACAGGGGAGCCAGGCTGGACTGCTTTGGCTCACTGAGAAGTCAGAGAAAAGGGGACCTTGGAGACAGGTTCAGGGGGTTAGTACAGGACAAGCTGCTGCTGCCCATTGCTCCCCTGGTTGCAAATCTCCTGGGGATCCCTTTGGGGGGGCACGGATGCCCACTGGGTCCTTTGTCCAGAGCATATTTCTCTCTTGCAGGTGGAACTCTTAGGAGAGGTCTAAGGGGAGGTTCTTAACAGAATATTCATCAGCTTTCCAGGTGTGCTCTTTCAGGGTCCTGGTTTCCACTGATTGGTCAGTGCCAGGGCAGGGGTAGCTGGTCCTGCCGCTACCATACCTCACTTGCTGGGTTTTGCTGCTTTTCTGGGCCTGGAGCTCAAATACAACTGAGGCCTAGATGTTATCTTTAGGGGGAAAGGGGGGTGGCAAATTGCTTCACCAGCACTGTGCTAGGGGAGGATAAATGATCCTGGGGACAAAGTTCTTGTTTTCCCAGTTTTGCCCCTTGCTAGACATCCCCGGCTTTCTGCCCTGGTGAGTTTCTGTACCTGGCCCATCCTCCTTGCTCTGCTCACCTCTAACAGTTCTTATTATAGGAACTGTATCTATTGAATGAAATGACTCTGGCATGTAACGCCTGCATTTAACTTGAAGTTTGGCACTATCACAGTCCTTCAACTAAAGGGATAGGAACTATATAGTACTCGCCAATTTTTTCTAGAAATAAATCTTTGTGGGAGGATAATCACTAGTTGGAAAATGTGAGCCTAGAGGCAACAAAGCTCTGATCCCCAGGCCCCAGGAGCACGAAAGGCAAGCCTCCCCTGCGGGCTGCAGCCACCGTGAATAACCTCCCCCGAACTAAATGGCAGCTGGCTGGGCACGCCCAGCCCGGGGTAAGGCTGCTTCAGAAGCCGGGTTTTCCTGGAGTGGAGCAGTATCTCTTCTGGTTCCGCTCATCTTATTCTCGGAGACCCCACCCTGCGCGCCTGGAGGAAGGACTCCAAAACCGCGGGGCGGAGGCTTCCGCGAGGCCCCAGACCTGACCATCTATGGTCACAGAGCGCACCGAACAAACAGGAAGTGGGGCGAGCTCCCACCTTCCCAGCCCGGCCGAGGCAGTGAGGCAGCGGCGGGCGCGCCACCACGCTGGGGCTGAGCCCACGCGCCCTCGCCCGCCCTCTCCCAGCCTCGGCAGGCCCCCCCAGAACACTGTCCAAGGCTAACGGCCTTCCGACGTCACAAACGGGGAAACCGAGGTACGCACGCCCAGAGAGAGGCGGAGCTTAGCCTTTACCGTCACGCAAGTTGACCGCCGCCAGGAGCTCCGGCTCTCAGAAAAACCTACCCCTTGGTCCTTCAAAGACCCTTTCTGGACTGTTGTGAAAAGGCACCGGCCGCTGCCATTGAGACCATGATGGTAGGAGAATTAGTCACTTACCTGTCCTCCTCCGGGGGTGGAGCTTAGCCAGTAATTTCGTCCCTTCATTGGTCACGGCGACTGCGCTCCTACGGTTAAGAGGAGGCGTGGCTAGCTAGAGCACGCCCCCTAGGGTCGCTCCCGCCCTGGGGGCGGGGTCTTTTGCATGTGCCTTCCAGGCTAACTCGTAGTCTGCAGGCTTGGTGAATAAGTGGGTGGAGCCTTGAGCTGGGTGTAGGCTGGGGCCAGGCGGCCGGACTTCCTCTCCCGCGCTCCTCTAGCCTGGAGTTTCAGCCCGCCTTTCATTTCCGGTGGGGGTGCCGCGCCCAGTGAGGGCCCGGAAGTGGGTCGCGCGAAGATTGCTGGGCGGTTCTTGCCGGAAGTGGAGAGCGGCTGTTCGCTGTCCCGAGGTGAGGCAGAATTCTGAGGTGAGGGTGCGCGGTTGGGTAGGGACTGGGGTGGGTGCCTTGCGCGGCCCACTGGCCCCTGGCGTTGTTAATGGCCTATGTTTCTGGCTTATGTACGGGTGGTGAACCTTGCTGAAGGGGCTGGGGCAGAGGCCCTCAGGACGACCTGCGATCCTGGGCGCGGTCTCTTGAGGTGGGGCCCGGGTGACCAACTGAGCCGGGCTCTCCTGGGGAGGCCTCTCCGATGAATTTCGCAGTCCCGATCATCAGTCTCAGCGGAGGCCTGATTCCTAATTGAAAGGAACCTCGGAGACCCGTAGCCTTCCTTCTCTGTCTCGCCCCCATTGCACGGATCGGTAAATTGGTCCCGGAGAGAAGAGGCTAGTCTACGATCGTATAACGAATGAGGGGAAGAATTGGAATCATGACTTAAGTCCTTTAAATCCCACGTTCTTTTCCCCGGGAGCCTCTCTCTGTCTTGGAGCGGTCTTCCAGTTGGTGTCCTCTCTCGGACAACTGCAAGTTAAAGGCCACCAAGATAAAGGCTTCTTGGGACTTTTTTTTTTTTTTTTTTGGTAATGCAGCATGTTTGGAATGCCTGGGGAGTTTTTAAAAAGAGAGAGGGGCAGGTCCTTGTATTTGCATTCAGATAGTCTTCCCTTTTTTCTAGTCTCTTCTTATTCTGAAGATCCAAGTTAACTTTCTTGAGTGTGTTGCATACTTCTGATCCTGAAATCAGATGGCTTAGGTTCGGCCTTGCCCCACTCCTGAGTATCTGTAGTTATAAATGCCTTATTTAACTTGTCTGAGTCTCTTCTTTTTTTTTCCATCCATTAAGTGGAGATCTCTACTCACTTCACAGAATTAAATTTATTACAATCTGTGTTTATTCTGCCTCAGGCACTCTGCCATATCCAGGGAATGCAGTTTTGAAACAAAACCAGCCTCACCCTGCCATCATGGAGCTAACAGTGTTTGCAGGGACTTTTGTTTAAGAAGTAATTATAAATGTGATGAGTGTTAGGGTGCTATGGAAGTATGTAACAAGGGGCTCAGGAAAATTTCTTCTGTAGAAGCAAAGTTTAAGGTGAATTCTGAAGGATGAAAAGTAATAAGCTCAATAAAAAGAGGATGACAAGCTTTTAAGGTAGAGGTTAGTGGCAGAACTATGTCAGTTGAAGTTCTTTGTAGGGATCCCTATTCAAGTGAAAAACGGGGCAGCCCATCACCAATTGAGCCTTTAGGATGTGTGAGGCACATATTAAATGAGGCACTTGACTCTGGTGGCTAAGACTACAGTTCTCATGGAGTGGAGGAGGGGGCAGACAAAGCAGGGATTGCTTACGATGTTGAAGTGCACTGCGTGAGCGCAGGACTATGAGATACAGAGGAGGAATACCTGAGCCAGGTTTTCAGACTTTGAGGAGGAAATGGGAGGCTAAGTCTTGCAGGATTTATTTAGCCATATGGTGAATCTAGAAAAGGAATTTCCATGCAAAGAGTACAAGTGCAAGGACATGGAGATCTGGACTTGTGAAAGACCATGACCAGTTCAGTGTGCCTGGAATTCTAGTACTGCTTGGAGAAGTGGAGGAAATGGGAAGTGGTGGGGGTCAAATATGAAGGACCTTGTAAACCATGGTAAGAAGCTTGGATTTGACCCTGGAAACAGCGAGGAGGCTCTGAATGGTTTTATGTAGGAAAATTATGTGGTCAGGTTTATGTTTTAGTGTATTTATTTTTTAAAATATGTTTTCATTGATTTTAGGTAGAAAAGAAGGGAGCGAGAGAGAAACATCAATGTGAGAGAAACATCAGCTGCCTCCTGCACGCTCCCCCCCCAGGGATCAAGCCCCAAAGCCGGGCATGTGCCCTGACTGGACTCAAACCAGCGACCTTTTGGTGCCTGGGACAATGCTCAACCAACTGGGCCACACAGGCCAGGGCAGATTTATGTTTTAGAAAGTTTAGTCAAGCCCATCCTGGCATGGCTCTGGTTGAGCATTGACCTAGGATCCAGGAGATTGAGGTTTGAGTCCCAGTCAGGGCACATGCCCGGGTTGCGGGCTCCATCCCCAGTCAGGGGTGTGCAGGAGGCAGCCTATTAATGACGACTCTCTCGTCATTGAGGTTTCTATCTCTCTCTCTCCCCTCCCTTCCTCCCTCTGAAATCAGTAAAGATATATATATATAAAAAGAAAGTTCAGTCAAGTGGGAAGAGACATGATGAGGAAGTAGACCAATGTTTGGAAGCTGTTGCCATAATCATGACTTGAACTAAGAAAATAACAATGGGAAGGAGAAGAAGAATCAAATCTGAGCAATATTAAAAAGATGGAATCCATAGAACTGGAGGCTGATTGTTTATAGGAGTGAAGAAGTAGGAGTAGTGTGAGATGATTGCCTAGTTTTCTGGCTTAGGGAACTGGGTGGTACCATTCACCAAGATAGGTAATGTGAGAGGGAAGGGTGAGTTGGGCAGGTGACCCAGAAAAAAAATTAATTTTGGATATATTGAGTTCAAGGTGTTTACAGCACATCCAAGCAAAGATATTTAATAAGGTATCCCAACTAGTGGAAACAGCAAGAGTTAAGATATGGAGGCAGGAGAGGGCTTATGTTGTTCACATGGAACCTGGAGTTTGTGGCAGAAGATAAGACCAGTAAAAAGGTAGATGCCTGCCAGGTTATGAATGGCTTTTGATGCCTTGTTTGAATGCATTTGTATTTAATTCTGTGTTTGGCAGTTTGCTTATTGTTTGAGTTGTTGCAGTCTAGCATAAAGAAATTTCTATAGGAATTTCCTGCCTTTTCCCCCCCTAAAATACTTTATCAATCAGGTGGACATAATTTATCTCAGAGAAGTTTGGTAGCAGTGAAAGTACTTTGTCAAGTACAACCTGTCTTGCAAACTGAAAATGGTGGTAGTGTTAAGATTCGATCAGTACATATTTGTCTTGAGGAGGTTAGCTGTTTAGTTTGTAAAATATTTTGTTTCCAACCTGAGTGGTGGTCTTTATTCTCACCTCTTTTCTTGGTTATACATACATTTGTTTAGTTGCAATTATTTTTTTAACGAGGGACTGAGCCTTTAAAAATGACTTCCTCCTTTCAGTTCCATGTGAAGCATTGTGAGTCAAAGATTCATTTTAATTACACAGGCAAATACAAAATGTCATTGGAACTTGAACCCTCTGGTTTGAAATTTAATCCTTAATCTTGAGATTTGAAATCTGAGGATTCTCAAGCCATACCTTACCCAGTCCTAGTGATTATTCCTTTGAATTGTCATCAATTTCTCTCTTTCTACTAACCTGCCTATACTTCAACTTCACCACAAATAGACTAATCTGAAAAAGAACTATTTTTGTCTCATTACCCTTCACTGACTTCATATTTCCAAAGAATCAAGTCTAAACTCCATCGTCCAATTTACAAAATTCACAATCAGACCCTTATCTTAATTAGTTTTTATTGGATGTTGCAGATTGACATTCTGATTTTGAAAATCCTAAACTACCACATTAGCATTTTATTTGTACCTCTTGTGCTTCCGTTTTGCTCCCCATTACATTAGGACAAGGTTTCTCAACCTTGGCACAGTTGACATTTTGGGTTGGATAATTTTTTTGTTGTGGGGTTGTCCTGTGCATTGTAGAATTTTAGCAGTATCCCTGCCCTCTACCCATTAGATGCCAGTAGCACTCCCTCAGTTGTGACAACCAAAAATGTTTCCTGGAGGACAGAATTGCCCCTGATTGAGAAAGTTGCTACTGCATGAAAAAGTATCATAGTTATGACTGTACAGTGCCTTATCTCTCCAACTAATTTCTCTGAGGGCAGGCTTCATGACCATGCTTAGCACAGTATATGGCACATGAGAAGCATTGGGTACCCTGCAATGAATGAATTATGTGTTTCATTGAGACATCAAGAGTTACTGTTTATTCAGGGAATTCCTGGGTGATCCTTGAAGGACTTGCCTCTTTGGGGTTTTTTTTGTTTGTTTTTTTCATCAGAGGGTGTGATCTTAATAGAGAAATGCTATTGAGTTAGGTACTCACTAGAAGAAAGTTGACAGTGCAAGTCAGATTTGGTTTACAGTTTTGAGTGTGCGAAACACAGTATTTATTCTTGTATTATTATTTATTAATTATTGTATTTTCCATATGAACAACTGTAAGTCTACTTTTGCCCCACCCTGTATATCCCCTATACTGGTGATATATAAATTCCTGTTTTGTTCATGTTGCCTGCATTTAGACAGCTTGGTTTAGTGGACAAGGATGATCATTTATTTTAAATTGCATACAGTTTATGATTTTGTACTCAACGTTTATTTTGATTGATTAAATTGTTATAGTTTTATCATCTTTAATGCAGCTACAGCATCTACCATGAAGCTATTTCTTCTTGATAAACTGTCATATAAACCCCATAAAAGAATCATGGCTCTAAAAACATTCCTCATGTAAAATGCAGCTTTGTTTGCCTTGTATTACCAAACCTGTCATGTCAGACTTTTCCATCCGACTGGAAAGTAGTTACAATTGAAATGCTTCACGGAAGGAATGAGCTTGGTTTTTTTGTTGTTTGTTTTTTCTTTTTTTTCCTCCAGAGGTCAAAAATTCCTGTACTTGAGTTAATTATAGACTTATAGTCACAGATCTTTTCATACATCTAATTGTAGCTGAATCATGGCTAGGGACAAATGGCATCCTTGAATCTATCTTTATGCATAAGAATGGGAAATGCTGTTCTGTTTAAAGCAACTGCCCAGCTGAAATCAGCCAAAGCAGTTTTTCCTTATACAATGTCAAAGATGCCTGCTAAACGCTCTTATGCAGTTCGTCTTCATAATATTCCTTGAATGTAAGAGAGAGAGAGGAACCCACTGCCACATAAAGTTATCTCGTTGTTCCAGATCATTAAAACAGCTAGTTCCCAAGTCTGACTTCAGCTTGTACACTATTACTAGTTTTTCTCACTCCTGGAGTTTGAGATAGAGGACCATGTTAAGGAAGGAACAGGAGACAAGTGCTGATATTGAATTGGATTCTTTCCCTCCCTAGAAGATAGACCTTTCTTTCTCTTAATCTAAGCCTCAGGTGGCAGTGACTCAGGCACTAAATGTCATTGGTTTCATCAGTGAAACCAAATGCTTGGGGAAGAACAGTGGCTCCTGATTTGGGTTAGATTTAGATGGCATCTTTACTGGGGCAAAATGGTATCTGTTCTTTGGTTTCTGGGTTAAAACAGGCAACTTGTAAGTATCTCTTATTAGCATGTCTAGGTTTTGCTTTCTGACATGTTAGAGTCTAATCATGAGAATTTCTATATCATTAGTAGAACTAACTAATGTTTTATAGCTCAATGATAGCTTAAGAGGTATGTCCAAGTGGAGCTGTTTCGTTTTGTTTTCATTATAAAGAAATTATATAACTTTGTTAAAGAAAGCTTGGAAAATAGAGGGGCAAATTGCCCAAAACCCCATCACTCTGACGTTACAAATACTTTAAATTTTGTGTTCTTCAAGTCTTTTTTCACAGCGCATTTAGCTATTCTGCTATAATCAAAAGTCTAAGCAACATTGTTGTAGTGAACATCTTCTCACCTATCGTTTTCCCCACATTAGAATTACTTTCTTAGGATAACATCTCGGGAAGAGAATTACAAAGTCAGGGATGAGAGAAGCATTTTGAAGCAGATCAGTTGTGCTACTATAGTGTATAGTTTCTTTCTTTTCAATTTCACTTAAGGTTATGACTCAGAGGAACAACCACCAAAGTAGCAAGCATTTTAAGTGTAGCAACTTCCTACTCAAGTAGAAATTCATATCACTGGCTTAACTGCCTGGTGAGATGAGACAAGAACTGCAGGGGTAACCTGGTTCCATTTACTTCTGCACAACTTCCTTGAACAGGCAGAAGGAATTGGGTTGCTTCAATTATTAGGATGATTAGAGTATGAAGCAGCTTTGACAGGTATCACTAGCCATTTCTGATTTTTCTTGGTTTCAAACCACAAAAGAAATTGCTGGAGAATCAAGGTTCTAGTTTCTTTTTCCTCTGCGTGATATCCCTTCAAGAGCCTATCCATTCTCGAGACTTCATGACATTTCTTTGTTGATGACTTGCAGACATTGATCTCCAGCTTTGATCTTCTCTGAGCTTTATTTCTAACTGCTTACTGAACATTTCTATTTGAAACTTCATCTCTTCACACACTGCATATCCAAAACTGACCTCTTCTTTTTGCCTTAACTGGAACATTGCAGAACATGTTTCTGCCTATAGTGTCATCATTCTTTTAGGCCACTGGATTTGCAACTCTGGAGTCATCTTGGACTCCCTTCTCTGAATGCTACTGTACTTTAGTCAGTGCTACACAGTTGTCACTTGTTCTGTGTTTAATGCACACTTGTTTTGAGTGACCTCCAAGGGCGAACCAAGATCAGTGGGTGGAAGTTGCAGGGAAGCCAATTTTGCCTCCATATAAGGAAGAACTTTTAAATACTTTGAGCTGTCTGAATGGAATGGGCTGCTTCCAGAAGTCTTAGCTTCTCCACACTGAAGGTATTTGAACAGAGGCTACCTAATTGCTGGGAATGTTGAAAGGACTGTTCTGGCATCAGACAGTGTTTTTACAAGACGATTCCTACACTGCCTCCTAATCCTGAGAGCCAGTGATTCAGTGGAAGGTAGCTTTGTTTCTCCTGCTAGACTCCCATAGGGCAGAAAAACTATTTTACCGTTCTTTTATATTTCCACAGCACTTAATTCAGGTGACGGTCACTTAGTTGCCTAAAACTGATTATTTGTAGGTTAATTGATTCTTTTCATTTGTTTTCTGTATCTAGTTAGACACTAAATGTTGTGGATTTTCAACTTTGAAATATAAAAATATATATGTATATATTTTTTTATAATATGGAACACTTCACGAATTTTCGTGTCATCCTTACACAAGGGCCATGCTAATCTTCTCTGTATCGTTCCAATTTTAGTATATGTGCTGCCGAAGTGAGCACAATACATTTTTTTTAAACTATATCTTTATTGATTTCAGAGAGAGGAAGGGAAAGGGAGAGAGAGAGATAGAAACATCGATGAGAGAGAGTCATTGATCAGCTGCCTCCTGTGTGCCCCCGACTGGGGATCGAGCCTGCAAACAGGCATGTGCCCTGACTGGGAATCGAACGTCGATCTGGATCCTAGGTTGATGCTCAGCTGCTGCACCATTCCCAGCCGGACAAAAATATTTTTTGTAGTAGCCTTCTTATTTTATAGCTGGCTAAGCTTTCAACCTAACTTAGACCCTAGTATCTTCCCTTTTTTCCAAACACCATTCTGTTTATCAGACAGGATTTGTAAAATTTTGCTTTCATTGTATTATTCCTTCAGTCAAAATTCTTGAATGACTTCATGTTTATTGCACCGTCAAATTCAAATACTGCCTGGCTCTCAGTGCCTTATTTCCTATGACACTTCATGCCACATGATCTATGTGGGCTAACTTGCTCATACTTTTTGTACATAGCCTCTTTCTCTCCTCTTTGCTTCTGATTGCTCTGGAATATCTTCCCTTTTTACTTTTACCTTTTCTATCAAGATGTCCCACTTCCCTTCTGAAACCAGATTTACCTTCAATCCTCATTGATTTCTGAGCTCTCAGACCACATAGTCATTTACACTATATAATTCAGAACCATACAACATTCTGCGAAAAAAAAGCTGTAATATAAAGGCTGATACTTTAACTTTCCCTAATCCAAGTGAAGTTAGATGATCTCTAACAGAACTTTTAAAAATATAGTCTTCAGTATTTACGTTGACATTTCATCTTTGTTGTTTTCCCCAATAAGAATGAAAGCTTCTGGAGGGCAGAGACCATGTGTCTTCTATTTCTTCAGTAGCTGCCGCAGTGCTAAGCACTTTCATTTATGAGCATCTTCTGTGAGCCAGGTTGCTCTAGATGCTGCGAATTAATGGGCCTAGGATTGGGGGAAGAGAATGGATAAATATCCATCCTCCTGGAGGCCTGTATTCTACCACACAGTATGCAGTGGTAACATTTTACATTTTAACTGCATTTTAAGGCTCCCAAAGTAACTATTCTTCTGTAAAATGTACTCCTTCGATCCTTACATCTGTGTGTGCTAGGTGAGGATCCATTAAATGACTTCCCTAAAGTAATACAGTTAATATGTGGCAGAGTTGGGACTCAGACCTTGGTCTCCTGAATCCTAGTTTCATTTAGATTTGTGTAGTTAGGACTGCCTCTCTTTCTGAAGCTTTTATGATAGATGCTTAAATAGTTGGGAATCTGTACATTCATTTATTAAGCTTACATATAGTTGACTGTTGTCAATCAGAAATAGTAAGGAACAAGAATAGGCAGAGTTTTTAGCTCTAGCAATTCTGTATTTTTGGGGAAAACCCTTTATTTTATTTATTTATTTTTATTTATTCCTCACCTGAGGATATTTTTTCCATTGTTTTTCAGAGAGAGTGAAAGGGAGATAGGTAGGTAGGGAGAGAGAGAGAGAAAAACATCGATGTGAGAAACACACATCGATTGGCTGCCTTCCTCATGCACCCCAACCAGGGTTGGGAATCAAACTGGCGACCCTTTGGTGCTAGGACTGATGCTCCAACCACTGTGCCACACCGGCCAAGGCAAAAACCATTATTTTAAACATTTGCCTTCCAGACCTGTGTCATCTAGCCTGAATGTGAAAAATATTGGCCTCCATGGAGAAAATTGAAAGCTGCTAATAATGTAACTACATACACCATAAAGAGGCCTTGAATTCACAGTACTGTGCTTAGCAAACAGTGGGGGCTAGATGCTCTGATGAACCACAGTCACATAATTGCTTAAAAGCCATGTGGAATGGTGGGAAGAGCCTCAGACTAGGATTTAGAAAATTTGTGCTCAGTGCCTAGGTTCTCTGCCCACTGGTTATTTGATATCTGGCAAGCTTTTTAATTTCTGGGTTTTTAAAAAAATTAATTTTGTTCTTTATTTTTTTAAAAAATTAACTTTAGAGAGAGGAAGGGGGAGAGAGAGAGAGAGAGAAACATCGGTCGGTTGCCTCCTGCATGTGCCCTGACTGGAGATCTAACCCACAACCTGGGTATGTGCTCTGACAGGGAATGAACCTGCCACCTTTTGGTGTATGGGAAGATGCTCCAACCAACTGAGCCATACCAGCCAGGGCAGCTTCCTCATTCTAAAAATGGGGATCAATATCTTCATAATATATCTCATAGAATTAAGTCTTTTTTTTAAAATTAAGTCTTAAAAGAAGCAACAGATTGGTGATATAAATAAAGCACAGCTATAAGGGAGTATTATTTTAAATTAATATTATATAATCTAAAAGCAAGTTTATTTTCCTATAGAATTGGTTTGAAGATCTCTATAGCAATGTGATTTGTGCCCAAGAAGGCAGCATTTATTTGAAAGATCAGGTTTATATATTTTTTCCTCAAGGACCCTTACCAACCTACATTATTTATAGTGCCTAGTAATACATTTATAGTACTGGAATTACAAAAACAAGACATGGTTCCTGCCCTAGGGTGGCCAATTGCCTGCTAAATGATTAAATAAATTATTTTAAACCTGGGTGTTAAATGTGTGGTAGAGGTAAGTGCACAGTGTTTGGGAGCAAGTATTGGAAATGCTTCTTGGGGAGGTGATACCTTAGCTAAGATTTAATGGAACATAGGAGTTTTGGAGAGGGGACAGATTGAGAAGGAAAAGCATGCCAAACTAGAAACTTCCTGGAGAAGGTAACACCTTACCTGAATCTTATAAGGCAGTAGGAGTTCTGAGACAGGGCATATTGGGAAGGGAAAGCAACCAAGCAAAGAGGATAGCATTATAAAACCTCGGAAGTATGAGAAAACACAGCTCTGGAAAATGCAAGTAGTCCTGGATTACTGGAGTATGCTGAGAAAAGGTGTGGCAAGAAATAAAACTGGAGGAGTAGTAGGAGATAAAGCAGGGCCAGATTGTGGAAACCTTGTTTGGACTTTACTCTGAATACCCTGGGGAGGAGTATTCAATTTAATACTATTCAGTATTAAACAATAAAAGACTTATCATAATTACATCTGCATTTAAGAAGGATCACTGTATTAATATGGAGACTGGATAAAGAGAGTGTATTAATGGAATTAGGGGAGACTGGCAGGGAAGTTATTTGCAATAATCTAGCAAAAGTCATAAAGAGGCCCAGCCAGTGTGGCTCAGTTGAGCATCATCAACCTATGAACCAGGAGGTCACGGTTTGATTCCTGGTCAGGGCACATGCCCAGGTTGCAGCTTTGATCCCCAGTAGGGGGCGTGCAGGAGGCAGCCGATCAATGATTCTCTCGTCATTGATGTTTCTATCTCTCTCTCCCTCTCCCTTCCTCTCTCTAAAATCAATAAAAACATTTTTTTAAAAGTAATAAAGACTTAATTTTTGTCAATCAGGATGAAGGCAAGGGGTAATTATTCAAGAGATATGCAAGACAGAGCCTGTGGAGGGGGGGTTGTTTGGGGTTTTTTTGGTTAATCCTCACCATTGCTTTTTCAGAGAGAGTAGAAGGGAAGGAGAGACAGGGAAACATCGATATGAGACTGACACATCCACTGATTGCCTCCCACACACGCCCCAACTGGGTTGGTGGGGGGCCTGCAACCCTTCCGTGCACAGGCCAATGCTGTAACCACTGAGCCACACCGGCCACGCCCAGAGCCTGTGGATTTTGATGACTGGTTAGATTTGGGGAGTAGGGAAGGAGATAATTTAGTTAACGTTTATGGAATCTTTACTGTTTTTTAGGACTGAGCCAGGTATCTCTACAAGTATTTCCTCTTGATTCTCGCTGCAGCCCTTCGGATTTTGTACTGTGGTCTCCATTGCACAGATAGGAAGCTGAGGCTCAGAAAGTTTGATAACACATAGCCAGTCAGAGCCAGTGAGTGCTGTTATTCAAACCCCAGTTTGTCTGGCTTCTCTGAAGACAATGCTCTTAACCCAGTGTACTTTACTGCCTAACAGTTTCCCAGGTTACTAGCTTGGTCAATCAAGTGATTGATGGTATTATGGTGGATTACTGAGACAGTGGGAGTGGGGAGTAGGAAGATGATTTCTGTTTTGGACATTTCAGCTTGAGATGCCTTTGGGACATCCAGGTAAAGATGTCTAGGAGGAAGCTGGGTTTAAAATTCTGAATCCCAGAAGAATGGCATGCATCTGATACGCTGTTCTGGGAGTTCTTAGTCCATAGGTGGTTGTGGTGGTACCACTTGGCAAGCAGGCTGGATGGTGCTACGATAATAGTATGGAAGGTTTGGGAGTGGACATGACCACCTAAAGAATGTGAATGTGTGCGTAGACAATGAGACAAGGTGTGTCTCTTGGTCTCTTCAATTCTGGATGTTCTTTCCGGTATCATCTCACATTCCATCCTACCCCTACCAAAAACAAAAAGCTAGATACTGTTCTATATTTGGTTAGTGGTAGAATGCAATTAGCTATAAATGATAGCTGTTTTGCCCTTCCATTCTGCTTAAGTTAGCAGAACTGTAGCTTGCTTAGCAATTAAAGCTTACAAGTAAAATAGGACGGGAAAAGGAGCCAAAATTCCATGAAGCTGTATTAAGCTTTTAAGATTGGTAAATCTTCACCAACCCTGGCAGTCTTTAGAGACACTTAAACACTGTTTCCATGTTAACACTGGTGTCAGCCTGTAGCATCCATTGTGTATGGAGGGAAGATGTTTTAGAACGGGTAGTATCTGTTAATGTAAGGTAGCTTGGGAATGTATTGTATTTGCTGCCTTTTCCCCTGGGGTTTATCAAGTGTGGTAAATTATATGTGTTATCCCTGGACAGTAGGCAGAATGGGCAGCAATTTGGGAACTCAGGTGATGGTAGCGTCACATAAGGGGGAATATATTGGCTGCTTCTAGTCTCCATTTGTGAGTAGAGCAGAGAGTTGGAGGTTTCTGCTGAGTCTCTAGGCCAGGGAATGGAAAGGTTTATTTGGTTTGCATTTTTATTTTTTTCTTTGATTTTCTTTTAAACAACATTCTCTGGCAAGTCACCAGGCCCAGAGAGACCAGAGCCCCATACGCAGGAAAGAATGGACCAGGGATACTTTATCTTGTGAGCTGCTTATCTCTTCCACAGGGAGGACAATGTGTTAAGTTGAGATATTCTGGCATGTCATCTTTGGGGGAATTGTAATTGTGTTATGGTCATTTTAGGCAGCTTCAAGGGAGTTGAGTTCATTCGGCTTCAGTTACTTGAACTAATTAATGCTTTGAAATGGAATCTCTGTAAGTCAAGGCTTTGAAATTTCACTGACTTTTATGAGATCATTTATGGTCTCAAGCATTTTATGTATATTGCTAACATTTAACACTTATTTGTGTGTATAGTATGGGCAGCTTTCAGAACACTTGTCCCTTTGGAGTTTTGGGATGCAATACTTCAGATCAGTTAACTTCATAAATACTTATTGAACACCTTGTAATTGTCAGGTAATGGTCTAGGTGGTAGAGCATAATAGGGAACAAGCTCAGAGATGGTCCCTGCTGTGGTGGAGCATACTTTCTTTAGCATATTAGACACTGAATGAGGCTAGTTCAGCTAAATTATTACTTGTGAGAGACCCTAGTAATTGTGAAAGACCTGTAAGAAGCTCTTCTGGAGGTTTCTATTCTTCCCTGCTGCATATCTAGATCCCACCCATTCTCATTGGAAGCTGGGCTCAAATGGCAGCTTTTCCATGCTATGCTCCTTTCTCTGAAATCCTGTGTTATTCTATCTGCAGCATTCTTAGGTCACCTTAAATTTTTTTCCTATTTGTTTTGTAGTTGTTAGTGTGCATGTCAAGTCTCCTCTATCAGATTATAAATTATTGAGGGCGTGATAAATATCCTATTCATCTTGGTTTGGGGCATCATATGCAGGCAGCAAGATGTAGGAAAAAACAGTGAACTTAGACTAGGCCAGACTTGAATTTGAATACTGGCTTCCCTGTTATCTAGTCATGTGACTATAGGCAAGTCATTTAACTTCACTGAAATTAAGTTTCCTGTCTTTAAGAGTGTAATAGTTTTGCTTCCATCCCTGAATAGTTGTTGAAAGGCACAGACTAAGATAATATATGTGATAATATACTTCGTAAATTCTAAATTTTACATTTTGTGGTACCGTAAATATTCAGTAAGTATTTGAGTGAGTAAACATTTGCTTTTAGTGAACACCTTTTCCTGGGTAGTTCTCTTGCTTAATGAAGTCTTTATGATTTTGCAAATATGTTAGACTACTTTTCCATCTTATTTTATTATTAAATGATTCTATTCCTCAGAATTGGCATCCTCTTCACCCCTAAGAGTATCTTGTCTTCTCCTTTTAGGTAGGTACTATGTAATATTAAAACAATAAATGACATTTGATCTGTTTCAGCAGGTGGTGCATTATGGCTGACATGCAAAATCTGGTAGAAAGATTGGAGAGGGCAGTGGGCCGCCTGGAGGCAGTATCCCATGCCTCTGACATGCACTGTGGATACGGAGACAGTGCTCCAAAAGGTAAACAGTATACAGCCCCGCAGAATATTTTGAGTGGAAACTCATTGTCTTGGCCTGAAATTTTTTTCTCATAGTGTGTTCTCTCCTTTGGAGCCAACTTCCCAAAACGCTTAATCTCAAAATTTCATTGCCTGTAATTCATATTGCTGTGAACAAATAAGGGAGGAAGTGACTTGTGCAGGGAGGCCTGTGGTTAAGTTATTTTAACATAAGAACTTCCTGATTGTATGCTATTTCCTGTTCTTTCTTTAGCAAAATGACTCCAGTGTAAGACAAATAACAGGTGATACCAAAATTTCCTCTCTCAAAATGATTGGCAAATTGTCCATTTTGCATATGCACCAATTATATCATAGAATGTTAGAGCCAAAAGGAACCTTGGGGGATCATTTTGTTTATTTTCATTTTATACATAAAATTAAGCTCAGAGAAGAAAAAAGACTTAGTCAAGGTAACACAGCCAGTTAGTGTTGGTATTGGAACTTGAACCTAGGTTCCCTGACTCGTGTTCTAGTATTCTGTTTACTGTATAGCCTTACCTCTCCACTTTCATATGGAAGTGCCTTTTAATAGATCATTTTTCTGATGCATGACTGATGATTGGTGTTGTGGCTGTCTTCTGCAGGAGCAGTTCCTTATGTGCAAGCATTTGACTCACTGCTTGCTGGTCCTGTGGCTGAATACCTGAAGATCAGTAAAGAGATTGGAGGAGATGTGCAGAAACATGTAAGGATGTTTTGCCCCTTTTCCCCCTTTTAAGGACTGATGGCTTTCTTCAAGTCCTGTTCATCCTTGGTTTAAGAGTCCTTTGCGAGGCCCCTGGCTCCTTTCTAAGTCCTGTTGGAGTTCAGTCCTGGCACTGGAACCGTATCTCAGATTTTTCTAGGCCTCCTGCTTTTATCACATATTCTGTGTGGGCTTCTTTTATACAGATGACTTGCTTGGTGTATAAAATAAGGCTCAGTTCATCTTTGTAGTGAGAATTGCTACTGGTCTCATCCCAACATGTTATATAACCAAGCCTAGGGTGGCTTATTCAGAAAAGTCATTATCATGACTTAGCATTTATAAAACTATGCTTAATAGTTACTGGTTATGCTAATTTGAGTTATTTTCACACTTATCCCACAGCAAGAATATGAAGTAGGCAATGACAGGTGCCTGTCCACCCACATCCCTTCATGTGTTGTTGCCTCTCCACCCACTTCCCTTCATGTGCTGCCACCTACGTTGTTACCACCACCCCACACTCAAATACATATATTTGGTCTCTCTCTTTGGAACCCAAAATCTTACTGCTAGTCTTCTGAGTGATTCATTATAAGCAATAACCATGTTTAGGATCTTCCTGATCCTTCAGCAGGACTGGTTGCTTGATCTTTGGAAGATCTGTTTTGAGACTCTTATATACCATCTGTTGGCAGTGGTGTTAGCTCTAGAGAGTGGGACTGGGACTTAAATAGGGGTGTTGGAGGCTTGCATTTTTACTTTATATAGTCTGTAACATTTGAAAAAAATTTTAAAACATGTATCATTTTTATATTTTAATAGTGCTTATGGCCCATGTTTCTTAAACTTTTTTTGACCATGGACCCTCAATAAGAACATACATATTTGTAGCATATGTTTCACAAAACAGTGCTTAAAATTACTTGTACTGTACTTTTTCTTTACTTTTTTGGGGGAAATAATTTCAAGCTGATGTGCTACACCTACTGTTTTGTTCTATTTCATTTAATAAAGTGCTGGTTATGGCTCACTAAGTTGATTTTGATTAATTACCTATGAATGGATCATGATCCAACATTAAAGAAATAGCTTTAACCTAACGGAGTAAATACCATGAGAATTTTAGGCATAAATTTAGGCCTTTGCCTTTATTCCTACCTCTGTTTTTTGAGAAAAGAGGGTTTTTTTGTAGATGAGAGGCAGGAGGGATTTTTCATTGAACTTCATATCACACTGCATGTGCAGTTGCTAACTTAACTTGATTTCGTCTAAGGCTAGCCCTCATTATCTTCATTTCCTGGATATGCATCCCTGATTAGTTCCAAGAGGAACAGTGAGTGGTATATGTAATTCCGCTATTAGTCCCTGGAATCTGGAATACCCAGGGAAAACAACATGAAGTGGCTGGGTTGCTACCAAAGTACATGGAAGTGGAGGTTTCAGGTTATCCTTATCAGGACCTCTCTAGTTGTAATGTGTCATCGATAGCTGATTCTTCTCTTTTCCGGCAGGCGGAGATGGTCCATACAGGTCTGAAGTTGGAACGGGCTCTCTTGGTTACAGCCTCTCAGTGCCAGCAGCCAGGAGGTGTAAGTTCACTACTAGATGGTTTTGTTTTGGTTTGACGCTCAGAAGAAGTTGAGAGGTTTCTGCTGAGCTATCACAACATGCTAAAATAAACTTACCAGGTTCATGTATGATCACACCAATTTCCAGAAATAGTCAGACCTAAAGTACCATTCTGAGAATGTGCCATTGAGTATTTATTGGGCTCTACTAGCCTTCTGTTATTTTACTTTGGATTGTAGTTATCCCTGAGACTTTGCTGCTTCTCTCTTTTTTTTTTAAGAGAATGTTTCTTTAGAAAGTCACAGAGGTAGAAGAAGTGAGTTATAGAAGAAATGGACTCATTAGAAAAAGGGACATCTGTAATAATTTAAACAAAAATAAAATTAAGGGGGAGAAAAAAGAAATGGGCTCAGGAAACAAGTTATAGAGGCAAAAGAAGGGTCCTTAGAGCTTAGAGGAAAGATAGAAGCTAGGAAAACGTATCTGGGAGAAAGGTGTGGGCATGCTCCATAGAGACAATGGTGCTGCTTCTCTTAAAAAACAGCCTTTTTAGCTTCTTGGTTAAGGCTAAATTCATCATATTGTTCCCTAAGCCCTTTGGGTTCTCTTGCTTCACTGTGAAGTGGACTCTAGTAATGCTGTGGAGATTCTAAAACTTCTAAAGTACTGCTTCTCCCCTTTAACTCTGCTTCTGCCTCAAAATTTTATGCTGCCAAGGTGTAAAAATGAATTAGAGAAAGTTCAGAATTTTCTTGGAGTCAAAGATTTTAGTTTTGTTTCTTCCTTTTGCATTTGGCTTTCTTGGGCAGAGGGGTAGTAAAACTGCTAATGCTGTATTAAAATCTTTGGACCCTTTGCATGTCTAAATAATATAGAAAATAGTGTAACATAATGTTAGATATATTTGACTCTAATAATTAATCTGTCTTGAATGGTTAAAGCATTTTGTTTAAATCTTTTCTCTAAAACAAATCAGGCAGCTGAGACACTATTATATTTCCCTTGCTTTAGACTAGGGACTGCCAAACAACAGCCCACAGGCCAAATTTGGCCTGCTATTTTGTAAATGAATTTTTTTTTGGAACACAGCCGTGTCCATTCTTTTAAGTGTTGTCTATTACTGCTTTATGCATTATGATGGCAGAGTTGAGAAATTGCAGCAGAGACCGTATGGCCTGCAAAGCCTGAAATGTTTACGGTCTGGCTCTTTATAGAAAGTTTGCTGACTCCTGCTCTCTAGACTGCTAAGAGCTAGAATTGAGATGTTCAGGAAACTGAGCTTTGGAGAAAGGATAAAAACAGAAACACAAGAGCCATCTTTTTTTGCTAAGCTGCCTGCTCAAATGACAAACCCCCTAATTGCATTTGATTCAACAGATCTCTACCTTAGCAGCTGCTGTATGGCTAGCAATGTGTTGAACACTAGGTATTATAAAAGAGGGCTAAGACAAAGCCCTTGTCTTTGAAGAATTAATGAGGGGAAAAAACATATTCACATGGGTTCATTAATAGTTTGTGCTGGTGTGTGATATGGTGCCAGAATTGGTTTTGCTGACAATAGATGCTGTAGGACGCCACCGTGGCTAGAGTTGAAGGGCTTCCCCATGAAGTATGAGGAGCATTTGGATAGGTGGAAAAGAAAGAGACCATTATGAGTAAAAGTCTAGAAATGAACTAGTATCTCCTATTAGTAGGACAGAAAAGAGACAGAAATGATAGAATTTTGTGATCTAGCCCAAGTGTGAGTTCTGATCATCAAGAACCACAAAATCCAGCCTGAGAGCTTAGAACTCTATGAGGAGAGAGAGATGAGGAGCAGTATTTTAGCCGTACGAATCTGTGGGATGAATACTAAGATTTGGATGCTCAGTGTAGCAAAGAATTCTTATCTGCAGGATCAGAGCTGATCAACCTATAAAGCTTTTATAGAAAGACTCTAACATGAATCTTTTCCTGCATCTTTTCCTAGAATAAGCTTTCTGATTTGTTGGCTCCCATCTCAGAGCAGATCCAAGAAGCAATCACTTTTCGGGAGAAGAACCGAGGCAGCAAGTTGTTTAATCACCTGTCAGCTGTCAGCGAAAGTATCCAGGCCCTGGGTTGGGTGGCTGTGGTAAGCAGCTCAGCTTCCATGGGAGGGAAGGGACAGAATGAAAAAGGTAAGGACATATGGCTGGAGAGGCTCTGAGTCACTGACAGCTTCTCTTTCTCTAGGCGCCCAAGCCTGGTCCTTATGTGAAAGAAATGAATGATGCTGCCATGTTTTACACAAACCGAGTCCTTAAGGAGTACAAAGATGTGTAAGTCCAGCTGTTCCTCAAGGGGTAAAGGACAAACCAGCTGGATACTTGCTGGAGTAGTGCTTTGGGATTAAGGCTGCCCTTGATTGCTAGCTCAGGGCTGCTTCTCTAGGGTTTGTAGAGGCCCTTTTAGTTTTCTGATGTGTACCCTTCCAGGTTTAGGAGGTTTTGCTGGAGGTAAAATGGACTAATACCTTTTTTAAAAATCCTCACCTGAGGATATGTTTATTGATTTGAGAGAGAGAGAGAGAGAGAAACATTGATCCGTTGCCTCCCCTATGCGCTCCAACCAGGAATCAAACCCACAACCTTACTGTTGTATGGGATGACACTCCCACCCACTGTTCCACCCAGCCATGGCTGGACTAATACCTTTTAATTTGCCTGTTTAGATAAGATTTTGTTCCTTTGTTGAGGATTTACAAATGGCCCAGTGGCAAAAGTTTTAATAAGATTTACTAGGAAATTACCCTATCGATGTGGTCAGGTAAAGTGAGATGAAGGCTACCTGGTCAATGCAGGAATTCAGTAAGGGGAATCATTGTATGGAGTGACTGTAGGTAGCTATTACTTAGCTGCATAGCTTACTCAATCCCTTCCTTTTTTCATTTCATCATCAATCAACCACCGTTTGTTGAGTAACTTCTCTGAAGGAGTAAGCCTCCTTCATGTGTGTGAAGAATGCCCCAGGACACCAGGCACCTCCTTGGTCTTCCAGCAACCTGGAATTAAGCATCACATGTTTTGATTATACCCCCCTCACTTTACAGTTGAGAAAGTTCAGTGTTTTGCTAAATAACTGTAAAGTCTTCCAGCTCATGTATAAGAAGAGATGAGACTTGAACCATACTTTAGTGCTATTTTTATCATTTATTGCTGATTATTTCTTCCTAAAGGGAAGTTGTTTATTTTTGGCGGGGGAGGGGTGCATATTTTGACATAAGGAACTGTGCCACTTGGCAGTCGAGTTTCTTGGGAGTCCTAGAGTTTCACAGTGAAGCTCGAGAGATATCCTGTACTATGGCTTCGTGCACAGAATGACTGCTTTTATCAGTTTTATATATTAGGTTCTGCCTAAGGCCTACTGTGAAAAAGCAGTTTAGCTACTTTAAAAAAAAGTTTGAAGAATACTGATATAAGAGAAAGATGCAATCTGAAGTCCCTATCCTAATGAACTTTGGTCTAATTAGGGAATAGGTTTAAAGAAAGAAGAAAAGCTCAGTGGTGATAGAAAAGCTGCTGTTGAGCATAGCCTAAGAAACACCAGGAGAGATTCTGGAATCACTATTGTAATGTACCCTGACGGCTTGTGATGAGTGCTTTAATTTTTCCAGGGATAAGAAGCATGTGGACTGGGTCAAAACTTACTTGAGTATATGGACAGAGTTGCAGGCTTACATTAAAGAGTTCCATACCACCGGACTGACCTGGAGCAAAACGGTCAGTGAATTCTCCCTCCTTCCTTTTATCCGTCCAGGACAGGATCCACAAGTTTCTTAGACTTTGATCTTGGCACTACCAAAGAGGAATGCTAGTCTTTCAGTGGAGGGTAGAAAGAAAAAGGGGAAAAGGAAAGGGGAAAAAGAAACACTAAAGAAAGCAAGGGTCAGAGAAGTAATATTCATTTCTGTGCAATTTCAGTAAACATGGGTGAGAGACAATAATTGGGATAGAGAGGAGAAAGATGAATGAGTTACATTATTTCAGCATTCTTGAAGCTTAAAAATATACATACAAAATCCCAATATAAATCACCAAGCTAAATGCTGTAATAAAGGTACACTACAGAGTATGAGGAAGAGAAATGGGGATACTAGCAAACGGCATAGCTTAAAATAAATGCGGAGTAAATGTAGAGATTGGTCTTCTCTGGATTCAGTAAGGAAGGAAGGTATGTTGAGACTTAATTATAGATATTTGAGCAAGAAAGTGATAATGATTAGATTTGTCCTTAAGAGAGTCTTAGTTTATAGGTTAGGGATAAGGTACA
This sequence comes from Miniopterus schreibersii, assembly GCF_964146895.1. Lineage (NCBI taxonomy): Eukaryota > Metazoa > Chordata > Mammalia > Chiroptera > Miniopteridae > Miniopterus > Miniopterus schreibersii. The sequence continues at coordinate 23,131,252 of NC_138109.1, forward strand.
TGCTCAGACTATGGAAGTGTTTGTGGTGCTAGGGGCTGATACAAAAGAATTTGCAGGAGATGTAATCAAAATAAAAGAAAGATTAATGAGATTGAGGCAGTTGAAAGACTCGAAGATTGAACAGTCAAACTTGGGTGCTATGTCTTCCACTGGGGTTAGAGACGAGGGGGTGATTGTACAGGTAGGGGAGCAGGCAGGAGATGATGAACTCAGCCTTTGACTTGTTGAGTGAGATACTGGTGAAACACTTTAGATTTTTTTGAGGGGGCGTTAATCCTTACCTGAGGATATATATATATATATATATATATATATGTTTTTATTTTTATTTTCATTTTCAGATAGAGTGGAAGGGAGGGAGGAAGGGGGGGAGAGAAAGAGATGTGAGAGAGGCACATCGACTGGTTGCCTCCTACATGGCCCCAACGGGGCAGGGAGCAAACCCGCAACCCATTGGTGCACAGGCCAACACTCTAACCATGGTGCCACACCGCCTAGTAGATTTTTAGAAGTACGGGTTTAGAGCTGGAATTAGGTAGAGGCCAAAGGATAAATGTGAAGGTTGAAAAGAGCTGAGTTGGATCCTTGAGAAAGGGTGAGAAGGAATAAAGCCAAGCTTTATTGGTTAGGAAGCATTAATCACTGCATCAAGGGCCACAGTGGGTACCCTGTGTACCTGGGACACATGTAGGACCCAATTAGAAATGGTACAGAGGTCGGAGAGAGGATGACTGTCTGCATTTATTGTTCCAGGGGCCTGTGGCAAAAGAACTGAGTGGATTGCCATCTGGACCCTCTGCTGGATCAGGTCCTCCTCCCCCCCCACCAGGCCCACCTCCCCCACCAATGCCTACCAGTTCAGGGTCAGATGACTCTGCTTCACGCTCAGCACTGTTTGCGCAGATTAATCAGGGGGAGAGCATCACACATGGTAAGTGAATACTTTGGCAAGAAGAATTGGTACAATAAGTTGCTTGGGCCAGACCTTACCAACTAGAGATGGGACAGTCTATAAAGCAGAACTCTGGTTTGTGTATCGGAGAATTAATTTGGGTGTCATATTATTTTAAGTTGCCCAAAGGGACAACAGAGTTGGCTTAAATGGAAATTGAAATTGGGTGATTGTAGTTGGAGAAGTGATTTAATATTAAGTGGCATATATAGTACAGTACCCTGTTGTGCCAAGGCATGGTGCCAGCAATTTTCCCCAGAGTTTTTCCATGTCACTAACATTGTCTACTTGGGATGTCATTGTGTTGGAGGTTAACATCCTCAGAGGTTATGTAATAGTCATGGAAAATTTGCATAAGAAATACCTAAAGTTGATATAGAGAAAGTATAGACACCCTTATATACAGCAGGTGGAAGTCTAAATTATGCAGCTCTCTTTTGAGGATCTACCTATAAAATATCTAAAATAAAGAACAAGTTGTTTTATAGTATTATTTATAGTAGCTAAAAGTGGTGTATCAACCTAAATACCCAACAGTAAGGGAAATGTTTAACTGTAATATGTGTTCTTGATGAAATACTCTGCAGCTATTAAATTTTTGTGCAGTGAACCAAGCAGTGTAAGAAAAATCTAGTATTTAAACTACTACCACCAGGAGAGGTGGAGCTAAAAAGGCCACTCAGTATTGATTATGTAGATTGGACCATGTTCAGGAGCGAGGAGTGGGTCAGCTTGCTGAGGGTGATTATGGAATCTTTACCCTAAAATTAAAAAAAAAGATTTTTGGACACTATAAATTAATGTGAATTTTTTTTTATTAAAGTGTTAACTAATTAAATCAAATTTAACAGTGTGTATGGTTATAACCCAAATAAACAACCAGCAATAGAAAAAATTATTGGAAGGAGAGTTTCAAATGCTAACACTGATTTGGAGGTGCAGTAGGTTAGCTGTGGGAGAGGGTTTTTTTGTTTTGTTTTTACAAATTTTCTTTACTGTTACACATTACTTTTTCTTCCTCTGTTGCTTTAAAAACTACATACATATTTTTGAGTATATATTTGGTATATGTCTTTCTAGGTCTGTTTCTATGCATTTACATACTTACCCCCCATACATAAATGTATGCCATGTTTTATGGTTTTGAATGGAACTATATAAGTTAACTTTAGGGTAGAAGAGAAGCTATAAAAGTGCTTCTCTAAAATTGCTTTGAGAGAGTCCCAAAGGCTCTAGTTTTTGGCTTTGATTTTTGTTAAGGATTAATCTTAACGTCTGATAGCGGAAGTTGGTTATTGCCTCAGCGCAAAACCCTGATGTGAAGGACAGAAACAAGGCAACTTGTTGTTCTTACAGCCCTAAAACATGTATCTGATGACATGAAGACTCACAAGAACCCTGCCCTGAAGACCCAGAGTGGTCCAGTACGAAGTGGCCCCAAACCATTCTCTGCACCTAAACCAGGAGTCAACCCATCCCCTAAACCAGCCACAAAGAAGGAGCCGGCTCTACTTGAACTGGAGGGCAAGAAGTGGAGAGTGGTGAGTTAATAGTGCCGGGACAGGGGGAACTAGGAGTGGATGGGGTTTCAGTGGAGCCACAGCCAGATAAATGCAGGGTTCTGACTTAGATTGCAAGAAGGAAAGTTTGTGATAGTCTGTTTTTGGGGTCGTGTGTACTTAGTGATGAGATTGCTGAAAGGGAGGGGATATTTCTTTAACAGGAAAATCAGGAGAATGTTTCCAACCTGGTGATTGATGATACAGAGCTGAAACAGGTGGCTTACATATACAAGTGTGTCAACACAACATTGCAAATCAAGGGCAAAATTAACTCCATTACAGTAGGTGAGTTCTTGCTGTCCTAGACAGGCTCTGTTTTAGAGCCTAAGAGGATGAAACCATACCTACCCTGTTCCTAAGATTCTTAAATATATTACTTTCCTTTAAAGTTATACTGTTGACCTGCTCCCTTTCTTTTCCTAGATAACTGTAAGAAACTCGGCCTGGTGTTCGATGACGTGGTGGGCATTGTGGAGATAATCAATAGTAGAGATGTCAAAGTTCAGGTAACTTGATGTCTTGGCTCCTTCCGTTGGTCCCTGAGGAATTAATTGAAAGAGGCACAGCCGACCCACAGATGTTGCTATGGTGGGAATCTGATTCTACAAAGTCTGTAAGCTGAGCTGCTTTGGATGTGGCAGGAGAAGAGTTGGCTCTTAGAGTGAGCTCTTTCCAACACCCATCCCAGCCTGCCCTGAGTATCCAATATCTGTTGTGCACCTGCAAGGTTTTTTATGTAGTTGTTGAATCATGTGAAACAGTGGAAGCTTTTCCTGTAAATTTCTGTTTTCTCCCCAGCTGCTGGGACTTAGTGTTCTTCCTGTTCTCTGCAGGTAATCGGTAAAGTGCCAACCATTTCCATCAACAAAACAGATGGCTGCCATGTTTACCTGAGCAAGAATTCCCTGGATTGTGAGATAGTCAGTGCCAAATCTTCTGAGATGAATGTCCTCATTCCTACAGAAGGCGGTGACTTTGTAAGTTTCTTGATTTTTTTTTTTAGTAGTAAGATCTAAACACAGAAGGGACTGAAGACTTCTTACGTTAGACAAAGCTAGTTGATGGGCATGCTGTACTGAGTGGGTCAAACCCAGCAACACATACTTCAAGCACAGAGAAGCATTATGTAGTCCCATGAAGTAGCGCTCCAGAGGAGGGTGGTGTCTGCCCTTTTTTAGGTTGAACTGCTGCTCAGGGTAGTAAAAAGGAAAGGGATTGCGGCACAGCACCCTGTTGAGATGGTGCCATGAAGCCATGCACATTCTCATTTACACCTCATTGGCTTAATAGTCTGTTCAAGACCACTGTGAACAGAACAGATTCAAACCTCCACCTGTCTGGCTTTAGAGCCTTTGTTGTCATTTCTACACTGCTGGCCTCTTCTGTTGTGTCAGTGGTAGGGGAGGTGGTAGATGTGGCCATGTGACATGCCAATAACATAGCCATGCTTTTTCAGGTGGGTTTAGTTTCTCAGTACATCCTACCTGCTCTCAGAGCTTAGTGAAGCAGGTATTGGAAGAAAAGTGTGAGATTGAACCCCAACTTATTTTTTAGACTTAAACCTGTTATTTCTTTATTTGCAGAATGAGTTCCCCGTCCCTGAGCAGTTCAAGACCCTATGGAATGGGAAGAAGTTGGTCACCACAGTGACAGAAATTGCTGGATAAGCGAAGTGCCACTGGGTTCTTTGCCCTTTCCCTCACACCATGGGATAAATCTGTATCAAGACGGTTCTTTTGTAGATTTCCTCTACCTTTCTGCTCTTAAACTGCTTCTCTGCTTTGAGAAGCACAGCTACCTGCCTTCATTGAAATATACCTCAGGCCGAGATTTGGGGTAGGATAGCAGGTCAGTTGATCTTCTGCAGGAAGGTGCAGCTTTTTCCTATCCACTCAACCACCTGCCAGTCCGTTCTTAAGGAACTACAAACCAGAACTGGTATGTTTTAGCTTTCAGCCTTTGTGGATAATTCCACCAAGTCTTTTGGGAAGAATAAAGCAGTCCCCAGGAATTAACAGCTCAGAAAGTTCACACAAGTTAATCTTTTCCTAACAATGAGCATGAAGGTAGCAGAAGCTGGTGTGATTCCAGCTGGTTCTTCTAACCAGACTAATTTTTCACTATTGATAAGTGAGGCGAGGGTTGCACTGGACCAAAGGCTGAATGAAGCTTGGCCGTCTGGCATTCCAAGCAAAATGGTTTCCTCTAAGTATTCCTTTTATTCTGCATTCCATCCTGGCTCCGCCTGAACCTGAGATAGTAGGTTCTCCTGTAGTAGCTACTGTGGCAGTGCCCTGTACCCAGGCCAGTTTAAGGAGTCTTGGACCCTTTCTTTCTGTGGGATCCCTGCCCATCTTTCTACAGAGATGACTTAAAAAGAAAAAAAAAAGGAAAAACACACCATTCCAGGGAATCTGGCATTCCTTCCTCCCATGCTAGATGCCTATCATCCATCTTCACTGTCTCCATTGCCCTGTCATGCTCAACAGCTTTTGGCTTCTGTCCAGGCACCTGAACAAAGGACTAAAATCTCCACTGCAGGCTGGTTTTTGGTCTTATGTAAGAATCTTGCACAGCAATGCTAATGTAAATTTCAGTTTTTCCCTCTAGGACAAACACATACCAAAATATGCAACTTTTTTTTTTTTTGGTGGGAAGAGAGATTGTCCTGTGACTTCTACCCATTTCCTGTGGCCTGTAGAAATAAACCTTTATCTAAAAGTTATACAGAAAATAGAATAAAATTAATACCAAACTTGCTTAGTATTTTACCTACGATATTTACTGTACAGAGATGTAAGAATATTGAAGACAAACATGACACAAAGGATAAGAAGCTCTTTATTTTATACAACCTCATACAATTCTTTTCACATCACCCCACTTCTTGCCCTGAAGCCTCATCTTTTAGTTGAAAAATAAGGCTTGAGAGGTGAAGGAAAAATCATAAAGGGTATAAACTTTACAGCACTAGCTAGGTACTTACTTCTCTCATGCATAGCTAATCATTTCCCCAAACAGGCATTCTGCACAAGTCTCCCAAAACAGTGTTAAGTTTTCATGGGCAGGGGAGTAGGGGTTAACACGTCCATGCTCAGATAGGGTGGGATGTGGTAGATTAAGGTTAGTTTTCTTTACCGTAACAGGAATTCTCAGTTCTTAATATTCTAATATGGGTTGATCTCCAAGAGGAGAAAAGGGGTATGCCATATTCCCCAAGCTTTTTGAGCAAACATTTTTATTCACAGAACACATCAGAAACAAGTTTGGATAGTACTGGTAAATATTTTTTGTGATGGAAATTAGCCTGATCTTTTCATATTTTTCCTCCCATTCTCTGCTAATGCCAGTAACAGAGTGACTTTGGAATCCAGACCATTAGTCATATTAAGGACAATCAAGGATGGAATGGAAAAAACCAGCCACCTACCTCCTCAGTTTTCATTTCCATTTCTACATTTTTCTTCACATCCCCCTGCCCCCGGTCTAAGTTAAGCAATATGTACACTTCCTGCCTTAAGCAATCCAACTGGGTGTTACTTCCCTCCTCCTGTGACAGAACAACTAATTTATCGCTATCTGAGGAGATAGGGTGCAACTGAAGCAAGATGGTGGGCTAGCGGAATTGGTCTAATTGTTAAGACTCCACAGAAAACATACTCAGAGAGGAGGGCAGCTCATTATGCAGCAGCATCCAAGCAATACTCTTCCAAGCACTGTTAAAGCTCCATCAGCAAAACTGAGGAAGCATTTATGTGAATACCTCAGGCCTGGGTATTGGCCTCTTGGCTTGAAATGTGGCTAGATTTATGTGAGAAAGAATCTATTTGCCCTTAGAATCTATGTCATTGCTTTAGTTTATGCAGTCTCTTCTGGGCTGGGCACAGTTCTGGCACTGACTTGCAGCAGACTGTTTCCTAAGACAGCCTGACTACATCAAATGGTTGTAAAATAATCTCCGTGGTTAACAACTAATTAAACTTGCATTCAACACCATATGCTGATAGGATGAGGCAAAGGATAAGATTTGGATCTTAGATCTTTCCGAGTGGGCCATGCTAGATGACGACTAGAGAGAAGGGTTAGTTGCAAGCTGGATCTGTGCTCAGGCTTGGGCATGAAGGGAACAGTTCACTGGTTTGGAAGTGCTGAGGGCTCCCTGAGCTCTGGCGCAAATAGCAAAGGTTTTACTTAAGGAAGGGTATGATGTTGGCATAAAACCATTCTTCAGACAGTTGAAGATGGTCCCCTTGTACAGCCAGGAATACTAGTTGTCCAGCATTGTCCATTTCTTTTAGCCCCAGGCGGTCCTGCAGAGATAAAGACCATAATTAATCAAAAGGTTTAATGAAAAGTTTTGGGGTAAAAGTAAAGAAATAGAATGTTAACCTGAGATATATTCTCAAAATGCAATCTTTCCCCTAAATATTAAAATTTAAGTGTACTGTCAAAAATGCCAAAAAGGTTACCTCCTATTTTCCCCCCTAAGCATTAAAAATATATGCAATTGAGATTATTCTATAGTTTTACATTCTGCTTTTTGAAGTTTCCCAAAGCTTCTGGAGGACAAAACTGCTTCAAAATGTCAGTTAAGTGGAACTGACCCAAAGACAGGAGAACATTAGCTTGATAACTTAAAACACCCAACCCTTAGAAGGCGCCATTACCCACAGCCTGTGTGCCACAGAACAAATATGGTGGGAAAATGAGCAGTTAGGAGTGTCAGAACATTGCTTCTGTGGTTACCGTAAGTTTGAGTTTCTTAGTTGTAATTTCCAAAACTTAAGAGACCCTAGCTTCCCTCTTACCTCACCCAAGAGGGGCATCAAATGCAAGAGAAAAGCTAAGAGAGGAGACTATAGGCTTCTGAAATTTGAAGAAATTCTAGGAGAAGGCTATTGGTTCGGACATAGCACTTGTGCATTTTTGGGAGAGTCTATCTCCGTTATGAGATCTTTAGAGGGTGGAGTTGTAGGTGATAAAATGCTGCCACCTCTGCTTGAGAAACCATCTACTGCTAAAAAAAAGTTTACAACTCTAGTCGAATTCACTCCTGCAGGAGCTCCCCTTGTCAGTGCCTAATTTTAAAACATCCACATCTATTAATGTTTTCAAGTAACATCTGTCTCTACTGTCTTCATTATGCCTGGGGGGCTTCTTGGATTTGATCCAGTCTGCACCACAGAAGAGGAAGCCAGTTCTAACCTTTTTATCAAAAGGAAGGAGCTAGAAATGATGTGTCCCTTGGACATGCTTGGAAACCATGAGGTATAGGTCCTTAGATCTTCAGGATGTAGATTTCTATAAACCAGCACCTAAAAGACTAGTGTAACAGTCAGCAGCCTAACCAGCCTCACTGAGACATGGGTCAGATGCCTCACAAGCACTTACTACTCTGGGATGTACAGGACAGGTTCTATCATCCAAGGACCCAGCAGCTTCAGGAGATTCAGGAGAACTGAAAAGCACAGCACCTCTCCCCACCCAGTTACCTGTGTGTATAGAGTGGTCTTCTGTAAGGGAATGGTTTCCTTGTCTTGACCACTTCTGTAAAATCCAAACCACTGCAAGAAAGAAGGAAGAAATATACAGATCAGACACATGGCATATATACTGCCAAAGTAATTTAAGACTGGTTGGTAGCTAAGACTACCAACAAACATCACAAAGGTGTAGTAAGGAGGAAAAATAGAATGTCTTGAGTCATCTCTTTTTTAAGGGTAGACCTTGAGAGATGAGTTAATCTTTCCAAAGAGCTTCCCAATTTCCCCAAATTTCTGCTTCCTGTGATTGAGCAGCTACCCTGTGAAAATCCTTGTGCTGAATTCTAGACACTCAAAGATGAATATATATGGTCACTGTCAAAAAGCTCTAGTCTCAGGCACAGAAACAACTAATTGTTTAGCAAACTTTTCTATAAAGGCCAGATACAAAGTACTTTTGGCTTTAAGAGCCACATGGCTGCAACTACTCAATGCTGCCATCGTATTGCAAAAGCAGCCACAGACTTAAAACTCCAGTATGGCTGTGTTCCAATGGAACTTTATTTATAGACACTGAAATTTGAATTTCATATAATGTTCATGTCATCAAATATTTAATGGTCATTCAACCATTAAAAAATGTAAAAACCATTCTTAGTTCATGAGCCATTAGAAAGCAGGTGGCAGGCTGGATACGGCCCGCAGGCAGTGGTTTGCTAGTCCCTGGTGGTCTGACGTGATGTGATGAGTGCTGTGATAGAGGCTGATTGGTTCTAGAAAAGGGAGCAAATTCTACTTGAAATAGGATGGTGTCCTGAATGGAGGAAGTGATTTGACTTTGGCCTTGAAAGGTGAATAGGATCTTGTCAGGTGAAGAAGCCCAGAGAAGGGCATTCTAAGAAACTGAAAAGCTTGAACAAAGGCATGTAAGCGAAAAAGCATATGCCCAGTTTGGGGTATTTCAAGAAGTACAATGTGGCTTGATCAGAGAGTATGAAGTGGAAAGCAAAGGGAGATTAGGTTAGAGAAACAGGTTGAAGCCAGGTCAAGGCAGACCTCCAATGTCAACCTTAGGGATTTATAGACTCTGGGCTGGTGGTTCTAACTTTTCGTTGGGTCATAGGTCTCTTTGAAAATCTAATCAAAATTATAGACCCTTCCTCAGAGAATTCAACTTTATCATTTTACATACAACTCTGGGTGGTGGGGGTTTACAACCTTCAGTCCCCCATTTATAGACAACAGGTGAAAAACCCCTAAACACAAAGGTTGGGAGAAGGGACTAAGGTTTTCCCCCTCAATGTCATTTATTTCTATGGTCTCCTGGCATGTGGCGTGCCCAACCAGTGTCTAACCTCAGAATCCACAGGGTCCACGATAGAATCATTGAGGAATTTCACCATCACAAACTTCTTCAGGGCCATCAGGTTTTTCTTGTAGGACTCATTGACACCCTGGAGGGAAAGGCCAGCAGTATCGGAGATATCACCATCAGGTTCCAGCAGGGGGATTAAAGCCTTTCAGTGCTCTGGTCTCCCTGACCCTGGACCACCATGTTTCTTCCCATGGTACAGGCTGCTTTCTCAGCTTCCTGCCCAGAATATGCCTTTTCTTACCATCCTTTCTGACTGGCATGTCCCCACCAACCATGGTGCCACCATTAATGTGTCACTGCACGCCACAGGCATCCATCATATAGGTTAAAGACATCTAGCCAGAGCAAACCAAAGCAAAATAAGCAGCTGCAAATTCTGAGTGGTTTTGCTATACTATTGCTTTTCTCCCTCTTTCAAAAAAAATTGTTTTAGAAAACCTCCAGCCCTGGCCAGGTGTGGTGTGGCTTGGTTGGTTGAGTATCATCCCATGCATCGAAAGGTCGCGGGTTCAATTCCTGGCCAGGGCACATGACCAGGATGCAGGTTTGGTCCCCATGGTCAGGGTGCATGCAGGAGGCAACTGTTCGATGTCTCTCTCCCTTCCTCTCCCTAAAATCAAAAAACATTAAAAAATAATAATAATAATAATAAAAAACCTCCAGATAAACACAATATAAATTGAACCATCTAGTTTACCAGAATCTATCAAACCATGCTTGTGTTTGGGACATGTAGTCCCCTTTGAGTATCTCCTCTAAGTCTCTTTTCTGAGAAAATTTGACCAAAAAGGGACCCAAAAGGAAGATTTCCCTCAGTAAGACAGCAGCTGTGAAGTCCCATGTAAGCCAGCCAGCAGCCCACTGAGCTCACCGTGCTTCAACACTAGGAAAGGGAAAGGACCTAAGGGCCAAATGGATTTTAGTCTCCCTAAAAGGAACTGAATCTCAGAAGCACTGGCTCCCCTCCAAAAACAACTTGTTTCCTGGGTTGTCTGGGATATTTTAGGTAAACAGTCACTGCTGATCTTTTTATAAATGCCCCAAATAGAAAAGTGAATGCACAACTACAGCAGCCCGGCTTGGTGCTTACTCTCTCCTGATTAATATCTGCCAAGAAGATGCTGCGGTTGCGGTACATGTCCTCCTTTATGGGGTCGTGCCAGTATTCTGCTTGCACCAGGCTGCAGGAAGAAAAAGGAATCCAAGTGAGCAAGCTGCACAGGTCACCAGGGCACTTCAAAAGGACAAAAGACCAGAGCCCTCAAGTCCCAGGCCTTGCCCTCTAATAGGGAAGACAAGTTTTCCACCTACCAAACAGTTCACCACCTAGACACCTGAGGCAAGGACCTATTTAATACAGTAAAGAGCCCAGCTTTAGGAACAGGGCTCATCAGTATGGTTCCCCTGTGCCAGAGCCTTATCACACTCATCGTGCTTCCAGGTCATGATGGCACAAGCTGTCGTCCCCTCCCACAATCCCAGCTCCTTCACCCCCCTTTGCTTTCTACTCGTCCTGCAACTCAGCTCAAATCCCACCACCCCTGCCTCCTCATCACCCATCTACCTACTCTTCATCTCTCTCTTCATCCATCTTGCCATCTTCAGATGGGCTGGAGGTCTGACCTTCCAATCACAAAGCATTTGTCACACTACTGAGTGATGATACTAGTTTTTAGGATTCTGGTATGTCATGCAATTTTTAAGGACAAAAGGCAGATATTTGGTGGTTATACTATTATTATTTCAAACACAGATAAGTAGTTCTCTTCACATTTTACTTTCTCTCCACTTCCCCTTCCCTTTCCCCCTGGCCCTCCTTGACCAAAACTGACACCTCTACCATAAGTTCTCCCAGTAGCTAGTTACCACTTAGCACCTACATCTACACAGTACATTCCAGCTAGAAAAAAAGGCTGAGCAGGGATCTAATGGGAGGAATTACAGCGCGGGTGGGACTTTCTATCCCAGCTTGGCAGGGGGAAAAAAAATCAAAATTTCTACAGCAGGAGCCCCCAGCCAGAGTGGAAGAGCTGCCCAGAGGTGGTGTTCCCGAAAGCGCCACTGGAATCAGCTACATCAGAGATGATGGCAGCTCCTCATGCCCAGGAGCAGATGGGACTGAGGTTAAAGGAGGAAGCAGCCAGACTGTCAGCGGTCAAAGTGAAAAATACATTGTTTATAAATGTATTTGGAAGCTTTTAAATGTTTAGTTTCTCCAGTTTTTAAAAATGTGATGCACTCTGAACATTTATAAAATACTGGTATTAGTAGCAGTCTTGTCATTTTGTTTTAGCACTGACATCACTTACCATGTGAGAGTATCGGTCCTGTCTCTCGCCTACAAGGCTATAAGCTCCCCAGCAGGGACTGTCTGAGGCTCAGTGTAAGGTTTTGCTGAATGACACAGAATGACGTAGGAATGCCTGATAAGCTCTGAGCAAAGTAAGCTTGGCAGTGAAGGACAGGTACGGTTTAGAGATGTGACGAGTATAGTTAGAACAGGAGTGGGTGGGCAAGTGTCAAGTGCTGAGAAGTGATGAGCACTGAGCACACGGTGACACTTCACACAGGGGGCCAATCAAGTTTCTTCAGAAATGCAAGTGAAAGAACACAAAGGTCTCCGGGTCTTGCCAGGCTGGGCTCTGGTGACTGGGATGGCTAAGGGTAAAAGGAAGGAGAGAGGCAGCGATCATAGCTCACCTTTCTGTGTGAAAAGGAAACGGTTAAGAGAGGAAGCAGGAAGAAACGAATGACATTTTGTTTTGTAAGAAGCCTGGTGGACATGGGACAGCCCGGGGAAGGATGTGAGGATGAGCAGAAGCTGGGAGTGCTGCAGAAGGAGGGGAGGCAGGGGACAGGCGGCTTTCAGGTGGACAGAGAAGAAACATGGGTTTGTACCATTACCTCCTTTTCACCACTGAAGGGCCAGATTCAGAGACCTTAAGTAACTCTCCCGAAGCTACATGGTCAGCAGTAGGAAAGGAAAGGTAAGATACGAGCCTAAATCTGTCTGAGTCTACACTCTTTCCAGGGCAGCACAGGAAGGGGCAGGAAAGGACAGCTCCCAAGCCACAACTTCCCGGCAGGCCACCCTTGGTGAGACAAATCTCTACCTTCTGAGGCTCTAGCCACTGTGGTTTAGAGATTATAATAGAAACACATAGCACTTACCATATACCAGGTCTATTCTAAGAACTTTATAAATATTAATCTATTTAATCCTTACAAGATCCACAGGGTCAGTATTATTTTTTTTTAATGTCTTTATTGATGTCAGAGAGAGGAAGGGAGAGGGGGAGAGAGAGAGATAGAAACATCAATGATGAGACAGTCATTGATTGGCTGCCTCCTGCATACCCCCCACTGGGGACTGAGCTCAAAATCCGGACATGTGCCCTGACCGAGAATCGAACCTCGATCTCCTGGATCTTAGGGCGATGCTCAACCGCTGAGCCACACTGGCTGGGCAGATAAGTACTATTTTTATACTCATGTTTACAAACAAGGCAACCATACTTTGAGTGACTTAGGTAGCTTGCCCAAGGTCAAAGTGTTAGTAGTAATAGAGGCAGAGCACAGGAGAGGAAGTCTGGGCTTTTCAACACAAGGATGTTCTCTGAAAAGTTGCTTGTTATTGAGAAACTGGAAATGATGAAATGTCTACAATTTGGAATAAACTGTGAAGTCATATGTTACAGTGCCATGCAGGAATTAAGACGAATCAGCTTCATGTATATGTGATAACAGTTTAGATCTCAAAAACATAATATTGAATGAAAAAATCATTTGTAGAGTGAAATGCACAATAAGATAACCATTAGATAATATTTTAAAGAATCTTTTTTTTTAAACATATCTTTATTGATTTCAGAGAGACAGTCATTGATTGGCTGCCTCCTGCACACCCCTGGCTGGGGGTCGAGCCTGCAACCTGGGCAAGTGCCCTGACCGGGAATTGAACCGTGATCTCCTGGATCCTAGGTTGATGCTCAACTGATGAGCTGGGTGGTAATATTTTAAATATACAATATAACACTATATATTGATCGATTATGGATATTTACCATATATAATACACATTTTTTAATACATAGGAAGGCTATATTCTGATTTCTTGACAGTGGTTGTCACTGTGGAAGAGGGCAGAGAATGGGACCTGGGAGAGATATGTAGAAAAATTCAATTTTATCTGAAATGTTTGTTCTTAAGAATATCTGAGGTGAATATGGCAAATACTAACTGGGGTACACGGTAGTTTGTTGCATTACTCGCTGTACTTTTATGAAAGGTCGAAAAGTATCTGAGGGAGCTTGAGTGGTTGCCTCAGTATTTCCAGGAAAGGGCGAGGCAAGTTGAGGGCAAAGGTGTGGGTAGCCCGGCCAGCATGGCTCAGCGGTTGAGCATGGACCTAGGATCCGGGAGATCGAGGTTCGGTTCCTGGTCAGGGCACATGCCCAGGTTGCGGGCGTGCAGGAGGCAGCTGGTCAACGACTTTCATCATTGTTGTTTCCCTCTCTCTCTTCCTTCCTCTCTCTGAAATAAATAAAGACATATTTTTAAAAAAGGGGGGGTTGGGCAAAGGGAGACAACTGAAGAAAAGCATTCTGAGAGCCACGGAGGTGGGGGCGCAGGCCCTGCAAAGCAGGGGACATGCAGGCTGGGAGCCAGAGACCAAGGAGAGGGCCAGCTGCGAGAGCACAGCTGGCACAGGGGAAGACGAGAGGCCAAGGCCAGAGTGACACCAGGTGGGGGGATGGCAGGGAGAAAATGAGGAAGGAGAAATCTGGAAGGGCTGCCAGTATCTCAGAGGGGAACTAGGGGGCACATTTCAGTCTGAGGGTGAGACAGAGCTATTACACTCACCATTACTCACTGTGCCACTTCCTCACTGCCCTGTCTGGGTGGCTCAGTTGGTTGGAGTGCTGTCCCCTACACCAAAGGTTGCAGGTTTGATCCCCAGCCAGGGCATGTACAGGAAGCAACTGATCCATGTTTCTCTCTCACATCAATGTTTCTTTCTCTCTCTCTCCCTTCCTTGCGCTCTAAAATCAATAAACATGTCCTCAGGTGAGAATTAAAACCCCACCACTTCCTCACTGCTTACTCAGCATATCAAATTTGCTTTGCTACAGTTAAATCATCTGAACAGTGTGGAAGACATCTTGTGGGGTCTCTGCCTAAATCAAAACCATTCTCCCTTGTGTGGGAACCACATCCTGCCTGCCCCCACCTACCAGTTACAGGGATGGGTATGGCTGGTACCATGTGGTCCCACTTCTCTGGCCACAGCTAATGAGAACAAGTGGGAAGCTGACCTGAGCTGAGGCATGGCCCCTTCCTAAGAATTTGAATTGAAGCAGAGATATTCCAGCCTTAGACTGAGATAACCCCCTAAACAAGTTGTGCCAGGCCACCTCTCACCAGGGCAGGAGAGACTGGTCTGCATGGAGAGAAAAAAGCAGTGGCACAGATGGAGCAACAATAACAACAGTTGGAGAGAGACTGCTTCAGCTCTTGATGGCTCTTTTTTTAAAAAAATAGTTTATTGATTTTTAGAGAAAGGAGAGAGAGAGAAACACTGATATGAGAGTGAAACATTGATCAGCTGCCTCTTGCTCGCCCCCTGCTGGAGACTGAGCCCACAACCTGGGCACGTGCCCTTGATCAGGAGTAGAACTAGCAACTTCCTGGTGCATGGGATGACACCCCATCAACTGAGCAACACTGGCCAGGGCGATGGCTCCCTCTGAGGCCATGGGTACCAAAATATGATTCTTTTTTATTTTTATTATTATTTTTTAATCCCCACCCAAGGATATTTTTTCCATTGCTTTTCAGAGAGAGTGGAAGGGGCAGGGGGGTGGGGGGGAGAGAAACATCAATGTGAGAGAGACACATCAATTGGTTGCCACCTGCACACGCCCCAACTAGGGCTGAGATCAAGTCTGCAACCAAGGTACATGCCCTTGACCAAAATCAAACGCGGGACCCTTCAGTTGAAGGGCCAATGCTCTAACCACTGAGCAAAACAGGCTAGGGCCCAAAATATGATTCTTTTAAAATTTACTTTGGCTTGATTTGGTTTCTTTCTTGCAATCAGGATCCTCCCTAACATAAAGGCCAACCTAGGATAATATTGCAAAGGCAAAACTATTTCCTTTTGTCACTTTAAGCTCTCACCATCCCCCTTCCCACCACTCTACTTATACTACTTGCCTCTTTAAATCTCATTTTGGCCATGTGTTAAAATGAGATTTTACAAAGAAACTTTAAAAGTAAAAAACAAACAGCTCTCTAAAATTTGAAAAGTACCCTAAAAGTTCACCTGTAAATGAGTTCTTGAGAATTCAGAATGCATTTCCCAGGGAAACTTATGAATGGTGAGCTGTACCCTGGCTCACATCTAGTTCAGCCACAATGTTATGAAACATACCTCAAGCCATTCCACTTCTCTTCATCGCACTCACCTTCCTATTCCTTTGCTTAAAGCCTCCCAATTGCTTCCCATGATGTGTAGAAGAAAATCCAAACTCCTTACGTGGCCTACAAGCCCGTGTATGATGTAGCTCCTTCTCTGTCCAAAAGCATCTATCACTCGATTCTAGTCACCTTGGCCTAGAACAAGCCAAACCTGTCTCAGGCCTATGCTTTTGGACAGAGAAGAATCAGCCTGCGTGATCTCAGCGGGACCTGTTCCCTCTGCGTGATCCCTTTCCTCAGCTCCTCCTATGCTCCTTACTTGTCATTCTTCAGACCCTGCCTTAAACATCTCTTCTTCAAAGACCATTTTGTCCAAAGTAGGTACCCCCTCCATTACTGCATCCTGCTTATTCCCACCATGGCCATAAAACTATCCAAGGTTACCCAGTGAATCTGTTCACTTGGAGATCCCCTTGCCCCACTAGTATGTTAGTTACATTGTGAGAACAGGGACCCTAACTGTCCTGTAACTAAACATTAGAGAAAACAAAACCACTGCAATACTTATAAATAGATAAACAGAAAGCTAAAGTTGAATTAAATGCTTTCAAAACACAGCACCATTAGTGGTCACAGCCCACACCTGCCTGCTTAATGTGAACTGAGCACTGCACTGCATGCTTTACTCAATTTGTTTAATCTTTACAACCCTGCAGTAAAATACTAGTATTAACCTCACTAGAGACGAGGAGACTCAGACATTCAAGTGCACAAAGCTCGACAACATAGAACTGAGCCTCTACAACAACCCCCAAAAAGAGGTTATGGAAGGTCATTGTTTCTTTTTGCATGACTGAAGGTGTTTTTATTTTCCCTTCTCATCTGATTGTTATCTGGGGTCCGATATGGAATTCTAGATCGAAATCACTTTCCCTGAGAATACACAGGTACCGCACCACTGCCTCCTGGCTAACAGTGTTGCTGTCAGTCTGCTGCCACTGGCCTCACTTTTTTTTTTCTTTTTAAATATATCTTCATTGATTTCAGAGAGAGGAAGGGAGAGGGAGATAGAGAGATAGAAACATCAATGATGAGAGAGTCATTGATCGGCTCCCTCCAGCATGCCCCCGACTGGGGATGGAGCCCGCAACCCGGGCATGTGCCCTGACCGGGAATCGAACTTCGATCTCCTGGATCTTAGGTCAATGCTCAACCGCTGAGCCACACCCGGCCGGGCTGGACTCACTCTTGTAAGCAGCCTCACTGAGATCTATTCTTCATCCTTGTGTTCTGAAATTTCACAGGAATATACCTTAGCGTGGGTCTCTTTTCATTCCTTGCCTTGGCTACTTGGTGAATCCTTTTGATCTGGAAACTCATGTCCTGTAGTTCTTAGAAGTTTGCTTGTATTACTTAATAATTCCAATCCACCGTTTCCTGTTCTTTTTGAAATTCCCATTAGTCAGATATTGGACTTCCTAAGTGACTTCTCTAATTTTTTCTGTTCTCCCTTTTTTCTACCTCTTAAGAGTTTTTCTGATTTCTATGAGAATTCCTCAACTTTATATTCCTATACCTCTAATAAATTATTACATTTTTTATTTTTAATTTCCAAGAGCTTTCTCTTATTCTGATTGTTGGTTTTATTTGCATTCTGTTCTAGTGTCACAAATGCAATCTCTTACCTCTGAGTATAGGCTTTTTTTTAAAGGTTTTCTTCAGCTCTAGAATTGCCACCTGTTTCTTCCAAGTTCCTTTTTACTTTTTGTTTGTTTTGGTCTGCCTTTCATGTCGGAGGCTTTCCTCAGATGTCGGACTGGGGTCCTTGGCAAACTGCTCTTATTTAAATGAGGTACTACAAAGCTGACCAGAAGCTCTTCACACAAGACAAAGGTTATTTACTGGTGGCTTCACTACATGGTAGTCGGGAGGAGTCCTGACTTGGAGGAGGCAAACATCAATCTGTAGGCGTTTGCTCTGGGGCCTGGCAGTTTTTCCTGAGAGGGGTCCACCCCTATAAGCCTGGCTGCTGTCATTCTGGGAGCAGAGTGGGAGGAATGGGGAGTGGGAAGGGATGTTTTCAGTATGTCATCTTTCCACCATCCTGTGTTTGCTACCTCAAAGTCTGGTACTTCTCTAGTTATATTGTTCCAGAAAGTAATTTTTGCTTCTCTTGCTAGGGTAGGGGAGGAGCAATCACTTGGATGTGCACTTAAGGGAATTAGGGACTCTGATCACTCCTTATAGATTTTCAACAAAAAGTCCTGTATTTTAGTCCTGCGCATGTCTATCTTCCAAAGTATCTTCTGCATCTTGCCCTGGGCAGGTGGCTCAGTTGGTTGGAGTGTCATCCTGTACACCAAAAGGTTGTAGGTTCCATTCCTGGTCAGGGCATAGACCTGGGTTGCGGGTTCAATCCCCAGTTGGGCCATGAACAGGAGGCAACCAATCGATGTTTCTCTCGCACATCAATGTTTCTTTCTCTCCCTTCCTCTCTCTCTAAAATAAAATAAAAAAATCTGTATCCTCAGGTGAGGATTAAAAAACAAAGAAAACAAAAATGAAGTATTTTATGTGTCTAATTCCCGAGCCTTTCTAGAGCTGTCAAAAGTGAATCTCCTCCCTTCTTGTCAATGCATCCTTCTATAGACATAAAGGTATCAGATTTTTCTGCTCTGTTAAAACAGTTAATACTCACTCATCTGCTGTTTTTCAAAAACATTTTGATTGTCTTATCTCTTCCCCTATTCTCTGCCCTTGTGGATCTATCACTTTTTATTCTCTTGCTACCACTTTATTAAAATTTAAGGAGGGATTGAAGATAGACACATCAATCTACCACTGTTAATCAATATTTAGGTATCACTGACTCCCCACCCCTACTGATTGCTCATTTAGTCACTAATAATTCTGATTGCCAAAGGTTGTGTTTGGGTCACAAAAGAAATAGAAAGAAAAGGATGAGTTTTTCTTAGGCATCTGAGTTAGAATTAGAAGAATAAAGAGTAAACTAAGAATAATAAAGTATAAATAGGCCATATACATCCACAAGAACAAAGAATATGTAGGACATGAGTAATCCAGCTGTGGCTAGTCAAACCATGTAAGGGGGTAAAGCTGAGCAGTGGCTTGAGTTGCTTGAGAGGGAAGATGGAAATATAAAGTATCTTAGTTTCCTTCACTGACTAACAGGTGGCACTGGTGACCCAAGACAGCTTTGTAGCCATAGAAAAGAGCTAGCTTCGGGCTGTTTCTCTTTGAGTCACTCAGGTTTTACCTTGGAAAATGGCTCGAAGGAAGTGTTGTATTGAAGAGCTATTATTAGACAAGAATGATACACTTGGAAAACCCATAGGTGGATGCCATAGCCATACTCGTTGATCCCGAATCTCAGTTACTACCTAGAATACTCTAGAGCTACTGAGTTTGAATACCTAGGAATGAACCCTAGAATCCATTTTTAATGAATTTCACAGGGGTTCTGGTGTATATTTTAGTTTAGAAACAACTGAACAAGAACACATTCCAAAAGTGATTCTGTATGCTTTTAAATTCTCTCTCTCTCTCTCACACACACACGCACACACAGGAAAAAAACCACACCCATTTTAGTAGTCAGGGACATTGATGTAGGAGACCAACTACTCGCTGCTGACAACATAGTAATTCCTTGGGCTTGGTACTTTCTAAAGGCTTTTTGTTTTGTTTGTTTGTTTGTTTGTTTTAAGATGGACATTTATTCTGTTGTAATTATGTTCTTCTTATATTGAAAAATGCCCTCCCTTTCCTTTTCAAATTAACATTAAAGCAGTTTTAGGTTTACAATAAAATTGAGCAGATAGTACAGAGATATTTATAGGGGAAAAACCTCATTTGAATATCACTAGCAACTATTCCTGGAATCCCTGTTACCATGAAAGTCAGCACGATATTTTCATGCAGTGACAGCTCTGGGTCTTTTTCAGCTAACCATACGTACTGTTCTTGAATAGCTTTGTTGTAAGCCCCAGAATTCAGTGTTTTTCTGATCAAGTCACAGATGTGAGAGCTCTCTCCTGGGCACCGAGGGAGTCCAAAAACACCTATAGTAGTAGAAGACAAATATCCATTCCTTCAATAATTATGTATTGAACACCTACTATGTACAAAGCACTGTGAGAAACAAACAAAAATGGCAGAGCTTGACCCTGACTTCATTCATATATTCTTTAAGAAAATAATGTACTGAGGATTAATACTATAACCAGCTTCCTAAAGGCTTTTTGTTTGGTACTCCCACACTCTTTTCTGCCTAAGGACCTTTGCACCTGCTCCTTCTGGAGGACACCTCAGAGAAAGTGCAGGTTCAGTTCCAGACCACTGCAATAAAGCAAATATTGCAATGAGTCACTGAGTTTTTTGGTTTTCCAGTACATATAAAAGTTATGTTTACACTACACTGTAGTCTATTAAGAGAGCAACAGTCTTAGGTCTAAAAACACAATGTTCATACCTTAATTAAAAAATACTTTATTGCTAAAAAAGGCTAACCATCACCTGAAATTTCAGCAAGTTGTAATCTTTTTGCTGGTGGAAGGCCTTCCCCGGAGGTTGATGAAAACCTAGTATTTGCGAGGCACCATAAAGCAAAGTGCAATAAAACACGGTATGCCTGGACTTCCCTTGCTGCGTCTATGGCTGGACTCACTCGCATCTCGCGGGTTGGGGCTTAGTTTAGAGAAGTCATATCTGACTACCCTAACTCAGTACTGCCCAACCATTTCCTTCTCTCCCAGTTACACTTTTGCCCTCATTTGCCCCTCAGTAACATTTTTGGAGGTACCAGGCACAGTTCTGAGCACATATTGACAATAATTACAGTAATCCTCACAACTACCCTGTGGAGTAGAAATCATCATTTGCCCCAGATATGAAACTTTAAAACAGAGAGGTTCAATACCTTGTCCAAGGTTAGATAGTAAGTGATGCAGCCAGGAGATGAACACAGGCAATTTTCGCTCCAGAGCCCACACTTTTAACCAATACAACCACAGTTCTCTCTCTCAAGTATTAACCCTTTTTTTCCCTTTTATCTTAGTTACCACTTTATTTTATTTGATTTATATCTATCCCTGCTGCTACCCCACCCCTAGAATAGAAGTTTCATGAAGGCATGGACCCTGTCTTGTTTCTAGGTTTTCAATAAATATTTGTTGAATGAATAAATGGTAAAGCTGTTATTACCAACTTGCACTTGAATAATACTTGCACTTTTAGAAAGTATTTCCTACCTATTATTTCACTTCATCCTCTGAAAAATTCCCACAAGAAGAGTAGGGCCTTATTTTAGTTCCCCTCATCTGTGACAGCAACCTATGATATCTAATTACTCGCCCATCAGTAATCGTTAACTGGATGAATCCAGTTTGCTGATTATAAAGAGAACCTATCCCTACACTATACCACCTAATACTTATACCCATCAGAACAGAGATAAAGTTCTATTCCAAAGACACATCCTTGCCCAAAAGTCTATAATTCTGTCTAAATAGAAAACCTGTTGTTTTTTGAAGGATTTAATTGCTACTGTTAATTTTACAAACAAAAAAGCTTACACATTGTTCTTTGCCTAAGAACAGAGATCACCGATATCAGAAAACAGGAAAGGTTGTTAGACTTTCCTAATTCCTCAACCACTACCTGCCACGTGGCCCCAACCATCTCCTCTCCAGGAAATCATGCCAATTAAACTGGAGAGAAGTAGATGGCAACTTAATGCTTCACCTGTGTTCCAGGCCTATGGAACCCTAAGTGTCTTCCTATTTCTTCAAGAATGCTGGCTAGTTTGCTATAAGCTGGAAAAAAACAGAATTTTGCAAGAATGGCTGACTTCTTGTATAAATAGAGCTGCTAGAATTTTTTTTAAATCAAGTGGTCATATGGGTTAAAATAGAAAAAAGGAGGCAGAGAACCAAAGTTACCTTGATGTTGTCCCCCAATTGAGATCAGATTGATCATGGGAGGTGAGGGACATCTCTGAGCCACTGCTCTCCTGAGGAGGAAAAAAGGATTATAAGCACCAGCTGTCAGATGGAAACGTATCACCAACAATCAATTCCCCAGATTAAGACACTTAATTCTCTGCAGTTCCCAAACACCACCGTGTTTCAGGATTTTCCTCTGATATGACCAAACACAAGTCTTTATTCTGTCATAGAAAATAAATTAAGTTCCATCAAGCTTCTTACACAGGGACATTTTAGAATAGTTTCCAGGCGGCTGTCTATGGAGCACTCCCACGCCTTTCCCCACCCCCTTCCGCAGGCAAACTTTCCTAGCCTTTCTCTTTCTTCCAAGTTCCAAGGGCCCTTTTTTTTGCCTCTATAATTTGTTTCCTGAGCCCATTTCTTCTACCCCTGTGACTTTCTCAATAAACTTTCTCTTGTAGTTTGTGGGGGGAAAAAGAATAGTTTCCCTTCCAAGACAGGTAAAGATCAAAACAAAAAATTAGAGGAGTGGGTCTGTCTGAATAAGAGAAAAATAAATCAACCCCATGTAATTGGTATAACAGAAATGAACTTACAGAAATTGGCCTCCCTGGGAGAATCCCATAGCATTGTAGCCTTGCTGCAATTTAGGATCCTTAGCAAGAATCTGACACACTGATGTTACTTGGGAATTGACATTCAAGAAGAAGCTGTTCTCCACATCCTAAAAGAGGAGCCATAGAGAAGTGAAAAGATGGGGCTGAAAACAAACATTGGTGTCTTCTCTAAGAGGTGAACTTGTTTAGGTTGGTATCCTCACATAAGCTACTCAAGAGTTAAGGTGTCATTGAAGGATTTGCTGCTAAAAATACAAGGTAAAGCATTTTAATAGTACATTCTATGAAATTAGTCAGCGAACCTTCAAAGGAACAGAGCTGTGAAAAGCCTTACCTCTATCATGGTTTTCCCAATCTCTAGAGATAAGACGTAAATTCCAGGTATTTTCTGCTCAACCATTTTTTTGATAGCACCCATGCTTAAGGGATTACAACAGCTGTCTCCTAGACAACAAACACAGTGATGGGAACTCATGAATCATAACAACATTATTTTTTAAAAACTTTTGTGCTTCAAAGGGCATTATCAAGAATGTGAAAAGACAACATACTGGATGGGAGAAAATATTTGCAAAACATGTGTCTGATGAGAGTTTAATATCCAGAATATACAAAGAACTCTTACAATTCAATGACAAGAAGATAACCTAAATAAAAATGGAAGGGCCTCCACACACATCTCCAAAGATGATATACAAATGGCCAACAAGCACATGAAAAGATGGTCAACATCATCGCTCGTTATGGAAATGCAAATCAAACTACAATGAGATACCACTTCACATCTACTAGGATAGCTTTAATAAAATAATTAATTTTAAAAAATGAAAAACAACAAGTATTGGCAGGATATGGAGAAATAGGAACCCTTGTATATTGCTGGTGGAAATTTAATTTGATCCACCCATTGTGAAAACAGGCTGGTAGTTTCTCAAAAAGTTAAACATACAGTTACAGTTACCATATGATCCAGACATTTGACTTCTAGATATAGACCCAAGAGAAATGAAAACATATGTCCACACAGAAACATGTACATGAATGCTTACAGCAGCATTATTTGTAACAGTCAAAAGGTGGAAATGACACAAATGTCCATCAATGGATGAATGGATAAACAAATTGTCATATATGACAGAATAGTATTCAGCCATAAAAATCAACGAAGTACTGACACTACAATGTGGATGAACCTAAAAACATTATAATAAGTGAAATAAGCCAGATACAAAAGGCTACATATTTTATGATTTCTTTTATACGATATATCCAGAGTAGGCAAATCCATACAGACAGAAAGCAGGTTGGACATTTCAGGGGGTTGTGGGAGAAGGGAAATGGGTACAGGTGTTTTCTGAGGTAATAAAGTTTTGAAACTAGAGAAAAGTGGTGGTTGCACAACACTGTAAATACACTAAATGCCACTCAATTGTCTACTTTATTATACTTAATTGTAGGCTACAAGAGCTTCACTTCAATTAAAAAAAAACACACATTTTTGCTTAGCTCATGTTTATCAAGTAATAAACGTCAAAGCCCATACAATAAACTGGGACACCAAATTTACAACTGAAAAATAAGCAGAGGTGCATATTCCCCTCCCTTATCATCAGGAACATTTTGGGTTAATGGACTCAAAAGTGCTTTGGAATTGAATTTCTTCTTAAGGCCAGGACTAGGGTAAGACAAGTGAAGAACATAGAACACAAAATTTAAGGAGGCACTCACTCTCAAGTTCATGCAAGTGCTGACCCTGAACTTGTAACAAACTAGAGAGTGAGTGCTTTCTTAAATCTTACATTCTAGGGCAGCAATTTTCAACTTGTATGGTATGCTGATGCAGGCACCCTGGTATGCCGCAAGGATTTTTAAAATAATGCAATACCTGAGCCCCGGCCTGTGTGGTTCAGCTGGCTGGGCGTCGGCCCATGCACCAAAAGGTCACTGGCTCGATTCCCACCCAGTCAGGGAACCAGTTCTCTCATATCAGTGTTTCTCTTTCTCTACCTCTCCTTTCCTCTCTCTCAAATCAATAAAAACATTAAAAAACAAAACAAAACATGCAATACCTGACTATTCAGTCAGGGGCACTGACCTCTTTTCCCTTAGAATGTCAAATTTAAAAAAATGACAACATCCAACACAATAGCTGCCTGGTGCGAATGAATCAAAATTATACCCTTTTTTTTTGTCTGATCGGCAAAAAATACATTTTTGGTGTACTGCAGAATTTTAGTAATTAGCTTATGTGTGCAATGAGATGAAAAAGGTTGCAAATTGTTGTTCTAGGGGCTTCCTTGTTTCATCCAAGGTCCAGCCCAGTTTCTTTTCCTGTTTTAAGGAACCAGAACTAAGAATGGGAAGCAAAGTGTCTGGCCACAGAGTGGAAGAAGTGGGATGAGATCATTATACATTTTAACTTAATTATCCCATTTTCAACCTGAGAGGAAGCTTAAGAATTAGTTTTTAAAGGAGAAAAATCTAAGGATTTCGCTCATAGTAACATTCACCACACTGAACTGTAACTGTTGGTTCTTACCTGCCTCCGTATGGACTATGTTCTGGGGGGACATGGAACATCTTGTGTTCTTGTTTAACTCCACTGTAGCAGCCCCAGGGCCTGGCACAAAGCCCTGAAAGAACTGTCTGTATTTGCTGACTCTAATTCCTCTCTGAACACTTTCCCTTTAACCCATTCCAATAGGCAAATTCTCGCCATTCTTCCAAAACCGATTTTGTCAAAGTCTTTAGTGATATTCATGTTGCTAAATCCAGTAACCAAGTCTCAGCCCTTTATCTTACTTGGCCTGTAAACAGCCCATACAGTTGGTTACTCCCTTCCTCTTGAAACATTTTCACCAGTTCGCTGGGACATTGTACTCTCCTGACTTTCCTCCACCTCCTTGGTTGTCCCATCACTGTCTTCTTTGCTAGTTCCTCATCTCAACCTCCTCAGGGCTCAATCCTCAGACCTCTCCTGTCTTCTGTGTACACTCACTCCCTAGGTTATCTCACCCAGTCTCATGGCTTTAAACATCAGCTATACACTGAAGCCTTCTCCAACTTAAATCTCCAGCCTGTATCTCTCTCTGGGACTCCAGACACTCCATGTCTAACAAGCATCTCGAATTTATTAAGTTCAAAAGCAGACCCTTGATCTTCTCCCCACTTCAAATGTAGGACAGGCTTCCCTACTTTGGTAAAATGACAACTGCATCCTTCTAGTTGTTCATGCCAAAACCCATGGAGTCATCCTTGATTCCTTTCTCTCTCATCCCACCTCTCGTTTGTTAGCAAATCCCTTTGGTGTCATTTTAAAATATTCCAAATTTTGACCACTTCCCCTTATTACTATACTATTCCAAGCGACTGTCATCTCTTGTTTAAATTACTGTAATAGCTTCCTAATTTGTCTCCCTGCAAATGTCCATGACCTCCTACAGTCTGTTCTCAACTAGAGTGGTTCTTTTAAGATGTAAGTTAAGATCATGTCACTCATCTCCCCTCCTCCCTCCAGGGGCTTCCCGGTCTCCTTCCAGCCACAGTCCCTACAGTAGCCTTAGTAAGTGTAACAACATC
The DNA here is from genome assembly GCF_964146895.1 of Miniopterus schreibersii. Taxonomy (NCBI): domain Eukaryota; kingdom Metazoa; phylum Chordata; class Mammalia; order Chiroptera; family Miniopteridae; genus Miniopterus; species Miniopterus schreibersii. Next base: position 23,157,206 of record NC_138109.1, read on the forward strand.
TGCAGCCCCTATGCCCCCACCCCCGACCTAAACCCTTATTTTCTTCTCCTTGCCCACTCAGTTCCCACCACACTGACCTGAATGTAGCTTCTTGAACATACTAGACATCCTTCTGCCTCAGGGCCCTTGCACTTGCTGTTCCTTGGACCAGAGAGCCATATGGCATCTCCCTTGTCCACTTGAGGTCTTTGCTCCGATGTCACTTTCCCAGTGAATCCTTTCCTGATCTTGCTCTATAAAATTGCAGGCCACCATCTTCGGTTTCTATTCCCCTCCCTGTTTTATTTTCATTTTTTCCATCGCACTTAGCACCATTTGACATACTATGTTTTACTTATTTCTTTATTGTCTGTCTCTCCCATTGGAAAGCAAGCTCCAAAAGAGCAAAGGATTTAGTCTGTAGTGTTCACAACTGCATCCTCAGCATCGATAGGTGCTCAATAACTATGTTACTTGGTGCCTCGCAAATCTCTGTTCAATGCGGGAATGAATAAAAGGGCGGACGCCTGGGCTGCGCAGCCACAGCCCAGCTCCTGAGCAAGCGCCAGGCGCTGCATCCCGACGCCACTGCTGGGAGGGTTCCACGAGCTCCGCAGGTAAAGCCCGGCCGCCGCGCACAGCCCTCTGCGGGCGCTCACTGGAGGACAGAGTCTCCCGCTCTCCCTTCCCAAAGCAGAGGAGCCCCCAAAGCCTAACGTCGGGCCAGGCGGCTGCTGTGACTACTGTCCACGCCCTTCGCACTTTCCAGCCGCGAACTCAGGCAGAAAGAGGGAAAGAGTCGCCCAGCCCTTCTGATCCTTCTCCCACTTACTCACCCATCCCATGCCAGATCACTAGCGGCAACGGCGCGGGCGGGCCCAGGCGCCCCGGCCCCAGGGCGGCGCAGGACGCGGGCAGGAGAGCCGCAGCCCAGAGCCACAGCGCGCTGGGCGACGCCATCTTGGCTCGATCACGTGACCGCGCCGCCCGCGCCCGTCCCGGCGGGTCGCCCGAAGCGCTTCCTCCGCGCCCGAGCGCCGGCTGCCTGCGGGCTGGGCGGCCGCCCTGGCCTGTGGCTCTAGTAGACTGGCGGCCGCGGTGAGTCAGAAACGTCAAACACGGTTCGAAGTGCTTGAAGTGTGTTAACTGACTAATCCTCATGACGAGTGTTACACGGCTCCCCATTTTCGTCCGGGCACTGAGGCACTGAGGCTTTGGGTGAGGTGCCAAGGTCACAGCGCAACGTGGAGGGTCCCTTAGGGGCAGCCCGGAGGCCCCAGAAAAGATGTTACCGCGCAGCCCCCCGAGTCAGAAGGAGAGGGCTGTCCCCAGCCTCCATTCTCGTGTTCGCATATAAAGGTATTTAAGTGAGAGGCCCTGATTGCGTTGTAATAAAGCCAACTTATTAAAGATGCAAGGCAGGCGAACCTGTGCCTCTGGCGTGGGAAGCGCAGAGCAGCTCTCAGCCAATCTGAACTGGGAGTTGGGTGGGAGTTGGAGGTGAGATGTACCCCCTGTCTATAGTCTCAAAATTCCTCTGCTGAGTATTTCGGTGGAGGCTAATTTTCAAGGTCCCTTTTTACTTTGTGGCGGCCCTCCCAGAATTCATGAGAAGCACCTGGCAATTTTATCTTGCGAAGGGCTCCGTGATCGCTGGCTTTTCTGTTTAGGGAGTAAAACCGCCCCATTTTCCCCTTTCCCCACCCACTCCCCCTTTCCTGCATTCTGTTGTTAGGGAGGCTTTTAACCATTTTCTCTAAGTGTCCTTGGCTGGGGAAGATAAGGGCTTGTTATTTACACGCTGGCCGCCCATTGCCCACACCGTTTGGCCTTGTTTTAACTTTCTTCTCTCAGTTTCCCTGTTCCTCTTGCCCTGGAACGTTCCTAGCTCTTCACTGCCCGGTAACAGCTCGAGTCCTTGCTTGTAGCCACTGCCCTGTACTGCCTTTGGAAGAAAAATACTTCGGGGAAGGAAGAAAGGACTCAGCTCTGCGTTAGAAATGGAAGGGGAGGGGTAATTTCCCCTCCAGGGCCAACCCAGGCAAGGTGCGTGGTGTTTACTGAGGATCTTGAAGGGAAAGGTAGGATCTTAACAGGCAAAGATGAAATGCGGGAGGACTCAGATGAGCTAAGGTCGAGAGGAGGGGAAGTACAGAGTATTTTCTGGAAATATCAGGGCTTTCCAGACGGACAAGAACCACTGTTGGATGCTTAAGAGTGATGAAAAAAGCCACTGCCACGTCCCGGTCTAATTTCAGAGCTGGATGGTTGCAGGAGCCTCTCACCTACCATTCCCCCCCCCCCTTTTAAGCCATTTTATGTTCTATTGGCAGATTCACTATTTCAATCCACTTTCATCATCTTAGTTCTCTGATCAAAAATTCCCCCCCCCCCCCCGGAAAACGCTGAAATAGTTAAATAGAGAATTTGTTGAGTAAATTAGGGTGCATCCACTATACAATGGGATATTATGAGGCAGGTTTTATAAAGGATAAGGTAGATTTATATATAGTAACATGATAAAGGGTCTCAGTATATTGTAAAGGAAAAGCTGGTTACATACCCACCAGAGACCCTTTTATGCTCTTTACACTGGTGGTTAATTAATTTAAAAAGTCGATTAAAATGCAGAATCATAAAGCATTATACAAGATACAGTTTTGTTTTATTTATTTTAGCAAAAATAAGTTTATTGTATAATAAGCATTTTATTTTAACTTATAAAAGTAAATTCCTTCACCAGTCTTTTGAGATAGCCTCAGGCTTTTTCTGTGATTATGGCCCTCTGATTGAACATTCACTTTTTACTTTATACATTTCTGTATGGTTTTAATTTTTACAGCAAGGATACATACCTTTTTTTCCAGGCTTTTCTCCCCAGTTTTACTGAGATATAATCAACATACAACATTGTATTAGTTTAAGGTGTACAACATAATTATTTGATATATGTATATATAACTTTTATAATCAGAAAAAATAAATATATACATTAAAAAGTATTGTACTTCTAGGTTAAGATAATGGAATAAAGCCTTTCTGATAGGCTTTGTTTCTACCAATACCTAAAAAAGTTTAAAAAGTTACAATTCCATCTACAGCAAACAAAAGGTAACAACTCGGTATCTTTTATATCACTTGGCAGTCAGGGAAAGAAACAAAATTCTGCTCTGGAGCATGTCAAGGCTTCCAGTCCCGCCTCCATTCCATCAAAACACATACTATTAGGTCCACAAAATCCTGGGAATTAACACATATATATGAACATATAGTTAAAGAGAAAAAAAAATTAAGTTTTCTTAGCTTTCATTTCTTCTCTCTGGAAAATGGCTACTGGGAAAAGGCGAAATGAGAAGTGAAGAACAGACTAACTCTTTGGGTAGCAGTGAAGACTCCAGGAACGCATACTGAATTGGGGGAGGTTCCAAGACCGAGGCTCTTTCCCACAGGAATGGGATATACCAATCCCTAGTAGAGTGATAGATACTTAAAACCTAGTGGAACAGATACTTAAAACCTCAGAAGCTATTGCAGAACTTTGGTATTCTAACAAAGGCCTGCGTACCACCTCTCCTGAGTTCTGCCCCTTCTCCTCCTTCAGACAGCTTATAAATCATAGAAAAAGTGCATATAGCGTTAAATAACAGCCCTCAAGTTGCAGTTCATTAGGAAAACAAAACCAGGTTCAGATAAAGTGGGAAGAAATTCAGGGCACATGGAGAAAAACAAAAAAAATCATCCCAAATGCTCTGAGTTCTAGAAAAACCTAAATGAAAATGAGCTGGTAGATTAAGAACTCAAAAATGAGGACTAAAAACTGAAAGAGATGAATAGAGAAATTGCACATATGATAAAGCAAAGACCAAAACAATATCATTATAGAACTAATAAATACATCAAAACAGCAAGGAGCAGAATAGACATGGCCAGAAATGGAATTATTGATTGGGGGGGGGGGGGGGAGGCTTGAAATCATGATAAAGGCAAATGAAAAACACAAAGATATTAAAACAATCAGGAAGAAGCTAAAAGATATGGAAGACAGAGGTTATTGATGTCCTTGGAGCTGAGAACTCAAGAGGTGGAACAGAAGTATTCAAAAATATAAAAACAGAAGCTCCCTCTAAAATGATGAATTAATCTAATCTGTGGCTTGAAGGTTAAAACAAGACATTTTGATACAAAATATTTAATCATGAGATGTATTTTAATTTCTTGAAATTCAAGCATCCAGGCAGAAAAAGAAAATCACCAAAAAAAAAAAAAAAAAGGCAGGCTGTCCTCAGATATCTCAGCAGTAACATCCAAAGACAGAAGACAATGGAGCACTCTACAGAGTTCTGAAAGAACAGAATTGTGATCCAAGAATAGTATATCCAGCGAAGATGCCATTCAAAAATAAGGGTAGTAGGCAGATTCTCACCAATAATAACTCTTAGAAAAGAGTAATACTTGAAAGTGAAATTCAGCCAATTAAGAAATAGGACAAAATTAAGACTTTAAGAATTGAGAAGTCTTGGTAAAAAGATATGGGATAATCAATGAATCCATTTAAATACCGAAGTAATACTGAACACTTGTGTGGATTGTTGTTTTAGAGCAATATAAAATAATATGACTAAGAAATATTGGGCTCTGTGGAAAGGGTTTATGGAAGATTGTGTGAGTATGCTGATGTCCTGATCTTTTATAGCAGGGTCAATTGATTCTAATTTAAAATGTTTTTTTGAAAGAAAAAGTATATATATATATCAAAATCGCTTTTTCTAACCTTAAATTGATATTTTAAGAAATAATATCTCCTGTAGTGAATAAATGTTTACTTGATCCTCAGCTTTTCTTTTAGTTAAATTCTAGTGAGCTTGAATTTAATACATTTTTGTTATTTTGGGGGGGGGGGGGGGAGGAGAGTACTTGCAGCAGGTTAAGGAACCACAGTTCACAGCCAAAGCTCTGTCTGCCCAAAGGGAGACTTAGCTTTTGCTTTTATACACTATTTGGTCAAGTACATGTTGCTTTCTTCTTTGCAACTGACTTCACTTCTCTAGTTGGGTTCCTGTGAAGCTCATCCTATTTCAGCTGCCTCTGCAAATATACTTTATTATTTTTAAATAACATGTATGCTATGATACCATTTAAAAAGTAGGTTTATCTTTGTATATTGTACTGTCTGTATGAAGGCATGGAAGGATATTTAGAATGATGTTAATCAAATGTTAATGGTTATTTTTAGATGGTGGGGTTTAGGGATTTTAAAATGTTTTTTCTTTGTGCTTTTTTCCCCGTTGCTTAAATTATTTACAATGTATTATTTTTATAAAAACAAGACAATTTTTCTTAAAACAAAATGAAAAACAAACCAACACCTCTCCTTAGTCTTCAGGATATGGTTGAAACATTTGTATTAAAAATAAACACTCAGACTGTATTCCAAACCTGACTTCCTTTACTCCCACCTTAGTATGGCTTATCTGTAAGAGTTGTTCCCTGAAAATCCCTGCTTTGGCTCCTTTTCCCAAGTCATTTTACCACCATCCTTATTTTACCTCGACAAATACTGCACATCTCACATAGCTCAACCTCTGGTCTATCTCTCCCATTTCCCTCTTTAGGGCTCCTCCTCCTTCCCAGCGTTTTTTGATCAAATAGTTAAAAGTATCCATGTAGGGAAGTACAGAGTTCTTACTTCCTCTGGATTTGGTTTTAAGAGGAACTATTTAATGAAAGAGAAGTAAAATTCTGGTGATTTAAGTCAATTCCAGGTTATTTTATTGTGTAGCCTCTGAAGCTTATTAATATTATAATAGGAAGTGAGAACTTGCAAAGCCTGAATTTCAATGTAACTTCAAAGAGTACTGAAAGTTAATAAGGTAGATATCCATTCCCCCAGTAAGGGGCCGTGCAGGAGGCAGCCGATCAATGACTCTCATCATTGATGTTTCTCTCTCTCTCTCTCTCTCCCTTTCTCTGAAATCAATCAAAACATATGAAGAAACAAACAAAAATAACTTTGTAACTCAAAAGGGAACCTTCCATGTATCAGGATCTTATAGGATCTTTTATGTTTTCCCAAACTTTTTTAACTTTGCGTGATCTTTACCTCTATTGCTTATATCCCATATGGTCCTCTGTGAGATTCCATTTTCATTTTGCTGAAATATATGTATGAGAAATTTTTTCACATCGAGTATGTGTGTGATGTTAAACATTTTGAGTTCTTACATGTTTCCTATTTTGTCCTCACATTCGGTTGGCAGTTTTGCTTGGTATGTTCTTGTGACCAAGACTCTCTCCTTGACCAAACTTTAGACGGGCTCCTCTGAGCCTTCTCTTTGACTGTTCCGTATCCCTAGACTCTGTCCTCGGCCTGCCTAGCCCAGTTTTAGCAAGAATTACGCCCCCATTCTTGACATCTGATCTCCATTGATATCTAATCAAGTTCCTCATTCCCCACCCTTGATGTCTCAGTACTTGGCCTGCTTTTAGCAAGAATCCTGTTAGACAAGTTAATGAAGAACCCCCCTACCCTTAATGTCTCTTCTTAGTTATGTCCATCCATTGACCCCCTCACACTGTTTTTTGCCTGTAAATCCCCAGCTGTCTTTGCTGTATTTGGAGTTGAGCTCAGTTTGCTGAAGCCTCTCTCCCATATTGCAATAGTACTAAATAATAAAATCTGTCTTTACCACCGTTAGCTAGTGTCTGGCTCTATTTCTCTTTAACAATTCTAGGTTCAAATACTTCTTCCCTCACAATTTTAAAGACATTTATTGTTCAAGATGACAAGTCTCATTCCTTTATAGAGAACTGTTTTGTTTTTTTACTTGTTCGCACCCCCCCACACACACCTTTGGATGTCTGGTTGCCCACTCCTATTCCTGTATAGAGAGCTAGCCTGAGTTTCCTCTACATGTGTGTTTTTCCAATAGGCCTATCCCTTAAACTTGGGCTCTTTGTGAGCAGGAGGTGCATATCATCATCAGGCAGGGTTCTGTGTAGGGTGCATGGGAAGTAGGCAGGCAATCTGGTGACTTCAATACAGACTTCATGAGGGTGGAGTGTCCTCTCTATGAATTGTGCCTCAGTGAAGCTGCTGTTCCCACCCTCCTTCCTTCTCTGCAAGTCTGACCTGCTTCACCAAGCTAAATATTCTAGGATATCTCTAGGAGCCACCTCCAGGCAAATCCCCAGTCTTCGGAAAGCATCTATGCTGTTATTAGCAGACAAACACTTATCAAAAGTGATTGGATTTTTCCTTTGGTGGATGACTGTGTCAATTGTCTGTTGGAAATTCACACCATTTACCCCCTTCTGTGCTCTTCAATATCACAGGAACTGGAAATTTGGGATCTACATTTTCCAAAATCTCTTACCAGTGGAGTTTAGGCTAGACTAGCCAATGAAAGCCATTCAAATGAGAGTTGGAAAGCAAATGGGAAACAGAAGCCATATATTATTGCTCCTTGGGCAGCAGCAGAAAGACAGGAGGTTTTGCAGTGGCCACAAAGTATTTCCCCACAAATTGCCCACCTTGGTGCTGCATGGAGCGGCAATCATTGCAATTCCTAACACTTGTGACTCTGAAAACTAGTGGCAAGTCTGAGAGCAAAGGAGTACTTTCCCTGACCTTCAATCCTCCAGCTCTTCTAATGGTTTGGTAAAACTGAGGCTTAGAGCAGAGAATAAAGGGTCCAAGAGCTCTTCACGGAGAAGGTGCCTGGGGGTTACTTTTAGACTTTGAGAACACAGTCTTCTTTCTTTGCCACTGTATTCCTCCTAGTGCATAACACATGCTTGACATAGAATTGGTATATGATAAACATGTTTGATAAATGCATGACCCAGCATAAAACTGTACCTTTCTTTGTGCTTCAGTTAGGATGTTTTTGGTTGCACGTAATAGAAAATTCAACTCAAGGTAGCATAAGTAATAAAGGGAATTTATTATTCCATATAACTGAAAAATTTTTTCAGAGCTATGCTGAAGCTTGATATTAGAACGTCAGGCAAAGCTTAACACTTCTAAAAAGGATACTATTGGATTGGATTACAAAACGTGCCTAGCCCTGGGCCTGTCACTGTATAGCTGGGGCTGGACACAGGAACTACTTTTAGCGAGAGTCACTGGATAGATACAGACTCCACAATGGATAAGACACATACAAGTGACTCCACTTAGTGACAGAGGATCCCATTTATCTCAATAAATTCCCACCATCCTCTGGGCAAAGATATTTATTCCCTAGAACTAGTGCTGATAAGGAAGGAGTTATGCCTCTGCCCCAGGATGTGACCCACACAGGCAAGGCCTGGGTCTTGAGAATTTCCTGTAGCTACTGAAATGAATGATATAAAACCTAGATCCCACTTCTTCTTACCTACTCCAGGACTTAGCTCATTAAGTTATTCCCTCTTGCTTCTACATAATCAGAATTTCCCTATTTGTTTCCATGAGCACACAAGCATGCTGTAATTTCCCCTATCTTAAAAATGTACCGCTCTTGAACTGTTACACCCATTTTATGTGAGACTAATTCACACAGAGACCAAATTGACCATTTGGACATTTATTAGCTGACGACTGCGAGTGGGCTCCTGCCCTAAACAAACTTGCAGCCCCAAACAGTCTCAACAGATAGAATATAAAGGCAAAAACTATATCCTGCTTGGCATGGAGAGGGGTGGGAACCTAGCAAAACAGTGTACAGAAGCTAAAGTAAGCATTGTTTAACTGTTACGGTTGGCTATTTCCTGGCACTAGCTTGTAACTTTTTGTTCAGCGTGATAGAACAGGGTTGGCAGTTAGATTAAAATGAGGGTTACATGCTTCATGATTAAAAAATGAGGGTTACATGCTTCAGAACTTTACACCTTCCTCTGGTTATTACCCTATTTCCCAGCTTCTTTTTACAGAAAAAAAGATTCTCTATAAAGTTGTATTTCCTTGAAGTCTCTATTTCCTCACCTCTCATTTTCCCTTGAGCTCATTTTAATCAAGCCTTTATGCAAATAACTCCACTAAACTGCTCTCATCAAGATCACTAGGGGGGGCCCTAGCCGGTTTGGCTCAGTGGTTAGGGCATCGGCCCTCACACTGAAGGGTCCAAGGATAGGTCAGTGAGCAAACTGGCCAAAGATCCTTGGGGTACTTATAGCAGGGACGGCAGGCAACAGCAATAAATACGATAAATAGGCAAAGTAAATAAGGTTAGAAGATGATATGTAAAATGGAATAAAAAATATATAATAGGATAAGAATGATTGCTAGTGCCTGTAAGGGTGTTGTAACCTTAAATAGGATGGTCAAGGTAGGTGTCATTGAGAAGGGACATTTGTTTAAAGACTTATCAAAGGAGAGAGAAGTTAACCTCAGGGTTATTGGAAGAAGCAACTCTTAAGCAAAAAGACTGACATGTACAAAGGCCCCAAGGCAGAACTGTGCTCCAAGGTAGAAGTTTGAGAATCATCAAATAGGCCCATGTGACTGAAGGTGAGTAAGCAATAAGAAGAGTAAAAGGAGCTTACTTAAACACACCCCATCTCCTTTCTGTACAGTCGTGGCACTACTTTATTTTATTTTTTTAATTGATTTCAGAGAGAGGAAGGGAGCGGGAGAGAAAGAAACATCAATGATGAGAGAGTCATTGATCGACTGCCTCCTGCACGCGCTCAACTGGCGATCGAGCCCGCAACCCGGGCATGTGCCCTGACTGGGAATCGAACCCCAATTGCCTGGATCCTAGGTCAACGCTCAACTGCTGAGCCACACCTGGCCAGGCTGTGTTTTTATTTTTACATGATCAAGATGGAAAACATTTACATTCAGTCTTCTGTGCTTTGTCTATAACTTGATTCCAAAAGTTGAAATCAACAATATATTTCAGTTGTTTTAACTAATTACTATTCAGAGTAAGGTCAAGTCATAAATTGTAAATTAATTATATTTCCTTTCTTGCTTAGTTTTTTTTCTGTTGCGTTTTTTTAAATTAAATTATTGGCAAAGCTCTTTATGACAAAACAATGAGTGAAGGTGCTCATTTCCCCCCTATTGACAAAAAATAGTGCAAGTAGGTTATTTTAGACAAGATTTCATAGCCAGTGTCCATGGATGTAGAAATTCAAAAGGAGAGATGAAAATAAATGAATGATTTCACTCAAAACTGGTAATAATAACAAATATAAGATATATGGTAAATTATGGGACATCTCAATTTGTGCTTAATACTGTATTAGTGAGCTAGTCTAGCCTATAGACAGTCACTTGGTGTGATACAAATTTTATGTAATGTTTCAGTGCTTCTTATTTCATATAGTAATATTTTTAATTGAATGTATATTGTTTGTTAAATGATTCTAAATGTTAGTTAAAATGTCTAAAAATTTATCCTATCAAATCCTTATGTACCTGCCCCTAAATATTTTTTTCTTTTTTTTAAATGGTGTTCAGTTGATCCTACTTTTTTTTTTTTTTTTTTAATATATCTTTATTGATTTCATAGAGAGGAAAGGAGAGGGATAGAGAGATAGAAACATCAGTGATTAGAGAGTCATTGATCGGCTGCCTCCCGCACACCCCCAACTGGGGATCGAGCCCACAACCTGGCGTGTGCCCTGACCGGGAATCGAACTCCGATCGCCTGGATCCATGCTCAACCGCTGAGCCACGCCCGGCCAGGCCTTAAGTATTTCTTTATAATGTCCTTAAATAAGATCAATTTTGGTGAATTTGATATTGTTACTATTATCCCAAATCCATTAGCTATGAGTATATTAAGTTGAGTAAACTAAGAAAGTTAAACTCAGAAGTCTTTCAAGGATAGGCCTTCTGACAAAGGAAATTAATAGACATAGGAAAAATTTAATGGTAACAAGCTGCCATACATTGAAATTTGTTTAAAAATGTTTCTAAAGCTTTGGGCTGTATTATAATTTAAACGTATGATTTGGTATAGCCATATGTAGCGTGTGTCAGTGTCTGCCAGTCAAAGACCAGAAGGAACACACCTGTAGACAATCAAAGTGGGGTTTATTGCCTCACTGCAGTGAGGGAGACAGTAAACCATAGGGTCAGTGGGACATCTCTGTAATAGTATGCCATAAGGACTTATTATAGAGTTTGAGCTTGGTCTAGATGTTTTGGGGTAGGGTTTAAGGAAGCAGGGCTTTGCTCTGGATTGGGTGCTTTCTGGAGGCAGGAGTAATTGTATATAAATATCTTAATAATTTTTATGGAGAAGGCAGGAGGAATCAGCAGAGTTAAAGCTGTACTTTGTAAAGAAGCAGTACTCATATTATCCAGGAAAGGAGCATGTGCTCAGTCATTTTGGTGGTTTAGACATTTTTGTTTTTGTCTACTCAGACGTGATTATGAAGTGCTCTTGTTTTGACTTCCTTTGTCACAGTCTGCCTCTCTATCTGATGTTGGTGTTCCGTAAAATTGTTTGTGTTCAACTGGAGAACACCATGGCTGGGCTCTAAATACCAGTTGTGAGTGTCAGGATAGTTCTAGATGTCAGGAGCTGATTTTCTCTTTCTCATAATATTAAGCAATGTGTATGGTATGAATATAACATGCATTAAAAATCAAAAAGCTGCCCAGGCCAGTGTGGCTCAGTTGGTTGGGTATTGTCCCATGGACCAAAAGGTTGCCAGTTTGATTCCTGGTCAAGGCACATGCCCCGGTTGCAGGCTCAATTCCTGGCAGGAGGCAGCCAATCAATGACTCTCTCATCACTGATGTTTTTATCTCTCCCTCTCCCTTCCTCTCTCTGAAATCAATAGAAACATATATTTTTTAAAAAGTACAAAGTCGTCAGCCAATGAGTCTGCTTACCTGAATGTGTTTCTGTAGAAATTTAGAGAAAGCTGACAATAGTAAAGCCATATTATGAGCCTTAAAGACACTGAAGTACCCTGGGGCAGCGTGGCTCAGCCATTGAATATCGACCTGGATCCAGGTGATCAAGGTTCCATTCCCAGTCCGGGCATATGCTTGGGTTGTGGGCTCGATCCCCAGCAGGGGGCATGCATAAGGCAGCCGATCAATGACTTTCTCTCATCATTGATGTTTCTCTCTCTCTCCCCCTCTCCCTTCCTCTCTCTGAAATCAATAAAATATATTTTTAAAAAGACACTTAAGTATTAAAGTTCCTGAAAATAGCTATATGGGGGGGGGGAGTCCAAAGAAGCAAGTAAAATTAATTTTAATAATGTACTTATTTAATCTAATATATTCTAAATATTATGATTTCAATGTGTGATCAATATAAAATTATGAGACTTTTTCATTCTTTTTTTCATAGTAAAACTTTGAAATCTGGTGTGTGTTTTACAATCATAGCTCATCTCAATTTGTATTAACCATATTTCAAGTGCTCAATAGCCCTATGTGGCCACAAAAGCTGTCATGTTGGACAATGCAGCCATCAGGATTCAAAAATAAGTTGCTTGGCCAAAGAACTACTGCGAAAAATAATCAATGCTTATTATGATAACAAATTCCTCATATGTCCAAGTTGTGAAGAAAGGTAAAATGTACCTAATAAAGGGGTGAGATGGGCTTCACAGGAACTCAGAAGTATCTGTTTATTATGATAATCAAGACTTATTTAGCACTTTCTGTGTGATGGACCGGACCCTATACCAAGAGCTTCACAAAAGTGCCCTGGCCAGTGTGCTCGGTTAGTTAGGCTTTGTCCCAGGCTTTGTCAGGGCACATGCCTGGGTTTCGGGCTTGGTCCCCAGTAGGGGGCTTGTAGGAGGCAGCCAATCGATGTTTCTCTCTCCCTCTCCCTGAAATCAATAATAATAATAATAATAAACATATTTTAAAATAATAATAGTAGTTTCCATTTATTGAGCACCTAATATGCCTACTTGCACTTTATATGATCTGTTTTCTCATTTGATCCTTACAACAGCCCTGACAGGTGGTATTTATTATCTTCATTTTATATGTGGCTCAGAAATACTTCTGACCTCACCTAAGTATGGTTAACACAAATGTTTCACACATTTAGCAATATCCCAAATCCCCAAGCTCTAATCAACCTACCATACGCTTAAGTAGTAGTAGTAAATCCAGTTTTTCAATGAGGTCCCCTCCCCAATTCGCTGAAATAACTGAAACTACCACTGTCACTCTTCTGCTCATGAATTGCTGACCTTTGTCAAAGTCTGTGCTGCCCTCTCCTAGACCCTTGAACTTATCATCTGTTGATGAGTTGATATGAACAGATGATAAATTTCTGTCTATGCTGGGGTCACCTCTGGCAAGGCTGAGCTGAAATCCTCCTCTCTCTCCAAGGTGTCAGAGTAGTTTATAAAGATCCCTAAACTTTCCTGGGACTCAGCCCACTATCCCAGAAACAAACGTCCTCTAGGGGGCAGTGTAGATTAACGCCTTAGACCAACCTCACAAGGTACCTCTGCCCACTTGCTACACCTCAAGGAAGAAGCTTAAGGCTGAGAGAGAAGTTAAAGAAAAGCATTCGGTCAAGACCACCAGCTAGTCAGTAGTAGATTCCATCTCAGTCTGTCTGAACAACGAGTACTGTTTACTCTGTTGGGCTATCTTCCTGACCATTCATTAGATTAAAAGGAAAAGGAGACTAGCAAGTAAATTCCTTACTAATTAAATATATGGAGCAACTACTCTGTGCCACCACACACCAACCTATGAAGTGAACAAAAGAGAGAAGGCAGCCTTTGGAGAAGTGGTCTTTGGGAAGAGTTAAGTCTAAGTTAAAGCAGAGAAGAGGTTGAGAATATAGGGGATTTTGATGATAATAGCAGATGAGTTCCATGCATTTTAACCCATTAAATCACTTGTGCATTTAGCAAATATTTGTGCTTACTCTGGCCTGGCACTGTGTTAGGCACTGAAATGGAGTGGGAAACAAGCAGACATGAGCACTATCTGCAGGTTTACAATCTTGTGTGTGTGTGTGATAAACAAATAGATGAATACTTAAGGGAATCCTTATAGATTGTGGTAAATACTATGAAGGAAAACAGAACAGGATGCCAGGAGAGAGAAACGCAAGGGACCTACTTTAAGAGAAGAACCCTGAAAACTGAGAAGGAGCTGGACAGGGAGAACAGCAAATACAAAGGCCCTGAGGTAAGAAAAAGATGAGCATTTGGAGGGCTGAAGGAAGGCCAGTGTAGCTGGGGACCACTCTACCAAGTGGTACTGTCTCTTCATTCCATTCAGGAAAAAATGGCATGAGTTCCAGGAAGAGGTGACAAATTGACCAGAAACACAAAGGCAGGAAAACTGTGTACAATGGGGATGGTGGTGGTGGTGATGTGTCTGGGGAGCTAGCAAGGACCTCTGTGCTCTTAAGACTAGCACCTGATAAATGGTTGGACTTAGATGCCAGGCTGAAGATTTTGATTGGTTTTGAAGTAAAGAAAGGATGAAAAATTTTAAGCAATGGAGATAAATTTAGGAAGATGAATCTCAGAGAGTGAGTGGGGTGACTTAGAAGCAGGAATACCTGCTGGGACGCTCTTACAATAACCCACGCAAGAGAAAAGCAGGGCTTGTGTAAGGGTGGAGGTACAGTGAAGGAACCGCCCCTTCTATAAGTCCAACCAGTATAAAATCCCCCGAAAGGAAGACCAAAGAAGAATTCTCCAGGGGAAATCTCTGGCTGGAGGAAAAGGGCTGAAACAGCATCTGTTGAAATTTTTTAGTTCCTACCTCTTTTGGGGGTTCTCTGCCGTTGGGTCCCCTGACCCTTTATCAAAACACAGCAACAAAGCCTCCCTCCCGGAAAGGAACACTAAGCTCCTGGGGAAGAAACAGAATGCTCCTGGGGTCCTAGGGAGAGGGCCTGGGAGGGCAGGGTGACAGTTACGGGGGGAAAATCATTCAAAAGGAGGTTCTGGAGTACAAACACTGCCCCCTCACCTGGCCTCTGCTCTCACCCTCCGCGCTCTCCTCAGGCCTTCAGGGGACACTGTACTGTGTAATTGCTCTTGTGGTTCTTATTCCCATGAATGAACAGGTGGAAATGGGTCAGAGAAAGATGGATGGGAGATAATTTCCCAAGGACAAATTAATAGGATTTGAAATCTAACCTGATTAGATTTCTAGGAGGAGAAAGAGAGAGACTAGAAAGTAATTATGAGAGGAAGACTGGGTGTTAAAATAGGGGTGATTGAACATCTTCTAATTTCCTTTACACCAATTCTACCCTCCCTAAGAAACCTTCTGATGCTAATTTTGTTTCCCAAACTGACTTTTCTATAAGGATGCCATTATATTTCTCAGAGTAAATTAGTAAATTGGGCTCTTGTGACTTAATCACTACCTAGATGAAATGAGAGAATCAAGTCTTTGAACTTGCAAATGAGAAATTCTAGCATAAACAGCTCCTTTGCACAATATGGGTCTGACCTCTGATCACCTTGTCACTCACAGGACAGTCACAAGAATAAATTGTTTCCAGCTCTGGCCAGGCAGCTCAGTTGGAGAGTCTGCCTGATGGGCCAAGGTTGCAGGTTCGGTCCCCAGTCCTGGCACATACAGGAATCAACCAGTGAATACATAGATGGGTAGAACGCTGAATCGATGATTTTCTCTCTCCCTTCCTCTCTCTCTAAAATAAAAAAAAATTTAAAAAGAAAAGAAAATTGTTTCCAAAGTCAGTATATGTGGGAATCTACATAAAGGAAGCTAAAATTATTCTCTGAGTCTGAACCTCATAGAAGCAATAGCAATACTATTTATTGAGTGCTCCCTATGTGTCCAGCCCTGTTCTGGACACTTCAAATATATTTCATTAGACCCACAACATTCCTATGAGATACAAGCTATTACAATGCCCATGTTAAGATGAGGAACCAGAGGCTCAAGGAAATTAAATGACCTAGAAGCACATAACTAATAAGCAGTGGAACTAGGATTCAAGCCCGGCAAACTTGACCCCAGAACTCAATTTTTCACCTATATTTAGAGGAAATACCACAACCATAGTAGGAATCCACAATGCTTTTTGAATCTGAATAGATGAATATGAAAAATAAAAAGTACCCTAAGTCATCACTTGTAAATGTGTTACTGATGGCACACTCAGAAATACCCGGCCTCAATCAAGGGAACTGGGAGTAACCTTAGAACTGGAATATGACTGAAGAAAGTTGCAAATAAATCAAGTGTATTGTAACTTCTGGGGAAAAAAGAATACAAAACCCAGGGATTTCTTTTATTCATGACGCATTTCCACCCCAGCTAGGACAGTACCTGAAACATAGTAGACTCCTGGGTTTCTGGCAGCAAAAATAAATAAATAAATGAATGAATAATAAAATAAAGAGAAACATAGTAGACTGGCAATGAATATTTGTTAAACAAATCCCTGCTCAACACTGCCCTATAATCTTCCTGCACACATCTACTAAGTTTCTTTCCTATCTCACTCTGAAACAACTCTAACAAGGGTTTTTCGCTCTCCTCAAATGTCCTATGTTGCCTCTCCTCCCCACCTCACTGCCAGCTAGTGACTTTATCTCATACTTCACAGAGGGAAAAAATACCCCAAAACTCAGGCAGCAATTTCTAAATCTTTCACTGCTAAATCTACACACCTCCCTGCATCTGTGTCCATATTCTCTAGCTGTCCTCCAGTTAACACAAAAATGTCTCTAATTTCTATCCCAGACTCACAGATAGCAGGTTTACAGCTGTTGGGTGTGGAGCTGGGGGGGGGGGGGCGGGCGATGGATGGATGGAGCAAAGAAGAGAAAACACTCATGAACACGGACCACTGTGTGGTGACTGCTGGGGATGGGGGTGGGGGGAGTTGGAGGAAGGTATAGGGGGATAAACGGTGATGGACAGAGATTTGACTCAGGGTGGGAACACACAATACAGTGTACAGATGATGTGTTGTAGAATTGTGCACCTGAAACCGGTATAATTTTGTTAATCAGTGTCACCCCAATAAATTCAACTAAAAAAAAAAGATGCCTTCCCTGCACCTGGAGGAAAATAACATTTTTATCACTGGCGACGAGGAGTCAAGGCCAAGGAGAATCTGCACAAACCGTGTTAAAAAATCATCTTTTTTGACAAGTCTAATGTCCCCCATACAATACAGACAGAAGACAGTCAGTCCCTGGTGTCTATTTTTATACTTTAGGACAGTATATATAAAAATCAATGTTATTTTAAAAATATATGCAAAAAAATGTGTCTTTAATATCTATCCTGGAGCACCCCTTTTCTTGTGTTATGGATGCCTTTTCCTCTTGCCTTCTCAAGAACTTTTATCCTTCAGTACCCCCTCTCTGTATCATTTCCCCTATCATTTCCATATGCATACAACCATACTCTAGAATTTCCTTATTTTTAAGAATCCTTCCAAAAGCTTATGCTCCCTTATAGCACAGCCCCACTTTGTTGTTGTTGTTAATCCTCACACAAGGACATTTTTTCCATTGATCTTTAGAGAGAGTGGGAGGGAGGGAGGGGGGGAGAGATAGAGAGAAATATCAATGTCTTGGTTGCCTCCCACACCTGGGCCAGGGAACGAACCTGCAACCCAGGTACATGCCCCTGATCTGGAATTGAACCCGAGACCCTTCGGTGTGTGGGCCAACACTCTACCACTGAGCCACACCGGCTAGGGCAGCACAGCCCCATTTTTATGCTCTTCTTTTCAAAAGAACTTCTCAAAGGGGTTAACTTCCTCTCTTCCTGTTTTGTTTTTGTTTGTTTGTAGTTAAAAGAGGTTAACTAGAATTAACCTCCAGTTAATTCTTCAACCCTCTCCAATCAGACTTCCATACCAGAGATCCACAGAAGATTTTCAACAAACCCATGATGTATCAAGTGATCCCTTTTCTGTCCGTATCTTACCCAAACTCTTGTTAGCAGCCTACACTGTTGATTACTCTCTCCCTGCTCCTGTCTTCTTTTGGCTTCTGGAACATCACATTCTTCTGGTTTTTCTTCCACCTCTTTGATGGCTCCTTCTCAACATTCTTTGCTGACTGGATCCTTCCTCTGACACATCATTTTTGGACTGATCCTGGACCCTCCTCCTTTTTTCCTGTTTGAGGTCACAGACTGTTGGCTCATCAACCAAATTCAGCTGACAAGTGGGAGTTACATGGCCTGACAGTTTCAAAAATAATGGGAAACTGTATTTAAAAACCTGGGTTTCCAATTTCTCTTGGAGAAGATCTTGAAAAATGGGATCTGCTTTCTCACATAGCAATAATTTGCAGGAGCTGAGTACCTGTTGCCTGGGTCATTTCTTAATCAGCCTAGTTCCAAAATAGTGATATCCAGCCTGCTTCAGTCATTTAGGTTACCTGCCTAAGGCACGTAGGAATATGAATTGGTGACCCCTGATTTACACTTTCCCTAAGTAATCTCAGCCAGTCTCATTTAGACACCATATGATTTTAGTTTCTTTAATTTTTTTATTTAAAAAAACACAACAACAAATGTTGAGTACCCACAATATTCCAGGAACTACTGTACCAGATTCTAGGGATACAGCATTGAATAATACAAGTCACCTTACCTTCTGTTCTATGTCAATTATATCTCAATTTAAAAAAAAAAGAACTTACCTTCTAGCAAGAGAAGACACACAAAAGAGTGACAATGTAAAGCCAATTAATGTGGGGGAAAAAAGAAAGGAGAGCAAGGAGATAAAGAAGGATATTTTAGATAGGGTCATCAGGGAATGCCTCTCTGAGGTGACACTTGAATTTGAATGAAATGAAAAAAAAGAAGAAAAAAAAAGAAGGGTTCTCCAGAGAGGAAAGAGTAGGTGCAAAAGTCATGGGGCTTATCTTATTTAAGAATGGTAAGGCCAATATGGCTGGAGCCCAATGAGAAGAGTAGTGGAAAGTGAATTTGGAAAGGTGGCAGGTAGGACTTTGTGGGCTCTGGTAAGGGTGATGGAAAGCCACTGGAATTTTTTGAGCAGGGGGAGTGATGAGACCAGAATTGTTTTAAAAGGATTAATGTGGCTATTGTGTGGAGAATTGATTATAGGGGGGCAAGAACAGAAATAGCTAGTCCACTAAAACGGTTATTACTTATGTTTAGAAGGAAGGTGTTAGGAGGTAGAGCTGGAGGAGGTGAGAGTCAGATTTGAGAATATACTTTCAATCTAGAGATTGGATTAGATATGGAGTGTGAGAGAAAGAATGGAATTGAGCATGACTTCAGAGTCGTTGGCTTAAGCAACTGTATGAATAGAGTGTCATTTGCTGGGAAAGGAGCCGTTTTGGACATGTTTTGTGTAAGATGCCTATTAGATATCCAAAGGACAAGTTAGGAGGCAGAGTCTGGATTTTAGGGCAGTGGTGAAAGTCAGCAGCTTTGCTCTTATAATTCATAGGGTTGGGAGCAAGAGCACAAATGTAGGCCCACATACCATATGTCTATTTAAAAGTTATAACCAAGCTCACAACACACTGTTAGGTAAAACATGTCCTATCCTTCTACCTTGATAAATATACCTTTACAACAATAAAATTTAAAAAGACACATTTTAGGGATGTGATTTTTATGACTAAATATTGGCAAAATGTCAAAGATGACTTAATTTAATTATCATTCTTTCACATGTCTGGGTATTCTATTGATGAGCCAGAGCTGTTTAGATAAATTATAAATACATACATAATTGGTAAATGCTTACATTCTGGCCTCCCACCACCTATTCTGCACACAGCAGCAAGAGTGTGAACCAGACATCGCTCCACCATTTAACGGTATATGGCCCTTTTCTTCTCCAACCTCCTCTCTACCTTTCTCTCTCTCTTGTACCATATTCCAGACACACTGACCTCCTTTCCTTTTTTTTTTTTTTTAAAAAAAAACCACTTAATTGTTCGTATTTTTTAAAAGTACAGAGAATAATATTACAGACATGTGCCCATTACCCATATCTAACACATTAACATGTAGCTACATTTGTCCATTAAAATGCTCCTCTAAATCTCTATTATCTGGGAAAGTGCCCAGAACATAATAGGTGCTTAATGATTCCGTTGTGATTATTTGCTTCTGATTTAAAAATAATAAAACAATACAGGTGCAGTGAATGCTTCTTACACCTCCTTCTCTCCTTCCCCAGGGCATTGCCATTTTAAAAGTGTCATTCCTATGCATGCCCTTGTTTTAATAGTTTTTACTACTTGAGCATTTGTTTTGTATGTCTTTAAAATTTATAGTATGGAATAATACAGGGTGGGGCAAGAGTAGGTTTGTAGTTGTACTTGAAACACAGTGTATTCTTGCAGTATTGTTTATTGATGATTGTATTATTTTCCTTATGAACAACTGTAAACCTTTTGCCCCACCCTGTATATTGTATATTCTTTGCAATGTTCTTTTAATCATGCTTCATGTTTTCCATGTTTACTATGTTGATGTATGCAATTTTCAGCTGTTACTTTATAGGCTGTCTATTTCAGAGTGTGAATATACCATAATTTGTTTATCCATCTCTCTACTGTTGAACATTTAGGTTGTTTCCAGTATTTTACTGTTATAAACAGTGCTTCAATGAGTATCAGCAATGTAGTGGTTAAGAGGTCAGATTTGGAGCAGAGTAACTGGGATTGAATTCTAGACGCCATCACTTCCTCACTAATTGTCAGTTTGGGCGAGTTAACTTAAAATTCTCTGTGCCTCTGGCCCTGGCTGGGTAGCTCAGTTGGTTAGAGCATCGTCTGGATAGGCCAAGGTTAGAGGTCTGATCCCTGGTCAGGGCACATACAGGAGTCAACCAATGAATGCATAAAAAACTGGAACAAGTTGATATTTGTCTCTCTCTCTCTCTCCCCCCCTTCCTCTCTCTCTCTCTCAAATCAATAAGTGAAAATAAAAATAAGTTCTCTGTGCCTCTCTTTCCTTAATTGTAAAATGAGGGTGTTGTTAGTACGATTAAATGAGTTAATATATGTAAAGAACCTAGAAAAGTACCTGACTATTGACCAGTATCAGGAATTGTTGAGTCACAGGACATGTACATTTTCAGTTTTACTAAATATTGTATTACATATTCTCCTCCTAAGCGATGTACAGTACCAATTTATACCTCCACCAGCAATGAAGTTCCATTTTCCTAAATCCTAAAACAAGGTACTAACTTTTCATGGGTTTATTGGCCATTCTGATTTCTTTTTTGGTGAACTTTGTATATCCTTTTTCTACTTTTCTATTGGATTGCTTCCTTTTTGTTTCTTTTGATTTGGGGAACTTTTGTGGACCTTAATCCTTCGCTGGCTGTACATGGTGAATATCGTCTAGTCCTGGGCGTGTCTTTGCGTGCCATCTTTTAAAACATTTTAATGCAGTCAAATCTAACAACATTTTTCTTTATGGTTTGTGTTTTTTGGATCTTATCTAAGAAATTATTCGCTATTTTGATATCATAAATCATTTTATACTTTCTGAAAAATATTTTGAGGTCTTCATCTGGGATTTATTTTTGGATATGGTTTTAAGTAGAAACCTAATTTTATTTTTCCCCCTTTTGGTAAAAAATGTCTCCGCGCCACTTATTTAAGAGTCCATCCTTCCCCTACTGACTTGTGAAGCCCCCTCTGTTATAAATCACGCTCCCACAGAACTCGCCTTCACTTCGGGCTGACAATCTTTGCTGCTTTTCCTTCTACTGGGGATGCTTTCCTCTAGGCTCTTCTCAGGGCTACTTTTCTTTCGTCCTTTCGATCGCAGTTCAAATGTCACCCCTCGCATACGTTAGATTACGTCTACAGGTATGTCGGCTCGGTGACCCCATGACTCTTAAAGGCTCTGGAAGGACTGAGTTCGGCAGGAGCCTCTCCGGCACTTGCGGGGCTGCCGGCGGGACCGCCGTCGGGAAGGCAGCCGAGGGGAGGAGCTTCCCTAGTCCCAGTGACGGAATCCGGCGCGCGCCGGCGTCGCCAGGGAGCGCGTCACCACGCGCTGTCGACCGGGGGCGGGGCCAGGGCAAAGTCACGTGGCTTGGTTGCCTACGCGCTGCTGGGCCGTGGGAAGATGGCGGACGGAAAGGGAGACGCCGCCGCTGCCGCCGCCGGGGCTGGTGCTGAGGCTCCGGCGGGGGCCGGAGCCGGAGACCGAACCGAGACTGAGTCTATGGCTCGGAGTCAGCGCCCCACATCACCGGCGCCAGGAGCCTCGGGACTGCGACCGTGTCTGTGGCAGCTGGAGACAGAGCTGAGGGAGCAAGAGGTGTCGGAGGTCTCATCTTTGAACTACTGTCGGAGCTTCTGCCAGGTGAGGGGCTGACTGGTTGGCTGAGGGCGGCGGGGTGGGGAGGCCAAGGGAAGAGGCCTCGGATCTGTTGCCGTAGCCGGGGCTGGACTGGACGGCGCTACCTCTGTGTTTTCGCCGCGCCCCCGGCGGGGAAGGCCCAGCTCGGAAGCTCGACCGCTGGCCCCCCTCCGCTACTGCCCGACTTTAGCCACCACCGGGGCGGGTTGCGCTGGGCCAGACTTAGAGCTCCGACGGCGCCTGCGGCTCCCTGGAAGGGCCGTACCCTGTCGCCGTTGGCCTTGCCCCGGCCGGGTGGTTGGAGCGCCATTGCCCTGTGAGGGATTGATTGCTGGTTTCTGCCAGGAGATCCTTTTTTGAGTAGAGTGCAGATCTCTAAACTGGAAAAACTGTTTTTTTCCTGAATAATCCGGAGATATGTGTTGGGCCCGGAGACTTATCTTTGGAGTCAGACTTATTTACTGGGTCCCTGTAAGGTATGACAGTTCTTTGAAAGGTGTCTAGGGCTTTCTGGTAAGGGATTGCGGAGCCATTTGGCTGGTTGGTTGGGGGTTTTTTTGCGCTTTAAAAAACAAAACATTTAAGCCGTTTTTTCAAATCATCTGTATTCCTTTGAGCATTTTGCTACCATGAATGAGGCTGGTGAGCCTTGTAGTGGTTATTAGGATCTCTGAGTAAAAGAAAATCAAGAAAGATGTGGAGTGTGATCTCTTTTGGCAGTTGTATGACTATTTCTGTGCCATACTGGTTCTAACCTGTGATTAGTACTTATTGGTATGTTTAGTTTAGTTTCAACGATCACTTAGAGATTTTTCTCAATGTTTTCGACCCCCTTTTACATTTAAAGACATGCCATTATCCTTTCTACTACTTTTACACCAGGTTTCAGAGCTACCCCTTTGCTCCTTATCCGGAATACCTTAGAGAATGTAAAATAATCATACTATGTTTGCACTTGGATTCTTAATGAATAGTTGACTATGTTGAATAAATTGTGGTGCTCCAAACTTAAAATTTTGGGGAACAATTTGCTCTATTGGTCCGGAGGAGAATAAAAAATTGACTTCCTTGGTTGCTTTTCTCCCTCTTGTCTGCTGAGCCAGAAGCGACTCATCTCTGAATGTAATTTTGCCCTTGCTAATCTTTTCCATACATTGTATCATTCCGATTTTTATGTCTACAACCTGTAGCACTTCCCTGCACTATGAAAGTGTTAAGCTGTAATTCTTTGCTTCTTCACTAGTAATGATCATTCGTACTTACTACACACATCTATTTGAACAACTTTTACTGATTCCATAGGATGGATGGGACCAGGCACTTTAAGTGCTGAGGAAACCTAAGACTGCACTTACTCTTGATGAACTTAGAGTTGGGAGGAGGTGGTAGAAATAACAGAATTTCCAGTGCAGTTTTGGTAATGCTGGAAAAGGAGGTGTTGTAGAGACAGTGGCGAAGGAGGAGCCCCCAAGGGACATCCTAATGGGAAGGACAATTAACTAGCAAAAATAAATGAAAAGATTAACTATAGAGTACAGTATGTGCTTAGAAGCCGCTTTAGATAAGGTGATCAGGGAAGGCCCTGTGCTGAAAAGATAAAAATGTGAAAAAAGAGAGAGAGAGAGAGAGAGAGAGAGAGTGAGTGTGTGTGTGTGGGGGGGGCATTCTAGGAACACAGAATGCTTTGGGGGAAAGAGCTAAATGGAAAAGGAGTAGTGAAGAGGAGGGTGGGAGAATTGTGGGTTTGGGGTAAGACTTCTAAGTTTGACTTGTCTTTCTAGAAAGATAATAGGAGTGTATGTAACCAATCAAATTGAAGCTTGTCAGAGGGTATTATACATACATTCTTTATGTGCTTGCATTCTTTAGTGCTTGCAGCTCTGACTTTACTTTAAATGAATCTTTTTATGTCTTGAGTATTGGTCATAAGCTAAAGATGTGAGGGCACAGAAGAATTTAAAAAGGAAAGCACTTCTGTAATTTGTCTTTTCTATGGCTCTTTAAAATTCATTGATTTTAGAGAGAGAAGGGACGACGAGGAGCGAGGGAGAGACAGAGACAGAGAAACATCGATTTGTTGTTCCACTTATTTATGCATTCATTCATTGATTCTCATGTGCCCTGACCAGGGATCGAACCTACAACCTTAGCGTATGGGGATGATGCTCTAACCAACTGAGCTACCCGACCAGGGCTTTTCTGTGATTTTTTTTGGCCTAAAAATTTTCCCAAAACATTTTTTGGACAAATAAATGAAATAAGAAAAGGTGTTTCTGTGATGGTATGTTGCAGTAGAAAGCAGGTGGGATTGGGAGTTAGTTGGATCTTAATTGTGACTCTACCACTTACTGGCTGATAACCCGGGGCAAAACTATG
Organism: Miniopterus schreibersii; assembly: GCF_964146895.1. Taxonomy (NCBI): domain Eukaryota; kingdom Metazoa; phylum Chordata; class Mammalia; order Chiroptera; family Miniopteridae; genus Miniopterus; species Miniopterus schreibersii. Next base: position 23,181,819 of record NC_138109.1, read on the forward strand.
ACTGTGAAATTATATTTTGCTTTTTGACCTTTATCTCCTGGTAACGCTTTATACACACAGTAGAAATAGAAAGTTTATATATAACTCTTTACAATATTTATCATAACATTTTTGTCACATTTTTTCCAGTACCCAGGTAAAGTCAGCTTGGTGTGTTCTTGCTTACCAGATACAGAAAAAAAATTTATTTTGACATTTTTTAAAAATTTGATTTTAGAGAGAGGAAGAGCGAGAGAAGGACATCTACATGAGAGAGAAACATTGATTGGTTGCCTCCTGCACCCTTCCTGACCAGGGATTGAACCAGCAACCTTGGTATGTGCCCTGACTGGGAATCAAACCCACTACCTTTTGGTGCATAGGTTGACACTCCAACCAACTGAACCACACCAGCCAGGGCCAGAAAAAATATTTTAATTTTACGATGAAGTGGGAAAAATTTTACCAACCATATTTAGTTTAATGGGTCTTGGTTTTATACTTGAAAGGCAGAATAAGATTTATTCATCCTCTTAGGAAACACTGATTGTGTGTATCCCTGATATTGCACTAAATACTAGAGATGGGAACCTGCCCACGAGGAGCACATAATGGGTAAAGATAAGTAGTAGCATCATTACATTATCATAAAGGCCTGACCTATGCTGTCTGAGATGCTTAATTGCCACAAATATATTTATTTTCATCAGGTGTTTAGCTTAGAAATGTCCTAGAGAGTTAGGTTGTGTCAAGTAGATCCCTCCTGTAACAGATTGGGACCATATTTTCTCCATCTCTTGCAGCACTTAAAAGAAATGGTTTTATTTTTGGAATTGCACCAAATCAAGAAATAAACTAACATATGAAAGGATAGAGAAGCTTGTCTCATTCTGGGCATGTTTTCAATTTTCAGAAGTTTGTGAAGATGATAAAAACAAAATTTCAGATGTAATAATTACTAAGGAAATAATACCTAGATTAAGTTGTAGTGAAAATTTTTTTTCTTTTTAAAAAAAATATGTTTTTATTGATTTTAGAGGAAGGGAGAGGGATAGAGAGAGAGAAACATCGATGAGATGTTTTCAGTGACTGTGGGATGTGGTTTTGTTTTTTCTTCTTTTCCTCAGTTCCTTTTCTGAAAATATTGTCTGCCAGACAGTGTGGGTAAGATAAACTCCAGAAAACAGTCTTCCCTTTGTTTTGCTGAAAAATTGATGATATCCTTTCAAGTTTTTGCAATGTTTTGGGAACCAATATTCCTGAAGTTCTACAACTGGTTGTTCTATTTGTAACACAAATTTTGAAGACTTTTAAAATAGTCTTCATTAACAAGCTCAAAGTTATTGGATGAATGATTATACTTTGAGAATACCAGGCAAAGTAGTTTCGGGAGTAAACCTTGTTTATATGAGACACTTTTAGGTTCTACGTCAACAGTGACTTTGTAGAAATTATTTTTTTAATCCTCATTTGAGGATATGTTTTTCATTGATTTTAGAGAGACAGAAAGGTTAGAAGGGAGAGAGGGAGAGACAGAAAAGGAAAACAGAGAAACCTCAATCCATTGTCTCTGTACCAGCCCCAACGGGGATTGAACCCACAACCTAGGTATGTGCCCTGACCAGGAATTGAACCTGAAACCTTTTGGTGTACGGGATGACGCTCCAACCAACTGAGCCACCCAGCCAGGGCGCCTTTGTAAATTTTTAATGGTTAAAATAAATAAGTACTGCATATAAGTATTTCAGTTTTCCTAGAATAGGGATTGAATACAAAGGGTCTAAGTCAGATAGGCATAGTGGCTTCATCATTTAAGAAAACTAGTGTTTGTGATCTTGGACATGTTACTTTTTTTTAAACCTTAGTTTTCTCATTTGCAATGAGAATAATAATAGTACTTACTGTTCTCTGTGTAAACACATTGTTGTGTGGACTAAAGACAATCTCTATTAAAAAAAAAACAGTGCCCTCAGAATTGTCTGAGTTTTTAAGATTTCTTAGCCTTTGAATAAAAAGCCTTCACAACCTTGCCCACAGGTTAACTCTTACCTAGCCAGTCCCATCGCCCCAGTCCTACTCTTAGCTTACTCAAGGGTGTTTGGAGTCCATGGACCAAAGTGTGATCTCTGTTACTGCTGTGATTAAAATTTTGCCTGTGAATTTCCAAGTGCATTATTATGGGAAAGATGATCTTCATTTTCATTTGATTCTTCAAGATCCAAGACACATATTAGGCTTTCAGTAAGTATTTACACAACTGATTGACTGATCTCCAAAAGGATAGAATTACTTTAACAAGATCCTTGGGTTATTAAGCATTCTTATATCTTTCCCTCTTATTGTGCTATTCTTTCTTTTTTTCTCATTTTCTGCATGGCAAATGTTCTTTCTTTAAGGCCCAGTTCAAATGTCATTTCCTCTGAAATTTTCTGATTTCACTAAATACATTTCCTCCTAGTTGTTTGTGTTCTTTTGATACTTTGTACATACTTATGGGTTTTTAAAATTTTATTTTTATTGTTGAGAGTATTACAGATGTCCCCCATTTTCTTCCCTTTTCCCCTCTCCACTGGGCTCCTGCCCCACCCCAGGCTATTGTCTGTATCCATGGGCTATGCATATATGCATGTAAGTTCTTTAGTTAATGTCTTCCCTGCCCTCCCCTTCCCTCTGAGATCTGTCAGTCTGTTCCATGCTTCCATGTCTCTGGACCAGTTTTGTTCATCAGTTTATTTTGTTCATTAGATTCCACATATAAGTGAGATTATGTGATATTTGTCTTACTCTGACTGGCTTATTTTGTTTAGAGCAATAATCTCCAGGTTCATTCATGCTGTCTCAAAGGGTTAGAGATCCTTTGTTTTTATAGCTGTATAGTATTTCATTGTGTAAATGTATACCTATGGTTTTAACTTGTTTTTTCTTGTCACTTTTTAGTTCAGGCTTCATAATATCCTCTTCAGTAATCTCTCTTGCCTTTTTTTTTAAATCATCACCTGAGGATATGTTTTTATTTTTAGAGAGAGAAACATCAATTAGTTGCCTCCCGTATGTGCCTCCACCAGGGATTGAACCTGCAACCTAGGTATGTGCCCTGACCGGGAATCCAACCTGCAACCTTTATGGCATATGGGAGGACTCTCCAACTGAGCCACATGTTGGAAGCCAGGGCTCCCTTGCCTTCTGACTGGCCTTTTCTACAAACCATTTTGGTTGTCTTTCTAAATTTTAATTATAATCTTGTTATTCACTTTATTCCATAAAACTCTTCAATGATTTCTTGCCTCAAAGGCAAGATAAAATTCAGACTCATCAACCTGGTATGCTAAGGCATGTAGAATCTGGACTCCTCTTTCCTTCTCTAGCTCCCACCTTTCCTTCTTTTTTGGTCCACTTTCACCTTATCTCTCCTGCTGCCTGATTAAATCCCTTCCCCATCTGCCTGTTTATCCTTTAAGACCTGGCTGAAATATTAACAGTCTTTCAAAACTGTGTTTTGATTTCTGCTTACTGAAGTGGTTCTTTCACTTAGTATACTCTAGTACCATCTCATACATAAATTTGGTGCTGTAATATTTGTTTCTATGTTTGTCTCTTGTATTAACTAGTAAGCCAACAAAAGTGTGGTTTTTGTTTAGTCTTTTTTGTATACTTGGTACCTAGCAACTGATACAGTGCTGGGCATACAAAACTAATTTGTTGAATTATATTGTAGGGGCTTTGTGATAATACTCAAGAGATGAATACTTCAAAAGGGACACCTAATGTAAAATCTAGTATGTTAAAACGCAATTTTACTATAAAAAAATTACTGTATATAAGGAACAGGATAGTAGATTTTGGTCATTTCTTGGAAACATAGCTCATCAACTTAGCCTACATTCCTATAATAATGTACATATTTACATGTGTGGAAAGAAGAGTAGTGTTGATGGAGGGAGACAATGGGAGGCATTATAGTATTGAGGAAGAATTAGCAGCCTAATAGGGCAAGAGCTTGGAAATGTTGAGATGGAGAGGATTAGTCTTCCTAATTCCTTCAGGTTGATGGCATGAAGACCTTCGGTTTATCTCTTTCATTTATTTTAGAAGACTTTTAGTTCATTAGCTTTTCTTCTTGTGCTGCCTTCCTTTGGGAGATGTCTAAATAGAAACTAGATGACAGGTAGTTATAATAGCAAAAACTAGCTTTTGTAGTGCATATGACCTAAGCATATTTTAAATGTGACCCGAGAAACAGTGGGAACTTTGGGTGCTGTTATTTACTATGGTACCATACAGTCTCTTGTTGTAGACTGTGGTCCCCTAGTGATTTCTGTGTTTACCTGTTGATCAGGCTTTTCTGAACAATGTTAACAAAAAAATCTAAATAGAAAGGCATTGGTAAACTAAAATGTGCTTTCTTTTCATTCTGTTACCTCTCTCAGAGGCCTTCCTTGACTATCTTATCTAAAACAGCACTTCCTCATCTTTTTCCAACTCCTTAACACTGTTTTATACTTCAGGTCACTGACTACTACCTGGTGTGTCTATTTGTCTTCCCTCCTGGAATGTAAACATGTGCGGCTGTTGACTGTTTTGTTTACCCAGTGCCTAGATAGTCCCTAGCACTTAATGGTACTCAATCAATATTTATTGATCTTTTATCTCCTCCCTTAAATTCCTGACTAGACTTCTTGAGGGTAATAAGCAAGTCTTATCTGTCTTTATCAAGATACAGGGACATTTTTTTTTTGGTCAACCAGTTTATGCTACTTCCCAGCAGGGATAAAGTCTTACTGTTCTTTGTATCTTGATTACCTGAGTAGAACCTCTTTTTTACATTTTCTAAGAACTTCCCATGGTTACTTATATTCCACAGACATTTAAAGTAACAACTTTTTCTACTAGGTTTGCTTAGCAAGATTGAAGCATTTATTTTGTATATAACTGACACCATACTGGAAAACCTGAACAAGATAGTATAGAAAAAAATAGATTCCTAAAACTTTCATTGCTGACATAAAATATACATACCATTATATGAAAAATTAGAGGAACTGTTTAAGCTACTGAGCATCTTTTATGTGCTAAGCCCTCAGGCAGGTGGTGGTATTTTCATTTTACAGGTAGAAAACTGAGGCCCACGGAAATTACGTAACTTGCCCAGGGACAACAGCTAGTAAGCTGTGGGGTGGTCTTCAGAGTTCTTGCTGTTTTTCCTATATCAGCATTTCCTAAACTGTGTTTTGTTCATACACACACCTATGTAGTTCTTGAAATAAGGATTGTGTTAATAGAAATTGGGATAATGTTGGGATAAATGTTTTTTAATGTGTCTTTTATATGTTAAGGTGCATTGTGACTCTCCTAGAGAGACATTAAGTGTAGTACAACATTTGGCAATTTAGCAGGTTCAAAACATTTAACATTTGCCATGTTATAAACACTATTCTAGCCTAAAAGTCACATACTTTTCTTTTATTATAGTAAAGCAAAACACTAGGTGAAGAGTTGATTGCTTTATGTTTCTACGTACCACTGAGTTTTGATTCCCTACTTCAGTCTAAAATATGACTGCGAGCTTTTTATGGAAAAAATTTCCTCCAACATTTTTGCAGGTTTTGTTATTGTCCTGTATGAAAATATTTATATTATAATTTTTGGAAGTTGAGAATGAGTTATATTTCAGACATGTCTTGATTCACGTTTATTCAGGTTTACCATTATTTCTGCAGCATAGCTAGCTTGGGAACTACTGATATTTTGTCTCTCTGTCCTTACTTTTGGGTTATGTCTAATTTCTTTAATGTGTTTTTTTGAGTACCTTTTTGGGGGGGTATCTAGTAACTTAACTGTTGCTGATATTTGAGTTCATAGTATTTTTACTCCCAAGGAAATAACCTTAGTGTGTCACATTAGCCAGCACAGTAATGATTTATTAATATGGGCACTTACAAGAATTATTACTAGACATGATAGAACGAATGGTCTAGCTTGGACATTGAATTTTTATGATATATGGTTGTATAAAATAGTCATATTTTTGTGATGTTTTCTTTAATTTCTTTTTTATATGTATATTTTAAAATATATATGGTATCTTAAAATAATAAAACTATGTATTTTTTTGTTTTTTGTGATTCCAGTTAATACATGCTCATTCTGAAAGCTTAAGACAAGATGTTTAAATGCATAAAGCAGAAAGTGAAATGACCCTGTAATCTCATTGTTAATAGCTTGGTGTAGTTATCTGATTTTTGGAAAAAACATATACACACACACACATATATATGTATATATATGTGTGTGTATGTATATATATATACATATATATATATATATGTATTGTGTGTGTATGTAAAATTTTAATTGCCCAAGAAATTTGGGAATACATTCTAATTGTAAAAAATTAGGACAATGTAAAATAAGACAGAATAAAAGATGAAAACTGTCACACACACACTTATACTTTATTACTACATTTTTAGAGGTTAATAGTTGTGACATATACTTAAAGAATTTTTCTATATTATGTACATATATGTACAGTTTTAGAAAAGTAGTGTCAAAGCTTATATAGTAAACCTGCTTATTTCACTCATTGTATTATACCTTTCTTTCCGTGTGGAATACCTATTTACTACATTTTAAAAAATAACTGCATAGTATTCCACTGACAGCTGCATTGATTTAAAATTCTGTAGGTAGCAAAACCTTCAACACTTTTAATTAAAAAAAATTTTTTGACTATAAAAGGCAAACTATATACTACTACAGAAAGGTTTAAGGGAAAAGTAAAAGCCCCCTTCTGCCCTCAATTCCTCCAGTCACTCCCCAGAAGAGTTAACAGTCTCTTGTTATTTTTAAAAGCTCGAATACATGCTCTTGTACAATTTACTTTTAAATTTAATATATCCAGGACACTTTTCTATATCAGTACATGTTGAGTATGTAGCATGCTTAAACCATTTTTGTTCTTTTTTGTTCTTATCACAAATGTTGCAGTGAACATTTTTAAACATTAAACATAGGTTATTTATATTGATAATATACATTTCTGAAATGAAATTTGCTGGATTTAAAAGATTATTTATTTAAAATGTTGATGGAGCCCGGCTGAGCGTGGCTCAGCGGTTGAGTGTCGACCTAGCATCCAGGAGATCGGGGTTCCATTCCCGGTCAGGGCACATGTCCAGGTTGTGGGCTCGATCCCCAGTCGGGGGCATGCTGGAGGCAGCTGATCAATGACTCTTATTGATGTTTCTATCTCTCTCTCTCTCTCTCTCTCTCCTTTCCTCTCTCTGAGATCAGTAAAAATATATTTAAATAAATAAATAAAATAAAATTTTGATGGATACTGGCCTATAAAAGTTGAATATGTACTTCCACCAGTAGTGTTTGAGAGTTCCTGTTTCACTATATCCTCCCCAACTCTGGTGTTATTAATCTTTTTAATGTTTGCCAATCTGATAGTTAAAAAGTGCTATCACATTATTATATTAATTTGTATTTTAACAGCATTTGTGTATTTTTTCATGTGTATTAGATATTAATTTTTTTCCCCTGTGAGGTTTTTCCTTTTTTTCTTTACATGCTTTTACATATTTTTAGTTAAAAGTCATTAAAATTTGATTGTGTCTAATCATTAAGTATGCCCATGTAATCTTGAGATTCTATAGGGCTTTGAGATTATCAAGAAGCAGAGCATATCATAGTTGCAGCCTGACCTGAAGCCATTGGAATGTATGGTACAATTTAGTGAGTGATTGTGAGAGATTTGTAAGTGTACTGATTTCCAACAAACATTATTGATCTTTTTATATATCTCTCTTATCAATGCTATTAGATAAATCATAGCTGAATAACTGGAAATAGTGCTTTCCGTTAGCTAACTTTTTCTTGTGTTGTTATCTTTATATGTTTTCAAATAAAGTGCCAGTTATTGGATATATGACATTGGGCCAAATCAGTTTGTTATTTGGGTCCTCAAATTGCCACTTAAATGAGATGATCTTTAAGGTTCCATTCTTCTCCAATATTACATAACTCTATTGAAAAACACTCGCTAAGGATTATTTTCTAAGTCATCTTCAAACATTGTCTTGTGCATTCTATGGAAATAAATGAATTTATTCTGTTTTATTTATATAGTACCAATATAAATTATAAGTAAACAGGAAAATGTAACAGGGGATGAGATTTTTGAAAACTCATTTAAATAAAAATATTAATACTATATCCTGCCCCCTGGTGGGTTATTATTTACCCCTCTAGGGTAAATGCCCATCCCAGTGGAAACCACTCTACTAATTTGAACTGAGATTATTTGTTTACATTAGTCATTATGCTCACTATCCTTACTTGGCTCTTCCCTTCATAGTGAAATCTTACTTTCAGTGTTTAAAAGACTTGGTAAAAGAAAATGTTAAACCTAAAGCAAATTATCTCGTAAAGTTTAACAGTAAATGTGGATAAAATACTACATTTGGTCAATTTCATGTTTTATTGTCTTATGAAATGGAGAACATAAACAGTAGAAAGTAGATTTGAATTTAGGAAATTTCACTTTAAATGCTCATTCCAACAGTATTGTGACCTTAATCCTTGCCTTGGATCAGTATTCTTGTCTATAAAATTTGAGGTAATAGAAAGCTACCCCAATTAAGGATCAAATGGGACAGTGTAACACTGCCCTTAGCGTAGCTTTTGGTAGCAGATAAGATATACATTGTGTCAGTTTCTTTATTTCTTTTGGGTCCTGAATATTGTTTTAAAGAAGTATTTCAGGTAGAGCAGCTTTTCTCCATCTTCCCTATCAATGTACAGACCATTGAAGGAAAAAAGAAGTTTCCTAGATGTTTACAGAGCATTTGCTAGTATAGTGTTAGATTCAGAAAGCCTGTGATGAGCTTCGTAGGCTGGAAGTGTAATTTATAGTGAATTTTTATTAGAAGCAGTATGGATGCCTTTTGGGGTTTATAGTGTGTATAATGGATTTGACCTGTTGCAACCAACAGATCAGTCTATATAAAATATTTTTTATTCATTTTGCTAGTTTATTGTTTGGGAATTAAATAATATATTTTACTGAAATATGCATATATTAAAAATGATTTGAATTTGTAACACATTGTATTTGAGTCCCTGGGAAAAAGATGGCTGGCCGTGTTTTTGTAAAGTTATAGAATCTTTTGTTTGGGGGAAGGATTATAGAGGTTATCTAGCCCATTATCTTTCCAGCTTAAAACTTTAAAGGGGGAAACTCCCTCTTAGTCTAGGATGTTAGCTGAGGATCAGAATAGGTTATAATTTCAATAAAATTCTGAACTTTGACATATTTATTTACCACCAAACAAAATTCAGGACTAATGTACCATTGTGATTTGATGTGAGCACCCTTCTAAAATGTATGATCTAAACATTTCTTTTCTAAAATTTCTACAACTGCAGTTTGGTCAACATGCTGCTCTCCTCCTTTTACAGGGTTTGAATGAAGCATTGAGAATTTGGAATTAAATCTACTTAGTTGAATTTGCTTTAGTAGTGTACAGGCATATTTCTAATAAAGATATGTATCTGAAAAACTATCTTAAACTTATAAGTAAGTTAGCAGATTCTTTGATAATAGTGCAAAGCATCAAAAGCAAGTAATTACAGAATACCCACTATGTGCTACTCAGTATGCTGGCTTCTGGTCTGCAGCAATGAAAAAGAGATGTGGTTCTTGCCCTCGGTAACTTTATTGTCTAGTGGAGAAGATAAACACTAAATAGTTTTTCATATTACATTTGCTTGTGATGCAGTAGAACAGTAGTCAGTGTTTGATGATCATGTATATGTGTCCACCTTTCAACTAGTCTTTAGGTAACAGGAGCATAAGTAAAACAATTCCCAATGCCTAACTATTGCATAATTTTGATGTCTAATATAAATGGTTTTGCATAGGCAATATTATTGCTCTTTGCCACTTGGTATAGATTATAAAGGCATCGTTTTCCATGCCACTTTTCTTTAACCACTTCATTGGTATTGTTTGCCAAACTAAGTTCGAAGTAAGTGTGTGATTAAGAAGGGAAGACCCTACTAATTTAAGGGAGAGCAGGAATGCTAAGCATTCATTTTGAACTGAATGAGGGCTTTTATAAGATATTTTAGGTTTGGAAATGCCAAAAAATAAGTACCCTTTGAACATCCCGGAGCTGTAAAATATTTGAGCACAGGAGATTATTGCCAAGAATTAGTAAGCTTTTTTCTATATACAAGGCATATGTACTAAATTGTTCATAGGAATTATTTGGGAGTGAAATTAGAGGGAACCACAGGTGTACCCTTCACTTCTTTATTGAATACAAAATTTTAAAGTGGTGGAATTATGTGTGGATTTTACTTTTTGTCCACTTCAGTATTTTTTCAAGTAAAATTTTAAAAGGCGAAAAAACCCAATCGTGCTCTATATATTAGTATGAAAGAATATCCAAGATTATTGTTTAAAGGAAAAGTTTAGGAAACTATATTATCTATTTTATGAGGCAGTGATGTATAGAACAAGTTTTGAAAGACAGCTTAAATATTATTTGTTGCATTTCAGTGAAAATTAGTGGGATATTTTTATGGTTATTTTTATACAGTTTATACTTCTATGTTACCATTTTAAATTAATTTTCATTTTTTCAACTGTTGTTTCAGTACTTGTTATTGCTTTTCTTGTTGGATCCCTTGTTTCCTGGCCCTGTTGTTTTGAATGTAGCTTCTTGAGGCGGTCTCTCCTCTCTCTTGATGATGTTAGTCTGGCTGGATATAGGAATCTGGATTGAAAATCAGTTTTATTTTCTTGTTTTGAATGTAGCTTCTCGAGGCGGTCTTTCCTCTCTCTTGATGATGTTAGTCTAGCTGGGTATAGGAATCTGGATTGAAAATCAGTTTTATTCAGAACTTCGAAGGGTATGTTACTGTTTAAAAAATCAATTATCTCCAAAATAAAAATTACTAAAGTGTGTACTAAAATCAATACAACCCAAGAAATTGATTGAAGCTACCTATATATCTGTTTACAGATTATTACCTACCTCCAATCACCATCCTGATTAGGGTATTATTTCCCTGCATCACTTTACTTTTTAAATTTTATTTGTACATTTTACTATACAATGCATAGTATTATTTTGTTTTTCAGCATTAATTAAATGGTGGCACTGTATGTATTCTTTAAATTCAACATAATGTGCCCAGCCGGGCGTGGCTCAGCAGTTGAGCATCGACCTAGGATCCAGGCGATCAGGGTTCGATTCCTGGTCGGGGCACATGCCCAGGTTGTGGGCTCGATCAATGACTCATCATTGATGTTTCTGTCTCTCTCTCTCTCCTTTCCTCTCTCTGAAATCAATAAAGATATATTTTAAATAAATAAATAAATTCAACATAATGTTTCTAAGCTTTATATTGGTATATATAGCTTTGGTGCATTCACTGGTGTGTGTAGTATTTTATTATGCAAATGTGTCACAGTTCATTTGTCCATTCTTTTGTTGACAGATTTAGAAGCATTTATATTAACTGGTGGGGTGGACAGCTTTCAAAAATATTTTGACACATGGGTGTAAGAATTTCTTTAAGATTATATGCTTACAGTGGAATTGTGAGGTTCATATTATAGGCCTATTATCAACTATAATAAATACCACCAAGTTATTCTCCAAAGTATTTGTAGCAGTTTATGCCAGTTATCAGGTATGAACATTACCATTGCCCCACATACTTGCCAATACTAGATGTAGTCCGTTCAATTTTAACCATTCTGGTGGGTGGACTGTTGTATTTCGTGGTTTTGCTTTTTTTGTTTGCTTGTTAGTTTATCTTTTTAGTGAATATTTATTACTATTAAGACTTCCTCTCCTGTGAATGCCTTTTTAAAATTTTTTGCTTAGTTTTCAATCGGGTTGTCTTTTTTTTAAACAGTTTTAATGAAATTATGTATTCTAGACAATCCTTTGTTAGCTGTATACTTTGGATTGTCTTCTCCAGTTTATCTTTTCACATTTTAGATGATCTTTATGTATAGAAGTTTGACACTTTATTGCAGTAAATATTGTAAGTCTGACAACTGAAATGTCAAATTTATTTAAATTACTCTTATGATTTAGTGCAGTTATTGAAGTGAAATTGACATACAATAAACTCATATTTAAAATGTACAGTTGATAAGCTTGCCATATACACCCATGAAACATTACCGTCATCAAGATAATGTATGTATTCATCACCCCTAGAAGTTTTTTCCTACCCCTTTGTATTTCCTTTTTCTTACCTTTCTCCTTTGCACCTTCTTCCATCCTCACACTTGACTATTGACCTGCTTTCTGTCTCTAGATTAGATTGTATTTTTTGTTTTTTTAGAGAAGGAGGAAGGGAGAGAGAGAAACATCAGCGTGAGAGAGATACATCAATGGGTTGCCTCTCATGCACCCTGACTGGGGATCCAACCTGCAACCTAGGTATGTGCACAGGACAACACTTCAGCCAACTGAGCCACACCGGCCAGGGCAGATTAGATTGCATTTTTAAAAGAATTTCATAGAAATAAAACTATATAGTCTCTTTTTGGGGGCCTCTTTCACTCAGTATAATTATTTTGAAATTTATTCATGTTGTATATATTAATATTTAATTCCTTTTATTGCTGATTATTCATTGTATGAGTATATCACGATTTGTTTATTCTCCTGTTGATAGACATTTGGCTCATTTCCAGTTTTTGGCTATTGCAGATAAAGCTGGTGTGAACCTTGGTGTATAAACCATTGTATAGACAAATGCTTCTTTCCCCCCCTTTTAAATACCTAAGTGGAATGACGAGGTCACATGACAGGTTTTTCAGAGTTAGTTGTATCATTTTACATTCCCACCAACACTGTAGGAGAGCTTTAGTTTTCCACCTCGAAGTCAACACTTGCTTTGGCCTGTCTTTTTAATTTTAGTCATTCTAAAATTAGTGATAGCTCATCATGGTTCTAATTTGCATTTCCCTAATGACTTATGTTAACTATATTTCGTGTGTTTATTTGCCATCCTTATATCTTCTTTTTAAAAAAAATAAGTTTTTATTGATTTTAGAGTATTGATTTTAAAGACAGAGGGCCCGGCTGGGCGTGGCTCAGCGGTTGAGCGTCGACTTAGGATCCAGACAATCGGGGTTCGATTCCTGGTCAGGGCACATGGCTGGCTTGCGGGCTCGATCCCCAGTTGGGGGCGTGCAGGAGGCAGCCGATCAATGACTCTCTCATCATTGATGTTTCTATCTCTCTCTCTCCCTCTCCTTTCCTCTCTCTGAGATCAATAAAGATATATTTAAAAAATATATATTTTAAAGACAGAGGAAGGGAGAGGGGGAGAGAGAGACAAACATTGATTTGTTGCTTCCTGTATGCACCCTAACTGGAGATCAAACCCGAAACCTGAGTATGTGTCCAGACTGAGAATGGAACCCACAACCTTTTGGTGTAGAGGATGATGCTCCAGTCAACTGAGCCACGTGGCCAGGGTGCCTTTGCCCATTTTTAATTGATTAGTTTTTTTGTTGTTGAGTTTTCAGGCTTCTTTATATGTTGTGGATATTAATCCCTTAACAGATTCGTGATTTGCAAGTATTTTTTCCCCATTCTGTGGGTTGCCTTTTTACTACATTGATAATGTCCTTTTGTGTACAGAAGTTTTTAATTTTGATGCAGCCCAGTTTATCTGTCTTTACTTTTATATATGCTTTTGGTATCATATCCAAGAAATCATTGCCAAGTCTTATGTCAAGCGCTTTCCCATTGATTTTTAGAGAGAGAGGGAGAGAAACATCTATCAGTTGCCTTCCAACTGGGGAACCTGCAACCCAGGTATGTGCCCTTACAGAAATCGAACCTGCAACCTTTTTGGTATATGAGACAATGCTCCAACCAACTGAGCCATCTGGCAAGGGCTCCCACTATGTTTTATTTTAAGAGTTTTATGATTTTAGCTCTTAGATTTATTTTGAGTTAATTTTTGTATGTGGTGTAAGGTAAGAGTCTAATTAACCTTTTTTGCATATGGATATCCAATTTTTCCAGCACCATTTGTTGAAAAGACTGTCTGTACCCTGTGGAAAATCACTTAAATATATATGCAAAGGTTTGTTTCTGGGCTCTCTATTCCACTGGTGTGTATGTCTGTCTTTATGCCAGTACACACTGCCTTGATTACTGTAACTTTGTAGTAAATTTTGAGATCAGGAAGTTTGAGATCTATAATTTTGTTCTGTTCCAAGATTATTTTGGCAATTCAGGGTCCCTTGAGATTCCATATCAATTTTGTGATAGATTTTTCTATTTCTGCAAAAAGAGATCATTTGGATTTAAAAATTTTATTTTTTAATCCTCACCTGAGGTGTTTTTCCTATTGCTTTTCAGAGAAAGTGGAAGGGAGGGAGGAGGGGAGAGAGAGAGAGATCGATGTGAGAGACACACATTGACTGGTTGCTACTGGCTGCCTCCCTCATGTGCCCCAACCAGGGGTGGGGAGCAAGCCCTCAACCCTTCAGTGCCCAGGCTGACACTCTAGCCACTAAGCAACACAGGCCAGGGCTGGATTTTTTTTTAAATCCTCACTCAAGGATATTTTTTCCATTCATTTTCAGAGAAAGTGGAAAAGGGGGCGGGGGGAGAGAGAGAGAAAAACATTGATGTGAAAGAGATGACAGTGGGGTGTTAAAGTCCCCTACTATAACTGTATTGCTATTGATTTCTTCCTTAAAGTCCATCGTGAGTTTTTAAAAAAATTTATGTGTTCCTATATTGAGTGCACATATGTTTACCAGGGTTATGTCCTCTCGTTGGATCCATCCCTATATGATTATGTAGTGACCTTCTTTGCCTTTGTTTTGAAGTCTATTTTGTCAGATAGAAGTATTGCTACCCCAGCCTTTTTTTGTTGTTTTCATTTGTATGGAATATTTTTTCCATCCCTTCACTTTAAGCCTGTGTGAATCTTTTGTTCTGAGGTGGATCTCTTGTAGACAGCATATATTTGAGTCATGTTTTCTTATCCATTTAGCTACCCCTGTGTCTTTTGATTGGAGCATTTAATACATTTGCATTTAAGATGGTTATTGACAGGTACTTCTTTATTGCTGTTTTTTTTTTTCTTTATATCTACGTTTGTCTCTTTCTTCTTCTTAAAGTAGCTCCTTTGCCCTGTCTGGTTTGCTCAGTGGTTAGAGCATCTGCCAGAGGACTGAAGGGTCCCAGGTTCGATTATGGTCAAGGGCACATACCTCAGTTGTAGGCTCGATCCCCGGCTCCAATCCAGGCGTGTGCAGGAGGCAACCAATCAATGTGTCTCTCTCACATAGATGTTTCTCTCCCTCCCTGCCTCCCTCCCTCCCATTCTCTCTGAAAAGCAGTGGAAAAAATACCCTCAGGTGAGGATTTTTAAAAAAAAAAAAGAAGAAAAGCAGCCCCTTTAACATTTCTTGTAATGTAATGTACCTTTTTTTGTTTGGGAAGCTCTTTATCTCGCCTTCAGTTTATTGACAGAAAAATTTTGCAGCACTTTTTTTTAATCCTCACCTGAGGATATGCTTTCATTGATTTTTTTTTGAGAGCGAGAGAGACATCGATGTGAGAGATGCCTGTTGTATGTGCCTGGCCTGGGAAGCAAACCTGGAACCTAGGTATCTGCCCTGACTGGGAATCAAACCCACATCCTTTTGGTGTACAGGATGACATGATGCTGCAATAGCCACCCAGGCAGGTCACCTTTAATTTTAAATGATAGTCTTGCTGGATAGAGTCTTGGATTCAGGTCCTTTTCATTACTTTGAATACTCATGCCAATCCCTTCTGTCCTGAAGTGTTTCTGTTGAGAGAAATCAGCTTACAGCCTTTTGGGAACTCCCTTTAGATAACTGTCTCTCTCTTGATGCCTTTAAGATTCTCTCTTTGTCTTTAACCTTTGCCATTTTAATTGTGATATGTCTTGGTGTAGGTATCTTTGGGTTCATCTTGATTGGGACTCCCTGTGCTTCCTGAACTTGTGTGACTTTTTCCTTCACCAGGTTAGGGAAGTTTTCTGTCATTATTTCTTCAGACAGGTTCTCTATCCCTTAATAAATCCTGTTTTAATATGCCTTGATATTCAGTTTGCTAGTATTGTTGATGATTTTTGTATCAGTGTTCCTAAGGGATATTGGTCTACAGTGTTCTTTACTGTTGTGTTTGTCTTGCTTTGGTATCAGGGTAATGCTGGCCTCATAGAATGAGTGGGAAAGTGTTCCCTCCTCTTTGATTTTTTGGAAGATTAAGTTAACTGTTGATGCTGTGCTCATCCAAACATTCTTCCTTAATATTACCAATAACTCAGATGAAGTTATTGGTAACTTCACAGAGCTGTACAGAGCTGTAGTAATTAAGGTTTTTTGTTTGTTTTTAAAATATGTATATTTTGATTGATTGCAGAGAGAGGAAGAGAGAGGGAGAGGGAGATAGAATCAATGATGAGAGACAATCATTGATTTACTGCCTCTTGCACTCCCCTAACTGGGGACGGAGCCCACAACCCAGGCATGTGCCCTGACTGGGAATTGAACCTTTACCTCCTGGTTAATAGGCCAATGCTCAACCACTGAGCCATACTAGCCAGGCAAGTTTTAAGATTATATCATAAAAGAAACATACAAAATACTTTATTTCATCATAATAGTAATGAAAGGATTGTAAATTGAATAAAGAAAACATTTCTCCCATCCACCTGACCCTCAAAAAAATTGTATTTAGATTGTAATAGTATAATTGATAGCTCCTCATTCAGTCACTGTCTTACACTAATAATAGAAATATAATGGCCCTGTCCGGGTAGCTCAGTTAGTTTGTTTTTCTAATATTCCAAAGTTGTGGGTCCAATCCCCAGTCAGGGCATATACAAGAATCAACCAATGAATGCATAAATAAGTGGAACAACAGATTGATGTGCACTGTTAAAAAAACGGTGGTTGGAACAGATTTTTCTGGAACAGAATTTGGCACTATATAAAGCTATAAAAATTAAGCATTTTTTGACTCACCAACTTCATTATAGGACATTATCTTAAAATTATAGATACATGGAAAAGGTTAGGTACAGGGGTCCTCTCTACATTATATATATATTAATTCAGAGTTAGAAATCACAACATCCGAAAATAGAGAATTGGGTAAAAAATTGTACACATACAAGAGTGCAGCTATAGAAGTACTGATATTGAAGACAATTTTACAAATGTAGAGTATGTTTTCATTAAAATGCTTTTATTTATGCATAAAAACTCCTCAAACTTAATATTGTCTGTTAATAGTAGTCTATTTCTGGGTGGTAGTAGTGCAGATTGTTGACATTTTAATTTTTACTTCTCCATTTATCCATCTCTATATTTTTAACTAATTTATGATATTGCTTTTATGACAAAACAGGAAAAGGTGTTTTTAAAAATTGAAAATGAGCCCTGGCCGGTGTTGCTCAATTGATTGGGCATCGTCCCACATACCAACAGTTGCTGGTTTGATTCCTGGTCAGGACATATGCCCAGGTTTCAGGCCTGATATCCCCCCCCCCCCCCCCCCCCCGCTAAGGGGCATGCATGAAGTAGATAATCAATGTTTCACTCTCATATTGATGTTTCACTCTCTTCCTCTCTCTCTCTCTAAAAAAGTCAATTAAGAAAATTTAAAATGAGATGAAGCTAGAAAGCATAGTTAAATTCCATGACAGAATCTGTATCTAAAAATAATTTTGGTATGCTGGGATGATGAACCAAATCCAGTGAAATTTAATCACAGTGGATGAATAGGTAGGTAGATAAATAAGTCAGGCATATTCCTGGATTTGAAAAAATCAACTGCAGCTAATATAGGAAGTGGGAATTGGTGCCTAATAACATATGTAAAAGACTTAAAGACTTTAATTTATTCTAGCCGTTTTCTCTATGTAAGCAGCCAGCTCTTCTCTTCCCATTTATTCTATTTCATCTCACAGCCAGCATAGTCTCTTGATGGGTTGAGACCTCTGGTGCTTCCTTACCAACTGACATTTTAAGTGTTGTCACCATCTGTTCTAGTCATCTATTCTGACTTTGTTCAACTTGTTGTCTACTTGGAGTCTCTATTCCCCTCACTTTTGCATTTTCAAATGTGACCCGTACTTCAGAAATCCAGCTCAAGTTCTACCTTCTACTGGAAGTCTATCATACTGCGGTCACATTTTACTCAAATTTATTTAATTCTGGGAATTTCACATATTGAGAAATTAAAATTAAAATAAAGCTTCTGACTTTATGTGCAAAATTTGAAATAATGCAAATCCTCTTCTATTAAAAGTCACATAATTTCCTATTGCCATAGGACATGCAGTTTTTTAAAAATTAGTTTTTATTGATTTCAGAGGGGAAGGGAGAGAAAAACATCAATGATGAGAGTCATTGATTGGCTGCCTCCTGCATGCCCCCTTCTGGGGATTGAGCCCGCCACCGGGGCATGTGCCCTGACCAGGAATCGAACCTCTATCTTGTGGTTCATGGGTTAACACTCAACCACTGAGCCATGCTGGCTGGGAGGATATACAGTTTTAATGATAAATACCAGATACCTTTTGTTGTTTTTCTTTGTGAACCATCAGTGTTCTAAAGTGTGGGGTATTAATCAGCACCATTGCTGGAAAATTTTCTCCAGAAGCAGTCATTTTAAATGGAAATTAGATATTGTAAGCTCCTAAGAAGAAAGCCAAAGTGATTACCATGATACTTCTTGCTGCAGAATATTAAAGTTAATGCACATGGTTAAAAAAGCAGAATTTAAAAACACACTTAAAATAGTTGTAGAATTGTGTATTCTGAGAAAAATATGGGGCTAGGTGAGCCTAGTTCAAATTCTGAATTCAGCACTTACCCACTGGGTGCCTTTAGACAAATAACTTAGTCTCACTCTGTCTTTTGTTTTCTCATTTTTAAAATGGGCTGCTGACAAATCACATAGCTCATAGGGTTGTTTTAAATGATAGGAGCATGTAAAGCTCTTAGGAAAATGCCTAATCCATACTATGTGCTCAAAAACATCGAGTGTGATTATTCCATAGGGAAATTTAATCTTCAGCTATTTAGTTTAAAAATGGAATGCATCCCTGTATAAAATATGACTATCCTGAAAGAAATTTCCTTCCTTGATAGTTTCAGAGAATAGGCAGGATACTGCCAACCTCTTTGAAACCATGCAGTGAGGAATGTAGACAGAATTGGAATGAGAGGAGATACTTTTTCCTTCATTGTAAGCATAGTATTGCTTGTTAAAGAAAATCTGGAACGCTCAGAAAAATATAAAGACAATAAAAAATTGTTTATAATCCTACTACTATCCCAGTACTAATATCCATAGATGCATTTTAGTTGAGTTCCTTCTGGTCACCCTCCCATGCATTAATTTTTTTAATGTACACATATGTTATTTAACACATACACAGAAATGGAGGGTGTTTAGCCTAGAGAAGTAAACTATTGTAGCAGTCCAATTGAGGGATGTTGGGGACCCTGGTCTAGGCCATTGGCTGTAGAAATAGTTTTGAGGCAGGAGACAAAGGTATTTCTGAGGTTGAATCTACAAACTTTGGTGTGGTGGTTTCAAAAATAGTCTGTTAGCTCTAGCTTTTGAAAAGAAGAGCATATTTGCTGGGAAAGGTGTTTGTTTTGGACATGTTGAGTCTGAGATTTGACTAGGACATCCAGATGGAAATGTATGACAGGACAATTGAGTGAGATATATGGTAAGAACTTGAGAGATAATCTGTTTGGGACATGAATGAGAGTACCCCAGTAAGAATGTTTAAAATTGTAAGAGAGGATGCCTACATGGGCTAATTTTTATATACTATATATCTGGCCTGTCAGTATACTTAGCTTTTTTATTATTTTTTAAAAATATGTTTTTATTGATTTTAGAGAGGGAGGAAGGAAGAGGGAGAAACATCAATGAGAGAGAAACATCAACATCCATCGGCTGCCTCCTGCATGACCCCTGCTGGGGAATCAAGCCTGAAACCCCAGCATGTGCCCTGACTGGGAACTGGACTGGTGCATGGGTCAATGCTCAGCCACTGAGCCACACCGGCTGGAGTATACTTAGCTTTTAAGGGTAGGAATAGAGTCTTCATCCCCAGTATCCAGCACAGGATTGCCATATAATAGGCATTTGTGGAATAAATGAGTTTACTGAAACAAAGAAAGGGCTACTTTTTTGGTCTCTGTAGAATCCTAGTGAACTTTAGGATGTCATATTTATTACTTACTACTTCTTTCTCTTTCAGTTTTGTTGGTTGCCTAAAATTTAAATTCCATTCTTTTTTACTGCTTCCAATGAAATAATTTCTTGTTAAAATATTATTTGGATGGCTATAATTCACTCATTTTATATTTTCCATTAAATTTATTGGGTGACATTGGTTAATAAAATTATATAGGTTTTGAGTATACAATTCTATAATACATTGTCTGTATATTGCATTGTGTGTTTACCATGCAAAGTTAAATTTTGTGTTTTTAAAAGATTATGGTGAAGTTTGGTGACTATTCAAATGCCCAGAATATGCCCATATTGAGTATGTTAAGGAGACCTTACTATTTAATTTAACACATGAAAAAGATTTAGGGATATTAAGATATATATAAATCAGTATAGAGCATACTATAAACATAAATATCCATGGGGTATTGAATCTTTGAAATTGTTTAACTTGCGGTAGTCTTAATGGAGTGTCTGGGTCAGAAGATAGATTGGTGACAGGAGCGTTCTAAATGCAAAGGTGGACTGTGGAAAGACCCATCTCATCTGTATGCACTCTGCTCTTCTCTGCATACTTTGGCTAGCAGTTGGTTAATTTGCATGTGTAGTTCCAGCTGTCATGTTGTGTTGACTCATTCTGAAAGCTCCATGAGGATAGGCTCCCATGTCTTTCCCCAGCACCCAGCACTGTACATAGAGTAGGCTATCAATAAATTTTTGTCAAAAGAATAAAATGGTGAATGTATTCAGCAAGCATCTAGTGAGACTTGAGAATGTCCTGGAGGGGTGTAGGGGGGTTAGGCCTATAAAGATTGATAAGTTGTAATGTCTGATCAGCCTCAAGGAGCATAAAACTTGCTATACTGAATATGAATTTGTAAAGCTCTCTGGTTTTTAGATTAACCAATGCAGACATTAAATAATTTGCTGACGAGCCCAGCCAGTGTGGCTCAGCAGTTGAACATTGACCTATGATCCAGGAGATCGTGGTTCGATTCCCGGTCAGGGCACATGTCCGGGCTGTGGGCTCAACACCCATTGGGGGACGTGCAGGAGGCAGCCAGTCAATGACTCATCATTGATGTTTTTGTCTCTCTGTCCCTCTCTCTGAGATCAATAAAGATATATTTAAAAATGAAAATAAAAATAATAATAATTTGCTGACCTAAAACAGAATTTCTTCCTAACATACATTTTAATAAATTCCATAAGAGAGATTTTTGTGACATCTTACCTATGTAACAGATAAACACATACTCTGTGTTGCTTGTCTCTACTTATTTAGCTGAGAAGAGGATTGTTATAGGGTCAGTATTATGATCCTGTTACTCAGTTTTTTTCTTCTTTTATTAAATTTTGGGACTTAGTCCTGGTCATTATGGCTCAGTTGGTTGGGTGTCATCCTGTGCACCAAAAAGTTGCCGGTTCAGTTTCCAGTCAGGGCACATATCCAGGTTGTGGGCTTGATCTCTGCTAGTGTGTGTGCAGGAGGCAGCCAATCAATGTTTTGCTCTCACATCAATGTTTCTCTCTACCTTTCTCTTCCTTTCTCTCTAAAAATCAATTTTAAAATTTTTTTTAAAAACATTTTTTTTTTTTTTAATTGGGATTTGGTTAAATGAGGGCAAATACAGAAGAAGCCCACTTTTCTGAAGTGACTGGTAAAGCAGAAAGATACTTAATTGAATGGGTATACTAACACAGCTTAACTGGGTTGATCATTCCAGTATGCAAAGATCAGATAATCCAGTGTGTTAGTTAAGAGAGTTTTTACTGCCCTAGTCCGTTTGCTCAGTGGTTAGAGCGTCGCCCGAGGGACTGAAGGGTCCTGGGTTCAGTTCCCGCCAAGGGCACATACCTCCTTGGTTGCAGGCTCAATCCCTGGCCCTGGCTGGTGTGGGAGGCAACCAATCATGTGTCTCTCACATTGATGTTTATCTCTCCCTCTCCTTCTCCCTCTCCCTCCCCCCTCCCCCCACCCCCCTGAAAAGCCATGCAAAAATATGGGTGAGGATTTTAAAAAAAAAAAAAGTTGAGGTTTTTTTTGTTTTTTTAAGTAACTAAGAACAGTCATTTTTAATTATCAGAACTGATATAGGGACTTTTAGTGTGGAAACTAAAGCTGCAGAAAATCCAGTGGAATCCTGCAGCTATATGTAGTTCTTTAAGCAGAAAAAGCAAAGGCAGGACATAGGAATCTTTGAAAAGATTATTCTGAGGGTAATGAATTCACCTAATGCAGTTAACTCAGTATAAAGCTATTCTCTGAAAATCAGACTTGCCAAAGTCGCACCAAACCAAGAGTTTAGAAACTGTTTATCCCAGTCAGAATGTATCCTTACAGGGAGGGGCTTTTATCCTGCCTGTCTTTTTTGTTGTCTTGTTGTTGTTGATCCTCACCTGAGGATATTTTTTCCATTGATTTTTTTTTTTGAGAGAGTGGAAGGGAGTGGGGGAGGGAGGAGAAATAGGAGAGAGAAACATCCATTGGTTGCCTGCTTCACATGCTCTGACTGAGACGGGGATCAAACCTGCAAGCCAAGTATGTGCCCTCGACCTCGAAATTGAACCCGTGATCCTTCTGTGCTCAGCCAACGCTTTAACCACTGAGCCACACCAGCCAGGGCTATCCAGGCTGTCTTAATTTAACATGATATCATCAATTAAGCATAAGCAAAACCTAACCAGTTAGAAGAAATAAACTAATAGAAGAGAGCAACTCTGTGGAACCTAGAGAGAGTCCCCAAACAAGAATTTGGCAGTAATTTTAACAAACTCTTAGTGTTGGACGAGTAATTTAACAGGCCTGATTGTGGCTCTGTTTTCCTTTGTTTTAGATTTTGTACTCACCAGATAACCTCTTAGATAAATGGGGTATCCTGGGTGGTAATATGACTATCCCCTCACTGTAAACAGTAATCATTTGACTTACATGTTAGTTTTTGAAAATAAACTTAATTAAAAATAAAAATGTAACATCAGCCTTTCATAAATTGGTTAGTATAAGTTAAGCCTAATCAATTCTATGTTTGCAAAAAAAGAAAAACAGGATTTTTTTTGAGCTGTAGAGCTGAGGCCCATATTCAGGAATAAGTCTGATAGAAGGCAGAGACCAGTCTTAATTCTTGTATACCCAGTGCCTGGCACATGGCCAGTGCTCAGTTTAATGTTATAATAATGAAACTCATTGAATTTTAGAGATGGTAACTTTAGACCTCAAGAGAGAACCACTATAAGCATTTTATGGCTCTACTCATAGATTTATTCTTGTGTCAGAAGAGCAGTTCTGCCTTTTCTTAAACTCAGCAAAAACAATTCATTATGCGTTGAAAATAGAATCCTCTAAACAAGCCAGAGTCTATAAAGGCAAATAAAAGGTGTATGCGTCTTTTAGAAAAAAAGGGAACAAAGATAATCAGAGACAATCTGTTTCATTGTTTTTATTTTTTAAATAATTAATACTTTAACTTTGTTTTTTAGACCCTATTGCAATATGCAAGCAACAAGAATGCATCAGAACATATGGTGTATCTTCTGGAGGTATATCGACTTGCCATCCAAAGCTTTGCCAGTGCACGCCCATATTTAACTACTGAATGTGAAGATGTCCTATTAGTGCTTGGCAGATTAGTACTGTA
Organism: Miniopterus schreibersii; assembly: GCF_964146895.1. NCBI lineage: Eukaryota > Metazoa > Chordata > Mammalia > Chiroptera > Miniopteridae > Miniopterus > Miniopterus schreibersii. The sequence continues at coordinate 23,205,739 of NC_138109.1, forward strand.
AGTTTAAGAACTTAAATCACTTTTAAAACTGAGTACTTTTGGTTGTAATGTTTGCCTGACTTCTGGTTACTATGGCATCATGCTATTCAAAGCACCATTAGAGTCATACCTTTGCATGAAATTTCCTTCGTTCTGAGTCTTCACATTCTGGTTCCCAGGAGATAAGTACTGTCCAAGCCAAGCATCATAACCCAGTTACCTCCAGGCTCTTTTCCTGCTCAGGTTTAGAATCCAAGAAGGATAGATTTTTCTGTCTGTCCTCAGGTGTAGATCAATTCAAGTGACAGAGTATCTGTAAACTGTTTTGGTCTTAGACTTAAAGGAACACGTTGGGGAAAGGGGACACATTACGAAATTCTGCAATTCTGTTATATTATTGGAACTAAGAATTTTATTAGCAGAAAATAATCAGGGTGTAACAGTATAAGATTACCACCCTGAGAGTCCATGATAATTTAGCTGCTGTTTTTATATTTGGCTGCCTAGTAGCAGACAAAATTACACCTAATGTAATTTTCAACTGCAAACTGAAAAAATACAGCAGCTATTTAGTTTTTATCTGGGATATAATCTTGGTTTCATCTTACAGATTGTTTGTTGGGATAGCTTCTAGTCTGGGAGGTCCATTTTATTTTTCTCTGGCCTCACCTATCTAATTTTCCAAAACCTTTAATACTATACCTTTTATGGAACACAAACATTCCCAGTTTTATAATCCCATTATCCCCTCTACTAAGTCCATTTTCTGTATTACCTACTAATCCCTAAGGGATAAAGCAAGGGTGGGGAACCTTTTTTCTGCCAAGGGCCATTTGGATATTTATAACATTCTAAGGTCATACAAAATTATCAACTTAAAAATTAGTGTGCTGTATTTGGTCAGACATTTGATTAACTCACCCCTAATGTGATGGCTGGAACTGCTTCTCCATGGTGAGGCCTTGGCAGAACCAGACCAAATGAGTTCAGCCCTCAGGCCAGACGTTCCCTACCCCTGGGGTAAAGTAACATTTTGCAAGATTTTAGAAAGGCATTGGTTTATTGGTATTTTGAGTTGATCTTTGTGCAGATTGTTACGCATTTCCTTTTTTAAATTCTCTTATTTTTTCTGGGTATTGGTTAGGGTAGAAAGAAGAAAACTTTTTTTCTTGCTTGATTGGTTAGAAGTAAAGAAGTGGCCTTTCCGATCTTTCTGTTTCCTATGCAAATGACAAGAACATAAATAGATGACAGTTACATGTATTTATCACTTTATCAGCTGAATTGACAGGAACATGAGCTCCTGTTTTGGTTTCTGGAATCAGAATGTTTCCTGTATGGGCACTCCCCTTCCCCCCCCCCCAACACACCCCAATTCACTAAATAAAACTTCTTGGTATATGATTTATAAAAGGTTTATATTCTTACTAAATGTATTAAAGTAACAGTAACTACTAGTCCTCCTGGTTTTTTCTTTTTTAAAGTTGAAAAGCTAATGTAACAATATTGAAGAAAATTTTGAAACATAAAAAAACAAATTTAAAAGTCTAAATATATATAAATTATATATGTTCAGTATCAGTGTCATACTGTATTTGATTATGACTGTGGCCATCTTTATATCCTGACTTATATGTATTGTAGGAGTTGTTTTGAATTGCTGCTTTCAGTGTCTGAAAGTGAACTGCCTCATGAAGTCTGGGTACTCTTTCTTCAGTCTCTACAGGTGAGTTGATTTGTGCTCAAAAATGGTACCTGTTTAGGTATCCAAGACACCTAATTAATTTTTCCCAGCAAACTAAATTTAGAAACTTAAAACAAAAACAAGTTCATTATATATTGGTATTAAGTTTGTGAAGTAAGAGACCTTTCAAATGAAGGGAGTATGTTAAAAATATTTTTTTTCCATTTGTTTTTGTTAGCCTTTACATAGAAATCAGCGAGGAAGTTTTCATTATTCAAAAACAGTTTTAGACAGGATAAAGATATTAAAAATGTAAAATTGTGTATGGTTATAAGGTAGCAGTCTTTGGATCATTCATAGTACACTTATCTAGTAATTTCCTCCTTATAGTTTAGGGACTATGTCAAACATTATAAGTCAAAATAGTCATCATAAATTCTATTCATGCTTTTTACTTACAGGAAAGCTACATTGGCTTGATTATCAGCTTTCTAAGGGTGAGCAGATCAGAAAGTAGCAAGTTGGGGAAGGGAGAGAAGAGGGTCGGAAGAAAAGCAGGTGTACTGCTGGCAACAGGAGGCAAATTTGCTTGTTACTGAAAAACAATTCTTAAAAAAATAGACATATATAAGTAATAATAGCTGTCATTTATTTATTATCACTAATTAGTGCCAAGCACTGCTCTACATGTTTTGTATCTTTTAATCAAATTACAAACCGTATAATCATTACAAATGGGGAAGCAAGCATAGAAAGTTTAATTAATTACTTTGCCCAAAATTTTACGCAGATTTTTATCCAGAGTTTTGTTAACTGCTTTCTTGAAGATCCAAACTCCATAGTAGCTTGACCTGTTTCATGAAGGCACAAGAAAAGATTTACATATTAACAGATACCTCATTATTTGGAAATTTCATATAATCCAAAATGAAATGTAAATCTTTTTTTCTTTGGGGATAAGAGGTTTTTTGTCATGTTCTTGGCCTATTTTAATCCCTGTAATGTAGTACTAGTTCCTCACATAATTATACAGCTGCTAAAACCATCTTTCATTCTTAACTCATTGATTTTGTTACTTTAAAAAAAATTATATATAAATATATATATAATTTAATATATATATCTTTATTGATTTCAGAGAGTGGAAGGGAGAGAGAGAGAGAGAGAGAGAGAGAGAGAAACATCAATGATGAGAGAGTCATCATTGATTGGCTGCCTCCTGCAAGATCCCGACTGACTGGGGATCGGGCCCGCAACCTGGGCATGTGCTCTGACCGGAAATCGAGCCGGGATCTTCTGGATCCTAGGTTGGTGCTCAACCGCTGAGCTACACCCGGTGAACTTACTCTTTGTTTTGAGACCTGCCAGTAGTTTTGTCCTGGCATATGACATTCAAGGAGGGCAAATCTAATTATTATTATTAGAGCTGTTGCTATTATTTTTATTAGTATTCTTTGCAGAGAAAATACTCTCACATTTCTTTATTCTTTTCTTAGACAGTATGCCTGAATAAAGTATTTCCCTTTTCTCCTCATCTGTATAAGTTTCTTATCAAACATTTAGGATATATTTTGATTGTGTTCAATAAAATAAATGCAGTAGAGATACAGATAAATGTAAGGTGCCCCTTTTGAAATCGAAAAGGTAAAACCCAGAAGTTTTATTTTAAGTGATAAATGGGACAAGGCCACAGATGTTTTGAGGGTTCCTTTAAAAAAAGAATTGTTTTATCAGAGCAGGCAGGCCACAGATAGAACACTCAGTCACAATTTAAAGCTGTGTAACCCTTCCAGACTTACTTTCTATGGATATAAAAATATACTTTGAGATAGATTTTTTAATAAACAAAAATGAGATCCTATATTTTGTAACTTTTTTGAAACTTAATTATTTTATCATTAATGAGGTTTCCCGGAACTCTCCCCACACACACACTTCAGACACCAGCTACAAACCCAGGTTGTTACCTGGACTTCTGACTGACTGGTAACAGATTGGCAGTTATAATGACCCCCTCCAACTAAGAATGCCAAGTGCATGTCAGGGTTGTTCCAGGCTGTTACTTATACTTCTCACTGACTGCCGTAAACCAGAGGTTCCCATGACCTCCTTGTGATTGATTAAATTGCTGAAGTGGATCACAGAACTCAGAGAAACATTTTGTATACTAGATCACCGGTTTATCATGAAAGGATATAACTCAGGAACAGGCAGATGGGATAGGTAGAACAGTGTACATGTGAAGGGGCGTAGAGCTTCCATGCCCAGGAGCGGTGGATGAAGATCAAATATTTTACAAATCACAATACTGTAATCATGGACATACGTCTAGGATTGCATATGTAGATCTCCCTTTCTGATGACTACCTGGGATTCTGCTGTGTGATTAAATAGTACTAGAGTGAACCATCTTGTGCTAGTATTTGTGTATTGCAGATTTCAAGATGTGAACTAGGATATTTTTACCTTAAAGAAACAATTTAAGTTTTACGATTGTTTTTTAAATTCCATCATAGTTTTAAAGATAATGTTTAATATGTTTTTTAAAGTAACCTTGCTGTAGTACATATCCATTGGTAACAAAGGATTACACACATCGTTCTTACTTAGAATAAACTGTATTTTGAACAGATGAAAAAGTAGAAAACTTTTTTGTTTTTAACCCAAACTGTAGCTTTTATTTTAGTTGCTATGTATCATGGTTGGTTATAGTATTTTCTGCCAAAGTATAACGGTATAGGTATGTTTAGATACTACAAATGTGGTATCCATACACAGCAAATTCTGAAATTTTTACATGCAGTCTTTACCTTCACTGCAAAGTAAATGCCTGTTGTCTTAAAGAGAAAGAAGCCTGAGGACAAGTCAAGCAGCATTTGTAAAAAATATTGCTGTTAGTAAACTATTAAAGGGGAATATCAGTCTCAATGTCAATTTTATGTCTTCAATCCTTTCTCAGTAGAAGGTAATACAGCATATTGGGAGTGTGTGTGTGTGTGTGTGTGTGTGTGTGTGTGAGAGAGAGAGAGAGAGAGAGAGGAACCTATAATCTTGATGTGAAAATTAAGTGGGAAAAATGAACTTTATTTTTTATATTTCACTTAAATGAATATAAGATTATATCTTAAGTCTAATTTTCCAAAGGAATAATATATTGCTGTAAGTGGAAGCATATGTTCCTTGAGAATTTCAGAAGTCTACAGTAAGGGAAAACAAGTTAAATTTTTAGAATATGGGAACAACCAATAATCCTCACTAGTAATAAAGGATAGTGAGACATATACTTAATCACTGATGCCAAGTTAAATTTCTAACCCCTTTTCCCCACCCTTTGTGTACGTATTTTATAAGAACAAACTATTGGCAATTATATTTTGTTTTATGAGGAGATAGAATGACAGCTAATAACCTAGACTTTTCACGATACTTTATATAGGGCGAACTCTCATTAAAAAAGCCATTTGATAGAATAATTTAAATAATTTAAAAAGTATGTAACAATTGGTGTCATTAAGTAATATTTCTATTCAAAATAATAGGTTGCCAGTGTGAATACTACAGAATTCTTTAAAGGAAAGCTGTACCATTGACCATAAAATAATTTAGTAATGCAGGAATGTAAATTGAATTGTGATGAATTGTGATGATAATTTTACCTAAGGGGAATTCAGGGAAACCTTTTAAAGGTACTGTTTAACTTAGTGAAAACACCCTAGTTTCATTTAAAATAAGAGTAGCACTAGAATTTCACAAAGCTTTGAGAATAGTCCCCCTCCCCCAAGATATATAGGCTCTTTCATAAACATTCAGATATATTTAAAAGGCAAAACTGTCTATATTGCTTATTAGCCTGTTTTCTGGATGTGCTGTTTTTGTTTTAGGAGTCACATGATGCATTATTGGAATTTGGGAATAATAACCTACAAATATTGGTTCATGTTACCAAGGAAGGGGTGTGGAAAAATCCAGTTCTTCTTAAAATTCTATCTCAACAGCCAGTAGAAACAGAAGAAGGTAAGCCTTAAAACTACTGTATTGAAGGGGGACTTCATTCTAAGAGAATTAAAATTGATATGTGGGTTAAAATTTTGTGAATTCTGTTCTCCTTGGAATAGTAAACACTAACCATTAGCATTTAATGTTGTTGGTTTTTAATCCTTACTCGAGGACAGGCTTAGGGGGGTGGAGGGAGAGAGAGAGAGAGAAAGAAAGATGTAAGAGAGAAACTGATTGGTTGCCTTCCGTATGTGCCCCAGCAGGGGATCGAACCCGCAACCCGGTGTGTGCCCTCACTGGGAATCGAACCAGCAGCCTTTTAGTGCACGGGACAATGCTCAACCAACTAAGCCACTCTGGCCTGGTAGCATTTAATGTTTTGCCTAAGGATTCTTGCATTTTTTTAGGTCAGTGTTTTAAGTGTTCTTTTGCATTTACTTTATTTTTTTTTTTTAAAGATTTTTTATTGATTTTTCAAGAGGAAGGGGGCGGGGGAGAGAAACAGGAGAGCTACACATCATCAAGTGACTCCTGTATACCCCCTACTGGGGATTGAGCCTGAAACCTGGGCATGTACCCTGGCTGGGAATTAAACCAGCAATCCCTCCATGCCTGGGAATAAGCCCAATCAACTGAGCCACACTGGCCAGGGCTCTTTTGCACTTATTTTAAAACATTTCATTGAGTAACAATGTTCACACAAAATTCCTGAGATAGAAAAGAATAATCTACTTCTAGACTTTGGTGTATAATAGAGCTTAACATTTGTACACTGTAAGCCTTTATTATTGTGCTTAAAGGGAAATGTAAGTGTGGTGAAAAAAGTAAATGTAGGAATTTAGAAGGGGGCGGGTTGTGTAGATAACATGCCTGTTTTCAGGTGTGGGACCTGTGAAATGCTTACAACCTGGTGGGGCAGGTAAATAGAGCAGAATAGGATATAGGGTTGACAGATGTGGCAGGAAATAATATGAAGGAATTAGATTGGAGAGAGTTTTAAAAGAATTGCTAGGATACAACTACTAAGTTGATTTCCTTGAGGAATAGAGTTGGCAAGGAAGAATAATGCCAGAATTTCATTTCTGTATGATTGAGAGAATACCATTACTAAAAATGAGAGTAAGGAACGAGGAGCTATTTGAGTGGGAGATATGATTATGAGTTCTTTTGTAGAATTTAGTGCCTGTGGGACTAAGCTGGAAAAGTCCAAGTGAAAGTGATCTGTTTTCTATCCATGCTTTTTGACCTTGACTACATATTAGCTATCTGTGGAATTTAAAACCAAAACACACACCCATGCCTTAAGGCCAGGCTCCACCTGCTAAATCAAAATCTCCAGAGGTGAAGCTCTGGCATCCAGACCTTTTTGAAGTGCCACAGGAAATGGGCGCCTCCCACCTATAAGTGGTGGGAATATAAATTGGTACAACCTCTGGAGATCAGTTTGGCAACGGGTCGAATTCTAGGAATTTTTTCCATAGATATAGTCATTTATGTGTGGAATTGCCTATGTTCAGGACTATAAATGGTGGCATTATTGAGGATTACCAAAGATGGGCAACAACTTGCAAGTGTATTAGTAAGAGATTGGCTAAATTACAGTATACCCACACAGTGGAATACTCTTCAGTTAAAAGTATTGAGGTAGTTCTAAAGGTACAATGATGATAGAATGAGGTTTATGGTATATTAAGTGGGAAAAATATGTCTTCGGTACTCAAAATATTTTTGGAAGTATAAACAAGAAATTGGAAACAGTTATTGTTTTTGGGGAGGGAGACTGTGGGACTCTAGTCAGGATAGGAAGAAGACAGGTTTTAACTACACCTTTTTGTATATACCTTTTGAATTTTGTGTCATGTGCATATATGATATTATCTAAAAGGAATTTTAAAAACCTACAGTTGATTCTGATACATACATAGTTAAGACTGGACCAGTGGTTTCTCTCTCCCCTGCCTCCCCAGTGGTTTATTGTTAATATTAATGATTTCTACCTCATATGTGTCCTATAGACATAGTAGCATGGGTATTACCTGAGAGGCTTGTTAGAAAAGCAAAATCTCAGGTGCCATCCCAGACCTACTGAATTAGAATCTGCATTTTAATAAGATTCCCCAGGTGATTTGAAGGCACTTTTAGGTTTGAGGAGCACTATTTTAGATGAACCACTTAAAGCAGTCTGCTTGTTCACCACTTGTCTTGATATGCAATATTCCCACCTCTATTCTTTAAATAATACTATGTAAAATGATACCACACAGTTATTGAGTGCCTGCTGTTCACAAATTGAGGGCTTGTCCAGAACACTGTGCAAATAAGTGCTCAGGTGCTTAATATTCACTACTGCTCAGCAGCATTTTCCAAAGTGTGTACTGAACCAGGAACATATTTACATTGTACTAATAATATGTGTAAAAGGGTTCTCTGGTCAAATCAGTTTGGGAAACGTTGGATTAAATCAAAGTGGACAGTTTTCTTTATTGCAGGACTGTTCAGAGATTTGACCAAGGAATCCTTTTTTTTTCTAGGACTATCTCTCAGGTCTTTTGGTCGGTGGAACACACTTTGAGAAATGCCTGGTTTAGAGGAAAGAGCACCACTGGCTTTGGAATTTTTGGCAAGTTACCTAATTTCTCTGAATATTAATTTTCCTAACCTTAAACTGGGGATGATAATACTTGCCTTGGTGGTGGTGTGAGGAATAAATGAGAGGTATATAAAAACACTCAGCTTAAAGCTTGGTACCTCATAAGTGTAAGTTGTAGTTGTTAATATTACATAGGTTACTTGTTTCTTTTTCTTGTACTTATGCTTATAGTTCATTTCACTATTTCTGATTATCTTTACCAGAAAGTGAGGAAGGAGGTAAAATAATTAATTTTGATGAAATGTTAGTAGCTTTATTAAAAGCTTTGGTGTTCCAAATTAAACTACTAAGTAATGTGGGAAGCATTAACAGAATTCTTTTATTTTGCTCTCCGCTCTATTAGATGAGTATTGAGACCAGATTCAACTTCCCAGTTATATCAACTGAATTTTTTATTCACTAAAAACAACATCAAAAGATATCAAACTTTCATCATAACAACTGTGACGTGTTATGCAGTATGTTATCAAAGTGTTTTCTTTTTCCTTTTTTCTAGTCAATAAATTGATTGCAGAAGAAGGACCTTTCTTTCTGCAAATGCGAATAAAACATTTGTTGAAATCTAACTGCATCCCTCAGGCTACTGCTTTATCAAAACTGTGTGCAGAATCTAAAGAAATTTCAAATGTGTCATCTTTTCAGCAAGCCTATATCACATGCTTATGTTCCGTTCTCCCTAATGAAGATGCTATTAAGGAGGTGAGTAGTTTTAATTGTATATTTAACTGTTCAACAGATTGAACATAAACTTATGTCATAGGTAGATTTGAAAAGTAGATAATTAAAGAATATGCAGATGTTTATGTTTGAGTAATGGTTTGCTTTGAAATCTTTAGATGTGAAAGTTATTTTTTTCTTAAAGTAATGTTTTTTCTATGTTTGGGAAATGCAGAAATTATTAATAGTGGCATCAAGGAATAAACTAAAGAGAATGGCCCTTTAGCTTAAATTATTTTATACATTGAACTATAGTCAGTCATTGTTATCGCTCTCTTGCATACACCCTTAATTCCTCTTCTGATCTCTCCCTTAATTATACTTATTTGACTAACTAGTATCCTGATTATCCCTAAATTTCCACCAAATCTATATCTTAGCCTGCACCAGTGATGCCAAACTTGTGTGGAGAAACACCTGCCAACTAATTTTACTTTAAATCACTCACTCTATTTCTTTAGTCTGTTCACTCTCCCACTCTCTTAGATTACTACTTCATACTTTTTCTTTCTCTTCAAACCTATACTATAATTTGTGTCCCATGTCACTCTGTTTATGAACTTTCTATTTCTCTGAAGAAATTGAGGCAATTATAAGAGAATTTCTAAAAGCTCCTTCCATGACATCTATTCACAGGCTTACAGCTATGCATATACTGTTTCTCTTTTATTGCTAAGGATATACCTGTTCCCTCAACTTAGATCAATCCCCTTGACTTCTGTATGAGATCCCATCTGCTCTTACCCCCTCAAGGGTAATGCTACCGCAGTTCTCCTTTTCTCTACTGCATCATTAATTTCAACCTCTGCTATAACCATCTTGCAAGGATTTCTGTTGTTATTTTTCTTAAGATCTTAAAATTATACTTCCTCTTCCAATTACCACCCCATTTCTGACCTGGCCTTTCAGGGTAATTTCTTGAATGAATTTACTAAATTTACTGTTTAACCTTTTTATCTTTGAACACATTCTTTTTTGTTTTTTAAATATGTCTTTATTGATGTCAGAGAGAGGAAAGGAGAGGGAGAGAGAGATAGAAACATCAATGATGAGGGAGTCATTGATCGGCTGCTTCCTGCACACCCCCCGTGGAGATCAAGCCCACAACCCGGGCATGTGCCCTGACCAGGAATCGAACCCCGATCACCTGGATCCTAGGTCGATGCTCAACCGCTGAGCCAGGCCCAACCAGGCAATCAACTATTCTTTAAAAAAAAAAAAAAAAAAAAAAGGTAGCCAGAATAATCTCTTAGTTAAGTCACTCCCTTGGTCATAGTCATTCAACATCTTTCCATCTTTTTCCGAATAAATCCAGAAGTCTTTATTCTATATGACATGGCCCATGGCTACTTCTCTAACCATATCTTGTACAATTCAATGCTCACTGCTGTCCAACCACTCTGTCTATGCTCTTCTCTGAACAAGTCAAACGTATCCCTGACTTAGAGTGTTGTACTTAGTATTTTTCCTGCCTGGAATGCCTTTCCACAAGATAATTTGGATGGCTCATTCTACTGCATCAGTCACATTTCTCCTTGACATATCCGATAGGCCTTCCTCACTGTCGCATCTAAAATAATATCCTATCTCCTGTTATACTCTGCCCTATTTTTCTTCAATAAATATTTTCCATTATTATTATAAATATATACAAGCCCATCTAAAATGGCCCCCATCACTCTTTTCTTTTTAATCACCTAAGGATACATTGTTGTTTTTTATTGATTTTAGAGAGAGAGAGGAACATCAATCGGTTGCCTCCTGTATGTGCCCTCACCGGTGATTGAACCTGCAACCTAGGTATGTACCCTCGTCAGGAATCGAACCCACAGCCTTCTGGTGTATGGGACAACACTCCAACCAACTAAACCATCCAGCCAGGGTAGTCCCCATCACTCTTTGTCCCCTTAACTGTTTTTTTCTTTATAATACATATTACTACTGCTAGACATACATGCTTATTCTGTTTCCTCCCACTAGATTAAAAACTTTGTAATGACAGAGATATAGGTTTGTTGTTTGCTGTATCCCTGCATTCTAGAATACTTAATGACATAGTAGGCACTCATAAGGATTAACTACAAGCCTGTATGCTAATTTATGTATTTATCTTGTTGGAAAGGGTAAGGTGATGGGAGACTGCTTACCTCTAAAAGCATCTGCAGTATTTTGTGTTTGGGAAGCTTAATAAGGGTAAGATGTAGTATTGGCTATTCATAGCACCAGAGGAATTGAGAAGAACCAAAAATGCTAGACCTTGGATTTGATTCCTTTTCATCTTATAACAATATCTTTTTCTCTTAATTTCTCAGCCTTTGTTTATTTAAAACCTGTTTTGTTTCTAGCATTGTATTAAGCATTGGCAAATACAAAGAGTGTGTATGGCCTGGTTTGGTTGCCAGAAACAGTTATAGGGAGATGAATAGTAAGCCATCTGATACTGCCCCTAAATTCAATAGAAGTGTAGAGATAGAGAACATCTTAGTAGACCGGCATAAAAGGCTTTATAAAAATTGATCCTTGACTTGGACCTTGAAATACCAGTGGGGTTTGGAAGGGTAGAAAGAATGGTTTTGGAATAACTGACTGTGGTAGAGACACAAAAATGAATGTGTACTTTGCAGGGACCCCCTAGAGAATACTTTGCCTGGGGCAGAGAGTGGGTATTGAGATCTTGTGAGAAATAAGATCTGTAGGGTGAGGAAAATCCAGTGCATTCGAGCTTAGATTTGATGCAGTGGAAGGTTTTGAATGTAGGAAGTGAAATGACTGAAATAAAGTTTTAGAAAGCTTAGATAGAAAGGGTATGTATTAGATTTAGGAGAAGAGATTGGAGTTATTAGCAAGAGGAGAAAGGACAAGGCTTGTTAACAGGACAAAAATAGAGGAATTGGCAAACTATGGCCTGTGACCCAACTACCTGTTTTTGTAAATAAAGTTTTACTGAAACAGTCATGCCCTTTATTGACCATGGCTGGTTTTTGCTTTACAGTGGCTGAGTTAAGTAACAGAGCATCTGGCCCTTAAAGCTGAAAGTACTTTCTATATGGCCTGAACAAAAAATGTTCACTGACCCTTGCTCTACAGGAGTCAGATTTTCCAGTGTATTACAACCACTACATATCATTTTGTCTAACCTGTGTTTTACCAATGATGAAACTAAGGCCAAGATGGTAATGTTTCCAAAGCCCTACCTGCATTAAGCTAACTAATGTCCAAGCCCGGACTAGAATGCAAATTTCCTAACTCCCTGGCCAGCCCTCTTTCCACTGTACAATTTAATTTTCATTTGGTAAGCATTGGTGAGCATGTTCTAATAGGAAACTTCTTGGTGGTTTATCATTCCATTTATACTTACACATTTATATATTGGTGTGATTTAAAATATCTTATAATGGCCCAGCCGGGCGTGGCTCAGTGGTTGAGCGTCGACCTAGGATCCTGGAGGTCGTGGTTTGATTCCTGGTCAGGGCACATGCCCGGGTTGCGGGCTCGATCCCCGTTGGGGCCCAGCAAGAGGCAGCTGATCAATGACTCTTTCATCATTGATGTTTCTATCTCTCTCTCTCTCCCTTCTTCTCTCTGAAATCAATAAAGATGCATTTTTTTTTTAAATTTTTATAATTGGGGTTAATTTGTTAAATAAATAAATGCAAAAACATTTAGCACACATCATAGAATTTTTTAAAAAGGAACACTAGTACCATCATAATTAACCTCTTATGCAGTGATGCTTTCTTTTGCAAGTAACAACAGAATTAGAGAATTTTTTAAATTTGCTTTGGAAAAGTACTAATGAATCAGTAGATGTTCATTAACTTAAAATCAGCAGTTCTAAGGTAGAAGAGTTATATACATATTTTGCCATCTACTTCAGAAGAGTTAAATTAACTTGAGCAACAGCTGGGAATACAAGTACTTGTATGTTGGCACCCGTGGGTGTCACAGTAATAGGTGTGTGTAATTGGAAACCTCTGCTGGGGAAGATTTAGCCAGAAACGTACAATTAAGAAGAATTGATGAGGTTAGCTTGAAAGCCAAAATTCAAAACCCCAAATTCAGAACTCCATGGAATCTTCAAGTTGTAGTTTGTAAATACTTCATTTAGAATTGAATGAGATAACTTTGCTGTTAATTTTACGTATGAAAAGATTTTAATGAAAATTGCAGACTTAACATCGCCCTGTGTCCCAAGTGGATGTTTCTTTCCCCCCCCCCACTACTGAAAGAAAAATCCTTGCAAAGATTAAGTTTTCCACATATAATATGAAGGATGATGTTTTAACATGAAGCACTTCTATTATTATGAAGAACCAGGAAATCTTTCGGCAAAGTTCTTGACACAGTTAAGGTAGGGGTCCATTTCGGTTTTGGTCCTCGAATGAACTACATCTTCAGTGGTTAAAGTGGTTAATAGACATAGTAGCAAAGGCTTGTTTCTTCTCTTAATGGAGAAAGGAATAGACAAACAGGGCCTAATTTACTCACCAGTCTAACACTGCTGGGACTTGACACAGTCACTAGGAAAAATGATAAACAGAGCAAATACATTTAAACAGGACCCATTGGGAATTCAGTTTGGGAGTATAAGAAAAAGTAAACAAGGACATAGAAATTCCAGGTGTCTTTTAAATAAGAAACAAGATTAAGATGGATCTGGAACAACAAGGAATAATAAAGTGTATAATTAAATTTAAAATTAAAATCTGAATAATTTTACTTTATTGTTATGATCATGTGGGAAAATGAGATGTACACTCAAATACACTAAAGGTAAAAAGGCTTCCTGAAGAAATTGAGGTTTCGCCTTTTTAAATATTTTATCTCTTAAAGCAGAGTTGTTTTTTAATAGCTTTGAAGTGGCCTCTTTCCATGACTTAGTGTGTATCTGGATCTCACTTTCATATGAGGGTTATGTGTGGATATTTTGGTTGATATATGATTATGCTGGAGGAATCATTATGGAGAGTTGGTCGTCATTTTCAAAAATTCACTAGGACATTGTAGGCTTTTCTTAGATACACACAGTCATAGGATTTAACTAGAAGCATCAATGACCATTTATTTCTTTAAGAATCCACTCAATGTAGTGATGATCTGTAGTATTGCTACAGTTTAAAAGAAGTCAGAGTTTTAGAAGCCTTTGTTATTAGTGTAGATAAGTGCATGTGAGGCAAATGAGTTCTTGAATTGGAAGGTTATACAAAAATCCCCTCATAAACTAGTCCTACCTTCTCAATAGAAACCTTGGTGGAAGTAAAGCAGTCAAATGAATGGATAATAAAAATGTGTGAAATAGCATGCTTAGGTGTAATGGACCTCAGTGAGAAGCTTCAGTATCAGGCATATCATTATATTTTAAAATGTCAGGTAAACAGCAGTATTAAGCATGAGCTAAAAGAATGTTAGTATTTAAAGTTTACTAGAAAATATGTAACACTTGGAGAATGTTGATTTGAAGTTTAAGAAATTGGGAGAGATTAGGTTCACTTTCTCCCTTTCCATAGCTTACTCCTACTCATTCTCTAATTCTCATCTTAGTTGTGACTTCATACAGGGAGCTCTTTTTGATCCCCCCAATTGGGGTTAGAATTTTCTTACTAAAGGTATTTGAAAAAATACTCTGTATACCCCCATTGTAGCATTTAACATACATTGTAGTTCTTAGTAATTGCCTGCTGCTTCATTTATTATACCTGACTAGACTGTGAGTTCCATGGGGGCAAAAATCAGGTGGGCTTTATGCCCAGTACTTTAGCACAGTATAGGTACAGTAGCACTGCTTTGACACATACTTTTTTTTTTTTTTTAATGTTTTTATTGATTTTAGAGAGAGAGAAGAAGGGAGAGGGAGAGAGACATAGAAACATTAGTGATGAAAGAGAGTCATCAATCCGCTGCCTCCTGCATGCCCCCAGCCGGGGATTGGCCCCACAACCTGGGCATGTGCCCTGACCGGGAAATGAACCAGCAACCCCTTGGTGTGCACCGGATGACGCCCAGCCTACCGAGCCACACCTGCCAGGGCTGAAAAAAGTTTTAATTGGATATTGAAGGATGAGATCCCCTACCAGGGATCCAGCCCACAACCTGGGCATGTACCCTAACCGGGAATCAAACCGCTAACCTTTTGGTACACGGGACGATGCCCATCTAACCAACTGAGCCACACCTGCTGGCCAGTCTTACAGATTTATCATGTTGATAAAATGAGAATATAATAAAAGTTATCTGTAAGGGATAAAAAATGTTCGAGAAATGCAATTGTATGTTATTTCTCTTCTAATTTGTATATCTGGTTTAGAGAATTTCTTGTGCTATTTCTCAGCTTGGAGATGTTATACTGCTGCCAAAATCGAATTTTAGAATACTTGATTTTTGACAGGAGCTTTAACATGGCAGGGATAGTAGATGTTTTTAGCTCCGGAACAACTGTTTTCACTTGCTATGGAATTTTCGTTTTGGTCCTTCAGTCAGTGCAATTTTAAGTGACTGTGTGGTGGGCATTTCCTCTCTGGAGTCCCCTTCTGATTAATCCAGCTGTTGGTGAGGATGTGGTTGTTTAGGGCATCAGTAAAGTTTAATCTTCACTCACTCCCTCACCCCCAAAAACTGAATTTAACTTTAATTGTGTTTTAGGCTTTAACAACTTAACTTTGCCTCCCAGTACTTGTTAGATACAAATTTGCATCAAAAGTGATCTTACATCTGAGAATGATCTTTTGAAATGCTTTCTAGTACTTATTTTTTTGTTATTCCTCATCTGAGGATATTTTCCCCATTACTTTTCAGAGAGAGTGGGAGGGAGGGAAAGGGGGAGAGAGAGAAACATCAATGTGAGAGAGACACATCGACTGGTTGCCACCTGCTCACACCCCAGTGGGGCAGGAAGTGAACCCACAACCCAGGTACATGCGCTTGACTGGGACTCGAACCTGCGACCCAGGTTCAGGGCACAGGCCAGTGCTCTAACCAGAGAGCCACATTGGCCAGGGTGCTTTCTAGTACTTTCTTAAACACCCTTTAAAAAAAATTATATATTTTATGGAAACAATTTTTAACAGCACTTTTAAAGTGCTCCCTATTTGCCAATCCCCTTTTAAAACATCTTTTTAAAAAGACTTAGCAGTAACTTTAATAGGCACACATATTTTTTAAATTGAGGTATAATTGACATATAACATTATATTAGTTTTAGGTGTACAGCATAATGATTCAATATTTGTATATATTGCAACATGATCACCACAGTAAGTCCAGTTAACATCTGTCACCATACATAATTAGAAAATTTTTTTTCTTGTGATGAGAACTTTTAAGATTACCTTCTCGGTAATTTTCAAATATGCAATACAGTATTATTATAGTCACCATATTGTAATAAAACATAATTCTTACAATAACTCTATGAGGAAAGTTTTTTTATTCTTGTTTTACAGATGAGGAAACTGAGGAACAAAGTTACTGACAAGTTATGCAACTTATCCAGGATTATATAGCTAGTAGCTATAGAGCTAGGAAAATCCACAATCTGGTTCTAGAATAATTGCTTTTAACCACTACAGTATACTGCTTATTATGTCATTGCTTGTCTTTGAAAAAATTAGAAAACACAGAATTTTATAAGGTTCAGTTTGTAAACATGAGCTTTTTACCTTGATACAACTTGATTCGTTTATCCCATTCATCAGCACCTATTTACTGAGTATCTTCTGTGTTCCAGATACTGTGGTAAGTGCTGGGTTTTGAACAAGATGTACATAGCCCCTGACCTCTTGGATTTTATATTCCAGCAGAGAAGACAGATGCTAATAAGTTCTTCAACTAATGATTGAGTTACAGTTGTGATAAGTGCTACAAAGAAGGAATTTGAAAGTAGGGTTTTTGACAGGAATTCTAAAATGTTTTTAAGGGTTCTATGAGAAAATGACATTTGAGCTAAGCTTTGAAAGAAGCCTTTTGGTGGCTGCCTGAGTGTATGACTAAAATTAGAGACTTAGAACCATCAGTCAGAACTGCATCACTCTGTAAGGGATGAGCTAAACTCTGTATTACCTTACTTGCCTTTATACATACCTCATTTGTCCTGAAATTCTCATTGTTTTTTATATTTGGTGCCTGGTATAATTTGACATTTATAATACTGAAACAGTCACGAAATAGATTATGTTCTTTACATTCTGCTTATTAAGACAGGGAAGTGATAAAATAGAAAGGGCCTTTAAAGGTTTTATTCTCTTGTTTTACCAATACATAAAAAAACCCTAGAAAGTTCTGCTGATTTGCTCAGAGGTGGTGGTGGTTGTTTTTTTAAAGATTCCCATAAATAGTGCAAACGAAGGAGATATATTTCTAAAAGTGTTTGAGTTGTTTGAAAAACTCACCCACAGATTTTTTCCTTATTTATATGAAAAAATGATATGTTAATACAGCATTTATATTTAAAACAGTTTCTCAGTTGTCTTCCTTTAGCCCTACTGGCAGCAAGGGTAAGGCCTTTATTTTTCTATCTGTTACTAGAGAAACTTGAATAAAATTTAAAACAAAAGAAAGAAAAAAACAGGAAAAAATGATGGTACTTTAGCTGAAAATAACCTGACGTTAATCTACATAATTTGACATATTTATATAGTAGCTATGTTCATGAGTAATTTTTTAAAAAACTGTACTAAAATATTTTTATCATTTGGGACTGCAGTGGAACTTCTTATAGTATCCTCTTCTCTCTTTAATATTTTCTTTTGTGAAATATTTTTATTCCATAAGACTCAGTCATTAGGTCATAGAAGAAAATTTTTATCTCTAATTCTTGCCTCACCATTTATCGAAGTTAGAAAAGAAGCTTTACATTAAATAACAAAGTGTACAGGAAAAGTCAGCATTTTCTTTTTGACTTAGTCATCTCATTTTTGATAGATTGCAAAGGTTGACTGCAAGGAAATATTAGACATCATATGTAATCTGGAATCCGAGGGTCAGGATAACACGGCATTTGTTCTTTGCACGACCTACCTTACCCAGCAGCTCCAAACAGCAAGTGTGTATTGTTCTTGGTAAGTACATTTACTTTGTATTCCCTTTATTTGTTATAGTACATAGTATAGCATTTAGGGTTTATGTAAAATACTAGTTTGTTTCAAATTAAAGTTATGCAAATTAAATGATGACTTGTGAGTAAAATTTCATTTATAAGCTAACCCATTTAATAATATCATTGGTTTACTCTCTTCTGGAAGAGTCAAAAAATAAAGAGTAAAAAGTTTTAGCTCATTGTCATCCTCCCGTAGAGGATTGTTTGTTAACAATCCTTGCCCCTTTTTTTGAAGATACACCATGGCAGTATGAAACATATTGATATTGGGTTGTTTTCCTGTACATTTATTATATCTTGTGGTAGTCACTTCCCCTCTTATTTGGAAACCCACTAATTATCTAGGTTTCCAGGTCAAACTTGCACTAGAGAAGGTAATCCATTTGAACAGTAATTTCTTTTGCTAGGTAGCAGAATTGCATTATTTTGGTTTTAATTCAATTTATATCTTGTTTGCCTATTGAGTACTTAGTTGTTAAAAAGGAAACAGTAGGTGTAACCCATGGTTCTTTCGTTCTAACTATTGAATCTATTCAATAGGCCAGAAGATAAACCTGATACATAGGAAACCCCTAAAATGCAAGAGTCTGTCAATAAGAAATCAGATTAGTGGTATGGATAATGTTATAGGAAGTTAGAAAAAGATGCTCACTGTATGCCACTGTTTAAGAAAAGTATTTGAGCTTTAATTCAAAGAGTGGGTTGGATTTTTGCATAATCTTGATTAGAGGAGCCTTGAATATTTTAGAAACTAAAGATGACTTGAAGTTGGAAATGAGCATTTTGCTTATAGGAAAACCTAGTAAACCCTTTTGTATACTTTAGCCTTCATTCATCTCCCTCTGGAGGAGCTGTGTGTATTTGTATAGTTTTATGTTATTAGCATTTTGTATATCACTATATTTCTTTTTATTTACTATTTTACATAGAAATATTATTTGTGTGCTGTAAATTATCTCACCCAATCCTCACACTAATCTTTGCTTAGATGAGGCAGGCAGTGGAGGATCAGAGGGATCAGAGAAGTCTTTTGATTGCCCAAAGTCTTAAGGCTAACATGGTAGAGTTGAGATTCAAGCCCAGGATTTTTGACTCCTAATTCAAATTGCAGTTTTTACCACCAAGTCCACTATGCCAGAGTTTTTTTTCCTGCGAGAAAGGAGATAATGGGATAAGGACTTAAAATATATTTTGTGTTTGTTTGTTTGAAATATATCTTTATTGATTTCAGGGAGAGGGAGGGAGAGAGAAAGATAGAAACATCAATGATGAGAGAGTCATTGATCGTCTGCCTCCTGCACACCCCCGACTGGGGATGGAGCCCGCAACCCAGGCATGTGCCCTGACCGGGAATTGAACCCCGATCTCCTGGATCCTAGGTCTATGCTCAACCGTTGAGCCGGGCTTAAAATATATTTTGTAGTAATCATTGTGGGTGATACAAATTTAAAAAATGGGTAAGTAGCAGTGAGGTTTTTGATTACTAAGTCAAGTAGAGTTTTTTTTTCTCCCGTGCATTTAGAAATTAGAGATTTTAGCTTCAGTAAAACAGATGTATTCACTTGAAAAACAAACTCCTATTTTTCTTGTCACAGTTAACCTCTTTGCATCGAATGAAAAACTGTTAGTTATAGTGAGGTTTTCAATGTTATAGTTAGGTTTAAAGAATACATTAAGTCACATATGGGATGTGTTATAAACTATTTATAAAACTACAGTCACACAGTTTTTTTAACAACTCTTTTAAACCCTGGCACAGCTTCCCTTTTACAGTGACCCATCTTTTTTTCCTTCTCTTCTTCACTTAGCTACCATTAGCCTCTTCTAAGGATGTTAGTGGCTCTAGGATTAGTGCTGTTCCTTGTAGCAGGAAAGGAGTAACAGGGACTTCCCTCTTCTTGGCCTCCTGAGGTGCTATAATAAGTAAAGAAAATCTTAAATCACTTCACACTTTGCTAGAAGCAAGAACCTTTTAAGCAATTTAGAAATAGAATTTCAGAATTTAGAAACTTTTTTTTACCCTTCTGTTGTTTTCTAAAGACCTATTTTTTTAAATGGTATTTATGATAAGCGATATTTGTAAAAATATGACAAAGTTGGATAAGATAATAAAAGCAGTGACCTAATTTTATTCATTTATTTAATTTATTTTTAAATATATCTTTATTGATTTTCAGAGAGAGGAAGGGAGAGGGAGAGACAGAAACATCAATGATGAGAGTCATCATTGATCTGCTGCCTCCTGCATGCCCCTAACTAGGGATCGAGCCCGCAACCCAGTCATGTGCCCTGATCAGGAATCAAACCATGATCTGCCAGATCCTACGTTGACACTCAACCGCTGAGCCACGCCTGACCTGGCCAGTCACTTAATTTTAAACACATATAGGGCCTAGAATTTATTTATTGGAAATGTGTTTGTTTGTGGTTTTTTTTAGAACATGATAAATTTTATTTATTTTATTTATTGATTTGAGAGAGATTTGTTGTTCCACTATTTATACATTCATTGGTTGATTTTTGTATGTGCTCTGACCGGGGATTCTACCCGCAACCTTGGCTTATTGAGATGACTCTCTAACCAACTGAGCTGGAAATGTCATCTGTTAATGTGGTCATCATGGAAGACAATGTTTGAAATGTGTACACTATGTAATTATCACTCAAAACAGTTTTTGATCCTTATAGACATTTCTTTCAGAGACATTTACTAACTACATTTAAATATCTTAACTATTTTATAGCAGTGATCATAGTATTGATCTCAAAAGATATATGGCTTAGTTTTTATTGTTAGCCTTGCCCCCTCCCCAAATTTTTGGCTCTCTGCAAAAATCAAAGAAGTGCTGGAGAATGAGTTTCATATAGATGTCTGGCAGTGATAATGTAATTAGAGTAGCCGTGCAAGTGAGAAAGATAACCATTTTGAATGGGACTGTACATATAGATGTGTAATTACCACTGCTTCTTTAAGAATAAATTCATATGGTTGAACTATACTAAGCTGCAGTGAGGATTTGATTAGGGTGACTTTTGCTTTCTGTAACGTCTCTAAGCTTAAACCTTGTATATTGTATATTTGTGTTTTTTCAGATGTAATTTTCTGTCTGTTCTCTCCTAATACACCAGGGTCGTCATGTGTGTTATCTAATTCACAGTTGAGTCCCCTGCACCTGGCAAAGACTAGATATCCATATGTGTTTTATTTAACTGAAATTTGTGGGTGGGAAAAAAGAGGTCATGAGAGTCAACTGCTGTATTTTCAGGAGCCTTTTTTTTTACAGCATGTTTATTTCTTAGTTCCACAAATAAATTTTTTGTTTGTTTTTAACCTCATTTCTAAAATGCCTAAATTCTGGATCTCAGTGTGACGTGTTAACTGGACTTCATGGGCCTCCTGCTATGCAGAAACACAGTGTAGTTTAAAGTTCTTGCTTGGTAGCCACATCTCTGCCAAAGTACATTTCCTCCTATTTATAGAAATAAATTTACTTTCTAGTTTTATGAACTTGTAATTTGTTGACTTTAAGTAGGAAGTGAGCTAATTTGAGGGTGCAGAGTCATCTGAAAATTGGAAGCAAAGATACAATGGAATCAATTTTTATATATTCTTTAATGGTTGTCCATTTTTTAAAATCATATTACTGTGCCCAGCTGGAGTGGCTCAACAGTTGTACATCGACCGACCTATGATGCAGGAGATCACAGTTCAATTCCCGGTCAGGGCACATGGCCAGGTTGTGGGCTTGATCCCCAGTGAGGGGGTGCAGGAGGCAGCTAATCGGTGACCCATCATTGATGTTTCTATTTTTCCTTCCTTCTCCCTTCCTCTCTTTGAAATCAATAAAGATACATTTTTTTAAAAAATCGTATCACTGTACTAATTGAAGAAGTATTTATTCTAGTGCATGGATGATCCAGCAGGCTGCAAGTCATGATTCATTGGTGTTTCATTGTTCTGGTGTGCAGATTTGATGGGGTGATTAGAGTCACATATTGGCATTCTCATGAGTAATGTATTGGTTGTCATGGTTTCAGGTTATTTGGAGTTCAGATAACTAGAGCTTAAAATACTTAATTTGGAATAAACCAAGCCCTAGACATTCTGATTTTTTTTTTTTTTTTAATTATTGGAGACCTTAATTCTCAATCTGCCTTTTATCACATAATCAGATTTGTCTACTTTAAACTTCTAGCTAGTCAGTATATTTTAGATAGCAGATTTTTTTTGCCATTTTATTTTTATAAGGTTTTACTGGCTTTTATAATTCAGTTCTTTTTACGTAGGATAGATTTCCCATACATATATTTTGATAGATACTCCTTCTTTTATCTCTGGTCATATTTAATTCTATTTCCTTTTTTCTTCAGAATTTTACACTGTTCTTAAAAGTTTTTATTATAAAAATACTTACATATGAATGAGACAATCTTGTGAATTTAAAAATGAACAATTGGCCCAGCTAGCGTGGCTCAGTGGTTGAGTGTCGACCCATGAACCAGGAGGTCATGGTTCGATTCCCAGTCAGGGCACGTGCCTGGGTTGCTGGCTCGATCCCCAGTAGGGGGCATGCAGGAGGCAGCCAATCAATGACTCACTCTCATCAGTGATGTTTCTATCTCTCCCTCTTCCTTCCTCTTTCTGAAATCAATAAAAACATTAAAAAAAATTAACAGTCGTTCCAGTTACTTGCCTGGCTGATAGCTATTTTCAAGGCCTATCTCAGTTTTTACTTTTGCTGGTTAAGAAAGCAACACTGGTTGCCAAAGACAAATATTTTAAGTGTTTTAAGTTAATTTTTTTGTTGTAGCTCAAATTTGCCACCATTAAGTATTATAAGCTTTAATCATATATCTTTCTTTTGAGACATATATTCATTTTAATTTTTAAAGTTAGTTGTATCTATGTAAGAATTTCACCATATGAGAGTCTCAGTTATCTCTTTAAAAGTATAAAAATGTGTAAATTGTTACATATGTTTATTTTTCATCTATTATAAAAAGAGGTATTTCTACAATACTCTATGGCTGATTATCAAAACTGTCTGACACAATTTGAGCTTGCTATAGCAACAAAGTCTAACCTATTCCAGTGTGCTCTCCTCTATGAGACAAGCTGTTATATAGACTCAAGATAGTGTAAAATATAACAATAAATAAAAATAAAAAGAGGTGTATTCATTTCTTAAGCTTCAGATTTATAACCAGCTTCTTGGAATAGTCTGTTAATAGCAATAATAGAATATTAGTGTTCTAAAACTAGTTTTAGAATGTGGTTATTTTAAAATGAAAATAATTTAGTAAATGTATAGTATCCATTGAAATTGTACAGAAAAGAGCCACTGTTTTTTTCTTTTTGTTTTTTGTTAATCCTCACCTGAGGGTATTTTTTCCTGTTGCTTTTCAGAGAAAATAGGAGGGAGGGGGAAAGAGAGAGAGAGGAACATCGATGAGAGAGAGGAACATCGATATGAGAGAGACACATCGACTAATTGCCTCCCAAATGAGCCCTGACCAGGGGCAGGGAGTGAACCTGCAGCCAAGGTATATGCCCTTGGTCAGGAATCAAACCCGGACCCTATGGTGCGCAGACTGTTGCTCTAACCACCGAGCCACACGGGCCAGGGCAAGAGCCACTTTTTTAAAGTGATAACATTCTCTTGAGTTTTGCTAAGTAACTTTCCTTGCATTCACATTTTATAGTCACGGTAACATTTCCATCCTGGGCATTTTTTAATTTCTAGTGGTTTCTTTGAGAGTTTTCTCTCTCTCTCTCTCTTTTTTTTAAAAAAAATATATCTTTATTGATTTCAGAGAGAGGAAAGGAGAGGGAGAGAGAGGGATAGAAATATCAATGATGAGAAAGTCATTGATTAGGTGCCTCCTGCACATCCTCAACTGGGGGTCGAGCCCGCAACCCAGGCATGTGTCCTGACCAGGAATTGAACCCCGATAGCCTGGATCCTAGGTCGATGCTCAACCACTGAGCCACACCTGGCCAGACGAGAGTTTTCTCTTAATGCATGCAAGGTTTTATTTAACTTATTCTTTTCAAGCTTTTCTTTGTTTCCATAATGAGTTATTTGTGGAATTCTTGTATTTAACCTTTTATAAGAGTACCAATTTATTAATTTTATTAATTTTATTAGTAATATTTAAACATTTCAACATACAGTCCTAAGTAGCATCATGACATTTTAGCGCTGGAAAAGGCCCATGAGATTAATGGGCCATTAGAATAGTTAGTTATTGGTTGTATACATTTTGTTGGCAGTGTAGTAATGTGTGATGATCCCTGCATACTAGGATAGTCAGTGCAATTACCAATGTAGGGGTAAAACCTTTTGGAACAAGGTAGGAACAGTTTTGGAGGAAGCAATAGGGGATATAGACAGTTTTTTTTCTTCTAGTTTTTGTTTACTGTCAATTTATTTTCATAAACCGAAAAAGTGAGTTGGGGAGGTGGATAGCAAATACCAGTTGTTTTAAGTGTTTTACCTTAATCTTTTGTTTTATAGGGAATTGACTCTCTTTTGGAGTAAACTGCAAAGAAGAATTGACCCTTCTGTAGATACTTTCTTGGAGCGCTGTCGTCAGTTTGGTGTCATAGCTAAAACACAGCAGCATTTATTTTGCCTCATTAGAGTTGTACAGACTGAAGTGAGTAATTTATGCTTTTCATGCTTATTGTCCTGGAGGGAAGAAATGAGGGGGGCAGGATAACTCTCAGGCAAATCCTTTTAGATAAGAGAAAATGAGAAATATTGGCTTTTAATACAGTTATGGAGTTGGACATATCTAGCTGCTTCTGCAGATTGACTTCCTAGGAATCCATACTTTTTCTTAATGGAAAATAGTAATTTGAAGTGTTAGACCACTGGAGGAAAGGAAGATTGTGTTTCTTTGCCTGTTACCTCAACCACCCTATATGTACTTTTTCTAGTATAGTGTTCTATATTTTATACAGGTGTGTTTGTTTGCAAATTAACAATAATTATGAATGAATAAAATATAATTGCCTTTTCTGGCTTCTTGAAGATGCAGTGGTACATTTTTCTGGGGTTTGGAGTAATAAAACAGTTCCAGAATCAACTACACAAATTATAAACTTCTGTGCAAATAGAAAATGTTAGATATTTTTAGGAAGTAAATATTTTCTAAAAGGAAACGAATTGCTATATATAAATCCTTGTTTTTTGAGTTTAGCCGTGTATATATACAGCATGGGGCAAAAGTAGGTTTACAGGTGTGAGTATACAAAATAAAGGTTATTCTTGTGTTAATTATTATATTATTTCCCATACAAACAACTGTAAACCTACTTTTGCCTCACTCTGTATGCCAAGACTACTGGCCTAGAGATTTGGGGTGAGTCTTATACTATTCTCTGTTTTTGTTTTGTTTTTATTGTCTTCTCATGCTTGAGTTCTCCATATGCCGATATCTGTAATGACTCATGGGTATACTTTATGGGTTACTTTGACAACATCCAAGGATTGTTTTCATTTTTAATTTATTATTTTTTCCCAAGGACTGTTACTATACTACAGTCTTAAGGCACAGTTCTATCTGATATTCCCTATCTCCTGTAATGTAACATTCCATATCCTGTACTTTATTTGAAATATGTTGATCTAATGTTCTCCAGTGAAGATAGGAAAAGGTAAGAACAATTATCAGAAGCAAATTTATGGTCAGATAAGTTAGGTGATAATTATTTCTAACCACTGTGTTGTGTCTCCTATCACAGAAAGAACATGTTCAAGTAATTATAGAACTTGGCCTTGTTTAAAAAAAATTAATGTTACAGCTGGCCTTATAAAAGTTTTGTTTTTTAATCTTTAAGGAAAGTATTAGTTTTCTATTGCTGCCTAAAAAATTACCACAAAGTTAGCACTTAAAACAGCACCCATTTCTATAGTACTGAAGTCCAGCATGATGCAAAGTTTGCTGCTTAGAGTATCACAAGACTGAAGTCATGGTGTTGGCCAGGCTGAGTTTTTATCTGGATGCTCTGTAGAAAATCTTCTTTTAAGCTCATTCTTACTATTGACAATATTCAGATCCTAATTTTTTTGATGGATGTCAGCCACAGTCTGTGTTCAGCTAAAAGCCTCCCTCATTCCATGCCTTTATTTTCAAGCCAGCAAAGGCACTAATAATCCTCTTCCTTCAAATCTGACCTCTTCCATCTCACTTCCAGACTTAGATTTAAAGAGATCAGATGATTAGGGCAAGCCTGAAAGATCAACTAAATTGGAGTCTTAATTACATCTGCAAAGTCCCTTTTGCCATATAACATAATATAATCATAGGAATGAAATCTCATCATATTTACAGGTTCTACTTACACTCAAGGGAATGAGATATACATAGGTGAGGGTCACTGAGGGCCATCTTAGAAGTCTACTTACCACAAGGAACTACAGAACCTGGGAAAGCTGCTAGAAGATTAGGAATAGTGGGTTTCTAACACAGACCATGGAATTTCATATATATAACCAGGACCCATCTGTATAACTAGGACCCATTTCTCTTTAATCCCAGTCTAGGGTTTAATCCTATTTATGATATTTGGTCTAAAGGGTAGAGAAGATTTGGACTGGTAGATGGAAGGGGAGTGAGTGTAGAATTTCTTCAAAATGGAGAGAATTGCCTCTAGCTTTTTAAAAGAGAGGCTATCTATCCTAAATAAATTTTGATCTAGTTCTGCTGTGAATAGTAGAAACCCCATAATAGTAGTGGTCTAAAGAAGATAGACGTTTCTGCCTTGCACATATAGGTTGATAATCCAGGTAGACAGGCCAGGGTTACTTTAATGACTCCACATATCAGAGTCCCAGATTCCTTTTGTCTTCATCAACATACAGCTTCCATCTCATGTTCTAAAAACTATTCCAAAGCGGACTCTCCCTTTCCCAAGCCTTTCCCTTCCCTTCCCGCTCTTCTTCCCCCTAGGTGCATTACCTTTGTCTTTCTTTCTCTTAAACGTCAAGGGCCCTTCTGTGTGTGTGTGTGTGTGTGTGTGTGTGTGTGTGTGTGTGTGTGTGTCCTCACCTGAGGATATTTTTTCCATTGCATTTCAGGGAGGGAGGGAGGGAGGGAGGGAGGGAGGGAGGGAGGGAGGTGGGGTGGGGGAGAAACCTTGATGTGAGACAGACATATCCACTGGTTGCCTCTTGCACATGCCCTAGTCGGGGTAGGGAGCAAACCTGCAACCATTTGGTGTGTGGGCCAATGCTCTAACCACTTAGCAACACCAGACAGGGCACAAGGGCTCTTATGCTTCTGTAACTTGTTTTCTGAGCCTATGAAGCCCAGCTGGCTCACTTCTACTTCTGTAACTTTCTAAGTAAACTTTCTCTTATAACTTGAATAAATAAAATAAAAAATAAAAACTGTTTTAGTCCTTGCTGTAATGCCTCTGTTCCAGATAGCGAGAAGGGAGGTAGGAGGCAAAATATACTCTGACATACCTTTCTCCACTCCAACACACAGCCACATACAGCCAAATCTAGCTGCAAGGGAGGCTAGGAGATATATTTATTATTCTGGGTGACTTTGTAACCAGATAAAAATCAGATGTTCTGTTTTTGTAGAAAAGGAGGGGAAAGGATATCAGGAGACAACTAGCAACCAGTCAAATAGCCCTTGGGATGGAAAAAGGCTAATGATGCTGAAAAGCTTGTGTGGGCATTAGGTCTGTTGCAGAAAGCAACAGTGCATAATGGAGAGGACCTTGTAATAGGACCTTTTTATTTTCTAGGCTTCAATTTTCTACAAATAAAGAGCTTAAAACAGATAATCACTTAAAGGTGCTTAGAGTTATTAAACTTTAATTCCATGATTTAAGAAAGTCATAAATGGAAGGGATGACTTTAGAGCAGGGGTAGGGAACCTTTTTTCTGCCAAGGGCCATTTGGATATTTATAACATCATTTACAGGCCATACAAAATTATCAACTTAAAAATTAGCTATGAAAAAGGCTCCTAGATTTATTGAATTTCAAGTCCCACCTTCGGTTGCCTTGGCAGGTCTGGTCTGGACCAAATGATTTCTTAGGCCATATATGTTCCCTACCCCTGTTTTAGAGAATCCAGGGTCTTAAGACTTTCAAAATAATATGACAGAATGAATATAGATGTGGTTATATTTTGAAATGGAAGGTAAAAGAAAAGGGATCATCTTGAATCCAGTTTATTTGATCGTGGGGCCCTTTTGGTGAAACACTACTGTTTTGCAAAACATGACCTTGTATAGTTTAATCCCTTCTTTTTAGTAATAAAGAAGCTAAAAATTAAAGATGTGTGATTTATAAGAATCATACACCTAGTTCGCAGTAGAGTCAGGACTAGACCAATCTTGACAGATTGCATAATGTGATACAGGTTATCATTTGTAAATCAGAGCACAGAGGACTTGGAGAAAGCCAGGTAAATTTTTAAGTAATTTGTGGGTTCTTAAGTTGTTATTACTTAATTTCTTTTGTAAGACTCTGTGAGATAAACAGAATGCCCATTTTTTTCTTAAATAGCCTCATCTGGTTGAAATGGTAAAATTTTTGAAATCAATAAGAACACTTAAAAAAACAAACAAACACCTCCCCTCCCTTCTCCCTCTTCTTCCATTTTTTTCTTTTCTGTTAATCCTCACCAGAGGATATTTTTTCCATTGCTTTTCAGAGAGAGTGGAAAGGAGGAGGGGGGAGAGAGACAGAAACATCAATGTGAAAGAGACACATCAATGGGTTGCCTCCTGCACACACTGTCACCAGGGTGCTGAGAGAGAGCCCACAACCCAGGTACATGCCCTTGACCGGGAATCGAACCTGAGACCCTTTGGTGCTCAGGCCGACGCGCTAACCACTGAGTAACACCAGCCAGGGCTGATCTAGCTTTTCTTTGCTCATATTATTTTCCCATTCCATTTCAGCCCCTCCCATAGAAAAGTCATCTTGTATGCACTAGCCTTTTATCACAGATTATCAGATCTTTTTCTTGATTTTCGATTAGTTTCTGAGAACCTGCTGCTATAGATTTTCTGATTTCTGTTGTTTTTCTATGGAAAACTTGAGACTCAGTACATTTGTAACTTTAAAGTACTAATTCTTTTAGGAGGAGATGAGAATCATTTATTTTAGCCTTGAGGTTTTGAAAGCACCTAAGTGTTCATAACACATGAGTGTCTTACATTGAATTCTGTATTAGACTCACTTCTTTCCCCCATTTATTTAAACCCTATTCTTTATACCCAACTTAAGACAAACCTTTTTGAATCCTTTAGTGACCTTATTTATCCTTAATTCTTTTGAATTCATGTGCCTCTATTGTTTATGTATTTGTCACATAGGTAAATTCCTGGAGGGTTAGGGACTACTTTAATACACAGTTTATATAATGTTTTTATAATAAAAGAATAACTTTTCTTCCCTGCTTTCTTTGTAGGCACAAGATGCTGGTCTTGGGGTATCGATTTTACTATGTGTCAGAGCTCTTCAACTCAGATCAAGTGAGGATGAAGAAATGAAGGCATCAGTTTGTAAAACAATTGCTTGTCTTTTACCAGAAGATTTAGAAGTTAGACGGGCCTGTCAACTTACAGAATTCTTAATTGAACCCAGTTTGGATGGGTTTAATATGTTGGAAGAACTGTATTTGCAACCAGATCAAAAATTTGATGAAGAAAACGCACCAGTTCCAAATTCTCTCCGATGTGAGCTCTTACTAGCTTTAAAAGCCCACTGGCCTTTTGATCCTGAATTTTGGGACTGGAAAACTTTAAAGCGACACTGCCACCAACTCTTAGGACAAGAGGCATCAGATTCTGATGATGATCTAAGTGGCTATGAAATGTCTATAAATGACACAGATGTTTTAGAGTCATTTCTCAGTGACTATGAGGAAGGTAAAGAAGATAAACAATATAGAAGAAGAGATTTGACAGATCAGCACAAGGAGAAAAGAGATAAAAAACCCATTGGTTCTTCTGAAAGATACCAGAGGTGGCTTCAGTACAAATTTTTCTGTTTGTTATGTAAGCGGGAATGTATAGAGGCCAGGATTCTTCATCATTCTAAGATGCACATGGAAGATGGAATTTACACTTGTCCAGTGTGTATTAAAAAGTTCAAGAGAAAGGAAATATTTGTTCCTCATGTGATGGAACATGTCAAAATGCCACCAAGCAGAAGGGACCGCTCTAGAAAGAAATTACTGTTGAAAGGCTCTCAAAAGGGAATTTGTCCCAAGAGTCCCTCTGCTGCCCTGGAGCAAAATCAGTCTTTGAATGAACAAGCCAAAGGAGAGTCTCATGAATATGTCACATTCAGTAAATTAGAAGATTGCCACCTGCAAGACAGAGATTTGTACCCATGTCCTGGCACAGACTGTTCCCGTGTATTTAAGCAATTTAAATACTTAAGTGTACATCTTAAAGCTGAACACCAAAATAATGATGAAAATGCCAAGCACTACTTGGATATGAAAAATAGAAGAGAGAAGTGTACTTATTGTCGACGACATTTCATGTCTGCTTTTCACCTGCGGGAGCATGAACAAGTGCATTGTGGTCCTCAACCTTATATGTGTGTATCTATAGATTGCTATGCTAGGTTTGGATCAGTGAATGAACTACTTAACCATAAACAAAAACATGATGATCTGCGTTATAAATGTGAATTAAATGGCTGTAATATTGTTTTCAGTGACTTGGGACAGCTTTACCACCATGAAGCACAACACTTTAGGGATGCATCTTACACATGCAACTTTGTTGGCTGTAAAAAGTTCTATTATTCCAAAATTGAGTACCAGAATCACCTCTTAATGCATAACGTTGAAAGTTCAAATGGAGATGTGAAGAAATCGGTGAAACTAGAGGAGCCTGCAGCAGGTGAAAAGCAAGAGTGTATTGATCAGCCCCATCTACTTGACCAAACTGATAAATCACATTTATCTGAGGATCTTTTCTGTGCAGGATCAGCTAGTTCTCAAATAGAAACTGCAGAAAATCTGAAAGAAAACAGTGACAGTAATTCTAGTGACCAGTTAAGTCATAGCTCTTCAGGTTCCATGAATGAAGAGTTAATTGACACACTGGATCACTCTGAAACCATGCAGGATATATTGTTATCTCATGAGAAAGTCTTTGTGTCCTCTAATTTAAAAGAAAAATGTCCCAGTGTGGCAGTTTGTTTTGATGGGACTAAGTTTACCTGTGGCTTTGATGGCTGTGGTTCCACTTACAAAAATGCGAGAGGGATGCAGAAGCATCTACGAAAGGTTCATCCATACCATTTTAAACCCAAAAAGATAAAGACAAAAGATCTCTTTCCCTGTTTGGGTAATGAACATAATCAAACAACTGTAAAGTTTGATGCAGAACACAAACCCAGCTCAGATACAAACAGTGACTCCCCAGATGAAGGTCTGGATCACAATGTTCATACTAAATGTAAACGAGAACATCAAGGTTATTCTTCAGAAGCCCCCATTTGTGCTAAAAGGCCATGTACAGATGATACCATGTTGGAACTTCTATTGCGCTTGAAACATTTAAGCTTGAAAAACTCAATAACACATGGATCTTTCTCAGGGTCATTACAGGGGTACCCATCCAGTGGTGCTAAGTCTCTTCAATCAGTTTCACCTACTATTACAGATCTTAATTTCCAGAATCAAGATGAAAATATGCCAAGTCAGTACCTTGCACAGTTGGCAGCTAAGCCTTTTTTCTGTGAGCTTCAAGGGTGCAAATATGAATTTGTGACCAGAGAGGCTTTGTTAATGCATTATCTTAAAAAACATAATTATTCAAAAGAAAAAGTCCTCCAGTTAACCATGTTTCAACATCGGTATTCCCCATTCCAGTGTCATATTTGCCAAAGGTCATTTACAAGGAAGACACATCTTAGGATTCATTATAAAAATAAACATCAAATTGGCAGTGACAGAGTAACTCACAAACTATTAGATAGTGAAAAATGTGATCATGAAGGCCCATGCTCAGTAGATAGATTGAAAGATGATTGTTCTACTGAACTTGGAGGTGATCCCAACAGTAACTCTGAGAAGCCACACTGTCATTCTAAAAAGGATGAATGCAGTTCAGAAACAGATTTGGAGTCATCTTGTGAAGAAACAGAAAGTAAAACATCTGATATTTCATCACCAGTAGGTAGCCATAGAGAAGAACAAGAAGGAAGAGAGGGGAGAGG
The DNA here is from genome assembly GCF_964146895.1 of Miniopterus schreibersii. Lineage (NCBI taxonomy): Eukaryota > Metazoa > Chordata > Mammalia > Chiroptera > Miniopteridae > Miniopterus > Miniopterus schreibersii. The sequence goes on from NC_138109.1 coordinate 23,238,072, forward strand.
TAGCAGGAGAACTGTTGCTAAAGGAAATCTCTGCTATATTTTGAATAAATACCACAAACCATTCCATTGTATCCATAAAACTTGCAACTCTTCATTCACCAATCTTAAAGGCTTGATTCGCCATTACAGAACTGTACATCAGTACAACAAAGAACAGTTATGTTTAGAGAAAGACAAAGCAAGAACCAAAAGGGAACTTGTCAAATGTAAAAAGATATTTGCTTGCAAATATAAAGAATGTAACAAACGCTTCCTGTGTTCCAAAGCCCTTGCTAAGCACTGTAGTGACTCTCATAATCTAGACCATATTGAAGAGCCTAAAGTGCTTTCTGAAGCTGAGTCTGCAGCAAGGTTTTCCTGTAACCAGCCTCAGTGCCCTGCTGTTTTTTATACATTCAGCAAGCTGAAGCACCACTTGATGGAACAACATAATATTGAAGGAGAAATACATTCAGATTATGAAATTCATTGTGATCTTAATGGCTGTGGCCAGATTTTCACCCATCGCAGTAATTATTCTCAACATGTCTATTACAGACATAAGGACTATTATGACGATCTGTTTAGAAGCCAGAAAGTGGCAAACGAGAGGCTACTAAGGAGTGAAAAGGTGTGTCAAACAGCTCTCCCTCAGGGGCATGAACATCAGACTACCAGGAGGTCATTTAATGCTAAGGCTAAAAAATGTGGCTTAATCAAAGATAAGAAAGCTCCAATTACTTTTAAAACAAGAGCTGAAGCGCTCCATATGTGTGTGGAGCATTCTGAGCACACACAGTACCCCTGCATGGTTCAAGGATGTTTATCTGTGGTGAAGTTGGAGAGCAGCATAGTGAGGCATTACAAACGTACCCATCAGATGAGTAGTGCCTATTTAGAGCAACAGATGGAAAATCTTGTCATTTGTGTTAAGTACGGTACCAAAATTAAGGAGGAACCCCCTTCGGAAATAGAGCCCTATATTAAAAAGGAAGAAGATGGAAGCTGTGAATTGGAGCACACAAAGCACAGCCACTCCCCAGGTGACCATAGCATACCTGTCCAGAGCACTGATTCCCTTCATCCAGGGGAAAGGAATGGAGGTCAGAAAGGATGTACAGAAAACAACCAAGTATTTGAGGCAGATACTCTGCTTTATAGAGGAACTGTGAAATGCAGCCATAGTTCAGAAACCACTTCTTTGGAACCATGTAATATAGTTCAGCCTCCTTCTTGTAAAATAGAAAATTCCATACCTAATCCTGATGAGACTGAAAATGGGACTTACTTCACGAGTTTCCAGCTGCCTTTACCAAGGATCAAAGACTCAGAAACTGGACAGCAAAGTTCAGGGCAAGAAGACACTGTAAAAAATTCAACCCATGTCCCAAAAGAGACTTTTAGGAAGCACCCACAGCCCAGATCATTTGATTTGAAGACTTATAAACCTATGGGATTTGAATCTTCATTTCTGAAATTTATTCAGGAAAGTGAAGAGAAAGAAGACGATTTTGATGATTGGGAGCCTTCAGAGCACTTAACATTAAGTAGTTCTTCACAATCCAGTAATGATTTAGCAGGCACTGTAACTGCAAATAATATGGTGAATGACAACGACCCCGAAGTTGACATACCTCATTCTTCCAGTGACTCTGCAATTCATGAGAACCTGACTGCAATCCCACCTTTAATAGTAGCTGAGACAACAACAGTTCCTTCCTTGGAAAACCTGAGGGTCGTATTGGACAAAGCATTAACGGACTGTGGAGAGCTTGCCTTAAAACAGCTCCATTATCTTCGGCCAGTGGTTGTCCTTGAAAGATCTAAGTTTTCCACACCAATTTTAGACTTGTTTCCAACAAAAAAGACAGATGAGCTTTGTGTAGGAAGTTCCTAAATAGCAATTTTGTTTTTGAAACAGACTGGCTCCAACACTGCAACATGGGGACAATTGCCAACTCGAACAAAGGCTGAGAACCAGCCATACCATTGTTTAAGGTAGAATAGGCTGTGTATTTACATGAATGTATAATATCTATGTCAGCACTATTGGCTGAGTCCATTAGCTCTCCAGTTGGTTTATTGATTGGGTTTTTTGTTTATTAAAAATAAGAAATGGAACTGTACTCTTGTTTGGTGCTAATTAATACAAAATATGTTGGGGCTTCCTTTTTCAAATTAAGTGTGCATGATTGTATATGGAACAAATACTAAGATCCCAGGGTGGGAGGGCTAGGGATATGGAGTTCTTACTTGACTTGAATGTGCACCTGAGGGTGCTTTGTGTAATATATTGTACACTACAGCATCTTATATTTTTTGAGTTGAGTTTCAATAAATTACAATTTTTCACCCATTTCTTGTTTACTCGTAAAGAGTTTTCATGCCACACATAAGCTGGAAGTGCTCTTGTATTTCTGGAATGTGCATTTCTGTTTTATCCCAGTAATTTTTCGTTTCTTATTAATGAGCCCATTCAGATCAAGCTTCTTTTTGAAGGACTATTGTCTTAAAAAAATTTTGTGGGAAGACAATTTTCACATTGGGTAATTAGCTTTGGGAGTTAAGATAGCTCCCACAAGAGGATGTCTAGATAGAAAGGAGAGGGTGTGGCAAGCAGAACATGAAGGACACAGCGCATTCAGAGGCATGAAGTCATGTGTCCAAGGAACTATAAATAATTTCACATGCTGACAGTTAAAGGAGAGCAGGGTGCACCGAGGTGGATGAGGTTATTGTAGAGATAGTCAGGAACCAAACCGTGAACACTGACGATTTTGGAATTGAGTCCATAAGCAGCTGAGAGCCTTTGAAAGATGAAAGATCTTGAACAAAATAACAATTTATAGATCACTTCAGATGAGTGTGGTTTGAGGGGCTGGAATGGAATGGGTAATAAGACTGCTGAAGTAATTGAAGCAGACTTGGTGAGAGTCTGTATTGACATTCGCAGAAAGGAAGAGTAAATGAATTTGAGAAATTTAAGAGTTTTGTTGGGCCCTGGCTGGTGTGGCCCAGTGGTTAGAGCATCCACCCACACACCGAAGGTCACAGATTTGACTCCTGGTCAAGGGTATGTACCTGGGCTGCAGGCTTGATCTCCAGCCCTAGTCAGGGTGTGTGTGGGAGGCAACCAATCGATGTGTCTCTCTCACACTGATGTTTCTCTCTCTTTCCCCCTCCCACTCTCTAAAATTCAATGGAGAAAAAAAAATCCTCGAGTGAGGTTTGACAACACCAAAAAAAGAATATTGTTGGGCCTTGGAGGATGAAGAAAATTCTGAGGAGAATGTAAAGTGATGCAACCAGTTGAGGTGGGAGTAAAAAAGGAAGGAGTGGGTTTTTGGGAAGAGGGCGGAAAGTCAAGATGAGTTTGGTCTTTGGATGTGTTGGGTTTCAGTGTACTGTGGGACATCTATGTCTAATGCAAGGAAAGCGGTGTGTTCTTACGATGGAACAGCTTTATTCTCTGTTCCTTGTGAAGTTTTCAACCACTTTCATTAGCTAGCAATGAAATGACTCAATCATTCCTAACATTCCTTTATTATGCCTGTGGTTTTTGGATTTTAAGATCTTTTCTCTGACCCTTAAGCCATGTTGCCTTGTTTTGTCAGCTGTCCGGGAATTTCATTCTGCCACATTCTCACCCTATGTTGAAAACACCCCCTATACCCAAGTTGTTGCTTGGCTCAGATCACAGTAGGTAACAGGATTGTCAAAAATCTGTTGAAAGAAAAAGTGGCAGAAACAGTGGGACATCTTAGAGGCTGAGGCCACTGCTGACGCCTTGGGATCTTGAGCTACTTTCTTCTGTGGGCTTCAGTTTCCTCACTTACAAAGTGAGGAGATTTGGGTGATAATCTTGAAAGGTCCCTTTCTGTGATCTGAGCATGAGATACAACTGGTGGCCACATTTTAAAAATTCCTCATACTAGAGATGTTTAACCAGGAACAAGAGAAAGCTGCTAATTTGCTTAAGAATAAATTATATTCATTCAGCCACACCTAACTCCTAACCCCTAGAGGAACCAAGTGAGCCCCTTTGCAGTGAAACCAAACCCTACTTTTCAGAACGCAATTGAAAGTTTGCTTCAAGTACTTAGGATCAAATGGTTGATTCATTAACATAATTTTCTATTCCAATTGGAGCAGCTTGCTTCATTTGACCTTTATTGAAGACAGTGTTTTATGTTAGAAGCAGGATGCATGCTATATGATAATACAGAAAGCCAAAGGGTTATATTTGTAGCTTTTAGGGTTGTTGTTTTTTTAATGTCTCCGGGATTTATCCCAGACTTGGAAACAAGCCTTTTTCAATATATAACTGCCTCCTAAAATGATGTGTAGAAAGAGTGCCAGGCACTTTCTTTTTACCCAGAATTCTCTTGCTTCAGCATCTCCCCATGTTCATGAGCACATATGTAAAAGAGAGAGGGTAGAAAACGATGAAGAAAGTTTTTGATTAGCTTTCCTAGGGATTCCATCCCCAGTGTATCCTTTCTCAGTCCCAGGTTGCCTACTTCAGAGCTACACTGCCAAAGACATAGCCATTGGAGGACAGAGTTATTAATGCAATAAATATTTAAGTACACACATATTTAAAGATAGTTTCAGATGCTTTGGGATATAAAAATACCAAAGAAAATTTGTCAAGGCATCTGCCGTTGTGGAGCTTGAATGTGAGGGCTGGGGTAGCTTAAACATTGTTAAAGTGTGGCAGTAGGCCAGCAGCATGGGCATCACCTAGGAGCTTGTTAGAAATGTAGACTGTCCAGACCTTCTGAATCAAATCTGCATTTTAATAAGGTCTGCAGATGACTCATAGGCACAGAAGAGTCCTAAAAGCAGTGGACTAGAATACAAAGTGGGATGTTCTGTGAGAATTTGGGACAGTTACACCTTTATTTAGCACTTTACATAAAATCACCTTGTTGGATTTTTTAAGTCCATGAAGTTGGTACTGTTACCCTTATTTGGCAGACAGAAACTTTAAAGTTGAAGTATCTTGCCGAGCTGATAAAAGCTGAGAAGAGGCAGCACCTAGTTTCCAGTCTCCTGACTGGAAGAATATCAGAGAGAGGAACTTAATGTGCAGGAAGTAAGATGGAAAGTTGCAGGTGGTATTTAAAGTACCCAAAAAGTTCTATAATTAAACTGAGTGTATTGATTGGGAAAGTAAATGGTGGGAAATGAAGTTTGACATGTAGGTGAAAGCCAGGTTATGCAGCTCCAGCTCCAGTCATACATCCAGTATTCACATTTTCTCACATGAGGGAAGAGATGGAAAACTGGTGTGTATTGTTTCTCTGAGTAATGTAACCTGTGAAAAGGTCAACTTTCCTTAAAGAATCTTCTAAAAGTCAGAAAAGTTGCTCAGTCCCCTCTCCTTCCCACCCCACCCCCACAGTAGACTGATGCCTCCTGGCTTTGTACTACAGATTCAGGGGCAAAGCCTCCTATTATGTAAAGCTGAATGTAGAAAGAGTGGCCCACTCTACTTTGACTTGCTGGGTCTACACCTGCAGGAATTGATTGTGACAGACTGCATTTGGAGGTCTGAACCACTTTGAGGAAGGAAACCAGGATAATCAGATTTAACCTGTCAATCTGTATTTGGTACGTTTAGCCTGGGAAAGACAAGACAGGAGGCACAGGAAAGCTATAGCCAAATATTTACAAAGCACATACCATCGCTAGCTCCTGGGGATAAGTGTTGAACATGACACAGTAAGCTTCCTGCATCATGGAGATTAGTAAGGAAATTGACATTAAATGAAACACTAAAAATAGTAAAATAAGTGCTGCAATAGAAGCTCTGACTGTGATGGGAACCAGAAAGACGACAGGAAAAACTTCCTTGAGGAAGTGGTGTTTAAACTGAAATTCAAAGAGTCAATTGGAGTTAGCCAGAGAGGATAATCCAATTATGTGCAAAGGTTTTGTGGTGCAACAGCTTGGTATGGTAGTGACATTTGCAAGTCTAGTTGAAAGAAAAAATGGGAAAGGGAAAGAAGGTTGAACAGGTAAGCAGGAACCAGGTATTTTACTGCCTTGTAACCATGTTCTAGATTTTGGATTTTGTTTGAAAGGCAACAACCTATTGAAGGCTCAAAAGTAAACATTGCATGTTGTCATAAGTTGCCACGTGTAAGTAAAGTCCAAATAGGGCATGATGTTGAAGACTATTGAGTAGACACAACTGTGTGATGGCTGGTTGACTGGCTAGGTGGATGGATGACACTACAGGTGGGCTGAGATGTCTTCTAGAGCAATAAATTCTTGGTCATTGGGGGTGTTCAGGTGTCCAAGTGGGGAATCAAACAAACGGGTTTTTTGGCCTAGATTCTCCTTGAGGCACCTTACAGAGATTTATAATACCTTGTATTTGTTTATAAACATCACTACAAATAATAGTTGCCTGTATCTATATGTGTAGCATGGTACTTTTACACAAATTCTCAAATTCTTATTACAGCTCCACAAAGTGGGAATAACTCCCACTTTACAAATGAAGAATTGAGCCCCAGATTAAGTAACTTGCCCAGTGTGACAAGGTTAGTGAATAGTATTGTCAAAACTGAACCCAGATCCGTTACACTCTCAAAGGCCAATCTTCATAACAGCTACTGTATAAAGCTTCTGTACAACCTAGTACACCAATATGGTAATAGGCACTTGATGAACGAGCAATCTGGACTTCTTCTAGGGGACTTTGCATTTACTTAAAAACATTTTAATGTGTGCTGTGTGCCAAGCACTAGGGATACAGTAGTCAATAAAATGGACATGGGCCCTGTCTTCCTTGAGTTTACAAGAAAGACCGATATTAAACCAAAAATTGCACAAATCACTATAGTTGTGTTAAGTGCTTTGAAAGTAAAGTCTAAGGTGCTTTGTAACAGGGATCTAATGGAGTGTGGGAGGTACTGATTCAGCTGTCACAACCCTATCTTTCTCCAAAAAGTTTCTGGTTACCATTCTTTAATGGTCTCTGGCTTATGTTTAACCTGTTATAGTGAAATCCCAGGCCTTATTTGAGTAACTTTTAGTCCTTAACTAGAAAGGATTCTGGCTTCATTCAGTTGCTAGCAGACTATGGGCTTAACATCCATAGCAGTCACTGCTAAATCATTTCTCCCTGACATAAGTACTGTATTTCCAATAGCATTGTAGACTCCACTTTCTGGATGTGGCTCTGACAACTCAAGCAACTTACCATACCTCCCCTTCCTGTAAGAACAAAACGGTTATTCCTTCCCCACCAGGCTTCCCTATTCCTGCTCTTTCAGTCAACCACATTGAACAGCTTGGAGTAGCATCAGACGGTATTTTCTAAAGACGATTTGTCATGACTGACCCTTTCTCTCTTTCCTTATTGTGTCCCTCCCCTCCTGTTGGTGCCAGCACTCTTTTGGATCCTTGCTGTGTGCGAACTGTCTTTCTCCAGGTAAGCTCTTGGGGAACAGATCTTACGTTTTATATTTTCACATCGCCTTGCTAATAAGTACTAATCAGTAAATAATTGATTTGATAACGTCAGATAGTTCATAGTGCAACATGTTACTGTTTACAAAGTGTTTAGGAAATACCACTTGTCCCTAATATAAATTAAGGAGGTGGAATCCTCTTCTGTAGAAAGATGAGCAAAATGAGGCTCGAATGTTGAAAGCCTTCGTAAAGATCAGTTTCTAAACGAGTGACATGGAAAAAGGGAATGCCACCAAATGATCCAGTAATGACCTCCCCCCCATTTACCAAGGAAACTATTCACTCTTTAGTGAAGCCCTCTCTAAATCCTGTCTCAAGTCTCAACATAGCCTCAATTTTCTCATTTGTCATATGAAAATATTGCTATTCATTCCTTGGATTGTTGGAAATGATCTATATACACTGTCCAAGAAGGTAACCACTAGCCACACGTGGCTACTTTAAGTAAAATTAAATAAAATGTAAAATTCAGTTCCTTTGCCACAGTATACACATTTCAAGTGACTAATGGCTACCATATCAGACAGAGCATATTATTACCATCTTTGCAGAAAGTCCTATTGGACAGTGCTGTGCAAGAGCTAGGACTTGCCAAAGATCAGAGAAAACAATATGACTGAACTGAAAACCCAGGCCAGTCAGTACCTGGTTGGTTTTGAGTGAGAAGTTTCACTGGGTGAGTGGGAAGCAAGCTGATCTTTGGGACGCTGACATCACAAAGCACAGCTCATAGTGGCTCTAGAACACCTGGGCTCCCGGGTTACTTTCCCTAACTCATAACTGGGGTCCTGAAGCCTCTGAACATGTAGCTCCTGGAGCTGCTATCTTATTAAAATGTCAACATTCTCACCTTCATCATCTATCTGGGACATCCTAGATTATGCCTCTCTCAGCTCAATATGGAATTGGCTACAATCAATTCTCCCAGGACAGACTAGTGTGACTCAGCAACCAAATTTGGGGCTACTAGATAATCTTGCTTCGGCTGTGCAAGTTATCCTGGGAATCTTCTTTCTTATTTTGTTGGCAGTAGGACTATTTACCTTATGGAAACGAAGTGTTCGGTCAATTCAGGTTATACTCTTTTGTTACAGAGAAATTTAAATAGTTGTACATTGAAGTTGCCTCCCTTATTGCTGCCACCTAGTTTTAAGACCATGCAGATGAGCAAGGGTGAACCCTTGTCTCTGAAGGTTCTTTAGTTGGTTGAAACTAAATTATCCTTGAAACTTCCCCCAATTACGTTTTGAGCATAAAAATTATCTTTCTCACAATTGTCTTTGGCTTGCCTTATAGTAAAATAGATCAAACAAGTTCACAACCTGAGAAGGCAGCCTTATGCCCAACTTTGATCACTGACTCATCTCTGAGTGTCTACTATGTGCCAGACACCATTCGGGGTGCCTTTCCTACAATAGGCACTGCGAGTATGACTGGGAGCTTGGGGTCTCACTGTGCCATTGCTCTGTAACTGACGAGACGGCATGAATATGCATTTAGCCGTCATGGTGTTTTCATCATGTCCTTGTTTTAACAAGATAGGGTTCCATAAGTATACAGTGGTTCTTTTTGGTAAGAGGAGTATAGTTGGCTGAGATTATGAGAAACATTTAGGAGATCATATATATATTTTGTTGTTGATTTCAGAGAAGAAGGGCGAGGGAGGAAGAGAGAAACCTCAGTGATGAGAGAGTCATTGATCAGCTCCCTCCTGCACACCCCCGACTGGGGATAGAGCCTGCAACCCGGGCATGTGCCCTGACTGGGAATCGAACCATGATCTCCTGGATCCTAGGTTGACGCTCAACCACTGAGCCACGCCCAGCCGGGCAAGATTTAGAATTTCATATACTTCTGTTTAATCACCAATAATAATAGCTATATTTACAATATAGTCAAAATGCTTTCAGAATCCCAATAATTCCATGAAATGGATAAAAGTTATTCTCATATGACAAAAAAAAAAGGGGAACTGAGGTTCATTGGAAATTAAAGGAGGTGGGGTTTTAAAAAAGACTTTCTTAAAGAGTGGCTGGTTTACTTGGCAAATGCTAAGAGAAATTATTACCAGGTCACTTAGAGTGAATGACCACTGTTGAGGAACCACGGTCACATGCATTCTCTTAATTTTTCAAAGCCTGCTTGGTAGGCAGGGCAGGGATTATCATCTCCATTTTGTAGGTGAGGAAACTTGGTTATCACCTACTCAAGTTGACAGAGACTGGAAAAGCTGAGATTGGAACCCAACTTCTAGGATTCAAATTCAGTTCTTTCCCAAAACCTCATTTAACATAATCTGACCCAAATCCCCAGCATGGATATGTGTGGATACAAATTCACATACACACACTGCAATTAGATAATAGAATATAAGGCAAAAAACCAAATTCTTAACTGCAGTTCTGGGTTCTGCTCCTTTAGGGTTAATGTTTCGCTCGGAAAGATACATTCACAGCCCTCCTGTAACCTCAGCCAAGAAAAAGTGGTAGTATACCAGAATGGTAAATAGCAGGGCTCTGAAGTCCACTGCTGGGGCTTAAATCTTGGCTCCACCACTTGCTGTATGACCAGAGCAGTAGCTTAGCCTCTAAACCCAGTTTCCGTATCTGTGAGATGGGTTTGTTAACAGCGCCTCCCGCAGGGCCTTGTGAGGATTAAAGGAGTTACCGTATGTATAAAGTTTAGCATGCAAGTACTCAGCAGGCAGTGCCAGTGTTCTAAGGAAAAAAGATGAATGGTTTGGGGTGTTTTTTTTTTCTTTTTCTTATTCTGGCAGGAATCTGTCCTGGTATATTAAAAAAGTTTTTTGCCATGACCAGGAAATCCAGTTTTTCAGACCACTGTGTCATGAAAGAACATACAAGGAAGTCAGAATTCCTGGATTCTAGTACTGGCTCTACCATTTCCAAGTATAAGACCTTGGACAATGACAGGGTTCAAACTGGAAGGTAACTACTGGCTATTCTACTGTGTGGTGTTTTTTACATAAATAGGTCATGCACAGGCAAGGAAACTCCTAGTAAAGAGCCCTGCATGTGGCAAACTTTCAGCAAAGGGTATCTTCTATAATCTTCAGTAAGTAAATGCAAATAATAATCCCTGACCTGCCTACCACTCCATTTTGTGGCGAAGATCAAAAGATGAAATAGGGACAAAGATGCTTTGTTAAACAAGGCCTGGTAAAGGAATGAGGTATTATGGTTACCATTCCATTTTTTGGTTTTGCATCTATAGCAAACTGGCATTTCACGTGAATACATAAGTAACGTTCAACTTCTGTTGTTTTATTTTAGAGTATATTGTTGTTTGTAATCACACTCTACAGACTTTACAAGAAGGGCTCAGATTTTTTGCAGGCTTTGCTGGCCAACCCAGAAGGGCATAGCCTCCCACTTCCAGAAGGTCATAATTTCTTCCTGTCCTTGGGTCTGCAAGAGAAAATTCTGAAACAACTTCAGATGGTGGAAAACAAAGTGAAGAACCTGGAAGGGATGATCACTTCTAAAAAACCTGCCACGAAGAGGGATTGCTCCTCTGAGCCCTACTGCAGCTGCTCCGACTGCCACAGTCCCTTGCCCACGTCAGGGTTTACTTCCACGTCTGAAATCTGATGGACTCCACAATCTTTTCCAGAAAAGCACTGTTTCCCTTATGTGTGCAGTGGTGTGTACCAATAAAGGTAAAGAACTGTGCCGAAATTACCCTGCAAGGCCTGGCTCTCTATTCAGTAGAGCCCAACTTCTACTTGTGTGTGTGGTGGGGTAATATTGGATATGGTGGTGGTTAAAAATGTCTCTGAGATAGTGGTGCCCGCTCTGCCGGCTGGAGACCATGAGCAGTCATACAGAAATGGGTGGGCCAACTGGAAGCCACGGGAGTGGGAAAAGAACGTAGAGTGGTCAGGGATATGGCCTTCGGCTCCATGCTGAAGAGGTTGGATTGGCCATAATCAACAGCCGGAAAGTGCCGTTGAAGGCGATGCTGTAGACTGTCCTGTAGAGGTAGGCTGGCGCTTGTGCTGGTCTTAGGCCTAAAGTAAGAATTTGGCCCAGGAGTCTCCCTGCATTAATTACTCAGGAGTGGACAAGGGTGGGGGTGGAAGTAAAGGAGACTTTAACTTTATCCAACTTTCACTGATACTTCCTCTGTGTTAAGCAGTGTGATAATCCTTGGGAATCTGTCCTGAGTGCTTCAGGGGCACTCAGTTTGGCTGGTTAGACAGGTAATTGCAGAACAAGGAATTACAACACTGGGGTCCTAACATCTTTAATTTAGGGCAATTCTCATGTGAATCAAGCTTGGCGGTGCTAGGTTGGTTAGATCATCACCCCAATGAGCCACGGTTACAACTCTGATCCCCAGTCAAGGCACATACAAAGGTCAACCAGTGACTGCAGGAATGAGTGGAATAACAAATCAGCGTCCCCCCTCCTTCCTCTCTCTTCAAAATCAATAAAACAAAATCCAGCTTGGCAGGGAGGGAAGAAAGACAGAAGGCACCCACTTGCTATTACACTCAACTGGAGTGTGTACCCTGACAAGAAAGATGGCCTATTTGGGGAAAGATAGTTGGTCCTCTCAGTGGGTCTCATATTCCACAAGCCTTAGTGAGCATTTTTGCCACAATCAATGTGATTACACTCATTGAAACACTGTATCTGACATCTAAATGAAATATTTCACTTGGTGTGCCAATAAACTGATTTATTGCTGTGCAGGACAAAACTGGCTATACTGTTCAACAGGAGACAGCTGTCCCAAGTGACTTCTTTGTAAGGGCTTTCCAAGGGTAATTTTGATCATTTTTGTCCAGTACATTGGTGTTAAAATGCAACCCTTATGTACAATGAGATTTCATTGTATAGTGTACTCAGTGCAAAAACAGGTCAACAGGTAGGTGAATACGGGGTGGGGTCAGGAAAGGTTTTGCAGAGATGGTACTGAGTTGTCCTATAAAGGGCTACACAGGAAGGTGTTCCTGCTGCTGGGATCACCATGGAGCCATAATAAAAGAGGGTGGCTTGCCAGGAGAACAGGGAGAGTTTCAAGGTGGCCAAAGAACTGGCTATTTCCAGAACTACAATGAAGGATTTTGGCTTGGGGGCAAGACACACTAATCTCATCCTCAAATCAGCTTTTAATTCATGATGTGGCAAACAGAACAGATGGGAGTTACCAACAATGCACCATCTGACAGTGTAGGCGAGAAGTTGAACTATGCTGCTGAAGTGCCGTGCAATCTCTTAAAGTCAATGTCTCAATATTTCATGCTATCTAAACTTCAGTGCCTTCCTGCATAGTTCCAGTCATTTTGTCTTAGTTACCACTCTGGGGTATATCAAAGGAAAGTGTCTGAAGAAGGGCCTAGAAGAATAGACTGATGTCAGGTAATGAAGGCCATTTAAAGGTCATATCACACCGTCAGAAATGGATCTTTGTAGGTTTTTAAACAGGCGAGTAACACAGCATGGTGGTCTGTGTGGGAGACATAGATTGAGCTAGATGCAGAGTGTGGTAGAAACTAAGGGGGGGGTCACCTTGCTCCTGGATCTCAGGTCCCCGGAAGAGATGTGTGATTCACACCACAGTCATAAGAGACTAATAAGTATTCATTCCCAGTGGGGGCATTGGGTTCTTGAGATCAGAGCACTTATGTCCAGAGCATCAAGGAAGGGACCTTGGATGCCTGGCAAACGGAGAATCAAGACAAGATAGGGAAAGGGCCTGAGAGCTATTTTATCATTCAGGCTAGGTGGGGTAGATGAGCTACCCCATACCAGTGTCCACCACCCCAGGGAAGAGAATCCTTATCCTCCAAATCCAGTCGCTCTCCTTCGGCAAAACCCTGACAATACCTTGTTTTGAGGTTCCTATTTCAGAGTCCAGACAGACCAGCCGCTTTATTGACACTATCTTTTTGCAAAGGCGAACAAGTGATTATTCCCTTTCCATAATTCACTTCTCCCTCCGCCCTAGCCCAAGCCACCATCATCTCTCACCTGGTTCTTGAAATGGCCTCCTAACTGGACTCTGTTTCCATCGGTGTCCCCATTGTATTTGTTCTTACATAGCAGTCAAGAGATGATGTTACTATTCTGCTCAAAATCTTCCAATGGCTTATTCTTTCACTCTGAAGAAAGTCAAGCTCTTAACTAAAACACTGTGTATGATGGCATGACCTGCACTCCCCCTTCTCAATCTACATACTCTTACTATTCCTCAAATATGCGAAGAAGCACTGTCCCACCTCAGGGCCAGTGTTCACCGTGCATGGCACATTCTCCCCAGACACTCTGTGGCTTCTTCTCTTACTTTACCTGGGTCTGTGCTCCACTGTCGGCTATTCTGAGAGGTCTTCCTTGACCTCATATAAAGTAGTGCCCCTCATGCCAACATGCTGGATCCCCCTTCCCCTGCTTTTTCTTCATAGTATTTATCACCTCCTCCACTTTTACTGTTACTTACCAACCCCTCCACCCACCCCAGCCCACTAAGTATGTAAGCTTCAGGAGAGGAAAGGATTTTGGTTCACAGCTATATCCCAAGCACCAAGAACAGTGTCTGGTACTTAGGAGATGCTCAGTATTTGTTAAGTGAATGAGTGAGTTAAACTCTTGACTTTTAGAAACCTCGTACCAGCTTCTTACTCCTCAGTCTCTTCAGACATATGGTGCCAGATCAACACTTTGATACGATTCTCAGAAGTATGGGGAGCTAGTAGCTAATCTTTATTGGGCAAGCCAGACACACTGCTAGGAGGTTTACATGATTTTTCTCATTTGACCCTTACAATATAAGGAAGCGAATACTAGTATTCTCATTTTATTGATGGGGAATTGATACACAGACAGGTTACACAATTTGCTAATATGTGGTATAGCTGTGACTGGCACTCAAGCAGCCTGACTAAATCTGTGCTCTTAGCCACAAAGTTTGGGTGGCAGCAGCTTCTGTGAAGCTTTGGACCAACTGCAGCAGGCTGGATGGACCTAGACAGATGAAGACAAGAAGACTGAAGAGGGCATAGCAATGATAGCCCAAGGGAGAGAGAATTTTGAAAAAGTGTTTATCCCCTCATATTTTAAGTTGGTATCTAAAAGTTTTCATCATTAAATAGTTGCAACAGATGTACATTCTGGAAGTTATAAATAATGACAATTTAAGATAAAACTGTAAAATTATTTTTATAATGTATCCAACAGCATTTACATTACAACTGAATAACCACTATCCATTTAAAATTACACAAATAAGCTCTTTAACATTTGTTAATTCTACATTTTCTTTCATTATATCTAATTTACATTTATATTCCACTTCCCCATTAAATGTTATCCAAATGTAACTTGTTAGAAAAACCTTTAATTGATCACTTTGAGATAAAAAAATGTATGTATTAAAGTAGAATTTAAAAATTTTTCCTGTAATTATATGGGTCTATGTATTAGAAAGAATTCTTTGAATTGACTAATCATTATAATTATCATTACAATTAATGATTAAAAATCTGTGCAAAATAATGTAATTCTAAATTTTAATAACACAGAAACATAAAATTCTACTGGAAATGCATTTCTCAATGAGATGGGTGGGGCTTCCCCACAAAATAATTCATGTATCTGAATGACTATTTATTACTGATAGGTTAATTTTTTGTTTTCATAGATACAGTGCTAAGAAATATTACACATATTCAGGGAAATGCTAGTTTTCTTACAGGAATGTCAATCAACTCTTTGATTTTCTTCTGAGTTATATGCCAAAAGTCAAATAATGTTCGTTCATTAGCTGACAGTTCAATTAGGTCCACCACTAATTTTGTTGAAAGCAAGGAACTGGAAACAATTTGGCAAAATAAATTGTTAGCCTGTCATTAGAGTCCATCACTTTCTCAAGTGACTTTTAATTATATAACTAGTCTCATTTAGAAGCACTTAGGAAGAGTTGGTAAATTCAAGATATAAATTTCCACACATCTTTAGTACTACAATTTCACTGTAATTTAAGTATATTTTAGTTGCGGGTGCAGATTCAGCTCAATTCATTGTAAAGAGTAATGCAAATTAGCAACACTACTGTCAATCCAATTAACCAAGTCAGACTTACCTACAGTCAGAAAAAAATGTCACTTTTCAAGTCAAATGTGTTTAACAGGCGTCCCCGTGACACATTTCACTTCTGAATTCCAAGACTGACTCGGCACTGCGCTCTGACGCGAGTTTGTCCCTAGGTAAGTAAGGCTTTCGGTTCAGGCTGTTCCAGCCACCGCCGCCCCGCCTCGCTCCGGCGCACCCTCAGGCAAGAGGCCGCCTTCGACTCCCGTGGGGTGCAAGGGGCGAGATCTTGAATGACAATCTCCTCACTCCCGCCCATTCTCTCACATGCCTGAACTCAACACCCCGACCCAGGCCACAATACGACACTCACAATGCCCGGTCTCGCTGTTAACTACCCCCGTAGCCTGAAGGTGCCCCAGGAGGAACAGACCACAGCCCGAACGGCAAGAGGAACGGCCTCTAGAGCCTGAGACGCCGGCTCCCTCGTTCTTCCCAGCTGCTTCAGAGCGGGCGGGAGAGGTGCCCACTCTGCCTTCGTTCCCGCTCAGCCTCACTATCAGGGGGCTTGTCCGGCCGGGGAAAATACGGCTCAGGCCACAGCGCAGCCGGGCGAGCCCCGATGGGAAGAGATGCAAGAGCAGATCTGGAAGCTAGAAAGAGGCCCCCGGCTCAGCAGGGAAGCCGGAACCCTCGGCAGGCACCCGGCGAGGAGGGGGGGAAAGAATGTTGGCGTGACGCAGCTCGGCAAGACCAGTTCCGGCGCGGGAGCCGGGGTTGGCGGATGCCGGGGTGCGGCGCCCGGGCTTCAGGTCTCCTCGGGCCGGAAGTGAAGAAGGCGGGAATGGTCCTTTCCGGCCGAAACTAGGCGGCCCTAAGGGGCGTCGGCACGGGGAAGAGTGTTTGTGTAACACTGTTGGCTGCGCGCAGCGGGTGGGATGGGGGCGGGTGTCGGTGCTGGGGCTCTCGGAAGGGACGGAAATAGCTGTGACACTGCCCGGCCGGTCTGAGGGGACTGTGTTGGTGTGGCACCGTTGCTCGCTCAGGGAGCCGGCGGAACCAGGTGGCCATGGGGATGTGGGCATCGCTGGACCCGCTGTGGGAGATGCCGGCCGAGAAGCGTATCTTTGGGGCCGTGCTGCTCTTCTCCTGGGCTGTGTATCTCTGGGAGACCTTCCTGGCCCAGCGGCAGGTGAGCTAGGCAGCGCCCATCTAACCGCGACACTCGGCCAGTTCTCGGCCAGCCAGGGTCTCGACCCCAAGTTCCTGGGTGAGTGCTGCGGCCCCAGCACCCGCCTCGACCCGGTGCGTCCCCACTGAGCCTCCTAATTTGGCCTGAAGGTGGGATTGGCGGTGAGAGGATCCGGTGCCTCAGGGACATTTTCCGCAACGTGATCGTGGGACTGAGGCGGATTAGGCCTGGTGAAAGGGAAAGCAGGCTACCGCCTCGTCACACTTTAGCTCTTACGCCCGCCCCACAGCTTCCTTAAGATCCCCAGATTTATCTTTTTTATGTTTGGCAGCGACCCATAAACCTTCAAAGGGACGATACTAACATTTTAGAATCACAGCTTCCTCATGACATTTGTATAATCATGCTCAACCACAGAACCAGGAAACCATTTTCTGAAAATAAAGATTTCTCAAGCCTTCCAAGAACCTGAGCTCTTTTTCCTTAAAAAAAAAAAAAAAAAAAAAAATTATGTTGGTTTTGCCCAAAGGACAATTTTTTTTCTTGTTTTTTTCAAAAGCATCTTTATTTTTGTTTAAACAATTAAGACAGTAAAGTAGAAATGAAAGTTACTTAGCAATTCCCCAGAGATGACCATAACAGCTTTATGTATTAGAGATCTGAACTTTTAAATGAGATATATTTTTAACTTGAATTGACTGCTTTATTGCCATCTCTCATTGCTGGTTTGCTTTACCTGCATTCTTCTGTGTTGTCGCTGAATTATGTCAGCCATGATGGTTATGAAAACCTTTCTATTTTTAACTGCTAGAACTCTTTTTCTTGAGCATTACAGTCTTTTTCTCTGCAAATTTCTTCTCTCATTTTACATTCTGCATGAATCATTAAATTGAAATTTTTAATTTTCCTATCTTTCTGTCAGTGTTTGGGTTATATCTTGATCTCTTCTTTTAATCCAGAAAATTCCAAGAGGTGTTAAGATGAATAGCATTAGTTTCTCTGACCTAGTAGCTCTCCGGAAAGCTTCATTAGTACAGAATCTTGTAGGCCTAGAGAAGATACTTTGCATAAAGTAAACACACAATATATAGTATCTAAATTGGGGATAGGGTATTGAACATCTCTTTGTCTTACTTTAATAATAAGCCTAGTTACAGGAACTACTTTTCTATAGTGTCTTTACTCAGTTATGCTTTCATGTAATGCCTTTCAGTGAGGGTTTGGTAAGGTGCACAACAATAAATAGAGAAGCCATTTGTTGTAAAACCATTGTAGAAGATGCTGCCCATTATGTTGTTTGGTATCTGTTCCCTGTATTATGTCCCATGGGCTGAAAGTACCTTTTAGAATTTGGTATAATGAGAAAGTTTTTCTTTCTTGAAGACCTGATATGTTTCTGTTATTTCTCAAATCTCTCTTAGTTTAGCTTCTAGGACCGAATTTAATTACTAGCCACAATATCTGTTAATACTCATGGTTAGCATATTTGCTTCCTTCTCCTTTGCATAATTTGTTTTCTGTATCAAAGGATGTATGTTATACCTGAAATGAGTGGTACCCTTCGTGATGTTACAATTTTGGTTTACATATGCAACTGAAGTGTGATTACAACCCTGATTTTAATCTTACCTAGTTATCTAGCCTCTGATTCTCTTTTTCTTTTACTTTCCTGCATCAGTTGTTTTAGTAGACAGTGTGTTTGATCAAATGCAGTATTTGTGTCTGTATAAAGCAAATTCAACAGGTTTAAGTGACACGTTAATGCTATAAACCATTTAGTGTTTGATCATAAATAACTTGTAATAAATAATGAGTTAATTTCACTGTTTAAAGTGTTTTCTTAAAAATATTTCAGAGACGGATATATAAAACAACTACTCATGTACCACTGGAGTTAGGACAGATCATGGATTCAGAAACGTTTGAGAAATCTCGACTGTATCAGCTGGATAAAAGTACCTTCAGCTTCTGGTCAGGACTCTATTCAGAGATTGAAGGCACTGTGAGTAATTTACTTCTTGAAGAGACAGTCTATCAAATTGTTTAATACTTTGTAATGTTTGTTTTCCTTTTTATATATTTGTAATATAAAAGAGGGTGCCACACCTACAAATCCCAGATGCTTTCCTGACCCTTGTTATTGATAGAATAGGTGTGGAGCAAAAGAAGCAGAAATATAACTGTTTAGTTATGATCTCACTTATATGTGGAATCTAGTGAACAAAATAAACTAACAAACAATAGAAACAGACTCATAGATACAGAGAATAGACTGACAGCTGTCAAAGGGGAGAAGGGTTGGGGCAGTGGGTGAAAAAGGTGAAGGGATTAAGCAAAAAACCCCCACAAAACACAAAAAAACTCATAGCCCTCGCTGGTGTGGCTCAGTTGGTTGGGTGTCATCCTTTGCACCAAAAGGTTGCTGGTTCAATTCCCTTTCAGGACATGCCAGGGTTGCAGGCTTGATCCCCTGTAGTGCAGGAGGCAGGCTGTTGCTGTTTCACTCTTACATCAATGTTTCTCTCTCTCCCTCTCCCTCCTCTCTCTCTAAAAAAAACAAACAAAAAAAAGTATTTTAAAAAAAAACAACGAAAGAAAAACCTCATAGACACAGACAATGATATGGTGATTACCAGAGGGAAAGGGGGTTGGAGGGAGGTAAAAGCGGGTAAAGGGATAGTGATGGAAGGAGACTTGACTTGGGGTGGGGAACTCACAATACAATATACAGATGATGTATTCTAGAATTGTATACCTAAAACCTATATAATTTTATTAACCAATATCACCCCAGTAAATCCAGTAAAAATTTTAAAAAAATTCTGGGAAAAAAGTTGTAGAATATGGTAACCGTTGCCCTGAGGGCAGGTGGGAAAAAGCACCTTATGCTGTAAGTTATTCTTGTAGCAGCCCTTACTTGTCTTCATGCCTCCAAACTGCAATCTCTTCTTCCACACTGCAGCCAAGGGAATTCTGCAGAACAGTTGCGGTCATGTCATTTTCCTGTCGGGTGAAGTCCAGATTTCTTTGCATGGTTTATGAGGTCCTTTTTGCTTACTTGAGCCTAATGTTTTTGTTTCTTCCTCCAAAGTCTTTTTCCTTCTGTATTGTGCTCATACCCAACTTGGTTTCCTATGACTTTGAATCTTTTTACGTGCAGTATCTCTGTCTGGGGTGCCCTTCCTCTCCCTCTTCAATGCCACTCTCTCACTAGAGGCTGATTAATCCCTACTGTCCCATTAGGATCCAGCAGAGACATCGTCCAAGCGAAGTTTAGTTACTGAGATATTAAAGATTAATAGTAAAACTTGATGCCTTCTGCCCTGGCCAGCATTGCTCAGTGGTTAGAGCATCAGCCTGTCGCAGGTTCGATTCCCGGTCAAGGGCACGTACCTGGGTTGCAGGTTCAGTACCCCACCCTGGTCTGGGTGCATGCAGGAGGCAGCCAATTGATTTGTCTCTCTCACATTGATGTTTCTCTCTCCCCCTCCTCTCTTCCCTTCTCTGAAAATCAGTGGAAAAAATATCCTCAGGTAAGGATCTAAAAAAAAAGAAAAATTGCTGCCTTCCAATCAAGCCAGGAAAGCTAGCATTATTGTGGATTATATTTGACTCTGGTTAATTAATCTGAAACATATTTACTGATAGGGACAGGGCCTAAGTAGGAAATCAGCCTTCAGAGAGAGATGGAAGTAAAGGTGGGAAATTAAGACACTGTCATCTTTTCTTTTCTGCTATTGATGTTAGATAGAGAGGAAGGGGCGGGGGGGGGGACGACATTGATTTGTTGTTACACTTATTTATGCATTCAGTGGTTGATTCTTGAATGTGCCCTGACTGGGGATAGAACTGCATCCTTGGCATATGGGGACGTCACTCTAACCAACTGAACTACTCAGCCAGGGCTGACAGTGTCATCTTTCTTCATTGATGTTTGATTTTTTGAAGGTCTTTGACTTACTCCCACAGGGCCATATAAAATGACAGGAAAAATATTTTCAGTCTCCTTGGTTGTCATTAGTAAACAGTTCCCGGGAAAGATGGGCAATAACTTGGTTGTTACAGTTGGTGACTGTGGGAGTGGTTCAGTTTGTTCTAGGAGATGATAGAGGTAGGGAGAATACAACTGTAGAATGAGAGCTCTGTAATTGCTGTGGCTCAGACTAGAAGCAGTACTGATGGGTAAAAGCTGGGAACATTAATAGTCATCGTTATAATATTTGTATTGGTAGTGATTTTCACTTCATATATTGTTTTTACATTTATTGTTTTGTTTGATGTTTACAGCAGTGCTCTGAGGTACAAAGTATAGGCATTATCATTCCCTTTTTATGGGTGAGAAAGGGAAGGCTCAGAGAAATTAAATGGCTTGCCCATTTAATGGCCAGGTGACACTAATAAATGGGAGAATGGATTTCGAACTCTGCTCTTCTGAGTCTTTAAAATTACATTGAAGAAACCATTCTTGAAACTCTGGGACCATGGCATGAATGTGCTCTTTCTCCTTGGGGAATTAGCAGCTACGTTTACTATTAGGTAGGAAGCATTCTGCGTTACTTTGAAATCCTGTTCTGTTTGAAAACAAGTTCATAAATTTCTGTTTTGTGTTGATTAAAATCAATAGGCTTATATGCTTTGGTCACAAAGAACAAGTACAAAGATTAATTTAGATTTTTTTTTTTTTGCGTTGGTACTTTTTACCTGAGGGAACTTAAGTAGAGGCCTTGTGTGCCCACAGGGCCACTGTTCACACAGTGTGACAGCACCCAGAGAGGAAATGTCCTGCCTCTCTGAGACAGACTTTCCTGACATCTCATAGATGTCAATAAAGAGCCTTCCCAAGAAATGGAATGGCTGGGGAGTAGAGTAGGGCAGAGAAGAAAAGTTCAAGTTGTTGCGGCTTTAATTTCTCTATGTTTCTGGGTGAGTAGTTCAGCCTCCTTTAGCCTCATTTTTCTGCTCTTTAAGATGAGAAGTAGGTAGATATTAAACCATATTGCACGTGGTTTATGGCAAGGACTGAGTAAGTGAGGCAGTGTAAATGAAGCACTTGATACAGTGCTTAACACAGCAATTACTTAGTCCTTGGGTTTCTTTGGGCAAATTACTTTAATTGAATATTAGTTGCTTCATCTATAAAATAGAGATGACTATGCCCTTGCCCTGCCTGCTTTTCAAGACTTCAGTGAAATAATATATAAAAGCACTAGACTTGTTTTTGCTGAGATCATTAGTTCTTTTTATAGGACATCCCAGGAGCATGCTCAGGGAGATTATCAATATAGAGAAAGTTTACTGATTACTGCTTTGTTTTTCATTCCCCAGAGTATACTAAACAAGGTTGCAACAACAGTACTCAAATGCATTAATAGATACATTCAAGGTTCATATTAAAGCTACCCTTGATACTTACTTAAAAGCTGGAGTTTTAATTATAAGTGTTTCAGCCCTTCACCAAAAGCATTATAAATCCTTGATTCTGTATTATTTATTAGGATCGAGCCTAGGATGAAAGAATGCCAACCCAAGTCGATTAGTTTAACAAGTAGAGCATATACCATGCATTGATGCCAGACCATGTCTTTTGGGAAAACAGTGTTTATATCCATGATTGAGCTAAGGGAGTCTTTAAAGGCAGTTTATTAAAATAGTGAAAATAGTGATTTTCAAACTTGGGTGTACATCAGACTTATCTGGAGACTGTTGGGCCCCACTTCTAGTTTCTGATTCAGTAGTTCTGGGGTGGGGCCTGAGAATTTGCATTTCTAACACATTTCCAGGTGATGTTGCTGTCCAGAGATCATATCTGAGACCCCTGGTATTAAACCAACCCAGCATACTAGTAAAAATCTAAAAGATGGGTAGCGTCAAATGTGAGTTAGATCGTGGGGAAACAGAAACACTCAGGTACTGCTGATGGGAGCATAATTTGGTATAAATACTTTAGAGAACAAGCTGATAGTACTAAATAAAGTTAAAACCAAAGGTTGATCTAAAAAATGTAGAGTGTAAAAAGCAAGTTGTGCAGTATGATGTCATTTATATACATTCTTAAAAAGCATGTATAATCCACTAAATTATTTATGGATTCATATATAAAAATGCAAAGTAGATTGGGAGGATACCCATAACTATATTATAGTGTCCCAAACCCTCAAAGCACAAAGGAATCATCTCTGAACTGGTGGGATATTGTGCTTCTAACCAAGAAGTGTGATAGATCATTGTGTTCCTAAGGCTCCACAGAAGGAAACAGTAAATTGATTCCTCTTGACAAAATGAGTTTCACAAACATAGTATCTGTTATGGGAGATCATGTTTTCTTCTCAAATTTTAAGAGCTGCTTTCTCATTTGAATGTCCTAGTGATTTGGTGAATATCTGTGTTCACTTTATCTGCCTAAGACAAAGGGCATGCTGAGAAAGGGGCCTACATCTATGAAACCCTGACTCCTACCTCAGGATTCACCTTTTCCTTACCTGGAGAGGGCACAGAGAGCCCATTCTGTCCCAATTTGGTAAGTGGACAGGACTCTCCACTTATACCAATACTAATACTTTATCTTGACTGAAGAGGTGATTTCTTTTTAAGGGAAAGCCAGTTATGGAGCTAAAAAGTCTGGTTCAACTTCCATTTCTTTCTTTCTTTTTTTCAATCCTCACCCAAAGATATTTTTTCGGTTGCTTTTCAAAGAGAATGGAAGGGGGAGGGGGAACATCAGTGTGAGAGAGACATTGATTGGTTTCCTCCTGCATGCACCCCGACCAGAGCTGGGGATCAAGCCTGCTACCCAGATGTGTGCCCTTGGTCGGAATCAAACCCAGGATCCTTCAGTCTGTGGGCCAGCCGTCTAACCACTGAACCAAACTGGCTAGGGCATCAACTTCCATTTCTGTCACTGGGATTTTGGACAAGTTGCTTAGCCTTTCTAATCTTATTTCCTGATTCAGAAAGCCTCTGTTAGTGTCTTTTGGCAAAAGTTCTTTTTCTTTAAACAGCTTTATTGAGATGTAATTCACATATCATATCACTTATCTGTATAAAATGTACAGGCAAAAATCTTTTAACAGTATAAATTTAGTATCTCAGTTGGTTTGTATTCATCTAAATGCATATTTTATCCTAAGTGAGATAGGTCCTTTTTTCTCTCTAACATGATAGTTTCTAGTACTGTTCAAGTGTGAACAAAGTATGCTTTGTTTTATAGCTTATTCTTCTCTTTGGAGGAATCCCTTATCTCTGGAGACTTTCTGGACGATTCTGTGGCTATGCTGGCTTTGGACCAGAATATGAGGTATGTACACCTTCTTCTTAGCTTCCTTGGCTCCGAGATGATACCTGTCCTTTGTATGCACATTTTGTTGGTGATCCTGTCATTTAGTCTCAGATACAAGGGAGCTGGGTAATGTAGTCTCTGGTTTGGTAGCTGCTTCTCAGGAATAACTCTCTGCAGTGAATGGGAAAGCATGCATTTTGTTGAACCCATACTAAGCAGGTACTTCAAACAAAGACAGTGTGTATCTCACAGTCTCCATTGAGCTGCTTGTTGGCTACCCACTCTTCCAGGAATTCCAGTTTAAGGCAAAGCCTGAGACTTCCCACCTGTAAGGATGTTGGGACACTGCATCCTGACTTCCCCTTAGAAATTGCCAAGTCTGTTCCCTTCTTCCTGATTCCTTTTTGAAATGGTGGATCTCTTCTACATATATAGTTTCCTTGGGCTTTAATTCAGCTTATCTGAATTAAAGTTGTCCCTTTTCTGTATACCTTTTTCTAAAGCAGCCCACTTCTTTTAAGACCCCTTCTTCTGATGATGTCTCTATATCTTTACGGACTCTTGCTCCTGACCTGTCATTTGTAGTATTGCAGTTTACTTGCATAGTCTCTGCATTGTTTCAAAAAAGTTTTAAGGTGGTTTTATGTAATCACTGTGACTGGCTCCTTATTCACTTCTCACCTTAAATGTCACTTTCTCAGAGGCTTTCTCTGACCACTCCATCTAAAATAGAATTCACCTGCCACTTTGGTGAAGCGTGTCACCTTACTTAGGTATTTAACACTATGTGCAGTTATATCTCCCTGACAAGAATTTTAAGCTCTAAGGGGACAGAGACCTTATGTATACAGGGGTTGGCAAAAGTATGTTTACAGTTTTGAGTACATGAAATAGTTTATTCTTATATTCTTATTTATTAATTATTATATTATTTATTTGTATTACAAGTGTAAACCTACTTTTTCCCACTGCTGTATTCTTCATTGCTATGTCACTAGTGCGTATAACAATGCCAGTCACAGAGTAGGTACTCCATAAATATGTGTTGAATGAATGGACACAATCTGTATACATATATGCATTAAAATATTCCTTACCTTAATGGGACATATTTTATATAAGGTTCTGAGATATTATTTTTCTATTTAACAATTTTTAGAGATCTCTTCCTGTCTATTTATATAGATCATTGTTGTGTTTATAATTTTTTTTAAATCTTCACGCAAGGGGAGAGAGAGAGAGAAACATTGATGGGTCAGCTCTATCACACGCCCCAACCAGGGATTGAAGCCAAAACCCAGGCACGTGCCCTGACTGGGAATTGAACCCTCAACCTTTTGGTGCATGGGACGACGCTCCAATGAACTGAGCCACCGGGCAAGGGCGATCTTTGTTCTCTTTAATGGCTATGTGGTATTGATTGTCCTTTCTTTGCACAGTTCTAGTACACACAAATTTCAGTTGCACAGTTTAGTTAAATAACACTAGTCCATTAACAACAGAGTTCAAATTTCAGTTAACCTAGTATATTATATGAGTGATTGCATAAAGTACAAACTTCCCTGCTAGCTCTTCGGTCCACAAATCACTTGCAAATAACACATGCTCATAGTCATCAGTGACTATTACCTCCCTTTTTCAAAGTGTGTCAGTGATTGGTCACTGCACATCTGTTATTCAGTTATTCAGAGTGAGTGCTGTGTTGTCTCCTGGTCTTCCAGCTGTATACCCACCTGACATTTACAAAAATGGATAACTGAAAGGGAATTGGCCAAGAAAGATGAAAGTGTAGCAAAGAAATGAAAAATGATAACATGAAAGTGAAATTCAAATCTCACGTGTGTGGAGTTATAGAAGAAATAGCTGACCCTGGGAATGCTGACCCTGCTGCCATTAGAGAGATTTAGATCTACAGCCAGAGGAACTCAGTGAAGGTGACCTTTTTGATATAAATGAGGAAAGTGGTTTTGACGAAAAAGATGAAGATGTCCCAGAGGTAGTGTTACTGGCAAAAACTCTCACTTTAAAGGACCTCAAAGATATTTCTTGCCATTGAAAACTCAAAGGGTAAAATGTTCCAAGCTGATGTAAACTTTGAGACGAGTATGACAATTCACCAAGGCAGAGAAAAGGTGCTGTCTCCATATTATAAGTTGTACAGTGAGAAAGTGAGCATTGTTCAAACTCCTCTTAAGTTTTTTACAAAAAAATAAGACACTAATTCTTAATGTTTCTAATGATTTAAATTATAGCATACTAAATGAATGTTAGTTTTCTCATTCCATATCCTTACATATTTAGAACTGACAGTAGAAGATAGACAAAAATTTTAAAGCTCACAGAACAATCATTTTTTATATGATTAAGATATGTTGATAAACTAGGGAGAATGGGGGATGTTTCAGAAGATTAGAGATGAGCAAATGTCTTGATTTTCAAATCTTTAAAATGCCTATTTGACTTCAGGTAACTTTCACATAGTGCCTGTGTAATAAAAGAGGAATTGTCTTATTGCCTCCTTCTCTAGCAAGTAGACTTTGAGGGTGTAGATGATGTTCCAGACCTTGTATTACCCATTGAATCAAACACATTGCTTGAGATGTAGGAAGTACGCAGCAATTACTCATCTATTTGTTCACTAATAATTCATTTTAAGAATGAATTAATATTGCACTATAAAAACTGCCAGTTTTTTCCTTCTTGTGTTTAGATCACTCAGTCTTTGGTGTTTCTGCTGATGGCTACACTTTTCAGTGCATTGACCGGTTTGCCATGGAGTCTTTATAATACTTTTGTGATAGAAGAAAAACATGGTTTCAATCAACAGGTATAATAGAGAATGCAAATGTTCTCTTTTATTTATTTATTTTTATTTTTTAAATATATCTTTATTGATTTCAGAGAGAGGAAGGGAGAGAGAGTTGAAACATCAGCGATGAGAGAGTCGTCATTGATCGGCTGCCTCCTGTAGGCCCTCGACTGGGGACCGAGCCCGTAGCCTGGGCGGGCGTGTGCCCTGATGGAACCAAACCTCGATCTCCTGCATCCTAGGTTGATGCTCCACTGCTGAGCCACGCCCGGCCAGGCAAATGTTCTCTTTTAAATATGAAGACCTTTTATGATCATAATTTGCTGTTTTAGAGGATGAATTAATTGAGAAAAAAGGAACTGCATATGGTAAAGATCATAGTTAAAGTCTTGCCATAAAATCTTCTAGCACTAACATCTAAGGATTTTCAGCTAATAACATTTAAATGAGTACTTTAAACTGTAAGATGTGAGACATTTACTTATTGTCTTAGGTTACCTAGTGTCATATAATATAGTCTCACTGCCTTTTAATTTTTTTAATTGCTTTAATAATGTATCCTTTGTATTCATCAATTAGTTATTTGAAAAGCAGTTTCTCAGTTTCTTGTGGTGATGTTTTCTTTTTTCAGACTTTGGGGTTCTTCATGAAAGATGCAATCAAAAAGTTTATTGTGACTCAGTGCATTTTATTGCCTGTGTCTTCACTTCTACTTTACATTATTAAAATTGGGGGTGACTATTTTTTTATTTACGCCTGGCTGTTCACATTAGTTGTTTCTCTGGTGAGTAAAATCTTTTGTTTCATTTTCTTTTACAGAGTTCCTTGGTGCGATAAGTATGGTTTAGTCTTCATTAGCATGTAAACAGTTCTTAAAAAGCAGACGAAATATACATAAATTCCCCTGTTGGTTTCTGCTTTTGGTTATAAAAATAGGAGAATTGACTGACAGATTTTCTTCTCCTTATGTTGACTTTTACAGATCCTAGAAGCTAGTTGTTACTTTTAATGATCCAGTTGTCAGGCAATTTTGGGCTATGCATTTATGAGTTGCCACCAGAATGGATGACACAGTTTGGTAATTTAATGACTCTTGACTGAGCTCCATTGCCTAAAAATCATGGCTGTTGTGAAGAGAATAGATTGAAGAGGGACAAGAAGAAGAAAGCATAAACGGACCTGGTTTTTCTTTTCCTTCTCCCCTGCTTTTTCCTCCTCCTTCCTCCCCTCCCCTCTCCCTTCCCTGGGCCTTTCCCGTCCCTTACCCTCCTTCCTGCCTTCCCCACTTCTCTCTCCTCTCTCCCTCCCCCTCCATTTTCTCTTACCCCTCTTCACTTCCCCCGCTCACATCTTCTTTTCCTCTTCTCCTCCCACATTCTAAACTGTTTCACAACACAAACACGACAACACAATGAAAATTGTCTGTTGACAGCCCCTAGAAAATATCATCTGTCATCTCTTAACTCCACTGATGAGGAGGTTTATTTTACTCTGAATTACCGTGATGCTCATTGCTTCACTTCCTACTGGTGGGATCAAGATCAGAAAATGGGCACTAGTTGGATGTACAAATATCTGTTGTATGGCAAACAAAGTGAGAGGAAATGCTTCCAAAATGCTTAAGGAAGTGCTGTTTCAACCAAGTGTACAGTTGTGAACTGCAGGTAATTAATTTTAGCAGACCAACCAAAATAACAGCACACAGTCAAGCCCTAGTAATTCTTTTTTAGCAAAGACTTCAGGTCTGTCATGATTACTTTAAAAGGCAGAATTCCAACTTATTATGGGCTTATGAAGTATCAGAAATCCCCAAGATAGTTTTGAATGGGCCATTCGACTTTTCAGTTATTACCCCCTAGAGACTACTCATTTTGATTTAATTCATCAGACAGATTGAGCACTTACTGTCCGGTATGGTTTGGGGCTGGGAATGCCAGAGCAAGTAAGATCTGTCCCTGTTCTCAAGGCCAGGATCACATAGTTGTTTTAATGTAATTGAATCTGTATAATGAGTAGGTTTTTTTTTAAAGAACATATTCATAGGTTGTTCTGACATTTACTTTTCAGGTTCTTGTCACAATCTATGCTGATTATATTGCCCCTTTATTTGACAAATTCACACCTCTGCCTGAGGGAAAGCTTAAACAAGAAATTGAAATAATGGCAAAGAGTATTGACTTTCCTTTGACTAAGGTGTATGTTGTTGAAGGTAAGGCTACTGGGGGTAAGAAGATTTCATTTGAGTGGTTTGTTTTATTTGAGAACTTTATTCATAAAACTTTAATAAATGAACAAATCAGTTTTTTAAAAATTTTGTTATCTAAAGGTTAGGATTTTACATTTTGTTTTTTTAAGATTTATAGGAATTGATGGTATAGTACAGGGATAGAAACTGGTGGCCTGATGCCAAATCCTGCTCTTGCCTGAAGCTATGTTTGGTTGGTTTTACAATATTGTTTTTAGTTTTGGGCCAAGGCCTTTATCACTCCGTGTTATATCATATATATTAGACTGACTTATGTACTTTTGTTACCTGCCTGGCTCCTAGGAATTAAGTAGGACTCCTGCAGAGTCAAATTCCACTTAACACTAGTTTCAGGCTCATAAACAAAACTATTGTTATTGGGTTTGTCTCTTTCAACAAAACTTCCAGTGTTCTGGAGGACTCTGGTTGTGAAAACCTGCAGATTACCAAAAACTGTACTACCATTGGGTAGAGGTAAGCTACCTATTAGCTTACGTAAGACTACTAAAGTCTTAAGGAAGCTTACAGAGATGTAGAGTAAAACCGTTGTGTGGTACCATGACTTTCAGAATCTGTGAATTAAAATCCATGTAAATGAACGAGACTGGTTTTGCCTCTGTAACTTACCAGCTGTGGAATCTTGAACGGATCACTTCACCCTTCTAGGTTGCAGTTTTGCTTCATCTAAACCACAGTTTGGCAAACACTTTCTATAATACCATAGATAGTCAATATTTTAGGCTTTGCAGGCCATATGCTCTTTGTCACAGTTATTCAGCTCTGCCATTATAGTACAAAAGCAGTCATAGATAATACGTAAATAAATGAGCATGGCTGTGTTCTAATAAAACTTTATGTATAAAAAATAAGTGGCAGATTGGATTGAGCCTGCAAGCCATAGTTTGCCCATCCCTTCTCTAAACTAAAAAATCACCAATGAGAAGCAGTTCTATTGGACAAAGGAGTAGAAACAGAAGTATATAATTGTGGGGCCAGGGAAGAACAGACATGGTCACAACTGGAAAGAATGAATTAACAGCAGCTAGGAGAGTATAGAAATCTCAGACATATAGTAGCGTCTGAGGTTACACAGACCAACTAAAGGTACAACTGGAACATTTCTATGGGGAAATGGTAGGAGAATAAGCCAATTTGTACTTCTTTAGTCTCTGAGATCACTACTCTTTTAGTTAATGTCAAACTAGTGGCACACTAATCAGTACAGCAGAATAGTTTCTGAGGGTCTTTAACTGAAGGGGCAACTTAAGTTGCTGATCACTTAAGTTATAATCAGATAACATGAAATGACAGCTAATGATATGACAACAGGTATTTGATAGGTGTGTGATGCATGATTTTAGATGAAATAGGCAAGGCTTTATGTAGGGTTATAATATAAGCTGAGACTACAGAAAATCAAGATTTGAGTAGGTGGAAGGGTGGAATTTCAGAGGTTAGGCTATGGAGTTAATAGTCTTGGGTTTGAATCCTAGCTCTATCACAATTACCTATGTGACTTTGGGCAACTTAACTTTATCAAACAGAAGTTTACTCATTGGTGATGTGTGCTTTTATTGTTGTTAATAATGGTAACAGTCCTCAAAAATATTTTGAATGAATGAATGTTACTAACAATAACACCACATTACAGATTTGTTAATTAATAGGAATATTTTAGTGAGAAACTAAGATTCCTGCTCTCAGAAAATATCAGATAGCATGTGCAGTGCAGAGAGTTAAACTAGTGTGATGTGATAAAGAATGACTGAGTAGATCCTTTAGAGTGGGTCAGCAGGCAAGACCTCTCTGAGCAAATGAATTTAAGCTGAGAGAAGGAAGGAGCCGTGCATGCTGAGATCAATAGAAAGACCTTCCAGAGCTTTGAATCTTTAGGAAACAGAAAAAAGTCCATTTTGGTTGCCACATAGCAGGAGAGTGTTAGGACATGAAATCTGAGACATAGGCAAGAATCAGACCAGGAAGACCTTTGTAAATCAGGCGAAGGAGCTTGGAATTTAAGTTCAGGGGTAAAAGCCATTGATGGTTTTAGGCAGGAAAGTGGCATAGCCTGGTTTGTCTTTTTAAAATGTCTTGGTTTGCTATGTGGAGAATAGATTGTAGGGGTGGTAAGCATAGAAGCAGGGAGAGCAGTTAGGGGTTTGTTATAGTAATTCAGGTAGGAGATAGTGGTAGCTTAGACTAGGGCAGTGGTGATTGATGGAGAGAAGTGGATGCACTTTGCTAATAGATTGCATGGAAAGGAATAAGGGGGAAGGGGAGACATCAAGGATAATGACCTAGATTTTTAGCCTCAGTCGTGGGGTAAATGATAGTTTACTGAGATGGAAAAACTGGGAGACAGCAGGTTTATGTGAAATTAAGTTGGATGTGTTGCACATTGAGGTAACTATTGAACCTTGAATTAGAGTTCTGCAAGCAGCAGTTAGTAGCAAACAAGCAGGAGAAAACAACTGTGGCTGATTTAAGCAGAAAAAAATTGCTTATTGAAACAATATTTGATCGCTTATAGAATCACCAGTAAAGTTAAGTTTACCAAGCTTGGAAAATGGGCTGTTCCATAGGGAGACAGGGAACTCAGAATTTCACGGCAGAACCAGTCTGGGAGGACACTGCTGTTGCCTCCAGTTGGATTCAGCAGTTTGTACCCCTAACATCTCTGCTACTAGCACCTACAGAATTAGTTCCTCACTGCCCTGCTTCTTTGCTAATTAGCTAACTATTCATAGTCCCCAGTGGGTGCATTTGATTGAGCCAGGGCACAGGGCTAGCTGCCAGGAATGCTGGGGAAGCAAATATCTGGCTTTTTAGATTTCTTAAATGAGAAGCCGTCCCTCACAAGATTTACATGGTGTGAATTCCCTAAACTCTGAAAGGAGATTCCAATCCTGGGCAGGGGAAAAAACCACACCTAAGAATATAAGCAACAAATATGCACTATAAACATCCATGTGGAGATGTAGAGATATTAAATAGGCATCTGTGTGTATGAGTTTGGAGCTCTAGGGAGAAGTCAGGGCAGGAATATTGATATGTAAGTATCTGGCACATAGGTGGTGTTTAATGCCATGGATGAGGGCACTTAGAGAAGAGCGGGGCTCAGGTCAGAGTCAGCAAGAAAGGAAGAGCCAGCATTGGAAACTGAGAAGGAGAGACCATTGAGGTAGGAAGGAAAACAGGAGAAAATGCTGTTTCTTTTGTGACAGGAAAAGGAAGTGTTTTTAAGGAGGAAGCAGTCAACTGCTGCAAATGCTGCTGAGAGGTTAAGATCAAACATCATAAACAAAAATGGTACAGGTGGCAATACCTTATATTTGCATAGAACATGTTGATTTTTAGAGTTCTCAAATACATTGTTTCATGCCTCAAGTGGCATTAGCCATTCAGTACACAAGTGTTATTGAATATATACACATGCCAGGCACAGGGACACAAAAAGCTTATGGTCTGGTGCAGGGACTCTTAAACTTTATTGAGTAACTATAAGTATTCCCTGGAGAGTTTGTCAAAAGACAGACTGCTGGGCTCCATTCCCAGAGGTTCTGACCTCATAGGTGTTTCTAGTGTGTACTTCTAACAAGTGCCCTGGGGTGATGTTGATGTAGGTGTTCCTTGGAGCACACTTTGAGATACGTGGACCAGTGGGAGATATTAAGATGTTAATTTTTTATTTATATGCTTACAGTATGCCTACTTCCATAAATAACTTCAGGCAATAAATAATTTCTAAGAAATATTTTAAATTAATTTTTTAAAAAACTCAGAATCAGAGAAGACAGAAATGAGAAGTATAAGACCTCAGAATGGTATGCAACTTTTCAGATCCTATGGTCCTATAGTATTGGCAAAATTGGACCACATATTTGGCAATTAAACAAAAACTGAAAAATAAGCAAGTAAATGCCACTATTTATCAAAGCCTTACTATATTCTAAACATTCTGGCAAACATACGGCTATATGCATAAACTATACTGTATTCTAAATATACAGCTAAACATGCTTTACATTAGAAATATGAGTAGATACAAACTTCACATTTTCTGTGAGAGATCTCAAATTCTCAAGAGAAACATGTTTTATAATTTCTTTTTTTAAAAGCATATAAATAATAGTAGTAGTTTATATGGATCAGGCAGTATACTAATTGATTTACTTAGAATTTCTCATGTAACGGTTTTTCTAATCCAATAACATAGATATTGACTTGCATCATAAACAGGAAAATAATTAAATTTAAGAAAGTTTCTTACATTTACACAGCTAATACATGGCAGAACCAAGATTTGAACCCAAAGTCTACTCTTAACCACTAAATTCACTGCACGCTATAGAACATTTAGAAAATAAAAAATATACATAAAGAAGAAAATAAAAATCAACTATAGTTCAGCTACTGTTAGCCACTGTTAAAAATTTAGGTATGTTTTTTCCAGTCTTGTAAAAAATAGCTTTAATTATTTCCTGAGTAGAGAAGTATGTATATTTACTCTAAAAGCCTTGGAAAAGGGAGAAGTACAAAGGAGGGAACAAAAATCCATAGTTCCGAAGCCAGTGATAAACACTGCAGTATTTTTTTTAACACTTCAGTATTTTGATATATTTCTTAGTAGGCTTTTGTTTATGCTTTCCTATTTACATATACTTTTTTTTCTTCGTGACAATAATGGAACCTTATATACTTAAAGTTTTATATCCTCAGTATATTGGTGAGCTTTTTCCTATCTTCCTAACATTCTTCAAAAGTATAATTTTGGGGACTGCTTAAAATTCCATCTCATAGCTTTACTATAACTTAATCATTTCACTGCTGCTGGATATTCAGGCTTTCCTTATTTACTTATTGCTCTACAGCCCTGATGAGCATAAGTCTTTGCTGGCAAGACTGCAGGTAAACAGACACGCTCCACTGCTGGTGGTGATTTATGTTGAAACAGTTTTCTTCAGGTATTAAACAATTTGAAAATGTTAATGTCCTTGACAGAAATTCAATTCTAGGAGTCTCTCCAAAGGACCCCAGACTTTTTAATTATTTCCCATGCTTTGAACTGTCTTTTCCTTAGGATCTAAACGCTCTTCCCACAGCAATGCTTATTTTTATGGCTTCTTCAAGAACAAGCGAATAGTTTTATTTGACACCCTACTAGAAGAGTATTCTGTACTAAACAAAGACACCCAGGAGGATTCTGGCATGGAACCCCGCAATGATGGAGAAGGGGACAGCGAAGAAATAAAAGCTAAAGTTAAAGTGAGTTCTTCTTTTCCTAAGAGACTTGGGTTTAGTTTTTTAAACAATTCTTGTGACAACTAGAAAATATCATCAATTTCTATGTGAGTTTTGAATTCAGGGAGACTATCAAATACAAACACCATGGCGCCTTTATAATTCTGGTATTTGGGAGAGATCATCACTATTATTACACGCTAACTACCTTGCAAGCTTTTGTAGAATGTACATGTTAAAATTGGAAGCATAAGATAGGAAAATTTTTATGATTATAAGCTATCTTTAAAACAGGGACTTTATCTATATTCCTGATATGCTTATGATCAAAGAAATCCCACAGATAGGCTAAAGAGGAGATAAACATCTAATTTTTAGCTTCATTGAGACAATTATAGGCTCTGGCAATGGGAAAGGCTTGGATTCAAATCCTGGTTCTGTCATTAAGTAGCTATGTGCCCTTGGGTACATGAGGTAATTTGGTCAGTTTTCTTTTGTTTGTTTAACAAATATTTATGAAGCATATACTCTGCTGAGATACTTTGGCACTAGGAGTACAAAATTAGAGAGGCAAACCCTTGCTCTCGAGCTTATACAGTCATAGTACAATATGGTAATTACCACACTGACCCTGTGTATACTGGGTGCAGTGAGAACACAGGAAAAGTCATTTCTTAAATCTGACCTGAGAGTCAGAGAAAGCTTCTTCTGAGTCCTTTCCTGGATGAGGCCAGCTGATGCTGATTAGCAAAGTCTAAAATATCAAGGGGAAGGGGACAATGATAAGAAATAACACAAATGTAATCAGAAGCAGCCACCAGTATTCATATGTGTGATGTGCTGTTGGCTTTGGAGTCATTTAGAGATGATTTTGGATCTGTGTAATGCTGGGCAAGTAAGTTCAGCTTTCTAAATCATTGGTTTCTTAACTAAAACATGATGCCAGCAGGGTTTCTCACCTCAGCACTGTTGACATTGGGCCAGGTAATTTTTTGTTGTGAAGATGTCTTGTGCATCATAGGATGGTTAGCAGCATACCTGGCCTTTCCCCACTAGATGCCAGCATCAGTGCCACCAGCACCCCCTTGCCACCCCAACAATTGTGACTACCAAAAATGTCTCTCAACATCCTTGGGGGTGGGGGCTTGCAGGCAGGATCACTCTGCATCGAGAGACAC
The DNA here is from genome assembly GCF_964146895.1 of Miniopterus schreibersii. Lineage (NCBI taxonomy): Eukaryota > Metazoa > Chordata > Mammalia > Chiroptera > Miniopteridae > Miniopterus > Miniopterus schreibersii. Next base: position 23,273,534 of record NC_138109.1, read on the forward strand.
TGGGCTAAAGATGCCTGCCTTTTAGGGTCATAAAGAGTAAATGAAATAATATACCGTGTGGGACAAAAGTAGGTTTACAGTTATGAGTGTGCAAAACACTATTTTTGTATTATTTATTAATTATTGTATTATTTTCCATATGAACAACTGTAAGCTTCGCTGCACCCTGTATGTGAAATGCCTTGTAGTTCATTTTACATATTCTAAGTACCAGAAAATAACTATTATCATTTGAGCATCTGTTTTGACCTAAAAAGATGGTCTAGTAAAGTGCCTAGCCTGCTATCAATACATAGATGGGACAAAATTCTGTAAAGTGATTAAATAGCATTGGGGGAGGCTTAACTCCTTTGATTGCATTTATTTTTGAAGTGTGGTTATCCCACTTGTTATGATATTGGAATAAGTCACCTTGGTCTGACCAAGAGTCATAGGATTTGAAGCCAGGAAAAGATCTTAAGGTCTTCTTATAGATGGGAAAATTGGAGTCCAAGAAAGGGTAACCCAGTGACAACACCGAGGAGTCATACAAGTTCAGCAAAGCAACCTACTAAGAGGTATCCACATGCAGGATGGATTACATTATAGCCAGACCTAGACATAGATAGTTGTTCACTAATTTTAAGCAGTGTAATGAAATTACTGATCTTTAGTATCTATGAGAACAGTATTCTTTGGCTTAAATTTTTCAAAAGATTGGGTAGTCCTATTTCATTGATAAGTACAAATATTTTAGCATCTATGTATAAGCTACAAGATGAAGATACATTAGACATTGTCCTACCCTGAAGAACCTATAGTAAAGGAGACTTACATACGAACACAAATAGCCTATCCTTTAAGGCAAGTGTGGTAAATATCCTAAGTGGTTGAAATAGTGTGGCGTTAGAAATTTAAAAATTAATGCAGATTCTAATGATCAGACAGATTTCTTAAAAAAGGATACTTGAACTAGACAGAATTCGACTTGAGGGTGGGTCTTTTCACATTAAAGACATGGAATTAATAAAGCTATAGAAACCAACAACAAAAAAATCACAACACATTACACAATGGCTATTCTGAGACTAATAATTGAATGGATTCTTGTAGATGGAGATAGAAAGGTATGCCAGGACCAGTTTGAAAAATACTCTTTCCTGAAGACATTGAGTGGTTATTTCCAGTGGCCTGGAAAGTTTAGATTGACTTGAGTAGAGGCCAAAGCTTGTTTTAGAAAGACTAAAATTTGGTGGCAGCATATAGGGGAGAGCAAAGATTGGAGGCAGGAGGCTTCTAGGGGCCTGTTGCATCACGATTTCCAAGACAAGCATGAAATAATAAGAGCCTGCACTAGAGTGAGAGGTCAGAATAAGTGGAAGAGTCACAGTAAAAGATGATTTAAAGTACTTGGTGATCACTGTTATACAGAGTGAAGGAGATGGTCAAAGATGAACTCTACTCATTATTGCTTTCTGATGTATGTCCTGCTGGTGAGATGATTTTAGGTAGTATATCAATATTGTGAATTTGCATAGCTATATATTTATTAACTTATATTAGGAAAAAGAAAACCAGCTTATTATGATTTCATGAATATTGTCATTTAGGATAAGGCTAAGTTTTAAAAAGTGAATTCGTTTACAGAAAGACATTAAATAATCACATAGAGAGTACACAGATGTGGGTGAAGTTTAGTAAACAGATTTATTCAGCACCTGCTACTGACCGCCTACTATGTACAGTGCAGTGGGGGATGCAAAGATGGTTTTAAGTTTGGATGATGTAGAAAAGATGAACTGTTTCATTTTTAACACAAGTTTAAGGAAGAACACTCAAGTTACCTGGAATCCCTCCTCTTAGAGATAACTACTATGAACATTTTGAATGTTTCTATGCTGCCTATTGACATTTTAAAAGATGTCTAGGGAACGTACTCTCTGGAATTTTACCCTTTAGGAGACAAATGGAACACATAATTGGAACAACCTGTGTCAAAAGCAGTTTAAATAAAAGGAAAATTAAAGCTATATAAAAGTCGTACAGAAAAGCTGCCTTTTGTAGAAGAAAACAAGTATATTCCCCAGCAAGTGCTAGGGTTGGGTGAAAGTCTTCCTAGCTGATAAGTGTAATAGAAGTGGCACAGGCTCCACAGATGTAGGTTTGGATTTTACCCACTAACTAGCAAGATGATTTTAAGCAAGACATTTTAGTTTCTCAGCTTCCTTTCTCTCATCTCTAAAATGAAGATAATACTTTCCATCCTGCCCAGCTTGGTGTTGTGAGGATCAAATGAATCAGTGTATGAATTTTATAAAAAGGAAACTACTGTAGATAAGGAAAGATTCTGGTATTTATTTCTGTTCTTTTATATGAAATTAGTGTGGGAAGAGAAGAAAATTCAGTTCTGCCTAAGAATCTACCACAAACAAGCAAGTCTCCTTTTTCTCGAAAGTAACCCTTATTTAAGCTCTTTTCATTCCATGTCTTTGAATGTGACTCCAATGCAGTTCTGAATAGCTTCCTAAATCCAGATATCAAACCAAAGTCATGAGCCCATGCTATCTAATAGACAACTGGTTGTTTTATAAGAGTTCCTAGTTCATATTGGGAAGCAGGTAACTAGTGAAAACAGAAGGCTGTATTAATTTATATAAAATGAGGACAATGATACCTCCCTTATAGAAGTAGAAATGAAAGAACTGTATATAAAATACCTAATATTCACTGTCTGGTACGGGAGTCAATAATGACTGGAGTATCATCATCATTATTAAACAAAACAGCCATATTTTTGCTTATTACTAAAGTAATGGAAAAGTTAGAAGCCATCAATAACAAATGTTTGTGCAGTGAATATCTTTGTATGTAAATCGTCATTTGTGCCTCTTAACTTCCACCTTAGAATAGATGTCTGTTACTGGTGCATTAATTCATTGCTCCCTTTTAATGGCCGTGCCCTGAAGGTACAAGTACATATGTGTGTCTCTCAGACATTTAAAGAACTAGGTTAGTTATCTCATTCTTTTCTTTCTCTACCAAATGTACTCTCGCCTGTATTGTAATACTTAAGAGAAAAGGGTATAATCAATGCAAATAATATCTTGCAAATATCTTCAGTTGATCCCTTTTTCTCATTCATCTACTCAGTTTTGCTTTAAGTGGTCATTTTCCTTAAAAATGAGTAATTGGTGAAGGAGGGGAAATGTGATAGAATATCTAGAATCCAATAAATCTTGCTGCTTGTATTCCCATTAGGTTGCATTTTTCTAAACTGTATAAAGCAAAATCAATTCCATGCTCATTGGGGTTTTTTTTTACTTCACCCTTTTAAGTAGCTGGAGTTGATTTAAAAACCTTTAGCCTTCCCTTTTTAGGATATAGATTTTCTAATTGTTTGTGGCAGGATACTATATGTCACCAGTAGATCAAGCTTGTTTATTTTATTATTTTGTTCAGATCTTTATATAATCATTGATATTTTATTTGCTTGATGTTTCAATGATTGAGAGAGGTATGTTAAATCCTCTGTTATGATAGGTTTGTCAGGTTTTCTTTACAAATCTGACAATTTTGAATTAATGTATTCTGAGGGGATAGTGTTAGGTACATAAAACTTTAGTATTAATGTATCCTGTTAAATTGAGCCTTTATCATTCTGTTGTAACCCTCATTAATAATACTTTTTACCCTGAAGTTGACTTTGATATTAATGCAGCTATCAGCTTTCTTTTGGTTAATGCTTACTAGATATCATGTAATCATTTTACTTTTCAAAAAATTGAGATAAAATTCAGTATTTGAACTATTTTAAAGTGTACAATTCGGTAGTTTTTGGCATATTCATAATGTTGTGCAACCATCACCACTATCAACAGACTTTCAGGCTTCTACCAGGATGAGGGAGAAGCAATTGCCCTTTGATATGGAGCTGGAGAAGGAATTTGGAGCTTTAATTGATTCTCAAACATCTCTCACTCAGTTCTTATTTCAGTCACCTCCCCCTTCTCCTCCAGTTCCAGAAGTACCTGGTGCTATTAGTTCCTAAGCCCTTTGAAGACTCCAGTGTAAATGAGGCTGCTTCTCTTTTCTCCATCTGCTTTCTTGCTTGCAGAATGTTGTTGTTGTTACCTCTACTGTTTTCCCCATCCTTGTGGGTTTATATCTTTTATTTATATATATATCTTGATTATAGTTTTATTGGGGTTTTTGGAGGGAATAAAATTAGATGTGAATGTACTTCCTGCCATCTTGACTTGGAAGTCTCAGTTTTTAAAAATTTATATTTTTAAAAGGGATATATATGTCCCTTTTAAAAGAGAAGTTTATAAATTTAAAATTGATTTTAATTTGTTCTTTGATTCAGAATAAGAAACAAGGGTGCAGAAATGAGGAGGTACTTGCCGTTCTAGGCCATGAACTGGGGCACTGGAAGTTGGGACACACAGTCAAAAATATCGTTATTAGCCAGGTGAGTTTGGAGTGACAATTCTCTTTTTATGGCATGGTAGTCAGATTAGAAGTATGGCAGTTATAGAAGTCATACAGTAGAGAAGTTAAGACAGACTCTGTAGCGTGGCCATCTGGCTGCCGTCATGTCACAGCTCCCTGACTCACTACCTGTGTGACCTCAGGCAATTTCCTGAACCTGTCTGCCACCATTCCCTTACTGAATGATAATACCTCATAGGACTGATGCAGGAATTAGATGAGTTAATATATGTAAAGAGTTTGTAGTAGTAGCTGGAAAGTGGTAAGTACTATATTTATTGTTATCACCATCGTCATCACTACCTCCTGAATTACTTACCTGTAGGAGCTGTAAATTCAAAAGGAGTGAGCCTAAATAAGTTGGACATTAAAATACTTTTTTAAAAACATTTTTTTCTCATGTAAAAGTCATTATACATCCATTGAAAAGAAGTTGGGAAATGAAGTGAATATAAAGAAGAAAGTAAGAGTTCCTGAACATTCCTCCTCTGGGCTCTGAGTGAAAGAGCACTGTATCCTGTCACCTGCTAGCTGGTTGGACAGGACACTTAAATGTGGTATATGTAGCTCCCAGGACTCACGTCTGCTAAGGGAGAAGAATGGCATTTGTTCCCCATCTTCACTCCAATATGCCTTTACTAGTGTCTGGTTCAGACTTTGGATTTTTTTCTCTCTTGCATATTGTTAAAGATAGATCTGCTTTTTTCTTGGACCTTTCTAATGTCAGTGTACAGCTCCAGTGGTCCTAAAGATAATTCAAGGAAAGCCAGTTTCTTTGGAGCCTCTACATCAAGGTCAAGTGGGAGGCCTTGTGTCTGATTACAGTCTAGTGCCAACAAAGCCAGAATCCATTCTAGCCCTTTAACTTTTTACAGAAAGAAAATATCTCATTACTTTTGACCACTTTAAACCCACGATCATAGGAGGCTCCACTTAAGCCTGTCCTTAGAAAGAACTGTAGAGTTTATATGTTTGGAAAATTTTATTTTTCTTTCTAGAATAAAAATAAAATTACAAAAGTACTTAACACCATAGTTTCTGGCCTTACACTAACACCATTCTTAAGGTCACCCTGTGATGTTTTGTTCTACTTTTTAGTACTGCAGTGAAATCAGCTTAGCAATAACTTAGAAATTGTGTGTTCTTCTTTCTAGATGAATTCTTTCCTGTGTTTCTTCCTGTTTGCTGTATTAATTGGGCGAAAGGAGCTTTTTGCTGCATTTGGGTTTTTTGACAGCCAGCCCACTCTAATCGGACTGTTGATCATCTTCCAGTTTATTTTTTCACCTTACAATGAGGTAATGTACGATCTTTAAAATTATCTCACATTCGCCCTTTCCCGTTTCAAATCTAGAACTCTTAGGGTAGTGAAAAAATAAACAAAACTATAGTTTTAACAAGGAAATGAAACAAAGTCTTAGTCCCTTGATTTACTGGCCAGTATAAAAAAGTGGCAGAAAAACCTAAGCCCAAATAAACAAATGCTTGCATACGGTTAGGGGGAAAGTGGAGAATTAGACTGTCGTAGCAAGAGCCTTGATGTGGCGCATACCGCAGAGCCTTGGCAGATGGGGATTAACTGTTGAAATACCGTGTCCTAGAGCACATATTCACAAATGCTTGGGTGAAAATCCATGTGTGAGGGGATAAAACAAATAATAATTGAGTGTATTTGGCTAGATGAGGGAAGCTGTAGGAGAGCGTTCCTCTGATTGTGTTCTCTGACCACCTGCTTCAAAATAGCCTTAGCGTCCCACCGCAGACCCTCTAAATCAGAATTGGGTCCTTTATGATAAGTGAAGCTAAAGAACCAGTGCTCTGTATTGCTCAGTAGTGGGACTCCACACATATAAGATATGGATTACCAAGACTACTGACAGATATGATGATACAACATGTCATGTTTGATAAGGCTTCCAAATTAAACCAAGAAGTAACACTGGGATTTTGAGATCTCTCCATTCAGAAGAATACTTCTGGGAACAATTTGTAAGTTTAAGGTTTTAAGATAAGCTAAATGAATCCTATTTTTTCATAAAAAGGAGGAGAAGGGTAAGGTACCAGAAAAGAAAGAGGAACAGATCATATTTATATAGCATTGTCCACATAAACACAAATTTTTCAGAGAACCGAGATTATCTTTAAACTCTAAATGTTTTAATTTTATATTTTAAGTTTTATGGAAAGTATTTATAAAATGCCTTACACAGTTTGTTACTGCTTAAAGAGGTTACAGACCACCTTATAATATTGTCATTGCTGTCTTCTGTCACAGTTCAGTAATGTCTCAAGGACACTGAACTATGTATACATGACCCCAGACAGCTCTGCTTTTTCAGCAGTTATTTATTTATTTATTTATTTATTTATTTATTTATTTAACTAATTGTCTTGTCTCTTCCCTCACAGTCAGGCTGATAATCCTTGCTACTATCAATATGACTTTCCATTATGGTCACTATCTCTTCTAATGTTCTTCTTTAACCTAACATAGACTGGGAAATCAGATCATCGTACTGATTAAGTAAGAGTTACTATATATAAATTTCAGGCAGAATTCAGTTTTTAGGTTTGAACATATCTTACAAGGTATAAGGAACTCCCAGACTTTGAAACTCATATTTGCTAGTGGCAATAAGAGGTACAAACAAGAGACTTTTAGACTTTTTTGGTTGTTTTAATGCTGAAGTATTTTAAGATAAGAAATATCTTAAATATCATGTCATTCAACCTGCAATATTTCAGTATGCAAATAAACTATTTTTCCCTCAGAAATTTATATTTTCAAATGAAATCTGTCCCCTTCATAGCTGCCACCTTTGGAGACTGGATATATATTCTGGCAATGCTTCCATAGCTCAGGACATTTTAGAAAATTCCATTTTGAGATTGTCAGTAGAAGCTGTAGCATATTTTTTAGAATATTCTCAGTAAAGACTGTCATTATCCTTTAAAGGTAGATATGTGATCAAGAATATTTTTTTAGAAAGGAAAAAAAAGAGTCTGAATGTAAATGATCACGACTTCACTCTGACTCTCAGGAAGGTGGTGTGCGTGGGCTTTGGAGTCACTGAGAATTTCAGCACTACCACCTTCTAGCTGTGTGACCCCAAGCAAGTTATCAACGTCTTTGAGCTTCACCTTCCTTACCTATAAAACAGGAGCAAGAGTAATTGCCTGGTAGGATTGTTGGGGAATATATAAAGTGCCTGGCAAATAGCAGGTTCTTAAAATTTTGTATTTTTTGGTAAGTATACCATTGATTTGGATATATATCTGTTTCTGGTCTGTTTGCTTGGGTGGGAAAGGCTCAGTTTATAATAATTCCCCCTTTCTAGGTTCCCTAAGTACTAGTGATCTTTCTTGGGCCTGCTGTTTCTCATCCTGAGCCGAACTTCCTCTATAGCCTTAGCTCTTGCAGCCTGCAGTGACAGTAAAGAGGTGGGCAGTGGTTAAAGCCTTTTATTTACTTTTTCAGGTTCTTTCTTTTTGCCTAACAGTCCTGAGCCGCAGATTTGAGTTTCAAGCTGATGCATTTGCCAAGAAACTTGGGAAGGCTAAAGACTTATATTCTGCTCTAATCAAACTAAACAAAGATAACTTGGGATTCCCTGTTTCTGACTGGCTGTTTTCCATGTGGCATTACTCGCACCCTCCGCTACTAGAGAGGCTTCAAGCTCTGGAAAGTTCAAAACAAGACTGACTTGCCCAGGGTCTGTGGCTGGACACATTTCTGATTGTTTCTGTCCTGACAGCATGCTCTGGCTCTTAATGGTTTTAATTTTTCTTTTTAAAGAAAACTATTAAGTACAGAAAGCCCAGATTTAAATATATTTAATATCATTTCAAAGATTATTTTAATAATCCATTTCTTAATGAAACACTGGATGAAGTTTTAAGGCTTGTACTTTTATCTTTAACATCAAATTTGCCATCAACTTGTAAAAAAGTTTTTTAATGGATTTTTAGAGAGAGAGAGAGAGAGAGAGAGAGAGAGAAACCAACCCTGATTTGTTGTTCCACTTATTTACACATTCATTGGTTGATTCTTTTGATTCTTGTATGTACCCTGACCAGGGATCAACCCCACCACCTTAGTGTATCTGGACAGCGCTCTAACCAGCTGAGCTACCCCCAGCCAGGGCCATCAACTTGTAAATTTTTTGAGCTATACAAGGTGTTTGGGGCATATGTTTAAAAGAGAACACACCACCTCCAAGTCCTGTCTGTAATACAGAAACAGTGGCGCCAAACCGTTTTCATGCTGTTATGATTTAATCTGGCCAATCAGTGTTTTAAATAAGGAAGAGAGATAATAATTTGTAAGGCTGATGTTATTTAAATGAAAGTAGTTAGAAATATGCCCTATTCTACCAAATTTCTCTGTTTCCTCTCTTGCTACACATTGATCAGGAATTTCCAATAGTGCTTTGAAATTACAAATTATGTGTAGGATGTTTCAAATCATTGGGTTGTGTTTTTGTTTTTAAGAAAGTCTCAGTCTTTATCTTTACTTCCACCTGGTGAGTATGATCTGATCCATTAGGGGTAAACTAGTATTTTTCAAAGCATTCAGCTTTTTCCTCATTCATACTCTTTTATTCAATAGATGGTATATCCATTCACTTAGCAGAAATTGCCATATTGAACAGGTTTTGCTATTTTTAAAGTGGTGGAATGTGGAAAGAAGAAGAAATGATATTTTAAGAGACATGAGGGTGAAAATGCTGGCGATTCTCTTACTATAGGAAAAAATATAGTTTTCTATCTCTTTCGAGGACAGAAGAGTTTTGGTTTTTATTTTTGTAATTTTTATTAGTAAGTTGTAAGTGCTATTTAATTGGGCCTGGTTCCATTTTTGAAAATTACACCTCTTGATATGCAGATCATTTTTCTTTTTAAAACAGATGTCACAAAATACTTCTTTTTCAGTTTAAAAAGCTTCATGTTTGACTGCTTCAAATCTCTATCCACTTCCTGTATGAGAACTTTGTGCCTAACTCGCAGTGGTAATGCTTACCTTACGGGCATTTATTCCAAAGTGGGATCAACTGTGTACCCTTGATATCCGGCCAGAAAGTCTTTTGCTCAGCTCATAATTGGGTGATGTCTTCACATGGAAACATAATAAAAATAAAAATCTAGTTTAGTACTGCATTATTTATTTCCCTAAGGCTAAAGAGGAGCAGTCCTGTGATTTTACCTAGCATCCTTTATTGTGGATCCATGCTGTGTTAACTGCCTTTTCTCCCTTCTGTGCCTTTAAATGCAAATTTCAGTTCTGCACAAGTGAGACATTAAAAATTGCCATTGCAGATTGGTGTACTTTGTCTTTGATTTGACAAACTTTGTGTGTTACCTAGGTGTATGTTTATTACCTAGAGGAACAGTTGCTGGGACACGAAGAATAGTGGGTAGAAACAGCCCTGATGCTGAGTGATGTCGCCACCATCACTGTGCCTCACTCACATGGGCCTCTTTGGAGTCTTCCTCCTGCTCCACTCCAGAGCTTTACTGTTTTTTGCAGATGTTTTCTCAGAACCTTCATTCAGAACCCTTCCTTCTGTGCTTTCGTAACCTCAAGTTATCTTGGGCCTGTCTGGTCTGCTCCAGCTGCCTCTTTGGTCTTCCTTACATGTAGCAGCAGTAATTAGGTTTTTAATGTGTAATTGTATTTACCTGTTCACCTACAATTTAGGGATGGCCAGAGGATACTGGTAGCTCCGAGGTATTACCCAATTAGGGGAAGGAGTGGAGAAGCCAACCAAAGAGGGAAGGAGGTGGTACTTTGCACCCCTCGGTGGATATGCAGGGAGCAGAATGAAGTACAGCGAGGCCTCAGGTAAAATAGCATGGCCTCAGCAGGGTTCATCTCTGAATTTAAGGTGGAGTCTCTATACATATTACCTTTATCTGTCTTGGTCCTTTGCTGACATCTGAGAGCTGCTAGTAAATTCTACCTCTGTCTAGGACAGGAGCAGAATCCCTGGGATTAAATTAGTGATTTTAGTACCAGTGATGGTCCCATCTTGCCCTTTACCTTTACATTCTCATTGTCACCCCTGGTCCTTTATGTAGTATTCCCCTCCCTGAGGAAGCCTCCTTCCACTTGGCATTTTCATCAATCCTTCGGATTCTTTCGTACGTGTGTACTTTATGTAGCTCTGACGGTTTTGAGTGTTCTCTCATCAATAGCAGAATGCTAAGTACCACTTGAGAGCCTTAAGTTCTGTCCTAGGTGCTATACAAAGAAAATCACAGAGAACTTGTGTCCAAAAACTTCTGATTCAAGACCAGTGGTGTGTGTAACTTGTATGTCAGGCTAAGTACAGTTTGGTGGGAAGGCAGAAATGACCCATAGTGGAAGGGTGTCACCCTGTTCAGACAAGACTGTCCGAGGCGGTTGCCAGGGAGGAGGATTTCCTAAACAAGTTGTGTTCTAAAAACCTGTGAAGGCAGGACTGCCCTCACCCAGTGAGCGGAATGAAGCTAGCATCTCAGATAACAGATGCCTTCGGGTCAGAGCTCCCCTGTGGCTCTGGAGGAGGTTATACAGGGTGGGTATAACTTCAGGGTAAGATCCAGGGCTCTAGAATCCAACATGCCACGTACTAGTAAGACTTCGGTCAAGAAATTTGACTGAGCCTTCATTTCTCCACCTGTTATTTAGTCAACAAATATCGAGCCCCCACTCTGTACCAAGCTCTGTTCTAGGTGCTGGGAATACATTAATAAATGAACAACAGAAAAATCCCCCCTCATGGAGTTAACATGCTAGTGTGGGGACAATCAAAATATATTAAATAGATATTAAGTGGTGATACATGTCTTGGAGGAAAACAAGGGCCTGAGGTGTTTGTTTGTGATTAGGGGTGAGGTGGGAATTGAATTTTAAATTGGGTGGTCATAAAAAGGCATCGCTGAAGGTGATGCTCGAAGAAAGAGCTGAGAAGTGAGTGGGTGACCTAAGCAGATATTTAGGGAAGAGCATTCTAGGAAGAGGGAACAGCAGGTGTAAAGACCTTGATGTGAAAGTGAGCCTGGTGTGTTTGAGAAACACCAGGGGGCCAGAGTGGCTGGGATGGGGTGTGCTAGGAAGACATGGTGGGAGGTAAAGTCAGAGGAGTAGGGGTGAGGCAGATTTTACAAGGCCTTACAGGCCATTGTAGGAACTCAGGCTCTTCCCAGAGCACAGTGGAAGCCACTGGAGGGTTTCAGGCCAAGGACTGAAGGGTCTGATTTAAGTTTTATTTGAACCATCTGGCTGCTATGTTGAGGCTCCAAGGCCTGAGCAGGGGACCAGTTGGGAGGCTTTCATAATACTTCCAGCCAAGGTGGTGAGTAGTAGTTGAATTCTGGATATATTTTGAAGGCTGAGCCAACAAGATTTGCTGCTGATGGGTCAGATGTGGGGTGTAAGAAAAAAAAGTGGAGTAGAGGATGACTCTAGCATGTTTAGCTTAAATAACTGAGAGGATGGAGTTTTCAGTCACAGTTGGAGAAGGGGGACTTTGGAGAGGCAGGTCATGTGACCATTTTGGCCACATTAAAATTAAGACAGCTGTCATCTAAGGGGAGACGCTGAGTAGGCAGTTGGATAGATGAGTTAAGGGGAGAGGTCTGGGTTAGGGATGAATAGATGGGATTTAAAGCCATGTAACTGAGTGTGATCACAAGAGGAGTGAGAGAAAAAGATACGATTCAAGGACCAAGCCAGGCTGTGCTCCAGCTTTCAGATCCTGGGGAGATGAGAAGCCAGGAGAGGGATCCAAGAAGGGCGGTATGGTGAACGAGGAGCTAAATTAGACCACCTTTTATTCCCACAAAAGGGAGCAGAAATATGGGATGAGACCTATAGGCAGAAGTGATTTTGAGAGATTATTTTTTATTATAACGGCTATTGTGTTGGCTGTTGTCATTTTTAAATCTGACAATCTAAGGGAAGAGAGGTTAGTGTCCCTGACTAGTCAGGTATTGCATGTTTTAAAATTCTTACAGACTATGGGTTGAAAGTCGCTGCCTTACTGGGATGAATAAGACCTGGCTGAGTCCTTGCCACAGCTATACAAAGGCTGGGAAGGGATTTGCCCAAAGTTATGCAGCGGGTCACCGTCCTGACCCCCCCCAGGTTCTTCCCACAGATGCTCCTCAAACATGGCATGCCAGCCTAATGCTCACAATTTAGAATGCACCCAAATGAAGGTACCCCACCCTCTACCCTCCCTTCCCAGAGTGGAACCCCTGACCATCCTGTCTGGGCAGTGGAGGCCCAGCCCCTATCCATCCCAGCCCAACAATTCACATCCTGGTTTGTACCCAAGTTGGGGGCTTTTATTTACAGAAAGGCCTGCGTGGATCTAGGGGAGGTGGGTAGGAGAAGGTGATGCCAGGAAGAGAAGGGGCCTGGGTTTTTAAATACTCAGATGGAGGGAGGCAGGGAGGAAGAAGTGGGGCTGGCTTAAGGATAGCCACCTCAGGTAGTCACCCGTCAGCAGTCACCCAGTAAGCCCAGGGGGTGAAATGGTATCAGGATCCAGCAGAGACCTCAGTCCACCTGCCCCAAGGACAAGATGGCCAGTGGAGGGTGGCGCAAATTAAGGAGATACTTGTTTTGGTAACATCTGAGTGGTGCTCCTGGAAGGGAAGCCACCCCTTCCTCTGAGGACTTGGACTCTCCAAAGACACTTGCCCTGTCTGTTGGCCTCACCTTTTTACTCCAATGCCCTGTCTTCCCTTCCCTCATGTTTTAGAATTTTCTTTCCTCAGGATCCTAGGTCCAGACAGAGGTCCTGAGAAAGCTAGTTTCCTGGGCAGAGGGATGGGGTACATGTCCACCCAGGGGGGACCTAGTCCTTCCCCCCCAGGATGCCTGCTGGGCTCCATCCTGGCCTGATGCTCATGGCCCCTTGATGGATCCAGGCTCTGTGAGGCGTGCAGAGGCGTAGGCTGAGGCTCCAAGGCAGGCTGCAGGCTCACAGAAGCCTGGCAGCCCCACAGGACCTGGCGGGCCAGGTCGGCCTGCCTCTCCCGGGGCCCCTGGGGACCCTCGGTCTCCATCTTTGCCATTGATTGCCTGGCCAGGCCGGCCAGGGAGTCCTGTGAAAGGGAGAAGGTAAAGACATCAGGACTTCTTCCTGTCTTGGGTCTAGGATTCGTAAGTCCCATTTTTCAGGTGGGGAAAATGAATCCAAGGACACCACAGGCAGAAAGGACTCAGCCCCAGACACACAGGTTTAGAGTCACATGTGATTGTCCATTACTCCCAGCTCCCCATTAGTGGGTCTTGGAAGCAAATGCCCTTTCTTTCCCTCCATGAAGCAGATTTTGGTGCAACCCAGGAAGTCCTCAGCTGTCCAGTTCCCAGCCAGACCCCACCCAGGGGCTCCTGGGGGCTCCAAAGGGATATAAGAGCTGGGGTATGGCACTGAGTTGGCTGAGCATGAGGTTTCTCTGGAAGAGACCCACTTGTCTGTGGGTCACTAATCCCAGGGCTGAGAGACAGAACTGCTGCTGAGCAGGGCCAAGGTCTTACCTGGGATCCCTGGAGGCCCAGGCATCCCGGGGTGCCCACGTCCCATGTCTCCCCGGTCACCCTTCTCTCCTCGTTTTCCTGCAGAGAAAGGTGGGGGCCCTAGCTTTTCAGAATTGGAAAAGGTTTTTTCTACTTTGGTTGCTATTCATTTCTGTTTCATACACAGCAGTTATTCCTGTTTTGTATTAGTTTACAATGGAGGAAAGTTGGAAATGACTGCAGAACTGCCTAAATAAAGGAAGGTCCCGACAAAGGATGGAAGACCACAGGGTGGGCAAAAGTAAATTTACAGTTGTTTGTATGGAAAATAATACAATAATTAATAGTAATACAAGAATAAACTTTAATGTACTCACAACTGTAAACCTACTTTTGCCCCCCCCATACAGCTGATAAAAGTTCATTACACGGGGGTGTCTAATAATGACAGCTGCCATTTACTATGTGCCGAGCAGTGAACTAAGAGTTCTATGTGAGTTACCTCTGAATGTCATCCTCAGGGCAACACTGTGAGGCTCTTGCTATTAATATCCCATTTTACAGATGCTAAGTCTAAGACCAGGGAGATTAACAGGTGACTTGTCTGAGCCACAACAAGCAAGTGGCAGAGGCTGGACACACACCCATCTTGTGATTCTTGAGCCTGCCTTCTTTACTATTTTGTTAATCTGCCTCCCTACTTTTAGAGACATGGAAAGCGGTTTATGGGGTGCCACTAAGTAAATTTAAAACAAAACTCTCCCCCCAAAAAACCCAAGTTATAAAATAGTACATTTGTTTCTATCAATTTGCTACCAAGAAGGAAAAAGAAAATGGGAGGCTGAACAATTCGCCTGCGTAACAGACCCCCTGGGGCCCACCTTGGCCAAATCCCACCACTTGGCCCCACCCCACCACAGAACAGCACTCACCCTTAGGCCCTGTGTTGCCAATCTGACCCACGGCTCCCACGATGCCAGGTACGCCCCGAGGGCCAGGGTGCCCATGAGGTCCCTGTTTGCCTGGGTACCCAGGAGGCCCAGGGGGTCCTGGAAGACCTATCATGCCGGTTGCACCCAGGGCTTCCCTCTTGGCACTCACAGCCACCTCTGCCAGTTGCTCTGGAAGGAGGGAGGGAAACAGGTCTGTGATGGTGCCAGCTCAGAAAAACTGGGGAAGGCAGAGCATCCTGCCGGCCCCAGACCCCTGGGTGTTTAACCTTCCCTTCCTTGGTGGGCCGGCCAATCTGCAGACCTCTCCCTTCCTCTGCCCTTGGGCAGGAGTCAAAGGACCAGAGAATGTTTCTAAGGTTCCCAGTTCCTACGGGGCAGAGCTGTTATGAGCACCCAGGACTCCAAATACTGGGACAAAGCCACTTGGAGAGACTCCTGTAGATGATGCCCAGACAAAGGCTGTGAGGGGGCGTTGCTGGCTCCTCCCTCACCTTGCAGCATCTTCAGCACCACGTCCACGATGTGCTGGTCACTGGCATCTCGGCCCTGAAAGCAGAGAAGGCCTTTCAGGAAGAAGCCCCAGCTGCCCGGCCGCATCTCCTGCGCCCTGAGACCCCTTCCTGCTCCCAGTTTCCCACCAGAAGTATTTGCAGCGTCTGACTGAACTCCCTCCTGCTGCGCCCACACCCATCCTCTCTGATGTGGGGCTTGGAACCAACCTCAGGGACGTCCGCTTCCCCTGGGAGCGCCCAGCCTTGGGGACTTGAGCAGCGCTCCCAGGAGACCACCTACCTCGAAGGTTCCCCTCGCCTGGGCCGACTCACCGCCACGCCCTGTCTCCCGGGCTGTCCGGGCACGCCGCGGTCGCCTGCCAGTCCTCGAGGGCCCGGGGGCCCGGGGTAGCCCTGCACCCCGGGGGCGCCCGCATCGCCGCTGGGGCCCCGGTAGCCGGGTTCTCCGCGGACTCCTTGCTGCGGAGAGGGGTGGGCGCAGAGCCTCGGTGAGACCTCGGCGCCGGAGAGGGAGGGGAGGGGGCCTGGAGAGCAAAGCCATGTGTCGCCCCCCCCCCACTGCAGCGCCCAGGGGTGCCCGAAGGGGAAGAGGGGGATGCTGGGAGAGGAGAAAGGTGGGAGTGGAGGAAGGCGGCGTCGCAGGGGAAGGACTCACCTGTCCCTTGGGCCCCGGCTCGCCAGACTCGCCCTGCAGGTACAAGCAAGCGCTGTCACGGGGGGGGGGGGGGGGGGGGGGGGGGGGTGTCTCCCGCTGCTCCCCCCGCGCGCCCGCGCAGCCCACTCACCTTCTCGCCTTTCTCCCCCGGGAGGCCGGCTACCCCCGGGTCGCCCTGCAAATGGAGAACCGCGAGTCAGCAGCGATGGAGCTGAGGCTGTGCCACCACCCGCGCCACCTCCCCCCCACCTCCCGCTTCCGGACACCCCGACGCCTCCGGGCTGGGGAAGGGGAGGCGGGGTACTCACCACGCCGCCGCGGGGGCCGGTCTTCCCGGGGGAGCCCTGCAGAAAGCAGGGAATCGGGCTGGGTGAGCTCTGCTCTCCAGGAAAGGCTGGGTCCACGGGGTCCCTCCACCCGGCTCCGGGCCACACCCCGCCTCTGCAGGTCCACTTTGCCCCTCAGGACTCCTTGGGACCCACAGGGAATAATTTTTCCTCGAAGATTTGGAAGCTCAGGAAGAATCTGAGCTTCCCCCCTCCCCCAGCCCACCCCTGGGTCTTAGGGCCTCTTTCCCAGGTATTTCCCGGTGCCATTTGGTACCTTGTCCCCCTTGATGCCTGGCAGGCCTTGCGGTCCTGGAATTCCCGGGGGTCCCTGCTCCCCCTTGGGGCCCTGAGAAGGAAAGAAACCAGAGAAGTAAATGAACTGAGGTGCCCAGACATGCTCCCCACTGCCAATCTAAGCCATCTCTCTCACCTACCTGCCGTCCTTGAGGGCCTGGCTGCCCCACTGGCCCCCTCTCACCCTGGTCACCCTGAAATAGAAAGAAAGGGTCACACTCAGGCTATCAGCACCAGCAGCCTCCCCCTGCCAGACCCCAGACCAGACCCTGGATGGTCAGGGTGCCCTCCATTTCTGCTGTCACTAGCAAGGAAGTCCTTTGCCCCACTTCACAGACCAACAAACTGAGGCCCTGCTGGAGAAGCCTCAGGCAAGGGTGGATAGAACTGCACACGTGCTGGAGCCATTGAGAGGACCCAGATCCTGGGTCCAGCAGAGCGAGCAGCTGCAAAGGCCCCCAGGGAGGAGCCACTGTGCCAGGCACTTACCTTCTGCCCCATGATGCCCCGGGGACCGATTTCTCCTCGGGGCCCTGGCTCTCCCTGGGTGACAGAGAAATTAGGGGTAAGCAGAAGGCCGGGTGATCCCTCCCTTCCACACCTAGCTAATGTCCACCCATCCTTGAGTCACAGCAAATTCGCTTCATCAGGGAAGCCTTCCCTTACCCCCTGTTGTTTTCTTCTGGTCTCTGTACTCATCCTTCATAGAACCCAACACAATTATAATTAGTTATCATGTGGTCATTTATTTAATGTCTGTCTCTTCCCATAAACTGTAAGCTCTGTGTGAATAGGAGACTGTGTATCTCAGCATTTAGCACAGTTGCAGGTATTTGGTGAATGTTTATGGAATGAATGAATGAATGAATGAATGACTATCTGCTGGATTCTCAGCCCCCATCAGCTTGGTCATATGGGAAGTCATACCCCAGAACAGAGCCTGTCTCCACCCTTACTGCATGGCACAGAGAGGAGAGGGAGCTTCCCTGGGTTAGTGGATCAGTGGCAGAGCCCTTTCTGGCACCCAGGGCACCCCCCTGCTAGGGCTTTACCTCATAGTCTCACCCAGACCCCATAAGCTTAGTGCAGGGTCCTCAAGCCTGGGGACAGGTAGCAAAGCAGGAGCCCTTATGTCAAAGGAGAGGGCACTTACCTCCTTCCCAGGGGGACCAGAGAATCCAGGGAGGCCCTGCTGGCCTGGCTCACCCTACAGGAAAACACAGTTCTAAGGTCAGTCTGAGTGGCCCAGTCAGGCCCTTGGTCTTAGAGAAGCCCAGAGAACAATAAACAGACTCTGGAACCCAAGGGTTGTGGAAGGGAGAGCGTGTTCTTGGTTGGTCCTCTGGACTCCACTGATTTCCCTGTTTGTCTCTCCTTTGGATTCAGAGCCATGTTACTTGTCTCCACCCAGATGGGATGAAGTGTGGGGGGTGGGGTGGGAGGTTGGGGGGTTGGGCAGGTGACAGGAGGGAAGTGCTTAGACCCAAGGGGCTTCTTTACAGGCTGAGTCGCTGAGCCTGGGGTGAGGCCTGAACCTTGCAGTCTTTATGACATGCCCCTGGTCCCTTGCCCCAGGCTCTCTTGCTCAGATGAAGCCATTCTGCCACCAGCTTGGGGTCACTTCACCTTGTCTCCAGGGCCTCCTTTTGTCCCGGGCTGGCCTGGCACACCCTGTAGGAAGAAGTTGACATCAGTTTCTGCCCTGGCAAGGGGGAGCGCCATGCACCTGTGCTTTGCCTCCCACCCTTGATCCAGGAGCTGAACAGAAGGCCCAGCCATGGCATCACGGCATCATGAACTTGACTATGCCCAGCCCCCAAGCCATGGTGGGAGAGGAGGGGAGATCCACAAAGCGTTTGTGGTCCATGGGGAGAAGAGAGCACACTATGTGCTCACAGGCACACGTGGGTGCATACATGAACACAGTCACACATGGGCATGTTGGCAGGCCTTGGCCTCAGTACCCCTGGAAGAGAGGCAGGGTCAGGGGACTCCCATGG
Organism: Miniopterus schreibersii; assembly: GCF_964146895.1. Taxonomy (NCBI): domain Eukaryota; kingdom Metazoa; phylum Chordata; class Mammalia; order Chiroptera; family Miniopteridae; genus Miniopterus; species Miniopterus schreibersii. The sequence goes on from NC_138109.1 coordinate 23,292,258, forward strand.
ACTGGGCTCCCAGAAGGTGTGCCCACCATTGAGGTGGGCCTTAATAGTGAGAAGACACAAAGAGATGGGGAAGATCATTCCAAGCAGAGGGATGGGGAAAGGCCCGAAGAGTGGGGGTAGGGAAGCCAAGGCAGCGTTGGGAGGGGAGGGGAGAGCAGCTGAGGAGGCGGGGAGGGCAGGCCTTCCGACTGCGGTCCTTAGATGCTGAGATGAGCTGTGAGGGCAATTATGGTAGCTGTCTGTTCATAACTCCCTGCCCTGGGTGTGCCTTGGGTACTCAGCAACTATTTTTTGACTGACTGGATGGAGTGACTTTCCTGGAGGCACTGAGGGCCATGGAAGGTGCTGTGGCAGGGAAATGGTCAGATTCCACTCAGCCAGCGTGGAGGGCTGCCACGGCCGAAGCGAAGGCTGCGGCAACTGGCCAATGACGAGGCCTGAGCCAGGCCAACGGCCAGAGATGGTGATGAGGTCTGGGCTGGGTGGGGACAAGGAGAGCGAGAGCCCTGGGTGTGTAGGTTCTGACCTCATCGGCCACTCATGCCGCCATAGGGAGGTGGGCAACAGCGCGCTTGGCCTTTCTGGGGAGGAGAGGCAGCTTGGGGTGGGGCGGCCCCCGGGGCTCCCCCCATACTCACCGCTAGGCCCTGGTGGCCTGTGTTTCCTGGCCGCCCCGCCTGTCCTGTGCTGCCCTGGGAGAGACAGAGAACCAAAGGCACAAATGAGAGCTCCACCCAGAGGGTCCATGGCTTCCACCAGAATGCAGGCGGGGCAACTGAGGCCCAGGGCCAAGAAGGGATGTGTCGATGACACAACTGAGGGTCCCAGGCTCCTAGGCCTCTGAGATCAGTGTGATGAGACTCAGGGCTTAAGCTGGGAGGGGCCCTGGCCCTTCCCCCAGTCCCACCAGCAGTCCCCACTCCTACCTTCATGCCAGGTGTGCCTGGGGTCCCGTCCTTGCCGTCTATGCCTGGGGGACCCTGCTCAGGAGAGGAGTTGAAGGTAGACTCACAATGGGGAGAGGCCTGGGGTGAGACCACCCACCCATGTCCCTCTGTGATGGCTGCAGTGTGCAGGTAGGAAGTGGGTCTGGTCATCTCCTAAGCCCCACCAGTCAATGGGGGAAGGGAATGGAAGTGGGAAGGGGGCTTAAGGGGGAAGAGCCACACTCCTTCCCTCATGTGGGTGACAAGTGTCCCAGGTTTTTGCTGCAAGCTTCCCATGATCTCTCCTACAGCACTACCCTATTTACAGGTGAAAAAACTAAGGCACAGAAAGAGGGCATTTCCTGAGGTGACAGAGTCAGTCCGCTTGCAACAGAGTTTAGTCCAGAGTCCCTGGGCGCCTGCCCTCTGCCTGGCTGGGCCTGAGCCACTTACAGTTGCTCCCTTTGGGCCCGTTATTCCCTGGGGTCCTCGAACACCTTGGCTTCCCTGCAAAGTAGATGGAGATGCGGTCACCTTCAGGGTGCTGAACCCCTCCCCTGTCTGGTGGTTCACAGAGGGGAAGAGCTGAGAACAGGGCCCCTCTGGCACAGGCACGCTGTGCAGGGGCTGGAGGAGAAGGGCCTGGGGGTGCCCTTTGGCCCTGCACCTGGCAGGAGGGAGTGGAAGTCAGTCCAAACTGGAGGGGCTGGGCTGGGGGTGGGTGGGAAGGAGCCAGAACTCACCGAGACCCACCACAACCCTGCGCTCCGCTATGTAACACAACCACCAAATGCAACGTGTGGCCTTTGTTTGGGTCTTAGTTTGAACAAGATCCTGAAGAGACGTTTTTGAGATAATTGGGAAAAATTGACCACAGGCTGGTTATTTGACGATGTTAAGGAATACTTGATAATTTTGTTGGTGTGATAATGATATTGTGACTATGTGAGAAAAAGTCCTTATTTTTAAGAGATATACACAATATTCAGGGGTGGAATGACATGATGTTAAGGATTTGCTTGAAAATATCAGAGCTAAGCAATAACAAAGTGAAGGAAGGAAGGGGAAAGAAGATGACTTAAGGCAAAATGTGAATTTGGGGAGATAGGTTATATGGGGTTCATTATATCATTCTCTACTTTTGTGTATGTTTAAAAACATGCACAATTAACAACTAAAAAAATAATGGTCAGCTTTACTTTCTGCTCAATTTTTCTGTAAACTCAAAACTGCTCAAAAGAAATAAAGCTTATTAATTTTTTAAAAAAAGAAGTTAAGAGAACTGGGACCTGGACCAAATCTCATTAGCCCCATGGCTGATTTGCTGGAATTTAATTGTCTGGCCCCAGTGACCGTGGGGCTGGATCTCCTGGCTTCTCCCAAAGTCTGAATTTGATCAGCAACAGGCTGGGCTTCCAAGAGTGGGGGTTGGTGCAGCTGACTGGGCTCTGGGCACAGATGCCCCTTCCCTGCACCAGACACCCCCATGCAGACACCCAGAGTCACACACACACACACACACACACACACCCCAGCCCTAGGTGGAGCCGGGTCCTGCCCAGTACGCCTGCCCCAGGGGCCCTGACTGGACCAGAGGAGCCAGAGGACTCACCACGTCGCCCTTCTCCCCAGCTCGGCCTGGTGGGCCCCGCGGACCTTCCTCACCCTGGCAAGAAGGACAGACGGAAATCCAAGTTAATGGGCTGGGGGGGGAAAGCTGCACCCCCTTCTTAGCCCGGGGAACTCCAGCCTGGAGGAGGTGTGGGGAGGTGAACAGGGGCAGACTTACCGGAGACCCCGCGGCGCCCACGGAGCCCACCATGCCTTTGTACCCACGAGGACCCTGGGGAGAGGAAGGAAGTGCGGGTCAGTCCTGGCTGGACCCGAGGCCAGAGGGCTGTCAGGGCGGCTCTTGCAGGACACCCCCAGACTCACTCACCGTCTCTCCTTTGGGCCCTGCCATCCCTGGGTAGCCTATGGCACCCTGGGGACCCTGTCAAGACAGAAGAATGACAGTGATGGCAACTGAAAGGCTGGTTTCATGACACCTTCTCTGATCCCCACCCCAGTCTTCACAATGCCCCCTCTGTGTCCCTATCTCATAGAGGGGGACAGGCTCAGAGCTAGGGAGGGACTCGCCAGAGTCACCCAAAGGAACTGGCAGAACCTGGGCCTGAGTTGAGTCTGCTGAATGACAGCCTTGGTTCTGTCCCCCAATTTCTGATGGTCAGCTTCAGCCTCCCTCTCCCCACCCAGACACACACCAGCTGGGCACAGGCACCTCTTCTACAAGTTCGAGACTTCACCAAGGTCTCCTAAGCCAAGGAGAGGAGGCCCCAGGGGAGGTGTTCCTTACCGGCGGTCCAGGGATGCCTTGCTCTCCGGAGGCACCCACATCTCCTTTGGGGCCCTATGGGGCAGGATTGAGTGATCAGACAGGTAAGCAGATGGAAAGACAAATATTCAGGCAACCAAAGATGCCATCCCTTCCCAATCCCATGCGACAGGTGGGGAAATGGAGGCCCAGAAAGGAGAAGGAATTGCCCAGGGACACACTGACCTATACATGGGCCTCCTGCTTCCCAGCTCAAGGCTCTGTCCCCAGAGAGCCCAAGGGAAGCTGAGGGAGGAGGAAGGGGGTGGGGGAAGAGGTAGGTCTTCTCCACATGCCGCTCTCATGCCCCCCCCCCCCCGCCCTCACACTTACCGGCTTTCCAAGGCGGCCGGGATCTCCCAGAACCCCGCGCTTCCCAGGGTGGCCCTGAAGGAAAAGGGGCAGCTCCGTGTGAGGTCCCCACCTAACCACCTGCTCTGCCCTCCCAAGACCAGGGCCGGAGCTCACCTTCACTCCCTGCAGCCCCTGGGGGCCTTTCACACCCGCTGGACAGTTGGTTGGACACTGGAAAGAAAATCCCACAGGGCTCTGTGGTCATGGGCCTGCCTCAGGCCACCTCACCAACTCCCAAATCCTCTTCCTGCCCCATCTGGCTGAGCGACTCTGAGCAACCCCTCCCCAGCTCCCACTGACCAGTCTCCAGACCCAACCTGTCCCCACCACTGCCCATCTGCAGCTGACCCGCCTGTCCCTGAGTAGCCTCGCCCCAGGACCCCCTCTCACCAGGAAATCCGCGCTGCCTTCCAGGCCCTGGATGGTTCCGGGGCGGCCCTGAGAGGAGATGTGCAGAGATGAAACCTGACCCTGAACCTTCCCCACCCCAGGCTTGCTTCAGCACCTTCCTGCACACTGCCATGTGGGAGGTCTGAGGACACTTACTGGTTTCCCAGGGGGGCCGGGGGGCCCTGATGGTCCCTCTGGTCCAGGATCCCCCTGGAAGCAAGAGAGGCCCAAATCATAACCCCGTCCAGCCTCCCCTCCAGGTCACTTCCTGGGATCTGCGCTCTTGGGGAGATCAAGGCCCGATCGGCAAGGGATGGACCCAGCCCTTGGTCTCCCTGAAGGACCTACCACAGGGTGGGCTCAGCAGGAGGGGCCTCTGCCCCAGACCTGGAGGAGCTCCCTGGTGGCCAGAAGCAGGCCCAGGAACTTGTGGAAAGACACCTAGCTTGCAGGCCTGGAGGCAGAGGGCAGGAGGCAGAGTCAGCAGAGGAGTGGTTGGGGCTCACCTTGGGGCCTGTGATTCCAATCTCACCAGGGAGGCCAACAGGTCCAGGTGGTCCCTAGGAGCAAAGACATTACTGGCCAGGATGCCTCAGCAGGCTAGCCCACCCCAGGCACAAAGGTAGAGACAGGTGCCAGAGCACCCTTCCCTGCTTTGACTTGGCAACCAACCCCAGAGAGATAGACAGATTAGGGCTTTAAGGACCAGAGAATCCCACAGCCAGTGGACAGGCCCAGAGGGGGCTGGCCCAGAGTTCTCAGGCAAGCCTGCCCATGCCTGACATCAGTGAATGCTGGCCCTTCCCCATGACATGGCCAGTCCCCCTAAGAAACCCTTCTGTGTCATTCTCTGGGAATCTCAGGGACCCTACCCTACCCCTGAGAACTTACAGAAGGTCCAGCAAAGCCAGGGCCCTGGAATAGAAGAAAAGGAGATTGGGTTCATGGCCCCTCCTTCAAGTCCCCCCTAGTCACACAGGGTAATCGAAGCCTTTATAGGTTATACTCACCGGCAGGCCTGGGGGACCTGGGAGCCCAGGCTGGCCCTGCAAGAGCAATGGGAGAGGCTCAGAGGCTGGGGTCTCCTGGGTCCCTGCTCCTTCCTACTGCAGCCCCTCCCAAACTCTGGCTCTAGATTGCCCATGATGAGTACCCAGCAGGCCACTTACCTTAACTCCAGGGGTCCCAATGGGGCCAGGCTCCCCCTTGGCTCCAGTTAGACCCTGGGGAAGAAAGAAGGTAGATCAGTGAGGGGCAAACCTGCTCCCTAACCCATGGGGCAGGGCAGGCACAGAGGTCTCTCCTGGGTGGGCCCAGAATGCCTTTTACCCCACTCCTTGAAGGCCTAGGAGCCTCAATACCTCACTTTCCTTTCCCCCAGTCCCCACAGTAACCGTGGGAGGTAGGCAGGCAGAAGGATTATTTTCTTTTAAAAGATGAGAAACCAAGACTCAAAGAGCCATTAGCCCAGGCCTCAGGCCTCCTAGTTTAGGAGGCTAGAAGACTTAGACGAAGGTCTGGAATGGTCATTTTCTTGATGTCTGCCCTTGGTGACTTTTTCTGAGCCTGAGTTTTTCCATCTGCAAAATGGATTAATAATCATGTTTACCTCTGTGGGAGGATGTGTGAGAACTGGTGTGCAGAGCAATGTGCTTTGTAACCTTTGCAGGATGTGGATGAGTTGGAGGGGTCCCGGTATCTGGGCACAGCTCTGGTGGGCACTTCTCGGGCCAGCAGGGCAAGGGCAACTCATGAGGGGCTCTTCCTCCTCCCATCTTTCAGTGATGACACAAGTGTAACCCCAACCAGATGACTATCCCGGTGGCCCTGGCTGTGTCCAGGAGCCTATGACCTTGGGGCCCCTGGGAACTCTGTGGGATCAGCCACATAATGTTCCTCTCCTGAGTTGCACCTGGCCTTCGAGGGGGCGGGGTGGGGAAGGGAAGAGAGGAGGAGAGGACAGGGTGTACAGGACAGCTCTGCTCAGAGTATTCAGTCTGATATTTGGAGGCCAGAAATGTGGGACTAAATCCTGGCTACTGCAGACAAACCGGGCCCCTCTCTGGGCCCCATCTGCCCGTGATTCAATGCTCCTGGGCGGGTGTGGGGTTCCAGTGAGATCACAAGTCACATGAAGGGGAAGGGAGCTCACAGCTGTAGAGTCTCATCTGCTGCTCCACTCTGAACAAAAGATCAGGGAAGATGCCAGAATCAGACTACTCACATCAATCCCTGGCTTCCCGTCTGGCCCGTCAGGCCCCACTTTGCCAGGCTCTCCCTTAGGTCCCTTGAAAGCAGAGGTGGAGCAAATATTAGCAAGAGGTGGGCAAGAACTGGAAGTCAAAGGTCAAAGAAGAAAAAGCACTCACCGGAGGGCCAGCTTTCCCAGGGGGCCCCTTGTCACCCTGCAAGATACAAGCTGGTGAGACAGCACACTCTGGCTCATGCTACCCCAAGTGGGCACACACAGGCCCTGGCTGACGGTCCCCAGTGCCTTTCTCCTCACTCTCTTCTCCTCTGTCCTGTGTCCCCTCGGCCTTGCATTTTTTAGGAAAATAGCTCCATTTCTCTCTCTCTCTCAAAAAATCACAGGTCGGTTGAGGCCATCCCCAGCCAGGCAGAAGAGGGTGATATCAGCATGGTTTCAGACGTGCCAGTGCTGGTAAGGTGCTGGTAATGAGACTTGCAAATGAGGTTGTCGGCTCCAAATTACCTTGGAGAGCTGGTGCCTCTTGGATTTGGGCAAGTGTGGGAAGAAACTTTTAGAAAAACATGAAGGGGAGGTGAGTGAAGTAAGGAGACTGGGGTGGGTGGGGCAAGGGGGCCTATGAAGGGGGCAGATTCAAGCTTCCCAAGGCAGGAAGGACCTCCTTTCCAAGTGACAAAGGACCCTTGGTGGAGGACAGGCAGGGCCTGGAGTCAGATTCAACCCCAGAGAGGCCTCCAGTCATCTCAGAGCCTGCAGCAGCCAGGGAACTGGCTGGGAACCAGGGCCCTGTGTTTGGGGGTGGGGGCACCAGGCTGAATAGAGGTCTGTCCAGATGGGTAAACAGGGAGCTGACCTCCTGGGGGAGCCTGCTGAATGAGGTATTTAACCCTCGCCATGCTAGGGAAATCAGGGAACAAGCCCAGCTCATTCTAAATCAGGGAAAGAAATGCAAAAGGAAGAGACAGGGGTCTGGCCCCAGCTGGTCAGTGGTCTGGCCAAGGCTCCCAAACTACCCTGAAGAAGCATCCAGACGTGCCAGTGGGCAGGGCTTGGGATTAAGGTGTCCCCCACCTTAAAAGGGAGGGAAAGGAGGGGAAGGGGATAAGGAATCGCTGCGGTGGGTGGACAGCACAGCAGCTCCTTGTCTGTGCTCAGCTATAACGGGTTCAGCATCTCCGGGCTGGTTTGAGGTTTTTGCAGAACAAACGGGTTCCTTGTGGTGCCGGCCGGCGCCGCCTACTGGCAACAGGGGGCACTGCACCTCCAGGAACACCCACCCCCCCTCGCCCCTCCCCGCCCCCAACGCTCACAAAGTTCCCCTTTGTCTGCAGCCTCCTTTGGTCCCAGGTAGAGACTCACGTCGATGCCGTCGGATCCAGGCACTCCAGGCGGCCCCGGGGGGCCCGGGGGGCCGCGCTCTCCTGGTGGGCCTCTCTGAAAACACACACAGGGTGTGCAGGCTTCAGACAGTGCAGGGAGCTGGGCATCCCAAGGGTACACCTCCCCCAGGAAAGACAGCTCCGCAGGGAGCAGCAAACTCCCGTTTTTTGGGAGCCTGTGGTATTCCAGGTCGTGTGCACCATTCCATATAGTATCTCACTGAACGCTCGTCGCTGTGAGGCAGATCCTATCACGAGCCCCGGTTTGCAGCGGGGGAAACGGGCTCAGAGAGATTAGGAATGTGTGCAGCCAGGGTCCCCCCCTTGCCGTGCCGTGTGGTGAGGAATAGTGGAGATGCTGACGGCTCACGGAAGTCACAGAGGGTGGGAGGAAGGCTTGCTGGTATTGCTATTTTTAGGTGACCAACAGGCACGGATGGTGAGTAGGTTCCCCTACCCTTACCCTGGAGAGGGTAAAATCCGAATGGAAAATGGGGGAGGCTGGGGGGGGGCGTGGAGAGGGAAGCCTGTTCTCTACTCCTGCTCAGAGCGCCCCCCTCCCAGCACCGCTCCTCCACCCTCCCTGCGGCGGGCCTCTGGCGGGGACCGGCCGCGACCCGGGCAGGGGCCCCGCGCGTGCCAGGCGCCCGAGCACCCCCTACGCTGCAGCCCCGCAGGAGAGCCGCAGCCGCGCGGGGCGGCAGACGGCGCCCGGGCCCTGCCCCTGTGCGCCCGCGTCGCGTTGGGCCCCAGCAGCCCTCGGAAGCGACAGCCGCCCGGCGAGAGCGGCGTCTGGCTGGAGCCGGCGCCCCCTGGGAGGCGCCCGAGCCCCGTGAATGGGCACCATTGTCTCCCCGCGCCTGGGTTCGCGGGGCTGCCAGGACGCGGCGCCGGCTCCTGCTCCACGTCGCTGTCCCTGGCCGGGCCGAGCGCCTCGGGACAGGGTCCCCCTGGCTTCCCGGCTCATCCACCTCCTTCCACGGTGCGGGAGCGCGCCCTATACGCGCACCTACCGAGGGGACTTGTGTCGCGCGACTGTCCGAAGTGGCCCCTCGGGCTCGGGAGTTTCAGTAGAGGGTGGGGGACAGGCCGAGCCCCTCGCCAGACCCCGGCCTGGGTCCTGGACGCCGGACCCCAGCCCCCGCTCCCCGGAGCCCGGCGCCCGGCGCGGGGCTGGCCGCGGGACTTACGATCTGCGCGAGGGCGAGCGCGAGCACCTGGAGCAGCACGAGCAGGCTGCGGGGGGCGGCCGCGGCGGCCATGGCGGCGGGGAGGCCGGGCGCGGGTCCGAGCGCTCCGACGGCTGAGCTCCGCGCGGGGCGCCGGCTGCTCTGGGGCGCGGCGGGCCGGCCCCCTGAATATGCGGCGGGCGGGGCGGGGCGGGGGGCCCGCGGGGTCCGTCACCTGAGCGGACGGCGGAGGGACGCCGACGCCCCGCCACAGCTCCGCCCCCCTGGGTCCCGCCGCCAGCGCCCACCCGGCGTCCCCGCCGCGGACTTCCCGAGGCCCCGGCCCCGCAACCCGAGGCGCGCGGCGCGCGGCGGAGGCCTCGGCCCTGCTGCTGTGCGGGGTCCAGAGGCCGTCAAGGGCCCCGCCGGCCCGACCCCAGGGCCCCGCGCCTCCCGCTGGCCCGCAGCCCGCGCGCCCCGGCCCGGCCCCGGCCCCACGGCCTCAGCCTCCTGTTGGGAGCATGCGGGCCGACGGTGGCTGGGGTTGCGGGTGGTGTCACCTAGAAGCTTTCTCAACTCACACGTCTGCTGCCTGCCCTCGGAGGCCTCCGGCAGCTGGGGCTGCAACAGCTGGAACTCCCTGGGCAGCCCTCTCCTTTCTCTCGTCGTGGGCTTTCCACGGGGTCTCATCAGCATGGTCGCCGAACTTCTCGCAGAGCAGCCCGGAGGGAGGCGGAGATCAGCAGACAGAAACGGAGCTGCCCCTTAGGACCTGTCCTTAGAAGTCACACAGTATCGGTCACCACTTTCTTTGGGTCTAGGCAATCACGAGTCTGCGGAGGCGCAGAGGGAGGGAACAGAGATCCCACCGCTTGATGGACAAGCGTCAGTGCGACATTTCAAGAAGAGCTTGGAGGATGGGACACATTGATGCAGCTTTCTTTGGAAAATAGGACCCATCCCACTCGGACTTACAACCTGAATCAGTTCAGTGGAAAGTGAAGCTCAAAGCTGGAGCTAACTGACAGAAAGAAGTCTTAGGGAAGGCTTTAGACCCACCAGTCCTGGACTAGAGGTTCCAGCCAGTTGCACACGGCTCTTAAGGAGCAGGGAGACCTGAGTAATTAGAGAATTATCTATTCACATTCCTGGTTAGGAAGCCTCAGTGTCGCAAAGGCACATCTATAAACTCCATGCAATCCCAAACAGTATCAGTGCAGTTTTCATGAAAGTTGACAAACTGATTCTGAAGAGAAGCTAGAAGAGAAATGGCATGAAAATAGCCAAGAAATCTTGAAGAGAGAGAGAGAGAGAGAGAGAGAGAGAGAGAGAGAGAGAGAGAGAGAGAGAATGAGAAAGGTCTTTCCCTACCAGAGATCAAAACACACTACAAAGTGAGTTATTCAAATAGTGTTTTATCAGCCCAGGAACAGAGAGAGAGAGAGACAAACAGACAGACAGAGTAGAAACACACACATTTATCACATATATTTAATCTATTATAAAAATCTATATATTTAGTTTATGATAAAGGCTAAATTTAAGATATATGAGGAAAGGGTAGACCGGTTGATGAATGTTGAGGCACCTGTATATATATTCAGAAAAAAAATTTAAGTTAGATTTCTACATTACCATACAAAAAATATATCCCTGGACAAATTAATTGAGGAAATGTAAAAATAACACACTATGAAAACCTAAAGGAAAATTTTTTATAATGCTGTGGTAGGGAAAACTTTCCTGAGCAATCACAAAACCATGAAAATATGTTTAAATTTGACTTCATAGCACTTTAAAAAACCTCTTTACAAAAAAAATCAATATGGATAACATACTAAGAGCTTTTGCAAATCAGTAAGTCAAGCTCTATCAAACACTTAAAGGAGCACTAGCTGGTTTGGGTCAGTGGTTAGAGCATTGGCCTGCAGACTGAAAGCTACTGGGTTCAATTCCGGCCAAGGGCACTACCTCGGTTACACGTTTGATCCCTGCCAATCGATGTGTCTCTCTCACATCAATGTTTCTCTCTGTCTCTCTCTCACCCCTCCACTCCCTCTGAAAAGCAATGGAAAAAATGTCCTCAGGTAAGGATTAAAAAAAAAAAATTTAAAGGAATCTCTAACTTAAATCTTCTACAAAGTTATTAGAAAATAAAAAAATAAAGAACACTCTCAGACTCATTTTATGGGGCTAATATAACCTTGATATCCAAACCAGAGATGGGCAGTAAGAGAAAGGAATATTAGAGGTCAATCTGTCTTGTGAATACAGATGGAAAAATCCTATTTAACATATTAGCAGATTGAATATATCAATCTATTAAAAGATAAATCATGACCAAATTGGTTTTATACCAGGAAAGTAGGATGTTTTAAAATCAGAAAATCTGGCCCTGGCTGGTGTGGCTCAGTTGGTTGGGCACTGTCTCATGCACAGAAAAGTTGTTGGTTCGATTCCCGGTCAGGACACATGCCTGGGTTTCAGGCTCCATCCCTGGTAGAGGGGCTTGCAGGAGGCAGCCAGTTGATGCTTCCCTTTTGCATGGATGTTTCTCCCTTTCCCTTCCTCTCAATCTAAAAATAAGTTTAAAAAATTAAATAAATAAAATGAGAAAATCTCTTATTATAATTCACCACATTATTAAAGAAGAGAAGCTGAAGATTGTCTCAAAGATGCAAAAAACAAAAACAAAAACTCAAATGGCTGCTCTTGTCTTTCCACCTACCATAGCAATTTCCTCTGCAAAGCCTGGGCTCTGGCCTGTGTGGCTCAGTTGGTTAAGTGCCGTCCTGTGCACCAAAGGATTTCGGGTTTGATACCTAGTTGAGATGCATGTGGGAGGCAACCAGTGGATGTTTCTCTCTCTCCTTCTCCCTTCATGTCTCTCTTTCCCTCCCTCTTCCCTCTCTCTCTCCTCTCTCTCTACATATATATATGTGTATGTATGTATATATATACACACACATATATATATTTAACATATATATATATATATATTTAAAGAGCAAGCCCGAAAATGAGGGCCCAAGCGGCCAAGTTCTGGACCGAAAGAAGACTGACACCACACCCTACCAGCCCCATCTCTCCTGAAGGATGCGCAGAGCCCAGAAGCATCCTCCCTTCAGACTAGAACAAAAACGTAGGGGAAGAGAAATGTCCCTTCTATTTCCTTTTCATCCATATTAACTCAAGATTTCTTTTCTTTCTTTCAATAACATTTTAAATCTTAATCATAGAGATATTTCATGTGTAAGCTGAGACTGAGTCTGCCTGATTCATTGCTGTTGTCCCAAACTGCAGATGTCCACAGATTCTTGAGTGAGCAAGTGACATATCACTGAACCAACCCCCAGCATACCTTGGATCTGTAGGCTGACACTTTCCTCAGGACCCTCCCTATCCTGCCCGTCTCTCAGGGGCAGGGTCTCAGGGTTTAGTTCAGAGTGATGGACTCAGTGCTCTTACACCTATGGGTCAGGCTTGTAGTGTGAGGAAATCATTAAATGACATAATCATTTAAAAAGTAGCTAGGAGCTACCATTTATTAACAATAATATTTATCATCTACATATTTATATTATCACAATTAGATTTATAATAATACTTACTGAGCACTTGCAATATGACATATTGCAGTCCCATGTTTTGTGCATTTGTCAAGTCCTCACAGCCACTCAGTGATGCAGGTCCTGTGATTATCTCCTCTAAGACCAAGGCTTAGGGGAATGAAATAATTTCCCCAAGGATACTCAGCTGTATTTCCACTGTTTCTGACTCATGTGCATTTTCTTCCTTTGCCACTAAGACCACAGCATAATGTTGTGCATTTTGGGCTCTGCACGAAACGGACGGCAGAGGGGGGAGTGGGGCTGAAATTCAGTCCGCGCCACCAGCTTGCCAGAGCCGTTGTTCTGCTGGCTCTATCCTAGAGAATAGACCTCTAACCTTCCAATCTCCTGATCCTCTCCCCAGCTCTGATAGGAAGGAGGGGTGGAGGTAGAGGGCAAGGAGAAAAGGCAGCCCACCCGTTTTCCTCGGTTTCCCACGGAGTCTGTGCCCGCGACAGGCCACCTCCCGATGGGCAGCGGTCGGGCTCTCTGGCGCCACCTAGTGGTCCTCTCCTGCAGCACACCATGCAGACAGATGGAATAAAAGCCCCCTTTTCACAGAGCTCTTAGGAAGTGCCCAGCCAGCTTTGAGTATTTCAGGCAGAAGCAACCTTGTAAGCCAAGGCAGGGAACAGAGAAAATGTTCAGAAGGCAGGGCAGGTGACATGGGGATGGGGGAGCACGAGTCTCTTAACCATAGCACAGCGAGAAGAGCCGCCCATGGCAGGCCGAGCCCAGTCCTAGGCAGGTTTGCCTGCCCGGGCTCTGGCTGCCCTCACACGCCTGGGCAGAAAAGCCAGCCCCTCTCTTCCTTCTGGAGCTAGAGCAGAGAGAGCTCCTCCACACTCGCCGCAACTGCCCAGCCCTGATCCCGGCTCCATCTGCCCATTTGTTCCACCTGATTCTTCCTCAGCTCCGATGTAACACCGATAAAGTACCCAGCGCTGGCTCCCACGGGCCGTTTTCTCCTGGTTCCCTTGCACACTCTAAGCTGTTCCTTCTCATGTTCCTTGTGGGTTTCTTTCTGTGCGCACGGTTACCACTCCAAAGGGGCCTGTGCTGTCCTTATTGGTTTGTTACCCATGTTCTTCCTGGGAGATCTAACCCTCTCCGATGACTCTGACTATCACCTACATGTTTTCCCCGGAGCCTAAGACCCACTATCCAACTGCCTCTGGGATGCTCCACAGGCACCACACGCTTGATATGTCCAAAATAAAATGATTTGTTTGCCCCCAAACCTGCTCTTCTTCCTGTGCTGATTATATAGCCAGTGGTTCCACCCTCTGCCTTATTGCTTAAGCCAAAAATATGAGTGTCAGCCTTGACTCTTTCCTATCTCCTCCCCTGGAAGTTTTATCAACATGTCCCAGTCACTGTGCCTCATATATGTTTATCTAATCCACCTGCCTCTCCATCCTGCCGACTCTGGATGCCGTCCTCTTTTGCTTGGATTATTACAACTGCCTCTGAACTTGACTCTTTGTCTCAGTTTTAACCCCTTGTTTGTCTCTTGTGTTCCTTCTAGAGGCTTTAGAGGAGAGCCCATTTCCTAGACTTTTCCATCTTCTAGAGGCTTCCCACATTTCTTGGTTCATGACCCCTTTCTCCCATCTCCAAAGCCAGAAAAGTTACATTTCTCTGACCATTCTTCCCTAGTCAATTATCCCCCTGCTTCTGTCTTCTGTTTTCAAGTTCATAGATACAGAGAAAAGATTGGTAGTTGCCAGAGGCCGGGGTTTGGGGGAGTGGGCAAAATGGGTGAAAGGGGTCAAAAAGTACAAACTTCCAGTTATAAAATAAATAAGTCATGGGGATGTTTGTATGTGGCTGCAGTTAATTATACTGCGCTGCATATTTGAAAGTTGCAAAGAGAGTAGATCTTAAAAGTTCTTATCACAAGAAAAATATTTTTTGTAACTATGTATGGTGGCAGATGTTATCTAGACTTGTGGTGATCATTTTGTAATACATACAAATATCAAATCTTTATGTTGTACACCAAATCTAATATAATGTTATATGTCAATTATATCACAATTAAAAATAAACCAAAAAAAGAAACCTCCTCTTAAATGGCTCCCCATGGACTTCAGGATGCAAACCAAATTCCTACCATGGCTGGTATAAAGCAACTTTTGTGACCCCGTTGTCCTTACCTGTTGAACACTCTCTCGCCTTGCCCCTCCCTCCCGCCTTGAGCACCCTGCAACGCGGCCATACTGACCTGCTTGCAGCCTTAGTTTCCCTGCTGCCATCGAGGTCATTGTCCGAAACCGAGTTCACTCTTGTTCTTTGGGTCTAGCTTGGGCATCTTCCTCCTCTGGAAGCCTTCCCTGGGTTATGTGCCCCCCTCCGGCATGCTCTAGCCCTTTCCCCAAGTCAGGGTGTACCATGTGGCATTGGTACAAAGGCCTATGGACTTTTCGGTCTCCTCTACTACATTGTGACCTCCACGAGGGCAGGGGCTGTGTCTGCCTCACTGCTATGTTCTCAGTGCCCAGCAAGGATCTACTATGAAACAGGCTCTTCGGGAGGGTTTACTTTGAGAAGGGATGGACATGATTCCTTCCAGCGCACGCATTTTGCCCTGTGAACTCGTACTGAAGGATTTGCTGCAGGATTTGGGCAGAGGTGTCCCAGGCAATCATCATGCTAGTGGGAGTGATGCTGAGCCATGAATGGTGGTGGCAGAAGGGACAGCACTGAGGGCCAGGCAGCTAGCTGCCTTGCTAATGACTGGAAATTTCAGCTGATTCCCATCTTAAAAGGCGACACTTGGAGCCACAACTGTCACACCCCAGGTTAGTCCCATTGATGGGAAGGAGACTCCTCAAATCTAAAGGTTAACAATTTTATTTTTTATTCTTGTTTGTAATAAAATAGAAATAGCATTCAGACTCCTACCCCTTTAAAATGCTCTCTCTATCTCACACACACACACACAATTGGCTTTTCTTCAACGTGCCAACATATCATGGATTTATTTCCTAACATAAAGATTTTCTTCCTTCTTTTTAATACTTGTATTTATTGTGTATAACAACGTAATTTCAAAGCCACATCCCACAAATGAAGGCCATTGACATTGTTTCCAATTTTCTTGCAGCTACCAATGCATGTTCTCTAATCTGAACCTTAGCAGCGATCTCTCCCCCACCAAATTCAAGGTTGTTTTGCTCAGCTTGTCACTTGACTCTGCCACTATCTTGCATTCTAGATAAGTTCTGTTGTTTCCCAGGCTTTGTGATTCAGAGTCAGGAACCGGCAGAGAGATCAGCCAGGAAAGGCAGGAGCCCAGGGGGAAGGAAACGGAAGGTTGAGAGCCTCCCATTTGGAGGGTTGGCCAGGGAGAGGAGTCAGGGGAGCAGGCGAGACCTGCTGCTGCAGCTCATCTCTCTGAGAGATGCGAGGTTGGAATTCCTTTCTCCTGGCACTGACGTCTTCAATGTGACCGACTGCACATAGAGACTGGGCTGTTTGGAGTCCCAGGATGTTAGGATTACACAGTGCACGGCCAAGGCCACCGAGTATGCATCTTCAGGTGTTTCTGCTATTATTTGTGCAGGATCCATCCCCAGAAGAGGAGTTGCTTGGCCCAGTAGTATGCACTTTTAAATACCACCCCCAAAATGCCTTGAAACAAAGTTTGTAACCAACTTACACGCCCACTTATGAGTTTGGCTGTTTTTCTGCACCCTCGCCAACACCAGACCTTCCATCTCTTATGTGTTTGCTACTGTGATGGGCAAAAATATGCAAGAGCCGAGTAATTTCCTTTCCTTTCACTGTTAGGGAAGGTGTACAAGACATTTTGATCTACTGACATTTTTACTCTGTGTTATGAATATAAATATTTTCATCAGAATCACATCAAGGGTTTTACAGACCTAATACCTTAAACACCTCTAGCTTTCCTTCCAGTGCATTTCCCAAAGCTGTACCACAAGCAGCAGAACTAGGTTTTGGGGACGAAAAGGGGCCATATGCTAACCTGATAAGCTCAGGGGAGGCCTGCATGGCAGCCTTGCAAACTCAGAGACCTAAAGTAATCACAAAGGATGGTATGACATGAAAACTTATTAACTAAAAGCAGTTTATGGCAGGTAGTCATGTCCTAGGCTAGAATCTTCCCTGACAAAAGTCAATCTTTACCTTAATGAAGCCTGTCTATTTTCTTTTTGCATCTACCATAACATACCTTTGGAATATCAAAGTAATTTCTTTTTTCTGGACCCATCAAAATACAGGTATCACACCAGAGTGGAGGCCACAAATCCCCTCATTGTCACTGAGTTCATTGCTGACTGTTAACTATCCTATACCCACTTATGTAAAAGAAATATACGTCAATCATTTTACTTCTTACCCAATCCCAAAGGTTTCCCCACTTTGCTTTCCCCCACCTCCCTAATCTATCACCAGTGGATTTCATGTAACCCACTTATGTCTCCTCTTTCTATTGTAATGTATAAAATTAGGTGCAAAACTGCCATTCTCTGGAGTTTATCTCAATCCTTTGAGATTTTGCTTCCTGGCTGTTGTTGACAGTTTGGCTCAAATAAACTCACAAAAATTCTTTACAGGTTTGAATGTTTCTTACCTTGACAGTTGGGAAATCAGTTCTCCTGAATCCCAGTGCCACGACATTTCCACTGAGTCATGCTGACCCACCGGCAGGGAGCAGCTGGGTGAAGACAGAACATTCCAGGTTACAAATGTGCTCTTGTTTCACAGCCCTCTTTTTTAGGTTCCGAGTTCCCTATTAAACCCCTCTGAAAGAACAGGGCACACCACCTTTCTGTTCCACCCTGTTTATTTATTCGTTCTACAGAGATTTGTTCTTGGGTGCTCAGTACAGAGACTGCAACAGTGAAAGGGAGGCTTAGGCCGCAACCTGTAGGTGAGCGGAGACACGCTGGATGTTCCCTTGAGAGTTCTGAGCAGGCCATTAATTTGGCACCCACTTAAGCCAGCGTTCTTTAAATATTTATTGAAAATTTATTTAGCAGAGAGGATGCATACTATATAGGAGAAGGTTGGAGAGGGAGATCTATTGGGGAAGATTCTCTTTCTCTTTCATTATCTTAAGCAATTCAGTTTTGGCCTCAAACTTTCCTCGGGCCTCACCATTCCTCTTTAGAAGTTACTGTGTCACCTGGCAGGTGTGGCTCAGTGGTTGAGTGTCCACCCATGAACCGGTAGGCCAGGGTTTCGGGCTCAATCCCCAGCAGGGGGTGTGCAGGAGGCAGCCAGTCAATGATTCTCTCTCATCGTTGATGTTTCTCTCTCTCCCCCTCTCCCTTCCTCTCTCTGAGGCAATTCTTTTCAACTCTTCTAGTTACTTTTTCTGAAATTTACAAATTTACCTAATGACATGCTCATCCTATCATTTATCTTTGCAGATTCGCTTATTCACTTCCTCCCATAGAAAATGAGAATTTAGATTTCTTTTTCTGTGTCCTTTCCCTGTCAGTGTCTTCATCTTGGAGTTCTCAGTCTCCAGAACGGTGAGGAACGCATTTCTGTTGTTTTAAGCCACCCAGTCTATGGTATTCCGAACTCACCACCTTAAACACTGATGGTGGCACGCAGAGGGAAAAAGAATCAGAGGAGTCTCAAGGCAGCAAATAAATGCTTCGGGTGGGAGGCCACACATATCCTTTCTGCTCAAACTCACTGGCCACACTTGGCTATAGGAGGGCCAGGAAATAAAATCCTACCAAGTTCCCAGAAGGCAGAAAGCCAGGAATTTTTAGTGAAGAGCATTAATTGTTTGTTAGTCACTACATGCCAAGAACTGTTCTAAGTATATTACAGGCAGCCCTGGCCGGTGTGGCTCAGTTGTTTGGGTGTCGTCAGGTGAACCAAAAGGTCGTGCCTTCCGCAGGGTCAGGGCACTTGTCGGGTTGCAGGCTCAGTCCCCAGTAGGGAGCGTGCAGGAGGCAGCCAATCTATGTTCCCTTCTCACATTGAATGTTTCTCTTCTGCTCTCCCTCTCCCTTCTTCTCTCTCTAAAAATCAATAAAAATATTAAAATAAATAAATAAATATATTACAGGCATTATCTCAGTTAAGCTTCACAACAATCCTATGAAATAGGTACTTTTAATGTCATCACAATCCTCATTTTATAGATGAAACAACTGGGGCACAGAGAGGTAAAGCAACCTGATCAAAGTCACACAGTGAAGGTGAGGATTTAAATAGTCATTCTGGTCCCACAGTCTGTGCGCTTAACCACCAGACTTTGAGAAGCACTGTCATAGATGATGGAGAGTCACCAAAGGATTTAAAGAAGGAGGGCGTCGTTCAGTTAGATTTGCCATTTAGAAAGCTCTCCCCAAGAGTGGGGGGAAGGATCAATTTAACTAGGGTTAGACTAAGGCGGGAAGGCTATTCGCATAGTGAAAGGAAGAAGAAAAAGAGGACTTGAACTAGGGCACAATTACCACAATTAACTGGGTAATCTTGAGCTTCTGTTTCATCATTTCTTGAAAAATGGTTATGCTAGCCTGGCCCGCGTGGCTCAGCGGTTGAGTGTGGATTTATGATCACCGTTTGATCCCAGGTCAGGGCACACGCCCGGGTTTTTAGGCTGGGTCCCCAGTAGGGGGCATGCAGGAGGCAGCCGACCAATGACTCTCATCATTGATGTTTCTATTTCTCTCTCTCCCTCTCCCTTCCTCTCTCTGAAATCAATAAAAAATATTTAAAAAAGAAAAAGAAAAATAGTTATGCTAATACCTATCTTGATGGTTTTTTTCCTGAGGATTATAAAGGATAGCATAAGCAAAAACTCTGACAACACTAAGGCTAGAATCACTGGAATCACAGACACCAAAGTTAAAAATCCCAGCTTTACTATTCACCAGATGGATTTTATTATTCTAAGTCTCAGTTTGCTCATTTATAAAATAGGTGTAAAGCAAGAAAAGTTAAGTAAGTTAAAGTAAGAAAAAATATTGCAAACTGGTGGCAGGTTGAGAACATTAACTTAGGAGGAAGGCGGAATTCCTTCTAGAGAAAGAACTGACATTTTGTTTAGGAAAAATACCCTAATGAACTTGTGTGTTTATTAAAATCAAGCCTCCTAGGCATAGCTAAAAAAGAAGAGGCTTCAACAAAGAATTAAATTGTTTTGATTACTAAAGTAATAGAAAGTGTTAATTGTCCTCTGATGAGATTAAATTTCTGGGGGAAGCCTGGTCTCAGGAGAAAGTAAAGAGATGGAGGGTTTCCACCAGAGATAAGATAACTGACTATCTGGTTTTAATGACGTCCCTGATCCATTTTTCTCATGACAGCCAATTATTTTTTTTCTTTTATTGAATTTAGAGAGAGAGGAAGGAAGAGAGGGAGAGCAAGAGCGAGAGAAAGAGAAACATCATTTTGTTGTTCCACTTATTCATGCACTCAGTGGTTGACTTTTGTATGTGTCCCGGCCAGGGATCGAACCTACATCCCTGGTGTATTGGGATGATGCTCTAACCAACTGAGCTACCCAGCCAGGGCTGCCAGTGATCTTTTAAACCCTCAGATTGGACCATGTTGTTTCCTCTCCCCCAGTAAGTGCCTGATAGTTAGAAGTTGCTCAATAACAATTTGCCAAATGAATGAATGAATGAATGAATGAATACATTTGTCAGATGGCAGGTGGGTCCTTAAAGAAAAGAACAGTCATGGAGAAATTCTCTGTAGCATAGGTGGCTTTGGACAGTGATGTTTAATAATCATTTTTAAGTAGTTGCCTATTCTGTGGTATGCTGTAATCACCCCTTCTCTCTACACCAGTCCCTCCAAATAACCTTGAGTAAAAGTCTGCTGCACAAAACTGCACTATTTGGGGAGGACTTAAGGAAAGAAAGAAGAGAGTGTCTAAGCACCAGGCAACAAACAAACAAATAAACAAATAAAACAAAGGTGGCAGTAATCACAAGAAGAAAGCTAATGAACAGGGGGACCCAGAATTCATGGAAGCAGGCTTTCCAAGTGAGAGGTGACTAGAATTCTCTGAAAACTTGAGGAGGATATGATGTCCCCTTATCCTGGGTTAGAAGCTTGGACCCTTTTATTTGGCTGTTGAAGGAAAGAATAAGTGGGAGGTCTTTGGGGTATCCATAACCCCTAGGTTACATTAGTATGATAAGTATTTAACTCATAGAAATGATTTGAGAGTTATACAGTGGTACCTCAGTTTTCTAATGTAATCTGTTCCATAAGACCATTTGAGTTCTGAAACATTCTAAAACCGAGGGATCAACAGCGGACAGCTAGGCCTCAGGATCTTCCACTCAGAGGGAGCCATGTGGCATGTTCGACTTTGGGGTTTACGACGTTGGAAAACCGAGGTACCACTGCGTTAAGGATAATTCATGTAAAGAGATTAGCACAGTGCCTGGCACATAGTAAGAGTTCAGTAAATGTTCATTGCTGTTTTTATTTATTTATTTATTTATTTATTTATTTATTTATTTATTTATTTATTTATTTATTTATCTTTATTGTTCAAAGTATTACAAATGTCCCCTTTTCTCCCCCATTGATCCCCTCCACCCCGCATCCACCCCACCCCCAGGCCTTCCCCACATCGCTGTTTCCCTTTACTTCCACTCCCTCCACTCCCTTTCTGCCAGGTTCCATTCATTCTTTTCCAAGGGTATGTAGGGGGCGTGTCCACTCCTCCCTCTGCCCCACCTCAAGCCCCGCCCCTCACTTCTGCTCTGATTGGTTCCTGAGAGGCGGAGCCTAGGGAAGAGCCCAGTACGAAGTGGTGGGGGCGTGGCGCATGCGCGGGCTGGGCTGGGTGGAGGTGGAGAGGAAGAGCTGCCGGAAGTAGACGGCAGAGGTGGCGGCGGAGCAGGCGGCAGCTGCCTGGGAAACCGGGCCCCGGGACGCACGGCTCGCAGACAGGCAAGGCCAGGCGGTCGTTCCTGTGCCCGGCACCCAGGAGTCCTGAGAGCCCCCTTTGCATGGGCCGAGGGTCCCTGGTTCGGCAGCTTTCTCTGGACTCGAGCCTTTCCCTGAGCCCGCCAGGGGGCGCCGCACTGAGGGGCTGCCGAGTGGGGGGCGGGCGCGGCTGACTGGAGCCGGGGCGCGGGGTCTGAGGAGAGGGCTCTGCCCCGCTCGGGAAGTGCCCCTGGGCGGGGGGCTGGGAGTCCTCACCTCCGGACAGAGCAAAGGTGTCTGGGGGCGAGGAGGGCGCGTCGCCCTCTGCCCCCGCCGGCACCCTGGCCATGACGGGCAAGTCGGTGAAGGACGTGGATCGGTACCAGGCGGTCCTGGCCAACCTGCTGCTGGAGGAGGAGAACAAGTTCTGCGCCGACTGCCAGTCTAAAGGTGGAGTATCCCCCCGGCGGGCGGGGGCCCTCCCGCCTCCAGCCGCGCCCGGGAGGGGCTGTGTGGGGAGGGGGTTTCGGAGCTGAAGCCGCCCGAGTCGTCCTGAAGGGTAACCTCGCGCTGCTCCTCCGGGGGCTGCGCCTGCGAGGGGTCCGGCAGGCCGGGGCCGTGCGGAGCGAGGTGGCGCGGGCGAGAGGGAGGGAGAGAGAGGGAGAGTTGGGGGTGCAGGTGGGGTGGAGGTGGCGTGTGCAGGTGCGTGTGTCTGTATTTCGGGGCTCTGAATGAGCTCTGGGCTGTCATTCCAGAGGCAGCCCAGAGCTCACAGCCTTGCACTCGCGAAGACAGGGGTGAACTGCAGTGTGTGTGTGTGAATGTGACAAAGAGAGGGGGGAAGAGGGAGGGGGGGAGGGAGGGAGGGGGGGAGGGAGGGAGGGGGGAGGGGGGGGAGGAAGAAAGTGCTGCTGCTGATGGGGACGAAAAGTGCTTAAATGATTCTGTAAAGGTGGCGGCCGTGGCTGCCTGCCCTTTGGTTAGCAGCCCCTTCTGTCATGCCGCAGGCTTGCTGAGGTCTGACAGGGCTTCGGTGGCTTTCTTCCTGGGTCTGTGCAGCGGGAAAGTGCTTTATGCGGTGACACAGCGCGGACTTCGAGACAGCCTGGCCCTGGCGGAGCGTGCGCTTGAGGCCTAATGCGCGCGTGGTGGCAGGAGCTGGCGGACTGTGGCCGTAGTGTAGGGTCCGTTTAATCACGGGAGAGAAGGAAGCTAGGGATGCATTGAATTGGTTGCTTCCATGGTGATTACCCTTCTAAAGGTGAAATAGGATCGTTATACATTGGCAGAGTCATTTAGTCTTTGTTTTCTGTGCCCTCAAAGGTTCATGGTTTGATCGAATTAAAAATCAGGATGATAGGAAAGCATGGTTATTAGTGAAATGTTCGTACTTGAAATTTATAGATACAAGCACCCATGACTATTTTGTTTCCTTGTTTTCTTCCTGAATTATTTGGAATATAATTGGAAGAGTTGGGAAAAATTTTTTTCTTCGGTTGGGGAGAAAGATAGTTATATTTTGGGAGCTATTGTTAATTGACTTCTGTTCATAATGCCTTGGATTTGCCAGATAGCATTTTGGGCATATAGTATACAAGAAAGATTGAAATGTTGAGAACGGAAGTATATGCATAATTGATGCTTTCACTAATTACCTTTTATTTTAGAAAAATAAGGTTATGTGAGGAGAACAGGGAGATGATACTAGACACCTAGTAGTATATTTTAGTGCTCTCTACCAATAGATAAATGGCATGTGTCATTAGGAAAGCAGGTCACCAGACTTCTTTACTGAATTTTTGCATTAGCAAGAATTCATTTTCAAAGTACTTTAGAATCAATATATGTTGAGTAGGTTAATTTCTTAAAGTTGACTCTCATCAGATCTTGTCCTAAATCTATTGGAAGATTCTGTTTAAAATTTAGGAGTGTATCTCTTGGCTTTACTCAAATTCCTTTATGTCCTCGGTTGACAGAGCTTGAGTCACAGTGAAGCAACCCACTGGAGTGAGCATGCTACATTTGGGGAGTCAGATGTCATTTTGATGATTATTACCACCCCCACCCCCCCGTTTGTCATACCACTCTAATTCTTACTCATATTCCAATAAAATGTAACATATGGAAGAGAGAGGCTGATTCATCAGTTCTTCCTCCAAATTTTCCATTGCTCTTTATCAAAGCATTACTGGGGATCAGGTAATGAAACATTGGTTAATTCTTAATGAGAACTAGTAACTGCTGGCTGGTAAACCTTATTAACTGCCGTTGATGGTCGAATCCTGGTTCCTGAAACAATTTCTTTTCACAAATTAGTTTTACATTTTGTCTCAGTGGCTTCAGAGACTTGATCATTGTATTAAAATTGAGATGTCAGTTATCTTTCAATTCAGTTACGTAAAGCCTCAGTTTATCCAGTTTGTAAATTATCTAACCCCTTCCATTCTTTCAGCCCCTCTCACTCATTTTCCTCTTCCTTTCCCCTGATCTTCATTGTCATAATGATTGTGCAAACTGTCAGATGGTGGAAAGAAGAGACATTTGCATCAATAGATTAAGTTGCCTGTTAGCTGTAGTAAAAAATGTATTTAATGGGAGAAGGAATTTAAAAAACGTTGGCTAAAATGAGACTTGGATTTGAGTTTATTTATCTCTGTGTCTCATGTCCTTTCTTAGAAAATTGAGAGCCAATGGTACAGGAGCTGATGAGTGATTGCTAATCCATTCATGTTAAATCAGATGATGTAGCCCTGGACTGCAGATCTAGGAGCAGATATTTTGTAATGTTCCAAAAATAACACTTTGGCAATGACTCTTCTTTTGAAAACCTTGTACTTATTTAAGAATGTTACTATCTTTTGATACATAATTTAAACAGAGTAGAGAACAAGAATGTATTCTCTTTATGTATTTTCTTTATGTAGTATAAGTTTGTTGGTCCTGGTTTTTTATAAATCTCTTGAGCATAAGACTCACCAGTTTCTGGGACCCCTAAGGCACGGAAGTGATTCCTGTTTGGGAGAGGAAGCTGATTCGGCACTGCCTTAAAAAATAAAAAAGTACTGTGACTTGCTCCAAGCCCAAAGATGTGGTTTCCTCACCATCCCAAATCTTCAAGTTATTGTGATGTTTAGGGTAAGTTTTTCAGCTGATTTAAGTCACAGTAGTGATAGAACAGAGGATAAACATACTGAAAATTTCTGGTATGTCAGTGGTAACTCTACCTAGCAGAGGCTGTGTCCCATTTTTGCATAGCCCCTTGGTGGGGTCTTACTGGTCCAAGGTTTAGTCTTTAGCTCTGCAGTTCCATGTTTTATCAGGGTGCCTGAAATAACTCCTTATCAACCTCTTCAGAGACTGGTTTAAATTAGACACTGTCTTATTTACCATGAAAGGATCTACCTTTCTGATGACCTGAATACTTGTGTCCGCTATTGGGACTTTCCTTTCTCAGTATCAAGGTTTGTAAAAAATTGAGAGCTATGTAATGAGCAGAGAACTAAAACGAGAAAAATTGGATGGTCTTGAGGAATATTTACTTCAGACATTGAAGCAACACATGGAATTCTGGAGTCTGACAGAAACTTGGTAATACTTTTTTACTTTTCTCTTCTGTTATGTCCTATCTCTGAAATGTTTCACCTTGAATCACCTAACCATTGCCTCTGGTTCAATTCCCATGATATATTAAATTTAAATTTACGTTTTGAAAGAGAGCATTTGTATGTGGTTCAAAATTCAAAAGGTTTAAAAGGGAATGTGTACAGTGAAAAGTTGTGTTCTTGTCCCTGATGGCTTAGCCACCATTTTCTCTTCTTGGAAGTAACCACTGTTGGTAATTTCTTATGTGGCTTTTAAGAGATAATCTGTTCATAGACAAGCAACTACATTTAAATGCATTCCTATGCAGTGCTTTTGTGCAAACAGTAGATATTACACACACTTCATGGCACCTTTCATTTTTCTTTAAAAATTTTTTAACTGTCTTTTTTATTTATTGATTTGAGAGAAGGGGAGAAACATCGATTTGTTGTTCCACTTATTTATGCATTCATTGGTTGATTCTTGTATGTGCCCTGACCAGAGATCGAACCCACAACCTCTGTTTATTGGGCCAACCCTCTAACCAACTGAGCCGCCTGGCCAGTGCTACACCTTGCATTTCTCAGTCAATAGTATAACATGGAGAATGTGAAGATTTGCAACAGAGGGGCTTCTTCATTCTTTCAGGGTATTTTCTAAGGCTGTACCTAGGTTATCTTGTTTAAGTTGAAAGATACACTTAAGTGATTTGGAAACATCGGAGCTCATTAAAGGCATCCTAGGCCCGTCTGTAGCACAAAGATGCCCATCTTACAGGTGGCAAAGAAACAGAGCAGTGGAAGGAGCTGTAGACTTGATGTTGAAATATCCAGTTAAAACTCCTTTACTCTGCTTATTTTAGCTTTGTGACCTTCAGCATGACACCTAACATTCTCAGTTTAATGTTCCTCCTTTGAAAATAAAAGTGCTTTGTAGACAAGAGTGTTACACAGATGTAAGCATTATTTATTATTACCACTGCTGATCTTATTTATTTTATCTTGATTGTATTCATTTCCCATTCTGATTTTATTCACTTAAATACTCTAGTTCCTGGAAGCCACAATTAGAATGACTCACCCAATAATTCCCTAGTTTTAAGCCAAAACCATTTCCTATACATGGGAGTTCTGGCTTTTTTTTTTTTCCTTTTCTAAGGAATTAACAATTTTGTTGGGCTCAGAACAGGGGTTCATGAGTCTTGAGGATCTCTGTGTATCTGTCAGTCTTCTTCACGTTTTTTCTGCCTGTTTCCATAGCTTCGTGAGCTGCTTTTTCTTCGGGAATGGAGCTTGGCCTTGTCCTTCCTCTTCCCCTCCAGAGTGGCTGTGACTGCCTGGTACTTCCCGCCAACCTCATGAGCCAGGTGCCCTAGGCAGGCCAACTTCCTTATCTGCTTCAGACACACGACCCTGAGGGCCACAGGGACCACCATTCACTTTTTCTTGTCACAGGGCCATCCCATCAAACAACTCGAGGTGGTCCAAGGCGGCCTTGTGGGGCAGTGTGCCTCGCTGGGTCTCCAAAAGATGGGGGCTTGGAAGTCGTAAGGACTGTGGGTTGGGTCGTTCATCTGTTTGCGGAGGAAGGCCAAGGCACTTTGACTTGTTTTGTAGAAATTGCTGAAAATGTTGATGCTTTCACAGTGCACAAGCACCACCTTCTGGCCCAGGAGATGGCCTCAGCCATGCGGCGCCAGGACCTGCCCCTCTGCTATGTTCGGCAGCTGCCTGGGAAAGAAGTGGGGGTTCTGGCACTTTTGCAAATGTACTTTATGGGATCCTTGAGGGTGGTCTCTGGATGTTTTCTGACTCTTTAAACTTGAGTGAAAGATTAGACCAGGAAATCTTTGTATTACATTTTCTAATAGTAGTCCTTAATTTTAACTCCAGTAAATTAATCTTTAGCTTTTCTTTACATTTGTTTTGTGTTGATAGCTAAATCATTGCTTGTTAAACATCATTCCTTAGAACATGAACTTTCCCATCAATTTTTAATTATTTTAGCTGTATCTATGGCACCTCTTGAAAGGTTAAAAAAAATTCCATTAGATTTAGACAACAGTTTTGCTTTCGTCTCTAGTCCAACAGCCTTCTCCAGCCCAGATCAAATAACTTTTTGGGTTTTTACAGCTAATGCACTCAAATTCTGACAGTTGTGGTTAGCTTGACACAGTTTTACTGAAAGTAATTTGTCCAATTCCCTATTAGATTGTCTTTTAATATCAACTTGTTAAATCTGATCCCTAGGAGATACTTTCCTATTCTTTCTCTTTGTGCTTGAAATATCCTGTGGCAGTGGGACAGAGATTACAAAATGCTGTAACTTTTGGGGGAACTCTTGCAAGCCTGCAATCCCACACTACATGTATTCATTCAGTAAATATTTCTTATGCACCTACCTGTGTCAGACACTGTACCAGGACATGTAGATTAAAAAGTAGGGTTTTTGGTTTCAAGGACCCTACTGTCTAATGGGGAAGCAGGTGTGTAAACACATAAATGATGCAGTGCTGTAATTAGCGCTCTGGCATTGTGTGCAGGGAGAAATGAAAGCATTGAAGAAAGCAGACGAGCTGGCCTCAGGAAGTTGTGGCTTCAAAGAGACATGTAGGCTGTGTCTTGAATGATGAGCATGACCTTGCCAGGTGAATTTAGGGGCCTTTGCCTTCTGGGCAGAAGAGACGGTGTGTAAAGGCTGCCGGGTGTGTCGTATTGTGTGTATGTATGTGTGAGGGGAATCTTTAGTATGCTTTGACTACATGTTGGGGAGTGGCAAGGGACTTGCTGTGTGGTATTGAGATTCTGAATATGCTTTAGACTCCTATAGTACTGGAAGTCTACCTGCCACTCAGATGGAAGCATAAGTATTGCAGATATAAAATGTTTTCTAATTGCTGAGTAATAAGAAAGGTCTGAGTACTGTGCCTGCAAGATCTCCATGGAAGTGCACCTTCAGGAATACATTAGATTATCTTAGAAAAATCTAATGAAAATGTCAGCAGTAAATGTTATGTCATTTCTGGAGTTATGATGTTGGTTTTTGAGGCTGGCCATGCTTTTATACTCAAGCAGCCTAAGAGTACTGAATATTTGATGAGTGCTTATGGTTACTCGGTGCTTACGATATGTAAACAGGTAGTGCAGCCTGATTTCTCAGTACACTTTTCAGCAAATCCATTGCTTTCAAATAAATCACAAAACTACTTTCTTTCTGCATTTTTCATCTGATGTCATTGTGGTATGTAGGTGGCAGCTTTCTTGGGCACGGTTGTCTATATAACTGTTCAGCACATGAGTCAGTGTCTGATTCTATTCTACTGCCTGAAAATTTCATCTTGTAAGTAACGTCGTGCAATTGGTGACTGCAGCATTTTACTCATTATGTGCTTTGCAGCTGGCCTTGTTATGTTGGTGGAATTTACCTGTGCCATAGACAAGGAAAAAAATGACTCATTAAGTAGACTCAATCTCAGTTCCTCCGAATGATACTCTCTGTGAAAAAGATGCCAAGCAGGAATCTGCATAAAACACACTTATGTTTTACATTCCAAGCATACTGTGCCTAACTTTTATTGTTGTGTCTGCTTAAATCCTTATCACAGTTGTACTTCTGTTTGAACAACAAGTGGCCACTTTAAGTAGATACTAACTTTGAAGAAGTTCTGTTTTGGCCTCTGGAATGTGACAGTTCAGCTACCACATTGAAAAGGTAGGAACCAAGTCTGTGTAGGGTAGAACACCATAAAGTGGATTCACTTTTGCCAAATTCCTCCATTGTTAAAGACAGTTGGTTAAAGATATATTCCTATATTGGTTAAATTTTTAAAATTTTAATTTGCCACAGTTAACACGTCTACTAGCATGTAAGCTTCATGAGGGCAGGGGTTTTGTGCCTGTTTTGTTCACTGTAATATTCCCAGCACCCAGAACAGTGCTCAGCACAGATCAGGCTCTCAGTAAATATTTGTTTGAATGAATGAATGGATTTTTGTCATCCATAAATCCTTTGTTTCTTATTAGAAATCTTTTACAGGTTATCTGAATGTTTCATTTTTTAGGAAAGCTAAGTTTAAAATGTTTTTTAAAATCAGGGCCCCATCAGGGAAACAGAATCCGCTGAAGGTAGTACAGGCAGGGGGAATTTAATATATGGAAAAAGTTACACAGATGATATAAGAGCTGAGAAGGTAAATGGGCTGGTGAGGCAACTCAGAGATTAGCAACACCTAGGAGCTACTCTGCCCCTAAGGAAATTAGAAGGTGCTGGTGTCACCAAAGGCTGAAGCCTGCGCTATCTGGTGTAAGCTAGGAGCATGGAAAGAAGAGATGTCTGGTGGCAGCTGGAACTCAGACCAAGTAAGAGAGAGGGCATTACCCTGGCTTCCCCTGTCCTCCTGTTTCTTATCCTTATCAGTACTAACCATTGATGGAACTTACCCAGAAATTGGTTGGCAGGGGAGATGTAGTTCCCTGTGACAGAGGGGAGCAAGGGTAAGATCCAAGTGGAAACAGGCAAAAGCACTTAAAGTCTCCAAGATACATTCTTTCTCCTTATGAGTAAATAGTTAGGTTATTTTGGACAAGAGATAAGAAGGGTTTTCAGGCAGGTCCAACCTTGTGTGCTTCTAAAGGATCTTAACTGTTGCTGAAACAATAATTAGTATCAGGAAGTAATGTAACAACTCAGTCATTGCCTATATAATTAACATGTATGACTCGGAAAATTGGTTTCTGTTGAATCTGATTTGACTGTTGGTCACTGCCAGGAGTGAGTTATCAATGGTTACTCAGAAAATAAGTTCCCGCCCTGTCTATTCTGGGAAGCCTGAAGCGTTAAGCTTGTCCTATCTACAACTGCAAGACTTGTCAGTAACACGTAAGACGTTTTGAGGATTTCAGCCTTAAAACATGGTGCAGGGTAGTCTTTCTTTGATAATTAAGGTAATTGTGGTGGAGCTGATTTTCCTTGTGCCACATATTTTAACTGGTCTTATTGGTTTGTCTGGTTTTTCCTCCCACGTCTTCAGATGGGTTAGCACTGGGGGAGGGAGGTGAGATCACTAGATCTACTTTCTTTCATACTGGACCTGAAAAGTATTTTATTTTGTAAGGAAAGTTTCTGCTGCTCCATTAAAAGGCAAAACTTCCCAAATTATTGCTACTAGTTTTCTTCTTGATTATAAAGTGTTTAAGGAGTTACATGATACAAATTCAGCACTTTCTAGAAGTGCTTTTTTTGTCAATCAGGTCACCTACCTTTGGGCCCCTGCTATGTTAATGGAATTGGTGGAAGTAGGCCAGCAAAGGTTTTCATTGGAGTGTGAGTATGTTTGCTTTTAGGCTGTTATTTTCCACAGAGGCCGTGAATAAGGGACCCTCATTGTTTGAGTAAAGTTACTAACTGTAAAAATGTATAGGTTTCATTGTTTTTCTCTTTTCTCCAAAAATTAATTTCCTCTTGGCAGGTATTACTGTAATTCCAGATGTAATTAAAATGTAATTTGGGCTCAGCTGGTGCTGCTCAGTGGTTGAGAGTCCACCCGTGAACCAGGAGATCACAGTTTGATTCCCGGTCAGGGCACATGCCCGGGCTGTGGCTCAATCCCCAGTGAGGGGTGTGCAGGAGGCAGCCAGTGGATGACTCTCTCTCATCACTGAGGTTTCTCTCTCTCCCTCTCCCTCTCTCTCTCTGAAGTCAATAAAAACATTAAAAAGAAAGGAAACAAAGTTTAAAAAAATAGTAATTTGGTATTTTAAAAAGCATATTAGACTGCTTTCCAGAATACCAGTTCTTTTCAGCCAGTCCATTTCAACTTAAGAGATACGTCTATGCGTTTTTGAAGCCTCGTGTTTAATAACTACAATATTTTGTGACTGTATTTGACTCTTCCATTTCCCAAACTTTCTCCATCCCTACCCCACTCTTCTGGACTCTGTATTTCCCCACAGGCTTTGTGGATGCTGGTCCATTGATGGCTGCACTGCAGGTCCTTCCCCAGTGGAAAGTCCCAGAGATGAGCCAAACCTGCCTTCAGCTGTGGCCATCCATCAGCGTAAGGTTGCCCTGGTGACTGTCTTCAGTTTGTCCAGCTTTCCCCTTACCCCCATCTTCCCTCATGTGTGGCTGAAACTTGCCCTGGAATCCCACCTTTGTAACATATCACTGGGTGGTTTTGCTGCTTTTTTCATTTTCAAGTAATGTTAAGTAGTTTGTTTGTTTTCCCCATTTAAAAAAAATTAATATCTCTTTATTGATTTCGGAGAGAGGAAGAAAGAGGGAGAGAGAGAGATAGAAACATCAATGATGAGAGAGTCATTGATTGGCTGCTTCCTGCACACCCCCGCTTAGGGCCGAGCCTGCAGCCCGGGCATGTGCCCTGACCAGGAATTGATCCGAGATCCCCTGGACCATAGGTTGATGTTCAACCACTGAGCCACACCGGCTGGGCATGTTAAGTAGTTTTTTGACCATTTTTGTTGACTGTAGCCCTCCCGCCTTTGTATATTTCCTATGGGTATTATGGTTTGCTTTTAAATGCATACAGGATATGGCTTATTGAGAAAGTACTGGATTTCAGAAGCCCACTTGAAGAATTGCTATGTTAACCTTTTTTGTTTTTACTTCAAGTCAAAACTTTGAGAAAGAAATTTCTTAATCCGAAGCAGTGAGGACTGGATTCCTCAGGCTTCATGTCATTTCTCCTCAACCAAAAAAACAAATGTACAGCATTCTCATTTTACAGTGTATTGAAAATAGTAAGCAGATAGAGGAGGAAGCGAAACCTGCTGTCTGTAGCTGATAAGCTGTCCTAGCATTTGAGAGAATAGAGCCTTTCCTTTTCCTTCTTTCAAATAGCCAGACAGTCCTTTGCAGCAGTTGCTGGTGATGGAAAGACCATAAATCCCCAAGCTTCTACCACAGAACTTACATCTTTAGATGCGGGTTTACCTAGTAATCCTACAACACTGCATCCTGAAGTGCACACAAAGTAAATTGCAACTTCTTCCTCTTTTCTTGTCTTTCTGGAAGTCCCCAGTATGTGGGTTTAGAAATAAGTTCTCTAGTGTTTCTAGCCCTGAGTTAAAAATTGTCTTAATATTGTTTAGATGGTTGTTCTTGTTCTATGCTTTCAAAAAATAATTTCTCACAGAATTTTCTATGTGAGCTGGGAACATCTTTTGCTGCCGTATAAAGCTCATGGGGGAGGAGTGCTGGTGTCTTTTTCTTTTGATATTTTACCACTAGGGTTATAACTAACACAAGCCCTCCGGTGAGAAATAGGAAGGAAACTCCCTGCTCTTACCATGATGCTTTTGTTCAAAATAGCTATAAACAGCAGAGCTAATGGAAACCAATTTAAGTGTGACCGCTGATTTGAGAGAGCAAGAATGAAACAGTGCAGGCTCTTCTGCTATGCTGAGAGCATTTTTACTGAAAGAATAGCTGTTTGGAAGTGGGGACTTCGTCTCTTGAAGGCAGGCGTGAGTTGGGTTAGAGGAACTGTTTCGGACCAAGGGGAATTTTGAGAAAAGGTCTTTCTTTCCCTGGACACTTTATTAAATGCAACACTGGAATCAGGAAGACTCCAAACCAGCTCCTCTGAGCATTCTGACTTGGTTCTGAGCCTATTCTGTGAGTAGAAGCAGCGTGACAGAAATGACACAAATCAAGGTCCATATTGTGAGCAGAGTAAAAATAGGGCTCAGTTTCATTAGACTTCTTATGTATTTGCAGGGGGGGAAAGAAAAAGAATTGTTACCATAAGAACAGACTCCCAGACCAATTTTTTTTTGTCTTGTGGGATTTTGTGGGGTGGGGTGCTTCTTAGCCAAACATCATTAAATGCGATTTCTTTGGAAAGCACAAACTTTATTTTTCTGATCATGAAAGTTATTCATATTTGTGATAACAATCACTGAATGAAATATAATGATGTACAGGATATTGCCCATACTCCATTTCATCCATTTTTTACCTGAGCTTATACTGTAATAAAGTTTTCATCATTGTTTTGCATAACATTTATCATAAGCATTTTTCATAACATTAAGAATATCTTGCCCTGGCCAGTTTTTCTCAGTGGTTAGAGCGTTGGCCCATGGACTGAAGGGTACCAGGTTTGATTCCTGGTCAAGGGCACGTACATTGGTTGCAGGCTTGATCCCTGGTCAGGGTGCATGCGGGAGGCAACCAGTTGATGTGTCTCTGTCACATCGATGTTTCTCTTTCTCTCTCTTTCTCTCCCCCCTCCTCCCTCCCCTTCACTCTAAAAAATCAGTGGAAAAAGTATCCTCTGGTGAGGATTTAAAAACAAAACATAACATCTAAATACTTTTATTATAGTCTGTGTTTGTATTGTTTGAATATGTCAGTACTTAACTCTTGCCCAGTTGTTAGACATTTGGGTTTCTGATTTTTCAGTATTAAATAGTGGTACAATGTGAATTTTTATGTTTCTGTTAAACTGATGGGTGCTCAGAGTTGAGCAGTCATGTGTGTACTCTAATTGTAAAAAGTAGTCAGGGAGCCCTCTGGGTTGAGCCCATGTAGAGCTGGCCTTGCCGTGGGGGCTGTCATCTGAACTGCTTCACTGCAGTGGACATCTGCTGAGGCAAGGATAGAGAGCTGGCTAGAGGTGGTTTGACCTGGCTTGACCGTAAGGAATAGCCTAAGGGTCATGATCACAGAAAGACGGGCCAAGATATAGTCCTATATCTCATGCACAATCTTCCACATTACACACTTGGTATGTGGAAATATTGTAGTGCTATTGATTAGCATCTTAGGTTGTTCATACAGGCCTCCTACACTTAAATTCAATTCCCTGGGAAGGTGGATTAGAGGCCCTACGTTGGGAAAAATGTGATAATAATGACTGTTTTAAAAAAAATACATATTATTGATTTCAGAGAGAGGAAGGGAGAAGGAGAGAAAGAAACATCAATGATGAGAGAGCCACTGATTGGCTGCCTCCTGCATGCCCCCCCGACTAGGGATCGAGCCCACATGTGCCCTGACCGGGGATCAAAGGGCCATCTCCTGGATCCTAGATTGATGCTCAACGGCTGAGCCACACCAGCCAGGCAGTGACTGCATTTTTTAAGGTCTTTCCTTAGATTGTAAATTCCATGAAGACAGGGACTGTGTCCCATTTATATCTGTATACCAAATGCACAATGTCTCTCCCAAAGTGTCTAAAGTCTCCATCGTAAACACTGTTATTCTATTAATTTGTGTTCAGATCATATTCTTTTTTTTGTTTTGTCTTTTGAAAGTCACCTTCATACTATTAACGCAGATATTTGAAGATCTGTGACATTCTAGGAAACCGAGCAGGTGAATCTCATGGTTGCTTTGTGGAAATCTCTTCTTTGTGTGGTTTCTTTTGTGTGCTGCTGGCTTCTGTGCCACGTTGAAAGCCGGAGCCAGTCACGAAGCGAGTACTCTGCCCTCTCAGTAGGAGGTTTCAATGTGACACGTTGTCTTGGGGAAAATGTAGCATGGGGTGAAACAGGAGGCTGAAATAGCGGTCCCTTGGCCTTTTTGTGGGATGGGAGTAAATATTTAGACACTGTTCTCAGGTGCCATAGACATTAATAATAACCTTGCAACAGCTTTAGAAGCTGTCCTTGTTCCCACTGGGACAGGTTTGTTTCATTTGAAAAACCTCACTTTGGCTTTTCTGAAGCTGTGATTTTTTTCCTAGAGACCAGCTCTGGGTTTATCTACAAAATGTTCCCTTTACAAGCTCTTTCAGTTTACATGGCTGACATCTGTGCCCCACCCCCTTGCACTACACTTTCTGACCTGGACCTCATTGTACCCAGTTTTGAAACAGCTAGGTTTTGAAACACTGTAGAGAATGTTTTCTTTTTGAAAGGGCCTGTCTCCACCTCATGCTCTCCTCCCTTTAGCCAGGGCTGTTTGGATGAATAACATTCAACATGCCACCGGACTAACCATCTGTACTTTGATCCCAGAATTCATTTCTGTTCTGCTGTTGGTTTAGAAATGGAAGTTCTCTAGCTTGTTTGGATATAGTTCTGATTCAATGAACCTGGCACTGATTTTCTGTCTGTTTGCCATTGGTTAGGGCTCCTCCGATGTGTTGGGAAAGCTGCCCCAAGCCACTGTGGAGAGAAGTTCACATGTTCGTGGTCTTGCACAAGGGTTCATCAGCTGACTCTGGAGGTTTTATGTGAAGCCTGTGCCTGGGTGAAAGGCATGAGCTTCCCTTCAAACAGCTGAAAAACGTTTTCGTCCTGGCTGCTCGTTTTTGAGCCCTAGTGTATGACATTCTCCTCTACTCTGGGCCTCCTTCGAAGAGGAGGAATGTGGATGGGAGGTGGCGTGAGAACCTTCACGCACAGCCTCAGGTGCTGGGCTGCCTAGCTGCAGAGAGTGAATTGTGTGGTCACAGAAAGGAACACCTAAAGAACAGGGTTTCAATTCAGTGATCATTATTCAGCACCTACTATGTGTAGCACACATTTGGGGTGTATAAAGATAATTCTAACTCAGTCCAGCTGATGATTTCTTCTGTGAACTTTGGTAAATGACTTCACCTCTCTGGGCCTTAGTATCTTCAACTGTGCTTGGACTAGATAATCCTTAAGGTTCTTTCCAGTTTTGGAATTCTGTACTCTAATCTGCTACAGAACCAGAGAAGAGGCTTTTCCACAGAATTGCTATATTCCTATAACTCACATGCTCCAAACTAAATGGCTTGTAAGCTGTTCCTCTAGAGCTGAGCTTCTCAACCTCAGCACTCTTGACATTTATTTATTTATGGTATGAAGATCTTTATTATGCTGCATAGAATATAACATTAATTGCACTGGCCAAAGAGAAGTCCATTTTTAAAAAAGACTTAAAGAAAAAATTTTTTGAATTTATTGGGGTGAATTGGTTAATAAAATTCTATAGGTTTCAGGTGTACAATTCTATAATACATCGTCTGTGTACTGTATTGTGTGTTCACCACTCCAACTGTAGTCTCTCATCACCATTTACCCCCTTTACCCTCTTCTCCCTCCCCCACCCCCTTTTCCTCTGGCAGTCACCATATTGTTGTCTGTGTCTATGAGGGTTTTTTCCTTTGCTTATTCCCTTCACCTTTTTCACCCAGCCCCCAAACCTCCCTCCCCTCTGACAGCTGTCAGTCTGTTCTATGTATCTGTGAGCCTGTTTCTATTTTGTCTGTTAGTTTATTTTGTTCATTAGATTTCACATGTAAGTGAGATCATGTGGTATTTTCTTTCTCTGACTAGCTTATTTCACTTAGCATAATACTGTCCAGTCCATCCATGTTGTTGTAAAAGGTAAGATTTCCTTCCTTTTTTTGTTTTTTTTACGGCTGAGTGGTAGTCCATTGTGTAAATATACCACAACTTTTTTATCCACTCATCTACTGATGGACACTTGGGCTGCTTCCAAATCTTGGCTATTGTAAATAATGTTGCAATGAGCATAGGGGGGCATATATTCTTTTGAGTTAATGTTTTGGATTTCTTTTGGATATATTCCCAGAAGTGGAATTGCTGGGTCCTCTGGACATTTTCATAATTCTTTCTTGTGGGACGGTTCTGTGCATTGCAGGATATTTACCAGCATTCCTGGCCTCTGCCGACTAGATGCCAGGAGCACTTGCACCTCCTGCCAGTTGTGATAACTAAAACTGTCTCCAGACACTGACATTACCCAGTGGGAAAATTGCTTCAGTTGAAAACCATGGCTCTTGAGGGAAGAGAATGGCACTGTTGGAATGTGGGCTATTTTCATATCCATTTTCACATTGCTCCTCTTTTGCTCATGCCCTGTCCTGGGGTTGGGGCATGAAGAGCACTCTCATTGGTCAGTGGCCCTATTACCCTTTTCTAGTCTCTTCCTCTAAAAATATGCACACCCCTAGGGGGCAGGCTCACTTTGCATCTTCAGTATTTTTTCATTTTTATTTTTCAGAATAGGAGTAGACACTGGTTACTGCAAAGAGGAAGTTAAGGCCTTAACTTGAAGTTAAAAATGTTAAGAACTAAATGTCCCCAGGGAGTGAAGAAAGTGACTTCGAGCGAACCAAGTTAGATTTAGTGCTTGTTACTTGAAGTGAGGTCATGAGCAATGGGAAATTTGTTTTGAAATATTAGGTCCACCTTGCGGACTTTGAAATGATTGCCTGGGTGTTAGCTCAGCAGTCTCTCCCTGCACACCTCCTCCCTGGGCCTGCTTTTAGTCTTTGAGATATTGATTGAAATGTATTAACTCTCTTCGATCTAATTTTTATACTTGTTATGTTTGCTATAAAATGCCAGTTTTAGGTTGAATAACTTTGCATTTGCCCCAATGCTGTCTTTTCTTCATCTCTTTTTTTTTTTTTTTTAAATATATCTTTATTGATTTCAGAGAGAGGAAAGGAGAGGGAGAGAGAGAAATAGAAACATCAATGATGAGAGAGTCATTGATCGAGCCCGTAACCCGGGCATGTGCCCTGACCGGGAATCAAACCCTGATCGCCTGGATCCTAGGTCTAAGCTCAACTGCTGAGCCACGCCCGGCCGGGCTCTTCATCTCTTTTAATTGTGCATTTTTGGCTGGGTTGGGTGCAGATTTGTGCTGTTTGCTGATTGGGGTAGAGCGTGTTCTGTGAACATCCTTGCTGGGATCTCTGGGACCCCAAAGCCATGATGAAACTGACACTTGAGCTGTGTCAGTCCCTGTCCCTCAGTCCTGGCAAGCTCCAGGTTCTATTCCAGCTGAGCCTTTGCTGAGGTAATTGACCAC
The DNA here is from genome assembly GCF_964146895.1 of Miniopterus schreibersii. Lineage (NCBI taxonomy): Eukaryota > Metazoa > Chordata > Mammalia > Chiroptera > Miniopteridae > Miniopterus > Miniopterus schreibersii. The sequence continues at coordinate 23,329,921 of NC_138109.1, forward strand.
ATGGAGACTTCAAGCCAAACAATTGTTTGTTCTGGGATAGTCTCGCTGTTTAGCTCCTAATCAAATAATGTCCTTCCTGCCAATGAAAGCAGCTATTTTTTATTTCCTCCCTCCCCTTTTCAGAGAAGCCATGCCTTTGCTGCTACTCTTCTAGCTTATTCATAAATGCTTTAAGCAGGGTCTTTGTACAGAGGAAGTTGACTAGAGCCAAAATACCATGGGCTAACCCCAGACAAGGAATATTAAGAATACTTTTTCCCCCAACTTTCTGTGTAAGGTATTTCAATTACCTTTGGATGATTTTCTGAATTATAAGCAATTTGAATCTCAAGTTCACATAAGAAAAATACTCACAGTAGGTTTTTTTGTGTTTTTTTTTTTAGCATACTAAATTAGGCAGTTGTTACCGAAAGAAGCTCACAAAAATAAAAACAAAACCCAACAACAGAACAACCATAGATGCACAGGAGAACAGCAGAGTGCTGTGGGAGTCAGAATAGGGTGGAGAAAATGGTTGGAGCAAGATTTTCACAAAATGATGTTTTGCAAATGGAAGTAATAGCCCTTGTAAAGCTATTTGTGAGATATCTTAAGTTGATCCGTGAAGTGTAAGTAGTCTAGTTTTCCTTATTGGTAAAAAGAGAGAACCTCCAAAATATAAATTCAGGAAGGAGACTCCACAAGTAGAGATGAGAAGTTTCCCAGGTGACCCCCTTGTGTCCTTCTCTCCCCCACTTTGGGTTGCTTCTCTGGATCATCCAAGCTTTCATCACATTGCTGCCTCTGCTCTAAAGCTCTGATTTACTCACAGTCACCACTCACTTCCTTTGGCTCTTCCCCTTTAGCCCTGGTAAGACTGTTTAGAACTTTAAGGACAAAGGGGGAGCAAAAAAAGAGAATTTACCACAAAATACATGAACTAAAAAATAGTCATTCGTTTAAGGTTTAATTGCTTACCCTTCTTTGGCTTGTTCCCAGTTACTGTTCCACTTCACATTCCTGAGATCTCTGTGCCTAAGCTTTCAGGACCAGTGTAGATTCTGATTTACATTGCTTGATTTCTTTTTTTCTCAGCACCAGACCCTCCTCCGTGTGTAAGGTGCTATCTAAGGATCCACCACCCAGGAATTTACTCTCTAGAGAACTTGACCTAAGAAGTAAAAGCCGAACTAGCCTTGTTGTGCTGCTACTCACCTAGGGCTCTTTTACTCATTTCTCAGTAGATAGGCACCCAGGTCTCTTTCTGAGGATATTGGCATAAGAAACATTATCCTGCAGGTGAAATGCAAGATTCTCCAGAGAGAATGGGGCTCCCACTTGGAGATCCAGCAGTATGTACCACACTTTTACACTTGTTTCTTGTGGGAGCATTTATTTAACAAAAAACCCCCACAAATAATTGCAAGATGCCAATTAACCTATGAATTTAGGGCTAAACTAATAAAAATATAACTAAGTTTAGCTGAGGGTGTTACTGTTTAGTTGTGTAGGGGGCTTTTTTGTATTGTTTTTAAAACCAAACTTATTGAGATAAATGTTAAGTTACTTTTATAGCTTTGTAAAAGCAGCTTGCTGCATTTCCTATATTATTTCATGTCAAACTTCAATGAATGGTTTAAGTAATAGTGGATCTTTTGTTTCAGTCAAAATACAGTAGTTATCTTGTCCATTTCTAGAGTCCAGTGGAGTAGAAATAATATGTTCCTAAGCATTATATTAAACACTGTCTTAGGAATTATAATAAGAGGAAATATAGCATCAGTTAAATAGCCATTAACTAAAACCAGATAAAGCAACATTACTTTTATTTTTTTATTTCTTAAAAATATATCTTTATTGATTTCAGAGAGAGGAAAGAGAGAGAGACAGAAACATCAGTGATGAGAGAGTCATTGATTGGCTGCCTCCTCCACACCCCTGACTGAGGATCGAGCCCGCAACCCAGGCATGTGCCCCTTCTGGGAATCGAACCCTGATCGCCTGAATCCTAGGTTGATGCTCAACCACTGAGCCGCACCCGGCCGGGTAACCTTGCTTTTAAAGAGAAAACATAGGCTGTGGTTGTGGATGTTCAGGGAACTGCTGCTGTGGAAGCTTCATCAAACCTGAGGGTGACCCTGGTCCTCAGCCCTCACAGTTTAACTTCCTCCTTCTCTGGCAGAGAGACACCCTGACTCTCAGGTCCCTGCTTGTTGAATAGCAGGGGCAAAGGGGCCACTGGGGAAAAGCTTGGAATTTAAACTCCGTTTAGCCAGTTTTTGTCTGCTGTGACCTTTTTTTTTTCTTAGCTCATTGAGTTTTCTCTCAGTGGAGAAAGATGCCAGCAAACTTTGTTGAGCTTTTTTCTCATGGGACATGATCCATCTTTGATAGAAAGAAGTGTTTCCAATTCTCTCTCTAGGTCTTTGGCCTTCTTTCCACAGGAGTTGCACTTCTGGGGTTTTCATACACTTTGGGAAGTTTTCTTTTTTATTTCTAAGCAGTAAATCCCTTCTTTGATTAATTCTCTGCAAAGTTTCATTAAATGTTCTTGACATACTTCAGTCAGTATTTGAGGACAGTATCTCTTTTTGACAAAAGGAAACAACACTCTTGCGAGATGGACCGGATGGGAAGGGACTTGTGTTGCAGAGCATTCTGAGGACAAAGATTGATTGAGTAAGTCTTTATTTTGGTCTTCTGGTTCCTCAAAACACTTGTACTTACAGAAGTTCAAGGTTACTGTTTATTGTTACTTTGGAATAGGGGACTAGGTGAGTTCTCTTTTGTATAGATGAAAATAGGCTGGTGAACATACCACTCTGCCCCACTTAAATGCTCCAAGATGGCCCTGGTGCTTCTGTGTGTTCCTTGGGGTGAATCAGGGTGGAGGCACGTAATGAGTGGAACTGAGGTAACTGGCATTAGAATTGTTCTTAAAACAAACAACTGCTTCTTCACTTTGACTCCTAATTTTTGTGTTAATGACAGGCCAAGTCAAAGAGAATTAAGCTCTGTTTTTAAATCAGAGTTTGTTGATTTAGGTCCTTCCTTCCTTCCTTCCTTTCTCGATGACCTAGTCAATTCTACGGAGTGAGAGATATCAACATGTAGAATGTGTCCTTGAAGAGCAGCTTGGGGCCCAGGCACCCTGTGCAGGGCACCAGGCCCTGTGTCCACATGATGAAGAAGTCTTAGCTGTTGACGTGAAAGAGAAAAGGTCCAGACTGAAGTAGTACAATGGCCATGTAATCCAGGTGGAGAGCACTATTATCTCCTCATTGTGAGTCAACTATGGTACGCAGATGTGGAGTGGCTTGAAAAAAGTGAATCATGAGTACAAATAGAAGGAGAAAAGATAGCCCAGGTTCTATGTTTTGTAAATTGTTCTCAGCACATAAAGCTGATCCTTTATTTTTTTTGGTAAGATCTCCTTTTCTTTTATCAGCCATCAGTGTTTCCCCTTATTTAGCTTTAAGACTTGTCTTGACTAACATAAAAGCTTTACTTTCAGAACTAAAGATATTCTCAGAGTGATCTACATTTCAACCAGCTCAAAATTTGATAATCAACATATCTCATATAGCTTTACCTACATCCTTTTATGAAGAAAGAAATGCCTGATTTATTTTTCTATAATTATGCCAGCCACAAGTTAACCTGTCCTTAAAAGCACCAAAACACAAATGACTTAGCTGTTTAATGTGGGGGTACTTACTGTGTTCCCCTCTGTCTTACAACTTTATTTAAAAAAAGTCACCCACTTCCTCTTTAACTTTATTTCAAATTGATGTTACACAGCTAGAGTTTGGTAGAAACAACATGACAAATTAGAATGTGTAAGAAGCCACATAAAAATAAAGTGTTCTTTATTTTATTTAAAAATGTGACCTGTAGCATGTTTGTATTTTGTAAATCTGAAAAATGTATCATTAAGAGCTCCTTCCTCAACCTCAAATGAAAAGTTATTGGGATCCCTCCACCCCCATCCTTCAATAGCGGCTACTTTGGTGACCATTGCTCATGTCCAAGCTGTGACTTGTTCATCAGAAGCCTAAGTATAGTATAAACCTAATGGAGGCTTTGGGGTCACTGAAGTCCTGGCCTCCCTTCTTTTGTTTTTTTCTTTCTTTCTTTTTAGTTGAGTTTATTGGGGTTAATAAAATTAATATTGGTTAATAAAATTATATAGGTTTCAGGTGTATGATTCTATAATACATCATCTGTATATAGTATTATGTGTTTGCCACCCCAATAGGTCCTTCCTTCTGTGTCTATCACATTTAAGCCAGTTTTCAGGGGTTTTTCGTTATCACTTTTAAACTAGTCACAGACTCCATGAACTGAATTTGATTGAGTTTTTTAGGTTCATCAAGACCTAACATCTTCATAAGTTGATTATATTGCATTTTGAGGACCATTCATTGAGTGTCAAACAAGAAGGGACCTAAAAGTTACCTACAAATCAGCTGGTAGAACTGCAGTAGTAGAAGGGACCCTCAGGCTCCCGGTTCCCCAACCCACTGTGCAGAGATCATTTCTCTACCATTCCCAAGAGTGGGTCATTCAGCCTCTGCTTGAACATCTGCATTTACTGGGCTTCTAGTTCTGGATACGCTGCATTTGTTTTCACACAACCTTAGTTGTTAGAAAATTCTTCCCTAGAGTGTGCTGAGTCGACTTCTACTCATTGATGCTAGTTCTGCCTTTGGAAACTCACCAGAGCTAACTAATCCCTTTTTTGTGTGATAGCTTCACTTCTAAGGCCTTTGAAAACTTTTCTCCCTTCATTTTCCAAAACAGGAAACAGTTGTATCCTTTTACCTTTCTTAAGGATGAATTCATTGAACAAACATTTATTTTGTATGTGCTATGTGCAAGCATTGTGCTAAGTGTTTGGGATAAATGATGAAGGGGCATGGTCCTGCCTTCTAGAGCTCACAGTCTGTTTAGCAAGAGTGACCTGTAAGCAACTAAGTATGATAAGATATTAAGTATTAGAAGAGCAAAGCATACAGTGGACTGTTAGCCATGGAGAAGGTCAAGATTTATTCCATTGGAGGGCCTCACAGAAGAGGTGACAGTGGGCTACATTTTGAAGTTTGTCAAGCAGGGAATGGGGGAGAAAGCCATTCCAGGTAGGAAGGATGGTGTAGGCAGAGGTGTGAGTGCAGAGCACATTCAGAGTGATGACTTGCTCAGCATGTGTAAAGCACAGGCTTAGATGACTTTCTATATAATGTTAAGGGATTTCAGCTTATCCTGCAGCCTGTAAGGAGCCATGGACAGTGGTGGTGTTTTGTTTTTAAGTTACCTGTACCGTTTTTTCCCCCTCGTTACAAAAGTAATACAAGCTCATGGCAAACAATTCAGAGAGTATATAAACATACAGAGAAGAAAATAGATATTTCATAACCCTACTACCTACCCAGAAATAATAGCTTTCGGTATTTTACATATACCCTTTTAGATATTTTTTCTGTGCATACATATACATTTATTCACATTCTTAAGCAAAAATGGTATTGGTCTGTGCATACTGGTTTAAAACTGGATTTTAAAATTAATATAACATGGAGATATCTCTGTATTAGAGAGCTACAAAATTTTTTCTCTATTGTATCGGTGATATCATAATTCCTTTATGTAATGTGTTTTTTCTAATTTTTGTTAGAACATTCTTAATATATTTCTTTGCGTACTTGACCTGTTGTGGTGGTGGTGGTGGTGAGGGAGAGTCAAAGGATTTACTTACTTTTAATTAATTTTTACACAAATTTTGCCTCACTGCTATGTGAGAGGAACCGTGCCATGCCCTGAGAATATGACGGTGAATGTCACAGATCTGCTGTCTGCTCTTGTGGTCCTTATAGTTTAGTGGAAAAGACATGTTAAACAGTCAAATAAATATATGCTAAAATGTGGTATTACTTAGAAGTAGTGAAGGGTAAATGAAAGTTTCTAATCTTTTAAAAGTCCTTATCTTTTAGAGACACATACTGAAGTATATACAGATGAAATGGTATGATATTTGGGATTTGCCTCAAAATATTGCAAGGTTAGGGGGTGAGGGAAAGTGGGTGGGAGTGTAGCTGAAACAAGATTGGCCAGAGATTGGTAATTGCTGAAGCTGGCGGTTAATTGTACCTGGCTTTTGTGTGTTTGAAATTTTCTGTAATAAAATGTAAAAACCAGAAGAAAAGGTGGAAGAGAGATTATAATCTGATCTACACTGAGGGGCCAAGGAAAGAAACTTTTCATCTGAGACCTTTGTGACATGTAGGAGTAGACCAGGCTAGAAGTGGTGGGTAGTGGGTGGGGAAAGAACTTTTTTAGCAGTGGGAACAGCATGTAAAAAGTCCAGAAGCCCTAAGTAAAGAACATGTTGGTGCTTTGAGGAAATGAAAGAAAGCTGGTGTCATCAGAGTTGAGATGCTGGGGAAGTAGGCATGTGCCAGATCATATAAGACCTTAGAGACCATGTTGAGGATTTTATTCTTTAACCCTTTGCACTCGTATTAAATTTGGACATGGGTGTAGGACTGGTCGGAATTAAGAGCTTTCAGAGAAATTATGAACTGATACATGAATGAATAGAGTTAAGATTCGTACGGTTCCTTGCTGTGGTGGCTGAGAGCAGACATACGACCGGAACGGTAAAAAAGCTTTGGTGGCTTAGAGTAGACAAACGACCGTAAAGGGTTAATCCAACAGTGTAGAAGGAAGCCTTCTATAGAAGAGTTTTAAGCAACAGAGTGACAAGGTTACATTTGCTTCTTTGAGAGCTCAAGCTGTTTTGTGGAGAATGGCCTGGGTTCAGAGTTGGAGGAGACCCAAATGTAAAAGTGGAGAGACGTTAGGAGGTCATTGCACTAATCCAGGAGATCTGGTGACGTTGGATTAGAGAAATAGTGTTGCACTTGGAGAGAAGAGATGCTAATTTGAGAGATATTTTGGTCTTGGTGATGGTATAGATATGAGGGTTGAAGGAGAGACGTGTCAAAGATGTATAAGTTTCTGACTGATGCATTGAGTGGTTGGAGGTATAATGGAGTAAGATGGAGGAAGAACACATTTTGTGGCAAGAGGTGAAGAGCTCAGTTTGTGATATGCCTAGAAAATTTCCGTCCATTTGCATTTTCACTTTATATTTGAAGGCCTGATCTGTACAGATTTGTGTTTTAGAAAGATTCTGGTGGGAGTCTGGAGACCAATTAGTTGCTAGTCCGTGAACCCTTTGAATGAGGAATCTCATCTTTATTGTCTCTGCCTTTGTATCCATAATAACAAGGAAGTTGGGTGCTTGGTGCATAGTAGATACGCAGTAAATAATGTTAAAAGAATGAATGCTTATAGGTGAGAATTGAGAAGGTCTAGGTAGAGATGGAGAGATTCTGGGAAAGTTTCCCAGGTAGATTCAACATGGTTTGCATGTAAGATGGAGGAGATTTTCTCTCCCATCCTTGACCCATCTTCTGTTGAAGAGCTTTTCAACAGCTCCATGATGCCAACAAGTCTACATATGGACACTGATTTAAAAATTTATCGTTTTCACCTCAGCATTTATTTGTTTGGAACTCCATAGGTTAGAGGCCATTGAGATATAATTATTATAATAGTAGCTTCAAGCTCTGTCTGTAACTCCAGTTTTCGTCTCTGCTGACTTCTTCTTTTTTTTTTTTTTTTTAATATATCTTTATTGATTTCAGAGAGAGGAAGGGAGAGGGAGAGAGAGAGATAGAAACATCAATGATGAGAATCATTGATCGGCTGCAGCCCGCAACCCCGGGCATGTACCCTGACCTGGAATCGAACCCTGATCGCTGGAACCTAGGTCGACGCTTAACCGCTGAACCACACCTGGCTGGGCTCTGCTGACTTCTTAAGCCCAGAATCCTTCTAAGCCTAGCAGCTCTGGTCGTGGGGGAAGTTTTAGCAGCAAGGGAAATTTGCAGCAGGGCACCAGTAGTTACTGGACAGTAGAGCTGTCCAGAATTGAATGTAAATTGGATATTACTTACATGCTTTCCATTTTACTAATGGAGTCGTAAGCCCTAGGGAGACATCCAAGTGAAAGCCCAGTGTATCTGTCAGTGTCGGCCCGAACTTCCCTGGTATTGGCTGGTACGTACTACAGTTGATCTCTTGACTCACCAACCACATCCATATGCTTTCTTTATTTTTACTTACTCCACATTACAGAGTGATTGTATGTTAATTTTCACATTGCTTCATGCTTCCTGAGCTGCATCTTGGCTCCTTTTGAATATGTCATTTAGCCATGACTTTTTTCTTGGGTTGTGCTCATCGCCACCAATTTGTATCGCTTGTCTATCCTCTTTGCTTTCAAAATCGTTCAGAATATTGCCTCTCAGAGTCTCTTTCCATTTACAACTTCAAAATGGTATCTTTTGTGTTTTCTCCTGGTTGTCATGATGGGTGCGTATTGAACAATTGGCTTACCTTTGCAAGCACACCCGATGTCCGCAGCCTGGCCTTGCAGCAGCAATACCAGGGGCCGTGGAATCCATGCCTGTCAGCCTGACAGCTTGGGGCCTGCCTCGGTGCCAAGGGCGGGGTGGAGGTATGCAGCGGGGAAGGGAAACCTGGGGGTTTAGATTAGTGCACTTTCCAGGAATATTTTGAGGAAGATAAAGGAAGATGCTTAAAATGTCATGTTTTCTAAAAGACTTTGAAATCGGATCCAGGGTAAATTCTTCTATCTACTATCCAGTCAGTCACCTTTGGTTCTGACATTTTGGACTGGAACTCATTCCTGTCTAAAAAGCAGCATTCTCCAGTGTTGCGTAGAGTGTGGGTATATACGCATGAATGCGTTAACCAGCCCTTGTCAGTGAAGAAGATGAATTGGAAATGGGTTCTGGAAATCTCTTTCTATACCATGTTCTTATATGTAGCTCTCTTTTACCATTATCCCTCTATATTCTAAGCACTGTGAGGTAGAAATTATTGTACACACTTTATAAATGAGGAAACTGAGACTTAGGAAGTTAAGTGCCTCTCTGAAGGTCATACAGCGAATTGTTGATGAAGCTGACATACAAACCTGTTTTATCTGGCTGCAAAGATTATAGGTTTAATAACGGTTTTAATACCATGTTCCACCTTTTCAGCTATATAAGTAATTGTTGTTTCTTATTTTTTCTTTTCCAATTTCAGAATCTTTTATGGAGCATGCAGCTATTGACTAGTAAATCTATTGACTAGTGGCTTAAAACTAAAGGAGGCTGAGTGTCTGGGATAGAGCTGCCACTATTTCACTGGGAAAAGGTTGTAGGAGGGATGTGAGCAGAGGAGGCTCTCCTGACTTTTCATGAAAATGTTACTGCCTCTATTTCTGTACTGAGGCCTTGTTAGTAACTCCAGAGTATCAGGTCTTAGTCTTATATTCCTCAGAGGCAGAGTCTTTAAATACTCTGGAATGGTATCTGTAGAAACTCCACAGTTGTGATGGTGTCTTAGATGACACCATCTGGGAATCACTGTCTGACTTATGGCCAGGAAGCAAACAGGGTAACATTCTACAGCTAACTTTTTAATTTAACTCTTAAAAATTAAAAAAAAATTCTTTTCAATTACAGTTGACATTCAGTATTATACTAGTTTCAGGCGTACAGCATAGTGGTTAGACATTTACATAACTTATGAAGTGATCATCCTGATATGTCTAGTACCCATCCAACACTGTATATAGTCATATATGTATACATCATACATAGTAATACATAGTTATTACAAAATTATTGACTATATTCTTTATGCTTCACAGCTAACTTTTAGTTAGTGTTTTTGGCTTCTGATTTTATTCACAAGTAAATATATTTAAACTATTTTATCATGAGTTCCAGAATCTAGAGCAAAGGGAAAATGGGATACTAACTTTTGGTCCCATTTTTAACCCTATATAATTTAGATCATATCTGAGTTCCTTTATGAAAACTGTAACCTAAGATAGACATATAGCCCCCTATGGAACTTCATTCATGTCTGTTTAGGGTTTGGGTTTTGTGTTATGTAACTTCCTGCCACAGAAAGAAGTGTGTGAATCATTTGTGTGTATATTAGCTATATGGCAGACCTACTGTGCAAATCTGTCTAGGGATTTGAAGGGACTGAAGGTCTTTTTAGAAGATAAATCTGAATGTATCAAGATAATAGCAGTAAGAGGGTACTGGGATAAAATTTCAGGGAGAGAGCACCACCTGGTGGTTATAAGGAGGATTTGTAGCATCTGAGTGATATCTTTGTAAAAATATTACGTTTTTATTTATAATAATCATGGATTCAAATTTCTAAGAATAATCTGGCATATGATTCTAGCATTCCTTTATTAAGACTGCTATCAAAAACTGCAAACCAACCAAATAATTGTGTTCGGCAGAATTGAAGGCCTGTACTCTTAGTTGTTCAAACCATGGGGTCTGTTTATCTCTGTAGAAAAGTCTTTTTTTGTCTTTTCACCTCTTTATTGCAATTGCTAACTTTGATATCATGCTGTTTTATGTGGTACGTTTCTGCCTAGTGGAACGATAGAGAAGGATATATTAGTGATTTTTCAGTAAGTCTTTGGCAGGTGTTATATAAAAGTAAGTTGCTTTTTCCTGTATAAAAATTATGAAGAGGAGTTTGATAATTTTCCAGAGTGATTATTAGGATGAGCAAAGTTGGCAGGGGATGGAAGATTATGTAACAGTTTTAAATTAAAATACATATCTGAGGTTTCTTTTTTATTTCAGTAAGTACCTTTATTTGACAGTCTTGAATCTAGGTGATTCTGTAGTTCAGCCTAAGTGGCCAGCCTAAGGAGAAAGGATCCTGTTAAGTTAATCTGGATGCATATTTTATAGGCTTTGTAGGGAGGGGAGGGTAAACAAGGTTTTAAATTTCGTATTGAACCTTGGGCTGGTGTGGCATGTCTGTATCTTTTTTCCTAGTGGGAAAAGTGAGTCTAGGCCCCACCACCATTGAAAAGGTGCTTGAGGCAGGGCTGTTCATGTGAGATACTAAACAGAATGTGACATAGCTTTGCACTGTTCTCCTAGGATTTTTCTTCATATAGGTATTATTATAACATCTACATTTCAACACTCATTACCAGACATTGTAAAAAGCTGCTCCATACACAAATGTCCACATATTGTATAAGTCCATTTATATGAAGTGTCCAGAACTGGCAAGTCTATAGAGACAGAAATTAGATTTCTGGTTGCTGGGACCTGGAGGTTGGGAGGAGTTGGGAGGAAATGGGGTGCCTACTTATGGGTTTGTGATTTCTTTGGGGGGAGATGAAAATGTTCTGGAATTAGATAGTGGTGATGGTTGCACAACTGTGTGAATACAGGGTGGGGCAAAAGTAGGTTTACGGTTGCTAGTACTCAAAACAGTTTATTCTTGTATTATTATTTATTAATTATTGTATTTTGCATATGAACACTGTAAACCTACTTTTGGCTCACCCTGTATACTAAAAACTACTGTATTCTACACTTAAAAAATTAAAGCTAAACGAAAAAAAAACCAAAAAACTGATCCGTGGAGGAATGAACAAAACCAATAAAAAAGGTGATTGTGATAACAATTCTCTCATGTTTAAGCTGAAATGTTTGATGATCTAAATACTACAGCTTGGGTCTTGAGTGTTGTTTTAATTTGTACTTTATTGACCTGTTTTGACCTTCACAGGGCCGCGATGGGCCTCTTGGAACATTGGCGTGTTCATCTGCATTCGATGTGCTGGAATCCACAGGAATCTGGGGGTGCACATATCCAGGGTAAAATCAGTTAACCTTGACCAGTGGACTCAAGAACAGATTCAGGTACTCATACAAACCAAGAGTGTGTGAAAGTAGTTCCAGATGAATTTCAAACTGGGCACAAAGGTGAAGATAAAGGAAAGTTTAGTTATCAAATACTTATGTCCAATTCTCCTACCTTAATAGAGAAAATTCCAATCTTTCTATTTAAAATACAAATTATTCCACCTATATTTTACCTACTTCAAAACACAAATAGTCTATGGTCTAGGACCCTATGGATCCAGAAAGGTATAAAGGAGGATCTTTGGATTATTTTCTAAGACCCTTGGCATTTGCAGATCTAACACTTGTAGTTTTAGATATTCTCTTAAGAATAAATTAAAAAAACCCTCTAAATCATAGACTTATAACATTTTATTGCTAAAATGCAAATGTGACTCTTGCTTGCTGTTAGGTTGGTGGGCTGGGATTGAGACGCTAGAGTTAGTGAGCTCAGCTGGTTTAAGATCTGCACCTCTGATGTGGCTTCATTGTTCTTGTTTCTCTTCCTGCATTGAAACTTTTTATAGTAATTTTTTTAAAAATTGGGGGAGTGGTGGTGGGAAAGAGTGGCTACAAAGAAAGTCAGTTACTAAAGTGATGGTAGAAATAAGAGGCTATTCTTAACCAGAACATAGCTTTAGAAATACTTTAAACTGTTTTTATAGATTCATTAAAGATCTATAAGTTTAGTTATATTTTTCAGTTGCATTTTACTGTATCTTATGAAGGAAATTACATGCCATGGGGGTATTTGGGAATTTGAAGATTTTAAAAGATCTTGGGATTTATCCCTCACAACTGTTAAGGAGTCTGTTTCAAAAGCCCAGTGTAAAACATGCTTATTGGTTATAAAGCTGAATAGATTAATTAATAGTATAAATTCCGAATGTAGTTACTGCCTGCATGTTTCCTGCCCGATTAGGCACTGATTATTGCCTGCCACGTAGACATTTTGATTGGTAGCTATGTGTCTTTGACTTTCAAATGGGAGCTTGAATTATTACTGGATTAAATATATCTTGTCAGACAGATCTTTCAATAAAAGGAACTCATGGGGAGGGGGGCGGTGGAAAAGACAACTGTGGTGGCAAATAGTTGGGAGCAAAGTAGAGAGAATCATGGATTGGAAATCAAAATACAGAGGTTTAAATCTGGGCTCTGTCCCTGTCTAGGTTGGTTCTTCGATGTAAACTGCTGCTATTGGGTGAGAAGTTTTTCAGTTCTTTCCTGATCTGACATTCCATGTTTCCACATCTCTTTGATTGCAGTGTATGCAAGAGATGGGGAATGGAAAGGCGAATCGCCTTTATGAAGCCTACCTTCCTGAGACCTTTCGGCGACCTCAAATAGACCCGTATCTTTTCTGGAGCAACTTAGAAGCCTGAGTGGTATTTTGGTGTTGGGGGAGAGTCACATAGGACTCAAGACCCATGATCTGTCTACGCAGTCAGATCTAATCTGTGGATTAGTCTTACCTTGTTCTCTCTCCCCTGCAACCAAGACCTACAAAAAGCATGTGCATACTTTCTGTGTCAGAATGGTGGTGTCACATCGGGAAAATGCATTCAGGAATTAAGACTGCGGTGAATTCTTCTGTTAAGTGACATCTCCAGTAGTTTTTGGATCTCTGAAGCTATTGTTTGATAAAAATAGTTTACTCTGTTGTGTTGAATCAGCACAACTACCATTCATTTTTAAGGCCTTTTTATGTCCTCCTGTGTGAAAGAATTAACTGTTGTTGACCAATTAATAACCATCGCCTCAACATGGGTGAGCACCCAGCTTACAAAACCAACCCCCCTAAAGGCAGTGCTTCTCAAGATGTGGTTTGTTAGAGTTTGCTTTTGGTTGGTGCAGGTGGATCCTGTTAAAATGCAGATTTGGGGCCCTGCAGAAAACTCACTGATCAGAACCTGGCCATGAGGTGCAAGAGTTTATAGTTTTTAGGGCAACTCAGTTGCCTTTGTTTAAAGCCTTTTGACCTAAGGGCTTTAAAATAGGTGATTGACAGCTACTTTACCTATGTTCTAGAACATCCACAGGCTCCTCTGCTGTCAATATGAAGGTTAATCCCATTTGTTGCTATCAATACTATGAAGGAAAATCATAGTAAATCGGATTCCTTGCAATAACTGTGAAGGAGGCATTTCATGGTTTTGGTCAGGGAGACTGCCTCGGAAGAGACAGGAGCCATATGGGGAAACCAGGCAGGAGGAGAGAGGAGAACAGCATCCCCTGGGATACAGGTTGGCCTTTTATAGTCACCCTGTGGGAAAGACTTGTTTGATTTATCCTTAATAGGCTTTTTGCAGAGCTGTAGAGGGATTTATTCGAGATAAATATGAGAAGAAGAAATACATGGACCGAAGTCTGGACATCAGTGCCCTTAGGGTCGGTTGTAACTCTTTCAAGTTTTGTTTGTTCATAATAAGTAATTTGCTTATTAATCAGGCCAGGGAAGAATTTGAAGAATAACTACCAACATTCTTAAACACTGTCATTTAAAAAATTCAAGTCCTGGTTAGAGTATCGTCCCAGTATACCAAGGTTGCAGTTTCTGTCCCTGGTCAGGGCACATATAGGAATCAACCAATGAATGCATAAATAAGTGGAACAACAAATCAGTGTTTCTCTCTATTTCTCTTTCTGTCTTTCTCTCCCTTTCTCCTTCCCTCTCCCTCTTCCCCCTCCCCACCTCAAATCAATAAAAATAAAAATACAGAAGTAGAAAAAAGCCAATTATTGAATCAAGACCATGAAATATCATGGAGCAAACTTTGGCCTCAAGGGTGGACAGGGCAAACCATCAGTGAATTCTTTGCCTTGATCTGTATTTGGATGTTAGTGACTTCCAGTTCCAAGTTATTTCTTCAGAGGGACATGTTGACCATGTGAAATCAAGTAGAATAAAATGTGCATATACATGTATATGTGTGTGTATATAAATATTTATATTATTATATACATACAAACCCTTCATACACATGTACATACATAAATACATACACACATAGATGAATATTTTTTTCCATAAATGAAGTCAACAAAATTAAGTGTAATTAAATCACCAGTTTCCTTCAGTTTGACCAGCATGTATTTCCTGTGTCGGTGGGCTGATTGCCAACGGGATGACCCTTGTTCCTGAGCAGGGTTTTAGATGGAGACTGCCTGTTGCCGAGTACGCTTTGTATCCTAGGCATGTGGTTAGAATCTGAAATACAATGTATGATAACTGGGACAAGTATAATATATAGGGGGAAATACGATATGGTTTCTGGAAGAAGAATATAAGCCTGATCACTGATAACTAAAGGACCAATAACAATGACTAGACCTTTAAAAAGCCTTTGACAAGGCCCTACAGGAAGTTCGCTTAGGTGTAATTGACTTTTTCTTGAGCCACAGAAGGATAGAAAGTATGGGATTCTAATTCTAGCACAGGTCCTCTCTATCTGTCATCCATCTAGTTAGTTACTTTAATGGAGGATGCACTAGGTAGTGAGATCTCTAAGTTTACACGGAGCTCTAAGCCCTTCCAGGTAATTTAAAGCTCCAAATTGATCTTTTGAGGTTGTGTGAAAAGGCATTAACTGATAGGTGACTTTCAATGCAGGCAAATAAGTGGAAGGTAATACTTGTAGTTAGGTAAAGACAATTCCCCTTAACTTAATGTGAAGAACTCTTAGCTCATAGTCATCCAGGAAGGGGACCTGGAGGTTATCATAACTGTTCCAAGGAAGATTAGCCCAGTGTATAGCTGTGGCTTGGATGGCATCATCAAAAACGGTTTGAAACCCAAAACATACATTCCCTTTTATTTGTAGAAACCTATGGTCTGTCTGCCTACCTCTGTTCATTGTACCTAAGTTGTGAAATTAGATGAGCTCAGAAAAGGGTATCTGGGGCAACCCCAAAGATAAGGGAGGAGGGAAGAGTTGCTGTATAGATAGTGTACTTGTGAAAACAGCCTGTTTTACTTACTGGGTATTTTCATTTAGGGAAGAAATACCTCCTGTTTACCAAAAGGCAATTTCGAATTTCTTAATTCGATGTGCTCAGATCCCAGTTTATCTTACCCCTCTCCTTCTGTGGCATAAAGGTTGTGATTGACGCTGTTCTTCAGCATAAATAAATCTGGGGTGAATTACTTGTTGCATATGAGTTTTCCATATTTTGGATTATTTTCTTTAGATATATTAAAGATATGATATTAACTAGGTCAAAGGGTTTCAATGTTTGTCTTTCACACTTTTGCCAATACACTCTCAGAAGTTGTACCATCGTGTCCTGCCTTCTCAGCGTTGTGTCAGAGCACCAGCTTTACTTCATTCTACTGACAGCAGGCATTATTAAGATGTTTCTTTTTGGAAAAAATGTATTTTAATTTGCACTTTCTGATCATTAGGAAGGCTGAACATTTTCACATGTATGCTCTCCTTCCTTTCAAATGCCTACATTCTTGAGTTTACTTTGTAGTTCTGGTTTACATTAAAAATGTTTATATGATTTTTAAAATGTGACCAATAACATCTGTAAAAGTAACAAAAACTGAAAGAGACTTTCTGATACTTAATTTTTGATGTGCCTTTTGGTTTTATATAGGTGGCTCATTTGGGACACCCTAAAAGGGATACTTTAATCCTTTTACTCTTTTTTAGCCTTATTTCCTTGATTTTTGTTTAGCTAATCATTAAGCTTGAAATTATGGTTTATTTCCTGATTTTTTTCAAAAAGAGATAAAGATGGAGAGAAGTTATGATTGAATTTATAAAATCACAAAGGATATAAGTTAGATGACCAAGAATCTATTTCACTGGCATATACCAAGATGAGGGGGGACCCCTCCAAGCATGAGCAAGTTAAACTTGAGTGAGAAAGGGGCAGTAGGCAGGCAGAATGTTTTATCCTCTGGGGATAGCCTAAACTTAACTTTTCAGGAGCCATGAGACAGAGCAGGGAGGGCAGGTGCTTAAGATATTTGAAGGATGCCTCTTAGAGCACTGGGGTGAACATGGATGCGGCCAATGCACGCCCCACACCAAGAAACTCCCAGGCTTGTTACTGCATCAGAGTCAGTAGGGATTTTTTTGTTTCCTTTTTGGACATTTAGAGTGACAACTTATCAAACTGCTAGTCACCATTGGGCCTGTGTTCTTTGTCTTGTTTGTAAAATCATTTAGAAAGAAAAAGACGACAAGTGGAAAAGAGGGAATGAGTCAGCTCCAGAGAAAAAAATGGAACCTGTTGTTTTTGAGAAAGTGAAAATGGTAAGTGGGAAAGTATTTGTACCGTGTGGATGGCCTCAGGTGCGTTTATACTGTGGAGGGGCTGCGTGGGGCTGATAGTGTATTGTACCTGAGGCTTAAGGGTTTCGTTATTTACGTAAACTCACCTGCTGCCATTTCTGCTGCTTTCCCACTGCTTATTGGTGCCTAATCTGTTCTGTAACACTTTCTTAGGGGCCACATGGCAGCTTGGGAACCACATCTGTCCCGTTTAAGCAAGAGGCACGTTCCATGCCAGAATGTCAAGGCTGTGTGACACCTTCTCAGGAGATGTTACCTCTTGTTAGACCTTCTGTACCTCACTTCCTGTTGTGGTTAAGAACAGTCCAGAAGCCAGGCCATACTGATCCATTTTAAGCAATCGCTTCTTGTATTCTTGCTCGTCATATCAAAGGAGACAGCTTTCTCTTTCCACAGGACGTACTGTGGCTGTAGTAGTAGATACTCTCAATATCAGAGCTTGGAATCTTAGTGGAGAGGACTCTTTACTATTTGCTTAAGGAAGCATGTTCTATCATCATCCTGAATCACACTAAAGGACACAGTCATTGGTGATATTGGCAGAGTAAATTAGGTACTCTTTAGGTTGATCTCCCTTGTGGTATTAAAGGTTTTCTAATCACTGGGAGATTTGTTGACTCTCGGCTCTTGTACCATCAGACACCTACCTTTAGTTTTGTTTTTTCCTGGGATCAAAAACTGCTACTTCTATTGGACCCTGATCTGTGGTTGTCTTGGTTTCAGACAGATCTGTCTCTTCAGAAAGCCAAACAAGCACAGATGATATCTTTGTTTTTCACCTTAGGTATGACTTATGCACTCGTGCCTCTGACTTGGTTCTTTCACCTGACACTTCCTGAGTTTTGTTTCTTTGGTAACTGTCTTTGAAGAACAGCAACCAGACCACAGGAATACCTGTGGCTTTACAATGGGGAGGGGGAAAAGGGGTTCCAAACACCTGCTTATTTCTTTCTATAACATATTTTTGCCTTAGCCTCAGAAAAAAGAAGATCAGCAGCTACCTCGGAAAAGCTCCCCGAAATCCACAGCACCTGTCATGGATTTGTTGGGCCTTGGTAAGAGTCAGACTTTTCCACTCCCCTAATCTTACAAACTGAGATGGATTCTCTCTCATCCTGGGAAGGCAGGTAGAGATGGGAGCCTTCGGTTTGTGTCCTTGTCACCAAGAGCGTTTTCTCATGTTCTTCCTGTTTTGCGTCTGAGCAGTTATGCTAAGGAAGTGTTTACTATGACATTTTCAGAGTGACACTGTACAGTGTAGTGGCTAAGAATGTGGCCTTGGGAGCCAGCGTCCCAACTCTGCCACTTACTGTTACGTGACATTGGGTAGTTCACGTAACCTCTGGACATTCCTTTCCTGTCCATGCAGTGAGGATATGAGTGTCCACCGCAAAGGTGCTGTTGGAAGGGTGAAGTGAGATAATGCCTCTGGCGCTCTCAGCCTCTTGCCTGGCATATATTAAGCACTCGGTAAATGGTAGCAGTTTTCACTAAACCAGCACCTGTGAGCCTTGCCCTCTTCCTCTCATTTTCAGGTGCGCCCTGTTTCTGAGATGGCCCCTTCCCTTGTGCTCACTTTTCTCCAAACCTTAAAACCCTGCCCCTTTCAGAAGCAGAGCCTGTTTACCTTTCACAGTACTGATGCTCTACTTGATTTCAGCTGATTGAGGTTTTTGGCTACGTAGGCTTCTAATTTCTATCTGTACCTTTAAATTCTCTCTGAAAATGAGTTCTACACAGCTATGAACCTCAAATAGCCAGAAAGGAGCCAGCTAGCTCCTTGCTGTGGTGCTGATGGAGCCTTCAGGCCTGGGTTTCTGCCGCCCTGTGCCCGATACTGGGCTGCAGGGTTCTCCAGAGTGCTCTTGGGAATGTGGGGCGAGGCCTCTGACTTGAGATGCCCCATCCAAGCTAGATGGTTCCAGAAGCCTCGATTTCCAGGTCCATGATGGAGCACATGGGCCTCCTCTGTCTTTGTGTTTGTAATGGAAGGGAGGCATGGGCTTAATGAGCAGGGCTCCATTTCAGCTTTAACCTTTCTTTCAGATGCTCCTGTGGCCTGCTCCATGACAAGCAGTAAGACCAGCAATGCCCTAGGGAAGGATCTAGATCTCTTGGCCTCTGTTTCATCCCCTTCTTCTACAGTTTCCAGAAAGGTGAGTCTTGTGGGCTCCACTGGATTTAAAGAGTATTCTGAAAAGAGTGGTTTTTGAGAACTTAATCATGGAGCCAAGTCATGCTTCCTTGGTGGAACTGGACTTTGGTTTTCTTGGTTCTTGATTCATTCTTTTACACTCTGTCTTCCCTGCTATAGCCTAAGATTACTGTTCATTCCATCCTCTACTACCCCAAAAGGGTGGGCCCTCGGAGTGGGCTTCTCTCTAAGGTGTGTCCCATTGTAAAGGCTGATACTTTAGGTCAACTCCTCAGCCTGAGTTATTGCCAGAGAATTTGTAGGTATGAAAGACCTGAAGCATTTGATGGCTACTGTTTGTGGAATAGCTGCTATGTACCAGGCACAGTGCTAGGTGGTGTTGTATATTATTTTGTATATTTCATTTGTAATTTAAAATCTTCACCACAACCCTGCAAAATGGATATTTTATAGATGAGGAAACATTAGTTTGGAAAATGTATGTGACTAGCCTCCTGATATACAACTAGTAAGTGGCTCCTTTGGCATCTAAACTCAGTTCTTTCTGGCTGCATCATTTATAGGTTGCTTTTCATTTGAAAGTCTTTTTTTAATTAAAATAATTTAAAAAAAAATTTTTTTTTTAGCAAATTACATTGCTTTGATAAAGAACAAAGTATTGTTCCAGAGCTTAACTATCAGGTGTTTTCAGATATTTGTATGGTAACAGTGTCAGGAGGCTATTGACCCCAGCCATCAATTCTTACTGCACATGTTAGAAGCCGCAGAGAGATGAGGGAAGTCCTTACAGAGACCCCCATGAGGAACATCCCAATTGTACCCTTGCCCTCTTTGCCCTAAGGTTGTAGGCTCCATGCCAACTGCAGGGAGTGCCGGCTCTGTTCCTGAAAACCTGAACCTGTTTCCAGAGCCAGGGAACAAATCTGAAGAACCGGGCAAGAAGCAGCTCTCTAAAGATTCCATCCTCTCACTGTATGGATCCCAGGTGCCTCAGATGCCCGCCCAAGGTAATGGGCCAGGTAGAGACATGAGAACTTAAATGCAGGAGTTATTTGTTGTGGCAGGGCAGTTGCTTTGGGGGCCGTGACATCACATTCCAAACCATCCTGAACACCAGTGACATTTCTTGTGAAACCACAGAGTAGCAGCAGGTTCTTCCGTGGCGCTGGTATCACGTCTGTGCAGTCTGACTCAAGGCCTGCATCTAGACCTTAAAGTGGCTCGGTCAGCCAGCTACTGGTGGTAGCCCCTGGCAAGTCTTGTAGGGAATCTAACTAACTGTGTGGCTGTGTAAAAGAGGGTTCTGAGCTGGGTAGTCCTGAGAAATTCTAGCTGGAAGGGAGTAGCCAGTGAGACTTTGGACTAGCTTTGTGTGCTTTCCTAACAGATCTGTGTGTATGTTCTCTTGGCAGCAATGTTCATGGCTCCTGCTCAGATGGCATATCCCACAGCCTACCCCAGCTTCCCTGGGGTTGCACCTCCTAACAGCATCATGGGGAGCATGATGCCCCCACCAGTGGGCATGGTAGCTCAGCCAGGGGCTTCTGGGATGGTTGCCCCCATGGCCATGCCTGCAGGCTATATGGGTGGTATGCAGGCATCAATGATGGGTGTGCCAAATGGAATGATGACCACCCAGCAAGCTGGCTACATGGCAGGCATGGCAGCTATGCCCCAGACTATGTACGGGGTTCAGCCAGCTCAGCAGCTGCAGTGGAACCTTACTCAGGTAAGCTACCCTGTTTTCTTTGGGATAAGAGTTTCAGACTTCCTCAAGGCCATCTCACTTCAAATCTCTCCCTATCCTTTGAATCCTCACAGGAGATAACACCAGAGACATTCGTAGACTTAGGTTTGCTTCTTTCTCTTTCTGGAAGGTCTGTCTAAAGTCAGACTTTCTGCAAAGTTCTGGGTTCCTGTAGAATAAGGGTAACTGCCTAATCTAAGTCTCTCCATGCATTCATCAAAACAAAAACAAAAATAACCTATACAGATAAACAAGGAGCGCAAATAAAACCTCCTATAACCCATGGCTACCATGTCAGGCAGACAGAATGCTACAGGCTTCAAATTACATGGCAGGGGGCATATAAACACCTAACTCCAGCAGAGCTAGCATCACAGAGGAGACTGAAAAGGGGAGAGGGAGCAGGAGGCTGGAGGTGACAGGGGAGAGATGAAATCATCCCCTGGAAAAATAAAGACCTGAATGGAAAGACCATGGATTGGAAACATGCTGAGAAGAGGTCTGAGACCTGGTAGATTAGGACTGTGGTTATTTGGAGAATCAAAAATAAGGGATTGAAGCCCTAGCCGGTTTTCTCAGTGGTTAGACCATCGGCCTTAGGACTGAAGGGTCCCCGGGTTCAGTTCCGGCCAAGGGCACGTACTTCGGTTCCAGGGTCCATCCCTGGTCCCATTGGGGTCACGTGTGGGAGGCAACCAATCGATGTATCTCTCTCACATCTATGTTTCTCTCTCCCTATCTCCACTCTCTCTAAAAAGCAATGGAAAAAATATCCTCGGGTGAGGATTTGAAAAATATAGGATTATAGATGGTAGCCTTAAAAGGAGAATGTGCTCTTTGGAGGCCTGGTGGTGAAGGGAAGTAGAAAAGAGAAACAAATAAATACACCATCCTCCCCGCAAAACAGTCATTTCACTCTCCTAACAGAAGAGGGTACCCTTGAACTAAGAATGGCACTGATGGATTATCACTCACTGAAGGGAAAAAACCCCGTGAGCCCATCGTAATATTTTATAAAAAATGGGTGTGAGAGAAAGAGAGGGAAAACCTCCTTTATGCAAGAATGATCACTAACAATTGTAGAAAAATAGGGTATTCACATATTCTCAAAGAAATATGCCTCAGATTATGTATTAATTACAATGAAAAACTTAATGATAGTTACTGCCATAGCCAAGTGGTCAAATGTAACGTATACTGGACACATTAACATGTGCTTTCTGGTATCTTGCACTAAGACCTAAGAAGGACACAATATCACCTACGTAAACTCTTGCCCAAAATGGATCCAGTGCTAAGAAAACATGATATAAATCCAAATTGAAGGATTTTCTGTGTGAGTGGCTTGGATTCTGAAAACAGTGTCAGGAAAAGAAAATGTTGTGGGGGAAGTGTTCTAGATTAAAAAGACTAAAGAGATATGAAAATGAAATGTATATTAGAATATTGTATTAATCTTAAATTTCTTGAGTGCACTCATTGTATTGTGGTTCCAGGAAAGTGTTATTTCTTATGAAATACATCCTGACTTAAGGGGTGAAATGTCAATTTTCAATGCCCATCAAAAGCTTAAAAAGTTTCTACATATACATATCAGAAAATATGGCAAATGGCTAATAATTGGTCAATCTAGAAAAGGGATATATGGGTTTCATTGTACTGTTTCAACTTTTCTGTAAGCTTTAAATTGTTCTTAAAAGTTGGTAGAAGAAAAATAGACTCCTAAGGAAAAAGGACTTATAGAGAAAATGTACTAGGCTTAGGGAATCAAAGGCATTTTGCTTTGATAAAGTGTTTCTTCTGTTCACAGCCAGGGGCTACTCTTTCAGTCTAATTCATAAAGTGGCCCTCACCCCACTGACTCTTTTCTCCCAACAACTTCCCTTCTCACACACTGAAGACACGTTGGCCCTTTTTTTTTTGCCTTCCTTTGTTCATCTGAACACTCCAGCTTCTTTCTCTCTCTGCTTGAGCGCTGGCAGGCACTTTCACTGGCGGTAATAACTCTGCTGGAGATAAGGCAGGGGGTTTCTCTGTCGTCTCAGGGTTGGCGACCACAAATGAACAATAGGGCCCTTCTATTTAGAGTGAGAGCCTGGAAAGGAAAAAGGGAATAACCTCTTATGCTGCTTATATGTTGACTAGCTCCAGGATTCCTTCTTTCCCTTCCTGAGCATTAGTCTCTATCAACATCTCTTTTCCGAAAAGTCCTGCATTTACGTGGTCTGGTGTCCTTGAAATGCTCTATTGAGTTTCAGGGCAGTTCTGTACCACAAGAGTCCCCTTTGTCCCATTCTCCACATCCCCACAGCCAGAAGGACTCCGAGCTTGCCTTTTGCACTAATTGGCTGCACGCCCACATCCTGGTCTGAAAGTCTCCTCTCTCCCTTTCAGATGACCCAGCAGATGGCTGGGATGAACTTCTGTGGAGCCAACGGCATGCTGAGCTATGGACAGTCGATGAGCGGAGGAAATGGACAGGCAGCAAATCAGACTCTCAGCTCTCAGATGTGGAAATAAAAACAAAACACCTCTGTATGGCTGCCGCTCTCCGCCCCCCTTCTTCCTCTTTCCCCAACTCTTTTACCCCATCCCCTTTACCTACCTCTCTCTGTTTGGTTTAGGAATTGCTCAATCTGTCATTTGGGGTTTGGCATTCTGCCCAGTCCAGCCACTTTCCACACACACAGCCTCTCTGTTGCTTTACGTTGTACGTGTCCCCTAGCCATCCCGACTTCCTCCCAGCCATCCCAGCCCTGTCCTGCACCAGCACCTTAGGAATTGTTGGCAGAAGGCACTTATACTGCGGAAGGTTAAACCTCCTATCCGTTCTCAGAGGGGTCTGTGGGTGTTGTTTTAGGCAAAGAGGGGAGGGTTTGGAGGTACTTCCATGTGTGTTAATAAGCTATTTCTACATGTTTAAATTGTTGGAGAGGGAGGCATCATGCTCCCATGATTTATGGGAATGAAGAAAGTACTGAAATCAAATTAAATACTTTTTGGGTCTTAGGACAGGTTGGCCCCTAACCCTGGGGAGAGACAAACCTCCATCTATGTGGATAAGCAAAAACATGACTCTCCTGTGCCCTGAATTGCTTTCTGGATCTGCAGCTTCAGGACTTGCTGCTTCAGTCAGCCTTTATTATTAGCACCAAAGACTTATGAAAGCCCCGCACAAACACACAGCCCCTTCCCTGCCTCCATCCTGTCTGCAGTGGGATCTGGCTCCATGGCTGGAGGACCAGCCTCTCCAGAGGGAATGCAGAGCTTAGTGTGTGTACTACGTGTGTGTGTGTGTGTGTGTGTGTGTATTCTGCCTCCCACTCTCTCCCCATCTGCTCTGGGTATTTTGGTTTTTCAGGTTTAGGTTTACAACAGAGAGGAATTAATTTATCAACAGCCTAAAACTGTTATCAGTTTTTCTTATAGTTTAAAAAACAATCGCAAGCTCATTGATGGCTCTCTTCCTCCTTTCCCCTCTCCCAACCTGCCAGTCACTTTCATTCCTGTGTATCCCGGGCTGCTCTGTTTCCCCTCCTGTTGCAGGTGTATGAGGCAGAGAGCCTGGGCAGCTTTCCTCTCAGTCATTGTTCACCCTACTTGAAAATTAAAATGAGAACTTTGCTTAAAAGATTTCATCTGTGGGAACCACAATTCCTGGTTGCCTTTCTCCTGTGTATGTGTAAATTCCTTAATAAATATTGCAGGGAAGCACTGTTTGCTTGCTGTTACTGTGTGTCAGTCTTGGAGGAGGGTGAGTTCCACCCACATTTTCTGCTTTCTGGGGCCGTTTCCCTCAGTCCCTGTATTTTAAAGAAGTCTGTATGGGGCAAACCCAAGGGCCAGGCCCAGGCTCAGGCCCAGGCCCAGGCCCAGGCTCAGGCTCAGGCTAAGGCTCAGGCAGTCAGAAAGGGAACCTTTATCCAGTGGTGTCCAGAGTGGTGAGCTGAGGGAACTGTGGAAACCTGCACTTGCTAGTCATAGAACATGGGAACTAGAAGCACTCCCCACCCCCTCCCTGTATCCCTGCCTCCCTCCCTCCTTTCCTTCCTTCCTTTGAATACACCTTTTGAGTACTTCCAGATGTGGGAGGATAAAACAGTGGCTGAGAAAGTGAGCTCTGGACGAGGCTACCAATATTCATATCCCTTCTTACTCTGTGACCTGGGCAAGCAACTAAACCCCGTGTCTCAGTGTGAAATAGGGCCAACGGTAACACTTAAGGTAAAATGAAGCAGTTCCTGTGGTGCATGTCGCACAGTATTGGGCACTTAGCACTCAAATGTTAGTAAGTGTTCTGTGCCCAGGCCTATGTTAGGCATTAATTCACTCAACAAATGTTTAGTAAGTGTTTACAGTGTGCCAAACAGTGTCTTAGGCTCTGGAGTAAAGCAATGAATCAAAACTCCCCAATCTCAAGATAGTGCGATAGGAGGGGTGGTAATAAGCAAGCAAATAAATCATTTCATTTCAAGCAGTAGTAATACAAGGTAAGGCAAGTGAAGGGGGAAAAGTGGGTATGGGGCCATTTGAAGGGGGAAGTCAGGACGAGGTGACATTTGAACTGAGGCCTGAATGAGCAGCCAGTTGTGTGGGGATCTGGAAAAAGAGCAGAACAAGGGTCAATGTGTGCCTTGGCTGGAGGTATCGGTTTGGGGGCTGTTTGCGTATCGATTGGTATGTAAATCCCTGAGACTGGGTGCTGTCACCTAAGAAAGCCCAGTGCAAAGAGGACTGAGCCTTGGGGCCCATCAGCTTTTAGAATTTGGAAGGGAGATAAGAAAAAATGAATTCGACATAATCCCCACTCTTAAGAAGCTCATAGTCTCATGGGGCAGCAGACTTAGATGAGAGGTAGTAGTTAACCAGTGGGGGGTGAGGGTAGGCGTGGGGAGAAGAGTGTTGCAGACAGACAGTGCCATGTGAACGAGGCAGGAGCCCTGCAGGAGCACAGAACATTTGGGAAGCACAGCAGTTTGATGTTTCTAAGGTGTGCGAGTCGGGGTGTGGTGAGTGGAAATGTGGAGATGGGGGTGAGCCAGGTCACGGGAGGCTTCCTATACCCTAGGAAAGAGTTTAGCTTGAAGTGTTGTCAACCATGGAGTGACATGGTCAGGTCTGAATTTTAGGCAACTACTGAGAACAATGTTTTTGAGGAGATGGCCAGATCTACGGGACCAGAGGGAGGGTAAGAGCTGAACTAGGGCCATGGCAACTGGGGTAGGGGAGGATGGAGTAGTCAGAGCACAGTTCCTGAGCTGCTTATGAGGTACGTGAGCTTCTCAAAGGCGCTCCCACAACAATGCTGAAGTTTGGGAAAGACTGCATGTTATGTGACCTCTTCTACATCTGGAATATAATAGCCCAATAGTGATGGCTCTGAAAAGCCTTGTGGTAAAGATTTTTAAAGAAATCAATACTTAATTTTTTAGAGCAGTTTTAGGTTAACAAGATTGAGTGGAAAGTACAGAGCGTTCCCATACACCCCTGCCTCCTCCTCTTTTGACCTGGCACCAGAGTGGTACATTTGTTACAATGGATGAACCTACATTGACACATCACTGTCATCACAAATCCACAATGTACATCAGGGTTCACTCTTGGTAGTGTATGTTCTATGGGATTTGACAAATGTATAATGACATGAATCCAACACTAGGTTCATACAGAATAGTTTCACCATCCCAACAATCCTGTGTGGTCTGCCTATCCATCCCTTCCTCCCCCCTAACTCCTGGCAACCACAGATTTTTTTTTTTTTTTTACAGTTTTCATAGTTGTGCCTTTTTCAGAATGCCATATAGTTGGAATCATACTGTATGTAGAATTTTCAGATTGGCTCGGTTCCCTTAGTAATATGCTTTTAAGTTTCCTCCATGTCTTTTCCTGGCTTGATAGCTCATTTCTTTTTACAACTGAATAATATTCCATCATCTAGATGTACTACAGTTTATCTGTTCACTTAGTGAAGGACATCTTTGTTGCTTCCAAGTTCTGGCAATTATAAAGTTACTATAAACATTTGTGTGCAGGGTTTTGTATGGACATACATTTCCGATTCATTTGGGTAAGTACCACGGAGCATGATTACTGGGCTGGATGATAAGAGTATGTTTAGTTAGGTAAGAAATTCCCAAACTGCCCGCCAAAGTGCCTTTACCATTTCGCATTCTCACCAGCGATGGATGAGAGTTTCCATGGCTACAGATCCTCACTAGCATTTGGTGTTGTAAGTGGTTTGGATTTTGGCCATCCTAATAGGTGTATAGTGATATCTCGTTTTAATTTGCAATTCCTTAATCTGTAATGTTGAACATCTTTTCACATATTTGCTTCTCATCTGTGTTTCTTTTTTGGTAAGGTGTCTGCTCAGGTCTCAAATAGCTGTCTGGTTGTCCTTATGACCCTTACTGAATAATCCCACATTACCCCACTAACTTGAAATGTCACATTTATAATATATTAAATTTAAATTACCAAGTCTGTCTGTGGGCTTCCAATTTCATTTCACTAATTTATGAGTATATTTTTGGCACTAGTTTTATTTTTATTATTATGCCTCTATTAATACAAGATAATATCTTATTGGTAGGGCAATTCTGACTTCATTATTGTTGGATATTTTTATTGGTCATTCTGGAACACATACCATTCCAGCTAAACTTTAGAATCATTTAACTTAATAAAAAGAAAAGTTGAGATTTTGACTAGGGAGTATTAAAGTGAAGGAAAGTAACATACTTGGAATGTTGTATTTCAATCCATGAGTAAGGTGTACGTCACTTGTCTATTTAAATAACTTTTATTTATATGCCCCACATAATTCTTGTCTATGCTTAGTCTTATTTTTCCAATATTTTATTTTGAGAATATTCAAACATACAGAAAAGTTGAAAGAATATTTTTGAGTAGCGGATAGGTGCGTGAACTGACTGGATTCAACACTTGCAAGTTGCGTAGTACAGGGGAAGTTAAGTAACTTCTCCAAACCCTAGTTTTCCTATCTGCAGAGTGAGAGTAGTAATAGTACTTACCCCAAGGGGCTGTTAAGAGGACTAGATCAGTTAAAATATGTAATGCACTTGGAGCAAAGCCTCATCTTCTGAACACATTGTGCCAGGGTAGTAGTCTGCTTGGGTTGTTATAACAAAGTATCATAGACTGGGTGGCCTAACAGAAATTTATTTTCTCACAGTTCTGAAGGCTGGAAGTCCCAGATCAAGGTCTAGCAGGGCCAGTTTTCGGTGAGGTCTTTCTTCCTGGCTTGTACACAGTGCCTTCTTCCTAAATTCTCACCATGACCCTTCCTCAGTGCCTGTACCTTCAGAGAGAGAGAGAGAGGGAGCCCTTTGGTGTCTCTTCTCATAAGAACACTAATTCTTATGGGTTTAGGGCCCCACCTATATGATCTCATTTCATCTTAATTATTTCCTTTCTCCAAATACAGCTGCACTGGGGTTAGGGCTTCAACATACGATTTTGGGGGAGTAGGTGGGGAGGCACATTCAATCCGTAACAGCTAGCAACTACATAGTTTTATGCTATTTTCTAAATTGTAATTTTTGTAACTACTGATGTAGAAGTATGTATTTGGAATGATGTACTACTATTTTGTTGAGGACACAAAACTCAGCAATATAACAGCATTACAGTTTAATCATTTTTGCAAAACAAAATTACATAAAAATGCATGAAAAAAACCATAGCTGCTGTGCGTGTGTAGGCATGTGTGTGCACCAAATGTTAGCAATGGTTATCTCTGCTTGGTGAGGTTATAGATAATTATTTTGCTTTTGTGTATCTTCTGGAATTTCAGAAGTATAAGGAAAGCGATTAACATAAGAATTTATTGGATACTAGAGCAAAAAACTACCCGATCGTGGTATTCTCTTAATAAAACACTGGATTCCATTATATTTTCAGTCTTCCGCGTACCTTTTATAAAGTGACAGTGGTATGGATTCTTTTACACCAACGTTCTTTAGACCAAAAAAATGATACAGATGTTTCCCTTTTATCAGAGGGTTCAAACCTCCCGCGGGAGCATTCACGTGGCTGTTCTGGGCGCCGGGGGGAGCTGGTTCCATTCAGCAGCCTCCGGGAGGGGCGGACCGGGACCGGCTCGGCAGGTGCCGGCTGCGCGCCGCGGGGCTGGGGTCCGCACGCTGCAAACCCAGAGGGGCCGCAGCACCCGCGGGGGCGACCGGGGCGCCCTGCCCCCCCCCCCCCTTCCCCGGGAGCCACCGCAAGGGCCGCGCAGGCGCAGGGCAGCAGCGCTCTGCGGGAGCGTAAAAATCTTCGTTGCGCGGACACCAGACCCCGCGGGTGCGAGCGGGCGCAGTGGTGAGCGGGGACTGTCCGGGGCGTGGGGAGGGGACCGCAGGGAAGCGCAGGTCCCTCCCTCCGGGCGCGGGTGTCGGGCTCAGATCAAGGCTGCGAGGGCAGGGCCGGCCCTGGAGAGAGGTTCCCCCTCTCCGCGTAGAGGGAGGAAGCAGGATTAGAGGGGTGACGTGATTTGCCACAGCCCACAAGCGAAGGAGCTGGAATTCAAACCCAGATCCCTTTTTATTCCAAATCTCACACTCTTTCAAGCGTAATACTGCTTAAAAACAATTGGGTTTGCTGTTCCCTCCATGCTTCGCGACGCCAGCGTAGCCTTTCGGACCATGCGGGCTGTGCACGCACAGGGTCTCTATTTTTTGTAAAAATTGTTGAGCCGGCCCGGCGGGGTGACTCAGCATCTGCTGAGCATCGACCTGGGATCCAGGAGATCGCGGTTGGATTCTGGTCGGGGCTGTGCCTGGGTTGCTGGCTGGATCCCCCTTGGGGGGCGTGCAGGCGCAGCTGATCAATGACTCTCTCAACATTGATGTTTCCATCTCCCTCTCTCCTCCTTTTCTCTCTCTGGAATCAATAAAGACATATTTTTAAAAAATTGTTCAGTGGTTCGTGCAAGTTCTAGAATTCTGACCATGGGACGGAGGCTTCCAGATCACTTGCTGACTCCAGTGTTTTCTGTGCAGCATCTCCAGGGAGTACAGAGGTGACACCTGTGGAGCCTCCAGCTGCCTGCTGAGGAGACAGATGGTGCTCAAGATGGAAGGTGGGCCTGGAGAGCCTCGACACTAAAGGGTCCAGACTCCGGATTTGGGCACTGTATGTGGCGCTGCATGTTCCCCGGTTGTGGAGAGGGAAGACACCCATACAACTGTGAAGCCTCCATGTAGTTTTTGGCAGTGTCCTCATCAACGGTGGAGGAGCCCAGTCAGGACTCTGCCTTGTGGTGCCAAGGCGGAGAGTCCCCTGGAGGGAGTGCTGAAGCCATCGCTGCAAAGCTCCTGCCCACCGTGCCCACCCAGGCCAGCACCTGGGTGAAGCTGCACCTTCCAAGGAAGGCCAAGGAGGGAGACCCCCCTGGGAGGGTGTGTGTTTGAAGGAGAGGTGAGAATAGACTGATGGGTGGAAGGAAGGAAAAGCAACACCCTCTAGTGTGAGAAGGAAGGTAGACACCTGAGCAGAGGCATATCTTGGGGCGACAGTTGAGTAAGAGGTTTCTAGGGTTCTTGTTTGTGGCTCCTGGCCTGAGATTTTCCTGAGTATTGGCGGTCAGTTCAGCCTAAAACCAGTATTTCAGTGTCATGTCTGTATGTTATTTCTTTTTATCTTCTCCACGGGTATGTGGGGCAGGGTGGACTTGCGTGATTTTACTAATTTTACAGCGAGGAAATGTGAATCAAATGAGAGACCTGGCCAGGTAGTTGGTGGCTAGATCAGAAGTAGAAGGCAGCAGGGAGAGTGCCAGGTAAGCCTGGAGTATCTTGTGTTAGAAAGCAAGGACGGTCTCAGAGACTAATGGACAGTTATCAGATGGATGAAAGAGCCAGGTCCAAGGGGCTTTCACTGGACAAATTTGGGACAGTTTAAGTGTCCAAATTGATTGTAACACCTTGAATAAATAACATTCCACAAGTTCATGATGACATTTAAAATAGAGAAAGAAGGGGAAAAACTCATTTGCCAACATTGGTAGTAATCAAATACACTGATTTCTTACTTTGAAAATAGATTATTATGGGAATGAAGGATGCATTTACCTTGCTTTTTAGATAATTTCCAGTTGTTGATGGAAAGCACTTTACAGAAAAACCTGCCAATAATAAATGTAGATGGAATAATAGAGCATTTTACTGTAAATGAAATAATTGAAAGGTTGATGGGGGACAGGATATTCACATGATGTCAAAGTATCACCCCCACAAATTACTTGCTAGATGCCAAGGAACGAACATACTTTTCCAATGGTGAGATCTGGTGGTCAGATTTTTTTTTATTATTATTTGCATTTATTAATTTAGGAGAGAAAGGGGGGCAGGGGAGAGAGAGAGAGACATCGATTCGTTTTTCCACTTATTCATGCATTCAAACCCACAATCTTGGAGTATCAGGCCGACGCTGTAACCAGATGAGCTACCAGCCAGGGCTAATGATTTTTCTTAATGTGTAAAAAGTATGAGACAGATACTTAAATTTTCAGTAAAGAAAATTTTGTCAGAAATATGGGCTTGAGATGATATGGTGTTAGAATCCTGTCTTCTTTAATTTTATCTCTTGATATTTGTCCTTATAATAATGCTCTCTTCTTACTCCATTTCCTCTTGCAATTTCACATGGATGAACTCTCCCAATATCTTAGTCACCTCCCGTACTGCTAACAACCTCGTTTGATCACTCTTCACTTCCTTTCATATTAGCTTTCTAGGTGGCAGGATCACATTTGAAAATAGTCCAAGCTTCCTATATCTAGTATATATTATTGTTTTTCCATACTGTTCTCTTTATAGCTATTTCTTTTTTAAAGTGCAATGAATATGGGTCATTTGTATTTTTGGATTTCTTTCAGACTTGGAAAGTAAAATGGAAACCAAAGAGTTAACTTTAAAGAATGACATTTCATGGGAAGAATTACACGATGGTCTAATGATGGAAAGGTCCACAAGAGGAAGCACCTTGTATTCCACACTTGGAAGAGAATCCAAATGTGATAAGTTAGAAAGCCACCAGGAAAACGAAGGAATGGGTGAGGGGAAATCCCCTTGATCCACAGGAAAACGCTCACTCAGGAGGCAGACCTCAAGAATCTAACAGATTTGAGAAAAGTATTAATGTGAGCTCAGAAGATATTCCAGGACCAGTAGGTCCTCCAAGAAAAAGAGATAATAAATATGACACATCTGGGAAGAGGAGCAGATGCAATTTAGATCTGATGAATCGTTCAAGGAGTTATACAAGAATGAAAACCTTTGAATGTGATATTTGTGAAAAAATCTTCAAACAGCTTATTCACCTTACAGAACACATGAGAATTCATACTGGAGAGAAACCTTTTAGATGTAAAGAATGTGGAAAAGCCTTTAGCCAAAGTTCATCCCTTATTCCACATCAGAGAGTCCATACTGGTAAGAAACCCTATGAATGTAAGGAATGTGGGAAAACCTTCAGACATCCATTATCTCTTACTCAACATGTTAGAATTCATATTGGGGAGAAGCCCTATGAATGTGGTGTGTGTGAGAAAGCATTCAGCCAGAGCATTGGGTTGATTCAGCATCTGAGAACTCACATTAGAGAGAAACCTTTTAAATGCAAAAACTGTGGAAAAGCATTTTTCCAGGTTCGAAACCTTACGCAACATGAGATTATTCATAGTGGTGTGAAACCCTATATATGTAATGTATGCAGTAAAACCTTCAGCCATAGCATATACCTGACTCAACATCAGAGAACTCATACTGAGGAAAGACCATATAAATGTAAGGAATGTGGGAAAGCCTTTAGCCAAAGAATACATCTTTTTATTCATCAGAGAGTACACTCTGGAGTGAAACCTTATGAATGCAATCACAGTGGGAAAGCCTTTAGGCATGATTCATCCTTTGCTAAACATCAGAGAATTCATACTGGAGAAAAACCTTATGATTGTAATGAATGTGGAAAAGCCTTCAGCTGTAATTCATCACTTAGTAGACACTGTAAAGCACATTTAAGAAATACCTTCAGCAATGCCATGTGAAATATGTTCAACATCAAGGAATCCTCATATTAGAGCAAAAGCCTCTAAATTAGTCCTTTTCTGACTTTTGGGTTTCAAAAACCAATTTTTTATTGGTTTGATCCAATTTTACAACTCTTAGTTTTGTCATATTAAATGAAAACACCTGTTATCGGCATTGTTTCAAAGAGGAAAGGACATTTAAAAATATTTAAAAGTATAGGAAGGATATAATCATAAAGAGCAGACCTTTACATTGAATTAAATCAGCTTTATGAAAACCTCCCAAAATTGTCCTTATTTTTCTCATTTCACTATGAGTCAGTGCAAACTTCATTATGGCAGGTCAGTAATCTGTGGACTGCCTTTTGAGAACCACTGTTTTAAATACCCTTTTAATGAGTCAGAACAAAATGTAATACAGCCTTTTATTATAGCCCTTTATGTGGCTAGAAGAAGCATAAATAAAAATATTGGTTGACTTACTTCTAGAAGATATAATGTTAAAGGGAACTTTCTAGAATTGATAGATAATCTACTGTACGTCTTTAATGGTTTCTTATAGAGAATTGGCAAACTTTTTCTGTAATAAGCCAGATAATAAATATGTTAGGTGTTGTGGGCCATAAGGCCTCTGTCAGAATTACTCAACTCTACAAATTTGGTGCTAAAGCATTCAGAGACAATACATAAACCAGGGTGTATCAACCTTGGTACTGCTGATATTTGGGGCTAGATACTTTAAAAAAAAATAAAAATCTTTTATTGATTTCAGAGAGAGGGAGAGAGATAGGTAGAAGCAACAATGATGAGAGAGTCATTGATCGTCTGCCTCCTGCATGCCCCCTACTGGGGATTGAGCCAGCAACCTGGGCATGTGCCCTGACTGGGAATCGAACTGCAATATCCTGGATCATAGGTCAATGCTCAACCGCTGAGCCACACAAGCTGGGCTGGGGCTAGATACTTTGTTATGGGTGGCTGTCCTGTTCACTGTAGTATGTTTAGCAGTATCTGGCTACAAGATGCCAGTGATAGATGCCAGTAGTTTCCCACCATAGTGAAAACCAAAAATGTCTCCAGACATTCCTAGATGTCCCCTGGGGGGTCAATATTGTCCCTACTTGAGAACTCAGATAAATGAATGGGTATAGCTGTGTTCCAATAAATTTAAAAAACGGGGTTTTGGGTTGCATTTAGCCCAAGGGCTATAGTTTGCCTCTCCTGCTATACAGTATGTAAATGACTAATAATTGCAAGAAACTCATTTAATGTCAAATTAGTACATGTATATCTATGTCATAAGTCTTATCCCCTTATCAATTCCTTTTGTATTTTGTTGCAAGAATATTAAAGAAATCACATTTGTTGTGCAAGACTAGGAATTATTTATGGAGATATTTATATGGACTTCAGTCTTCTGTCTATAATGATGCTTTTTTTGCTCATAAGTACTTTGGGGTGTATCTCTAAAACATAATCACAATGCCATTGTTACACATAAAAAGATTAGGCCATAATTCCTTAATTCATATTGATAACTTTTTGAAGATAGATATATTGAAATCGGTGGCTGCCATTTTAATTCTTTTTAACTTTCCCTTACATAAGTATATATAGATTTGAAAATGTGCTTTCCATTGATTGGGAGGGACTTTAAGATAGCCCCCAGAAACACACATCTAGGCACCCACCCAAGAGGACCAGGGAGAAGGTGATTACAGAGGCCATATTGTAGTAAGGAGATATGAGAGAGAAGAGGAGGAATTGACTAATCGTACTTTACTACACTTAATAGATACTGCATCCTTTCAAATATAATTGGAGGTAGGTCAAGTTCTACTTATTCTTACACGGCAGAACAATTAAATTGCCTGAGGATTGTAGGTGTAACTATCAAAAGTAAGCTGTAATTCCAGAATGTATAATATCCCTAGATTTTTCTCTATTACTACATTTAATTTTTCTTACTGACCTCTGATTCTTAAGTCCTTGTATGATTTTGATGGGCCAGAGAAGAGAGGGGATACACACTGTTCCTTATGTATGTTATACGACGTTTCTATGGTCTTAGATTCCTATGAATTGGGTTTCTCTGATTGGTCCTTTCAGTGAAAGGCATGACTATCACTTTTCTCTATAGTCCCTGCCTCAGTGATTTCAGATAGTCTTATGGCATAAAATACCACAGTTCTATTTAACTGCCAAATTCACCTCTCCAGCCCAGACCTACCTCATGAACTCCAGCCTTGTTCTTGACATCGGGCTTTTCCATTAGCTGTTCCTTTAGATATCCTAAACCCTTACCTCCTCATCTTTGCTCAAATATTACCTTTTCACTGAAGCCTATCCTAACCATGCTACTTAATATTGCAACATGTTCCTTACCCCCAAACTGCAAATACTAGATATTTTATATATTTATTATGCTTATTGTTTACTATTGTTTCCCCCTACTAGTATTTAAGCTCCATGAGGGTAGGGATCTGTTTTTTTCACTGAGGTATCACAAGTGCCTACAACAGTGCCTGGCACATAGTTGGGACTCAAAAAACATTTCTTAATTTTAACTGAATTGAATTATGTATCCATGATGACAATAGAGGAAGGTAATCCCTGTATTTTCCTACCTAGATTTTATTGGTGAGATCTTTTTGTTTCCTTTTTTTTTTTTGCTTTGCAAACGGACAGAATTTTTGGCCTCTAAGAACTATGATTTATAACTGATATACTTTTAAGATAGAAAGGTATTTTTAAGTTAATTTGCTAAAAATACAGTTAAATTTGGCTGATTAATGACAAGAGCTTATTTTTGTTTTGTAAGCACGAGTTTATAAGAAACTAGGGAAGGATAACAGAAAATACAGCAGTGGGAGAGAATACAGCAGCAGATGGGCGATGTAAGCACATTTTTAGTAGTGAGAAAACAGAAGAGTGGTTACTGATTTAAGAGAGCCAGAAGAACAGGATATGGGCAAGAGGAGGTCCCTGGGAAGGCTGAGGCCATGGAGACACTGGTCATCATGGAAGACGAGAGGCTGAAAATCTGGATTTGCTGGAATTCTGTACTTGGATCCTGAGGTCCCCTCACCTACCCCATACAGCGGGCTGCTACATATTCCTCTGTCTCATGCCTTTCTCCATTCTGTTACCACTTCCCCTCATCTCGAGACTGGAAGTTTGTTCACTGGAGGACTAGAGCTGCTCTGGAATCGGGGACACCAGACACAATAGAGACTAGGGCAAGAAGCAGGGCTAAAGTGGAGACTAAGGTAAGGCTGCATGCTGAACAGCAGGACCCTCAGCCCCCTGTGCCAGTGAAAGCCAGGCTCCACCCCTTCACCAGCCCACTCCCCCACCCCCAATTCCCGTTGGAGGAGTCTTCTCTGGAGAGACTGGATGGCGCAAAGAAAAGGCAGTGAAATTTGTGGATACTTGAGTGAAAAATTAAGGCCAATGACCCAAATGCTCTGCACGTGTAGACTGAGTTTCCAATCTTCAAAAAGAGAAGAGAAAATGAAGGGTAGGAAATACATGCATACACAAGACAGTTTTTCAGAATTGAAGGTAATGACTCTTGAGACTAAAAGGATCTGTGTTCTCAGCACAGTAAATACAAACAGCTAACACTTATCACGTACCTATAATGTACCAGGCACTGTTGTAAGTACTTTGTATGTATTAACTCTTAATTCTCACAAAAATCCTCTATTATTCTTATTTTACAGATGAGGAAATAGAGTCATGGAGAGTTTAAGCAAGTAAGGGCACCCAGAAAGTAAATGGCAGAGCTGAGGTTTGAACACAGGCAATCTACTTTCAAAATTAAGCTATACCAAGGAATATCAGGATAAAATATTACAACTCCAGGGGAAAAGAGAATGTCCTAAAGGTTTCTGGAGCAAGATGATAGGTCATTTACCTATATGGGAATCAGAAAATCCATAGACTTCTCACAAATATGATCAAGCAATGCCTTCAAAATTTTGAGAAAAAATTAGCTTAAGGTTCTTTGCCCAGCCAACCACCATACACAAGTGTGAGGGCAAAATGGAGACATTTTTAGATATGCCAAGTGCCCTCCCTCCTCTCCCTACCCAGTTTTTAGCCATATCCTTGCAAACACACTCAACTCCATATATGTATGTTGTCAATACTCTATCTTATATCAGTTCTGGTTGCTATAACAAAAATATCACAGGCTGGGTGGCTTAAAAGCAGCAGAAACTTACTGCTCACAGTTTTGGACGCTGGAAGATGACGATCAGTTGAAGATGGTGGAGGTCCTCTTCTTGGTCACAGATTGCCAACTTCTGGATGGGTCCTCACATGGCTAGGGAGCCTTGTGGGGTCTCTTTTATAAGAGCACTAATTCCATTCATGGGGCTACACCTTCATGACCTAAGCACCTTCCAAAGGCCCCACCACCTAAAACCATCACATTGGCTGTTAGGATTTCAACATATGAATTTTGAGGGGACACAAACTTTCAGACCATAGCACACCCGAATTTATATTTCTGAATCTAAACTCGCTCTACACTTTGTTGATTCCAAGTGCATGTTTGGATGTGTATCAGGCACCTCAAATTTAACAAGTCCATTTCTGAACCTGCTTTCCCTCCAGCATTTCTTGTCTCAGTAAATGGAAACATCTAACTGTTCAGTCAGAACCATCCTTGACTACTCTTTCCCTAACACTACATTCAATCCATCAAAAAATTCTGTGAGCTCTATCTTCAAACTATATCTTTTCTCACCTTCATTACCACTGCCCAGTCCAGTCCATGATTTTCTCTCACTTGGATTATTATGCACTTGCATTCCACAGTTTATTCTCCAGATAGCACCCAAATGATTTTTTAATATGTAAGTAAGATCATCTTGCTTCTCAGTTCAAAACTTCAAGGCCAAAACAAACAAACAAACAAACAAACAAAACACTTCAAGGCCTTCCCATTTCTCTCAAAATAGGCCCCATGTTCTTACTATGGTTTCCCTCAAGCAATACAGCATTCCTTGCTGGTTCATGCATATGCCCACACATGCTTCCACCTCAGGGCCTTTTGCCTGCTACGATGCTCTTTCTCCAGATATCAACATGGTTCATCCACTTCCTGACATCTGTCAGGTCTTGCTCAAATAGCATTTCCTCACAGGACATTCCTTGATTACCTTCTATAAAACAGCTCCCCACTTCTTACAGCTATTCTCTTTTGGTTTGATTATATTTTTATCATTCCTTTCCCCCTCTTTACTAGTCTGAAGTTAGATACTCTACCTCTGTTCTTTTAGTGGTTGCCCTGAAAGGTATAACATGCATTAAAAACTTTTTAACATTATAATAGTCATACAGAAAAGTGCAAACATATAAATATTTTAATGAATCTCCAAAATTAAACACATCTGTGTAACCAGCTCAGAGATTAAGAACAGAAATCATAGCATTCCAGCAGCATCCCTCTACCCCCTTCCAGTCGTTTTGCTGAAACATTCACCCAGAGTCTAGTTTCCTTGTGTACCTGTTTATCTTTAATTCTGTACTTAACATTTCTATGAAAACTTAAGTGTAGGAAGAATTTAAGGCCTACAATTATAATACTTTCCTCCAGAGAAGATTTGTATTTGCTTTTGTCAGGCATAACAATTTGAGACCAACTGAAACCAAGGTCAAGACTTGAGACAGGTGATTTAACCCCAGTAATTCCACTTCCCATTCATTTTCATCCTGAGGGTGTAGCCTTTTGGGGTCCTAGTTATTGTACAGAGGGTCTTCTATTTCACTCCCTACACATTGTGTTTTATTTATTTTTTCTTCTTTGAAGGCAGAAGGAAAATCACCATTTTCCATTTAGGTGAATGTCTCAGGGCAAAAGCATCTTCCAGTGTTTCAAGTTGGATTACCTCTTCCAAGTTGGATTACCTCCCTGGATCCTGGCTTTCCAGCTTTTGGTCTGGTAATTCTATCTTGCCATCTCTTAGACACCTTGTTATGGGCTGATTGGGTGTCCCCCAAATTCATATGTTGAAACCCTAACCCCCAGTACCCCAGAAGGTGACTATTTAATCACATATTTTAGTGATTAAACATAATCATTTTAAAGAGATAATTGAGTTAAAATGAGGCATTAGGGTGTGCTCTAAACCAATCTGCCTGATGTCTTTATAAGGAGAGGAAATTTGGACAGAGACACGCCAAGGGCATGAAGGCACACAGAGGAAAGACCAGGTGAGGACACAGGGAGAAGGCAATCATTTGAAGCCAAGAAGAAAGGTCTCAGGAGAAATCAACACTGTTGACACCTGGATCCTGGACTTTTGGCCTTCACAACTGTGAGAAAATACATTTCTGTCATTTAAGCCACCCACTTAGTGGTATTTTATGAGAGCTCTAGTAAACAAATACACACCTTTAAAAACATTATATATGTGTGTGTGTGTGTGTGTGTGTGTGTGTACACACACACATATATATATATACACATGTATATTCCAGAAATTTCCTTTTAAATATTATTGTTTTCTGAGGTGGGTTGATATAAATATCCTAGCCCACAATTATCAGAGAGAGGAACTCCAGTTATCCTGTCTCCCACTCTACACGCTGCTTCCCTTTTCCTCATAGCCCTTATTACCTGGGATATTATCTATTTCTCTATTTATTTGTTTAATCTCACCGGAATTAAGATCCAAGAAAGCGGGCTGCATTTTGATAACTGCTGTATCCTCAGATCTGTAACAATGCGGAGCAGATCGTAGGCACTGAGACAGCTGGTGAACGAATGCATGAGGGAATGAATGAATGAGTGAATGAGTGAATGCATGCATGAATGAATGAGTGAATGCGTGAGTGAGTGAATGAGGGAATGAATGCATGAGTGAATGAATGAGTGAATGAGTGAATGAATGAATGAATGAATGAATGACAGAAAAGGGGCTTCCCCACGGGAGAGCGGGCAGTCCACGCGGTCTCTCGCGACCACCGTCAGGAACCGCGGCCCCGCCGGGGGGCAGCTGCCCCTGGGTCTGCGCAGCCCGGCGGCGCGCGCTCCGTCGCCGCCGGTGCCGGGTTTTCGCGCGCGCCCCGCACCCCCGGCGCGGGCGGCCCCTCCGCGTCCCTCGTGGGCGGAGCCGGCGGCCGGGCGCGCGGACCCCGCCGGAAGACTCGCGGGCGCCGGGCTGGGGGCGGGGCGGCCGCGTGGGTGGGCCGCGCCCGGGCTCCACCCCGGGCAGCGCTAGGGGCGACCGGCGGCGCGGGCGACTGTGGGGCGCGGGGAGACCGGGGCGCGCCCTGAGGCCGGGGCGCAGGGAGACGCCGGGCGCGCAGCCCAGGA
The DNA here is from genome assembly GCF_964146895.1 of Miniopterus schreibersii. Lineage (NCBI taxonomy): Eukaryota > Metazoa > Chordata > Mammalia > Chiroptera > Miniopteridae > Miniopterus > Miniopterus schreibersii. The sequence goes on from NC_138109.1 coordinate 23,370,309, forward strand.
GGCGGGGCGCGGGCTGACCGGGCAGCTGCCGCCGCCCCGGCGTTGAAACCGCAGCCTGCGAGGTGTATCCCAGCCGAGGTCTGCGGGCAGCCGGTGCAGGGAGCCCCTCCCATCGCGGGCCCCAGAGCCCCGCGCCTGGAGGTGCGGCGGGCACAGGCCACGTTGGTGGATGCGGAGCAGCAGCACCCGCCCTAGGCCGCCTCTCGGGGAATTTGGAGAAGACCCACTTCCCGTTCGGGGGCGTCGTGAACGTTGCCGTTTTTTGAAGAATGGTCGTTTTGCGTGGGAATGTGGTCTGTCTGCAGAAGGCTGGGAAAGAACAAAACCTGCTAGCAGTCCTCTAAAGAGACCCCTCTGGAGCTGGAAGCCGCGGGAGCAGCGCGCTCACGCCGCGCGCCCGGCCCTGCCGGCGCCCAGGCCCATCCGGCAGCGGGAGGCGCCCCCGCCGTGCCCCGAGTCCGTAAGTACGAGGGGGGCATGTCTGCGAGCAGTGAGAAGGGGCATCTTCCAAAGGAAGCTTCCCTGGCATTAACCGTTCCATAAATGTCTCCACTTTGGCAACACGACATTTACTTTTTATATATTCAGCAGCAGGATCTTTCCCACATGCGCCAGTCAGTAGGATGCAGAGCCTGTCTCTGCTCCAGTCACAGCTGAAAAAAAGAGATGCCCATAAACTACGTACCCTTCCCCACAAACTTCAAAAAGTTGGCTCGGCCTCCTTTCACGGAGCTAGGACTGATTTTGGGGCCCCGGATATACTGGACCTGTTCGCTGTGGAGCGACCTACCTGCTCGGATGCCAGGGGGCTGGATGAGACAGGCGAAGTGTTTGAGTTTGTTGGGGTTTTTTTTCCCAACACTGCCTGTTAACAGTTCTACAGTAGTCCTCATGATACTCGAAGTACTGTATTTCCTCCATTTGTAGGCATGCTCCTTTCCCCCAATGTTAACATTTTTGAAACCAGGATACATCTTAACAGAGAGGCTAAAAGGACTTGCCCTCTGCTAGGCAGCCACGTGGGTGGTGATGTGTCTTGTCACTGCTCGCCCATGTGAAAATGCAGCCATGTGCAGTTGAGATACTGGAAATGAACTTTAAATTGAGATCTCTTGTTTTTAAAAATAACTTTAAAATACCCTGGCCCAATAGCTCACTTGGTTAGAGCATCCTCCTGATGGGCCAAGGGGTTTCATCCCAGGCGGTAGAACAACAAATGGATATCTCTCCCTCTCTAAAATAATAAACAAACAAACAAACAAATAAATAAAAACTTAAAAAGATAATGCTGTGAAGCAGCATTAAAGCAAAAGTTTTATAATAATGTTTATTAAAGGTTTACTACGTGCCTGCCATTGTCTCAATTAATCAACTTTACAACCCTATGAAGTACAATTATTATTCTTATTTTATAGATGAAAAAACTGAAGCTCAGATAATTGAAGTGCCTTAGAGCTTTTAAGTGCAAGAGTCAGGATTCTAACCCGGGCTGTCTGATTCCAAAGCTGCCCTCTTTCAAGTCTGTATCCAGGTAGAAGATGCATGCAGCTTATAAGGAGGGAAGTCAAGGCAGGATCCGTGCATGTCTGTGTATCTTTGGCTGTTTGTATATATGTGTATGGAACTGGGAGACAGAGTCACCTCCAAGAGCATTGATTACACTTATTCCCACATTGGTGCCAAATCTTTGTTTTTGGATTTTTTGCAGTTTTAAATATATTTCTGCAAGTTCTGGGTTTCTGGCTATCTGAGGGTGCTCCTGGATCCCTCCTCCCCTGCCTTGTGCTCCTCTAGAAGAAGACAGAGGCATGCACTCAAACCTACGCAACCAGCTGCCTCCCAAGGAGGCAGTACTTAATTTGAGACAGGAGTCCGTTTTTCAGACTCACCCAAGTCACATCAGCCTCTAGGAGCCCCCAGGTTCTGGTGCTGCAGGAACATGCCAAAGGAGAGCCCTGAGGACAAGAGACTGTGATCAGAGGAGGACCGCACAACTGTGAAGCTTCTCAGCAGAGGTTCTGGCGGTTTCCTCCCCAGAAGTCGACAAGCCCAACGGGGCGGACATCATCATGCTGCAGCAGCTCTTGATCACCCTGCCCACCGAGGCCAGCACCTGGGTGAAGCTGCATCATCCAGATAAGGCCAAGGAGGGGATGCCCCTGTGGGAGGACGTGATGAAGATGTTCGAAGGAGAAGGTGAGAATAGACTGATGGAGGCGGGATGGAAGGGGCAGGTCTCTGGGGCTCATGCTTGTGGCTTTTGGGAAGGGGAGAGCTTGAGAGTTCTGAAGTTCTGACCGTGTGGCGATTGCTTCTAGATCCCTCCTCTCCTGCCTTGTTGCTCCTCTAGACTAATACAGAGGCACGCACTCCAACATACTCCACCTGCTGCCTCCCAAGGAGGCAGTACTTAGGATTGTGCTCTCAGCACGGGCTTCTTGCTGACATGTGCTCCACACTGCCCCATGCTTCTTGCATCTCCAATACTACATACAGCAGGAAAACAGAACACAAGACGTTCCCCACCAGCAGTTCCCGAGTGTGTAAACGTGATTCATGGACAGCAAAGTCAAAGCTTTTTGCAACCTTAAGCCCTCCAATGGCTTTCCTTCACAAGTTTCAGTCATTTTTGCTCCAAACCAATATCAGTTCTTACCATTTTCCACTGAGAGGAAGGAATGACATGCTTGATTACTTTCATTTTACCTTGAAATATGTGGGTTGAGTGGGAAATATGTCAAAGATTACATATTATTTAGTAGTCTGCTCGGGATAGATGGATAGAGGAATTTGTGTGTTTCACGTGGTCTCTTAATTCATACCTTTAACACTTTAGATTCAGCCAGTATTTATTGTTTTCTAGCTGTGTCAGGCAGGGAATTTACTAAGCATCTTGAGATGGAAAAATGAATAACAATCCCTAATGCTAATTATTAATTGATGGAGATAGACACACCAGGTCAAAATAATAGAAGGTAACATAGGAAAATGCTATGGTGAACTTCTTTTGGAAGACAAGAGATAGGAAACATTTTTCCAATTCTTCTTATCTGAGAAATTTTTACAAAGCAGATAGCATTGAATTCGGCCTTGAAAGATGTCTAAGTTTTTTTTATGGTTCAGAGAATGGAGACTATTGTAATCTAACTGAGGTCCGTATTCATGTCCAACAGATAATGGTGATTAGAGGAAACCAGTGCTGGAAAGATATGCTTCAGGTGGACTGTAGAGTGCCTTGAAGTCCATGGGAAGTGGCTGGATTATTTTCTTGTTGGGAACCTTTGAACAAAGGACTGGCTTGGTAGAGCTGTGCTTTTGTACCAGGATTGACCCTTGGGAAATACTAATGCCCAAAACAATGCACTGTAGACCCTCCTCATTAAGGAGGCTCCAGTGTCCTGGAGCCACTCTAAATGTCCCTCTTTGTGAATGTATTGAGAGAGGAGCCATATTCAGCAGGTCTGCAGGCAGTTTTTCAATTTGGGAGGTTTGGTGAGATGCAAACCTGATGGCTCTTTTCCTTCCCCAGCTCTGCTCTCTCAGGATACTGATGAGACCCAGGGAGAAAGTTTAAAGGATGAAGGGACCTCTGGGGCCAGGACAGCAGAATTCCAGGTCGGTTGGTTTCCCTTCATTTTTTTTGACATGCTTCTTAGTTTTTAAGGCTATAACTTGCCCTTTATTTTTTGGAGTGGGTGGTTGTTGAAGCTAACAGATTCAACCTAGGATACTCAGAGCACAGAAAACAGGGCCATGGTGGTAGCAGTTTATCTACTCATAGAAGTTATACCTTCCTCCATGTAACTCTAACATTGTGCTAATTTCTGTAAAGAAAGCAAAATGAATGATACAATTCTAGCCTCCAAAAACCCACAGATACCACTTGGGATCTAAGATAAGCCTCATATTTTTTTGAGTATTTCATACTGAAAAACAAACTTTGTAAGTCAGAAGAAAGCTCTGACATTCTTAGTGAGGTACACATATCACTTTGTGAACTTCATGAGATGACCCTTAGAGTATTTGGAGCAGAGGTCAAACTGCAGCCGAAGAAGTGAGAAGAAATAGGCCACAGGTGCAGGTACAACAGGCTGTCAGAAATGGGTATCCTCACCGCCTGGTGCAAGGATAGGTGAGACAGAAGGAAAATTGTTGAGTAAGTGGAAAAGGAACACTATAAAGGAGATGTTATTTGAGGACAGAAGAGTTTTAAGTGAAAAGAACTTGGATTCTAAAATTAGATGGTACAAGATTTAAACTCATGTCTTGAATTTACTTGCTTGATGATCTGGGGCAGTATTTTTTAGCTACTTACATTCCCAGTTTTCTCAGCTAATTCAGATGCTAATACCTTTTAGGACTGAAATGCATTCCAGATTTATTTAGAGAAATATGGAAGAAGCAATAATAGCCTAATTATTTAAAAAGTTGTCTCTGCACTGCACTTTTCTGGAATTCCTTGCTTCCTGATATTTATCAAAAACTGATGGGATTCTTAGCACTTGGGACAAGATTAAATTTTAAAAAGTTGAGGTATAATTTATATACAGGATAAAACACTTAAGAAAGTGCATAGTTCTATTTTGACATGTTAAACTCTCTAATTATTGTGATTTTTGTCTCTGTCTCACTTTAGTTCTGCCAATTCTGCTTTATTTTGAATTATGTTATCAGATGCATAAATGTGTGAGATTGTTGTCTTCTTGATGAACTGACCCTTATCATTATGAAATGTCTCTTTATGCCTAGTAATATTCCTTTTCCTGAGGTCCACTTTGTCTGGTCTAATATAGTTCCTCCAGTGTTCTTTTAGTCATTGTTTGCATGGTATAGCCATTTCCATTCTTTTACTTTAACCTCTCTTTGTCTTTATATTTAAAGTATGACTTTCTTAAATATAGCTGGGCCTTGCTCGGTTAGTCCGTTTACAGTTAACATAATCATTGGTATGGTGGGGTTTAAGTGTACATTCTTGCTCTTTGCTGTTTGTCCCATCTATTCTTTGTTCCTCCTGTCCTGCTTTCTTTTGGATTGAATAGTTTTTCAGTATTCCATTTTATGTCTCCAATGACTTTTTACCTATACTTCTTTGGTTTGTTTTAGTGGTTGCTCTAGCCATTACAATAGGCTTTTTTTTTTTTTAAATATCTTTATTGATTTCAGAGAGAGGAAAGGAGAGGGAGAGAGAGATAGAAACATCAATGATGAGACAGTCACAATCGGTTGCCTAGCCCACAACCCGGGCATGTGCCCTGACAGGGAATCGAACCCTGATCGCCTGGATCCTAGCTCGATGTTCAACCGCTGAGCCACGCCCGGCCAGGCAGGCTTTTTTTTTTTTTTTTAACATATCACAGTTGCTATGAATTAATATTGTACTATTTCACATATAATATGAAAGTCTTATATTTCCATTTACTGTTTCCCATTCTTTGTATATCATAATACGTTTCCCTTTACATGTTATAAACCCCATATTACATTGTAATATGGATAACACTACACTGTGTCATAAAAAAATTAAAATGAGTCTTTCATATGTGCCCATATATTTACCAATTCTGCCATTCTTAATTCCTTCCTTTAGTTCTGAGTTTCTCTCTGACATCATTTCCCTTCAGCCTAAAGAATGTCATTTAGCATATCTTGTAGTGTGGGTGTCCTGATGACAAATTCTCATAGCTTTTGTTGATCAAAAAATGTCTTTATATAGTCTTCCTATGTGAGGATTTCTTACTGGATACAAAATTCTAGGTCGACTGTTCTTTGGTTTAAGCACTTTAAAGATGTTCCATGATCTTTTAGCTTGTATTGTTTGGGATGAGAAGTCAGCTGTTATTCTTATCATTTGCCTATATGTAGTATGTCCTGCTTTTAAAAATAAATGCCAACTTTTCATGTTTTTTTGTTCCTCCTTTCCCACCTTCTTTTGGCTACTTGTACGATCTTCCCTTTTAACTTTACTCTTTAGCAGTTTTACTATGAAGTGCATAGGCATGGATTTCTTTGAATTTATTCCTTTTGGGGCTTGCTGAGCTTCTTAGATCTGTGGGTTGTTGTAAATATTTTAGCCTTTCTCTCTCTCCCCCCCTCGCTTCCTGACACTTATCATATATATTTACCCATTCTCTTATCTCCTTCTGAGATTCTAATTACTTGTATATTAAATGACTGGATATTATCCAGATTTTTTTCTCTTGGTGCTTCAGTTTTAATAACATCTATTTACCTCTCTTAAGTTTCCCTGATCTTGTCTTAATCAGGATCAAGTCTGCTGTTAAGCCCATCCAATGGATTTTTCATATATTGTATTTTCAGTTGTAGAATTTTCATTCAGTTATTTTTTAGCATTTCTATCTCTCCCCTCATTTACCTCCATATTCTCACCTATTCTATCTATATTTTATTGTAAATTCTTGAGCATATTTTAATAATTGCTTTAAGTTTCTTGTCTTCTAATTTCAATGACTTAGTCACCTATGGGTTTGCTTCTAATGATTTTTATTTTCTTGGTTATATGACCATATTTCTCTCCTTATTCACATGTCTAACAATTTTTTTATTGTAGTTTAGATAATGTATATAAAAGAACAATGGAGGATTTTATATATATATAGTTTGTTTCATTCAGTTTATTTCTAAGAGACTCTAAGCCCTTTCCTCTGGTGGTTAAGATGGGGGACTGATTATTCATATTCCTGCTATAGCTGTAGAGTTCTGGCTGAGCTCTGGCTGAGACACAGCTTTGATTGAGTTCACTTCTGATTAACTCAGCTACCAGTGCCCTACGACACCACTGCAGAGAGGCTGATCTTTTTTATCTCTTCAGTATTTGAGCTAGGAAGGGGTTAGACTACACTTCCAGAAGGTTTTATTCATCTTTGCATTAAATTCCAGCAGGGCCCCAGAATTTAAGCTCAGCAGGAATGCATTGGCCTTTGTGACAGTAAGTGCTAAAAGCCTCTCTTCTCTCTCTCTCTCTGTTCCCTGGGTCTCTCTGATCTCATCTTCTTCCACTCTCCCCTTTACTAACCTGCCTCCAGTGATGTTGTTCACTTTTCTGCTCATCAAACAAGCAAATGACACTGTCACCTTAGTTTTTTTGCACCTGTCTGGAATACTCGCCCCTTAGATTTCCACAAAACTCTCTCTCACTGAATTCACATCTCTGGTTAAATATTACCCTTTTAGAGAGGCCTTCCCCCATCATCCTCCATAGAAGATCATCCCTACCCTCACTGTGGCTCTCCCTATTCCCCTTATCCTGCTTAATTTATTCTAAGGCATATATGACCATCTGCCCTTCTATGTATTGACTTGTTTATGGTAATCTCCAGAGACTCTCCAAACAGATCCAGAGGAAGCTCCCAGTAAAACTAGTTTAGAATCCCTCAGAATTTAGAATGCTATCAGAACTCCATGGGCATTGATGGAGGTGGTCTTTGGTTGAAAAGCAGTGTATTTGATATTCTAGGAAATGCTGACCTTCAAGGACATATCTGTGAACTTCACCCAGGAGGAGTGGGGGCAGCTGGCCCCTGTGCACCGGAATCTGTACCGGGAGGTGATGCTGGAGAACTATGGGAACCTGGTCTCAGTGGGTAAGGATGGGCTCAGTGTTTATCCAGAATCTGGCCCATTACAGGAGAGGCATTATTTCTCAATTGTTAAATGTCCTGAATTCCCTGGATCTTGGCCTTGGGTTCTGTGCTAGAGATGTCTCATTCCTTTGAAAATCAAGCCACGCCATATCTGATTCTCCCCCCTTTACTTTGTAGAGCTAAAATCAAAAGGCATGCTGAGGTGCCCCTTTCCATTTTCAGAGATCCTAGGACTGGAACTAAATTCTGGGGATGGTTCTTAGGCCTCAACATAAACATTCATACTCTCTTTTTACTCCATAAGCAGGATACGAGTTTTCCAAACCTAGGGTGATTTCCCAGTTGGAGAAAGGAGAAGAGCCATGGATAACAGAGAAAGAAGGCCCAGGACATCCTAGTTCAGGTGAGCCAAGGCAGACAGTACCGTTTCATATGTAGGCCAGAGTGCCCAGAGTCTTCTTAGGCTGTGGGGAAGGGTGAGGCCCCTGGACAGGGCATTCACTAAACCGACTTCACCCCTCCCTCTGCTACCCCTTTGCTTCACTTGACCTTGCAAACATCTCTCTGGAGTTGGAAGGAAGAGAAGTCTTGTCCTCATTAAGATTAAACTTGATTTTCCCTCTTTCTTCACTATGTGGTCTCTCCTCACAGAAAACAGATCTCTGTTCAGGACTTTCACTGCATTCTACAAATCTTTAAAGTTCTTTCATTCTATTTCCACTTTCACCAACTTTAATTTTATAATCCCAGCTTCGATTCTCACTCTTTTTAACTCACATATTTTAATTTTTTGTAACAATTACTTTATGAAAACTTCTGTAAGAGAAATTACCGCAGGATACCTTCTCAACAATCTCCTTAAACTTTGTCATATTATGAAAATTTTTGATGTTTAGAAAGGCATAGTGAACATTGTAACAAGTTTCATTGGAGCTTCCACCTCAGTTAAGGACTGAACCAGACTTCAAGCCTTGTTCCCCTGCCACCTTTTGAAATAATCAACCCTTCTGAGTTTAAAGATTACTATTCCCACATGTGTCTTCATACTTTTACTGTATATATAGCCCTAAACAATGTAGAGCATTGTTTTGCATATTCTTCTCTAAATAAATGGTATGTGTGCTCTTTGCACTTACTTTTCTCATTCAACCCTGTTTGTATTTAACCATGTTCATTCATTCCTGTTGAATCATTGAACCGTTAATTATCTACTTTCCTGTTGATACGTCTTTCTACTGTTTCTAAATTTGGATGTTACAAAGATGCTGCAGTAAATCGTCATGCATGTATTCTCTTGTGTACACATGCAAGTGCTTCTCTGAGCTATTTGGCAGAAGCAAAGTTGTTGGGTCATGGAGTATAATGTGCTCCATCACTTCTCAAGGACTTACCAGACTGCTCTCAGTTGCATCCACTTGTTCTCCCATCAGCAGGGTGTAAGAGTTTCCAGAATTCAGCATCTTTGCCAACATATGGCACTGACAGACTGAGATTTTTGTAAGTTTAGTGGCTGAATATGGTATCTCGTTATTTCTGTCATTTTCCTGGTTACTAGGGAGAGGGAGCTTATGTTTAAATATAATGAAAATCTCATGTACTTCATATGTATTGTTATCTAAATCTTTATAGTAATTGAGTTTTCAAATCATAAAGAATATGAGTTATTTTTATTTTTTGTGTGTTTCTTTCAGGCTTGAAGAGTAAAACAGAAACCAATACGTCAGCTGCAAGGAATGACATTTTACAGGAACAGTTATATCAAGGCATTATGATGGAAAGGTTCATGAGGGGTGATGTCACGGAATCCACATTGAGGAAAGTCTCCAAATTTAACGAGTTAGAAAGGGATCAGGACACCCATGGAAGAGATGTAAGACAAGCCACCTTGACCCACAAGAAGAGGGGCCAAGAAACTAACAGATTTGGGGAAAATACTGTGAGCTCAAATATTCTTATAGAACAGAGGTACTGTAAATATGACACACTTAGACAGAGGAACAAATACAAAATAGATCTGATGAATCATCCAGCGAGTTACATAAGAACAAAAACCTATGAATGTAATATATGTGAAAAAATCTTCAAACAACCCATTCATCTTACTGAACACATGAGAATTCATACTGGCGAGAAACCTTTCAGATGTAAGGAATGTGGAAGGGCCTTTAGTCAAAGTGCATCTCTTAATACCCACCAGAGAATCCATACTGGTGAGAAACCCTTTGAATGTGAAGAATGTGGCAAAACCTTCAGACATCGCTCCTCCCTTAATCAGCATCACAGAACTCACACTGGGGAGAAACCCTATGTATGTGATAAGTGTCAGAAAGCTTTCAGCCAGAACATTAGCTTGATCCAACATTTGAGAACTCATTCTGGAGAGAAACCCTTTACATGCAATGAATGTGGGAAAACCTTTCGACAAATTAGGCACCTTAGTGAACATGTAAGAATTCATACTGGGGAGAAGCCCTATGCGTGCACTGCATGTTGTAAAACCTTTAGTCATAGAGCGTATCTAACACATCACCAGAGAATCCATACTGGGGAGAGACCTTACAAATGTAAAGAATGTGGGAAAGCCTTTAGGCAGAGGATCCACCTTAGCAACCATAAAACTGTTCATACAGGAGTGAAAGCGTATGAATGCACCCGCTGTGGGAAAGCCTATAGGCATGACTCGTCCTTTAAGAAACACCAGAGACATCACACTGGAGAAAAACCTTATGAATGTACTGAATGTGGAAAAGCCTTTAGCTATAATTCATCACTTACTCGGCACCATGAAATACACAGGAGGAATGCTCTCAGAAATAATGTGTAAAAATAGTTTATATATATAAAAAAAAGATTATCCAACATGAGAACAAAAGCCAAGTCCAAATCAGTGATTCTATGCTTTTAAATTTCTGGACTCTAAACTTGAGTTATTGATATAATGATGCCAACTTCTAATTTTGCCCGTTGTGTAAATAAACAGTACATTGATAACTACTATCTACTAACACCTCCATACAAAGTACCTAATCCAGAATAAAGGATGCTCCTTCCAATTAAATTCAGCAATATGAAAAATTAACACATTATTATTTTTCTGATTTCATGGTAGATTATTAAATTATTATTCATTGGCATTCACTGACTTACAGATCATCATTTGGGAACTACTGTTTAAAATGTCACCGCCCCCATGTTTTAAGTTAAAATTTTACTTTTTTTAATGGGGAAAACTTTCATATAGTACAAAGTTTGTAAGGCACAGACAGTTCTATAAGTGAGAAGTCTCTTTTCTCCATCCCCCACCACCAAATTCTACCTAAAAGCAACCATTTTTTATAACTAATTTTTTTGTGTACCCTTCCAGAGATTTTTCTATTTATATCTAAGAGAATACAAATATACACTTTTTCTTTTTAAGCGTAAATGGTAACCTCCTATACAAATGCATCTGCACATTACTTTTATCACTTAACTATAACATGGAGGTCATTCCACATTAGTAAAGTGCTCACTCGTTCTTTTTTACAGCAAGATAATATTCCATGTTTTGAATGTACTTTATTATTTTTTTAAATATTTATTTTAATACAAAATTTTTTAATCCTCACCTGAGGATTTAAAAAAATATATATATCTTTATTGATTTCAGAGAGAGGAAAGGAGAGGGAGAGAGAGAAATAGAAACATCAATGATGAGAGAGTCATTGATCGGCTGCCTCCTGCACACCCGACTGGGGATTGAGCCTGCAACCCGGGCATGTGCCCTGACCGGGAATCGGACCCCGATCACCTGGATCCTAGGTCGATGCTCAACCACTGAGCCATGCCTGGCTGGGCAACAAGGATATTTTTTCCATTGATTTTCAGGGAGTGGAAGGGAAGGGAGAAGGGAGAGAGAGAGAGGGAGAAACATTGATGTGTGATGTGTGTCTCACACTGGTTGGTTGTGTCCCAAACTTGCCTGACTGGCCTGGGGACTGAACCTGCAGCCCAGGTACATGCCCTTGACCTGGAATTGAACCCATGACCCTCTGGTGTACAGGCTGACACTCTAACCACTGGGCCACACTGGCCAGGGCTGAATGTACTTTTACTTAGCCAGTGCACTACAGATGGACTTTTGAATTTCTAATCTTTTGTTTATATGATGAGATGAATAGTCATATATTTTTACTTCTCACATATGTAAGTATACATGTAGGGTAAATTTCTAAAACTGGAATTTCAGTGCTAGAGTGTGTGCATTTGTATGATGGATATTGCCAAATTGACCTTCATAGAGGTTGGACCAATTTATTTTCCACCAGCAAGATATAAAACTCCATGTCTGGTGCTGAACTCCATGTCTTAAACTCCATGTCTTAAACTCCATGTCTTAGACTGGCAGCCCTATCAGCCACCTGTGTCAGCCTGTCACAGTAACATAGCCTGGAAGTACTGGCTGAGCTGGATCAGCACATGACATCCCTGGAGCCAGAGTGGAATCTGTATCTTATCTAATAGCCAAGCCCATCAAAGTCTCAGGAACAAAAGGAGAAGACACTTTTCCACCAGCTGTTCTAGTCCCTGGGAGACAAAAGAAGTAGGACATGGCTTTCTAATTAATAAGCTATGAGTGAGAGCATGAATTAGTTAACATTGCTTATTATGTTGTGAAAACTGAGCAAGGTCACGACCACAGTGATTTTGTATGTGTTCATTTTTCAATCTGGTAAAATTTTATTAAAATGTTCATGATTCTCCATTCACTTTTCTCCTTCCCATATGGGCTTTAAACTGAATGTACAGGGTGGGCAAAGTAGGTCTACAGTTGTGAGTACATGAAACAGTTTATTCTTGTATTATTTATTTGCATTAAAACTACAAACCTACTTTTGCCCACCCGTGTATTAGTTGGAACTCTTTAGGTTGCAAATAACAGAAGTCAGCTGGGGCAATTTAAGTCTCAAAGGGGATGTTATTAGAGAGATAATGGACTATCTCATGTAATCCAGGGGCTGTAATACATTCTAACAGCGGACCGGGACTAGGACCTAAAGTGCTTTGGAAAACCCAGGCAGTTTTCTCTCCATTTGTCACCTCTGTCCCTTGTGTCTTCATTCTGGCTTTTTTTTAAAAAACCACATTGCAAATCATGGTGCAGGGAGATACAGCACCCAAGGTGGCAAAGCCAAGACGCAGCTCTTACCGGACTAGGCCACGTGCGGGGAGAAAGGGACGCGTCCAGGCCTTCCTCGGGCACGCGCGGGGCAGCAGCCGGGACGCCCGGCCAGAGGGGGCGCCTCTAGGTGGAGCGACAGCGCAGCTCGGCTCCCGATGAAACCACGAGCGCAGCCCGCGGCGCGCAGGGGGCCGGCCCGGGGGCACCGCGCTTCCGGTCCCTGCGCCGCCGCCGGAGGGACCCTCGCCCACCCGCAGCGCCGCGAGGACCCGGCGGCGCCGAGGCTTCCGGGAGGGGGCGGCGCTTGGGCGGCCGCGGGGCATCCGGACGCGCAGCTCGCCCCGCTCCGTGCGGGGCCTGGAAGGGAAGGGCTTCGGCCCGCGCGCTCCTGCGGGTCCTGGTCGAGTCCCGGAGCCGTTCCGAGGCCGCGGCGGAGCGGGGCGCAGGCCGGGATTCGCAGGAGGGTCCGAGGTTCGGGGAAGGCGGGCGAATGCGGGTGGCGGACTGAGGGGCTGCGTTTGGAGCTCAGGGGTCCTTCCCCGCCGTCGCCGCGTCCCGCCCCCGCCTCCCCGGGTGGCGGCGGCTCGTCCCCTCTGCCCGCGCGGGCCGGGCTCCTGTAGTTTCTGGACCTTTCACCCTCGGGAGACCCTGCGCTCCGCTGGGACCCCTTCCGGAGGCCGGCGACCCCTTGCTGCCGTCCCCAACTCCTCCAGGACATTGTCGGAAGCGCTCGGCAACCTCAGGGCAAGCGTGGAACTCCCGGGGGCCGCGGTGTGGGGCCCGTGGAAAGGCACCTCCTGCAGGCCAACGTCCCCGGAGCCCGAAGCCCGGCTGCTCCGAGCCAGTCGGACGCTGAGGCCGCGCAGGCGGCACCGTGACCTGCGGTCCCTGCCCGAGCTTCTCCTCTGAGCTTGGGGCTGGAAGAGGGAACCGACCGCGGAGCTCCGGGGGGACCTTGGTTATTTTTCATCCCTTTGCTTGCCAGGAACAGGGATTGGATGAAGTAGCTGCATCCAGGGTCTGGGGAGATTGGAGGAGTCGCGGAGGACTTGCCCCTGGAGAGAGGCTTGTGCAGTGCGGGTCACAGAGGAGGAACCGCCAGTGTGAGGGGTTGGTCGGGTGAGAAAGGACCGAAGTCCTCGTTCTCCCACAGCAAGCCCAGAGCTGCTAACCTGGAGCCTTGGATGCAGACCTGGCCTTTCAGAGCTCCTCTCCCCTCCCCCAGCCTTGTCATTTCAGCATTCCTCTCGCCCTGTGGGGAGGAAGGCCAACCAAGTCCCAGGTGAGTGGTTTTCCTCTCTGCTCAAGTGTAATCTGCTTTGTCAGAGGGAATTGATACACTGTCTCTTCGTTGGGAAGGGGAAGAAGACCCACATTTGTTCAGTGCCAATATGTATACTGTTGTATCACTTAATCAGTTGGGTAACTGAGTACAGTTTGAAGGAATACTCTAATTTTAAAGATGTATCAGTAGCCTCAGGAAAACTTGCCCAAGAGTACTCCCTAAAGCAAGAAGCATTCTACCAAATACTACTGACCTAGTCAGGATCAGGTTAAGAATCCAGATCTGTAGGATTCCCCAGACTCTAGACACTACGCTGGTGTGTCCCAAACATCTCACTCACCTGCCACCTAATGATTTTTGCCATACCTATGTACTATCTTTATTGTTATTTCCGTATTTTTAATTTAGTTAAAAATCAAACTTCTCTAAGAAACACTACCTATGAAATTATACATTTGATGGATGCTTTAATAACTACATTTATTCTAAGGTACATCTAAAAATGTTGATCAATGTACCATGTAAAATCATCCCATGTCAAGAAGATTCAAACTGCATTTTGGGAGGCAGTGCACTGCATCATGCTCTTGTTGGGGTTTTTTCTGCATAGGAAAGTCCAAGCTGCACATCTGAGTCTAAATTGCCAATCCCCAGTGTATTGTTTTCTTTTAGATGAATAATTCTACAGAGAATGCACCTCACCCCCCCACCCTCGCTTTGTGTATTTTCCACAAAACATTTTACTTAACCTGTTTAGGGCTACTCTCCTCAATGTATGAAAAAACAAGTAGGAAGCCCTTACCTTTCAAGAGCATACTCTCTCTTCGGACAGTTAATACATGAACATGAAATAATCTAAAACAGTACTGTCCAATAGAGCTTTCTGCGATCAGGGAACTGTTCTGTATCTGTGCCTTATAACGTGGTACCCACTAGCTACATGTAGCTACTGAGCACTTGAAATGTGCTCAATGCAACTGAGATAATGAGTTTTAAATTTTATTTAATTTTATTTAAGTTTAGTAATCTGTGGCTGGTGGCTACATATTGAACAGCCCAGGTCTAGATATTTGAAATGAAATATTTTCGAGGTCAGCTGATTTGGATTTAGTGCCCTGTCTCTGGTGTGGGGTGGTGGTGGTGGTGGGTTGGGGGTGGAAACCCCAAAGTATACCTGCTCATTGCCATTTAACTTTAGTTTCTTGGTAGAGGGTAAAGATTCTGTCCAACCTTCAGAGACTTAATGCTCCATATAACATTACTCATTTTGAAGCTATCATCATTTAAGGCACATTTACAGTTTCAGACACTTGTGCAATGTGCATCTTCTCTGTTTTATTTCTATTCAAGTATACCGTTTTCAAGGCATCAATTCTTAAGCTTTAAACCTGGGAGTTGGTGCATTCAGCTTACTTGTTGCTTATTAGAATAGAGGGAGGAAATGGCCCATAGTTACCTCAATTGGCTTAAATTCTGTGTCAAATTATTTATTTTTCTGGCACCCAAAGTCACATACTAGTGGACTGGGTATACTTTGTTTTGTTTTCTCTCTATGCAAGGTTAGATATGTGAGGTTAGGAGGAAGGCTTCAAACGAGTATCTTCACAAGAAAATTTGCCTAGTTTCTTAAGATTAAAAATACCTGAGAGACAAAGCAGTCAAAGGAGACGTGTGGTCTTTGTTTCCCGGTTTAAAGAAAAGCTATCAAAGACATTTTAGGGCAGCTGAAGAAGCTTGATTATGGACCAGAGTGTTAGGGAATTACTGATTTTGTAAGATGTGATAATAGTATTGTAGTTGATGTAGGAGAATGTACATATTTATATTTGAAGTGTTATGATGTCTGTAGTTTACTTTAAAATAGTTCAGCCAAAAGGAAAAAAAAAGCAGCACACATGAAAGAAGCAAAGGCAACAACATGTCAACAGTTGTTTATCTAGATGGTGTGTACATTATATGGGTATTCATGGTTCTGTTTTTTTGTTTCTCTGTATGTGTGAAATTTTTCATAATAAAATTTTTTTAAAGTACCTGTCCTGTGGTAGAATGGTGAGATATGGCGTGTGAAACACTTTGTAGCACATGATAATTGCACAATGAATATCACTATTATTTATATAATTGATTATATTATTGATACTAATAGTGCTTATTGACAGATATTTTCCATCATAAGCTAATGTCTTGTGGAGGGAGAAAATAAAAATGTTAGGAATATAATTTATACAGTCAGTAAGGATAAAGTAAAACCCACCAGGAGCTTTTTGTCCTTGCCATTTCCTTAACATATCTAAAGTGTAAAAAGCAACTGATTTCCACATGTCTCTGTGAACATCCTCTCTTGTTACTTCAGGCTATTACTTTGTGTATGAGTAGATCCATTTGTGTCAATAGTTGCAATTTTGTTCTTGCAAACTACATTTAAAAACAGCCATTGTGGAGCTGATTTTTCTCAAGAACATTTTGTAGTTGAGATTTATTTTCATAGTCAAGGATTTTGTATCAATGGAATTGTGGAAGTGATCCATGGCAAACTGTCAAACATTGTTCCAACATTTACAAAGATCTGTATTCACTTAAAATAATGAAACAATGTGCCAAGTCAGTAGAATTTTGAAGCAGAAAAGGCAAACTCAAATCTTTTAAATGAAGAAATTGAGGCCAAGGAAGGTGATTTGCTTAAAGTCACACATAATATGTTAGTGCCAGATTCAGGAATAAAGCTATTTTTCACTTAAAAAAATTTTCAAGCGTTCATACATGGATGATACAGGGGGCCCTATTATTGTAAATTGTACCTGTACTACAACTCTGTAGCATTACTAATTGATTGTAAACAAGTAGGCTTCTTTAAGGAATGTAAATAATTAGTTATAATTCTTTTTACTTATTTGGATAATGCATTTCTCTAACATGATGTGCAGGGCCTAGCCCAGTCCAGAGCTGTGCCATGGCAGAGACTGGGGAAGAAGAAGCGGTGTCAGCAGAGGCCTCAGGGTTCTCAGACTTGAGTGACTCGGAATTTCTGGACCTGGAAGATACCCAACAGGCAAGTGCTTCACTTAGCAAGCCTGGCCCTTCTTCTGAACTCCCTGGGAAGGATGGCAAGCCCATAAGCTTACCAAAGTGGAAAGGAGGATTGGATGTCTCATCACCCATGGAGCGATTCCACCTTAAGTATTTGTATGTGACTGACCTGTCTACTCAGAACTGGTGTGAACAGCAAATGGTATATGGGAAGGAGCTTCCTGGTTTCTTGGCACCTGAGAAGGCAGCTGTTTTGGACACTGGTGCCAGCATTCACCTGGCTAGAGAACTAGAAGTTCATGATCTTGTGACTGTCCCCACCACCAGCAAAGAAGATGCGTGGGGAATTAAGTTTCTGAATATGTTATCAATGATTCCTACCCTGCAGTCAGAAGGGCGCATCAGAGAGTTTCCAGTGTTTGGAGAAGTGGAGGGTGTGCTTCTTGTTGGAGTGATTGATGAGCTTCACTATACACCCAAGGGGGAACTGGAACTGGTTGAACTCAAGACACGCAGACGCCCCATGCTCCCTCTGGAAGCTCAGAAAAAAAAAGACCGTTTTCAAGTCAGCCTGTACAAATATATCTTTGATGCTATGGTACAAGGGAAAGTGACCACTGCTAGCCTAATCCACCACACAAAATTGCATCCAGAAAAGCCACTGGGACCTTCAGTGCTGAGGCATGCTCAGCAGGGAGGCTTCTCTGTGATGTCCTTGGGTGACCTCATGGAACTGGTCATCTTGTCTTTAACACTGTCTGACCTTCCAGTCATTGACATTCTGAAGATTGACTATATCCACCAAGAGACTGCCACTGTGCTGGGTTCAGAGATCGTGGCCTTTGAAGAGAAGGAGCTGAGAGGCAAAGTGCAGCACTATGTGGCCTACTGGATGGGCCACCGAGAGCCTCAAGGGGTTGATGTAGAGGAGGCTTGGAAATGCCGGACATGCAACTATGCAGATATCTGTGAGTGGAGGAAGGGTGGTGGGGTGCATAGCTCCGTGCTAGAGCCCCAGGCCAAAACCAAATGAAAAGAAGTTATGCCTTAAGGGACTTTGACCCTTCCTGCTTCTGATGTACTCAGTAGAGTAAAAGAGGACCAGTTGCTGAGCTGGGCTTTCATGGAGAGTATTTTATTTTGGTTCTTTTCATATTTTCTCAACCTCTAACCATTCAAATCTAGGACCAAGGCTCGGGTGAGTGGGAGAGATCTGGGATTATACTATACTTGGGGCTTTGGCATAGATTGCCAAGAAGACAGACGCTCGTCATGGCTGGAACAAAGGTGTCCTTCAGCAATCACTGCTTTCCTAAGAAGATTCTTTAACTTCTGTTAAGTTTCGTCCTTATTTTTTCTCAATTAAGGCTTTCTACATTTTATATAATAAAATAAAATGAAACACTGCCAGGTCAGTTAATGTTTTTTTGTGTGTGCATATGGTTTTCCCCATAACTTCAATCCTTCAAAGGTGACCATTGTAAATGATTGTGTGTATGCTATTCTAAGTCTTTAAGTACATACATAAACATATTTTTGAAGTGGAATTAATGGAATGAGCAGACCAAGCATTTTAAATAATCATAGTAAATATGCTCAAAGAAATAAGGGAATATTAAGCAGGAACAGAAAATCATAAAATGAAAATGTTAGATATGACAAATATAATACATGAAGTAGCAGTTACACTGTACAACCCAATATTACCACTCCTAGGTATATGTTAAAAAAAACTCTTACACAACAGGAAATATGAACAAGAATATACTTTGTAGCACTTTCACAATAGTGAAACCTAAACCTGGAAACTACCCAGGTGCCCATCATCAGAAGAGTGGATGATGTGGTACAGCAGCCAAAACAAATGAGCTACAATGGTACATGCAACAATGTGGCTGAATCTTAGCAGCACAATATTAAGTGAAAAAAATAAGTCCCAAAAGGTTATTTACATACACACACACACACATATGGTATTACCCTTTTTATAAAGTGAAAAACAAAAATAAAAACATTGAAAGGAAGATGTAAAGATAGTGGAGAGGAATTTCAGTATATCTTAGAAGGCAGGGGAGCCCTTAGCTGTAAACATCACCAAAGGGGCTAGAGGAAAGAGTGATCGGGACATCATCTAGAAGGTGAAGGCTTGTTTATGGAGACACTACTAGAGAATTGGCAGAAGTGGACGGAGGGGGAGAGCAGTTGGCAGGGATGGAGTTTCTATATTAAGTGGAAGGCCAAGAGCCAGCAAAACATGGTGAATATTGTTACTGTAACTGTTATACATGAACTGGTAAAACCTGGACATTTATAGGAGATACCATAGGTTACCTCTGGAGGCCTTCTGAACTATACACATCCTCTTTTCTCATTGACAATGGGAACCTTGTGATAATAATTCTTCCCACTTATGGAGTGAATGTTATGTGCCAGGCACTGTGCTAAGCACTTTTTATGATTAAATCTATGTATTCATTGTTATCCCTGGTGAGGGAACTGAGGCTCAGAAGACTTATAAAACTTGTCTAAGATCCCACAGTTTGAAAGTGATTGACTGTAACCAAATATGTCTGACCGCACTGCTTATGCTCTTAACCATTATGCTGTAAACTTTTCTTGCTGATGTTAAGCTTCATGCAGTGTATGTTATTCTAGGCCCTAGGAAGTTTGACATCAAATTGGGGGCATAGTAAACTGGATCTTATGGAATAAACAGTATTAAGCTAATAGTGTTCAAGAGAAGAACTTGCTCAGGGTTCTGTAACATTTATACTAGAAGTTTTAAGAAGAGGAAAATGAGAAAATCAGCTGGCTTCAGACAGTAACCCTGTCAGAATCCAGCATTTCTGTAAACCAGTAATTCCCTAAGCTCTCAAATCTTTACTTTTTAGGTTAACATCTCCTGGTTATTGCCTTATGGCTTCTCACAGAATAGTTGAGGCATCTGTAATTGGGATCACCTCAGGATCACTGATGATGTTTTCTACAAATACTTCCTTGGTTTGTAGCCTTCACATGTCGAATAATTTCATTTTTCCTTGTGAATATCAAAAATATGAAATGGATATTTATGACCAAAAAATACACAAGTGCTTTACACCAAAAACTAGAAAACATTGCTGAGAGAAATTAAAGCAGACTTAAAGAAATGAGATATACCATGCTCATGGATTGGAAAATGGTACTGTTAAGATACCAATTTTCCCCAAATTGATCTATAGGTTCAAGATGCTGAGCCAGACAAGTTCCATAATGCACTTAAGAGGATGAAGCTATAAACAGTTTCACATTTATTCAGTATTCACAAATTATTTAGCACCTATTATGTGCCAGGCTATGGAGATAATGTCATGAACAGAAGTAAAATTACACTCACACCAATTCTAATGTGTGTGTGATTTTTTCTCCACCACCGACCAATTCTCTGACACCAACTGAGTGTCCTACAATTCAGCTGAGTTCTGACACTATCTACCTGGTGATAGCATCAGATCCCACAGGTTAAGTGCTCAATCCTGTAAGTTTGCGCCCCCTCCACTTCAGATGCTAATTGCAAATCTAGGTTGTCACCTGTGCTTCTGACCTACAGGCTATAGACTGGAAGTTCCAAGGACTCCCTCCTCATGTTCAATTAGAGAAACATTGTACTTACTAGATTATCAGTTTATTATAAAGGAATATAGTTTAGGAACAGCCAGATAGAAAAGCAAGGTATAAGGGAAAGAATACAGAGCTTTCATGCCCTCCCTCTCTGGGCTTGCCACTGATCCTGAACCTCCACGTGTTCACCAGCCCAGAAGCTCTCTGAACCCCATTCTTTTGGGTTCTTGTGGGGGCTTCATTACATAGGCATGACTGATTAAATCATTGACCATTGTTGATTAACATCCTCCAGCCTCTCTCCCTTCCCCAGAGGTCAGGGGTGGGACTGAAAGTTTCAACCCTCTAAGTCACATGATTGGTTCTCCTGGCAACTAGCCCCCATCCTTAGGTGAAGTCCAAAAGTCACCTCATTAACATAAAAGAGAATTATCACTCTCATTGCTTAGGAAATTTCAAGAGTTTTAGGAGCTCTGAGCCAGAAACAGGGAAGAAGATGAAATACATATTTTCTTATAAATCACAGTATCACAGAAACAAACAAAAATAGATGCCCTCATAGAACATATATACTATGAGAGATAGAAAGGAAAAGGAACAAAATAAATCAAGGATGGCTCCTAAAATTCTGCTTGATTGACCAGGTTGATGACGGTGTGTTTACTGAACTAAGAGAAGTGTTTGCTGGGATGGGTGGAGGGAGGAATTAAAAGTTTGGTTTGGACATGTGAAGTTGGAGGTGGCTTTTAGATACCAAGGGGAGATTTCAGGTGGACATAAGGAATCAGGGGTCTGAAGCTGAGGGAAGAGGTGAGGATTGAAGATAAAACTTTGTCAGTCATTGTCATATAAATGGTTTTTAAAGCCACGAGACCAAATGAAATCGATTTGTTGAGAACTGCAAAAAGAAAAGGCCCAAAGCCAAACCCTTTAGTATTCCAACATTTGGATCTGGAATACAGGAAGGGTATTCAGTAAAAGAGAAATAGAGAAATAGTCTTAGTGAGGTGGGAGAAACTAGTTTTTGTAAGATGCTCTAGAAACCTCACAAAGAAGATATTATTTCAACTTTGTTGAATGCTCTGGAGGTCTCATATGATGAGGACAGGGGTTCCATTTAAATTTCCAACTGGAATTTCATCAATAACTTGACAAGAGCAGTTTCAGGAAAGCAGTTAGGATCAATAAGCCAATTACATTGGACTGAGGAGAAAACGGGAGGTGAGAAAACGTAGGCAGCAATAAGCAACTTTTTAGAGAAAATTCTCAGTGAAGGAAAACTAGGAAATGGAGTGATGCTTAAGTGGGATATAGGTCAAGACAGGATTTTTTTATAGATGAGATATAAAAATATGTCTATGACATTGAGAATGCCAGTCACGTCAATGATTACTAATTTCAAGTGGGCTCTTAATGCTGCCAGGCAACAATAATACATTTCCTTAATTCATTCACTCTTCCATATTCCTCAGTAACATTAGAATCTCAGATGTCATCGATTATAAGATGTATCATTATTTTACATACTACTATGAAAGAAAAAGTGCCAGTTACACTACGGCATGTCATCACTTATAAGACAGCAACTTCACAGATGTTGACATATGAAAAAAAGGTGTATTAGAATCAATGTAGTGCAGTATTTCTTATGGTTTCTCTCCTCCGACCTCCAATACCTTCCTATCTTCACTTTCAGCTTTCTATTTCACTGAGAAAACAGAAGCACTCAGGAGAGGACATCCTAATTCTCTCACCACCACATCTGCCCGCCCATCTGCATCTGTACCTGTGAGCTCTGCCTCCCCTTTTGTTTCAGTGGATGAATTGTCCACATTCTCACAACTGATCCTTCTGCTGGGGTACTGAATTCCATCCCTTCTCTCCTCAAGGACTCTCCTCCTGTAACTGCCCTGTCTCTCCTGTATTGTCCGTTTCCCCCTCTCTGCTGTACCATTTTTATTATGATACAAAAATACTTGTAATTTCTTCCATCTTAAAAAAAAATTCTGGCCTTGGCCGGTAGCTCCGTTGGTCAGAGGTCCTCCCCACGTCAAGGCCGCAAGTTGGATCCTCGGTCAGGGCACGTACCGGAATCGACCAATGAATTCATAAATAAGTGGAACAAGCCGATGTTTCTCTCTCTTCCTCCCCGTCTCTCAAATCAATTAAAAAAATTTCTGGACCCATAACCCACATGCAAACACAGCTTTACTTTTCTGCTCTTCAAAATGCAAAACTTCTTAAAATAATGTCCGTACTTGCTTTCTCCACTTCGTCTCCTCCCATCCTTTTATCCCATCTTGTCAGACTTCCGCCACCACCCTAAAACGCCACGTTTCAGCAACTTCCACGCTGCTAAACGCCAGGATCAAGTCTTAGTTCTGTTGTAGCTGACCTATCAGCAGCATTGCACACAGCGGACCAACCCTTCTTCCTGAAGCATTGTCTTCCCGTGATTTTTCAGATCCAGACTCTCCTACTTTTCCATCTGCCTCACGGATTATTCATCCCGTCTCCTTCGTTGGGCCCTCTTCATCAACCTGACCTAAGCTACTGCATTCCTAGAAGAAACCGAACTGAGTAAGGGTAAATTATTCTCACAGCATACTGCTGATTTAGATTTTCCAGTGTTTAAAAATTCAGATATCTATTTTAAACAAAAATGATATGTACACCTGCTTTTTTTGCGGCAAGCATGGATTTAGCATAACGGACTCCATTTTGAGCCGCGGGCCGCACCCGTGCGCCGGCAGCCACAGCCGGGGCCCTGAGCCGGGGGAGGCAGCCGACAGGCGACAAGACCACCTAGGATCCCGGCCTTGATCAGGCCCCCCTGATATTACCCGGGGGTCAGGACGTCGAGTGATACCTCAGTGCTGCCGACACTTTAAAAAATGAGCATGGCTCTCAAGGCGGCGCCATAGATACAAATCCACGGATCTCCCCAAAATGAGGTAAAAAACATCTAACTTTCTCCGGAAACGAGCTCCACGGGCCTTATGGGAAATGTAGTTTCGGGTGGATGGCCTACACCGCGGGGGAGCCTGGGAACTCTAGGTGGGCGATTACTTCCGCACACGCGCAGTGGGGCGGTAGCCAGCGTTCTGTGATCTTAGGATCTGTGAGGCGTGACAGCGGGTGTTGCGCCCCGAATCTCTGGGAGATCTCTGTAAACCGATCTAGGACTTCGAGCCGGAGCTGGGCGCTTGGCGGTCAAAGGCTGACAGGTACGACTCTGCAGACTAAGGGAAGGGCGGGGAGAAAGACAGGGGCCGGCTTATTGGCTTACCCAACCGAAGGCACAACTTAACAACCCGCACGTGCGGTGACTGGGTTTGGATGTCTGGAGTAATTCTGAGACAGCAAGCGCGGGGCTCCGGCTGCCACTCGTGGGTTCCTAGATCCCGGGTGGGGCTGGGGCAGGGGCAGGGGCTCGCTCAGTTTGCATTCCTGCCATCGTTGGTAAAGGTCACTGTGCCGGAGTCTGTGCATCAGACTGTACCCTTCCTGGTGACAAGAGCACCGTTAGAACTACTAGAGCCTGCAGCAGGAAATGTTGGACCATTTCAGGGAATCTGGGAGGAAAGCAGTTCCAGAGAAACTGCTATGTTCTCTTATTAAGGCATTCTCACAACCATCACCTGAAGTCACTGTTACATATGAATTAACTGAAGCTGAGAGCGGTGAAGTTACTCGGCTAGACTCACACAGCTTAGTAAGCGGAAGAGCTGAGATTTAAATCCAGATGAGTGTTCTCCAAATTTCATTCTTTTTTGGAAGATAGCACCCTGCAAAAAACAAAGAGTTGGATTTATTCTTCTTTTGAAATATTTGAGAAGTAAGTACTGCTGAGTAAATTTCGACTTGTCGGTATTTTAAAAAATATATGTATTTTTTATTGATTTTAGGGAGAGGAAGGGAGAGGGAGAGAGAGAGAGAAATATATCAATGATGAGTCATTGATTGGCTGCCTCCTGCATGCCCCCTGACCCAGGCATGTGCCCTGACGAGGAATCAATCGCACTGGTGACCTCTTGGTGCATGGTCTGATGGCTCTACCAACTGAGCACACCGGCTGGGAAGAGACCAGGCTTTTAGTTAGCCTTTTAACTCATTCATTATTATTTCCTTAGGATAAATTTCTGGGGAGAAACATGCCACTGGTTCAAAGGTTAACAACTTGCTGTTAGTTCAGTAGGACAGAAATGTACCACATCCATATATTCATAACAGAATCACAAGTAGAGATTGGTACTTATAAAACAGGGGCTTTTCTGACTTGTTAGAAACATTTTCCCAGTGGGTGGCATTTTCTGAGGCTGCAGTGTGGGTGCCTCCTTTCTGATTGAGCAGGGTTCTACATCTCAGTCCTGGTTTTTAATATCCTCTTCACTTCCCCATTTTCACTTTCATAGATCTCCACGCAAGAGTTGCAGAAAATGATCAACTTCCAGGTAAGGCATCCCTTTATTCAGTCATTTAAATCTCTCAAAAATCCATATAAAAAGGAAATGTATAGTCAGGGGAAATGTAGATTGACTAGATTAGGTCCAAAAGGAAATTTAGAAAATGGATAAGTTAATATTCAAGTCACAGGGTCTGCACATAGTTGGAATAAATTTGAGCTGCATTTGTGTACCCAGTATTTCTGGCCATCATAGAAAATGGATAACCAACCAGTTAAAGTATTGGCATTGTCTGTGAAGATAAAGCAAAACAGTACCCCAGATAAGTAAAGTTATTCCTGGCACAGTTCTCTGAAGAAATATCTTAGAGATATTATTTAAAACTTTCACTGTAAGAGCCCTGTGATAATTATAACATCAGATTTCCTATGCCTTTCTTACAATGTTCCCTAGAGTAAATAGAGAACACAGTGCTAAGCAGCACTAGATAAGCCCTTTTAATGTTTATCCAGAAAAATAAGTAAAAGGTACCCTTGTACCTTTTTCAGGGTCTCCAACTAGCTATTCTTGAGCATTTTCTCTTATGTGCATTTTAAAATCATGTCAAGGTCCCTGAAGGAGTGTGTGTTAGGTATTTTTATTGTGATTGCATTATACTTTTAGATTACTTTGGAGAGAATGACTTTTCAATAATGAGTCCTTCATTTATTTAATTTTTTTATAGGTCCTTCATTACAGTTTTATACTTTTATTATTGTAATTCTTGTACATTTTTTGTAATGTTTATTCTTACATGTGGCTATGGTATGGATATTATTCATTATATTTTCTTATTGACTATTTTGTTATATAGGAAAGTATGGATTAATCTGTTTGACTTTACAGTCATGCACCACTTACAACTGAGAAATGCGTCATTAAGCGATTTTGTCATTTTGTGAACATCATATAGTATACTTACACAAACCTACATGTGTGGGCTAGATGGTATAGCCTGATGCTCCTAGGCTACAAGTCTGTACATCACATCACTGTATAAACATGAGATTAAACCAAGCACAAGAGAAAATGATTCGATCAAGAGATATTGGATCATGAAATGTATGAGGCTACTGCCAGCATAACATGGCATACTGTTCTACAGAAAACTTTTTAATAAGTAGAAAGAGTATCTAAAATAACAATAAAAGGTATAGTATAATAAATGCACAAACCAGTAACAGTAGTTTATTATCATTATCAAATATTATATGTTATAATATAATTATATGTACATAATTATATGTTATACTTTTATATGACTGGTAGTGCAATAGGTTTGTTTACACCAGCATCATCACAAACACGAGTAATGTGCGTGGCACTATGAGGTTATAATGGCTACAATGTCACTAGGTGATCAGAATTTTTCAGCTCCATTATAATCTTATGGGATCACCATTGTCTATGTGGTCAGTCATTGATGCAAACATCAGTATGCAGCACATGACTGTATGTCAGTTTACAGAACTCTTATTAAGTCCAAGAGGTTTTTAGATGATTCTTAGATTTTCCAATTAGATAATCATAAACTCTTCAAATGGAGTTTGTCCCTGACTGCTCAATACGTATGTCTCCTTTTTTTTTTTTTTTTAAATCTTAGTGCAATGGACAGGACTTCTAGTAATTATAATTTTGAATGTAATTGCTAGCCAAAATTTTTTGTCCCGTTTTTAATGGGAATGCTTTCACTGTTTCCTCTTGTGTTCTGAGATAGTTGTTTTTTGGTTTTGTTTTTAATCGAGTTAAGAATTTTTAGCTTGTGAAGATTGTTTTCGTAAATGGGGAACTTTTTTACCATATCCTTTTTTAATACCTGTCAATAAAATTATATATTTTATCTTCTCTAGTATAGCAATTTAGAGACTTTCTACTACATTTTCCAATATTGAGCTATCTATGTATTCTTGGGATAAACCCTACCTAGTCTCTTAAATTTTTCAAGGGCCAGATAGTAAATATTTTAGGCTTGAAGGCCATTTAGCCTCTGTGGAAACTACACAGGTTTGACCTTATGGCTGAGGTAAATGAATGTAACTACGTTCCAGTAACATTTTATTTACAGAAATGGGAGGCCAGTCTATGTTTTGTAGTTTGCTGACCCCTGCTTTCCCCTACTCTAGATGGTCTTAACTCTCTGTGATAGACATGTAGCCAAATGCCTTTTTTTTTTCAGTTTAAGTTAATTAAATATGATTTTGGCTTTATGGTTCAGAGGATATATTTTATCATATTAACAAAAATCCATATCTCCCTATTTTATTATGCTTATGCGAGTCTGGTATGTTAACCTTATAGTTCCTGTAACATCTTATTGCACTTACATGTTTACTTTGTAGTGTCAAATAGACTGTAAGAACTCTGAGGACAGTAATAGTTTTCTTTTTTGCATCTCTAGTACAGTATCTGGTCCTCATTAAATATTTTATGAGTGAGTGAATGAAGAATATATAAGCAATATTTTGGAATAATTTTGTTGAGCTATGATTTGCATATTAAAAATTGACCTGTTTAAAGTGTATACAATTCACCAGTTTCGTTATATTCATGGAATTGTGAAACTATTACCACTATTTAATTTCATTACCCTGAAAAGAAACCCAATACCCATTTCTTCCTTCCCACAGCCCTAATTTATTTACTTTCTTTATGGATTTGCCTATTCTGAACATTTTATACAAATGGACTCATATAATATGTGATCATTTGTAACTGACTTCTTTCGCCCAGCACAATATTTTCATGTATGTTGTAAATACCTTTTTATTGCTGAATATTGCATCATGGGCATTATTGTTTATCCATTCATTAGTTGATGAATACCCATATTGATTTCACTTTTTGGCTATTATTAGTAATTCTGCTGTGAACATTTGTGCACAGGTTTTTGTGTGGGCATGTATTTTCAATTCTCTTGGGTATATACCTAAGAGAAATTGTTGGATCATATGATAACTCTATGTTAAACATTTTGAGGAACTGCCAAACTGTTTTCCTTAGTTGCTGCACAGTTTTACAATCCCACCAGCAATGTATGAGTTCCAGTTTCTCCACATCCTTGCTAACACCTTTCATTGTCTGTCTTTAATTTAATTTAAATATATCTTTATTGATTTCAGAGAGAGGAAAGGAGAGGGGGAGAGAGAGATAGAAACATCAATGATGAGAGTCATTGATCGGCTGCAGCCTGCAACCCGGGCATGTGCCCTGACCGGGAATTGAACCCCGATCACCTGGATCCTAGGTCGATGCTCAACCGCTGAGCCACGCCCGGCTGGGCTGTCTTTAATTTTAGCCACCCTAGTGTGTGTGAAGTGATATCTCATTGTGCTTTTGACTTGCATTTTACTAATAACTAATGATGTTGAGCATCTTTTCATGTGCTTATGGACTATATATGTCTTTGGAGAAATGTTTAAATCCTTTGCCTGTTTTTAAATTGGGTTGTCTCTATATTGTTGTTATAAGAGTTCTTTTTATATTCTAGATACAAGTCTCTCATCAGATATATGACTTGCAAATATTTCCTCCCATTCTGTGTTGTCATTTCATTTTCTTGATGGTGTCCTCTGAAGCACAAAATTTTAAAATTTTGATGAATTCCAACTTATCTATTTTTTCTTTTGTCATACTTTTTTTCTGTCATATTTAAGAACCACTGGCTAATCCAAGGTCACAAAAATTTACTCCTATGTTTTCTTCTAAGAGTTTTTAGTTTTAGGTCTTACATTTAGGACTCTTACCTAAATTTTTTTAGTTTATTTTTGTATATGATGTGAGGTATGTGTGGGAGGGGTATCCAATTTTATTATTTTGCATGTGTATATCCGGTTGTCCCAACACCATTTGTAAAAAAGGCTATACTTTTCCCCATTGAATTGTCCTGGCACTAGTTAAATATTTTAAAACATGATTTTTGTTTCTATCACAGAGTCTATTTCTGAATCAAACATGCAGTAGTTATCACATATAACTTTCTGAAAACTCAACAGTGAACATAATATGACCATATGAGGCTGACATGATTCTCTTGCAAGTCCCAAAAGATTCACACTTTAGTTTCAAGATCAATGTGCTGTTACAGGGATCAGTGACATTCCAGGATGTGGCTGTGGACTTCACCTCAGAGGAGTGGCAGCTGCTTGACTGTGATCAGAGAACCTTGTATTGGGATGTGATGTTGGAGAACTTTAGAAACCTCATCTCAGTGGGTAAGGACAGTGGGCGGTAACTTTTCATTGTAACTAAGAATGAATTAATAGTGCCCTTTCTTGAAGACTTGTGAAAGCTGTGAACATTCCAAAGCTTTATTAAGTTTGGCCCTGAGTTTTAGTGATCAAAGATTCTTCATCCCCTTTGGGGATCAGATAGTCTGTTTGTGCTCCTACGTGCCAAATGGAGAAGAGTCTTTCTGTCATCCTTTACAGGCCCTGAGACTCAAGGAGGCACACCTGAGTTGTGAGGTTGTTTGTCCTTAGCACCTTGTTCCCTATTATGTGTTGTTTCCCATGAACAGGGGGTCCACTTACCAAAACAAAAGTGATCTTCAAGGTGGAGCAAGAACAAGAGCTGCAGATGGTAGAGGGAGAGAACCCACATTGGAGCCACCCTGGTGAGTGAGAGAAAACCAGATAGATGGGAGTCTTTAGAATTGGTCAGTGAGGGACAGATTGTAGTTATTTAGAGTCTAGAATCCTTGGAACAGAAGGTATTTGTTGAGGACTAGAGGAATGCATCTTAGAAACCATGAGTGAATTCATTATATCGCATAGTTTGTTCACCAGGCTAATTACTCTGGAATTTTCAGTTGGTTGTTGTTGATTGATGTAACATGGGATGTTGCTTTCCATTGGCTGAAGTGGGAGAAGACAGAAACCCAATACCTACACTTAGAACCACTCTATAAACACATGTGTATTAAGGTCTATAGCCCACTACTCAGTCTAGCTCCAGAGAGAAAGATAAGGCATGGAGCAAGAGGCTAAGGGTTTTGTACTAAAACTCCACATGGAAGGAATCTCAGAAACAGGGATTTATAACCCCCTCTTCCTGTTTTTGTCTTTGTCATCATCTTCTTCTTTTAATGGAGCAATGGATTTGGGATTTATGAGATTTTGAGGATAGGCATAAAAAAGTGTGACTTCAGAACCAAGACAGCTTTCTGGGGATTCGTTTGTTAGGCAGATTAAAAGAGGATACAAAAGCAGTTCTTGTCAAATACAAATACAGCACATAGTTTTCATATAGAGAAACCCAGCCAGAATAAAAATGATAGCCTGCAGACAGAATCTGTGCTTGGGCTAAGGATGATTTGGCTTTGGATGACCTGTTTGGACATTTGTGTTCCTGGGCTTACAAGCAAGTACAGGGGAGAATGAATCCCAGCTGTAGTCAAGTTGGAGCCCTGTCTACAGATACCTCTCAGTTGTGGTTTGGATGGAGTTAGAGGACTGGAGACATAAGAATGTTCCTGACATTGTGCCAGGTGATTAAGAACAAAAAGAGATGTGAATGAGGGAAATAGGGAGCTATCCTAATAGGGTAATCTAGAAATTAGGTAGTGAGGACTCTGATTCTGATTGGCCTCCTGCAAGTCTAGTTTTTCCTCTGATACTTTCCCTTAACTCCCTTGTTTTTTGTTCTCCTGGTTAACCTATCTATTAATTAGATCTCCACAATGGGTTCTCTTCATTCTGTGAGCTAACCATGCACCCTTGTTGAGCACCCTTTGACTTCCTTTGTACCCTACTCACTGTACCTTGTGCCTGTTTTACGGTCTTTCCACAAATCACAAGTTAAGCCATCTGTTCTCATTACTGTCATTCATCTGCTCCCATTTCCTCTTTAGAGTTTTATTCTTAAAGCTCAGGAGCAAGGCAAATATAGGATTTGCTTCAAAATGAGAGACTAGATTTGAAGTCATACAAAATTCTTTTTGTAACTGTTGACAGAAAAAATTTAACTAGGAATGTTTTATTATACTCCTTTTTAGAAGCCAACTGCCCATTTGTTGATGAATCAGAGAAGCACCAGGAAAGCGAAGAGAATTTTTTAAATTCAGTTTTGTTCACATTCAATAAAATTCTGACTATGGAGAGACTTCATGGTTACAATATGAGCACAAGTCGTACTGGAAAAAATCATATAAATGCAAGAAAAATATATAAATGCAAATCATATGGGAAGAGTCTGCAACCTACTTTAGATTTACTTAATTATAATAGATGTTATAATGGAGAAAACCCTTATGAATGCAAGGACTGTGGGAAAGCCTTTAAAAAGAAGTTTCATTTAATTAGACATGAAAAAAATCATACCAGAAAAAAACCCTTTGAATGTAATGACTGTGGGAAAGCCTATAGCAGGAAGACACACCTTGCAACTCATCAGAAAATTCATAATGGAGAGAGACCCTTTGTGTGCAATGATTGTGGGAAAGCCTTTATGCATAAAACACAGCTCTTGGTCCACCAGAGACTTCACACTGGAGAGAAACCTTACGAATGCAGTCAATGTGGGAAATCATTCACGTGGAACTCCTCCTTTACTCAACATGTGAAATCTCATACACTGGAGAACTCATTTGAATGTAAGGAATGTGGGAAAACCTTCAGGTATAGTTCATCCCTTTATAAACATTCTAGATTTCATACAGGAGAGAAACCCTACCATTGTATCATATGTGGCAAAGCCTTTGGCAACACATCTGTGCTTGTTACGCATCAAAGAATTCACACAGGAGAAAAACCTTATGGATGTATCGAATGTGGCAAAGCCTTCATCAAGAAGTCTCATCTCCTTAGACATCAGATAACTCATACAGGAGAAAAACCCTATGAATGTAACAAATGTGGGAAAGCATTTTCCCAGAAGTCAAATCTTATTGTACATCAAAAAATTCATACATAATATTCACTTTATGAGAAAGCTTAGATATTAAATAAATCTTATTAAATAGCAGAGTTTTCATAGTGAGGAGAATTCCAAGAATTAGAATGAATTTGGAAAGAGTAGATTTCCATAAAAAGACAAGTCCAATCATGTTCTGGAAGTGATGATAAAGTTTTTACAGAAAAAAAAATCACAGAAAACATTGGATCATAAATAATAGAGCATAGAGCTTCAAAAGTAAGCATAAATGAAATAATTGAATCAGTGAAAACTACATTTACCATCCCTAATTGTTTTATTTTTATAACAAATGATACATTTATGTATGAGTATAAAATGTTTATACATAATATTAAATTATATCTATTGAGTTTCTGCAGTAAATATCACCATTTTTTCTTCCAAGCCTAACAATTACATGCAAGGGGGGAAATGTGGTTTAATATGTAGTATGAATTTCAGAAATATTTTTATCCATTTGCTGGCACTTTTGATGGGCAGTGTTACTGAGTCCCAGAGTCTCCTCTTTAATTATAAAACTTGTTATAAAGATGTTTTCCTGTGTATGTAAACACAAAAACAAAAAATTTAACAAGATACCAGTTGAGAGGGGAAAAAGCAATTCTGTATTACAATAGGATTCCATTGAGGAAAATAAGTATGTAAATAAAACATTTGCACTCAAATATTCCTGTTCTTTTTCATGGATGGATCTACATAAGATACAACATTGTGTTGAATCTATAGATTGCTTTGGGTAGCATGGACATTTTAATGATGTTAATTCTTCCTATCCATGAACATGGTATATGTTTCCACTTATTTGTATCTTCTTCAGTTTCTTATAATTTTCCAAGTACAGGTCTTTTACATCCGCGGTTAAATTTATTCGTAGGTATTTTTGTTGTTGAAGCAATTGTGAATTGGATTGTTTTCATAGTTTCCCTTTCTGATAGTTCATTATTGGTGTATAAAAATGCAACTGGTGTGGAGGGAGATAAATAAAAACCCGATAGATACATGGTCTGTTAGTGACAAGTGTTATGGAGGAAAATAAAGGTAGAGTAAGGGTATACAGAGTGGTGGTAACAATTAGAGAGGTTCTTTTATATGAGATGATTAAGAAAAGCATCACTGGTAAGTGACAGGTAAGCAGACACCTAAAGGAATTTAGAGTCAGCCATGCAGTATCTGGCTTTTTCCTGGGGAAGAATAGTCCAGGCAGAAGAAATGTACAGAGATTCTGAGTAACCAACCTTGGTATTCTGGAGGAGCAGCAAGAAAGCTGAATGGCTGATGAGAGTTAGCTGTAAGAGAATGATCAAAGGATTGAAGTAAACATGGTGTAGGGCCTTAGAGACCTTGGTTTAAATTTATATATATATTTGTAAGTGTATATGTATACCTATAAATAGATAGATGTAGATATATGCCATGTATGTATACATACACACACACACACATCATATTGAAATTCAAAGTGGACAAGTCAGTGCTTCCAGAACATGGACTTCACTGGATCCGCTGGCTCTGTGTCTCTTACAAGACTACATCAAGTCTCAACAGAGGGAAGGAAATGCTTCCAAGCTCATTTATGTGGTGATTGGCAGGCCTCAGGTCCTCTTCCAAACTTACTCATGTGGCAATTGGCAGGCCTCAGCTCCTACCTGGTGAGAGACATCAACCCTTTGCCACACAGACCTCTCCACGTACCATACCACATGAACAGCTCATAACAAAGCAGCTGGCTGCTCTTAGAGTAAGGGAGCGAAGGAAGTTAAAGAGGGCAAGCAAGTCCTTCTAGGACTTATTTTAAAAGTGACCAGAATTCTCTTTCCTCAACCATTTTCCCAGACCTGCTCCACCAACCTCCACAAACTCATACCACTACAAGGTTGGTTGGAGGGGCTGGGATGGGAATCAGCAATCATGAATCAGTCCTGGGAGAGAATCCTTGGCATTTCTTTCCAAAAATCAAAAGACAGGATTCCAAGAGATTCCCCCACCGAGACTGGAGCTATTTGCAAGAAGGGGCTTGGACGCCTTTGTTGAAACAGTAAAGCAGACAAAGGCGCGGCCGAATGGACACTATAGTAAGTATATTAGCTGGAGTTGGGGGACGGAGCCAGAGGGTGACAGTGGGGTGGAGCTTCCCATCAGTTAAAGGTGCGGGAGGGAGGGCCGCACACACCTGGGCCCCCTGACCCTGCCTTAGAAGGCCGGCCTGCCCGCCCAGAGGTGCCCGTGCAGGTGTCACTGGGAGCCAGTGTGGTGACATTCCAGAGAGGTCCGTGCCAAATGAGAGACACCGTTCCTTTCTCCTCTCTTGGCTCCCAATCGATAAGGAGCCAGACTCCGAAGGGGAGGAAAATCCTAAGCGGACTCACCCCGGCCCCACTCGGAGCTCCGTGGTGCAGCGCGAGCCTCTGCATCGGAAGTCACTCCCACTGTAGGATCCCAGGAACTAAAAACAAAAAGTGAATTTTCTACCCCTCAGCAAGGCTGAGAGGAATCTCCACAGGCCGCAGCGTGAGGGATGGGGCAGCGCCGAGTGCCGGGTCAGGTCACCCAGGCAGCGGCCGCGCGGACTGAGGCGGCGCGCCGCGGGGTCTTGTGGGAGGTGCCGCTGGCTGCCTGCGCATGCGCAGTGAGACGTGCGTGCAGGGGGCGCGGCCTCGGCTCCCGCGGCGGGTCCGCGGCAGGTGAGCGTGGGCGTGTCTTCGCACTCAACTCTGGGCTGGGGTTCGGAGGTGCACCGTGGGTCAGCGGGAAGATGGAGATCAGAGAGCCAGAGTGGGGGTGGGATTGAAGGACCGGAAGCTCTATATCTGGGGCCCCAGGAGCGGTGGTCCCCCCCCAATAGCGGCGCCCACCATTTGGCTGTGGAGGGCGGGATCCTTCCAGGTTCCCTAAAGCAGTCGCTTCTCCCAGCTTTGCTCACCTCAGACAAGAGCACTAGAAGTCTGTCGCCGGAGTGGCTCCAGGATCCCTTCCTCCTTCAGACTCCAGCCGCGGCTCGGCGGCCCAGTGCCCCGCTGCTCCGGGCTGCGAGCGCCCCCAGGTGGGCTGCCATCCCCGGAGGGCGGGCGGCGGCAGGCGGCCGCGGGGCTCCCCTCACAGAGTAGCGTGTGTCGGGTGTTTCCACCCTTCGGTGCCTCAGTTTTCTCCCTCAAGTGTTTGGTCGCCCGCTTTGCAGTCCTTGTGCACAGAGGTCCGTAGCCTGCGTTCCTCCTGGGAGGTGCTTCGCGTTAACTTTGAGCCCCACTGGGTTTCCGACTGTGGGACTCTTGAGGGGGGGGGGTAGGGGGGGGCGGTGAGGGGGTACAGAGATTTGGGGCCCAGCAGAAAGATGCCAGCCAAGGAAAAGGTGTTTCTGAGCTCACAGGAACAAAACCTTGCTCGTAGGGATGAAGGCAGCTGGAACCCGCCTGCGACCTGAGGCCTCCCGCCGAAACTGCCGAGCCGAGCCTGGAGCCTGGAGCCTGGAGCCTGGAGCCTGGAGCCTGGAGCCTGGAGCCTGGAGCCTGGAGCCTGGAGCCTGGAGCCTGGAGCCTGGAGCAGGAAGGGCTTCCGGAGCTGCTGGGGCTCAGAGGTTACTTAGCAAGGCTCGGGTCGAGTGACCACCCTCAGAGAACAGAGAGAGTCCATGGAAGTTTTGACTCAGAATAGTGGGGCGACGACTTACTAGAGACGGTGGATGACCTGTGGCGTGGAGAAGAGCAGGCATCGTCGGGCAGAGCGGCGGAGGGAACGATCCCGGCGAGGCTGAGCGGTTGCCCCAGCGGGCCGCTCTGGGAGCTGCAGCTCTGGCGTGGGCTCCCGGCTCCTTTCTCCTCCAGTTCATTCGGACCTCGCCCAGGAGAAAGAAGAGATGACCAATTCCCAGGTGAGGTGCAGTTTTCCATTTTCAGTCTAGAATGTGTCTACTCTTCAGGAAAAAGAGTAACAACTGGCCCAGTGAGGTTTAGAGACCTTGTCAAGTTCACTAAGCTATTAAATGGTGGACCCAGGATTTATCTCTTGGTCTGTTGCCTCTCCTGTACCTGTTGTCAGTGGACAGGTCTTCTCATTCAGGGACTGAGCCTAAATTGTCCACATATAGAGGGCTGGGCCTAATCTGTGGGGGGGAAAAAAGGCTCCGAAGGGAATGTTCTCTTCTTGCCTGGTGCCCTCCTTTAAGTTAGGTCTCTTCTCTACCTAACATGTTGCTCATTCATTTATCCACTTCATCATGACTGCTCCATGCTCGTTTCTAAACAAATTGACTTAGATTCGCTTCTTCAAAATGCATGGTTTCTTTGGGGGAGATTCATATACACATATTATAAAATAGTTATTACTTCTCATGTGTATGTTA
The DNA here is from genome assembly GCF_964146895.1 of Miniopterus schreibersii. Lineage (NCBI taxonomy): Eukaryota > Metazoa > Chordata > Mammalia > Chiroptera > Miniopteridae > Miniopterus > Miniopterus schreibersii. Next base: position 23,406,676 of record NC_138109.1, read on the forward strand.
AATAAAACGATCAGAAGCCATTCTTAAGTTCCATTTAGAGGACTGCAGTCAATCATACCTGTGCTAAGGAGAGGGGAAAAAAATCACTGTGCACTGGGGCAATTGAAGAAGACTTTCTGAAGGAGGTGAGCTTTCATTTCTTAAAGAGAAGATTTGAGTATATGGTGACTTTCCATACCTCTTGTAAGTCTTGTTTTTTTGTTGTTGTTGCTGATTTCTTTATGGCTTAGTATATGATGTTTTACAGTGTTTCGTGTGTGCTTGAGTAGAATGTATATTCTCTGATGGGAGGTGCCAACTTCTGTAAGTGTCCATAAGATCTGAGTCATTCAAAATTTCTGTATATTTACTGATTTATTTTTGTTTGCTCGACCCATCAGTAATTGAGAAAATATGTGTGGGATATCTCTGAGTAATACTCATAGACATACCTCGGAGATACTGCAGGTTTGGATCCAGACCACTTCAATAAAGCAAATATCACAATAAAGGGTGTCACATGAATTGTTTGGTTTCCCAGTGCATATAAAAATTGTGTTTACACTATACTTTAGTCTATTAAGTGTGCGATAGCATGATATCTAAAAAACAATGTACATACCTTAATTAACAAATGGTAAACATCATCTGAGCCTTCAGCAAATTGTAATCTTTTTACTGGTGGACCGTCTTTCTTCAGTGTTGATGGCTGCTGACTGATCAGGGTAGTGGTTACTGAAGGTTGGGGTGATTGGGACAATTCCTTAAAATGAGACCTCAATGAAGTTTGCCATATCTATTGACTGACTTCCTTTCTACATCTGCAGCTACTTCCTCTACTGAAGTCTTCAACCCCTCAAAGTCATCCATGATTTAGTGATGGGTGAGACGTGAGGAATGAGAGAGAAGTCAAGCATGACCCCTATTTTTCTGACTTGAACATCTGATTGGTTGAGGTGTGGTTTCCTGATTTAGGGAACGGTGGGAAAGAAGCAGGTTTGGAAAGGGAGATAAAGTCAGAATTGAGCATGTTGATTTAGATCTCTTGAGACATCCAAGTGGATATTTATTTCATTTGGTAGGCATTTATTGATTACCTACTATAGATCAGGCACTGTGCTTCACACTGAATGTTCATCATTAGATGTTTGTGTCTGGAACTCTAGGTTTGGCTAGAGGACTTAGCTGTTGATGTACATTTGAGAGTTGTCAGCATTCAGATGACATTTGAAGCTATCCAAATAGATGAGATCACATAGGGAGAATGAGAAAAGGGCCTAGGATCCAACCCAGGGAACCCCAACATTGATGAGTTGAGTAGAGAAACAGATTGAAGCAGTGATCAGAGAGGTAGGAGAAAAACCAGGTTACTGTGATATCCAGACCTTAAGAGGAGAGTTTTGAGGAAGACCCTGTGGGCAACAGGGCCAAATAATGCTAGGGAGTCAAGCATAAAAAGGATTGAAAACTTTCCATTGGATTTACCAGCAAGGAAGTTATTAGTTATCTTAATGAGGATGAACTTCTAGAACTGGAATTGCTGGATCAAAGGATTTGCTTGATAAAGACTGCAAATTGTTCTCCCAGAAAGTTTGTACAACTTATACTCCTCCCAACAGTGTGTGAAGGTACCTGTTTCCTCACACTCATACTAGTAATGGGTATAAGTCTTAATCTTTGCCCAATGGATAGGGGAAAATAATGTCTCATGGTTATCTGAATGTCCATTTCTTTGATAATTTGTGAGGCAGCCTGTCTTTTCATGTGTTTATTGGCCATTTGTTTTTCCTCTAGGAATTATTCATTCAGATCATTTTTTAATTTTTTTATTTATTGATTTGAGAGAGAAAGAGATTTGTTGTCCCACTTATTTATGCATTCATTGATGGAGTCCTGTATGTGTCCTGACCGGGGATCAAACCCACAACTTGGCATATTGGGATAATACTCCAACCGACTGAGCTACCAGGCCATGGCTTCAGATCATTTTTCATTTGTCCTTTTTTAACTAGAGCACTTTATCTTTTGAAAATTGATTTCTAAGAGCTCTTCATACTATTAGTGTTGGTGAACCTCTGTATAAGATATATGTATTTTTTTAAAATATATTTTTATTGATTTCAGAGAGAGGATGGGAGAGAAAGAGAGAGAGAAACATCAATGATGAAAGAGAGTCATTGATCTGCTGCCTCCTGCACACAACCCCATTGGGGATCGAGCCCGCAACCCAGGCATGTGCCCTGACTGGGAATTGAACCTCAATCTCCTGGATCATAGGGCGATGCTCAACCACTGAGCCACATCAGCTGGGCTAGATATATGTATTTTTAAAATTTTTTATTCTTTTAATTATTCTCATGGCTTGGGCAGACTCTGAAGTCCCTTTTATTCTGTCTACCTTTCTCAGTGTTACTAAGTTTACCCTTTGTACCACAAATGCTGGTGTAGATGCTTGCTCACTGAAGAGGCCTTACTGTTCATTGGTGTTTTAGGAACCTGTTACATTCAAGGATGTGGCCATGGACTTCACTGAGGAGGAGTTGGGGCAACTGGACCCTGCACAAAGGGCCTGTACAAAGAGGTGATGCTGGAGATCTATGGCAACCTGGTGTTAGTGGGTGAGGACAACTACTCTTTGGAGAATTTTTGTTTCCTTGGTTGTTAAAAGCTTTGGGCTCTAAAAGTGTTATTAACTAAGGAAAGGCTTGAGATTCAAATCTCAGAGGGTCTAAGTTGCTATTGAAGAAAGAAAATGTTGCTACCTAAATAAAAACCTGTTTTCCCTCCCCTATTTGTATTTCTTTCTTTTCTTTTGAGATGAAATTCACATAACATAAAATTAACCATTTTAACTTGTACAGTTCAGTGGCATTAAGTACATCTAAGTGTTGTGTAATTACCTCCTTTATAAGTTCCAAAACGCTTTCATCACCCCAAAAGAAGATATTGTGATTTTGGTTCCAGACCACTGTAACAACGGGAGTATCACAATAAAGTGAGTCGTAATCTTTTTGCTGGTGGAGGGTGTTGCCTTCAGCTTGTAACAAGTACAGCACCTGTTAAGTGCAATAAAGTGCAGGGCAATAAGGTGAGGTATGCCTGTGTTTATTTTGTATCTGTTTGTGTATCTGTTTATTCTACAGAAATGAGTTCTGCAACTTCTTTTCGGTTATGTCGCATGTATTTACATGTCAAAAATATTTAGACCCATTTCAACCTTTTTTCATTATTTAGAGCCATTTCAGTTTTTTTAATGGCTGTATGACATTCCATTGTATGATATATTGATATACTGAAGTTAATTTTTTAACCAGTGCTTTATTGATAGATATTTAAGACCAATTTTTCTCTATTACAAATAATGCTGAAATAACTGTCCTTGTGCTTGTATTTTTGGATATTTTTGGTTCTAATATTTCTATAGGAAAAATGTTTATTAGAGGAATTGGTGGGTCAGAGATTATATATTTATGTTACTGTCAAATTGTCCCCTGAAAAGTTGGAGTCAATTTACATTCCCATCATGAGACTGCCCATTCTTCACACTCTCATTGCTCCTAATCATTTTTTTTAAATTTGCCTATCTTTCTCTTTTTTTTACAAGACGCAGAACCAGATCAGCTTTGCTTTTTCCAATTGCTTTGTTACACATGATATTTGCCTATTTAAAAAATAAGAATTAGCATCTTTTGATTTTTCCCCTTCCCCTTCTAGTCCTGCTTTTCCTCTAGTCTTCTCTTCCTCCCAATAAAATGGAAACTCCACTCTTAAAGTTGCTTAGGCCAAAAACCTTGGAGTCATCCTGACTCCTTTCTCTCTCACCCCCAAATCAATCCATCAGCAAATCTGTCAGCTCTGCTTTCAAGTTATATCCAGAATCAATCACTTTTCACCATCTCCACTGTTGTTACCCTAATCTAATCAACCGGCCTCCCTCTCATTGAATAGCTTAAACACTAAGCCAAATCCAAACCTTTCCATATCAATGTCTTTTGGTTGGTGAATTCTTAAACTCTGATATATCCATACTATGGAATACTAGTCAGCAATAAAAAGGAACAAACAATTGATTCACACAAAAGTTTGAATCTGAAAGGAATTGTGCTAAGTGAAAAAAAAGTCATTCTCAAAATATTACATGCTGTATTATTTCATTTATATAACATTCTTGAAATGACAAAATCATAGAGATACAGATTAGTGATTGCCAAGGATTAGGGATGGGGAAGTAGGAAGTAAGATAGGTCTGGCTATAAAAGTAGCAGGAGGGCCCTGGCCGGGTGGCTCAGTACGTTGGAGTGTCATCCTGTACACCGAAAGGCTGAGGGTTTGATTCCTCATCAGGGCACAGACCTAGGTTTTAGGTTCGATCCCTGGTGGGGGGCGAGTACGGGAGGCAACTGATCGATGTTTCTCTCTCTTCCTTCCTCTCTCCAAAATCAATAATAATAATAAGAAAGTAGCACGATCAAACAGTTCTGTATCTTGACTTTGGTAGTTACACATCTACATATGTAACAAAATTGCATAGAACTAACTACACATAGACTCACAAATGAGTGCATATAAAATTGGTGAAATTTGAGCGAGGTCTGTGAATTGTTGATTTTATCGTCTTAAATGTAAAAGTTATAAAAATTCAATTTGAAAAACTATATTTCCTGTAGAATCTGTTAGATGATTAATGAAATTCCATCCCACATTTTATTTTTAAGTATATTCCATTAAAAATGGAATATTATTCAGTGCTAAAAAGAAATGAGCTATCAAGCCATGAAAAGACACAGGAAAAACTTAAATGCATATTACTAAGTGAAAGAAGCCGATCTGAAAAGGCTGTATATTGTATGATTCCAGCTCTATGACATTCTATAAAAGGCAAAACTATGGAGACAATAAAAAGGTCTGTTGTTGCCAGGGGTTAGAGGCAGAGCGCAGAGGATTTTTAGGGCACTGAAACTGTTTTGTATGATACTATAATGGTAGATAGATGTCACTATACATTTGTCAAAGCCCATGGAATGTGTAACACCAAGAATGAATCCTAATGTAAATTATGGACTTTGGATGATAACGTATGTAGGTTCATTGATTATAACAAATGTACCACTTTGTTGCCATATGTTGATTTGGGGGAAGGCTTGTGGGGTGGGGGATGGCCAGGGGGTATACAGGAACTCTATTTTCTGCTCAATTTTTCAGTGAACCTAAAATTGCTCTATAAAATCAAGCGTATTAAAAACAACACTGCAGCAAAAACAAAAAATCAAAGTAAATGAGTGAGGTTAAAAAAATCAAACCAACAAACTGGAGAAAACATCTTGTAAGATTTTATTTGTACACCTCCATTATCTCTGATACATAATATATACATATATGTAAATATGTGCTTATACAAGATGGGGTTATACAATGAATATGTTTCTAATCTGTACTTTACACTTAATATATTATGCCCATCTTTCTTTTTATCTTTTCTGACTCACCAATCTCTTCCAGAGTTCTAATGAATTCTCGTATTTTTCCTTTTCCCCCTATTATTGTTTGGAAAATCTACCTCTTATTTTTAATCCTTCAATTAGTTACCCTTAAAATTATAACATTTTAAAAATTATTTTTCTGTGAGTGGCAAATGTTAATCAGGGTTTATGACTTCCATTCTCCAGAACAAGACAAGGCCATTAACATGCTTGTACTTAGTTTTGATACATACACATACATGCACCCTCTCCCAATGCCCTTTGTTTTGTTGAAATCATAATTATTATTTTTAAAAACATTGTACCCCTATTTTCTCAGAGATTAAATTAGCCTTAATTTTTATGGGCGCCCTTTCTTTCTATAATTTCTTATATCTTAGGTCTGCCTTTTGCTTGGGCTTCTTTTTCATTTTCAGATAAACTTTCAGAGTCCCTGCAGATTTGAACAGTGTTCATATTCACCCCACTTTTGAAAGCTAGTTTGATGGAGTAGAGACCTCTAGATTCCAAATCATTTCTCCCGAGCGTGTTCTAGCCGTCGTATCTTTGTTTTTAAGCTCCTGATATGGCTGGTTCTGATCTGAGGCATTCATTTAGTCATTTTCTCTTGTTTTATTTCATTTCACTTTGTTTATTTTATCTGCTTTTCTTTTCCTTCCCTTCTGGAAACATTTAGAATTTTATGTTTATCCTTGGAATTTTGAAATTTTACTATGATGTGCTTAGATATGTGATTTTTTTTTTTTTTGTAATCATGTTGGTGGTCATTGAGCCTCTTCATCTCTGAGTCCTCCAGCTCAGGGACATTTTCTATTTGTATTTCATGAGAGTTTTATTGAGGGAATAGGGGAACATTATTCATTTCTACTTATATTTCATGTCTTCCCTTTTTGTGAGTTTTTATTTCGACTAATTTTGGTTGTCTTGCAGTTTTTTTGTGTCTTCCTTTTGCTGTCATAGGGGAATCATCAGTGTAGGTTTAGGATTTTTGACTATTGTCTTTTCCCCTCAGGACTCTGGAGACACTGTACCATTGTCTTCCGCCAATATTATTCTCTTCTTGAGGGAGTAACTTGTTTTGTTTTTTAATATTTTGAATGCTTATACGATATTTTCTGGATCCTTGAAATTCAGAAATTTCATCCAGATGTTTTTATGTTAGTTTGTCTTTTCTTATTTAGCACTCCTACATTCTTTCAATCTAAACAATCAAATTCTCTTTTAGATTAAGTACATTTTCACTATTTCTTCTGTTTGTTCCCTCCTTCTAGATCTCTTATATGCATATAAGATCTCTAGATCTGTCCTTCATGACTTAATATTTTTCTCATAATTTCACCTTTTAAATTCTTTTTTTCTGAGTCCTGGTAGAACTCTTTCAGTTGGTCTTTTAATTGACTAACATAGTTTTCCACATTTTCCAGTCTGATATTCTATTGCTTGCACCCTCTGTTAGGATTTTAAAACTTGACAATCGTATTTTTCATCATTGTAAACAATTTCTCATTCTCAAAGCATCCCATTTTCCGCACAGGAAAGAAACTCCAGGACTGTCCTTAGTGTGGCAAGAGCTTTAGTCAGAGCACAGATCTTCACTATCATCAACGAATTCACACCGGAGAGAAACCTTTCGTATGTGACACGTGTGGCAAAGGCTTCAGTTATAACACAAATCTTCGAGTTCATCTGAGGGTTCACACAAGAGAGAAACCCTTTTAAGTGTGAGCAATGTGGCAAGGGCTTCAACCAGAGCTCCAATCTCCTCATCCATCAGAGAGTCCACACTGGAGAGAAACCTTTTGTATGTGACATGTGTGGCAAAGGCTTCACTTATAACACAAATCTTCATGTCCATAAGAGAGTCCACACAGGGGAGAAACCCTTTAAGTATGAGGAGTGTGGCAAGGGCTTCCATCAGAGCTCCAATCTCCGCATCCATCAGAGAGTCCACAGGAGAGAAGCTCGACAGATGTGCTAAGTGTGGGCAGGGCCTCGGTCAGAGAACATGGATCTCTGAATGCGTCAGAGCCCACACAAGAGAAACTGTTTAAATGTGAGACACAAACTCATAAAACACAAACTTTCATGCTTACCGCAAAGTCTGCACAGGAGAGAAGCCTTTCTGTGAGAACAGTATGTGTCAAGGACTCAGTCACAGCTCCACTTTTCAGGTTGTGAGACTGGAGAGAAACTCTACAAACATGATGTTGTGTTATCAAGGCTCCTTCAGTCAGAGCATATATCTTTGAGTTTATCCAAGAATTCCCACAGGAGAAACACCATTTATAAAAGTGTAGTAAGGGCTTTGAAAAAACACTAACATTGAGTTCATCACTATGTCTGCACAGGAGAGAAATGTTACAGGTGTGCTGAGTGTGGGGAAGGTTTTCTTGGGAACACAGATCTTCTCTATCAGAATCTACACAGGAGAAAGACCATTACATGCAATACCTGTATGGTGAGGGCTTCAGTTACAACATGAACCTTCATGTTCACTGGAGAGTGCACCCTGTGCATGTGACAAGGGAGCTCAAGTCTTCACACCTGTCAGATTCCACATGGGAGAAAAACTCTCTAGTGTAGGGAGTGTGGGGAGAACTTCTGCTAGAGCACATGTCTCCCTCCCTCCAGGGTCTGTTTCTTCCACAGACTGCGAGCATCATGAGAATACAGCTCTGTGTACTTTCTCACCATTGTGTCTCCAGCTCCTCGCCCAGGGCCTGGCACAAATAGCTAGTCAGCAAATATTTGTTGAATGAGATGAGTGGGGTCATGGGTATCAGTCAGTACAAAAATACTTGCAATCATGGAAGTGTCCATGCTGAAGAAAAACCCTATAAATGAGAAAAGGGCGGTAAGAGTTATTGCAGAGCTGCTGATCTTTGAGTTTATCAGAGCCCACATGGGAGAGAAACTATGTCTATGTGATGAGCATCATAAGGGCTTTACTGGGTGCTCCACTCTTGCCCTTCATAATACCCTCCATTCAGGAGAGAAAGCGTATCAATGTCATAAGTGTGGTAAGAATTTTTCTTAGCGTGCAAAACTTGGCATTCATGAAAGGAGAGAGACCCTATAAATGAGACGAATGTAATTAGTGCCCCTCTGAGGCTTCAAAGCTTCACTGCAATCAGAGAATCTACATGAGAGAAATTTGCTATTAATAAGTGTGTTATGGATCAGTTAGAAAGGAAATGCTCATCTTTAGTAGAATCTACGTGGAAGAGAAATCCTATAGAGCCAGTGTGATAATAAGGATGCCAAAGCTACAAGTTACATGCAGAAGAGACACCTACTGTAAATGACATTTTTGGGGGGGGGGGGGGAGTTTACCCAGAACCTTAAAACCCGTAACAAAATTACACATAATAAATAAACTGTACCAACAGCCTTAATGAAATGTAAATGAAAATATTATTTGTTGTGTTGTAATGTTACAAGATATAGAAGGAATTACCTTAAGATTCTGTTTGTGAAGAAGCAATAAAAGGAGTTGAAAACAGTGATCACTATGAAACATCTTGGACCCATGATGAGACTAAGAAAAACCTCATCAAGAGTTGGGTTCACCCCTCGCCAGTTTGGCTCTGGTCTCAGCATTGGTCCGAGGACAGAAGGGCCCTGGGTTCAATTCCGGCCAAGGGCACATACTTCTCACATCAATGTTTCTCTCTCTCTCTCTCTCTCTCCATTCCACTCTCTGAAAAGAAATGGAAAAAATATCCTCGGGTGAGGATTAAAAATATATATATTAAATGTATATATAGTTATCTTGGGTTCCACCCCAGGAGGCTGTGAGTCAGTATTTCTGTGAGAAGGCCTGACTAAGCATCTAAGTTCCAGCATTGGGAATTGCTGCCTTATACACCTTTTTAAAATAGAACCTGGGTTTCCTGGGGGCTGGCTAATTTGGAATCTTGGTCATGCTGGGACGTCCTGTAAAGTACTGATGCTTACAGAGTTTCCTGAGGTAGCAATTAAGGGAAGTAAAAGAACTAGACCAGAAGAGGGCTTGTACTTATGAGAATGGTCAGGCAATGACAAGTGGCATTGTTAAAGCAACCTCTGATCACCCTGCCTTAGGGCTGATGAATATGTTCCACAATATAAAAATAATTGTGCACTTGTCAGCAATTCCTCACTGAAAAATGTTTCTGATACTGGAACAATTTATAAGCAAGAAGCTGTTGGTCCTGTGATTAATAAGCCCCCATTTTTTTGTCATGGTACCATAGGAATGAGTGAACCAGCAGGATCCAAGCACCCACTCCCAGCTTCTCTATGGAAATGTTAAGATGGGGCTCTGATACTTTTTCAAAGACATTCAGTGGTGTTCAGTGAGGAGCAGGTGTCTGCTTCTGAAAACAGGCTGAGGAAGGGCAAAGAGATAAAAAAAGATTGAGCAGTGGGAAAGTTGGGGGTGGGGACAGAGGGGATCATGATTTTAGAGGGGCCACTGCACCCCAACAATACCCCTTTATTTTAATGATCTATCATTAAGCGACTGATTTGGTCAGGCCACATGTGTAGGTTATGGAGCATAAGGAGGTACTGTTCCCCTTACCGTCCTCTGGTTCCTTCAGCTAACCTGGCCCATGTGGAACACCAAAGCATGCTTTCAGATTCACCCATAAACAGCTCGAGCAATTTACCAAGCCTTGCTCCCAACTTAACATCTCCTCTTAAGTAGAAAGCGGTTATTTTTGAAATCTTTGTTTGGGTTAAACCTTGTCAAGTTAATGCCTAAGCCCTGGAATGGCTGTCAGCTCTCACTGAAGAAGTTACTTCTCTCCCATCCCACTGTCCCTATGTCCTGAATCTTGGAAACATTACCCTCAACTAAGATTGTCAGCTTTACTTTTGATCTTCTCGTCTGCCCTTTGCCTGCATACTGCTCTTGAGCATTGGAAATGAGTAACATCTCGCAGACCAGGGCTGTCCAGCTTCTAAATCATCCCTAAGGGGTAGCTCCTATAGTCCTTGATCAGCCTCTTATGTTTGGTCTCTTCACCATCCAGAATTCTCACTGGAATTCTTTCTCCCAAACATCAAGGACAACTGTGGTTTATCTCAAAGACTCTAAGTGGAGAAGATAAGTATAGAGTAAGTTCTTTTTTTAATGGTATAAGTAGAGGGAAATAGTACATGGAAGCTAGTGTTGGGCCCTGATTGGGTAGCTCAGTTGATTGTTGTCCCGATACAGATAGGCCAAGGTTGTGGATTCAGTCATGGGTCAGGGCACATTCAAGAAGCAACCAATAAATGGGTGGATCAGTAAATTGATCTCTCTCTCTCTTTCAAAAGAAAACTTAAAAAAGTAGCATTGGTGGTACCAGCTAGCTGGCCCTCTCTCCCAGCCTTCTCCATCAATTCTGAATATAATTTTTAGCACCTCTCTACATTTGGGATACAGAGCCAAGCTTTGCTTAATTTAGTCATAGTGTACTTCTTAAATGAATGGCAACCCTCAAAATGAATTTGTATAATCCTGATATTCATTTCATTCCAAATATTGTTAACCTTCCAGCCATAAAGCCCTTGGAGCCACTTCACGCGCTTGCTCTTAAAATTTCCAGAGCTTCTCTTATTCATTAAAATGGACTTGAATTCAACTATGAATTGTCCTTGACAGTCTAATTGGATGGATATATTTAGTAAATGTTCCTGCATTTAGCCATTCATTCATTTAAAAAGTGTTCTTTGAGTGTGGGTCCTGTGCCAGGCACCCTGATGTGTAAAGGCTAGCCTGCCCCCTCCTCCTTCACATGCCTCTGCCTGTGGACCGGAAATGCCCTTCCTCTCCCTGAGTTAGCCAAGCTTGGCCAGCACTCTGTATGCCACTTAGGGCATTCTGGAATTCTAGTAAGTGATTATTTGGGGGGATATCGATGAGATCACTTAGAGCATGAGTCCCCCTATTCATCTCCTACAAATAACTGTAATCAGATTTCATAGAAGGTGCTCATTACTAGCAGGATAAAGTATGGATGGCCTAGAAACTTAGGTAGAGGTCTAGGACTTAAAGTAGTGAATAAAGAATCACTTAAGGTTTTATACCAGGCGTGGGATAACTAAAATTGGATGTGTCAGGTAGAAAATTTGGCAGAGACATTAAGATGTTTTAGAAAGTGTGTGACAGCAGTAAATGCTATTAAAAAATTTGGTATTTCAGTCATGGATTGATGGAGGCCCAACTCAGCAGTGTACAATGGGAAGGGAGAGTATGGGAAGATCTAAGAGCTATTTCCTTAGGAAAATGATAGAAAACACGGGGGAAATTGGCAACAGGAAATTCAATATCCATTCAAGTCAGTGCCATAGTTTCTAGGAGAGAATTTTATGAAGATGGAAAGGTCATGAGCATGAGTTTTGGACGAATAGTCTAATATTGGGCTACCGACTTCCCCTCTTGGTGAATGTATGACTTCACAGAAGTTACTTAACATCGTTGACTACTACCTCCTGTCTTTCCAGTTCGGGTTCTCTGGTACCCACATTCCAATAATCCTTCCACCTCACTGGGACCTCCCAGGACCAGATGCTCACTACTTTCCACTATCTATCTCTCCACCTTCCCCAGCGTAGGTGCCATGGTCCATCATTATAGATCTTTACAAACAGCGTTAACCCTCTCTCCATCCACCATACTAACCTAGAAAACCCTCAACCCCTGATAAACTCAATCTGACTTTTTGGGGCCTGTACTCAAGCAGCTGATTGTTGCTGGGAAAAGGCCACACAGCAGTGACTGCCTTCACTTTGACCCCCTGACTGTAGACAAGCATGTTGAATAAGAACCACTTGTGATGTAATCAAACTATTTTTATCTTTTACCAGCCCTTTAATATTTATTTAGTGCAGTGAACTCCTCTGGAAGAGATTCTAGTGACCTGCAGCTTTTCTTCTCTTAGGAAATGAATAATTCTACAATCTCTTTAGGTCCAAAACACAGTCTTAAACAGTGACAAGAATGTCCAGGCATGACTTAGTGTTGAGTCTCCCCACCTTCCCCAGGTGGGAACTGCCTGAGGCAGAGAGCTTACTGTGGGGAAGGGGCTTCATCACTCTGCTGTCTCCGTTCTTCCTGCTCCTCTTCTCCCCATCACACTGTTTGGGACCCGCCAGAGTGTACAGACAGCGAGGAAAAGAAAGCAGTATGTGAACTAGTACTCCTGAAGTCTGGTTTCAAGCCCTCGGGCACGAGCCGGCACCCTGCTTGGGCCTGGTAGATGAATTAGAGCCAATATTCATCATCTCATGGGTGCTTCGGTCGTTTAGCAGTTTCTCATCCTGGCATCTCTCTCCTTCAGTGAGGTTAACTCAGATGAATGCAGCTCTACTCTAGGTGGCTGCTTATGATCCCTTCCTCAGCGCTGGCATCAAGCACCATCTCTCAGCCTTTGCCCCCCAAGGTCTCCTCACCCCTCCAGACAGCCCAATTGGGCAGGACCCAAGATGACACCATGCCAGCTCCCTCTCTAGCCTTTGGTGAACAGGAAACATTTGTGTCCCCTCACCATTGCACATTCCTGGAATGAGACTTGTCCCAGTGCAGTAAAATGCATTGACCAATGCAGTCAAATAACCCTCCTCTGGCCTCCATATTTCCATGTCCACAGTCGGCTGTAGCTTTCCCAGGCGTCCCTAAGCCTTTCTGCTCCCAGCTCAGGGAACAACTCAGTGCTGTCCTGGTGGGAGCTTTGAAGCCCACTTCACTAGACTTGGTTCCAGGGTAGCATCCTCGCACCCACCCATGAATTAGAGGGAGGAATCGCTCAGCCTGGCATCAGCAACATTTCTCCATTTATGTTGCATATATCAGCAGTTTGTTCTACTTAGTGCTGAGCGGTATTTTATGCTAATATACCACAGACTGTTCTCCCATTGTGCCTATTGGTAGATGTGACAGTTATCAACTTGTTGCCTCTCAAACTCCGAATCTACCCTTCATTACCTGCTCTGCGATAGTGGGATAGCCTCTTTAAACATTTCTCCTTTGCAGTGAGAACAGTATTGAGCTTTGTCAGTAGATGGTGCTGGAGTGACACTGCCGGAGAAGAAACTTCCTGGTCCAGTGTGCTCCTGCTTGGCTTCTCTTCTTCCCACTGCACGGCTGGCACAGGTACGTGCACAGGGACGTCCACTAGTGTTCTGCCTCCCCTGTGCATGCAAAGCACACAATACCTGTGAGCTCACAGCCTCAGCCTAGCTCAGTGCCCACCTCACTCTCATTATGGACTCTGCTCACCTCAGGCTTGCATCACCCTGCTGGTGAGCAGGCTCCTGACACTCACCTCTGGGCCCCAACCGGCCAGCTTCGCCCACCAGCTCCGGGGAGGGGTGTTTCCTGCTGACCTGGAACCTGCACCAGGCCTGGCCTGGGCTCCTAGCACACTTCACATCACATTACAGGTATACCAACAAGGTTTGCCTCCCAGGTTAACGGAGAGGGCCCCCTTCCAGGTTTGTTCCTTCCTCGAACATTCTCAAGTCCTCTTTACACCTTCATAGTTACTCCCCTGCTGGTGTTAAGTTTTAGCATTAAAATTCCCTTGGTTAAATTACTGTGTGGTTTCTGTATTCTGATTGAGCCCTGACAAACAGCTTAGACATTTTTTTTGTTTCTGATTCGGGGCAATTGTGAATAAAGTGGTCATGAACAGTTCTTGTCTTTGGTCGGACATATGTGTTCACTTTTCTTGATAAAAGAGTGAAATAGCTAAGTCATGTGGTAAGCATATAAGAAATACACAAGAAATTGACAAGAGTGGTTGTACCATTTTATATTTCCATTAGAAATCCACTAATGCTTGATATTGCCAGTTTTTAATTTTAGGCATTCAATGGTTATGCAGCACCCTGATGAATGTGGGGGATGAGCATCTTTTCATGTGCTTATCAGCAATTATGTATCTCCTTTTGTGACATGTCTGTTCAAACTTTTTACTTGGATTTGTCTTATTAAGTTGTCATCTTATTATGAGTTTTAATGGTATCTTTCAAAGAGAAGAAATTTTAATTTGGATGAAATCCAATTTATCTTTTTATTTTAGGGTTAGTGCTTTTTATTGAGGTATAAATGACATCCAACATTATATTAGTTTCAGGTGTACAATATGATTCTATAGTTGTATACACTGGAAAATGATCACCACAATAAGTCTAGTTACCATCCATCACCATACATAGTTAAAAAATATTTTTTTCTTGTGATGAGGACTTTTAAGATTTACTCTCTTGGCAACTTTCAAATATGCAATATAGCATTATTAATTATAGTCACACTATGATTGTTAGTTTTATAATGGAATATTTGACCACCTTCACCCATTTTGCCCACCCCAATCCCTCTGGCAACCAGCAATCTGTTCTCTGTATCTATGGGCTTGGTTTTTGTCTTTTGTTTTGTTTTATAGATTCCACATATAAGTGAGATCATATGGTATTTGTCTTTCTCTGTCTGACTTATTTCACTTAACATAATGTCCTCAAGGTCCATCTATGTTATCACAATTGGCAAGATCTCATTCTTCCTTATGGCTGAATAGTATCCATTGTATATACTATATGACATCTTCTTTATCCACTCATCCATTGATGGTCACTTAGGTTGTTTCCACATCTTGGCTTCTGTAAATAATGCTGCAATAAATGTGGGGGTGGGGTGCATATATCTTTTCAAATTAGTGTTTTTGTTTTCTTTAGATAAATAGCCAGAGGTAGAATTGCTGGATCACATGATAACTCTTATTTTTTATTTTTTTTGAGGAACCTTCATAATGTTTTCCATAGTGGGCACACCGATTTACATTCCCGCTACAGTGCACAGCATCTGCATATAATTGAGCCAGATGCCATCAGGTTGATGTACAAACTGGCTGCGCCAACTGTATCTCTATGTCTCTGTCATCATTTAGCATTATTCAGTTTTCTAATTTTTGCATAAAGTGATAGCTCATTATTGTTTTAATTTGCATTTCTCTGATTATACTCACTCTGAAGCTATCTTCATATGCTTATTAGCTTTGAAGTTTGCTTGTTCATTTCCTTTGCCCATTTTCCCATTGAGGTTGTGTTTTTATTGTTGATTTGCAGGGCTTCCTTGTATATTGTAGCTGTTAAACCTGTGGCTACTTTTGTCATTGTAAATTACTATTCTGTAATCTGTCTATTAACTTTTGTCCATGATGCCATTCATTAACTATAAATCCTTACTTTTAACATAATCACGTTACACAATTTTTAGCGTATGATTTGTGCTTTTGAAATATTAAAAGTTCTTTCTTGCCCTTAGTTCATAAAAATATTTCTCCTACATTTTCTTGTATTAATTTTACATTTTACCTTTCCTTTTTGAGTCTATTAAACCACCTAGGACTTATCTTTGTATCTTGGTTTTGGTAGAAATTTTTTTTTTTTTGGTCCAGAGAGTGAACCAGTTTTAAACAATTCGTTTCCTCCATTGTTTTAAGGTGCCCCCTTTGTCATATATTAACTTCTCAGGTATATATGTGTCAATCTTTGAGTTTCCTCATTTTTTCTTTAAACAGAAATTGATTTAACCATTAATGGACTTAGATTATTGCATATAAGTTATAGAGTAAGTTTAGTAGAGTAAGTAGTTCTTAACATACCAATTGAAATTTTATTTAGATTAGAGTGAATTTATAGATTAATTTGGGGAGAGTTAATATCTTTATATTAATTAAATGGTCTCATCCAAGAACAGGGACTGTCTCTTCATTTATGCAGATCATCAACTCTGCTATTGGTGTGAAAATTCTCTCCATAGAGGTATGTTTGTTTGTTTTTTTAAATTTATCTTTATTGTTGAGAGTATTGCAGGTGTCCCATTTTTCCCCCCAATTGACCCCCTCCACTTCGCTCCCACCCCCTCCCCAGGCCTTCACCCTGTTATTAACTGTGTCCATGTGTTATGCATATATGCACGTAACTTCTTTGGTTAATCTCTTCCCACCCTCCACCCCCTTCCCTCTTTCCTCTGAAATATGATCGTCTGTTGCATGCATCAATGTCTCCGGATCTATTTAGTTCGTCAGATTCTTTTGTTCATTAGCTTCTTCTTAAAGAAGACCCTTCAACATTTCCTGTAGTGCTGGTCTGGTGGTGATGAACTCTTTTAGCTTTTCCTTGTCTGAGAAGCTCTTTATCTGACCTTCAATTCTAAATGATAGTTTTGCTGGGTAGAACAATCTTGGTTGTAGTTCCATGTTTTTCATCACTTTGAATATTTCTTGCCACTCCCTTCTGGCCTGCAAAGTTTCTGTTGAGAAATCAGCTGACAGTCGTATGGGTGCTCCCTTGTAGGTAACTGCTTTTCTCTTGCTGCTTTTAAGGTTCTCTCTTTGTCTTTAACCTTTGGCATTTTAATTATGATGTGTCTTGCTGTGGGCATTCTTTGAGTTCCTCTTGTTTGGGACCCTCTGTGCTTCCTGGAATTGTAAGTCTATTTCTTTCCCCAGGTAGGGTAAGTTTTCTGTAATTCTTTCAAATAGGTTTTCAATTTCTTGGTCTCTTTCTTCCCCTTTTGGCACCCCAATAGTATGAATGTTGGGCCTCTTGAAGTTGTCCCAGAGGCTCCTTATACTATTTTCATATTTCTGGATTCTTTTTTCTTTTTGCTCTTCTGGTTGGGTGTTTTTTGTTTCCTCATGTTCCAAATTGCTGATTTGATTCTTAGCATCCTCTACTCTACTGTTGATTCCCTGTAAATTATTCTTCATTTCAGTTCCTGTAGCCTTCATTTCAAATTGGTACTTTATTATGTTATCGATTTTCTCAGTTATTTCCCTAATAGTCTGCTTAAACATCTTTATAAACAAAATTCTGAACTCTGTATCTGTTAGCTTGCTTTGATCTATTTCATTTAGTTCTTCTTCTAGAGATTTCTTCTGTTCTTCCCTTTGTGACATGTTTCTTTGCCTCCATATTTTGGCTGCTTCCAGGTGTTTGTTTCTATGTATTAGGTAGAGCTGCTGTGTCTCCTGGAATTGGTAGAGTGGCTTTGTGTAGTAGGTGTACTGTAGGGTCCAGTGGCTCGGCCTCCCTAGTCACCTGAGCTGGGCCTTCTAGGTGCTCCCCTGTGTGGACTGTGTGCACTGTCCTGTTGTAGTTGAGCCTTGGTTGCTGTTGGCGTCCCTGGGAGGAATTGACCCCCAGGCCAATCAGCTGTGAGGACCAGCTGCAACTACAGCCAAAGAGCTGCTGTGCTGGAGACACCCCTAGGGAGCAGGATTTACTTCAGTGGGGTTTTGGTGTTCACCAAGTGCGCCCCTTGAGTGTCACTCGTGGATGTGGTAGGGTTGTAATCCAGTGTGGTCGAGTCTGACCACCAGGTGCACTGTCTCTGGGGCCTCCCCGGAGGTGCAAAGTCAGCCTCTGCCAGTGCCTTGCCCAGGGCCACCCAACATGAGCTACACAGCAAACCGTAGGTGGCTGCTACTTGTGCTGGGCTTGGCATTGTCCAGGAGAGGCCAAGCTATGAGCCAATGCAGGCTGCCGCTAGTGCCAGGCCTGGGGCCGTTTATCAAGCTCTATGGGGCCCGCTGCTGCTTGTTTGAGAGATTTTAGGAAAGTCCTAAGCATGAGGCTTGAGAGGCCCCTTGCACAGAAAAGCCCCTGGAAATGGCCTGGCTGAGCCTGCAGGTGGGCGGGGGCGGGGCTTCCGGGAATCACGGGGCGGGGCCGAAGGTGTGAGTCAGGTGCTGGCGATTCAAATATGGTGCCTGCCTGCGGCTGTGTGCGGGGAGGACTCGCCACAGGAGCCATGGCCTCCGCCAGCCCTTCTGCCTGGAGGAAGCTGCCCCCCCACCTCTCACCCGGATTCCAGGCAGGTTAGTTCCTCCCCGAGTGTCCCGGGTCCTTTCAGGCTGCTGCCCGGCGCTGGGCTCAGAGGGAGCGCGTCTGAGTGAGTCTGTGCTCGGGTGAGTCCGTGCTCGGGCCCTTTAACAGGAAAGCCTGGGACTCCCGCAGCCTTTGGGACCCTCAGGGACAGTCCCCGCTGGTTTCACAGGCCGGAGTTGTGGGGACGTGTCTTTCTGGCCCTGGAGCCCTGGGCTGGGGGTCTGCTGTGGGGCTGGGACCCCCTATTCCTCCAGGAAACCCCCACCGCCGTGATTCCCCCCGCCCCCCGGGTTTCAACCTCAGCACCGGGTGTGGGCCCGCGGCCGCGTCTCCTTGATTCAACCCCGATCCGCCCGTGTCTCCGCCCCTCCTCCCAGTCTCGGTGCTGCTTCAGCTCCCTGGCTGTGGGGCTTCTGTGCAGCAAGATCTCAGGAGGCTCTGAGTGACGGTGGTTCTGAATTTTCGTTGTAATTTTGATGTGGCTGCGGGAGGCAGCAGGTGCCGCTGTTACCTACGCCGCCATCTTGTTTCTCCTCCATGGAGGTATATTCTTAAATAATCCCTATTTAATAATTTAAATTGCTGTTGTAGATAATATATTTATCACTTATTAGTTATAGCTGTTATAGAAAAAATGCAATTGATTTTTGTAAGGTGATCTTGATCTAGCAACCTTGCTGCTTTTTAAAAATTAGGTAGTGATGAAATTATCTGTAAATTATAGTTTTATTTCTGCTCTTTTAATTCTTACACCTCTTCTTTTTCCCATTGTGGCACTCTACGGGATTCCTAGAACTATGGTAAATGGTAGCAATGATAGTGGGCCCCTTGTATTGATCTTAATCTTAAAGAGAATGTGTCTAAAGTGTTTCCATTAACATAATATTTGGTGTAAATTTTTTGGTATATGACTTTCATCAAATTAAGAAAGTTACCTTCCATTTATTTGCTAAGAGTTTTTATTATGAATAGGATTAAATCTTATAAAAATGCCTTTTCTACATTAGGATAATAATGGTTTTTCTTCTTTAGTCTATTAATGTGGAGAGTTACAGTGATGAATTTTTGTGATAATAATGAACCATCCTTGCATTCCTGGGATAAATACCACTTGATTCGTGTACTTTTTAATACATCGTTGGGTTTCATAGTTTCTATTTAGGATTTTTGCATCTACTAGATTCTATCTTCTTAGTATTTACTCTAGATTTTAGGATGGATATTTAAGGAAGATTGAAGTTATTCAGTGTCTTCAGTCTCCTCAAGAACATTCCAAGGAACAACTTCTGTACTATTTCTGTCCAGTGTTTTAGTTCATGCTTATATTTTTAAATTTCACAAATCAAACATTATAGTTTTACAATATGCTAATATTTACTAATTTTAAAAAATCTGCTCCCTTACTCACTTTTCCTTCTTGCATCTCAGCCCTTCAATCTAGAATCATTTTCCTTAATAGCAGCAAAAAGCATTTACTATGTGCCAGGTATTGTTCTGAGCACTTTAAACATATTCTCATTTCAACCCCCCAATAACCCTATGAGGTACATACTACATTCCTTCTGTCTAAAGAAAATCCTTTAGAATTTTTTCTCTGTATTTCAGTTTTTGTTGTCTGTCCCTCTTTTCCTTTTTGCTGGGGAATTTTGCTCTTTAGAAGCACAGAAGTTCTTAAACACATGAGAGAATATAGGATATCTCAGGGAGAAAGCAAAAGTGGAAAAGAAAGAACCCTGGGGAGCATCAAAGCTCATATATGGGTCTTACGAGCCTTCCCTCAAGAGATGGGGCCCACTGGAACTGCAAAGCCAAGGGCCAGGGCCAATGCAGTGGAGGTCACTCGGAGGGCTCTGGGATGGAGAATGCCATCCTTTCTCCAGCAAGCAAGTGCTCTGACTGCTGCGCTTCTTTTACTTAAATCTTCTATACCCCTAGACCCAACCTTAGGAGGAAATGGCATTGCCCCGAAGTGACTAAATGTTAACAGACCTTTCTGTCCCTCCCTGAAGCGGGGGTGCTCCAGGAATCAGTGACTGATGTCATTCACAGCACTGGAGGTCAACTGCTATGTTTACTGCTTATGTCAGGTGTGGCTGAAATAAGCAAGACTGCCCCAGCCACATGCCTGAGCAGACCTGCTAGACACAAGAGCTCGGAAAGAAATGAACAGTGAGTCATAAGCAGTGCCCTTAGCTCCATCTTACCTTCCCCTCTATTTGCCTCTGGGCCGCCCTTGTGAAGTCTGTGGTAATAGAAGGCTTTGAGGGCCTGCAAACAGGGACCCTGGGAGGCAGAGCCTAAAAGCTGCCTGTACCAGCCAGGTTCCATGGCCCAAGGACACCACTGTGGCAACAGAGTTAGTTCACAAACAGGAGTCAGAAGCCCAGGTCCTATGTTCTTCAGGCCTTTTTCCTGAGATGAACGGCTTTCTCCTGCCTCTCAGCCAAGGAAGGCACCCCTCTCCTTGTTTTACTCACCTGGACTCCTGTTTTCTCCTAACATTAAGAGCCATCTTCAAAAAGCAACACATGAAACCATTTTCAAACTGACTTTAATCATTTTTTGCTGCCCAAATACTGTACATGCAGAAGCCATGTGAAGAATTTTCTCCTCAAGGGAATTGGCAAGAACTTTGTATGAACGGCTGGTAAGTCATTCCCAGCTGTCCACCTGCCACCCAGGAGCCACAACCAGTTTGGAAAGATGCTGCACATAGAAAACGTATAGAGCACAGATATAAAAGGCTAATTGCTTCTTATCTAAACAGTGTGCTTGTCAGTCCCTATCAGCTATCTCTTTCTTTGCAGGATGCATTTGGATATTCTAAAAAAAAAAAAGGGTTCCTGCCTCCTGTGAATTTACATTCTAAAGGAATGGGTAGAACAATCAGGCCAACTTTTCCCAAGGAAGCAGCCACTCTGCCTGCCGAGATGTCATCTGGTAAGAGAGGAGTGGTTTTAAGGAGCAAAATACTTGGACAGGAAATAAATTCCCTCTCTCCTCCCATCAGAGAGGATTTTCTTTAAAATTCTCCGATGTTTAACTCTCCCACGGATGCACTGTAGAACCAGCAATGAGGACCTACCCAGCCTCATCTGCTGGTGGGGATACTGAACTACACAGGATGCAGCTGAGGTTGTAACATCACATCAGCACCTTGAAAATTGTCCATTGTAGACACCTCTTAATTAGATCTCATCATTACACAAGAATAAGAGAGAATAAACCACAGAGTTGGGAGCAGTCTGTTAGGATTCCCAGAGTTCTTGTCAGCAGCAGCATCTGGGCGTGGACGGATGAGGACCTGCACCCAGCTTGGGTACCCAGCATTGGAAGAAACCAGTCCATGGAACCAGGTGCCAGTTGCACCAGGCTCACAATCCTCATCAGCTTCAGGTCAGACTTTTAAAACCAAGAGGGAATGGTGCAGCAACTAGCAAATGCTCTGATTTTGCAGAAGAGAAAGCTGAGGCCCAGAAAAGCGAGGAGTCTTGCACATGGTCACTGTTTCTAGCAAACTTTATATAACAGCCTTTGATGGTCTATAGCCAGCTGTCCAGGCCACTGACCAATGGGGTGGATGCTCTGTCGCTCCTGGAATTCCCAGGGCTCATTTCTGTTAGCCAAGCTTTCTGGAACCCAGTCCCAGGGGCCCTTCCTGGCATCAAGGTGAGCTCCTTGGTAAGCCTAAGGCCTCTGTCCTTACGGGCCAAGTTTCCCAACAGAGTGCTGGGAGGTTTTGCAGAAGTACTTTTCAATGAGCACTAGCCCCCAGCCAGTCTAGGCCCCTGAGAGAATGCAAGTTTCTCTCTCTGGTGTGGTTTTCCTCACAGGCACAGCCATGCTGGGCCCACAAAAGCCCAAGCTCAGGGTTGGGGGGAGGGGGAGTTGCTTTGCTACATGGAAAGATTAAGCCCTTTTGTCAGAGAACAAGGTTCCACCGTGGGGCAGGCCAACACAGAGCTGGTGCCCATGGAGGCCAAGTTGCTCTCTTTGGCATCACTGACATTGCTCTGAGATGCTCAGGCACGCTTTCAAAATAACCCTTTCCCAGCTGGACCAGGTCAATCCAGCCCCCGTCAGGCCTCACCTGATCGGGCAGGGCTCCTAGCCCTTCAATCATGATTGCTTTGTTTTGCTCCAATCTCTTCTGACCTGAGTGAAAGCAGACTTGAGGGAGAAGGCAGGGGACAACAAGTCCACACTCCTACCTTCTCCCTGATCATCCAGTGAAAGATGCAGTACAGGAAGCAGCATTTTAAAGGCCCTCTTTAGGTCTCAGAATATTAGAGAGGAATACGCGGAGGAGGGGAAGAGAAAAGTAGGGGTCAGCAGGGCAGCAGGACTCTCCCATCTCCTTGCAGAAATACTGCAGGACACCACCCCCCCTCCACCACCACCAATGACATGCCATCTCTCTCCACCCAGGTGGAGGACAACTCATTACAATATCAAGCAAAGGCAGCAATTTCTTGCAGAGTTTGCACAGTGCAGGGAGCAATCAGAGAAACAGAACAGCAGCCTTACTGAAGCCGTGCTGCTTTCTGGGCCGAGGGAGGTTGGGGATCAGAGGTATTAGGAGCTCCGGAGCCCCAGGGGAGAAGCGCAGGTCTCCCGGGCAGCAGAGCAAAGAGCAAGACCCTGGTTGCGTGTCAGGGCTCCTGGTAATGCAGTCTAAGATTGTGCTACATTTCATTTCCAAAGAAGTACTCTTGGAGGGTTCTATTGTCTTTAAAAGGGAGTGCTTCTGCTCTCCTCAAGGCTGGCAGTAAAGAGCTTGGGCGTGCTTGCCCCGGGGGGTGTCATGCCCCTGGGAGGACTGGCTTGACCGCAGTGCCGTAGTGGGCAGTGATCCCATGAGTGGTGAGAGCACAGGCACCCTCTCTCTGGAGCTCCTAGGTTCTGCCCAGGCCAGTCCTGGCAACACCTGGGACGTGCTGCACCGACAGCCTCCTAAGTGCTCCCATCCTAGGAGAGCTGGGTAGTAAAACAGACTGGAAGGAAGTCGTTTTGGAGACGGTTCTTCCCTGAAGGATCACATCCCTCTGGTCCAATCAAGACGTGGCCCATTTAGTGGAGCCTGATTCATACCAAAGGCCCATCACAGACTTCCTTGTAGGGAAGCCGTCCATGAAGGAAGTGGGACGATTGAACAGAGCAGAATTGTGAAGACAGACGCTCTGAATCATTCATCACAGTCCCTGCCCACAGCCCAGCATCGCTGCAGGGCCATTTCTGTCTCTGCCACATCTTCCACGAATCCTGCCTGAGCAGAGGAAGATGGAGCGACAGAGCCCCAGTCTGTGATCCACTCCAGGTTTCACCTGGGCAAAGGAGGCATCTGGAGCCAGGGTGCTGTACCTGGCCCTGAGCTGGTCCCAGGTTAGGGAGGACTCTGGGGGATCATGTTCCTTCCTCCCCCACCATCTCCTCCTCAAAGGACAGATACTTCCCTACCAGGGATGGCAGGAGTCACACTGGAGCTCCCTCCTCTCCTGCAATGGGGGATCATGTTCCTTCCTCCCCCACCATCTCCTCCTCAAAGGACAGATACTTCCCTACCAGGGATGGCAGGAGTCACACTGGAGCTCCCTCCTCTCCAGAGCGGCTTCTCAGACAAACCCCTGCACCCAGGGAGCTGAGAAACAGACCCTGAAGTCCAGCTGGTCACCATCACACACACACCAGCCTCACGCGACTTCACCCTCATGGGGGAAAATCTAAGGTGGGGATTAGTCACTTATTTGGTACAAAGGATTAAAAAGAATAATTCCCAAGGTCAACTTGGAGGGAAATTACTTCCCATTAGAGGTGGATTTGTGGAGTGGCCCATCCCCTGGGCAGCTTTGGCAGCTGGGGATTGTAGGCAGCTCAGCCCCATGACCAACACATCAGGCCCCACCCCTGGCTGGGGCTTCCCCTGTGCTAACCAACCTTCCCCCAGAGGCAGGGGGCATGGGCCTGCTGGCAGCTTCCACTTTCTCTCATGTCTTTCTGGGACCCTCAAGGAATAAGGGTGATGTGCCCATTTCCTGGGGGTGGCTGCATGGTCTGAGGATCACCATCGGTGCTACATCAGCAGATGTTTACACTGTCACTAATAATCCCACCACCCTCAGTGTATTTTCACACCATCCTGAGGGTGACCTCTCTAGAGGTGAACACACCACAGACAGGACATAAAATACCCTCTGTGAACGAGTCTCCTCCCTCTCCCCACCCTAGGACAAAA
This sequence comes from Miniopterus schreibersii, assembly GCF_964146895.1. Classification (NCBI taxonomy): domain Eukaryota; kingdom Metazoa; phylum Chordata; class Mammalia; order Chiroptera; family Miniopteridae; genus Miniopterus; species Miniopterus schreibersii. The sequence continues at coordinate 23,431,231 of NC_138109.1, forward strand.
GAGCACAGAGCCCTTTGCTTCATGGTAGAAACATGAGAAATGCAGGCATTACCCAGTCCCGACAATGGGGGAGAATTTCAGCGGAAAGAGAAAGCGAGACCCAGCTGCCGCCTCCCTCTCCCACACACACAATGGTTCTGTCTGTGATACAAGAATGGAGGCTTGGGCAGGAGACAGGAGCCCAGGAGCTTGTTGTGTTGGTTTCTTTACTGCCCCCATTACCTACTCTTTGTGGGCAGGGCTGACGGGGGACTGATTTCTTCCCCTTGTTTGGGAGGAAAGGTACCGGGAGGAAAGGTACGGGGCTCCGGCTTCAACCTAATGTGGATCCGCCCCAAAAGGAGGTCCCTTGGCAGTATCTCCAGATGCCTCCCCCTCCCCCCAAATCCACCTCCCATGCCTGTCCCACTTTGGTTACAGGTGGAGTCCAAGCACTCGGGCTCAGGCTCTGCACTGCTCCCCGGTCAGTGTACATGGTTGGAGTCACTGCAGCATTAGGGATGATGTCTGGGGAAGAGACAGAGTGCTTGCCTCGTACCCTAACCCCACTGGCCATGGACCCAAAGGCTGCTATGTCTGTCTCCTGGGCAACCTTTCACCTTTCACCCTAGACCTGAGGAGAGAGAGGGACAGACTTGGGCATTCCTGAGCCAGACTTCAGTCCAGGCACTGGTCCCCACCCACAGGGCCCAGCCGGCAGATCAAGTGAATTTGAGTGGCTTTGGGAAGCTCCAGCCAAACGATGGAATGAAAGCAGAGGCTGGTAGGTGCCTCGAGCAGGCAGCCGCTCTGCAGAGGGCAGAGGCAGAGCACAAGGGGGCAGGTGAGTATTGCTTGTGCAGAGCTGGTGGCTGTGGCACTAGAGTCCAGAGCCAGGCTGTCTGTGGAGCCAGGAGGCTGCAGCCCACGAGTCTGAGCTCCCAGACAGACCCTGGTCTAGAAATGAGCAGAGTAGAGCCAGAAATGATGAACTTCAGGCAGCTAATCCCCACAGGTCAGACAGGACTCTCAACGATGGCTCAGAGCAAGCCCCCCCGCCTTATCCCAGCAAACTGCCCCACCCTCAGCACCTCCTCATAGGCCAGGCCCCACCAGGGCCACCCTCTGAGCCTGGGGACACACAGGTGCCTCCAGGGACTGTCTGCTTTGGCAGATTACATGCCCTCTGAGACCAGCCTCCTGGATGTCCACACCCTCCTGTCCACACCTCCTGGGGTCCACTGGGAGAGCTCCTTTGGCATGTCAGAGGTGAGGTGGCTTGGGGGGAGACAGGAGGTGAAGAGCAGTGCTAAGGGAGGTACCAGAACTTCCCCCCAGGTATCTGGCCAGCAACCCTGGGAACTAAGACCTCCTCGTGTTTCGCTTGTAGGAAGGAGGTGGTGGCTCCAGCCCACAGGAGGAAACAATTTCCAAGCCCTCAGCTCCACGGGCATCTTTGCTTCCCAGGCCCTGGTCAGGGAGCTAGCCAAGCAAGCTACATGCTGCAGATGCATTCGGTGGGCAAAGCTGCCAGGGCGCTACATGGGAGGAGGGGTGTCAGAGTTCCCAGAGGGGCCTCGTGTGGCCCACTGCAGTGGATGCTACATTCCTCAAAAAAAAGCAGCAGTGCTGGGAGAGGCAAAGGTGGAACAAAGAACAAGACAGAAAACTCAGCAGGGACCGCCAAGAGGAGGCACGGGAGGGGACACATGGGCTCTGCCCTGGGCACAGGACCAGGCAGGATGGACCAGTGGCCACCTCCCCCTCTTCCATCCCCGGGCTGAGGGGGAGCCGTGTCCACAGAACACTCTCTTGGGTTTCTTTTCAACGAGACACAGAGGAACATGGATTTCGTCCCATGTAGTCACCAAGACTGACTGTACCCAGACAAATGGATATAACATGGTCACACACAGACACACAAACACACACGCACACACACTACACTCTCCACTGCCAGCTGGGACGGGCCCAGTAGCCAACAGGCATGCAGCAGGGTGAGGGGGCCAGAAAGACATGAAGACTATGTACAGGCGAGGAGGTGGGGGGCCAGCGGGCACCCCTTCCCACACAGCATCCCAGCCTCTTCCTGAGGTCCTTAGGAGCACGAGGGGCTGGTGGCACTCTCCAGGGAGGACTGGGACAGGCGCCTGGTGAGGGACCCGAGTGTGGAGTCTGCCACGGAGGATGTGGGGAAGAGTTTGTACCAGCCGGCGACAGCGGCGCTCAGGTCCAGCTCGTCCAGCATGATCTGGGCCATGCCCATGAAGCACTTGTGGTCCATGCGGCCGTAGTCTCCCCAGACAATCACCTACAAGTGGGGAGGTAGAGAGAGGAGGTGAGCCACCTCCCCGACTCCAGGGCTGGGCAGTGGGCCCAGGAACCTACAAGTTTCACCAGGGCACAGGTGGGACAGAGAGAGCAGAAACTCGGACTGATTTCAAGCAACAACTTACTGCGCACTTAATAAGTGCCAGGCTCCCTCCTACGGACTTTACATATATCATCTCCATTGTTGCAACCATCCAGGTAGAGGTGGTGTGTGTTATTTCCACAAAGGAGAAACTGCTATTCAGAGAGGTTAATTAACCAATCCAAAGATACACAATAATTGGTGGCAGAGCTGGGAATGTACCCTGGGTCTGACTTCTGGAGCCTCCCAGCATCTCAGATGACAGTCTTCTCCAGGAAGGAGCAGACTGAGACCCCAGGACCTGGGCCACAGCTCTCGCTCTGCTGCTGGCTCGCAGCAGGGCCTGGGCAAGCCCCTTGCCCTCCTTGGACCTCAGTGTGCCCACCCATCCACAAAACTGGGAGGGGAGTAGATTAGCTCAGTGATTTTCAAACTTGTGTTTTCATTGGTGAATTCTTTTTTCAAAATGGAATCCCAATATATATATAAATGGGCAATCAAGACTGAACTTTCGCCCACAGAACCCTGGGGTTCATCAGTTCTTACTGTTTGCAACTCCAAGTGCCCTTGCTATGGAACTAGCTCAGCCCAGAGGAACAGCCCTAGACAAGGGGTCCCACAGCCCAGACAGCCCCAACTCAAGCCTCTCCTCTGTCACCTACGTGGTCTCAGGCAAGGCCGACAGCTGCCACCACCACCGTCGAGAGTTAGCAAGTAGCTGTGTGCCAGGCACGATGTGAGGCCCTTACAGGCATCTCTCATTTAATCTTCACTACATACTGCAGCTAGTAAGCGATCAAGCCAGAACGTGAACCTAGGACAGAACCTAGAGACCAACCACCACTGTGCTCTGTCCCCATGTAACCTCTTGTGCACCTTGGGCACTACATCTATGAAACAGGCACGAGGATCCCTCCCTCCCAGGACCCTGATGAAGGGTTTGTCACTCTCAGGCAGCTGGGGTAAGAGTCACCCTGACGTGGGCTCAACTTGGCTCAGCAAGTTCCCACCTGAAACCTCAAGCAAGTCACTTCGTCTTTCTGAGACTGTTTCCTCAAGTGTAAAGTGGGGAGAATCACACCTGTGCCACAGGATCATGCGACGATGAAGCGAGGTCACGGTGGAAAGCTGCTAACACAGCCCGGTGTGGAGCCAATGCCCAATGAACACCAGCACCAGGTGGAACCTGGAGGGGGGGCAGTTGAGCTACCCTCCGAACACTGGCTGCTTGTGAGTCACCCGGGGGCAATAACACCTCACTGGGTGTGAAAATAAATGGGGAAGGTACGTTGGTGCACCTGGCATCAGTGCCTGGCACAGGGTGCATCAGCAATGAAACAGATTTCAAATTTTGCCTTGCAGACTTGGAGTGCTGCCCGTCACACTCACCTGCAGCACCTTGCCCTGGGGCCCCTCGTCAAAGAGCAGGGCCTGCTGGTACAGCGGGTCACAGGTCTTCTTGGCCACCTTTGTCTTCTTCTTGGCCAAGCAGGCCCCATTCTCAAGCAGGTAAACCTTGATGTAGGTGGCTGAGAGATGGGAGAAAGCAATGATGGGGAGGGGTCCGGGGAGATGCTATGGCCCGCCCCATGCCAACCTCCGGGTGATCCCGGTGAGTGGGGGGAGCAGGACGAGCTGACCAGGAGACGGAGCTGCCGAGGCTGGTTCAAACCCCCCATCCTGCCCACACCCGCCCTACTCACTGGCCTCTCAGGCAAGCCCTGACTCATGTTGAGAATACCGATTTTGGCCAACGGGGAACTGACGACTTGTCGGACCCAGAGCTCTGCATACCCCTCCCTCGCAGGACCCCATTTCCAAAAATCCTTCTCCCAGGTGCTCAGCCTCACCTGGGAGGGATTTGGAGCCAGGTTTGGGAGTCAGGCCCCGAGCCTCGATCACTTCCACCTCCAGCTGGCCACTCCGGTCCATGATGGCAACATGCACGTCCCCTGCAAGGGAGAAGAGGGACAGTCCAGGCAGAGCCAGACCAGGGGCAGGCCAGCCGGCCGCCGTGCAGAATGCCGGTCTGCAGGGGACGCTATCGCGCTGGGAGGGGCACAAGATGGAGAAAACTGCACGTGGAAGAACTGGCCTCAGGAGACCACATTAATGCAGCCGAGGAATGCTCTTGTAGGTCCCTTGGGGTGGGGCGAGGCATGACCCTCAAGGGACATGCTTGGGGACCAAAAATGTCTGTCAAATTCTCATCTAAGCCTGGTTAACACAGGCGCTTCTGTTTTACTGAGCAGAATAGGCAAGTCGGGGGACAGAGCTCCCTGTGTCAGGAAGAGAGAAGGAGGCCGTGGGCTCAGTGGCTTTTATTCACCTTTTACACAGCAGCCAGCAGCCACTCCCCTAAATACATGTCAAACGAATATTCAGAGACTATGGGCTTGAAGAGATGCTGAGAGATGAGCCTGCCGGGACACGAGGCACTCCCTGGGAATGGGGGCCTGCTTGCATCGCTGCCAAAGGATGACGGGAAGCTGGCAGATTTCCTGGGAGCAGGGAACTGAGAGCTCCTCCCTGTGCCCCCACAAAACGGGCTCCCAGCTGGGGCAAGTTCCGTGTGTGGAATCTTGTCAGTTATCTGATTTCTAGAACGCTTAGATAATGCAGAACTTGAAACTATGCATTAGTCACTTGGAACATCCTTCAGAGGATGCAGAACCATAAGCCTGATGCAGGAAAACTAAAATAGGCCAGCCTGTGGGCCCCGCCGCCCGTTTTAGATTCTGAGCCATTATGCAGTTGTTCGTATTTGCATAGGTGGGAGACGCAAATGCAAACAGATACATTCGAAACTCCTCCCCTCCCTCCGGCTCAGCTCTTCCTGACCTCCCCCCGGGGAAGTGGAGGGGGATGTCTCAGGAATTAATCTCCTCCGGGTCTCACTAGAACATCCCCAAGAGGGGCAGACGTAAGCCTGTCATCCCCAGTTCGGGGCACCAGAGGGCACCACGCGCACAGCTCTGGTCTGCGATGGCGCATTCGCCTCAGGGAAGCGGCTGGCTCCTCTCACCGCGAACTTCCCAGGCCCTTGAGAGTCTGAAAGCAGGGGCTGAGAATTAGCCAGCTCCAACCCAAGAGCTAGACTAGAGCTGACGCTCACCCCGTGAGGGTCCCACAGACCCCTCTTCCAGCAGAGAGGCTCCTGTGAGCACATGAGGGTGACTGGGCAGGGCCGTGGGAAGAGCCCCGGCCTGGACTGAAACCCCAGCTCCCCATGTGGCTCGCAGCAGGACATCGTCTGCGTTCGGCCCCCTCACTCGCTGCAAGGTCAGTGCAGGTGTCTGGGTCAGACTCTGCTTAAGTCAGACTGACGGGAAAGAGGGCGGAAGCCAGGAGGCATCTCTGGGGAGGGGAGGCCTGGGAGGAGCTGCTCGAGGCCAACACATCCAATATCGAAGGGAGAGAGAGGAGGGAGCCAGCACTGCAGCTAGGAGGACCAGGCACAGACTCCAGGGAGCACTGCCCAGCTACAGGAAAGGGCCATGAGAAAATCACTAAGAGGTTCCAGGTGCCAGACACCGTTAGAAGTAACAAGTGAAACAAGACAGTTCCTAAGGAGCAAATGGAACACTTCATGCAAAGCATCAGGAGAAAACAAAAGTAAACCAACCAAACAAAAAACAACCCTCAATCAACTGTAGATAGATTGCAGAATGAAGGCAAGTATTTTTATTCCCATTTTATAGACAAGGAAACAGGCTCAGAGAAGGGGCTTCCCCAAGGCCACCCAGAGAATTGGTGACAGAACTGACTCTACGAAAGCCAATGCCATGATGGCCTTTGTTCACCATTTTCCAGCGCTTAGCAGAGCCAGCGCAGAGTGTGTGGTGAAGTGAGGGAGGGAATGTGCTGGAAGGGCGGCTGCGGGTGGCCCTACTCTCTGAGGAGGGAGGATTCGTGAGCGCTGTGCTCACCCCCGGCTGGCAAGGAAGCCTAAGTAAGGCTCGGGTCACGCAGGGCCCCCACTGATCTTACCCTTTCTGCTGTGTGGCCGCCGTCACCCCACTCGCCCTACCCTCGGGGAGACTCACCCATGGGTGGAGTTGCCAGCGTCTGTCGCCCCACAATCTGGGCTGGTCCCAGCCCATCCAGGAAATCGCTGAACTGGCTTTCGGGCCCCAGCCGGGTGGTGGGGAAGATAAACCTGGGGGAGGAGGCAGAGGGGCACGTGAGGACATCTGGCTGGTGGGATGCAGCAGCTCTGTCTCTGAGGCTCTGGGCATGCCCCTCTGTGCCTCAGTTTCCCCTCTACATAGTGTGAGTGTACTATTTTGGATGGGGACAGACAGAACTGTTTATCTCTGCACATTAAAGAAAAATACTTTGGTATCACTTGAGAAAAGAAACTAATGAACCTAACACAACACTGGTATTTAATCCTCAAGCTCCAGGATTTCTAAGGTGACTCTTAAAAGGCAGGGCTTGCTGAACACCTGTGTCCTCACCAGGGGATGTGTAGCCAAGAACCAGAGACCTAGGCAAGAAATTTCAATGCCTGAAGCAAGTTTCAGGAACTGAGGTTTAGTTGACCCTAAGTCTGAATTCGAGTCAATAACATGAGGTGGTGCCTGAAACAGCAACTGAGTCCAAAAAATAACACAATTAAGATGTTGAGATTAATGACAAGTGATGGTAGGTGCTCCATGGGGGGGGGGGGGCCTGGAAATAGCAACAGGAAAAACTGACAGTGACTAAAAATTGGCCAGGTGCCAGTTGTGCACTGAATGGCTCTCCGTGCACCGTGTAATTGAATCCTTGCAACTCCTCTGTGTGGCAGGAGCTATTATCCAATTTTACAGATGAGAAAACAGAGGCTTCAAGAGGTAAGAGACTTGCCTACAAAACAGAGATGATATGATGCCTGACTCATGTAGGTTTGCGGTGAGAATTAGGAGAGATGGTGCATGAAAAGTTCCAGACAAACAGAAAGCAATCTGTGGTAGTTATTGCTGCTATTATCATTGAGGGAAAAGTGCTGCTTGCTCATGTCCTCAAGCCTGGGTGTTCCGGGTGTGCCAGCAGAGAAAACACAGGTGAGGGAGGGCTGGCCTGGGTCTGCTCATGGGCTACAATGGACCAAAAACAGCCCTAAGATCTGAAACAGCTGAGGCTACTGGCTAGAGATCAAAGGTTGTCCCAGGAGAAATCCCGTTGGACAGCTTGGCCTTGAGTCCCCCTTGGCCGGTCACAGTCAGGGAGGGGAGACAGGCTGCATATGCTTGTCAGAGAGGACTTGTGTGTCTCTCCTCCACTCCCCAGGAAGGGGCTCTGAGGCTCACCTACTCTTATCGGCCACAGTCAGCGATGGCCTAATAGCGCATTCTTAGGACGATAGGCTCTGAGGACGTTAAATAAAGAAATATACTCTGGAGGTCACAGGATTTTAGGAGCTTGGTATAGAGAGCGTAGAGATTGTGAACAAAGGTTATGAAGTCAAATGGCCTTAATTCCAGTCCTGACTCCACCACTTCATAGCTGTGACCTTGGGTCAGGTACCTCCCCCTCTTTCCATAGACAGATCCAACATCCCTCAGGATTGTAGTGAGTGTTAAATGAGGCAGTTTTTGGTCTGATAGTGGTTAGAAGATCCCCAGAATAAGAAGCACTGATGTGAAGTGCCCAGTGATACCCTGCACATATAGTAAGGCACAATAAATGTTAGTGGCCACTCACATTCATGGATGTAGGCATAGCAGTGAGATACATGATCACAGAATCTTAAATAATAGAGCTAAAGAACCCTGAAATCATTGCGCCTTAGTGAAGCCAAATCAGAAAATCTTAGTTGTATATCATAGTTTCATAATTTACAAAAAATATGAGGGACTTTGAAATTTTTGACTATAATGCACATGCAAATGTAAGAAATACATTTACTGTCATAGACTTATGAGCTCCCACACATTAAAAAAACTGAAACAAAGGTTCACAAGGTAATTCATCCTTACTCCATAGGATACAACTGAATTTCTATTTCTTTTTCTAATGTTGGTTTTACCCCACTAAACTGATTTTATTCCTGCCTATGAGTTACCACCCACAGTTTGAAAAACACTGATCCAGTCCAATCTCCTTCCCTAAGCCCCAAGCAAGGCCACTTGTGAGAACTCCATTTATCTGAGACATAACAATGGTTTTAGATTTAAAGGATTTTCGAATCACATTTTGCTTTCAAACCCTCTCCTCTGGAGAGGAGCAGTGTGTAGGTGCTGGGAGGCAGGAGGCATGGAATATACAGAAGGGATACTGTGGTACTCGGGTGAGAAACAGCAGCCTGGAGCAGTAGGAAGACTGGCCCAGGCATCAGATGTCCAGGGGAAGGGAAGAAAGGAAGGCAGGGACACAGAGGAGTCAGGCACCTGGGCTGAAAACCCAACTGGAGATTTTCCCACCCTGCCCCTGGCTCTGACCAGAGGACTGGGGAGGAAGGAGGGGACCAGGGTGGGGTGGGCTGCACTCACGTGCCCTCGGAGCTGTTGCTGTTGGTGCTCCCGTCGGTGGACTCCCGGCTGCCCTGGCGGGTGACCCGACTCCGCATCTCCACAGCGATGCCCGTCTCTGTGCTGCGCCGGATGTTGCTGCGCAGCTTCTTGGTGGTCCCTTCTGTGACCGGTGTCCCCAAGCACACAAAGGGAACAAGGTCAGATCACGGATGAGGCCTTTCTGAGAGCACTGCCCAAAGTCACCCTCTTGGGAAGGGGCCTGATGGACAGGGCTGACTGGAGGCAGGGCCACTGCTGAGACAACTTCTAGAGCTGGTTTGCAGCCTGACCCCGGCCCTGCTCGGGGCAGTGAGGCAGACAAAGCAGTCTAGAAAGATTCCCGGAGGCAGAGTAGGGGTGGTGGGGCTGGGGGTGTGCAGTCGCCAGGTAGAGCCCCTGCCCTGCAGCCTTTCACCCTCACCTTCATCCTTGCCAGGCTCCCCTGACGGCTACCTTCCCGCTCAATTTCAGCCCTTGCTCTGAAGGGTCGCGTTCCTGTCTCTCTCCTCTAGAAAGTTGGCCTTTTGCCGGATTTGCTGTCCCTCATGCACCCTCCCTCACTCAGACCTCACAACCCGCCTCTCTGATACCTTCACAGGCCCTGTAAAAATCCCATGGGGAGTCCGGCCACAAAAACTAACATGCATTCTCAAGATGGGTCTGGACATGAAGAGGTGATCAGGGAAGCAAGGCCAAGAGAGGAGCTAGGTTGGCCTGAATTCACTTCGGCTTTGAGAGAAAGGTCTGTAGAACCCTAGCAGCTGTGCAGTGAGAGCTCGACCCGTGTCTCTGTGCCTCCTGTTCACAGGGCCCTCTCCCCCACCCTGCCCCACCGCTTAGCACATCAGCCTGCCTGGGTTTCCATGGCAACCTACTCAGCATTGCCGTGGTCCTTCTAGGCACCCTCCCCTCCTGGGGCAGGGGTGGGGTCACAGAAGAAGGGTGAGGGTTTAGGGGCTTCCTCTGCCGAAGAAGCTCGGCTGCCTGAGGAGCTTGACTGGGAGGGAAGTGGCCCTCAGATAGGGACTGTACCAAAGGAGCCATTTGCTATCGCTGGTTAGAGACCCAGGCAAATTAAGAGTGAAGTTGCTTATAGGGATGGGAGAGGCCAGGGGTGGTGCAGGCAGTGCAGTCCCCTTAAAAGCAATGGGGTGGGGGAGCTGGTTACCCTGGCAACCCCTCTCCAACCCATATCCAAGGGTGAGGATATTCAAGACCCTGGCCAGGGAAAGTGGGGAAGCTTTATTCCTCTTGCTTTGTCCTACTTATCTTTCAGGAAGACCCACTGGGAGAGGGCCAGCGTCACCGGCAGATGGGCTGGGGGGCTGGGAGTGGGAGGTGGTGAGGAGAAATGTCTTCTTTGAAACCATCCCAGCTTCTGGGATATTGGAATAGCTAACTATGCAGGAATCAATGAGACCATCAACATTTGTCTGTCTGTCTGTCTTACACACACAGTCACGTTAGCTCATTCATACTTTTATACCGACAGGCATAAGCTGACACATGAGTGCTGAAAATCACATCTATGAAGACAGTGATCTCACATACAAGGTCATGTGTATGTTTGTACAACAGTCTCAAGTGGTCCTTTCAGGTCTTATACATACACATGATGTACTCTGCCAGCTAAATGTGACCTTCACACCATAGGACTTGCAGTTGACCTATCCACTTAATCACACACATGAATGCAAACCCACAAATGCTGTGTGACCCACCACACACAGAGGGCTGGGCCATAACGGTGCGTGTGGAGGGGCTCACTCGTCCTGTCCCTGGCTCCTAACTGCCAATCCCCTCTAACCCAATTAGAAGACAGACAGGTCTACGGGAGCTGCACTCTACCCTCCCTCCCCTCGAATCCCCCACAACACGCATCCTGAGCTGAAGCCAGAGCCTCGCCACCATATGACCCTGGTCCCCTTCTTCCAGAGCTTGGAAAAGGTTTGGCGCATTTGGGGAAAAATTTACCTTCGTTGGTCAGACCTGCCCTATCCACTGTGACATCCTGGAAGGGGAATCACAGAATCCTGAAATGTTGGAGACACCTTCAGCTAGCCCCCTGCGCCTGCCATTTCGCAGGTAGGGAGCCTGAGGTCCCGGCATCCGTGAGGTCCAGGCTGGCTCCCAGCCTACTGATGCCCTACTTCTCACTCTCCTCCACATCCCAAACTAACTCCACATTGGTTTGAGACGTGATTCAGCAGAGATTAAGTTCCATGTCTTCTGGGTGGGGAGAAAGGTCTTGAAACCATAGAGAAAATTGCTCTACTGTTTCATACCTGCCCAGTCTCGGAGCTCTGCTGATCTGGGGAGTAACTTCATGTAGCCTCTTTCCGGAGAACCAAGGTAAGTTGCTTGCAATAATTCTGTGGCCCCTGGAGACTGAAAGACTCCAGAACCATCCCCTGTCTCACCACATACAAGAGAGGGGCAGTTACAGCTGCCAACAGCGCTCCCTGGCATCTCCTGGAAAGATGCTGAGCCTTCTCCCCCGCCTGACCCAGAGCCCAGAGCCCAGGAGGGAGGGGCTGCTGTCCTTGGTGCTGAAAAGAGCATAATTTGGGCAGGGGCTGGGACAGCCCAGGATGGCCTTGTGTGGACCAGTCTAAGGCTAGGCCGGAACCCACCTGTGTCCTGGGACCCCAAAGCTCTCACCCTACCTTCTTTACTGCTCCCACAACTTAGATAATATTAGATCTAGAAGAAAGCTGGAAGAGAGTCCTTTTTAGCTCCATTTTACAAAGGAAACAGGCCCAAAGGGAAAGTGACTTTTCCAAGGTCCTATGAGGAGCTAGAGCCAGGACTAGTCCTCCAAAATTCCAAGGCAAGTTTTTGGAAGCCACCCCACGGCAATGTGAGGAAAAGACAGGAAGGAGTAGGCAGGAGGCAGGGGAAGTAGAAGGAAGGCTGGTGTAATAGTCCAGGCTTTGAAACAAAGAGGAGGGGATGGGCTGAACTGGAGCCAGTGCAGGAGATGGGTAAACTAGGGGGAAGGAGGCTCCTGGGAAGGCAGACCCAGAGCCCAGAAGACTGGGTCCAGGAGAGGAGTTCCTCCCCACTTGACACAGCCTCGCCCTGCACGGAACTGAGCCATCCCACCTGGGAGCAACAGGAGACACCTGCTGGGATCTCTTCCCATAAGAGAGTTTTCAGAGCCCACTCCCAAGGTGAGTCAGCCCCATACATGCTCTGGAGCCAGACTCTGCCACCCAGGTTGGGGTTCCAAGCTGGGACACTGGCAACCTCAAGGCCTGGGAGAAAAAAACGGGGACAAGGAATTATAGATGGGAGAAAGGTGTGCTACCAGCAAGGGGCAGAGCTGTGAAAGGCAGTGGACTTGCTTATTTTTTTGGCCCCACTGTTTGTGGGAAATGGTAATAACATCGACAACGTATCGAGTGTCTACTATGAACAAGGCTGGTGCCCTTGCATCTCCGAAGCCATCTAATCCCCTGGACAACTCTGCAAGGCATGGATTATTGTCCTTATTCTACAAACGAGGTGGCGAGCTCAGAGAGGAAAAGGCACTTGCTGGAGTCGAGTCCCCAGGTAGTAAATGACAGGGTGTGGCTCTGAAGGACACCTTGAGGTTGTTTATCGGAAAAGTGCTTTCCCCTCTTCAGGCTCAGATGCTTCATGGATAAAATGAGTACACTGGACTAGATGATCTCAAATGCTCTGACATTTGGTGACTGGGTGAGTCACAGAGACCTTCAGTTAGAAGGGCATCTGTGTATTCTGCTGGCGCTGGCCCCAGACCCTTGCACAGCACAGGGACGAGTGACCCAGGAACTCCGCCATCACTCCTTTCCCCTCGAGGCTAGAGGTCTCCTTGGTGTCCGCTCCAATCCCTGCCTGCTGACTGGTAGTCTAGGTAGGTGGACAGCCCCAAGCAGATGACTGGAATGTCTCCCTGCCCTGGCATTGAAAGACCATTCGTCCAAGTTGCTTTGGGCATGAAGGAGCCTTTGGATCTGAAGCTGACTCAGCTGGAGGTCAGCAGGGCTTGGTCTCCTAAAGCCAGACTCCTGGTGCCCAACACCTCTTCACCCTCCTAACCTGAATCCCACCCCTTGGGCCTGTCCCAGCCCAACTCCTGGAGCTCCAGGTCCCCATCTTCCTGACTCCCTCGTGTCAGGCCTATACTGTAGATTCACAGGGGCCATGCCCCCCCTGGGCCACCAATAGCTGCAAGACCCCTCCTTATGTAGCATGTCCCTGATCCAGAAACCACATCACAGCCCGAGTGCTGGAAAAGACCATCCCACATGCTCCTGTGGAGGGTTTTGTAGAAAGCTATTTTAAGGCCTGGAAAAGTCCCCCACCCCCAGCCCCAACTGGGACTCTTGATGAGCATTCTCCCCGGATCCTCCGGCACCCCCACCCCCGCACCGCCCCCATCCAGCTGCCTATTTGAAGGTTTCTTGGGGAAGTTGTTACTCTGAGAAAAATAAGCAGGAAGAGATTTTAATACACAGCCAGCTGGCGTCTGGGCTGATGCCACACAGTGAGGAGGTCTTGGTGGGGAGGGCTGGCTCCTTTGTGATGTAGGGTCCAGGTGTGATTGTGTGTGACAAGGTGGGTCACCCACCACTCTGAGCAGAACTGGGATTCCATAACTAGACTTCTGAGAAAGTATAAATTTGTCGGGATGTAGCTGATAAGGTGTGTGAATGTGGGGTTTTGCGAGGTATGTGCATACATATGTGTGACATGTTTGTGACCATGGGCCACTGTGTGTGTGTGTGTGTGTGTGTGTGTGTGTGTGTGTGTGGCAGTGCTTCTGTGATCAGGGCCTGTGTCAGAGGGCTGGGTTCGTGTGAACTGCGTGACTGGCTCTATCTGTGACCATGCTCAGTGTGAATGACTATACTGTCCTTTCCAGGCAGTAGGGTAGTGCTTACCTAAGCAGCCGAGCACACTATTCATATCACTTCGTGAGGCGTGTGTGTGTGTGTGTGCGTGTCTCTCTTACGACTCTGCAATGCATGTGTGTGGCTGTGTAACTACATTTGTGTGGCTCTCTGTATTTAGGAAACTCTGAGGTTACTAGTGAGACCGAATCGTGTGGACTTGTGTCTATGACGTTGTGTCACTTAGCACTGGGCCAGAAACCTGATGGCTGTTTATTAAACAGTTGCTGAATAATGTATATGTTTGAGCAAGGGGACAGCATGGTGTAATGGTCAGGGGCCTGAACTCAGGAGCCAACTGCTGGCGTCTGAATGCAGGCTCCGCTGCCTGGTAGTCATGTAGTTTGGGGCATCTTACTTCCCTTCTCTGCGCTTCAGTACTTGCCTGAGTTATATGATGATTCAATGAGTCAGAACATGTCCTGGACCAGAATAATGCCTGGGATCTTTAAAGTAAATGCTACGTAAGTGCTTGTGGGTGTGGGCGTGCACATCCACGGGGACAGTCCCTGGGTGCAAGGTGACCTGCCCCAGCCCCCGGTGTCCCACACCCCCTCACCAGGCTGGGGGAGCTGCAGCGTGCTCTTGCTCCACTGGGTCAGGCCCACAATGGCCACCATCTTGGCGCCGAGGCTGCTGCGCCGCTTCTTGGCGGTGGTGGTCCCGGTCCCGCCCCCGGCCTGCTGGGACCCGCAGATTTCACCGCTGATGCTGGAGCTCCGAACCACATTCCTGGAGCCTGCGGCCGAGGCTGGGCCCGGCTCCCCGTTAAACATGGTCCCAGGGGCGGCAGGGCCTCAGGCAACTCTGTGGGGGAGATGAAGAGACAAAGGGGGGGGGTCCCACATCAGATCCCAGGGCCACTCTACCGCAGCCACCACTTCTAAGCTGTGTGACCTTGGGCAAGTCACTCGATCTCTCTGAGGTTGTGAGCATTCAAATGCACAGAGTCTGGCTCAATAAGTGGAACTATTCTTTTTAGCACATGGCTACCCTGGCAAGTGACTAGGTTTGGCGGTAAAGGCAGAGTCTGTGGAGTTGAATGGAGCCTTGAATCCCAAAGGCCTCTACACACTAGCTGTGACCTTGTGACCTAATGTCCTGGGGTTTCAGTGACCACTTCAGCAAAACAAGAAATACAAGCCCTTACCTCATGGGATTGTCATAGGAATTAAGTCGGTGCATGTGAAAGCGCCTAGAACAGCGTCAGGCATGGAGTAAGTACTCAGTAAGTGTTCGCAATCGTTAATTCATAGCCAAGGCTAAGAACAGGGAGGGCAAAACTGGCTCCCGCCTGTGTGGGCTGCGGAAGAGGCCCCCCTGCCTGGAGAGGGTGGTACAGAGAAGGGTAAGGAAGCAGGCAGCCACGGTAAGCGCTTTAACCTGTTTCCTCCCAATCTCTTTCCTATGCATTTTTAAAAATAATTTAACTCATGCTGTAAACGCAGTTTTATATCCTGGTATTTTTCATTTAACATTCTATCACAAGCATTTCCCAATGTCATTAACACTTTGTACAAATGTTTTGATGCCACCATAATTGTCCATTTTATGGAGGTAGCATGAGTGACTTAAATATTTCAATACAGTTGCCTCTTAGATCAGGTCCAATTTTCCCCCCTCTGTCTGTCTTTCCATAGCGCTCCCTTCTCCCCCCCTCCCCCCATCTTTTAAACAACACAGCAATAAGCATCTTTCTACACTGATGTTATCTGCTTATTTCCTTAGGATTGATTCCCAGACACAGAGTGACTGGTTTAAGGGGTGTGGACACTGCTGGGAGCTTCCCCAGCATCCACGCTCTCTCCTTGCTTCCTGACAGAGCACTGGTTTTATCCAGTACCCCCCCATCCTGCTGATACGCTAGTCAGTGAGTGTCAGTCACCTTGGTAACTCTCACTGGTCCAAGGGTGAGTCGGCCTAATCTGACTTAAGGGAAAGGTTTAGATTCCATGATCACAGGAGAGGTGGATCTCCCTCTCTCTCTCCCCTATTCCCCCTAAGGAGGGTACAGCACAGAGACAGAAAGGACTTTGGCCACCCTAGAGCCTGCCTTTCTCTGGCCTTCCCGTTATGTGAGATAATGTATTTTCCTTTGCTTAAGCCGGTTTGAATCAGGGTTCTCTGTTAGTTCCAAAAGCATCCTACCTGATACTGAGGGCACAAACGGTTTTTGATTCTTGGAATATATTGCTATGCTTTCCAAAGTATACAAGTGGACTCTCCCCATTAGCTGCATTCAACAAATATTTAAGACCCTAAAGTTCCAAGGCCTATGTTGAGTGCCAAAGACACAGTAGTGAGCCAGGCCAACTCCTGCCCTCCTAAAGCCTGCAGTCCAGGAGGAGAAACAGACAGTAAATAACTAACGGTGCAATTAAGTATTTAATGATGGTTCCGATGAGTGGCAGGGAAGAGAAGAGAGGGCACTGGGAGCCACTCTGGGGGGCGAGGCAGCAGGCATCTAGGGCTCTGTGTGGTATGTACAGAGGCGGGATCTGTGGCCATCAGCCCTATAACTTGGCCAAAAGTGCGATGCTCATCTGAGTATTGGCGAGAAGGCTGCTCCAGCCTGCCCTGCCCCCAGCCCTTCCTGGCTCTGTCCCAGCCCGCAGTGCTTTCCCCAGGGCAGCTCCCGTCACAGGGCTCAGGGGTACTTTGCTTGACTCTCTGCCCTCAGTTCTGTCACCCTGAGGAAACCCAACTTTTCGAAAGGACAAAGAAAGGGGTGGGAAAATAGAGGCGGGAAAGGGAATGCATCCCTCCAGCTAACGAGGAAGACAGACCCTAGACGGCTAACAATGGCCGCCTGGTCTCCTGGTCAGTGTGACTCCTGCGTGGCTGGGAATTAGGGCTGCCAGTGAGGATGAGTCAAAGCCGTGTCTTGCCTCCTTTGTGGCTGTCTGGGCTGTTCTCGCTCACCCTGTGATGTGCGCAGAGCCCCAGATTGTATTTCTCCATCCATCCCCCGTCAACCTTGCAGCTAATGGAAAGTCCCCTGGACTTGGGCCTATGATGATCTCTTCTCTTTACTTTCCAATTCTAGTGCCAGTTGGTGTGTGTTTTGGGGCATCTGCATGGTCTTTTGGTGGGTGGCGGGAGAGCACTTATCTGATACTCTGAATCTGCTACATAAGCCTAACTTGCTCTTGAAAGCATTTCTGTTAGGTGTGTGGTTATCTCCATGTTGCAGATGAGAAAACTGAGTCTCAGAGATGTCAAGGCCTAGCCCATCCTGCTCAGCTAAGAAGTGGCGAGGCTGCACTCAAACCCAGGTCTCCCGTTTCCACAAAGAGACAGACACACTCTAAAGCCCCTGCCCCTTCAATCCAGAACCCACCCAAAGATGTGGGCCCGTCCCTCCTGCTCAGGCTTTGTGCTGAGTCTCTGGGCTCTTTGAGAAAACTGCCCCAGAGCAGCTAGCCTATAGGCAGCTCAAGAACACCATTCCCAGGGAAAAAGAAGGCAAGAGGGTAAGGGACAAAATCCCTGACCCTGCCAACCCAGGGACTCATATTTCCTCATGAATAATGAATGGCACTGACAAGAGGATGGTTTGACATCCAGGACTCTGCACCATTCAGAGCTACTTTCTCATCTTTAACCACCCAGGGGGCCTGAGAGCTGATGAGTGCCTGGGAGGACGGGTCAGGCCCCCCATCCCCAAGGGGATAGGAGGGGCCAGACCCAAAACACTGGACCTAAGGTCATAGGGCCTGACCCCCAGTGCAGGAGTCCTGGGTAGGCAGCCTGGGAGAGTTAAGGATCAGGAGGTGGGACTGGAATGTACACAAATTCCTGGACTTTGGTTTCCTCATCTGTGTGTAAAACAAAGGCGTTGGACTAGGTGATCTCTAAGAGTCCTCTTGCCTGGGAGAGCAGGGTCTGTGAACACATGTGCAGGGGCAGGCTTAGGACTGGGGCTCTAGTTGCTTCTCTGGCAGCCAGTCTAGCTCAAGAAGGACATGGCAGAGAGACAGACAGAGCTGGCTACCTGGCCCCTATAAGGAGGGAAGTCCTACCCCTGAGCCATTAAACCACAGGGACAGGAAAGGGGCAGCGGGGGAGGGGGGGCAGCGGGGGAGGGGCCAACAGAACACAGAACCTCTCATTGTGGTGGTTTAAAAGATTGCTGCATGAATGACATCCTTTCCACAAAAACCACTTCAACAATTTCCTGCCTCTGAGCAGGACTCCCTTTCTCAGCCTAGTTTGGGGCACCCCAAGGAAGGGAACTCTCCCCCAAACTTGTTGGGTCACGGGGACCTCACTGTCAAGTTCTCCCTGCTGACCCTGCTCTATGGCTACAGAGCACCTACAACTACAGCTCAGGTTTGCCCTGGAGGCAGGAAGCTGCTGCCCTGGCTGCTGCCCTGGCTCCTGCTGAAGCCCCACACCGGCAGATACCTTCCAAATTCCCCAAGGAACAAGCCTTGTTTTCTTTCCGGCCCTTGATGTTTGGCCTCTACCCTGAGGTCTCAGTACCCTAAGGGCTCCCCAAACCCTCTTCTGAATCCTGACAATAGCAGGTCTCATGGCTCTGCCAAGCCACCCTGGGCCCCTCAGAGCCTCCAACCATGTGTCTAACCAGATAATGAGATTGTTTTTGAGAGTCAATGAGACCATCCAAGATGAACATAGTCATCCACCCTTCAACTGGAAAGAACAAGGAATCTGTCACAGGATGACAGGCTGTTAGGCTGAAAGGCATGGCAAATAACAGAGCTCTTACCACCGCTCCCCACCCTCCACCCACAGCAGACATCACTAATCCATCTCTTTCCCATCGAGGCACATTCAGCCTCAGAATCCCTCCTAACACTGCGCTACAGAACCAACTGATGAGAACCGGCTCAGGAGTTAAAACTGACTTGCCATCCCTATTCCAGCCTGAGCCTTTCATTTTGCAGAGTAGGAAATCGAGGCCCAGAATGGGACACACTCAGGGTCACATAGAAACTTGGTGACAAAATCAGAGTTCCAACCCAAGTCGCCTAACTCTCGGATTCCACATCGCCTGTCAGCTGCTTCCTCGTCACCTCTCACCTTGAAGAAAACCCAGACTCACCAAAGTGACGAATCCGAGCGTGGTGCTCCACATCACAGGGGGCCGTGCCCTCCCAACAGCACTCCCCTAGGGCATTGACACAAGGCTTCAGGCAACTTCTTTTGAGACACTGGTTTTTGACAAAGGAGGTGAAGGCAATCAGGGTAGCTCCCAGGAGGAGGTGATGTGATAAGACTCTGGAAGGAAAAAGGAGAGCTTAGAGGAGGGGCTAGAGAAGACATCTGTCCTCAAGGGCTTCCAGTAGCTTGTGGAGTAAAAAGACAGACTTTGGATGTAGCTGTATGACTTTGAGCAAATCATTTCAACTCTCTGATTCTGTTTCCTCTTTCATAAAATTGTCCAAACTCCTGGGTCCTCTCCCCCCCAACTCCACCCCTGAGCCTTTAGGAAACTTTAACGTCAAGCTGCTGGAGCTGAAGCTCCACACATAACTTTACGACACTTTTAACACACAGAGGACTCACCCAGGTCCAAATGCTAATCAGCTCTAGACCCTGTTCTTCCTTCCTCTGCCCTCCCCCTGACTAATGGGGTCTGTGTCCCTCCCCAGACACTCTGTCACACCTGGCAGTCAAGAGTGCTGATGGCAGAGGGGA
The DNA here is from genome assembly GCF_964146895.1 of Miniopterus schreibersii. Classification (NCBI taxonomy): domain Eukaryota; kingdom Metazoa; phylum Chordata; class Mammalia; order Chiroptera; family Miniopteridae; genus Miniopterus; species Miniopterus schreibersii. The sequence continues at coordinate 23,450,703 of NC_138109.1, forward strand.
GGTATGTGGAGAGGGGACTCCTGGTTTTACCCCCAGCCATGTGACCCTGAGCAAGTCACTTGGCTTCTCTGAACTTCTATCTCCTCTTCTTTAAAATGCATCTACTGGCCACCTGGACCCAGCTGGACTCTCCAGGATGGACTGGGGATCAGGTGAGGTAATAAGCAGCAGGAAAGCACAGTGATTAAAAAACCAACAGCCGGGCTTTGGAGGCCGACAGACTTAGTTCGAAACCTAGATCTGCCATTTATAAGCTGTACGACAGGGAAATTTCCTTAACAAACCCCCTGAGTCTACCGTTCCTCATTTCTAAAACGAGAATAATAATGACAGCCTAAGGATTCTTCTAAAGATTGGGACATGCTAAATGCTCACTTGGGCAACTGCATTATTACTACTCACAGTGGTGCCTTTGTAAATGGTAAAGAACTGTACAGGTGTGAGTGCTCGTTGGTCTGGTTTACATGCCAGGTGCAACCACTTCATGAGGAGGCTGAGACCAACAGGGTCACCTCCCACTCCAGGTCTGGTGCTTCTGCCCAGAGCCCAGGCTGAGTGTGGGCTCTGGGTCCCTGCGCCTCTCGGTTGGGGTGGGAGCTGCCATGTGAGGCTGTGCTCTTCTTTGCCAGGATCTCAGCTTTTGGCCCCTTGCTAGATGCTAGGCCTGACATTTTGAGCCCCCTGCCCTAACCCCGATCCAGCACCATGGCTGCCCACCACACCACCCATGCCACTCTGTGCCCATGTCAGAGGCCAGGGCCTGCATCCACAGAAGGGGAGAGGAGTTCCCTTGTTTTTAGAATTTCCTGTCCCCCTCAGGGACATACGAGTGGGTGTCAGGGCTGATACAAGGTGGGAGAGGGAGACTGGGCTGAAGGAGCACACCCAGCCTGAGTGGGGAGCATGTGCTAGCTCCTCTCCTGATTGTGCAACCTTTATCTCCCCCAAACCAGGCTGGCACACACACAGCCACACAGAGGTAGAGAGACAGGGCACAGAATTTCAAGTGTGTGATCACACGCTATACAGGCCCACTCAAATGATACACACTTAAAGGCAGAATCACATGCATGCACAGATACGCACACACACATTTAAGATACTCAGCCACACAAAGGCACACAGAAGCAGCCGTGCCGACAGCCACTGGCCTTCACACGCCCACACACACCCTTCCCTGGCTCTGTCCAGCCCAAAGAGGCAGGAAGAGCCCCATCCCTTCAGTGGGCAGGGACCCGAGAAGTATCATACCTGGATCTACGGGTTCTCTTGGCCCAGGCACACACACCAGCTCTGAGCAGGCGCTTGAGCACACACACACGCATACAAGCTCCGGCTCCCAATCTCACCCGCCTGGCCCCCATCCCAGCAGGCCGGACAAAGCAACTCATCGGTGAGGTTTGTGGTGAGGAGATGAGAAGGCTGGCAGGGAGCAGCTGCTGTCACCATGGCTACCGGGCTGACCCACTTCTTCTCCACCCAGCCTGGCCCACCCAGCCCAGGCAAGGGCGGACAGGCGGCTTTGGGCATGGGGTCCTCTCCCATCACACTGTAAAGGGGCAGCTCTCTGAGGGTGCGGTAAGGGAGACGTTGAGCATCAGACAGGCTGGGCCCTGCGTGGGAAGGCAATATCCAGACATCCCTTGAGGAGGGCAGGGTGCTAAGGAGTTGCTCCTGCAAAACCTAACCCCTGATCTCCCCCAGCGTTGGGGTCTCTGGCCTCAGGAACCCACGTGGGTCCTGTGCTTGCCCTGGACACATTTGCAGACACAGTCCTCATGGCAGGGCAGGGGGTGGGGTGGCCAGGTCCAAACCTGTGTCCCCCAGACTCCAAAGACTCAGGACATACATGATGAGGCAGACCCAGAGCTGGGTGAGCCCTGTGTCCTGTCGGGAACAAGGTTCCTGAGGGCGGGGCTTGCCTGCCCCCTCAGACCAGGGGCTCCTGGGCATGGCCTTGCCTTTATTCTTTGGATGGGGCTGCCATGTGTCTTCTCTCAACCAGGGGGCTCCTGAGGACATGGCCATGTGTCTCCCCTTAGAACCGGGGACACAGAGGAACAACACAGCCCTCAGACAGCTCAGTCTTGTGAGGAGACAGCTCACAAAGCAGAATGAATCACTCCTGCATGACAGCCTCCCCTAGATCCCCACTGCCTTCGGGAGAAAGTAAAAACCCCTCGCCAAGGCCCACGAGCCAAGTGACCGGCTCGCCCCGTGCTCTTGCCCCTCCTCTGTATCCCAGTCACACTGGCCTTCTTTTCATTCCTCAGAAGGGCCACACTGTCAGCTGTCTGCCTGCAGTGCTCTTCTCCAGCCCACCTGCACCCTCATGTTCTGAGCCCCTCGGTGTCTGCTGCACCACCTGTGCATGGCTGATCCCGATGCACTGCTCAGTCCCAGTTTGAATGTCATCTCCTAGGAGTGTCTTCCCAGATGAGGTGAGTCCTATGTCATGCTCCCCCAGGCTCTTTATTGTCCTTGCCTGTTATGGGTTGAACTGTGTCCCCACACAAAAGATATGTTGAGGTCCTAACCCTGGTATCTCAGAATATGACCTCCAAATAGGGTCATTGCAGGTCTGATTAGTTAAGCTGAGGTCATTCTAGAGTAGAGTGGGTCCTTAATCTCATATGACTGGTGTCCTCATAAAAAGCTGGCCGTGTGAAGACAGAGACACAGAGGGAGAATGCCATGTGGCAAAGGAGGCAGGGAAGAGTGATGCAACAACAAGCCACGGGACACCGAAGGTTCCAGCTACCGCCCAATCCAGGAGAGACTCATGAAACAGAGTCTCCCTCAGAGCTCTCAGAAGAACCGACCTGCCAACACATTGATTCTGGACTCTAGACTCCAGGATTATGAGAAAATAATTTTATCTTGTTTAAGCCATCTAGTATGTCGTACTTTGTCCCAGCTGCCCTAGGAAACTAACACACTACCTTTCCTAACTTGTTCAGTGCCTGCCTCCCCCACCCCATCCCCTGGCTGTGAGCTGCTTGGAAATAGGAACCACGCTGTCTTCTCCACCCTGAATCCCTAGTGCCTGGCACAGATCTGGCACATAGTAGGGCTCTGTAAATATTTGATGAATGAATGAATGGTGATCTAAAATAAATATGAAAATAACAGTATTTATAGCTAGATAGTAGAATTGTGAGTCATTTTTATTTTCTTCATATTAGTTATCGTAAAGAAAAAACTAAATACATATATTTTTTTGCAAAATGTACATTAAAATAAGACATTTTTACCACTGTGTATTTTGTGGAGAGGAAAAAGTTCTGCTATGTGCTTGATAACTGCTTTTTTATTGATTAATTGATTCCTCCTAGTGTCGCTAGAGTACTTTCTGGAGTCAGATTTACAGAGTTTGAGCTCTGGAGACTTGTGGGACATAGGCTTCAGGCGGAAAAGGTCCAGGCAGAGTATGCATGCTTCTCGTCATTTCTACTACCCACTGCCTCTCAAAGCTCGTGGGATCCGGCCTGAAATGGCACCTGTCACCTGATAGGGGCTGCTAGACTTGGCACTTGAGAACGCCACCAGCCCTGGCCAAAGACCTTTCCCCAACAAAAGCAAGCTCCTTCCCTCAATGAATGCACCACCGGGTGCTTCTCAAACTTAAATGTGCACACAATCGCCTGGGCATGTTGTTGAAATGCAGATTCTAATTCCATGGGTGCCAGGTGGAATGTGGGATTCTGCATTTCTTACAAGCTCTCATGCTGCTGGTCCAAGGACCACCCAAGGCGCTTAGAGACAAAGGTAAAATCTCTGGTTGTTCTGCAGAAGGAGTAAACTCTTCAGGATGGGGAGACCAGAAAAGGCAACATGGGGCAAAGCACTGCAGAGCACCTCAAAAGATAGGGGGTGTCTGGAGAGTTAGAGGTGGCAGCAAAGAGGTGGGATCGACCTGGGAAGGTCCAGAGATAAAACTTTATGTCCAGAGACTGGTGCAGTTGAAGCAGGAGGAAAATAACAGCAGTGAAGAGAGGGCTGGAAAGGTAGGCTGAGAACAGCCAATGAAGGGCTCCAAATGATAGTTAAGAGGCTTGGCTTTAATCCTGAAGGGAGTGAAATCTGACATGACTTAGATGCAATGTTTTATAGAAATCAATCTGACACTGAGTGCAGAACCAGGAGGAAGCCTGACAGCAGAAAGAGCAGTCAGGAGGCAGGAAAGAAGGGCTGCACTGCTCCACCTAGTGCAAGTGTAGAGGAAAAGGTGACCAGGAGTCATGGGAGGGCTTGGAGGGCTGCCTAGAGTTAGTGATGGGACAAGGTTGGGGAGAGGAAAATAACCAGAATCCAAAGTGATTTACAGGAAGGGTGGGGGCTGAGAGGTGCCATCAGCAGAGCCTGAGGTCCTAGAGGAAAAAGTTGGCTTAAACGGAAGATGAATCCCCATTTTAGATATAAGTCTGAGATAATACTGCAACTCCCACATGGAGGTGTTGGGCAGGTAAGCAGATTCACTGGAGCTCAGAAGAGCAGAGTGAGTGGGCAGGATTTGGGTATGTTCCCCAGAGGGAAAAGTGGGGTACAGAAAGGGAGCAGAAAGCCCAGAAAAGAGTATAGAGTGAGGAAACGGCCAGAGGCAATACCCAGAGTTAGGGGTAGGAGGAAAATGGAATCCAACTGAAGGGTGGAGCATCAGTGGTTAAAAGAGGGAGGACTCAGAAGATGCCATGAGAGCACAGATGGCAACCTGGAGACCCCACCACACCCTGACACCGAAACCAAGGCCTGCCCGGCCGCGGATGCAGGAGGAAGGCTGGGGAGCAGCCTTACTCTCTCCTAGAGGGCAGGGGAGGTCCAGGCCTGCAAATGAGCACAGCTTGGATGGACGGGTAGAGAAGGGAGCTAGATCCCCTGGGGGGGTCTAGGCCGCAGCAGGATCCTAAGGGTCCTGGGACTTATTGTAGGTCTGCTCAAGCACAGGAAGGACAATCCCTCCACCCAAACACACACACACACACACACACACACACACACACACACGCACACACACGCATGCACGCAAGACAGTTGCACACCCACATGGCTACAGAAACCCCCTCGCCCGGGGCGGGGGCCGAGCAGGGAAGCTAGGGGAAGAGGCCTTTGGAACAAAGCCTTATTGCTGGGGAGCACGTACTTTATCATCCCACTGGGGCTCTTTTGAGAGTGAGCAGGGACACTACTAACACTCACACAAGGACCCCAGGTGTAAACTAGGACTGTCCCAGGCACATCCATCTGTGTGGTCCCCCCAGCCCTGGGGGATGCTGGACCTCAACCAAACACCCTGTTCCTCCTAGATGAGGTGGCAGAACTGACAGACAGGTGGTGGGGACAGGCTAGTTCACTCTTGGAGGCAGGGGTCCGGCGGAGGGCGCTGGTGGGGGGTGGCTCTCTCTGCCTCCCAGCCCCGTCCCAGCCTGAGCTCCAGGTCCCCGTGGGGGGGGGCAGCACCAAGGACAGCGCCGGCCGGCCAGCTCCCGCCCACCAGCTTTTTTTTTTGGCCTGGGCGCCGCTCGGCCTGATCAATATTTCACGGGGGGTAGGCGCTCAGGTTACCGGCCGCGCCGAGCGGGAAGGCGCCGCCCGCCCCTGCCACCAGCTCCGGGGACCCTCCCGGGAACTCTGCACACCCGCAGCCCCGGCCCAGGCAGACCCCGCCCGCCCGCCGCGCGCTCCGCATTTTCCAAAGCCCTCTCTGCCCCTCCCACTCGGGACCTTTCCAGGGCACAAAGACCGGCGCACACCTTCAGGCGGCCACTCAGACCCCGGTACAAAGACGACGACATACGCAAAACAACAGGCCACACCACAGCCAGCAAGCAACCAACCTACACACACACATGCACGCACACAGAACGTGTGCCTCAGGGGCACACTACATAGAGATGCATTTGCCACAGACCCACGTGCACATCACGCACAGAGACATGAGACGCCCTGCCACACACCCAAAAACTCCCGCACACAGAACCTCAGACATGGGACCCAAAGATACCTTTACCACAGACACACACATCACACAGCCCACGCCACACAGGTGTGCGCACAGACACACACAATATGCTCTCAGAGAGACCCCCAGGCATGTCATCCAGAGCTACATTCACCGCAGACACACACACATATACAGAACAAACATAAACTCTCTCTCACACACACATATGATATATCTTCACAGAGACCCTCAGACATTCACCTCGGATATGCAAGCACACGCTCCATACTACAAGGCCCCCCACCCTCCTGCCCAGGCCTGCCCTCCCGCTGTGAACATGGGCCTGGGGTGGGGCCAGGCAGCTCCTGGGCCCTTCCAATAAATCCTGCGTCCTCTGAGGCCTCCTGGGGTTGATGCCCTATCCCCAGGAGCAGGCAGTCAGCAGCACAAAAAAGTAGGGAACGGTGGGGCACATAAAAGGGTACCTTTGAGACTTGAAATCCTCCTGTCTTCTCTGTCCCTAGGCCCCAAGTTCTGGGGCATGAGGCTCTGGGGACAGCCTTAGTGCTCCCTGGGACTCCAGCCTCTGGGAGGCCCTGAGAGCTGTGTTGTGCATGGAGACCAGCAGAACTGTGAAGCCTGCAGCTCCTGTTCCCCCAGGAGTGCCCAAGGCCTGACTCAGAGACAAGGGGGCATCCTACCCCCACCCAGACAACCCCACTCCAAAAGCCCCCCAAGCAGGCAGAGGGAGCAGTGGCACCAATTCTCCTGTCTGCAGGCACAGTCATCGTAGGATTCTCTGAAAAAAGCCAAGCCAGAGCACAAGGTGAGGAGAGAGATGCAGGCCGGCACAGCAGGGAGAGGCCTTTACATTCCCCAGGTCGGTGGGAGGGACCTTCAAGATTATCTCAGCCAATGGCCCACATCTCTGCCACCTCCACACCATGTCCCCATTTCACATTAGCTACTACATAACACTCCGTGCCCCCCTCAATTGTATCTGTCGAATCTACATACTCCTGAGGTCCTCATTATTATTTTCTTCAAATTTAAACTTAAAAACATTTACTTTAATTAGAAACTTTGTGTTACTACTATAAACAGAAAGCCAGTATCACTTTCAATAACTTGAAAATGACAGCGAAATAAATACAGTATTAACAAAGCTATATTATTAAATTTTAGCTACATGGAGCTGCCAGTCAAGATCTCTTTGTTAAAAGGGGGAGGGCAGCAAGCACTGGAAAGTTGGTAAAGACACACTAGCACTACATGATGCCTTCTCGTGGGGACAACCCTGGACTTGAGAAAGTTGAAAGGGAACCAACTTTCTCACTATGTGAGCCAATGTTATGTAATGGCAGGTCCACGAGCCACTGAAAGTCATCTCAGGTCTCACCAAAGGTCCCACCCCCCACATTGGGAAGCTCTAGTCTTGTCCACCTCCTGTAGCAGTTTGGGCACAGTGGCAAGCTGGCACCCTGTTATCACAGTCCATTCTGGTAATGACAATTCTTAGAAATCTCTCCGTTCTTTCCTATTTCCAAGTTGTCCTTACACCCACTGTATAATACCAGACTCACAGCAGGAATTATCATCCCCATTTTTTAAGGAGAAAACAGAGGCTCTGGAAGGTTATGAGGCTTGTCCAGAGTCACCCAGCTACACAGGTAGGTCCATGAGTAGGAGAACCTCAACTTCCACCCAACTGCCTTTTCTGCTCTACCTGCATCCATCGGTCCCACATTCAGGAGCCCTTGTTCTGAGCTGACCTATGCTGAGCATAGAAGGAGGGTGATATCCTGATGCCTGCCTGGTATCTGAGGCTCTCACAATCCCAAAAGGCAAACAGGCAAGTGAGTAAGCAGCTGAGGTTAAGGGATATTAAGAGCTTTTACTCTGGAATCACACTGCTATGTGTCCCTAGCCTGCAAATGTCACCTCTCTGAACCTCAGGTCCCTTGTCTATAAAATGGGTATAATAATAGTACCTATCTTATAGGACATGAGGATTAAATGAAATGATGCATGTGCATAATGTCTGGCTCGGGTGCTCAAAAGTATTTATTACTAGGGAAGTACAAAGAATAGAATTAATACAGGGAAAGAGCCCAGCTGGCGTGGCTCAGTGGTTGAGCATCAACCTAGGATCCAGGAGATCCCGGTTTGATGCCCGGGTTGCGGGCTCAATCCCCAGTAGGGGGCGTGCAAGAGGCAGCCGATCAAGGACTCTTTCATCATTGATGTTTCTCTCTCTCCTTTCCTCTCTCTGAAATCAATAAAGACATATTTTTTTAAAAATACAGGGAAAGAATAACTGATTGGGGAGAGCAGGGTAGGCATGGCATGGCTCTTCACTGAGGAAAGAAAATTATCTAAGTCTTAGAGGATAAGTATGACTTTGGTAGGGAGAACCATCCTGACTGCTCATGCCCTCCTCCTCCTCCCTCTGTCCACTCCAAAATTCAAGGTCTCACCTCCCTGTCCCTCTGCTCAGGCCTCTAAATGACATTTGACACTTTTTCAGAGTCTGCCCTGGGCACTGCTGCCCCAGGTAAAGATGCTCCTTTAAGTCATAGTGCCCAGTCTGTTTCCCCCAGGTGCTGTCCAGATGGAAGGCTGGGGGCCAGGCCCACCCTGGCACCAAGGATTCTGGCAGATGTCTTTTAAAGTACTTGCCCTGATAACAAAGATCCCAGCTTTCTCTGAGGAGGTTAAGAGCCATGTTTGCATGTCTGACTTTGTGATCTTTCCCAGCAGCCTACAGTTGATTGGACCAGGGTGGGCACCTGACCCACTCAGAGCCAATCACATCTTCTTCTGGAAGTTTGGACTTGGATCTGTCAAGCCCTGGGGTCTATCTCTGAATAGAGATAGAGGAGCACTATACAGGAACTATAGGTGGCTCAGTGTCTGGAAAAGCAGAGAGAACCTAGTCTGTGGAGACAGAAAGGTAAAGGCAACCAGTAGGGCTGCTTCCATTTTTCCTGGCCTACGGGTCCTACTTCCCAGAGGCTAACACTTTTTCTGCCCCCTCAGTTCCCAGGAATCCCTTGTGTCCTCATAATAAGCCCTTCTGTATGACTAAAGCTGGCTTGAGTGAGATTCCGTACACAAGCAAAGACCTAATTAAGACAGGAGAGAAGCTGAGAGCTGGAGACTCAAAGATGACCAATCCCGGAAAAAAAAAAAAATCACTGTGCCTGCACCGGAGGAGCTCAGTTTAACAGGATACAAAGAAGAAGAGAGGTAGACTTGGTACAGATATGGCCGAGGGAGGTGGGCTAAGTCTGCCTGGGGAGGGCCGAGAGGGTTCCTCAGAGGCTTCATAGCAAAAGTGGCAGCTGAGCTGGTTTTGAAGAATAAAGGACTTTCTCCAGGGAGACAAGACAGGGACAGGGAGGCATTATAGGCAGAGGGAACAGCAAGTGCCGAGGCACAGAGGCACAGAGCAGCCTGCTGTGTTTAGAGGAACTGCCAGGAGTTCAAAGTGTGGTGCGGGAGCAGGGGAGACAAGTCTGGAGTCTCGTAGATCACAAAGGGCTTTGAACACCATGCTAAGAAGCTACCGGAATGGGGAGCGACCGGAAGTATTTTAAGTAGCAGGGGGTGACAGGGTCAGTTTTAGAAATATGGCTCTGGGGCTGTAATGAGAAAGGACTGGAGAAGACAGGCCAGGAGGGAGGCAGGGAGGTCAGTAGGGATGCTAAGCAATGACTCGTCTATTCCTTCATTCTCTGAACAACTCACTGCGTACCTACTATGTGCTGAGGCTAAGCAAATCGGGATTCCTGACCCCAAGGAGTTCATGGCCTAGCAAGAAAGAGAGACAAGGAAAAAGCAGTTCAAATGTAATGAGAGTCATGAAGAAATACAAGGTCCTACGGTGGGGGGGGGGGGCGGGGGTGTTTAGTTTCCAGTTTTCAGGCTTTGCTGTGGAATGATGTTCGAGCTGGTATCTATCTGCAGGATTAGTAGGAGTAAACAGGGCACCAGGAGGAGGAGTGCCTTTCAGGGTGAGGGAACACGTGTGAAGTCCTGCAGCTGAGGGTGAGGGAGAGTGGTGCAAGATGATACGAAACGATAGGCAAGGACCAGCTCACTCGGGGCCTTGTAGATGACGTCAGAGTTTGGCTTTTACTCCAAGAAGTCTTGGAAGGGTCTTAAGCAGGGAAATGATATAAACATTTATGTTTAGAAGATCACAGAGTGGAAAATGAAATGAAGTGAGGCAAGAACAGACACCAGGAAACCAGTTTAGGAGGCTGTCGCAGTGGTCCAGGTAAGGACTAATGGTGGTCTGGAATGGGGTGGTGGGCAGGGAGCGGGGTGACAGATTCATGAGATATTCAGAACTAAAAGGACTTGCTGAGGATTGGCTGTGGTATGTGGGGGTGAGGTGTCCAGGAGAACTTCCAGCTTTCCAGCTTGAGCAAGTGGGTGGATGGTGGTGGCAGAGAAGAGCTGGGGACATTGGAGGCAGAGCAGGTGCCTGCAGGCAGAGCTGGGGACGTACGTTTGGACCTGAGGTTGATTGTGAGACATCTAAATGTGGCCCAGGAAGCAATTTTACCTGCAGGCCTTGAGCACAAAAGAGATAAAGTCAAGAGAGTAAATGAGATTACCTGGTGGTGGAGTGCAGTGTGCAAGTAAAAGGGCCTAGGCAGCTCTGAGAAATCATGGTAGCAGCAGGGTCTGGGGGCAGGGTGACCAGGAGTGCTGGGCTTGGAAAATCAGAACCACCATGAAATCCAAAGGGTACTTTGCTCAGCCCTGGGAGGCATCTGGCTTTGACCCCACCTTTCCTGGCCAAGCATGATGCCTCCACACAGGCACTGCCCAGCCGAGGGAGGCCTCCCTTCCCCACCATACCTTCCTCCTTGGCAGATTCCAAGTTATCCTTCAGACCCAGCTCAGGGGGCCTCTCCTTCTAGATGAAGACTTCCTTGGGCATGCACTCTGTAGTCCAACAATCTGGGCTTGAATCCCAGCTCTGCCACTTGGTGGCTGTGTGACTTTGGCCAGGAAACTTAACCTCACTGTCCTCATCTACACAACGGAAATAATAATTGTACCTACCTCATAGGGCTGTTTGAAGATGAGCATGTAAAGTGCTTAGCGGAGAACCTAGCACACAGTAAGCACTAAATAAATGAAACTATTATTACCATCCCACCCACTTTGGGACAGTTAGTCATGTCCTCCACCTTATACCTCCTCCACAGGGGAACTATTTGCAGGTCTGTGTCCCTCCCTGCCTCTTCCTACCCAATTTGTGGGGTTAAATACTATTCCCCCAAGGCCCAGTGCTAAATCAAAATGCAGGACCCTTTGTTCAAAATTATTAAGAATTTCAAGGTGGTGACAGCAAATGTTAAAGCAAGTGTTGGATCCTTCTAAGTGGAAGGTCCTGTGCAACCACAGACTCATGAAACTAGCCCTGCCCTCGCCCCCAGCCAGCCTTGGCCTGGGCCAGGCCCAAGTAGGCGTCAGCCTCCATGCAAGAGAGTAAAAATGCCAGCTGACAACTGAGCTAGGGTTTTGTGATTTCCATCTGGAATTTCATTGTACCCTTCCCGTAGAGAGATAACATCAATCCCATTTTATAGTTGAGGACATTGAGGTTCAGAGAGGGGGTGTGCCTTCCAGCTGGAATGTGAACATAGGCCAGTTGGCTCCCAAGCCCTGCCTGGTGCCCTCTGGCTCCGCAGGGAGGTCAGGAGAACCTGGCCCCAAGGGATGAACTTCGTCAGCAAGGCCCAGAGAGAGGGAGCTAGAGAGACTGGGACTGGCCCCCTCCCTCCTGGGAGGAGCCACATAAACAAGCAGCTCCCTGGACACAAGGGCTGCTGCACTGGGAAGAGGGTAGGAGAGGGCAAAAGGTCACTCCTGAGAAGGTTCTGCCTGAGGGCCAGAGACCCCAGCCCCCACTCGCTGGAGATCAGATCCTGCCTCCTCTGCTTAAAACCATTTAGGGGCTGCCCCTGGCCTCAGGATAATTCCCAAGTCTTTAGCATCCTGCTAGACCAGGGAGTTCTGGCCTGGCTGCACTGATGCCTGCCCACTCTCCCCTCTCTCCACTGCTGTCCTCCCCCCACCACACCAGGCCTGTTCCCACCATCGCCAAGGCTGTAGCACACACTGTTACCTTTCTCCATCACTTCTTCTTTGCCTCCTCAAGCCCTTGTCACCCTAGGTTCCCTGAATTCCTCCTTTCAACACACATCACCTGCTCTGAGCTGTTTCCTGGCTAGAATGTAGGCTCCCGGAGGCAGGGGCTGCCTGGCTCAGAGCGCTTGGTACGTCAGGTGTCTGAATGCAACCCCCTGCAACAAAGGCAGAGGGGCCCTGCACTCTCTCCCCTTCTCTCTACTCCTCCCCAATGGGCCTTTTCTCATCCAGGCATCCTGAGCCCAAGGCGTAAAGAGCCCAAACTTGCAAAGGGAAGAGAATCATCCTACAGTATGCAGCCCCACCTGCCAGCCCTGGGCTGGGTGCTGTACATCCAGTTAGTACATTTAATCCCTCAAGAACCTTCCAGATGGGGGTGGGGCAGTCTGGGTGTAAATTATTCCTATTTTCCAGAGGTGTCTGAGACCACCTGCCTGGAACAGTAACAGAGCCTGGAAGTGGAGGACACAGCATTTGAACCCAGGACAGTCTGTCTGCCGCCCAAATACCTGATGTCCTCTCTGCCCCTGTGACTCACTGTTTCCAGCCAACTCATCTCCAACCAGAGAGCAATTGTTTCCCACCCCTGCCCTCGGTTAACACACAGCCCAGGCAGCATAGCTCCTCTGTTGGGTCAGTAAAACACTAGTGTAGAGGCCAGCATAGAAGCCACTCCTCTCCTGGGTGAACAAAATGCTATTGTGGGAGAAATACCCCTAAGTCAGCCAAACACTAATGGGGGAAGACACCCCCATGGTCAGCAAAGTGGAGGTACAGTAGGGACATCCTGCACCCACGGTCAGCAAAAGGCCAGTGTAAGAGACACTTCCCTATACCCTCCTCTTCCTGGGCCCACGACATAGGCTGGGGTGCACAGATAGAGTATTCCAAGGTAGTGCTCCTGGGGTGGGGGAGGCAATATAGCTGGGGCTGCTACTGTTGCCTGGGGGAGAAGGCTGTGGCTGGGGAGTGGGGCAGACTGGGGTGAGAGTTCTCACATGGCACTAATGAAATCAACCACCAGCCGGCCCCCCCACTCCCCGGGGACCCTCCAGGCTCCAGCTGATGCAATGCCCAGGCCCGATAATTGTTTTCTTCTCTCCTTAAAGGGCTAGCTGCTGTTGCAGCTGCAGACATCACCCTGACCCCTGACAGACCCCACAGAGCTTAGCACCTGGTTAGGGATAGGGGGAGCTCAGAAAGGAGCAACTCGGCCCTGGGTCCTGCACAGTAAAATCCAATTAATGCCCAGAGGCCAGAAGTGTCTGTGAGCCAGAAGGGAGGGAAAGATAATAAGGCAGAGACAGTGCTTGGCCCAGGGGAACACATGCCCCGAGGCAGGGACCTTGGTCCCTGCTGGGTTCTCAGCACCTGACTCCAGCCTGCCTGTCCTGTCAAGTCCTTGGCACAAGAGTTGCTCCTGAGTTCAGCAGTTATCTTACTGAGCTTCCCTTGAGTTCCAGGCATTGTGCTAAGCAGCTTAACCCACCATTTTATTTACTCCTCCCAGCAGACCTAGAAGGTGGGTCTGTTTTACTGAAGGAGGCTCAGAGAAAGGAAGTGATTTCCTGAACACACAGCCAGAACGTGGCACAGCCTGGGTTTGAAGCCAAGTTTGCCCAACTCTGGGCTTCATACCCTGCAGAGAGTCAGGTAGGTTTCAAACCCCAGGGCTGGAGATCCCTAACCCAGGTAGCCTGGCACAGAGGGCAGGGAAGGAGGTCTGGGGGTCCTAAACAGGCTCTGAAGGGCATGGTATTTGGTTTAAACATAGGTTTCACAGACCCCTTCCTCAACAACCCCCCCCCCCCCAAGAGAATGCCCCATTAGGTTGCTCACACACCCCCAGGGACAGTTGGCAGCTGCCTGATTACAGAGTAATTGGTGGCTGCCAGCAACTGTGGGGCTGGCTAGTTAACCCCTTGGTGACCAGGCCTAACCCAGAAAGGCCTCTCTCCATCACCTCAGGCCCCCAAACCAAGGACCCTAGACTTAAGAAGTCATCATGGGCAGAGGAAAGGACCTTCCTCTCCACATCCAGACAACACCCCTGGAGCAGGGATTGGGCACTGACATTCACCAAGGCTCCCCAGCCCCATAGGACCACATCCAAATATCCCCCAGGTAGCAGTGCCAGCCACCACCCCTTGTTCTCTGGCCTTGGGTATGGCATTGCCCACCCCATCCAGTACCACAGGAGCTATGGGCCCTTCCTGGGTTTCCAGGCCCACGATACTATGAAGAAACCCACTCCTCAGGATTGGGTTGTCCAGAGAAGGTGATGTGGGCATGAGTCGAGGTAGCCTGGAGCCATCAGGTGAAGATACCTTCCCCGGAATGAGAGAGTGCCCAGGTTGCTCTCCATGGGTCTTGCCAAGCTTCCCCGAACCCTGGATTCCCCACTGTGGTTGACTAACTGCCTTGCCCATTTTCCCAGAAGCCCCCTCTTCCCACCCATGGCTGGAGTGAGCACCACCCTTTTTCTTTCACAGAGTGGGGGGTCCTCTAGGCACCACAATGGTGTCTCATTGGGAGGAAAGAGTGGCCGCTTCTCAACCAGGGCACAGGCAGGAAGGAGGAAGGCAGGCTGCCTTCCAGCTCCCTTTCCAGGAGGAATTTTAAGCACTTTCCAAAAATGCCATGCGAGGCAATGCTGTTGAAGACCAGGGCCACAGATGCTCTGAGCTTCAGCAAAAAACTCAAAGACTCTGGAGCCCCCTACCCCATTTTCCAGGCTTCCCCAAACACCTCATGTTTCTCTCCTATACCTCAGCCCCCACCCCAAAGCCATCGCACACGCTGTGCTCGTCCCCCTTCCCACCAACCTCCCAGCTCCCGCCCCCCACACCCTGCAAGCTCACATCCCTACGCGGTGCCTCCCGGCCGGGGCCCCCCTCCCCTCCCCGGGTGGTCCCTCAGACCTCCGCAGCCCTCGCCCCACGTCCACTCCCTGGCGAAAAAGGCCTCCCGACTTACCCGGGGTGGGGCCGGGTCCATGCAGGGAGGGGTCTCCGCTGGCCCGGGCGGCTCCGCGAGGCGGGGCAGGTGCTGCCCCGGGACCCCGCCCCGCGAACCCGGCGGTAGGCGCGGCCCGGTCCCTGGCGGGCGGCGGACTCCGAGGGTGTAGGGGCGCGGGGCGGGGAGGGGCGGCGAGAGCAGCTCACGGGGGCATCGCCCGCCACCGGGCCGGGCAGCTCCGCTCCGTCCGCCCGCGCCGCCGGCTCCGCAGCAGCCGAGGTTCGCCGCCGCCGCCGGGTGCAAAGCCCAAGCCCCGGCTGGCGGGAGGCGAAGAGGGAGGCGGGG
Source organism: Miniopterus schreibersii (assembly GCF_964146895.1). Taxonomy (NCBI): domain Eukaryota; kingdom Metazoa; phylum Chordata; class Mammalia; order Chiroptera; family Miniopteridae; genus Miniopterus; species Miniopterus schreibersii. The sequence goes on from NC_138109.1 coordinate 23,466,118, forward strand.
CCTGGTGGGGGCGGGGCTCGCGGCGGGCGGGGCCACGGGGCGGGGCCAATGGGGCTGGGTCTTCCGTGGGGGCGGGGCCTAGTGACACCCCAGGAGTCTGGGTTGGCCGGGCTGGAGGCGACCTACGCTAATAAGGCCTCTAAGGGGGCGGGGTCTAGAAGACGCCTCAAGCCTCCCCGCACCCCTAGGTCGCTCCCGCCTCGCACCCTACCCTCCTCGCCACCCCAATCTCTATTTGTTCTTTCTCATCGTTTTTCTTTGGGGCATCTCAATGGCACCGAAGTACCCTTGTCCCACCCTGGACCACATTCAGGAACGACAGATGATGAAAGAAGGGAGAAATGAGTTACAAGCATCAAATCCAACTTACAGATGGAAAAACTGAAGCCCAGAGAGGAGAAGACTTACCAAGCGCCTGCTATGAGGAAAAGGACTTTCTCGTGTCCCTTTCAGAGGCTGTAGTTTCCTGCCCTGAGACCCAAGTTAACTTCCCTCCCCTGCCCTAAGTTCTCCTAGAGCAGTGTTTTCCAACTTGAGGTGATTTTGCCCCCACCTCCATTTCTGGGAACATTTGGCCATGTCTAGAGACATCTTTTGTTTTCACAACTAGGGGTTGCTACTGGCATCTGGTGAGCAGAGACGAGGCATGCTGCTAATCACCCTGCGATGCACGACAGCCCCATGCCGAACAATTATCAAGCCAAAATGTCAATAGTGCCAAGGCTGAGAAGCCCTCGCTCTAGGACCTGGTATCCACCTAAACGAACTTCCAAATGGGTTCCTTGGCAGCCGGGGACTTGGGGAGGATGCTGTATCAAGTGTCCCCTAGGATCATGCCTGCCCTCATCTTGCCGTGTTTACCCTTGCTTAGCCGGTCAATTCCACTTCTGGGCTCCAGTGTTCTTGAATCCACTCATTTACAGAGGGGACACTATTATTGGTATTTGCCTTCCTAATTGTTTCCTGGAGGCAGGCGAAACAAGTAGCGTGCCCTGCTGAGGGAATGGATTAAAATGTAAATGGGGAATGGAAAGGTGTGGGGGAAATGATTGGGATTCAATGACCCTCTTGACATAGCTTGCTGTATCTTCTACGCACCTCTCACCCTACCTTATCCCTTCTCACCTGGTCTATGAGAAGGGTAAACTCACACCCAACAATGTGGAGAGCCCAAAACTCTGCCCCACAGATGGTCAGCCGTGGTGCTGGGACTCACGATTGTATTCACTTATTAACTAAACTTTTGTTATCATCTAATCTAGATCAGGCCTAAAATTAAGGCCTGGGTTGTAGAACAATTGCTCTGGAGCAGCAAGGGGGACTAGATTGGGGGAACAAAATGGGGGCCAGGGAAGTAGCTGGGACAATGGTGGAGGTGAAGGATTCGGAGAGAAGAACCTGTGAAGATGTGGGAGAGAAGGGAGGAACCAAGATTTCTCTGTGCTCCTCCCAGGTATCCCATCTCAGAGACATGTAAACCAGGGGCTCCCCTTGGAATCATGGTCCCTTTGCACATCTAATGAAAACTTGGACTTTCCCTCTGGAGAAATGTGCAGACGTTCACTTTCATTATAATTTTAGGGTATTGGCTTTCAGAAGGGTTGGGGGTGGGTAGTGGTAGAGGTTGATTCTTTTTTTTTTATTTTTTTTATTTTAAATATATCTTTATTGATTTCAGAGAGAGGAAAGGAGAGGGAGAGAGAGAGACAGAAACATCAATGATGAGAGAGTCATTGATTGAGCCCACAACCCGGGCATGTGCCCTGACTGGGAATCGAACCCTGATTGCCTGGATCCTAGGTCGATGCTCAACCGCTGAGCCACGCCCAGCCGGGCGAGGTTGATTCTTAAGAGCACATAGAAAAATAAACATGCAGGAACAAAAAAAATCTAGGAAAAAAAAGTAATGGACAAGGATTTATCTTACCTGATATTAAAATATATTACAAAGTCAATATATTTAAAGCAGTTTGATATTGAAACAGACCTCGAGGAAACAGTGGGACAGAGTGGAGTACAGAAATGGCCAACCGCACAAGGTAGTTCTGTGTATGATAAACATAGTACTTCAAGTAAATGGGGAAAAATTATAGGCCCTTCAACAAATGGGTGAAATAACTCGCAAGTCATTTGAGGAAATACAAGAAAGCTCTGCCCTTTTCCTACACAGAAATAAATTCCAGGTGGAGCACATATTTAAATAACACCATTATGTACCAGAAGAAAACCTACTCAGTGTTTTAATAATCTTGGAAATGAAAGCTTTCTAAGCATGAGGAAATGTAGAAGCCAAAGGGAAAACATCAATAAATCTTACTGTAAAAACTTCTATAGAGAAGAAGTGATCATATTCAAGTTTGAAAGACAAATGATAAACCCGAGGGGATAAATCCCAGTTGCCTTCTACTTTTGCCCCCTCAGGCTTCCCAGTCCCTCCCCCAAGCCAAGAAAGGGTCACGCTGGAGGGACGGTTATGAGGATTGAGGCCGAGCACCTCTCTGAGGCTCCTCCGCAGGCACCCTGGCCAGTGCCCACCTGCTCAGGGGCCGGGAAGCCCCGGAAATCCCCGCCAGGCCATCTGGGTCCCCAGCAGGTGTCTGCGCGGCGGAGCCAGAGCCCGCCCGGGGCTGCTCGCCACCTCTCTCGTGTGGCCGTCCTGGGAACTGCAGTCCTCCTTCCCGCTCACGCAGCTTCCCGGCGTTAAGGAGGGAATTTTCTTCTTAAATAACATTTAAATTTTTGAGGGAGCGAACAATGTTCCAGGTATTGTGCTAAATACTTAACATAGAGTATTTCATTTGATTCTCAAAATAACTCTTCTAGGCGGGTCCACTGTATTATCATGTCCATTTGACAGATGAGGAAACAGAATTTGAAAAAAAGTGACTTGTCCAATCTCTACGTGGTGGCCTCAGGATCAATGTCTGACTCCTGGCCCCACTCTTAATGTAAGAAAGCCAAGCCCTTGGGGGAATTCAAGAAAAGTTTTTTGAGGTTAATCTTAATCCAGGCCTTGTCCCAGGTGCTGGGGATTAATTCAGAAACCAGAGAAATAGCCATTAGGGGGCACAGATAGGAAGAAAGAAACATTTCTGATACCGTGAATCCTGGAGACAGTAGAGGACATGTTAGCCCCAGGAAGGGGTGGAGGCAGTGGGGCGAATCCCAGAGGTGTCCTTGAAGCTGAGTCTTGTGGGGTTTGAGGGAGGGGCGAAGGAGCAGTGCTCACAAACCTGAGAGGTGGAAGAGGGGGCGTCCGGGAGGAGCGGTGGTCTATGGGTCCTGTGACCGGAGTAAGTTGGAGATGAAGCTGGCCAAGTACACCAGGACCAAGTTAGAGGAGTTTGAGCATAAATATTCTGAGAACTTTTCCTTATTTCAGTTCACTTAGTCTAGGGGCCACCTGTGCCGCCAACCCAAACTGCCCCTTTCCTCCCAGATGTTCCCCGCCTGGGTTCAAGGTACCAGTCACCTAAGCCAGAACCCTGGGAGTCACCCTTGACTCCTCCCTCATCCTCACCACTTTCCTGCTAATTATCAGGGTCCGCCCAGTCTATCTCCTAACTATTCCCCAGGTTCACCTACTGCTCTCCATCCCCACGGCGACTTGCCCATCCAGACTGCCCTCCTTTCACTCCTGAATCCAGCTGCTGACAGTGACTTGGTCTCACCATTTCCAGACTTTTACACAAGAGAAATCCTTCTAAAGTAACTTTGACCACAACTCCTCTTATTAAGAACCCTTTTCAATGATCCATTCAACAAATACTGAACAAGCATTTGTTACTGATGAGTACTGATGAGCAAAGCATAGAATTGAAAGCCTGTTGGAGTGGCAGATATCAATCAAATGACCGCCCTCTCAAAATAATATGTAATTACAAGCTGGGATACTTGCCATAGGAGGGCTTGACCTAGTAAGGGAGGTTCCAGAATGTACCCCATCTGAAGTGTGAACAACAATCAACCGGATCAAAGAGTTAAGGATGGGGCAAGGGCTTATGTAAAGGCCCTGAAGGTGCTTTCTGAGTCTCAGTTTCCTCATCTGTATAATGAGGGTATGTAGAGTTGTGAGGATTAAATTAGTTAATAGGTATAAAGTCCTTAGAACAGGTCCTAGGACATAATAAAATTTTCCATAAGTATTAGCTATAACAACAGCAACTGCTATTATTATTATTAATTTTTTAACAGTAGGCACTGAATGCCTGTCAGCAAAGAAGTTAAATGAGAAAGCATGTTTTAAAAGTCGCTTTGGCTGCAGTGAGGAGCGTGGATTGGAACAAGGAAAGACCAGATTCAGGGGAACTAATGCGGAGACTCTTGCAGGGGTCCATTGAGAGCTGTGGGGCATTTACACTAAGGAGGCAGAGAGGACCTGGAGAGATTTTGTAATTTAGGTGGTAGAAACACCTGGCTTTGGTGTTTGATTGGTGGTGAGAAGCTGTAGGAGGTGGCACGGGGACTTCCGACATTTTGGGCCCCGCAGCAGGGATGGTGGCGATGCTCTTCACTAGGTCAGGAAGGCCTGGAGGAGGACCAGGCCAGAGGGAGTGGCTGAGTCCAGTTTGGGACATGTCCAGATACAGGAGCTGTGGGGCATCCTGGATGACGACATATAGAAGGAGCTGTTTGAGTCTGGAGTTCAGAGGAAATAGAATGGCTGGACATATAAAATGAGATTGTTGGCAAATACATGGAAATTGGACGTCAATCATCCCATCTGTGAAATGGTAGGCGAAAGGAGATAGCTAGATAATTTTTAAGGTTCCTTCTGGCTCCAACATGTGAAGGAGCCCAAGAGTTGAGGTTAGGAGGACCCCAGAGATGGAGAGAGAAAATAAATAAACAAAATAAAAATCCATGTAGCCTGAAAAACTTGGCAGAGGCTCCTTGGAGGCCATTTGTCATTCTTTCATCTGACCGTCTTTCACTGAGAGCTACTACGAGCCACATGCTCTACTGAGGATGGAAGCGTAGATAAGGCACAGCTCTTACAGTCAGAGCATTCCCAGCCTGGAGGGGAGACAGACAAGACAAAGAGTGATTATAAAATACAGTCATGTGCTGTTTAATGATGGGGATACATTCTGAAAAATGCATCATTAGGTGATTTTTGTCATTATAGGAACATCACAGAGTGCACGTACACAAACCTAGATGGTAGAGCCTGCTACACACCTAGACTATATGATATAGCCTGTTGCTCTTAGGCTACAAACCTGTACAGCATGTTACTGCACTGAATACTGTAGGCAACTGTAACACACTGATAAGTATTTGTGTATCTAAACATATTTGAACATAGAAAAGGTACAGTAAATATACAGTATAAAAAATAAAAATTGGCACACATGTAGAGAGCACTGACCATGAATGGAGCTTGAAGGACTGGAAGTCCTGCAAGTGAGTCAGTGAGCCAGTGGTTAAGGCCAAGGACATTACTGTACCCTACTGTAAACTTTACAAACACCGTCCCAAAAGCCTCCCCCTGCTTCCTTCCTACAGGGTCGGAAATAGAACATCAAAGCTGCCCATGCTGCTCCCTGATCAGGGACGTGGGCTGGAATGATTGCAAATATCAGGAGGAGGAACTGCTGGCTAAGGCATAGATCATAACAGTGACTGTGAGGAGGGAGGGAGAGGCGGCCTGAGGACAGCAGGAATAAGCTGCAGCAGTAAAGGAACACAGGGGACTGTCATCGGCAATGTGGTTTTGGCTGTTGCATGTCGGAGCAGTGGTCAGATTAAGAAATTCTGTGGTAGCCCTGGCGAGTGTGGCTCAGTTGCTTGGGCGTCGTCCTGTGCACGGAAAGGTTGCTGGTTCGATTTCCGGTCAGGGCACAGGCCCAAGTTGCGGCTTCAATCTCTGGTAGAGCCTGTGCAGGAGGCAGCCCATCCATGTTCTGCTCTCACATCGATGTTTCTCTTCCTCTCTCCCTCTCCTTTCCTCTGTCCCTAAAAATCAATAAAAAACACACATATTTTTTAAAAAGCTGTGTCTGGAACCTGAGCCTGGGAGGGTTGTTAGCGTGATTGTTATTTGTGTGGTTATTTTAAAGATCTTCATCCCACTTGAATTTTCTACTCTGGACTCTACTCGTGCATCTCAAGCCCATTTCAGGAACAAAGGCCCAAACAATAGTGTTGAATTAAGCTCTGTTGAATCTGTCTTCTTCTCCTAGATCCTTGTCCCCTTTGCTCCTCATGACCTCAACTCCATACTCTCTGCGAGGACTTGGGTGAGGGTGGGGCAAATGAGGCACCTAGGGCACAAATTTAGAGAGGCTCTCACTCCGAGGGGCATGCAAGGTGCTCCCTGCCCTGCTCCCTGCTCACATCCCCGCTGCAGCCCTTCAGGTGCCCCTTGGTGCTCAGATACTGCTGTTCAGTCCCTACCTGCATTTGCTTGGTAAAAACTGGCACTGCTCCCAGGCTGAGCTCAGTTATCACTTTTTCCTGGAAGTCTACTGCTCTTCCCAGTTATCCCCGCCTCCTCCCGAGGCCACGATGCCCCTCGGTGCTCTAACAGCATGATAGAAACTGCATAGCGCAGTGGTTAACGGAGCAGGCTTTGGCCTCCGAGGCTTATCATCTGTGCACCACTCTCTGAGCCTGTTTCCACATGTGTAAAATGTGGTGCCGACTTCACAGGGGAGCCATAAAATTAAATGAGAAAATGTATGTAAAGTGATCAGCAGTGATTGGTATGGGGTACTCAGTAAGTGGTAGCTATTATTACTTTGTTTATACCTCTTCTAAAGCACTCGTATATTCTAATTCTTTTCCTGCCTTTATCTTCACTATACCATAAGTTCCTCAGGGAAGAGAAGAGGAGGAAGACCACCTTTATTAACAACGTTTAATGAGAATTAAGACATGTCTGCTGCATAAATAAAGGCAAGAAATGATAAGTTCCAGGGGAAAAGTTCTGGGCAGAAAATCTGGAGCCTTGGCCTCCAGTCACATGGCCCAGTGATGGCACAGTGCCTGCCTGACTCACATCCACTTTGAAGAAAAGCTGCCCAGACCACAAACTCTGCTGGGGCCATGCTTGAGACCACTTGGCCCCTCCTGTCTTAGACTTGAGCAGATGGATGGGGCCAGCACCAGAGCTAAGGGTTACCATTTCATATATTAGCTGGTGACCTTTAACTAATGGTCTAGCACAATGATCTGAGACAGGCCAATTAGAGGCTTGAACAAAGGAACGGAAAGAAATTATGAGATGGCAGGGGGAATTAAAATAGGGAGGTCAGAAACAAGTGAGCCTTAGCCAATAAAGCCATGTGCAAACCGAGATAAGAAGGAGCAGAGACCAAGAGGACGCAGAAATCTTGGTGGGTACAGGAGAAAGGAGCAACCCTGTGCAGAGACGGGGAGGGCGTGAGGAGGGGGATCGAAGTGAGTCTTAGACCTGCCTCCTTCCAGCTTGCATTGCAGTTTCAGTCCTTACCAGAAACTCCTTTATAGTCAAGCTAGATTGTGTAGGTTTCTGTTCCTTGCAGCTTGATGAGACTGACTCTACTTGTTATCTTGGGAAGTCTCTTCCCCTCTCTGGGTCTCAGTTTGACTAGACCATCTGTAAGGTCTTTCTTCAGATCAATGTTCTCTTTGAACACTATGTAGAAAGAATAGCTTTTAGGTTGTTGGCAACTAAATTCAGTGTTAGTTACAGAGTGTCATGACATCCTGGCTCTCAAAATAGCTTGGTGGCTGGTTAAAGAGCCTATGGGAGGATCCAACACACACCTGGCTTTGAACCTGAGCCCTGCTGGTGCAATCCGCCTTCCCCTTCCATTGCATCCTTTGTTGAATCACAAAGGAACTGAAGAACCAGGGCTGGTGTTTGTCCAGTGTCTTTTAGCTCCTGAATGCCCTACCTACCTTCTTAACACCTCCCTGGACTCAATTCAGCATTTCAGAGGATTCCAGTGCCAGGTCTGCTCCAAAGATAGCGCCCCTCCAAGTAGAATTTGAACAAAGAAAGTTTCCTTCTTTGGTATTAAGCTATCATGCCTTCCAGCTGTTTGGCTCTGGGCCTGTGCCCTGCCTTCATCCTTCTAAGCTAAGAACTATGTTGATAATAATACTTCCTTGCTTTTGTATAGTGCTTTGTACTTTTCTGAGCATTTTAATGCTTATTATCTTATTTGATACAGAAACCAGGGAGAATGGGCAAGAAGGAGGGATAGAGGGTAACACCTGTCATTTCTTCCATCCCATTCACCCCCTTAAAACTATTTTATTTTTTTAAATATATCTTTATTGATTTCAGAGAGAGGAAAGGAGAGGGAGAGAGAGAGATAGAAACATCAACGACGAGAGAGTCATTAATCAAGCCCGCAACCCGGGCATGTGCCCTGACTGGGAATCGAACCCTGATAGCCTCGATCCCAGGTCGATGCTCAACTGCTGAGCCACGCCCGGCCGGGCTAGATGTAAGGATTTTGTAACAGCTCTTCAGGTTTTGGCAAGGATAAATGCCATTGGAAGAAGTTTTCTTGTTTTGATTAAAGAGTGCCTGGTGGGTAGTAAGACAGGGAAGGTTGAGAACCATCAGTATTCCCTCTATCAGCACCTCTGAAAAAGAGGAAGCAGAAGTAATAGTCTGTGTCCCTCCTCCCTTCCTAAACTCTACTCTGCAGCAAGGACAATCTTTCTTGGCCCCTCTGTTTTGGGTCCCCTTGCCAAATGTACTCATTGCTTCACTCCCACCCAGTCATTCCAGATCCTACGGCTCCCAGTCACAACACAAAGTCAAGTTATCTTGGGAGGTAAGCAGTAAGTTCTCCATCACACACACGGCTCTAATAGTTAGGGGTAGGCGAGGAAGGAACAGGAGTGGGAGCCTTTATCTGTGCTTTCTCCAGGGTTTGTCCCTGCTCCTTTCCCAATGCCCCAGTGGAGAGCTTAATATGCTTCTCTTGTGGCATCACCCAGCCCAACAACTGCAAACAGCATAACTGGGAAATTAGTCATGGCAGTCAGTCTATCCAATGGTCAGGACAACACTGTGTCAGTTGGATTGAAGACAAGAAAACAGAAAATGCGCTTGGAATTTCAGAGGGAATTTATTTCAGAGAACTGGTTAGAAGCATGTCAACTTGAAGGAGCAAAATGGTAAGGTAGGCAAACTAGAGATTAGTAGCTGTAGGAAGCTTCTACCACCTCTAGGCCTGGACAATCAAATGCAAGGGTGTTACTAGACCCAGAAGTGCACTTGCTGCTGACACTACTGGAGCATTGTTGAAATGATGCTGCTGGCAGAATTGACAGAACTCACTGGAGCCTACAGCTACCCATTGCTGCCCCTCCAGTGCCACTGACACTGCTGGAGCCTGTAGAAGTAGCCCACCACTGCCAGAAACGCTGAAGGTCCCTGAGCCCATAACTACAAGCTGCTTCCAGAGTCTCAGGTGGATGCAGAGAGAACAATAGCTTCATGTCTCCTCCCACCTTCCCCTCTCCAGCCATATAGTTTCCCACCGGTACTTCCCACTGGCTGAATCTGACAGGACGCCAGCTGGCAATGGGAGTCTGGGAAATGTAGTTTTCAGGGCCCAGAACTCTTCAGCACAAAGGAGACCAAACAGGTAAATGAGCAGCACAGATGCTATTAAAACTGTCAACTGGTTTTGGCACTTTAGATGCTATATGTATTGGACATTAGTTGATTACCTCATTTCTCCATTTCCCCCTTTCCAAAACCCCCCGAGTTCCTTCCCAGGATCCACGTGTTTCCAGGAAGCAATTCCATCAAGTAGAGCAGGGCTGAGTCAGTCAATCCCACTGGCCAGAATGATTGTTCAGGGTGGTTATATGAGCTCAGCCAGTCCAATCAAAGTAAATCTCAGGATTTTGGGGGAAAAGACGGCACACGGACTCTCTTCCCTGCTAACCATGAATGAGGAAGTATGCAGCACCTGACATCTGATGGCAGTCATCTTGGGGCAATAAGGAGAGCAGAAACCAGGAAGGAAGAGTAGGTCTGAAGACTAGGAAATTAATTTGGGGCACATATGGAGCCCGCATATGTGACCAGGGTGACACATAGCTGTATATATAACTGAAACAAGTTTCACAATAGTTTTCACAGTATTTACCTTTGCTATGTGCAATTAGTTCAAATTTTCAATTCTATTCTACTCCATTTTTAAAATAAAGCCCGATGCAAACTTCTAAATGATGTAATGATCTACTAATGGGTTATGACTTGTAATTTGAAAAACAGTGCCTTATATATACCATACCATCATCATTTGCTACAAAACTTAACTCTTGATTTTAAGCATCCTAACCTTCACTAATTTTCCTGCTTCTGTACAAAGCATATTATCTATCTTCCTTTGTTCTGAAGGAAAGTCACAGTGTCCCAGCTCCTATCCAAGGCCAACCTCTGCCCAACCTGTGCTGAAGACCCCAAGAACTTACATTAGCAGATATTCTCTCTTTTATGCATTGTCAAATTCTGCTTGTCTCCTGGAATATTTAGTTTACAAAATTGCTCTAGAGTCTCTCTTCTTACAAACAAAAACAAACCAACAAACAAAAAGCTTTCTTTGACCGCATTTCAACTCCCACTTCCTTGAACCAAACTAGAGTAGACATAGTTGAATGAGACAGGAAGCAGAAGGGTGGCCTAGAGTTGAGCTCAGTAGAACAGATGAGGATCTTGGCAAGAAGGCAAGTAGTGTGCATGGAAGGGAGAAGCAGCCATCGAGATTTGTGTGAACAGTTAGAAATCAGAAGTGAATTTTGACCCTAGAACTATTTTCCTTAAACTCCCCTTTTGAGAATCCTGCTCCCTGGTTCCCAAATCTTTATTGCTGGAGCCTGGACTTTAGTGTCAGGTAAGTTCAAGTTCAACGTTGGCTTGCCATTTCTGAGCTGGCTAACTCTAGATAAATCACATTTCTTCTTTAAGTTTTCCCATCTGTAAAATTAGTCTAATAAAACCTATCTCATCAAGTTGGCTTAAGGATTAAATGAGACCAACACAGTTAGCTCTTGTTATTATCAAGGTTTTCCCCTATCCTTGTACAAAATCTTACTCCCTCACTAATAATAATTAGCATGGTGACCACTTGTTGAGCAATTCCTCTGTGCCAGGCAGTATGCTCAGGACCTTACAGTTTCCAAGCCAAGAAGGATTCCTTGGCACCTTCTCACTGCAGAATTTTCTCCTTCTGGTAATTAACATTTATAGAGTGAATACCATGCTCCAGAGAGTGAACTGGCTTAGTTGCATCCATTCATTCACGGATGTTAATTAAGCACTTATTATGGTGCCAGGAACTTCCTAGGTGCTGGGAATACCAAGATGAACAAGGCCCTGAACCTTGAAGAACTCACAATCTAGTCACCTAGTAAGTTTTATGTAATGAGGGTATGTATGTGGGATGTTCTTTCCTTGTGGCTTCCTTGGGTTTTGGCTTCAGACCCCACAACTGACAGTGTTTCTGATTCTGTTTTCCTGGCTTTACCCTGGAGCCCTACCTTCAGGACCTGCCACCAGGATTAAGAGAAAATGTTTGTGTTCCTTCTCTCTCCTGTCTGGGACTCCCCCCCTCCCCCGAGGAAACTTAAGAGTATGTCTAAAAGACAGGTAATTGCTGGTCTGGCTCTTACCCCATCACACTTAAAAAATTTTTTTATCCTCACCCGAGGGTATTTTTTTAATTGACTTTTAGGGAGAAAGAGAAACAGAGAAACATCAATCAGTTTCCCATATGGGCCCCAGTTCAAATGTGATCTTTGCAAATCTTTCCTGAACTCCTCCTCTATTTCGTACTAAGTGGAATCTCTCCCTTTTTTGAACTCCCACAGCATGTGAATCATCTCTCTCTTTAGCACTTACTGCTTTTCTTTTAGATCCAAGAAAGCACACGATGAGGTCATCCAGCTGGCCCTCTAGACAGGTCCCTCTCCAGTGCTGTAACCTTAAGGAATTTACCATCATCCCAAAACTGGTCTTCAGCCTTGCAAACTCAGAAGCCTGATTTTTTTTTTTTTTAATCCTTACCTGAGGATATTTTTCCCATTGCTTTTCAGAGAGAGTGGAAGGGAGAGAGAGACAGAGAGAGAGAGATGGAGACAGAAACATCGATGTGAGAGAGACATCGATTGGTTGCCTCCTGCATGTGCCTTGGCCAGGGCTGGGCAAGAGCCTGCAATCAAGGTATGTTCCCTTGGCTGGAATTAAACCCAGGACCCTCTAGTCTGCAGGCTGATGTTCTAACCACTGAGCAAAACTGGCCAGGGGCAGAAGCCTGATTTTAATAGGAGAGTGGAACCATCTCTTAGGGGGACTCTTGTATTCACTAAATTAACAGAAACTGATAGTTATAGAAAACAGAATCCAATAGACTAATTTAAAAGAAAAAAAATGCAGTTATCAAAATAACTGGAATCCTCTAGGTGGCAGATCACTAAATTCTGTCCCTATAGGCAAGACATTTGCTGACTGAGCTTAAATCACACTGGGAAAGCACACTGAAGCACTTCTTAGCTGAGGTAGTCTGAAATATTCTCCCACTACACAGATGACATGGACAAGGAAATCTGAATACTCAGGTTGGCTTGACTCAGGGCTTAGAGGGGAAATGCTAGTGCTTGCTTCTGTGACTGCCTTGTTTTGGGCTGTCATGGCTAATTAAGCCCTTTGGTTCACAGACTCTCTCTACAAACAGGATACAGAATGATTGGTTGACAAGATTGATTAAAGTTTCTTTCATTAATTTACAATCACATATGCCTTCTTGGTTCCTCTTATATGACCAGTATCAGAGTTTGGTTTGTTTTTTGATCATGTTTGTAGACATGCTCTTGGCTTATCCCCACAGACAGCTAATTTCAGGGCTGTATTAGTCAGTTTAGGCTAGCTAGGTTATGCAGCAGTAACAAACAACTAAAACAATCTCAGTGGCTTACAACAACAAACGTTTATTTCCTACATTACATGTCGTGTCAGGTGTGGCTATGCACATCTTCATCCTGGGACCAAAGCTGAAGTACCTCTATTTGGGACATTCTGCTTTCATGGCAGGAAAAAAAAAGGGCAGAATCATGAGATGATCCATACATTTCTGCTCAGAGGTGGCTCATGGCATTTATACTCATATTTCATTGATTAAAACAAGGCTAAGCTTGATAACATTAGGGCGAGAAGTATAATTTCCTAGGGACAGCCCTGATAAGGAGGGTTTGAAGGGCAAAGAATACTGATAATAGTCTACAGCAAGGACTAACATTCCCTGTGTGCACCAGTATGATTGTTACATTATAATATTAACTATTAAAATATTTAAATACTTTCATACTAGCTGGTAAATAGCTGCTGTCCCAAGCATCCTGACAGCTCCCATCCCCTGTCCCCTGAGATCCCCAGGGACCTACTCTTCACAAACTAGCAACTGAAGGGTTAACATCTAGCACTGAAGGGTAGCTCCAGGACTCCAAATCTACTAGATCAATGCTTGAGCACTACTTGTTAAGTATGTTTAGTATCACCCTTGGCAAATTTCCTCTACTATGTAAATTTTTATTAATTTAATTCTGAGTGCAACCTGACTTCCAGGCTCTTGGAGAGAAACTGACTGTAGCCCCTATGTGCTGTCGACAATTATAACAATAATACTAATTTGTGTTGCTTCGTATACATTGACATTTTTTGCAAACATATGCAATAAATGCTCAGTAAAGATTTGTAGAGGCTTACATAACTTTTTCCCATTAGCTAAGTTTACCTCTCTACTATCTCAATATACTATTTATTTTGAATGTTTTTAATTTTTTGTGCCATTTCTCATGTCTGAAAATATCATCACTAACTTCTTTATAACACATTTGCAATTTACAAAGAACTCTCCCTTACAATATTTCATTCAATCTCCCCAACACTCCCAGGAGATAGGAATTAGATCCTTTTACAGATGATGAAATTGAGACTCAGTGAAGTCAGGTGTCTTTGTAGCTAGTTAGGTTTCCTTCACTCATTCATCAAATATTTATTGAGTGCCTAAAGTTAGATTTATTAAGGTTGGGTTTGAAAACAATTTTCCTGAACTCAAGTCAAGGGTTTATTCCACTATTCACAACTTTGTTATTACCAGGGTCATGAACTCAAAGGAAGGAAATAACAGTCTACTGATTTTATTGTTGAGGACCCCTGCAACACAAGTCTCAGAAAGACTCCAAGGTCATTTGTAAAGTTCAAGGTAACCACTAGCAGGAGCAATCACATTTCTCTCTGTGCTTGCTACCTAATGCACTAACAGTCTCACTGTAGATAATTCATTCAACACCTATCTGAATTTATCTACAGGTTTTGGAGCTATTCAAATTGAATTTTAATTTACTAGCTGTGGAACCTGATCAAGTTACTTTGTCCTTTGAGCTTCAGTTTTGTCATCTATAAAATAAAAATAATACTAATGTCCTAGGACTAAGTAGTTACGGAGATTAAAGAGATAAAGTATGAAAAAGACGTAATGCTCATTGCAGCAACTGGTTTCCAATTGTCTTTGATGAAGTTTTAAACTCTGCATTCAAATGAGAAAAACAATGTCTATGTTGTTTTAAGACTACAAGCTGACCATTCATGGAAAAGCGCTGTTCTTTATTCTGGAGTACATGATTTTAGAGTTTTGGTTTTAAGTCTCTTTTGTGGTACCTGTCTTCAAACAGCGAACTTAATCTGGCATCCCCTGTCGTCCTTCGCCCCCCCAGCTCTCTCCTCCCAAATAAAAAAATGAACACACATAAACTTATTCCTTAAAACTCAAAAGTGTGCGCGTCACAGCAAAGATCCACAAGTATAGCACGCCCTCCACAGGTCACCAGGCGACGCCCGTGTATCCTCTAGAAAAAGGCGGAGCCAGGAGGCTCTCAGATCTCTTTCCGCCTCACTACAAGGTCGCCCCTTCCCAATTCTCGCGAGACTTCAAGCAGCTCAGCTTCTGCGCATTAGAAGTTACTGGGAGTCGAGGCGCCAAGCGAGAGGGAGGGGAAGGAGGGGGGCACGGTGCAAACGGCGTGGCCGCCATCTTGTTCGTGCCCCCGCTTCGCGCGCGCTCCGTTCTCCGTGACGCACGCTTCCCCTCCCCTCCGCGGTGCCCAGGCCTCTGCATTGCCTTATTCCGCTGGAGCGCGGGGGCGGTTCCTGCTCTTCCCTGGACTCCTGAACAGAGGCGTGTAAGTGTGCGAGAGCTCTGTGGGAGGGAGGGCGAGGGGTGAGAGGTGAGTGGCGGCTGCGGGGGGGAGGGGCACGCTTCCCGCCTTAGGCGGAGACCTCACTTCCCTCGCGCGGCCGCTGCTGTAGTTCGGTCCGGCCTGCCCGCCGCCATGTTGTGTTCTCTCCCGGCCCGCCGCTGTCGCCTCCGCTGTGCTCGTGAGGTCCGTGTGCCTAGTCGGCCCGGCCCGCGGGCTTTCTCCCATTGGCGGAAGGCGACGGCGGGGGGGCTTGCTCGTGATTGGTTGGTGGCGGGGAGGCCGCGGACCTGGCACCTTATTGGTCGCGCTGGCTCCGGCCTGGGGGTGATGATGGAATCGGAGGCTGCAGGGAAGCGCGCGTCTGGGGCTCGGGCTGCAGGGTGATGACCCCCTACGGCGCAGGCGTGGGGTGGAGGCTGGGGCGAGCCTAAAGACCTTAAGGGGGAAGAGAGGATGGTGGTCTGGCAGGTATTTTGGAGTAGCCTGTGCGTGGCCGGGAGTGGGAGGCCTAGGATAGTGGCGCGCAAGCCCCAAGGGTGCCGTGCTTGGAGACACTGAAACCCAAGTTACAGGCTGAGAGGATCTTCGAGATCCAGGGGTGCTAAACTTGCAGTGTAACGCAGTTTGGAAGTGACTTTAATGCCCACGGATGCCAGATCTGAGAGCATGGTATAGGAGGAAAAGGCATCAGGGCCCTAGGGACATACCTTAAAGATAGGAGCAGATCAGGGATTTTGATAGGCAGTGCCAGCATTGAAACACAGGTTTAGATGGAGCTCTGGAATCCAAAGTTACCAGATCTGGAATGTGATGTGAGGAGGAAGTAAACAGATTTAGCCTGAGGGAGAGATCCTATTGGATAGGTATGCTGGTCTTAATAACTGAATGCCTAGCCTAGGAGGCAGGGCATTAAGAAGTGACAGATCTATGGGAGCGAGAAAGTAGAAAGCATTTTTGGGAACATTTTCTGACTTAAGAATTATAGTAAGAGAGCAATTACAGGTTGTTGGGGCACATGACCGGGCAGCTAGTTTTGAGATGTTCTCTATGAAGCTTTCCTGCTCTAGGAAGAATACAGGTCAGGGCTGAGTTCCCAAAGCTACACTTTATAGCAAATATTAGATACTTGGCAGTTTTTCGTTGAATGTATATTGTTAGGTTCCTCTTTAGTGGAAGAGAACTTGACAGAGATCCTGGGTCATTTATTTCCTTTTATATGTGCCTAAAAATACAGCCACCCTCATGCAATTAAAAAAAATTATTTAAAAAATAAGCAGCCCGGAATGAAAATAAACTAGTGCATAGCTTCTTTCATCTTGTCTTAAGTAACAGGACTTGTCAGCATTTTCTGGTTCATGTTTCAAAAAGCTTTTGTTGTAATTGAGACTTGTTAGAGTCAGCTTGTTGGGGGTACATTCCTTTTCCATTGAGTGGTAATGACTTGGATTGTTTTACATTTGTGTCTTCTAAGGTTTGGGGATCAGGGAAACACATTTATGTTAAAGCTCTGTGTTTTCCGAGTTTGTTTTTCTTTGTCTGTGTTAGATGTTTTTTTCTAGCTTTAGGTAGGTGTTACACTTCTGTTTTCATACCAATTTCAAGAAATTCTTGTGATTTCAGCTTTGGTCAGTTTTATGTGAATGCACCTAAATTTTTGAGAGAAATAGTACTTTCCAGTGGTAAAGGAAGGGAATTGACATTTTGGGGCATATTTGGTACAACATTCCTGTTAGGTAGTGCATTATCATTTCCATATTGCGGATGAGACAGTTGAGGATCCGAGAGGTTAAGTAGCTTTTCCAGTGTCACTCAGTGGTTGAACTGGGATTCAAATCCAAGTTGCTTGATGCCGAAGCCTGTAGTTTTATCTGCTACATTATGCCATCAACATAAACTTGACTAGTCTAACTCCCAGATGTCCGTGTGCTCCCCCAACCCCCCATTGATCCCCTCCATAATTGCTTTTTTTTGGCATTTCTTTCTCTTTTTTAAATATAGTTTTATATTTCAAAGTGGATCATCTTTCTTTGATTTCTGGGTGTTAGGAGTGTATTGAGTGGGAGAATATAATTAATAAGAATTTGTAGTACTGTTTAAAAGATTCAGACCACAGAATGGTAACTATTTGAATATAGGTTCTTCAACTAAGTATTTAAATCTTGCCCGGCCGGGCGTGGCTCAGCGGTTGAGCTTCGACCTAGGATCCAGACGATTGGGGTTCGATTCCCGGTCAGGGCACATGCCCGGGTTGTGGGCTCGATCAATGACTCTCTCATCGTTGATGTTTCTATCTCTCTCTCTCCCTCTCCTTTCCTCTCTCTGAAATCAATAAAGATATATTTAAAAATAAATAAATAAATCTTATCCCTTGGTTTCTAATGTGAGGGAAAGATTTAGAAAGTAAACTGCTGAAGTCTTCCTGAACCCAGGTAGGTCAGGGTTAAAAAATATGTACAGAAAGTTTAAGAATCTGCATACTTTAGAACCAGGCTTCAGAATATTGCTGACCTAGTCCTTCTATTTATGGAAGTGATGAATGCCAAACAGTGAGAAACTACCAAGTATATTGTGTAAAGAGCTCACTAGGGAGCTTTTTCAAACCTCACCAGTTCTTTAGGATGTTGTCGTTTTTTCTTAATTTGTTTTATTGTTGAAAGTATTACAGATGTCCCCATTTCCCCCCTTTGCCCCCCTCCCCCTGACTCTCACCCCACCCCTGGCCTTCACCTGTCTATTGTCTGGGTCCATGGGCTATGCATATAAGTTCTTTGATTCCTCTCTTCCCACCCTTTCTTCCACCATGGAACAGATCTGTCAGACTGTTCCATGCTTTCACGTGTATGATCCTATTTTCTTCATCAGTTTATTTTGCTTATTAGATTCCACATATAAGTGAGATCATGTGATATTTGTCTTTCTCTGATTGGCTTATTTAGCTTAGCATAATATTCTCCAGGTCCATCCATGCTGTGGCAAAGAGTAAGAGATCCTTCCTTTTTATGGCTGCATGATATTCCATTGCGTAGATGTGCCACAGCTTTTTTGTCCACTCATCTACTAACGGGCATTTGGGCTATTTCCAGATCTTAGCTATTGTAAATAATGCTGCTGTGAACATAGGGGTGCATATATTCTTTCTGATTGGTGTTTTGGGATGAAGATATATTCCCAGAAGTAGGATTGCTGGGTCAAATGGCAGTTCCATTTTAAATTTTTTGAGGAAATTCCATACTGTTTTCCACAGTGGCTACACCAGTCTGCATTCCCACCAGCAGTGTACTAGGGTTCCCTTTTGTCCACATCCTCACCAGCACTTGTTGTTTATTGACTTTTTGGTGGTTTTTAGGATGTTTGTCTCCAAACACCAGAACCTATCCAAAAGCCTAGTGCCTTCTCCAAACTGTGAAATAATGATTCTAGCATATACTTATCCTGAATGATATATAAAATTAAAACTGATACAACAATATTTGCAATTCTAATACTGCATGGAAATTTTTAAATAATTCACGTTTCTAGAGGGAAGTCTTAATTACTTTGTTTTTTGATGTGATTAGGTGAGAGTTTCCTCCCTTTTATTTGCAATTACACTGTAGTGTAGAAGATAGAGTGAAAGTAAGAGGGGAAATAGGGCTTGCCATCCATTTTGTACATTGCTCATCTTAGCTTCATTTGGCTCAGTCATTAAGTTTACCAAATAAGAATGTTATGGCATCTATAGCTTAGCTTCTTTTTAGTAATTCTGGGCAAGGCTACAATAACATGCATATGCATATATATTTTTTATTCAGCAAGTATTTCCTAACTACCTGCTCTTCAACACTAGTGACCGCCTTCATTCCACATTACCTCCTTACACCCATGGCCATTTGCTGGACCTTATCATTTGGATTTGACCACCCTAGAAATCTTGAACTCCCAGGAAGTCTGAGTAGGTCAGAGTTTATATTAAAAACTTGTGAACATTGGTTTTGTCTTCTAAGCATAAATCATACTGATGCTTTATACTTTACAGATTGTGTTCACATCATCTTATTTAATCCTTATAACAAATAATTCTATATTTCATTTATACTTATACATTTTCCATTTGGTCAAAACTAATTCAGTGTACTAGAAAAGATAAGAGGGGTTTTTTTCGTGTTGTTTGTTTTATTCCCCTTTACAGAGAAATGGAGGCATTAGGGGCCATTCTAGGTGTCTTTTTGAGACAATTTTGAAATTCACATCTCTTATTTTTTAGTTCAGAGGTACTGAGCCACTAAAGATACTCAGGAACTTACTGGCTGGTGTGGCTCAGTTGGTTGAGCATCATCCCGTGTACTGAAAGTTTGCCGGTTTGATTCCCAGTCAGGGCACATGCCCGGGTTGGGGGCTTGATCCCCCCTAGGGAGCATGCAGGAGGCAGCCGACCCATGTTTCTCTCTCACATAAATATTTCTCTCCCTCTCCTTTCCTCTCTCTTTAAAAAGTCAATTAAAAAAAAAAAAGAAAAGATACTCAGGAGTAGTATACAGGGTGTCCCAAAGAAATGTGTACACACTTTGAATAATTATTAATTTCAGCATATTAAATCTGAAAAGAAAGAAGCATCAATTGAACTATAAAAAATGTATGTGTATATATTTTTTGGGGACACCCTGTTATTGAGTGCTTACATGGGTATAAATGTTATATATATCACCCTCACACAGTATGAGGTAGATACTATTACCACCCTTCTTTTTACATGTGAGGAAACTGAGGAGTTAAGTAATTTGCTCAAGGTCACATAGCCAGTAAGTGGCAGAGCCCAGATTCATAGGTATATGACTCCTAATTCTTAGACAGTTTGTGGAGCCCTTACTCTTAAACACTATGTTCTCTTGACTGTAGAATATTGTGAGAAAAGACAAATACTTGCGTCTTTGCTCAGGAAGTGACTTTTAATTCTTTCAGGAATGTCCTTTGTAGTGAGGCCCTGAATAGTGTGATTACCTTGACAAGGTCACTTAGCTATGCAAGGGCAGAGCCAACTCTAGGCCATTACACTGGATTCCTAGACCAGAGCTCATTCTGCTGGACAGCATTGCTTCTCCTGTGGAAGCATTGACTTGATGGCAGAGATGACTCTAAGGCGCCTTTTATGTTTTGACAAGTTGGCCTCATTCACAGGAGGAAGAATGGCAGAGGACATTATTAGATTCACAAGTGACCTTCTTAAGGTTCATTCCAGCCTCAGGCATACAACCTAGGAAGAACATTCCTTAGCTAGCAAGTTGTTCTTTTCCATTCTATTTCTTGTGCTCAAAGCAAACTGAGTTATCTGATGTCTTACAGTCTCCCTTTTCATTTTGTTTATTCAGTTTTTCATGCGTGCACTGTGACTAGTTAGGAAGGTTACAAGGTCATTTTAGTGTTTTCCCACAGAGGCTCAAAGTACCTAACACAATGTAATTAATTGTAGAAGGAAATGAATTTAAAATACTTTTGCCAGAAAGTGCCTTTGGGGGGGGGGCAGTATAGTTGCTGACATAGTAGTCAGACCTGGGAAAGAATTTTTGTCTCTGCAGTGCATTTACCCTCTGTGTTAGCTGGGGGTCAGATTCTTAACCTGTCTGAGCTTTAGTTTCTTACTGTGGATAGTAGTGGTAATAATACCTGTCTTGTAGAGTAATTATGAGAAGTGAATACAATAAATAGCATATAATAGGTGACTGTCACAGAATGGACCTTTCTTTTTAGAGTAGCATAACATCTGTTCGACAGCTTCCTTGATGAGGAATCCTTTTGTAATGATCTACTCTCTTAACTACAGTAAGATTTCTGCATGGGGGAACAACCACTTGACATGTAAGAAATAACTTAGTTTAGTTGTGCTGTTGTGATTTAGGAGCTTGTTTTAGGGTTGTCTCCTGATCACCTCTGTTAATCCCGTTACCAAGTAGTAATGATTCTGATGAGATGAAAACTTTCATATTTGCCAAATAGCAATCATTATTAAAATCAGAACAATCAGTTTTATCCTTCTGTCCAGAAAGAAATTTGCATTATAGTTATTTAAAAGTTTTTCTAATTGTAGAAATTGTCAGTTGAAGTTAGGACTGTTAAGTTTGTTTTGTGGTCACCTGGGTAACATTTTCCTTGAAGTAAGCATGAAGACAACATTGTGGAATGGTTCAGGGGAAAATCTGTCTGCCTGCAGAAATTTTTGCTAGGTTGCAGTATTTGTGCCCGTCCCACATATCTCCGTGCTTTTAGCAGTGATGTACCTGATAGCAATGAGGCAACGCCTGTACTCATTTTCAGTATTGGAGCTGTATTTCCCGTTTTGGTTTGCAGACTGGTTACTTCTAAATCCAGTGTTGTTTTTTTATACAGAGAAAGCTTTCTAGTGGATAAACTTCAGTTTAGAGAGAGGGACTACCTGACCTTTGCATTTGAATGTTTCCAGTAGAATAGGTTTAAATTAAAGTTTCAAATTCTGCATGGCCAAGGTATATAAGGTATCCTATATAAATGAATATCCTCCATTTAAAACCAACAGTATATCATTATAAATAAGGTTTAAGAATTATTATAATAAGTATGAGCTGTAAATAGTGATCTTGAGCAGTGCTTCAGTAAATGCTTCTTTGACTCAAAGGAACTGCATTGGAATATAGAATATTTTGCATCATGTCATTGGTTAAAATCTATTAGAGTTACTGAAGGTTTTCACAGTTCCTAATTACTGTTAGTCCTGTCCTCAGGAGCTTTATCCAGTGATCAATATGAAGTGAGATTCTTTGCCCGGTATTAAGAAAACACATCCCCTTAACAGTGGCACGATCTCTCCATTTAAAAGAGAAAGCAGAAAGTACATGCTATGTGCACAGTTGAACATCTTTGTCCTTTTTAACTGTCTTAAAAATTAATACTGTAACTAAGTAGTTTAGAATTTGCTCATTATCAGATGACAAAGTTAGGGCCTTTTAAAGAAGCAAAGTATATTTGGTTGGCAGTAATTTGGGAGGCAGAGGATTGCTATTTATGGTGATATTTAAAGCCATTTTCAATAGGATTAAGTTAAAAAGGTAAATGCCATTATGTGTGTAAAACTCTAACCCTTTTGGAAGGTGGTCAGAATAGAGTCGCCTATAGTCTTCTTTTCATTCCACTAAAATTTGTAAGTTGGCTTAGAGCAGCATTTTCCATGCCGTTTCATTGAAGATTATTAGTTCTTATACAGTGTGAATAAGTGCCCTCTGGGGATGAAAAAAGGATTCTTGACAAAATAATGGACAAAGTAATATGCATTTCTTTACTGCTGAATTAGTATTCAGAGTTTTTGTACTCATGTGCCTTATGACCCTTCAAAAGAAGAAAGGCTACATTATGCAGTGTTTCTCAAACTTACTTGGCCATGGAATCCTGTTTGTGAGAATACCTAATAAACATTTCATGTTATGACTGGCGTGTGTAGTTGAGCCCAGTTGAGCAGCTCTGGCATAGAGAGTTTATGAATAAATAAAAAAGTTTAAAAAAAGGGGGATCTTTTTGTATAGGATAACTTGACCAGTAGTGGAAACAGACTTTTCTGGGAACATACAAGATATGTCTTCAAAGTACATAGACTTAGGAATGAATGTGATTTCAAAGGTCATCTAATCCAATTGCCAATAACAATAATAAATAATAGTAGCAGCTACTATTTTTAGTAGCACTTGCTGTTTATCAGGCACAGTGTTGTTATTCTACATGCATTTATTAACCACTAGTCTTAATGATTTTTTTATCTTAATATTTTCTATTCATCTGTTTTTCAATATCTCCACTACTACATTTTCCAGTAACTAGATTACTGCAGTTTCCTTTTTTCCCTGTTATCTGTCTAGAGTTCTGCCATCCTCCCACCTTGTCCCCTTCTCCACACTACCCAAAACGATCTTTTAAAAGGGTAATTCTAATTGTGCTTAAAACTTTGCAGTGGCTCACCATTATCCTCAGAATAAAGTTCTAGAATCTTAGCTTTTTCCAGCTCTGTTTACTTTTCTAATTTCTAGCCTTTTGTGCCTGGGTTGCTGCCATAGCAAACTATAGCCCTTCCAGGAATGTCATGCTTCTCTGTCAGCTCCAGGCCTTTGTACGTGCAGTTTGCTTATCTATCTCAGTAGGTTCCTACTAGGTTTTTAAATCTCCCAAGAAGCCTTCTATGACCAGCCTGAAATTGAGTTAGACCCTGGGTTAGGTGCTTAGCTTCTGTTCTAGATGTACTTGGCATTTGACCCTATTGTAACTTAACACACAGCACCGTAATTGTCTATTTTAACTTTCTTGTTTGTTATAATAGACTTTAATCTCCTTGAGGACAGGTGCTGTGTCTTGTTTAGGATCCTCAGATCTTAGCACAATGCCTACACATGTAAGTATTTATTGAATGAAAGTATCCTAATACAACCTTGCAAGATGTTTTACAGTTTAAGAAGTTGGCCTCAGTGGGGTTAAGTAACTAGCCCAAGGTTACTCATCTAAAAAGAGGTGAGGAAGGATTAGAATCTAAATCTGTCTAGTTGCAAAGACTGGGCTTATTTTTTTCCTGCTTCTCCACATGGCTGCTCTTTTTCATCTTGTCTTCACAGATTTATGTCAAGTGTTCCAACAGCCTGTGCTAACAACCCCATCCATAGCTTCTGAGGCATATTGTACCATCTTTGGATAGCTCTGAGGGCTGAAATAGGTCCCTCTAGAATAGTTTTCCATCCACTGGTCTTAATTTATGCTTTGGAGAATATAATTTATTTTTTAAGAGCAAATAACTCAGTATTTATAATCCACTTAAGGTCTCATTTATTTGTTTATTTTCTTCACTCGTCTATTGAGCAACCATTTTACTGAGCACCATTGCTAGGTTCCTTTTTCTAATGATGTCATTGTTCAGAATGTTTGAGGATTATCTTCAGACTTCTGTCTGATTCCTATGAAAATATGTCGACACTTTTTTTTAAACCTTGAAGGTAGATTTGATTTGGGAAATAGCTAATAGTTGTTTTAGAACCAGGCTAGGTGAAAAATATAGGTCAAAAGTTACAATGTGGCAATCCTTAATTTTCTTTGATCTGCCTATAATTTTTAAAAAGTTTGAACCAAAATTGAAAAATGAGAAGAGTTAACATTAAAACAATTTGGCTTCCTTTTTGAAAAAAAAAAAAAAAAAAATAGACGAAATTATATTATTTATGAAGTTGTAATGGTTCTAAAAGAGATAATGAGGGTAGTGGTACAAGAAATGGACATAATGGATGTTCTCTGTGATGCTGTTTACAATATTTTAACATTGAAAATACTGAATTATTAATATGGAACTGATTAAAAATTATGATACATGCATTCAGTGGAATATATTTTAAGTATTATAAATGTCAAAGATCTATATTTGATATGGCAAGTTATTCACATTAGTTTTTTAAGCGAATAAAGGTTACAAAACAATTTGTATAGTATTTTCTAATATTGCAGGAGACTAACAGACTCATATCTTATTTATATAAGAAAAATCTCTAAAAGTAAATAACCTAGCCTGGCCGAGCGTGGCTCAGCAGTTGAGTGTCGGCCTAGGATCCAGGAGATCGGGGTTCGATTCCTGGTCAGGGCACTTGCCCGGGTTGCGGGCTCAATCCCCAGTCGGGGGCGTGCAGGAGGCAGCCAATCAATGACTCATCATTGATGTTTCCATCTGTCTCTCCCTCTCCCTCTCCCTTCCTCTCTGAAATCAATAAAGATATATTTAAAAATAAATAAGTAAACAAAAGTATATAACCTAAAATACAGTGCTTGATTTTGGGTGGTTGGATTAAAGGTGTTTGTAAAAAAATACCTCATCCCCCTAACCTATAATGACATCAGTGCAAAACAAACTGCTATATACACCTATCTTATTAGCTTAGTATATGATAATGCATATAACATATTTGATATTCAAACGAATATGGCTTTGTGTCCCCATCCCAATATATGAAAAGTTCATTTTTTTTCCAGAGGTTCTCTTCTCTGATATTTCCTAAGACCCCCAGGTTTACTTATTAAGTCTGAAGGGGTTAGTTAAGGACACCATCAATAAAATGTTCAGGTCACTGAAGAGCTATTTGCTGCTCTTCTCTTTGCTGCTATTTTTGCTTCTGCTATGATAACAGTGTAACCTCCAAGATCAGGTAATCTGGAATTCTGAGCAAGACCCTGTTTTTGGCAGGAATTGTCATGGTGGTTGAGGCCAACTTTTGCCATAACTTTGGTCCTTCAGCCTTTCCTCAGGGTGCCAGATCAGGAGCTATTCTAGCATCAACTTTTTGTGTCCAGGATCTGGCTTTTGCTTCTTTTATTCTGTCTGAAGCTCTTACTGCAGTGGGCCAACATTCTTCCATGGCCTTTGTCAGTTGGAGCTGAGTAGTAGGTGTCCCTTTAGATGGGACATGCACTCTCCAGTTTTCTCAATTCCTTGCTACTTCCTGTTATTTCATTGACTCTATGGTTAGATATTAATTGAGCACCTATACATACCAGGTATTAATTCTGAGTGTTTTAACTTATCTCATTTAAACCTCAATACTCTTGTGCGTTGGTGTTACTCTTTCTACTTTACACATGAAGAAGTGAACTCAGCCCAGCCGGGCGTGGCTCAGCGGTTGAGCGTCGACCTGGGATCCAGGAGATCAGGGTTTGATTCCCGGTCAGGGCACATGCCTGGGTTGCGGGTTAGGCAGCTGATCAATGACTCTCTCATCATTGATGTTTCTCTCTCTCTCTCTCCCCCTCCTTTCCTCTCTGAAATCAATAAAGATATCTTTAAAAAAAAAAAAAAAAAGTGAACTCAAAGATGGTTCAGTACCTTGGCCAACATCATACAGCTAGTAAGTATAAGTAGCTATGGTTCAAAATCAGTTTTCTGACCAAGAGCATCAGTTTCCACCCTGACTTCTTTGAGAGCATTAAAGCTTGAACTATGTAACCAGAGACATTGGTTTTGTCTCATAGCGATCTGGGTGTGTTTAGGGCAAGACAATAGACTTGTCTGGTATAGAGGGCTGTTGAGGGCCAGGATCAGGGAAGAATGTGAGTTGGAATCCCATGAGGCTTTTAGTCTAGGCTAGAGAAGGAAAGCTATAGTAAGCAAATGGATCAGACTGTGAAATGGAAATTCTAGGATAATCTGAGTTCTCTTCCCACTAGTGGCTTGAATTCTACTAAGATGACTATTGATGAGAAATAGGGGTTGAAGTGTTTTTTTATTGTCGTTTTGTTTTGTTTTTCCCCCCTAAATTGTGAAGAACTAATAAAAACTATGCCAAAGATCTTCACAAAGTATCAAGGGAAATGTTTGGTTTAATCTGGTACGTCAAAGGCAGAGTTCAAGGGTAGGCTTTTGGAACAATAAGCAGACCTAGGCCAGGATTGGTAGTGAAAAGGAATGGTTTTCTGGCATAAAAACGAGCGGGGGAAGATTTTTAGTAGCAGCTGATAGTCCTCCCACACTGTCCTTTGTGGCTTAGGAGTTGCTTTCTGGGGAGTTGCAGAGTATGCTGGAGATAAAAGAGACATTCCCTTATGGTAGCTTTAGGGCCTTAAGTCCTGTATAAAACAAGGAATTTGGATTGGATGACTTTTAGCACTCTCCATTCTTTTCTTTTTACTTTTTTTTAATGTCTTTATTGATTTCAGAGAGAGGAAGGGAGAGGGGGAGAGATAGAAACATCAATGATGAGAAAGTTATTGATCTGCTGCCTCTGCACACTTCCTACTGGGGATCGAGCCCATAACCTGGGCATGTGCCCTGTCCGGGAATCGAATCGTGACCTCCAGGTTCATAGGTCGATGCTCAACCACTGAGCCATGCTGGCCGGGCATCACTTTCCATTCTTTACAATGCTTATTTAGTACAAAATACTTTACATATGTGATTAGCTCATTTAATTCTTACACTGGCTCTGTGATATAGATGGTGATATCCACATATTACAGATGAGGAAACTGAGACTCAGGGTTGGTCCAGCATCATACAATTAATTAGTTAGTAGAGGTGTCAGAATTTGAATCTAGCTCTGCCTGACTCCCAAGTGCTGTTTTGCCATAGTGACACTGATTAATAGCCAGTGATGTGAAAATGTCCTTCCTATTCTTCTGCCTCCCACTCCTCAAATGAGCTTCTTTGCTTCCTTGCAGTTGACTTGACCTCCACTGTTTTGGGGTTAAAAGAGGCTCTAGTGTGTATAAGGCACACAACTGGCCTGCTGGCCTTCTGCCTTCTCTTCCCAGGCTGGTAGCTATCAGAATCTGTGATCTAAACTTTCAAGAAAAGAATTGCAATAGCGAAAACTCTGTGTAGCTTCAGAAATCACCCCACAACACACCTTGTTAGCGTAACTAAACTCTTATTTAGATGCCATAAGGAAATTGCCATGCAATCCCTTAATATTTATTTATTTATTTATTTATTTATTTATTTATTTATTTATTTATTTATTTTGAGAGGAAGGGGAAGAGAGAAACATTGACTTGTTGTTCCACTTATTTATGCATTCAGTGGTTGATTCCTGTATGTGCCCCGATTGGGGATTGGACCTGCAACCTTAGCATATTGGGTGGATGCTCTAACCAACTGAGCTACCTGGCCGGGGTCTGCATTCGCTTAATATTTTAATGTACACTACTTTTAATGATTTAGTTGTTAGTTATTTCAAGTCCTTATAAATTACAAATGTGATTTGCTACTGGTTAAATGCTCGTAATAGTTAGGTAATAAAATTTGTATCAACTTGCCCTGGCTGGTGTGGCTCAGCTGGTTGGAGTGTTATCCAGTACGTTGAAAGGTCATGGGTTCAATTCCCCATTAGGGCACATACCTAGGTTGCTGGTTTGGACCCTGGTTGGGGAAAACAGGAGGCAATGTTTCTCTCTCACATCGATGTTTCTCTATCTCTCCTCTCTCTTCCTCCCTCCCTGTCTTCCTCTTTTCCTGTCTTCCTCTCTCCCTCCCTCCCTCTCTCTTTTCCTCTCTCTGAAATCAATGAGCATGTCCTCTGGTGAGGATTAAAAAAGTTTTTTTGTATCAACTTATAGGGTCTTTTTTTCCCCCCCTAGATACTTAGCTAGATCTCTAACCAACAGATCAAATTCAAGAGTAGTAAAAATTTTGATTTTTAAATTAATGAATTATTGAAGCTGAGTGTAATGGTTTATGCTATCTATACATCTATGTGACACCTAAGAATTTCCTTGGATGTGTCCTGAGGTGCTCCATGTTTTGGTAAGCAGTGCTGTGCAGTGGCAAGAGTTCTGCCCTAGGTGGGACCTGAGTTTGCATCCTATGTCTATAGCTAGGGGCCAGTTGTTTAACTTCTCTGAACCTTACTCTGTTTTCCCTGTGAAAGGGGATAGTAGGGATTAGAAGAGTAAAGTACCTAGCACAGAATCTAGCACTGATTGGTGTTCAGAAATTACTTCATTTCAATGTGGGATATGAGTAGAATGTGTGTAGAGAAGTTAATATGGCAAAGTGATGGGATAGACAACCTTGCTTCTATTTCAGCGCTCTGCCAAATCTCTGCATATGCCCACAATGAACTCCCATGTGAGATATACCTTGCAAAACAGTTGTGTTGTTTAGTCTTGGGATACTTAGCTTTAATGGGAGGAAGCAGATCTGAGGAGATTGTTAAAAGCCTCAGGTAATAGGGAGATGTTTCTATTTGAATGTTTTGTAAAAAAAGAAAAAAGACAGACATGTTAACTGATTTTTACCATATTAGGAGGCTCCTCTTAAAACCTAAACAATTGAGTCCCACACCTGTAAGCAAATCTTCAACCAACACTGGTAAACTTTAGGACCCCAGAATGTCTTCAGTAACCACAATACTGCAGGTTTCTACCGCCATCCAAAAGTAGATCATTCCTATGATACCTTTGTAAGCTGAAATAGCGTAAAGTGAAGAAGCAGTCACCTTAGGACATACCTTGCTAACAGATGCCCTAATAATTTGAGATCAAGCACAGATGCTCACAGATACAGTTTAAAGCTGGTTGATGCTGAGATGCTGAGTGTAGTTCCTGGGGAAGGAGCTTGGTGTTGCCACTCTCCCTCCTAGGGGTGCTGATGGCAAAACAAACACTGACTACTATTTTTGCTTTTCTTCGTAAAAGAGAAAATCCTCTTTGGATTTTTTTTCATTAACGAAAACAGGTACTAACGTAGGTCTTTTTAAAAAGAGAAGTGGCGTAAAGCTAACTTTCGAAAAACAGGATCTCTGTATTTACAATATCTCAGACTGAGATTAGCCCTGCTATTTATTCTTGAAAATGTGATCGAAAAATTTATACTCTATATCAGTAATTTTCAACTGGCGTGCCGTGGTACACTGGTGTGCTGCAAGAATTTTTAAAATATGCAATACCGGACTTTAGGGTATTGACTTCTTTTCCCTTAGATTGTCAAATAAAAATATGACAACAGCCAACACAACGGTAGCCTTCCATTGTGAATGAATCAAAATTATACCTATTTTTTGGTCATATTGGCAAAAAATATATTTTTTGGTGTGCTGCAGATTTTAGTAATTAGTTTATGTGTGCCATGAGATGAAAAAGGTTGAAATTCACTGCTCTATATCAAAACTCTGTAATACATTTTTTTATTGATTGATTTTTAGAGAGAGAGGAAAGGAGAGAGAGAGAAACATCGATTTGTTGTTCCACTTATTTATGCATTCATTGGTTGGTTCTTATCTGTGCCCTGACCAGGGATTGAACCTGTAACCTTGGTGTATTGGGTTGATGCTCTAACCAACTGAGCTACCTGGCCAGAGCCAAAACTGTGTAATATTAAAAGCTAATCAGCAACATTTTGTGACCACTCTAAATAATCTATATTGCTTTAAACAATATATACACAGGTGTTCTATCTTCTTTGCCATTTCCCCCCCTTTATCACTATATTTCCCTCTTGGGTTCCTGGTAGACTTTTTGGAAATGCCACTGTTTCTGTCACTAACATCATACCTTACCCCAGAGTTTTCCTATTTAGATTAGTTTGTGTTTCAAAATAAAGTGATTTGCCCTGATACTAATACGTGCTTTTATAATTACCATGGACACGATGACAGATGCCTTTTTAGAAATCTTGCCAGCTATTGTATGGCCATTGATATCATTCTTTGTTACTGTTGAAGAAGCAGCATTTTCTTTGGAGCTATTGGAGTACCCCACCCCCAATTTTTTTTTCCTATGTTAATGTTCAACAGAAAACTGAGGATAGTTAAGTCACAACTTTCCGACCTTGTGCACATTGCTTCTTTGGTTTACTGCCATAGGATACTGTAGCAATATCTTACAGACATCTTTGATGGCCAATCAGAAGCAGTTAAATTACCTTAAATTTTTTAAATGGAACTCTGACAGCCAATAAGAAACCCTTTGGGTGGAAACTGTAACAGCCCTTACGTGTGATTTTAAAAACACTTCTAAATTTGCAGTATCCTCTGTTTTGGAAGCGCATGAGGCCCTACCGCATCTGCTGTGTGCATTTGTCAGGCATTTCCAAGCCTTAAGTTCCCTGTAGTTTGAAGTCTGGGTCTGACCCCTGTTCTGCTTCTCAAGGTAACTTTAAAACAGGAAGTGTACAAAGGAGGTAACTGATGACGTGAACAGCCAATCATGGCTTTGTGTCCTTAGCCGATAAAGCAGCTCCGCCAATGGGATCACTCCGGAGGCAAGGTTTGGTGTCAAATAGCATGCTAGATTGAATGCCTTTGACTGTTAAAGTGGAAGGAGGCTGCTGGGCTTCAGTGGAGCCACGGAGTTTTTCACTGAGGCAGGGGTCAGCTGAAAGACAAAGAAAAATGGCGAATAGTTTGCTGGGAGGTGGGGGGACAGCTGTTCGGGTTTTCACTGGAGTGGACATGCCAGACTCAGGTTTCTGCATCTCCTGCTGCCTTTTGTTTCCTCCGTCCTTTTTGGGGGGAGGGATAGGAGTGACTTAAATTCTCCCTGTCCGAGGAGATATAAATAACTACATGTAAAATTAATGCAGTTCCCGGTAAGTTTAATTCTTTGTTCTGTGTTAAAATGGTAGAAACTGTTTAGCTTCAGAGAGTGTAGACAAGTTGCACTGTTTCAGAAAATGGCCACTTTACATTCCATGCATACCTTTTGGTGCACCTAGAATACCTTGCTCTGTTTAGATTTTGCATGCCCTTCAACTAGGATTTCTTTTCCTAGTTGAGCGACAAGATCAGGTACATGAAGGAAGGCAAATAATTTTTCAGGGGCACACAGAAGCAAAGCACTTTCTCTTTGCATTGGGTAAACTTAACTGTTTTCCAAATAATTTTCCTTTGTTCAAGTGCAGTGAAGCTTTCCTACAAAAGAAGCTGAGTTGTTGTAAGACTTTTTCTATTTCCATGCACTTTGTCGACATGTGTTTTTTCAGAGGTGGAAGCAGCACTATTGCTGTTCTAAATCTGTGTTAAAATATGATTTGCACTGATGCAGGTTCTAATGGTGAAGGCCCACATGCCATTGTGAAATTCTCGCATAACTTTCTTGATTTACCTGTCTGCTTCTAGATTCTCATAAGTACCAATTAATTAATAATTTTTGTTTTAAAATGCACATTTTAGCATAGAATGCTGGTTAGAAATAGACTTCTCCACTATATCGGCAGTGACAAGAGCAAATCTTTTTCCACCAATTTCACACATTTTGTCAGGTGTTGATTTGGTTCTTTAAAATGAAGTGAGCGAAATGCTTTCGTTTTCTACATGAAATATTTAAGTCCTAATTTGCGTGCAATTTGTGAATAGGAAAGTTAAGGGTATAGGCACCCTGTGTTTTGCCCTTGATATTTTTTTCCTCTTAGACAAGCTAATGCAGATTGCTAATCAATAATCAGCCAGTTCTTGTGAATAGTGAAATCTTCCATCCCATGTACTAAAGATCTATAATGCACTTGATTTTAAAAAGCAATTCTTTGTTTTCTTTTTATTTGCAAGTATGGAATGAAGGTCATTGGAACATTTCTGCAGCAGACTCACTGTGGAGCAGTGAGCCAGCAGCACTCAGTCTCTGGGTAGGGAGCAGGAGCAGGCCTTCTTAGAGGAGAAGTTTGTAGGGTGTTGATTTGCCTTTCCCTCACTTCCCCTTGAGTAAAGGATTTACCTGAGAGGATTGATAGGGGTTTAGATTTTGAACTCTTAGAATTGGAGTGGTATAGCAAAGTTGCTAGATATGCAGGCTTCTGTCGTTGCTCGCAAAAGTGACCTTGAAAAACTGCCGAGGAGTTGAAAGATTGAAGGACAAAGTTTGTTTATACAGATTTGGACTGAAAAGCTCTATTTAAGATGAAAAGAGACTGTACTTCTGATGTTCAAGTTGAGTGGTTAGTAGGAATATGTTATAGATTCAAATTAGGAGTTTTCAAGCAGTAAGACAATAGGACTGTATTCATTCTCTCCCACTCTTATCCATTCCCTCCCCCAACAAAAATATTCTAAATCCTTTTGGTATGATAGTTGAGTGAACTGCCTAACAGATTCAGAATTCCTTGCATGCTACCTTGTCTTCTGTGTAATCTAGAGGGTTCTTAGTGAAGAATGGTATTTCAGGAGTTCAAAGTAATGTTTGTGAAACTTCTTTTGGGAATTGGAATGCTTATGGTAAGAAAACAGTCATTCTGGGAAGTTATATCGTAAGAGAAAGGAATATGTGTTAAGGATTACATTTTTAACAGAAAATTATTTTAATTTTAATGTGTTTTTTTTTTACAATTCATTGATTTAGATGTTATCAGTTGCTCTAGGTTTTACATATAATTGAAAAAACAGATCTAGATACTGAATGACTCTACTAGCCTTGGGAGAAGGCCTGGAGCAGGGGAGGTAGAAGGTAAGTGGGGCACAGTATGAGGCCTAGATAAAACTCTTTATATTAAGAACTCTGTGGATTTAGTTTCTTGGAGAGAATCTAGCCACTATCTCTAGCCTGGATTCTTAACCTTTTTAGGGTCATGGACTCTGAGAATCTGACCTACTACCTGGAAAATGCTTATAGGCATGCCTATGCAGAACCCCTCGTGACTAAGATATTTTGCAGTGGATGTCCAATGGTGTTCATATGATCTCTTCATTTATACTTTAACCAGATAAGTGTTTCCCAGAGAAATGAAAACTCTACTTCCATAAGGAGCAAAGACCTTCTAGAGCTAACTATAACTTAGACTAGGGGTGGCTGTGTGAGGGTTGGGGAGGCCTAGATGGGGTCTGAGATTTGGGTATTTATTCTGATTACAGTATTTGAGGCAGCATGGTGCAGTAGCAAAAGCAGGCTATTTAAAGTCAGGAGACTTGTGTTCAGGTCCCCACACAGCTGTCACCAGCTTTATGAGCTTGGGCAAGTCAGCCATTTAGTGTCAGCTTCCTCACATGTAAAAATGGGCCCTAAAAATAGCACCTTCTTATTTAGTGGTGAGTCTCAAATGAGATCATGTATGTCACAGTGCTTTGCAAATTGTAAAGTGCTACATTATCTTAGTTGATTCTAATTCAAACTCGGTGGGGGCGGGGGTAGTGGTTAAGTGCTTATGAAGATAGGTGTGGCATCAAAGAAGAAAAATGCCAGTATTTTGACATGTTTACAAAGGAGTTTGTTTATACCCGACCCATCTCTTTGTTTATACCCGACCCATCTCTTTTAAACTGATTCTGCATGCCTTTGCCTGCATATTCCTGTTTATACTGACATGACTATGTAGTGCATACATTGAGACCATCAAACTTTCTCTAACCAAGATTCCTATGAAATAACCTTTGTCAGAAATTAGGGTCTTCAGAATAAGATGATTTGGAAACGCTGGTTTTTGGAAACCCTAATTAGATTTAGGAACCTCTCAGATAAAAATTTGGAAACCTGTTTCAATATGGTACTGAGATTTGCATTATAATTCAGGTAAGTTGTAATAGTTGCAGATGTTTACCATCAAAGGTTACATTTTTAGTTTATGTACCAAATATTTATAAAATAAACGGAGCCACTTTTTTGTTTGCTTTGTGGTCCTATGACCTTTCTGTCTGTTTTCAAGCTTGGAGGCAGTTAATAGCCTGCACAGTAGTAGCAAGCAAGTAAATGTTGGGGTGAAGACTTAAAAAAAAATAACTGGTCTTTCACCAAAATATAAACATTAGCATAAATTTCACACAGTTGATGCCTACTGTGAGATACATTTCCAGGATAAATGGTTGAAACCCGTAGGGATCTGGTTCTCACCCATTTTACATACCTCGTGTCATCTGTTTTTGGGACTTTTTTTTTCCTCCTTGGGCGGGGTAGATATTTTGTGATCTGTTTGATTTCCTGTCCTATTAAGTCACTTCCTCTCAGGAATGGTCAGTCAGCATTGATGTCTGCCTTCTTTCTGTGCGTTGAAAGGATCATATTCAGATAGACAAAGGCATGGCAAAATTGGCATTGGACTCTCCAAATAAAATTCCACTTCCAGGGATGTATATGTTTGAAAACAGCAGTCATGGTCACTGTGGGCTTTTTGTTCCTAAAATAAGATGAGGCCTCCTTTTAAAGAAGCTGTATATGTACATTTGTGGAGACTTCAGTTACCCAAAAAGCATTCTTAAAGCTAATCATTTATAGATGGTCTTCATGAATGAAATTATTTTGCCTAGCTTTATCCTTAATAATACATCCATAGAGAGTTTGTATATTTTTAAGTTAGGTTCATGGAAGGGGGATCTAGTCTAGTTCTCTTCTTATAAAATGAGGAAGTTGAGGCCCAGATAGGTTAGGTGCCCCAATCTTTCAGCTTTTTAATGACGGGCCTATGTAAGTTCAGAGATTTAGCCCCACTCAGTTTATTCCATGTTTCTTATATTCCTTTAGGTTGTTTTTACTTTTTATTTTCATATTTCTTTTTCTTTTTTTTTTTATCCTCACCCGAGTATATTTTTTCCATAGCTTTTCAGAGAGGGGTGGTGGCGGAGATAGGAACATCGATGTGAGAGAGACACATCGATAGGTTGCCTCCCACTCAGTCACGCACTGACCAGGGCTGGGATTGAGCCTGCAACTGAGGTACGTGCCCTTGGCTGAAATTGAACCCAGGACCCATTAGTCCGTGGGCTGACACACTAACCACTGAGCCAGACTGGCTAGGGCTCTTTTCCTTTTGCTGTGTCTGTATAGGTTTGTTATTTGAACACGGAAGGAACAGAGAGAAAATGGGCCATGGAAGAGGTTTAGCAGTCTTCATGTAGAATCTGTTGGTTAGAAAGTCTGCTGTGGCAGCAGACTTCCCATCCCTTTTGGGATGTACAGATCTCTTGCCTCAGACAATTGCTTATTCAGAAAGCTGAGAATCAGCTGGGAAGCTAATGGTGCCCACCTGGCTCGCTGAGGTGTCCCAGAGAGCGTGGTACTTCTATGCATTACAAGGAAGAAGGTACACAAATACAACACCTGCATGCCAGTTAGTTGGGTTTTTTGTTTTGTTTTGTTTTTGTTAATACACCTCAAGAACAAGCTAATTCCCAAACAAGTTTGGGCCTGGTTCTTCAAGTGAGTCGTTAAGCCAGCCTGTAGTTAATAAACAAAGATCCCAGGATCATTTCAAGCATTTGACAAGTCTGAAATAGAAGTCATTGTCAGTATACTCCCAAAATAATATTTTAACCATGCCAACTTTAATCTTTACCACCGGCAAAGTGGCATTGTGAATCTGCACGTGTGAGTTTGTATAGTGTGGATTTGGTTTTTGTTCTTATTTTGCATATTCTCTGATATGACCACAATCTACTTGAAAATTTTTAATTTTTCTCTTTCATAGTTGAATTTCTTTTCACCACCTTCATATATTTGAACGAAAGTTACAGTTCACTGAACGAATGAGAGCTTAGGTGGTGTAACTTAGTAATATTTAAGTCCTGAGGTATACTGTGACTGAAAATAATAGTAAATACAGCTGAATGATATCTACCTCTTGTCTGTATTTCCTGGAAACTTAGTTTTCTTTTTAATCTGTTCTTTCTGCTGCCTCAGCTCTTTAAAACTTGTTCAGATCCTATGTGTATTTTCGCCCTTATCTTTCTGTCTCTCTCCTCGGCACATCCCAAGGCCAGACTCTGCTGTTCAATAATCAACGAAAAGCGTTTCTCTATTTAGAGTGTTTACTATAAATTAAATTAGTTTTGCTCCCTGCGATGAAAAAGGGCAGTTGAAGGATAAAAAATGAAGGTAAATTCCAGTATAAAGACAGAACTAAAGGAAAAAAACACCTAGTGAATGTTTAACTTTAAGAGGCATAACATAGCTTGCAACCTTGTGTTCCTAGTTCAGAGGAAGAACAGAGACTGAAATAACCACAGCAAACAGCAGCGCCGTTTCACCTAGTTATCCTTTTTTTTTCTTGAAAGTGCTATCATTTTGGTGTGTCTCCATAGTTTCAATTACATAGAAAATTAAAGGGAAGACCTGCTTGACTGGAAATAGCCAGATAAAATGAATTTTTCCTTTATCTAAGGTATATAGTTATTACCTTTGAGAAAATTCTAAAGTTGGATGCTTTACACTTCCTTTCACTAACTCACCATACCTGGATGTTTTTTATGTGGAGACTTTAAAAATGTATACAAATAAAACTTGACTCCAGGATTTAACAATCTGGTAGGGGAGATCCAGATGCTGTATATCAAATATACAAAACTGATA
Organism: Miniopterus schreibersii; assembly: GCF_964146895.1. NCBI lineage: Eukaryota > Metazoa > Chordata > Mammalia > Chiroptera > Miniopteridae > Miniopterus > Miniopterus schreibersii. Next base: position 23,503,048 of record NC_138109.1, read on the forward strand.
ATGGAAAGTACAAACACAGGACACAGAATTTAGAGGGGGGGAACCTTTACTTCTGGCTTAGGAATGGTGTAGGGCAATTTAACTGGGCGTTGGACTCGGAGGTAGGGACAAGGGCATTCCAGGCATGGGGAACAGGAGGAGCAAGGTCATGGTTCAAAAAGTGTAGTGGGAATGAAGAGAGCAGTAAATGGTCTAGTCTTTTTTTAGAGCATAATGAGATTCGTTAAGTACGGGAGGGAGTGGCAAAAGAAAGAAATGTGGAGAAGTAAATTGGGTCAGATGTTGGAGGGCTTTGACTGCCTAGCTAAAAAATTCAAACTGTCTCTGGCATTGGTGAACTGTTGAAGATTTGGAGTAATAGGTTGATGTGGCACCATCAGAGTTGTGCTTTTATAAGATTTATTCATCATCATCATATAGTAATGAGTAGGATTTGATTAGAACACACTAGAAACAGTGAACAATGCAGTGAGTTCACATACTAGGTTTACGACCCTTATTGGATTGTTATGAAGGTTAAACTAATGTCAGGAGCTTAAAATCAGACCTGGCATACAGCGAGTACTAAATGAGTATTAGCTTTTATCATCATCATTATTTTTATTATTATGTGTAGGTGATGAGGGCCTGAACAAAGTTAGTGGCAGAATTGAACGGAGACCAGGATGACTCTTGAGATTTCAAGCCTGGGTACCTGGAAGATAGAACAGAAAAGTTAGAAGGAGCAGGTTTGGGGAAAGAGAAAGATAAATATAATTTTGGATACATGGAATATGAATTCTGGGTGGCTTTCCAGTTGGAGGTGGTCAGCATGCAGGACTGGTACTTAGGAGAAATATCAGAATTGGTAATGTATGTTTGAAATTGAAGCTCATAGATATTATAGCTCAACTTGGGGAATGGATGGGAGAGAATGAAGGGAGACAATGGACAGAAGAACCAGAAGAATAAAACTTCATGTTAAAGATGGAAACAAAAAAGGTCGGACCCTGAAGTTGATACCTCTAGAAATGAGCATGGCATAGTCCTCTACGTCAGTGTTCTCTAAGTTTTTAAATTTCACACCCCTATTACCTGAGCATGTAACTCTCATATATGAATTGGTATTCTTTAAAAAGTCATTTGGTCATGTTTTGAACGTTAGTTTAGTTAAAACCAGAGAATATTTATAACTTCCCTATCCAGGCATACATGACCAAGTATAGGTGTCACTGTTTAGTAAAGTCCACATTTTCCTCAGACTACTTAGAGCACTGTGCATGGTACATGATCTTGTGACAAGTTAAACTGAGAGCAGCATCGGTATCAGCCCATAGGTTAAATATTTAAAAAGCTGATATTAATATTTTTGGTATGTGCCTTGATTTGTTAAAGATTAGAAATACTGCCCTAGAATCTGGTGGCCTTCACTTGTTCTGAAAATGTACAAATATTTCCTTGAAATGTTATGCAGGAGTTTCTTGAGATTAGTTATATGTATGTGTATGTGTGTGTGTGTATGTATAACCTGAAGCTTTCTTGTTTAACCTGTAAGTGTACACACATCTCCATCCAGTGCAAAGACTAGAGGGTTTTGTTTTTTTTAGTTGTGTTTTTTTTTCTGAGTTGCATTGGGTTTAATCTTACTAGTGTTAGTGTTAGCTTTTGAAGTCTCAAATGGCAGAATTCTGCATGAAGCCAACCATAAATACACATATAAGAATTTGGCAACATTTGCTTAGCAAGTAATTTATAGCCATATGATCATGATAACATTGATGAGCGGCACACACAATAAATTACCAGGAATAGGATAGCCACATCTGTAGGATTTAGCAGAATTTCACTATAAGGCACCTATATTTAGTTTCTAGGCTAGGTATGTTGTAATTATCCTCAATCTAAAATAAAGGCAATAAGAAAATTTTCACTAGAGAAACAGTGGTAAATTTCCAGCCATCTTACCTAGTTATTTATATCCTGATCTCCATGATTATTTCTTTCCTGGTAATTAACTGGCCAAATGTCCGTGAAGCTACCCTTGAAGGTAGTTAAGCATTGTAATAGTATGTAATGCTTTTTTGAAGCAGACTTTACAGTTAATGGAGTGATTTTATATTTATTCTCTCACTTGGTATTTACCTAAGGTAGGTAGGACAGAGGATTACTACCCCATTTTGTGAGTGAGGAAACAAGAGGCAGAACCTAGTGACATAAGTCCTGTGGTCTTTGCATTGCACCTTGTTATTGTATATGGAAAAACAAGCTAAAGCTGTGTCTATTTTATGGGACTAATTCCTTCTCCCAGCTCCCATTTTCCTGTGCTTCTCTTCTCCCAGAAAGCACACATTTAAAAAAGGGGGATTCTCAGAGTTCGCATATAATTTTATATGACTAAACAAGTTGATCATAAGAAGATCAAATATTTAATCAAATTGAATTATTTTTAAAGTTATTGTCAAACAAGATAGGTGAGCTCAGCTACTCTTCTTTTCAGAACAAAGCATGAGTACTACCAGTGTATTGGAAAATTGTCTTTCATCAGTCCTAAGTTGACTAAGGTCAGATAAGAGGTTGAAGGGCTTTTTCCAGATAGATAGGAGGCTAGAGTTGTGTTGGGTGTTCTATGGTGTTCCACAGCTTGTTACATGCACACTTCGTGGTATGTATTGGGCACCTCCTAGACTTGGATTTTTACCTTGAATCATAGAGATTGGTATTTTTAGATGAGTCATGGTGTTCTAAAATAATCAGTTGCTTTATAGTTCTTAGTTGTGATTTATACTCCTTGCTTTACCCCTAGGGAGGGAGAACAAAGGAATTCACCATGTTCACAATGTAGCAATAGCTATAATTTTGAAGGAATATATAAATTTAGCCAGATGATGTGGAACCATCTCTAATAAGGGGGCTAGATCAAGGCTATTCCTCTAAACTACTGTATAGTGGAAAGACAGAGTGAATGACTTTCCATCACCAGGCCACCAGAGAGAGTGAACTTTGAGCTTGACCTGCCAGAACTTTTCATCTTCACTCTTGGTTGGTGATCAGATATAGTCCCAGTCCTTGTGGACGATTGCAGCTTTAACAAGCCTGAAAACCTTAAGTTTTCTACTTTGAAATGTCTAAGAATGAGGTATCTTGGCATTTTGGAGTACCTTTTCCAGGAGAAGGATCAGGAAAAAGGAAAACTAAAGGTAAAAGGGTTGATGGATTTATGTTCCAGGCTGAGAAGACCCATAGGTTCTTAAGTTTTTGGCCCTCTACTGAGTTCTCAATTCTAAAGAGGGAGGAGAACATGCAGTGAAAGAGTTTAGAACTGAGAATCAGGGCATATGGGTTTTAGTTCCAGCTCAGGCATATACTTACTTGCCCTGGGATTTAAGGCAAGTCCCTCAGTCTGTCTGGACAAAGTACCTTTATCAGATGGGAATATCAGTGTGTGTGCTGTATTTGCAGTGAAAAACAAATGAGATAATGTAAAGAAAGCTGCTTTACAAAGTGTAAAGCAGGTACAAATGTAAGAGATTAGCATAACCATCTCAGTTGCTTTGCACTCTGAAGTGGTCTTTACATTCTCAGTTCCTGACAGCGGGAGGTGGGAGATTTAGGGTTTGGTTGGCTTGGAAGATTTGTTTTTTCTCATGCCTGCCCTCCTCTTCCCTGTCCCCTCTTTTTTTCTTTCTTTCAACATTTAAATCAATAATATAAAAGACACTAAGCAGAGGGCAGAATTCAGTGTGTCTGTGAATCAGCAGAATCCATACAGCCAAATCAATACAGCCAAGCTCATCTTGACATTCTTTTAACACCATCCAGGATTTTAATTGAGATTTCTCTGAGCAGTGATGATATGCCATCTGGCTTGTGAATGATGCTTGGTGTTTTTTGCAACCTTCTAGTGTATTTTCGCATTTGTGTGCTGCAACTGCCCTGTGAAGTGCTGCTGTAGGTGAGCAGAGACTCCAAGAAGTTAAGTGATTTGCCCAGGATCATAAACTTATAGCAGATTAGTAGCCAGAGAACAAGACTTTCCAGGTCCATTACATTTTCTTTATTTACACTGTACTTTACTGCCCCCAACTGTTGGCAGTTGAGTAATCATAGGTGCTACCGACTGGCCTTGAGACATGCAAAGGGGAAGGATAAAGTAGAAAAGGAAAAGTGACAGAGCGTGTAAAGAGACACCATAGAAATAAAAGAAAGATGCTCAGGTGATAGGAGACAGCAGTGCCATTAGTATCTTCTCTTTTATGATTGCCACAGAGATTTTGGGAGCAGGGAGCAAGTGGATAAAAATACTCTTTTGGGTTAAGGATTTTTAAGTCAGTGATCAAAGCTGAGACTGGTCATCTGTCTGAATAGTTTGAATACACATATACCTTAAAACAGTGCAGAAAGTGAGAATGAACAAGCTGTACTAAATGAAGAACAGAATTTTAGAGCTTTTCATCTGATTCCACCATTGAGCAGGTAACTTAAAATACCTATCCTCAGCCCGGCTGGGTGTGGCTCAGTGGTTGAGCATCAACCTAGGATCCAGGAGATTGCAGTTCGATTCCCAGTCAGGGCACATGCCCGGGTTGCGGGCTCCATCCCCATTCCCAGGCATGCAGGAGGCAGCCGATCAATGACTCTCTCTCATCAGTGTTTCTCTCTCTCTCTCCCTCTCCCTTCCTCTGTCTGAAATCAATAAAGATATATTTTTTTTAAAAATATCCATCCTTGGCTTTCTTATCTGTAAAATTGGAACAACATTGATATCTTTATCACTGAGCTAATAATCAATTGAAGGTAATGTATGTGACAAATAGTTTGTAAACTCTAAAGCTCTTAAATTGGCATCTTTGAAACATTCTTCAGAATCACACTTCTCACCTCTCCTGAGCATACACAAACACAGGATCCTGCCAAAAGCTAGACAAGAGGTTGTTCTCAGGGTTTCTGAATCTTAGAAGGGATCCAGTAAGCAAAATAGCTCTTTGTTTTAGAATACAATTTGACTCAGGCTGCAGGCACTATTTCTGCCTTCAGCTCATGTTGGATTCTCTTTCAGGCTCAGGGCCTGAAAAACCAGTTACTTATTCTTTCTGCAAGAATTTATTTACTCCTATTAGGTTGGAGTGTTAAAGAGATTAATAAATATTTCTTTGGGGCAGAGGAGCTAGCCCAGCTTATTCCTGATGGAGGCTGAACAGGTGAGGAAGCCATATAACAGCTAATAGCTGTGTGATTTAGGGCAAGTTTCTCAACCTCTGACACTCAGTTTCTCCATCAGTAAATGGGGAATAAGACAACCTTTGTCATGGAAGGATTTGATGAAATAAAACACTTAAACATTCTTTAGAACTGGGTTCTAAATGTAACCTGACTCTTTTTTTGTAAAGAGCCAGATAATATTTTCAGCTTGTGGTTCATAAGTTTTGTGTTGTAACGCTTCGACTCTACTGTTGTAGTGTGAAAGCAGCCATAGACAATGTAAATGAATAAGTGTTGCAGTCTACATTGAAAATTTACAAAAGGAGGCTGCAGACCTTTGCTTTAGAATACTTCACTAAAATATTTGGTCTTTTTCTCTATTACACTAAAATACTGATAGTGTTTTATTGCTGTCATATATGCAGGGATGGTTTAAGTGGAGCATTAATTGAAGGAACGAAGAAAGTGTGTGAAGTAAGATGTTTACATACGATTTCTATTTCACAGAAACAGGTTTTAAAATGTTCTCTTCATGCCTTCCTATCAGTTTCGTTGCTTATACCAGTTGCTATGCCTTCATTTATAACAATATTATGATCTAGCCCGGCCGGGCGTGGCTCAGCGGTTAAGCGTCGACCTGGGATCCAGGCGATTGGGGTTCGATTCCTGGTCGGGGCACATGCCCGGGTTGCGGGCTGCGGTTGATCAATGATTCTCTCATCATTGATGTTTCTGTCTCTCTCTCTCCCTCTCCTTTCCTCTCTCTGAAATCAATAAAGATATATTTAAAAAACAAAAAAACAAAAACAATATTATCTAGCCCCTGTTTAAGAGATTATGTTGTAGTAGATAGCAAATAGAGACATGTTTTTGTTTTGGAAGGAAAAGTGTTTCTGCCGCCAATTTAAAAATGTGTCCTTGTGAGCAGACCTTTAGGGAGAGCATTGTCCCAACCCTTAGTCTTTTGGGAAGTGTGATTTTTTCAGTAGGTGGTTTGAAAAGCTTCATATGTGGCCTCTTGGAGCTGGAGACAGACACACCCTCAAACACTAAACTTGGCATTTATCAGAAAGGGGTCTCCAGTAAGGCTATATCATTCATTCTTATAGTGGTTGGTGTCATCTGTATCCAGTTATGTAAGGGTTCGGAACTTAAGTAGTAAGATGTCTGGCACTAAGCTTAGTGTTTTCTTGCTTAAGTAAAAACCTTAGATGAGCTTAAATAAAGGCTGTTGAACCCTCTTTTCTGTGTAATCACCCTGCCTTCCCTTATATTATTCACTTAGTGAAGCGTAGGCCTTCCATATTAGACCACCCCTTAGCATGCATGTGTGTTTAGTATACATCAGTCCTGAGGTAGCTTAGTGGAGTGACTGGCCCAAGACCACCAGCAGTGGGCAGCAGGCCAGTTCACAAACATAGGTCTTTTGATTTCCAGAGCAATGTTGTTTTTCTTTTTCTGAAATTGTGAATTTGAGGTTGGTTTTATTGTGGAGAGCATATGCTTCCTTAAGGCTTGAAATGCTTTTTAGCCGTGATTGATAATGGCATATGTACTCCTGTACAAACATGAGAACCAAAATTGTCTGGTAGTAGAATTATTTTGTTTTTGAAAATCTCAATTCTCAAATTTTTAAAAAATTTTTCTTTGTCATTTGGAAGAATATCTAGAATAGCAAGCACAAATTAGCTTTAGTCCTACCCCCTTTCTTCTTATCCATCTAGTTACTCATATTAATATTCCTTTTTTTTTAAAAAAATATATCTTTATTGATTTCAGAGAAAGGAAAGGAAAGGGAGAGAGAGAGATAGAAACATCAATAATGAGAGAGTTGTCATTGATCGGCTGCCTTCTGCATGCTCCTGACTGGGGATCGAGCCCACAACCCGGGCATGTGCCCTGACTGGGAATCGAACCCCAATTGCCTGGATCCTAGGTCAATGCTCAACCGCTGAGCCACACCCGGCTGGGCTAATATTCATTCTTTATCTTAAACTTTCACTCACCATTTGAAATACAACATCCCAGCAGTTTTAGCTAATTCAAATAAAGAAATAACTTCAATAAATACCTGAATCAGTACTGGAACTTAAAGTACATGTGATAGTGTTGTGGATTGGATTTTAAAATAAAAATCTTGTCATCTCATGACAGAGGAAAACATGATTAAAATGCAAGTCAAAAAGGGAGTGAAAAAGATACGTGCTTTGAACATAGGGAGATACTTGTGGGCGTATACTAAGTTGGAGACACGGGAATGATTGGGGACACTCACAGCAACCTAAAGGCTGCAAGTTGGACTGGGGGGGGGGCATTAAAGGGAAAGATAGTAACAGTGTTTAGATTTGATTTTCATTCAGAACTGGGCTAAGAGGTATTTGCTTACATTTGACAATGAGAGCATTATTTTTTAAGTAAATCTTGACTGCCTGGGATGAGTCAGCTCTTGTACTTCAATAGAAGCAGCATTGGTCAAGGATTGGGCTTCATTTTAGGGGAGCTTTCTGTGGTCTTTTTTTTTCCTCTTGAGTAGTTGTTGTGATATTAGGGTTTTAAAGTGTTATCGCCCCAAAACATCTAATTTGCTTTTAGTTAGTTCAGAGAGCTGTATTGTGGATTTAGGCATATTACAAAGGACTTTTGTAGAGAAAATGAGGTACATGCCAAGAAATAGGAGCGCTAAAATCTAAAGGTACAGAACTTTAGAAATTAGGGAATATTGCAATAAAACCTTATATTTGTTTGTATTTTATGAGGGTGATCATTTTGGTACATCCTTTCCATGTCCAGGCATATTACTAAGGGAGAATTTGGCAAGCATGGTACCTGATCAAAAGCAAAAGTTTGAAAGATTTTCAAGAGAAACCTAAAAGAGGAGCACTCTACTTCTGGGATATTTTGAAAACTGCTTAGGTCTCTTTTTCTTTCTTCAGGAATGATAAAGAGTAACTGGATATTTGAATGGCAGCTAGATTGGCCACCCTTGAGTGATCCGATTGAATCATATTTCCTCCATGGCTTTCTCCTTATCAGCCTGGTAATGGGTGGCCAGTAGAGGTATTTGCACTCCTCCTATTTACATACTGTCATAAATTTTTCAGACTTTGCTAATCTATCCTGGTCTCCTTTCTGAGAAGGTTCTGACTTTCAAAAGATTTATATTTGGGAATGGTATGCACCCATGTTTCCTGCCTTCCAGTCTGCCTTGCAATGTTCAAGACTGTGTGTGTACGTCCATCCGTCTGTGTCCTTCCAATCATGTGGATTGCTGATTGTACTCCTTACTTTAAAGGCCCAGTGAGAACCTCATTTATTTTGTATAAGCACTTCCTTTGGTTATTCACACACTCCCAATAAGTCTATTTCAGGGCCAAATCTTCCAAGAGGCCTCTTTTTCTCAGAAAGGTCATACCCAGCAACTCTCTTGCCCTTTTATTTGGGAGTAATTACTTATCAGTCTGCACGCTAGATGCTGCAAGGAATCCAGAAATGAATCATACTCACGTCTTAGCCACAAGGAGTTTGTAAATCAGAAAGGGAAATGATAATATATACACATAAATAATGATCATACAAGGTAATGTGGTGAGGGCAGAAAGAGATACAGATAAAGGGCTCTAGGTTCATAAGAAGGAGTGATCACTTCCAGATGGGGATATGTAGAGATGACTTGTGGAGAGATGGCAGTTGCATTGAACATTGGAGCAATAGCCTTTTCGTGATGGACTTTGATTCTTCCCTTTCTAGCTTTGGAAAGCAAACTGTTTTTAAAACCAAATAAATTAATAGATATTGTGAGTTGAGATTGCATCTAGCAACAACCATTCAATACTTCATCTGATCCCTAAGTCTTTATTAAATAGTCAGGGAGTCTTATTCAAGTACTTATGTAGTAATTAATGAACATGAATGATACATCTAATATCAATAATGAATTAAATCTGGGAAGTTCAGTACTGCATTTTTCATAAGAGTGATCTAAGCTAATGTGGCTTGGTCTTAGGGCAGTTTTGTCATTGTCAACTGTATATAAATAGCTTTATCCCATGATAGAGATAGCAATTTAAAATGGAATAAAAAGGGTAATGGAATATAAATCTCCTACTTTTAAATACATAGCTTCTCTCATCATCCTAGAAGATGAACCTAGCTTATTTTCCATGGGCAGTAAATGTTATAAATAGGCTACTTCTGTAGCAAAATCAATTTTGTTGCAATTAATGTATTATAAAAATATGTGATAAGATTAAAGTTGCTTTTTTTTTTTTTTTAACTCTTTGGGATGTTTGGTGAGCAAAACTTGCTTGTGTTTATGACTAGGTTTTATTATTTTAATGTTAAGTTGTGCCTTGGTCAGAAAATATTGAGAACATCAATTTGTTTTCATAAAATCTGTTGCTTGAGATTTTGTCTGATTTTTAAAGCCCCACGTAAAGACTGGATCTATTTTAAGGAAAGCCTTTTGAATCAAAGTACTCACTTTTTCTAGGAATTTACAATAACAATTTGTGCTTTTTCAGTAGGTATTAAAATAATTAGCTACTAATCATCTCTGTGCAAAGATGCTAGAAAACATTCTCCAAACTTTTTTGTCTTTTTCCTCAGGATAGAATCTTCTGTTTCTAATGAGAGTATTTTTGAAATGGGTAATTTTTAAAAAGAAGTTTCTGGATGGAAAAATCATAAAAGCTATAATTCTAAATCCAAAACTCAAATGGAACTTTGTTTGTAAATTCAACTTAATGTATAGAACAGTCAGAGCTGTCCACAGGTAGAACAGAATGCCTTACCAATAAGCCAGTTTCCCAGAACTGGAGAGGGATAAGTTCATATTTAAGCTAAATGACCACTTAAAGTGGGATTGAGGGGGTTGGGCAGAGGTTGAAGTATCTTTTAGAGGAGTGGGCCTGGGTGGCTCTTAGTGTCTTTTTTTCAGTCCTAAACTTCTATGATACAGTAAAATATAAAGGACATTTTTATTGACATACTCTTTGCCATTATCCACTTGTGATTATCTAATTCAGATAGGCCTCTCAAGTTAAAAACTTAACCTTTAAATCATTTTGAGTTTCAGAAATATTTAACTTCTATTTTGTACCTAATCCCCACTCCAAAAGTGTGTGTCTTTGAGCCAGCCAAAGAGACATTCATGATCTATTGACTATGATCTATTCATGATCTATGTTTGGGAACCAATTGTGCCAAGACATCCTTAGTTGGGACGATGCAAAATTTAAAAGCAGACTGTGCACAGACCATTTTTAAAGGTGTTTCTTGAATTGTTCACCTTTGTAATGATTGTTGGAAGATATCAGAAGACAACCAAAAGTTGTTACCAGTTTTCTAAATCTCACAGACCTTTACACTCAAACTAAACCCACACTCATCATTAGCAAGTAAAGAAGATACCACACTGGCGATTGTGCATATTCCTCCTTTGACTGTAGTAGTATGCTTGATTTTGCTAAGATCAGGCCTTCCGTAGCTCCGTACAACACAGGGTTAGATTCTTATTTTAAATTTTTAAGTAATTTTCATTTCCAGACAGAGTTTTTATTTGCCCCATTTTATTTTTTTTAATCCTCACCCCAGGATATTTTTTCCATTGCTTTTCAGAGAGAGTGGAAGGGGGAAAGACAGACAGACAGAGACAGAGAAACATCACTTTGAGAGAGACACATTGACTGGTTGCCTGGGGATCTATCCTGCAACCGAGGTACTTGCTGTTGGCTGGAATCTAACCTGGGACCCTTCAGTCCTCAGGCCAACGCTCTAACCACTGAACAAAACTGGCTAGGGCTATTTGCCCCATTTAAAAAAGTTAGTGAGTCTCACTCTCTTATTGTTATGAGTACCTCATAAGAATCTATTAATAAAAATAATTAAACTTCACTAGATTACCTTGATTTCTTTGTTCTCAATACATCTAAGAGAATAATGTATAGGTTATGCACATATGGTGATAAGTGAAAATGTAATGGGAGCTGAGTCGAGGACCTTGGTTGGTTATTTAGGACTCAAGATTTTCTCTAGTCATTTACAACTGTGATTCAACACTTTTCACTTTAAATCCCTCCAGGAGCTCCAAGATCATATTGCTTCCTAGTACTTAGAGTTCCTGTTGATGTATAGAGCTTCTTGTAGGCTTCCAGCACTAGAAATGGGCTCCAAATCTTTTCCCATTACATCATCACCCACTGATGTCATTACACCAGAGTGAAATCTGCTTTGAAGATTGTACTCTTCCTTTCCTTTCCTTTCCTTTCCTTTCCTTTCCTTTCCTTTCCTTTCCTTTCCTTTCCTTTCCTTTCCTTTCCTTTCCTTTCCTTTCCTTTCCTTTCCTTTCCTTTCCTTTCCTTTCCTTTCCTTTCCTTTCCTTTCCTTTCCTTTCCTTTCCTTTCCTTTCCTTTCCTTTCCTTTCCTTTCCTTTTTCCTTTTTCCTTTTTCTTTTTTCCTTTTCCTGGAAAAATTTAAAAAATCAGAGACCCCTAGTACAACCCCAGGCAGACATTTAAGAGTGAATCAAACATCCTCACAGTCTAATCCTAGATTTAGCAGCCTTCATTCCACTCTGCTGATGGAAAGTGGTCTGCCCAGCATGCATCTGCATGGAGCCTAGAAAGTAACACGTTTGGTCATGTGATACCTGCTTTGGTGCTTTTTTTCCAGCCCTTCAGAATTAGTTCTTAATTCCTTACATAGCTCTACACCAGCATCCTGTCACTGGCATTGTTAAACCTTTTCAAATATCCCAGAGCAGAAATTCTTAGGACATCACTAAGTTTCTAGTTCTTTGTGTTTGATTAAACTGTTTCTTGCATTTAAGTATTTGCCAGATCAGCATTTAAGCCATCTGGAGTTTTGTACTTTCCCACTGAAAGTCTTTTAAGACATTACAGTATTATCTACAAGTTATAGCTGATGTGGAGATTCTAACTGATCTTCCTTCCCCATCACAAAGCAGTTGACTGAATGTAGGTTTTGACCCTTTTCTTTCTATCACAAATTTAATTTCCCATTGTTGAAAAGTTGAATGAAGTAGTGAAAACATCTACAAGTAAAGAAATAAGTAACCTAGACGGAAATTCTGACTTTATTATTATTTCTAATATGTCTCATGTATTTGTCTGTTTTCAGTTGTCAGAATGTCCACAGAAGGAGGATTTGGTGGTACCAGCAGCAGTGATGCCCAGCAAAGCCTACAGTCCTTCTGGCCTCGTGTCATGGAAGAAATCCGGAATTTAACAGTGGTAAGAAAGAATGAGAAACTTTTTAAAGAGTATAAAGAGCTATGAGATGAATAACCAAAACTTAGACTAAAACATGTTTAATCTCAAGCACATTTACAAAAGCATAATTTATTCCTGATCTTTGGATAGGGAGATGAAAATATAATTTACCTTAGGCAAGGAAACTATAAGGATTTTTTAATATCTTAGTGACTTTCCTTAGGCATGTGTATTTGTAGTGGACACTTTGACTTGGAGGTAGTTTAATGTGAGGCATCTTTTAGAGAATGCAGAAAAGTAGAGCTCTCACTTTTCTTCAGTAGCTTCACCTCATTTCTTAGGCCCAACTTAGTGGCCATGCCAAATTTCTAGAACCTGGTGAAAATTATCAGGCCATTTATTCAACAACACATCTATTCTAAGCAGGTTTTAAAAGATACACTTAGATAGATGAGGATTTCTCAACAGCACCATTATTGACATATTTGGCCAGATAATTCTTTGTTGTGAGGGCTGTCCTGTGCATTGTAGGGTGTTTAGCAGCATCCTCTACTCACCAGATGCCAGTAGCACTTCCCTTCTCCTGACAGTTGTGACAACCAAAAATGTCTCCAGACATTGGCAAATCTCTCCTGGGGGCTAAAATCACCCCTTGTTGAGAACCACTGACTTAAAAGAATGAAATATAACCCTGGCCCTTGGGGAGTTTACAATCTAGTAATTATAACTAGAGTCATTTATTCAGTAAGTATCTATTAAATACTTACTGAGTGAGGCACAGTGATGAGTCTGAAGCAGTAAAAGGCAAAGTGCTATGGGAGCACAGAGGACATAGTGTTTGTTCCTCCCTGGTTGAGTTAGAGAGGCTTTAGTATATGTGCTGCTGAAGCGAGCATGAAGTAGAGAGGCTTTAATTAAAGGGGACATTTTGTTGGGTCTTGAAATATTAGTAAGCATTCACTAGATGGAAAAGGGTGGGAGAGAGAGTATATCTTCAGCAGAGAGAACCATAAAAGCATGGAGGCCCAGAGGGGAAGGTCATATGTTTACAGGAACAGCAAGAAGTTCAGAGTGGCTGGAGGTTACTACCTTGTGGGTATTGGGGATGGGGTAGGATTAGAGAGTATAACAGTGTTAACAGGAGGTGAGATAGGTTAGAATTGGAATATTTTCAGAGTATAGTGTCATGTCCTTAATGAAGAATGTTCCATTTGGTGTCATTTCATTTAGATGTATCATTCCTGCCCTGAAGGTAGCATCATGGCAGAGTAGACATTGGATTCCTTGCTAATGTAGAACAAATGTTGCACTTTCTTAGAGTTACTGGTTTTTTACCTCTGACATACAAAGTCAGTTTATTTGTACTCTCAACAAATAGTCATTATGCACCTACTATGGCTGTGCTAGATGCTGTGGATCCAGTAGTGAACCAGACAGACAAGATCATTGCACTCATAGAACACATATTCTGGTGGGGGAGACAGATGATAAACAAGTAATGAATGAATAAAATAAACAAAATAACTTCTCATTGTGATTAGTGTTCACTGACTTCAAAGGTAAGAAACTAATTCATATTCTGGATGTACCTGTGGGTCATGTTTGTTTATGTGGTAGATTTCCAGAAGTTGAACTTGGCTTGGCCCTTCTTACAGTGGTCTGTGTTCACATGTGGATTTCCACTGAAAAGTCATTGTTTCTCTTCTGCATTCTAAAGGTGGTGATTTATCTATACTGTCTCAGATATAAAAGAGAAGGGAGGGGAAAAATGAAATTATAAAATCATTAGTGGGTTCTTTTCTTCATATTTTAAGGCGATAATCTCATAGTTAAGCTTATCAGATTTGGTGCCGGGGTCAGCCTGGTATAAAACTAGTGCCCTTCTAGGGTGTGGTGGGATTAGGCCAGGACAGCAAGTCTGCATTCCAGCTGAGCATAGAAACAGAAATCCAAAATCAGGCAGGTGGCCAGAGCAACTCTGGAGGTTCAGGCTCAGCACTTAACTTTTCTGTATTTTGTTGGGCTTTGACTTTTTTTAAGTTGTAAAAAACACAGAACAAAATTTACCATCTTAACTATTTAAAAATGTGCAGTTCAGTAGTGTTAAATATATATTCACATTGCTGTGATCCATATCTTAAGGACTTTTTCATCTTGAGGAACTGAAACTCTATACCCATTAAACAATAACTACCCTCCCGGCCGGGTGTGGCTCAGCGGTTGAGCATCAACCTAGAATCCAGGCGATCGGGGTTCGATTCCCGGTCAGGGCATATGCCCGGGTTGTGGGCTCGGTCAATGACTCTCATCATTGATGTTTCTATCTCTGTCTCTCCCTCCCCTTTCCTCTCTCTGAAATCAATAAAGATATATTTAAAAAAATAATAATAATAATAATAAATAAACAATAACTACCCTTTCCTTCTCTCCCCAACCCCTGGTAACCACCATTCTACTTTCCGTTTCTATGAATTTCACCAGTCTTAATACCTCATGTACATGGGATCATACAATATTTGTCTTTTTGTGACTGGCTTATTTCACTTAGCATAATGTTCTCAAGGTTCATCCCTGTGCTAGCATTTGACTGGATTTCTTTTCTAAAGTCTGAATAATACTCCGTATGTATGTGTATATGCTACATTTTACTTGTTGATTCATCTGCCTCTCCCTGTGGCACATGAAGGCATCTGCTTCTCTGACTGCACCTCTGCCTTTGTAACGTTGTCAGATATTTTAGCATTTAGCCTGTGCCTTTCAGAACACAATAGCACTTATAACCAGACTTCCTCAGATATGTCAGAGCCTCTTAGGTTAACATCTCAACATGCCTAACAGATTTTTAGAATATCCCTATGTTCGGACTATCCAAACATAAACAAAACTTACCAGAATATTCACAAGGTATTGTGGTCTCTAAGACTGGGACAAAGATTATTCTAAAAACAAATAATTGAAGTTTGCTAGGTGATATATATTACATGATGTATTGGAAATACTGGCCCCAGTCATTTTGGTCTGAGTTCTGCAAAAGTAATTTATCTTTTCTCAGCATAGCCATCACGCTCTCTTCACTCTGTAATTGTGCATAAATCCAGGTGATGTTCAGCTGGAATTGAAGTTGATTAAAAATCATTCCAAAATGATTGTACACCAGGATGATTGTGTAAAATACTGTCTTCCTGCTTGGCAGAGCTCTGGAAACAATAATTGACAGACTTTTTGGCGTTGGATTTTACCCCTCTAGACCTTTTTGAAAGTGGGTAAGGAAAAGCTAAGTTTGTCTTTGGGGCGGATATATGGTGAGGCAACAGCGCTGAATCATGAAAAGAAAAATCTAATCCTTCCCTAATTTACTCCCTACAATTCAGCCTTCAGTTAGCTATAATGTAATGTTGAGGTCACTTTCTTTTACTTACCAGTTACATCTTTTCATTCTTCAGTGCCTCCAGATTGGACAATGGCATTTCTGACATTACAGTCAAGTCAGATAACCATTTAAACAAGAACTTGGAGGTGAAGGTTGGTGGATTGTTACAAAACATGTCCTGTGTTTGAGCCCTTCCTGTAGAGCAGTGCTTCTCAAACTTCATTGTCTAATGAACCATATCAGGATCTTGTTAAAATACAGATTTTAGTATAGTAGGTTTGGAGCAGAGCCTGAGATTCTGCATTTCTTCTGAGTTCCCAGGTGAAGCCATTGCTAGTCTAAGGACCTCACTTTGAGTAGTAAGGCTTTAAAAGCAGCAGTGGCCCTTAACCCTCACTGTGGATCATAGTCACCAGGGGAGTTTTCAAAAAACGTGATTCCAGGAATTCCTGATTCAAGTTAGTTTTGAGTGGAGCCCAGGCATCTTGTTTTTCAAAAGCTCCCCAGGTGATTCTAACGTGCAGCCAAGGTTGAGAATCACTGCTCTTGAGAGGATTCAATCTTGTCTTTGCCAGAGTGTCTGACGGAAAAGATTTCTCATCATTATTTGAAACTTTGGATGTTCTTTAGTGCAGCCTGAGACCCATTGACTTTTCTTTGGCTCTGAACTCTCATTAAGTGAATTCAGACTTCTTGAAACTCAGCAGTTTGAGATGGCAGTATTTTTAATGTAGTTCTTTCGTTGTGGTCAAGAGCACAGAAATGTTCTGAAAGAGAATCTGCTTTTCCACCTTGCCGATAACACTACCAAGAGTACAAAGAGTCAGTCTGTCTCAGTTGTCTTCCATTTGGATCAGCATCAGGAGAAGAAGTTAACATATCAGTTGCATGGTTGCCAGTGACGAAGGGAACATTGAATTGAAAGCCAATTTAGTGGACCTCAGTCTACTGATAATGAAGGGGCTCCCCTCTCCAATAAGCTTATCGTGCGTGACTGGAAAGCTAGGATGAGATTATAGAAAACTGGGCTATTGTCAGTAATAATGAAACACACACACACACACACACACACACACTCCCTCCTCCCCCCCACCCCCTCACCCACCCACCCCGAGAGCTCAAGGTTTGGGGATTGAGAGAAAGTTTCTCACCAAAGAAAGGGTTGGGGTGGGGTTTAGAGCAGAGCTCTTTTCTGTCTCATTTTCTACCTCTCCAAGGAGGGAATGATACAATAATCTTTTTTTTTTTTAAATACATATTTCAGAGAGAGGAAGGGAGAGGGAGGGAGGGAGGGAGGGAGAGAGAAACATCAATGATGAGAGTCATTGATTGGCTGCCTCCTGCATGCCCCCTACTGGGGATTGAGCGGGCAACCCAGGAATGTACTCTGACTGGGAATTGAACCTTGATCTCCTGGATCCTAAGTTGATGCTCAACCGCTGAGCCACGCCCGGCCAGGCTAGAATAACCTCTTTTTCCTTCACCCTTTCTTGTTGCATTGATTAAAGACTAGTCTCATAGAAATTCTAAGTGACATTTTACTCTTTCAAGTTGGGGAAGGAGTCTTTTTTATCAGTTTTGGGCTTTGATTAAGTAATCTTGGAACAATCTTGTGGAAATTATATTTACTAACCAAGTCAAATGACAGCACACTTTCAAGAGCTAAATCTTATGGTCATAATCTTAAGCTGTGTGTATCATCCTGGGAGGTCGTCCAAAGGCAATTATCATCCCCAGCGTTTTCTTTAGCATTTCTGTTTAGCATCATCATTTTCTGTGATATGCCACACAAGAAGGAAGACCAGTGATTGATTTCTATGGTAAATGTTTTCCTTTTTAAATCCCTTTTGGTGGCTGGCCTCATCCAGCATTCTCTTTTGTGTTGCTTCCCTCTGTACTAAGGTCGTATGGCTAAAATTTAAATAGGCCATGTTTTCTGTGTGTCTATGCTTCTGCACATGCTGTTCCCTCTGTCTGAATATGATTTCCTCATACTTTTTCAACAGGCAAATTTGTAGCATCCTTTATATACAATTCAGATGTCAGCCGCTTTGGAACATTTGCCAACTCCTCTTGCTCACTCCAACCCCCCATTGCCAGCTGGTTATTCTTTGTTTCTGTGGGATTTTACTCCCCCATTCTAGTATAGAATAGGGGATTATAATGTTTTTATGTGACTGTCTCTTAACAATTAAACTATAAGCTGTTCAAAGGTAAGAATAGATTTGTGTCTTTCACATAGTAGTAGGTATCATATTAGTTGAGTTGCATGAATGAGTAAATGAAAGAGGAGAAAAAGAATAGAATGTGTCCTGCTCTCTCCTTTTTGGTTAAATTTTAATAAACTAGACTTTTAAACGTCTGCCACTCCAGGGTTAGTTTTAGTAGAGGCTTCACGGGAAACGTTGACACCTAATTTGGAAAAGGAAAAGATGAAAAATTGGTGTTGGAAGCTTGTAGAGGTGAGTGGTAGCCAGTAGCCAAGCAGCTTGTTGGGTTTGCGTGGGGAGTTGGGTGTCTTGGTGTGCATTTTATCCTCATAGTTGTTCTTCCTTCTCTAATTATAGAATGGGTTCTGGGAAGGCTGTTTGCATTTTTCCAAAATACCCCCTTCTTTGACATAGTTTTTGTTAATTATACCAAATCTCAAATAATAGCTGCTCTTTCCATAATGTGATGATGCAGATTCCCAGGTGAGCATATTGGATTTGGTGTGAGTCACATTTCAGACCACTTATAGAATCAATCATTTGACACCTAGTCCCAGCAGAGATTTTGCTGATTTTAGCTAATCTCTGCCTTTGTACCTTTCTCTTCATTGTTCTCTGAAACCCAGAATTGATTTTTATTTCTAGAATTGCTTTGAAATTCATTGGGTATGCTTTGAAATAACAATAGTATCAAAACAAAAAAGGGCTTAATTGCAAATAACTGAGTAGTGCTGGTCAGAAAGCCCTTTCCTAAATTCTATCCACAGTAAACTTGATGTGGTTTCCTCCCAGCCCAGTCTTGTTTGTTAAGAAAAGAAGTGCCAGGGCTATTCCAAAAAGCCAGCTGATAAATTTACCCTCACCCTTCTTCCTTACTGTTCTACCCCACCCCCACCCCAAGCCAATTTTGGAAACAAGCTGTTTGCTGCTGTGATGGGAAAGGAGCTCCTCCCCAATTTCTGGTGTCAGGTTAGTGCAAAGGTCAGAAATAGCCAGTATCACACTGGCTGAAGAGAACTGTGGGTCACTGTGGTCAGGTGCTGCTGGCACTTGCCCTTGTAATCCCCGAATAGAAGAAAGACCTGGCAAGTTAGAGGAGTGAATTCTCCTGAGGCAAAAATCTCATTTTAATCTGCATATTGCATACTGGTAAACTTTCTTGGGAAGAAAAAGACACTCAGTGCACCTCTATATTGTGCTGGCCAAGAATCTGGGATTGTTAGGGGCTACTTTTTGTGAGGGCACCATTAGAAGCCATCATAAGTTTATTCTGAAACCCTTTAATTGTTTAAAGCTCTGCATGGGTTAAGAATTTTGCTTTGGAGCTTGTATTTTCTTTATTTCATCTGTATGTACCTCCTTTCCTGTCATATTTTCTGAAAGTAGGGACTAAGCCAATCAGTGTGCTTCTTGATGCCTGCCTTGCCCTATTGATTATCCCCACCATTTATGCACCTTTTGTTACTCATTTCAGAAAGATTTCCGAGTACAGGAACTCCCACTGGCTCGTATTAAGAAGATTATGAAACTGGATGAAGATGTGAAGGTGAATTCACATTCATTTTTATTTATATTGAAGCTAAAATGATGGTAGGTTATTGTTCGTTTCTTTAGAGCTCAAAGTTTAAACAAAAGTGAAAGTATTGTTATTGTCTGCTGCTTTTTTATTTGGTTCCTCGTAAAATTGTTAAGTGAACTGAAATTGAACAGTTTTAATTATTATATGGTGCTTTTCTGAAAATTAGGGATATCCTGTTTTCTAGATGTTGAAAAGATGCTGAGTGCTTTTGGAATCACCCAGTTATTTTTGGCATGTAGTGTAAATATGTAGCATCAAATCAGCAGGACAGTGACATCTTCTTAGCATCTTGTTACAGTCTCTAATTTGTTTATCTGAGCTCTAAGAAATGTTTGATGATACTGCATCTGTGAGTTGTTTCACATGAATAATATTTGGGAGAGGTTTTACTTGGAGGTTGTTGATACTGTATTCCTAGGAGTCTACCACCCACTACAACTCTTTCAGAAAAAGAGCAACTCTCTCTCCTTATCACTCAAAATTAATAGTCTCTTGTATTTGTATAGAGAACTATAAGTTCACAGCAATTTTCCCCTCTTTTAGCTCAGTTCCTCCTCATAGTAACCCTTTGAGATTTGATAGGATAAGAATTATGAGTTTCATTTTATAGATATGGAAATAGACAAAAAGGTTAAAAGTGACCCACCCAGAGTCGGAGAACCAAGATCCCAATACTCATCTCTTGCTTCCTTAACTCCAGAGCTCTTCCAATGACTCTATCCTGTACAGACCACCTTACCAAGGTTTCAGAGCCTTGTTTGACCAAGAGCTTACATTGCTGGAGCACTTACTATCTTCTAGGCCCTGTGATGTGTGCTTTTACATGTATTT
Source organism: Miniopterus schreibersii (assembly GCF_964146895.1). Taxonomy (NCBI): domain Eukaryota; kingdom Metazoa; phylum Chordata; class Mammalia; order Chiroptera; family Miniopteridae; genus Miniopterus; species Miniopterus schreibersii. Next base: position 23,523,445 of record NC_138109.1, read on the forward strand.
TCTCATTTGATTCCCACAACAGCCCTGGAAGGTTATCCTCTTTTTCAATATGTGAAAAATAAAACCCCAAATGATGGGAAGCCTGAGATTTTGCTTAAATCTATTGGCCCTCAAACTCATTATTTTCCCCGCATTGTGTCTCCTTGCATTATATCACTTACTGGCTTTATGGACCTGGGCAAGTTATTTCACCTCTCCTAAACCCTAGTTTCTCTAAAAGGCTATTATGGTAGGTTCTAGATAAGTATTCTTTCTCCCTCTTCCCTTCTACCTGCTTTGTCCCTACTTGTGGGTTTATTTTACCTTGGAATCTCTTGAGGCTACCACCTTCTCATTTTCCAGCCCTTGCCCCATAGTCTGGTGACAGGACATGAGGTAAGGGACAAACTAACTAGTTTGAATGACTTGCTGGTGATTGACAGGGCCTACATCTGTTGCAGATGATCAGTGCAGAAGCCCCTGTGCTCTTTGCCAAGGCAGCCCAGATTTTTATCACAGAGTTGACCCTTCGAGCCTGGATCCACACAGAGGACAACAAGCGCCGGACTCTACAGGTAATATTGTAGACTCACATTGGGAAAACTGGGCAGGAAGCTGCATTTGCCTGCTTCTCTTGCATGCCTTTAGACTAATGCTTGTTTTTTCTTAGGCCTCTGTCAAACTGATGTGCAATTGGTGTCTTTCTCTACTGTTGGGCGACAGGCATACCTTATAGCCATGATAGTATTTCCCCACCATGGATTTTAATTTCCAACTTGCACATGGTTTTCACAGCTCAGTGATTGAACTATTCACTTGGTGAGCCGTCACTATAAACAGAGGCTAAAGTGATATTTCTCTGTTTCTAGATGTAAACAGCTTCTGATTGGAAGGCTTGAGAGACTCAGGAAAGGACAATCCCAGGAAGAATCAGTTTTACTGACCCCATTGCCTTTTTGTTCCTCATCTGCTTTCCTGGGAATTCTTTTTCTCTTCTTTTTTGTTCTCTTTTTATTTTAATCCAGGACACCAACATTCATACTGTATAAAGATCCCTTGATCATTGGCTCTAGAGGCTCTCCCCGCAACAGCCAGGCCCTAGCTCTTGGAGAAAATGTTTCTCAGACATAAAAGCAAGGGTGTGACAGATATAAGAGAGCGATAGTATTTTAAAACAAAGCGAAGAAAGTAAATTGTTTTCTCCTCTTGTTTCCCCTCCAAAGTTGAAAATGCATATATTTGTTTATTCTGCAGATATTTTATAAGCACCTACAATGTGCCGAGCACTGTTCTAGGCTCTGGGGATTAATATACATGACAGACAAAAAATCCCCAGCCCCAGGAAGCCTACATTCTAGTGCAGCTAGACATTGAGAACTTACTTTGTGGCTGCCTTGAAGGAAGTCTGTAGATCTAGAGAGCCAATTAAAGTTACCTTCAAGAACAATTAAGATTAAAAAATAAAATCAGCAAAACACTTGAACGGGCCCTTCCAAAAAAAAGGTTTCCAAATGACCAGTAAGCATATGAAAAGGTACATAACATCGTTTGTCATCTGGGAAATAAAAAAGTAAAACCACAATGCGGTACTAGTTCATACCCACTAGAATGACTAAAATCAAGATAGGAATATATAAAAAATTGATATATTCCTAAAATGAATTACTTTTCAACAATAAAAGAAACAAACTATTGATCTATACAACAGCATGGATGAATCTCAAAAATACTACGTTAAGCAAAAGAAACCAGGAAAAAAAATTACGCAGTACATGGATACCATGTACTGTCCATAGTGATAGAAATAAGAGTTGTGGTTATCTCAGATTGAGGGGGGTGGAGGGTAATGCCTGGAAAGGGATGGAAGGAAACTTTTTATATTCTTATCTAGGTGATAGCTGCCTGGGTGTATATATTTATTAAAACTCATCCAGCTGTGTACTTAAGATTTTTGTATTTTACTGAATAGGAGTAATCAGTAAAATATTAGCACTTAAAAAGACAAAATTAAAATATTAAAAATACCAATTTAAGTATATCTATGTTTCCAAAATACTATAGAACATGCTGGTGTAGGTTTCAAAGTGATTATTATTTCTTTCTCTTTTTCTCTCCTCATTCCATCCTTAGATGGGCTGTTTAGATAACTTTGAGTAGGTGACATCATCAAGAATGTGATACTATATCGTACTAATCTTAAATGAGTCCTGGCAGCTTTAAGATGTGCCCTGCTTCAGTAGGATGGGTTTATTATCAAGCTGGTGGTTGGCAAGAATGGTGGACTGGAGTTTTGCATTTCAGTGGCTTGGGGCCATCACAGAGACAAGGGAAGGAAAAAAACAGAAAATTTCCATCTCCTTCTGTTTTGTCTGATGAGTCACCTTCTCTTAAGATGTGATATGTAGAAGTCACTAAAGATTTCTGTTAGTAGGTCAGTTCCCCTCCTCCCCCAACATTTTATTATGAAAAAATTCACACATAAAGTTTATAGTGAACACCTGTATACTCACCACCTAGGTCCTACCATTAAAATTTTACTTGTTTTATCCCCAGATCTATCTATCTATCCATCAAATCATCTATTTTTAAATGAATTTCAAAGTTTACTTTTCCCTAAATACTTCAACATGCATATTATTCATTAGAGGTCACTCTTTTACCCTTTTCTTTAAAATGTTCAGACAGTGTTAGTATGTTGGTTTTTAGTTTAAAAAAACAAAACAAAAATCCTTTAGTTCTATTATTTAAAAAAAGGGAGTGTCATCCTTAGAACCCCTTCAGCACAGGCCTTGGTTTCAGTATCCTTAGTCAACTGACTCCTATATTCTCTGCCCACCTGAACCTGTACTCTTAGTAACTTCAGACTTCCAATATTTATATCACATTAAACAAGATTTAAACCATGGGTTCAACATTGCAATTTTGAATTCCAAAATAAAAATTACAGTTTTGTGGAAACTAAGATACAGATCAGTAACTAGAAAATATTGCAGAAAGTTATTGAGTTAGGATTTCACCCAGGAAATTCCAAATAGACTTTACTTATGAACCAAAGGAGCAAAATATTATTTAGCTCCTTACAAAGGTTATAAAATTGAATGATAGCCTAACCTTGTTAAACACATAATGACCAGAAACCTGCTGCTTGAGATTGCTAGATTTGTACAATTTTAGCTGGAGGATTATCATTTATCAACTGTGGGGAGGATCTTGGGGCAGAATCCAGCAGAGGCAGTAGTAGCTGGAGGCTCAAATATCTGGTTTGCGGAGCAGGAGCTACCGGTAGCTCTTTTTTGTCTATTTTGTAGATGTCTTTCCAGCAAGTCCGATAATTTGAAGTTTAAGAGAGTTTGCCTGTGCTTATTTCAGCTATAGACTTGGCTGTGGGTACTTAGTTTGGCTTAGAAGTCATCGTCTTCTCTTACTTGTAACCTGGAGGGTATAAAGCCAGGTGAACTAGTTTCTCCCCAGGCTAATTTTTCACCTTGCTTTTCTTTGTTACAGAGGAATGATATCGCCATGGCAATTACAAAATTTGATCAGTTTGACTTTCTCATCGATATTGTTCCAAGAGATGAACTGAAACCTCCAAAGCGTCAGGTGAGCTGGGAAGGTATTGCTGCTGCCTGAGGAGCACCTTGTGTACGGGTGTCAGATATGCTCCTTTTCCTCTCTCAGCACGAGTCATTTGCTATTTCTTTTGCTTCTTCTGTAGACTAGATCCATCCTTAACATCCCCCTCTGCTACTCATTTATGGATACTTTTAACTCAGTGCCTCTGAGGTGGTATTTCAGTGAAAATAGACAAAGTTAAAATTAAAGACTTTGGTTATAAACAGTAAGAGTGAAGCTCATTTCAAGGTACCCTAGGAACTCTGAGTTCTTAATCTGGGGTGGGAGAACATGCCCAGGGAGTTAGAGATTTTAGATTTTCAAGAAACAGCCTCTCTATGTTCACAGTGGTGTTTGTTGTGAGTGGGCTTTGGTTTTCTCTTACTCTTGATTGTGGTTCTCTATATAGTGCTCTGGTGACACATTTGAATCACCTGCTAGGGTTTTAAAAAATACCAGTGCCCAGGTTCTACCTCATACCAGCTGAATCAGAATCTGAGAGGGGGAGGCCCAGGTATCAGTACTTTTTAAAGTTCCCCAGATGCTTGTAGTGTGCAACCAAATTTGAGAACCACCACTTAAACCGTTTTCTTAAGCAATCATGAGAAAGAATGAATGTCTGTCTGCCTGCCTTCCCCTCTCTTCTACCTGCCCCTCTCCAAAGGTCACACCAATTATTTTCTTCAGCACCTTGGGTGCATAAGCCTCTTAATTGAGGCTGTAATAGACCCCTATCCTGTATAACTCCTTGTTGCAGGCACACCGTTTGCGTGACTCACCAGGTCTAGTGGAGACACTTGGGAAATAGTGGAGGAGTCTGGCAGGAAGAAAGCTGTGCCTTGTTCTGCTTGTTCTGTTTTCTTAATAAAATTTTAGGTGGTTTTAATGAATTATTTCATAGTATATTATCCTTAGAAACAAGGTCATTCAGTGACTCCCATGCTGTCTCATATTAATAACCAGTTAGAAGGTAGGAGAAATGGGCGTCTTAAAGGACATTTGTAATCATGACCCTGCCTGGGGGCCCTTGGATTAGCAAGCCCTTTGTCACCCCCTTACTAGAGCAGGGAGCCTCACTGCGTCTCCGTTCTTTCTGGGCAGTCTTTGCTACTGTAAACATCCTTGACTGGAAGCTGTAAGGTGTTCAGAGGAGCTTTCAGTCGGATGTTTACAGCGGCAGGCTGCCACGGTCGTCCCCGGCTGCGCATCGCCTTTGAGACATTGCAGGTTAGTGCCCATGGGCTCAATTCCTCCTCTTGGGGTGCTTCCCTCCTCTCTGAGAAGTCACTACAGCAAGAACTCAGACCACTTCTCTTCTTTAAAACAAATGATATGACACACACGCTCTCCTTATTGGAATTTGTTTCAGAAGCTCCTTTAAAAACAAGATGAGACCTGTGACAAAATCAGGTCTTGCTCATATTCCTTGTGCTGACTCCTGCTTGTTCTCTGTGGGTTCCTGCTGAACCAACTGGCTGGAGAGAAGGGTCATGTCTTGTCCCCTCCCTTCCTCCAAAGTCCTCAGTACTTGGCTCTGTCGGTGTCAGACAGCTCGTTCCGTCCTACCCTGACTCAAAATGCTGTGACCCATCTCTTTGTAAAGTGTGTCTAGCTGAAACAGCTCCGTGCTGTCTGGACTCAGTTCTTTGTAGGTGTTCAAGCCATTGATTGGCATCCTGTTTGGGACAGCTGCTGCCTGGCCTTTAAAAGGTTGAGATTGCTGAAAGCTGGCCTGAAATTCTCAGGTAGCACTTCTAATCCTCTGTAGACATGAAGTTTTCCCAAGCTCTAAATTGGCTGGCACCTTAAGTCCTATAAAAGCACCTACTCTCCAGAATTCACCCTTTCTGAAAAGGCAGCAGTTCACTTTTGCTGCTGAAGTGAATGTACTTTTTTTCCAGTCTGTGGCTGGCGCACAACACTGTAGTGATGGCCCTAGGAGGTGATGCTGCTCATTCTCTGGTTTGCTTTGTCAGTCTCCACTTCTGAACACATTCCAAGAGCAAACCCTCTGGTTGGAGAGGGGAGGCCACAGCTAAAGCTGGGCAAGTACCCCAGTCTGGATTGATCCAGTCATCCCAGGTGTTCTAGCGCCTGGGGTGATGTTCCACTGCTGAGGAAAGGAACTAGCCACAAATATTGAGTTGGGGATGTAAGGCCCTTGACTTCTCAGAGATGCTTGGGAATTTCTCTTGTTCTTTGGAGGAGCAAATAAAAACTATTTGAAAGCAGAAGGTAGTTGAGGCCTGGCTTCTACCCCACTAAAGCTATGAGTTGAAAGTTCCTGCCCATTGAAATATCATTTCTTTTCACCCATCTCTTTAAACCAAGCATAACCATTCCCTTGCTAGCTTGACCTCCATTGGCCGAATGAATCTTCATAATGCTGAAGAACCTTCGATATGCCTCCTTCCATTCCAGTGGATTGAGAACAATCATGCCCTTCTCACAGCACAAACTGACTTGATGGAGTGTCCTAGACTGCCTGCTTCATAAACAAGTTAGGAAGCTATAGTAGGCAGCATGGGAGAAGCTCTTCACCTGCTCTCATAACTTGGCAAGGGGTATTTTGGCTTCTGAAAGGGATATTTAAAGGGTTTGCTTTTTGTCTGACAAAAAAAACATTCACTTACAGATCAGCTGCCGTCAGGAATAACTGGATACAGAACAATCACAGATCAAAGCTAGGAAATGCTAGTGTCTCCCTACCCCGACTTCCTACAAATTCACTCTGGGGGGGGGGTCTCAGTCCTCTATACCTTCTTATCACCCAATAGCTTTTTCAAATTAGGTCTGGACTTTAGTGATTGATGTTTTTTATAAAGTGGGAAGGGAGATCTCAGTGGAAAATAAATACATTGAACTCATTTCAAGAGCTTTGAAAAAGAGCAGTTTCATGGCTAAGGAAGGTATCAGTATTTTACCCCTGCCACAGCCAAGATCTAGTTGACAAGACTGACCTTTATTTGTAATCGTGAGAAGTTGGAGTTGAAGTGGACCGTGACATTGTCACAGTTAAGTTCTGGAAACAGACCTAGATGAAAATAAAAGGGGACCAATCTCCTTTCTTCTGCTTCAGCATGATCACATTCAGGGTTCAAACTGTTTGAGTCTGAAGCACAGAATAAATTAACCTAAAAAGTTGGTTCATGTTTGAAGACTAGCTCAGAAACCTAGCATATTACACATGTCTGCCTAAGTTGGGTGGATCGCCATCAGGAAACCTTGTCATGCAGAGACCCAAGTTTCTCCTAAGCTATATATTAGCAGTCCTAGTTTTAGTGTCCTGGGCCCCCCAGTCACCAGGCAAGCAAAATAATACCCAGCCCTGTTCTACAGGGCACATGGGCTTCTCCCCGCACTAGACCACAAAACCCTAGAGGTAGCAAAGAGAGTTTAGGGACTCTTCTGTTGGCAACAGCTGATGTATTCAGTAGAATTTGTCCTACTACCAACTTGAGTTAAAAAATACAGACATACCTCGGAGATATTGTGGGGGCACTTCCAGACCACCACAATAAAGCGAGTACAGGCATCCTGGGAGATACTGCGGGTTTGGTTTGTTTACACACCACTGTAATAAAGCAAGTATCTCAATTAAGTGAGTTGTAATCCTTTTGCTGCTAGAGGGTCTTGCCTTCAGTTTGTAAAAAAGAAAAGTCAACACTTGGGAAACACAATAAAGCAAAGTGCAATAAAACGTGATATGTCTGTACTTTCCTGTCCCTTAACTGTCTGCCTGGCTCTATAAATCCATTCTCATTCAGCAGGTGTTTAGTGGCTGCCTACAGGGGAATGAATAGTAGGGACAGTGGGGAACAAGAGAGAGCTAGGCTTTGCCCTTAGGGGAAAGCAGTGAATTTGACAAGGAAGAAAAAGCACAAAGAGGAAAGGACTAAAAGCACAGATTAGAGCACCTCACTTAATGAGGGGGTGGGGTCAATACCAACTTTGTAAATGTCACTTTGAGGAGATTTGAGGCAGTCCTCTTATACCTTGAAGGAGTGTCTTTTTCTCTTTTCTTGAACTTGGCACACTTGGCCCAGAACAAGGGAGTGAGTAAATTTAGGCTAAGTTTTTGCTCAGCCAGCCCAAGTTGTTGTATGTTTCTGTTGTTTTTGTTGTCCCAGGCAGGGGCACCATGTGTTTCAGGGCCCTCTGGAGCAGATGCCGATCTCTGTGACAATGGTCAGGGGCCGACCAACCCTGGACCCTCAGGCTATGACCATGCCGTAGTGTGTGTAAACATCCTACACTCTCAGCTGTGAGCTCAAGGTGGCTGGGAGAGGGTTGTTTACTCCTTCTGCCATGGAAAACGTCAGCTGAAGAAGGAAGTCTCTTCACCCAGCAGACCGGACAGAATGCGACCTCCCTAGTCAGCCAAGGCAGCACCCAGCGGAGAGCTGTCCTCGGGCCCCCTGGGTTGCTCTTCTGTGGCTAAGTACAACCCAGAACCACATGTGACACTGGATAGATGTGGCCCACAGTGACCACTGAGCTCGCGATGTGCTGTGAAAAGCCAGGCACTTGCCTATTGGTGCTCTCAATCCTAACATTTGATCTGAAATTTCAACCCAGAAAAAGCCCTATGTCCCTTTCCCCCCTGCTATGTCCCTCCTGAGGCGGTGGGAACAAAAAAAGGAGAGAGCTGCCTGTTTGGGAGATTGAGAACCGGCCTGAGAGCATGACGTATGGGTAGCATCTTCCAGTGCTTGCAATTAGCACTGTCCTCATATCACAGCCCTCGACAGCGTTTACTGACAAGCACTGCTAGTGCGTGGCTTTTAGTAACGGTAATTATTTGCACATTTGTAACTCATCATGCAATGGGTGATCACTCTGTACTTCAGAAAATTGGCTGTAACTTTTGTGAAACCTATGGAATCTGTTATTTTTAGTGTGATTTAGCACAACCGGTCTCTTCGAATTCCACTTTCCCTTGGCTTCAAATGTGGAGAGCTCAGCATTCAGCAGGCAACTGCACAGAGTCCGTTTGGGGGAAGAATGGAAATTCACTCTGGCGGCTGCTGAGTCGGTTCTTTCTCTCTTACCTGCCTTTACTTCTACCCCACAGGAGGAGGTGCGCCAGTCTGTGACTCCTGCCGAGCCTGTCCAGTACTACTTCACGCTGGCTCAGCAGCCCACCGCCGTCCAAGTCCAGGGGCAGCAGCAAGGCCAGCAGACCACCAGCTCCACAACCACCATCCAGCCCGGGCAGATCATCATTGCACAGCCTCAGCAGGGCCAGGTCTGTGAGCTGCAGAGGGTGCCTGCCCAGCAAGATAATACTTCTTAGGTTTGGGATGGTGAAAGCTTGACCAGGGCAGAGAGGCACTCTGATCATCATAGAGCACTGAATTTGAAGTCTGGAAACCTGGGCTCCCCCCCAGATTCAGCCACTGAGGTGACATGTCACCCTAATTTCTCTGGCCCTGGTTTCCTCATGGGTCAAATGAGGAAAGTATAGTGGACAAGATGTTCTAAAGTTTTAGAAGGAAAAACTATCATGTCCCCATGAAGAGTGGTGGCGTCTCTTAAGTGGACTCCGTTCCTGCTGTCTGTGTGTGTATACCAGAATTGGCATTTGTATCCTTGAGGGGAGATCAGGCATGCATACCTCTCCTCTCCTCCTCCCCATTATTTCTCTGTCCTACTATATTTGTATCAACTGACTGTCCTTTTTTTAAAAAACATGTCTTTATTGATTTCAGAGAGAGGAAGGGAGGAGAGAGAGAAACATCAATAATGAGTCATTGATTGGCTGCCTCCTGCACGCCCCTCCACTGGGGATCGAGCCCAAAGCTTGGGCATGTTCCCTGACTGGGAATCAAACTGCAGTCTCCTGGATCATGGGTCGATGCTTCCCCTGTGCCATGCCGGCTGGGCAGATGACCTTCTCTTCTTACAATAGTAATCAGAAGATTCTCTCCCCAATACAGTTGTTGTGAGAGCTGTAATATCTACATTTGTTGGGAATCATGAGAAGCTGCAGAGAACTCTTCTGAGCTCTGAATCCAAATTCCCTGTCAGTCATTAGTTTATTTTTTCATCAAACATTGGTCATCCTCCGTAGGTGAAGTCCTATGCTGTGTGTTGGGAACACAAACATGAGTCAGACAGTCCCTATTTTTAAGAATTCACAATCTAGTTGGGGCTACAAATACTTGGAGATTATACCACCATGTGGGAAGGGTAAGATGTTCTTAGGATGTGCAGAGGGTGTTACGGGAGTACATCAAAAGGGGCACCTAATAAAGATGGAGAGGGGTGGTAGAAGAGGATGTCGGAGGAGGTTCCTTTAAAGGAATGATATGAATTTAGAGGGAATAAAGGACATGAATCAGAATGGGGAAGGAGGGCTTTCCCACTAGGTGGCTCAGCACAAGCAAAGTCTTAGAGGTGAGAAATAGTACAAGGCAGTGGTGAAAGGGTGCAGCTCAGGGAACAAGTAGGCAAGTCTGAAAAGATAGGTGGAGGACGCACCCTAGACAGCCTTGTGTGTTCTAGTGAGCTGGGTTTGCCTAGAAGAAAAAAAGTTGGGGTGGTGGTAGATTTAGATATAATTGTGATTTTAGGATATTCCCTGCTCATTTTTTATCCATGTAACAGAAATTTATTGAGTGCTTTGTCTTTGCCTGACATTGTGCTAGGCAGGAGGGGTTCAAAGATTAGTGCAGCCCAGTCCCTGCCTTAGGAGTTCACTGCACTGTGATGCCTAAGGGACCTTCTTTGGCTCTAGCTTGTGCATCTGCAGTGGTGAGAGCTCTACCTGCCAAAGGCTTTATCCCTTTATAGAGCGAACTTCAAGGGAGTCTGCTAAAGGCATGCTCTGATTGGCTGATCATCCCAAGAGGCTCATGGCTGTTGTGCCCCAACAGCAGGGCACACCATACATGATTTGACAGCTGCTATGCTAACACAAGCCCTCATTTTACTGAAATGATATAGAAGTACTTTGGAAATCCTGTCAGGAAAATTGAGTTGCTAGAGTACAGTGATGAGTTGGCAGTATGTACTTTTTTTTTAGTCAGCGAGAGTTTCATGTATCCTCTTCTCTGCCACCCCAAACTTGCTCAGCTTGGAGCTGAAGGCTTGTGGAGATGGTGAAGTTGGTCCCTTCTAGCATCTTTCAGCTGTTGTTTCACTGTCTTCCTGGTTCAGGGTGACCTTGTGCTGTGCGTCACATCCCCGGACCTCTGTAGTAATGGCTGTTTCAAGTTGAGTGCAGGTAACATTTGCAGAACAGAATACATACTAAAGTTGAAAGGAAAGTATATTTTGGTAAAGTAAAGCCTATATTTTTGTCATAAAATTGGAAACTTTTGTTCCTGGAGGCTTGGAGAATAGGCTGAGTTGAAAATTGTGGTGTGAGAACAGGAGATGTTTCCTGTTGTCCTAGCCCACTGTACGCGTTTTTATATAGGTCCTTCTGCCATCTTTCTTCCCCACCCTTCTCCATTTTACAGTAATTTCTCCTTACCTTGTAATTCCTTGAATCTCATATGTAGTTCCCAGGATACATCCCCTTCTCATGTAATTTTAGATGCATAACAGACTTATGCAGTCAGAAAGTAAAGAGTGTCAGAATGGCCATGTTGATTAAAGCCATGATTCCTTGAGACTCCCAGGATCCTCTTACTGAAGTGGGAGAGAACATATTCGAATCAGGGGTTTGGGGATATAGTTGTGATTTAAAATGCTCCACCCTCCTTACCACCACCACCCTCCACCCCCTACCACCTGACCAGATGAGCAAGATGTGTTATAAAGGTCACATATGGGGCTACGGTTTTGAGATTTGAAGAAATGACTGACTGACCCTTTTGACAGTTTAAGTCTTACAGTTGCTCAGAGGAGTAAGTTTCATAGGCCTACAGTATACTAAGTATGTGTGAGAGACACAGAATCTGCCAAGTCTCAGACACATTAGACTGAAATTTCTTAAATCTACAAAGTTAAAATTCTTGCTTTATCAAATTCTGTTACTTAGGGGTAGCCTCAGTTGAGATCCAGGTGTTCAGTGTCCGTTGCCCAGTGTGTTTACCTGGGCAGCTGTGCTGTGATCCAGAGCAGCCAGCTGGCTGCTGGGGGCTGGGGTCACTCTACTGCTTGAATGGAGGTGGAAAACATTGTGTTCTTTTATTTTCCTTCCAATGTCTTACAAGCCTAAGGATCCTGAATTTAGTAAATTCATACTGACCGCACTTTGCATTTACTTTACCCTCCAAATTCACCTGCTCCAGACTTGACCTTGGCCATTTCTCAAGTGAACTGTTGTGGTTGCTTTTGATTCTTTTGTACCATATGTGCCTTACTATCATTCAAGTGGCTGTGAAAAGTTGCAACATTTGTTTTTTTGTGGTTTTTAAAAAATATGTATTGATTTCAGAGAGAGGAAGGGAGAGGGAGAGGGAGAGATAGAAACATCAATGATGAGAGAGTTGTCATTGATTGGCTGCCCCCTGCATGTGCCCGACTGGGGATCGATCCTGCAGCCCTGGGCATGTGCCCTGACCAGGAATCAAACCTTGATCTCCTGGATCCTAGGTTGATGCTCAGCTGCTGAGCCATGCCCAGCTGGGCGAAAGTTGCAACATTTGAAGCATAGAGATGTTTTGTGCCTAGGCAAATATGTTGTACTGTGAGCCTTAAAATCTGTTTAACTTTTTCATCTTTTGTTTTGGTGAGCAACTTTCTCAGTGCTCTAAACCCAACAGACTCTGTAGGTTGAGTATTATTATCAGTGTTGAGATGACTTAGGCATTCATGGAGAGGTTTGCTCCTAGTTAACCCCTTGGTAAGCCTACTGACTGAACCAGAGCTCAAGCAACTTTCTCATGACTCTTCTTTCCAGACCACACCAGTGACCATGCAGGTTGGAGAAGGTCAACAGGTGCAGATTGTCCAGGCCCAGCCACAGGGTCAAGCCCAGCAGGCCCAGAGTGGCACTGGACAGACCATGCAAGTGATGCAGCAGATCATCACAAACACAGGAGAGATCCAGCAGATCCCGGTAAGCACTGTCCTGCCTCAAGTTCTGCATGGCAATCTGCTCAATGCTATAAAAGAAATACTTAAAGATTATATATCTGTATATATATGCGCACACATACACACAATAAAAAAAATTGTGTGTGCACATGTATGTATTTTGTGCTATTATGTATATAACACACATACATTTATTTGTTTGTTTGTTTGTTTGTTAATCCTCACCTGAGGATATTTTTTTCCATTGTTTTTAGAGGGAGTAGAAGGAGGTGGGGGTGGAGAAAAACATGGATGTCAGAGAGACACATTGATTGGTTGCCTCCCATACATGCTTCAGCTGGGGCTGGGGATCAAACTTGCAACCCAGACACGTGCCCGTGACGGTTGCACCACCCGCCACCCTTCGGTGCATGGGCCGATGCTTTAACCACTGAACCACATGGGTCAGGTCCATACATACATTTTTTTAAAACCTATATTTCCTGTTACCCCAGACCACAACTTGCTTCATTGTGTGCTCACTGCTTTCCTTTAACCCAAGTTCAAGTTCACCACTATGGGGCAGCTCCTCTTAATTTCCCTTCACTCCACCTACCAGAGAAATCATTGTAACCGCTATTCCGTGCCAAGGCCCAAAGGCCCTGTGAGGCAGTCCTGTCTTTGGATTAGCAGAGAATAAGAGGGAGGGGTATAGAGAAGGCCATAAATACACTTGTTGCATATTCATGAGTCAGTTCCCAGTGGAGCCTGCAGCAAAGTGTATTTTTGGCTTTAATTTAACTTATCCATTCCTTCACTGTGGACTGCTGCTTCCTGTGTGCCTTGAGGGATTTCATTTCTTAGATTTGTTGGCTTTTTTACTTGTACTTGTTCTTTTGTTAAAAATGTTCTTGTCTTAACACTTGCCATTTATACATTGGTCATTTTGCCACCAAAAAATGTAGAAAGTGAGTGACATGGAGCAGTCCTTCTGTTTCCTGTCCCTTGCACTTCCTATTGTAAGTGAAATGTAGGCAGATCTAGAAATTCACTTGGACTTGAGTAACTATTTTCTCTCTGAAAAAAGCTGAAAAAGTATCCTGAACTCTGTTTATGGAACTGTTCTTACTAAGTTAACAGGGAAAGCTTAGGAAATTGGAGTGAGTGATTGTGTGTTTCTGTGTCTGTGCCCCTCCCCTCCCCTCCCCTCCCCTCCCCTCCCCTCCCCTCCCCTCCCCTCCCCTCCCCTCCCCTCCCCTCCCCTCCCCTCCCCTCCCCTCCCCTCCCCTCCCCTCCCCTCCCCTCCCCTCCCCTCCCCTCCCCTCCCCTCCCCTCCCCTCCCCCACACACACCATCAGTTCCAGGTGCCTCACCTCACTTTTTCAGCCATCACCCTCAAGACTTCTCTCTTGAATGGTTTTCGTTCATGTAGAGGCACCAAAACAAGTTCATTTAAGCCAGAGAAGAGCCCCCACTTTGCAGTAACTGTAACTCCAGTGTTTTTAACCCTCTGGGGCACAGAGCTTTAGCACAGAAGATTTGTTGTAGAGTTCAGGGCCTCGCCTTCATGGTCCTCAGATAGGAGTCTGCATTTCTAAACTCATCAGTGCGCTTGCAGTAGTGATGACCTTCAGGAGGGAAACTTTGCTTCTCTTTTGAAAGCCCAGGGGGTAGACTTACTTGCTCTGTAAATAATGTAAAAAAGCTGTAAGGATCCCCAGACCTATCCTTGGGGTAGAGGACTGAGGGATGTCACCAAATATCTAAATCTAAGCCTTAAAAAAGAGCTTCTTGCTTCTTCTAAGAACTGCTTGGAACTATTTGGCTCACAGCTTTCCAATCACATTTGAGTTTCTGCAAAGAGCCCTTCCCAGCTAGGAAATGGAAAATCCCTATGGCTGTCACTATACCTTCCCCCACTCCTGGGACAAGGCTTTTGTCTTTCCTCCCATGTGGCTTGGCCAGAGTTCTGGTGACTCCTGGGACCAGACACTGTCAGTCTCAGCAGATGAGGCCTCCTGAGCCTCCACCTAGCTACCTTCTTCCCCAGAAGCAGCTTAATAGTGTTGCCTGTAGGCCACATCATGGGATTGAAGGGGGAGGGGAGGCTTACTTGGCATCACAGATTCCCAGCAGCTCCTCTCGGCAGATTCTCAGGAAGTAAATGACTGCAGGTCACAATACCGTGTCCTGTCTCCTTTGAACCGGATTCTTACAGGTTTAGATTTTTGGCCCTCCTTGCCTTAAGTAGACAATTCTGGAATGGTCTACCAAAACTTCAGGATTAATCTTTCTTGGTGATTCCAATCCTCTTAGAGGCTGGCAGTTTCAGAGAAGCAGTTTGATTTAATACTGCTCACAGGAGTGGTGCTTCCTCCTATTAGCATTTTCCTTGTGGAAGTAAAATTCCCTTCAGTGACCTTAGCTCTTGAAGGCAAGGGGAATGTTTGCTTCAGGATAGAGAGATCTGTTAGCCTCAAGAAGCTCACCCTTACAGCAAAGGCAGGCTGGGCAGACAGGGAGGGTCATGTCTGGGCCCCCAGATAGAGAGAAACCAGATTTGCTGGTCTCCTGGAACCTCTCTCATCCCCCAAATCCCAAGTGTGAATGTCTGCAGCCTTTCTCTGCTGACTCTCTTGTCTGCTGAGCCACAGTTTCCGTTGCATTGTAACCACCTTGGTCCTTCCTTCATCCACACACTCAAAGCACTAAAACTTTCATGGTACGCTGGAGCGTTAAGAGCCTGAGTTAAGGCTTTTAGCACACAATTAAATGCAGCATGTGGTATTATTGTATTATCTGAGACTTAATCTTAAGCATGAGGGACTCTAAGGGCATTTTTGTAGATTTGGTTTCCCGTGATGGGGTTTTCTGTGAAAGGTTTATTGATTCAGCTTCCCCTTGGGAGGTGTTTGGCCAGAAGCTAGTGCTGAACACCAAGGATCCTAAAAGTCCCTCAGACCCCCATTGGTCCTGGCTCGTGGGGACAGAGATAGTAAAGCAGGCCAGCTTTTTCTTCCAAGATGTGCACCATGGAGTTGGGCAGTTCTAGGGCTATGGTGCGGAGTGATGGCCATCTGCTTTGTGCTCCTGGCAGACACTGGAGCTTTTCTTAGTATTAGATCAGCCATTCTGGGAACTGGAGTGGAGTAGTGTGGAGATGGAGGGGAGGAAGGCCCACACTTACAGTACAAACATTCTGATAATGTTAGACAGCCTTCAGGATAAAATCCTAAGATTCTGAGCAAACAGCTAAGAGCCAGCAAATGTTGAGGGTGCAGCCATGCTGTTCTCACATATGTGACAAGATCCTCAGGGAATTTTTTCAAAGTCCACTCAGGGAACTATCCTCTTTTGTGTTGTGTGACTTGCAGGATGGGGATGCTATGGTTTTGCTGTTTTGACTTCTATTAAAAAGGAACTTTTCAGGGTAGGCTTCTTTGGGAGCCAGGGAGGGCTCAGTGGAGTAGGACACATGAAAAGTTTGTCTGTTTAAGGTTGCACTCAATCTCCTGTGGTCTGTTTGTCTCTATCCGGCCCTAGGTGCAGCTGAACACCGGCCAGCTGCAGTATATTCGCTTAGCCCAGCCTGTATCAGGCACCCAAGTTGTGCAGGGACAGATCCAGACGCTTGCCACCAATGCTCAACAGGTATGTGCCCCAGAGATGCGGGGCTTGAGTTGGGGACTAGCAGGAGCTGGCTTCTGGCTGGAAAGGAGTGCTCAGCACACAACTCTCCTTTCCACTTTATTCTTCAGCAAGAACCACCTCCACACCTGCATATCTATTCTGCACCCCAGGGACAGGTGGGGTTTTATGGAGGATTGTATTCAAAGTGTATCTCTTACCATCTTGGCCTGGAGGAACAAGGAAGTGCAAGGCAGGGAAGTCTCAAGGATCCCTGATGAAAGCCTGATGTACCTGTGCGTAGGTCTGACCAGAAGAAGTGTTCTGACAGAGTGCCTCCTCATCAAGCTGTTTCCTGCTTTAAAACTGATGAGCGATTGTGTTCTGGCCCCTCCTGTGCCCTTTGGAAGGCTTGCTTAGACTTTAGCCCCACCTTCTCAAGCATCCTTAACCAGAGGTTGCCCCCCTCATCTCCTCTCATGCCCTAGGATATTGAAGGCTGTGAGCCACAAGCACTGAGGGGCCTCTCTGGCCTTGGGGGTTGGGGGATGTGGGCATCATTTGCAGGGGTGAGGGTGCTGATCAAAGGGAGGCATTGTTAATGGATTCTTTTGCCTCAGACCCAAAAAAAGCAGCGATCGTTTAAGAGCTGGATCTGTCTGGCCCAGTTGCATTTCTGGTGATGTATCTATTGACAGTGGTAACAGAGCTGAGTTTGTAGAGCAGGTCTCCGAAGATTTCATTTGGGAAAAGATGAGGAATGAGCCAAAAGTAAGGCTTCTGAGTTCCATACCGTCTCTGGGATCATTCACACCTCACATAAGGACTTGGGCTTTTCCCTAATTTCCTTGGGGCTCATTCACATGGAATCACAGCTCAAGACTGATCACACCTTTGGGTACTTCCCCCTCTCCCTTTACAAAAAAAACTTTTTTAAGACTCTAACCTGGGATCCCCAAAACTTTTTATGGCCTGGGGGTGGGAGGAAATGAGAAGGAAGAGTTTTGGGTTCCCCAGACGTCAGCTTTGGAACCAGAAACTAAAGCCAGAAAGCGGGGAGAGTTGGGTGTACAGAGAGGAGGGGAAGAAACAAGGGGAGAGCACCTGAGAGTAGTCAAAGCCTATGTAACAACAGATTGTAATTGTGACAGCTGGCATAGGGTAGGTAGGTAGGTGCTCAGTAAATGTTTGTTGAATGAATGCTGAATAAATAGTATGTAAGTGGAATTTAAAGATAAATGAAACTTTCTTTTCAGCTGATGTGAAGGGCAGTCCTGCTGGCCATGGCACAGTTAACCTCATCTATGAGGAATATTCCCCATTTGTCTCAGGGTCATTCATTTATTCTGCAGACATTTCTTGAATACTTGTAAAGACAAAACTAACTTCTGCTCTCAAGCAGTTTATAGACTGGTAGGAGGAGAAAGACCCAAAACAAGGAGCAATAGTAAGAAAGCTTTGTGAAGCCCTTTCACACCTGTTTCCTAGACCTGATGGGCTGTTTTGGGCCATTGTGAGGACACTTGAGAGGACGGTCCTTACCTTGCAGGTTGGCTGTAATGATTCCAGGAGATGGTGCACAGAAGACATGGCTAGTCAGATGTTCCATAGATACACGTGCACACAAGTTCGCATTCTTCTTTCTAGTCTGTCAGGCTGTTTCCAACAGCTGCCATTGTATGATGCACATTTACATGTCAGTAAATTTCTTTTAAAATCCACACCTAAGATTTTAAGTGCACGTGATAAATGTTTTCTTGCTTCCTTCCACCCTCCCACCCCCACCCCCGTCCTTGGCCCAGAGGGCTACACGTGGCCACTGTCGGAAAAAGTACTTCATAGGTTTGCCACAAGGGCTGCTAGGGCCAAGGCCACCTGCTCGCCAGGGTGTTTCATATTCCAGTCAGATAATCTGGGTGATATGGGTTTGGTTTGGAGCCCACCTTCCAAGAATGAACGGGACCACTCACTGCTTTGCCCAGTGTTTTGCAAATTGCCTTCACTGGCTGAAATACTCCTAGGGTTTCTGCCTAAAACTTAAAAATGTTATGACCTCTCATGTCAGCACCTAGGTGCTAGGTGTTTGTTTGATTTGAGCCTCAGGCCCCAGAAAGACCTCAGGGGGAGAGGGTAGTAGGTGGCCATTAATGTGTGTTCTGGGGTCCTCTATGTGGTGCCAACTCTGAGTAGCCTTTAGGGCTAGGGGAGGGGAGAGACCCTTGTTTTTCTGCTACTCGTCAAGCACCTGTTCTATGCCAGGCCTTATTCTGGGCACTTTATGTGCATTATCTCATTTGATCTTCATGACCCTCTCCTGGGTGGTGGGCTGGTGGACCAGACCCTGCAGCTGACCTGCCTACTCTGCCATCTTGATTCCTGCAGATCACACAGACAGAGGTCCAGCAAGGACAACAGCAGTTCAGCCAGTTCACAGATGGACAGGTAGGACACCCAGCCTGGGCAGGGGCAGAGGGCAAGGAGTTGGGGGGTGGGGGTTAGTGGATGACATCTATGGGTTTGGATGGTTAGGGCAGCTGTCCCATTTTCTGTTAACAATGAGTGGACAGAAATTGTTAAAACAAGTACAGTCTTTAAAACAGGGTACCTGTCCTTTAGATTTGTAGACATTACATAGCTCAAATCCCCATTTTGCAGATGAGTAAACAGCCCTAGAAATGGGAAATGCCTTGTCCATGCTCACCAGCTGTTCATTGCAGAACCAGGACTGGAACACAGGTCTCCTCTTTCCCTCTCTAAGACTGGTTTTTCTCTGCTGCCTTTTAATGGTGTGGATTATTTGAAATGCAGAGAACATGTGACCTCTCAACCTCTCTCAGTGCCTGGAATTCAGTAATTCTAAACCCGTGCGAGGAAAGAATCTTACTTTTCCCTCGACCTTTCCCCTCATACTATGACTATGGTCCCAGATACCCCTGAGGACATGACAGGATGAAATGCCCAAGATTGTGTTCTCTGCTGCCCAGAGGGAGAGGAGCTGCATCACCCACCTCTGGCTTCTGCCAGCACCAGGTGCTAGGCTTACATACCAGGGCTCCTGTGGCAGGGGTCTTGGCTTTTGGTTTCTTTTGGGGACACCTGAGAAACCAAATATCCAGTTGGCCTTAACCTTCCAAAGTGGCTATGTGAGCATCTGCTTCACCCCTCATGGGTCTTGGCTGTAGGAAGTGTTTAATTCCAAGCGCCCTCCTCAGCAGGGCCCTGTGTAGAAAGTGCAGGTTCAGCTTAGCCAGATATTCTAAGGAAAGGACGAGAGGGGGTAATCCTACTGCCCCTGCCAGTGAGGATTACTGAGAGTTGGGGAAATGCTGACTTCCAAGCTGCTAGTACAGTGGTTCGAATTGCTTGTGTTTGTCACAGAGGAACAGCGTGCAGCAAGCTCGAGGCTCTGAGCTAACGGGAGAGGCAGAGCCCAGAGAAGTGAAAGCCACAGGAAATGCAACTCCCTGCACCTCTTCCCCGCCCACTACACACACACCCTCACACCGTGCTGGTGCCTCCTGTGTCTGCTGCTCCCAACCCCAGCAGAGCTCCACATCCCCTCCTCCCTCTGACGCCTTGCAGTGGGTGGTGGTTGAAGTATCTGGGGCCCCCAACCAACTCGAGGCCCATAGGGAGCTGCATGCCCCTCTCCCAGGGGTGACCTCACTCTCTCCTCTCCACCCCTCGCAGCAGCTCTACCAGATCCAGCAAGTCACCATGCCTGCCGGCCAGGACCTCGCCCAGCCCATGTTCATCCAGTCAGCTAACCAGCCCTCCGACGGGCAGGCCCCCCAGGTGACCGGAGACTGAGGGCCTGAGCTGGCAAGGCCAAGGACACCCAACACAATTTTTGCCATACAGCCCCAGGCAGTGGGCACAGCGTCCTTCCCCAGAGGACCCCGCCGACCTCAGCGCCTCCTGCAGGCTAGGACACTGGTGCGCTTCGCCCCACACCTGGGGGCCGAGATTCTCCAACAGAAAGATGCAATATTTTTTATTTCCTTTTTTCCATTTTTTTCTCCAAGGAATCAATATTTCAGTATGTTGAGCTATGTGTCCAGTGCTATGAAATGAAAATATTAAATACATATTTATGGCATTTTCTTGAAGAGTGTGGTTGAAGAAATACTTCTTTTGGGGGTTTTTTTTGGGTTTTACCTCCACTTCTTTTTAGGAGCAAATCTCCTAATAGGTGTATGTTATCTCCTGACTCTTGGAACAGCTGCTGCCCCCAGGATTTTCCACCTTTTTCTGTCCTCAGATTAAACTAGGTGAATGTGTGTAGCTTCTTTTTCATTAGTGGTCTTCTCTCCTTGTCCCTGCTCTTTCCCAGAGCTCTGTATTTGCATCCAGAGGCCATGGAAACATTCCTTGCATTTAAGAGATGAACTCATTCACCATGGAGAGTGGATGGTTTCATTCCCAAACCCTACTCTCCCAGGGACCCTAGGAGACTAGAACTTTGTGCATTTACCTCCCATACACACATTTTTATTTTATTTTTAAAATGCATTAAAAAATTGTGCTAGTCTCTTGCTGCATGGACTTCAAACTGCATGACATGCAATAAACTCATTTTAGACAATTCAAAGTCTGAGTTCTGTATCTGGAAGCATTCATGGAGCCACTTGTCTTGGGAAGGTTTGTTTACCCTCAGGTTGGGTGTCTGAATGAGGGCACCCTTTTGAAAAAAGGCTAAGGGAAACTTACATTACATATCTGATTCAAACTGAGGTCTTCAATTGATTTTAAAAATGAACTTCAGCCCAACTGACACAGCTTAGTACTTGAGCATTGACTTATGATCCAGGAGATTGTGGTTCGATTCCCAGTCAGGGCACATGCCCGGATTGTGGGCTCGATCCCCAGTAGGGGGCTTGCAGGAGGCAGCCAATCAGTGAGTCTCTCATCACTGATGTTTCTTTCTCTCTCTCCCCCTCTCTCTTCCTCTCTCTCTGAAGCCAATAAAGACATTTAAACATAAATTAAAAAATAAAGTAAAATAAAAATGAACTTCAGCAGGACCTATTTGCTCTTCAGGTCCCTCCCCACCTTCCTGGGCTACCACCATGAGCTAGATTCAGTTGTGTCCTGTTTGGTTGAGGGTCAAGGGAGAGCATACGTCAAGGAGAAAGCTCCATCCTTCAAACTAGGAGCTGGGTAAATCTTTCCTCTCCTGCCTTGGCACAGGTTGGCACTTTGAGTTGCCTGCTGTCGCCATACCCAATAGCACCTGCTATAGAGGGCAGCCCAAGCCCCTTGTCAACCAGCAGGTCTCAAGAGGGCCTGTATTTTAATTGAAACAGGAATAAAAAGCGTTCTACTTCATTGACCATAGTGGCCAATGGTGAGCTCTCTTCCTTCCCTTCACCATGCCATTCTTTCAACTAGAATGAGGCCCATTGTCTGGGAAGATCAGAGAACTGGATGCCAGGAAAAGTAGGTATTAATTTCTTCTCTGACACTAGTATGTCGTAAAACCTTGGGCAACTCCATTTTCTGGGACTGTCAAGGTGTGAGGTAGGGATGGGGAAGAGTCTTTAATATTAGATTATTTCAGCCCGGCCGGGCGTGGCTCAGTGGTTGAGCGTCGACCTAGGATCCAGGCGATCGGGGTTTGATTCCTGGTCAGGGCACATGCCCGGATTGTGGGCTCGATCAATGACTCTCTCATCATTGATGTTTCTCTCTCTCTCTCCCTCTCTTGTCCTCTCTCTGAAATCAATAAAGATATATTAAAATATATATATATATATTAGATTATTTCAGATTTGATCTTGATGCCCTTATAACTCCCTTACCAACTATCCCTTGCTATCAACCTGGACATGTTTTATTTTCAGTCACTTACCAAAGAGTACTTCACCTTATTACACACACACACACAAACTCGGATGGCTTGCATTCAAGACATACACAATGAAATAAAATATGACATTCTGATTAGGGAGAATGTAATTGAGTAGGAAATCAAAATCATAGAAAACAGGAAATATTCTGGCTGTAAAGACCTACATCATTGTTAGAATTAGGCTTCACACTTCATCCTGGGCTTCTGGGCCACCAAAGCAAAAAAGGGCCAGAACCAGGTAAGATTTACACCATAAAAGGAAGAAAAACATTATTTTGCAAAAGCAAAGATTTTATAGTTTTAAGGTTTGAGATACATGATACCTCTCCAGGGTCATCAGGGTAGGTGAAGCAGATACTGTCACCATGAGAAGTCAGTCTTTCCCCCATACGTAAGTCTTGGGCAGCCCTACAGACATCTGACTCCCAAGTTCAGTGCCCCTACTCTTCCTGTATCTAGTTATCTTCGTTCTAGCTTGACTTTTCTCTCAAGGGGTCACCCCTTTCCCACCATGCTGTACCCAAACATATGCAAGTATTCACTGATAGCAACCATGAATGGAGAGAGTGCCAGAGGGAGAGTAAAGTCAAGTACACACAGGGGGTCCTGGCCTCAGAGAAAAGGCAGAAAGCAGCTCAGCTGTTTTCATTTTCTGGCTGGCCCACCATGTTGAAGCCACTGAACTGTCCCACCTTCCTGCTCTTTGACTCATTCCTGAAAACCCAAGCATAATTGGAAATGCAGGCCAGTCAATGGGTCCCCATCATAGACTTCCATTCTTACTTGGGGTTGTTCGATCAGTTGTGATTGGCAAGCAGCTTCCTTGCTGAGCACGTTCCCTTTAAATTTTCCCCGCCAGCAGGGCCCATCTGGGTGTAAACAAACACTTCAGTGCAGCCCAAGACAGCCCCTATCTAATACCCAGCACGATCCCCTTACATCCGGAGCACTCTTTAAACAATTTTCCTAGCACTTGCAGCATTTGTCCTCCGGATGATCTTCACAGTGACCCTGCAGGGGAGACAGGAAGAGGGATCCTGATCCCTGTGTTGCAGATAGAGACTTGGGAGGCCTATCGCAGTGCAGTGACTTTTCCAAGGTCACTCCATGAATAGGGGTGGAGCTGAAACCAAAACATAGGTTTCCTGATCCCCTGTGCATACACAGCTGCTTTCTGGCCGAAGATTTTGTGTGTGTGCGTGTGTGTGTGTGTGTGTGTGAGAGAGAGAGCGAGAGCGAGAGAGAGAGAGAGAGAGAGAGAGAGAGAGAGAGAGAGAGAGAGACAAGCTTTACTAAATGTGAATTGACTCCTTTTTCTCGGCATCCCTAAACGCACTGAGTATACGTGGGATAAAGGAAGCAATTGGATCTGGTCTGTGGACAGCTGGTGGTTGGGATAACTTTCTTGGGGGCTGATGCCGGAGACTGGAGGCCCCTGGGATTACCAACCGACCACCTGGCTGGCTTCCTTGCTGCTCATTCTGCTGAGGCCACAAGGGGGCAGCATGTAGCACTCACCCAAGTTTCTGAGAGATGCCATGTCTCACACTCATCCAACTTGAGACCGTTCTAGGAACTATGGGGTATGACTGCCCCTTTTCGCAATGGGTACTAGCTCCTTGGCCCCTCCTGATAAGACCCTTAACTTTTGAAGGGAGGGGCCTTCCTAGGGCAACAGTGAGGGCTGGAAACACTACCCTCTCCAGAATATTACATCAGGGTAGGTGGTTAGATTTTAATAAGGACTTTCTGAGTTCTAAGTTCATTCAAGGCCCTTTGTCCTCAGCTTTGTGACTTTCCACTCTCCTCTCCTGCACCTGTATGCTCCTGCCACACTCAATTACCCACTGGCCCCTGAACTTACTCCCATGTTTTCAGAATGTACTGGCCCCAATGCCTGGAATGTCCTTTTCCACTTATTGATCTCCTATACATCCATCAAGGCACGATTTAATGGCCCTTGCTGAGAAACCTCTAATTCCTGGAGCAGAGTTAGCAAAGACCTCTTCGATGCTCCCCTAGCAACTTCTACAGTCTCTATTATTAGTGCTCAAATACACAGTCATTCAGCAAATATTTCTTTGGCACTTTCTGTGTGTCAGACATTGTTTTGGACATTGTCAGACAGATGGAAACAAGCCAGGGGAGGTTTATGCTGCCATGGAGCTTATGTTGGGTTGGAGGTAGAGGTGGGAGAGATGGACACAAGCACAAGGCAAGTTAGGCCCTGAAGAGACCCCTGTCACTCTGTTAGTATTTTCTGGTTTGGGTTGTCTTCCTGACCTATGGCTCTCCTCCAGCTGAAGGTCATCTCTGCGCCTCCTGAGCCCAGCATAGCATAGGGCCTGGCACCAAAAGAATAACAGTAACTGAAGAGTAAATAAATGAACATGAACCCTTCCTCACAGACAGCCTTCAACACCGCATACGTCCCACCTGTGCTCTCACTGTTACTTTTTTCTTGTTAACAAATTTTTAGTGAACACTGATAAAATGCTAGAGAGATATTAGATGGAGATGATTCTTTTAAGAAATTTCTGTGAAGGATAATATATCTAAAGCTTGGTACCTAAATGGATGATCTCATTTCATCTTCCCATCCTCATTAGGTAGGTATTCTCTCCATTTTCTAAGTGAGAAACTGAGGCTCAAAGAAGTTAAATTACCCAAGGGTACTAGCTGATTGAGTAGAGCCAGATGCTGCAAGAAATCTGTCCCCACTTGCTCAGCCCCATTGGTCTTGTCTCCACTGTTTATGATTCTTTTTCCTACAGAGAATGAGAACCCTCACCCCCCACCCCCAACTCCTGGGTAGGGACCTAGCCTTTGCCCTACCTCTCCAGCTATCCATAGGCCTCTGTAAGGTGGCATCTGACCTCCCAGGAGGAGAGGACTCTAGAGTTGAGGTCAAGTGCCTGGTCACATGAGCAACTTCAGTGGCCTCAAGACCCCCTGAGCCAGGCTGGCAGCGTTACCCCCTAGCTTGTGTGCTGGGCCACTACCACAGCCGAAGAAGAGGGGATAGGAGTACAGCAAGGCTGGCTGAACTCCAGCTGAACTCCAGCTGGGCCAGGCCGGGCTGGGCTCCTCTGGCTGGCTGGTGCTGAGGAGAGGTCCAAAACAGAACCTAGCCTCACCCTGCAGCCCTGGCCCTCCACTAAGCCCCATCACCTCTCCAGCTCCCTGCCGCTCCCCCAAGCCACTGTGCCTCTTTCACAGTGAAGGTCTGTGGGACAGCAGCTTTCTAAGATCTTGTATGTGTCAAAATGTCTTTATTTTGCTTTGTATTTAGATGATGGTTTGGCAATGTATGGAATTCTAGGTCCACAATTATTTGTCCTCAGCATTCTGAAGATACTATTCCATTGTCTTTTGGCATCTGTTGTTGCTGATGAGATGCTTACTGTCATTTCAATTATTGGACCTTTGTAGATAAGCTATCTTTTCTCTCTGATGGCTTTTAGAATTTCCTTTTTATCCTTGATGTTCTACACTTTGGCTACAAGGTGCCGATGTATTTTTGTTTTGTTTTTAAAGATCTCTTATTAGGCAGTCTATGGGCCTTTGAAATCTTGAAATTCACATCTTATTTCTGAAAGGAGCTTAGTCACTCTTTCCAGTATCTTTTCCTGGAACTAATAATACGTATGCTTGACTTTTTCATTCAATCTTTTATGCCTCTTTTCTTTCATATGTTTAATCTCTTGTTCTTTGATTTGTTCTGGATTTCTTCTGGTTTAGCTTCTATTTCACTAATTCTCTCTTCAGCTCTATCTACTCTATTAACCCATCTGATTTTTTTGTTTAATGTCAGTGACTTTTGTTTTCATTTCTAAAATTTCTAGTTTTTGTCATGTCTGCTACATGTCCCTGTTTGATATCTTTCTGTTCTGGTATTATAAATGCTATTCCTTTATCTTCTTATGGAAGTGCACCAGCCTCAAGCTTGCTGTTATATTACTGTATTGACTTGGGATTTTTTTCATGGTGTGAATATCAAGTCCTGAGTCCACACCCCATGTGGACAGGCTTGAGGTATCATATTCACATGGGTACTCTTTCTACACAAAGCCAAGCAAAGCTATTTTAGTCCTGTTTATGGCAGACAGCACTTTCCCAGATCCCCCTCTAAGCAGGGAGCCTACTATGTCACTGTTGGGGTTTGCAAATATACTTCCCATTTCTCTGGAATGTTGAATCCCTCCTCGGAAGTAGAGCTTCAAGTATGGCTCACCACTGGAATCCCTCTTATACCTGGCCCTTAGAGGTTTCTCATTCTTGTGTTTGAGTGTGGAGATGCTGTTTTTAATTATCCAGCATTTATCTTATATATTTATTATATTAAGGAGAAGGGACTTCAATAAGTGTTTGATCAATAAGTGTTTGATCCTGACCCTGTCACTGAGCCCCAGTTCTCTTCTCTGAACCTCTATCTCCTTTACCAAGTCTTATCCCTTTTCTGAAACTTCTTCCCTGCCACTCAATCTGCAGCCCTTCCTACTCACATTCTCTCACCTGGAGTCCTCATCCAAGTTCCTCCCACCAGGGGAGTGGGGAGCAGGGGAGCTTTGGTCCATTGCACTCTCAGCAACTCAGAAAATCCTTCCAGCAGGACTGCAGTATTGTTACCTTTCTGCATGGTCTTCCAGGAGTTGGGATCAAAGAGGAAGAACCCTGAAGGCAGAGGAGGAGCAGCACAAGAAGAGATGGCTTTGACCTTCGTTTCCACACCCCCTTCTCCCTCAATGTCTCCTCTTTGTGGGCCACCCTCCAGCCCTGAAGATCAATGGGGGTTCACTTTCGTTGAGCTCAGCAACACCGCTTCCTCCCCACTTCCTGTGGCTCAGACCTGACTGGCCCAGCAGGCCTGTGTAGTCTAGACTGGGGAGAGCTCAGTGGCAAGTCCAGATCTAGGGGGAAAGAAACTTCCAGGTTCCCTTCCAGGACCTCTCACCTGCTGGGTGGCCTAATCCGTTTGTCCTTTCAGGCCTCATTGAGAAAAGGAAGCAGGCCTGATCTTTCATACCTCCTCCTGCTGCTCTCGGTGGGGGTGGAGCCCTAGAGGTAAATAATGCATGTGATGCCATCACTCCGTGAACACTCTCCACTCTAATCCCCTCCTCGGACTGAGAAGAGCTGGAGGACAGGAATTCTCACTGCATCTCCCCTCTCCACCGAACACATCCCGGAAGAACAGTAAGGTCACTGGTTCACATTCGTACAGCTCCCAGCATGATCATTACTTTTCCATGCATTATTGCTTTCGGTCCTCCTGTCAGCCAGGGAAGATGGGGCAGAGGTAGAATGACTTGTCCAAGTTCACCAGCTAGTCCAAAGATAGAGCCAGGAAATCCAGCCATGACTTGTAGTTCAGTGCTTTTTCTGACCCTGGCACTGCCAACCTCCCTGGGGGCCAGTACCTCCCCCTCCACTCCACTGAGCTCTCTCCTATAGAGCCCCAGCCTCGGTCGCATGCCGAAGCTCAGGCCCTGGCCAAGCTCCCTGGTTCCTATCAGGTCAAACTGGACCCTTCAGCCTAGCATTCGAGACCTGCTATGTCCCCTTTGCCAAGCTCACTCTTTCTCCCCCGTGCTCTATAACACCCTCCCCATCCCCACACCCCACCTGCCCATGCCACACACATCGTAGCACAGGGTAAAGAGCTGTGCTAGACAGGTCTCCTCACTGAGCCTCAGCCTTCTTGCCTGTAAAGTGGGGTGTGAACAGTATTACCTCACAGAGTTGTTGGGATGGTGAAATAGAAAATGCAGATAAAGCCCCCTGCATGAGGCTTAGCATTTAGCATCGTCAATGGGAACTGCAGGCAGTTTTAGTTGTACTCTGTGCCCCTCCAAGCTCTCCCTGCCTCTATCCCCAGGAAGGCTCCCTCTGCCATTGCCCATGATGTCTCCCTCGCCTGACCTCTAGCAACCCTAAGAGCTGTAAGAAGAGGAAGAGGAAGTCTAGTGGGTGGAACCCTGCCCCGCTCACCCCAATTTAACCAGAGAAACTGATTGAATGCTGTTTACACGTTGAGGTGTTACCTATGATTCTGTCTGTAAAAAGGATTCCTAATAGAGTCTGAAAACCACTGACTTAAACCACTCCTTCCCACTCCAAGAAAGCCCTTGGTTGACCTAAGGTCACACTGGGAGTCAGTGACAGGCTTAAACCTGGCCCCTGGTTCCAGCCACTTGCAGATCTCAACACTCTCAGACCTGGGAGTCTCTACCTCTGGTAGGAGTGAGTCCTAGAGAACAAGGATTGGGCCATCAGCCCATAGCACTGATCACAGGGCCCCATACACAGCAGGTAGGCCAACCAGGGGACAGGACAAGACATAGACAGTTCTAGGGTCACCTGCTGGCTGTGTATCCTTAGGTGAGTCCCCATATCTCTCAGCCTCAGTGTTTTTTGTGTGCAAAGGGCTGCTGTAGGTCCCAGGAGGGGCAGGGCCTGGTACACAGTCGGTGCCCTGCAAGTGGGAGCTCTCTCCATCCCCACCCTTCTCCTCAATCAATACTTGCTCCATTGATGGATGATGGTGACAGTGATGAATTACAAGAGATCCTGGAGCCCTGCCCCCTTCTTGTTGTATAGATGGGGAAACTGAAACCCAGACCCAGGAAGGGACTTGCCCAGGTGGGACAGTGAGTGAGTTTGGGCCAGGCAGGGACATTTTGGCAGTGTTACCTAGAGAAGTTGGGGCTGGGAGTGGGAAGAAAGCTGCTGGGGTGGGGTGAAGGGAAAAGGTGGGAAAAAGGGACAGAGGAAGGTGGGAAACTATAGCGCCCCCTCCTACCCCTCTCCCTCCAGCAGAGAGGATGACTGAGAAAGCCTGAGACAGCTGTATGCTCAGAAAAGTGTCTGTCACTAAAGGCTGTGGTAGGGAAAGTCCATTCTCCCAGTCATGTCTTGGGAATCTGGGTGGGGGTAGGAAGGCAGCCCCACACGTGGCTGCCTGTCCTCTCAGAACCAGACTTTCTCCATTGCTTCTCCACACACACACACACACACACACACACGCACACACGCACACAAACACATGCACCATACTTTGCTTACAGCTTCCTAGAACCATCTTCCCCACCCCCTCACTGCTTAGGAAGAGTTCCATGTGTCTCCACTTTATAAAGGAGTGGGCCTGACCCTCCGTTACACATACACCTGCAGGAGAAACAGGCCTCTGTGCCCCATAAAAGTCCTTCCTGAGATCTAACTTCTATCCCTCTAGCTGCAACCACAGTCTCTTTCCTCCTCCTGCTGCCTTTGGTAGGGTGATTTGGAGCTGGATTTGGTAAAGATGATGAGAGACCAATTGCCCACAGTGAGGGTTCCTCACAAGGAGAGGAAGGGACTTTTGCAGTCCCCCAAATGGGAGGGGAGGTGTGGGGTTCAGAGGTGATGCTGAGCTTGAGGGTCATATTTCCCAGAACAGACTCAATTTCAGATATTCTGGGTGTTCAACAAGGGCAACCTGGGTTCAAATGCCATTTCTGGCATAGAAGAAGAGCTTCAAAAGACCCCACGAGACACCCCCAGATCCCTTGCAACTGCTTTCCTTTCCACCATTCAAGTCCCCAGACCTCAGTCCCATGAACCCTGATTGATGAGGCCCAGAATCTGGGAGAGCGGTGCCACATATCCAGAGGGTGCTAGCTTCAGCTCATAAGGAAAGGATGGGTTAACCCAGCGGGTTCACTGCATCCGTAGCTGGGCCACCCTCCCCAGTTACCCATGAGGGTGAGGCACAACCTGCCAGAAGGCCTCTTTCTCTGGCCCTGGGAGCACCTGGAGCCAGAAGCGTTAGGAGAGATTCAGGTCAGACCCCAGAAGGCTCACCCTACTATGCAGAGGGAAAGGGTGAAGGGGTGTGCGCAGGTTGCCAAGCCCAGCTTGGGGAACCCTAGGCCCTCAAGCCCCCTCCCTGCGCGCCCGCGGCTCTGCCTGCCTCCCTCCCCCACTGGCGCTCAGCAGATCAATGCCGCCTTTGCTGACAGCTGAGAATCGAGCTCGCCTTCCCGCCCCCTCTCCCCCCTCCCGCCTGGCTGTGCCGTCCCCCGAGATCCTCTGGAGGAACGGGAAGAGTTGGCTGCGGAAGCGCTTCACCCGGGGCAGGGCCTGCGGAGCGAGCGGCCGGCGTGGCCGAGCTTTCGGCAGGGGAGAGGGAAACCTCAGTCACCGCTCGGGCCGGGCGAGAGCCGGAGGGGACGCGAGGGCCGCCCTGTGCGAGCCGGGGAGGAGGCCGGGCGCCAGGAACTTTCCAGCAGGACGGGGAGCGGGGGTGGGAAGTCCCCCGTTTCTGGGTGGGATTCTGTGGGCGTCGGGGGGCAGGTCGTGCAGCCCGCGCGCTGGCTCACAGTTCCCCTGCTGGCACCCACGTGCTGCACCTGGTTTCCAGACCTGGGGTCAAGTCAACGGAGCATTTCAGACGGAACCCGGATCAGAGGGGACTCTGCTTTGGGGCTGGGTGGCCCACCTGGGGGCTCGTCCCCCATCACGAAGAAGGAAAGTTCAGAGGCGGGGTGGGGTGGGGGGAGGCGGGCACGCCTGAAGCCCACCGTGCTACACGCACTCTGACAGCTCGGCCGCGCGTGGGCATCAGGCCTTGCAGGGAGGAGCTGCTCACCAAGCCACAGGCTGCGCCTGCACACTTTGCACGACAGAGGAGACACACCTGACGGCCCGCGCCGCCAGCGCCGCGCGGCCGGACCTTCGCGCCCACCACGCCCGGCCCACCCCTCCCCCGACTCCGTTCCACCACCTGGCAGACCCGCAGCCGCCAGCTCTGCGCAAACAGCGGACGCCTCTGCGTCCACCCAAACTCCACGGGACGCGTGTCCCGTCCCCGACCGTGGCCACAACTCCACACTCCACGCCCCGCTTTCCGCTACCGCGGGCGAGGCGTTCCGGCGGGGCCCTCGGGTCCGCACAGCCCCTGGCCGCCGTGCACGCCCCTCGCCCGCGGCCGACCCACGCGGCCGGGTCCAGGCACCGAGTGGGCGGCCGGCGCCCCCGGGCCCGCCGCCGTCGCCGCGCGTCCCCTCCCTCCGCCCGCCCGCTCCCTCCCGATTTGGGAAGGCGGCCGCGGGGCGGGCGCGGGCGGGCGGGGGAGGGGCGGGGCGGGGAGGGTGACATGTGAGCAGCGCGCCTGGGCAGGTGGAAAGGCGAGCGGCATGGAGCGCGTAATAAGAGAGTTGGAGTCGGAAAGAGCTGCCCCAGTCGCCGGGGAAGCGGGCGGTCAGTGCGGGCTCCGGCGGCCCCCAGGCTCCGAGCGCCCGCCCCCGGCCCCGACGAGACCCCTGCCCGGACCCTAGCCCCCGCCGCCCGCGCCCTGCCCGGGCCGCCCCGCTGGCCTCGGGTCCGAGCCATGTGCCTCTGAGCGCCCCGCGCGCGCCTCCGCCCCGGACTGTCCCCCGGCCCCGGCCCCCCGTCAGGCGCCGCCCATGGCCGAGGCCCCCCCGCGCCGCCTCGGCCTGGTACCCCCGCCCGGGGACGCCCCCCGCGCCGAGCTGGTGGCTCTCACGGCGGTGCACAGCGAGCAGGGCGAGGCCGGCGGGGGCGGCTCCCCGCGCCGCCTGGGCCTCCTGGGCAGCCCCCTGCCTCCGGGGGCGCCCCTCCCGGGGCCGGGCTCCGGCTCGGGCTCCGCCTGCGGCCAACGCTCCTCGGCCTCTCAGAAGCGCTACCGCCGCCTGCAAAACTGGGTCTACAACGTGCTGGAGCGACCCCGCGGCTGGGCCTTCGTCTACCACGTCTTCATGTGAGTTTGGGCCCCGCGCCCCTTCCCAGGCCCCTCGCTCTCGCCCCGCGCCCAGCGGGAGCCTGGACTCCCCTGGGTCGGCCGCTGGACCCTGGCTCCGCCTCCTGCCCCCCACCCCCACTGCCGACCCTCATCTTCCCCCCACCCAGGCCTGAGCTCGGTGACTGATCCCCCAAGCCTGATCCTGACCCCCAATCTCCAAGCCTTGACCCCTACTTCAGCTCGCTTCTGGCCTCTCCCACCGCAACTCCTTGTTTCCATCCTGACCTCCAACCCCTGCTCCTCTGTCCCAGGTGCTCCCCACATCCAGTTTCTTGTCCCCCATCCTCTCTGCAATCTGGAGCCACTACAGTGAGGCTCCCCCTTCTTCATTCTCACCTGTCTCCCTGTGTTCCAGACACAAAGGGAGGCACTTTGGCCCCCACACACTTTCTGTCCCCTTCTCCCCAGCTCCGTCACTGCATTGGACTCCCATCTGGGCTCCCCTTGGAGATGCCCCTCTTCAGGGAAGGTCTCCACCCCAGCCCAGGGCAGGCTCCCCATTGTAGGTGTTTGGGGGTCCCGGTGAGACCCCCAAATCCTGACACTCATGTATGCTGACTTATCTGAGTCTTCACTCAGTCTCTCTTCCACCCTCAACTTCCCAGCAGCAGCAGCAGCAGCAGGCTGCCCTGTCTGCCTGCCGGCCTGGCTGGCTAGGCTGCCCAGCTCACTGGCTGCTGCACCAGGCCTGGCTCTGGGCACCCTGAGGGGGAAAAAGAAAGAAGAGAGGGTTAGGTTTGGAAACACTGATGCTGTGTCTCCACCCCTCCCCCAGGCTCTAACAACTATCAAAAACACTGACCCCTCTTGGATGTAAAGAGTGAATTTTGGCAGCTCAGAGCTCAGTCTTGGGGGACGGCCTGGCCCAGCCGGGAACATGAGAGGCCCCACCGATATCAGTTGAAGGGCCAGGCCTGGCTCTGGGACTCTGGGAGGTGCCGGATAGAGACCTCTGGTTCCTGGAAAATATGCCGCTGTTAATCCCTTCTTGCTGCCCCCAAAGAGGACCCTTTGGTCTTGGGGTCTCCTGAGTGGTCCCCTTGCCTGTCCACCTGACTGTCTGACAGTTCTTCTACCTGCCTGTTCCTCTGCCAGACTGAATTTCCACCTGTGTGCAAATTGGCCTGTCCATTCATCTCTTAACCTAATTGTCCAACAGCCCTTCTCCTTGTCTGTTTCTATCCCTCTGTTGACCTGTCCAGTTATCTGTATGCCTGTCTATCCATCTATCTGCCTGTCCACCTGTTTCACTCTTTTACTTGTCTGTTTCCATCATCTTTTGGTCTGTTTTCCTTCCTGTCCCTGCTTGCGTGCCACTGCGCCGTCCTAACTGGGCTCACAGAATTTCAAAGGTGGAGGGGAGAGAAATGCTGGCAAAGGAGCCCCCCATCTGCAGGGAGGGTAGAGGAAGCTTACCCTCAGCCAGTAAGCTCCTGGGGGGGCAGCCTTAACTTCTTGCAGAGACCCCAGCTAGGCTAGGCCAGGGGCAGAGAGTTAAGATTGCTGAGGACATGAAGTTAGACTTAGGGTCAAGGTCAACAGCTAGAAGTAGCCTGACCCCCAGTGCCCACTGGGAGGCCTAGGATGAATATTTTTGCTGCCAAGAAAGTTGTTGGAGTGATGGAGGTTCTGTGCTGGGGTGTAAGGGGTGGTGGGGTTGGGGGTGAGGGGCAGGGACTACTAATAAGAGTGGCTGCATCTTGGTGCCCTTGCCCACACTGCAGGCTGGGGTGCCCAAGGGAGGTGAGATATTCCACAGGGAGCAGCTGCGCCCTCCATGGGCTTGACTACTCTTGGGAGATGATATTTTTCAAGCCATGGCTGGGCCTGGAGAAGCCAATAGGGCACTGAGGTGGGGTCCTTAGACTCCAGGCCTGGTCTCTCAGCCCTCACAAGTGTCACTGAAGGTGAAGGAACCGCCTGGTGTCCCCTGGCCAGCCACTGTCTTCACCTCCTCTGGAAAGGCCTCTCCTTCCTCCTAGGAGCTAAATCCGCTGGTACCTTTGCCCCACATCCTGCCTTACTGGATGCCAGGAATGCCCTGGCCAGGGGCATGCTTATTCTGACCACTTGTCCCCAGGAGCTCAGAGCTGAGGCATCTCTTAGGAGCGCTGGGGGAGGAAATGCACTGTGATCTCAGGAAATGGTTCATCTGCCTTAGAGATCAAAGGAGCCTGAGGGGTGAGGAGCCCTACCTCTTGCGTGCTGTGTGATCTTGGGTTGATCACTGGGCCTCTCTGAGCTTTAAAGCTCTAGGCCATCAAGGCAGGTAGAAACCCCAGCTTTGTGGCCTCCCTCTTGGATGAGGCTTTGGGTGGGAAAGAGCTTGATGAGCTGTTCAGGAGCCTGTCGGAGCATGAGAGACGGGTGTTATTATTGGGCTGGGGTAGGGGCTGCACAGGAGGCCGGCCTCTCCTGTTCCTCAAGAGCTTCAGATGTGGGATTTCTCTGTCACTCATGGCAGGGGCTTGGGTGAGCCAGGAAGTGCTTCCTGCTGTTGGACTTTTAGCCCTACTGGGACACTTTTGGTCAAATCCTTCCTGCTTTCCCCAATGACCCTCGGAGGCAGCCCAAGTAAGGGGAGTCCAGTGCACACAGTTAGCTGACCCCCTGCCCAGAGCCTCAGGCCCTGGTAGGAGGGGCCCCAGCGGGAAAGCCTGCAAGAGAAGGGCTCAGGAAGGAGGGAATTGGGGTGAGCTGGGTCCATTCACCCCAGGAGACACCTCCCTCACACCTGCTGGCCAGGTCCCACCGGGCCCCACACAGAACCTGCAGCTTTTCTGGCACTGAGGTGTGGGAG
Organism: Miniopterus schreibersii; assembly: GCF_964146895.1. Lineage (NCBI taxonomy): Eukaryota > Metazoa > Chordata > Mammalia > Chiroptera > Miniopteridae > Miniopterus > Miniopterus schreibersii. Next base: position 23,558,086 of record NC_138109.1, read on the forward strand.
ATTGCCCAGAGCACGAGCCCTGATTCTACCTCTCTTGCCAGCAGCTGCGGCCTCTGGGAAGTGGGAACCGCTGACTCCTATCTTCTCTGTATTGAGATCTAGAATGAGGGATTGCTGGCGCCTCTCTGAGCTCTCCCTCCTCTCCTTAGGCCCTTGGTCCTGTCACCAAGCCCCTGCCTCTCCCTGATCCTGGTCCCTGATTTAAGCCCTCAACCCTTCACAGGCCCCTCTCTGAATTTTGAGAAATAGCACATTGCTGCCCATCATGCTGAGCCTGTGGAGGGGTGCTCACCTTGCTGCGCCCTGTCAAAGGCCACCCAGCTTCCCTTTGGAAGTCAGAAGGCTGAAAGGGGCTGGGACAGAGCAGTCTATGTCTCCCATCTTCCTCAAGCCCCTGTGAGAGACTGTTGCTCCCAGCCCCCAGCGGCCAGCAGCTTTTCTCTATGTGAAGGTTTACGCTCTGTAAACATCCTCCGTCAGCCTTGTCCCTGGGGTCAGAAGCTGTGGGAATGGGGAGGAGAGGAGGTGGCCACTGCTCCTGGGCCCTCAGACTCCTAACCCAGGCCCCCACCAAAGCTCCCCCTGACCATCTGTAGAAGAACATCACCTGGGTTGGAAATAATCCCAGCAAAGGGTGCCCGCATCCCTCAGGCATCCACCAGGTGGGTCCTCACATTTGACAGCCCCATTTTGCTTATGAGAAAACTGAGGCTCTGAGACCAAAGTCGCAGGGTAGATCAGTGGCAGATACAGGACCAGACCCAGAGACTCCCGACTCCCTGTCCAGCACCTGCCCCTGCTCCCTGTGGCCACCTGGGTTGGCTCTTGGAGTTTGAACTGCAATTTCTGATCGTGTGGGGAGCACCAGTGCTGTGCTGGGCACCGTGCTACGTGCTCTCTAAGAACCACTCTCACGTGCCCTTCAACAAGGGGTGAGACGGGCGCCGTTACCCTCCTCATTTGCAGGTGAGGAAACTGAGGCTCAGGAGATGTCACCCAGTGAGCATGGAGGAGCAGCAGTCCAGAGCTGGGGCTGACTGGGACTCAGCTTCAGCAGCACCTCACCCCAGGCTCCTCAAGAGCAGCACTCCTATGTCATTCGTCTCCTGTCCCCAGCACCCAGCACACAGGCAGCAGGAGGTGGACAGTGGCAGGATTTTGTGGAGCTGAGTGGAAACTGCCCAGCCTCACCCAGTGCAATCACACTTTTGCTGTGCACGGCTTTGCACACAGGCACAACCCTCCTACACACCTGTCTGTTTGTCTCATGCACATACTCACTGCAACTTGGACACACATGTCTGTGAATGCCCCGAAGGCACAGGTGGCGTACATCCAGCAAAAAGAAATCTCACGCACAGCTGCTCCCACCTTTTTACTGACTTCACAGACACATCCCTGGGCCTGTGGCCCCAGCCTAGACCCCTAGGACAGAACAGAGCTGGCCCCATTCCGTGAGCATGTTATCTCCACCTGTCCACACTGCAGGGCTGCCCTTATGGGTCTGTGTGTTTGCGCATCCACCTTAGAGGGCAGCCTCAGACCGTGTGGGGGCAGGGTGGCCTTTGCTCCTCCTGAAGGAGATCCCTCTGCCCTGCAGTGGACTGGTGGGTACACCAAGGCACAGAGAGGGGCAGATGCTTGGCTAAGGCCACACCTGGGGGGGCAGCGGTAGAACTGGGCCAGGAACCCAGGCTTCTGCCTCCCAGATCAGGACTTTCGATTACATTTTCCCTCACCCCAGCCGATAGAGAAGACTGATGCTCTAAGAACTTGGCCTTGTGATGGGGAAAGTCTTGAAGTGTGACCCAAATGTTTCATGCTGCTGTTTTCCAGTTCCTGTCCTTTTGTTCGGTCTTTGTAAGAGAGGGTGAGTGGCCCTGGCTGGTGTGGCTCAGTGGTTAGAGCATCTGCCCCACTGAAGGGTCTCTGGTTTGATTTCCTATCAAGGGCATGTGCCTGGGTTGCAGATTTGATCCTTGGCCCCACTCAAGGCACATGTGGGAGGCAACCAGTTGACGTGTGTCTCTCTCACATCGATGTTTTCTCTCTCTCCCTCTCTCTCCCCCCTCCCTTTCTTACACTCTCTCTAAAAATCAATGGGGGAAAATTTTTTAAAAAAGAATAGGCTAGTGGAGAGACCGTCCTGCCAGCCTTCTAGCCCTCTCCCTTCCTCTTCTGCTCCTTTGCTCTCCCCTTCCTGAGTTCTACTTTGGGGGTCACTGGAGCAGGTTAGACGTCTCTGTCAGTCACCCCACCCCAGCTCCATAGTACATTCATTCTTTGTATTGAGAAAGCCCTGCTGAATGTCTGACTTCAATCCGTTGCTGCAAAAGCCTCTGTTCTCAGAATGTTGGAGCCAGGAGTGTTTCAGGAGGTGATTATTCTTGGGCTGATGGCGGCACCTTGAGTGGGTGATTAATTGAAGGTTCTCTGAGCCAGTCAAGAGAGCTGAAACCGCCTGGGAGCAGGGAGAGAGGAAGACTCTGCAGGTCCCCAAGGCCCTGCCCCTGTCCCTGCCTCCAGAGGGAGGCCAGGCAGGGAACGTCCCAGGCTGGAAGTTTTCTCAGCCTCCTCCCTCGCCTGCGTCCAGGGTCTTTGGCCCTCTTGTGGGCTCAGGGCCCAGCAGGGAATGCTGTGTGTCTGACCTGGGGGCAGCCCCTCATTTTGCCCCCTCATGTGGGAGCTGTGGGGCAGGCCGAAGGAAGAGGAGGGACTTGTCATTTCTCTGGAGACTATCCATGGGGTGGGGGTGGTTAATAGCGTGGGGTCTGCATCTGACAGATTTGGGGTCATTTCTGGTTATATCCTTAGCAGTTATGTGTCCTTGGGCAAGTTACTTAACCTCTCTGAGCTTCAGTTTTCTTATCTGAAAATGGGAATAATAATAGCTGCCTCGAGATTTTGTCACGCTAAATGAGTTAAAGCACCTGACGCCGAGCTGGGCACAAGTGTTCAGCGTCACCGTCATCACCATTGTTAGGATGCGGCTGTTATTGTAGTCGTGCCCTCCGGGAGCGGCCTGGCGGTGTCCTTGGCTGGGCGCGAGGAGGCGGGCATCGGCCCTGCTGGGGAAGCGTAGGAGCTGCGCGGGCCTCCCGGAGCATGGGGGCATCTGGACGGGGCGCGCTGGGCCTCTTCCTCGCACCCTCCCGTGCAGCCCCCGCAGCCGCCAGCTCAGGCTGCGCAGTTACTCCCCTCATCTCACACTCGAGGGAAGCGAGGCTGGTGAGTGGTCCTCACCCGCCTGCCAAGGTCACAGGGCCAGTGCCTGGGGACACCAGGACTCCAACCTGGGTTCTTAGGGCTTTGAGTCGTTCCTTCCTTCAGGTGACAAATGCAGTTAGAGCGCGTCCACTGTCCACTGCGGCCCAGGCCTGGGGAGGCAGAGGGAGGCCGGCCGTGCGGGCCCTGCAGGAGGGTGCTGGGGCCGCACAGCGAGGGGGCTGCTGAGCCTGCGGCCCGCCGGCCTCTCCTGCCTTCCCTCCCAGGGACTTGCAGAGTCCGAGTGTGGGTGTGAGTGTCTGTCTGTGTACGGGAGGAGAATGTCACACCCAGGTGTGGGCCTCATTGTCAAACTGTGCAGCTGGCCTGGCCCCAGGGAGCTGGAAGTGGATCCATGGTGCTCAGGGACAGCCAGGGACCCCTGGGAAAAGAGGGCAACCCCCGACTCTGTCCTGAGCATGTCATCCTGGGGAATGGGTGTGGGTGTGTGTGTGTGGGTGGGCAGGGAATCCCAAAGGAGATTTAGAGATCTTAGTCCCAGCACTTACTTGAAAAGGTGCCCACCCCCCTCCACCCCAACCCCCAGCCTCACTATCCCCCTCTGTAAAGTGGGGCTAAACAGAAGTGCACACTCAGCGCTGCCTGGCACGGAGGGACTCTGGATGAATGGGAGGAGACACTGTTTCAGAGCCCTTTCTGTAGGGTTGGGGGTAGGGAGTTCTTTCAGCACCTTCTTCCTGGCTTTCTCAGAGGACAGGCAATACTTAGAAGGGCACCCAGAGGGCTGCCTGCCTCCCACCCCCGGCTCTGAGGGGCTAGGGAGAGGATGCAGATCAGACCTCTGGGACCCCCAGAAAACGCCCCTCCCAGGACTCCAGGCTTTCTGGGCAACTCTGTCCCTAGGGCAGGATCTGTGTGCCCTGGGGGTTGGTACCTGGGAGGTGAGGAAGGAGGGGCAGCCCCAGGCAGCAGACTAATTGGGCTGGGAATCCGTGGGCAGCGCCTGAGGGAGGAAAGGAGGCAAAGGGAGCAGGGAGCTCAGCGATTCCTTCTCTCTTCCCTCCCTCCTGGAGATTTGGGCAACAGTGGGTGGAGTGGGGTCAACCCCAATCCCTGCAGGAAAATCTGGGGCACTTTCTTCTGAGACTCCTTGGACATCTAGGCCAGGCTGATAAGACGGGGAAAGCTTGCTGGAAATAAAAGGACCATGGTTCCCACTGAAGCAAAAGGGTTGGAGGTCAGACAGCAGGAGGGACTGCCCAATAACCAGGACATAGAGTGAGATTCCCTGGGATACTCTTTCTCATACTTGAGGACTCATGTTTAGCTGGACTGGATAAGATTTACTCTGATAATTGTCCCTATCAAGCAAGTGGCACCCCTCCCTTATAGTATGAAGGGTGGAGAGTAGACAGAGCCTGGAGGGGAAAGGATCAGATCAGGTACTTGGCTTTTGGGGGTGGGTGGGCACAGGCTGTCTCTCCTCCACCCTTCCTTCCCTGCCGCTCCTCCCTGGGAGCCTCAGCCCGTCCAGGTCATCGGCTTTGGGTTTATTTTTTGCTGGGCTCGGCTGTCCCCCGGGAGGGGAGGGGGTAGGGCGAAAGGAGGGAGAAAGAACAGCTTTGTCAGCACAATCCCCGGTGCCTCTGCTCCTGCCCTCCTTGGCCTGGCTGCCACCCTCTTCCGGAGGGACCAGTCCCTGGGCACAATCGGGACCCAGACCCCTGTGGGACCTCCTCCCTTCAGGCAGGACCAGCAGGTTGAGAATAGGCCCCTCTACCCTCACCCCTTCTCCGTTCGTCCTGCTGCAGAGGCTCAGAGCCAGAAGGGCCTCAGAGCTGAAGCAGATCCATGGCTTCATTTCACAGATGGGGAAACTGAGGCCAGGAGAAAGGACCTGGTTGTCCAAGGACATGGGGCTTCTCCACCTCCCCTCCTCATGCTGGATGGAGTAGCTGAGAACCCAGGAAAGGGGCCTCCCACTTTCACCCTGATTATAGAGGGAAGAAGCAGCCCGATTTCATTCACTCATCCAGTTCTCCCTCCTCTGGGGATTGGTTGCAGTCTGCTCAGAGAGACAGAAGATGGGGGAGGAGAGTGTAGTCCATGGCCTGGCAGAGGGAAGGAGGCTCAGCCTGTGGATACCCTGAAGGCCTAGGGAGGGTGTCAGCCCCTCCCCCTATGCCCTTCACCCTCCTTTTTTGTTAAAAAAATAAATTAGCTTTTTTACAGATAGGTGAATTAGGATTCAGGGTTAACACAGCTAATAATTGTATAGATGGGAGTCAAACCCAGGATGTGGCTCCCTGGGCTTCCCATTCTCAAACACGCCCTTCCCTTGACTCTGGTCAACTTGCCTCTTTGGCTCTTGGCATTCAGTCCTGTCAGCAACTCTGCGTGCCCTTTCTGCCCCTTGAATGTTGGGGCTCCTCAGGGCTCTGTCCTGGGTCCTCCTCTCTGCAGTTTCCATGGAGAGAGGAGTTCCCATATACTCCTGTGACGTCAGGGTCGCCTCTGTGATGACAGCCTCCCCCTCTGCAGTTTCCTCCCTGAGCTTTCTGTGTAGCTGCCGGTGGGATACCTCACGTCCTTACCCCCTTCCTCAAACTCAGCATCTCTCTCCAAACCTACCCGCCTCCCCCCCCACAGTGACTCCTCCACTCCCAGTGCCCAAGTCCCCCACCCCTCCCTCAAGTATCCTTTGCTCTTTACCTAAGAAACAACTTGTGGTGTCCCCAAATGAGCTGTTTAATGCTCTAGGTACTTTTCCTTCCGCCTTAAACTCCTGCCCTTCCCACCCACCCCATCATCTAGCAAACTCCTATCCATCCTTCAAATCCCAGTTTGAGCATCACCTCTTCATGGAACCACTCCCTGCCCACCCCCACTCTAGGCTGGATTGGGGGCCCCTTGGAGTCCCCAGAACTCTACTCAACCACCCCTGTGTGTTCTTCTGCACCCTCCCACATCAGATGATGAGGTCTGGGTGGTGGGGGTTGAGCACAGTGCTTGGCACACGGCTGGTAATTAGTGAATGTTTGCTGAGCCAGGAAAAGAAGGTGGCATTGAGGCTGGGTTGTAAGGATGAGAAGGGTTTTGCTAACTAGAGAGAAATCGGAGAAAGGACCCCTCTGTCTCCTTGTGCAGCTCTCGTTTTTTTGTACCGAGTGCACTCGAGAGGGAGGAAGCAGCTAGAAGGAAATCTTTGAGGTGGAACTCTCTTCCCCTACCCTCTTCCTTCGCCTCAGGATCTGCAGTCAGAGCAGGGAAGCAGAGCTTGACTGATCTCTTCCCTTGAGCTCATGATCTGCAAACACTAGGCCATTAGTTCTTCCCACTACCGCCACTTGGCAGGCACTGTTATTGTTCCCATTTTGCAGATGGGAAACTGAGGCTCAGAGGGGAAATAACGTGTGCCAAATGACACAGCTTGTCCATGGTGGAGTTGGGAATTGAGCCCATGTCCGTTTGACTCCCAAGCCCAAGCTCCAAGTGGTTCTCAGAGTCGTCAGCAGACCCCGGCAGTTTTCAGTGGCCTAAGGCGAAACTGAGGGAAGTAAGGACAACAGGAAGATTCTTCTGTAAAGCTAAATTTATTTCACTTAAAGTTCTGTCTTTTAGTCTGAGATTATGTCCTTTCCCTTATGAAATGATGGGGCTGGGAATTTTTTAAAATGTCCTTACTTGGCAAAATAAAAAGTTGACAACCTTACCCAGTCCCCAAAGTGTTTTGAAAATTTTACCGATGCATGAAATCCCTGCGTTTGGGTGCCTTCCTGCCTCCTCCCTCCTCCCTCCTGAGCGCTGGGGCCAGAGTGGGAGGAGTCTGGGTGGGAATGGAAGCGTTAAAGGGATGGAGCCCTCAGTCTCCACTGTCTACTCCTCCTGAGCCTTGGGGCATGCCTGCCCTGGAGGGCACTGAGGGCCAGCCTAGGCGGGACTCTTGCCAAGATTGGGGGTGGGGGTAGGGGGCGGTAGGGTCAGCCAGAATCAGTGCTCACCTCTCAGTTAAAGGAGCACTGGACTAGGAGTGAGAAGGCTGGAGTGTGGTTCCCGCCTCTGCTTCCTAAAAGCTGTGTGGCCCCAGGCAAGTGACTAGACCTCTCTGAGGCTCCAGCTTCAGTCTATGTAGAATGACAATTATCATCTCTACCTGCCCACCTCACAGGGCTGCCTCCCACATCAAGTGCTTCCTAAACTACAAAGTGCTGTGAAGAGCAGAGGGTTTATTGTGCTTTTATTGTTATCTTCCTCTTCTCTTGGGTCTGGGCCCCTCATCTCACCCTGGCCTGCACTAGTTTGAGCCTCGAGGAAAGGACTTTGCAGGCATGGGTGGGGGTATATAGGCCCTGTAAGAAGAGCACATCGACCAGAATGGCAATGCCCTCCCCCAGGAGTCTCAGACAGGCTGGAGGCCCCGGGACCTCGACAACAACAGTGCCCTTGCCAGGAGCCAGGCTCTGTGTTCTAACTGCGTTCTCGCAGAGTAATAAGATTCATGGTCTAATCTATACCAGGTATTGTGCCAAATGTTCTCTGCACGCTACTTCATTTAATCCTTGCAAGAGTCCTAGGAGGGAGGCACTGTGTAGAAGGGGACACTGGAGCTTAGAGGCTCAGCCTGTGCACTGCCACACAGCCAGTAAGTGGTGAATACTCAGCAGGATGGGAATTTAAGCCTGAGTGTGCAAGGAGTCTGTGGTGTGAGGGCCTGAGTGTGCAAGGATTCTGTGGTGCGAGGGTCTGGGTATGCAAGGAGTCTGTGGTGTAAAAGGGCCTGAGTGTGCAAGGAGTATGTGATGTAAGAGGGCACAAGTGTGTAAGGAGTATGTGATGTGAGAGGGCCTGAGTGTGCAAGGAGTCTGTGGTGCAAGGGCCTGAGTGTGCGAGGAGTCTGTGGTGTGAGGGGGCCTGAGTGTGCAAGGAGTCTGTGGTGCAAGGGCCTGAGTGTGCGAGGAGTCTGTGGTGTGAGGGGGCCTGAGTGTGCAAGGAGTCTGTGGTGTGAGAGGGACTGAGTGTGTGAGGAGTCTGCAGTGTGAGAAGGTGGGAGCAGGTTTGCCAGGCTGCGGTGGGTGAGGGCACTCAGTGTGTGTGGAGGATGTGGGTGGGGTGGGAAGGCAAGAGACACCTTCCTGCTGGGTGGCTTCCAGCAGTCACCTCCCCCTCTCCCTCCCTGAGTCTCAGACTCCCCCTCCTGCCTCGACTCTCAATAATAACAAAGATAATAATAGCGAACACTTATTAAGCCCTTACAGAGTGCCAGACACTGCTCTGAAAACTTGCCATGCCTTCTCTCACTTTTTCCTCTCATCAACCCCATGAGGTGGGTTCTATTGTTATGCCCGTTTTTCAGACTGGGAGGCTGAGGCACAGAGAGGTTGAGGAACTTGTCTGAGTTTAGATAGTGGGGCCAGGATTTAGATTCCAGAAGCCCAGCTCTAGGGGCTGTGATCTTACCTGCCCTACTACACCTAACTCGCCCTGATGGGCCTGCCTGCTGCGGGGCTGATATGAGGACCAGTTGAGGCTTAAAGTTCGAGGTCCAGTTTTATACTGGGGACTCATTTTTCCCTGCTTGCTCTGTCTCATTTGGGAAGCCTTCACTGACAGTTCCTCCAGGCCATGTCCTATCCCAAGTGCTGGGGACGGAGCAGTGAATCAGACCCTCCCCTGTTCCCTGGTGGAGATGGTCAGGAAACTGGCAGTTGTCTGGGTACCATGGAATCCTCTGGGAGCCCAGCACAGAGGGGCCAAACCCAGCTCCAAAATGGGCATGGCCAGGAAGGTTTCCCCAAGAAAGAGGTTTAAATTGAGACCTGAATGATAAGAAAGAGTAAGAGTCAACACGGCAAAAAGGAGCAGGGAACAGCATTCCAGGAAGATGGACCAGCATGGGCAAGCCCAGAGGTGAGGCTGAACATGGCATTTGCAATGAATTGCAAGAGGTCAGGAGATTGGGAGTCTAGAGGGGGCAAGAGGGTATGCAGAGAAGAGGCTGAGACATGAGCAAGACCGGGCTGAGAATGCCAGGCTGAAGAGCAGTGACCTCCTGGAAGAGACTGAGTTCAGGAAAAGGAACTGAAGAGGGAGTGCCATGGGCATATTAGCGTTTTAGAAACAGCTCTCTGGGTTTGGCAAGGAGGGTGGTAGGGGAGGGGACTCTGGCAGGGAGCTCTGGGAATGCCATCCACTTGGCCTCTTCTTCCCTCTGCCTTCCCCTCCTGGCCCAGCCCTCTGAGTGGCTCCTCTGGAGCTGCCCACTAACCCTGCCAAGGCCTGGCTAGACCTGGCCTCGGACTTTGCCTATAGGGAAAGCACAGCTGCTTATGCAAAGCCTAGCCTGGGGGAAGTGTGTGTGGCTGAGCTGAGGGAGGCCGTGAAAGCAGAGGGGGTGGGTGCAGGCCTGGAGGCTGCCTGCAAAGGGACTCTAGGGATATGGGTTAGGGGTCTCTGGGGGTCCTCAGAATAGCGGCCTTAGAACTGCCCCATGAGAACACCCAGGGATTTGGCCCAGCTAATGGTGGGGTGCCCTGGAGAAAGGGACAGAGCCCAGGTGGCTCAGCCTGCTTCAGCTCCTCTCCCTCCCTTTCTCACAGCTCAATATGGTATAGAAATCACTGCTCTCACCCAACCCCTTCACTCTACTGATGGGGAAATTGAGACCCAAAACAGCGCATGGACTAAGGTCAGTAACAGGGTGCAGACTGGAACCTAGGCTTAGCCCAAGAATCTCAGTTGTACCCAACAACAGTAAACAACAGTAAAAACCTTTCCACAGAGCTGACAGCTCTGGTCCCCTCTGGGTGGTTTTAGGCAGTCTCTTCACAACTCTGAGCATCAGCCTCTGGGTCCAAAATGCTACCTCTTACTGGGAAGGAAGGATGTCCCTTCTCCCACCTGATGGTTCACAAAGTACTTTAAGTCATGCCTGGCCCTGAATGGGGCTTAATTAATGTTTGCTCAGTGAATTCCACTGAAGTCTCATAACTACCCTGGAGGAAGATATTATGATACTATTTTACATTGAGGATCAGAAAGGAGAAGTGACTTGCCCAAGGTCATTCAGCTGAGAAGTGGCTGATATGGGGCTGGAGCCCAAGTGTCCATGCACCTGTCTAGGACCCTTGACAAGCACAGCCCCAATTTTGAGCCTCTCCTCTCACTGAAAATCAGTTGATGGCCCAAGCAAGACCCATCAGTGGGCTGGACAGAGTATGGTTTGTGTGTGCGCATGTGTCTGAGTGACCTGGCCTGCAGGCTGGAACTTAGTTCACATCAACCCCTGGGCCTCAGTGCCTCGGCCAGGCTGTAGCTGCTGCCCCATGGGGAAGGGAATCTTTCCACTTGTCCTCCTGCATCGAGGGTTTTTTCTCTTGGCTTGGCTGCCTGGGGAGAGGAGCTGGCGGTGGAGTAACCAAGGATGGGGTCTGGCCATCTAATGCCCTGCACATGATGGGCATGGGGTGTGCACCAGGCTGGGAGAGGGATTTGCACTCTCCTAATCCAGGGGCTGTGGCCCTCCTCTGTCTTGGCTAGGGCCGTGGGAGAGGTTTGTCCCTGCCCCCATGCCCAGCAGCCCCGGCTCAGATCCCTGGCACACACCCAGCTCCTCTACTGGGGCTTCTGCCCTGCTCACGCTCCTCACCCTCCCACGACTTGAGTGGAATTGGGACTTATGGGGGCAATACTGGGCCATTTGGATCTGGTGAAATGCAAGGCTATGCAGCATTTGAGCTGAAAAATGAGGCCAAAGTCAGGGAGGTTTAGAGCCCTTGCTGGAACAGAGTTAGGGGGAAGACCTGATAGGGGTGCAGAACTCAAGTGTTTGGGGCTAATTCTGGGCCACCCCATCCGGGAGAAATTTGGCTACAAGTCAGGGAGGCAAATGTGTGGGCCATGCCCCCCTTCACCAGGCAGTAAACACACAGCCGTAGCCCAGGAGACAGCCCAAACATCCCGGCCCCCCACGGTTATTTATACCAGGACTCCCTCTGCTTCTGGGCCTGGTCTGGGCCTCTCAGTCCACTCCTGAGCTGGGTGTCCTGAGCTGAGGGTGCGGCCCCCTGTCAAGGCTGGAGATCCCAGCAGCAGGCCTGCTCTGGAATGGGCACTCACTACCTCCCAATGGCCTGTCTGTTGGAGGCACTGGGTCCTAGGATCAGAAATGTGTTCATGGAGGCCGAGGCCTGGGCAGGAGGCAGGAGGCAGGAGGCAGGAGGCAGGAGGCAGGAGGCAGGAGGCAGGAGGCAGGAGGCAGGAGGCAGGAGGCAGGAAGCAGGAGTCCGAGGCTTGAGCCCTGTACTTGCTGTCATCTGCTACATGACTGTGGCCCCTGACACCCTGTAACCTCAGCTTCCCCTATGTTCAGTAGGAGGGAAGGATCTAGAGGAGTGCTTTGCAAACTGTTTTAAGCAGTAGATCTGGTTCTTTAAATGAAACGTGACACAGGAGCACAGTATATAAAACAGACCACAGTGCCCTGACTGGTGTTTTCAGTGGTTAGAGTGTCAGCCCACGCATCAAAGGGTTGCAGGTTTGACTCCTGGTCAAGGGCAGGTACCTGGGTTGCAGGTTCGATCTCAGTCCCGGTCGGGATGCATGCAGGAGGCAACTAATCGATGTGTCTCTCTCACATCAATGTTTCTCTTTCTCTCTGTCTCTCTTTCTCTCTCTCCCCCTCCTTCCCTTCCACTCTCTCTAAAAATCAATGGAAAAAATATCCTTGGTGAGAATTAACAAAAACACAAACACAGACAGAAACAGATCAAAGCAGGGCCGCTCTGGGTGGAGTCCAGGGTGGAGGCCCAGAACTCTGCCCACTCAGCTTATATGGCCCTGTGTACCACCAACCTGGAGCCTGTACGTGGCCATCCTTATTCTAGAACACATTCCAGGTAACCCTGGAGTTCTCTGGCCAAATTCCCATGCCTGTCTCCAGGGCCTGCACAGGCCTCTTTCCTGATTCATCGCCCCAAGGGTCACTGTCGTGAGCAAGCACTCGTAAGCTCAAAGGCAGCTGTTTGCAGCCAGTGTAGATAGTTTGGAAGAGCAGGCTGGGGCAGCCACAGGAGTGTCCCTAAGGGCCCTCCTGGTGAGGATGAACCCAGTGTGGGAACAGCAGAGGGCACGTCATGGGCTTGGGAGGGTAGCAGGGGCTGACCATCCCTTCCCGACCAGATTCCAGCATGGGACTCCAAGGAATCCAAGGTTTTAAATTCAAACTTGGCCTTTCAGATCCTACGAAGGTATATGTGTCAGGAAGGGCAGAACATATTTTATTTAACAGCTCGTTAGCTTGATTTAAACTTTTGAATATTTAGACTTACAGTATATGGGTCTCCATTTGTGTTCTTTCCCAGCTCTGTCAGTGTTTCAGGTGGGCTTGCATCAGCCCTCCTTCCACTCACCCACCTCTGCAGCAACCCCAAGCAAGACACCCTTTCCCAGAACTCTCAGGGTTCACAGAACAGTGGGAGAACCCCAACTCACTGATGCTCAAGGCCCTAGCGACCTGGGTCTTCCTGTTCCCTCCCAGATACTATCTGAGCATCTACTGGGCCGGCCTGGGGGATGTGGGGGAGTCAGGATTGGCTTTGCCCATGGTGGGTGGATCCTAATGAGATGGTGGTGGGTGGTGGACAGAATTAGAAACAGCCTCAGCATAAGGAGGGCCTGGGATGCCCAGAGAGGGCCAGGAACCTCGAGGAAGCTGGGAGAGATTGGGGGTGGGGGGGTCGCAGATCAGAGGTTGGGGGTGGGGGGTAGCCCAAGGAGAGGAGAGAGCACAAAAGTCACCAAGGTGGAAATGTACAAGGTTTGGAGAGGTACAGTGTGGCTGATGCTTAGTGTGGGTACAGCCTCGTGCTCTGAGCTGAGGAGCTTGGGCTTTAGACTGTAAACATAAGGAGCCCTTGTCAGATTGTGAAGAGGGGAGGGGCACTCAGACTGGGGTGGGGATGGGGTGGATCTGGAATCTGGTGGTCAATAAAGAGGTGGCTGGAGGAAGGGGGAATGGAATGAGTCCTTGGCTGGATGGGAGTGGGAAGTAAGGTTCTAGGAAGGAAGAGGTGATCTCCGCTCTGCCTTCTAGAGCCTCTTCTATCTCTCCCTCCTGTACTCTGCCTTGGTCTTGGTCTCCTTCTCCCACCATCCACTGCCTGGGTCTCTAGGCTGGGAGAGGGGCACATCGCCCCGACAAGGCAGTCCATTTCACATAGGTGGTGGAGTGGGAGACCACAGCCGTATAAAAGGGGACCTGCTCATTCACTTATTCATTCATTCACTCGACAAATCTTTACTGGGAACCTACAGTGCACCAAGTCCTATTCCAGGCGTGGGAGAGATACTGGTGAATGCATTCAAGGGACTTACATTATGGGGGACCCCGGCTGGGGGGCGTCCACCCTCTGGCTTTCTGGTCCATGCACGCCCCTGGATGCTTGAGGGTGGGGACTCTCCGTTACTCACTCATTTGTTCCAGCTGCCTTGGTATTAGCACCCATCTCTCAGGGTACTGGGGGGGCGGTGGTCCAAGGCCCAGGGCTCCAACCCCAGGGACCACCTGTCTCCATAAGAAGAGGTCTGGGGGTCAGGCCCTGGGCTCAGGCTCTAATTCTTTTTCACTCACACGTGACTTGGAGCCTCTTACAAGGATCTTCCCAGCCTCAGTTTCTTTGTCCACCAAGTGGAGCCTTGGGGAGGCCCTAAGGAAGCGAGGGGAGGGGAAGACCAGTCAGCTCCAGTATTGCCCCTTGGTGGGCAGCTCCTCTGACTGCGTGGAGTTGCCGGGGGCACAGCATCGTCATCATTACCAGCATAAGGCAATGTCCACTGTGGGTCAGCCTCATACATCTCGTTTAATTTATTCCTCACGAGCAGCTCCGAATGGCCCATTACCTTCCCTCCCCGTTTTCCAGTTGAGGGATTGAGTCTCACTAAGGTAAAATGACTGGCTTGTGGTGAAATGACTGGCTCAGGGAGGTGAGATGACACGCGAACCTACCCCAGTCTGGGAGCCCTTAAGGACGGTGCTATGAGGGTGCTGCCTGGCACCTGCCCCTCCTGGGCACTCAGCCTCGAGAGTGGTAACCCAGCCTTAGTGCCTCCCGGACCCCCCTTGGGGGCTGGCACCACCCTGAGCCTGGGCACTGGGTCCTGCGACATTGGCCAGGGCAGTACCAGGGGCCGGATCAGGCCAGGACCCGACTTGGAGCATTGGCGCCCCCGGGTCCCGGGGCACTCGGTCCCCGCACCCAGCGTTGGTGGGTGGGTGAGCCCCGGGCAGTGAGGGTGTCGCGCCCCCTTCGCCGCCCCCGTCCTTGGGGACGCGGCGGCACCTTCACACTTTCCGCTTGGCCCGCTGCTCGCCTTTCAGGCCGCCGCGTTTTCAATTGTTAATTTGGAAACGGAAAAAGAAGCCGGCGGGCCGGGGGAGGCCGCGGGAGGTAACCCGAGCCGCAGCGCCGCCGCCCCGCCCGCGCGCGGTGCCCGGTGTCGCCGACTCCCCGCCCGGCCCAGGCCCGGGGCCCCGCCCAGCGCCGTGCCCCACCCCCGTCCTGCCCCTCCCCTGCCAGGGTGCCCCTCCCTGCGCCGAAACTGTGGGCGAGGCGGCGGATCCCCGGGCGCGGACCCGGGGCGCAGGCCGGAGAGGAAGGGGCCCCCGCGGGGGAGGAGTCCCCCAGGAGCCCTCCTCGCCAGGAACCCCTCCCCCTCCCGAGGAGCCCGCCTGGTGTAACCTCCTCTGTGTCCCTAAGTGAACCCAAGCCTTTCCCCAACCCCTCGGCCCGGAGTTTTTCTGGGCCAGACCCCTGCCTTCAGACTGCAGCACCAGGGATCATTGGCACCATAGACAAACAGAGAAACTGAGTCCCAGAGAAGGACAGTTCACTTGCTCAAAGTCACGCAGTCAAGGCTGAATTCTTGAGCCGGGCAGGGGTCAGGGTCAGAGCTGAATTCAAGCCAGTTCTTTTGGCTCTGAAACATGTAGGGTCTGCCTTCCTCAGAAGAGGTGGAGGGGGTCGGGACCAGAGGTGCAGTCTGTCCCCTTTCCCTGACCTCCAGCACCCTTTCTGTGGTTAATGAGCTATTGGAAGTTCTGCTTTGGTCTGCCCTGACTCCTCCTTCCTATCATTTATATATCAATTATAGGGGAGTTTTGGAGATACAAGAAGGTCTCTCTAGACTTTCCATGCTCACAAGGAGCACCATGCAGATGAACCGTAAAAGACCCCCCCCCCCCCGGAGGCTCTAGAAATCCCTTGGACTGGCAGCTTCAGGAGCTGCCCAGGGCCTCACTTCCCATTTGGGAAGCTGAAATCATCAGTCCCAGAGGGATCATCGAAAAACAGGGCCCTTCTTACTCAACCCCTTCCTTGCGCTGAGGAGTAAACTGAGACTCCGTGATAGTTTCCCAGCTCTTCAGCTGAGTGGTGACAGTCAGGCTAGACAGCCCATTGACCCAGAGTTCTAGCTCTGTCCACACCCCTGTTCCTCCCCTTCTGCTGCTGCCAACTCTGACACCCCTCCCAGAGTCACCAAGCAGGCTGCTGCTTTCAGAGGACTCTGAATCAGCTGGAATCTCAGGCTGGGCAGCCTCTCCCCTTAAAGGCCCAAGAAACAGAGAGGGTCTACCGATGTGCTTCCAGCTTCCAGCCTCAGACCCTCATAACACCCTTCCACCCTGGCTGTGGAGCAGTCCCAGAGAAGTTGCCCTCCTGGCCCAACGTCACACAGCAAGCCTTTCCCAGCTGAAAGGGTCCATTGGAGTCAGTCTTGCGGGATTCAGTCTGGCTGGTCCTGGACTTGGGGTTCCAACGAGAAACAAGGCTCTCAGGGCAGTTCTAACCAACTGCCCCAGGTGCGGCCTGTGAATTTGCATTCTGCTTTGCTTATTAGTAGCAAAGGCATTGAAACACCCCTCTCCCACATGTCCCCTAAACCTCCCACTGGGTGGGATCCGCAATGACTGAACCTGCAGGACTCTCAGGCTGAGCTCAGTCTTAGGGCCTGCACCCCGCAAGGGCCCAGCCCTCCCCGTAGATCCTGTTCCACCGTGTCAGCTCTTGGTGTCCCCTATGCTCCTGGAGTGCTGAGAACCAAGTGGTGGGGACTAAGCTCTTTCCCTGTTTTGGACTCTTCCCTCTCTCTCCTCCCTCCCCGCTTTGCACAGGTTCTGCTGATTCAGAGGACAGAAGGCTCCTTAGAGGTGACCCTGACCCCCGCCAGGCTCAAGTAGCTGGAGGCCTGGGCAAGCCTTGAACCCAGTGCCACCCTCTCACATACAGCAGGAAGGGCAGCAGGGTGAGGGGATTTTTGAGGTGGGGGTGAGGGTCAGGTGCCTAGGTCCTTCTATAGAAAGAGGAAAAAATCTAAAGAAATTACTGTAGGAGTTGGGGAATCTGGACTCCAGGCCCAGCTCTGCCCCTGATCTACTGTATGATCACAGGTAGGTCATGTCCTTCTCTGGGACTCAGTTTCCCATCTATAAATGAGACGATTGATTGACTCTAAGGGATCTTTCAGTGTCAAAATACAGTCACTATTTGATCAACTCTTGCCACCTCCACTTCCCCTATGTACAAGCCACCATCATCTCTTTCTTGAATTATACTATTAGCTTCCCAACTCACAGGGGACAAATGTCATTGCCCCTCCCCCACCCCTTTCCCCACACCACTCAACAGCCTGTGTGATCTTTTGCAAACAGATCATGTTTCCCCCTGCTCAAAACTCCCCATGTCACTTGGAGTAAAAGCCCAAATCCTCATACCAGCCAGTAGATTATCTGCTTCCCGCCCCCACCGCCTCCCTGCCCTCCAGCCTCCCGCTCTCCCCTCGCTTACTCGCTCCAGGAGCACTTCTTTCTTAATAGTCCTGGCATACACCAGGCACCCTCTGGCTCAGGTCTCTTGCAATTGCTTGTCCCTCTTCTCCCAGATACCCATGTGGCCCAGGCCCTCCTTTCCTTCAGATCTCTGCTCCCATGTCACTTTCGCAAAGCTGTTTTCCCTGGCCACCCCCTATAAAGCAACCTCCCCTGACTCCCATTCCAATGTTCCTTATCCCCTCTCCCCACTTAACTTTTCTCCAGCATCATCTGACATTTTTGTCGATGTAAGAAATGCCCAACCTATAGAGAATTTTTATGAGTTTATTTATCCAAACTGATGACATATGCCAGGGAGCAAGATCGCAAATGCTCTGGGGAATAATAGTTTTGCAGCTTCTTTTATACATTAGAAGCAAAGGAGAAGACGTAAGGAAGGTGCATGAAGTCTGTTGGTGGTAAATAAAGGAGGCAGGAGAAAGCAAACGGGGAAATCTCTTGTGCCTTTGAGGAAAAGCAAATTACTCTGACATTTCAAAGGTATGTTTCCTAGAGGCATAAGAACAACAGACAGAACTCACTTAAGATAAAGATTGACCTTTGCTAAGGAAACTACAGGCCCGGGACATGAACACCTGCTATGACCTGTGCAGTTAGACATTTGTCATCAGAACATCCTGTGTGGTTACTTTTGGTCACTGAGCTTGCCAGGCCTGTCATGTGGCCCCCTGAGCTTGTGAGGTTTATTGCATAGCCCCTTTTTTGTCCACATTTTGAACCTTTATTTGCTTATTACCCACCTTCCCCCATGAGATGTAAGCTCCATGCCGGCAGGGATGGTGTCTGTCTTTGTGCCCAGACCGTGGTGAGCACTCGGCAAATACTTACAGGATGAGTGAGTGAGTGACTGAGTGAATGCTCTGTCCCCGGCTGTGGTTCCCGGAGTTGCTGCCCGCCCCGGTTCCCTCATAACCCTGCCTGCTACAGGGAAGGAGATCTGGAGCCAGGGGCGGCCAGCAGGGCGATGCACACTGGGGAGGTGGGTGGTGCCCAGCACCATTCTGTTGGGCCCAAGGCATTCAAAGCAAAAACGATGGGATCTCAACCAGCTCTCGGTCTATAGGAGGAGGCAGGTGCTCAAACGGAGCTTTCCATGTGCTGAGAGAAATGCCATGTGGCGGTGAGCATAGAGATGGAGATGGGAGATTAAGGGGCCTGAGGTGGGGCTCCCACCTAACTCAGCTGGGCTGGACGAGGGGCCGCCTGAGCAAACGTGGGGAAAGAAAAAGGGCCCTGCTTGCTGATGTGGGGAACAGAGGTATGACAACAGAGTACCAAGTGCCAGGTTGGGCACCGAGTGGTGGAGAGTGAGGCGGTGGGGTGGGCAAGGGCCTTTCTTGCAATCATGCCAAGGAGCTTGGGCTTGAGCCTACAAGTTAGTGGATTTTGCCCTTTTAAAAAAAGCAGCAAAGCTTTGTTCAAATGAAATCATATGCCCAGCTCAGCACGTAAAACTGAGTCACCCAAATCCACATGGAGAACTGGGAGGACGGTTTTCCTTGGCCATCTTGTTTAAATTTCTAAAACCCAGGCTGTCTCTATTCTACCCCTTAGTTCGCTCTTCCTTTGCTGACCTCCTGCTTGCGTTTCCCATGCTCCTTTTATTTGAGGAGTCAGCGCTGCCTGGCCAGCCCTGAGCAGATGGATGGCTCCTGCTCCCCTTTCTTCCCACCCTTGGCTCCTGTTGATGTGCTGCTCAGCCCACTTACCTGGTACACCAGGTAGTCTGGCTGGCAGGGAGGAGGGAAGCAGTGAGAACAAGCTGGAGGGGTTGGAGTGGCTCCAGGTGGGTGAGGACCCGGCTATGACTCATTAAATACCTGGTCCCGAAGAAACTGCCTTCCCCACCTTAGTGGACCGAGATCCTTCATACTGGCAAGAAAAATTGGCACGTGGTGGTGGAGGATGCTTGCTGCAAGGAAAGGGAAGACTTCTGTAGCGTCATGGCAGGACGCACACCTGGGCTTCATGGAGTGGAGAAGGGGGATGGATCCTGGAGCAGCAGTCTCTCCTCTCCACTCCTCTGCACCTCCACCAGCTTTCCTCTGTGGTTCTCAGTTCCATTTCTGAAAAAGACAATCCGATTGGCTGATTCCAACCGAGGGGGGACCTTTCTTGGGTCAGTCTCCAGTTCTAGATGAATCAGTGGCAGCCAGGAGAGGGGCATGGAGCCATGTGGTACCACATAGAGTTGGCCCTTTCAGGGCTGCAGTGGCTGTCAGGGCTGCCCCCAGGGCTCCCCTTGTCCTCGGGAATCCTGTGTCTGCCAAGGGGCCTGGCTGAGAGGATGCCAGCAGTGCTGAAATTGAGACTGTGCCCAGGGGTGGGTCAGCCCAGAGTAAGGGACGCCTGTATCTAACGGGGCCATCTAGAAGAATCAACTTTTTATAATTTTTCAGGCGAAAGAGGATGCCTTTTTCCAATTGGTCCTCCAAGAGGGGGCATTTTTTTTTTATAGTTTGTACTATGTGCTGGCGACTGCTGTCCCTCCAGGGACATCCTCAAGGAATCTGGAACTGAGCTGAGGGTCAGCCCTGTCCCCTCCACCCCACTGCTGGAGAGTCATAAGGCTGAAGGGACTCCATCCCTCATTGAGTTGTCCCTCACCTTCATGTTTTGGATAGGGAAACTGAGGCTCCATTGAGACCTCATCCCTGGCCCTAGGCCCCAGCGCCGGCCCCTGGCCCAGAGAAGCAGCGGCACGCAGCAGGCTTGGTGTGGGGCCCTGGGTCACATGCTTTTGCTCCCTTGGCCATATTTAGAATAGCTGGATCAGGGGAAACTTCTTGTCCCAGCCCCTGAGGATTCTTGGAAAGAGCTTTGCTCTGAGGCCTGGCTGACTGCCCCTCCCCTTTATCCCCCTGCAAGAGAAAGTAAGAGCTTGTTGTTCCCAGAGGAGCTTGGGGCCCTCCAGGCCCCACTGCATCCCATCAGAGAGTGCCTCTCAGGTCTAGCTGAAGTCCCTTCTGCAGTATCAGCTCAGGTGTGGGGTTTAGGCAGCCCTTTCTCACCAAGAGGTGGTGAGGTCCTGGCCTCTGCCCTCTAGGAACCTTTGCTGAATGGGGACAGATTGGACCCATCTGCCCCCAGGAGGGAAGACAGCACCTTGCCTTTGGGGTCTTGGTCTGGGGGCTGAGGAAGGGGTCACATACTTCCAAGGCCAGATGAGGGAGACAGCTGGTGGCCAATAGGTGGCAGACACTGGCAGGGCTGTCTGAAAAGAGGGACCCTGGAGAGAGGGAAGGAAGGAGGAAGCCCAGGGGGAGGGAAGAGGCAAGTCCTGGTCCTGCATTCACTTTAGGCTGACTTGGGGGGGGCGGGGGCGGGGGGAATGTCACCTCATCCCACACAGCCTGCTTCCTCAGGATCATCAAGTCTTAAAAACAAAAACAAAAATCCCCAAATCAAACAAAACCAAAAATGCACGTGTGGAGTACCTGTGATATTCTAGATCTTTCCTCCCACTTCACTGTTGGGATAATGGTCCTATGTTCCCAAGGGCCCCTCTCCAGGGCCTGGTCCATTCCCCCTCCCATCCTTGATGCAGGCTGTCTCAAACCTCAGACACCCCCACCCACCCTGCTCCCCACTGAGAAGTGGGCCTGATCTCCTCCTCACAGAGGAAGTTGAACCCTCGAACCCTCGGGGGAGCTCTCTGGGCGTCCCTGTCCCCACCCTCCTCCACCACCTAGTCTCTTCCCCTTCCTGCCTGCCACCAGGGAAGATGGCTGGGTCCTTTTTGCTCAGCACTGGCCCTTCGCTTCCCTGCTGCCCTGGGGGCGTCATTGATCACTCACTCCCTCGCTCTCCCGCATCTTCAGCTTCCCCCTCTCCTTCCACTCTGGTTCTCTCGTCTTAAAAAGAAATTCCCTGTGCTCTTTATCTTTCTCCAGCTACCGATCTCAGCTTTACTCTTTGCATCAAACTTCTTAAAATAGTTGTACCTGCACTCTCTGCCTCCACTTCCTCGCTGCCCCTCTCCCTCTCTCATTCCAGCTGGGCCTGCTCCTGTCCTTTCCTCCTCTGAGGCTGCCCTTGCCAAGGTACCCAGTGACCAACTTGTCACCAAGCCCAATGAACATTTTTCAGGGCTTATCTCACTTGACCTCTTGGCAGCATTTGACACTGCCGTCCACTCCCTCCTTCCTGAAACACTTTCTCCTCCCGGCCTGGCACCTCTCTTCTGGTTTCCCTCCCATCTTGCTGGCTGTTCCTTCCAGTCTGGGCGGAGGGTCTCTGCTCCCTCTGCACAGCTGGGATTCCACTGGGGCCTCCTCTAAATTTGCCACATGCTCTCTGGACTGTCTCAGCTGCTCCCACGGCCTCGGTCACCACCTCTACCCTGATGTCCCCCAAATCTGCATTTCCAGCTCGGGTCTCTCTCTTACCCACTGAGTGTCTGCGCAGTGTCCCATGTCCCTCTCCATCTCCACGTGTCCACAGTGGAACTCGTCACCCCTACCCCTGCTCCTCCACTGGGGCCTCCCATCATAGCTCATGCCAGGAGCCTTCATCCATCCTGGTGCCCACACTGGAAATATGAGTCCTTCTCCCAGTTAATCACGGAGTCCTGCTTCCTAAAACATTCCCCAGGCCATTCACTTCTCTTTACTGCTCCCATTGTCATCTCTCTATAATCTGAATTCTTGTGGAGACTTCTACTTGCTTTTCCTCATCAGTCTCACCTCCTCTAATCCACACTTCGCACCGCCCGAGTGATGGTCCTGAAACACTAATCAGACCATGCCCTTCTCTGTTTTAAAACTCTTCAATGGCTCCCCATTGCCTTTAGGATAATGTTCATAATGCCTAAGGGTGCCACTCGAGGCGCCTGGATCTGGCCCTCTCTGGTTTCCCCAGTGCCCCTTTATTTTGGGCCATCACCATCCGGAACTGCTGCCCCCCGGGCTTGCACTGCTTCCTCTGCTTGGGGCCCCCCACCTGTCCTCCTCACCTCCTCCAGCAAGTCTTCACTGAGCTCCTCACTTTGTCTCTGCTGAAGCTGTCTGGGGTTCCCCCAGCCCTGGGCGCACTGCCATCACCTTGTCTGTCATGTCACTGCTGTATGATACTTGTTAATTTCTTGGGGGCCTGGCTTATTCCTTTCTAGCTTCACAATAAACCTGGCTGAGTGTAGATATCAATTAATGTTTCTTAAGTGAATGTAGCTCAGAGAGGTTAGGTGATAGCCTCTTTTCTGCTGTGTGGACCTCCCCCTCCCCCATATCCCCAAGTTTTCAGCCTCCAGGCATGTTTCTCCAGGGAACATACCAGGGAATCTGGAACTGAGCTCATGGCTGACCTTCTCCCTTCTGCCCCACTGCTGGAGAGTCATAAGGCTGACATCTCCCAGCTCATGCAGCAGACAGGGAAACTGAGGCCCAGAGAGGTAGCATGGCTTGGTGGTCCAGGTCGACTTTGGTTCAGGTCCCACCCTTATGAGTTTGGGCAACCAAATATAACTTTCTTCCTGTCTTCTTTTCCTTTTAAATAACAGCTTTATTGAGATATAATTCACGTACCATAACCCTGCCCCCCTTAAAGTGTACAATTCAGTGGTTTTAGTATATTCACAGTGCTGTGCAGCAATTATAGTACACCTTTCTGAGCCTCCATGTGCTCGTGGATCAGCTTTGGGTGGTTACAGCACTACTCTCGTGGGGTTGTGCGGAGTGATGAAGAATCTGCATGCCGAGGGCCTGGCACAGCGCCTGGCCAACAGGAACGCTTGGCCAGCAGGAGCAGTTACAGGGTCACAGAGTGAATCAGAGGTGAAACCCACATGGACTTCCCAGAAGGGTTTTTCTCGCTCCTCTGCTCTGTGGCTGTTTCTGGGCAGTGATTTGAGCTAGGCTGGGAGGTTTGGGGGAAGAGGGGCAGAGAAGGCAGTTGTTTAAAAACCCTTGGGATAGCTAATAATTGGTCAACCACAACCATTCCCATTAGCAAAGTCAGTGATTTTCAAAGTGTGGTCCCCAGAGGAGCAACAGTAGCATCACCAGGGAACTGTGTAGAAATGCAGAGTCTCAGGCCCCACGTCTCACTTACTGAAGCAGACACTCTAGGAGTGGGGTCCACAAATCAGCATTTCAACAAGCCCTCCAGGTGATTCTGATGCTATAGTTTGAGAACCAGAGTTCTAAGCAAACCATTCACCTATTCCTTGCTGTCCTCCTGAATGAATGGGATAGTCACAGAATGGTGGGGGTGGGGGCAGGGAAGAAGGATTGTGATGAGTCACAATAAGCCCCAGCCTGGCAGTGCCCACCTGTCCCAGTTCTGCCTCCTGGCTATGCAAGGGCTCCAAATTGCCAGACATGATGGGCACAGATGCTCCAGAAAGTGGCTGCCAGTCTGGCGTCTCTGTTGGGGCGATTATAGAGGCCCCAGCCAGCCAACTCCTGTGTGCCATCTACGCTTGTCCAGATGGAGAAACTGAGGCCCCAGATGGGGCCAGAGACAATCCTTACAGTCCTTGTTTGTTGCATGAATGAAGTCACTCTGGTTCTGGCAGATACACCATACCCCAGCTCAGGGCTCCCCTCATCTCCTCTCCCCCTAAGCTGCAGACATTGATCTCTCTTCTGCTGTCCAAAGAGTGGGTGTCTGTGTTAGGACCCCTCAGGAAGGCCAAGGCAGCTGGAGGTCAACCTGAGCTGGGCTTTAAGCCCCAGCTCAGTCACTGATTCACTGTGTGATCTTGAGTAGGTGTGTCCCTCCCTGAGCCCCATTTCCTCATCTGGAAGGTAGGGACAATTATCCAGGTGCCTGGAACACAAAATATTCTCTATCAGGTTACATACATCTGTTTGGCTGTATTGAGCATCTAGGGTGAGGAAACTCCCACCCAGTGCATAAAGGCAGAGGGGGAGGTGAATTTCAGGGGCTTTTCACTTATTTTTATTTTTAAATACATCTTTATTGATTTCAGAGAGAGGAAGGGAGAGGGAGAGAGATAGATAGGAACATCAATGATGAGTCATTGATCAGCTGCCTCCTGCACGCCCCCTGCTGGGGATCCAGCTCACAACCCAGACATGTGCTCTCACTGCAAATTGAACCGCCATCTCCTGGATCCTAGGTTGATGCTCAACCGCTGAGCCATGCTGGGCCTGGCCAGGGGCTTTTTAAACAGGGTCTATCAAATGGGACCCATCAAAGGTTAGAGGCCTTACTTCTCTTCCCTTGTCATGAAGATGCTGGGGAGACTGAGGGGTCAGAGGTGAATATGCTAAAAGCTTTGGGAGCCTCTTCTGTGGGTACAAACTGGGAGCTTTGGTGACAGGATGTCCTGATGTTTGTTTAACGTGAAATTCTGCTATTCGTTTACTCGGTCTTTCAATTGTGCTATGAGAAATAAATAAATAAATAAATAAAGCAGGGTAAGGGGAGAGGGAGTGCAAATGGGCTGCTATTTTGGAGAGGGGGTGGTTGGGGACTCCAAGGAAGTGATGTTTGAACAGGGAGCTGGATGAGTAAGGGAGCAATAAATAGGCAGAGAAAACAGCAAAGTGCAAAGCCTGGAAGTGGAACTATGTTTGATGTGTTCCAGGAAGGGCAAGGACAGCAGATGCTAGAGCCCAGTGATCCAGGGTTGAGAGGGGAGATCAAGTTCAAGAGGTGGGGGTGGGGGCTGGATCTCAGAGAGCCTTGCTGGGCATGCTGAGGGATTGGACTTTACCCTCTAAGTGTGACGGGAGGTCAGTGGAGAGTTTTGAGGAGAATGGTGGCTTCTGGTTTTGCACTCCAGGATCACTCTGGCTGCTTTGAATAGAGTGGGTGACAATAGGCCCAGCATGGAGGCAGGGAGACCAGTCAGGGCCAGAAGGTGGTGACTGAATCAGGAGGGCCAGCTGTGATCTGTCTAGGGATTTATTCTGAAGGTAGAGCCAACAGAAATTTCTGAAGGATGGGATGTGGAGGGGGAGGGAAAGGAGAGTCTAGGCTGAACTCAGACATTCACCCCGAGGCCCTGGGTGGTGCTATTACTGAGATGGGAAGGCTAGAGAGGAGCAAGATTTGAGGGCAAATTGAGAGTGTGTTTTTGGACACATTTGGTTTGAGAGGCCACTGGACATCTAAGGAGAGACGTTGGACATGGGGGCTGGACTCTGGGGAGAGGCTGCCACACTCCCACCTCTGCTTAATAGCTAAGGCTATTGTGTAAAGGGGTGGCATCAGGACTGACAGTGGTTTCCACCCCCGTATTAGTATTTTTAAGGCAATGTGTTTTAAAATTTATTAGTTTGTGATTGCGCATGTTTCTTCCTCCCCCCTCCTCCTTTTCCCCCCTCCTCCCCCCTCCTCCCACGCACCAAGAGGTCACCAGCTCAATTCCGGGTCAGGGCACCTACTGGAGATGTGGGCTCAGTCCCCAGTAAGGGGCATGCAGGTGGGAGCCTATCAATGTTTCTATTTCCCTCTCCTTCTTCTCTTTCTAAAATCAATAAAAACATTAAGAAAAATTGAGATCACATTGCCCTTAAGGTTTTATAATCTCCTTTTTTTCACTTAACCTATTGTGAAGTGGACATTTATATATGTGTAACTATTGGCATGGAAAGAAAAATGTTGAGAAAACAAATTTTTTCAAACACCCAGTAGGCGGCCCCTAGTGTGACTGAGCAGTGGGACTGAAGGATCACTGTCCAGCATTGGGGTAAATATCCACCGAGATTTGCTGCAGCCCTTCCCAGAGGAAGGGGCTGGATGAGATGACCTCAGAGAGGGCCCTCCATCCTTGAGCCCTGTGTCAGCAACAGCCCCTATCCCCAGTGGATGTGGCCGCGGCCTTTGCTGAGGTTAATTATTGAACAGGAGGAGCTGGTGCCCCCCCCCCCCCCCCCCCCCCGTGCCTTATGTCTTTGCTGACTTAGCTCTTGTCTGGAATTGGCCAAGTAGGTCTCCTTCTCCCTCATTCATTCAAAACTCTTTACTGACATCTGCCACCTACCCCCTTCACCGAGGGGCATGTGCTGGGACGCAGCCCTTTACCTGTCCTCCAAGTGGGCCAGGAGCCCCTCCCTGTCCAAGGAGGTATAAGTGGGTCAGGGTGGAGCCTTCCCCTTTCCATGTTTTTCATCTTGTCTGGCCCTGCTTTACAGATGAGGAGACTTTCCCAGGGAAAGTAGGTGGCTTTCCCAGGGACACACACATAACAGGCCTGGAATTCGCACCCAGGTCTCTGACTCCCAACCCATGCCCCTATCACCATGAAACATGAACACAAATAAAGCCTTGTAGAAAGTGACTTGGGCCACATACAGGGAGACCAGCATTGGGAGGAGACAGCAGGGGGCAGGCATCCCAGAGGGCTCCTGGGGGCAGGGGGTATTGTCTGGGGGAAGGGTGAGCAGTCTCAGTAGGCTACCACGGTGAGGTTTTAGGTAGAATGCAGCCTCAGCAGTCTTAGGTGGGGAGACTCTGGGGACATTTGGGGAAGGCTGTGTGGGTCAGTCCACAAGGGATGTGTTCCCAGAGAAGTCCATTCCCTCAGGTGTCTCTTCCAGGGCACGTGCATGTCCAGCACCCCCCTCCCCTGCCGCCATCCCAAAGAGATGCGCTTCCAGGAGTCCAGACACATTTCCTTTTGCTGCATCTGCAGCTGAACCTCTCATCCTGCCTCCCTCACACACTCACATCCTTCCGAGGCCACCAGCTTCTGTCCTTGTGCCCTTTTCCTTCTGCCCATCCACTGGAAAGTTAGGAACCTTGACTCTAATCTCATCCTGGACACACTGAGCCACCTTTGGCAATGCCTTTTGCTCTCTGGGCCTCAGTTTCCTTATGTATGCAATTGGGGTTGAGGGAAGTGGTGGAAAAGTTGGGTTCTAAAGTTCCTTCCTTGTCTAAACACTTGATTCTGGGCCACTCAGTCGCTTCCCGCTGCCTTCAGGGGAGTTCCAGGCCTCCACCTCATGGCTCCCTGCTGCCTGGTTCCCCCTTCACACACCCTTCCCCTCTGCACTCTGAATCCCTCTCTCCCTACCTATCCTGCCTGGTCCCCTTTCCTTCCATAGCTGTCTCATTATTTAATTTGTTAAGCACCCACAAAGGTATAGGCAATTGACCCCATTCTATAGATGAAGCCATGCTTCTGCCAACTCGGGGATCATAGGGAATGGGGGTCCCTCCTTCCCTCACCTGCTGACCTTCCCTGCCCCCCACATCTCTGGAGCACTTCTCTCAAGACAGCCTTGAATCTGAGCCAGGGGCTGAGGCCACACTTGTGAGTGACTGAGCCTGGAGGTGCTCCTGACTGGGAGACCCTGGGCCAGTCTGTTCTCACTGCCAGCCCAAATCAGCCTACCACTCAAAGCTGAGGGACCACCTCTCTAAACTGCAGCCTGTGAGCTCAGTAGCCCCGAGCTTAGAGCTTCTCCCTTTGGTGTTCAGCATAGAACCACAGTTCCAGGGAACTCTGATTCTGATTCTTTTATCTGCTTTTCAGATAACTCTTCTCAAATAATGCTTCCCTCCTCCTCTGACTGTACAGCCCCCTGCTGAGGCTCCGTGGCTGTCTTGTCCATCCAGCAGTCTAACCCTCCCCTTCGTGCTTCAATTGCAGATTTTTGCTGGTGTTCACCTGCCTGGTGTTGTCCGTGCTGTCCACTATCCAGGAGCACCAGGAACTTGCCAATGAGTGTCTCCTCATCTTGGTGAGTGCCGGAGACCCGTCTGAGGGAGGCTGTGTGAGGTAGCATCTCTGGGTTCGGGTGAAGGTTGGTGAGAGGCTTCTTACACCATGGCTCAGAGTGGCTTGCTGTGCTCTGTTCCCTGAGCTGGTGGCTGCCCATCTCTGGGATTCATCTCCTGCTTTATAGCAGGTGTTGGGGGACCGCCTGCCTCTATGCCAGGGCTTATGATGGGCAGAGAGACCCATCATAAGGAGTGGGAGGCCAGGTCCCACTCCTTCTCAGGACCCAAACTGCTAACCCCACCCCTAGTGAGATGTTCATCCCCCCCCCCCAAACAGAAGCATCTTGGAGGGGGACAGCTGACGGACAGCTACACTTTGTGTCACTTAGTCTGCTGTAGAGAGTCTGGGATGGCTGGGAGGGGAAGGGTAGAGTGAGGAGGAAAACCCAGAGAGCTCAGAAGCGAGGGCAGACTTGGACTTCCAGCGTCTTTGGAAGGGGCCACCTGCCCTTGAGAACCCTCCTCAGGTTCACCCAGGTGTAAGGGCCTCCAGGAGAGGGGGTCTGAGGAAGCCTAGGACCCCTAACCCAGGGACTCGAGGCTGTTTCCGGGTTGGAGACTGGGGAAACTCAGGCGCCTGGCCCCACAGGAATTTGTGATGATCGTGGTGTTTGGCCTGGAGTACATCATCCGCGTCTGGTCTGCGGGCTGCTGCTGCCGCTACCGAGGATGGCAGGGCCGCTTCCGCTTTGCCAGGAAGCCCTTCTGTGTCATCGGTAATAAGGCCTGCCCCAGCCCCTGGGCCTGACCCTTGACCCCCAGCCCCAGGGTTGACATCCTGACCCCATATCTGGCCTTACCCTTGACCCCAAGCCCCAGGGTTGACATCCTGACCCCATATCTGGCCTGACCCTTGACCCCAAGCCCCAGGGTTGACATCCTGACCCCATATCTGGCCTGACCCTTGACCCCAAGCCCCAGGGTTGACATCCTGACCCCATATCTGGCCTGACCCTTGACCCCCAGCCCCAGGGTTGACATCCTGACCACATATCTGACCCGGACCCTGGCTGCCGGCACAGACTCAACGCCCCCCCCCCCCCCATGGCCCCTCCATCCCAGGAACCCCGGACCTCGGGTTTCTGACTCGGGCGGGTTGGTGCGCTGGCGCCGGCGGTGACCTCGCCCTCCCGCCCCTGCAGACTTCATCGTGTTCGTGGCCTCGGTGGCCGTCATCGCCGCGGGCACGCAGGGCAACATCTTTGCCACGTCGGCGCTGCGCAGCATGCGCTTCCTGCAGATCCTGCGCATGGTGCGCATGGACCGCCGCGGGGGCACCTGGAAGCTGCTGGGCTCCGTGGTCTACGCGCACAGCAAGGTGGGGGGGGGCGCGGGGACGGGGCCCGCGGGGGGCGCGGAGGGGTCGCGGCCTGGAGGTCAAGGCCTGCTGTCCGAGGGGCCGGGCCAGGTGGGGGCCGAGGCGGGGCCGGGAGGCGGGGCTGGGGGGGGAGGTCTTGCTTAGCAACTTCTGGGCTGGAGGGTCTGCGTCCACAGCAAAGTGGGGAACCGGGGCTGGGCCTGAGGGTAGGATGGGGGCGGGGCTAGATGTGGGGCCGGTTCTGAGCTTGAAAGTGGGGCTTGGGGGACCGGGCAAGGTGGGTCTGGGGCGGAGATCTGCGCGTGGAGCCTGGAGGGTCAGGGCGGGTCAGGGCGTGCCCTGCGGCTTGGAGAGGGCCTGGGGGTTTTGAGGAAGGGGGGGCAGGTCTCCCTGGAGGGAGGAGATGAGGAAGGCGGGTAGAACAGGCGCCAGGGAACTACGAAGGGGTGGGGTACTTTTGCCCCCCTATCCCAGCACCTTTCATTGGCTATTCTGGGGGCCTCCGATCTCCCCGCCTCTCCCACCTCCTCGTGCCCTTCTGCCCGTCCTGCCTGAGGCCTCACCCGCGGCTGCCCCCGCAGGAGCTGATCACCGCCTGGTACATTGGGTTCCTGGTGCTCATCTTCGCCTCCTTCCTCGTCTATCTGGCCGAGAAGGACGCCAACTCCGACTTCTCCTCCTACGCGGACTCGCTGTGGTGGGGAACGGTAGGTGAGGGTCTGGGGGAGGCTTCCCTGCTCGTTAGGACTGTCCTGACCACTGTGGCCTGTGACTCAGGCTTGAGCTGGACTGCCCCTGACCTGTCTGCGGTGGGCGGGACCCCTATGACCAGCCTGTATGCTAGCTCCCCAGTGTGCCCCATCTTGTCCCAGATGTCAAGCCCCTGTGACCTGTATCCCTGCATAGGGCTGGGGGGAGGGGGATTTGTCTGCACCCCTAACCAGTCCGCATGACAAGTCCTTGTGGGCAACGGTGAGAGCCCCTTCCCTCATGATCAGGTTGCCATCTGTCTGTGCCCCCAGCAAGTTCGTGTGGGTGGCCACTGTGACCGACCCTGTGGGTAACCCATTTGTGTTCCCAGATTACACTGACAACCATCGGCTATGGTGACAAGACGCCTCACACGTGGCTGGGCAGGGTTCTGGCTGCCGGCTTCGCCTTACTAGGCATCTCCTTCTTTGCCTTGCCTGCCGTGAGTCCCTCTCTGCCTAGGATTGCCCAGCCTGGGGAAGCGGGGCCGGGGGCAGAGCCTGCTAAGCCCCTATCCCACGTTAGCGGTGGGGGAGCATCTCAGAGGGGCAGAGACTGCCTTTTGTTGTTCCCACTGCCACATTCCCCCAACCATGCCTGTCCCCCTAGGGCATCCTCGGCTCCGGTTTTGCCCTGAAGGTGCAGGAGCAGCACCGGCAGAAGCACTTCGAGAAGCGGAGGATGCCAGCAGCCAACCTCATTCAGGTACAGAATGCCTAGGAAGCCCCTGAACTGAATTGGCGTGTCAACACTGTATGCTGACTCTTGTGTCCCAGCTTCACAACTGTGACTCCACTTTGAAGCTCAGAGTGGAGATGTGACTTTTCTGGGTCACATGCCAAGTCAGGAACAGAGCTGGGATGCTGACTCAGATTGTCGAAAATGTCCCTCTGTACCAAATGCCTAGTTTAGGATTAGCCAGAGCTGCCCCACTGGCCGACTCCGGTCCCAACTCCACATTGCCTGAAGTGGAATGCAGCCTGGCCAAGAGGCCCTGGGTCCTTGGGAGAGACACCTGTCAGGTGTGCAGCCATCAGTAAGCTTGTCCCACTCTTAACACCTTCATTCATTAATTCATTCTACAAGCACTCACACAAATGAATGTTGTAACTACAAACTGAGATCAGTGCCTTGAAAGAAATGGTTCTCTGAAGAGCTTTTAACAGGGAACCTTGAAGGAGGCTTCAGGGAAGACTACCCTGGGAAAATGACACTTGAGCTGAGAGCTGGCTGATGGATAGGTATTAATTAGGTGAAGAAGTGAAAGGTAAGGGAACAGCGTATGCAAAAGTCCTGGTGTGTCTGATGAACTTGAAGGAAGCTAGCAGGGCCGGAACAGAAAGCTGAAGGAAGAGTGGATAGTGGATCGGTGGGCCAGGCCCAGACCTAGGGACCACAGGGAGGAGTTTAACTTTTTCTAAGTGCAACATGGACAGGTCTGAAGGAGGGGAGTGGGTGACATGATCAGATTTGTGTTTTGAAAAGTGGTGAATAAATTGGAGGGTATGTGTGGGAGACCAGAAAAGAGACTGGCAACAGTCTGGGTGAGGCAGGATGCTGGGTGAAGTGAGCTAGGTTTGCAACAGGTGAGATGGAAAAAAATGGGCAGATGCTGCAAATTTCGGAGGTGAAATTAGTGACATCAGGAGTGAGAGTGAGAGAGATGTCGGGGTGACTTCCAGGTGGGGTGACTTCCAGGCTTGCCCAACTGGGTGGTTGATGGCCCTGCTCACTGGAGGAGACCAGATTTGGGGCATGAAGAATGTGAGTTTGGCTAGAGCATGTGGAGTCTGAGGGTTTGCTGAGCCCCTGGGTGGCGATGTTGAGCAGGCAACTGGATGTGCAGGTGTGCGGCTGAGAGGAGAGAAATGGGCTGAGCAGACAAGATGTAGAACCATTGCATGTAGACGGCACCAAAGCTCCAGGCATGGATGAGCTCACCTGGTGGAGAGAGCAAAGAGGGAACAGAGAAGATGGTTCAGAACTGGGCTTTTCGAAGCCTCAACATTTCATGGCTGGGCAGGCAAAGTTGAGCCAACCAAAGAGACAGAGAAGCTGCAGCCAGAAGGGTAGGGTAAAAACCAGTAGTGTGTGGTCTCAGTTTCCCGCACTGTGCTGTGAGGCATTCAGACAGGGCACGGGCTGAGAGGAGGGTTCTGATTTGTGTGACTCTGTGACTCAGCCTGGCTTCTCCCTGGTCAGATGTGTGTGCAAGAGACACCCCTGCAGGAAATAGTTCAGGCAATGTTGGCACAGCCCACATCAGCATGCTCTCCATGTGCTACCCTCTGACCCCCAACCTAAGTCTGACTCAACCCCTCCTTATCTCCCCTCCCCTGGGTGGAATTCTGCTCTCCATCCCTGCTATCTCCAGCCACCAGCCCAGCCTTTACTTTTCAGCATCCCCTGGGGCACAATGGCCACTGTCCCCTGGGAGCTGGCCTTTGGAGGGGCATTGTAGGGGCAGGCAGCTGGCGCTGTCCATACCGAGAGACAGCTGGTATTGTGGTGCCCATAATTAATGAGACAGTCTGGCAGCTGCTCCCCAGCCTAAGCCAGGGACCTAGGCAAGCAGGAAGTAAAAATATTCCTGTCCTGGGAGGGTGCCCGGCTGGTGAGTTCATCAGTGGGCAGTCCCTTAAGGACAAGAGGCACCCAAAAAAAGGGGGGCATCCGGGGACCATTCTACTTTGTCATGCCTAACAGCTTCCATGCCTCCCTGCCCTCACTGATTGCCCCACTCACAGTCCCTCCCTGGCCCTTCTTACCGGGAAGGAAGGAAACAGACCCTCCTCTTGGCTGACCCTCATCCTTCCTGCTGCAAGGAAGCCCTGCAAGTCCGTGAATGCTGAGGGAGGTGATGCTCTCTCTTCCCCTCCTCAAACCATGGGCAGTGACAGGCAGCTGGGAAAGTTGGGGCGGGGTTATTATTAGTAATAATGATTTCACTCAGTCAGCATTCATTCCTTGAACATTTGCAGAATACTTACCATGTGCCAGAGGATGCAGTGGTAACCAAAATACAGTCTAGGAGGAGAGAAAGACATTAACCAAATACAAAATGAATAGATAGCTATCAGTCATAGTAAGGGAGATAACAGGGGGGTTCAACGGGAAATTGGCATTAAGTGCCAACTATGTGCCAGGTATTACAATTGGCATTTTGCATACATTCACCCATTTACTCCTCCCAACACCCAGTTATATAAGTAGTATTACATCCATTTTACAGATGAGGTAAGTGAGGCTCTGCAGCTTTACTTGATTTTCCTACACCCATAAGGGGCACAGCTGGGATTGGACACCCACGTCTGCCCGATGACAAAACCCCAGCTCTTAACTGCTGTACACCAAGCCCCCTCAGGGCCTTGGGGAAGTCATTCTCTCTAGGCTACCATTTCTTTGTCCAGCCCTGCTGGTGGCTATGGAACTGGAACTGGCTTCTGGTTCTGAGAACCCTTCAGCGGGCCCAAGGCCTGGGTTATCTCAGGGGCAGAGGGCTGGTGGGGGACTGAGAGGCCTCGCTGATGCCTTGTCGCCTGTTTCCCTTCCCCCAAACCACCAGGCTGCATGGCGCCTATACTCCACTGACAGGAACCGGGCCTACCTGACAGCCACCTGGTACTACTACGACAGTATCCTCCCATCCTTCAGGTAGGCCCTGATGCAGGGGGAAGGCGGGACAGGGGGCTCTCTTCCACTCTCTATGCCCAGGGAAGGCTGTGGACACTGGACACAGGGCATGGGTGAAGCCCTGCCCCTCTGGCTGAGCTTGAGTCTGGGAGTGCTGGCAGTCCCCATGCTTACCCAGAGTGGGTACCACTCAGGACAGTGGCACAGCCACTCAGTCTGAGTTGCGGGCAGTGTTAGCCCTTGCCAGCCTGGCGTATTACAGCTGGATAGAGAAAGTGTGGGATGGGCAAGAATGAATGTGCCCGAGTTGGGTGCAAGGGCCCACGCAGCACCCCTGTGCATGAATATGTACCTACTTTTACTGTGCCAGGCAGCAGCCTTAGGGCCCAGAAATGAGTACGTCCCACTGGCCCAGGTTGGAGTAGGATTGGACAGGGGTGGATCCATGCAGGGGATTATTAATACATCATCAAGGTTTATGTGGCTAGGTGCCTGGCAGGCCCTTGGGCAGAAATGAAGACCATGGAGCATGGCCTGGTCCCGCGGGCAGGCGAGCGTCAAGCGGCGTCAAAGCGGGCCAGGCTGCTGTGCTCAGCACTTCTGCTGGCGCCTTTTTTTGCCACATTAGTTCTCCAAGAGCAGCTGTTGCATGATTCCACTCATCCTACACCTGCCTGCCTCCCTCCCTGCTCCCTCCCAGCCCCAGGGGATTCCCAGGGAAGGAGCAGGAGAGAAGGGGCTGGGAAGGGGAGCTCCCAGAATCACACTGGTTCCCCCGCTTCTCCACCTGGCAGAGGCAAACTCCCACCTCAGAGGCAGGAAGGGTAGTTAGGTTAGAAGAAGCTGCCCTTCCCAGGAGGAGCACTAAGGACTCTAGGCCAGGCCTTGGGGAGTGGCCCAGGGGCTGCTTTGTTAGAAATATGATGTGTGTGTGAGGGGGAGGGAAGATTTTGGGATGGGGTGGTCTTGGATCCTGGAAGAGAGACAGAAATTTGTTTGGAGATTCTGATCCACTGGGTCTCCTGCTCCTTGGACCTCAGTTTCTTCGTCTATATAATGGGAAGGCAGAAAGGGAAGGATGGGAGGATATTGGGTTATGGAAACAGGAAATGCCTGGAGAATTAGGAAGAAACAGCCCCAAACCTGGTCTCCAAGAGCCCAGAGCTGCAGGGGAAGGAAGCTGGCTAGCCACCCTATCAAGTGTTCCTCTTCAGCCTCAGTTTCCCCCCTAAAATCCAGAGTCAGATCTGGAGGGTGAGGGTCTCAGGGCTGCTGCTGACCTCCAAGTAGGCACAGCTCCATGCCCAGGCACGCGGCGTGATGGGGAGAGTAAGCTGCATTTGAGCTCCCACCTGCCCCCTTGTGAAGGTGCTTTGGAGTGTGCCAGCCTGCACAACCACACTTGGCATCCCTGAGGACTTTCCCAGAGTGTAGGAAAAAAAGGGAGGAAGGCTGGTCTCTCCCACACCACGCGCCCCTGCCTACTCTGGTCTGGAGGGTTAGCTGAGCACCTGGAGAGAGGCAGGGCTGGGCAGGACGTGAGCTCAGGAGCTCAGTGCCCACTGGGTGAGGGGGTGGTGCCAGGGCCCTGCCCGCCGCTGATGGCACCCTCTCCTGCAGAGAGCTGGCCCTCTTGTTTGAGCACGTGCAACGGGCCCGCAATGGGGGCCTACGGCCCCTGGAGGTGCGGCGGGCGCCAGTACCCGACGGAGCGCCCTCCCGTTACCCGCCCGTTGCCACCTGCCACCGGCCGGGCAGCGCCTCCTTCTGCCCTGGGGAAAGGTAGGGGCCCTCTGGGGCCGCCGCCTCCTCTTGCTTCGCCTCTTTCTCTTCCGTTCTCTGTCTCGTCCTCTCGGATTTGCGTCCAGCCACTACATGGGCGTCTGGGCTTGCTCTGGGGACTCTCAGGCCTTGTCATGAGGCCTGGGCAGTTGTCGTCAGACAGCCTGACAGGTACAGACTGAGAGCCTCTCTGGAGGGCCCAGGCTGGACTCACCTTTTCAGTCCCCTGGGCGAGTGGGGGATCTGGCCACACCATGCTTTCCCCTCACCTCCTCCATTCATTCCCGTGTCGTCTTTCTTTCTGTTTCCATGCCCCCCTCACTCTTCCGTCCCTGCACCTCCATCCCTCCCGGGAAGCTGGAGAGAGGAGGAGGCCGCTGGCCACAGGTGCTTACAGCTCAGGTAATCGTGGGCACCGTCCTGGGGCACGAGGGCAGGGACCCCTCCCCCGGCAGGTTCCTCCAGAAAGGGCTTGACACTGGACTCGCCTCTCGGGAACGAGACGCCAGCTGGAAAGAGAGCTCTGTGACTAAGAACCGCTGTAGGACCTACGTAAACTCAACCAGTGACTAATGCCCTTGTCTTGTGTAACCCTGTCCACAGCTTCGCTAACCCCAGAGGAGCCTCCCGGGATTCTCCCACAATGCCTTTCTTCCTTACTGAGGGACAGTTTGCTGCTCCCAGCAGTCTTCTTCCCCTTGACCTGGCTCTCCTGGAGCTTTTGAACCTTGAAAGAACAAAGAAATCATAATGCTATACACCCCCTCCCCCAAACACACATAATTGTTCATGATAGCGGAATTTCAAGCTTATTTGGATAAGGAAAACCCCTTAACTCACAGTATGGGAAAGTGGCTGCACCTGTGGAGGTATAGCTTAGAGGTCGAGGATTGGATTCCCCCTCATTTCTCACCTGTGCTCTACCCATCTCTTTGTTTTCTCTCATCTTCACATATCATCCCTGCATCAGCCAGCTGGGCATCTGGGCCTGGAGCCTCAGGTGTGATGCTGAGCCTGCGGCCCAGACAAGGGAGGGGAGAAGAGGTGAGCCAAGAGTGGCCAGGAGAAGGAGGTGAGGTGAGAGATTGCCTCTGCCACCTGATGCTGTGTGTCCTTGAGAAAGTCATCAAGTCACTCTGAGCCTCTGCGTCCTGGGCAGAAAATCAGCGATGTTTAAGCTGATGAGGAGCTCTTGGTTTTCTTGGTTTCTGGGCAGAAAAGCCTGGGGAACAGGGAGGAGGTGGTTTTGGTGCAGGGGCTGCTGGGAGCAGCATTTCTTCTCTGTTCTCAGTGAGGACACGTCCGGCTGGCTGGGGGGGTGGGCGTTGGGGGTCAAAGGGGCTTAACAGGGAGTGGGTGGAGAGGCAGAGCCAGCCTTCCAGATCTGCGGCTGCAGGGAGGGGAAGCATGACTGGCCAGGCCGGCACCTCTCTGGAAGAGCCATGCTCGGAGTCTCTGTCATGGCCTGAAGGCCGTCATTGTTACCCCATCCCCATCCAACCCTGGCCTCTAGGCAGAAACTCAAAGGTTTTGGCTTTGGTGCAGCCCTGCCAGCTGAGCCCAGGTGCCCTGTAGCTTCCAGTTTGCTCTGGGAATGGAGATTAGCCTGAAGACAAGCACCTGTACCACCCCTCACAGCTGCTCTGGGCCTCTAGGCCCCCCAAGCCTAGGAACAGATTATTGCCGAGTGCTTGGCCGTCACTAACTCCCAGCCTTATGCCTGTCTTGCCCTGGAGTGTCTGTGTGGCTGGGACTCGTGGTGATGGTGGTGGAGTGTCCGTTCTACCAAGGGACCTCAAGGGGCTGAAGTGTGAGTTCTAGGAGGTCAGGCACCAGGCTCAGGTCAAATGGCCATATCCTTAATCGTGGCTGTTGGGGACTCATGGGATGGGTGCCCCAGATGGGACCCCACACACATACACATGCACACACCTGATTGGCCACACCCTTAGTGGTGCTTGTGGATGGACCCAGGATGAGCACATTCCCAAGACTACAAGGAGCACAACTTCCTGGGGCACGGCATTATCAGGGCCAGCGCCTCCTCTCTTTGGGGTTTTGTGATGAGGAGCTAATCCTGTGTTTCTCAAAGCACGGTCCACTGACCTCTTGCATAAGCATCTGGTGGGGTATTTGTTGAAAATGCAGATAGCTGGACCTCTCCCCAGGCCCCAAGAAGGAGAATCACTGGAGAACAGAGAATTCTGCATATTTAACCTGCTCCCCAGGAGATCCTCATGCAAAGTTTGAGAACATCTGCATTCTGGGAATGTGGGCTAGAGGATGGTTTGGGTGGGGGGCCTTCTCTCCCACCAGCAGCAGGAGGCCGGCCCCATCCTGGCAGCTCCCCATGCTCTGCCTGCCTGTCTCCCTCCCACTAACCTCTGTTTGTGTCTTGTTCTCAACTTTCCAGCCAGATGTTTAGTAATAAACGGAGTTTCTTTCGGATCCACGCCAGCTGGAGACCGAGGTACCCCTCACCTGCTCCTCCGGTCCCCACTCCTCCTTGCTCCACCCAGTTTGGGGGCTGGAGAGGGGGACAGGATGGGCCAAGGACAAGGTGCATGTGCCTGCCGCCTGCCATCTGTCTTGGGGCCCCGACGAGCCCCTTGCCTTCCTGGGGATGCCTCTGCCAAGTCTGGGGGCATGGGCCTGGTGCCCAGTCTGCCAGGAGGGACACTTACAGGAGGCTTGGGATGAGTTCTGGCTCTGCTGCTGACCCCTTGTGTGATCTTGGTCAAATTGCTTCTCTTCCCATCTGTGGAATGGGCAGATTGAACTAGAGGCTCTCTGAGGGTCCCTCCCACTCTGACTTTTGCTGGGCCTTGGGTTTAGCTTCCCTGCTGCCCACCTAGGGACCTAGCAGATGCCTGAAGGAATGAGACTGGCACCTCCCTCGCTATCTCCAGAGCCCAGCTCTTTTAGCTACATCACCACTACATTCCTTGGTACCTGCCCCATGCCAGGCCCCACACCAGGGACACAATGATGAATAAAACATGGTGCCTGGAGAGTTGCAGAGAAATTGCTATTCGGTGTGATAAGTTTAGCAAAAGGAGAAGCAGAGGGCCTGTGGGGCCTGGGTCGGGCACTTCACCCCAAGGAAGCCCAGAAAGGAGTGGGTGTGAGGGAGGGCATTATAGGGCAAGGAAGTGACAAGGTGACGAGGTGAGAGAGGGCACAGCCGTGGCAAAGGACCAGGCAGCACAGCGTGGCCAGATCTGAGAGTGGGAGGTCAGGAGCTGAGGTTGGGGGCAGAGCTGGGTCATGAAGAACCCAAGAGCCCAGAGTGGGCCTCATCCTGTTGGCACTGCCTGGCAGCTTGGGCTCATGGAGTCCTGGGTTTCCCAAAAGTGCCTCTGGACCCTGGTGGACTGGAGGGCCCATGAGTAGGACGTGAGTGACAGAGCTGCTCTACCCAGAGCCAGTGTTTCTTAGAAATGGGGGTTCTAGATCTGAACCTGGCTACCAGGAGTTGGGTCTGGCAGGCAGTCAGAGGACAGCCCTAGTCAAGCCGTTCTCCCAGGTGCCAACAGATCACTTAGATCAGAGTTGCTTGACCTTGGCACCATTGACATTTTGGGTCTGATAATTCTTTGTTGTCAGGAGCTGTCACATGCATTGTTGAATGTTTAGCAGCATCCCTGGCCTCTACCCATTAGGTGCCAGGAGCACGTCCCAGTGTGACAACCAAAAATGTCTCCAGACATTGCCAAGTGTCCCCTAGTGAGCAAAATTGCCCCCAGTTGAGAACCACTGCCTTAGACCCTATCCCGATTGCTTGTCCCAGAGAAAGAACAGTTTGTATAGTCAGAGGAGACTGGGTTCCGGTCCTTATTCCATCCATAGTAGTTCTGCGACCTTGGGCAAGTCATTTCACCTCCCTCTGCATCTATAAAACAGGGATGGAAAATACGGAACCCACCACACGAAGTGGCTGAGAACTGGAGGGCTGAGGCAGTGAGAAAGGACCTTGCGTGTTTGAAGGAGCCTGGGAAAGGAAGGCGCTCTTTCGATGTTCACCGTGTGCCAGGTTTCTTTCCATTTTCTTTGAGCTTTTAGGCTCCAGAGAGGCTCACGTGAGCCATTTTCTGGGCCCTGTCCAAGGCACTGGAATCCAGGGCCACTTCTGGGGAAACAGAGCCTTCTTACATTGAAGAGGAGCCCAGGGCCTCTGGCTGGCTGGAAAGTTACAGAGCCCCACAA
Organism: Miniopterus schreibersii; assembly: GCF_964146895.1. Lineage (NCBI taxonomy): Eukaryota > Metazoa > Chordata > Mammalia > Chiroptera > Miniopteridae > Miniopterus > Miniopterus schreibersii. The sequence goes on from NC_138109.1 coordinate 23,597,583, forward strand.
CCCACCAACCAACACAGAATCAGAGCTGGAAAGGGACCTTTCAAGGCCTCTAGTACAAGCCCCCAGACCTTTTCCTCATAAATCCTGCAGAGTGCAAGCTGTCTCGCTTGCATACTTTTCATGACAGGGAGGTCACCCCCTTCCCCCAGAATACCATTGGAGTGATGTGCTGGGTGCAGAGATCTGGAGTTCCAGGCCCTTGGCTGAGTGTCAGGGTCTTCTCCAGCTCCCTCTTCCTCTCCCCCTTGGAGGAGTGGAGGACAGAAGGAGGGGTTGCACGGGCTGGGCGGGTGTGGGGGTGCTTGCCAGCATGAGGAGAGCTCGAAGGAATGGCTCTGCAGAGGAAAGTTTGGGAGAGCCAACCTCAAACTTTGGTTCGAATCTTTGGGATGTGTTGAAGGGATACTGGGCCAGAAAACAGCATGCTAGATTGCGGGGGCCACCCCTGTCCTTCCCTTCTGATTTCAGGGCCTCGATTCTTGACCTCTAACCTCTCCCCTCTGGGCAGAGGTCTCTACCTTTAAGGATGGCCCTGCATCCTGGCTGCCTTCCTGAAGGCACCTCTGGTTTTGAGGTCTCCCTCACCTCAGTATCTTGACTTTGTACCCTGGACCCCATGCCTTGGGCATGGGGGACCCTGGCTCCCAACCAACCCTGAAACCAGAATCTATCCTCTGCTATACCCTTGATCTGAAAGCCCCTGAAAGCAGGTGACACAGTCTTGTCCCCCAGTTCCTGCCCCACCTCAGGCCTCCTCTGAGACTGGCTGGTGCTCTTCTGAGCCAGGACCCTAGACATTTGGGGCAGAAGGGCCCCCGAACCTATCTGCCAGGGCCCTCCAAGTGGCAGGCCACAGCAGGGAGGCAGCCGTGCCAGCCACAGGGCATGGGATGGGGGACGTTTGCATAGGTCCTACTCCAACAGCGATAACATGGTCCTTGAACCTCTTGGACACAGAGTTACTCTACCAGGTATTGGTTATCCAGGGCCTGTTCTGGGGAACCTGAGCTCCCCAGCCTGTCTTCCATGGTTTGGGATATGTGGTGGGGATCTGGGTGTGGGAAGGGAAGTTGGAGCACATGCAGACATGCATGTGTGTGCTTACACAAGCACAGACGTGTCTAGGTGCTGTTCTCTGGGGACTTAGTGAACAGGCAATGGGGGGTGGTGTAGGGCTGTGGAGGGGGGAATCCATGGTCACATGGGCAGGTTGTCAGCCCAGGTGAGCAGAATTCAAGCAGGTGAGACCACAGAAGAACAGGCTATGCACCTTCCCCTGGAGGGCAGGCACCAGACATGTCCTGGGCACACATGTGGGCCCAGCTGCTAAACCCACAGGGCCAAGGCCCCTCGGCAGGCCAGTCCACTGCACACCTCCAGCAGCACCACTTACCCTGGGGTCTGTTTGGCAGAGACCTCTGGGATTTTACAGTACACGGCCTGTGTAGCTGTGCCAGGTCCTAGGACCCTGGCCTGACCGGTGTGGGATTAGATGGCTCCAGGAGTGGGAAAAGGAGGGAGAAAATAGAAATTGGCAGATGTACACACACCAACATGTGTACACACGCTTGTACATGTGTACCCACTGTCATGTGCATGCACACAGACACAACCACACACACACCCTCTACTCCATATAGCCCGCCCCGTGTACTGAGGGGCTGGAGGCTCACCTCAGCGCACGGCCCAGCGAGCTTCTCCATCCTTTAGCAGCCTGTCTGCCCAGACTAGTCACCCTCCACCCATCCACCCAGCTGGGCCAGGCCAGCTCCTTTGCCCTTCTGTCCGTCTTTGACTTCCTTCTTGGGTTTCTGTCCACTCCTTCCACTTTGACATCTGTCTCCTGTGCACCCCTTATCTGTCTGGGCAATGAGGGGTGGGAGGTGGGGGTGGGACAGGGGGAGGATCTGCTCAGACTGATCCTGGGTCAGCTTCTTGTCGGAGTCAGGGTCCCCCTCACCACACCCTTGTCCCATCCCAGAAAGTCTCCCCTTGGTGGAGAACCAAGACCCAGTAGCCACCCCCAAGTCCCAAGTCAGCTGTGTCTCTACTCACGCCCACCCCAGCTCCAGCTAACTTGACTCTCTCCCCCGCCCAACCTGCCCTGTCAGCAGCCGGATGGGCATCAAAGACCGCATCCGCATGGGCAGCTCCCAGCGGCGGACAGGCCCCTCCAAGCAGCACCTGGCACCGCCGTCCATGGCCACCTCCCCGAGCAGCGAGCAGGTGGGTGAGGCCACCAGCCCCACCAAGGTCCAGAAGAGCTGGAGCTTCAATGACCGCACCCGCTTCCGGGCCTCTCTGAGACTCAAACCCCGAGCTTCTGCTGAGGGTGAGCCCTGGGGGTCTGGGGCTCTGGACCTGCTGAGGGTGGCAGGGTGGGGACAGAGGGTGGCAGGGTGCGGACAGAGTCCAAGCTAGGGGTGGAAAGACTTGGTTCCAGTCCTGGCTCTGCAATTGATTGACCATCTTTGGGTACCGGTCTTCTGGTCTGTAAAATGGGTGTCGTGATACCTGCTTGCTGGGCTCCAGACTGAGAACCAGATGAGAATGCAGAGGGTGGCATTTGGTAGTGGTTAAGGGCACAGACTTCGGAACCAGGCTGCCTGGGTTTGAATACTGGCTTTGCCCATGTCTTGAGTAATCTAATCTCTCTAGGACTCATTCTCCTCATCCGTAAAATGGGGGTGATAATAGTACCTACTTCATAAGATTGTTGTGAGGATTAAAGGAGATTATCCATGGAAGGTGAACAGAAGAGTTTTTGGAATATAGTAAGTGCTCATCAAAAGCGGGCTGCATTATAGATGTGTGTTGGAAGGAGCAGGAGTCCATACTTGCTGAGCCTGAACTGTGTACAGCCCCACAGTGGATTTTCTTGTTTACTTCTCCCAGCTACCCTGGAAAGTAGGCTCTGTCTTTATCCCCATTTCACAGACATGGAGACTGAGATTTCTCAGCTAGTCAGTGGCAGAGCTGTTATTCTCAACCAGGTCTGTCCAACTCCATAGCCCATGCTCCCCACCCTGTCCCTCTTTACTCAGCCCAGCCGGCAGATATAAGGCTGTGACCCTGGTGGGGGTAGCCTTTTAACCAGTTAGGTCACTGATTTGAGTTCTAGCTCTGTTCCTGACTTGCACTGTGACTTGGGCAAGATACTGCCCCTTTCTGTGCCCCAATGTCCTCTTCTGAGAAACGGGAGGGTTGGACCAAGTTTCCTGGAAGAGTCCTCCCAGCTTTGACGTGCTTTAGACTCTTGGGTGGGAAAAGGAGGGGGGGTCGACAAGGATGGAGGATGGGGACAGGAAGCCCCTTTGACCCTGGAGGGAGGGGACCCAGCGCCCCCGCCTCTGTCTGTGCTGTGTCGGCCCCTAATGTGCTGCTGGCTGACAACTGAGAGAGCCCTTTCCTGGGAAGTTAGAGAACTGCACAAACCAGTCTTTGGGAGGTGCTGACCCAGGGGAGTCTGGGCATGGCTGGTGCCCTGGGCCTCTTCCGTGCTCAAGAACGTACCTGGCCTTCCACCAGCTCATGTCCTCGTGGGGCCAGTACAGCGTCACCTGTCTGTGCAGTGCGGGGCACCGGCCTCGGAAAAGCCTTTTCTCTCATCTGGAAGGAAAATGACTTGATTTAGGGCCCTTTCCCCGTTGCAGAGCTGGGCAGGGGAGCCAGCCCCTTGAGCTTCCTTCCCTCTGGGCTGAAGGATACGACTGTGTGCGTGATCGTGTGCAGAGGCCACAAGCCCCTTTTCTCTGGGACGCCCTGTCCTGCATGGTGGAACCAGTGGGGCTTCCTCCAGGGCTTTGTGCCGTTTGCCCCAGGCCAGGCTAGATGTGCTTCCACACAGCCGGCCACCGGGTAGAGGTCTACCTGACTGGCCACAGGGATATGCCATGCAGTGAACTGAGGATTCCCACTCTGGGTAGGGCATCCGGGAAGGCTGGAGCCTGGCCTGCCTTGTGCCCCCAGGAAGGCTCTGGGCCCTTTCTGGGCCTTGGTCTCCCTATCAGTACTTCTGAGGGTGGTTTGCCATGTGGCGGTAGCGGATGGGAGTGGCTCCTTCTGCTGCCACCACCTGGGTCCCCTGACTTTCCAGAGGGCCCCTCCGAGGAAGTAGCAGAGGAAAAGAGCTACCAGTGCGAGCTCACGGTGGACGACGTCATGCCTGCGGTAAAGACGGTCATCCGCTCTGTCAGGTGAGACTTAGGCCCGAGGTAGGTTCTCCCCCCATTCATCTGCCACCCATTGCTGCTCCCCATCTGGGGCCTGCCCTCATGGCCAGGCCTGGCCTAGGTCCCGGGCACACCAGCTGCTGCCTGCCTGGCACCCTTGTGTGGGTGGGTGAGGAGGTGGCATATGGCTCCCAGCAGGGTTTCCACATACTCTTACGTCTGGAGGGCTGGTTGGGTGGGGCTGTTGGCTCAGCTGCCCATCACCGTCCCTCTCCTCACACCCGCAGAATCCTCTCTGCTTCTCTCCCCATCCTCTTGCTCATTTTACATCAAAGTCTCTTCTCTTTATTTCCCTCTCCCTGGCTATGCATCAGCATCTTCCTGCCTCTCCCTGTGTCTCTGTCTTATGCACTCTTTCCCTCCCTCCGTGTCTCAGACTTTCTCTCTCTCTTTGGGTGTCTTGACCTCAGCCTGTCTGTTTCCCCAGGACTTCCTCTAGAGCAGTGGTTTTCAAACCACAGGTCACAACAGTTTGAAATCAACACAGTGAAATCAACTTAGTGGGCCACGGTCAGCATTAAAAAAAAAAAAAAAAAAAAGAATAGAATAGAATAGAAAATACCAGCATGCATCTTAGTAGTAAGGGTAAATAACGTTTATGAAACTTGTGTTTTTAGTTATGTGCATGTGTGTATGTGTGTACTGGTTTCTGACGTAAAATATATTTCTTACGGTAGGTCTTGGTCAAAACGTTTGAAAGCCCCTGCCCTACTGACTCTACTAGCTGTCTCCTTGCCTCCACAATTAAGGGTGACCAAACTCTCCTGAGCCCTTTAGTCATGGCCCAGCCATGGATCTGGCCCCCAAGCTCCTTGGCATGGAGCCTTGGCCTAGTCTTCATCTCCAGCCTGCAGCTTGAGTTCCAGAGATGCCTTCACCCCCAGGTCTTCCAGACTCACTCCTCTCTTCTCTGGCTCATGCATCTGCCCACAAACCTCTTACCTTTGTGTTTCTTTAAAAATCAGAGTCAGCTGGATCCCCCCCCCCCCCAAGAACCTGAGTTCTCTTCCCACCCTCTTTTTATATATCCCCTCTCTCCCCTCCAAGTGACTAGCTTCTGGAACACAGCAAGCGCCTGGGCTGCCACCTGGCCCAGGTCAACACTCCTTGGCCATCCCACAGATTCCTTACACCCAGCACCCCCCAAACCTGTTCCTGGGCCCCCATTCAGGCAGTGGCACCACCATCCATTCTGTCGCCCATGCCATAGGAGTCACCCTGGACTCAGACTTCAAAGCCTTTCAGTCCTGAATTGGTCAAAGCTGTCCCGTATCTCCACCCCGCTGCCGTCTTCTGGCTCAGGCCCATCCCCTGGAGCTGGTCTTCCTGCCTAAATTTCTTTCAGGAGAATAAGCCCCAGGTTCCCAGGTTCCCTCCAGGGCTGGCAGAATGGACACGTTAAAGCAGAGTAAACGACATGGCTCCTTCCCCACCACCCCAACTTCCCATTGCCCATTCTCTGCCAGGGATTCAGGGCTCTTCAGAGTAGCCGCCTCCAGCCTCTGTCTCAAGGCCAGTCTCTTTCCCTGTCTTCTCATATGCTCCACCCCACCCCCACCCCCACCCCCCTTTCCTTCCCAACTTGTGTTGGCTACTTTGAACTGACCCACTCACATGCCTTTGTGCCTGCCGGTGTCCAGAAAGCCTCCCTTCATTCCCCTCCTCTTGCCCCGGCACTAGGAAGTATCCCTCTTAAGACTTGCCTCCTGACCTCACCAACCAAGGTCTCCCTTGTCATGGTCCCCAGCCCTCTTTCTCTATTCCTTGACATGGCCCCTGTCACCCCATAATTGTCTGTATCCTCTGACTCCCACCTCAGACTAGGGCTCCTGAGGCCAGAGATGGGATCTGACGCCCTTTGGGGTGTCCAGGGTCCAGCACAGCTATGCTAACAAGCATTTGCAGAGTGAATGCAAAAATGTCTTGCTCCAAGCTGTCATCAGCAACAGTGCCCCACCTAGCAGGGCGCAACCAGGCCGGGTCCCTGCCCTCTCAGGCAAATGCGACTGCAGATAACAGGCACATAAAAGAATTCCAAACAAACCTAGGGGTCGGGAGGCTCGGGAGGCTCAGGCATGGTCGGTAGGGGAGGCTGGGAGGCTCAGCAGGGGTTGTTTGCCGTGCCCCAAACCGGAGGAGCCCTGGTGCCGGACAATTGGGTAGCAAAGGGACAGAGATGGGGCTGGAAGACAATTCCTTCCCTTGGAGACACCCTCCCCCGACAGGATCCTGAAGTTCCTGGTGGCCAAAAGGAAATTCAAGGAGACGCTGCGACCCTACGACGTGAAGGACGTCATCGAGCAGTACTCGGCAGGGCACCTGGACATGCTGGGCCGGATCAAGAGCCTGCAGGCTCGGTGGGTGCGCCCGCCCACAGCGGGGGAGCGGGACGGGGAGGCCTCCTCGGTCGCAGACTCTGCGCCAGGTCCCAAGGCCAAAGCCCCTCCGCCGGCGCCCGAACGAAGCCCGAGCGCCCCCTAGGGGTCGCCGCGGAAGCTGGAGATTCTCAGGGCTCAGGCCAGACCCCGCGCCTGTCTTGAACATAACAACCTAGCGCAGGTCCCCTGTGAAAACCCTATTGACCTGCACAATTCAGGAGGCGTCTTTAGATGACTGTTTCCTGGTCATAAAATAACAGGCTTAAAATCAATGACCTCCCATCTCCCAAGGGGATGGGCAAGTTGTACACCATACTGCCCACCTCTTGCCTCTCTCCACCCAGCGTATCGGAAGAATTCTCACACCGAGCCTCCAGATCACCCACACCTTGCAGAAGTGAGAAGTGGAATTCTCACTTCTTGTTCATTCATTTGTTCTCTCAGAAATAGCCATTGGGTATTTGTTACTTGCCAGACAGTGGGGATATGGTAGAAAGCAAAACAGTCCCTGCCCTCGTGGAGCTTTCATTCTAGTGGAAGAACAGATGGGATATATCCGATGCTGATAAACACTGAGAAGAAAAATAAGGGCTAGGGTGCTGCGGATTGCTATTTTAAGTAAAAGAGAAGGTGATATTTGAGACAAAAACAGAAGGTGAGGCAAGCAGCCCTGTGGCTGTTAAAATATTTTTCAGAGGGAGCAGCAAGTGCAAAGGCTTTGAGATGGGCAAGCGGCTGGGCTGTTGTTTCAGGGACAGCACGGAGCCTCGTGTGAGGAGCAGGTGCTGTTAGAAGGCTAATGGCACTTACAGGCTGTATAAAGCCCTGTAGGCCACTGCAAAGATGGTGGTGTTCATCCAAGGTGAGATGCAAGCATTGGAGAGCTTTGAGCACAGGACTGATGAGATCTGAGTTATATTTTAAAAGGATCACCCTAGGTGGTGTGTTGAGAATGGCCTGTAAGGGAGCTAGGGTGGAAGCAGGGAGACCAGTGAGGATGCTACTTCAGACGTCCAGGCAGGAGATGATGGGGACTTGGACAAGGGGAGAGGTGGTTAGATTCTGGATGTATTTTGAAGATAGAGCTGACAGGGTTTTCTGATGCAATGTAAGAGGAAAAAAGTGTCAAGGTTTCTGGCTTAAGAGGAAAAAGTTGCTTTCTGTTGACACAGGGGAGGCAATGAGTGGAGCAAGTTTTGATCAGAAAAATTGGGACGTGTTGGGTTTGTGATGCCTGTCAGACATCTAAAAGGAGTGTTGATCTGGCAGTTAGAGGAGTGTGGAGTTCAGAGGAGAGGTATGGTGCTGGGGTTATAGACTTGGTGTTAACAGTGTATAGTGGAATGAACATTTGGAACTGAAGACATCACTCAGGGAGTGAGAGTAAATAGACAGAAGAGGTTCTAGTAGTGAACCTTGGGTCCTACAGTATTTCAAAGTTGTGGAGATAAAGGAGGAACCGGTGAAGGAGAATCATTGAGGTAGGAGAACTGGGAGAGGGTGGTGTTTGGGAATCGAAATGAAGAAAGTACAGTACGTACAGGGTGCGCAGATGTGCCCAGCACTGCTAATAGGTCAAGTATAATGAGGACTGGAAGGTGATCTTTGAATTTAGCAACATTTGGGATCTTGACAACAGCAGATTTGATGAAATGGTGAAATGAAAGCCTGATTGGAGTAGGTTTTAGAGAGACTGGAAGGAGAGAATTGGGGATAGAGGGTAGAGAAAACACTTTCAAGAATTTTGCTGTAAAGGAGAGCAGAAAAATTATGTGGGACCAGCTCCAGCCTTGTCTACCTAATAACTCACATTCCCACTGCGCCTCTCCCTCTTTCCCCGGGTCCGCTTCCCACCTGTGCTCCCACCAGGTGGCTGTTTTACTCGTCATGTTTCTTCTGTGCGATGCCTTTGCTCGGCTAGTTGGAAAACCCTCAAAGCGGTGGCCAGGCCCCTCCGTCTGGCAAAGCAAAACGCCCCGCCCCGCTCAGGTAGCCTCCCCCCGTCGGCGCAGGCCGTGCCCCCCTTTCAGCTGGCAACCCCGAGTTCTGGTGGGCGGGCGGAGTGGCGCGCGTCGGGGCCCTGTGACGGTCCCCTTTCCTCCCAGGGTGGACCAGATTGTGGGAAGGTGCCCCGGGGACCGGAAGGCCCGGGAGAAGGGCGACAAGGGGCCCTCGGACACGGAGGCGGCGGATGAAGTTAGTATGATGGGACGCGTGGTCAAGGTGGAGAAGCAGGTGAGTGTGCGAGCGCGTTTCCTGGGCGTGGGGGGCTAGTCGTCAGCCGGGACGCTCGGCAAAGTCGCGGGGACAAGCGCGCGGGGAGGGTGCGCGTCTCAGAGCCGCAGCCCCGACTGCTCACCGGCGGGGGAGGCCCTAGCGGGACCCCGCCCCACAGATAAGCCCTGCCTCCCAGTAAGCCCGCCCACGGCAAACCCACCCTCTCCCGCCAAGCCCCGCCCCAGGCTCCTCTAGTCTCAGATTAACCCGCCTAAGTCCCACCTACTTAATCTAACCCTGCCTCGGTTGTCCGGTTGTTAAATTATTCCAACCAGTCAGAACTTAATTTTGTTCGGGGACTAAGCCCCAGGTTACCAGTTTCGTCCCGCCCTCCGGCCACGCTCCGCGTTTCCCAGATGCGCCCCTCCCCGGACAAGCCCCGCCTCTTAGCCGCGTCCCGCCCGCAGTCCCCGCCCGGCCCACCTCCTGGCCGCGCTCCTTCCAAGCCCCACCCCCAGCATCGCCTCGCCCCGCCCCGGGCCCCAAGCCCCGCCTCCAGCATCGCCCCGCCCCGGCCCCAAGCCCCGCCTCCAGCATCGCCCCCGCCCCCAAGCCCCACCTCCAGCATCGCCCCCCCCAAGCCCCGCCTCCAGCATCGCCCCCGCCCCCCAAGCCCCACCTCCAGCATCACCCCGCCCTGGCCCCAAGCCCCGCCTCCAGTCCCGGGCCCCAAGCCCCGCCTCCATCATAGCCCCGCCCCCGGCCCCAAGCCCCGCCTCCAGTCCCTGCCAAGACCCACCCACCTCCCTCCGCGCCCCGCCCCCAGGTGCAGTCCATCGAGCACAAGCTGGACCTGCTGCTAGGCTTCTACTCGAGGTGCCTGCGCTCGGGCACCTCGGCCAGCCTGGGCACCGTTCAAGTGCCGCTTTTAGACCCCGACATCACCTCGGACTACCACAGCCCTGTGGACCACGAGGACATCTCCGTCTCCGCACAGACGCTCAGCATCTCCCGCTCGGTCAGCACCAACATGGACTGAGGGGCTTCTCAGCGTCGGGACTGCACTCGGCCAGCCCCTCGGCCTGGCGCTCGGACCCGCCCCCGGAGGCCTCGGACTCTTCTCTTACTTGAACTCGCTCCCTCGCTGGGAGGGAGGCCACGTGCAGTATTGAGCTGCCTGGGTGGGCGAGATACCCGCTGTGGGTGCCAGCGACCCGCCCCACCTCAGGAGTGTGAGATGCCAGGCCGCATAGAGGGCAGCAGCAGCACTGCCCCGCGACCTCTGGGCCCCCAGTGCCCTGCCCGTTCCATCAAGGCCCCACCCGGCCCGCCTGGCAGGGGCACTGTCCCAGGAGTGAGAGCAGGTCGCTGGGGCTCTGAGTTATGAACCAGCTTCCAGCTATGCAAGGTGAGGTCTCTTGGCCCGCCCTTTGGACAGAGCAGGGAAGCCCTCCCGCCAAGTCCCCGCCCCCTTGGGGGTGGGCCCAAGGTGCCCTCACAGGTACCCACAAGCACAGGACCCTGCCATTAGGCAGGTGGGCACCATATATGCAAACTATGTTAAATATGCAACTTTGGGGACCCCCATGGGGTCCCTCTGCCCATCCCTCATCAGGAGATGGGCCCCCAGCAGTAGCTGGTCTCAGGCTGCTTGGCCATGGTCCCCATTTACACTCTTTGGCTTATCACCCCCCTCCCCCCACCCAGCATGGGACCTGTTTCTCCCTTGCCTCCTCCAAGAGCAGTGCCTGGGCCTTTCTTCCCTTTTTCAGTGTCCCCTCCCAGGAGCTCCCTCTTCCTGCCAGATGTCCGTGCCCCTTTTTGGCCCTCCATTCATTCATATTTGACAGCACATGTTTCTGTGTTCTCCCCCAAATCTCCCATAATGCTCCCATGTCACACAAACATGTCCCTTTAGCTTCCCCAGACATGCAGAAAGTCTCTCACAGTCACACTGACATACACAATTAAACACACATGGAGATACGAGCACAGAGCCACTTAGCCTTTCTGGGGCCTCTGCAGCTGATGCCAGTGGACTGGCCTTGCAGGATGATGTCCACTAAGTGGTGCCCCCCACTCCATCCAAGTAGGAGAGGGAGCTCTGAAGTGACTGCCGGTCTCTCCAGGCCCCACCCCAGAGCTTTCCTAGCTCCCTTTTCTCAAGAAGATCTACTCCTCACTGGTCCAGGAGCCCTAACTGCTGCCTCTGCGTGTCCCCAAGGGCCCTCCTTGATGTCCCCACAGCACAACTTAGGCCTAGGCCTCTGGGGCCTGGAGGGCATTGGAAAGACCCCAGGCCCTTCTCTAGGTGGATACCAAGCCCGCTTTTATCTAGGCATCACTATAACTCCCAGAGAGAAAAATAATGCACCCGGCAACTACCATTGTTCAGGCACCAACTGTGCATCTGGCACTCACACGCACTGTTTCCTCTCTTTCCATGCCCCTTTTCACTTCAATTGGCAGTCCTATATTGGCATAAGCCCCCATCCACTCCAGGCCCCCAGCACCTCTTTAGTATCCCTACACCTTTGTCCCTCTTCTGCAAAGCTATTGGAGGTGGCAGGAGAGTGATAGGTAGTGGGGTACCAGTTAAAAGGGGGTTCATGCCCAGCTGCCTGCATCTCATGACTGGGGACCTGCATGCACCAGCGCCAGGGCTGGGGTTGGATCTTGCTCAGCCCCATGGTGCCCAGCCTCTGCCCAACATGCCCTCTGCATGTCACCATCATGCCCTGGATGAAGCCTATCCTGGCTTACCTCACCTGCACTGCACTGTCCCCAGAGAGCCACCCCTTGGCCCCTCAGAGACAGAGCTGTGGAGAGGGGCAGGAGAATGGGATTACCCTATGACCAAAGGAGACTGGGGAAGAAGCCCTCGCTCCTTCCACAATCAAGGTTCCCCACCAAACTGGTTCTCAGATATGCAAGTACCTCACTTTGTTAACTTATTAACTTATTGGTTTCATTAAAGTTTTCTGTAGGAGGTGGTTGGCCTTGGCTGTTTGGTGGCTGTGGTGTGGGGCACCTGGTCTGGGGGTGGGATGAGGTGATTTGGATTAGTCAGGACTCTTGATTGTAACAACAAAACTCAATCCATTATGGCTTAAGCAAAAAAAGAAACTTATTGGCCCAGATAACAAAAAATTCCAGGGGCTAGATCTGGCTCCAAGCACAGCTAGATCCAGGTAATAAAATGCGTCAGCAATCCATCTTCTGTCTCAGCCTTCCTCTCAGGCAAGCTGACCTTTCATGATGACCCCCCTGCACTTCCAAACTTACTTTCTTTTGGCTCAATTCCCCAGTGAAAAGTGGTGCCACTTTCCTAAGTTTGCATCAGTTGGGCACCAGTCAGGAAACAGAAACTGTACTAGGTTTTTCAACAGAGATAAGTGACTCTAGGAAATGGGTTACACTGATGTAGGTGGGCTGAAAGAACACAAGAGAACACTGAGATAACCTGGAGAAAAGTCACTGCAGTAAGCAGCTACTGCTCCTAAAGCAGGAACACAGAGAAGAGGTGGGGGTTAGCAGAACCCACAAGCTTGATGGGGGAGCCGTATAGTTCTAGGCTCAGAGGCCTAAAGGGGGTTGCTGTATGGTTGGTGAAGTACCTTTTAGGGGATACAGTGAAGTTTGGGAGTGTAGAAAAATGCTGAAGGCTGCAATCAACTGTTCCTGGTAAGATTGGTAAGCAAAGGAAAAAGGTCTCCACGCCTCCTGCTTTCCAGTCTTTGCCCCTTATTGCCAAAGGCAGCTAACAAAGGAGTAATATGGGTTGAAGAGCCCCAGCCCCAGTATCACAAAGCAGAGTACAGAAGGCTGCATTTGGAACTAAAAGATAATAGCTTAATAACTGCCACAGTCCACCTCTTTGGACCACTCAGTATCCAAACACATCAATCCACACATACTTAAAACTGCATATAGCAGCAGTAGCTTTCACCTAATAAGATGAAACTATCTTGCATGCAAATGAAGACACTCTAACCCTCTTCCCCCAAATGGGGAAAACACAAAGTCCCGCCATCCAATAGATGTATCCATCTCCAGGAGTCAGTTGTTGAATCCACATTTGGGATTCAATTGCAATCTATATAAAATAATAGGGGGAAAGGAGGAGGAAGGAAAAAATAAATTACTTAATATATAATGCGCGCACACACACACACACACACACATACACACACTCTCACACACCCCCAGCAAGGAAGAAAACATGCATAGCTGTAATAGACCTTCTGGTAACTCGTCACAGTGCCATAGTTGATCTATACTTTATATCTCTCGGTCATATATATACTTTTTCTTCTACTGCCCTTCTATGTTCCCTTTGCCCTAAGCCAGGCCTCAGCTGGTTAGGGTTCTTTACTTTGTTGAGGGACCCAAATAGTCATTCCTGAAGGGTCTGAATCCTCAATGGGCCTGCATGGTTTGGGGGGGGGCATAGCTTTTTGTTAACTTCTACTACTGCACATGGAAGCGCTAAGAGGGACCGTAGGGAATCCCCTGGGTTGTAGACAGGGTCCTCTTCACCCTTCTCATGTAGCAAAACCCCGGTTCTGCTAACGAAGTCCCGTAAGGCAGCCAGTACATTAAATCTTCCTTTACATGTTGGTTCAGTGGCATGAGGAGCCCAAAACGGCCAGTGAGAAGTTTCAACTTCCAGTTCAGTGAGCACTGTGTTGCTTCCCTTCCCTTGAGAACCAAGGCCTCCAGACTAGCAGAGCCCAACATTGTGGGGACAGGAAGCAAAAATTTTGTGAGTTGGGTGCAGTAGCCTGATAGCCACCCAAAGATATCAGGTCCTAATCTCTGGAATTTGTAAAATGTTACCTTGTATGGGAAAAAGATCTTTGCAGATGTGATTAAGTTCATGATCTTGACATGAGGAGATTATCCTGGATTAACCAGTAAACCCCTAAATCCAACTGCAAGTGTCCTTTTAAGAGAGAGACCAAAGCAGATTTCATACACACAGAAGAGGGGGAGGCAATGTGAAGACAGAGCAGAGATGAGTCATGTGGCCACAGCAAAGGAATGCCGGCAGCACCAGAGGCTGGGAGAGTCGGGGTGCAGACTGCCCCCCGAGCTCTGGAGGGAGGCAGCCCTGCTGACACCTTGATTTAGGGCCAGGGAAACTAATAAAGTTCTGGCCTCCAGAACTGTGAGAGAATAAATTCTGTTGTTTTAAGTCACCAAGTTTATAGTAATTCGTTACGGCAGCCACAGGAGACTAATACTGTGGGTTTTTTTGGTGTAATAGTGAGTAAGCCACTCTCATTGCCTCCCATTGATTCCTGGAAACTTATATTCTGGCTTTTAATGAGGGTAAATCACTGCTCTCTCCATGTTGGAAAAGATCCAGTGGAATCAACCTGGCACCAGGTGGCCAGATGAACCCTCTGAACATTGATATATTATTGGGTATTCAGCGTTGTCTCTGCTGGTGGTAGGTTGGACATACAGTAGTGGCATTATCCAGATCGGCCTTGGTGAGGTAAGTCCATATTAATAGTCTAACCCATAAATAGTGTCCATTCTTGCCACCATCACCATGTTGTCCAAGAGCGTGTTGAGCAAGTCCTGGAGGGACTTCAGGAAGAGACTGGCTGACATCCGCAGGGTGTGTCATCCAGCTATCTGGTTACCCAGAGCCTCCTCTGCCATGGGTGACCTCTGGTGAGACTTCACTTGGGTCAGAAATATCTTTATACCCTGTGCCCATTTCTGAAAGTCCATCTAAATACCTCTTCCTGAGTCTTCCTTGTCACAAATCCTCCAATTCTGTACTTTCTGAGTCCCTGAACATCCAGCCAAACCATTAGCCACTGCCCAGGAACCAGTGTAGATCTTGTCATGGCTCAATGCAGGTGAACTGGACAACCAAATGTACTGAAGTGTGAGTAGGATTTAGCCACGTGTGGCGACTGGGTGGTGGTGAATGTTCCGGCTAGAGGGCATAGCATGTGTAAAGGTCCAGAGGCACCAGAGAGAGTGGTACATGAAAGGAACAGAGAGAAATCCCTGTGACTTGGGCCCAGGTGGCATGGAAGAGAGGGATGCAAAATGGGACTTTACAATTAGACAGGGGTCGAGGTGTGCCGGGTCTCATAATTCATTCCAAAGAGACAGGACTTAACTGTGAGGTCAGTGGGGAACCAGTGAAAGATTTTGATCAGGGATCAAACCAGGGTAGATCTGTGTTTTAGGAAATTTTCTTCCTAGGAAAGAAGATGGATTTGAGGGAGCAAGTCTGGGTGCAGGGAGACCAGCTAAGAAGCAGGGGGTGTTAGTAACCTAAACAAGTCCCATGGCATCTCACTAACTGAGTAAATGTCTGTGGAGCACCTGCTGTCTGTCAGACGCTGGCTCAGCATAATACACAGATGAGCAAACGCAGGAGACCCAGTTATGGCCCCGAGGTCATCCAGCCCCTGGGGAAAACAGGTGCACAATTAACCAAAGCACATCCCGCTCTTTATCTTCTAACTTTGTCTGGCTCAGCAAGGAGGGTTTGCAGGTGGCTATGGGAGTCCCCAAACTGTCATCAAATATGGTCTCAAGAACAGATATGATTTTAGCTTAGTGCACCATTTATCTATTGCTATATAACAAATCATCCTAAAATTTAAAAGCTTAAATCAACAACCGTTTTATTTCCTCTGCATTCTGTAGGTCAGCAGTTTGGGCTGCACTCAGCTGAGCGGTTCTGCTGGTCTCACCTGGGGTCGGCAATCATCTGGCATCTTGACTGGGGTTGGATAGTCTAAGATGACCTCACTCACCTGTCTGGCGTTTGGTGCTGGCTGTCAGCACCCCGGTTGGTCCACACGAAAGGATGGCTCATCTCTGCGCTATGTGCCTTCTCATGCTCCAGTAGATTAGATTGGGCTTCTTCACATGGCGAGAGAGCAAAAACAGAAGCTAGATGGCCTCTTGAGGCCCTGGCTCAGAAGCCTGGGACTGCAGTGCTGCAGGGGCTCAGCTCACCTGGGTGGGGGGTGCTCTCAATCTTGCATTTTTTACACTCTTGCAGATCAAAGAAAACTATGCCATGTATTTCCCAATTTAGATAACTCGTTTCACATGCTTTGGGAAATTGCAGTTGTTAAGAGAACTTCTTTGTTTCCCCTCTGAGAAGTCGAGTGGCACGCCTTCCTTTTGTACCTGCCTCTTGTGTGCAACAGGACAGTGAAGGCTGCCACCCTGGTACATTAGTTTGCTGGGGCTGGCACAACACATGCTGCGTACTAGGTGCCTGAAACCACAGAAATCAATTTCCTCACAGTTCTGGAGGCTGGAAGTTCAAGATCAAGGTGTCAGCAGGGTTGGTTTCATTCTGGGGCTTCTCTTCTTGGCTTGTAGATGGTCATCTTCTTCCCATGTCTTTACAGGATGAGAAGACCCACCCCCCAGCCCCCTTTCTGCTGTAAGTGCTCGGGGCTGAGAATCCTTTATGAGGTTTGCCCCATCTCAGCTGGACAGATCCAAACACACGTCTAGATGTCATGGAACCAAGTGGTTTGGACCCCCCCCCCTTTTTAGCCCTAGAACCTTTGCTACAACATCTCTTCTCATAAGGACACCAGTCATATTGGATTAGGGCTCACCCTGAGGCAGGTTAGTTAGGAGCTAGGAAAATTCCTTGGCACGTGGAATGGGGCCACTAAGACAGACAGGTGAACAAACTGGGAGCAATTTACAGCCAGGTAATAAACCCAAGGTCTTACCTTCCCCAAACAAGGACACTTAGGAGCAAATAGTTTACACATTCCAGACCCTATTGGGGCAGACCCACCTGGTCCTGGTTCCTTTTTGGTGACATTCTTTGAAGGCGAAACTGACCAGAAAATGACCCTGGTCCCTCTAAGCCCTCATTTTGGCACATCAACATATGAAAGAACTCACCTGGAAAGCTGATGAATATTCTGCTGAGACCCTCTTCTGAGACCTCCCCTAGAATTCCCTCCTGCAGAAGACAGATAAAACCCTTCAAAACAAAGTATTCTGGCACACCTCTGGGGGCCCCCATGCGACTTGCAACCAGGGGAACAATGGGCAGCAAACCCCTTGAACCTGTCCCCAAGGTCCCCTTTTCTCTGACTTCCCAGTGAGCTGAGAGCAGCCCCGCCTTGGCTCACTTCTTTCCTATAATGTTTCTAGAGAACAAAAGCTGCCCCACCTAGTCTCTCTCTGTTGCTTCTTCTATCCTAGGCCCTTCCTTGTTTCACTGTCCCCAACTTTAATAAAGGTACTTTCAAAATCACCTGGACTCCTATTGTGAAATCTTTTTTGCACAAAGTCAAGAACCCACAGACCACCGACCACCCTGAGGCAGACCCATTCCGGGCCCTAAGAATCCCATTTAACTTAATCATATCTTTAAAGGTCCTATCTCTAAATCATCACATTTTGAAATACTGGGGGTTAGGGCTTCAACATATGAATTTTGGGGAAGTCACAATTCAGCTTATAACAACTGGAGTGAGGTTTCACCCATCATCCCGGCCCCCTTTCTGCTGTAAATGCTCAGGGCTGATAGTCCTTTCTGAGGCCTGGCCAGTCTCAGCTGGACAGATCCAAATACATGTCTAGATATCATAGAACCAAGTGGTTTGGGAACCTTTTATTTTTAAGCCCCAGAACCTTTGCTACAACATAACCTATTTGGAACCCCAGTAGAAAAGATAAAATCATCACAACCAAAAAATGGTGGCTTCAGTTCTCACCCTGCATACATGTTGAGCATGTGTCCAGCACTTTGTTGCAGTCAAAATAAGTCAGATCTGTCTCCACGATATATTCTTTAATGATGGTATTAGATTGTATTATTTGTCTGAAAGTCTTCCTTCCTCGTTACCATGGCTACCTTTGGGCAGAGTATAATTTCTTACCTGTCTTACAATGGGTTTCCTACAGACAGATTCTGAGACAGAGTGGTGTGCAGGTTTATTGGGGGCTGCTCTCAGGAGATGCATCTGTAAGGATGTCAGGGAGGCGGGACAGGCGAGGGGGAGGTTGGACCCAGCGAGGGGGAGGTTGGACCCAGCAGAGGGAGAGGTCGGTAATGTGATTTCAACTGAGGCATGGGCTGATCTGCAGGAACTCTGGAGCCCAGGTAGCCCTTCAGAGTTGTGCCAAATTGAGGGAAGGAGGCAGGCCTTTGTTTCCACACATCAGCTAATCACAGGCCCTGGGAGGGGCCTGACTTTGGGTGAGGCAGTTCCCTACAGCCAAGGGCGATTCCCAGACTGTGGAGTCAGCAGCTGAGATTCCCAGCAGCTGGGGAATGGGTGCACTGGCCCCCAAGGGGGCATCTGAGCACCGCAGCATCTATCCCACCACCCCACTGGCTTTGGGATTGGCCATGGGATTTACCCTAGCCAGTGGAATGTGTGGAGAAAGTGTGAAAGTGTGCTTATTCTAAGGTAAGGCCCTACGGGGCATGGCAAGTTCTGCCAGACCTCTTGGTGCTTCCTTCCTCCAACATGAAAAGACTTAGCTGTTGTTCCTTCATCCTGGGTCCAGAATGCAGCCATGAGGAGCAGACCTGAGCCAGACTGGAAGTCGGGAGGCCAGCCTGACCTGGCCAGCATCAGCTGAACTGCAATTGACTTAGAGACTTAGCAGTGTGCAAAAATATTTGATTTTCTTGGCCACTGAGATTTGGGGCTTGCTTGTTTCACAGCATTATCACACCGAGACCTGACTAATACAGGTAGTCAGGTGGATTTTATTGGAAGCAGTGAGGTCAAAGGTTTACATTGTACATTACAAAGCAGAACATTCTTTATACCCTCCTGAAACATCTTTGTTTTTGTCCCAAATGGCTTCTCTGGGCACCAGATACCTCCTCTTCTCTTTCTTTCTGTCCCCCACCCACAACAGCCTCTACAGTGCGTGGAGAATGTGGAAGATTTCTTGGAGGGGGCAGAAATTGCTTCTGGCAAGATCCTGAGGCCTGAGACCCAGGCTGCCCTGCCTGCTCAGAACCTGAGGGGGCTCTGCCCTTACCTTTTACCCTTGCTCCCACCAGACTCCCCCTCAACTCTCCTGGACCTTATGACCTGCCACCTCCCCTTATACAGATGTCACTTCAGCTCCTGGAGGGCATGAAACACCATCTGCTGCATAAGGTTGGGCACATAAGGGATTAATAAATGCTGGTTGGCAGGACAAGAGGAAAGCAGGGCCACCTGGGGGTCTCACCTCACACTGGGAACCCTCCATCCCTGTTATGTGTGCCCACAGCCACAAGGCGTCAGTAAAGACCTTGGCTTGGCCTTGCAGGGCCAGGCTGGTGCCCCAGAAGGAGGCTGGACTTTCAGGGCCAGGACACCTCACGGAAAAATTCCAATAATTAAGGTGGAGGGAGGGGGAGTGAAAGAGAGAGAGGAGCGGCAGGGCTGAGCAGTTCATAGGTTGAGAAACAGGGACTCCAGGACTTGCCTCACAGAGTGAGGGGCTCTGCCCTTCATTCATTTATTCTGCAATTATTTGTTCATCTCTACTATGTGCCAAGCACTGGTCTAGGTGCCAAAGTCTGGCGGCTCTCTCAAACTCACAAAGTCCCTGCTCACAGGGAATAGACAGTAGATTACAGTCTAGACAGAAAATAAACAAAAAACGAGATAATTTCAGAGAGTGCTAAGTACTGTGGAGAAAACAAAGCGGAAATGGGATAGTGACAGCACTAATTGGGAGGCGACTTTAGGGGGAGGTCGGGGAAGCTCAAGGGGAAGCAAAGGTTTCATAGTGGTCTGAGCTGCCAGGCTCCCAGGGGCTGGCTGGTCCAACAGCCACATTTTGCAGATGGGGAAACTGAGGCCCAGTAAGCCAGGGCAAAGCGCAGAGCTGAGTCCACATCTCTTGACCTCCAGGCTTGTCCTTGGGTGGCCTTCCTCTTCTCAGGTCCTTAACGTGGCCATGTGATCTCTGGGGGAAAGGAGGAGATTTGGGGGCACTCTCAGAATGTGTGGGTTAAATAGGGACCAGAGGAGAGGAACATCTTCAGAAGTCCTAAGTGCAGAAAACACAAAACTACCTGTAGTGGGCAAAGAAGTCCCACATAGTCCTGATTTTTCCATAATGCAACCTCAATGCTTCAAAGAGAAATTAAACATCAAATTCTTGTCCAAGTTTTGGTTTTGATGCCTTGGCCTGTTTGAGGAGTGTGGCCCTGGGAAAGTAATTTCTTCTCCCCACGAGTCTCAGTTCCCTCAGCTGCAAAATCTGAACCCAGCTTTCCTGACCCCCCCAAACCACTGCTCCATAAAATAAAATAAAAATAAGAAGAAGAAAAAAGGAAGGAAGGAAGGAAGGAAGGAAGGAAGGAAGGAAGGAAGGAAGGAAGGAAGGAAAGAAGGAAGAAAGAAGGAAGAAAGAAGGAAGGAAGGACCCACTGTTCCTTCCAGTCCTTCTGAGACCACAGGCAGCCCCCTGGGCTCGTCAGGTCTGGATCCCCTCCCTCTGCTTCTGAGCCTGTCCCCACTGCCCACCTCTGCCCTAAATCTGACCGCAAGGACATCAGACACAACCACACCGGTGTAGAGATTCCCAGTGACCCGAGGGGTAGGTTTGGGCTTGTTACCATTTGCCAGCCAGGAAGCAGGGCTTGCTCAAGGTCACTCAGCTGGTAAGTGACAGAGACAGGATTTGAATCCAAAGTTACATTCAGCGTCCTCTGCTCACGGCTCTCATCCAAGATGGTGATCCACTCCACCCCACCCCCAAAAGTTTTGATGTTGAGGAAACGAAGCTTCATTTCCCTGAAAATACATGTATGGGCATTGTGTTGGTCCAGGTGGTGTCGCTTGGTGTGGTGCTGCCACCTCCTGAGCAAAGGGGGGTGTTGCACCCCATCTCCAGCAGGCGCTATGGGCCAAGCCCACGGGAACATCCAGCGAGGAAGCCCCTCCATCCACAAAAACACGGAGGCCCCAAAGGGGACTTAAACAAGCCCCTTCCATCTGATGATCCGTCCTCTTTTCCCACCTCCTGCTTTTCCGCCCTCACTTTTACTCGGCGTTTCTTTAGACGCTGCTGACCACTCCCCCCACCCCTTCAGCAAACCCGCCCTGGCTTCCAGGGCCTCCCCTCGACGGTCCTCCTCCTGCCTTCCCAGGTGCTCCTTCCCAGCCTGTCCCCGCTTCTCTTCAACGTGCGCGTTGCCCCAAGGTCCTTCCATCGTTCCCGTGGCAGTCGTGGGTGTGCCCATAGCTCCACAACACGCTCCCTCCCTGTCCAGACCTCACTACCGCGCACTTGGCTCACTTCCTGGCTGGCCTCCGCCTGGACGCCAACCCCGGGTGACCAACACATTGCTTCTGTCCTTACCACCTCTCCCATCTACCTCACCTTGTCGTCGCTTGTCTCAGGCCCTTCATCTCGATCTGAATCAGTGTGGCAGTCTTCTCGGCATTCCCCGTTTCCCCAGATCCATTCTACTCTCAGCAGCCAGAGCGATCTTACCTAAACACCAATGGAATTCTTTTTCCACCCTGCTCATGACCCCATGGCTCCCCATCACCAACAGGGTGAAGTTCAAGCTCCTCGGCCTGCCTCTCAAGGATCATCCGTCTTTGACCTTTGCTTATCTCAAATATTGTCCTTTGTCCCCTCAGCATCCACCCTACGTGCTAACCACACTGGACTTGTGCCTTTCCCATTCAACCCTTATTCATTCATGTCACTGGGCCATTGTACACATTGTCACCTCCTTGGAATTTCCTTCTTCCATGTGCTCATGCCCGAATTCTAACCCCTCCATTCCTCCATGTGAGCACCTAGTATGTGTCACAAGCTTTGGTAAATGCTTTCACAGCAGCCACCCATGGGTAAGTCCCATTATTACCCCCACTTTACAGATAAAGAAACCGAGACTCAAAGAAGGGAAGTGAATTACTCAAGGTGTGCGTTCACAATGATGACTGACTCATACCAATTCTTCTGAGTTCCAGCAGTTCTCTTTATATAGGACTCAGGCCTCTGATGTCTTCCGCACCCCCACCAACTGCCCAGGTGCGAGGGAGACTTGAGTTCTGATCTCAAGGGAGCCACTTATGACTACCATTCGCTGTGGTAGAGATTGCTGGGCACCCACCAAAAGCCAGCCTTCCCGTCTGCCACAGGCTCTGAGTTGTTGATGAACACATGGTTGCCAGCTAGAAACCGTATTTCCCAGCCTCTTTTGCAGCTAAGTGTCCTCATGTGATTAAATTCTTGTCAAGAGAATCAGAATGGAAATGATGTGTGTATCTGGGCCTAGAAACATTGGGTGTGCTCACTTCCCCACCGTCCTCTCCCTGAGAGCTGGATGACCCAGCTTCCAGTCCGCAGACAAAGACAGTAAAAAAGCCAGCTCATACTCTGAGCAGGTATATTGGCTCATGAGGTTGGGGTCATGAATGGCAGAGCAACAAGAAGGACACAGTCTGGGTCTGAAGACTGGGGGGGGGCTAGGAAAAAAATC
This sequence comes from Miniopterus schreibersii, assembly GCF_964146895.1. Classification (NCBI taxonomy): domain Eukaryota; kingdom Metazoa; phylum Chordata; class Mammalia; order Chiroptera; family Miniopteridae; genus Miniopterus; species Miniopterus schreibersii. The sequence goes on from NC_138109.1 coordinate 23,619,887, forward strand.
TTTTTTGCTTTTTAAGACACGTTTAAAATTTTCTGGTTCCCTTTGTTACAGCAGCTGAGCTAATACTTAAATATCTCTTGATATGTCTACTATCCTAAGTACGTTAAATATTTTAACTCAATATATTATTAGCTGTGTTGTAGTAGGCAAGTCACTTTACCTCTCTGAGCCTCGGTCTCCTCACCTCTGCATCACCTGAAATAATAATGTGCTAAGTCAGATCATTGAGAGTACCGGGTGAGATATTAAGTCAGCACTGGGTGATCTAACTAGCAGACAGTGCAGGTGTTTAAGGCACTGGCTGAAAATGAGAAAAACTTTGAAGTAAGAAGAGGAAGAGGTAAAGCATCGCTCTTTCAAAGTGGTCATGGAAAACTGAAGATTCTTAAGGATTTCTTACACTAATATTACAGTTTAATATTATTTTATTTTAAATCACATATAGGGGAACAGGCAAATTTACCCAAACTAAATGAGGGAGAGGTGGTTCCCCAAAGGAAATATGGGGAAACCTTTCACCAGAAGGGTGACTGGATCTTAAGGCATCAACAGCGGTTGTCCACTTCTGCCTCTGGGTTGCCCCCTGCAAGCTGAGGAGCCCCATCCTTCTGACACTTACAGGGAACATGCTTTGAAGTCACCCTCCCACTCTGGACTGCTTTTCTGCATACTTTTAACAGCTTTCTCAGGACCTATAGTATTAATGTTGGAAACAACTATCCCTTCTTGGGAACTTACTGTATGCCAGGTGCTGTGCTGAGCACATCAGCCCTTAGCTCATTTAATCTGACCAGCTGGGTATGTGTGTATTGGTATGGATTTTAGGTTGGAATAAAAAGACAAAAACAGGGGCTCAGAGTTTAAAGTGGCTTCAATAGATGTCACATATGTAGTTTGAGGCTAGAATTTAACCCCAGGTCTGTATGACCTCCAAACCTGGGCTTGTCCTTCAATCCCTGTGGCTGGTCTGTGGACCTTGCTCTGAGTTCAGATCCCAGGTGGAAGCACAACTCCGCCAGGGTCTCCAACTAGCTCTGGGGTGAGCCAGACCATTCCTGTCCTTAATTTAAACCCAGAAGGTATGGAGGAAAAAAATGGAGAGATTTGATGACATAAAAATTATTAACTTCCAAAAGGCAAAAGATAGCATAAACAACGTCAAATAACCTGCAACAGTTTGGGAGAGAATTTTCAACATTTAGCCCAGCCAGTGTGGCTCAGCGGTTGAGCATCGACCTAGAATCCAGAAGATGGGGGTTCAATTCCCGGTCAGGGCACATGCCCGGGTTGCGGTCTCCATCCCCGGTGGGGGGCATGCAGGAGGCAGCTGATCAGTGACTCTCATCATTGATGTTTCTATCTCTCTCTCCCTCTCCTTTCCTCTCTCTGAAATCAATAAAGATATATTTTTTTAAAAAAGAATTTGCTACATTTACAAAAGACAGAGGTTTACCATTCAAAATACAATATGATCTCTTATAAATCAAGTAGAAAAAGACAACCCAGAAGAAACATGGGGAAAGATAAGTAGTAATTCTTAGAAGAAATACAAATAGACAATTAATGTCTTTATCAATAATCAAAGAAATAGAAATTAAATAACTTTTTTTTCATTTAAAGAGGTAAAAATTAAAGACATCGCTAATGTCCAGTGTAGTCAAGGGTGTGAGCCAACAGCCCTGGCAGGAAGGTAAAAGAATCAGCCACTCAGAACTATTTGGCAGTGACTATCACAGTTTTATTTGCTCATATCTTTTAATCCAGTAATTCCCCTTCTAGGGATCCATTCTACAGAGATATCCCCATAGGTGTTCAAGGGTAAATATACAAGGAAGCTCCTTGTAGCATTACCTGTAACGATGGAATTTAGAAACAAGCTAAATTTCCATCCATAGGAGACTGATTATGCACAAAACAGTCATTAAAAAGATTAAGGTAGAGCCATATTTACTGATGTGGGTAGATTTCCAAAAGATATTAAGTGAAATAAATCCAATTATATAAAATAATATAATCTCATTTATGTAAAAAAAGAGGCATATATTATGTATATGTATATGTTGGTACATACTGTACACATTGTATATGTGTGTGTGGAAAAACTTGAGGGGGTGCCTCTGACTTTTCACTTTAGACTTTCTAAATTGTTTGAGATTCTTTTGCCTCAAGCATGTATTCCTTGTGACTAGAAACAATGTGTTTGTTTTAAAAACAAACAAATAATAGTTGGCTCATCGCCTCTGTTGGCCAGAGTAGGCTGGGGTGCCAAGGGGGGGTTCTATTGCCTGGATGCGCCAATTTTATGGCAGGGCCCCAGCTATAGCGGTTCACTAGGAAGAGGCAAAGGGGTAAGTCCCTCTGGACACCACCCTCTAGTGAGCTGTGTAGGACTCCCTGTCCTGGCTGTACCCCTGCTCTGTGGGGCATATCTGGACTTCATGCTTATTGATGTCCAACCTCCCTTCATCCTGCAAATAAGAACAACCTCTTCCCAAGAGCCCTGTGCATGGTTGAGTAGGTTGCTTAACCTCAATAGAACAAGGCCACAAACTTCACCCAACTTCCGGAGCTATTGCGAGGATTGAGGGAGACAGTGCTCATCAAGCCCACTGCCCTCCCTCACACTGCCGGCCCATCACGACACTGGGGAAGTGTTGCACCCCCCTGCCCTCCTGACTTCTGGAATGGGGATGAAACTACTTAGCAGTGCTCATTTAGATGGTTGGGTGGCAGTTAAAGGATGGGCTGGAAGAGAAAGAGCACCTACTGGGTGCTGTTAGGGCTCATCAGGCCTGCACACAGTAGGCACTCATTACTGCTGATTGTAGGACCAATTCTGACTTAGTCCTATAATCAGCAGTAATCCCGACCCAGCATTTCTAACAGAGTGGCGTAAAATTAGGCAAGAACAGATTAAGAAATTCAAGAGGATTACTTAATAATCAGCTAAACAATCTAAGCAGCCTGGAAAAAAACCAGGACCAGACTGTTCATTTAATTTATTCAACAAATGACTGTTGAACTCTGAGCCTCTGAGCTTGAATGGTGATGTAGATGGCAGTGGTGGTGGTGATGATTATGGCAGCTGCTCTCAATTAAGAATCTACCATGGCCCGGCCGGTGTGGCTCAGTGGTTGTGTGTGAACCTAAGAACCAGGAAGACGTGCGCTGGGTTGCAGGCTCGATGCCCAGTAGATCTCCCTCTCCATTCCCCTCTCTGAAATCAATTAAAATTTTTTTTTTTTTTTAAAAAGAATCTACCATGTACTAGGTACTTTATATAGAATCTTGTATCAACCCTATAAGGTTGGTATTCTCTAGAAAGAATTTATTAGTCAGGTCTGGGACTAGGGAGAGGCAAATGAAATACTCAGAGCACCAGTTTTTAAGGAGGCACTTGCTGTTATGACTCTTATGAGGCCGGCCTTACCCTAGTCCCCACCCCGTGCTTGTGGGGGACACTATGATGTGCCTCCCAAACCCAAAGACCCAGCCCAGGTATGAGAGCGAAATCAACAGGACCGAGGGAGGCAGCCCGCTTTAAGGAGGTAGCCCCAGGGAAGGGGAGAGACCTGTTGAACCCATAGGAAGCTGGTGTGGTTATAGGCATGGCCCATTTTATTGCACTTCACTTTGTGTTCCACAGATATTGAGGGTTTTTTTTTTACAAATAGAGGGCAAGCAAAGAGATTATGACTGGAGCTGAATCCCCAGTATGCCTGTACCGTAGAACAAAGACTCAGAAGGTAAGCTCACTTGCTTGAGGTCAGGCAGCTAGTAAGAGCTGCTTCTGGAGCTGGACCCTGAGGCTGTCAGAATGCAAGCTTTACATGCCGGCAGGAAGGTCACCCCATCCTCCCCTCCAGCTGGGAGGGTCGGAATCCTCCATAGTGTCAGGGATTTAGGGGTCCAGGTGGTGCGCCGCCCCAGACTTACCTTCTCCGCTGCCCACCTGTCTGCTGTCCGACTTGTCAGCGGCCTCTCTGGGAGGGATAGGGGGTGGGAAATCACTCAGCAGCTGGACTCCCTCTTCTACCTCCCCTCTAAACTCTAGAAAGAGGCAGGTGTTGGGTTTTCATTGTAATCCTTTCCATATGGAGAGCACTTCAGAGTTTACCAGTTGCTTATCAATCCATCCCTGAATTTGCTCACCTGTTGTGAGGCTTAATGCCTTGTGAAATAGCAGGTCAGGGATATTAACCCCATTTTACTGGTGGAGAAACTGAGGCCCAGAGAGAAGAGAATCAGGACGGTGTCCAGACCAGAGCTCGATACCCTCTACCCCAATCCAGCCCCTCAGTTTCCGTCTCTGGTCTGGGGTCCCGGGCAAAGCCAGGGTAAACACTGGCCTTTTTGAGCTCAAAGCTCAGACCAGTCTAGTCCCTTTCCAGAGGCCTCTCTGCTCTTCCTCCCCATCCTGTCTCAGAAAGCCCCATTATTTAGGGGAGACATTTGTTCAGTTGCCAAACACTCCTGTCGCCCTTGCCTGTCCTGCTGGCTCCAGAGCCGGTGCTGACACAGTGCACTCTGGGTGAGTTCCCAGGCTGGAGGGAGAGTCATGTTAACAAGCAAGCTTGAGGGAAGCCCAACCCCTGGGGATAGGGGGTCTCAGCTCCGTGTTCCTCTCGTTTCGGGAATTCTTTCTCCCCTCTCTAGGCCCACGGCCCCATCCTAGCCTGATCCTCGGAGTCTCTGACCCAGTCTCCCTCCTGCCTCAGTCTCTCTCTCTTCCAGCCTTTCTCCTACACCCCTGAAATACCTAGAGATCTTTCCAGAGTTAACAGCAGAGGGTGGCCCGGAGCTCACCCTGGTGATCCGAACTGAGGCCAAATCCTGCCAGGCCTGGGCAAGCTCCATGTCCTCACCTGTTCAGTGGGGACTCTGCCTACATCACAATGTTGCTGTAAAGCCATTAGGCCTGTTCGTTGCAGACACCCCATGCCTTCTCTGTACGTGCCCCGTACTTGTACACGTCCCTGCCTTAGAGGGATTCTTCCCTTGCATGCCACCTTCGCCAGCTCCTAAAGATGTACTCATCCCTCAAGGCTCTGCTCACCGCATCAAATGTCACCGCCTCCCTCAAGCCTGAACTGACCCATCCCCAACCAGCCGAAACCATTCCCTCCTTCAGGTTTATCTGCTAGGACATCCTGTTTTCTAGTCATCACACTCTTGTACAAGCATGAGTTGATGTCCAGGTCTGTCACCCCCTACTCCCACCTGAACTGTGACTCCATAAGGGCAGGTAAGGGTTGGCGACAACTTGTAATCCACAGTATCCTTTACCGAGGGCTGCCTAGGTGTCAGCACTGCGATAAAGGCCTCACATTGCGTCCCGTCATCACAGCCACCTGAGACTGGGCCATCTCTCTGAGGGCAGAGCCTCGGAAATCTGAATGAATGGGCACGGGAGAGAGCCATGGCTCAAAGCCCCGGCGGCACCAGCAAGGCCCCTCCTCCAGGAGCTGGGAATCCAACGTTGGTGCCCTTGGGTTACTCTGCCACCTGGCGGTGGCAGCCTCTGTCTTCCAGATTATGACATAACAATTGCACAACTCACAGATATTTTTGAAAGAAACTGTCAATTTCCTCTCCTGGGCAGTGTCAGGGGTTGTGGCCTCCATCCCACACCGGGTCCCTAACAGCCTCAGGACTCTAGAAGCCAAATATAGTCAAAGGTTGGAGTGATAAGGAAATGAAAATGCAAGACTGTAAAGTGACCCAATTTTATTTTGGTTTTTGGAGGCCAGATGGGGCATTGCTCCACTCTGCAGGGGTTAGGGGCTGTATGTACAATCCTCCCCTCCCCAAGGCGACCTCAGGGCCCAGGCAGCGGGGGTGGAGGACCCAGGGACCCCTGTGGGTTGCACAAGGAGAGAGAAGGAGTCAGGCAGAGGCCTGGAATGGCTCAGATTGGGGGGCCGGGGGAGGGGAGAGTCGAGAGGAGAGGACACGGAATCCAAGAACGTGGAGTCCGAAAGGGGTCTGCCCTTTTTACCGCCGAGGCTCCGGGTCAGAGAGGTGGTGCCAAACTGTCACCCTGCGGGAGGCAGGGCCTGGAGGAAAGCCAAGCGTCCCCGCGGTGCGCTCCGCGCTAGCCCGCCGCCTCTGCCCTCACGGAGGGTGCGTGCGGGGCGCAGGGGCGGGGTGCGCAGCCCGGCGGGCGGTCGGGCTCCGTCCTCCTCGGGCACGCCAGGCAGGTGGGGGCCGCGCTCAGCAGCTCACAGAGCCGGCGGGGGGCCCCGACCCCAAGTCCGAGAAGCAGTCGAACTCGCTCTGGCCCAGGAAGAGCTCGGGCAGCTCGCGCACGCGGTGCAGCCCCAGCTCGAGCTCCAGCGACGTCAGCGCCTCCTCGTCGATGAGTTCGGCGTCCATGCCGCCCAAGGCGTGCCCGGGCGGCGGGGCCGGGGCTCCGGGGGCGGGCTGCAGGCCCGGGGCAGCTCCCGGGGCGCCCGGGGGCGCGGTCGCGCGGCCCGGGTACAGCGTCGCCACGGGCTGCAGGTGCGCGCTGCCAGCGGCCGGCGGCGGCGCGGCCGCGAAGGGCTGGAAGGCAGGCGGCGGCGCGAAGGCCCCGTACGCCAGGGCCCCGGGCGGGGGCGGCGGCGGGCCCAGCGGAGCCCCCCGGGGCCGCAACCCGCTGTCCAGGCCCGGGCCCGCGTACGGCTGCACCGTCCGGAGCGTCTGGGGGCCATGGGCGGGCGCGGCGGGCGGCGGTCTCTGCACCAGGCGGTAGCCCTCGGCGAGCATCAGGTGGTCGGCCATGGCGCGGGCGGGCGGGCTTCCTGCGGGGGCGACGGGCGGGCGGTCAGCGCGGGCGTCCCCCGCACCCCGCCAGCTCTTCCTCTGCAGCGAGGAATCCGGGTCCTGTGCCCTCCCCGCAACCCAGCTGGACAAAGGAAAACCGAACCGCACCGCGGCTCCTGCCGAGCCCGGGACGCACCGAAGTCAGAGCTCCCGCGCGCCCCGTGGCCGCAGCTCGCGGCGGGGAGGAGAGCGCGCAGCCCGGCGGCTCAGGTTCGAAGACCTCGGCGCCCGCCGCCGGCCTCCGCGACTTATATGCAGAGGCGGGGCTGCCCCGCCCCCGCGCGCCCATTGGCCGGGTGGGCCGCGCGGGGGCGGAGCGCGCCGCGCCCCCGAGGTCTCGGCGCCGCCCCGTCGGAGCTCCGCCCCTTGAACCCGCAGCCGCCGGCTAGGAACGCGGCTCTGGGGTCGAAGTCTGCACTCTTCCAGGGGCTTGGTCTGAAGTCGCAAGCCCACCCTTGGTGCTGGCTGGGGCCGCGCTAGAACTGACCAGGGGTGAGGTGGGGTGGGGTGGGGTGGCGGGAGGTTTGGGCTCCCAGAGCTGCAGGATCACAAGCCCAGTCTCTTAATTTTTCAGGTGGAGACCGAGGCTCAGTAGCATAAGGGGTTTCCTTGGGAATACACAGCCGAGCCCTGACAGAAGGGACGCTCGAACCCAGGCCTTGTGACCGCCGTCACGGCCACCTTAGCAGTACAGGGTCCTCGGCGCTGCCCGGTCCCATAACCCCAGGGAGCCAATTGCCTCTTCCCTGGCTCTCACTCACTCGTCTGTGGAAGCATGTACTGAGTTGTTATTAAAGTAATTTATGGGCATGTCTCCTTGAAGGACTAGTTCATCTTTGTGACCTCAGCACTTGGCCCAGAGCCTGGCCCAGAGCAGGCTTTTGTAAAAGTTAGGTGAATGAACTGCAACTCATTCTCCTGAGCTTCAGTTTCTTCATCTGCAAAATGGGGACAAGAGCAGGACCGGCCCCACCGGGTTGTTGTGAGGGTTAAAGGAGGTGATGTGTGTACAGTGCCCAGCACTGTGCCTAATACATAATAGGTTCTCAAAAATGTATCTCAAATGAAGGAAAGAAAGGCTAGATGTAGTTCTGTCCCTGGAGATCTGAGTGGGGGATGTTGCACCTTCCCTACATAATAATAATAATAATTGAAATGTTTAGAGTGCTTTACATTCTACAAGCTTCTTATTGCGGGCAGGGCATGGATTATCTGCCCCATTTTGCAGATAAGGAGACTGAGTTAGCATGTGAATGCCTGTGTCCTTAGAGCAGCTGGAGTCTCTCCCAGCAGCCAGGAGACAGCCTCCCTGAACCTTGCTCTCCACAGAGTTTGCCACTGTACCCCTCCCTCTTTGGCTCCCCTCCGCTGGTAGTGGCCTTGGGACTTCCTGGAACTTGGGTTTATGCAGTAGGTGCAGAAAGGAGAACCCCAGAGTGAGAATCCAGGGGCCCTAATTCTAATCATATCTCCACCACCTGAAGACAGAATGACCTTTGGGTGTTGGGAGGAGGGTGTCATTTGGTTCCCAGGGCCTCAGCTTTCTGCTTAGGGAAAAGGAGATTGTAATCCCTGCCTTGTCACCCTGAGAGCTCGTGAGAAGGTCACAAGTGACCATGGGTGTGATCACATTTTTTTGCAAAGTGTAAAAGCTGCACACCAGAATTGATTGTCCTGAGCCTCTCTCCAATTAAGGCTTCACATAGAAATTCCTAAACCTAGCCACACCTTTGACCTGAGGTGTGTGGGGGTGGGAGACAGGGGGCTTTGAAAAGTACCAAATCTCTGGCCCCACCCAGTCTCCTGACTCAGATTTTCTGAAGATACTTTGAATCATAAGAATCTGTACTTTTCAAAAGCAGCTCTGTTATTCTGACATAGTTGGTCTAAGGACACCAACATTTGGGAGCCATTGTGCCACTATATTGTCTTCCTTATTTAAAAAAAAATAGTGTGTATGAATAATGTTTAAAAAGTTTTTAAATTTAGTCAACAAATATCTTTTTGAGCAACTACTCTATTATGCCAGGCATCGATCTGTTAGTGGTTTTTAAGGTTTCAGGATCAAGTAATTCTTTGAGGATCTAACGAAAGCTACAGGCATCATGGTCACAAGCTGTTGCATAGAAATTCAATGGGTTAGCAGCTCTCTGGGGGGTCCATGGGAATTCATGGAGTCTGGGCTAAGAACCCCTCTTAGGTACTTGGGGACATATACTTAACAATGAACGAAATAAAATAAGTATCCACGTGTTAGAAAGTGGTAGGTACTATGGACAAGAGGAGAAGCAGAGTAGGGAGGAGACTGGGGGTACCAGGGGCAGGTCACAGTATTGCACGGGATGGTCAGAGTAGGCCTCACTGAGACCATTTGGTTTGAGCAAAGACTTGAAGGAGGAGCCCTAGCCCGTTTGGCCTGGCTTGGCTCAGTGGTTAGAGCATTGGCCCAAAGACTGAAGGCTCTCAGGTTTGATTCTGGTCAAGGGTACATACCTCGGTTGCAGGCTCGAACCCCGGCCCTAATTGGGGCGTGTGCAGGAGGCAACCAGTCGATGTGTCTCTCTCACATCAATATTTCTCTCTCTCTTCCACTCTCTCTGAAAAGCAATGGAAAAAATATCCTCGGATGAGTATTAAAAAAAAAAAAAAAGACTTGAAGGAAGGCATTCGTTAGTCACATGGTGTCTGGGCCAGAGTGGTCCCAGCAGAGGGAACAACCGGAGTGCGCTTGTCAAATTGTAGTACCAAGGACCTCGTTAGAAACGAACATTCTGGGACCCCGCCCCGGACTGAATCAGCAGCTGGGCTGGGGCTCAGCTCTCTGCACGTTAATAAGCCCTACAGGGGGTCTGAGCCCGAGTTAGGGTAACATCTCAAGGCAGGAGTACCAGCCAGGCGGGCGTGTGGCTGGAGCAGGGGGAGCTTGGGGGGGTGGGGGTGGAGGGGTGTGTGAAAGAGAAGTGAGGAAGATCACTTGGGGCCTTATGGGGCCCCGTAAGGACTTTGGCAGAGGCGTGACGTGGCCTAAGTTATGCTGTGACTGCATCGCTCCGGTGGGATCCCACTCATTCCTAGCACTTCCCGAACGGCTTCCTTGCTCAGCCTTGGGCTGCCCGGGCTCCTTCTTTTCTTGGGGTTCCTGCTGTTCCCTTGCCTGGAATGCTCTTTCTCAGATACCCGCGTGATTCGCTCCTTCACTTTGTTCTGATCTCTATCTGAAAGTCACCCTTTCAGAGAGACCCTCCCTGACCAGCCCTCTCTGTCCCCTCACCCCGCTCTGCTTTTCTCCCACCACCATTATTTCAAAGAATGTCTCCTCACCAGCAGCTCAGCTCCCTGAGAGCAGAGGCCTTGACTGTCTTGCACAGAATGCCCTGCACAGCATTTCTAAGGCATTAGAACAGTGTGGGACACATAGTAGGGACTTAAGTATCTGTTGAATGACTAAATTAGGCAGAGCAGAAGTTAGGATCCTTTTTGACAAAGAAGGAAACTGAGGCCCCAAAAACAATTCAGGAAGTTGGCTGAGGTCACAAGGTGTGTGGGGGAGCCAGGGTCTAAAGCAGTGTTTGTAGTTCTTGGAGCACAGCACTTCCCACGGATCCAAGCTGCGTTCATCTGGACCCACGTCTTTATGAGCCCATTGGGTTGGGGACGGGGGGATGACAGGAGAAGCCCTTAAGTCCACCTGGCATGAGTTGACAGGACCACAGTAGTGCTTAAACCAGGTGGGCGCTGATAGGTCCTAGGGATAGTTTTGTACCACCAAGTGAGGGTGCAGTTCTTCCTGCTCTTTCCTTATGTCCAGTCCCCTCTCTTGAAGGATCTGCCCCAAGTGGCTTCTGCCTCTCCCAAAGACTGCAGGTCCTGGCTGACAGGATCTCTTGGGTTTCAGTCTTGCTGACAGCCCTGTTTCCAGTAACCAAGACAAAGCAAGATTCAGACAGGGCTCAGCAAAGGCTGGTCCATGGGTTGACTGAGACTGGAAGGCTCAGGAGAGGTACCTGGGAAGACCTTGCTCTAGAAACTCTGAGCTGGTTCCCCAGTCCCTCCCTGGTTGAGCCTCTCCCGCCCAGCAGCGTGGCCGACTTGGCCCTTAAACCTGGAGGCTGCTCTGAGACCTGAGGTCCAGGCTCTGACTGGCAGGCAAAGTTTGTCAATTTGCAGCTTTGTCTTTAGATTACAGAGGAGGGGAGAAGTTTCTACAAGATCCCTTAAGGACCATGTCCTCCAAAAGCCCCCAGCTGACGATTTGCACCCGTGTACCTGATGCTGGGACCACAAAAATGAGGCTGTGCCAGATTGTATGTAACAAGAATAATACTAGCTAATGTTCTTTGAGTATTTACTATGTACTTGACATGGGCTGAGTGATTTACATGTATTATCTTATTTGATCCTCATAAAAAACCTGTGAGTAGTTACTTCTATTATTCCTATTTCACAGAAAAGGAAACTCAGAGAGGGAAGTGACTTGCCCAAGGTCATGCAGCTAGTAATGGAGGAAAGGAGTGTGGTTGTCTTCCAGTGTTCACTCTCTTTCTTCTTTACCAGTGTGCCAGGTAAGCTTTACTCCAGCGGCTCCAGATGTTTCCCTTGCCCAGAACACTCTCCTCCTACCACTGTATCTGCTTGGCTGATTCCCTCACCTCCTTCAACTCTTCGCTCAAGTACGACTTTTCTTTTATCCTGACTCTATTAGTTCACTGTAGTGGTTTCCAGAAATGTCCCCAAATTCTTTAATACTCATCTTTAAACTCCTCTCTCCTTAAATGTGGGCTGGACATAGTGACTCACTTCGAATGAATAGAATATAGCAGAAGTGATGCATTTCCAAGACTAGGTCATAAAAGATAGCGTGAGTTTCTCCCTCTCCTCCCTCCCTCCCTCTCTCTCCCCCTCTCTCTCTCCCTCCCTCCCTCTCTCTCTCTCTCTCTCTCTCTCCACTTGCTCTGGTGAAGCGAAGACGCTCAGGGAGCCCTATGGAGGTGCCCACATGGCAAGGAACCAAGACTTCTTGCCAACAGCTATATGTTTGAACCATCTCAGAAATGGACTTTCTAGCCCCAGTCAAGCTTTCAGATGACTGTGCACTAGCTGACATCTTCTTTGGAAGCTTGTAAGAGACCTTGAGCCAGAATGACGTAGCTAAGCCATTCTTAGATTCTAATTCTGACCCACACGAACAGATAATAAATGTTTGTTGTTTTAAGCTGCTAAGTTTTGGGGTGATTCATTACACAGCCATAGATAACTAATACATCAGTACAGCAACTGGTTCCTATTCCATCCCCCAAATGGGCCTTACTTTGCTCTACTTTTTGTTTTTTTCTAAGTGTTTATCATTTTCTAAGACATTAAACAATTCACTTATGTGTAATTGTTTATCTCCCCACCACTAGAATGTCAGCTCCACCAGGGCAGGAGACTGTGTTTGTTTCACTTATTGGTTTATCCCCAGCATCTAGAACAGTGCAGGACACACACCATATTCCATTAAAAATGAGATAGTATCAATATAAGATGGTTCTTATTTTGGAAAAGTTAAAATGTAAAAAAGAACTCATGGGTCTGAGAATCAGTAAAATATGGTTGCAGGAGTTCATTAAGTATTAGAATATAGAATGACAGAATGCTGATTGTGTCGAGGGTGGCAATGTGCCCAGGCAAAAATCAGACACATTCCTGGCCAATGAGACAGGAGCAGAAGAGCTGGGTGGGGCTTCCTGGAAAGCTCTTTAAAAATAAATGGAATTCTGCAGAATAGGTAAATCCACAGAGATTACACAAATATTGGTGGCTTCCAGGGGCTGGGGGGAGGGAAGAATGGGAGCAACTGCTTAATGGGGTTCCTTTTGGGGAGGGAAGAATGGGAGCAACTGCTTAATAGGGGTTCCTTTTGGGGCATAAAAATGGTTTGGAACTAAATAGTTGGTGATTGCACAATGTTGAATGTATTAAATGCCACTGAATTGTTAACTTAAAAACAGTTAATTTTATGTTATACGAATTTCACCTCAATTAAAAAACAAACAAACAAAACAAAAAAACAGATGGATTTAGCCAGCACTCACTTTTTGTGCTTTGCCTTTTTTCCTTTCCTGCCAACAATGAGAATGTGATGCCTAGAGGGACAGCAGCCTATTTTTCACCATGAGAAAATAACAACAATAATAATAGCTAACATTATAGAGAGCTTAACATGTGCTGATACTGTTTTAAGCTTTTTATATATATTAGCCCACTTAATCTTCTAAATTTTTAAAAAAAATTGATTTGAGAGAGAGAGGAAGGGAAAGGAAGAGAAACAGCGATGAGAGAGAACCATCAATCAGCTGCCTCCTGCACACATCCCCCCCCCCCCCCAGGTGGGGGATTGAGCCTGAACCCTGGACATGTGCCCTGGCTGGGAATTGAACCCGAGACCTCTCGGTGCGTGGGATGACGCTCAACCAACTGAGCCACACCGGCCAGGGCTCACTTAATCTTTATTTATTGCACCTTCCTTATAAGGAAGGTAGGCATTCCCATTTTCTAGAAGAGAAAACTGGTACAGAGAACAAAAATAATGGCACATGCTGAGGATGGCAGAGTGGAATCTGGGAGGAGCCGGGGCCCTCCGTGCATCATAGCAGTCCTGGAAGGCCTACAGTGGTCTTCTTGCTATTTGGAAAAAAACCCAAAAAGCAAACCAAACCAAAACAAATGCCCTATTTAGTTAGGTAGTTAGGTTTCTGTTCATGCATCTTGATGTTCAAAGCCAGGTGTATGTAACTTTAGTGCCAGTGCTTTTAATCATATGCTCTCCTAGCCTGCAAATCAGTTACCAAATGCTCTTTGGTTCCTCTGATCCCACCAGATGGTGATCATCTTGAGGGTAGAGATGGGGTCTCCTTCCAGTCTGAAGCCCACTGCCCTCATGGGGCCTGGTCTGTACTAAACAGTGCAGTGTGATGCCCGGACTAGCAGTTTGAATCAGAGAAAGGAGTCTGAGTGCAGGAGAGAGACAGTCCAGGAGTGACATGGACATCAAAGAGCAGCGAGCCCAGAGGTGGAGAAGAGGCCACAGCGCACTGAGCCTTCTCAGACGGGCAGGATCTGGACAGATGAAAAAGGGAAACGGGTTTTCTTCACGAAAGCACCAAGCGTGAATGAACAGGGTGAAATTCAGGAAGGACCAGGCAGCTGGGTGGGGCAGAATAATGATCGTTTGTATCTGGAGAAGGAGAGCTCAGGCCTGCACGGTGAAGGCCCTTGACTGTTAGCACTCAAAACACCGAAAACCATCTGTGCAGAGTTTCTACCTCTTCTCACATCCACCCAAGAAAAAGAGAAGCCAGGAGGTGTTTCACCCATTTTACAGAAAGGAATTGAGATAGAAAGAGGTGGGTCATTTGGCTAATGTTGCATAGCTAGCAGGTGGCAAGGATGGGACATGAACCGGAGTCATTTGACTCCCTGTCCTGCACTTGCTTGCTCGAGCAAAGAATTGTTAGTGACTGTGGGTAGGGAAGGACCTTGGAAGGGAGAATGACGGTCCTCTTATTGGAACTTTCTCTCCTGCTTGTGGAAAGGACAGGATGATTTTGAGGTGAACTGCTGGGGCATGGCGACAGACCCATTCATTCATTCATTCATTCATTCATTCATTCAACAAATAATTACTGAGCTCCTACTGTGTGCCAGCACTTCCTGACATCATGGACCTTACAATTTAGTGACAACAGAGACAAGAGCCAAGTGAAAAAAACAAAAACAATTACAAACTGTCAAGGCTAGGAAGGAAACAGGCAAGGTGACTAGAACTTACTTTAGCAAGAGAGGATAGGGCTGGCCTCCCAGACAGGTGACGTCAGGCTGAACCTGAGGGAGATGAGGAGCCAACTCTGCAAAGAGCAGGGGAAGAGGTTAGGGCAAGAAGCAGCATGTGCAGACTCAGGTGGGAAAGAACTGGTGGGTTTTAGGAACTAACTGAAGGCCTTGAGGCTGGAGGTTGGTGAGCTGAGGGTCAACAGCCAGACAGGCAGGCACGGGGTCAGGCCGTGGGGGCGCCGAGGGGCTGAGTCAAGGGGTTGGGTGTGTTTCAAGTGGGATGGATGGGATGGGATGGGATGGGAGCCGGGAGGTTTGTTCCCCATGGTGCCCTCATCGGGATGGGAGCCCAGTGACCCTGTGGAAGAGGGAGCTTACGGAGGGGCGGAGAAGCCCAACCACTTACAGGGGAGTCATGTTTGATAAAGATGAGGACATTACATTCTACAATCAGCGTGAGGCAAAGGCACACATAGTCCTTAAGGACCCCCTATGGGACTTGTTACATTTACACCTTTATAGTAACAGATACGTTTGTATGTACTGTATACGGGAATATACAGCATATGAAAAATCATACATTAATTAAAAGCATCTATCCAATATATAATTTAGTATCACTCTTGAACACGTAAAAGGGAGACGTAAAGGCAAGAGTCAGCTAGTGCCCATACGTGTTTGCGTGAGGCTTCCTATAACGAATGGTGTCGGTGTACCCCCTGGGCCCCCTTTCCCCTGGCACGCCTGCCTCCCAGCTGCTGAGACGTTGGCTGCTAACAATCACAGCTGCCCCCTTCTCTTGGGACCTGTCTTCAGCCGGAGGGAAGCCTCCCCTCCCCCCACCCCGGCCACTACCAGTCCTGGGGACAGACTGGTGAGGGTACAATAGACTAACCAGTCCCCTTGCCTCTATGTGAGGCTGATTCTGCGGGGCAGGTGGTACTTCAGAGCTCCCCATGGGCCAGGCTGGGGCTGCATCTTTTACACACACACGCCCACCGCCTTTCACTTCTGAGTGCTCTGTTTCCAGGGAATCTGACCTGAGACCCTCCCTTGAAAGGCAGGCCTGTCGGCTGCCGGGCCATTGGTGTTTGTTGACTTATTTAATCTTCCCAGTAACTCTTGGGGGGATCAGCCTAGCTCATGGTGACGTTCCTTCTTTGAGAAGTGCCCCCTTTCTCACTTTACCAGTAGGGGTCCCCAGGTGTGCTCTGTGACCCACCTTTGCTGGACATAGTCCCCTGTGCCATAGACCAGAGTGGTGGACCTTAGGCTCAAGCTGGGCCAGACTCTTTCTCTTAGGAATCTGAAATTTGGGACTGAAAGACAGCAGCCAGACCAAATAAGGCTGGGACTGTCACATGGAAACCTATGTGTGAGCTGCGGGGCAGCCAGCTTTTGCCACAGGCCCCAGATAAATGGAAGAAGCCCGTCTGCAGAGGGAGGAAGATGAGGCACGCGTGGAGGGGAAAGAAATAAAAGGAGAGATGGAGAGGGAGCCGCGACTGAATTTCTGACGGCTTTGCAGGTGCAGCGCCAGGCTCACGTGTTCCTCTTCCCTGGAGTTTCAGGAGATGCCCTCCCTGGTCTCCTCCTGAGGCTGATTTTGCTTCAGCCAGCCCAAGAGACACAAGAAGCCCTGGCTGAGACGAGGAGTTTTGCTCCCATTTTACAGATGATAAGTGTGCTCAGGAAGGGAAATCACCGGCTCATGGGAGCACAGCCAGAAACTGACGCAGCTGAACCCACAGCAAGTTCTGGCTCATTCCTTGCGCTGCGCACCTGCCTTTCCAGGGCCCGTGCCTGCCCGTTGGAGGCAGGGCTCCGGGGACCTGGATGCTGTCTCTCGGGGCACCCCTGCTCTGTGCTGGCGGGAATGCCTTCCTTGCATTCAGGAATGCCCGAGCTGCCTCAGAAGATGGCAAGGGTTCACCTGAACCTGGAAGCTGCTACTTCTGACCTAACATCCACAGATACCCTGCAAACAAGTGGCCTGTGCCCAGCTTTGTAGCCAGGCTCAAAGGATGTCCTGAGAGCCCTTGACCGTCCCCCTGAAGATGACCCTGACCTTTGCTTGCTGTGTCGCTAGGACTCTGAGACCCTGCACATCTGTGGGAAGAGGGAGTTTAACTTGAACTGCGTTTCCTCACAAGCATCACCCATCCCTTAAGATTCAGGCTGATAAACGAGTCAACACTGAGCCCAAACCAAGCATGATTAATCATTTCCTCTTCCATGCTGCTGCTGCTGCATCCTGTGTCTGAGTCATTTCCACATCCCTACTACCTAACCTGGTGCCTAGCACGAAATAGGTATGGGGCACATTTGCTGAACAAGTGGCACTGAACCTTACATTGTGGGATGTTGTGTCCACTCAGCCCCCTTGGCAACTCTTAAAGGAGCGTGAGGGTTGGGCCACCTTTGACTCTGTGATGTGGGAAGGGCCAGGATGGTGCAGTGCAAGAGTGTGGCTTCTACAGGCTCTCAGGAGTCCTTGGCTTGAATTCCAGCTCTGTTCTGTCCCTCTTGAAATATTAGGCAGGTTATTCCTCCTCTTTGAGCCTCAGTTTTCTCATCTGTAAAATGGGGGTGATCATAATGACAACTATCTGGCCACATCATCAGGAGGATTAAGTGAGATAACACACCTACAATTTCCATCACTGGCCTAACACAAAGTAGGACATCATTAAATATTAATTTTCTCCACTGGGGTATTTCCCACAGTGCCTGGCATATGGCAGACATTCAGCAAGTGCTAGATCACCTTCAGGCTCTCTTGGATGGAGCAGCCCAGGTCAAGCTGACTGCAACTGCATGGATGGGCCCCAGGGATACCAGCCCAGCCCCGCTGAATTGTAGCATATAGAATCAAGAGCTAATAAATGATTGCTGCTTTAAGCCCTAATTTTTTTTTTTAAATTGATTTTCAGAGAGAAGAAGGGAGAGGGAGAGAGAAATGTCAATGTGAGAGCAAAACATCTATCGGCTGCCTCCTGCACACCCCTGACCTCTAACCCCAAACCTGGGCATGTGACCTGACTGGGAACTGAATTGGCAACCTTTTGGTGCATGAGAGGTTGAGCCACACCGGCCAGGGCTAAGCCCTGAGTTTTGAGGTGGTTATTACACAGCAAAAGCTTACGGAGACAAACAATGAAGTTATAAGAAGGGCTGGGATGGAGCTGGCCTTTGGGAGCAACTGGAACCAGGACTCTTTCTCTCCTGTCTTTGTTTTTTTCTGAGCAATACTTTTTTTCTCTTTCACAGCAAACTAATTTTATTCATGGTATAAAAAACATGGCTGAGTTTTAGATCTTGCACCTTCAGCTAATGGAGGAAAAGGGACTCCTTTCTCTGCCTCCAGGTCTAAAAACCCCTGGGAAAAGGCTCATTGGCCCAGCTTGGGTCAGGTACTCCCCCCCCCCAGGCCTCCCCCAGTCAACTGGTGATGGGTGGGGAGGGCAGGATCACAAAACACATCCTAGATGACACATGATGAGCGCAACGTGTGCCAAGCACTGTTTTAAGGCTTAATGTGTGTTAACTGATGTCATCCTCATAACACAACAATCCTATCTGAGCTGTTATTATCTCTACTTTGAGCTGAGGAAACTGAAAACAGAGGCACGTAGAGCTGAAGTAACTTGTTCAAGGTCATGAAGCCAGAAAGAAGTGTGGCCGGGAATCATACCAAGACTGTCTGACTCCCGAGCTCTCAGCCTTACCGACCACAGCGCTGTGCCTCTCATGTTGAGCTCCCCGGAGGGGATCTAAAGGACTGGGGTAGGCAGGGTGGAGGCCCTCTAAGGAAGGAACTGGATTGTTTAGCCCAGGGAAGGGAAGCCTCGAGGGGCCCTTAAATCAGACTGCCTTCAGATCTCTCTGTGTCCGTCCTCGGCAGCGAGAGCGCAAGGTTCTGGGTGACCTCTGAAAATGAATCTGGGGCCAGAGGACAGTGGGTAGACACACCCAGGAGGTGGGTTTCAGTTCAGTGGAAGGAAGTTCTTCAGAGTCGGAGGAGGTGTGTGAGGATGGTATGGAGCCTCTGGAAATGTGAGTGCCTTGCTGCCAGGAGTTGGAGGAGCCCCCTTGCTAGGAGTGGGGGTTGTGGTTGCGAGGATTCCTGCCCTCCCTGTCTCTGAGGGGACCTACAGCCTGTGCGAAGCAATGAACAAGCTGGGTGGGTAGGAGGCTGGATGGGGACAGTGGCCCCAGATCTTTGGATGGGTAAAACATCCCCTTTCAAATTTTAGGAACAAATGTAAGGGAGCCAATTTTCTACTTTTTTTTCTGTAAAACAACCTAACCAGCTAGTTAAACCAACCTACAGCAGCTACCAGCCACTTTACACTCCATAGAAGGAAAGGCCATTTTTAACATCAGAAAATCCAAATGGCTCAGAATAAATGATTGTTTTCTCTCAAGGAAGAGCAGTTGACAAAGGTACATCAACATAACAAAACACGATACATTAAAAACCAATTTGAAGGCAGAAAATTAGGGCAGAACACTTTGTCTCACATGATTATGTGCTAGTTTCTTTGTGTGTGTGTGTTTAATATTTAATAGCACAACTGACCAAGGTCTCAGATGTGAAGTTACCATGTTGGAGAAACTGGGAGTGGGAGGGAATCACTCTATAAACTAACTGTACAGTATGTGATAAGAAGAATGAACACTTATAAAATCTGTCAACATTAGAAGTTACAGTAGTTGCAAAAAGCCATTTGGTCTTCTCTTGGCTTGTGAACACAATGTTCCGGATTCCAGTGTGAATTCGCAACCTTCAGCTCTTCTGTGCAGCTGCTGGCTTGTTTTCACCTCCCAGTTCTTCCACTCCAGCTGGTGTCAGGAGGTCTGCAGTGCTTTTCTCCAGGTCATCAAGGCAACTACTCGTGTCATCAATTCTTCCAATGATCTGGTCCGACATAGTCTGAAATTGACCTTGTATCTGCTGCAGGAGGGTCTGCACCACTGAGGTGAGATCCTGCCCAGTCTCGGGGTCTGTCTCAGCCATCTCCCCGGTTCCCAGCTTGACTCTGAAGTCCATGACTATTTTCTTGATGCGAGTTTATCTGCTTGAGAATCTGGAATTGCTGAGACAAAAGACTCATTCTGGGACTTTAAAAAAATACATTTATTGTTGAAAATCCAGTTTTAAGTGGGAATATTGAGGGAAATGAAGGTAATACTTTCCTGCTACTTCATTTTGCAGGTGAGCTGAGGGAAATTAAGAAAACACAGCCACTTTTCCCTTCCACATCACTCCACCCCTCCTGGTCCAGGTATCTGATGTATGGGGGAGCTGGAGCCCAGAAAGGGGATGCTTGAGGGCAGGGTTTTCCTCGCTCCCTGCTGTTCATCCCAGTTTATGCTGCTGAGGACCTGGCCAGCCAACTCCCACCAGAGGGGACCAGTTTAAACTGTCACAGAAATGTGTGGCTAGTTGTTATATGAACCATTAGACCACACACCCTGCCAAACCCTTTCCAGTCAAATTGTGTTCCAATGACTGGTGTTTAGAGCCTCGGAGAAACCCCCTGTGGCAATCTTGTTTTGGCTGATTTTAGTCACAAAAAGAAGTATGTGAGCGAGGACAGATTCTGTTGTTAATAATAGTAACAGTAGCTGATGTTTGATGAACACTTGCTCCGTCAGGCGGTGTGCACGCACTAGCTCACCGGATTCTTACAATAGCCCTGCAGAGTGTGTTCTCTGACTGTTCCCATTTTACAGTTGAGGAGACAGGCCCAGGGCGGTTAACGCTCAAGGGCACACAGCAAGCAGCTGGCCAAACTGGGGTTTAAAATTATGCCTGAAGGAGTGCTAAGGTTTCATTATTAACCATGATGTCCTGTTCTTTATTTTCTTCTCAAAGTGGAGAGGAATACTGGTGGGGGTGGGGCATGGAGAAACGAGGCCCATATCTGCCCATATCTCAGAGATCTGCTGTTTCCCAGCAGATGGAGGCTGCCGTGTGATCATCTCCAGTTACCCTGCGGGTGTGACCTGCTTCCTCAGTGTGTAAGTTCCCTGGGGAGTGTCATGTGCCCCCTTGAATGTGCAGCCTGGTGCTGTCCTGGCTGGGGACTGGGGGATGGAGGTGCCCCTGAGCCTGGCTCAGACTTAGGGAGCAGAGTTGGGCCAGGCAGGAAGAGGCAGCCAGGGGTTTCCTCTGGGCGGGCCCACTGGCTCTTGCTGGGCTAGAAGCCAGCCTGGAGAGGAATTTCCGTCACGTCTTACTTGTGTCTTCTTTGTGGAAAGAGCACAGCATTGGAGGATGGGCTCAGCTCTTCACTCCCCCAGAACCCAGCCGCTCAAGGGGGAAGAAGAGACTCAGGTGCCTTCATTTTGGGGGAGGAGGCAGCACTTTCTCATAAGGCACTGGGGTTTGGCTCTTCCCTCCAAGGAAGAGAATCACACCTGACGCCCCCAGAGGCGGCTGGTGCCCCAGGAAGAAGTCTGGGCTTAGTGGGGGGACCACCAGCTCTCTAGCCAGTACTGTGTGACAGAAACAGAATGTGAGACACATATGAAATTGTAGATGTTCTAGTAACCACGTGTTGCTTTTTTTAAAGGAAAGGAAACAAGTGAAATTAATTTTGGTAACAAATTTATTTAACCCAATATCTACAAAATCAGATCATTGCAACATATAATCAGTATAAAAATTAATGAGATATTTTACATTTTTTGTATTAAATCTTTGAAACTTGGTGTGTATTTTATACTTATAGCTCAATTTGGAGTGGCCACATATCAAGAGCTCAGTAGCCACACGTGGCTAGTGGCTACCATATCAGACAGAGAAGCTTTACACCATGGATGCTGGATATGGAGAACCAAAAGTCTCAGGATTTCTGCAAGGACCTGGGAAGGACTTCAAGGTCATCTGGTCAGGCCCCTCACACACAAGGAGGTGACTTTCCTCAAGGAGACCCACTGCTCCTAGCAAAGCCGATGTCCACACCTGGGTGTCTATGTCCCAGTGGCCCCCTACCAGTGGATGGCCACTGTCAAGGTGCGAAACAGGGGCAGGAAGTGAGGCAGGAAGACACTGGAAAGAAGGAGTATGTACCCTGCCCCAGTAGACATCCTCTCATCTGGCAGCTTCTCCCTTTCTGGAGGGGAACGTCACAGCCTGGGCACAGTGTGGGCAGGAATCCCCATGGTAACTTCCGAAACCTGAACACTCAGGCCCACCCTTCCCTTCTGATTTGTCTCTCTTCTTTCCATATTTATTGCCACTTACAAGGAGCTTGGTGCAGATAAAGACAGGCCAGGCCTCCTTGGGGAAGGAGCAGTTAAATCTGCCTGGGACAACCAGGGCAGGCTTCCCTGCTGCACAGAGACAGAGGAGCAGCAAAACTGGTGGTGTCATGTGGGGGATGAAGGGAAAGGGTGACCAGGCAGAGGGTGACACTGGGGAGAGGGGAGGAGTGAGGGAGCTGGCCTTCTCTTTTCCCAGGATCCCTGGCCGCTGCTGTCCTTTCTCCTTCCCCCATCCTGGGGTCTCAGGAGTCACCAAGGCTTCCCACGAAAGAAGAAAAATTCCATTTTTTAAAAGTCTGCCCCACCTGAGGTCCTAAGAAGACCAGCACATGGTGGGTATCCAATGAATGGAGGGAAAAGAGGGAAACAGAGGGTGAGGCCAGGCCACTGGGCAGGGAACACAAGGACCCATAAAGGGGCAGGAAGGGAGCTGGAGTGTCCTGAGCACCTGCCTGCCCTTTGTCTCCGGAACCTTGTTCACTACCCAACAGTGGGAGATGGTGCTGCTCCCAAGCTACAGCCGAGCCAAACGAGGCCGACAGGTCTAGCAACCTGCGGGGGTCAATGTCCATTCTGTCTGATTTCAAAGGGTGATCTTTCTAGGTTCTTTCTGGCATGTCCTCACCTGGCTACTGCCAAGAACCCAGCAGTGACCAAGCTCTTGGCAGGCACCCCTGCCTTTGGGGAGGCCTGCTTCACTGGGAGTTCCCGGTGGGGTGGAGGGTTCCTGGAAAGGCCTCCGGTAATGGCAGGTACTATCCCACCAGGTCTGGAGATCACCCAGTCACCCCGACATCCACACCCCTGCTGTCCCCCAGGTAGGAGCTGGAGGCGGCCCTGAGAGGTAAGGTGGCTTGATCAAGGTCATAGAGCAAGGGGGTGGGATTGGCCACGCCTGCCCCTGGGCACTGACTCATGGCAGCTGCTGTGGGAAAGCCACCACCAGTCTTTCAGCCTTGGCTTTCCCAGCCAGGCAATGGGCAGGCTTGCTTTGACGTAGCCGCCTGGGCCTGGAGCCAGGGGACTGGGAAAAAGCTGAGCCTAGCGCATCACAGGACGCCTCACCCTTGCCCTGCTCCAGTGCCCACAGTTCACACGGGGTATCCCTCCCCCTGGGCAGGAGTCTTTCCAGTTCTCAGATGGACCAGGCCAGGTTCTGATGTGGCACAAATCCCCAGCACCCGGCGCAGGCAGGGTGGCCAACCGCCCTGGTTTGCTAGCTCAGTTTCAGCACCCCCAAGTCCTGCATCCTGGGAGCCCCTCAGTCCCGGACAAAAGGGGACAGTTGGTCACCCTAGTCCCGGCGCCAAGTCCATAGCTGGAGCTCAAGCGACGTTCTAAGCGCGTGGACGCAGTGGAGGGACGAAAGGGCAGTGGGAGGGCCCAGGGCCGGGAGCAGTCGGAGCGGGGACCCCGTCCCGGCGCGGAGTCTAACCTCCGGGCCGCTTGCGTGCGATCTCCCGCCTTTGCGCAGCTCCAAGTCTGCTCTGAACTGTCCCCTGAGTTAGGGAGCGACCTCCTGCCCGCGAGCGAGGCCCCTCGGCTTCCCCCGGCAAGGGGGGATCTGGGGTTCGGGGGCGCGGGGCCCGCGGGGAAGGCAGATGAAAGGCGCCGCGATCGCGCCGCCCGCCGCCCCGTCATTAGCCGGGCGAGCGGGGGGCGGGCTTATCGCCATCGCGGCCTCGGGGCCGCTCCCGACGCCGCCGCCGCCGCCCGGGGCGCAGGGCGCAGCGGTTCCCACGCTCGCGGGCCGGGGGCGGTCTGCGCTCGGCGTGGCCGCGCTCGCCACCGCCGCCGCTGCCGGGCTGTAATTAGGGTAATTGCGCGGCTCCCCGCCCGCGGCCGCCCGGACCCCGGCTGCCCGCGCCGCGCTCGCCCGGGGGGGCCGGGGGCGCCCCAGCCGCTGCGCCCCCACCGCTCCAGCCGAGTGAGTCCGCGCTCCTGGGCGCCGGGGCCGGGAGGGGCTCCGGGGGTCGGCTTCGCGGGGAAGTGAGGGAAGCGGAGAGAATTCCCGTGGACGGACCTGCTGTGCGCAGGCGGGGCCGGGCTCCCCCTGCCCAGCGCTGGGGCGGCGGCGGGCACCGGGGGCATCTGGATGCCGGCGGTTCAGAGCCGCGCCTGCCCCGCGCAGTTCAGCGGGTGCGCGCGGGGCCCGTGGGGCGCAGGGAGGGTGCCCCGCATCCCGCCCGCGCTTCCGCGAGGAGGGAAGGCAGACCCTGTGCAGCGCTTCCTCCAGGACTTTGCTTTTACTGCCCCTTGAGTCCCAACCGTAAAGCCCACCCCTGGTCCCTAGGCTCCTGGCGGCTCTAACCGTAACCGCAGACCCTCCCCACTGACGCAGGGCACTCGAAATCCTTCTGGAAGAGGCGGGTGAAAAAGAAACAATTGGATTTCAAGCTCGAATCTTTTATCCTAAACGCAATCCAAACTTTAACCCTGCTCCACACTTAACTCCCAAATTAATCTTTTTTTTTTTTTTTTAAATATATCTTTATTGATTTCAGAGAGAGGAAAGGAGAGGGAGAGAGAGAGCTAGAAACATCAATGATGAGAGAGTCGCCCGCAACCCGGGCATGTGCCCTGACCGGGAATCGAACCCTGATCCCCTGGATCCTAGGTTGCTGCTTAACCACTGAGCCACGCCTGGCCGGGCCCAAATTAATCTTGACCTGACCCCCTGCCCATATCGCCAGCCTGTCCCCCAGCGATGCCCTGCCGGTCCTCTCATCCCCTCAGGCACCCTCCTTCTGGAAGGTCAGCTGTTTGAGCCTCTGGACCTCGAACATCCTGCAGGCTCAGGCTGGGATTCCCTCTTCCCTGGGCCACCTGGTAAACTCCTCTCACCTTTCAGGACCCACGGCAAGCCCCTGGGGTTCCACTCCCTGCCCGGGGCCACCCTGTCTCCTGCCCAGGCTCTACACAGACTCTGAGTTCTTAGAATGTAGGGTCTGAGTCTGCAGGGACTAGAAATTAGAAGTAGAAACACTTAGTTGATGGTGAATGAATGAGTGAGTCAGAGACTGAGGGACTGAATGAATGGGTGAGAGAATGAATTGTTGACTAAACAAGTGAAGACCTATTCTGAGCCTAAACCTTTAACCCTCTCCCTAGCCTTGGGTCCCTTCCTGAGCAGGGAACAGTGGAAAGACCAAGGGACTCACCCACCCTAAGTGTCCCACGATTGTTAATTGTGTGTGTGCGCGCACACGTGTGCATATGCATCTGAGCCCAGGACTTTGAATCAGACAAGCCCGAAGTCCACGCCTGGCCCCAGTGTTTACCAGCTGAGTGACCTGGGCTGGTGACTTCACCTCTTCAGGCCTCTGGTTGCTGATCTAAAATATAGTAACAATAACAAAACTCGTCCTGGAGAATCACCCCTCCCCCAGCCCCTTGCCTGTGGCAGGCTCAGGAACGGGAGTAGAAGGAACACATTCTTTCTTTTGTTTCTCCCCCCAGATCTCTCTCTCAGTCTTCATTCTTGGTTCCTTGCTGTTATCCAGATAATTAATAGAAACCAACCATGGAAAAACTGAGTCCCACCCTCTCTTTTTGCTCCCAGCCCCTGCCTGTTGTGGGCACAGGTCTGGGAGGGAGGCAAGGAGTGGCTAACGCCACAGGGAGGAAATGAAAACTGGCTGTGGGGAGGGGGGGAACCTCAAAAGAAAGAGAAATAAAAGTTCTCCTACCCCCTCCAGCCGGGGTTCAGTGCTTTCCCCCAGCCCCACAGGGAGCAGTGAGTGCAGCAGCTCACAATCTTTCTCGAGGGCAAGACACAGCAGGGAAGGTAGGAGGCAGAGCCACAGGAAAGGGCACAGCCCCCTGGACGGTAGGGGAGGTTCCAAGAAGAAAGCCCCCCGGGTGGGAAGGGAGGCCTTGGGGAGCATGTGAGAAGCAGCTGGAGTTTGGGGCTGGACAAGTCACAGCAGAGGCAGCTACATGTTCAAAGACTCTAGCTGTCAACAAAGGGTTCCTGTTATTGCTGGAGGTGGGTGGCAGTGGCCGGAACCGGGCTGGTGAGAATGGCCGTGGCTCTCATCTTGGAGGTAATAGGGATACTAGCTTTAGGAAAATCACTGACCAGCCTGGCCGGGGTGGCTCAGCGGTTGAGCATTGACCTAGGATCCAGGAGATGGCCGTTGGATTCCGGGTCAGGGCACGTGTCCGGGTTGTGGGCTTGATCCCCAGCAGGGGGCGTGCAGGAGGCAGCCAATCAATGACTCTCATCATGGATGTTTCTATCTCTCTCTCTCTCCCCTCCTCTCTCTGAAGTCAATAAAGATATTAAAAAAAAAATAAAAAAATAGGAGAGAAAGATCATTGACGAGCAGTGTGGAGGGATGGCAAGGAGGTGGCCCTGGGCGGGAAGCAGGGAGGCCAGTTGGGAAGCCAGTGGGGGAGTCTAAGTGACTTAAAATGGTGTTGGTGACTAGCTAACCTATATCGTGTGCCTACTATGTGCCAGGCGCTGTTCTAAATGCTTACATGTTTTAGCTCATTTAATCCCCACAACATCCGTACAAAGTAGGCGCTCACATGACCTTTTAGCAATACCACCTATTCCCTAAAGTCTCCCACATTCTGTCTCCAGCCTGCACTCCCTTCTGTTGGATCTGTATCTCCAACAGCCCATTGGCTTCTCCACTGGATGTCTAATAGGAATCTTAACCTTCACGTGTCTAAAAATGACTTTCCCAAACCTGCTCCTCTCTCAGTCTCCCCATCTCAGTAAACAGCAATTTCATCCTTGCAATTGCTCAGGCTAAAAAAGTAGCAGTCATCCCTGGGCACCCTCTCTGCCCACCACCTACCCTCACCCTCAGCACCCTTCCTCACTCCCCACATCCCCATATCTGTGAGTCTTATTAATTCTGATTTCAGCAGTATGCTCAACCTGACCTCTTCTCACCTCCCCACTGTGGCCAGCTGGGCCAGACTCCACTGTTTCTTGCCTGGATTACTGCAGTGGCCCCATTTCTGACTGCTGTCCTTGCCTCACCCCTTGCTCCAGCCCCTTCGTTTGTTCTTCACACACAGCAGCCTGTGTGACCTTAAAATATAAAGTTAGATTGGACCCCTCCTCTGCTCATCTCCCTGCTCATCTGCCCCCATCTCCCTGACAGGTTTCCATATTTCTCCTCCATCACCCTACTCAAGCCACACTGACTTCTTTCTCAGTCCTTCAAGACTCCAAGCAGCCATTTGGCCCAGGATTCTTTTTTCTTTTCTTTTTAAAATATATTTTTAATTGATTTCAGAGAGAGGAAGGGAGAGATAGAAACATCAATGATGAGAGAGAGTCATTGATCGGCTGCCTCCTGCACGCCCCCTGCCGGGGATCGAGCCCACAACCCGGGCATGTGCCCTGACCGGGAATCGAACCTTGATCTCCTGGATCCTAGGTCGATGCTCAACTGCTGAGCCACGCCAGCTGGGCAGGCCAGAATTCTTGGACTGGCCGTTCCCTCTACCTGGAATGCCATCTCCCCAGATATCCATGTAGTTTGCTCCTTCAGTTTTCTGCTCAAGTGTCAGCTTATTAGTGGGACCTTCCTTAGCCACCTTATTTCAAATAAGTGCTCTCTATTCCCACCACACCAGAATGTCAGCTCCAAGAGGACAGGGATTTTTATTTGTTTCACTGCCATAAGCCTAGCACCTAGAATATTGTAGGTGCCCAATATTGAAGGCCCCAGAGCAGGAAGGACACAGGGGTGGCACTAAGATAGCTGGGCTGGAGGAGGGGTGCAGGAGCCACCTCGGTTCCTCTCATATTTATAACATACGTGGGTGTTATAAAAATATTTCTCCATACTTACCGAATATTTAATATAATGGGGAGAAATCTCAACTAAGAAGCATTTGTGGGGGCCCATTGGGGCAGGGAAGATGTAAGTGGCTGAGAGGAGAGAAGGAGCCTCTTGGATCTGTGAGACTTTGGGTCTATAGGACCTGCCTTACCAGGAAGAGTAGGGGGTGTTTCCTTGAAGATGACCCTTCCCTTTGCTATAGTTCCATTATCCATTATTGTCACGGAGCTCTCAGATTTCCCTTCCCAAGACCCTAGATCCAGGCAGGGAGAGAGGAAGGGGGTGTTCTCCCTGATGAAGGGGCTTCTGAGTTTTGCATCAGGGTCCTGTGGATCTCACTGCTTCCTGGGTATCACAGCACTGTTGGGAGAGTTAAGGAGGTAAGGCTTGGAGAGCCCCAAGTGGAGTGCCTGACACAGAGTGTGTGGATGCTCAGTAAATGCCAGCTCAGTGAAAGGAACTGTGCCTTAGCACCATTCCCTGCTGCCCTGCTCCCAGCAGCCTGAAGGGAAAGGGATCAGAAGGAGCCTTGCAGCTTCTGCGTTGATCTCTTGGAACACTGGCTCCCGCTGGACGTGGAACCCAAATTCAGTTCACCAGATTTAATTTACAAAGCTTTTCAAAAGTTCAGTAACTGGATAAATCTAAGATAGGGGACATAAAACATGGGAAAAGTCCTCCAAAGGTTGGGGAGCTTCTGTTAGGTTTCCGGTGGCGTCCAGCCTTGGCGTTCCAGTGACAGCCACACTACAGCTCACCACTGGGCGCTGCAGCCCTTCTGAAGCCTGGACCCTGAATTCCAGAATCCAGAGGGTGTATGGGAGGAAGGCATAAGCAGGGAGCAGCCGGAAATGCTCAGGGCTTCAATTTCTCGCTGGTTGTGGGACCCAGCCAGGTCTCCTTCCCGCTGAGCCTCAAATGCATCAATGGTAAAATGGGGGAGCAATGCCTGCTCCTCACAGGGAAGCTGCGAGGGGTGAAAATGTCCACAAAGTGCCGAGGACAGAGCCAGCTCAGGCCGAGGCTCACTGAAGAGCGCCCCACTTCTCCCCTCCCCCCAGGCTGGAGAGATGGAGCCTGGAGGTTTCTCAATCAGAAACAATGAGGAGACTCAAAAATTGACCCTTGAACCTGTAACTGGGACCCAAGTCCTGCTTTGTGCTTGCTGCCACAAACACCAAACTCGTGAGACAGATGCTGTTGAGAAAGGAAAGTGTTTTTTCTCAAGTGCCGGTCACCCGAGGAGATGGGGGATTCTTGTTGCAAAGCTCATCTCAGCATCTCAGGGCAGGCAGAGGTTTTCATAAATAAGGAGGGAGAGGGAAAGCAGAACAAAGACATCAACGGGAGGGGGTTGAAAAGCTCTGTACGTGCAGGCCGGCAAGTCCAGTCCCATAGCCGGTCAGGTGATGGCCTGGTGTGCTTCACCCTGGTCTGTCATCCTGGTCCTACGGCTGAAGGTCAGCAAGCCTCCCGGAACTGGGATGACTGAAGGTCGGCGTATGTAACTTCTGAAGTTAATTCCTAGGATTCTTATACAAACATGCTGTTTATCTACAAGCGACGTATTAGTCAGAGTCAGCATTTATGGAAACAATGTCAGAAGAACCGTGGAGTGGATTACAACGTCCCAGTGTTACAAACCTCCCTCCTCCAACACCATCCATTCTCCTCTCCCACCTTCACCTCAGCTCCCCTCTCTGCTCTCCTCATTCTCTACCTTGTCCCTCCTCCCTATCTTCTCCAGTTTGGCGGCTGCCGGGGACATACCTTTTGTCCTCAGGTGGGCCATGCTGGTCTACCACCTTGATGACCTCATGCAGATTAGACTGTGAGCAGGAAGTAGCAGGCACCCTAAATCCCCTGGTAAGATGCATGCTTGCTGGAGGTATAAGATGGATGCCACAAAATTTCAGGGTCTGGTAGCTCAGTGATGTTGCTGGAGGTCTAGAGGTCTAGGGCATGTCATGTTCTCTCCTCCAAAGTGAAAGGCAAGTTGCTGCACTAGAACCCCCAGCACTAAAGGGGAAGCATGGATTTGGTGGGCCTGTGGAATTTGGAGGCATGGTGTTCCATATTTGGGTGTGTTAGCCCTAGCCATTTGCCAAGTTGTCCACAAGGCTTCTACTTGGAGTAGGGCCCAGAGAAAGACGATTCCAGGTGGTGCAGGCTGCAGGTCAGGCAGCTCAGGCAGTTGGGCCTTTAGGCCCAGTAGAAGCAATGGTGCTCAGTGAGATGGGTGTGTTAGGATGCTGTGTGAAACCTGTGGCAAGCCCTGGATAGATGACTCATGGGGAATGCCCTTGGTTGTTGTGTTGTTTTTAAAAACAGCTTTACTGAGGTATTATATCCACATATAATAAACTGCATATATTTAAAATATAGAATTTTATGTTATGATATATATACCTGTGAAGCCATCACCGTAATGAAGATAATGACCATGTTTATCACCCTCAAAAGATTCCTTGTGCTCTTCTGTAATCCCTCCCTCCAACCATTTTTCCCTGTCCCCAAGCAGCCACCAATCTGCTCTCCATTTTTTGAGACATATATGTAAATATAATCACGCAGTAAGGACTCTTTATGTCTGGCTTCTTTCACTCAGCATAACTGTAGTGAGATTTATCCATCTGGTTGTATCTGTCAATCGCTCATTCATTTTCATTGCTGTGTAGTGTGCTCTGTGTGGATATACCACAGTCTGTTTATCCACTCATCTGTTGATGGACCGCTGAGCTTCAGGCTTTTGGCTCTTACAAGTGAAGCTGCTGTGAACATTCACGTACAAGTCAATACATGGATATATGCTTGCATTTCTCTTCAGCATATCCCTAGGATTGGAATGACCAGGTTATATGGTAGGTATATGTTTAAGTTTTTAAGAAACTGCAAACTTTTTCTAAAGTGGTTGTACCATTTTATATCCCCACCAGCAATAGATGAGAGTTCCAGTTTCTCCAAATCCTCAACCCTGGTGTAGTCAGTCTTTTTAACTTTAGTCACTCTAATAGACATGTAGTGGCATCTCAGTGTGGATTTAATTTGCATTTCCCTAATGACTAATGATGTTGAGAATCTTTTTATGGGCTTATTTGCAATTCATATATCTTCTTTGGTGAAATGTCTGCCTAAATATTTTCCCCAGTTTTTAATTGGGTTACTTGCTTTCTAATGATTAAGTTTTGAGGGTTTTTTTTTGGTGTTTGTTTTTTAAAAAATATATCTTTATTGATTTCTGAGAGAGGAAAGGAGAGGGAGAGAGAGAGAAACATCAATGATGAGAGAGTCATTGATTGGCTGCCTCCTGCACACCCCCGACTGGGGATTGAGTCCGCAACCCGGGCATGTGCTCCAACCAGGAATCGAACCCTGATCGCCTGGATCCTAGGTCGATGCTCAACCGCTGAGCCACGCCCGGCCGGGCTTGAGTTTTTTATATATTTTAGATACAAGTCCTTTATCAAATATGTCATTTGCAAATATTTTCTCACAGGGCGTAGATTTTCTTTTCCTCCTTTTAACAGTACCTTTCAAAGAGCGGACACTGTTTATGAAGTCCAGTTTATTGATTCCCTTTCTTCTATGGATCATGCTTTTGATGTTGTATCTAAGAAACCTTTGCCTAACTCAGGACCACAAAATTTTTCTATGTTTCTCCTATAGGTTTTATTGGCTTAGGTTTTACTTTTGAATCTATGAATCCATTCTGGGTTACTTTTTTATATGATATAATGAGTAGATTGAAAGTTTTGTGTATATATGTGTTTTTAATATATGGGTAAGTAGTGGTCCCAGCACCATTTGTTAAAAAGACTGTCTTTTCTCCAGAGAGGTGCCTATGTAACTTTGTCAAAAATCAGTTGTACTTATTTATTTCTGGATTCTCAATTCTGCTCTGCTGATGTATTTCTCTGTCTTTACACCAATACCACAGTCTTGATTTTGATTAGTGTAGCTCCAAACAAAGGCATAACTGGTAAGAAAAAAGAAGAGAGAAATCTTTGTCTAGATATATGTGTGTGTTTTTTTTAAATAAGCACACTTGCCAAGAAATAACTTTTATTTTCCTTGGAAAGTGAAAGGTTTATGCTCGCTTCCCAGACTCTACTTTTCCATCTCTAAGTGCTGTCTGATCAGGGCTGAGGGAGACGTGACTAACACCTTCCATCTTCTAGAGACAGTACTTTTCTTAATGTGGTCCGAGATTACATTAGCTTTGTGGTGGTTACACTTAAAGCTTCCTATCAGTTAAGACTCTTTTGTCCATCTTATAAGTGATCCTACTAAGCCAGGTTGAGTCAACCCTCTGCACTGACCAGTGTGTACTTTTTAATACATAATTTTTGATTAATAATTATGTGTCAAGGCTCATGCTGGGTACTTTACATAACAAATTGCTGCTATTGCTGCCATATACTGAGCACTTTTAACTATGTGCCAGATATTGTGCAAAACATTTTTTTCAATGTCATAATTTTTTACATGAATTTATTGGCTTATGTAACTCAACTGTCTAGGGATTCCAAGGCTTCTGGCATGGTTTGGTCAGGCCGTGCACTAAACATTTCACATACTTCATTCAAACCTTGCAATGATCAGTTAAAACAAGCTTTTTTAACCCTGCTTTATAGTTGAAGACACTGAGGCTTTTAGAAATCATATCACTTTCCCAAGGTCATCAGCCAGTAGGTGGCAGAGCCAGGAGGCCTTGACTCCAGGTCTACACTGTCCTGCTTTCTAGTTTGTAAAAATAAGGAAGTGAGGCTCAGAGAGGTTAAATAGCTTGCCCAAGGTCATACAGGTAGTAAGCGAGTGATAAGTGGGGATCAGAGCCCAGTTCTGCCTGGCCCCAAAGCTGGGTGATTCCCCCAATGGTCTTAAGAGAGGAGTCTTGAGTGTGAGTAGGTCAGGAGCAAGTCCCCTGGCTGGAAGTGATGACTCCTACGTTAGGGACTTTTAAAGTTATAAAGAGCCAATCAAATGTAAGGGGGCCACTGCCATCATAATCTTTACCCTGACTTGCCAAGTCTAATTTGGAAGACTAAAGGGCCAGCTACACTGTATCAGTGATTGATTTGGGTCCGTGAAACAGAAGCCCACTCCAGCTAGTTTAAGCAAAAGCGTAATTTAATATAAGGAGTCGGGGCTATGTCACAGATCTCAAGGGCAGGCAAGTCACAGAAGGCCTCACTATCGGGACTGGCAAGGCATCTGGACGGGAGGCTGTCTGGGAGCGAGTGCCCAGCTCCCCCTCGGCTTCTCTCAGAGCACTGGCTTCCTTCAGGCTCTCAGGTGGGTGGCCCGGGCAGGTCTTCTCGGCGAGTCTGTTACCTTGCCCGGCCTGTACCTAATCAGGATCGGGCTTACCCCGTCCTAACTCAAATGTTCAGGAGTGGTTCCCTCTGAGGCTGGAGCCCACCTCTGGGCAGTTAGCTGGACAAGAAGGGGCTGGACTACATATAACAAATATGGGATTCCTCTGGGTTGGAGTCAAATAGGGACTTGTGGCCTGAGCAGGTGCCCAAGAAGGAACCTACTTCCCTCTTGCCTGCTCTGGGGACTAGGAGGAGGCCAGTCGGGTCATCTTTCTGCCCAGTCATTTCTCAGGGCCAGACTTCTTCAGTGGTAAAATTTCTCCATCCTGGATGCCAGTGCCTCTGGAAACTTGGAAAGATTTTGGGAGAGTCCAGTGAAGAGTGTGTAGCTCATGCTTTTGGGGCTGTTTAGGACTCCTGGGAACTTGCCTGCTTGTTTTTTTTTTAGTCCCTGAGGGGTATTTTACAGACCAATCTATAGGAATTTCCTGTCCTGCCTCCTGAGTCACTGCTTAGCCTCAGAAATATGACAGGGGAACATGTTTCACCAGCTACCTCTCCCCTGATTCCATCTGGCCTCCAGATTTTCCTCCCCTGGGTGTGTGTGACTCTTTGAATCATAGACGCCTAGAATGTCAGGGCTAGAAGATCATTGCATCCAAAAGCTGCCCACTTCTTGGATGCAGAAACTGAGATGCACAGAGGAGAGAAGGATGGACGCAAAGATACCCAATGGTGGTGCGAGAGAGGATTTTAGGTGATATGTGGTCAAATATGTTGTTGTTGCCAGAGATATATTTAACTAAACTATTGCTTAGGCTAAGGCTAAATGCATTTACGTAAGATAGTCAAGTTAAAAACATAAGGTAAACATGGCCAGCGTCAGCCTATGAACCAGGAGATCATGGTTTGATTCCCAATCAGGGTACATGCCAGGTTTTGGGCTCAATCCCCAGTTGGTGGCATGCAGGAGGCAGCTGATCCATGACTCTCTCATCATTGATGTTTCTCTCTCTCTCTCCCTCTCCCTTCCTCTCTTTGAAATCAATTTTTTTTTTTTTTTTTTAAATAAGTCAATAAACTTACAGGTTATATTGGATAAGACAAATGACGTAAGAAGTATGGGAATGAATGAAGTTGAGGAAAAGTACATCGATGGGTGAGTGAGTGAACGAATGAATGAAGAAATAAAGAAATAATGGGCAACAGTAGAATCTTCGGGTTTCTTTTTTTTTTAAAGACTCAGAATTACTTCCCAGTCCTTGCATTTCAAGTCAGAGACTCATCATGACCTACAAAACAGACCCGGCCTCCACAAGCACTACTTGTTAGAACAAAAACTGTTTACCATGCTGTTCTCATTTCCCAGGTCAGCAAACCCCAGCCTCAGAGGCCACTGAGTCTACCTTTTAAACTGAATGTCTTGAGGTCTGGTTTCCCAGCTTCCTTTGGGCCCTTGTCCCTAATCTTACAGAAGGGAGGGCCTTGAGGGACCAGACCAGGTCTTTGGCTTCCTGTGGGGATCCTCAAATGCAGCCCTCCTTCTTGGCAAAACTCTGGGCCCAAGCCAAGACTGAGTCACAGAGAGGATACCACCCTGCATAGAAGTTGGACAGGCCTAAGTGACCTTGGGCAAGTCCCTTTCCTCCAGCACTGGGTCTCAGATGTTTCCTCTGATAAACAAAAAGTTTTAACTCCACCCCACCAGCATGTTCATTCAATAAACATAGACTGAACTCCCACTACATTCCTCAAATTTGCTTGGCATGCAGGCAGATAAACAGAGGAATTGGACCCAGTGTCTAGAATAACCCACATTCGGATGGGGTGGAGGAGAAGGCATATATGACATATAATTACAGATACATCTGGTCAGTGCTAGGCGATGTGGACAGTCCCATCAGACGGGATCCCCAGAGTGTGTCAATCCAGGGAAAGGACTATGTGAATGACTTGTGAGGTCATGGGGCTGCACCCAGAAAGGTTAAGGGCAGCCTTTGGCCCAGCCCCAGATCTCCCCTCCCACGGCAAGCCCAGTGAATGTGGGTTTTGGAATTAAGAGGATCCAGGTTTCAGTCCTGAGTAGACACCAACTAGAGAAGGTGGCTTCATTCTCTGGGCCTTGGTTTTCTTCTTTATCAAGAAAGTTGCCCTCAAGCTCCCTAGGACTTATGAGGGCTCCATTAGATACTGAAGTATAATGTTGAGGGCTTGACTTAAGGCCTGGCACGTAGTGAGTGGTTCTACCATCCAGGCAGGAGGATGGGAACACACCCTCCTCTGGGAACACACCCGCCTCTCGCTTCATTGGCTGGGGGCCTCCTGCCCCAAGACGTCTTGCCCTAGACCTCTCTTGATCCTATGAATGCTATGGTGGGCTTTCTTCCTCCTGGGCCAGAGCCCTTTCCACCAAGCCTCTCCAGTCTCCTGATCTGATCGTGAGCTTGGTATGTGCCCAAGACAGGGAGGAGGCTGGCGGGGCTGCAGCCCCGGGTGGGAGTCTCCTGACGAGAGCTTGCCAGGGCTTTAGGTCCCGTCTTCTCCCAGCCCCGGAGCTGCCCTCTCCTGCCCAACAACATGCCCAGGATGAGGTGATACCCTTCTTCCCTTCTTGGCGGCAGGACTGAGTGGCTTCCTAGAAGCAAGCAGGCGGGACAAGTCCAGCATCAGACGCACCCAGGGGAAGGAGGAGAGAACCTGGCTGGGGCGAGAGCCCCCGGGCAGCAGTGGGAGAACCGGTTTGCCCACATTCTTGGCAGGCCTTGGGATTCCAAAGCACTTTCTGTTTTTGCCACTGTCAGCCAATCACTCACTCTGCCAAGGCCGCAGTGTACCAGGCTCTTCAGGGCGCCAAGCCCTTCCATCTGCAATTCTCATTCTTCTTGTGCTGAGAGATGGGTGTCGCTGGCTCTGTTTTACACATGAAGAAATTGAGAGGGAGAATTGCATGCCAGACCCAGAAGGGCTGATGGCAAGGAATTAATCTTTCATT
The DNA here is from genome assembly GCF_964146895.1 of Miniopterus schreibersii. NCBI lineage: Eukaryota > Metazoa > Chordata > Mammalia > Chiroptera > Miniopteridae > Miniopterus > Miniopterus schreibersii. Next base: position 23,655,898 of record NC_138109.1, read on the forward strand.
GAGAAACAGCCATGAGCCAGGCCTTTCTGAGCAAGGATCATCCCTCCTTTCAATAGCCCAGCAAGGTGCCCTGGTGGTATCGTCCCACTTTACAGATGAGCAGGCCAAAGCCCAAGCTGCTGAAGAGCCAAGACATGAGCCTAGATCTGTGAGGCTCCACATCCCACTGGGCTGATCTCTCCTCCATGTTAAAGGCAGGGAAGCTGAGATTCAAAAAGATTCAAACTGGGTCCATCAGCAAGCGGCAAAGCTGATTTTCAACCCAGGTCTAACTCCAGAACCGTCTTTCCCACTAAGCTATTTTGTCTCAATAATAACTTTTTTTCATGGAGCAATTGGCTGATAACAAATGACCACAAATTTGTCTCAAAGACATAAAGACCCAGAACAGAAAGGGCCACAAATTATTCCCACTATCATGAACACTATTATTAATCGCTAACGTTGCAAGGTCAGCATCTACACTGTATGGCTCAGAGGTGCAGAAATAAAACGTTATTTCTTCCACAACTCAACCCAACTTGGTTTGTCTTCCCCCAACTTTATTTCTGGGTAAAAGAGTATTCTCTTCACAACGATGGAATGAGTGCATGATCCTGCATTTTCTTTTGTTATAAAGGACATCTGGGGACAACTGGTAAAACCTGAAGTAAGTCTATAGCTTGGATAATAGCAGTGTATGTGAGTTCCCTGATTTTAATCACTGTACTGTGGTTATGTAGGAGAATAGCCTTGTTTTTAGGAAATCCACATTGAAGGATTCAGGGATAAAGAGACATGCCTGCAACTTTGAAATAGTTTAGAAAATCAGCAACACGCATGCAGAAGAATAAAGCTAATGCAGCAAAATGTTAACATTTGGAGAATTTAGATGAAGGGTATCTTGGAATTCTTCGCACTATTCTTTGTAACTTTGAAACTTTTCCGAAATGATGTCAAAAGCAAAAAAATTAAATAAGGAAATGTACTCTTGTCTAGAAAAATAGTCAAATTGGGATGTAAACTCTCTATTAGGATGGCCCTGTCTCTTGGTGCCTACCTCCACCCCTCAGAGTGGCATCTGGTGGCGGAGGACCCTCCCACGACGCCCAAAGCCTTGGGCCCAGGCTTCAGGGTCGCTGGCCCTGCTGGCTGCCTTGCCCTCTTGGGTCTTTGGTGTCAGCTTCCCTCCCCAGCGCTTCTCTGCTGGTGAAACTGGTCCAGCCTGGCTCTGGGCCTGAGCACGCACCACTCCAGAGTGGGACTCTGTAGCCACAGCCGCTGGCGGCGAGGCTGTGCTCGCCAAGTCACCCTGACTCTAAGCCTCTTACAATTAATGTCTTAGCAGGGCTTAGCTAGTCCCCCCTGGACACTTCCGATGCTTACCATGGCCCACAGTGGCCTTGGGAAATCAGGCCCTTATATATGAGTCAGTCCCATCAGGAAAAACAAATATCATCACACTGGTTGTTTTAAGAGCGAAAATTTAATATAAGGAACTGACTATACAGTATTCAACAAGTGGAAAAGCAAATAGTGAGATATCAGACGTACTAGCTTCAGGTAACAGATACCACCCCTGGGGATGGGAGGACAAGGGAAGACGTTGGGGTTATGAGAACCTAGAAACTGGGACCCGGGCCCTCGAGCAGGCACGCCTGTGCCTGGTGCTGGTATATCCCAGGGGCCACTGTGAGGCTGGTCTGGGAGTGTGGAAAAAACCTGGACACCGGAACCAGTTGCTACTGGAACCAACTGCCCCCGCCAGGGTGAAGGGCTGCTGTGAGGTGACGCTAACAGACAGAACGACAGACAGCAGCAGGCCCTTTCTTCCTCACTCAGTCTCGGACTTTCTGTTGCTCTCTATTGACAGAAATGGATGTGGAAACCGCTGATGAAACCGAGCGGGGCTGGCAGCGTGTCAGTCCCAGCACCACAGGACAGAGTAGGAAATAGAGTCAATGATATTGTAGCAACTATGTATGGTGCCAGGCGGGTACTGGAAATATCAGGGGGAACACTGTGTAAGCATGTGATTGTCTAACCACTATGCTGGACACAAAATAATATTGAATGTAAACTGTAATTGCAAAAGAATAGAAAACAATGTAGAGCGGTGGGTTTGGGGTTGAGGGCTAGTAGTTGAACAGCTGGCACTGGGAGAGGGTGGGACATGGGGTCGAACTGGCAGAATGAACTTGAGGTTCCCTCCCCCTACGTACACCTTACTCACTGCACCTCCGCCGCGAGGGGTGTCCTCTCCCGGGGCGGCAAAGCAGGTGCAAGCCCCTTGCTCCGGGGCCTTGACCGGCTCCCACTGGGTGTTCACTCTGGGCGGGCCCCAGATGCGAACCCCAAGCTCCTGCCCTCTTTTCTCTGTGCCTCAGCCCAGGGGGAGTTCCTTGTCTGACACGAGAAACTGCCTAGTGCCAGTAAAACTTTCGTTCTCTGCGTCATCAAGTTTTATTTAAAGTTTCACACTAAAGTTTACTTAAAGGAAAGATTTTCGAATTCTGGAAAATTTCTTCTGTCTCCTATATACGTTGGCCCTTGGAGCTGGATGCCTGGCTCTTCAACACAACTTCGCTTTGGACTCTAAAGAGCCCAGTTTGACCTTCAGTGTGAACAGGGACCTCTTTCTCCTGGGCTGTGCCCCAGCGCCCCTCCGACGATGGCTGAAGGGCCATCGGGCAGCGACAAACACTTGAGGGAAGAAAGGCCCCTCAATTTAAAGGCTCCCAATACTATCCGGCTTCAGTAACACGAATCGAGTGCTCACTGTGCGCTTGGTGTCACGCTAGGTGCTGCGGCTGTCATCCCACTTGTCCTCACAGCAAGCCTGCGAGGGAAGTCCCCGGGTCTCTGTGACAAGCCTGGGCTTCCCCCTCCGTGCCACCGATTCTGTCCTTTCGCCTTTTGGAAAACCGAGGCCTAAGCGGGAGCTGTGCAAACCAGCCATGACCACAAGCTCTGGAGCAGCCCAGCCCTGGGCAAGTCGCTGAACCTCGCTTTATTTTTATCTCTTTAAACTATGCTTTGATTGATCTTAGAGAGAGAGGAAGGGAGAGAGAGAGAGAGAGAAACAATGATGTGAGGGAGAAACATCGATCAGTTGCCCCCTGCATGGGCCCTGACTGGGGATCAAACTCGAAACCTGGGCACGTGCCCTGACCAGGAGTCAAACTGGTGACCTTTTGGTGGCGGGACAGCACTCAACCAACTGAGCCACACCAGCCAGGGCTGAACCTCACTTTATATGAAGTAGGATGCAGTGAAGACTTGAGATAACGGATGGGAAGTTTTTGGCACAGTGCCTGGAAAATAACAGGCATTTGATAAATGGTGATACTATTAATAATAATAAATAATAATAATAATAATAATAATAATAAACATTTATTGACCATTACCCTGTCAGGCGCAGGGCTAAGCACTTTGCCTGTGTGAACTATTTCAGTCCCCACAGTCAACCTTCATTCAGGCTGGAGCACTCCCTCCGCCCACCCAGCCCACTGGTCTTATTCAGGAGGCACCCCCACCCCCTCCCCACCTTAGGCCACGGCCCTGAGCGTGGATGATGCCAACCCATGGAGGACGTCCTCGCACTGGACCGTGCGTCCGTCGGGATGGTGGGAAACCTCTCCCCGGCCCACAGCTTTTTGTTAGCGTTGCTGTGGTTTCCTTTCATTCAGCAATTTGAATGTTGGATAAAATCCAGGTCCCTACCTTTCTAAGAAGTTTGTTTGTTGCATCGAGAAATTTGAAGGCTTGGTGGTTTTTCGTGTGCTTTATTTTTTATTTTTTATTCCATTACTTGGAAATTCTTTTAGGTTTACAAAGAGCTGTAAAATGGAACAGAGCGTCCCCCGCTTCCCGCCGTGCGACGTGTTTCACAACCGTGGCCCATCCACCAGCGAAGAAGGCGAGGCTGGCGCAGCCCCAGGAACTACAGACCTTGTCTGGATCCCGCGGGTTATTTCCACAAATGCCCCTTTTCTGTTCTGGGATAAATACCACATGGCACGTCGTGGTGGTGTGTCCCCAGCCTCCTTCACTCCGTGACAGCTCCGCAGTCTCTCCCCAGTTTTGGTGGCAGTGGCTTTTGAAGGGCCCTGCGTAGGCACGCTGCAGACTGGCCCCGAGGCTTCGTCCGATGTTGCTGGGCTTGGGGGGAGGGCCATCACCCCGGTGAGGAGGAGGCGGCCTGCTCCTCACCTCGTGTCAGGGGATACAGCTCATCACCCCCTTCGTTACTGCCCACGCGAATCGCCCTCCCTCGGTTACGGTCCTGCCGCCCCGCTGGCTGCTCCAGTGTCAAGTGCTCTTTTCCCTCTTTCCATAGACTCTAGAAGCCAGTCTCCACGTCCAGTCCAAGTGGGAGAGGGGTGAGCTCCACCTCCCAGGGCAAGGAGCAGCAAAGAACTTGTGGACATCTGTTAAAAGCACAATGGTAATTAATATTTTGAGGAAGATGCTTTGAGGCTTGGAAAATATTCTATTTATCTCTAAAATGTCACCCTCTCTTTTAGCATTCGTCAGTGCATCTTGCCTGCAGAACTATTAATGTGCTATAGAACACTTTTTAACATAAAAGACACCATGGTAGTCATTGTTTGAGGACATCTGTAATGTCAGTAAACTAGTGTGAAATCAGCTTTTGCATTGTCTGAACTACAATAAAATCAACACATGGATTTTAAACCTATTGTATTCGGGCCTAATTCAGAGCTGGGACCCTCCCTCCCCTCTGTGGCCACACTGGCTCTGATTTTTTATTGAGATACTTTTGTCCTCATTGGTAAATAATTCTTGCTGCCACCCTCTCCCAGTTCCATCTCTCAAGTCTTTGGAAACCTCTACTCCTGTCTCCATAGTTTAAAACAAAACAAAACTCTAGACATCTCAGTTATGAGCATATATCAAAGTTTCGTTATAATCTTGCTGCAAGGGAAAAAGTCGCCAGCTGGCCAATTCCCAAATTCACTCCTAGAAGGGACACTTTCTGGGGAAAGAGCATATCTACAATCATTGTGAGGTTAGCAAGAAAAAGAGAATACTGCCCGCTGACCAGTCGGGTGAGAGCATCGGCTTTGGAAATGGGTTTGGGGACAACTTGCTTATTTAACACTATTTAGCAGCCTAGGAGTTAATGTTTGGCTCAGGACTGGAGGCTCCCTCGCCCCTCAGCCCCAGCTTAGGGTTACGCAGCTTCCATTCTGATGGTCAGCCCTGTGCTGGGGGATTGTTAAGTCCTGTGAACAGTATCCAAGTTTTGTGTATATACACAAGGCATTAAATAATCAGTCTGCAGTTCGGTTCAGGTACAGTTTGATTCGGCTCAGAGAAAGCAGGCTTTGGAGCCAGGGAGAGCTGGCTTTGAAAACTGGTGTCAAGTACAAGTTCTGGAACAACCTATTTTGGGGCAAGTCGCTGAACTCACTTTACATAAAGTAGGGCTGTTGTGAGGATCTGAGACAGTGGAGGGGAAGTTTTTAGCACAGTGTCTGGAAAATACTACATATTGGATTAATGGTAATGCTGTTAATAATAATGATAAACATTTATTGGTCTGTACTATACCAGGCATAGAGCCCAACACAGTACCTATATTATTTATTTTAATCGCCACAATAACTGTGAAGCAGGTGCCTTTAGTGTCACCCCCAGTTTACAGATGATGAAATTGAGGCTCAGAGAATTCAAGTAACACATTTAAGTTCATACAGATAGAATGTTGATGGAGCCGAGATTCAAACCCGGGCAGCCTGACATCAGTGTGTTTGTGATAAACATACAGTACACACGGGCCCCCACTAACCCTTTGCAATAACTCTAAAGCCTTCCAGGATCCTATAGCTCACAGGCCGGAAGCTCCTGCTATAGACCAGACAGACCTTTGGCTTCTTAGGAAACACTGCTGACATTAGCAGGGGTTGGTGCTTATTTTTATAACTTTATAGCAAAAGGAAGATAGATAAAAAGAAAGAGATTCACACAGTTACCCAGAAACAAACACTGAATGTCTTAAGGTACTTGGCGAGCAGAGCAACAGCTCCAAAACAGTCATTGGATATGACTCCCCCCCAAATACTATCCCGGCATCCCCCCACTCGAGAATTACTGCCCAGTCATCCACTTTCCTAGATTTCAGAAACTTCCCCAAACTCTGAAGATAACAGACCAAGTGCAAAAAGAAAAACCAGGGCTTCTCTTTAACAGAAGATCAAGCCGGGTGGCCTGCAGAAAGCTCTTTTTCCTGCTGAGCAGAAAAGGTGCCCCAAATTCCCTCTTGTCTCTCTTCCAAGGATGAGGTAGGATGGAAGGTGTTTCCTCCGCAACCACTTTATTTCACCTCCACCATGAACTGTTTTGAATTCTGAGTTCTGGCCCTGCTGAGGGGCAATTCAAGATCTATTGTTTAAAAGGAGTTGCCCAAATCTTAGGGGTGTGGGATTGAGAACAAAGTGGCTCACTCAGACAGTGGATGACCTGGGACACTTAGAGACACAGCCCAGGAGGTGACCTGGGCCCTGCATGATGTGGGGGGTGGCAGGTGACTCTCACACTCACTGCTCAGAGTAGGGATGGGAGAGGCACTATAGTGAGGGGGTGCACTGTGAGTGTCTCATAGGGAAGGGGTGCCACATGGTAGTGACAGTGACCGCCTATGGACTCTTGTCCCAATCTCTTGGCTTTTAGAAGGGCTGGCTGCTCTTGAATGGCCCAAAGTGGTCAGAGCAGTGGGGGAGGGGAGGCATTGCTCACAAAGAATTCTGGACTTTCTGCTGATCCTGCTAGGGGGTGTTTAAGACAGTTTAAATTCAATTAGATAAAATAATTTTTTAAAACACCTCATGAGTTCTTTTCCAGTTACAAAGTGAAACCGTAGCCTCCTGCTGCATCCCCCCCTTCATGGGACAGTGACTGCTGGAATGGGGACTTGGCAAGACTCAGGACTTCTGATCACCGCGTTTGTCTTGTCCCCATCACCCGCCCGTGCTCAGTTCCCCAGGAACCCACAAAGCCCCTTTGTATGTGGCGAGCTGTAGCTTGGGTTAGAAGGACCCGGGCTGGTGCTGTCCTTGGAGTTAGCAGAGAGGTACCTGGGCTGCTGAGGCCGAGCCAGGGAAAACAGAAGGCCTGGGAGAGAGAAACCTGCCATCAGAAAGCTCCAGTCTTATGGAAGAGCAGTATCACATTTGACGATCGCTAATGAGACTCAACAGACTTTCATTATTCATTGTGTTTCGAGACAAAAGATCTTTCTGTTTCTGCTTTATGCTGAACCATTTTTAAATTACCTGGAGATGGAAACCAGTTTTGAGAGCCCCAAGAACAGTCTCTGTTGGCAACTTGCACCCACCCTTAAGGAGGGCCTAGCATGTTAGCCAAGACCCCAAAAGCCAATCCAAGTACATCATAAAGCCTTAGGGACTAAAGCCTGCTTTTACTGAAGATTTCATTGAAAGATGGAAGACAGGGTTACACTGCACACCGCAGAGCAAAAGTTAATAAATATGCTGATTAGACCCTTCTGTTCTCTCTGCCCCAGAATTTCCTTTTTGGCTGCCACCCCCCACCTCCTATTGCCCCCTTGCCCCAGCCTTCACCCAACTCCCTGTTCAGCTCTTCCCACTGCCCCCCTCTTCCTGCGCAGAGCAATGTAGAGACCACCTGGCTCACCCCACCTTGCAAACACCACCCTTCCCTCCAAACAGCATAGCTCTTAGGAGCCCTAGTAGTACTCACTGTCCTTGGTTTTGGCTGTGGGAGATGGAAAGAAATAACTTTACCCTTTCGTGGAGATTTTTCTCTGACCCCCTTTTTTGGCATCATTAAACACAAACATCACTTTTCTCTCCCAAATCATCATATGTGAGCTCACAGTCTCTAGAATTTATAGGAGGAAGAACATGGAGAAAGGGGCAAGGCTGAATTAATTGATAATCTCTTGCCTAGCGAGACCCCACCTGACACACAGCTGGGTGCTCGGATGGGTGGGCTCCCGGCTTTGGGCTGGTGACCTGGCTTCAGCCTTGGGCTCGTTCAGCTGTGACCCAGGATGGACATCCGATCAGGTGTCAACAAATGTTTCATGAACAAACGCTTTTGGGCATGCCACCTAGCTTCTCTGCCTCAGTTTCCCCATCTGTAAAAGGGAGGCAGCAATCCCTTTCCTGTCTACTTCTCAAGGTTGCAGTGAGGATCAGAAAAGTGAATGGATGGGAAGGCACCCAGGAAACCTAAAGAAATAAAATTCTTCCTTGAGCTCTTAGTACTATAGCCTTTGGCAAAAGGTGGGGATGTCACCACCTTTCTCCCCCTTTCTTCGCTTCTTGAGTCAATTTTCCCTTTGTTTGCTCAGGTTCTGTCTCCTTTCCACCTGCCCCCTCAGCCCCCTCATCAGGGTCCTTCCTGGGTAAGGGTCAGCTGTCAGTCACTTACACCTGAATGCAAATTCCAGCCCACATCCCCTCTGCCAGCCTCAGGCTTTAACCCTGGCCTCAGACTGTGAAGGGAAAGGCTTTAGGGCAGTGGTCCTCAAGTGGGCTTCAGTGGGCACCGGGGCAGGTTCCTGGGCCACGCCCCGGGGGTTTGGGTTCTGTAGGTTTGGGTCAAAGCCTAGAAATCACCTCTCCTAGGAGCTACCCAGGAGATTCTGCTTCATGTTCTGTGCTCGTGGAACATGGAAGAGCGCGGATTTCTAGAGTTAGGGACTTTAAGAAGAGTCAGGGGAGGTGTTTCAGGGTGGGCAGGGGATCCCACTGAACTCACACCAAAGCAGAAGCCCCCCCCAATCCTCCCAGGGCGGGTCTCCTGCAGTTACCAAAGAAAGACACCGCTTTGTCAAGGAGAGTAACAATCGTTGCCATTGTTACAAAGCCTTTTAATTCCAGCCAACCCTCCCCAAATCTTGAGAGGGGAGGTAGTGCAGTTTCTAGTTCTGGGGACAAAACTGAGGCCTCCAGAGGCTGGGTGATTTGGGTCAGGTTCCCCTGGGCCTTCCTCCAGTCGTCACTGGATAATGTAATGTCTGCTTCCTCAGTGTGTGGACCCACCCACTCCTCTCCATCCCCTCCTGCCACGGAAGCCGGGGTCCAGAGGCCAGCTCCACTCCTTTGGGTCCACTTCAGTCATGTAGTAAGTAGGCACCAAATAGGGCGTCTTCCTGGCAGTAATCACCCTTCTTGGGCAACGTGGCTAACAGTGTATAGTCTAATGTGGCCCTGTCCCCTGGCAAAAATGATTGGTGCAGAGGTGGGTCCCTGGCCTAGAATGGATCACCCAGAGTCCTTCACAAAGAAGAGGGTTGGGAAGGAGATACATTAGTTGGCCTTGGAGTCTGAAGAGCTATGTTTCATTCCAGGTTCAGATACTCTGTGGCTGGATGACATCAGCCAAGTTCATTCATGACCTGAGCCTCAGTTTCCTCATCTGTAAAATGGGGATGGTGACCGGATCTAACTCATAAGGCTGTTGCAGGTATTCAGTGAGCTCACACTCCTCAAGCGCCTGGCATCATGAGCTCTCAGTACCAGTAACTGGTGCCCTTTCTTTCCTTTCGAACCTGTGAAATTTCCGTCTGAAATGAATGGCCAATGTAGGAAAGAGGGGGCACTGCTCAGAGATGGGGTGAGCGCGGGGGGAGCAAGGAGAGAAGGTGGGGCTGCAGAGGCGGCTGGCTGCTTACTGAACAGATAAAGGTGAGAAGACTTTCCCCGAAGCAGCGGCCTCTCAGTGTGGCTCAGGTCCGTGTGGATCCCTCTCTGCCACTTGGCCAAGGCTCTCATCCTCTCCACGGAGTCCTCAGCGACAGCCTTCGTCCCAGCATCCTAACATGTGCAGACACTGCATTTCCCAGGCACTTTTGCACACACTGCTCCTTGGAGCCACCCAACCATCCTACCTGTGTTGAGGGTATTATTAGTCCCACGTTTTAGATAAGAAAACTGAGGCTGGGAGAGATCACAGAGCTGGGACTCAAGATCAGCTCTTGTGCTTTTTTCTTTTTTAAGTTTTAAAAAAAATGATTTCTAGAGAGAGAGGAAAGGAGAGGGAGCGAGAGAGAGAGAGAAACAATGATGTGAGAGTGAAACATCGATCTGCTGCCTCCTGCACACCCCCTGCCGAGCATCGAGCCCCAAATCCAGGCATATGCCCTGACCGGGAACAGAGCCAGCAAGCTTTTGGTGTCCAGGAGGACACTCAACCAACTGGGCTACGCCGGCCAGGGCTCAGGTCTTCTGCTCTTGATCCAATCAAGGCTCTTGTCTCAAAGCCAAGTCAGTCTGGGAGCCTGCATGGGCCCCTCCTGCAGAGGAAGATGGGCCTGCATGTTCTCTGGAGTGGCAACTCCCACCCCCACCCCTTTTTATTTTAAGACCTGGAGAGCCTTGGGAGTGGCGACCCTGGGGCAGAACAATGCTCTAGGCGGGCCCAGCTCCGGACTCGGGACTCGGTGTTCCCACCCTGCAGCCCAGGGCCTGGCCAGTGTGCCTGGCTGCTCCCCAGGCAGCAGGCAAACAAGCCTCTATTGATCTGGGTGGCGGCTGGAAGAATGCCCCTTTGTTGAGCTCAGTGTCCTCCTCTTCCCCATGGCCTTGCCCACAGGAGAGGCATTCAGGTGGGAAGCAGCTTCACCGTGGCCCCTTCCGCGGGGACCTCAGAGGGAAGCGGGACAGAATAGCACTCCAGCTCCTGGGGTGCCTCCAAGTCCTGCCCTCTCCTGCCTCTTCTTGGTCCCTTCCCAAGCTCTCTCTACCCTCTCCCCCATCACCCCCTCACTGCTCAGGAGAGGTCTGTGTGGAAATCCTCTCCACCTTTCATGGTCCTGCTTGAATATTGCTCCACGAATCCCCACAAGAATGGGGGCTCTTTGAGAGGGGCAAACAGAGCTTGTTCCTATCTGGACCTGTGTGTCTAACATGGAACTTGGTCCAGAAGAGACATATCAGAGTCTTGAGAAGCAAATGACCTGATTTCTGCCAATGGCACTGTCCCTCTCTCTGTCACCCAGACCTGAAATTTGACCAACCCATTACTTGGTTGGTCACAAGCCCGTTGATTCTTCTTGAAAAGTTGCCCACACTCCTAAGCCTGGGCCTCACAGCCCTCCCCAGTTTAGCATGAACCTACCGAACCACCTCCTGCATCAGCCTACCCAATCCCCTCCTGCTGCTGGCCTGGCCTCGCCACTGTTGAGCCATCGCCTACTTTATCCCTATTTATTGAGCATATGCTACGTGCTGCCGTTGCTCTAGGAACTGGGTGGGGATGCTCCAGTGAGCGAGGCAGACAGTCTTCCCCCTCAAGGGTCTTACAGTCTCTTTGGGGTAGACAGACAATGACCATGTACACAAATGACTAAATGATATACTATCGAAAAGTGCTCGGAGTGCTCGGAAGACAATCACACAGATGAAAGGAGATGAGGGTGGGAATGAGTGTGTAACAGGGAAGCGGCCACGGGTGGGGAGGGGGCAGGGGCAAAGCTCTGGGGGCTGAGGTCACAGAGGAAGAGGTGACACCTGCGAGATATGACGGGAGCCTGCTGTTGTGCCCTAAGCTCCTGCTCAGTCTGAGCTCGGGGCATATCCTGCAGGATCTTCTGCCTGAAATGCCCACCTCCCCCCCCCCCCAGGCTTCTCCATCTTTCTCAGTTATACTTGGATTTCAAGACTCGGTGCCAGTCCCACCGTCACTCTGAAGCCTTCCTCGTTTCCTCCAGACCCCAATCATCTTTCGTCTTAAACTTCTCAGATGGTACCTCTGGTCTTGGCTGAATTGCTTAGACTGTTCAAGCTCAGATTCTCAGACTTTCCCCAGTGCCCGCTACGTGCTCTACGCGGGTGCCTCAGCCAGTCCTCACCACCAACCAAGAGGTTATATGATGCCCAGTTTTTACAGATGGGTAAGCAGAGGCTCACAGAGGTTCAGCAACTTACCTGTGGCTTCCCATTTTACAGATACAGAAACCGAGTCGCAGGCAGGTAAAGTAACTTGTCTGAGGTCACAGAGCTGGTAAATGCCAAAACTTAAGCCCCACCCCCAGCTCTGGCCTGACGGGTCTCAAAGTCTTTAATCTCAACCGCTGCAAAGCAATTCTGCCGCCAGGTGCTCCGGAGACCCGTAAGCGGACAGGTGAGGAAGGAATAGTTACTGGGGCTGCTCCGAGAGAAGCACTGCCACCGGGATGCTCAGAGCCCGGCCGTCCTGGCTCTGCCTCCTCCCGGCTGTGTGTCCTTGCTCACCCTCTCTGTGCCTTCATTTCCTCAGCTGTGAAATGGGATGATGCGAAGTCCTCCCTCTTCTGCCTGCTGTGAGAAGGAAGCATGTGATGTTTGTGAATGTTTCAAGGCCATGAAGCATCACCCTCTGTGTATTATTGACCCATCCCTGACTTCTAGGATGAGTAAACGGGGGGGGGGGGCAGGGGGGGAGAAGCCCTGGCGGAGGGGAGGGAGGAAAGCGCTGGGTGGGGCTTTCTCTGAGTAGAGAGGCAGGTGAATGTCTTGCTCAGCCAACCTCACATGACGAGAGGAACCTGCTAACTAGGTCACCTTGCAGTAGGAAAGAGCTATTCCGGGATCCGCCTGCTGCCTCCCAGAGCAGGAGCTGAGAGCTGGGCTATTTCAGGGGTGGCACAGAAAGCTCACCCAACAACTCGCTCTTGGATCCCAGCCCTGCCTTTGTGCCTTGGGCCTTGAGAGGCCAGGTGGGCGCTGTGCTGGTACTCTCTGCATGACAGCCCTGGGGTAGGCAGTGGCAACCTGTGGCCATCACGGCACAACCCTCCCCATCCCCTGGAAACCACCTTCCCAGGGCAGCTGTGGGGGAGAACAGCAAACACTAGGCTTGCATTTCCCAGCCTGGTGGCCAGCCTCAGCCTGACTGCAATAGCCCTGTGGCATTGGGCAACTCCCTTGACCATTCTGGGCCTGGCTTCTCCACCTGTAACACAGAGGTAATGGTGTTGATGTCTCTGACTGTTTTGAGGATTAAATGAGATAATGATATAAAGCACCAAGCACAGGGTCTGCCCAGAGGAAGCGCCTGATAAACGGCTTTTCCTCGCTGAGCTGCGGGGGGGTTTCCATGCTGCAGTGATGACTGTGGGAAGGACAGCAGGCTGCTCAGCAGGCCTGAAATAGGCTGCGTGCTGTGGTGTGGGGGGCGGGTGGGGGAGATTAAAGCTGGAGAAGTTGGGCTTCTGAGGCTCTGGCTTGTTGAGCACCGTAAAGAGAAGAGTCCTTTCGGAAGGAACTTGGGGCTTCGAGGTCAATGACTGACTGCGGGTGTGAGAATTGCTCAGCTCCGGGCAGTGGGTCTGTGCTCTGAGCTTCAGGTGACTCGCCCGCAAAACGGGTGGAAACACTTCCTATGCTCCAGCAAGGAGCAAATGCAATGCCTTTAGCACAGCGCTTGGCACCTAGAAACAGTTACTGTTGTCTCATTTAAATGTCACATCAGCCCCACGAGAAAAGAATTATTATCCCCATTTTATTGATGAGGAAATGGAGGCACAGATAGGTTGAGTAATTGTCCAAGATCTCACTATTAGGAATCAGTTAGGCTGAGATTTGAATCCCATATGACTCTAGGATTGGCACCTCTGGCCACTCCCTGTGCCCAGCATGTAGCAAGTGCTCGATGAAGTACCTACAGATGTGCAGATACGAAAGCACAACCAGTGCCCAGCCTGGCACAGTTACCTAATCAGTGGTCAGTGATGGGCACCTGTTGCTATCATAATTGTTATTCTCATCATGATTGTTGTTCAGAATTTAATTGGAAGTTTTAAAGCTTAAGAGTGGCTGGTGAATCTAGGATATTAGAAAATACAACAATCCCATCCTCAAGGTAATTGTAAGAAGTATGGGGTGAAAAACTGGATTCATAATGTTGCAGCTTTCTCTGGAATTACAAAAAATGGAAAAATGTGTAAATATCAACCAGTACGGGAATGGTTAAATAAATGATGGTTGCTCTCTGGTGGAAAATTATACACCTGTTTAAAACGATGCTAATATAACTTATGGAAAATGTTTATTATGCAATTACTATTAAAGGGAAAAGGCTGGATATAAAATTCCATTTCTGCTCTAATTATACATCTATTAAAATATCAAGTGCATGTAGAGAAAGCTGAGAGGGAGTATAGAGTCGATGTGTTAAATGCTGGAATTAAGGATTCCCTTTTTTGTAATTGATTTAATAATTTAAGCATCATTTATTGAGCACTCACTAAGTGTCAGTCACTGTGTGAAGCATGGTTATTAGTATAGATTATATTCGACTGCAGGAAGGCTTATTGCCTCTCTGAATATTCTGCGGGTAAGCGGTTCAATGCTGATGTGATAGCTTCAGGGTGTCAGGGACCCCGGATCTGTCTGTCTGGTGGCCCTGCCATTCCTGGGGAATTTACCTTTTTCCATGGGGTCCGATGGGCACGCCACTGCATCCACAGTGTGGCCAGCAGCAGGAAGGGAAGGGAGGGGCATGCTCCTCTCCGGGAAGGGTTCCACTGGACCCTGCCCACGCCACCTCCATTCTTATGCACAGAACTTTGTCACCTGGTGACTCCTGGCTGCAAGGTAGACTGGGGCATGTCATTCTTTTGGTGGCCATGGGCCTAGCTAAAAAGTCTAGCTAATGTAGAAGAAGGAAGGACAGCAACTGGGGGGCCTCTGCTACAGCCTGACAAGCTAAGTAAGTCGAGGCCTCGATCCTCAGAGCCCACTGTCCAGTGAGAGAGGATGCATGTCAAGAGATGATTGCCAGACAATCTGAGAAGTGCTGTGATTGAGTTGTGGGATTACTGGGGATAGGATGGCCACCGCTGCCTGGAGGGGCACCAGCAGCTCCATCTCCCACGAAGATTTTGCCTTCACTGGGAGCCACCCTGTTTGTACCCTGTGGCACTGGGCTTCCCCTCCTACCTCCCCTGCCCCCCAGATCTGACTGATCAGAGCAGGGGCAAGTGGCACTCTTGACCCAAGCTGGGACCATCATTGCCTTTGGAAAATGTGAATAGAGTGGAGTGACACAGTGTTGGAGTCACTGCAGCCCTGTCCCCTGAAGGCAGCAGGCTTCTACTGCGTCCTGGACCTGGCCTTCAGATTCATTGTTTTTTCAATTCCTTGTCCTTCAATCTGTGAGATTCCTTATAACTTCCCAAGAAATGCATCAGATCTCTGCCACCTTTTTTTTTTTTTTTTTTTTTTGGCTTAATAAGCTGAACTAATTTAGGGGTCAGGATAAGTTAACAAGCAGATTTTCTGAGATTCATTTCCAAGGGGCTCCCCTCACCCGAGGTGCTATGAGACGCGGGGAGGGTTTTAAGGAGGGCAAAGGGGAAGGACATTGGCAGTGTATAAATCTGGAAGCCTTTTACTTTTGTGTTTTATTTATTACGCAACAAAACGACCACCGAGAGAGAAAATACTTGACTAAGGCCCTGGAGGGCCAGGGAGCTGGCAGCCAGCGATGGCTCGGGATGAAGCGGCTGGAGTTCCCATCCCAGGCGGACTGGCTCCTGCTTCCTGTGTGACGCTGGGCACACCGGGAGAGACTTCTCAGCCTGCTTCTTCAATTCTAAGAGAAAAATCAAGGGTATTTAAGTAAAAAAACCACAAAAAACAACATCACAGCAATATCTATGAAAACTTTATACCACCACTCCATCCAGGACCTGATTCACCCTCATGGTGTCATCGTCAGTCGTTTCTCCCCCAGCACTCCCTCGACAGTCTACCTTCAGCCCGGCCTCCATAGGTGCCCTAGCCCATGCCCTTCTCCCCCCCAGCTCAGCCACCCGCTTGTCTGAGCCCCTGGACAACTGCTTCACCTCCCAGCTGAACTTCCTGCTGTTAGAATTGTCCCCTTCCAATCTGTTCTCTGCAAACCAGCCACCGTGGTCTTTTAAAAATCCAATCAAATGTCCTGGCCAGCTGGCTCAGTTGGTTGGAGCATCGTGCAGACACCAAAAAGGTTGTGTGTTCGATTTCTGGGCAGGGAGTAGATGGGAGGCACTGATGGATGTTTCTCTCCTCGATGTTTCTCTCTCCTTTCCTCTCTCTAAAATCAATAAGCATGTCCTTGGGTGATGATTAAAAAAATCTGATCAAGCGAAAGACGTCAGTCTGAAAAGGCTACATTCTGTATGATTCCAACCACATGACATTCTGGAAAAGGGGAAACTATGGAGACAGTGAAAAGATTAGCAGCTGCCAAGGGTTTTTTGGGGAGGGAGGGATGAGTAGGTGGAGCATAGGGGATGTTTTGTGCACTGAATGGTGACTACATATCATTCATTATATATTTGTCGAAACCTCTGTACACAAAGAGTGAACCCTAGGTTAACTATGGACTTCAGTTAATAATGTATCACGGTTAGCTCAATTATAACAAATGTATCACATTAATGCAAGACGTTAATAATAGGGGGAATTGTATGTGTGTGTGTGAGGGAGTTAGAGGGTATATGGGAACTCCCTGTACTTTCCACTCAATTTTTCTGTAAACTTAAAACTGCTCTAAAAAATAAAGCCTATTGATTAAAAAAAAAAAAAAAAAAAAGATCATGTCATTTCCCTGTTTAAAACCTTCCAACTGCTTCCCATCACACCTTGAAAAAAATGATAAAAAATAATAAAATTCCTTCTTCCGGTCATGAAGCCCCCAGGATATGGCCCCTGCCTCGCTGTATCTCTTCACTGACTGCTTCTCCTGCCACACTTAGCTTCTCTTCCCCAAACATGCCCAGTTTGTTTTCATCTCAGGGCCTTTGCACTTGCTGTTCCCTTTGTCTGGATGCTCTCCCTCCCCCCCCCCCCCCCCCCCCGTTTTCAGATGGCTGGTTCCGACGTATCATTCAGCCTTAGCTAAAAGGTTACCTCTTTAGAGAATCCTTCCTTGACCATCCATCAAAAGCAGCCACCCTGTCACTGGTTGCCATATAATCCTATTTTAACTCTGCACGAATCAGTGGCTGATGGTTTTCTTGCTTGTGCATTTAGTGCTTAGATGGCCACTAGAACGTAGTTGCCATGAGAACAGGGGTCTTCTCTACCTTCTCCAATGCTATGTCCCCAGCTCCTAGAACAGTGCCTGGCATGTCACAGATGCTCAGTAGATACTAACTGAATGAATGACAAGTGAGTAAGTGAATGAATGAGTGAATGAATTTATTGAAACTGACTCAGGGCTAGGCCTGAGCTGGCTCCTCGATCTTGCAGAAGATGCAATTCCTGACCCCTGGGATCTCACCATCTAATACACAGAGGTTTGTACTGAACCTCCTGAACAAGATAGTGGAGATGCTTTGTGATGACCTTCTGAGAACAGAGAACAGATAGGACTTATACAGCTTGTGGGCAGGGGAAGGAGAAGCCAGGAGGCGGACACTGGGAGGGAGGGTGATAGCTGGCAGCCTGGCAGAGGTGCCCAAAGTGCTGGATAGGAGAGGGAGGGTAGGGGCATGTGCACAGAGCTGAGGGAGCCCAGAGGAGGGCCTCACTCTACCAGACCAGGGAGAGGTGTCCTGCCTGGGCCTCTGGGTAAGTAAACATGAGGTGGAGAGGAAGGGCTTTATGGGAAGCAATACTAACCTACGCAGAGTAGGCAGGCAGGAAATTGCCAAGAGTGTTCAGGAAACAAAAGCATGTTCTGTGGGATATTAATAGGGCTCCATGGTTGAACTCATTTAGAAAATTCTGGATTGAACAAGGTGAAACAGATTTCTTTCCTGCAGGCTTTCTCACAACCCTGAATATGTTACAGTGGATTGGTCTGCAAGACAAAGTTATATGTGCAGCATTTCCAAAAGGGGCTGTAGTCTTGTTTATTAACTTGACAGCACATTAGTTATAAAGAGACGGCAGAAAAGTAGGCAGGTGAAATAGCTTGGGGTGTCTTAGATGCCATTGGAAAAGTAAAAGATTTTTAAGCAAAGTAGTGACCTAATCACCGTTAAGGCTGGTTCTTTGAAAAGGTAAATGAGGTTGACAAAACTTTAACCAGATTCATCAAGAAAAAAGAGAGAGAACCCAAATAAATAAAATCGGAAATGAAAGGAGAAGTAACCATTGATATCACAAAAGTACAAAAGGTTGTAAAAAAAAATTACAAACAACTAAATGCCAACAAATTGGACAATGTGGATGAAATGGATAAATTTCTAGAAACATACAATCTTCCAAAATGGAATCAGGAAGAATCAGAAAATCTGTATGGACCGATTACAATGAATTAAATTGAAATAGTAATCCAAAAACTCCCAACAAGCAAAAGCCCTGGACCCGATGGCTTCACAGGTGCATTTTATCAAACGTTCAAAGAAAAGCCAACACCTGTCCTTCTCAAACTATTCCAAAAAATTCAAAGGAAGACTCATAAACTCATTTTATGAGGCCAGCGTTACCCTAATTCCTAACTAGAGGAAGATACCACAACACAAGAAAATTAAAAGCCAACATCACTTATGAACATAGATGCTAAAGTTCTCCTGATCATGAACAATGTTTAACACCTCTTTACACTTACCGGCTGTATATGTTTTTTCCTCTCTGAAATATTGTGCATATGCTTTTTGTCCATTTCTCTTTCTTTTTCAAAAGTTGTCTTTCTTGCCCTGCCAGCGTGGCTCAGTGGGTGAGCATCAACCTAGGATCCAGGAGATGGGGCCCGATCCCCAGTCGGGGGCGTGCAGGAGACAGCTGATCAATGACTCTCTCATCATTGATGTTTCCATCTCTCTCTCTCCCTCTCCCTTCCTCTCTCTGAAATCAATAAAGACATTTTTTTTTTTTTTAAAATTGTGTTTCTTACTGATTCATAGACATTTTTTATACATTCTTCAAAAAAATTTATTGATTGATTTTAGAGAAAGAGCAGGAGCGAGAGAAACATTGGTTTGTTGCTCCCCTTATTTATGTATTCGCTGGCTGATTCTTCTATGTGCCCTGACAGAGTATCGAACCCACAACCTTGGTATATCAGGACAATTCTCTAACCAACTGAGCCATCTGGCCAGGGCCTGGAGCCTTATTTAAGAAATCTTTCTCTATTTGAACCTCCAAAATATATTTACTAATATTTTCTACTAAGAGTTTTAATGTTTTGGTTTGAAACTTAAGTCCATAATCCATGTAGAGCTGATCTTTGTATACGCTGTGAAGTAATTTTTTCCAGCTCCATTTTTGGGAATCTTCTCCTTCTTCGCTGTGATATACCACCTTTGCCATAGACCAAAGTCCCGCACATGTGTGGGCCTGATTCTGGATGTCTCTATTCCTTTTCATGGTCAATCTGTTTGTCCCTATGTCAATACCACACTGTCTTCACAGGGTGGCTTCACAGTAAGTCCTGATTTCTGGTGGGGCAGGTCCCTCTCCTTGCTCTTCTTAGAAGTACCTGGTGCACAGCAGGGCGCTGGCTCTGCTCCTTCTAAATGAGTGGCTTCCGGCATATCGATTTCCCTTTTGAATCTTGGGTTTCTGTGTGTAAACCGAGGGTTCTACGATGCTGCCTAATAAAGGTGTTCTGAGCATCTGATAAAACTGAATGTGAGAAAAGATCTCAACACGGTGCCTGTGTGTTGGCCCTGACTGTTCCTGAGATGAAGTCCAGAGAAGTTAACTGACATGCTCAAGGTCACACAGCCAGATTGACCCCAGGCTGCCTTCTCCACTGACAGGACTCAAAGATAAAGTCTAGCTAAGTTAGTCGTCTCAGTTTTTAAAAAAATTAATTTATTCCTTTCTCTTAAAAAAAAAACCAAAACAATTTCCAAAAGCTCGCGGCACACCGTAGTTCCCGCTGACCCCATCTGCGTTGGCTCTTTCTTTCTTATCTGATGGAAATAGAATGGCTTGGATAAGGGTCTCTCAACAATGTTGGAGAGGAAGCCAGGTTCATTTAAAATCCAATTTCTTTTGGCCCTGTTACCACCAGCTTTGGCCAAGCCATGGCTCAGGGGCATCTGAAAGCAACCAGGTCTGGGCCTGGCTTCCAGGAGTGTCCCTGGCTGGCAGCGAAGTGCCCTTGGAGCTCAGGGATTGTGGGATTGCGGTGGCCTCGGGGATTAACCGCTGAAATCGTCTGTGAGGCAGGGCCGATGTCTGTGTTGTTCCCACTGCCTCTCCTGACCCCACCATGGCCCCTGGCATGGAGTTGGTGCTCAGTAAATAGTTATTGAGTAAGAAAATGCACGTGTTCAGAGAGATGAAGAGTCACTTTGAGTAGACAGCTTGACTGCATTCTAAAGACACTGGAAGCCAGAGAAAAGGTGTTACCAGCAGATTTGGTGGAGTCTTACAGAGAGAAAGGTTTGAAAAAGATGTCAGTGTACTGGAAGTTTCAATAATTAACTTGTGTAACTGGCTCAAAAATGGATAAAGGGATAAATGGAGTGAAATAAAATTCACAAATAGACCTAAATAGATAAGGACGTGTGGTATATAATAAGGGTAGCATTTCCCATATGTGAGGGGAAAATACATATTAGGACAATTGATGGGCCACCTGGAAACAAATCTAGCTGTGTCCCTAACTCATTGCATACTGCACAGTAAAATAAATTCCAGTGGGTCCAATATGTATCAATTATTTTTTAAAAACCATAAGAAATACTAGAAGAAAATATCAGAAAATGTTTGTTTTCATAATCATGACATGGAGAGAAATATTTTGAAAACATGACACAAATTCCAGAAATTATCAAGGCAAAAAATGGACAGATCTGACTACATAAATATTTTAAAACCCATACACCCAAAGCAAATGACAAACACAAAACTGAAGAAAATATTGAATTCCTTTCCACATGACAGATGAAGGCTGGGAAACTGATAAGCAAAGAACTTGCACAAATCAACTTTTTCAAAAAGGATTAACTAACTAACTAACTAACTAAAGACAAAGGTCCCGGCTGGTGTGTCTAAGTGGTTGAGTGTCAACCTAGGATCCAGGCGATCGGGTTCGATTCCCAGTCAGGGCCCATGCCCGGGTTGCGGGCTCATCCCCATGGGGGGCGTGCAGGAGGCAGCCGATCAATGACTCTCATCATTGATGTTTCTACCTCTCTCTTCCCCTCCTCCCTCTCTCTGAAATCAATAAAAACATATTATTTTTTTTTGGAAAAAAAAACACGAAGAAAAGTGAGAAAGAAAAAGATGAGTGAGAAAAATAGGTAAATAACATGGAAAATACATTGGACAGAAGATGACATTCAAACAGCCAACAAAGCCATGAGGAGAAGCTCGACTCCACAGAAAAAATGACCCAAATGAAACAACGAGGTGGTCATATTCTTCATGTGTCAGACGGGCAAATGTTATAAGGTGTTGGGGCGGAGCTCCGTCCATAGGCTTTCTGTCCCTGCTGGGCAAATGCAAATCGGGTACAAAATTTTTGGAGAGAAATTCATCAATTTCTACCAAGACTTTATATTCGTGTGTCCTTTAACCTAATCAATCCTGTCTTTGAGAATTTATTTTATAGAAATACTAGCAAGAGGGAACAAAGAGAAATAGACAGGATATTCTTTGCAGCATTGTTTGTAGTAACAAAGGACTGGAAATACCGTGTGTCAGCAGAGGACGGAGGAATTCCTGGTATGTTCACAGTATGCAGCTGATAAAGTATGAGACGGATCTATCCATACATGCCAACATGCGAAGATGCCCACAATTTAGTGCTCTATCTCAAAAAAATAAGCAAATTGAATAGCATATATATTATCTATACATATAATGTTATTATATAGATAACATTATAACATATATTTAAATGTTATATTTTTATTTTTATTTTAAAATGATCTTTCACCCTCTCCATATGTATTTGTATATAAAACACACACACACACACACACAATTATATGTGATTAAATATAGTGGAAATTTACACACCAAGGTGTTAGTGTTAGCAGTGATTTAGATTGAGGCACAAGTTGAAATGCACATTTTATTTCTCTATCACTTAAAATGTTCTCCATGAGCCCATATTACTTTTGTAGCAATTTAAAAAATCACTTTCGTTAAGAATATCATCACTGACATTTTGTGTGTGTGAGCCGTTCCTGAGGCCTGCCTCTGAAGACTCGGCCTGCCGACGCAGGGGTTTCTGCTGGGCCGCGTCCCCTCTCCCGGCTGTTACAGGCTTCCCACCAAGCGCCCAGGCTGCCTTTGGGAGCTAGAGCTTGCAAACACTGCCCTGTCCCTGAGCGAGCCGCAGAGGCCACCTGTGCCCGCCGGTACCCGCTGAGGCGTAGTCAGTATGCCCGACGTGCGGCCGGGGGACCCTTGGCAATGAAGCTCCCTGCAGGCCGCCCTCCGCAGGGCGGTGATAGCCCCCCTCCTTCCCACGGCGGGCCGGGAACTCCCCGGGACAGACCCCAGGTCTCCCCGTTACCTGATTCCTAGGAGCCAGCACAGAAAATGTTACCTGGCCTAATTTATTAACACAAACACAGGCTGGGAGGACTGGCCCGCCAGGCAGATGGTGCAGCCTGGCTGTAAAACTGGCGTAAGGAGGGGAGAAGAGATTCGCTGTAAGCTGCCCGCGGCAGAGGCAGGAGGGAGGAAGGGCAGATCCAGCAAGTCAGTTTACCAAACAGTGCCCCTCGAGGAAGGGGGGGGCCAGCATCCCCTGAGCACCTGGGGAGGGCTAATGGGGCAGGGAGCTTGTCCATCTCAGGGACAGAGGGCCGGGAGGCGGGCGGGAGCGCAGTGGCAGGCGGCCCAGGCTACCCTCAACTCTACCCTGCAAAGCCAGGGCATGAGCAGGGCTGGTGTTGCCGCCGATGACATCAGCGGGAAAACTGCCTCGTGGTGGAGATAACTCAGTGAAAGCACGGGGAGGAAACACGCTACAGCCCACGGGAAATGGAAAGGCTGGCATGAAGTACCTATTTGTCTTTGTCTCCCCAGTGCCCAGGGCCTGGCACAGAGCAGGGACTCGGTAGACCCTTGAACAGGGAGGAAGCTAAGGAGGGCGGCAGAGGGGCGGCGGGGGTGGGGGTCGGGTGGGAGATCCCCCGGGGTAATGATCCAAGGACCAGTGACTTCTTTTCTAGTTTCATGATATCAGGGGGTGCTTCCAGGGGGTCCCAGAAAGCTGCTCCCGCTTCGCTGCCCCTCCTTGGGCTTCCATATTCTTATACAGACAGAGAGAATGTTGAACTAGCTCGGGGACTCTGACCTGGAGTCCCAGAACCCTAGGGAACTCCCAAGATAGAAATGGGTACCGTGAGCTATTTTGGGACCTCTCAATGTGTAACAGGAATTGTATGTCTGCTCAGGATAAGACTGGATGTGCTGACAGGCCAGGTATCTTTTTGTGGGGCTGGAAGTCCATCACTCCCAAGAAACAGGAAAGCATTTGGATCAAGCCTGCTCTGCGGGAGGGCTGACCTAGGTTACAGCACACCTAGTCGCGACTTTGGCCAAGTGACTAGCCTGTCTTGAGCGCTGGTTTCCTCTTCGGTGAAATGGGGGTAATAGCAGTACCCTACTCGGATGGTAGAGATCGAACGAGCTAACACACATAAATGCTTGGCACCCAGCCTGGCCCAAAGTCAGCCCTTGGCAAATGGTAGTTACTATCATTATTAATTCAGGGTAGGAAGTCTGGACATCTTGTGCTAGTTAGAATCTGTGTACCTATATATATTGATTAATAAATAGTAGGAAATGAGTGAATTATTAATTATTTAGGGCAGCTTTTGGAAGACAACGTCTTTCAAAACATGAGACCCCCCTGGAAAGAAATCAAGAGTGTACATAAGGTGACAAAGAACAAGCCCCTTTGTGGAAGTTCCCTTCCAGCTGGAGTCTCATAAGAGACCGAGCTCTCCCTCTGAGGACCTTGGCATAATTGTTCTCTCTCTGCCTGACTGACTCCTTCTATGACACCTCCTCCAGGAAGCCTCCATGGGGCCCTTGCTCGTCTGAGTTGAGGCTCTCCTGCAGCACACTGGACCCACTCCCTTGAGGGCACTCACTGCATTGTGCAGTGCTTTCTTAGACCAGTGATTCTCAACCTTGGCCATACATCAGAATCAAACTAGGGCTTATTAAAACAGAGGTTTCTGGTTCCCACCTGGATCCAGAGTGTCTGATTCAGTAGGTCTGGAATGGGTCCCGAGAGTCTGCATTGCTCACATGGTCACAGTAGTTTCTGCTGCTACTGGCCCCAGGGATCCCATTTCAAGAACCTCTGGTTTAGACCAAGTGCATCAAGAATTTTAGCTGTTTATTTTCCACGGCCCCATCCAGCAGTACCTCAGTTTCGGTTATTATTACATGGGAAGAGAAAGTCAACTAACAACAGGCAATGCAAACGATATCCCAAGGCCTGGTGTGCTGACAGCCAGACAGCCGCGCTGACCTGGCTTGAAGCATGTTTGGTGCTGAGGGTGGGAGGTGAGATGCCCAGGAAGAGCCGGGGAAGGCAGGAGGCCCTTGTCCTAGGTCACAGCGCCCTCTGGTGTCAGCAGCCCAGGTCTGCACGTGCAGCTGTGAGCGATGGGTGACAGAGGGATGGGTTTTCCCCTCTAGACCTTGTCACCTCCAGAGGTAACTTGCTAAAACCCAGCTCTGACCATATTTCCCTTTGTCCATCCCCCACGTTAAACCCCATCCATGGCTCTCCACTGCCTTCTAGACAAGGCTGAGCATTCAAGTTTGCTGTCTGCCCTTTGCTGTCTGTCCCCCTCATCACACACACAAACGGGATGGGGCAAAAGGTTTGCGGTTGTTCATATGGAAAATAATACAATAATAGTAATTCAAGAATAAATTTTGTGTTTCACCTATTCAAAACTGTAAACCTACTTTCCCCCCACTCTGTACACTTGTCCCTCAGTTGCCTGCCGCTCTCCTCAGGAACCCTTTGTTTTATCCACATAGACAGGCCATAGACTTTATTCCTTCCCACGTACTCTTATCACCTTCTCTCTGCAAGAAAATAATCTTTCTTTAAAGTCAATGTGGCCTCTTCCATGAAGCCTTCCTAGGCTCTCCCAGGCAGAAGTGATTGTCGGTGATTTCCATTACATGCAGCTGTGCACAGGCCACTACAGTGATTTCACTGTGCATGTAAGTCCTAGTTTGTGGGGGTCTGAGTCCTTGAGACCATGAGCAATCTGGGAGCTCAAGACTCAGCTTTGGTGTGTCAATAAATGCTTAAGGATTTTAAAGAGTTCTTTTTCTACCTCCAAAAAAAGTGAGCTCCAGTAGGCTGAGGACAGCCATGCCCTCAAAAGCCATGGGGACAGGGTGTTGGAAGCAAAAGCATACAAAGCTGGGGACCACACACACACAGAGGGAAAAGGGTGATCTGGGTGGAGCAGTAACATTATCTATTATAATCAATAAGGTCAAAGAACAGAAGTCAAGGGGAAAAATTATGAGATGAGATCGGAGTCAGCCGAGACCAGAATAGGTAAACAAATATCTGATTTTGCTCAAGGAGGCAATGTGCCAAGCTAAAAACCTACATTTCCCAGCCTTCCTTGCATCTAGGGGTAGCCAGTTCTAGACTCTGAGATATAAGGAGAAGTGTGCTGGAGGCTTCTGAGAAAGCATTGATTTCCTGATGGAGGTACCATTTCTTCCTCCTTGCTGCTCCCTTCTTGCCTGGAATGTGAACCTGAGGCTGGAGGTAAAGCAACCACCTTGTAATCATGAGGATACAATGAGGCAAATGTGAGAACAAAAGCTTCGTGCTAAGGATGGCGGAGCAGAAAGACAGAAGGGGCCTGAGACCTGGTGATGCTGTGGAGCGGCTGCACCCGCCTAGGTTACCTATCCCCAGGTTTCTTATTTGAAGGATAATAAATCCCTACCTGATACAGTCATTGACTGTCTATTACATGCAGCTGAGCATCCCCCCTAACTGACACTCTCTCCAAACCTCCCTTTTATAGGCGCCCCTATTCCCACTCGAGGGC
Source organism: Miniopterus schreibersii (assembly GCF_964146895.1). Lineage (NCBI taxonomy): Eukaryota > Metazoa > Chordata > Mammalia > Chiroptera > Miniopteridae > Miniopterus > Miniopterus schreibersii. The sequence goes on from NC_138109.1 coordinate 23,681,831, forward strand.
ACTGCATGTTTCTGTGCTTTGCCCATTTTTGTTTGGGAGTCAAAAAGAATCCATAATGGGCACTGGAATCTTAAAGTTTCTGAGAATTTCTGCAGTCTTAAACCTATAGTTCAACTTTAGCATAGAATCCTCCATAATTATGTGACCACAGAATATGTATCGTTTTGGAACCTCTATTTCTGTTAGTTAGGACAGAGCTTTCCAGCTGATGTGCAGGGAACAGGCTATAGGCATTTTGACCTGTTCAACAACTTAAAAACTTACTGCCATGAAAATATATATGAACACTTAGAGGGTCCCCTCTGTAAACTTCCCGAATTTGGTGATAATTATTCATGTGGCTGAGATTTTATATGAAGCATCTGCGGCCAGAAAGACTCTGTCATGGCCACATCATGCCACACTCCCAAGAGGTGTCCATTAAACCATCTCAAGGTCTGATTATGATCCTTGCCATGGTTTGTTTCACATCTGTCACATTTTATTTTGCAAGTACCTAAAAACGTTGATGTTTCTTTAACTTAATTTTCTCTCATTTTCCACGTTTTTCTAATAGAAGTATGGATATCATTACTATTTCATGTTGTGTTTCCATATTGAAGATAATTAATCTTGTTAATTTTCTCAGTTGTTATTTCTTGATTGAATGAATAACTGTTGCTTTTACCGCTACTGTTTAACACAGTTTGATTCTTGATGAAACTTCAGAATGAATTATTGTTTGCTTTTAAAAATGAGAAAATGTTTCTAAAGTTAAACATAGGCCTACTCTGACCAGCAGTTGTAGTCCCAGGTTTGAAAATCCAGTAAGAGTGAGTGTATATGTCCACAAAAAGATGTTCACAAGCATGTTTGCAGCATCTTTATCAATAATAGCCCCAAACTGGAAACAACCCAAATGTTCATCAACAGATGAATAAGTTGTGATACATACTAAAATGAAAAAAATTCACAATTTATGAATGAATAAATTGTGAACTACTTGGCAATAAAAGGAAACAAGCTATAGTTACTTGCAACAACAAGGGTGGCTTTCTCAAACATGATGCTGAATGGAAAAGCCAGATAAAAGAGCACATACTGTATGGTTTTATTTATACAAAGTCCTCAAACAGGCAAATCTAACCTATGATGATAGAAGTCACATCAGTGGTTACCTGAGAAGGGAAAGGGCTGCTTTCTGGAAGGCTGGAAGTGGTCTCTCTCTGTATCTGGCGCATATGTACCTGCATTTCACACACCTCACTCTGTGTATTTTACACATCAACAAAAATAATTATAAATAAAAACAAGGATTTTATATCTGAAACCAAATGAATTGAAAATAAATTAATCAAACCAATTATTCGAGAGACTGTAAGACCTTACACCTCCAGAAAATGGATTTCAAAATATTTTTATCTTACTTCAGTAGGAGCAATAGTTCTATGTTGTGAAGTTTTAGAATTTTAATTACTAAGTTAAATGAAAAATTAGTATTCAGTACTTCCTATTTTGCTTACTGAATTCTTTTTTTAAAGATTTAACGCAATGTGTATAAAACATTCTTAGTGAGGCAGAAGACCTATAGGCATAAAGGCCTATAGTAACCTTAAGTACTTTCTATTTAAATGGATTTAATTTTTATGGATAATTATTTTCCCACCACAATGGAAAACTTTTTAATTAAAATTGGGATGTTATCAGAATCACTAAACACAGTAGTACAAAAAAATGTTTGCCATTCAACAGGCACTAAATAGACCAACAGTGATTTCACATATATACTCTGGGGCCCTCCTGTTCTATCCTTTGGCCCAGAGTCTTATGTCCTAGAAAACTCGTCACACGAAGCCAGGTGACCAGGCCATCTCTGCCTACAACTGCAAATCAAGTCTTCAAGATTAGCCCGTGACCTTTGAGCCCTTGGAAGGTCCTGCCTGACAAAAGAGTTTTTGTATCCATGAGTGCTTGGACCATGCTGCATCAGTTTGACCTCTGGGGCCTGGAGATTTAGTAGCCAAGGTCAGTCAGGTGGGTGCTGCATCCCTATATGACTGACCCCTAATTAAAACCCCAGACACCAAGGCTAGGTGAGCTTCCCTGATTGGCAACCCTCTGCCCATATTTGCACACATCTCTGCTGGGAGAGTTAGGCTCTGTGTGATGCTACTGGAGGAAAACGACTGGCAGCCTTGCCTGGTTTCTCTTGGATGTCATCCAAGCACCGTTTCCCTTTACTGATTTTAATCTGTAATCTTTCATTGTAATAAACCATAACCATGAGTATGCTAGCTTTTCTGAGTTCTGTGAGTCCTTCTAGAAAATCATGGAGAGTAAGGGTGGTCTTGGGGACCCTCAATACAATATTAATATGTGCTAACCACATTTATGAATTCAGAGAAAAAGCATACCTTTGGAGAAGTGAAATTACAAATATTTTACTAGTGAACTAAGTTGGAGTTATTATTTGAATCCTAAAGAAAAGCTATTAAGGCTAATAGAGCAAAGTCTGTGTATGTTGGGAGAAAATTTCTTCATAATTTTAAAACAATTGACTTGAACAAAGTACAATTGTATTCTAAAGCCCTCTATAGTATGACATGAAATTTCAACATTACATTTTGTCCCCCCAAAAAAGCAGAACTTAGACTTAGAGAGCAATTGTATCATTAGAGTAATAATTCAAAGGATCCTATTTCTATTAAGAGCAAGAAATGAGTTTCTGACAATTGAAGGAAAAAATGATAGTTGTCACTGCCATTCACAGCATCTATTTGTGAGAAGTTTCTGTTGATGGTGAACTGGAAGAGAGGATAATCAGAAAACATAACCAGGAATTTTGTAGTCCTTTCTTTTTTTTAAATTTTATTTATTGATTTTAGAGAGAAAAAGGGAGAGAGAAAGACAGAGAGACATTAGTTTGTTGTTCCGCTTCTTTATGCATTATCTGGTTGCTTCTTGTATGTGCCCTGACCAGGATCAAACCTCCAAACTTGGAGCCTCAGGATGGTGCTCTAACCCTGCCAGGGCCTGTAGCCATTTCAAATTAAACTCTATTATAAAAAGCATGTTAATTTCTTGTCAAAAATTTGAAAAGATGTTATGTGGAAGTTTTATTCTAACTCAGTGTTGACTATTTTGCTAAATATGTTGTATTTGATTTCTTTTCATAATTATGTACTATCGAGAAAATGCAGTTAGGATTTTCACCCAGTCCTCTATAGACATTCCCAAATCTCAACTTGACCCTAATGTGCCATATCAATACTGCCGTTTTCTACATGTCCCATGGGGTGAAAAATGTTGGGAAGCACTGAGTTTGATTGCTGTAAAAGGATTCAAAATAATGGTGGCTTAAAAATACAGAATTGTATTTCCCCTCAGGTAACAGAACGTAAGGGGGATGGTGTGACAGCTCCTTGGCTTATCTCTTGAATGCATTCCTGCCAGCAGAAGGCCAGAGAAACCATCGCTTCTCTACTTCACATATCTCATCGCTGCACCCAACATGTATTTATTGTCAGCTATTGCCTTCCCTGCCCTGTGCACCTATTGACTGAAGGCTTTGGGGGCAGCGAGCTGCCATCACGGAGCCAGGCAGACGTGGGTCGAAACCCCATCTTTGCTGATTACAAGCTGGGGGTCTGAGCAGGTACTTATGCTTCCAAAGCCTCAGTTTCCTCGTGTGTAAAATGGGGAGAGGAAGACAACCACCCTCAAAGGGCTGTGTGAGAATGACGTGAAGATGCAGGTGAAGCACCCAACGCTGGGCCTGGCATGTAGCAAGGGCTGGTGGCGCTCCGGGCTCTTCTGTATCCCTGCTACCCGGCATGGGGCCTGGGAGAGGGGTGTGGGTGGGGGCCTGCATCGCGTAGATTGAGATGAACTGAACTGAGCTGGGCTCAGGGAAAGACATTCATTCTGCTGCGCGGAAGCTGCCCTGGGTGCACAGCAGGCCCTGGCAGCCACAGAAAGCCCTCGGTGAGGATTTTCAGGAACTGACAGTTGGAAGTTGGGGTAATGTGTGTGCCCTGGAGGGCTAAGAACACAGGCAGTGCTTTGACAGCAGCTGCTACACCAGATGACACCATTTTTATGTTTTTAGGGAAAATTCTCTGGGTAGGCCCTAAACTTTTTCTGGGATGGGAAAAGAGTCTTATCAGAGTGGGCAGTGGCAAGCAGAAGAGAGTCATTGTCCTCTAGGTCTTGGATGGGACCCAGGTGGACCCTGGTTATCCCCCCAAATCTATGCTCCTTGTCGTTGGTAGTAATAAGAGTTTACCTGGGAAGATGGCCACCCTGTTAGAGATGGCATTTCCCTGCCTCCCCTGCAGCCAAGATGTGGCCCCTCTGACTCAGTTCTGACCAGAGGAACGTGTCAGAAGGCGTATGTGTAACTTCTACATTATTTGCTGAAAAAGAAGTTGTTTTTCCTTATTTCCTTTCTTTCCCCATACTTGCAAGGATGTGAACACAGAGGTGCAGGAGACCAGCCTTGAGCATGCAGATGAAGACACACCCTGTGGGAAGGCAGAGCAACACGATGGAGGGAACCTGGGTCCCTGGATGGCTGGTCTGTCAATGAGACTACGCACCCTAAGGCTGTTACATGAGTGAGAAATATTTATCTTATTTAAGTAAGCCACTGCCTGTTTGGGTCTCTGTCGTGGCAGCTGAGCTTGCTGTAGGCCCTGGGGCAAGGTGGCCTTGGACTAAGGCAGGAGAGCACACCCTGGGCTCTTAGGAGCTACCGAGCCTTCAAAACCATTCACACGACTGGCTGGGAAGAGACACAGGTGTCCACACTGGAGTGAGTTTTGCCGGAATAAGGAAGGCTGAGGGGCAAAGTGCAGGCCTAAGGCCAGTTTGGGGAGGGGGAGGCAAGAGAGGCAGGCCGGGCTCACCATAGAAGAAACAGGGTCCTCACAAGTGTAAGCCGTTCCTCTCCTGCCTGGGGGAAGAGACCCAGACTCACTGCAGCCCCAGCCGGGAGCAGTGAGCAGGGCAAGGCTCAGCCTGGACCTAGCTGTGGTGTGGGGTGGCCATCCAGAGTGGGAAGCCCAGGGCCTGACGGAGAATAAAAGGCAAATAGCAGATCTGCGACTTGAAGGAGCTGGAAATTTATCAAGTGATGAGTACGGTGGGAAAGCAGAGGATGTTCTAGCTGGGTAGACATTCAGCCTGAGGAACAGACACCGGAAGCTGCAGCAGCAGAAACAACGCAGAGTTCCCTTCTCAGCCAGCTGTCTGGCCTCAGCTGTCCTGCCTCAGCTGTCCAGGCCTCAGCTATCCAGGCCTCAGCTGTCCAGGCCTCAGCTGTCCGGCCTCAGCTGTCCAGGCCTCAGCTGTCCAGGCCTCAGCTGTCCGGCCTCAGCTGTCCAGGCCTCAGCTGTCCGGCCTCAGCTGTCCAGGCCTCAGCTGTCCAGGACTCAGCTGTCCAGGACTCAGTTGTCCAGGCCTCAGCTGTCCAGGCCTCAGTTGTCCAGGCCTCAGCTGTCCAGGCCTCAGCTGTCCAGGACTCAGCTGTCCAGGCCTCAGCTGTCCAGCCTCAGCTGTCCAGACCTCAGCTGTCCAGCCTCAGTTGTCCAGGCCTCAGCTGTCCAGGCCTCAGCTGTCCAGCCTCAGCTGTCCAGGCCTCAGCTGTCCAGGCCTCAGCTGCCCGGCCTCAGCTGCCCGGCCTCAGCTGTCCAGGCCTCAGCTGTCCAGGTGTCAGCTGTCCAGGTGTCAGCTGTCCAGGCCTCAGCTGTCCAGTCTCAGCTGTCCAGGCCTCAGCTGTCCAGGTGTCAGCTGTCCAGGCCTCAGCTGTCCAGTCTCAGCTGTCCAGGCCTCAGCTGTCCAGGCCTCAGCTGTCCAGGTGTCAGCTGTCCAGGTGTCAGCTGTCCAGGCCTCAGCTGTCCGGCCTCAGCTGTCTAGGCCTCAGCTGTCCAGGCCTGAGCCGTCAGGTCTGGAATGGCCCTCCTTGGGGACGGCGACTGGCTTCCTTCCGGCTTGTTGCTGCCCTGCGCTCATTGTTCCAGGTTTTACTTTGGACTTGGTTAAACTGGAACGATGCTTCCTGCAAGCCCTTGCCCTGCAGAGTTCCTGTGAGGGAGGGCCAAAGAGGCACTACTGTGAGGACTGAGAGCTGAAAGTGAAGCAGAGGCCGCTATTCTCTGAAGGGGGGATATGGTGACGGATGCAGACGCTCTTGGTGGGTTCCAGCTTGTCCTCTGTCCACACCCAGCCCCCCTTCCCAGCGCTGGCCCTGCTAGCTACAGTGACCCCAGGCACCTCCTGCGCCCCCCAGGCTGGGGCCCACTGGTAACTGGCAGGGGAACGAGGCGCCTTGTGGGTGCTGGTAATCTGTTTCCTCGTCTGGGTGCGTACATGGGTGTGGTCAGATATGTAAAATTTCATCAAGTTGCATAGTTATGTTTTTTACACTTTGATGTTTGTATGTCATACTTCAAAAAATTTGCAAGGAGGCACGGAGCTGGCACCTCGGCGGCGGCAGCCCCAACAGTGGCAGCTAGAGTGTCTCTGACTTAGAAAAAGAAACAGTGAGATGGGATAAATGAGGAGACAGCTGGAGTTCGTGTCGTCTGCAGAGGGGACAGGCACGGGCGGATTGGAAACAGCACTATGGAAAGGAAACGCCGATATTTCCTTTTCTAAAATTCTTGCAATGTAACTTAAAAAAATTAAAAGTTGTCTGTCTGCTGGAAAAAAACCCCACAAAAACAAAAAATTTGCAAGCCCAGCCGGGCGTGGCTCAGCGGTTGAGTGTCGACCTAGGCTCCAGGTGATAGGGGTTCAATTCCCGGTCAGGGCACATGCCTGGGTTGCGGGCTCTATCAGTGACTCTCTCATCATTGATCTTTCTATCTCTCTATCCCTCTCCTTTCCTCTCTCTGAAATCAATAAAGATATGTTTTTTAAAAAAAGTTTACAAAATATAAGTAAATAATAATTTACTTAATTTTTAAAAACCAAGCCAAAGCTTTTTCTCCAGAATAACATCACCTCAACTACCATCAACCTCATCAATCTTCCCAGTGATTTAAACCCACAAACAGATGGGTGTTTTCCCCACATCCCCTTGAGCTCCAATTAGTTAAATATATGTTGAAAACCGGCATTTTAAAAGGTTGAATCATTTTTAAAAACTCTCATCATGTACAACAGAAATCGAAGTGCTAATTATATAAACTTGGTAGTTGCTGGGTATCCTATGAGTCCTTATTTCCCCCAGGTTTTAAAAGCTGCCTTTCAAGTAATCGTGGCACTAATGGCAGGAGTATGATTCGTTCTTGGAGACAGAAATAGATCTCAGAGAGATCTTAGATACAGATGTCTGGAGCCTGGCTCCAGAATTTGAAATTATAACTATTGAGTTCTATATACATATTACGGCTCCACTGAGTGTTTTCTGGACGCAAATCTTTCTAAGTATCTCAGTCTCCTGACTGTCCACCCACTTTGTATCACTCAGTTATGTCACTCAACTCCATGGCAGCTGGGAGGATGCTAGATGCCCAGAGGGAGCCCGGAGACTACGGACACGCTGACCTCTCGGTGATCCTCAGTCCACAAACCACTTGGGGAAACACTGATCAGAAACACTAGAGACCCTTGGGTTACTGAGCTGGGCTGACGTAAGGATTACTCTCTTGGTGAATTCCTACCAACTGAAGTACAGCAATTGACTTTCTTACAAGAATACTCATTGGTTTGGGCCAGATAGGTGGGAAAAAAGCCAGATCACGGAGAAGTGAAAAGTCACAAGGGAATTTCATAATCTTGATTCGGTTCATCAAATATTTACTGAGGGCCTGCTATGTGTCAAGCACTGTGCTAGCTGCTGTGGAGAGAATGCTCTGTCTCTGGAAGGGTGCAGGGGCCACTTGCTTTGAAACAAGTGGTGGGAGCTTATCTTGAAGCTCTGTTTGCGTAAGGAGCACGCTGTTTTAGGTAGAGGCGGTTCTGGAAGGTCTGTGGAAGCTTGGGGGAAGCCTCACCACCCCTTCTTGCAGTTGCTGGAACTGAGAAGAGGCAGTTCTTTCTCTCAGTCTAGAAACAAACTCGGGTAATCTCAATGTAATGTGGCAACTGCTGGGACAGATGAATAAAGAGAGGGCTCTATAGCTCAGAGTAGTAGTACTCAACGGGCCTGAGAGGCTGGAGGGGTTCTCACAGATGAGAATAACTGGGAATGAGTCCTGTTTGCCATGTTTTCTGAACCCAAAAGTCAAAACGTACGATCTGAAAGCATTCATTTTTCGCATCTGCCCGTTTATTTGCATTAAAAGTCTTATAGGAGTTTAATAGCAAAATGACATTTAGTTCCATATGTTACACATTACTTTTATTAAAAATAATACAAGTTCAAGAAATTAGACTGCCCTCAAATCTGGAAAACGTGGTGTTGTTAGCTATGGTATATTTATGAACTAAGAATTTATTGTTATGCTTGCATAATAACATGTCTTTATAAAGTGTTTTTTTTCTTTCCTATTTCTACATCTCCCCCTATATGTGTTATTGAGGTACTAGTGTATGATTATATCAAATAGTCATATGTAATAGTAATACATGGTTTTACATTCCTATATGAGACAGGTGTCTCTATCAGATTTTTCTGACATGCCATCATGTCCCTGTGAGGGACATTAATTAATTCTGAGGTGGATATGAGTTTTACTCTTGAGCTCAATTGATTGTTAAAAGCCTTTGAATTTAACTTGAAGCTCAGAATAGCATTATTCCATGTATCTCTCAGAGAGGGCAATACTGAATTCACAGTCCCTCAAAATCTGCCCAGCATTTAGGTCAGAGAACAACCTTCAGAGAGGAACGCTGGAAGATGCTCTGTCATTTACTCCTGAATGAGCCAGGTCTTCAGATGGCGGCTCCCCAACACCGCATGCTACTCACATGCCACCGGTTCTCTGCAGAATCACGTTGCCTTTGTAGCACTGCCATCAGCCTTTGTTGGCAATCATGAGGATCGGCCCCGTGCCCGTTGCCTGTACGTCTACTGTATGGATGTTAGAGACCACTCATCTTTATATTATATATCCTGTGTCCTCTCCATGAAGGCTCACAGGAGAAATTGATTTCTGATCTCAGTGGCAGGAACAAAGGTCTTTTTAATTCATTTAGTAAACATTTACTGAACATCTACTACATGCAGGGCATGTGAGACGTGCTGCCGATATACTAAAAAATGAAATACAGTCTGGTAGGGACCATAGACATCAAATAACCAATTATCCCATTGATTATTATAGTTTTGATAAAAGCTAACAAGGAAAAATAGTAGGGGGACTGAGGGGTGCCAGTAAGGAGACTTAGGGGGTCAGTGAAAGGTTATTAAAGGAAGTGATATTTCCCTAAGCAATTGTATAATTTTCTACTTAATCATACTGACCTTCTTCAGTCTGGCTGCTGGGAAGTTAAAAGTCAAATTTGTGACTCATGTCTTGAAAGGGTATATAGGAGTTGGGATCTGATTTAATTTCTGGATTCATTTCTTTGTGGAACAAATATTTATCAAATGCCTACTATGTGCTGGGACCAGCTAGGCACTGAGCAGGCAACAGTAAATCAGGAAAACAGGTCCCAGACCTCACAAGAGGGAGCTTTGGACAAGGAAAGGAACTGCTTGGGGAATCCAGGCAGCCATAGAAGAATGGGGGTGGGGGGAGACTAACCCCAACCTAAGGGAAGGAGGCTGTCCAGAAAAGTTACTTTGGGGAATCAAAGGCCAAGCTGGATGTGACATTAGTAAGACAAAGGGGAGGAGCTATTCCAGCTGTGATCTAGACAAAGATCCAGATGTGGGAAAGAGAACAAATGGTGTGTGCAGGAGCTGAACGAGCTCGGTGTGGCTAGAGCGGGAGCTGGTCCTGCGGCTAGAGAGGTAAACTGAGGCCAGTTTTTGTGCATACCCTCATAAATCAAAGTGTGGGCCTCACTTTATCCTGAAGGCAATGGAGTGTCATTGAAGACACTGAAGAGAATAAGCTCCTACCTTTATTTTTCCTTTGCTTCATTTTTGTCTCACATTTTACACACACACACACACACACACACACACACACACGCACACACTCACTTTAAACCCTTTCACGGGCAAAGAGAGGGTATAGCCAACTAATTCACTAAATAACGTTGGAGAAAGCTAGCTCCAGAGAGGAAAATCCACATAACACGTTCATACTACAGGGATGTACAGCCAGTAAGAAAGGGTGCGGACGAGTACCTCTTGCAGGAAAAACAAGAAAGCAGCAATAGTGGTTGCCTCTGGGAGGAAAACTGGGTAGCTGGGAAATAAGTACAGGACGAGGCTTTTCCTGTACATTCCTTTTTACCTTTTGAATTTTGTGCCATTTACATAGTCATTAAAAACTAAATAAAGTTTATTTTAAAATACAGCCCCAAGCTGGGAGAACATCACAAATTTAAGTCAATAGTTGCAGCCTCCCTCCTGCCCCACTACTGGCCCGGATAATCTATTCCGATGCCAGGCTGGGATGACAGCAAGTTGATGCGAAAGTGGAGAGAGCCGCCCAAAGGAGCCCCGGTGAGGCTTGGAGACAGGTAGAATCGGGGGGTGGGGGAGCAAAACAGAAGGAGGATTCAAAGTGAACCCACCCATGTGCTCTTGGAAGGTGTTTGTACTTCTCAGTCCTGGTTTCATTACACGTAATATAGTAATCACGGTGGCGCTTGCATCACAGGGTAGCAGTGGGAATTAAATATGCTAGATCCTGGTTATTAAAAGGTGAACAAGACTGTACGAGATAAGGGCACGGAGACACAGAAAGGTTAAGTAATGACAAAGAGGTTGCAATCTGATGTGGAGGGGCAGGGAAAACAGGCAATTTCAGCACCCTGTGATAAATGTCTTGGGGTGAGCATCCAGGCACCACAGGAGGGTCATGTAGAAGGGGTGCTGTCTTAGGTTGGGTTCCCTAGGAACAAAGTTCGAGATGGGGTTTTGTGTACGTGAGTGATAGAGGAATGGTCTCCAGTGAGACCTGTAAGGGAAGGAGGGAAGCAGGAGAGGGCAGGGGAGAAGCTAGATGAGAGGCGTATTTAGCTCAGGGGCTGGCAGACTTTGCCTTTGGATCAAATCTGTTTTGGAACACAGCCACACTTATTTTGTTTGCATATTATCTATGGCCACTTCTGTGCTATGAACACAGAGTTCAGTACTTGTGACTGGGACTGTATGGCCCCAAATGCTTAAAGTTTTAACTATCTGGCCCTTTACAGAAAGTTTGCCAACCCCTGGTTTTGCTGAGTCTGAGCTTCTTTCTATCCCGGGGGAGCTCAAGATCCTGAGTAGTATTGCAGAATTGTCCCACCTGAAGACAAGGTACCTGGCCTTTTGTACCTTTGTATGGGGTTGACTTCAGGGCCCTGTGCTTAGAAGGGCCCCAATCCTGGAGCCCAAGAGAGAAGTCCAGGCTTGAAACATAAATATGGGAGTTGTCAGAACATAAATGCTCTCTATCTGTCTGTACATTTATGTATATATTTATTTATGTGAATATTTTTACTTGCCCAATTTTATTCATTTTTGGGGAATATGTAACATGTACACGTGATTAAAATGTTCAAAAGGGATAAAAGACTTTATGATATAAGGAATTCTCCACCCATTCTATTCTTCAGACACCTCACTACTCTCCAGAGGTACCGATTTTCACCAGCTTCTTGTATCCTTCAGAGATATATTTTTTAATTGAAGCATAATTGGCAAACAACACCCTATCAGTTTCAGATGTATGCCATAGCAATTCGCTATTTATACACATTACAAAATGATCACCACAATAAGTCTAGTAGCATCTGTCGCCATACAAATCTATTACAGTGTTATTGACTGTATTCCCTGTACTATGCTGACATCCCCGTGACTTGTTTATTTTATAACTGGAGGTTTGAACCACTTGCTCACCTTCGCCTATGCTGCCCCTGCTCTCTCCCTGCGCTGTTACCTTTCAGATGGTTTCCTGTATCTGGATGGTATTTAAAATCTGAATGAAAACTCAAAGTAGATCAAAGACATAACTGTAAGACCCTAAAACTCCTAGAAGAACACATAGGCAATAAGCTCTCTGACATCACTCTTAGCAATATTTTTGTTGATATATCTCCTCAGGCAAGGGATACAAAAGAAAAAGTAAACAAATGGGACTATATTAAACTAAAAAGTTCTTGCACAGCAAAGGAAACCATCAACAAAATGAAAAGACAGTCTACTAATTGGGAGAAGATATCCACCAATGATACATCTGATAAGGGGTTAATATCCAAAATTTATAAAGAACTCATATAACACCACCAAAAATATACCAAATAATCCATTTTAAAATGGGCTGAGGACCTGAATAGACACTTCTCCAAAGAGGACATACAGATGGCCAACAGACATAGGAAAACTTGCTCAATGTCACTAATCATCAGAGAAATGCAAATGAAAACCACAATGAGATATCATCTCCCACCTGTCAGAATGGCTAAGATCGATAAATCAACAAACAACAAGTGTTGGCGAAGATATGGAGACAAGGGAACCATTGTGCATTGTTGATGGGACTGCAAATTGGTGCAGCCACTATGGAAGTGCCTCAAAAAGTTAAAAATAGAACTGCCTTATGACCCAGCAACTCTACTTCTGGGTGTTTATCTGAATGAGATTATCTAGAGAATGATTCTAGATGGTCTGGGCATGTCAACGTTTATAGGTCAGAAAGAGGAAAGAATGTAGGAAAGCAGACCCAGAAGGAGAGTCCTGGGAAATAAGAGAAAAACTGAGAGAAATTGGTTTCTTAGAAGCCAAGTAAAAAAATGTGTTTTAAGGAGGGAATGACTAGCTGTTACAAATGCTAAGAGGGAAATAGTTTAGGGGCAGGATCTGGAGGCAGATGGCTGCACCCAGAAGCCCACAGGGAATCTGTGAGCTCAAGATGGGGGAACCCAAATGTGCAAATACACACAGGCACTCACACCATGCACATTCATTCAACCACACTGGTATCTTTATTTGGGACTTGTCTGTCTAGGTTGTTATACAGAGAAGAGATCTGGGAACACAGAGTTTAATTTTTGACAAGGAGAGTTTCAGGAATTTATATGCATATATGCACAACCCAAGGACTCGGACAATGGTGTGGAGAGGGACTGGGGAGGGGGATGGGACGGGATGGAATGGATCATTGGGGAGAAAAAAAGGGACATCTGTAATATCTGAAAAAAATAAACAAAAAAATAAATTAATTAAAGAAAGAAGAGTTTCAGTAAAATTTACAGAAGCAATAGCCTGATGAGCTAGAGAGAGGGAAGAAATTGGAGACAGCAAATACAAACAACACTTTCTAGGAGTCATGCCAAAAAGGGGCACAGGAAAATGGAGTATCTGGGGAATGATGTAGTCCAGAGAGGGGTTTTAAGTTGGGAGAAATTGCATCATGCTAGCGGAACCAATCTAGTAGAGAGGGAGAAGTTGTTGATGCCGGAGGGCAGACCAGAGTGACTTTCTGGAGTTGAGAGCAAACAGGAGAGGCTGACCTCCAGGAGCACAGTCTGTCCACAGTACAGTTTGTCCACAGTACAGGGAAGAAGGCAGAGCTTGTGTGCACAGATAAAATATTGAGGGATACAGTGGTGAGAGCTCAAGGAAGTTCTCCTGTTGGCTTTTCTTTTTTGAGTGAAATAAGAAGCAAGGCCATCAGCTGAGAGAAAGTGGGGGGAGGGGGAGGATGGCAGAGGTTTGAGGCAGGAGAGGGGAGTGTACAGCGGCATCCAGAAGAGTGGCTGAGTAAGTAAATGGTTCATTTTTGTATCTCCTACAGCATCTTCATGACTTCAGTGTGTTCTCAATGTCTATCACGTCCCAGGCACTTGGATAAACACCAAATACCTCTGCAAAGAATGCGTGGCCGCACGCTTCAAACACATCCCAAGCGCGTGCTAGATCTGGAGCCGAGTGCAGTTTGGGCAGCTGGGCAGGGCAGGCGCAGGGGTGACCCCGTGAGTGTTAGCTGACGACAGTCCGTCGGGACCAGCTAAAGCAACCACCGCCAGGCCTGATACAGAGGAAGGGGCGACATGAGGCAGGAGCCTGTGCCCCCTCTTGGCCTTCCCTTTTGGAGGCCAGGGTCCAGGGGGCGCGATGGAAGAGGGGCTGGGGTTGCATCACCAGGAGCCCGGCCGTCGCGCACTGCAGGCAGGGGCTTCAGAGGCACGGGCGGGGGATCTCGCCTTCTCGGGAGGGCTGTGGAGTCGGGGGGCTGCAGCCAGGCGTCGGGTTTGCCAGAAGTGAATCCCAAAACGGCCCCCTTCCCTTCACAGAGGAAGGTGGCACACTGGCTGTGACAAAAGGTTCTTGGCAGAAGTGCCACAACCTGCCCAGTCTCGAATGCCCCACCTCTCCAGGGTCCGCAGCCCGACGACCCCCGGCACCAGCCCGCCGGGCCGGTGGCAGAGGCCGTCCGCCCCGCGCCTGCGCACTCGGGGCCCCGTGCCGCGCGCACCCAGGCTCCTCCCCGGGGAGGGCCCGCGCGCCCCGCCCCCCGCCTCTGCGTGCGCACCGCCTAGGGCCCGCCTCCGTGAAAGACTGCCGGGCGCATGCGGCCGGGCTGCTTCACTGGCTGCCCAGGGCTCAGCGCGCTCGCCTCCCTCCTCGCTCCTTAGCCGACTGGAGGATCTGAAGCGGCCTCAGGTAGGCTGACACCAGAGATCCCGGGGGAGCTGTTCTCCGGTGCAGAAATCGGCGGCGCGAGCTGAGCCCCGCGCGGGACACCCCCACCGCCGGGTGACGGGCAGCGCTCCCACCAATCAGGGGGGACGTGGGCAGCCGGCCTGCCCAATGGGTTGCGTGCCTAACGGGAGTGGGGCGGGCGGCCAGGCCGGCTGGGAGCCGGCTCCCGCGCCCAGGGCCGCGTGGCCGGGCGCCGCCGGGGAGACGGGCCGCGGTGGGCGTGGGGCAGCGGGAAAGGCTGCGGGGTCCGGGTCGTGAGGCCTCGCCGCGGGAGGCCGGGGACGCGTGTGGACGGAGCGGGCCGTAGAGCGCGGGAGCCCGTGGATGCCGCTCTATTGGGACTGCCCGGGCCACGTCCCACCGGCCTCAAGGCACAGCCGACCCCTCACGGGGAGAGGGTTCAGGGTCCGAGACCGGCTTGTCGCGGCGGGATGGGTTCCGCGGCCTGGCCTGGGCGGCGCGCCCCGACTCCCGGGGCGGAAGAGGCCTCGGAGCTCGCGGGGCCTGACATCCTCCCCGAGGTGCCCCCTTCAGCCCGTCGCCGGCCGCCTCCCTCCCGGCCGCCGGGGGTGCAGATGTTGCATGTTGAAGTTAAGTCCCCCGCGTCTGCGTGGCGCATTTCCGTCCACACTCATCATTCTGAATCCTCAGCGGTCCTGTGACGAGCCAGCGATGTGGAAACGGTCACCCCCATTTTACAGATGTAAGGGTTCGGGCTTCAGGCAGCCTCAGTGACTTGACAGGTCTCAGTACGTAAGTGGTGGAGATGGATCTGGACCTCACAACATTTAACAACAACAACAAGAAGAAGCTCCCCCCCCCCCATCTTTGTTGAATTCCTCAGATGCATCTTGATTTTTGTTACTTCTGTGCTTGAAAACCTTGCGATATCTCCATCACCTTGAGAATAAAGTTCATATTGGACATTCAGGTTTCCATATAACTGGGCCCCTTGCCTACACTTCCAGCTTATTTCGCCCTGTCTTGTTTTGGCCCTACCACTGTTTTCTGTGGATAGCCTTCACCTTCCCGTTCACTCTGTTCCCCTTCCCATGCTTTAGTCCTGCATTCCGTCCTTCGAGGCCCCTTGCAAGTCTGGGTCAACAGAGCAGGAGCAGACTGGGTCCTCTCCCCTTAGGTGTCTCTTATCTTCTAGATGCGTCGTGGTCCTTTGCCCTGATGTTGTCACCGAAAGCTTTCTGCTCTCCTTCCCCCTTTATACCCTTCACGTGTTGTCTCTCCTCTCACCATCACTGGATTACTCATTTCTTTGTAAATGTTTTGTCTCTAACTGGACTGCCAGCAGCTTGAGGTATGGGCCCAAATCTGATTAATTGTGGTCCCCAGAGTGTCTGGCACTGTAGCACCTACATACATACTTACAGTAGCGAGTAGTCCAGGAATGTGGGAGTCCTGTCAGCCCCCATCTGGTCTTTGAGTACATTGAATATTTATTGCCAGGCACTGTGGGAGACTGCAAGAATCACCCCTAAAGAGAGGTGTTACCCTTTTAGAGTAAAATTGGGGCAATTAAAATGTAAATAGATGAGATGAGTCTTCTCACTCTGTAACCCACTCAGAGTGGCTGAGGAATTTCTAGGAATATCCAAAATTTAGTAAGACCAGGCATAGTCTCCAGGATATGCCTGGCTAGGACATATCTAAAATATAGCCAAGTCTGATATTCGTGTGTCAGTGAGGAACCGTTCAACTGTAAGGGAACAGTCAGAGAAGTGCTTCCCCCAAATGTTAGGGACTTGGGGTCAAACAAGTTTGGGGAAACTGCATACTGTATACTCCTTTTTGGAGGTCACACTGAATGTTACCTTATTAAAGGCTCCCAGAGGTCTTGCATTGAAGAAATCAATTGACTGTTTAACTGACATTCCAGCATTTCTCTTAACTATCTGTCTCTAAAACCCTTTTGGGGAACCCCATGTGTATTTTGTAGAAACCAAGAAGCATGCTTTTGGAAATGCTGCAACAGAGGATAGACACGGTCACAGTGTCTTCCTGTCAGGGAGAAGACATTCTGAGCATTCTTACCTCCTTGCCAAGTGTTCGTTCTTGCTTTGGGGAGGAGCTGAGTAGGGGAATGTTTTAAGCAGAACTGCTTCCTTGTTCCTTTTTTGAGCTTATTTTTATTATAATTTGGCTTCACATAAAATGTTCCCAGAGAGGGACCTGGCCTTGCCAAAGCAAGCATTCTCTTCTTCTCCTTGGTGATTGTGTTTTCCGTTTTGATCATATTTAGGTTTGTTGACCAAATGATGTTTCTGGGCCTTTGAAGCTGTGGGCCAGTGATAAATTCTCCCTGGTGAGCCTGTTGCTGTCTCCTCTACTTCTTGTCTGTGCTGTTTTTTTACCTACCCCTTGCTTCTGCTGTTCTTTTATCTATCCATCCCTTTTATCTCTCGTCAAGTCTGTTTCTTCCAGACACTGCCACAACTGTCTGGCTCTTTGAATTTAATCTAATCTGCCCTCTCTTTGAGCCCTCTGCCCATTATATGCTTCACACTGGTTTATTATCTGCTGTCCTATTCCTCCAATATATGAAACTCTTCAGGCCATACCTGGGAGAGATTGATGACAAGAAGTAAGTTATTAAACTGTAGAAGGGAGCCACCTTTAATTAAAAGATTTTTAGGTTTAACCGCAACTTCTTTTAAATATCGAAGTTCTTTTATTCTGCCTTCTATAACCTAGAGAGCTGTGTTCTTGGTGCTACATTGTAGTTTAGCCAAAGACACTATTTCTTTTATGGGAAATCAGAGTGCTCATCCAAGGGTGAAATTGTTTTCCCCATGTAGGGAAAATAATGAGGTACCTGCCTGGTGAAATTCTATTATCTGGTGCTGATGTCAGCCAACATTTGAGGCATAGTGTTCTATCAATAGCTTAAAACATTTTTTTTTTTTTAAGGTTGACTCTCAGGTTTGTTGTCAAAGCTTTTTTTTAAAAAAGGTACATTATTTGGTTAGCAGTTGTTTTGCAACTCATATTTGACTGAAGCCATTCAGTGATCCAAAAGCCCACAAAACAACTTTCTGAAGTTGTGACAGTCAGGGAAACCAAGGCTCCAAGAGGGTTATAGCTAGTAAGTGGCAGAGCTGGTACTTGAACCCTAAAGTTTGATTTGTTGATATATATTTAATCTGTAATTTTTCCTTCTCCCAGGTCAAAAAGTAAAATGAAGTACATTCTGGTTACTGGTGGTGTTATATCAGGAATTGGAAAAGGAATCATTGCCAGCAGTGTGGGCACAATCCTGAAGTCATGTGGTTTACATGTAACTTCAATTAAAATTGACCCGTATATTAACATTGATGCAGGAACATTCTCTCCTTATGAGCATGGTAAGCAAAGTTCATTTTTCTTTCTTTTTAAAAAATAATTGTGTAGTGCATGGAAGAGCATGTCAGTCAGCCCTTGGAAACTGTGTGTATTTTGCATAACATAACTCCCATTTCTTGCTTTCTAAAAAGGTCCTTAGAGTAGCAGAATGATGCTTTTCTCACCTGGACAGAGAGGAAGCAGAAATCTTAATATGTAATGTAGTGATTAGACTTTAGAGGTTTCTGTAACAGAAATAATAGAAATTACCTTTTTGGTGGCTGAGTGAAAATTTGTCACTTCTGTTGAAAAAAGGTAATCTGGTGACATAACTTTTCTTCAAATATTTTAGAAGAGGGGTTATATTTATTTTTTCTGGCCCCAGGCTTTAGAAATAGGATGCGTGGAAAGATGATAAGGAAATAGACTTTTCACTGATACGAGAAATATCTTTATAATAGCAAGTGCCTTCCAAGACAGAGGTAACTGATTCTAGAAGTTGTGAGTTCCTTTGATGGAGGTGTTCAAACAGGCTAAAGTTTGGACTACTTTGTAGGGATTTAGGTAACAGATAAGTGCTGGAGTTGGGTGATATGTAAGCTGGAGTTTCTGTTTTGTTAACAGAGTTAGGATAATATAAACCAAGCATCTTTTGAGGTGAGCAAAAAGTTGAAACTGTTCAGGGAGGGTAGGAGAGTACCCATCAACTGTGTGATACGTGACTGTGTCCGAATTATCTAAAATTAATTGCTTAAAATCGGGGATAGGTGTACTGTTAAAACATACTTCTTAAGTTTTTTAATTCTGGTTTCATACTCCTACTTTCTAATGTTGAGGTAAAAAATCTATAAGGGTGAGTTTCACCAGGGCAAAAATCTTTATGTGCAAAATAGCAACAGGAAAACATGGACATACTGGAGCAGTATTTCGTACAGAATTCCTGAGCAGAGGATGAGTTCTCTCTGAGGGGGAAAATAAGACATTTTTTCCTTTCCTATTTGTGACCCATTCTGGGCAAAATTTCTAGAATGACGTTTCAAGGAATGAATGTTAAACTTTCAGTTTCGCAACTTTGTTTAGGATTAAAGTGTAACCCAGAAGCTGGCCTTTAGAATCCACATGACTAATATATATGTCTTGTTTAAACTTTGAATCAAATCATGTTTTTATCACATTTCAAACCTTGCTCTGCTCAAGTAGTAGAGTTTGTTGAAAAAATCAGATGCCATACTAACTGTAAAGTCCCATATATCCGCAGCCCTTTGGGCTGTAATTTCCTTCCACTCCATGCTATTTTAGAACTCTTTCTGATTCAGATTGAGTTTGTTGACAGACTGGAGTGTGAAGTTACCTTTTGGAGAATTGTTGGTGATTTTTCATTTGTGTCCTGTTTAGTTATCCAGATTAAATTTCTTTGCTTCGTGGATAGGTAATGCAGACTTTGTTTGAGTTGAGTGTTTATATTTTGGCATGCAAGTTGTGCTGTGGCATGTGTATTTTTCACTTACTCTAAACATTTTCACTGTTTACTGCAGGTGAGGTTTTTGTGCTGGATGATGGTGGAGAAGTTGACCTTGACCTGGGTAACTATGAGCGTTTCCTTGACATCCGCCTCACCAAGGACAATAATCTGACCACTGGAAAGATATACCAGTATGTCATTAACAAGGAACGCAAAGGTGACTACTTGGGGAAAACCGTCCAAGGTAATACTGGATTTACTTTCAAAGTTTAAAAATCTTAACCAGTTGAATTTCTTTTTTGTATTGTTATTGAAATATTCCTTCAGTTGACTAAAAAAATAGCTTGAAGAAGCCATCGCTGCTCTGTGGACAGCATTGAAGCTCTCAGTTTGGTGGTGTGATTTGAGTCCAGAGAGCTGTCTTTATACAGTGATAAGTGTGAAGTGATGAAGGCAACTAGCTTAGGGCAGTAAGCCAGACTGTGTGTGTGGGTGTGTGTGGTGTCTGTGTCTAGGCAGTGATGGGGAAAAGAACATCCACTGTGTCCATTGGTTTTAGGCTAGTCGTCAGTGCAGATGGGCCAGGGGAGCCTGAGAAGTGGGTCTCTGGGTCCTCCTTGGTTATCACCAGCCCGGTTTCACTTGTATCTGTTTGCTCTCTTGGGGGGTTTGCATAGCGTTCATTTGAGAAAAGTGCCAGTTAGAAAAAGGTGGGGTTAGAAAACCACTGGTCTGGTGTAATGGCATAAGTCCAGATTTTGGGGGCTACTGAAAAGTGGCTTTCATCTGACTTATGAGAATAAATCTGCTTTTGACATTAGACTTTACTGGACCAAAAGCCGAAAGTCCCGCTGACAATGAGCAGCCCTAGACCAGATTCTAGGCTAATTGGTCATGTTTATACCTTAGCTCTGCCACTCACCAGCTTTATGAACATGGATAGATTACTTAACCCCTCTGAGATTTGGTTTCCTTTTCTGTAAAATGAAGATAATAACAGTATCCACCTCTCCAGGATGTTAGGGGGATTAAAAGAGCTAAGTCAGTACAGTGTTTCTCTTGAGTTCCTGACACACACAAAGGGATCAATGTGGAATTAGAATGATCTTGATTATACGGTTTGTTGTTCTAGGCTTCAGTGGATTGAACTATTCATTCATTCATTCATCAAATATGTTGTGAATGCTCAACATTCTGTAGTCAGACCTCCCTGGTGCTGGGAATACTTGATGTACAAGATCACAGAGGCCATTGCTCCTGTGGAGGGTACAAACAGATGGAGTGAGATGTCTGATAGGAGCTGTGACAGAAGAGGAGTGAAGAGAGATTGAGAAAGTGGTGGGGAGAGCCAGTTGGACAGGTGCTCAGGGAAAGCCTCAAGGACAGGATGTGTGAGCCGAGGGGCCAGCCATGGGAGGAGTGGAAGGAGGAGGGCACGCATGGCATGTGCAGTGTGGGCGAGCCGTTAAGACTGAGCACAGTGACTCTGGGAGATGATCAGAGAGGTGGTGAGGTGGACTGCAGCTAGGTCATATGGGGCCTCCTGGGCCACAGCCTGGAGTTTGGCTTTTGCTCAGAGCATACACTCAGGGAGTGGTAAACTCTGATTTGCATTTTTAAAAGATCACTTTGGCTGCTGGGTGTGGAATAGATACTGAATATCCTTATGCTTGAAGCACTGCTGGCTCTATACATAGCAAGCTAAATAGTAATCTCTGTCCCTTAGGAATTTGCCATCAGAGCCTGACAACTATGAGTTTTAAATGTGTAGCAATAGCTGGCATTTATTGAGCACTGCCATGCTAGGCACTCTGCGTAGCATTTTACCAGTGCTGTCTCATAAAATTTCCACAGCTTTATGAAGTAGAAGCCGTTACCTCCAGTTCATAGATAGGGACACTGAGTTTAAGAATAGTTAAGTAATTTGCCCAAAGATCCACCCCAATGAGTGGTGGAACTGAGACCTGAATCCAGACATTCTGAGCCCAGATGTTGTGCTCCTAACCACTCTGCTGCACGGTACTGTCTGCAGTGGATTGTCTCCCCTTTGGGAATCTGGAAACATAATGCAACAGGGTGCTGCTTTCTCTTGTTCCTGGAAAGCACCCAGGTGTGACATGTCCACCTTCAGCTGTAAGCAGCAGGGTGGCCATGTGGTCTGCCATGTGGTTGTACAGCCAGGGTAGACTGGCTTGGGGGGCAAGAGCTCTGATATGGGTCAGGATGCCACTCTCAACTCTACTCTCTTGTAGGGTTTCCAACCACAACTTGGAAATCTGGAAAGGAGGCTGCAGGGAGTGGAGCCCAAAGATTTTTTTTAAGGCCATTTAAAAGTGGTATCAAAAATATTTTTGTGACCCCTTTGCCTTTCTGAAGGCAGAGAGTGAAGCCATTTGTTGTTACCTTGCATGTATCTGCCTCATTGATGCCGATGGAAAAGTATGAGTCACATACTTTTTTTCTCCTCAGTTGTCCCTCATATCACAGATGCAATCCAGGAGTGGGTAATGAGACAGGCATTAATACCTGTGGATGAAGACGGCCTAGAACCTCAAGTGTGTGTTATTGAGGTGTGTATGAGTCTTTTCTAAACTGCATAATACATGGGTAGGTGGCCAAGTGTACACATTGACCTCCTTAGCAATCAACAGCGAAGCCATTGACCTTCCTGTGATGTGGTAGGTGAGGGCACAGTAACGGTCCTCTGCCGTCAAAAGTGATACTTTGTGTGAGCAATTCTCCTTTTTCAGCATTTATATGTTCATGTGGTATGGACTGTGGCACATTTTTGTCTCTGAATGAGTAAGCCTCCTTTGGTTTCAGTTTCTGTATTGCTTGGCTGATCCTGGCTGCTGGATCTCAGTGTTCCTGCAAAATAGGAGACTCGGAAGTCCAGCAGCTTGTTTATAACTGATGCTTTTTAATACAGAAGTTATTTGTGGCTAACTAAGCAGATAAGATTTAGGTTTTGTTGCTTTATGACTCTCCTACAAATAAAATTCCTAGTACATCTTTCACCTGACCTTTTTCTTAAAATGATGTGGAAAGATCCATGATAACCTTGGGGAATGGTAAGCCCATCAAAAAAAGTAATCTTCCGGCACAAAGAAATGTCTAATTACTGTTAATTGACATGATATGGGCCCAAAGAGTCCATATTGCGCTGCTGCTGATCATGGAATTGAGATGACAGAGTATAGCTGTCAGGAAACTAAACCACAGGAGGAAGGTTTAGTGCTTAACCTCTAAAACAACTTTGCTCCTCCAGCTCGGTGGAACAGTGGGAGATATAGAAAGCATGCCCTTTATTGAGGCCTTCCGCCAGTTCCAATTCAAGGTCAAAAGAGAGAACTTTTGTAATATTCACGTCAGTCTAGTTCCTCAGGTAAGTCTTTGAAAACTTTTCTTCGTGGGGATGGAGAAGTGGGAGAAAAGGATGATTTTCACTCCTTTTCTGTTTTAAATATTTGAGCTGCAGAAGGCAGAAAATAAAAACTTCTTTATGAATTTTAAATTATAATCATACTTTCTGAAAAGATCCAGTGGAAAACATTTGGGAAAATGATTTTCAACTTAGAATTCTATACCCAACAAATGTATCTGTTAAGTGAGAGAGGGGAGTAAAGATCATTTAGTGGATAGAAAACTAAGTATACCTACAAAACAAAAAACCAACCAAGAAAAACAAACATTTGAACCAGAAAAGAAAAGTGGCACATGGTTTAACAGTGGAGAGTACTTAACTACCTTCAATAAAAGTCATAAACACTGAAGAGGGGTCATGAGGTGGGGGCTACAGGCACAGGATGGGTGCGTGTGTAGTATCTAACAGGGAAATCAATAAAAAATGCCTCAAACTAAACGTCAAGAAGTAGCAATAAAGCATACTCGAAGGACTAGTTAAAGAGTAAAAGAGTGGCTGTCTCTAGGCTTTGGTACCACTGGTCTTTAGGATAAATTTTGTATAGCTATTTGACTCTAAAATATGTGATGTGTAACTTTTACAAAAATAAAAACTAAATTAGGTAAATGATCAAATAATCTATTTCCCCATTAAAAAAGAGGTTCAGAGAAAAGTCATACTTGAAAATTTTTGTCATAGAGAAATTAACTTTTTTCCCCTTTTGTAAAATAGCCAAGTTCAACAGGAGAACAGAAGACTAAACCCACCCAGAATAGTGTTCGGGAACTCAGAGGCCTTGGGCTTTCCCCAGACCTGGTAAGATTTCCTGATTACCTGATTTCAGCATGATCGTGTGGTATTCTCTCTCCTCTGTGGCACACAAGCCCTTGATTTTCTTGGCATGCTTTTAGTTGATGGCGGGGAAAAGGGTCTAGTTCTTTGAACTGGGGCTGTAGTTTACAAAGTTTTCCTTACCTGCCTGGCATGTACGTGGTCATGTCTTATTTCTCCTCTTAGCCAGTCGTTTATTCTCTCTTCCCTCTTAACCAAGAACATTGGTTGAGGAAACCCCATTTGGCTCTTGTAGTTCAGTAATCTCGTCTCTTTTTCCAGTTTGGGATTTTGGGATTTCAGTTTTGCAAACAGGTAATATTATTATAGTATACATACCTTGTGCTAGGAGTTAGCTTAACAGTGTGATTTCGTTTTAATGTCAGTCTGGAGAAAAGCGCAGCTTTGTAATCCCCTCTGTCTAAACATCTTGCTTTCTTTACTGCCAGGTTGTGTGCAGGTGCTCAAATCCTCTTGACACATCAGTGAAGGAGAAAATATCCATGTTCTGCCATGTTGAGCCTGAACAAGTGAGTAGAAATTCTTCTTCACATGAATCACTTTTTGCGTCTGATTATTTTGAAATCTCTTAACCAGTTTCATAAGGCTTGTTATTAGTTCAGGATTTGAGACCTTAGACTGTTCCCTAGAAGAACTGAACCCGTTGGCTCTGTGCCCCCATTACCTCATGGTTCCCCACTGTGCTTTACCTCTCCTGCTTCTCTCCCCTCTTCTTGTACTGTTTGCTGCAGCCGTGCTGAATGGGTCTCCCCCCCCTCTCTTGGCCTCCCAGTCCTCCTGTTCATTTTCTTCCTTTGGGGCCAGCTAGGACACAGTACTGTCTGAGCGGCTTTACCTGCCAAACCTCCTTACCCTGGGACCTTGGGCTGATCCTCTCTGGGCTCACAGGTACTGGTGGCGAGCCCGTTAAACTGCCCCTTTATGTGCGTCTGTGGGCTTCCTCTTCTAGATTTTGAGCTTCCTGGGGGCACGGTTCACCTTATTCAGCTTTATGTTCCTGGTGCCTAAGGTGATGTAGGCTCTAAACATATTTTAGTCTTTTTTGTTAACTGTGCTATTAGAGGCTACCTATGGTACAGGAAATTCAAAATTTTGGAACTGTAATATATCTAAATGTGGTGCATGGTATGGAAATTCTAGTGGTGATAAACTGAGACTGTGGCTTTGGTCAGGTTTGCCTGAAGGAGAGTTTTTATGGACTTGAAGGATTTTATGATGCGTTATGGATGCTTTATTTTGCTACTAGGTTATTTGAGGTTCAGGAGACTGAGCAGGGGAACCCAGCTGGCCTAGAGAGAGGAGAATGAAGCAGCAGGGTTAAAATAAGAGAAATCCATTTACAAAACTACCAGGAGTATAGACTTGAATATAAAAGTATTAAAGTCATTGCCTGGCATTGAAGGGAATAGATTAAGAGGGAAACCTTTCACCATTACGGAGCAGCTGCCATCTCCATCTCTGCGATGGCTCAAGCTTCAGGGAGTGAGGGTAGCCTGGGGCCTGAGATCAGTGTTTCTGGGTATGATTCCTGAGCTGGGAGCTGGGAGCCCTGCCAGAGGGACTCATAACAAATACGTGTAACATCAGAATAATTTCATTGTTATCAACAGCCTGTTTATCATGCACTTCAATTATTATTAATTTGTTTTTTTGCTATTTGGACAGTACCGATTCAGGTAGAAACCCAAACAGTGTTCCAATTAGAGCTTGAAAGCAAGTGATTTCTATGAGAAAGAAAAAGAGAATAATTACATGAATAGAAGGAAGGAATTCCTGTTGATGTTAGTAAGTCCAAGAAAGAATTTCTATAGCTGCAAATAAGCTAAGTTATTCTTTAGCTATGCATGGTGGTGCTAATTTTAAACAATGCCTTTAATTTTCAGTCCGGTAGTCAGAATGAGTGTTTTCCTGTTAGCTTTGCAAACAATTGTTTGGAACACTATGTTGGTTTGGCCCAGTCCAAAGGTTATTTTGCTCAGTTTAAACATCCTAAAGATTTGAGGAGTAAGACATGCAAGGCAGTTCCTCTGGGATGGCAGCTCCATTTTGAAGTGGCTATGTTTGTTGACGTAAGAATGTCCAAACCTGTAGGAAATTTTTATGGGTTTATTTGAGCCAAAACAGAGGACACAGCTGGAAGCAAGATCTCAACAGATTGAGAAAAATGTTTCTGCATGTCTTCAGTTATTTTAGATATTTCTATCCTAGCAATTGAAGGTAATTCAATTTTGTAATAGAATAGGTGATCATTAAAATTATTCACTTAAAAAATGTCACAAATATTTCTATATTTCTATATTTAAATTTGAATTTCAAATCTTAGGCCTGTTTTTAAAATTGTGGTGCTTATCTTATTGTTATGAGTTCTTTATATATTCTGAATGTAAGTCTTCTATCAGATATGATTTGCACATTTTTTTCTCCCAGTCTGTGGCTTATCTTTGTATTTTCTTAATGGTATCTTTTGGAGCACAAAAGCTTTTACATTTTGATGAGCTCCATTTTATCCATTTTTTTTCTTTATAGGTTGTACTGTTGGTATCATATCTAAGCATTCTATTTAACCAAGGTCATAAAGATTTTCTTCTATGTTTTCTTATAAATATTTTACAATTTTAGGTTTATGTTTAGGTCTAGGATCCATTGTGAGTTAACTTTTATATATAGTAACTTATCCAGTTCTAGCTCCATTTGTTAACAGGACTAGCCTTCAATAATATTATATAATTTTCTTTCTAAAGGAGCTTTTAAGATTTGTTTATTTTTGTAAAGATTTTAGATTTGGTTATAGGTATTTATAACTTACTATATGAATGGCATATTTTTAAAAATTATATTTTCTGATTAGATATGACCCATGTATAGGAAACCCTGCTGACTTCTGCCCATTGATCTCAAGCCAAGCTAACATTACTAAAATTCTGTTATTTCTGTTTGTTTACCTGTAAATTCTCTTGTTTTTTAATGGATTAAACAATATTATGTACAGTTAGTGACAATTGTTTCTTTATATTTCAATTCATATGTATTTTTTCTTATCTAACTGTAATAGCTAATATCTCTAGTACATCACTGAATAGAAGTAGTGATAGTAGTCAGTTTTGCCTTGTTCCTGACTTTTGAATTAATATTAATTAAGTAGCAAACTAAATGATGTTTGCTCTGAGTTTTATATATTTTCCCTAAAATTCCTAATTGACCAAGAATTTTTATTATGGATAGGTTTTGAATTTTTATTAAACCTGAATCCACTGAGGTATTTTTCCTCTTCTGTAATCTGTTCATGTAGTGAATTCCACTGTTAAATTTCCTAATGTGGTTCTCAAACTCAGCTTTAAAAAGTACAGAGATGGTGTGGGGTGCAGCGGGCTTATGGATTTTTAAAAGCTCTCTCAAGTGATTCCATAGCCAAATTTGAGAACCACTGTTCTGGGGACAAATCCTACTTGGACATAATTATTTTTTTTCCAAAACTACATTTGTAGTTTGGTGTGTGATTTAAAAAAAAAAAAAAAAAATTTTGTAGCCATGTTCATAAGAGATTAGCCACTATTTTAAAATTGTTCTTGAGTTAATTGGCTTTGGTAATTTATATCTTTCTAGAAAATTGCCTTTTTTTTCCTGTTTTCAAATTTAGTTATTTTCTCAAGGTCATATAGCTAGTAGGAGGCTGTCAGCCCAGTTAGTTTTTGTTTGTTTTCATTAAATGACCTTTGCTGCTTTTTAAACAGGTGATCTGTGTCCACGATGTCTCATCCATCTACCGAGTCCCCTTGTTATTAGAGGAGCAGGGAGTTGTAGATTATTTTCTTCGAAGACTTGACCTTCCCATTGAGAGGCAGCCACGAAGAATGCTGATGAAGTGGAAAGAGATGGCGGACAGGTTTGCTTCGTTATAAGGAGCTGGGAGTTCTAGCCTTATTTCTCTTTTTTTGTAGGAGCTCGGGGAATTTAACTCTTACTTGTGCTATCAACTTGTGGTAGAAAAGGTTACAAATGGTAAGGGGCATTAAGAAAGGCTCTTAGCTTTCATGAAGTTGCATCATGAATGAGGAAGCCTTGGTAGAGTTGGCCCAGGTCACAAGTAAGTTCAGATTACACACTGACACCCTTGTCTCCTGTCGACTAGAAAATCAACAGGCATTCTAGTGACAGTGGGCTAGCTCACTGCGCCCACACTGATGTCTGGCCATACTGGAGCAATCCTGGGTGGCATCCCAAGCACCTGAGCTGTGTTTGAGAACGTGCCACTCACCCTACACCAGAATAGGATCAGCAAGGATGTCAGTCGTCTCGTACTACCACTGCCAGAACTCACCAGTTGCAGGACTGTCCCCACTCTCCTTTCCTCCTGAAGCTGTGTGGTGCTCACACTTCGCATCAGACATCTTCACGCAGTGCTCAGAGCGCTGGGTGTGTCTTATTGTAGGTGCAGAACTGAAATGACGATATTAGGAAGCATTTGGGAAGGGAAATCACTCATTCCACTGCTGTGATATTTTCCCTTCAGTCTTTGTCCATTTACATGTGTATCTTCATGTACCTACAAAAATGGCACACAGTTTTAGGATCTTTTTTCATAAAGTATTATAAATGTTTTTGCTCTGTTACTGATTAAACTTTATAATGGGACTTTTTCATGAATATGGACTATTGTGTGGGTGTCCAATAATGTATTTGACTATTTCCTTCATCACATTAATCCTTGCAAACTGTCAATTTTTTTGCCCTTTGGGATTTTAATTTTTTGTAAAACAGTATGTGTGAGATTTTGAAGCCCTCTTCGTAACCGCTTCTAAAATCCTATTTTCTTAAAAAGCCTGCCACGTTGATCTGAAAATTGTCTCCTCTTTACTGTTTGGTATATAGAACTTAGATAATAGCTGTTCCCAGTACATTTTTCCCAGACTTGTTTTTCTTCCCTTTTTTAAAAAGGAATTTAGATCTCTGGTTGTATGTACCTCCTAAGTAATTTGTTGTTTCTTGACCTCTGATTGATAGATACGATCGCTTGCTGGAGACCTGCTCTATTGCCCTTGTGGGCAAGTACACCAAGTTCTCAGACTCATACGCCTCTGTCATTAAGGCCCTGGAGCATTCCGCGCTGGCCATCAACCACAAGTTGGAAATCAAGGTGAGGAGGCTGGCGCAGGTGTAGCCAAGGCTTGAACAGGGAGGCTATCTGTAGTCCCATAGGTGCTGTATTTCTGCTGTTTATTTTTGGAGCTCATTTTATTTTTAGGACTAAAAAGATTCATGGCAGGCTCTTGGATTTGAGAGAACAGTAGAGCATTTTCAGGAAATAAGGAGAGAGATGGTCAGAGTAGAAACTGAGGGGCAGTGAATACTTGGATCTCAATATCAAGTGACCAAGGAAAATTGCCCTAAGGGGATGGGGGAGCCCTGGCTGACCAGAGGCACTTTGCTCAATTGCTGGTACTCTGTGAAGTGGGAATGTTAATATCTACCACGTGGGGCTGGAGGTTTCTCTGAAATATGTGTCCAGTGGCTGAGTCAGTGCTTGGAACATGCCCGGTAAATAGTAGTTATGTGTTCTGCTCTGTGACGTGGTGGGCAGAAGCTGGGCGGGTGGAGTGTCAGGGCATGGCCCCTGCCTGTCTCCTCGAGGCAGCGGCGCGTTGAGTTGCATGGATTCCAGAGCCACACAGCCAGGGCTCAGATTCTGGCTCCATCGCTTAGAAGATGTATGACCCTGGCAAATTACTTAACCCTCTTTGTGCCTTAGTTTCCTCACCTTTCAAAAGGGGTAATTATTGTATCTTCCTCATAGGGTAATTATAAGAATTCAGTTCATATAGTGCTTGGTACTGTGCCTGGCACAGAGGAAGTACTATGTGTGCTAGCTCTTCTGGAAAACTTCCCCTGTCCCTTATATACATTTCCCCCAGCATTGGAGCTCCCCAGCTGGAGGAGGTTCCCTTACCATCGACATTGGGGTTTGCCTCCTATTTCTCCAGGTGTTTCCAGTGTGATTATTTCATTTGCTTTGTGCTGGTGAACAGATTCCTGTAGAATGACCTATTACACATTTTTAAGAATTATGGGATCTCCCTACACTGCCCTGATGGCTTATTTTTTGCTAGTTCTTCGGATCATTCATTTGTTTTATCCACTTGGAAGTAGTCTGTGCCTATTATGTGTTAGATGATAGAGGTGACAGGTGTCTAGAAAGTCAGGGAGGTCTCTCAGGTGTGATAGAAGCACACAGAAGACTGGTGATCCCACCTTTGTAGATGTATGAGGAAGGTAGACTTCCTCAAGGAGCGACACCTGGGTGGGTTTGGGAAGATGGTAAGAAGGGAAGGGCATTCCCGACAGAAGGTAGTACATATCCAAGGGCCTGGAGATAGGAAATAGTTGGAACTCAATGGATGGAAAAGTGGGAATTGGAGGATGTCAGGAGACAGGCCGATGAGAGCCTGGTCATGAATCTCGTCGGCTGGGCCCCGCCTGGATCTTGCCTCCATGTTCAGGGAGGTCCGTGCAGGAAGAAACAGGCAGATGAACAATCTAAATTAAACAGTGTTAGGTAAAGGGTTTGAACAGACACTTTCATAAAAGATGGACATGATATTTGTGAAAGGATGCTCAACACCTTTCTTTAATTGTCAAGGAAGTAAATGCAAGTGAAATCACAGTGAGAGACCCGCCAGAGCGGCTCAGTGTTGTTGAGGATGTGGCACTCATCCTTGCTGGTGGGAATGTAAAGTGGTGCGGCCACTTTAGAAAACAGTCTGGCGGTTTCCTGCCAAGTTCAATGTCCACTTACTATGTGACCCAGCAGTTCCACTCCCAGATATTTACTCGAAAACGAAAACATTTCCACAAAAAATATTTTTATACAAATGGACCAATTATTTATAATATCCAAAATCTGGAAACAACCCAAATGTCCAGAACAAGTCAGTGGATAGACATGTTGTCGTCTGTTCCTGCGATGGAAAGCTGATCAGCAATAAAAAGGAACATACTGTGATATACACAGTAACATGGATGAATCTCAAAAACATGCCGAACAAAAGAAGCCAGATACAACAGGCTACCTGTTGTATGGCTCCAGTTATATGAAGTTCTAGAAGATGCAAAACCTGTGGTGATAGAAAGCAGATAGGAAGTTGTTTGCAGGGGTGGGGGGGCAAAGGGAACTTTTGGGGATGACAGTAATTTTTTATATCTGGATCAAGGTGAGGGGATCACACCTTCGTGTGACACTTAAAATGGCCCCTTGTCCACTTGAGACCTAGGGAAAATCTGGTGCTTGTATTTTATTGTATGTAAATGATACTTCAGTAAAGTTGAAAAGATGAGAAGCAGTTTGGGTGGAAGGTGGACGGTGGGGGGGATAGAACAGCGAGAGAGCTCTTTAGAGGCTGCTTCAGTGGGTCCTAATCAGATGGAGCTTCAAGCGGCTAGGGATGGGTTTGGGAGTTAAATGATTTTGAAGGAAATGCTTGTGTTTTGAAATAGAAGGATTTTAAAGTTTATTTTAAATTATTACTAGGTTTAAATCTATTAAGAGTATCATTTTAAAACCACTTTAAAATTGAGAAAGATGGGGCATTGGTGATATTGTTTAGAAATTATGAAAGATCGCAGTTCTGGAGTCACGAGCCTGCTGCTTTTCTCCCGCCCGCTCCCAGTACATTGATTCCACAGACTTGGAGCCAAGCACCTTGCAGGAGGAGCCCGTGCGCTACCACGAAGCCTGGCAGAAGCTCTGCAGCGCTCAGTGAGTAGGAGCTCTGCCTTCGGTTTTCAGGGGCCTTGTGGTTGTTTTATTGGGCAAAATGCTGTGCTTCATGAGCTGGCAGTAAATCTGCTTGCTTAAATGTCTTTTAATTATTGAAAAGACTGCCTACTGGGTGATTTAAAATGCAGCTCATCAGTGTAGTTGGAGCTGAAGAGAACTTGTTTCAGTTTTATTGGTATTGTTTGCTCTATGATCTGTTGATGAGGCTTAAAGATTTTTATCCAGAAGATTTGATAAGTATCTGTTAGTAGAGTCTCATGAGTAGTTTGTTTCCAGCAGCTGCTATTTATAATTTCAAAACATTAGCAAGAATTTCTAGTTCACTGGGAGAATTGCATGTTATGGCGCCATGCTGCTGTGGTTGTGACCCTCGGTCAGTGTGGCACTCTGAGCTGACCGGGAAAGGCCCCCTTCCCACCTGGGGGAGCACAGTAAGCCAAGGGGTAAAAAAAATTGCGTTTGTATTAATGCAGATTAAAAATTAGGAAAGAGACTGTGCCTGGGACAAATACTGCGTGTAACAGTATTACAGTTTTGTATGCCATCTTTTTTTACCTTGTTAGGAGCACTTTGTTATGTATTTTTTAAGAAAAGTCCATGGTTTTGTATGTGTTTTCTAAGTTCATCGTGTTTCCATTCAGCTTGTTGGTGGCCCTAAAATCACAGACATAGTCCAGTAGCAAAGTACGTGGAGTAACTTCACGGCTTCCGTGCCTTGGAAATGGCTCCTTGGGTGGTTATTGCGAGCTGGACTGGTGAAAAGGGGGTTGCCTGTGGTGTGCTCTCTTGTACAGTGGAGTGCTGGTTCCGGGGGGATTTGGTGTTCGAGGGACGGAAGGAAAAATCCAAGCTATCTCCTGGGCTCGGAAACAGAAGAAGCCTTTTTTGGGTAAGAAGTAGGAAGGAACACAGGAAGGTGCCAGGCAGGATCACCGGAGCCAAACAGGTGCCATCTCTCCAGATAGCAACTCAAGTCAAAGCCTTTTTGGTTCTTTTTGGGAGAAATTCAAACCCTCCTTTAAAATGAAAAGTTTCAACTTGTGAGTTGCATGTAGATGTGGAATTTTCAAAGAATGAAATGTCAGTTAGGAAATCTTGTTTATTTACTGAACAGTGGCTCTAGGCAAGACACAGAGACTGTTTTCTGTCCTCACTTGAAGCACCAGTTGACTATAATTGAGCAAAGTGATTTGGATGCTTCCTCGTGCTGTAAATTTTAGTAATTTTCAACTTGACCAGTTGTAAATGGGAACTTAATGAGGGGTAGGAAAACTTGACTTTTTAAAGTACTCAGTAGAATATTGGAATTGAATAACTTCCAAACCCTGGAGTCTTTACATACACTTAGATCCAGTTTTGAAATCTGATACAGCATAGCAGGGGTGCTTGCTTATAGCGGGAAGTTAGGAGAGTTTGTGGTTGGGATTCTTGAACATGCAGGACACACAACCCCAGGCGGGCTGGTGGGAAATGTGGGAATGCCGCCTTTTCCACGGAGCCTCATTTGTGTTTCTCTCCCACCTGCAAGGCGTGTGCCTAGGTATGCAGTTGGCAGTGGTTGAATTTTCAAGAAACGTGCTGGGATGGCAAGGTAAGTGTCTACTTAAAAACTTGTTAAATTCTTGCTTAAATGTTCCTGGAGGGCATGAAACCTGGTGCCTACTGGGTTACTGGGAGTTGGCCTGGTCTCTCAGTACCTCTTGGGTGCATTAATGGGGACATCTATTGAGGGAAAGTGTGGCTCCTCCAAGCGAAACCCCAGGAAGAAGGGAGCACAGCTGAGCAAGCTCTCTGCCCCTGCATTTCCTGCTCTGGAGATCCTCACACGGTGCCACTGTGGCCACCGGCCCTGAGCTGGTGTCCAGTGAGAAAACTCTGGCCTGCGTGAGGCTGTGCAGTTTTTATGAACTTGGGCTGTGGAGCTGTTCAGGCCAGGGCTCAAATTCTGACTTTATCACTTATTATGGGTGATTCTAGGCAAATTCCTTAGCCTTTCTGGGCCTCTGTTACTTCTGTAAAAGGGTAATAATGGCATTCACTCTACCGTTGGAAGAGTCTGCCACAACCCCTTGGTTCTCTGTAGCCCAGCTGACAGATACTAGATTTTCCGAAAGACAGTACGAGTTCTAAGAAAAATAAAGCAACCCCGAAGGAAGGTACGAGTGGTCTGGCTTCACAGAGTACACGTGATTCTTCTGTGGCCAGCTCACTGTTAACAGGCTGGCTCAGTTCACATTTCTTCCGAGAGGTTGCTTCACAGTAACACTGTGGGGATGGTGGCTCACTTTTGTAGGCAGCGTGCCCTTAGTTCTGGCTTCTGAGCTGGCAGTACTGTCTTACCACCCACTACCCCAGAGCTGGCCCCTGGGCGCCGTCGACCCTTTCATAGCCATCACCTCCTGCCACTTGGCCTCCCAGGTTCATGAGCGACCTGGTGATAAGCTTTCCTTCCGCTGAGAACTGGTCCTGGTTTAGGCCTAGCAGGGGGATGATGCCCAGCATATTCAGGTAGAAAGAGCAGACACAAAGTGTCAGGAGCTTGGTGGGCTTCCCTTTAGTCTTTAGTGGTTTTGCTTATAATTAGATGGTACATTCAGTAAAGAAGGATTATTTGGGTTTTGAAATCAGCTAATTTCTGATTTAGCTATTGAGTGAGACAGTTGAGTAGGGCATTGTATAAGATGGTGAGGATGAAAGGAGTAGCACTTGCCCATCTTGGAGAGAGACAGTTTGAAATGAAAAGTGAAAAAAAGTTGAGATTATAATATACAGACAATCATAAGGATGCGTTATCTAAATAAAGATTATTAGGTTATGTCACTGGTTCCCATGCCCCCATTTTGTATAGCTTTGATCCCCTCCCAGGGAGTTACAAATTTAATGGAAAAAATGCGTCTGTGTGTGTATTTTATAACTTTAAAATGTTGTCCCTAGATTTTGTTCTAATCACTGAATGACTAAACTGAAGATGGAAATTGTGATTTAGAGCTTAGGAATGAAACTTTTCAATAATCAGATTTGCCTGTAATTATTTTCATAACACAAATATTTTGATTTTTCAGATGCCAATTCTACAGAGTTTAACCCCAATACCAGTCATCCTGTGGTGAGTCCAGTATTTGAATCTCACCAGGGCTTAGAAGGGTGGGGTCCTACACTTTCTCACCTGCAGACAGGAAGAATTTTCTTTCATTGTGTGATTTCTCACTACTCTTCCATTTTGCCACAAAAAGTTTTAAGGACAGGTACCACCCTAGCTAACTAAGGGGGATCCTGATTATAGTAATTCTCCATTCCCGCTCCCCTTAGCTCCTGGGAGCACTTTACAATAACACTGATATCAAACACTGGTGGGCCCTGATTATATGCTAGGTGGGCAGTGTTCACTGCTTTGTACAGGGTGGCAGAAGTAGGTTTACAGTTGTTTGTGTGGAAAAATCTGTATATGAGAATAACAATACAGAAATAAACTTTCACATACTCACGACTGTAATTTCCAACAACCCTGGGAGATGGGCATATCATTAAAGCGCTTCTGGAGTATAGTACTGATTTGTTTAATGGTAACCAAAGCCCTTTGAGACCGGCATACCTCATGTCATATCTCCCACCAGAGGAATGTGGCCCATGGGCGAGGACAGTGCCTTACTTGTCTTCGAATCCCCCGCCGGGGGGCGGCAGGCCTGTTCTTGACACTGAGGACACTGTTCAACAAGATGGACAAAGCTCTTGACCTCAAGGCCCTTCAATAGCATCAGTTTATGTTTGTTGACCTGAAATTGAACTTTGCTAACACTAAGACCTCGGGAGGAGGAAGACAAAGGTTTGGGAAGGTGGTGGGGGTGGAGGCACAGAGAGGTCAGATGGCGCGCAGAGCACTGCCAGGGCGGGGGGCTCGCCGCTCCGTTCCGTCCGTAGACGGTCACCGAGCTGTCGGGTCGGTGAACCCCAGATGAGTATCCCCTTCCTCGGAGCAGCTCCTCGGTCCGGTGGAGGGGCGCGTGTGGTAACGTGTCCCGTGTGGTGTGCTTGCGGCTGTGTTAGTCCTGGTGAGAACTGCTACAGCCCAGCAGCACTTGGGACCCACAGTGCTGGGGGCAGGAACCGCCAGGGAGGGTGCAGCTGTGCCTGGTTCTGTCGCTCCTGAGGGCAGGCTGGAGGATTCAGCCCCCACCCAGTGAAGGTTTCAATACTGGGGGGCGTTTTCCCCTGTGACAAGCGTCTCCTGCATGGAAAGGCTGGGGAATTAGAGCCTCTTCTCAGGCTCATTTCATTCAGCCCGGCAGTCTGTGTAACGGCAGCAGAGATTGGAGTGCCTGTTTGCTTTTCAACATCTCCAGGTCATAGACATGCCAGAGCACAATCCTGGGCAGATGGGCGGAACCATGCGGCTGGGCAAGAGGAGAACCCTGTTCCAGACCAAGAATTCCGTCATGAGTAAGAGCTGCCCCCGACTGGCCCGGCCCCGGCTCAGCACCTCCAGGACACGCATTGTGGGGTGGTGCTGGGCTCTGGCATTTTTGGTTCTTTCTTGCTTTAGAAGTTCTTTTCCCTTCCCAGTCATGCACTTTTAGGATGCATTGAAACAGGCAAAGCTGCAGTATGGGTCTTAGGACGGTCACAAGCAGTGCAGTCGGGGATCCAGGGGACCTGGGGTATGGATGAGTCACCGGAATGAGGCAGTTAGGTGAAATCCATTGTAATCTCTTCCTTTCATACACTATGAGGTTGAACCATACTAATGTTGGAAATTTTTGTCCCACAAAAACGGAAGTTTCATAAGGTTCAACCTAAATAGATTTAATTCTGAACATACTGTACTAGCAGGTGGTAAAGATTCAGGGAAAATTTGGAGAGGAAAATACTTAAGAAAAATAAGATTTAATTTTCTTACCCACTGGGAAAATTCTGTCTACATATTAGCAGAGGCAGCTCTGTGCCTGTTTGGGGATTCGGCAGCAGCATAGTTTGAGTCACCTGAGTAGGTGATCCTTCAATCCTCCCATCTCTAATGTGCTGTGGGTTTGGGGATCTCACCTGGCGGCCACCAGGGGCTGAGGAGCCTTGACAGCTGTGATTTAACCACACAGTGCTGACCCTGACAGTCACCTGTTTAGCTCTTACAACTTCGCTATCAGGGCTTTGGACGTTTGGTGCATCCTGATTGGTTTTCCAAGGCAGTTTCCAGCAGGAAAGTGCTGCATACCTTAACGTTCACGTGTTGGAGGGTGGTGATGAAAGTGTTTCTGT
Organism: Miniopterus schreibersii; assembly: GCF_964146895.1. NCBI lineage: Eukaryota > Metazoa > Chordata > Mammalia > Chiroptera > Miniopteridae > Miniopterus > Miniopterus schreibersii. The sequence continues at coordinate 23,718,636 of NC_138109.1, forward strand.
TTTAGTTTGTGGTCGAAAAGAGCCCAAGCCCAAGACTCAGTCTAAACTGTGCTGCTAGAGCAGGTGGCTGAGGTAGGCAGGGGGGTCACCGAAATAATCTCCTAAAGGCCTGCTGTGTAGGTGGTAGAAAGTGAAGTGGGAAGCACGGCGTGGTTGCTAGTAGGCTTTGTGTGTGTGTGAAATCAGAATCCTTTTCATCAGCATGGGTGTTGTTTTTTTTTTGTTGCCAGGGAAACTCTACGGAGATCCAGATTACTTGGAAGAGAGGCACCGCCACAGATTTGAGGCGAGGACTTGAGCTTTGTGACTTTAAAATTTTTCTCTTTTCTGTTACTTTGGGAACAGTAAGCCGAGAAACTATCGTTCATTCTCCAACAGGTGAATCCAGTCTTGAAAAAGTGTCTGGAGGAGCAGGGCTTGAAGTTTGTTGGCCAGGATGTTGGAGGAGAGAGAATGGAAATCGTGGAGTTGGAAGGTGATTCCTCGGGCTGTTGTATTTAATGGAAAACTTAGTAAGATTTCCTTGGCATGTGGGAAAAGATAAAAACATTAGTTGCTGCCCTTGACCTAAAAGAATTAGGACCAGCACTGTCTTATGAGGGGAGGGGTCCTGGTGAAGGAGGTGCCTGGGGCCCTGTGCCTTCCACCCACAGCCGCTTCACCTCTGGCCTCACCTCCTCCTTCAGAGTGAGAGGGTGGACTTGGCACTTGAGTCCCCTTCTAATCTAATGTGACCTGCATGACTCAATCCCTCAGACGTCCAGGGAGCCAGGGAAAGGAATCTGGAAAGGAGGTCCCTTCACCGGGAGGGTGACAGTGTGCGGGGGAGAGGGCATCAGCTCCCACACCTTGTGCTTCCTTTTACCCAGGTTCCAATCAAGAAGTTGTTTCAAATAGTTGCAGGATCTGTGCAGATGGGAAACATGTAATAAGATTTTTTCTCTTGTGTTTTTCTGTCCCAGATCACCCCTTTTTTGTCGGCGTTCAGTACCACCCTGAGTTCCTGTCCAGACCTATCAAGCCATCCCCACCGTACTTTGGGCTCCTCCTCGCCTCTGTGGGGAGGCTCCCGCATTACCTCCAGAAAGGCTGCAGGCTCTCGCCCAGGTGACATCCCGCTTCTCTAGTCCTTCAGGTGGTCACTGATTCAGGGCAGCAGCCACCATCCCATTAGTGATAAGCAGAGTCCAGGAGCCCAGAAGCCTGGCTGGGGCTCCTCACAGGGGCATGCAGGTGACCTCTCCTTCCCTGGTTTTCTCAGGCTGCTTCTGTGTCACCCTTGACCTTCCCCGGCATTGGGGTCAGGTCCCCCTTTGCAGCATCGGGGTTCCAGGATTACATTTCTAAGTAGAACCCCTATGATTCAAGGGGAACTGTGGTTTTCCCAGGGTGTTAGCCACAGCAGGTGGTTTCACGCCCCTGTGCACCTTAACCCGGAACCAGTTTAGTTACCCTGAGTTGGCCGGTTGGGTATCATGACTGAAGTATAATTTGAGTGTGTACCTTCTGTGACTAGAAGAAGCTCTACAGCTTTATGCGAAATATGTAAGGCAGTCAAGAGTCTGATTTTGCTGTGTGTAGACAAGTGTTCTAATGGGCATGGTAGCTACAAAAACAGGGAAGTTAAGCAAGTTTCTGGTGGGAGATGATGAGTAAACTGTCTGAATTCTACAGGGACACCTACAGTGACAGAAGCGGAAGCAGCTCCCCTGACTCCGAGATCACTGAATTGAAGTTTCCATCAATAAATCATGACTGATGGTAATGTACGTGCTATTTTTAAGCTTTAGGTTTTTTGTTTGGTTTTGTATTGGTGATAACACTAGAATTGTAAGAATATCATGACTGTAGTGTTAAAATTTTTATCTGCCAGAGAATGAAAATGGTACAGTCAGCGTGGGCATCAAATGGGTGAAATCCCTCCGAGTACATGCAGTTACCACCCTGCTCTGCTCCAAGTACATGCAGCTACCCACCCTGCTCTGGGGACCCCAGTGGGGACCCCAGTGGGGGACACCAGTCACTGGGCAGTTGTCTCCTTACTGATTGCTACATTCAGGTGCCAATCTGACCAAATCTCGGAGAACTGGATTCTTAGCCCTTTGGTATTTCATGTATACGTAGACTTTGAGATCTTGAAGGAGGTGACAGGTATTTGTCATTTTTGCAGAGCCTTACGCCTTCATCAGGAAGTGCTTTAAAATTGATACATGTGACCCTTTTATGCTTTGCTGTTTATTCTGGAAATCCCTTAAAATCCAAACAATTATTGAATATACTTTGAATGTTTGTCTTTTTAGTGCCATGACTTGTAAGTATATAAAGTAGGGGAGCTGTGGGGACTACCATGAAGCGTATAAAGTTCTACTAAGATAACTGAGCAAAAATGTAGTCTGCTGCTGAGGGTATCAGAGGGGGCTAGGGTATCAGTTAGGAATCTGTGGGGTCTGAAAGGAGAGCCAGGCGTGTGGTGTGGTCCCATATTGGGGGGTGTCCCATCACAGGTAAGATGAGCTCTTGCCCAAGGCACAGGCAGGTGGCCTCCCTGGCTCCTGCACACCTTGCCCTCACCCACCAGTGTGCCTCTGTACCTCGCAGATCTGGTCGAGTGGCCCCCGGCTGTTCTCTCTGCCGTGCGTGATTAGCCACCTGGCCTGTGATAACCTGAAGCAGGGAGGGGGCGGGGGTGCTTACTCTCGCCCGGGAGCAAGTAGCCCTGATGGACTGATCAGTGCTCTCCACCTGGTGGTGTGCTAGAGGCTTGTTGGTAGTTCGAGAAATTGCCACAAAGAGAAAGGAAACTAATGGTGAAGGGTAGGTATTTGGTCAGTTATATAGCATTTCTAACTGCCTCCCTCAGTGAAAAACTCACTGTCAGTGGCACTGTTAGGAGGCTGGAGGCTCTGAAAGAATGCTTGTATTGGGGCAGATATTGATGTTCATGTAAGATCTTAAAAATGTGTGATTCTATAGGAATTATACATTTATATATAATTATACATTTATACAATTACAGTTTTTAATTGTTTTAGGCTCTTACTGGTCTTCAATGAGAAACAGACATAGTTTACCACAGCAGCTGACTCTAAAGTCTGACTTTTCTACTTTAACATACATACACCATATAATTACTAATTTTTTTTTTTTAAGCAGGGTGATTCTTCAAGACAGCCTTCAGACTTTGGAAGTTTACGGCTTTGATTTTACACTCGGCTTTTGACACTTCCTTTAAATTATGTTTTTATTAAGGATATTTTATTATGGGGGAAAGACATTTGGAAGACTCTGACTTGCATGTCCCATCATGTGCATAGACTCCTACACGGCGTGCTGCTTGGTGTTGGCACTCACCTTTTCAGTCCCCCAGCCTCAGATGGAGCAGGAAGTCTGGACAGGAGCGGTGACCGACGGGGCTGCTGCAGTGTCCAACAGGCACCTCATTTCTGCACCTACGTCGAGTCATTGTGGATTCGAGTGTGTGGCTCTCGCTTGCCCAAGGAGGCCTAGACCGTTCTCAAGAGCATGCCGCACGCACTCGGTGCGTACGGAGGGTAATTTTAGCTAATGCTTATAACGCTTGGTGCTGGTGACCTGAGGGCTTGCTGCCAAGAACAGTGAAACCAGAAACGAGGCCTCGGCACTGCCCTGCGCTGCGGGGACTCAGTGCCAACTGTGGCTGGTACTCACTGTCCAGGGGGACGGTCAGTTTGGTGTCATATGAATGGCAGGAAGTCTGTGTCTCTCTGAAGCACGATTTGAGATCCCCGCCCTCTGGCTGGGCTTCTCTCCTGGGGCTGGGAAGTGCTCCTTGTATCAAGGGGTCGCTCAAAAAAGAACAGCCTCTTGGGGAAGCTGCCTCTAAAACCCTCTCACATCCAGACAGCTTTGCTTGAGGGACTTCCTCCAGGACGGCGTACGCAGGTGAAAGGCAAGATGGAAATCTATTTTCTTTACGTGATGTAACAATAGGCACAGCTGTGTGCCCCTTATATTCTGGCTGGACTCGATGTAAACTCTAACTTAAGAAATAAATAATGCAGAACGAGAGACACGCTTTGTCTGTGGTGCTCTTTATGTCCTGGTGGATGGAAAGTGTCTAGCGCCAGGCGTGCCTGTGTGCAGCCAGTCGGTCACCTGAACTGTCCATCCTTGGCTCTCCTCCAGGTGAGCACCTTACATGGATCTGATAGTTGAAAAACTAGGAAAGGAGCCTTTCTTTTTAATGGGAACCAGAATTTCCCCAAAGACTTCAGATTTAGGTTCTCAGTATGTAGAGATTCAAAGAAGCATAGGTGCCGTGTGCGCTGGTCGATCTTGAGAAGGGGGGTAGATGTGTTATTTTTTTACTATTTTTAAAAAAATATATCTTTATTGATTTCAGAGAGGAAAGGAGAGGGAGAGAGAGAGATAGAAACATCAATGATGAGTCATTGATCGAGCCCACAACCTGGGCACGTGCCCTGACTGGGAATCGAACCCCGATCGCCTGGATCCTAGGTCGATGCTCAACCGCTGAGCCACGCCCGGCCGGGCTGCATGTGTTATTTTTGAAGGAGGCCGCCCCTCTGCCAGGCAGGGACCTGGGCCCCTCTCATGTGGCCAGGGAGCACAGGATTGCTTTGTCCCCTACAGGTCCTCCTGCTCCCCCAGCCTCGAGGCCAGGTCGTGGTCCTGAGTGGTTTTTCCTTCAAAGTGAACTGAGCGGTACTGAGTCCACGCTCTTTGTGGTGTGCTGGTGACACTGGCACCCACACCTACTCATGAGCTGTCTCCTCCGCAGAGGCTCAGGCTCAGGCTCAGGCTCAGGGCTGAGGCCAGGTTGCTTGTCAATGGACGTTCACTCGCTGACGTGTGAGAAACGGGTGGGGGGGGAAACGTCTCTCTCTCACCATCTGGCTCCTGCATCAGATCCAGAGAAGTGGGTTCCTTTTATCATCCACTCACTGGCCCAAGGCCGTGTCACGCTGAGGCCAGAACCCCGCGTCCTCCCCCTGACCAAGAGCAGCCCAGCTGCCTTCATCTCCGTTCCTCACGGACCAAAGGAAAACGTCTTCACCCACGCAGGTCCTCATACTCATCTTGGTACTTCAGATGTGGCTGAAGGGGTGGGTTCTAACCTCTTTTTCTAGCCGGGGGCCCCATCAGGCAGTCATCAGTTATTTTTATACAAGCCATTCCCCAAGCAGGGCTCTGAGATGCCGGCTGGTGACAGCGGTGCTCCCGGGAACAGCGAGGACTTGGTTGGGTGTGAGGTAGTTTGCAAACCGCTCGCAGTGGTCAGATGTCCTGCTCTCCCTTTAAGGCTGCCTCAAATGACCAGTTGTGAGGTGCTGCCACTTGCATAACCTTCCTAGGAAAGGGACCCAGGTGCTTTTCCAGGGCCTGTGAGGCCTGACCGACCCTGCCGCCCGGCTGTGGCAGACGAGGCCATACCGGGAACGAGGGCTGAAGCTGGGACTGCACAAGAGGGCGGCCTTCCGTGCCTGGTGTCCGCTGACCAGCACCCAGAGGCTTTTGGGGGAGGAAACCCAGCAAAGTTTCCCTGGTGTCCTTCAAGCCCTGTGATCAGGGCCGGTTCTCAGCTGTCTGGAGCAGCTCAACTACAACATGACTTCACCTGCCTTTGTAGAAACCGGCTATCTCCCGTATGAGCACACCTGAGGATTGTGATGCCTGGGCTAGCATCTAGCACCGGAGCAGGAAAGAGGGGGCAGTGCTGAGGAGTGGGGTGTAATTTAAAATAGGGTGGGGTGGAAAGGAAATGGGAGTCCAGCAGCTGTCTGGGGGAGGAGCATTTCAGGCAGGGGGAGCAACCGGTGCGAAGGTCCTGAGACAAGTGCTCTTGGAACAAGCTGGCCAGTGTAGCTGGAATGCATGAGCAAGGGCAGGAGGAGGAGTGGGGGGCAGATGGGTCAGGTCATGGACAACTGTGTAGACCACAGTTTGGGCTTTGCTCTCACTGTAATGGGGAAGCCCTTGCAGGCCTGTCCTGATCAGACGCTGGCTCAGCTGGTGGAGATGGGGGGGGGGGGATGGCTGGGCAGGACTCCTCCAGTGGCTGGAGGGTGCCTGGATGGAAGTCAGACCCTTTTCATGCGGGTGCTGGTGTGTGCTGGAGAGACACGGTACCAGCCTGAGCATGACAAAGTGCGCTGCTACTATCTGAGGTATAGCACTTTGCCCCAAGGTACCCAGTCATTCAGGCAGAGCTGGACTGGAGCCTGACCATCTGGGCTCCTTCCCCCTCATCTCTGTGTGGTAGGAGCCCAGGGATGGCTGGGCCTCCTGGACAGGGGGACTGGGCATGGGACTTCATGACCCAGCTACATCCAACTGGCTGGCCAAGTGACCCAGAAATAATCATTCCTGCCCCAGGCCCCTGTAATTTATTAAAGAGCTATGAGAATCAAAGTTCCAGTGTGCCAGGGTTGAGACTGCAGGGTGGCCTGTTTGCCCTGTAACCACAGTTACCCATGTGGCCTGCCATCTGCAGGGGATTTCCCAAGATGGCAAATTCCTTTCTGGCCCTGTCTAGCCAACTGGAGTCGAGACCCTGGCCTGGGCAAGATGAGCATCTTAGGGATAGAGACAATCCCTTCTAGCTCAGCCTTAGTATAGCTCTGGCCAAGTTCGCACAGCTTTCTGAAGGTAAGGTTTTTTGCGGATCATGCTAAGAGCAATTTCTTAGCTACACAGCCTGAGGTCTGCTCAGGATTGAAGCCACATGGGACCAGCCCGTGTGTGCAGTGTTGCTGAAGGAGCAAGGCAGCCTGGTGGCCCTGGTGCCCTCTGAGCAGCCAGGTGGGTTTATTGGGAGGACTGTGGCTCAAACAGGAAATCCCTGCACCTCCCAGGGCGAGTGCCAGCTTCACCCCCACCCTCGCTTCTCCAGGGGCCCTCACAGGACGCAGCAGGTGCAGGAGCCGGGCCTGTGCTGCTGCAGCTGCTGCTGGAGCTGCTCCTTCTCCACCGTCAACACCTTCACCCTCTCCTCCAGCTTGCTCAGCTCCGCTGCCCACTTCTGAGGGGACATCGTAGAAACAGGTGTCTAAGCTGATGTCCTCTCAGGTCCACACGACCTTCTCCCAGGGTTGAACTGATGGAGGAGGGCAAGGCCCAGAGAGCCCGGGGGCCTGCTCAAGGCCACTGGGCACCAGCTTGGCCCTGCTAGGTAGGGAGCCGGTCCCCTGGCCAAGCAGCCACCCCTGATGGAGTAGCCCTGGGGTAATGAGGGCAGCTGAGCATCCATCCTCTGCAGCCTCCTCGAACACCAGAGGCAGGCTCAAGCTGGCACCCCCCCCCTCCCATGTCCTTGCCCTCTGTCAGTCCCTTGTCTTCCTCTGCTTTTCTGCCACCTGATGTTTCCCTCTAAAAAAGCCTTCTTGGGACTGTGTCCAGCACTCACGGCCCCCTATCTTGAGGGCCTCCCCCAAAATGTAGTATACAGTCCTCCGGAGTGTCTTAAAACTTATCAATGTTCTACTCTGCTAGCTCCCCACTGTTCCACGCAGTGGAATACAGAAGGTGGTAGGGTTATTTCCACCCAGCCCTGCCGGCACACTCACCGGGCCATGGAGCACCAAGGGAAACCCGAGGGCTCGCCCAGGACTGCCCAGTGAGTGGGGAGGGGGCCCAGGGCCAGCCTCTGCCACTCACCTGTCTGCACCACTCCTGGATGGCGTGGCCGGGCAGCGGGCCCTGGATGCTCCCGTCCCGCCGCAGGAACACCTCCCCCTGGTCTGTCTCATAGAGCTGCGGCTCGGCCTGGGCCTTGGGGGTGTGCACGCTCAGGCGGATCACCTGAGTGAGGGCAACGGCAGCTCTGGGGTGCCGCACCCACAGTGCGCAGCCCAAACCCGCCCTGTGCTCCTAGCTCCTGGCCCCCGGGGCGGCCGGCTGGGGCTGGGGCTGGGGCAGGGACGGTGCAAGTCTCTCCTCTAGTCGCCGCCGGTTCACGACTTCGTTCGCTGCGGCCTCCTGCCCAGCACGGCTCGGCCGAGGAGACGCGAGCCACCCCGCGCGGCAGGCGGCAAGCCGGCCCGGGGCCCTGGCCGCCCCGCGGCTCACCTTGAGGGGCGCGCCGCCGGCCGAGGTGCCGAGCACGGGGATGAAGGCGAGCGCGTAGGCGTCGGGGAAGACCTGGGGCCGGAAGCCGCGCAGGACCGAGTCCACCAGCAGGCGCACGCGGTCCTCCTCGCGGTGGCCGCAGCGCACGCCCCGCACCAGCCCGCCGTCGTCCACGCCCACCAGCAGGCTGCCGCCGCCGCCGTTGAGGAAGCCGCAGGCGTAGCGCCGCACGTGGTGCTTGAAGGCCAGGCTCAGGTACTCGCCGCCGCCCCGCTTGAACTCCACGTTGCGGGTCTCGCTGCCCAGGAAGGCGCCCTGGAAGAGCCGCTCCTCGCCCTGGATCCCCTGGCGCACGATGGCGCTGTCGGAGCGCGTGCCGCTCGGTGGGGGCGGTGGGTGCGCCTGGGCAGGCAGGGGGTCGGGGCGCCTTCCCGGGGGGAGGCCGGCGCCCGGGCTGGGGCTGGGGCCGGGGCTGGGGCCGGGGCTCGGGCCGCTGTCCTCCTCCTGCTGGGGTGGGGAAGCGTTGGGAGCCCCGACCCGGGCTGCCAGGACCCCCACCCCCGTCCCTGGGGCCCAGCCCACTCAGGACACCCCAAGTCCCCTCTGATTCTGCCTGCAGCCAATGCGGGAGACCCTGCTGGGTGAAGCGTCCCAACCAGCCCGTGCCCTGCGGCTGGGCTGCCCTCCTCCCAGGTGGGCTGAGGCGCCTGGTGGGTAAGGAGAGCCCTCCTTTCCTGGCTGGCAGCTGGGCCACCTGGGGCCAATCTCTTCCACTTGGTTGTGGCTGGACCTCTGGGCCCAGGATCACCAGGAGACACCTCGGTGCCCTGAGGCCCGTGTGACTTCAGGTCTCTGAACTGAGAGGGGCTCCTGGAAACCCCACCCCGTTCCTGGTCTCCCCGAAACTTCAGCTTTCCTCACGCCCTCTGAAGCCCCCTTCCATGGTTTCTGCTCTGCCTGGGGGCTCTGAGCATGAGCCCATGGCCACTCCCCTGGTCAGCCCCTCACTGGGTTCCCTGCCTCCAGGCTCTCCCTGTCCCATGGTCCCCATCGCAGACCCCAGATGCAGTCAGGCGGCCAGTCCTCCCTTACTGGGCTCTCTGCAGCCCTCGAGGCTCTGGAAGAGGCCTTCTGGGCTGGGAGCTCAGGGTGGGCTGGGCCATGGTGATGAGAGGCAAATTCCTATCAGCCCCCAGTGCCCAGAAACGTCAGCTGTATCACAAACGTGAGGAAGGAACTGTCATACAAACGTGAAATCAGGCCCACTGGCCTTGAAGTAGAAGTCACAGAGCTGTTTAGTTCTGCAACAGTTTAAACACCGGGGTGTTTCCATCCCAAGAGAAAAGATAAACCAGGATCACCTGCCTCATGGGGTGACCTGCACGGCCTCAGTGGGGTGACTGTTCCCTCACGTTTGTTCCCCACAGGAGCCAACCTTCCAGCCCCACTGTCTTGGTCTCACGGCCCTTGGTGGCCTGGCCCCTGACCTCTTTTTTCCTTTGTTCCTCTGCAGCCTTCAGCCTGAGCTCCAGGGACACTGACTGGCCTGCCTTCTGCGTATGTAACATTCCCCTCACCACCCTGTTCCTTTGTATGTGCCACGTCCCTCTGCTTGGAATGCCTGTCCCACTCCCTAAGCCCCAGCCCAGATCTCGCTTCTCCTGCTAATTTGTCCCCAGAAAGCAATGGGGACTCTCCTGTGTCCTTCCACAGCTCTAGGAGGCCACCGTGCAGCTTTGTCACTGGCTGTCTGGCTCTGCTCATAGGTAGAGGGTTCCCTGAGGGCAGGGCTGAGCCCTCGCTCTCTGCTTTTTACAGCCTGACACCGAGTGGCTGCTGGTATTCGTCAACTGAATGAGGTGGGCAAGGAGAAAATGAGGACCCCTGTGGGACCTAAGGCTTGGGCTGGCCCAGCCCCGGAGACTGGGATGCAGAGGCCCCGGGGAGGAGTCCCACCCATTGGCCTGTCTTCACATGCTTCCCAGCTGGAGGCAAATTGTAGGGGTCACTGTCCCTCTGGGCGTGAGCTGGCAGTGCCAGCTTCACATCAGTCATTTGGGTTACAGGCCCCAAGTTTGCAGATTTGTCCCCAGTTTTTCAAAGACACTGCTCCACCCCCATGCAGTGCAGGCCATCCATACCCGGACCCCTGGACGAGGCCGTGGGGCTTGCAGGTGGGGTGGCTCCGGGAAAGCCTCACTTACCTCTCTGTGGTTTGTGGGGCCCCGGCCTTCTCCCAGCACCAGCTCCTTCCCACGGGCCACCAGCTCCTTGATGATCTGGTGCTCCTCCAAAGCTGTTTGCAGGCGCCAGGGGAGGGAGGCCAGGGTGTCCTCGTGGGTGACCACCTGCACCAGAGCATAGGCCTTCCGGGGCCGCCTCACCACCTCGATGTGCTCCCGTGACACCGGCAGCTCCAGCCGCTCCAGGGTGTCTCGGAGCAGGCAGGTGAGCACCGGCACCGAGAACTGGGGGTTCAGGTGGCCCACGTAGAGGACATGCTTGCTGGGAGCCCCCTCTAGGCCTGAGTCCTCAGTCAGGGACTCCTCTGTGGAGAGCTCCTGCAGGGGCTCTTGCATCTGTTTGGGCTCCATGAGGGGCTCTTGCATCTGTTTGTGCTGATCTCTTCCTGGGGGGGGTCTCCCTCAGAAGGGCTTCTGGGATTCCTTACTGCTGGCTGCTCTTCCCAGGGCCCTGGGCTCTCAGCTTGGCCCAGGGCCTCCCAGGGGACTCAAGGGGTGCCAAGGTTCCTGGGAGGTTCACAGATGGGAAGGGGCTGGGAAGGGCCAGAGAGAGAGAGAGGGAGGGCAGAGGGCTAGCAGGAAGGGGCCTGCCACCCAACCCAGGCCTGGGACAGGAAAGAGGAGAGTGAAACAGGGCTGAGCCAGAGAACAGAGCATGTGAGCCTGCCCCTCCAGTCCACAGAAGACTGAGGGGCTATACCCAAAGAGGGACAGAGGGGCCAGGACTCAGGTCTCTGAGGGCACCCCATATCTTTTCATTGGCCCAGGGATCCTGTCTTCCCTCCCTAGCCCACAGGCTCAGGCCTCCTAGGAGCTGTGGGTGTTTCCTGCTTACCAGAGATTATTGCTGCCTCCAGGCACCAAAGAAGCCTTTCCAAGGGCTTCTGGAGGAGGCTTTACCCCAGGGCTCTGAGGCCTGACCATGGCCCCCCACTACTTGCCTGGTCTGAACCTGGCATAAGCCCAGAAGGGCTCTGAAATGGGCAGGGCTGGGCCACACGGTTGTAGAGCAGAGGCTCTGGGCACACTGATGAAAGCTATGGCCTCTCCCCAGAAAAGTGAGCTTTGCATTTATACGTATAACTTGAGGAGGCTTGTGGACTCTTCTTAAGAATTAGTCTAGACTGAGTCCTCCATTTTTGGTTAAGAGAGCAGAAATGAGGAGGGGCAGAATGAGGGGCAGAGCTGGGGCCCTACGTACCCTCATCCAGCCTCCTGCCAGGCAGGGACCTCACTCCTGAGCTATGCACACACCAGCTCCTCCACTTACCCTCTCACATCCAGCCTCTGGTCAGTGAGGCAGGTACCACCAGCCTGCATCTTTTCAGATTGGATCCTTGGGGTAGTCAGGGCCTGAGGGCCACCTCGGCTGGGGTGGGGGCATTCAGGGCCAACAGGAATAGGCGGAAAAGGGAGGCCTATGACCCTCATGTCCTGACTGTTCCTGGGAGGTAGTGGGAGGTGCCAGCCCTGAGCTCCCACAGCTCCAACCCCTGGCCAGTGGCTCCCAAGGGCACTTGGGAGCTTGGAACATGGTGGCAGAGAACCAGGGCTGTAGGAAGTGGGCGGGGTCCGGGCAACTACCTCTGTGATCTCATGAGAGTCAACAATGCCTTCTTGCCAGCCTCAGGCACTTGGCAGGCAAGGGTGGGCAGTCACTCAGGAGGATGCTTCTCCCCAACCCCACCTGCTCTGGAAACAGATACACACCAGCTTGGCCCTGGGTCTCCCTCTGGGCAGCTCCCAGAACCCAGGGCTGAAGATGTACTTCCTCCCTCTGTAATGTCTTTTAGGTCCTAGTGCCCATGCAGGTCCCCCGGTGCCACTCTCCTCTTTCCCCCTTCAGTCACCAGTCCCAGGCTCCACTGCCACTTCCAGATGGGTCCAGGGCTCCTTCTGACACCAGGCCCTTCTCTATGCTGGAGACAGAGGTTGCTGCCCAGAAGAGCCCTGAAAAATAGCCCAAGGCACTTTTTGGTAGTACCCTGAATGAGCAGCACAGCCTACCAGACCCCGGTGTGTCCAGGAGTCTGTGGAAAACGGCCTACTCTGGTTTGGCATCCCTCGCCCTCTGGCTGCTTCACGGAGAACACGGTTAGAACCTCACAGTGGACAAGTGGAAAGGGCATTCTAAGTTAATCAGGGTGTCAGAACCAGTCGCTGGTGAGGGCTGGCAAGTACTCCCTTCCCCTCAGAAGTCTCCTTATCCAAACCCCTCAGAGCCAGATGGGCTCAAAGAAATGAAATGACTGACCCAAAGCGCCACAGCTAGTAGCCGGATTGGCTGGAATCTCAGCCTTGGCCCTGAAGTCAGTTTACTTGGCTTCAAATGCCTATGTTAGCACTTCCTGGCTATGTGATCTGAGCTGAACTTTCCTCATCTGTAAAATGGGGTTGTTGTGAAGATTAAATGAGATCATTCTAATTCATGTAGAGCAGTCTGTGGGGTACACAGTGACACAAAAGTCAGTTACTCTCAGGTTACACTGCACGGTGCGGCCGCCCCTGCACCTTAGTGTCACCCCGTGAGAAACGGATGTGTGGCCCTGGGCTGGAGTACCTGCCCCTGGCCAGGCCAGTCTGCACCTCTCCTTGCCCCTTAGAGTGTGGATGAAGACAGCCAGTGAGGGTCCTTGGCGCTGCTGACCCTAACACTGCTCTTCCAGCTCAGGCTCGCGGGCCGCCGTGCTCACCACGGTCCTGCTGCACCAGAGCGAAGCCCCTTGCCTTCCTTGGGGCTGCGCAGTGCTGGGGCTCCAGTGGACATCTGGCAAATACCCTGTTCATCAGGGATTGCTGGAATTAGAACTCAGGGGTCATCTTGTCCAAGCTCTTCATTTCATATGTGAGAGAACTAAGACCACTAGTAGGGACTGACCTGCCCACTGGAAAAGAGTGATTTGGATATTGACTGATTAAAAGACACTGGCAGCCACCTGGCCTGTGTGGCTCAGTAGTTAAGCATCAACCCATGAACCTGGAGGTCACAGTTCGATTCCAGGTCTGGGCACATGCCGGGTTTCTGGCTCAATCCCCAGTAGGAGGTGTGCAGGAGGCAGCCAATTGATATTCTCATCATTGATGTTTCTTTCTCCCTCTCCCTTCCTCTCTTTGAAATCAATAAAAACATATTAAAAGAAAAAAGACACTGGCATCTATATTGTTTTTTATTTATAAACAAATCGACATAAAATAAATCCAGATTGTAGCAGGGCAGCTGTGCTGCTGACTTGCTTATGAAGGAAGCATGTGGACACTGGAGTGGGTGCAGGAGTCTCCAGCTGGGAGACCCTTTCTGCCCGCCCACCTAAGGGCCTTCTTGACCTAAAGTCGTTGGCCCGACCTGCTCCTGCAGCAGTTCTGGCCAGGGCAAGGAGCTGTGCTGGGGGACAGTGCGGGCAGGATGAGGCCGACAGCAAAGGCCCAGTAAGGACGAGAGGGGAAGGTGACAGGGACCCTCTACTCCCCATGCTGAGGGATGTGGTCAAGGCTCTTTGGGTCTGTCTGTCCCAGAGACAGTGCCCTGGGGTAACTAACGCCCCCTGCGAAGGGGACGCCTCTCTGGAACCCGGGCAGGGGAGTCTCTCCCCTGAAAGCCCATGTTGGGGGTCAGAAGCAAGACCTCAAGGGCTTGCCCAAGTGCCAGAAACAATAAATTAACAATACGAAAAGATCTTTTTAAAAAAAGGCAGAGGTTTGCACCATGAGTTTGGAGTCTGAGGAGCTGTAGGCCAGTAGGTGCCACACCAGGCCCAGCAGGTGGTAAGGGGACTGGGCACCAGTGTAAGTTCGGGGCCACATCTTCCGAGGCCCCAGGGGTCATCCCCTTCGCCATCACATGGCAGATGTTCAGTCTAAACTCCTGGTGAGAGGCCGGCCAGGCTTAGGAAATAAATAGAGGGGACCTCAGAGCAGAGGCAGGGCTGAGAGGAAGGGCGGCGCCAGCCCTCGGCCCCCCACCCCCCTCCTCAGTCCTTCATGGAAGGACATGTCGTGACAGGGAGGGTAGCAGCGGGGGCTCTGCACGGCCTCCTGCAGTCCTGAGGCACCACGAGTGGGCTGCTGGGCCTGCTTCCTGGGAGGGGAATGCCGCCCCCCTCTCTGCTCCGCCCCTGTTGTCCAGGCCGTGCCCTCCTGCTCAGAACTTGCCCTGCTTCAGCCGGTCAATGTGGTAGGAGAGCTTGAGCGCAGGCCCCAGCTTCAGCCCCATGTACTTCATCATCACATCGCTGCGCAGCAGGAGCAGGGCCTTGCCGTCGATCTCCTGCAAGGGCATGGGAGGAGGCCCATCAGGGGCCTGGTTGGTCTGACCACCCCAGGGAAGTACAGTCACATGGAGTCCAGGGGACCTGCTGTGACACTAAAGCCTATCTGGTCTTCCACCTTCTGTCTCCAACTATCCCTCTCCCCAAATATCTGCTGAGCCCACCTGGATAAGCTCTTCCCACATTTGCAACAATTTCCTTTCTCTGCTGTACCCTCCCCGACCTCTGAGGTCCAGCTCAGTTCCATCTCCTCCAGGAAACTTCCCCAGTCAGTGTCCTTGTCACTTCTTGCAGCCTCTTTTTATATTGACCCTCAACTGTTATTCTGAGTCCTCTCCCTTCCTGTGCTCAGGGACACTCTGTGTGAGCTAGACACAAAGCAGGCACTTACCAGGCCTGAGCTAAGAGCACCCTCCAAACCCACCTGCATGGGAGATTTAAATGACCAATGAAAGGAGCAGATCTATTCCGAGTGCCCACAGGGCAGAACCTCATCAAGCAGCAGGGGCTACGAGGAAATGGCCTTGTGCCGCAAATCAGAAGTATGGTCAATGCGGGGGATCAGGAGCAGTCCCCGGCCATGGAGCCAACTGGTTGCTTGAAGAGATACTTGAGGGGCTAGAAGATGAGGGGCTGATGAGGGTGGGAAGCTGGGGGCCATTTGGCAAAGGACTCTTTAACTTGGGCCGATGCCCCTGATTCTCAGGCCAAGGCAGGCAGAGCGGAGAGCAAGCGTTCCCAGGAGAAGAGGAGGGCTTTCCCTGACACTGAGCCCCCAGGGCGCACACCCAGTAGGAATGTAGCTGCATCAGATCCCACACTGGGGGCGTAAGCAGAACTCAATGCCCAGTGAGGGCTGTTTGGGACTCAAGACTCTGCCCCTAAGTTTGTGTGGTATCCTGTGCTCAGTGTCAGGGGACCTGCAACAAATGTATAGCCCATGCCCTTAAGAGTCTACAAGCTGCAGAAACAACACTCCCAGTGAACATGAGAGTTCAGGCAGGGGCACCTACATGTTTACGGAAAAGGTCAGCATGGGGTCCAAGCTGAGGATCAGCTTCCCGAACAAACTGCATCACGTCCTCGACTGTCCACGAGGAGGGGTCCCGGCCACTCAGTCGAGAGGCGTCCCGGCTTTCCAGGTATCGGTCTGACCCTGCAGGACAGAAGGGCACCTGCCATCACTGGTGGGGACGGGTCTGAACTCCCTGCAACTCTCCTCAGCGTGTCCTGAAAGCCCTGTGGGTGAGGCTAACAGCTGTGTCAGAGCAGAGGGACCAGAGGCAGCAGAGGGAGAGGAGAGTTTTCCACAAAGGGTCTGAGGGGCTAAGACTCTTAAGTCAAATCTTTGTTCTTAAGGGTAGATCTAATTTTGAAACTAGCCAGAAGGAATTGTATACTGAGGCTGCGATTCATCCTAGACTTGAGTTGGGATAACAATGAGGTAATGGGATTACTTGGGTTCAGTGTGGGGCTGGTGGGTAAGACTGCTTTTGCCTTGGTTCTGGGGACCATTACTAGAGAGACTTCGGGAACTGGGCAAGAGGAGAGCCCAATCTTTGGGGTCTATGAGAAGAAAATGGTGGATAATATCCTGAGCCTCTTCCAAAGCCTGGGGAAGAGCTGACCTCACTACAGCCTAATGCACAGAGGCAGACAAGTTTTGTTTTGGCTTCCAGAACTCTCAATGTTGATTTAGTGCTCTGCTTAGAGCTTTATCTCAGTCATGGCTCAATCACAGCTCCCCCTACTTCTCTGTGGGAGTTGGGATCTCTGTATTCTGATCATCACCTGCCACAGATCTCTGGCATGTCTCATCCCTTTTCCTGGAATGTGTCCCTCCTCTCCCTTCAATTTCTTTTCCTTGGCAAACTCCAACTTAGCCAAGCAAGAGATGGCTTCAAGGACCAGCTGTTTTAGGAAACTTTTTTGGTGTAATACTGAGTTAACTGGTCTCACAAAGCATTTCATGTATTACAGTTCAATCTCTACACACTTTTCCCCATCACATCACCCTAATAATTTATTCTCTAGAAAGCACTCAAAGCAGCCTTTAAAAAGTAATTGGACTGTGTCAGTCCCTAAAAACTCCATGCAGTGGCCTCCTGCTGTATCTGACATGACATCTCAACTCCTTGGTCTTGGAGGTGCTCCATCACCTGGCCCTTTCTACTTCTGACCTCATGTCACAGTCCCCTCCCCCACCTTTTACTCACAATAATTCAGACAAGCCAGCTTTCTTGCTGCTACTTGAATAGGCTATGCTCTTATTCTCTGACCTGTAATTTCCTCTGTCTGGAATGTTCTTTTTCCAGACCTTTTCCTACCCAATTCCTTCTCAACATTTGGGTCTCATCTCAAATATCAATTCCTCAGAGAGGCTTTCCCTGATCTCCTAGTAAAAGTACTCTATTCCCCACAGAGTCATTCTTGATCCAATTATTCTAGTTCTTTTTTTCTTCCTAGCACATATGACTACCTAAAATAATTTTATGCATTTATGTCTTCTATTTTCCCCCTGCTATGTCCTTATAATATTGTGATTTATAATAAACATACATATTTGGTCTTCATCCCCATTTGTGGTAGAGAACTCTTATAATCCTTGGAATTTCCTAAGTGGTGAGATAAATAAAGGTGTTATTTGTTATTCATAATCAGCCCCTTTCAGCCACACCTGAGTATGTTAATGAGGTGACTTTTGGAAAGCCTCTAAAGATGGGGGTTGGTTGCCAGGGGAACCAGCCAGGTGCCTAGAGAGTTAGACCTTTCAGCCCTACCTCCCAACCTCCTGGGGAAGGGAGAGAGGCTGGAGATTGAGTTCAATCATTAATGGTCAATGGTTTAATCAGTTTTGCCTACATAACGAAGCTTGTGGCTAGACACTGAGCAAACCAGGGGAGAAGTGTGCTGGATTAGAGCTACAAAAATTCCGATGGCTTTTTAGAGGTGGCAGTAGACAGGAAGTTGGAGTGGGCCCTCTGTGAGTCAGCCATTTCTCCCTGCCCTGCAAATCCACTGTGATGCTAAGACAGAAACCAATTTAGAGATTATGGAGAGCAGAGAGAAGATATACAAATGAGTGTCCTTCTTGGACCATCTTAGCTAATTCCTCTACCCAGGGGAGCTAGTAATCACACACACACACACACACACACACACACACACACTTATTTACACATACATATATAATGATATTATAAATACACACATATATATTCACATATATAATACTATTATATATTATGTGCTTGTCTGTCAGCCTACTCCTGTTAGAAATTATACTACACTGAGATGAAGACATCTCAGCAAAGACCTTGAGGCAGAAGAGTGATGGACACATTTAAGGTTGAGTAGGGAGGCAATGTGCCAGAGAAGAGTGAATAAGTGTAGGAAGTAACATCTGAGAGGTGTGATACGCAGGGGAGTGGTGGTACAGATAACAGAGGACCTTGTGTGCCACCAAAAGACCACTGGCTTTTCTGAGTGATATAGGTCAGTTTTGAGCACAGGAGTGACATGAACCAATTTATAACGGAAAAGATCCCTCTTACAGTCTGTGTTGATAATAGGTATGAGGGAGCAAGGACAGAAGTAAGGGAGACCAGTTATAAATGAGTCTCCCATGATAGCTCAGACAAGAGGTGACTGTGGCAGGCACTAGGTAGTAGTGGTGAATGTGGTGAAGAGTGTTCTTTATATATGAACATTATATATGAAGAATGTTATTTATATACAAACATTATAAAGAGCCCCCACCATCGTCAGCTCACTTAACCCTTAAAACAGCTCTTGAAGGAATTATCATCATCTTTAGTTTAGAGATGAGAGAACTGAGGCCCAGAGAAGTGGACACACTTGCCCAAGACCATACAGGTAGGAAGGAGACAAGTTAGTGCCCTGTCTCTGTCTTTTCCTCTTCCCATTTTTTCCGACAGACTATATCAGGGTTCTCTGCCTCCACCCAATGGGTACATCTGGTGGTTACTCTTCAAAGAAGGGAGAGAGTCCCAGTCTGAGAATGACTAAGGCAGGTGAGGCGCCTCCAAGAGGCCAGGCTAACAAACAGATGCCCAGCCATCCTGGATCGTGATATAAGAGGGGAAGGACTCGACATCCACTAAATTCTGAAACAATTTTAGGGCCAACTGAATAGAATCCTTTCATGGCCTTATTAAGTTCTTCAGGGTCAGAAGAGGTCTAGACCATGACCTGGCCAACAGACTCAATGTATTCCTAAGGAACAGTGGAGATGCCCGGGGACAGCAGTGACGTCTGAGGCCAGTGCCATGTGAGGCACTCCTAACAGAAACAGGGCCTTGGAGAAGATCGCAGTAACAGTAATGCCCTCATACCTGGGGAGTGAGTGAGTTTCCAAAATGATCCCATATCCCTGCTTCCATCTGATCCTTTTAACACTCCTGTGGAAAGACCAGGTGGATATCACCATTTCCATTCTGCATATGAGGAACATGAAGATACTCGAGGTGAAATGACTTACCCAAATCCCAAGGCAGGGAATCAACTCTCAGTTCTGCCTCTATTTCAGAGCTTCTCACACTCCACTTTGCTGACTTGCTGGGTTGGGGGGGGGGGAGGGCATCCCAGGCATCTTCCCCCGTCAGCCTTCCTTACTCAGCCCTCTCTCAATTTACTCCCAGGCACAATCTTCCCTCCAGTCTCAGAGCACAGGGTGTGCCTCCTCCTGGTGTAAGAGTCATCTGTCTATGCCCCTGACCCCTAATCCTTCCTACAGCTCCCAAGGCCTTGCTTTTCCCTCTTTCCATATTCTTCATTTCTTCTCCTTGGAAGGCTCAAGTTGTCTGCTGATAAACATGCCCAGTGTGCTCCCACTCTAGAAGACTTTCTTTTGAAGGTCATCACCTTTCTTTTTCTCATCAAACTCTCCTTGATATCCCCACCCACTGCAATCTGCCCCCACCACCCTCCACTACCACTGGAGCTACGTATCCAGTAGATTGTTCTCAGTCCTTATTTTACTGAACCTTTGCTGTGCTGTGCTCTCTTTAAAACACTCTCCATACCCCGGGCTACTATAATATCAGTCTTCTGTTTTTCCTCTGATTTGACTACTCCTTTGTCTCCTTGGTGGGATCTTCTTCCTGTTCCTATCTCCTGAACTTTGTTGGTCCCTGGGACTCCATCATTGGTTAACTGTTTTCACTCTACACATACTCCTGGGAAATGGGGGTCATTCACCCTACAGCTTCAACTACCATCTATGTGCTGATGACTCCAAAATATGTAACTTCAGCTGAGTCCTCTTCCCTGAGAATTAGACCTTCACAGCCACCACCTTCTAAAATATCACCCAGATGACCCATGGGCTTCCTACCCTTCTTTCTCTTCTAGGCACCACCATCTATCCGGCCACCCCATCTCGAAACCTGGGAGACATTCCCACTCTCTTCTTCCTCACGATCCTCAAATTTGACTAAATTTACCTCGTGAATAATTTTCAAATCTAGTCTCTCTTCTACAAACCTTCTACCACTGCCCTAATCTAGGCCTTTATCACTTCTGGTCTGGCCCAAGCTCTCAACCTCGTAATCGGTGTCTCTAGTCTTGTCATTCTCAAATCCATCATCAGCACAGTAGTCAATGATCTATTGAAAACACAAACCTTTTTAGGTCTTGCCTTTAATTAAAAGCCTTCAATAACTTTGAGTTGTTTATAAAATCAACTCCAAACTCTTTAATGTGGCATTTAAGGTCCTCTATGGTATACCCCTGACCTTCCAGGCTTTTCTCTTTGAAGTTCCAGTATTCCTTTTTGCTTCAACACCACCAAATGGCATGTAGTTCCTGGTACAATCTGTGCAAATTCTTTCCCTTTGCCCTTGTTCATGCTGTACTCTTTCTGGAAAGCTCTCCCTCCTCTATCACTCCTGATATGGCCATTCACACAGTCATCCTTTCAAGTCTCAGAAAGGGCATTATTTCCTCAAGGACACTTCCCCTGGACACCAAGCTTGCATTAGGTGCTCCTTCTTGAAGTTTTTATACTAACAGAAAACAGCTCTGTAACTGCACTCAAGGTATTGTTTTACAGTTGCCTATTTAAGGATCTTCCACAATACTGTGAGTTCAACAGGACAAGAAGTGACTGATTTTTGCATCCCCATGCCAAAATGGTGTTCAAATAAATGGCTAATGAAGTAATGAATAAATCCTTCCCTGTCCCTTTGGCTCTAGGTCTTAGTTACCATTATTCTCAGGCCAGTCCCAGAGCTTCAGTTGCCTCCCAGGTGCCTAGTCAGGCACAATGGTAAGTAAGCCCAGACCCAGTACAACCACCAGGCAGAGGGCAACAGAGCGAAGTCCTTTCTGGCCTCCCAGAGCTCAGGAAGGAAGAGAGGAAGAAAAGAGTGAGGGAGGGGAGGAAGGCCAGAACTCTGGTAAGCTTACCCCTGGAGCACAGTCTACGCACAGCTGAGGCAGTGCTCAGTGGGAGGCCACAGGATGGAAGCAAAGGCCGGTACCCAGGGGTTCGAAGATTTTGGGAAGTGCTGACAAGGTTGGTGGGTTTCAGGGTGGAGTCCATTGAGTCTGAGTGTGGCTCCAAGGACCGGGCCAGACTATTCCCCAGAACAAAGGTTTCACCTGGAAAATAGTAAAACCAGAGTTAGAGCAGGGACTAGCCCGAAGGACTGCTGCGGTGCTGCCTCCCAGGTACCTGTTTGGATGGAGCAACAGGCAGCAAAACAGGAAGTCCTGGACTGGGTCTCAGGAGGCTTGTGTACCAGTCCTGGCTCTGGCTCTCCCTAGGTTATCGTGGTCTAGCCCAGTGCCAACCACTCTCTGGACTTGGATGTCCTTAGAGACATCTGTTAGACTACATGGTCTATGAGGTTTCTTCTGGTCTGGATGTCTTATGCTTTTTCTGGATACACTGAACCTTAAAAAAATAGGAAGAGGCTGCCTTCCACACAAATTGCTTGAGCAGAGAACAGGGTGCTGGAGAAGAGATACACTTGCTTAGATGAAGGCACATTAGAAGATGACTCTCTCAGCCAGCAGGACACCTCAGAAATGCTTCTCAATGCCTGGCTAAGGGCCTGTCTGCAAAGGATCTGCTCCTATGTCCCCCCACCTCCTTCATATTTGCCTTGTTCTATAGAACCATTCCAAGAATGCTGGGTTGTACAGTGGTGAGAAAGTGGGCATTGGGCCAGAATCTGGGTTAGGATTTGACTCTGCCCTTCTGCAGGCAAGGTGCTTCCCTCAGAACCTCAGTCCTGGCTCTGGACTCCTTATCCACAACATGGGAAGCCCCTTTCTTCCAAGGGGCTTGTAAATGTCAAAAGGAAGGGGCTATGAAAGTCTTTGTAAAGGGAATCTCGTTCTGACATTTCTACATCTGGGCTATAGCCCAACACAGGCAGCAGCCCCTAAGCATTGCACTGCAGACCCGAAGCAGGCTCTGTCTCATGGCTGGGCTCTATATGCCAAAACAGCTCCTTAGCCTTGCCTGCAGCATTCCCTTTTTGGGGGGGTAGGGGGGAGTCTTGGGTACTGGACCATATTACTGTCTTTTGCGGTTCTTCTCAGAGTTCGGGTGTTTAGATAATGCTTGGGATTCATTTAGGGTCTCTGATAAATACTAAATTCAAGCTCATTGTCTCGCATACAATAAGACCTCTGTGGCAAGATGGTTTGGGAATTTAGGACTGCTTTCTGCTACTCACCTAAAATTTCTTGGTAACCGTGGGCTTAAAGTCAAATCTAGTATGAGACAGATTTTGCCCTTATCTCTGGGAATTTGGCTAATGAAGCCCTCCCTAGAAATGATTCTGAAGAGAAGTCTCTGAGGCCCCAGGATATCTAAACGATATCCATTCCCGTTCTGCAGGTGAGGTTCCAGGTTCCTATTTCCAGGGGAGATGACTATAGCATTGTCCTGCCTTGAGACAAGAACAGGAACTCAATCCAGAAAACATGAGGCCTGTGTACTATGCCTCCGCTCCTGCCTTTCACTATGTGTGTGATCCTGGACAAGTTGTTTGTCTTCTCTGAGCACTAGTTTCTTCATCTGTAAAATGGAAAAACCACCCTGTGTGATGCTGAGAACATCAAATGAGGAAATGGAATGGGATGGACTTTACAAAGGCGGAGAGTTGTTATTTTATTCTTCATTCAGAGTTAGACTGGCAAACCTACGTTCTCTGTGATAGCTCAAGAAAAAGACGAAGTCAGGTTTCTGCATTTATCAGCAGGGTAACCTCACCTACTAGTCCTTATTTTACTCAGTGAAGACTGGAGATAATACCACCTGCCTCAGTAGAGCTAACAGATGTGAAAAATAATTATGATGACAATGTCTGGGGCTCACCAGATGCTGATGCAAATCAGTAAGTGTCTTTTCTTCTCAGCAATGCTAAAAATGGTAAATGAAATCTGAATTCTGAGTTGAGGTGCCTGAAAATCTGGACTGGTGGCACCTGGACTAGGCAAGGCCATGAAATCTTATCTTCATGAGATGCAGTGGAAAATCATACCTGAGGCTCTGGGAGGTCCTAGTCGGTTACAGGCCTTGGCTACCCTAACTAGGATAATGCCAGGGTAGAAGAAGGCAATGCTTTCAAGCTGTGCTCCACAGAGCCCTGGGGTCCTCCAGAGGGAGGCCAGGGAAATAGGGCTCTGGGTCTCATCCCAGTTTCTATCAAAACAGCTCTGGTTTTAACTTCTATAGGTGAGAGTTTCATATAATCTTACCTTTGCAAAAAAGGAGGTCTACGGCTAAAACAAAGCAAACTTTGAAACCACTGGCCCAGGGATCAGAAATTGGGGCTGGAAGACTTTAGTTCTATTTCTAGCACAATCATAAGTCAATAATCACTGCCTTTTTTCTGAGATTCATTTTGCCCATCTATAAAATGGAGATGAAAACCCTGAACCTCATAAGGTCAATGCTGTTGATATGTTGGAGACATGAGAACAGTAAGCATGAGAGGGAGCTCATTCATTCATTCAACAAAATTGTGTTGAGTAAGCCCTTGTTTGCGAGTCACTGTGCTAGGTAGAGGGTATGTAGAGGTAAACAGAGAAATAAGGACCTTGTCCTTATGCATTTATTTTTAGTGAGTGGCAGATCTTCTCTGAGTATCGTATTGCAAGGCTGACCTTAAAAACAAGAGTTCCCAGTGGAGGGTGACCAGAATGCTGGTGAGAAGCAAAGAAGAAAAAAACCTGGGAATGTAGAGTCTGGAGGAAAGTCAGAGGCGACAAAAACCTTAAAGGCAGTCGTGGGATGGGAACAAGACTGGAGGTAGATCTGATCTTTTAGAAAGCAGATAGTAGAACAGTGGGCAGAAGTTAAAAGAAAGCAGATTTCAGCTAAAAAGAGAGGCATTTTAGCATCAAAAGTGTCTAACAGTAAAACTGATTGCCAAAGGCGATAGTGAGCAACCTATCATTAGGAGTATTTAAGCAGAAGTCAGATAAGCAAAGATGAATGAAGGAGCACAGGGGAGTTAGAAATCAAGATGATGCTCTGACTTGTCTGAGCATAGTTAAAATGCTCATTTCAGGGAAGCAAATAAAAACTAGGGTGAGAGCAGCCAAGTTGCTGGGCACCCACTCTGAGAAACAGGTTAGAGAGCACAGGAGGGTGCAGAGTTGGTTGAATCTGAAAATGAGGGAAGGGAAGGGGGACAGCCAATGGTGGAATGTGATGACCCTGGTATTGGTCTCTTTCTTGGTGAGGGGAGAAGGAACAGTGGTTAAAGCTTGCTTCCTCTTATCTGAATCAGAGATGCAAACTGGAATAGAATTCCCAGGAAAGGTCATGCCCCCAATCCCAAACAACCTTCGTGATTACAGGTCCATTATATACACGCCTACCAGTCTCTGCATGCTGCTACCAGGACATTCTCTTAGTTCTTAATGACCACATTCCACTGAGGAATTCTGAGTTGCAATTTCTTTGAGAAATCTGTCTCTTAAACTGGCAGCTACACTCATGGCCATGCTACTCCCTCTCATGTATCTGCTCTTCCAGAATCCCAGGTAGGCCTTACTTTCATTACTGAAGTGCAGCTTGGAGTTCCTGATTGCCCATAGCTGGAGATATTTAACAGCCTACCTTTGCACCAACTTCAGCCCAGGCTCCATGCTCAGCTCAGACTCTCAGTGGAACATTCTAACTACATGTGAGAATGCCCTTTTCTGTTCTCAGAGATTCTGATGCTGAAAGAACACAACTTAGAGCAGGTTAGGTGAGAAAAAGGATCAGTGAAGCGGTCACAAATATGTTTTCATGGACCAGATGGTCTGGTCCCCACATGCAGTATTTGAAAGTCAGGTATATTTTTACAAGTTACATAAGCAATGCTCATTTGGGTGCAAAAATATAGGGGATGGCGGTGGCTGGGGCTGGGTGAGTAGTCACCCCCCTGAGCTCATTCTTCAGAAGTAGCACTTTTATCAGAAGTGATTCTGTTAAGACAATGATAAAAAGACTACAGGGAAGGCAGTGTGGGAACAAGACTTATATAGAAGGTCAGAAGGGGGCACTTTCAGACTTATATGCTCCCCCATCAACAAACAGCACAGCCCTGAAACTGACAGCACCACCTCTCCACTCCTCTGGCCAGGACAAAGTCCACAGGACTCCTTTAAAGGGCCTTTCCTCCCTTTCTCAACAATGACCTACCTCGCTACGTTTAGGGCCGAGCTTTCCTTCCCTCCCTGTCGTCTGTGTCCTGGGCTCCAGATTAGAGATGCTGCGTTCCATTCACTCTTTAACCTCTCTCGGAAGTGCTTAGTCACTGATCCGGCCACGTGGCATCCGCTTTCCCGTTGTGGGTCTGGTATGTTAACTAAGAAAGTTATTTTCCAGCCTAGTTAGAAAAAGCAGGAACTTGAATTGACTTGCTAGACTGGCAGTGCTGGAGGAGTTAGGGCCACGTGCCAAAGGAAAGAGTGGATGGCCAATCACCAGGGAGCAAATTTCTCAATCTGTAGCTTGAGACTAAACCTTCCTACTGGCAAGGGAGCTCTATGGTAGGCCTTTTCTGCCAGATTTACACTGGGAGACATACTGTGACTTCACAGTGGCTCCACATGCAGTTTGGAGTTCAGAAGGGGATTGTGAACCACCTTTTTCTAGGGATAAAAATCCAGAGGAAAGAATGTTTATCCTAGAGAGAGGGGACAAAGCCCCGAAGAGAGAATAAAGACGAGAGGAGATCAAAAGTCCCAGCTGTGGCAAAGGTTAGGGACAGAACACCAGACCTCTGGATAATAGGTGCCAGGCTACCAGGCTGATAGGTACTGGCCCTTACTGGTGCTGCTACTAGCCCTGCCCCTTTTCTTAGCCCAGGCCCCTTCCCAGCTCCTACCTGGTAGGTACCTGTCGTGGCTGTGGCTGTACTCTGTGGTGGTGAGTGACAAGTGAGTCTGTGTGAAAGGCTGGTTGCCAAACAGATTGTCACTGCGAAGGTTGTGGCAGAGCTTCTCCAGAAAGCGGAGGACGTAGGTAACGCTGCTGACTGCTGGGAGGGTGAGAGTGTGCTGCTCCCGGTCAAACGCGGCTGCGGAGTGAAGCAAACAGGGCTGAGCGCGTCAGGCGGGCAGTGCAGCAAGTGCTGGGCAGGAGGAGCCCGGCCCACGGCTTGTCTCAGGCTTACCTGGTTACACAAAGGCAATCCGTGCCCAGGTTTCCTCCCTCCCTCCCTCGAGGGTTTGATTTTTGCCTCCAACTCCAAAGGGCTTGCAGAAATGGGAGTGGCCAGGCCAAGTCTGTTGCACCTGGGGCTCTGGAATGATTTTACTCAACTTGTGAAAACAACTGTGAACATAATTCTATCTGCTCCATCAGTTGGCTGGGCCTCGTCCAGGGAATCTGTTCATTTAGGGTGCTATTTCCATAAGAACTGCCCAGGAACAGAGAAGCAGGGCGGAAGACGAGAATGCAGCCATTGCCAGCAATGGTTTGGGTGCACAATCCGATTTGTATAAGGGCACTAGAATTTCAGCAACATTGGGAACTATGCCATGCTTCGTTTTACTTTACTATCTATTTCTATTCAAAAAATATCTGTACAGTCTTTAAAAGGCAAAAGGCCTCTGCATTTGTCTCTGAGAGCAGCAGGAAATGGGAGGATAGGCCATTCTCAGGAACCAATTTTGGGGCAGAGGTGTAGGTGATAGCAGCTGAAGAGAGACAGTAAAGAGGGCCGGGTCCCTGCAGACTGCTGCACAGAAGCAAAGGAGAGACCAGTGGCCTCTGCCTCAGAAGGCAAGGAAGCTTGATTTCCCAGGCAGTTCTCAGCCATCCCTGCTGCCCCATCCTCTCCTCAGCCCCCTCTCGCCTGGGCTCCCACAGCATCCTGTGCGTGTTTCTCACTGTAACGCTTCCCTGTTAGCTGGGAACAGTCGTCCTTTTCCACCACGGCAGAGCCTGAGCCTCTCCTCTTCCTTTCTACCCTTCCCCGAGCCGGGGTCTGGCAATAACCTCTGACATACAGTAAGGGCTCAGTAAATGTTTGCTGAAAGAATACAGTTGGGTTATTTATGGGGTTTCCCATGTCAGCTGCTTCCTGAGGCTGGATGCTGCAGCTCGTTAGAAGGAAGGGGCAGCAGATTATGGAGCAGCACACGGTTAAGATCGAAAGGCTCTGGGTCAAGTCTCCATAAGTCTGGTGGGTAAAGAATAGGGTTTGGACTTACGAAAACTGAAACAGAACAGGGGCGCAGAAGGCAAAGTAAAATTTCTCAGTGCAGCTGACTCAGATTCTCATAGCAGGGAAGAAAGAGGGAATGACTCTTCCCACTCTGCCAGGCATTCAGCTCCCTTGGATCAGGGCTGGCTCAGGACTGGGAAGCTAAGGAGTGAAAAGAATGAGAGGAGCCTATGGCGCCCTCATGCCAGGTGGGAGGCTGGGCGGTCTGGAGAAACTCTCCGTTGCCACAGTACAGCCCCCTCTTGGTTCTTCAGTCTTCTCAGATGTCTTTAAAGAAACACATTCATCTGTTTTCTGTATGGAGAGGCTAAGCAGGCAGACAGTACAGGCACCTCCTTAGAGCCTCAGTTACGACTCTAAACAGCGTCTGTGTGGGTAATCTCCTTGGCAGAGGTACGCATAAGG
Source organism: Miniopterus schreibersii (assembly GCF_964146895.1). Taxonomy (NCBI): domain Eukaryota; kingdom Metazoa; phylum Chordata; class Mammalia; order Chiroptera; family Miniopteridae; genus Miniopterus; species Miniopterus schreibersii. The sequence goes on from NC_138109.1 coordinate 23,746,323, forward strand.
CTCAGAGGGGCTCTGGGCATTGAAAGTGAGGACTCTCTGAGGAAGGGAATTACCTTCACACTTTTGCAGAGCCTTCAGGTGGGAAGTGGGAACCAGGATGCCCTGTCAGAAATTAGACCATTGAGAAGGCCTGGCCCTCTGGCTAGGAGGCCATACTAGCCGAAGGGAGCTTACCTGAGATAACCTCACCACCGTGACCCTGCTTGAGGAAGCTGAAGACAGTTTTCTGGTGATAAGCACAGTCGATGCAAGCCTGGACAGCCTGCTGCAACACCACAGAGGCGCGGGCTGGCCCAAAATGGTCAGGGAGCTGCTGGATCTTCTTCTTATCTAAGTGGGGACCAGTGCTGCCATTCTTGTTCAAGTAGATACAAACTGCAAGAGACAAAAAATGAAATTAAAGAAGCCTACAGAGCACTCGTGGTAGAGAAGTTGGACAACAGTGCTCTCTTCTGTCTTTTGTACCCTGGACTCTGGTCCTGAGCAGGACTCCCAGCTGCTAAGCTGGTGACACACTGTGGGGTATGTGTGGGGGGGTGGCTGTGCCCAGCTGCTCCCAGCCCAGACTCCATGACCAAAGGCTCTGGGAACATAGCCTGCTGAAAGAAAAGCCTGACCAAAAGCCAAGGCCCAGAACTTGCACTTTGTCTTCTGTGCACTGAAAAAAGAAATCAAAACAATTTCCCAGATACGTGTACTTTCATTTTTCATACTCGGTTGCCTCACATATTCTTTGTGTATCTTACCTTATATGTGTAAGGAATTGTGAGGTCATGGCAAATATTAGCAAGAGTGTATGTGTGTGTGTGTGTGTGGCCTTCGACTTAGAATGGTCACACCACTGGCCACTTGCCTTGTTTTCTGTTCTGGGCCTTGGAGTCCCCTTTTATGTTTTATATCAACACTCAGGTGCAAAGGAAGTAGTAAAAAGAGAAAAAAGTGGAATAAAGAAAAATATGAAAAGAGGGGGAAAAATGGAATAAAGACAAATATGAAAAGGCCTTGAGGGTCCCATCTAGATATTTGTTTGTTTCAGTAGTTTCTCCTGTCAAGATAGCTGGGCAGTCTCCTAACCACAACCCTCAATCTGGCACTATGGTGGGGTGGGGGGTGGGGGACAGGGTCCTAAATAGAGTTGCTTCCTTGGTTTCTGGAGAGGACTCACTGAAGCCTACTCAACTACGATGTTCTCGCTACTGAGCTGCTTTCTAGGCTTCTACTTGAGCAGGGGGTACTCTCTTTTCTCACAGTCATAGCCCAGTAATGGAAGGGGTTGGAGGGCAAAAAGTCTCTTTTATTATTAAAGGCAAAAAGAGCTAAGAGCAGTAGCTGTGTGGGCTGTGGATGAACTGCTGTCCCCTTTGGGCTTCATGTTTACCATCTGTAAAATGAGGGGGCCGAGTTGAATGCTCTCCTGGGACTCTCCCACTTTTATCATTCTAAGGGGAAGCAAGGTGGAGAGAAGAAAATGGAAAATAGAAAGGGGGAGGAAGGATGTGGAAGGTGAGAGGTGAAAAAAAGAAAGCAGACTGCAAAGCAGTAACTGACTCAGCAGACCTAAGAAAGCTGAATCCTTAACCAAGAATGGGCAATGATGAGAACCAAACTGTTTCATTTAAAATTCACAAAAGGCCCAAGAACAGGCCGGTGCCTCTGGAGGTGGGTGTGGAGGTAGATCTAATAATTGAAGGATTGGTTGAAGTCTGTTAAGAAATAGGACTTACATGTCAAAACAGGACTCTTGCTGAAAACAAATAAAAATGCAAGAACTCAAAGAGATAAGAAGAGTAATGAAAATAAATGAAACATTGTAAGAATGTTCATAGCAGCTTAGTCCATAGTAGTGCAAAATGAGAACCAACCCAAATGTCCATAAACAAGAGAACAGGTATACAAATTGTGGTATATTCATTTATTGAAATACCACTTGGCAGTAAAAAAGAATGAACTATTGGTAGGGTGCTTCTCATAAACATTATTTTGAGAGAAATAAACCAGATAGAAAAAAGTACACATGTAATATGATTCCATTTATATTAAGTTCAAGAACAGATAAATCTAATCTATAGTGATAGAAATAAAAATAAAGGTGAGAGTGAAGACTGATTGTAAGGGGGCATGAGGTTACTTCTGGAGAGTGGTGGGTGGGTAGAAATAACTTCTAACTTACGTGTAAATGAAATGAATGACATCATCACATAAGGGATGGGAAGAAGAAATCAGAATTATTTTGTTATTATATTTGTGAAATGATATAGTGTTATGTGAAAGCAGACTTGGATTAGTTATTAATGTATACTGCAAACTCTTGGGTAACCAATAATAAAGGTAAAAAAAGAAGTATAACTGATATGGTAAAAAAGGAGAAAAAAATGGAATCATATAAAATGCTCAATTAAAGCTATAAAAGGCAGAAAGAGAGTGGAAGATGAAAAGAAACAAAGAACTAGGGTAACAAATAGAAAACTGTAACAGATATGGAAGAAATTTATCCAACTATATCAAAATCACTTAATGCCAATGGTCTAAATACACCAATTAAAAGGCACAGATTCTCAAAGTAGATAAAAAAAAAAGACCCAACTGTATGTTGTTTACAAGAAACCCACTTTAAAAATAAAGACATGTACAGATTAAAAGTAAAGGGTCAGAGAAAAACATACCATGCTAATACTATTTAAAAGAAAGTAGGAATAATATATTAATTTCAGAAAGCAGATTTTGGAGCAAGGAAAGTCATCATAGGTAAATAGGGGCATTATATAATAATATAGAGGCCAATTATCTAAGAAGACATGTCAATTGTTACTGTATATGTACCTAACAACAGAGCATCAAAATATGGGAGGCAAAAACTGATAGAACTACAAGGAGAAACAGATGAATCCACTCTTATAGTTGGAGACTACAACATCCCTTTATCAGTAATGGGCAGAAAATCAGTAAGAACGTTGTTAAACTCAATTAACACCATCAATCAACTGGGTATAATTGATATCTATAGACTACTTCACACAACAATAGCAGAACACACATTCTTCTCAAGCTCACATTAAACATTCACCAAGAGGGATCACATTCTGGGCCATAAAATATACATTAACAAATTAAAAAGAATAGAAACCACATGATGTCTGTTCTTACACCACAATGGAATTAAACAAGAAATCAGTAACAGAAAGATAGGTAAAGAAATCTGCAAACAGTTGGAGATTACACAACACACTTCTAAATAGCACATGGGTCAAAAAAGAAATCTCAAGAGAAATTAAAAACTGTTTTGACATAAATGAAAATGTCTTGTGGGATGCAGCAAAAGCAGTGGATAGAGAGAAATTTATACCATTGAATGCATATATTAGAAAAGAAGATCTAAAATCAATAGTCTAGCCTGGCCGGGCGTGGCTCAGCAGTTGAGCGTTGACCTAGGATCCAGGTGATAGGGGTTCGATTCCCAGTTAGGGCACATGCCCGGGTTGCGGGCTCGATCCCCAGTCGGGGGTGTGCAGGAGGCAGCCAATCAATGACTCTCTCATCACTGATGTTTCTATCTCCCTATCCCTCTCCTTTCCTCTCTCCGAAATCAATAAAGATATATTTAAAAAAAAAATCAATAGTCTAAGCTTCTACTTTGGGAAATTTAAAAAAAGACAAAATCCAAATTAAGCAAAAGAAAAGAAATAATAAAAATTAGAGCAGAAATCAATGAAATTGAAAACAGCAAGTCAGCAGAAAAAAAAATCTATAAAACCAAAAGTTCCTTCTTTGAAAAGATCAGTAAAATTGATAAGCTTTTAGACAGGCTAAATAAAAAAAAGAGATGACACATGTTGCTAATATCAGAAATAAAAGAGGGGACATCACAACAGATCCATGACCATTAAAAAGATAATAAATATTGCCCTAGCCAGTTTGGTTCAGTGGATAGAGTGTCATGGACTGAGGACTGAAGAGTTCTGGGTTCAGTTCCAGCCAAGGGCACGTGCCTCAGTTGCAGCTCAATCCTTGTCCCAATCGGGGCATGTGGGAGAGGAAACCAATTGATGTGTCTCTCTCACATCGATGTTTCTCTGTCTCCCTCCCCCCCTTTTCCACTCTCTCTGAAAAAGCAACGTAAAAATATCCTCTGATGAGGATAAAAATAAATAAATAAATAAATAAATAAATAAGAAAGAGAAAATGAATAATTCTAGATCCCCAAATTTCATAATCTAGATGAAATAGACTAATTCTGTGAACAACACAAGTATGTCAAAACTCACAAAAGAAAAAGACAACTTGAAGAGATATATATATTAGAATTTAAATAAATAATTAATAATCTTCCAAAATAGAAAGCAGCAGGCTCAGATGAATTCACTAGTGAATTCTACCAAACATTTAAGAAATACATTTTACCAATTTTCTATAATCTCTTTCAGAAAACAGAATCAGAGAGAACACTTCTTTTTTAAATCCTCACCTGAGGATATGTTTACTGAAGAGGAAGAGAGAAACATTGATTAACTGATTACAGTAGGAGCCCTGACTGGGTATTAAACCCGAAACCTAGGTATGTGCCCTGACTGGGAACTGAACCCACAACCTTTTGGTGTATGGGATGACGTTCCAATCAACTGAGCACTCAGCTGGGGTAACAGAATACTTCTTTTTTTTAAAAAATATATCTTCATTGATTTCAGAGAGAGGAAAGGAGAGGGAGAGAGAGAGATAGAAACATCAATGATGAGAGAGTCACTGATCGAGCCCACAACCCGGGCATGTGCCCTGACCGGGAATCAAACCCGGATCGCCTGGACCCTAGGTCGACGCTCAACTGCTGAGCCACGCCGGGTCGGTCCAGAATACTTCTCAACTAATTTTGAGGCCAGCATTACCTAAAACTACAACTAAAACATGAAAATTTATAAAGAAAAACCTCAACTAAAACTGGATTTGGGAAGGCCTGTAGAGGGAGCTCTGGCCATACCACTCCACGGTCAATTATTCCAAACAGGAAGCTGTCAGTTACAGACCCCAACAGGAAAAAACTGAGCTTGCACTTCCAAACGAAATATAGCACTCCAGTAGCTATATTTAGTACTCCAGTAGGAGGAAGATTTTCCTCTTGCCCAGTAACAAGCTCAGCCAATGGAAATGCTGCAGTTCAGCCAACAAGAACCTTAGTCACCTGAACCCTTACTTTCTTCCAATGAACTTTCATTTTTCTCTTGCTGATGACTTCATTGTTCAACTCTTTTTTCTATAAAAGCCTTCCATCTTGTATTACCCCTCAGAGTATCTCTCTGTTTGCTAGATGGGATGCTGCCCATCTAGCGTGAATCATTTCATAAAGCCAATTAGATCTTCAAATTTGCTCAGTTAAATTTTGTTTAACAAGCATTATACGAAACTAGAGACCAATATCTCTCATGAACATAGATGCAAAAATCCTCAAGAAAATATTAGCAAATTGAATCCAACCACATATAAAAAGAATTATACATGACAACCAAATGAGATCTATCCCAGGTATGCAAGTCTGGTTTAATATTCAAATTTCAATTAATGTAATCCATCACATCAACAGGCTAAAGAAGAAATATCACATGATCATATCAATAGATGCAGTAAAACCATTTGACAAAAATACAAGTCCCATTCATGGCAAAAACGCTTAGCAAACTAGAAATAGGTGGAAACTTCCTCAACTTGATAAAGAACATCTACAAAAAAACCTATAGCTAACATCATGCTTAATGGGAGAAAGTAGCAGCTTTCCCACTAAGATCAGGAACAAGGTAAGGATGTTCCCCCTCATCATAACTTTTCAACATTGTACTGGAAGTCCTAAATAATACAATAAGACAAGAAAAGGTAAACAGATTGCGAGGGAGGAAATAAAATTCTCTTTGTTCATACATGACATAATTGTCCATGTAGAGAATGTGAAAGACAAAAAAATTCTTGGAACTAATGAACAATTACAGCAAGGTTGCCAGATATAGGTTAATATACTAAAGTCAGTCACTTTCCTATATAATAGCAACAGACAATTTTTTAAAAGAATTGTTCTCTTTTTAAAAAATATGTTTTTTATTTTTATTTTTTTAGAGAGAGGGAGAGAGAGAGAGAAACACTGATGAGAGAGAAACATTGAATGGCCACCTCCTACACACTCCTTACTGGAGATAGAGTCTGAAACCCGGGCATGTGCCCGGGCCAGGAATCGAACCCGTGACCTCTAGATGCATGGGACTACGCTCAACCAACTGAGCCACACCAGCTAGGGCCAGCAATGAACAATTTTTGAAATTAAAAACACAATACCATATTAGCACCCAAAATGAAATACTTAGGTATAAATTATAATAGGGTATTGATACAGTATTAAGATAGGGAAGGGTAAGGGGGTGGGTAAGGGACAAGGTGATTAAGAAGAGTTAAATCCTCATCTTGTAAAGTGGGCTGTTAGTTGAAAAATACCTAAAGCTAAAAAAAAAATAAAAATAGCAATATAAATATTCCACTTTCATATACGGAGGTAAACAAAAGAACCAGCTAAATTAAAAGTGATTGCGCCTTTGTTGAGCAGTAAATGATGAGGAAGAGAGGGGTTTGTTTGTTTTTGTAATAATTCTTGCAGATCTATTGTTCCTTTAGACTATGAGCATATAATAACCCTTAAAAAAGTATTGTGCAGTTAAAAAAATAAAAGGTAGGTAATGAAGGATACAGTGTGACGCATAGCTTTTAATCTATGACAGCTTTTATTGTTAACAGTTGAAGGGACTATGTATAAGGTAACTTGGACTAATCTTATCATATATAGGTGTGAAAACTGAGGCTCAGGAAGGGAAGTGACTTCAAATCTAATGACATGCCCCCTAGATGCTTGTATACCTATGTAGTTTACCCCACATTATTATAGATACCACTTAGGTGCCATTTCAACAATACGTAGAAGACTCACAGCAGTGGGAGCTTCACGACCATGACTCACTATTCCACTTGAAGCCAACCACCATTTCTGGCAGTTATTTCCTTGGCCTGAATCTCATAACCCAGGAAAAATGGGAACTAACTTTGTATCCATTTCCTGCTCTTGGCCAGGCTATAGCAGTTTCAACTGATCACTGTGCCACCATTCCCCATTTGGACCCTGGCTCATTCTGTGACCTTAAGCAGTGGCAGGATTACTGAAATGCTGGAAGGGTTCTGGAAGGAATCACTAAGAATGGACCACCCTGAACTGGAAAGGATGAGTAGCAATATTATAAACTGGGCCAGGAAGCTCCTGGTGCTGGCTCCATCTCCACCCCACCCCCATGCCCAGCTCCCCAACCCTGAGTTCACAGACTACCTACCCAAGTTTTTTTGATTGTTTTTGACAGGATGGAGGTTTCTTTGAAATTATTTCAAATGCCAAAGATAATTTTCTTTTTTTAAAAAAAGATCCTATTTAGGTTTACAAATGGACAGGGGGCTAATTATTGGTACAGGATGAGAAGGTACAGACACAGGGGCCTGGGGCTTGCTGCAGTTAGTGCCGTGATCTGCTCTTACCTGTGGGGGCCTGCATGGCTGAGCTGGGGATGGTGGCAGCATCTTGGGGTACAGTGCTGGTGTCCGGTTCAGGGGTGCTAGTTGTTGGTGAGGTGGGTGGTGGGTTCAGCAAAGTCCGAGGTTTCCTCTGTCAAAATGGATGGGGAAAAGTTTGCTACCCATGATAGGTAACTTGTCTTCTCATTCTTCTATTCCTAGCACTTAATTCACCCATGAAACAAAAATATATTTATAGATGGGACTGTGTTTTATCTTTGTTTTCCACACAGCATCTTGTCCAAAGCTGTACGTAGAGTAGATGCTTAGTAAATATTTTCTGAACTATGTGCAAGATTCTGGGATTCTGTATAGCCAGAGCTTAATTCACTGTCCTTTATACCAGATTCAATATTATGATTTCAAGTTTGAGGCTCTTTATTAGTTGGGCAGACAAAAGCAAAAACATAAAAAAAATGCTATCGCTTAAGTCTACTTTGACATTACTTTGTACTTTCTCTCTCTTGAAAACTACTTTCCTTTCCCTACCTCTTGAGCTCATTACCTGCCATTTATTATCTTCAACCTTATACTCTACTAACCTCTAACTATATTACTTCTCTAAACACCATACCTGGTCCACACCTTTACAATAATAAACCATCCCTTCTGGTTGAAATGCCCTTTTTTTTTAATCTTACAAATATCTGTTTATCCAGGAAGCTTTTCTAGATTTTCTCTTTCGTGCTCTCTCTGTTCTTTGTATTGTTGCATTTGTCACAATGTATTGTCATTATATACTTATACATTGGTGTACCCTATTAGCCCGCAGCTCCCTGAGAGTCTGATTTTGAGTACCACTCCTACATGATACTTGGCATATAAGTGTCAAAGTGGTTTTCAATGAAGCATACAGTATACAACACCAGTGATGGGGGAAGTAATAACAATGATTTGAGAGACATCTAGTATCTCCCCTGTGCTGGTCAGGGAAGCCTCTCGGGGGGAAGGATCTCAGAAAGTTCTTTTCAAGATAAAGTTTTCTAAAGCCTTTCTGAATGCAAGGAAAACAATCATCACTGAATTCCAGAAATCCGTTTTTACTAATGTCATGTAGGGTCCACTGCTGGGAGCTGTATAAACCTGTTTGCCTTCTAGGAGTGTTATTATCTAAAGAGAGCACCTGTGAAAGGAATCATACAAACACTTATGAAAGCACATGTGGGACATGAACATCCCATATTTTTGATATTACTAAAAGTAAAAATCCAAATAAACTATGAGTCGGGATAGAAAGGTATACTGGGTTCAATTTCACTGAGTTGGTGGTAAGATTTCCTGGGGTCCCTGAAGGAACAATCCTGGTAAGGTGCCCAAATATTATAGAAGAAACCAGAAAAATGGAGGGCTTTATTCCTATTTGAGATAGGTGCAATTACATACCTCATCTCCATTTTATTGGTGAGAAAACTGGTGCCCACAGCCTTACTCAAAGAAGCGTTCCCAAAGTCACACAGGTGGTAACAAATGGAGATGAGATATAAAACTAAGTTTGTCTGGTTTCAAAGCATCTAGTCACAAAACCATTTTGCTTCACAAAGGAATATAAGAGTTATGGGTTAAATGGAAAGGATATACACTTACAGCAGTAGGCAAAAAGGACACAGAAAGGGGAATTAGGGAGTCAAATGCCAGGCCATTAAAATACAGAAGATGAGAATTACTGTTTTCAAGCAGTTGGAAAGAAAGAGGACTTTGGCTACTATGTTTGGGACTGCCTGAGGAAGCAGAGCAGAGGCAATCATAGACTATAGTTCCTGGGTTCTGAAGGATATTAAAGGTAATTTAATCAGCCATCCATCCAGTATTTCTATTTCCTTGTCCCTGGAAACATCCCTCCCATACAGTCATCCAGTTCGTGGTGAAATACTTTTAGTGATGGGAGATCACTACTTCTATTTTGGAATAGATTTAACTGTTCCTTTATCCTGAGACAAAACCTGTCTGATTCAGCTTCTGCTTATTTGGTTCTGGTTCTGTCTTTGGAAACTCACAGGCAAATTTTCTCCCTTTAATCTGATTGTCCTCAAGATGCCTTCACATCATCAAAAGCACAACTTCTCTGGCCTTGTCATCGTAGGGCCTTCAGCCTCTCCTCCACAATGTGAGAATGAGAAGAGAGTTATGGAGACAAAAATGAATCAGGACCTCGGTTAGGGGTTAGTGGTAGTAGGTCAGGAGCATTACATGTTACATACAAAGATGAAGATGTGACAGTGAGAATTCAAAGCCAATAAATAAGAGACAACAACTGGAACATCATCACTCAAACCATTTATCCATCCATCCTGCATACACTGAACATCTCTCAAGAGATTGAGACATAAGGCACTGCAGGAGAAAGAGAGAAGAAAAAAATTAGGTTCTCAACCTTGAGGAGCTTATGTTCTAGAAGGAATGAAGCCAGCTGGAGCTAATAAACAAAACAAAACCAACCAGCTAACACACAAAACCTAGGGAAGAACTTATGAGATTGAAACGGAATTCCCAGGAGGACTGGGTACCATTTCCATAGTGGAAGTCAGGTAGTCTAGCTCAGGAGGGAGCTGCAGAGAAATCCTGACAGGTAGGAAGTGAGTGGAGAAGGAAGGAAGCCCTAGAGAAGCATCTGAGAAACTTTCATGTCAGTGGTTTCCCTAGGGAAGATACGCATGAAGAACTGGTCATGACTAAAAGGTGATATTTTAGGCACAGTGCTCAGTGAAGCTTGACCCAGCAGTCTTTTTCTACACTAAAGGTAAGTGTTATTTCTCTCAAGAAATTTGAATGAATATGTGGTAGGGCGCAATGACCTTGAAACTAGATGATCTGGGGACCCACCTCTGTAGCCTTTGCTGTTTATTAGCTATGTGACCTTAGGGAAATCATTTCACATCTCCAAGTCTCAATTTACTTAACTCCTAACATTAACACTACACATCTCCTAGGGTTTTTGTGACGATTATGTGATATGTAATGGTGCCTGATACAGAGCCTGATACTTAGTAGGTATTTGATTACTTTTTAAAAAAAAGATGGGGCAGGAATAGAAAAAAATACATTTGCAGAGTCAATTTTCTCCTTTTGTTTACATGCCTGGGCATCCACTTTGGGTTGGTTGACAATCAGGAGCAGGGCCTTCCATCTACGGTGGACATTAGACCAGAATTCCCTTGAATGTAGTTTTCAAAGTCAAAATTTGTTTCTTACCCACACCACCCAATGTCTAATATTACCTACTCCCAGGTAAGTAGCTAAGTAGGGATAACTACCTAGGAAACTCCTCTTAAAAGCGTACACAGGTGGAGAATAGGACCAGTCACGCCCCTTTCCAAGGTAGATGGATATGGATGAGTTAACCCTTTTTAACTCTTTATTCCTTTTTGGGGAAACCACATTTTTACCTACCTTACTGCCAGGTTTGGGGCCCCTCTTCTTTGGGAATTTCAAAGGTTCAGCTGACTTGGATGGGGCAGCGATGGGATGGGAAATTAGGGGCTTGGGTGTCCGGCCCCGCTTCTTTCCTGGTTTACGCCCCCTCTGCCCTGGTTGATGCTCCAAGTCAGTTTTTGTGCTGCTGTGGATGCTGGGCTTCTCAGTGTTCACATCAGATGCAGGGTAGGGACTCTTTGGAATCACAACTGCAAGAAAAAGACTCATTCTATCACCCCCTCCTCTCACCTGTACTCCCATCCCAGGCAGAGGGGAAAAAAAGACTTGCTACTTCCACTTGGATAGTTTTATCCCAAAAAGCTAGTTTCCTGGCACCTGACCTAAATATTAGAAAATCTCAGAGGAGAACTGAAGTTAGATTGGCTAGAATGGGAAGTTTTAATTATTTCTGGCAGACACAGTAGAAAAAATATTAAAAATTTCTCCCCAAGGCATCTAGTTAAGGCATCTAAACAGAACCATAGGCTTGGAGACAAAATGCCTACAATCCTTTCCTGCTAAGAATGAAGACCTGAGGTTCAGAAGAGGAAATGATGCCTTCCCTAGGTTACACTGTGAGTTGGCATGAAGACTTCATGTTTTGAAAGTAGGCTCTTCAACCAAGTCAGGGATTTTCTACATCAATCTACTTGAAGTTTTAGTATGACTATTATCCTTCTTTTTCCAACACATTTACCTAGAAAAACCCTAATTCAACTCTCTACCTATTCCACATTGAACATGCCAGATGTTTAAATTGATGCCTATAAACTGCCCCATATATCTCCAGTAACCGACATGAAATCTGAGCTGGGCAGGGAGGTAAGTGATTTACTTTCAAATTCCTGCCATCACATGACAAGGTGTTGAGTTCTTAGTTGGTACCTCGCACGTTTGTAGAATAAAAAAGGAAACAAGATATGAGAGAAGAACCAAACAGGGCTTTACTTGGCTTTCTAATAGTCAGAAAGTAACTTTTCCTCTCTTTTTCCTTAAGGCTGGACATAAAAGTCCGTGATGCCGACTAGCAAACAGGTTGCTCTCTCTAGTCTGAAAGAACCGGACAGAAGAAACTAGCCAACTATACTGAACACTTCTGAAAAATCAGGGCATGCAGGTCATGTGTGAGTAGCTAATACTGAAATTAAGCTTCACACTAATTTAAAAGCTTTTAATAATGGATTTCTTAAGCTATCCTGAGGGATTCCAAGATCTGGAAGTTCCTCCCAGCAGGAGTCCCTGTCCTGCCTACCCTAACTTAATTATCTCAGTTGGGGAAAAAAACAACAACGGGGTGATATCAGGGGACCAGGGATCTAATTCCAGTTCTGTCCCTTAGGGTGTGACTTTGAGTTTGTCATTTGAACACAATCTATTTTTATTTTGCTTAATGTAAATAATTAAAATAATTTAATGACTGTCCTACTTCAAAGAAAGATGAAAGATCAGAATATTCTCCTCCACATTTTGTTGCTACTAAGGTTGACAGAATTATGCCTTTAATCAACAATACCTGGACAAAAGTCTTATACAATTATAAGAACTTGGTGAAGGGAGTGACCAACTCTGCAAGGGAAGGAGAGAGGGCAAGGGAGACAGGTAAGCAAGACTTGTCAGGCCAGATTTCAAAGTGACATTTTAATCTTTGAAGAACAAATAGATCTTGCATTAGGTAAAGGGCAAGGGTGGACAGTACTTCAGAGGGGATAGTATGTAGAAAGGCATGGAGCTGTAAAAAAGCATGACTATATGAAGAGCAGTGGGTAGTTCTGTGTGGATTAAGTCCATAAGAAAGAGAAACAGGTAAGGTTAGAGAGAGGTGCTGGAGCTAGCCTCAGAAGAGTCCATATTACATTTAAGGAACCTTCCAGTTCCAATACACAGACTCCGCCAAGAGACATAGGGTGGGTACTCTGGCCCTACCTATGGAAACGGTAATGTGTGTGGCCCCTAGGGAGCTGGTCCAGATGCTGCCCAAATCACCCCTGGTGAAGTGAAAAGCATTAGAAGGGGTTCATACTAATAATTAGCATGAGAGAAATGAGCAAGAATGGGGGGGGGGGACACTGGCCTATCTGCACTCTTCAGAGTCTCAAGCGGGCCCCCTTTTGGCCTTAGGACAGGATTCTCACTGGCTGTATCTTCTACTCCAGCAGTGATTCAGGGTCCCAGAACTATCAGGATCACAAACACTGTTCTGGCGCAGATGCCCCTCAGCTGCTTTGCCCTTCTCCTTTCTCTTCCTGATCCTCCCAGTCTACTCTGCTCTTTTACCTCCCACATAGATTAGAGAAGCTTTATAGTTTGTTTTAACGTCTGATAAGGCTAGTCCCCCCTTTCATTGTTTTCTTAGCTATTCTTGTGGGGGTTTTTAAATATGAACTTTAATAATCAACTTGTCTAGCTTCAGGGGGAAAAAAGGTTTCTTGGTATTTTTATTGATTGCATTAAAATTGTAAATTAATTTAGCAAGAACTAACACCTTGATGATGCAGACATACAAGAACAAGGGATATCTTTATTTGTTCAAGTCTACTTTTGTGTCTTTCAGTAGCAATTTTCCTCATATAGATTTTGCATATTTCTTATCTTTATTTCTAAGTATTTCATCTTGCTACTATTGTAAACAGGGTTTTTCCTTCCATTACATCCTCTAGCTGGATATTGTCTGTGTATATGAAAGCTACTGAGTTTTGCATGTTAGCTATATATCTTGTTATACCGCTGAATTCCAAGCTAGCTTTATCACAAGATAAATATAATTTGAGCCACATATGTAATTTAACATAAAAAAATAATTTGAGCATATACAAATACTTCATTAAATTTTTCTAGTAGTCACATTTTAAAAAGTAAAAAGAAACATAAAATTAATTTTAATAATATATTTGAATTCATAACTATCTCTAGCCCTATCAGGACATAAGAATCTGTCTAAAACACAAACATGATAATGTCACTCCTTTGGTTAATACACTTCAGTGATCTCTTCCTGGTAAGTCCCTCTGAACAGGCACTGCTTATTATATTATCTTGTCTGATTTTAATTTTCTGACATATGCCCTGTTTTCAGATTTCAGAATCTTTTTTTTTTTCTTAGCTTGTGCCTTGTACTTGATAGTCCAGGCATCCTTCAGCACATCCCCAAAATCCTTCCCCAACTTTCCCTCTTTTCACCTATTCAATTTGTATATAGTATTATTTTGGACTTTATTTCTGGGTAACTCTTAAAGATAATCCAATTACTCCCTCAATGTTAATGTGGAATTAAAAAAAATTAACACTTTCTTTTTGTTTTGATGCAGTTGGGGGTTAGCTCTTGCCAAGTTAAGATGAGGATATTATTTTATTTCATTTGAGGTATGTTAACATAATTCCGAAAACAAAACACACATAAACAAATAAAAGAAACAAGCGTGGTGATGCAGTCACTAAAAAGTACTAATAACCAACAAGAGGCACCATAAGCCCCTATCCAAACGGACTTCCAGGTGTTATAAAGCACAGACAGACTACGAATAACTATGCCAGGAGTGGCACAAAGGACAGAGAAACTTCCACATACTCAAAATATCCTGGGGTGGGGGTGGGGTCCTATCCAGTGTCCCTAGATGGCTTTTCCAATCCCTTTATTTCCATGCAAGTTAATTTTCCTAGGAATATCTCATTTGTCATCGTTGGTTGTACAACTACATTACAGGTGGCCTTATTCAGTTATGAGTGCCTTTCCCTGTGAGAGCTACAGTATTGTATTTTCTATGGCTGAACAGCTGGTAGTGGCTGTCCTGGAAAACAGGCCGACTTCTCTTGCACAGATGTACAGTACTAGTCATGCGCTTTGAAGGATCTGTCTCCCACTCCTGATTCTTCTCACTCCACTTCCACTACGCATTTCAAACTCAGGCCCCCAGCTCTGGGTGAAAAGGGCCCTGGAGTTTCCGGTAGATTTCACTGCATTTCCAAAATCCCTGATGGAAAACCCTCCCATGAAAATCACACTTCACAATTCTCAAAGTGCCTTAATAGTCATTAACTCACTCAATATCATTCACAATTATTTCAGACTTACTCACCTAATGGTTGTCTCTAAACTTCCCCTGAGGCATAGAGAAGTGTGTTACAGTAGAAAGAACATGAATTTTGAAGTCAGAAACCCATGGAGCTGGGTTTAGGTCCTTGAAAGTCATTTAATGTCTTTGAATTATGGGTTATTATGAGGTTTAACATATTTTGTGACCTACATTCTTTTCCATGGAAAGTTCCAATAATACTGTGATTATTGACTATGTGTATGTAACTGAATTCATCCCTAAGGAAGGTTCCATGTTCCTATAGATCAGATACTATATAATTGCTACTGATTTTTAAAAAAATATTTTTATTGACTTCAGAGAGAGGAAGAGAGAGGGAGGGAGAGATAGAAACATCAATGATGAGAGTCATTGATCGGCTGCCTCCTGCACACTCCCTGCCAGGGGTTGAGCCAGCAACCCAGGCATGTGCCCTGGCTGGGAATCGAATCGCGATCTCCTGGATCCTAGGTCGATGCTCAACTGCTGAGCCATGCCAGCTGGGCTAATTGCTACTGATTTGAATGAAAAATATTATGGGGGAAGAGGGGGAATCCTCTTATCTGACGAAACCTTTTACTGAGGAAACTACTTGGTTTATCACAACCTGGGTATTATGATAAAAGAGAATTATAAAAGCACTTTCCAAATCTTGTGAATTACCATCCCAACCCCTAAACAAAAACTACCAGAAAACCCCCTTACCTAACATGGCAATTATGTCCCGACACTCAACTTGTGCTGAGACTAGATAAGGGGTAATATTAAGCATCTACTGTGACCACTGAGAATATAAACAGAAAAAAATGCAACCCTTTGTCTTCAACAGGCAGGTTACAGTATAGTCCCCTTTTAAGGGAAGTGAGCGTGTCTCTCCATTCTGCACTAGTTAGACCATCCCTGATGTGTAGAGTTCACTCTCTCTGGGCAGAGCACTGTAAATTGAAACGGATCAAGAAGAGAGTCCAAGCTGATGAGGAGCTTAGAAACCATCCAATCTCAGAAATATCTAAAGAAAAAAGATCTGGAGGAACAAGAGTATCAAGAGCTATCTGAAAAGGTTTCAGGTGAAACAAGAAACAAAATTTGAGCCCTGGCTGGTGTGACTCAGCTGGTTGGGTGTTGTCCTGTGCACTGAAATGTTGGCGGTTTGATTCCCGGTCAGGGCACATGCCCGGGTTGCGGGCTCAATCCCCAGTTGAGGGGATGCAGGAGGCAGCTAATCGTTGCACTCTCACATCCATGTTTCTCCCTCTTTACTTCTCCTTTCATCTCTCTCTAAAAATCAATAAAAAAAGAAAAAAAAATTTGAGCCAATGGAAAGATACTGGTGGAAAGCAGATTTCAGCTCAAAAAACAAAAACAGAACATTTTTAGCCATTAGGACTATCACAAGTCAGAGGGTTCAATCTCCCGGGCTCTGGAAGAATTTAAGTTAGGGCTAGATGAGTATTTTCAGGGGATGGTCTTAAGGTGAGTCCTAAATTAGGCAAGAGGTTGAATTTGACGTCTTCAGAGCCCGAGATTCCAATATTCTATGGCTTTTTACCTTCCTGTCATCTTATATTTAATACAAAGGCAACTGACTGAATCTTATCCAAAATAACTTTTAGATGGAATATAACATGGTAAAGAGTGACTCTGAAATTTTTACATATTGGGAAGATGTTAAGCTCATGTTGGTAGACAGTTTTCTAAAATTCCAATTTTTCCCTGAAAGTTTAAATTTATCATTCACAACAAATTCTTATAGGTTGTCTTCCTTGAAGTGAACAACTCACTTAATTCTGGAGAAGGAGTCTGTCAAATATCTAAGTCAGTTGTTCTTTTAAAAGTAAAGATGATGTTCCATGAAAATCAGTGGCCACTTCAACTTGCAGCTCAATCAAATTAGTGCCTTTTTCCAAAACAACCATTACACTTGGATATTTTAAAGATAAAGCTGAACTCACAGAGGTTAAATGACTTGCCAAAGAACACATAGCTAAAGCTAGGATTTGAAGCTGGATCTTTCGGTCTCCAAAGCCCATGCTCTTTCCACTATATTACCCTGAAACCCACTGCAAAACAAGAGCGTATCCTCAAATAAAGGAAGGAAGATGAACGAAACATGCCTACTTATAATAATGAAGGGCATCGGGGTACTACTCATTTCTAGGTTTCTCCAATAATCCTTAGTTAGGAGTCTTAGTTGCCAAAAATAATTCATTATCAGATTTCTTCTCTCTGCAGCAACAACACAGCATATGGAATTGGAAACAGATCCATAAAATGTTAAGCAAGCCCAGCCTGTGTGTGTGCGTGCGTGCGTGCATGGATGTCCATGCGTATCTGTATCTGTAGGACATAGAACAGAAACCATGGAAAAGAAAAAAAGAACGGGGGGAAACCTATTTGGTTTATCAGTTTCCTGGACTGGGATCTTGTTTTCATTCACGGCAGTGTATCATTGGCCTTGGCATAGTAATGTAGAGGATGTGTTCTTTATTAGCTTTGCTCAGCTTGGCTGGGTTCAGCTATGTGCTGCCAGCTGGGCTGATGCCATGGCTGAAACTCCATTCCCCGAAATTCCAGTTCACTTAATAAAGCCTGGGCTGGCTTCTGCTCCTATCTAACTCAGTTAACACTTGCAATTCTCTACATCTAGCTCCTTCTTTCCCTCTTGACCCTAATTCCTAAAGCATGAATAGAGGACCTCTGCAATTATAAAGACATTTCATGTTTTCCTGGGATCTCCTTAGGCTGATAAATCTTTACAGACTGGAGAAAACAGGAGGACAATAAAATCTTGCATGATGCGGCCACAAGCCAATTTCAAAAACCTCATATTATTGACACTAAAAGGAGTGACTGACTTTAGCTGTCTAGGGTAACAGGTTAAGAGGTTTCAGGAGCAATTTCAGCAAGTGGAGGGCTATGTCTTCTCAGACGCCTAGGCTACTCAGAGAGGTGGCATGAAAGCACATTGTGAGGAAGCACCTGCTAGTCACATTCAGCGTTCCTTAGCATAAGACAGTGAATCTTAAAATCATACAAACTCCTGCCTCCTCGCCATATCACCCTCATAATCTTCTGTTTTTCTTTGCTTTGCTTAAGAGTTTGCCAAGTTTCCCTCATCTTCTTGATATACATGAATGTTTAGTTTTTGTTTTTCTTCTAGTCATTATTGACATTCAGAAATTCTCATAATTGTAACATTTCCTCAAAAATCATCTTGGGAATTAAGGGGGGAAATGTAATAAGATAGACTTTATATTACTGGTTTCCAATATGACTTTCCTAAGAACCACATACACTTACTTAAAATGGGGGACTTTGCAAGTTGATATCTATTGGTGCTGGCATACAGTCAGTGTTACAGTAAGAGCCTGCCAAAGAAAATTACATGCATCTAAGTATTCCCAAGAAAACAGCAGGTGTGGTCGGTCAGATTTATGAACTGTGTAAGTCAGTCCTCGCTATTTCCAGGAAGTTTGAGAGATGCCAGTTGTTTCATTACGCATGCCGAAAAACTGCTACCATTCTCAGGCATCTGTGGTTAGTGAAGGCAGGAGAACTGGGCAGAGCTAAGGGGCAGCTTAAGGAAGCTGGAAGGAAGGCATAGAACAGGATTTTTTTGTCCCTTGGGCAGATATAATTAGAATCAGTGAGAGAACCCAGATCCCGTTTCATAATCTAGTACTACTCATTTCATTTCTCATAGTCCTATTTCTATTTGTGTACAACAAGCCGACAATAAGAGAAAACCAGTTATCGGAGCTCTGGCTCACTGCACAAACCTCATCTCATAAATATATATTTTCTGATCAAAACAATGCTTAAAATGCCTGTGTGTGCAGTTCCCTTTTCCTAGGCTGTCTAGGCATCTTAATTCAGATATAACTAGCATAACAGACATGGTGCATGGTGCTATGCATTTGCACACCCATTTTTCATTTAAATCAATCAACCTGGAAAGGAAACACTTCTCTATTACCTACACTGAGCCTAACACTGCTAATACGAGGCTGCTCTACAATTGTTGGATAGATGGATGAATAAAGGCCAAAGTTTCTAGATGTGATTAGAGTACAAGGTCAGAATGGAAATAAGGACGGTGTGTGTGTGTGTGTGTGTGTGTGTGGAGGGAGGAAATGGTATGTTAAATAAAGGCCAGGCCTGGAACTAGTATATCTGAGAGGGTGAAAGGGAAAGTAGCCAAGTGCCTGTCCTTATTAAGGCACCAAAGAATTGTTCACTTATTACTCAATGTGCCCACACTTTTTCTCAGATGTGTTAGTGAAACACATCTTCTCAGGAGACAAGAGGGGTATACTGGTTGCCAGGGTTTCCTGTAGAGGGGACATTCTCCTGCTTGTTGTGGCTTAGTAGAAAAAGAAGTTGGGTGGAAGGGAAGGGGGGTAGTCCAGGTGTGGAGGTGTACATATGTTTTAGTGACAGAGAGGTGGGTGAATATGGGCTCAGAGATGAGCCTTTCTAGAGATGAGTGTTTCTTGCCACTCTTAATTTTGGCTACAAGGTTTCCATAATTTAAAAAATAAAACATTAAATAACTTAATCTGCTATTAAAATTGCAGTAGCATTCTCACTTTTATAATTGATTATTAACTTTATATGATAATGATTAGAAATAAAATCAGAAAATATAGCATGATATATTTCACTCAGCAAATATTATTGAATAACTATGTGCCAAGTGCTGGGAATATAAAGATGAAGTTAATAAATTAGTTCTACTTAATAAGAACCACAGGCAGAAATAAATCCTAACTTCCTAGACATGGCAGAAAGAATTTTAGCTCCCTTATTAATGCTTATACTGCAAAAAATAGCATTATTTTACATGTTACAGTGGTAGCTACTTGTTAAATAAATAGTGATGGTGTTAAAATAAACTTTAAGAACTCACATTTTGGTTTCTTTATTCAAAGGATATGACCCTCAGTCTTAGCCTTGCCATGGCAGTCACTGCTTCAGTTCTCTCTCATCTGGAATACTATAACAGCTTCTTAACTCAGATCTCTGCCTTCAGCTCCTGAAAGCCACTCATCCTTTCACTGCTACCAGAATGGTTCTTCTACAACACAAACCTGACCTGCGACTCCACTAATTAAAGCTCATTCAATGGCTCTCATTGCTTTTGGGGTAAAGACCCAGATCCTTAAAATGATCTAAAAGGAAGCTGTGCATTTCCTGTGCCTTCCTCTCCAGGTTTCTCTCTCCTTACACCCTACAAGCTAGTCACTTAAACATCTTTGAATTCCATCTCAACTATATTTTTGTTGTGTTTTGTTTTGTTTTTAAATCTTGGGCCTCCATTCATGTGTTCCCTCTGCTAGTTAGAATTCTTTCTCCCTCCCTGTTCCTCAGGTTCCAACTTAGAGGTCATTTTACTTGGAAGCCTTCCCTGACCTCCACCTTCCAATCCTCCAATCTAGATTAGGGGCCTTTTGAACTTTGTTATTACAAAGTTGTAATTCTCTACTGGTCTATATGCTCACAAAACTGTAAACTCTAAAGGCAGAATCCTCATCAATTGATCCAGTGACCAGCACTTAGTCATGACTTGTTAGAACTTGAAGGGCTGGCTGGTTGAGGAATATCCGACAGTCCATCAGTTGACCTACACATTAGCCTTGGTTGTGTTATTTTTGCCTCTACCCCAGTTTTTTCTTGTGTAGTTTAGGATTATAGTTTAACCAACCCTCTTTCTGACCCAGACTCCCAAAGTGATTATAGTGTGGTTTCCTATGTAGTTTTACAACAGGAAGAGGTCATCCATAATGTAAGGGAAACACTTTTTGAATGTTTCACAGAAAAAAAAGGGAGAGACATTCTGATAGTTTTGTTTTTAAGCATCAAATTCTTACTCTCCAGACCAGGGAAATACTCCTGCACATCAACCCCAGCAATCAGTCAGGTTTTGTTTTCTCTCTGCACAATGCCACAGGTGGAAAGGGTAGGCTGAAGGGTAAACGAGGCCGGCCTGACCATTTACTCCAATAGGTATGCTCCGCACTCCTGCTGGACTCCTACATTTGTAGCAGCATATGGAGAGCAGCGAGACCAAGCTTGTCCTATATGAAGTCACAAAAGACTGATGTACAATCCAGAATGCAATAGATTTAGAATAAAAATATAAATATGAAGTAGCTTGGATCTCATGTTCTCTTACTGTTGTAAAATTACACAGGCAGCTAAACTAAAGTATGAAACTGGCTTGCCCAGCCTGAAATCAGAGCAAGGGGTGTTGAGTGGATTATTATGATGGCTAATGGCCTAATTAGCATTAATGACTATGCTAGATGCATTGAACTTTTTATTTGGTTTCTTAAATTTAAAAAGTAATACATGCCTCTGTTTCAATTTTAAGTCACACAGATAAAAAGTGCAGAGCTAAAAAAGAGAGGTTCTGCCTTTTATAACCAAATGCCCTGGATTAGTTGCAAGCTTGGTATTTGCTGTCCACAGAAGTTGGGTTGGCCCCAGGAACTTATAAGCTAAGGAGGATCTGGCGTAGCAAAGGAGAAACAGCTGGTATACAGGGGTTCCCTTAGAGAGGAACAGAACCCTATATGGATGGAGGGCAGAGCTAGATGGTAGGTAAGCTGAGGGATCTGGAATCAAGTAGGAGACAGTTATAGGAGTCACCTATTACCCATCCCCAAGATTAGGAAACTACACAGCATTACAGGGGGAGAGGACCCTTAGGGATCATCTAATTCAAACTCTCACATTCAGAATGACTTGCTCAAAGACACACACTGAGTTTGTGGTCCAGGTGGGATTAGACCCCAGTTCGATGCTCTGATATTACACTACAGTGCTTCTTCCTTATTTCGTACCAGGATCTGGAAGCCAAAATCCAGGGTCTCAAATGAAGCTTTAAAGAGAGCCCATAGGAGAACCGGGAGAGTAGAGGGGAGGCCTGTGAAGGCAATATGGCTCAAGGTGATGGCCCTGACAGCTGGTCCTACTGAAAGATCTCCATGGTCTCCCTCTAGACTGGGATACCAACAAGATCAAGTCACTTAGTCCTATGAACTTTTCTCATAAATAAAATGTACCTGAAAAGAATTATATCTGGTTCAGAGTTACCAGGAAGATAAAATGAAATAACATGTGTAAAAGAACATTAAATATTGGTATTTTTTCCTACTTACTGCAAGAAACAATCTCATTACTTTCAGTTTCTTTCACATTTGCACACTAGTGACTGGAAAGTAGAAAAGAAGGAGATTGTATGATTAGAAAGAGAATGGGCTTACACATACAGAGAACATCTTGTTTTGTGAAATGAATTGAGTAACCACATTTTTTCCACATTGTATCACTTGCTCCATAGCCAGGGCACTGAGATGGCTGAAGTTCTGTTATTACTGAAGATTACGTTACAGAACCTACTGAGGGGTCTGGGTGGGGAAAGAGGGAACTGCTGGAGGAAACAACCTGGCTGGAATGATGACTGAAGGACCTGGTCTGGAAATGCCAACTGGAAGGAGGGCTCTCTCTACCTTCTGAGCCTGGTCCTTCTGGTTATTTCTGTTAAAAATCTAAAATCTCTAGAGACATACACAGAATTGGAGAGGAAAACAGTCAGAAAATACCTCTGGAGGCATCAACCACAATGTGAGTCATATTGCTTATCAGCATGGTGTGCAGTCAGAAAGGAATGCATGTCCAGCAATTCTTGGACACAAATACTCTCAGCTTTTCTGGCTCTTGAGAACTGTCTAACTGCTGCAAGAGATTTATTGATCAACGTAACAAGAGTTCTCTAGGCAAAACAGTGAGAAAATAAACCAAACTGAATATAAACTGAATCAGCAAGGCTTATCTTGTTTTAGTTTCAAGTAAATAAAAATGGCTCCACCACCACTTCCAAGGTACTTCTCTTCTTGCTGCTTCCACAGAGGGGTGGCAATGGATCTCTCATACCAACCCCAGGGCACTTGTTTCTTGAAGCATATAAAGACGAAGTAGCACTTCCCTGTTGCAAGACTTGTGTCTCACACCCCCCAGCCCCCATCTCAAGTTCCTTCTGCCTCAGGGCCACCAGCCTAACCCAGCCACCCCGCCTCTTCCTTACCCAACATACCATAGCACAACTCGTTCCCTGGAGAGCAACCCAAGTGATTTTTAAAAAATTACAGCTTTATTGACATATAATTCACATACCATAAAATCTACCCTTTTAAAGTGTATAATTCAGAGTTGTGCAAACATCCCAATTTTAAAACATACTCATAATCTCAAAAAGAAACCCCAAACCTATTAGCAGTCATTCCCCTGCCCCCTGACCACCACTAATCTATTTTTGTCTCTATGTTTTTGCCTATTATGGATATTTTATATAAATACAATCATATGATTTTTTGTGACTGGCTTTTTTCACTTAGCATAATATCTTTAAGGTACTTGTATGTGGTAGTATATATCAGTACTTCATTCCTTTTTACTGCAAATTACTAGTTCATATGGATATACATTTTATTTATCTATTCATCAGAGGATGAATATTTGGGTTATTTCAATTTTTTGGCTATTATGAATAATGAACGCTGCCTTGAAGATTCATGATATATTTTTGTGTGGACATGTTTTCTATTCTCTTCGATATATACTCTCGAGTGGAACTACTGGATCACAGGTAACTCTATATTTAATATTTTGAGTAACTTCCAAACTGTTCCCAAAGTGGCTGTAGTATTTTAGTCTTACTAGCAATGTACAAAAGTTCCAATTTCTCCACATTTTGATTGTAATAATACCCACAGGTGTGAAGTGGTGTCTCATTGTGGCTTTGATTTGCATTTCCCTATTGACTAATGATGTAGAGAATCTTTTCAAGTGTTTATTGGCCGTTTGTATGTCCTGGGAGAAAAGTCTATTCAAACCCTTTGCCCATTTTTTTAAACTGGATTATTTGCCTTTTTTACTGTTGAGTTGTAAGTGTTCCTTTGTATTCAGGATATAAATGCAAGTGATTTTTAAAAAGTAAATCAGCATTTGTCACAACCCTACAGGGTACCCTCTAATGATTCCCTACTATGTTTATAATAAAATCCAAACTCCCACTCTGGCTGACAAGGTCCTGTTTCAGCAGCGCCACTCTCCCCTCACACAGTGCACTGTGTCGGAGCAGCCATTCTCAGCACCACTGGTATGCATGCCTCAGCACACACTTTTGTGTGGATGGATGTTTTCTATTCTCTTGGTCATAAACCCAGGAGTGGAACTGTCTGCTTGGAATTCTCTTTCCTTGAACGGCTCCTTCTCATAATTCAGTTCAAACGTCACCTTTTCAGACAAAATTTCTTTAAAAGGCGTATTAAAGAAGCTCCTCTTCACAAAGAGGAGCAAGAAAATTTAGGGGAATGATGGATAAGATCATTATCTTGATTGTAGTAATGGTTTCATGGCTGTAAACATACATCAAAACTTTTCAAATTGTATACTTTAAGTATTTGCCACTTATTTTACTTTATACTTCAATGAAGCTATTAAACAAAAAACTTCCTTCACAATTATACCTTCACTGTCACTATGTTATCACACTTTATGTCCTTAGAAGAAACTGTATATCTGAAATTACCTTGTTTATTTCTTGATTTAAATGTTTACTATCTCATCCTAGTAGAAGGGAAGTACATGAGGGCAGGAATGTTGTTCATCTTTGTAACTGCTGTATCCTCAGCTTGGTTCAAAACTAGGTGCTCTATAAGTAGTTGGCTAATTCAGTGAATGAATTCAATAAAGGTTTAGAAGAGACCCACACAACAGAAGGATGGCTTTCTATTCCCCCACATTCATCACTACTTTTAGATTTAAAGGGATGAGATTCATATTATTTCCTTTATTAAGAGCAGCTGTCTCAAACTCTATCCTCCAACATTATCATCATTTGAAATATCATTTACTATTCAATGACTCTGTGGTACTATTCTAGCACTTTATATATACTCTCATTGGTAGTGGTTATTTTTAGAATAGTATTATAATAATGGTAATAGAGCATATAATATAGTAATAATATAGCATAATTATAATAAATATAATATAGTGTTAGTAACAATAATAGCAGCAATAATACAATAAAAACATGTTTAGCATTTGCTATTTGCCAGATATTATGTAAGCAATTTACCCACGTAATCTCATTTATTCCTCACAATAACTTTGTAAAGTAGGTATTTTTTTAAAAAAATCCTCACCCAAGGATATTTTTTCCATTGCTCTTCAGAGAGAGTGGAAGGGGGGGAGAGAGAGAGGGAAAGAGAGAGAGAAAGAAACATCGAGGTGAGAGACACATTGATGGGTTGCCTTCTGCACACACCCCACCTCGGCTGGGGATCGAGCCTGTAACTGACGTAAGTGCCCTTGGCTGGAATCGAACCTGGGACCCTTCAGTCCGTGGGCCAATGGTCTAACCACTGAGAAAATAGGCCAGGGCTGACATAGGTATTCTTTTACAGATGAGGAATTTGAGGGTTAGAAAGGTGAACTAACTGACCAAAGCCACACAGCTGGTAAAAGCCAGAGCCAGAACTCAAACCTGAGTCTCTCTTTCCTCAAAGCCTATGCTTTTCCCATTCTGCTACTGTGCTTCTCAAGTATTTTTACAACACAATGTTACTCCAGCTTACATAAAAGCCCCTAAGACCTGAGGAAGATGTGCACCTAGAGAATGACACTACTCAAACTCTGAAATGGGTTAGGAACAAAAGTAAGAGAATTGAGAGGGTAGCTGTCTGAGAATAAACCAAGATATTTAGAGCAAGGAATTTTTACTTTCTCACAAACTCCATGCCTACCTTCATTTGACATTTTATTCTTACTGTTTCTGGTTACTTTCAGGCAGACTTTGGTTTTTACCTAAGTTGCTGGCCTTTGCTCCTCCTCTGCCTACTAGTGAGGTTTACTGGTGGAGACATGCTGACCATGAGAGATCTAGGTAATCTTCATCATCAATTTGGGTTCTGATTTCAAGGGCTCATAGATCGGCCTTTACCTTTAGTGCCAGGCGGCTGTAGGTTGTCTCCAGTCAAGGAACACCAGCCCACAGGGAAGATGTCCCGGGAGTCGAAGCGGCACCAGTAGTCAAAGGCCCCTCGCCACCCATCAAAAGTGACAAGCACCTCTGAGCCCCGCACCTCCCCTATAGTGGCTGGACAAATGAAATGAGGGTTCTTCCTGTCCACAGCTTCTAACTTCATTCCCATTTTGAAGTAGTTGTGGGAAGGCGATGGTGGTTCCTAGATGAGAAACAGAAATATATAGACCTAGACACAGAGAACCCTTAGGTATGCCAAAAGGCTGCTACCTTGTTTGGATGATTAAAAAGGAACTGGTAGGTAAGATTTATAATAGGGATTTAGTCTTTCTTTTAAATGAATTTCAAAGAATACTAAAGTATTACTTTGTTAATCCTAACATTGTGATATGCTTCAGTAGTTTTTAAAGTAAAAGGTAATGGATAAATTTGAACCCCATTTTGTGACCTTCCCCCGATACCATTCCCCATGCATGTTTTTGTATTTTACTATATACATACATATCTATTTGCATATTTGATAATTTTATATAAATGGTATACTATACATATGATTCTATAAGTTGTTTTCTTGTTCAACAATATGTTTTTGATATTTATCCATGTTAATAAATATAGCTCCAGCTCATTTTAACTGCTAATAGTATTCCATTATATGAATATATCACAATTTAGTCATTCTTTTGATGTCCATTTAAGGCTTTTCCAACTGTTTATGAATTCAAGAGTTTTAATGACCATTCTTGCACTTGTTCCTTTGTAACATGTGGGAGGGTTTCTTTAGGATATATATCTAGGAGTAAAGTTGTTGCATTATAGGATAGATGTACACATCTTCTGCTTTATTAAATATAGTTCAATTGCCTTCCAAAGTGGTTGTAACATTATATACTCTCTAGCAGTGTTCTTTCTCCTCTCTTTCTCTCTCTCTCTCTCTCTCTCTCTCTCTCTCTCTCTCTCACACACACACATACACACACACACAGATCTGTAATGTAATTGCATAGATCAAGTTAAAAAAAAAGTGTTGTACATTCTATTTGTTACTCTGGTTTTACTGTCTGATCCTATACCAACTGACTCCATTCCTGCCCCTACCTAAAGCCCAGGCAGAGACTTGCCTCATCAATGTAACAGTCTTTTTGTGAAGGAGTAAACATTTGAGGTATCTGATCTGGTTTTGTATGTGGCAGTCTCAGGTCTATTCCCTGGCTTGCCTGGGCCCAAGGCCTCATCTTCTATCCTACTGTGGCTAATAAAAGACAAGATTCTTGGAAAGACTGGCAAAGCCTCTTAAAACACCTGAGGTTTAGTGCATGCATGTGATGCTTTAGTTTTTCTTCTTCATTTTGGCCTCTGGAGAGTTTCCTTGCTTTTTAGTAAGCTCGACAAGGCATTTAAAAGAGCAGCTGTTGCCCCTGCCCCCACCAAACAGCTTGAGATGTTCTGTAGTTTAAAACTACCCAGTATACTATATATTCTGGGAGCCAGAGTGCTCTCAGGGTTTAGACTTTAATAGCAGCACAGGCAACACCAATTCAGTCCCCTTTATAGCTCTAACCTCATTAAAGAACTCAACTGAGAGCAGACTGAGTTCCTCATCCCTTGAGAAATAAGGAAGAATTAATACAGGTTTTCGATTTCTGTTCCACCACTTACTAGCCATATGATCTTGGGCAAGTTCCTTATTCAAAAGTATTTGTTTCCTTAACTATTAAATGGAAATAATTCTCATTTCAAAAAGTAAACTGTGGGTACTGAGTGAGATAGTGTATGTAAACTCAAACATACTATAGGACCCCAAAATTGTCTCCTTTCTTTCTCTCTACTTAGTGTATGAACCTTACAGAACCCCAAGATCTATAACAAGAACAGCTCCTTTAGATTTATATCACATTTTATATGTTTTACTAGTAAACACATTTTAACTTACCTATCCTGTGAGGTAGACAGAATCCCACTTTATACATGAAGTCAAAAGGACATAGCTTATTATTGGTAGAGCTGGGACCCCAAAACCAGAAATCATAATTTATAGTTTAATATTACTCTGGGGATAATTGCTGCTTCATAAGATACTAAACAATCCTTCTGCTGAATTAGTTTCTGAGAAGGCATCCTCAGGCCATAAATAGAATGTAGACATCAGAGGCTCAGGAACTGAAAGAATGTAAGCATCTGACATTAAACTGTTTGGAGTTGGTGATATCTGAGGGACACAGTACCTTGTGGAAAATCCTGATGGGAGCCATTTCTGCTCCATTTAATGTCTTCAAAAGGAACATGGGCCAAGAGGAGGCATTCAGCCGAAATCCTGCAGCAAACATAATAGGCAACAGATAAAAACTATGTTTCAAAGGAAATGGCAATATCAAGTTTTCCCTTTGGAATCCAGCTACTCCTCCATAACCTATACTGTGATAAGTTACAGAATCATAGACTGTTAGGAAAGGACTTAAAGGTTAAATAGGAGAAATGCCTCATTAGACAGGTGAGGAAATGAGGCACATAGAGGGAATGTAACTTGCCCAAGTGTAATGTCGCAAAGTAAGTAGTGGAACAAAGTCCCCAACCAAGTGTCCTGACTCCAAGATAAGTATTACAGATTATATATCATAGCACCTAAAAAGTTTTCCTTGAAAAATCCAAAATAGATGTGAGATAAGATTAACAAATACTTAGAAATGGTCTAGACAGTAGAGTTTGAAAGTTATTCTTTTTCTTAATAATCTCTTAAGAAGAAATCAAATATGTCAACTGATAAACCCAACATACAAGTAAATCTTTTTGGTTTATCTCAATATAAATTAGCTCACTATTTCTCTCTTTCTCTTTAGTGTGCAACTCTCTCTCACTTCTCTTACACACACACACACACACACACACAAGTACGAAACACATTTTTATGCTCATTTTTTACTTAACTAAGGATCAGGCAATGATGAAGATGAAAGTAAATCTTTTTGGTTTATCTCAATATAAATTAGCTCACTATTTCTCTCTTTCTCTTTAGTGTGCAACTCTCTCTCACTTCTCTTACACACACACACACACACACACACACACAAGTACGAAACACATTTTTATGCTCATTTTTTACTTAAACAACTAAGGATCAGGCAATGATGAAGATGAAAGGGATCATCCTATTAAAAAATATTCATTTTACAAAAAAAGTAAAAAAGTCTAGAGAGGTTAATTGTCCCTTATCATTAAGTAAGGAAAAGTCAATAAGATTGTACCATTTAATTAATAAATTATAAAAATAAGATCGCTATTGTAGTTAGTTCCAATTAGTAGGAAGAAGCTCCAAGTACTTCTTTCAATTTGGCTTCAACTGTCTCTCCTGAGATACCAAAATCTAGTGCTTTGTGATAGTCTCCCAATCTACCTCAGCTTTCCCATGCCTGACAAAAGAACAGACAGACTGCACCAAAGCTACAGAGCTGGAAGCTACAATAGAATCTGATATTATTGAACTCTTTATTGTGTGCCAGACACTGTACCAATCACTTTTCACTGACTACCTAATCCCCATACAACCCAGTGAGGTAGATAGTATCTTCATTTTGTAGATGAGAAAAGAGATATAAAGTAAACTGCTTAAGATTTCTAAGTGAGCAAATGACAAAAATAGGATTGAAATCCAGGCAATCTGATCCTTGAGCCCACACTCTTGACTACTATGTTAAATTATAATGTGTAGATAAAATGAAAAAGGAAGAATCAGCTTTTGGGATTAAATATTAATAACTATAATTAAATTCATGGGGAAGAGGTGAGAAGACAGAAGAAAATGAAACTAAGAAGAGTTACCATCGTGTATGACTAAAACTTTTAGTCTCAAAGCTAGCTAGGCTAAGCCAAGCTTCCCAAGGTCAGGAGATAACTTGGAATAGCTCATTCACACCAACAATGGTGACAGCAATACAGGCATTCCTATCACTTAATCTAAAACAGCCATCACTTACTTTTTTTGCTTGTCTAGCTTTTTTTTTCCCTTTTGGAAAAAAGCCCCATCCAAATTCTATGTGCTTTGTTGGGCATATCTGTCACAAGGCTCTACCTACTTGACCATGGAATGGAAAATAATGCCATTGAAGAGCATTAGATTCCCCAAGTTGGGTCAACTGTTTTCTGATATGATATGCATATTGGAGGAGTCTTTCTCTGAGATCATGGCTAGAAATATGTCTGTAGATTTGGCACTGCTACATGGAGAACTGAACTGAGAATAAAGCCAAAGTAGAACAAGTGATGGAGAGATATGAGAGTGTTTAAAATCCTGTGCCCAGACACACTGAACACCAGGCCTTCTCAGTTATACGCAGCACTAATTCCTGTTTCCTCTTTTCCCCCTCCTCTAACTTGGTTTGAGTTGGGCTTTTATACTCATAGTGCAAAGAGTCTTGACTACTACTCTTCCTTTGATCATGGTTAAAAGAAAAAAATTAAATTTCTGCAGAAATTCAGGTTCAGGCCCAGTCTGTGTGTGGGAAAAACAACTCTCCTTAGGTCAGGGAAGGGCTGAAGCAAGCCAAGCTTAGAGCAGATTTGCCATGAGTGGATAAGGCAAAGCAAGGCACAACTGTCCTAGAAATATGCTCCCTACACCTTGGTAAAAGAGAGGAGTAGGGAGGAGTATCTGCACAATTAAAAAATTCAGATTCAGGCTCTCAGTTCCCAGCAAGTAGAGTGCCTCGCCATCTAACACTCAATTCCATTTTTTTAGGAAGAGGTTACCGAGGGGCTTCTATCTCATCTGGAACATGAAGAACTAAAAAAATCCTCTCAGCTTTGGGAACACACAATAACATTCTAACAGCTGATATGTACTGAATGATTATAATGTATTAAATGTTTTACATGCAATTTCTTACTAGATATTTGAAATAATACCATGAGGTATGCACTATTGTTATCCCTAGCTTGCAGATGATAAAACAGAAGCTCAAGAGAAGCAGCTTGTCCAAGGTAGTAAGTTGTGGAGGAAGATTCCAATGTATGATCTTACTCCAGACCTTGTGGTTCTTAATATGTTTCACTACCTCCTAGCAAGCTTCTTCAAGAGTAGAAGGGCAAGGTAGAAATGTTACCCACCCAAGGAACTACAAGGTGTGGGACTCCCTACCACCCACTGCCCCATATTCATTTTATACTATAGATGACAAAATTAAGTCCAAAGAGGCTAGGAAACTTTTTCACGGTCATGTAAGCTGCTGTCGGAGTCAGGATGGAGCCCTAGGACTTTGCATCTGGTTCTCTTTCCCTGCACTATGCTGCCTCCTAAAGGAAACACCGATTACACACACATTATGTGCCAGGCTCCATGTGCTAAAGAAGCACTTGAACTGGGTTATCTCACTTAATCACTACTGCAACTCTGTGACTTAGATACAAAAAAAGTAGCACTGGTGCTGGAGCCAGGCTGCCTCCATTCAAATCTACCTCTGACACTTACCCAGTGTGTAACTTGTAAATTAATCAACTTCTCTCTGGCTTTAGTTTCCTCAACACTAAGAATAGTAACTACCTCAGTGGGTTGTTCTAAGGATTAATACATGTGAAGGACTTAAAATTCTGCCTGATATATAGTAAGTATTAGATAAATGCTGGCTATTATTTTTAACATTATAGATGAAAAGGCTGAGGTTAGAGAAATTAAGTAAAATACCCACGGTTACAATTTTACTAAGTACATAATCCAATAGACAGGATTTAAACTCAACTCCTTTGTCTCCAGAGCCTTCATTATTAATTATCACATTAATACCTTCAAATATTTCATCACTTAGTTCTCCCATACTGTTTCTCTTGGTACAAAGAGTTGAAGTCATAAATTTGTGAAAGCAGGAAGAAAAGAAGAAAGATGACAAATTGAAGGTCTCCTCAAATTAAACAATGGCCCAGGTGCTTGCAAGGAAAACAACAGGTGGGTAAGAAATCCTAACCTCTAAATGTGGGGGGTACCTCAGCGCCTGGCAGTTTTGTGGTCCCTACTCTTTTCCTGTCAAATAATGACTGCCAATTTATATGTCCAACCCAAACCTCTGCCCCGAGTTTCATGCTCATATTTCCAACTGACTTATTCTGTAACTCTAAGTGGATGCCAAAAGTTCTTGAAATGAGTAAGTCTAAAACAGAACTCTTGACTTTGCTGCCCCCTCCAAACTTGTTCTTTCCTTTGTCATCTCATCTTAGTTAATGGCACCACTTATTAAACCCAGGTGCTCAGACCAAAAAGCCTACACTAAGTCACTCTTGATTCCTCCCTTGCTATTACCCCTCAAATAAAATTAATCAGCAAGTCTTGATGGTGCTTTCATTTCATATATCCTAAATTAAACCATTTCTCACCATTATATATTCTCACCCACTACTAACCACCCTAGTTTAAGCCACAGACTTTGCCAGGACTACTAAAACAGCCTTGTAACCTAGACTCTCAGTTTCCACTTTTGCCTCCTACTGTGTTTTCCACATAGCAGCCAGAATGATATGTTCATGTATTTTAAAATATAAATCAGATCACACTCTTATGCTCACATCCCATAACACAAAATAAATCTAAACTCTTTATGTATGTTAACAAGATTTACATGATCTGGAACTTGCTTACCTGTCATAACTCATCTCCTATCACTACCCTGTCCTCCACGCACCAGTCTTTCTCTCCCTCAAACACACCAAGCTGAGTCTCTCTGCCACAAACACCCCTCCCTTTCCTTTAACAATTAGTTCTTTGCTGAAATCTCAGCTCCTCAGAGAGGCATTCCTAGACTACCCTATCTAAAATAGCCTCCTAAATCCTGTTCCCTTCTATTTATCCTTAGCTCTATCACTGCATGAATTTTTCTTTTGTCTTTATAATGTGTGTGTATTTTCCAACTAGAATATAAGCTCCATTAAGAGTTTTATTGAACAAAGAAAAAAATCTCCACTTATTTAAATGGGTGCCAGGAATTGATGAATGCTACAAAAACCATATGTGGCAGAGTTTATTAATGATCTGGCAGGTGAGGCTATTGAAACTCAAGGTTAACAGTCAAGATAAAGCAACTTATCAGTGTCACAGGACTAAACTAGTTAAGTGGCTGAGTGAATATTATAAAGCCAGATCTCTTTAATTCTAAGACTAGGCATCCTGCAAATGTTTTGTGTTTACCTTAAAAATACTGATATGCAACAAGTTATAAAAAGCTTCCAGATGCTCCCTAGATGGTGGGACTACTGAATAGGTGAGGGTCCAGCTGTTTAAATTTAACAGTGACTTAATGAAGCTCTGGACTTAAATGCAGATCAAAAGGTCCAGAAGCTAATCCTACTTCATGCCCTCTGGTGGCAGGTAACAGAACAGCACTCATACCAGGAACCACATGTTATGGGCCCTACTCCGCATCCCACCATTGTCCTGTATAATTATTCTAAGCTTCATGAAGCTATTAGACTCTATGGCTGTCAGGATGACTCCATGACACTCCCAACTCATTTCCTCCTCCCAGAGGGGCTTTACATACATGTACATATACAAATGCATGTACAGAAACATGTCACTCACTGTACAACCTCAGACAACTCATTTCCCTTTTCTTGCTTCTGTATTTGTCAGATGAGGATACTGAATTAAAGCACTGCTTCCAAACTGAGGTTTGGTGGCCTATCTCAATGTTACCCCAAGACTGAGAGAAACAAGAAGTGTAACTGGAAGAGAGATGTTGAATAAGCAGCCTTTCCTGAGGAAGAAGGCGTTGTACTTGGGCAGGACTGTTAGGATTCCTGTTAGTTCTCATGGGACTCTCACCACTTCTCTGCTATAATCCCATACAGAGACTCAAACACAGGCTAATTCAAGTTGACTTAATTGCGGGGGGGGGGGGTTGTGACTAATCTTGAGATAGGCACAGGTACAGATGGTTCTGGCACTGCCCAATCTCAGGGGCCTTGCTACAGAAAAAAGGGAGTTCAGTAAATATAGTAAAAATGAACTTTATAAAATAAGCATGTAAGCCACTATGGTTAAAGTCATTTCTAATTTTTTACCTCCCTCCCCCATTTCTATAAACAGAGTTGAAGTTTCTGTGATCAGAAAATGAGATATGCATCTTTTAAAATCCCCCTTTCTATTGACAGGCCCTAGAGGCTACTTAGCAAATGAGAAGGTTGATCAGTGACAGAAACATACAAAGGGTTCCTTTCAAGTCCATGTACCACACACACACCAGAGCACATGATCAAGTTTGCCGAGCAGGGAGTTTGTACTAGGACCCTGATATGCTTGGCTAGTGGTCTCGCCAGAGGCCAGCTTCTGCTCTAGATCAATGACTCTCAAACGTGGACACTGGAATCCCCTGGGGAGCATTAAAGAATACATCAGTCACCCCCTGACATTCTGATTTAACTGCTCCCAAGGTCTAGGCACTGAAAATTTTAAGAGTTCCCTAAATGATTCTAACTGGCAGCCAAATTTGAGAACTAGTGATCTAGACAGGCCTGTTTGGAAGAAACAATCAGTCTTGAGTAATAGAAGAGATCAGTAAACCAAGGGGTGAGGAAAAGGTTGGCAGCATTGAGATAACTTCACTGGTGAATCATTCTGCCTTTCCACCTTTTTTCCCTAGAGGAATCTGCAAGGGAGTGATGAATGTCCTGTATGAACAGAATACACACACATGCACACACACACACACCGCCACACACACACCATACTAGAGTTTAATGGAGAAGAATGGTCTTCTAGAGCAATGCTTCCCAAATATAGACCAATTGCATTAGAGTCTCGGGAGAGCCATTTACCATGCAGAATCCCAAGCCCCATTACCTAGAGATTCTGATTCAGCAACTCTGGGGAGAGGTCCAGAGGAGGCCTGGGGAACATGAACACACACACATATATATGTATAGTTACATACATAATTTATTTTGAAAATATTTAAACCTAGAGAAAAGTAGCAAAAACAGTATATGAACTATGTATCCTTCACCTAGATTAAATAACTAATAACATTTCACCACATTTTGTTTCCATATATCTATACACACTTCTTCCTCTGGACTATGTGAAAGTTAGACATCAAGACACTTCACCCCCAAATATGTCAGTACATTTGTCCTCAGAACA
Organism: Miniopterus schreibersii; assembly: GCF_964146895.1. Classification (NCBI taxonomy): domain Eukaryota; kingdom Metazoa; phylum Chordata; class Mammalia; order Chiroptera; family Miniopteridae; genus Miniopterus; species Miniopterus schreibersii. The sequence goes on from NC_138109.1 coordinate 23,781,556, forward strand.
AGGACATTCTCCTTTAACACTGCAATATTACCATACCTAAGAATTTTAATTAAAAATATTCTCATTGTCCCCAAAATGTTCTTTATAGATGTTTAATTTTTAAAATACAGGATCCAATCAAGAATCACATATTGCATTTGGTTGTCAAGTTTCTTTAGACACCTTTAATCTACAATAGCCCTTCATTTTTCATGAAGAGTCTGGGCTAGCTATTTTACAGAATGTCCCACAATTTGGAATTTTTTGGATTGTTTCCTTATAATTACATTCATGCTAAACAGTTTTGAAATAAATACTATACAAGTGATGTTGAGTACTTCTCACTGCCTTACTTCAAAAGGCACATAGTGTCAACTTGTCAAATTACTGATAATACTAAATTTGATACTAAATTTGACTGACAGATTTCCTCATTGCAATTTCCCTTTGTAATTAATAGGCAATCAGTAGGACAAAACTTGAGACTATGTGAATTATCATGTTCTCCGATAAGCTTTTTTACCCTCTGATTTTGGCATTCATTGATTATCTTTCCTTGGATGAATTAAAATGGTAATTTTCTACCATGCTATCTATATTTATTAGCTGGCATTCTGTAAAGATGACATTTTCCTGCAACTCTTGATTTTTTTCTTTGTGTATCACTATGGACCAATGGATGCTATTACCATTGTCCTTTTATTTTTATTATTCTTTTTGATATTCATATTGTTTCAATTTTGGTTAGTAAGAATCCCTTCAAGTTAGCTCCTGTGTCCTTTTGATAGGTCCTCATCATTCTTTGAGACTTCTTTCCTTTCTCGCATAAGATATTCCAGAATTATCTTATATTTTCTCTTCTACTCAGCCTTGGAATCAGCCATTTCTCCAAAAAGCTTGACTCCTTTTAGTAGAGAATGGGACTTAGAAACCAAAATCAAGGTGTGCTCATAGCTTCTGAGGTGTCATTGCTTCTAGGCCTTTTCAATAAACAGAACTTGGGGAAAAATATACATATATGTATATATATTATATATATACACATATACACACATACACACACACGGGTGGGCAAAAGGAGGTTTACAGTTAGTTGTTTGTATCGAAAAAGACATGCAGGTTATGATTATTGTAATAACTTTATCAACTCAAAAGAATGTCACAATGGCACAGTAAACCTACTTTTGTCCACCTCTGTACATGAATGACTTGAATTGAAGGTATCTTAACTTTAAAATTAAGAATTCATACAGACAACTCCAATTCAAATTCTATACTGCAAGGCTCTTCATCTCCCATCTATATTTGTATCTTATTTATTCATTTGCCCTATCTTTGATACATACAAAGTAGTTTCAGTAGTTTATGGCAAAACCATTAACATTATTAAGAAAGCGTCAAAATTTCTTTGCAGTTCCACTTTTTTATAAAAAAAAAAAAAGCCCTCTTAAAAGTGTTCTGTGAAGGTTCTGTTTTTGGGATATTTGACTTAATTCTTTTTTCAATGTGGTTATGATATCCATTATATATACAGTTCAGTTTGTTTCTGTTTGTAATTGATTTTAGGATATGCTTTGTTCATCTTTTTGGCTTAATTTTATTAAATAAAACATTTATATTTCAAAAGTCAAAAGAATATAAAAGGGTATTCTCAGAGAAGTCTCACTCTCATTCCTGTAATTTCTACTGTATTGCCAGACACTCCCAATAGGTTGTGACTTTTCCATTATTTTCTGGTGTAACTTCCCAGTGTTGCTTCTTATAAAACTAAGTAAGTAAAAATATAATTTCCTGCGGGTTATATATGTGTATGTGTGTATACACATACATTTCTCCTCTTTCTCAAAAGCAAGTGGCATTAAGTATATTTATATAGTAGTGCAACCATCACCACCATCTCCAGTATTTTTTCATCTTCCCCAACTGAAACTCTGCATCTATTAAACAACTCCCCATTCCTCCCTTTCTTCCAGGCTCCTGGCAACCACCATGGTATTTTCTGTTTCTATGAATTTCTCTATATTAGATGCCTCATATAAGTGGAATTATATAGTATTTGTCCTTTGTGATTGGCTTGAAATAAGTGAAAGACTTCGCGTAATGTCTTCAAGGTTCATCCACACTGTAGTATGTGTCAGAGTTTCCTTCCTTTTAAAGGCTGAACGATATCCCAGTGTACGTACAGCCCATGTTTTGTTCACTCATTCTTCTGCTGAGGAACAGGTGGGTTTCTTTGACCTTTTGGTCATTGTCAATAATACTGCTAAACATGGGTATACAAATATCTGCCTGAGTCCCTGCTTTCATTCTTTTGCCTATATGCCCCAAAGTGGAATTTCTGGATCATATGGTAATTCTATTTTTAACTTTTTGAGGAAGCGATATATTGTTTTCCATAATGGCTGCACCATTTTACATTCCCATTAGCAATACACAAGAGTTCTAATTTCTTCAAATCCTCACCAACACTTATCTTCTATTTATTGGACATAATAGCCATCAATCCTAATGTGTGTGAAGTGTTTTTTTCATTGTGATTTTGATTTGCATTTCCCTAATGACTAGAGACGTTGAGCACCTTTTTTATAAATTTTATTTTTATTGAATTTATTGGGGTGAATTGGTTAATAAAATTATGTAGGTTTCAAGTGTAAAATTCTATAATACATCATCTGTAAACTATATTGTGTGTTTACCACCCAAAGTCAAGTCTCCTTCCATCACCATTTACCCCCTTTACCCTCTTCTACCTCCTCCACCCTCCTTTCCCTCTTGTAATCATCATATTGTTGTCTGTATCTATGAGGGTTTTTTCCCCCCTTAATCTCTTCACCTTTATCACCCAGTTTCCCAAATCCCTCACCCCTCTGATAGCTATCAGTCTGTTCTCTGTATCTATGAGTCTTCCTCTATTTTGTTTATTTTGTTCATTAGATTCCACATATAAGTGAAATCACATGGTATTTGTTTTTTCTGACTGGTTTATTTCGCTTAGCATGATACTCTCCAGGTCCATCCATGCTGCTGCAAAAGGTTAGATTTCCTTCTTTCTTACGGCTGAGTAATAGTCCATTGTGTAAATGTATCAGAGCCTTTTTATCTACTCATCTACTCATGAGCTCTTGGGCTGCTTCTAAATCTTGGTTATTGTAAAGAACACTGCAATGAACACAAGGGTGCATTTATTCTTTTGAATTATGTTTCAGGTTTCTTCGGATCTATTCCCAGAAGTAGAACCACTGGGTCATAGGCAGTTCCATTTTTAATTTTTTGAGGAACTTCCATACTGCTTTCCCCAGTGGCTGCACCAATCTGCATTCCCACCAACAGTGCAGAAGGATTCCCTTTTCTCCACATTCTCACCAACACTTGTTTGTGGATTTATTGATGGTAGCCATTCTGACAGGTGTGAGGTGATATCTTACTGTGGTTTTAATTTGCATTTGTCTGACGATTAGTGATGAGCATCTTTTCATATGCCTCTTGGCCATCTGTATGTCCTCTTTGGAGAATGGTCTATTCAGGTCCTTTGCCCATTTTTTAATTGGATTGTTTTTTGGTGTTGTGTAAATTCTTTATACATTTTGGATATTAACCTCTTATCAGATGTATATCTTCTTTAGAGAAATGTCTATTCAAATCCTTTGCCCATTTTAAAATCAGTATTTTTTTGTGTGCGTGTTGAAGGAGTTTTTAAGATATATATGTATTCTGGATATTAACTCCCTACAGATATGAAATTTGCAAATATTTTCTCCCATTGTGTGAGTTCCCTTTTCACTTTGTTGATGGTGCCCTTTGATGGACAAAAATTTTTAATTTTGATTCAGTCTAATTTAACTTTTTTGTTGCCTGTGCTTTTGCTGTCATATCCAAGAAATTATTGCCAAATCCAGCATCATGAAGCTTTTCCCCTTTGTTCTCTTCTAAGAGTTTTCTATCTTCTAAGAGTTTTCTAGTTTTAGCTCCTACATTTTGGCCTTTGATCCATCTTGAGTTAATTATTGTATATGGGTGTAGGGTAAAGGTCCAACCTCAACCCCTTTCTTTTGCATGGGGATATCCCGTTTTTCCAACACTATTTGTTGAATCAGATATGTGATTTAAAAAACAACAGCTTTATTGAGATATAACTCACATCCCATAAAATTTACCCTTTTAAGTATATGATTCAGTGATGTTTAGAGTTGTACAAAGATTATTCTAATTTTAGAATATTTTCATCACTCTTCCAAAATGAAACCCCATATCTATTAGCAGCCACTTCCATTTTTCCCTTCTAATTTACTACTAATTTACATTATGCCTTTATGAATTTGCCTATTTTCTTCCATTGTGTGGGTTGACTTTTTACTTTCCTGATAGTGTCCTTAAAACCACAAAAGCTTTTAATTTTGAAAAGGTCTAATCTATCTAGTTTTTCTTCTGTTTGTGTTTTTGGTGCCATATTTAAGAAACTATCGCCTAATCCAAGACTTACTCTTATGTTTTCTTCTAAGAGTTTTATAGTTTTAACTCTTAAATTTAGGTTTATCTGATTGGGCACCCTGGAATGAGTATTCAATTGAGATTATTTTGTCTTTCTTCCATTTTTTTCCCCTAAGCTTGGAAAATTCTATTTTCACATCTTCCATGTGACATCCGTTGTGCATTTCTAGTTTGACTTAAAATTTATGATTCAGGGTATTTTTTCATATCTGTCAATACTTGTTTAATTCAACTTGAGTTGTTGCACAGTAGTTTCCCTCTGGTTAGTCACTAACTTTGGCAGTAGGATTTTCTGCCAAAATACCCTCATCTTCTGTTTTGTCTTTTTTTGGTTGTTTGTTTTTTGTCATATAGAAACTTTTTACAGATGTTGACTGCTGTTTACTAATCATTTGAAACATCTAATATTTTCTTGGACCAGCAAAAACAGGAAGTTCTATTTTGGCGGGGATCTTGAGCCATGAGTATTTCTGTTGGCATAGTGAAATGTAGTTTCTTTAGTAGATGAGCCTGTTTGGGATGGGATGGGAAGATTGGTATATTGTTTGATTTTATGATTCTTTTTTGTTCCTGTATAAACTACTGCTCCCTGCTTCTTTCTTTACCTTCAGGATTATTGTGTCTTTTCCCTCCAAAGGTAGTTATCTTCTCAAGGCTCCTATCTTTAGTTCCTTACACTTTCAATTCACTCTCTTCCTTCTGATTTGCTAGTAACCAATCCTCTAATCCAAATAGGTCTTAGCTCTATTTAACCACCATTGCCCTCTCCTTTTTTAATGCTCTTCCCAACTACATAAAACTCTTCATTTTGGTATGAATCTGTTACTGGAGGTAATGGTTTCAGATCTTTTTATCTGAGTATGAAGACTGACGTGTAATTGAAATTTGTGATATTCTTGACTCCTATTATGTTTACACATGAGTTACGGGTGGTCTGATTTACTCTTCCTTTTGATATGTACATTTCTGGAAAGATTTTGATTTGGGTGGTCATCATTATCCCTGGGACCTTACATTTTTAATAGCCTCTCAAGATACTTCTAAACAGTGAGAGTAGGTTGAGAATAATTCAGTACCATGCAGCTATAAAAGGGACTGAAGAATATCTCCAGACTGCTAAGAAGTCATTTTAAGACATATCATTAAATGATATGCAAATTGTAAATAACTCAAACATTGTTTAGGTCTCATAATGAAAGAAGCAAGGTTGAGAAAAGCATGTATAGTATGTTTTTATATAAGAAGGTGGAGGTTACATATCTATATATGTACATACTCATAGATACACGGATATATTTGTTTATATTTTTAAAAATGGAGTAGCCCAGCCAACGTGGCTCAATGGTTGAGCATTGACCTATGTTCCAGGAGATCAAGGTTCAATTCTTGGTGAGGGCACATGCCCGGGTTGCAGGCTTGATCCTCAGTGGGGGGTATGCAGGAAGCAGCAGATTAGTGACTCTTTCATGACTGATGTTTCTATCTCTCTCTCTCCCTCTCCCTTCCTCTGAAATCAATAAAGATATTTTTAAAAATGGAGTATAAACTATAAAAGTAAAATAAAGAGGTTACCTATGGCAGAGGAAAGGAATAGGATGATGGGGATTTCTCTGAATATACTTTAATAGATTTGACATTAAGCAAAATTTTTAAAAAGCAATCTTTAAAAACTAAAAATTAAACAAGTGAATCTAAGTTGGTGGCATGGCTACCCAGAGAGAAACTAATGCAAATGATCTTATAACATTATCAGACTTCCCCTGAGGATAAGAAAAAAATTGCAAATAACTCAAACATTGTTTAGGTCTCATAATGGTGACAGTGTTGGTATTGTTATCCTGGGACTGTTGTATGTGTAGCGTAGGATAAAACAAATGAGTTACTTTTAGTGACATGGAAAACTAGAGTTTTGTGGTGGTACAAACGCAATAAAGATTTAAGAGACTGAAGATGAAGTCAGTAAAAACACCACTGTCCTGAGTTTTAGTAGAAAGTATCAATATAAACTAAAGATTTTTTAATATTAATAAAAAAGGATGCTCCTACCTCTCTATACCAAAAATACCTAGAAAGAATGACCAACTCAGTAGCATTGAGTACTCTAATGCTCAGATTATGGTCTCAAAATACCACCTCCCACTAAAAGGAGCCTAGTCACTAAAAGAAATAGCTGATTCCTTATTTAGGCCAAGAAATGTACAAGATGAGCAAGGAACATTTTGAAATTCCAAAAATCCAAGAGAGCTATCAAATAATAAAGAGTCAGGAGACAACTTGATGAGGCTCCTATGAGGCCAAAGATGGGCCAATTCGAGAATCAATAAAAATAATTAGTGCAACGAAGTGAAACATATCAAATATATGAATCCTTGAGTTTGTGATACTAAACAGCAACAACAAAACCCTCCTTAAATATTTTTTGGAGAATGTTAGTAAAGCAATTCATTATTTTGAAAATTGGTAAATAAAGAAAAGGATCAAGCATTTAAACCACCTTTCTTAAATGAATTATGCCTAACGATAACCAAACAGATGATGAAAGTTTATTTTAATAGGTGCATTTCACTTCATTTACATGGGTGGAATGATAGGATTAAAATTCGTCATTTTGCAAGCATAATAAATGGGTGAATTTAACCAGAGGTCAGCAAACTGTAGCCAGCAGGCTGGCCACACCACTCATTTTGTAAATGAAGTGTTACTGGAACACAGCCTTGCCAGTTTGTTTATGTATTGTCTATGGCTGCTTTGGCATTACAAGACAAAGTTGAATAGCTGCAATAGAGAATCTAAGGCCCGTAAGCCTGTAATATTTACTACCTGACCCATTAAGAAAATCTGGGAAGTCCTGACCTAGACCACAAGCAGTAATGACTGCTACATTATAAAAATGAGAGAGACAATCAGACCATATATGCTTCCTAATAGAAGTACACACCATCATCTAAGAAATATACTTAGGAAAAAACTGAACCTGAACATGATCAAGCCTCTAGATCTAGCTACCAATACCTAGGAAAGAGGACAGAGAAACAGGTTAAATGATACTATAGAGATACAATCAGCAAAATCCAATTATGGAAAATTTTGAAGACAAATAACTTAGATTTTTCAACAAATAAATTGCCAGAAAAACATTGAGAGGAGAACCCAAAGATTAAAAGAGGCTTAAGGGACATATCAATCAACTGCAATATGTGGATCTTATTTGAATCCTGATTCAAGAAACTGTAATATGTGTGTGTGTGCGCGCACGCGAGAGAGAGAGAGAAAAAAGAGAGAGAGAGGGAGAATTTAAACACTGAGTAAAAATTTGTTGATATTAAAAATTATCATTAGTTTATTTACATGTGATGTTTTTACAATTGTGTTTAAAATTATTGTCTATGAGAGATACATATTAAATATTTAATAACAAAATGATAGTATGGGCAGTTGGGCAGAAGAAGGTAGGGAGTGTGTAAAGATACAGATAAAACAAGACTGACTGTTGACAATTATCTAGGATAAAAGACACACGGACATTCACAATGCTATTCTTTCTACGTTTGTATACATTTGAAATTTTACATTACAAATGATTTTTTAATAGGGGAAAATGCTAAATAACCACCTGGGAAATGCTTTCAAACAATACATGTTCTCTAATGCTCTATTAATCTAGCACAACCTCCTGATGGGAACACAGCCCTTATATAACCCAGAGCCCATCTCTGTTCTCCACTGAGATTCACTGCAATAATGATTCACAGTAACTGAAGAGATGGGCTAAATCTCTCAGGTATATTAAGGCAAAAGGAAAAAGGGGTGTGTGTGAATCTGATCTTGAGGAGAAAAATCTAGTGAGGTTATCAGTTTAAGTAAAATAATGCATTTTATTGAATAATTAATTAAATGTGAGAAAATTCCTAGGACCAAGTGAGAATTTAAGGGAAAGGAGGTAAGGGGCCCTTATAATAGCCATCCTTTCTACTGGGAGATTTTTTCCTCACCTCTTGTTATTATTGTAGGATTTGTTAAAAGCTTTATGGTTTTTTGAGGCAGATTAAATGGCAAGACCTCCTTCCATTCTGTCTATCAAGGTAAATGGGAACTAACAAAGAAGGATGAAAGGTGTGGCTTTTTGTTAGAAAAAAGAGAATTTGAGAGACTCTTGAATGTTGTAAGTTAATGTAGAGAGGGAAATGTCTAGATTTTACAGCTCATTTTATTTTAGGTAGGCCTTTTCTTTTGGACCATATGAAAAAGAAGAGATAGGCAGGGAACCCTAGGCTTTCCCATAATGGGATGTACAGTTTTGGGAAGAAAATTGGTTAAGGAGGGCTTTGGTCTAGTTACTCACCCAGAGGGGGCTGCAGCATACCCCCATTCTTCTCACAGTTCCCAATAGGCTGGATTTCAGCTGAGTCAACCAGCCGCCAGAAGTCATTCTTGTTGTCGCTGCCATCAAGGCGAAGGCGGAGGCGAGCACCTGTTAGTCCAACTACTGTAGCAATACAGGTGGATGTGGTATTCCTGGGGTCCTGTGCTTCCAATTTCATGCTGATCTTGAACTCGTTGCTTGGAGGTGTGTAGGACTGAGGAGAACAAGCCATGGGGATTAGGCAGACTAAGGTAAATAGCATTTTCAGTAAGGATGTTAAGAGTGGGACCTGAAAATTTATGCTTTGGACTCAAAGTAGTTATAGCTGGGCCAGGGACAAACCACTGTGAATTATTCCCTAAAACTTAGAAAGAGTTACATGCAAAAGAAACACTGGAAGGTAAGAAGAAGGGGAAAAATTACTTTCAACTGAAGCATCAAATATTGACTTACACCAGTAAGAAAAGGACAAGAGTGCTTCAAATGGTCCTTACTTAAATACTTTCTCATCCTATCTTCTCCAACTCCTTAATCCTCTAAGTATTCATAATGTTTTCTTTTTAGAAATCATCCTATTTGGCTACTATATCCTAAGGGTCTCTTCATTAGCATTTCGGCATATTGCTTTATAAATCCAGCACACAGACTAACTATTGGGGGTCAATTTTTTTCTTATTTTGACATTAACTTATAAATCAATTCATATCTTTAAAAACAATTTTAAGTTATAATTGATATACAATATACACTTTGGTAAATCTTGACATATGGACACATCCATGACGCCATATACATTATATACACCCTTGAAACCATCATCACAATCAATATGATAAATATGGATGGACATGTTCTCTCATGTCTCTTTATAATCCCTCTGTGTAACTGCTCCCAGGGAAACACTGATCTACTTTCTATCACTGTAGATTGGGTTGCATTTTCTAGTCTTAAATGGAATCATAGAGAATATACTCTTTTTTTGTTTTTTAGTCTAGCTTCTTTCATTCAGCAGAACTATTCTGATATTCACCCATATTGTTAAATGTGTCACTAATTCATTTTATTTTTTAATGACTTTTTTTAGAGCAGCTTTAGGTTCACAACAAAATTGAGAGGAAGATACAGAGATTTACCATATACACTCTGCCCCCACATATGAATAGTCTCTCCCATTACCAGCATCCCCCACTGCAGTGGTGCATTTGTTACAATTGATGAACCTCCATTGATACATGACAATCTCTCAAAGCCCAGTTTATATTAGGGTTGTCCCTTGGTGTTGTACACTGGGTTTGGACAAAGATATAATGACATATATCTATCATTATAGTATCATACAAAATAGTTTCACTGATCTAAACATCCTCCCTGATCTGCCTATTCATCCCTCCCTCACTCAACCACTGGCAACTACTGATCTTTTTACTGTCTTCATAATTCTCCCTTTTCTAGAATGTCACATAGTTGAAATCATACAGTATGTAGCCCTTTCAGATAGATTTTTCTCCTGTAATATGCATTTAAGTTTCCTCTATGTCTTTTCATGACTTGATAGCTAATTTCCTTTTAGGGCTGAATAATACTCATTTGTCTGGCTATTCCACAGTTTATTTATTCATTCATCTACTGAAGGGCATCTTGGTCGCTTCCCAGTTTTGGCAAATATGAATAAAGTTGCAATAAACATCCATGTGCAGGTTTTTGTGTGGTCAAAAGTTTTCAGTTCCTTTGGGTAAACACAAAGGAATGTGATTGCTGTATCATATAAGAGTATATTTAGTTTTGTAAGAAATCACAAATGTCTTACAAAATTACTGTACCCTTTTGCATTTCCACAGCAATGAGTGAGAATTACTGTTGCTCCAGAGCCTTGGAAGCATTTGGTGGTTCAGTGTTCTGGATTTTGACCATTCTAATAGGTGTGTAGGGGTATTTAATTTGCATTTAGAAAATTTTCATTTTCTTTTAATCATCTGCATATCTTTTTTTGGTGAGGTGTTTAAGATCTTTGGCTCATTTTTAAATTAAGTTGTTGGTTTTCTTACTGTTGAGTTTTTAAGTGTTCTTTGTATATTTTATATAACAGTCCTTCAGCAGATGTGTCTTTTGCACATATTTTCTCCCAGTCTGTGGCTTTTCTTCTCATTCTCTTGACAGAGTCTTTCACAGAGTAGAAGCATTTAATTTTAATGAAGTCCAGCTTATCAATTATTTCTTTCATGGCTCATGTCTTTGGTGTTATATCTAAAAAGTCATCACTATACCCAAGGTCATCTTGTTTTTCTCTTATGTTATTTTCTAGGAGTTTTACAGTTTTACATTTAGGTCTGTGGCCTATTTTGAATTAATCTTTGTGAAGGGAGTAAGGTCCATATCTAGATTCTTTTTTTGCTCGTGGCTGTCTGGTTGTTTCAGTACCATTTGTTAAAAAGACTATCTTTGCTCTACTATATTGCCTTTGTTCCTTTGTCAAAGATCAGTTGACAATATTTATGTGGAACTAAGTTGGGGCTCTCTATTCTGTTCCACTGATCTATTTGTCGATTCTCTCACCAATACCACACTGTCTTGATTACGGCAGTTACACAGTAAGTCTTGAATCTGGGTAGTATCAGTCTTCAAACTTTGTTCTTCTTCAACATGTTGTGTTGGCTATTCTGGATCTTTTGCCACTTCATACAAACTTTAGAATCAGTTTGTCAATATCCACAAAAGAACTTGCTGGGATTATTACGCTTGCATTAATCAAAATGGCTCCCATCTCATGTTTTGCTTGTCTAAGGACCAGCAAAAGTCTACTTGCCTCCCACCTACTAAGGATGTTGAGAATCATTACCTGCTTGAAGCAATGGACAGGCGCTGGGACTGAACATGTTTCTTTTAGGTATTTGTCCCAGGTAAAATGACCTGTAAAGGAAATAGAAATCTCTATCACAGTCAACTTCCTAAAAAAATGCTTTCAGGATGTAATCTACACAAAACATTAGCCTATTTTCAGACTGGTTTGGAGCATAAGAAAACTTACTTTTCCATGTTTGAGCTCAAATAAATATTAGGGTGAGGTATCTAGGGGACCTGAGTGGATCCTTTTAGATCAATGTTTTAAAATCATGTCTAAAGATGGCCTGAAGTGTTTTTCATGTTAGTTACTACAGTGATCCAAAATGCCAGAGCAAGATATACCAGTGTCTTAAATAAATGCCTAGGAAGCTCATGGAAAACAGAACAGAACAGGTAGAAAATGGATGAGGAGATTCCTTCTGAACAACCTGACTCCTGGAGAGGTACCTTATTGCCATCAGGTGATAGTATTTAACACCCAATATGGTTGGATCCCATCTCAGGGCAAATAAAATAAAATAAAAATAAAATAAATAAAGTAATCTGGAAACTTGAGAGGATGTAAGGACAGGAAAAGCCATAATGAATGAGATTATAGTTGAATCCTCAGTCTAAAAATTGGGTTTCTCTCACCCACCCCTACCCCACTCCCACCCCTGCCAATGTTGCATTGCTCTGAGGTGCAAAAGGACCAAGATCTGGTAATTTAGAGAAAAGTATGTCCTGGGTAGCATTTCTGATGATAGTAACTAAGAAAAAGTTGGGGGGAGGGGCCCACAGAATTGTCTAGGCTGTTGAAGTGGCCTTAGAGCCTCTCAAAGTTTAAAGAACACTGAATTAGGGAAACAATCTTTAAAGTGGCACTATCCTGGGGTTGGGGAAAACATTTGAAGGGACAGGCTGTTGAATACTTATCTTATTGAATCACAAAAGATTACCAAGTTCTTTATTAAAGGTTAAACCAGTTACCAATCTCCCCCTAATACCCACCTAGAGGAGACCCCATGATGGAGCAGGGAAGGTCCCAGAGACTCTCACAAGCTAAAACACTGTAGCAAACCAGCATTTCTTGAAGTTTCCTCTGCAGTGGAGCAGCACAAGGCCCCTTTGGGCCATGCAAAAAGCACTAGATGCTGGGAATAAAAATGAGTCACTGAATGATGAAATCTAAATTACTTCAAAGATGATGCTAAGACTATATACTCTATTGAGTCCCTTTCCCACCATCATTAACCAAGCCAAATAGATTTGGCCAGAAATCATAGTCAGTTCTAAGCCATTTCATGAACTGGCCAATGATTAATCATCACGAAGAGATGGTTAGTCCGAAGGGTAAATGAGATGGATATTTCCTGGAGTTAAGATTTAAAGAGATCAGAATTTAATAGAGTTTGCTCTTAGCTGAGATGGCCCTAACACAAGGACTGAATACATTTCATCACTATTTGCTGTTAGAAAAAGGAAATGTTACACATTATCCCTTCTTATAAAGAAGGGATTAAGTAAAATAATAAGTCTTAGACAGCCTGTAACTACTGAACACTTACAATGTGCCTAGTGTGAATGAGGAATTAAATTTTAAATTTTATTAAATTTTAATTAATTTAAATTAAAATACCTACATGTGCTAACAGCTACTATACTAGGCAATACAGGTCTAGAGGTTTGGTCAGTCCTGGGTAACTACTTGTATTAGCTTGAGTTCTGACCAAAAGCACCCAAGAGACTTTGGTTTTAAGAATTATGACAGCATCAGGGATACCAAAATAATTAAGGTATTAATTACAGTTCTCTATTACACATATAAATTATGGTAATCAATACCTGTTATACAGGCAAGAAACCTTACATATGCCCCCATTTAGGGAACACCCTATTACCAAGAGAATGAAAAAAAAAATCTCTTTGTTAAAAGCAGTTCACCCACTGTGAGGGCTGACTGGCTTGAACCATACCTAGATTAGTATTTTTCTTATATTTGACTGCTTAGGCTATCTAAGGCTTAGTCCACTATTATCAAGTAAATTGAAAAATAAGTTAATTGGTAAGACTATTTGAGCATGTACTGTAATGACCATAATGGAGACAAACATCATGTCTACCACAACTCCAAGCACTAAAATAACCACAGAAGAAATAGGACAGTCAGCAAAGTATATATCAGGGATTGGCAAACTCTGTAAAGGACCAGATAGTAAAAATTTTATGCTTTGTGGGTTATACAGTCTCTGTAACAAATACTCAACTCTGCAATGTAGAGTGAAAACAGCAATAGACAGTATGTAAATGAATAAGCATGACTATGTTCCACTAAAATTTTACAGAAACAGGCAGTGGGCTAGATTTGACCTGCTTGCCAACCCCTAGATACATCATTGATTCCTAAATGTTGCTTATCATCAGAATCTCCCAAATAGTTTTTCTCATTTCTTTAAACAGAGTTCTGGGCCCCATCTTCAGAGGATCCCCATCTTCAGTAGGCTGAGTGTGCTGTAACAATCTGTATTTTCAAAGGCTCATTATGTAATTATGATTAATATCTGTGTCTATAAATTACTAGTATAGTTGAAAGAATGTGATATTGAGAGTCAGAAGATGCCAAAGTCCAGTTTCTACAAATAATTATCTTGGATAAATTACTTAAGCCTTCCAAGCATCAGTATACTCATCTAAAGATGGAGATAATATCTATCTCACAAGATTGTACATATACTCATTCATTCCAAAAATATTTATTAAACTCCCAAGTGCAAAATCAATGTATTAATTGTTAAGGAACAAGACAGACATAGTTCCTATGTTCATGGAGCTTGCAGTCTAGAGATAAGCAGAGATATTAAACAAATAATAACACAAATAACCTGGTATAATTACAATAAATTTAAGTTAATGAGGTAGTACAGGTTGCCTTGTGAATGCAAAACAGAAATCTAATCCATACTTGGAGTCAAGAATTATTGTGAAGATTAGCATTATTAACTAATATAAGTATAATGCTTTAAAAATTACAGAGTGGTTTCAATTATTCATTCAACTGATATGTGAGTATCCTCTATGTGCCAAATTCTAAGTGCTGGAATAAGACAGGAGGTACCTGTCCTCATGGAATTTACATTTTGGTGCATGATGAGACACAATTAACACATAAAGAGATATATAAGGTAATAAGTGATAAGAACTGAAAGGAAATAAAATAATGTGACAGAGACTGGGAACTATCTTAGATGGTGAAATTATGTACAGATGCTCTACAGAGGAAACATTTGAACTGAGACCTTACAAATGGGGAAAAGTCAGCCATCTAATTTATATTACTGATAATACTAATGAAAACATTTTATAAACTGTAATGCACATGACATGATAGTTACATTTATTTATTTTTATTTTTTTAAATATATCTTTATTGATTTCAGAGAAAGGAAAGGAGAAGGAGAGAGATAGAAATATCAATGATGAGAGAGCGTCATTGATCAAGCCCGCAACCAGGCATGTGTCCTGACCAGGAATCAAACCCTGATCGCCTGGATCCTAGGTCGACGCTCAACTGCTGAGCCATGCCCGGCCGGGCGATAGTTACATTTATTATTAGGAGATAAGATCCCCACAAATGTAAAGCACAAGAGATCCACCTAATTGAATGTGTGAATCCCTTTCTCCAACAGTTAGTCATTCAACAAATATTTATTGAACACCTACTATATGCCAAGCCCGGTTCTAGGCACTGGTGATAGATACATAGCAAAGAACAAAACAGCCAAAGTCTCTGCCCACATAGAGCTTACATTCTAAGGGGGAAGAGAGGCAATAAATAAACAAATAAATATATTTCAGCTGGTACAGACACCAGGCACCAGATAATAATTATATAATTCCTGGCCCTTTTCAAATAAAGAAATAAAGCAAAGTAAGAAGAAAAGAGAGTGCCAAGAATGTGTGTGGTAATTTAGGCAGGATGGTTAAGAAAGGAATCTTGAAGTGATAAAAAGGTTCCTCTAACCTCTGCTTTATTTCCAATGATGAGAAACTCATTATTTGCTATTGTTTAATGGTACAAATGAATACACTTTAAGTTTCATAGTTAGCCAAAGTCTGCCTGCTTCTAACTCATAGTCTTTAGACCAGAAGTTCTACTCCAAGATTATTGTCTGAAAAGTGTTCCATTGTTTATATGTACCATAATTTACATAACTTAACAGAGTATTTGTTAAATACTATTGATGGACATTTAAGTGTTTTCTAATTTTGATGAGTATTTTTTTCTAATTTTGATGAGTATTTATCTTTGTGCACACATCTTTTATCACTTTTAAGGTTAAATCCTCAGGGTAAATTCCTAGGAGTGATATTAATGGACAAAGATATGCATATTTTATATTTTGATACAATCTAATTCCTGCCAATAGTACATAAGACTGTGTTCCTTGTGAAAGCTGTTTTAACCATTTCTATAATTTTGATAAATCTTACTGAAAAAAAGAAAATACTCTTATGCTTTTATTTGCAATTCTTTAAATAAAGCTGAAGATCTTTTTAGACTTGTCTGTCAATATTTATTTTATTTTTGGACTAGTAAATTCACACCTGGGATATTAAATTTAGTTCTGGGAACTTATACTTTGAGAGGGACAGGACAAATCAAAGCCTAAATGGTGACCTAAGTGGTAAAAGGGACACAAAACCATGTCACCTAAGTGCCACCTGAAGGAATAACGAACATTTAGCATGAGTACGAAAGCAAAGTCTTCATCCATCCACCTAACAGATATTTATAGTGTGTACCAAAGCACTGTGTGGGTGCTGGAAATACAACCATAATCAAAATATTATTCTTGCCTTCATAGATTTTCAGTCTAGTGAGGGACAGAGCCAAAATAGCCAACTATTACAAACTGTGGTAAGTGCTACACATGGAGACAAGGGTGCTATAGGAGCACCTAGAGGGTATGTGGAAAGGTTCCCAGAGGAAGTAACCTCTAAGAGTCAGCCAAAAAGAAAATTCTTTTTTTTTTTTTTTTTGGTTTCAGAAAGAAAAGCATGTATAAAGGCTCAGAAGTGAGAAAAGAAAGTTCTAAAAACAGAATCTTTTTATATGGCTACTGGGTGGAGTTTAAAGAAATAGTTTAGAAAAGAGGTTGTAGATAAAAGCAGTGTTTGGTCCGGCCGGGCGTGGCTCAGCGGTTGAGCATAGACCTATGTATGATCCAGGAGATCAAGGTTTGATTCCCAGTCAGGGCATGTGCCTGGGCTCAATCCCCAGTGGTGGGTGTGCTGGAGGCAGGCAACCAATGACTCTCTGATCACTGATGTTTCTCTCTCTCTATCCTTCTCTCTTTCTCTCTCTGAAATCAATAAAGATAAAAAAAAAAAAAAAAAAAAAAGAACCTTAAAAAAAAAAAAGCAGTGTTCAGGTATCAGAGAGCCTCCTACACCACATTAATGAGAAGAGGAAGCACTGAAGGGTTTTGAGGGGAGTTACTCTGTCTGTAGTGTGACGATGGGTTGGAGGATAGTAAGGCTGGAGGCAGGAAGACTAGGAAGCTGTTCTAATAACCTAGATATGAGACGATGGTAGTTTGAACCAGGAAAGTAAGAGTGGCAGTGAGAAGGCAGTCCCTAGAGCTGCTTTCTAATAATTAGAGGCCACTGAGTGAAAACTGGGTAAAACTACTCCATATGGCTCTAAAAGTTGCAAGTATGACTAAAATAGAATTTACAAAGAAACAGATATTGACCCAATAATTATCTGTCAAAATATGATGTGAGCTGCCCAAGGCTGTAAGTCCCCAACAACTTTGAGGAGTTCAACAATTTGTAAGAAATTCAAAACGTCAGATTCTGAAATGCTGGGCCATATTAGATTATTTTAAGGCATCTTCCAAACTCTGAGATCCTAAAAATCTACAGAATTTTATCTCAGTTTGATATTTGGGGCTGCTTTTTATGCTTGATGGGCAAAAGGAAATATGTAGGCTTAATTTATCAGAGGATAGGCCTAGCTGTACTACCCCTACTCCCACAAGGAGAAATATACTTTCAAATTTTAATCACTTTATGTTAAATTAAGTATCCACTTTTCACAATTCCATCAACAAAATAGGTTGATTATAATATACCTTATGTTGTCACTTAACTATAATTACCATCATAAGCAAACAAAACAGCAGCAATCACAGTTCTTTCCATTTGCCGGCACCATGCCATACTATGTTCAATATCTCCCACATGCAGTATAACCTGAAAAGTAGGTTTTATTTCCACTTAAGACATGAGGAATTAGGCTCAGAAAGATTAAGTAATTTTCCTGAAGTCACAAAACTGGTTAGTGGGAAATAGGAATTTCAACCAAGGTCTGTCTGATTCTTAGGTCCATACTTTTTTTAACACCCACTAGTATCCTAGAAAGCTTGAGGAAAGTTTTAAAGAGTAATGAAAAGTGACTATCATTTATTATTTATCAAGTGCCAGGCCTTTTGCCTGCATTATTTCATTTCATTCATTTCTTCAGCTCACATTCATAGAATGCTTCACTTCAAAGGATGTCACAAAATTTGACTTAAAGTCTGAGGATAGTCACTGGACAGGATGAAAATAATAATCCTCCAAGTTGAAAAGTATTTAAGTTTTTAAGATGTTTCACATCCATTAGCTCATGTAATCTTCTTAACAACCCTGCTAAGTAGGCAGAATGATTATCCCCATTTTACACGTCCAAAAACTAAGAATCAGAGTCACAAAGTTACTAAGTGGCAGAGTAGGCTTTCAAAGAACCCAGGAGTTCTGGCTCCTAGTCTAGTGCTCTGTTACTGTACGTTATCCTCCTTGTCAGCGGGCAGTGACAGTAATGTGTTACTGAAAGGAAAGGATGATGAAGCAAACAGATAGTAACAGAGCCGAACACGTGAAGTTGCAGTAATAAAGTGTGTAAAAACACTTGGACAAAAGCTGATAACAGCATAAGGCTATTAACATTCATGTAACATGTAGAAAAAGTTTAAGGAACTCTAAGAAGTTAAGACTAATGTTTATATAGGAACCTTGGAAGCTTATTGAGAAATATCAGTATTAGTTTTATTTCTCAACTCCTAGTCCTAAAATATACTATGAAGGGATGAAAACCAAATGCAATTATTAGCCTGACTCTTGTTATTTGATATTTCAATATTTTAGTTTTTATTTAGTTAAAAATTTTAGAAAACCTTTAGGTTTAATTTCAGCTCAATATCTCTTATAAATAATTTATTTTTGGAAAACCCCACTGAATTCTGAATTATGGATTGGGGTGGGGGGGAGGTTTGTTTTAGTTCTGGATTTAGTGAATTAATAAGTTACTTCCAGTTTGGTTCATTTCCCATCCGCCTTGTATTCTATGTAATTAAATCCCACACCCTCCCTTTTTATTAGCTTGGTCTGTGGCCTCCTGATAAGGAGGGTTTGACAGCAGCAGAGATGAATTACATGGGCTCATGACACAGACAAGAGCACAGGAGTTTGAGACAGAGACACATGGAATTCTTTTCCTAGTTATAATCTAATCCCTGGTTTAGTAATTCCTCTTATTTAACAGAAGCACAAGAAAAATATCTTACCTAACTCCAGGATGTCAGTAGCTTCTATTAAGGAAAAAAATGTTACAGAGTAAGTCATCATGACAAACATACCAAAATGATAGAAAGGTGAAGATCTGGGATAAAACGAGGGCTTGAGGGTTTGTCTAGTCCAATTCTCTCATTTTAAAAAACATTGAGTTTAGTAGTAATAGTTGTGGAAGTACACCACTCAATTCTGACTTACTCCCAAGCATAAAGTCTTAAAAACTATGGAAGTCCAGAGAAGCTAAGCAACTGTGCCTTAAAGCTATGCAGCTAATTTAGGATTAGCTGTACTTAGAATCTAAATTTCCTAATATCCAGTTCAAACCAAAGCACATTGCTTTTGACAGTTACCTCTATAAATGACAATATTTACTTTTGTTTTAACCAGTGAGTTCTTTGTACACTCAAAAGTTTTATGGTAAGAGATGTCAAATAAAAGTCTTCCATGCTAACTAGAGTTTTTTTCTTACCTTGATGTTGGGATGCAGACTCCAACAGATGACCATATTTGTGTTTTCTAACATCATTCCAGTCTATTTCTGTGGGAAATAAGAAAACAGTCATGTGCCAAGAAAATACAAGATTCAATACTTCTCCAATTTAGCAGTATGTATTAATAGTTTCTGATAAAGTACTTCTAAGACTCTATTCTATGGAAATAATCCAAAATACAGAAAAAAGGGTTGTATTTTAAAAGCTTCAGTGGGGTTTATAAATAACAAAAAAGGGGGGGGCCTTAAATGTTAAAAAAAAAAAAAGGCATTTTGCAGCTGTTAAATTTTTACAAAGGCTAAACAACAAAACAGGAAAATGTTTGAGTTATAATGTTATCTGGTGAAATATGGGATCAAAAATTATATTCATGGAATAATAACAATTATGTAAAAAATAAAAAACAAAGACACCCCTGTTTGAGCTAAACTGTATACCCCCCAAAATTCATGTTGAAATCCTCATTCCCTAGTACAGTACGTCAGAATGTGACTATTGGGAGAGAGGGCTTTAAAGCAGGCAATTAATTTAAAATGAGGCCATCAGGGGCCCTAATCCAATATGATGGGTATCCATATAAGAAGAGAAAATTTAGACACAGACAGGTACAGAGAAAAGGTGATATGAAGACACAGACAGAAGACAGACATCTATAATCCAAGAAGAGAGGACTCAGAAAAAAACACACATAAAAAACCACATGTCCGACACCTTGATCTTGGACTTCTAGCTTCCAGAACTGTGTTTAAATCACCTAGTCAGTAGTCTTTGTTATGGCGGAACTGGCAAACTAATACAAGTCTAAAAAATTATCATTAGAAAAAAGACAGAAGTAAACAGCAAATATAAACAAGTGGTTATCTTTGGGTGGTGGTACTGTTTTTTCCCCCTTTCTACTTTCTAATTGCATATATTTTAAAATTTTCTATAAAGAGGATGCGTAACTTATATAATGGAAATACATTTTCCTTGTTTGAAAATTTAGATTCATCTACTGACCATCTACCACTCTCTCACCATCAATTACGCATCATGTTTTCACTTCTCTTCCTACCCTGTTCAGATTCCATGGTCCCCAATTAAAATCACTTCCTGGCAAACACTCTTGACTCCCTCCAAGTTTCAATCCTAACTGTGGTTTAAGTCACTTATCCACCTATACCATGCCTACCCCAACAGCTGTTGAGTGCTGAAGAAAAACAAATGCAAGTTTATGGGTCTCACTTTAAACTCATGACCATAACTCTCAAATGCTGCTTAATGCCATTTGGAAATCACACCACATTTCCCTACTAAGTTTGCTTTTCCACTTTCCAAAAAACAAATTCATATGCTTTTCTCCTCATACTCTAAATATTCCCTCCCTTACTTTCACTCTTAGGGGAGGACATTAATTGAGGGTTCACTGAGAAAACAGAAATAAGAGATAGGAACCTTCTACATGCCACTCATTTCAGAAAGGCACACATCTTGTTTAGTGGTATACCCCCAGTGCATAGTACAGTAGCAGGTTCTCAGTTAACATTTAGTGAATGAATGAAGTTACTCATTCATCATTCTTTCTGTTTTCTGGTTGCTATGGATAGTGTCCTTGTTTTTATCAAAAGCCAACCCATCCATTTTTGCTCCAGATCTCATTTCCTCTCATCCTCTTAAAGACTTTGCAAGTATTCTCTTTCTAATAAGATCGTCTGCATCAGCATTCTTACTACTCCATCATCTATCAAAACAAGCAAACACAAAAACCCAACAAACACCACCTCTTAATCAACATATATCCTTCCTGCTATATCCTTCAATTTCTCTGCTCGTCTTCATGGGAAAACTTACTTTAAGAGTTGTCTATAGTTGCTGCCTTCTTATTTCCTCACATTACCACTTCATTCAAATAGCGTTTTTCTGCTTACCACTCCATTGAGATAACTCCCAAATTCATATTTCTGGCACTGACCTCTTCTTGGAAGTCCACACTTACATATACAATTACCTACAGACCATCTCTACGTGGTTATCAATCAGATATTTCAAACTGAACAGTTTGAAACAGTCTGGCTAAAACAAAATGCCCTGTCTTGCCAACCTGTTCCTCTTTTTCAAATTAGTAAATAGCATCTCCATCACCTAGTTGCTTAAGCCAAATATACTTGAAATTATGCTTGATGCCTCTATTTCCTTTACACTCACATCCAAGCCATCAGTAAATTCTGTTGGCCCCTATCCCAAATCCATCCACTGCTCTTAATCTCACCATTCACACTGATCTCACTCCTTTCCAACCCATACTTTAGTATTAATTTTCTAAAATATGGATAATATAAAACTTGTCACTAGTTCATTTAAAAGTCTTCAAAGATCAAGCCCTAACCTGTATCCAAACATAACAATCACGTCATTCTGTTTCATCTCTCTGGACTCTTCTCTGTTTGAGAGGGACTTTTCCCTCTTTTTCTATTTGAGAGATTCCTATTTATTCATCCTGGTTGACAACTATTACTTTGCAATAGCCTTCTGGTAACATCCTCAAGCAGGGTACAGTGCCATCTCTACCTCTTATTTCTATGCCTGTATCAGAATATCAATAGTAAATATTACTAAGCCAGTCAGTATTGCTGGGGCCTGGCACACAGCAAACACTCAAAAAAAGGGGAAAAAAAAGTTTGTCTTTTTACCAAACTCAGAAATAGTTATACAATGACAGAAAAATTATATGTATATGTATTTAAATGTATGATTTCACCCTAGCCGGTTTCGCTCAGTGGATAGAGTGGCAGCCCACGAAATGAAGTATCTGGGGTTCGATTCCAGCCGAGGGCATATACCTTGGTTGCAGACTCGGCCCAGGTTGGGGAGCATGTGGGAGGCAATCAATCGATGTGTCTCTCTCACATCGATGTTTCTCTCTCTCTCTTTCTCTTCTACTCTCTCTGAGAAAGGAATGGAAAAAAATATATCCTTGTGAGGATTAAAAATAATAAATAAAAATAAATGCATGCTTTCATCAAAACAATTTTGAAAGAGATTGATACTTAGATACAGACATGTATAACAAGGCACTTGGCCTTCAATCTATAAGAGGGAGAAAAATACGTAATGGACAATGCCATATTGGACAAATGAAGTTCAGTGTGGCTGAAGCAGAAGGGGGTATGATAAGAGAAGTAAAATGTAGTTAGTGTTAGTGGTTATATTTTTTAATATAATGGAGAATGCAGATCTACAATATGCAAGAAGTCAATGGGCAGACAAATAGAGGTGAGGGATGGAGGAGAGAATATACTTATTGCCTATGGGACCTTGGTTCTAAAGGTCCATTTACACCCTTGCTTTTCACATGGCTTTGGTTATTCAACCTCCCTAGTGATTAAAAGAATCATAATTATGTCAGGTGTAGAGGCAGAAGAAAAGGCTTTAGAGAAAATATGAATTTAATGTCAAATGGAAGAGCAAGCTTGACTTAATATTGGACAAGACAAATCATCGCACCTCAGAAACTATGCTTAAACATAAAGAGACTTTAAAGATTTCTGATAAGGTTCTTAGTTTTCACAAACCTCAAATTTTACTATAATTTAAACTCTGAATTCTTTAAGATATTTGTCTATTTAATTCAACTAATACTATTAAAAATATCACTATAATGCCTGGCCGATGTGGCTTAGCAGTTAAGCATCAACCTGTGATCCAGGAGATTGCGGTTTGATTCCCTTTCAGGGAACATGCTGGGGTTGCGGGCTCGATCTCCACTGGGGGGACTGAAGGAGGCAGCCGATCAATGACTACTCTCTCTCATCATTGATGTTTCTCTCTCTCTCTCTCTCTCCCTCTCTTTGAAATCAATAAAGACATATTTAAAATATATAATATATATATATATATTACTATAAAATGGTAAGAATATATAACTTCCAGAAATGGCTACAAGTTTTAAGGACATTTAAGTAAGATGACATAATACAAAGTGTCTAGCATGGTTCCTAACACAGAGAACAAATTCATTAAATAGGTTTTTCTTTCCTTTCTTTATAAAAATCTCTAGTGTAGTTGAATCATTACAGAAATATTTTTAAGTATTTAAAAAGCAAAACTTCTGTTGGGCTGGTGTGGCTCAGTGGTTGAGCATCGATCTATGATCCAGGAAATCTCAGTTTGATTCCCAGTCGGGGCACATGACAGGGTTTTGGGCTCAGTCCCCAGCAGGGGGCATGCAGGAGGCAGCTGATCAATATCTTTCTCTCATCATTGATGTTTCTGTCTCTCTCTTCCTCTCCCTTCCTCTCTTTGAAATTAATTGAAAAAATATATATTTTTTTAAAAAAAGCAAAACTTCCAATCTCCTTTCATGATCTGGAAAATTCATGCTAATGACAAAAATGACATCATGGCTAACACAAAAGGATAACGAGTGACCTAATTAGTAGTGAGAAGTTCTTTAAATTAAGTCTTTGCTAAGGCTCTTAATCCCTCTTACCTCCAGGATAGGAGGTTAAAAGATACTTACCACTAGGCTGCATAGTCAATGAACTAAAAACTGGTCAAGGTGTTAAGAAGTTTGGGATTTATCCCTGGATCCACCAATACCTTAACTCTGACCTCTGACAAGTCAGTTTCTCTGTATGTTAATTTCTCCATCTGAAAAGTGGGGGTGGGAAGGAAGGGGGACATTTATTACCCTGTGAAGTACTGAGACTTTTAGCTATTAACAAAATAGGCTATATTATAAGAAAAGTAGGACAGTTAGACACAATTTTTTTGTTTATTAGACTATTTCAGGGTTAGACAGTACCTTATAGTAAGTACCACAGGTGTAATTTAACTAAGCCTCAATACCCACAGAGATTCAGAATATAGATATTTGTTGCATTTGGTTCCATGCAAATACTGAATATAAATATAGTTTCCAATTAACCAGGTTAAGATAGAAAAATCAACAGACATTAAAACACCACTAACATGGTGTTATGAATTGATCTGTGTTCCCACAAAATTCATGTTAAAGTTCTAATCTCCAATGTGACTGTATTTGGAGATAGGACTTTTAAGGAAATAAAGTTAAATGAGATCATAGGGGTGGGGCCCTAATCTGATAGGACTGGTGTCCTTAATAGGAAGAGAAAGACACCAGATCTCTTGCCCCCCCCCCCCCCCCCCCCCCCCCCGCTCCATAAACATATACAGAGAAAAAGGCCAGGTGAGGACACCTGTCTGTAAGTTAAGGAGAGGTGCCTCACTAGAAACCAGCCCTGTTAACACCTTGATCTTAGACTTCCAGCCTTAGGAGCTGCGAGAAAATAAATTTTTGTTGTTTCAGCCACCCATATATTTTGTTATGGCAGCCCTTCCTGACTAATATACATGGTCATATGACAAATGAGGCTGCAGCCTTTAGGCAAGTAAGTTAACTGCACTAAGCCTCAGTTTTTAATCAGTAAAGTAGAAATAGTAATCCTAATGCTACTTGCTTTACTAGGTTGTCGTGAAGAATTAAAATATGGCTTTAAAAGTACATAATACAAAAAAGTGCATAATATAGATAATAGAGATTATTAAGGAAAAACTTGCTGTTTACTACCTGTCTCAGAGAGAAAACTCAGACTGTGAATAATACAATGTATTTACAAAAAGGACATTAGAACCTCCTGTTACTGGTTAGCCCCTAAGGATTCTAATACAATTTGAATAACTACTATAGGAATATCTGCTACAATTACTTTTACTTTGTTTCTTTTCCCCTTTAGCTTCCTTTAACTGTTGAATAGAACCTTTAAAAATTACAGTAATATGATCTTCTTAGGGGAAGTGAAGGTGCCTATATTTATTTCAAAACACAGTAATGACATTAAAGGGGTGGAGTAAGCAGAGTAACCTGAATCCTTCGATGTCCAGAGCCCTGAAATATTAAGAGAATAGTATCTGGAACATCCTAGAAAATATACCCTCTTTGATTTCTGAGAAAAGAGTGTAAGAGTGTAGACTAGTAACATCTAAAGCAGTGCTATTCAACAGAACTTTCAGTGATAATGAAAATGTTCTGTATCTGTATTGTTTAATGAGTAGCCACTAGCCACATGTTGTTATTCAGCACTTGAATGTGGCTAATGTTACTAAAGAGCTGCATTTTTAATTGTATTTAATTTTTATTAAATTTAAATAGACCCATGTCCAGTGGCTACTGTACTGAACAGCTCAGATCTAGAGAATGTAAAGATTCTAGTATTATTGAAAACCCTTGAGAGAAAAATAATATGTAATAGAAAAATCTACAAGGCTATGGGAACATCCTTTAGGAATGTGACAAAACAATTACAATAGGACATAACTTGAAGCAAGTAGAAAAAAATTCTTCACATATTGTGATATTAAGAAAAAATTCAGTTGTAAATGATCTCTTGTCTATTAAAATAGCAATAATAATTATCAGCATTATATAGCTCTTATTTTTAAGTGTTTACTATGTGCCAGATATTGTGATAAGTATTTCAGTAACACACCACTCTCCCCAGTTTGATACCACTTAGTATGTTATCGTTACTCCTTTTTACAAATAAGGAAATGATATCAGGGAGGTTGATTAATTTTCTGAAAGGTCAGAGGAAAAGGCAGGTTTCAACACAAACCACGCTCTTAACAGCACTGTCTCTCTCCTCAAAACAAATGAACAAATGAAAAAGAAACCTTATAAATGCATGTAACACAAAATAGTCCAGCTTGGGAAGAACTACAACCAGGTGTGAATGTGGATATTCTACCCATTTTACTACAGTAAAAACTGACGCTTGATCTGGACACTAAATAAAATTAGACATAATCTGGGATTTAATGAAGTAAAATTAGGTTAAACAGAGGATGCCTATAGACACTGTATTTTAAATATTCATAGAGCTTGGAAAATACAAAAGAAGTAATGCAGGCTTACATGCACATACCAATGGGAGAGAGAAGGTGAGGAAGGAAGGGAGGAAGAGAACAGAGAAGGAAGGATGTTTCCCCCAGAAATGAAAACCGGAAAATTTAAAAAAAGAATCAAATGTACTTCTGAAAACCCATTACAAGACAGAACTCTTTCAGGGTTAGATAACAGTTGTGGTTTTAATAATCCACAATCCTACGCCAATATGCACAGAAATCAAATTGAAATGTTGAGAGCAGAACAGCTGTCCCACTGTGGTCATGGACGACAAGCTACAAGGGAGGCAGGAGACAGACGGAGGACTGGTCTGGGATGTGCTGCTGATCAGCTACTCCCTTATTAGCAAGTATTCCTAGTGCCTCTCAACTGATCCTCTGCTTCTAGCTCTCCATTTACTTTGCTCCATTCAGAGATGAGTGTGATGAGATGGTAATATTCCTCTGGGATGATCCACCAGGAGAGGGGTGGGGGGAGGCAAGCTAGGCAATCACTTTCTCAAAGAGAGCAATAAATTCTGTCTTGTGCATGCGGCAGATGCGAACAAAGAGGATGGAGCAGATCTCTCCTTGGTGACTGTCCATCCCCCCACTCTCTGTGTAGCAATTATGCATCTCTGCACGTGCACACAGAGAGAAGAACCCCCAGAGAACATCAATATTTCCTCTAACAAGCAAAGCAACTAACAATGAGTGGCTAATGAAAATGCAGAGAAGCCATAACTCCTTTTGTCTTACAGACCATCCTAGTAGACTTCAATTATGTATAATGTTTACCCTTTGCAGAGGCTTACAGAGGTATGATCCAGAGCACAGGAAAAGCTAATGCTTTTTGGAATGCTTCTGGCTCATGCTTCTTAAACAAGGAAGATTATTGGTACCAATGGTGCCAAATCATACTTCCTGGAAATGCATAGTGTGTTTGGACAACAACCAGTAGTTTATTATAGATGTAAAAGGGATAGGGTAAGCTACAGAGACAAATGACAGCAACTGAGATGAGAAAAGCAGGTAGGCAGCAACTTGTGAAGAGCCTCATTTGCCATACTAAAACAATGGCATGTTACATATTGAAGCATTTGGCGTCATCCCGAAGAGTGTGTTAGACATTCAATATCAAGATCTGTTGATTTATTAATGGTATTTTACATCTATAAAGGGGTTTTAACTTTTTTCCATAGACTTTTACATACATTATTTCCAATGTTCATACAGTTTCCATACGTACATGCTTACTAAATTCTGATACTAATTATGAACTTATAATGTAGCGAGAAGGGTAAGATTTAGAGGCAAAAGATCTAGGACTAAATTTTGCCATTCATAGTAACAAGATTTTTAATAAGTCTCATAACCTCTCATTGTTCCCATAAAACAGGAATAGCAATAGTACTTCATAAGATTACTATAAAGACTGTATGGGACAATTATGTGAAGAGTACTTTGCAAACTATAAAGAGCTGCATAAATGACAGGCAGGACTTGTTAAAACTAAAGGATAAGTTGGCAAGAAAGGGTGAGATTCTTTTATTCACTCTAGTAGCTTTTTGTGACACATACATTCATATACAGCCTAATAGAGGGTAACTATTTCTCTTACATATAAATACAAGTTCTGACCTTTTCCAGGATCTGATTTTTGCATGGTACCATCAGCTATACCAAATAGGAAATCGTTTCTTTAGTAAGATGGAGAAATCTAGAAGCAAAAGATAGAAAAAATTAGGAATGTGAACAAACTACTATAGATCAAAGAAAACATACAGTGAAATTAGGTTTTTATCAAAGGAAACTAGCAGTCTGGACACCCAGGCAGGGTTTCCCAAGGGCAGCAATTTGATTAGGTTTCCAATTTCCAGGATCCTTCCCTCAGCTTTGTAGATTCAGAATCCTAATTATGTTAAAAATAGAATAGACTCTTGACAGATTGATAGGTCATTAAACAACAATGGATAAACTAGAATGTTTGTTTATTAATTTACTGTGAGAAATATAACAGCCACATGAACTAAAATATTGTACACTGAAAACTACAAAACACTGCTAAAAACATTAAAGAAAACATAAATAAATGGAAAGACATTTGTGTTCATAAACTGGAAGACATATTAAGATGACAATAATACCCAAAGTGATCTACAAACTCAATGCAATCCCTATCAAAATCCCAATGATATTTTTTGTAGAAATAGAAAAAGCCATCCTACAATTCACATGGCATTCCAAAGGACCCCAAATAGCTTAAAGAATCTTGAAAATGAAGAACAAATTTGGAAAACTCACAATTCCTGATTTCAAAACTTATAACAAAGCTACAGTAATCAAAACAGGGTGGTATGGGCATAAGGACAGACATATAGACAAATGGAAGAGAACAGAGGACCCAGAAATAAGCCCTAACATATATGGTCAAATGATTTTCTACAAAGGTGCCAAGACCATTCATGGGAAAGATACTCATTTCAACAAATGATGCTGGGAAACCCAATACTCACATGCAAAAAAAATGAAGTAGAATGTTTACCTTATACCATATTAAAAAAAAACCTAACTCAAAATGCATCAAAGACCTAAACATTAGAGCTAAAATTATAAAACTCTCAGGAGAAAACATAAGGGGAAATCTTTATGACACTGGATTTGGCAAAGATTCTTGGACATGACATCTAAAACATAGGCAACAAAAAACCCCCAAATACACTGAATTTCATTAAAATGAAAAACATTGTGCATCAAAGGACACTATCAAGAGAGTGAAAAGACAACCTACAGAATGAGAGAAAATAGTGGCAGATCATATATTTGATAAGAGGTTAAATCTAGAATATATAAAGAACTCTTGTAATTCAATAACAACAAAACCTCAAACAACTCAATTAAAAAATGGGCAAGGAACCTAAATAGTTTTAATGTGGAATGAATAAAGCAAACCTATAGCTATCCAGAACATTAAGCTTCCAAAAGTGGCTTATTTCCCCAAGGTTTCCCAGAATGAAGATTTGAATGCATGTCACCATCTGCAGACAGGAGCTACTTAATAAAAGCTTTTCATGGTGACAAAATTAAAATCTGAGGTCAGAGTCATATAGCTTTGGGGACCCATAACAGACTATTAACCCATTTACCACTTTTTAAAAAATCTGTTCATACTGCCCAAGCAGACCTTTGAAAGATGTCTATGCTATCCAGTACCAGAGATCTCAAGATCAACCTTATTCTATTAGAGTCTAAAAGGATAGAGTCCTTATAGAAAACTACCTCCTTAGACACAGAACACTGAAAATAGGTTAAATCCTCCCCTGCTCAGGCCATGAAGACATTTGGAACAATTATGTTTTCTATGTACCAATAAACTGAGAGGTAACTTAGACCGAAACTTGGCCTGGTTCATTCTTTGTCACTGAGTAGTCACTTCTCCAAGGGCTTCAAATTCTTCACCTGAAAACCAGGAGGTTAGAACTCTGTAGTGCCTTTCAGGCAGGTCCCATATTTACTACAAACTAGCTGCGTGCCTCTATTTCCTTATCATCCACCTCTACAAGTGTCTGATTTTATAACTTCATAGAAAATCCTGTTATTGAAATAAGGAAAATTTATCAAACGATATCAGCTGTCTTCCTGCCAGCTACTCAGGCAATTACCCTGACACCCATTTCTGGTTGGGAAACTCTGAAACTACCTCTTTCTTCATGGTAACAATAAGACCAGAGACTACAAAGGGGCTTCCAGTGAAATGTGTCTAGGTGAATCCAAAATAATATAGCAATCTAAGGAAAGGGGTCATTTCTCTAAACAACTGACTTGACTGAGAGGGCGTGGAATAATCTTTGAGTGGTATTAAGCAAAGGCATATCATAGATTTTTTAAAAAGTTATTTGGGGTGATACAGAAAGAATATATAAGCATTCCAAACAGCTAAGGCAGAAGAGTGGTACCATTTTCTAAGAGTTACTCAGTATTTACTAGGAATCTTTTTTGTGTTAACTGCTGAGAATAATACCCCTTTAAATAAGTCAGAAAAACTTTGTATATAATCATGGAAAGAGAAGGAAGCAAGAGGCATGAGAGGAAAAAAAAAAAAGTCCAGTTTCACTTCAGAGACAAAACTTTATGGTTGCCTGGCTTTTTGAGATTTTTAAAAAAAATCTCAGAAACTTAGCTTTTAGGACACAAAATACCTTTCTCAACTTCCTCAGCTTTTTACCCAGCAATTTATCCCTTAATTAAAATCTACTTTAATTTTTCCTCATTTTTAGTCTCTGGGGTTCATTGGACCAGGATTAGTGGTAGACTTTTTTTCAGAGAACAATTTTATATGGTAGTACTAGTTCAGAGAACTCCAGATATTTATTTCATCAAAATCACTGATAGGTGTCTAATACTCTTTAACACAGAGCAGTAATTCAAAACTTTTTTCCCCACCCTGATATATCTGAATACAAAACACTTTATCGTGAGGGCAGGCTCATTAAAGGCATTGATTTTCAGCAAGAGGGTAGGATTAATTTGATGGGAAGGGAGGCTCCACTGGGTGAAGTTTTTTTTTGCAATCTCCAGGGGTATTTGTGTAATTAGAAAAAGTACCTCCCCCAATTCATAGGTTTCTTCCATTGCCCTTCCCCCAGCTCCATGTTCCAGAGCAGTGTTGTCCAAAAGAAATACAATTTGAGCCACGTATGTCAGCTTAAGTTTTTAGTAGTCACATTTTAAAAAGTCAAAAAGGTGAAAATGATTTTAAGTATTCACTTTAATTAACACAATATATTGAAATATTATAATTTCAGCCAGTAATTGTTATAAAATCAATGAAATACTTCACATTCTTTTTATATTGTCTTCAAAATATGATGTGTATTTACAATTACAATTTATCTCAATTCAGATGCTAAATTTTTATTAGAAATACTTGACCTGTATTCAAATTTCATAAAATTTACAGTTGAAAAAGATTCATATACTGTTATTCAAAACATACTTAAAATTTTTCCAATAACTATGCCAGAGATCAGTTTTTAAATTTAATTTTAATTTAAATAAGATTTACTATCTAGTAGTTCATTTCCACTAAACATGTGGCTATTGTGCTAGGCAACCAGTATCTAGAGGAAATAAATAATAAAATTAAATATTAAGTACTTACATGTGCCAGGCATTGTTCTAAGCACTTTACTTGTACTAAATTGTTCAATTCTCACAACCCAGTAAGATACAGTAGGTATTATTATCTTCATTTTATTGATGAGGAAACCAGTGCAAAGATATCTTATAATTTGCCCGAAGTTACACAGCTAGTAAATTAGTAAATGATGAAGCCTGAATTCAAAGCAAGGTAACTTGGCCCAGCTGGTGTGGCTTAGTGGTTGAGCGTCAACCTATGAACCAGAAGGTCACCGTTTGAGTCCCAGTCAAGGCACATGCCAGCCAGGTTGCAGGCTCAGTCCCCAGTAGGGGGTGTGCAGGAGGCAGTCTATCAATGACTGTTTCTCATCATTGATGTTTCTATCTCTCTCTCCCTCTCCCTTCCTCTCTTTGAAATCAATAAAAACATATTAAAAAAAAAAAAAAAAGCAGCAAGGTAATTTGGCCCAGTTCTTGTTTCTGAGGCTTAGGGTTTTTCCAAGAAAACTGGGCTATTTAGTATACCCTAGTTACAAGTAAACACAATCTTTGGCCTATGTTTGATTAGAGGCTCTCAGCATTGGCTGATTTTCTCCACTATATGTCCCTATCTTGATTATATGTTAATATAAATTAGGTCATGTCACTCCCCTGCTTAAGATCTTCCCAAGGCTCCCCATAGCACTTAAAATTCAATCCAAGTACCTTACCTTGACCCACATCATTGTACATGATCTGACCCCTGCCTCTACCAACTTTTCTCCTTCCACTGTCATTCACTTTGTTCCAGCCAAGATGGCCTTCTCTGCTCCTGATGCAGGCCAAGCTACTTTATCTACTACTTTAGGGCTTTACACTACCTGGAATGTTCCACCCCATATTCATATGGCTGGCTTCTTATCATTGAGGTCTCAGCTTAAATGCCCCCCCCCCCCCCAGAGAACCCTTCCCTGACCACTCAATCTAAAGTAGTTACCCAGACTCTGTCTATCATGCCACTCTTAATTCTCCACAGCAGTTATCACCATTTAATATTTTCCTTGTCTATTTATTTGTCTCCTCCATTGGGGCCTTGCAGGGTTATTTATTCAGCACTATATCCCAGTACTTGGAATAGTGCCTGGTATAGAGGAGGTACTCAATAAGTATTTTTGAATGAAATAAATGAAGGCTAATCACTTAAAAAAAAAAAAAAGCACAGTGACTACTTTCTGAATTTAAAGAATATTGTGGCCCTGAACGGTATAGCTCAGTTGGTTGAGCACTGTCCTATCACTGTAAGGGTCACAGGATCCATTCCTGGTCAGGACACATGCCCAGGTTTTGGGCTTGATCCCTGATCAGGGTGCCTGTGGGAGGCAGTGGATTGATGTTTCTCTCTCTCTTTCTCTCCCTTCCTCTCCCTCTAAAATCAATAAAAAACCATATTTAAAAAAATAATAATATGTTGGATGGTTTGTAATTTAAACTCAGGTGATTTCTGAGATAGATTTTGGAAAATCTCTTAAAATGAAGCAAAACAAGCTGGGGCCTTTAGTATCTATAAGTCATTCTTGAATCTGACAAGATCATTACATAAAGGTAATGAGATGATGAAAGTAGTTGAGAGACATAATCAATTAATATACTTCTGCTTTTTGAAGACTTTTCTGAATACAGTCCTCACAGCTTATTAAGGAAATCCACGTAACATAATGGCAAATTCTATCTGATTAAGTCATTTAAGAGACATGCACTGTCTTTTAAAATATGAGATTTAAAAAATATGAGAAAGTACCCAGCTACATAGCAGAACTGGAAAATAGGGAGGAATACCATTAAAGAATCTGAAACTTTGAAGAACTTCTGTAACATATAATCTAAACAAAGCTATATAATAGAAAATATCAATCAACTGCTGAGAGCCTCTAATCAAACATAGGTAAAAGATTGTATTTACTCCCAGGGCATACTAAATAAATCAGTTG
This sequence comes from Miniopterus schreibersii, assembly GCF_964146895.1. NCBI lineage: Eukaryota > Metazoa > Chordata > Mammalia > Chiroptera > Miniopteridae > Miniopterus > Miniopterus schreibersii. Next base: position 23,815,302 of record NC_138109.1, read on the forward strand.
TCCTGGGGGAAAAAACCCAAGCTAAGAAACAAGAAATGGGAGTTGATGGAAAGTATTGAGATACCTGAGATTTTAAGACCTGTGCTAGCTAGCATCTCTCTCTAATCAAACAAAGCTTCTAGCTACATTGTTTTCTACTAGGTACAAAATGTACAATATTACTTTTTATTAATTTTAAAGATACTTTAAAAGGAGAAAAAGACAACCATAAAGAACCTACTCTAAATGTGAAATTGAAAAAAGAATAACTGATGGCATTCTCAGGAAAATGCAATGGGATGAGTTAAGGTTAGAAATGAAAGGGTAGGAACACAGATAGTACAGAGAAATCCAAATAATGAATAGCCTGGTAAGTAAAATTCTTCATAGGAACAAAGCAATGTAAATAGAAAGCTGTATTTAATTACAAATGTTTGAAATATATTTGCACTCCTGGCCTCCAAATTAGTTTAAACCTCTTTCAGAAAAGTCCTAAAAAATTACCAGAGAAATTTCAATATAGCTGGGTAGGTAGAAGAATACATAAATAGATATGCAATATTTACAAGTAATGGTAAAATTTAGGTGGTGAATATAAGGTGTGTCATTGCAAAATCCTTTTAATTTTATTGTATGGTTAAAATTTTTCACACACACAAAAAACTACTTTAAAATATCTCAGAGAAGCTGCTGTCTCAAAGCTCAATATTAGGCAACATTGGGCAACAGTGAAAAGGTGGGTAGGCTAGAGCAAAGAGACTAAAGGAAAGAATAAACATTGTGTTTTTTTTTAGCACTTTTACATATATGACCATTTCATCACAATGAATCTGAAAGGCAAGTGATATTATCTTCATTACACACACATACACACACACACACCCCCACACACACACCACCCCTAAGGTTTAGTACCTTAACCAAATTATACTGATATCAGTGAATACTGAGCCTGGGATAAAAATATGTATATAGGTTTAAAAATCTTCCTAAAATCTTAATCTATCTTTATCATTTATTTTCTACAAGTATCTAAGAAAGTGACTCTATTTCAGCTTTACTTGGAGAAGTACTTTAAATAACAACATACAAAATATACTTTATTGATTTTAGAGAGAGAGGAAGGGGGGGGTGATAGGAAAGTCAGTGAGTGAGAAACATCGACTGGGGCTGCCTCTTGCATGCACCTCATTGGGGATAGAGCCTATAACCCTGGCATGTGCCCTGACAGGAATTGAACCAGTGACCTTTTGGTGCATGAGATGACACTCAACCAACTGAGCCACACCAGCCAGGACTATAAAACATATTTTTACAATATACTATACAAAATATGAATGACTTCTAGTTTCACTCCTCTACAATTTTCAAAGTTAACTGACTTACATATTATCTTATTTGTATTAGTTATTTTCATACATCTTTTATAGTTCTTTTAGCACTATAATTCCCTTGAAATAAGGACTCAGACCTGATTCATTTCTATATTCTTTGTAACAGTAAATCGGATAGTAGTTTAATGAATGTCTACTTACAGAAAGAATGTGATCCTCACAATAGATATACAAGATGGCTAGGACATCTACTCACAGTATCCTTATTAAACATTTGAAGAACAGATGCAGAGTAAACTCTAATGCTATTTCTCAGCTTAAAAAGCTCATTTGTTGAGCTAAGGCTCTGGTCTTTTCCTATTGCACCACTGACTCAAGAAAGATACTAAGCCTGATTCTCCAACTGAGAGTCCGGCTGGGTGGCCAAAGAAAAAAACTTTAGTTATGTTATTTTTAAAATGTTTGGGAAACTCTAAAATATGGATCTTAATGTGAATATAAAATGTTTGTAAACTTGCTTTCACAAAACTAATCAATAGTCTTCTGACTGGTCTCTCTCTACTTCCATTCCACCATATGTATGGCAACCAGAGTAACCCTTCTAAAAGAAAAAGTTAATCATATTGATTCTGTTTAAAATCCTTCAACAGATTCATGTAGCCTATAGAATGAAATCCACCAAAGTCCTTGGCATTGCATGTGTAGCCTTTCAAAACTTAAATCCTTTAAGATCTGGCCTTTGATTACTTATTTCTCCAGCCTCATTTACCCATTTTCTCCTCTTTACCTTCCTCCCCTAAGTTATTCTAAATGATCTACAGTCCTTCAGCTCATCTCTAATTAAGTCCCTTTTCCCATTATACACTCAATTTGTCAACTTACAACTCATCCTTCAAAATTTAACTCAGAAATCAATTTATCTCCTCTTCCTCAGCCTTAGCACTTTTCCCTAATCATTTCTTCTTCTGTGTTATGTTGCTATTTGGTTCATACTTATAGCATTTAAATATTGTATTACAATTGTTTGTTTATCTGCCTCTACACACTATTTGACAGTGAAGCCGTTAAGGGATGTCTTGTTCATCTTTATACCCCTGGGGTCTAACACACTGCCTCATGATAGTAGGTATCAGATCAGATACATGTTTGTTGAGTTGAATTCAAGTACACTCAATTAGAAGTACAGAAGTGTTAAAAAAAGAATTTCAATTTTGCAAAATATAAATGTTTCAAATGGGGAAAAGGGCCTGAAGTCCTTTTATTGAACTGTGTATAACAATGGAAGTTGCCCTGAAGGTCTCTGCTAGCACTCTGTGCCCCAGCTGGGCCTCCAGAAGGTTCATTACTTTCATATTACCACTGTGGCAATTTATTAATGAGCTCAGTCCAAGCAAGATAAATTGAAACGACAACCCTGGCAACTAAGATCTCTTATTTATCACTAGAGCTAGTCTCTCACTAGCAGTGCCACAGATAAAACAATATTTTATACAGAATATCTTCTAAGAGACCTGCCAACACTGTGAGTGGCACTAAGGGAAATCCAAAAAAGTACAGGTCCTCATTAGGATAGGCAAAGAATGTGTTCTTAAAAAGTAACTCAAAACTGAAAATCACAGATGTCCATTAGAAGTAATGATAAAGGACTCGTTATGTTTGTCATCATTTATGGGTCAATTGCCTATCCAAGGGCTAACTGAAATGCCACTGGAGTTCTTGCTCCACCCAGGCGGAGGTAGGTGTTACAACATACGCATGAGAAGGAAACTGAGAACCAGCATTCTAGTAGAAGTAAGGTCTGTAAAACTAAAGCCCCTACCCTTCCAAAAGTTTGAAGGTTCCTTGGTACCAAAGCATCCCTCTCAATAATTTAAGGCTACTCGCCTGACATGAAGCCATGTCATAAGATGTTAACACAACAAAAGTAAACTATAGTCCAACTGGACCCAAATATTATTTAAAAGAAGAAATAGAAATGGCAAGAAATCCTGTGGATAAGAAAGATACCACATATAATCATTGTCTTTCACTACTGACTACAGTACCTCCAGGTAACGTCTGTTTTGGCTTGTTGGGGCTGCCATAACCAAGTACCATACACTGCATGTAATAAACAGAAATTTATCCTCTCACAGTTCTAGCGCCTAGAAGTCTGAAATAAAGGTGTTGCAGGGTCACGCTCTCCCTGAAGTCTTCAGAAGATCCTTCCTTGCCTCTTCCAGCTTCTGGTAGCCCCAGGAAACTACAGATTTTGGTACTGATGACAGTAGAGTGCTGCTCTAACAAAACTTAAAAATGAGGAAGTAGCTTTGGAATTGGATAATAAGTAGAGGATTGATAGAGAAAATCTAGACTGCCTTGAAGACATGGTAGGTAGAAATATGAACATTAAAGGTGCTTCTAGTGAGGCCTTAGAAGGAAATGATGAACATGTTATTCGACAGTGGAGGAAAGACACTTATTGTTATAGTGGCAGAAAGCTTTTCTGAATTGTGCTCAGCCACTGGGTGAACTTGTAAGTGATGAACTTAGGTATTTAGTTGAGGAGATTCTAAGCAAAGTGTTACAATTGTGGCCTACTTTTTCCTTGGTGCTTATAGTAAAATATGAGAAGAGAGAAACTGAAGAATAAAATGTTAAGCAAAAAGGAACCAGAACTTGATGGTTTGGAAAATTCTCTGCCTATCCAGACAGCATGCTCTGGAAATAGGGCCAAGGGTGTGGCTGGACAATCATTTGCCTGACTCATGGATACAACCAACCATTGCAGAAGAACATATATATATGGTTACCCAGGACTCACTACTATTGAGGTACAGTGCAAAAAGAGACTTGGTAAGGAAAACACAGTATGTATTTGCACTGGCTATACAGATGGCCTTCAGTCAGTTCCTTTAAAAAAGAAATGGCTTCATATGAAACAGGGAAGATATTAAAAATATTTAACAACCTATAAGGTCATACCACTGCACACTAGAGAATATCAGTCCCAAGTTGAACTAGTCAATCTGAAAGCACAGAGCAGAAAGTATGGCTTTTCTAAAATAGGTTCATTCTGCCTAGAGCCTGCACAGAAGCCTGGCTGAGCTGGAAAACTACCCAGGGCTAAAAATGTAGGAGGACCTACAACTATGGATAAGAATGAGACATAAGAAAGTCTTGATTCCTCTCCAGTCCTCCTGAGCACCTGTGATAAGCATTCCTTGTCTGCTAAAGCTGGGATACAATCTAGAAGCAAGGAGCAGATTATTAATACCTCCCTTCCCCCAGGCTCAATTTCAAATTAAGTGAGCCAATAAATTCCCTTTTTTTTTTTCTTGGCCACAATCTATTTATGTTGGATTTCTGCCCTTTGCAACCAAAAAGTGTCAGTACATTACCAATATTTAAAAACTAGAGCACTGCTTTTTTACAAAAAGATCAACAGGAGTACTACTCCAAATTTCCAAAACAGAATCTACATGTGAAGGTGTCTGCTTTCCTTCCTTCCTTCCTTCCTTCCTTCCTTCCTTCCTTCCTTCCTTCCTTCCTTCCTCCCTTCCTCCCTTCCTCCCTTCCTCCCTTCCTCCCTTCCTCCCTTCCTCCCTTCCTCCCTTCCTCCCTTCCTCCCTCCCCTCCCCTCCCCTCCCCTCCCCTCCCCTCCCCTCCCTTCCCTTCCCTTCCCTTCCCTTCCCTTCCCTTCCCTTCCCTTCCCTTCCCTTCCCTTCCCTTCCCTTCCTTCTTCTTTCTCTTTCTTTCTCTCTTTCTCTCTCTCTCTCTCTTTCTCTCTTTCTCTTTCTTTCTTTTTCCCCTCCCTCCCTCCCTCCCCTCCTCCCCCTCCTCCCTTCTTTCTTTCTTTCTTTCCTTCTTTCTTTCTTTCTTTCCTTCTTTCTTTCTTTCTTTCTTTCTTTCTTTCTTTCTTTCTTTCTTTCTTTCTTTCTTTCTTTCTTTCTTTCTCTCTTTCTTTCTCTCTCTCTCTCTCTCTCTCTCTCTCTCTCTCTCTCTCTCTCTCTCTCTCTCTCTCTCCCCTTTCTTTTCTTTCTCTCTCTCTCTTCCCCCCTCTCTCTCTCCCTCCCTCCCTCCCTCCCTTCTTTCTCCCTCTCTCTATTCCTATCTCCCCACCCCTCTCCTAAGCAACCATTGCCTCTGTATCTATGAGTCTATTTGTTTTGCTTTGTTTACTTGTTTCGATTCCACATACAAATGAAATAATATAGTATTTGGCTTTCTCTGACTTATTTCACTTAGTATAATATCCTCTAGGTCCATCCATGTTGTCACAAACAGCAAGAATTCATTTTTTTATTGCTGAATATCCCATTGTAGATATAGCACATCTTTTTTATCCATTCATCTATTGATAGACACTTAGGCTGCTTCCATATTTTGGCTGGTATTAGTAAGGCTGCAATGAACATAGGTGTGCATACATCTTTTTGAATTAGTGTTTTGAATTTCTTCAGATATGTGCCCAGAAGTGTAATCGCTGTATTGTATGGCAGCTCTAATTTTAATTTTTGGAGGAATCTCCTCCATACTGTTTTCCATAGTGGTTGCACTAATGTACAATTCCTCCAACAGTGTAAGAAAGTTCCTTTTTCTCCACATTCTCACCAACACTTGTTTGTTGAGTTACTGATGATAGCCATTCTGAGAGGTGTGAGGTGATATCTCATTATGGTTTTAATTTGCATTTCACTGATGGTTAGTGATGTTGAGCATCTTTTTATGTCTGTTGGCTGTCTGTATGTCCTCTTTGGAGAAGTATCTATTCAGGTCCTTTGCCCATTTTTAAATTAGATTGTTTTTGGTATTAGGTCGTATGAGTTCCCTATGTATTTTATTTAATTTTTAATTAAAAAAATATATATATCTTTATTGATTTCAGAGAGAGGAAAAGAGAGGGAGAGAGAGATAGAAACATCAATGATGAGAGAGTCATTGATTGGCTGCAGCCGGCAACCCGGGCATGTGCCCTGACCAGGAACCAACCCCACCCCCCCCACCCCTGATCGCCTGGATCCTAGGTTGATGCTCAACCACTAAGCCACGCCTGGTCGGGCTCCCTATGTATTTTATATATTAACCCCTTATTGGATGTATCATTTGCAAATATCTTCTTCCTTTCAGTAGGTTATTTCATTTTTAAAAAATATATCTTTATTGATTTCAGAGAGAGGTAGAAACATCAATGATGAGAGAGTCGTCACTGATCAGCTGCCTCCTGCAGGCCCCCAACTGGGGATGGAGCCCGCAACCGGGGCATGTGCCCTGACCAGGAATCAAACCGTGATCTCCTGGATCCTAGGTCAATGCTCAACCACTGAGCCATGCCTGGCTGGGCTGTCATTTCATTTTTTTGGTTTCCTTTGCTGTGCAAAAACTTTTTAGTTTGATGTAGTCCCATTTATTTATTTTTTCTTTTGTTGCCCTTACCCAAAGAGACATGTCCAAAAAAATATTGCTAAGAGTGATGTCAAAGAGTTTATAGACTGTTTCCTTCTAGGAGTTTTATAGTTTCAGGTCTTACAATTAAGTCTTTAACATATTTTGAGTTTATTTTTTTATATGGCATAAGAAAGTGGTCCAATTTTTTTTTTGCATGAATCTGTCCAGTTTTCCCAGCACCACTTTTGTTGTAGATTGACTGTATAAGTGAGAATTTATTTTTGGGCTCTTTATCCTATTCTATTGATCTATCTGTTTTTATGCCAGTACTATTCTGATTATTGTAGCTTTATAGTATATTTGATATCAGAGAGCATACCACCCACTTTGTTCTTTCTCAAGATTTCTTTGGCTATTGGGTATCTTTGTGGTTCCACATAAATTTTAGGGTTAGCTGTTCTAATTCTGAAAAGAATACCATTGGCATTCTAATAGGGATTACTTTTGTTGTTGTTATTTTTCTTAATAAGTGTTCTAGATGAACAAATTGAGGAAATACTAACTCAGGCTAAAGTTTAACATTCAACAAGTCTGGATGTCTCCTCCTATACTATATGAAATGGCAGCTTTTGCTACACCCTCCTTCCCTGCATTATACTCACAATAAGGACTACATGCCATTATTCTTTAAACATACATATATAATATAACATTTTAGATATATAACAAGGTATAAGGAATGGACACACATTTATCCACAAACTAGCTGAAAAAAATACAATTTTAGCACCCTATATGCTCTTCTCAGCATTATTACCAGTCTTTTCTCCTCACTCTACCCTTCAGAGATAACCACTGTGCTAACTTGATATTTACCACTGCCATGCATTTCTCTGAACATTTATTACATACATGCTTCCCTAAATAGTAACGCATGCTAAGCTTTACAAATGTGTCCTGCCATGTGCGTTATTCACTAAACCTTTCATTTGTGAGATTCAACCAAGTTACTAAATAGGTCTAGTTTGTTTATTTTCATTATTTTATTTATAGACATTTGGACTAGTTTGAATTTTCTGCTATAAAAATGTTGTATGAATATTTTTTTAAAGACTTTTAAATTGATTTTTAGAGAGAGAAGGGAGAGGGAGAGGGAGAGAGAGAGAAGCATCCATGTGAGAGTGAAAGATTGCACCCAGGCACATGCCGACCAGAAATCAAACCACAATCTTTCAGTGCATGGGATGACAACCAACCGTGCCACACTGGCCAGGGCTATATGAACATTTTTGTATGTCTCTAGGCATATACTAGAGTGTTTCTAAAGAGTATTTAGGAGTGAAGTCACTGGATTGTAGGTTACATGCATTTTAGTTTTAAGAGATACTGCCAAGTCGTTCTTCACTATGGCTTTGCAACTTCCATTCAGTAGTGTCTAAGAGTTTCCTTAATACCAAGTATCAGTGGTAATGTGGACTTATCAGAGGTAATTTCTGCCAATCTAATAGGTGTGAAATGACATCTCTTTAGAGCTTTAATTTGCCTATAACTAATTACCAGTGAATGGTTAAAAACATTTAAGTTGCCTCTTTTATGCCTTGTCATTGTTCTATTTATTTGCCTTTTTCTAATCTGTTTGTAGGAAACCTTTGTTATCACAGGCCGTAATATTTGGCTGTTATATTTACCACAAATATATTCTCTAACTCTGTGGCTTGTCTTTGAATTTAAAATGTATGGCATTCATCTTTGCCAAGGTATATAGCGCAGTGTCTGAGAGTTAGGAGACATTAATAAATATTAAATGAATGAGTGAAAAACTGAATATACATAAATTACATGTTTTTAAGCTCCTATATTCCCTTATTTTAGAATTGTGACCCTCTATGCCCATTAGGCTTTATAAACTTTTATACTCCCAAATTCATTTTAAAAAATCATTTATTTTAAAGAAACAAATTTAATCTAGTTTGCAGACTTTCCAGCAGTCCCTTGAGGTAATAGAAGATAAGATAAAACACCAAAATATCAGGGATGCCAGTCTAACATTCTAAGTCCTCTAAGACAAATGGTTGTCTGTTCTCTACTCAAATATCTCCAAGAACAATTATGATGGTTCTCGTTTTCTATACTTTACAAGACATAATGACTAAAATAGCCTTTATTCATGTTTGAATGTCCCAGAGGAAATTCTATGTAAGTATGAGAGTAAAGCAATAATAATAAATAAGAAACTACTTAGAGATGTGCCTATAATACATCAATGAGCAATAGACATAGTGATTAAAATAAATATACAATATGTACATGCTTTAATTGTGAAAACTAACATTTGTAACATTTACAAATAAATACAGAAGGGGAAAAAATAATGCAGCAGCCTTTACATGCTTCAAAATTTATGGAGCCCTGGCCAGTGTGGCTCAGTTGATTGGAGTGTTGTGCCGTACACCAGAAGGTGGTGGGTTTGATTCCCAGGAACAGAGGATCAGAGAGGCAAAGTGACCAGCCCTGTGTTCTTCAATTAATATTTAGTGACACTGAGAAACCAGGCTTCTTTCCAAATCTAAATCAACATGGTAGTATAAACAATAATTTGAAATCAGAGCATCTTTAGTCACTTTCTACAAGTGAGATCTTATATGTTTCTTAACTCCACTAAGCCTATCTACCAAACAAGGTTAATGCAAAGATTAAACTACAAAACAAATCTTAGCACTTATTGTTTTAAACCTAAAATTGGCCTACCTAGAAACTTATTTCTGAATGTGAAGTTTCTTACTTGGTTTGCTTCAAACACAAATCCAGTTTCTGAATTAATGCTTATAAATTTTACAGATAGGAAACTGAGGTAGTGAGAGAGGATGTACAATCTATACCTCCCTAGTATATCTATAATCAAGTCCAAATTCCATAGTTTCGGGTCTTTAATATGATGGCCCCAGCCCATCTCCCTAGCCACATTTCTCACTACTGACTTAGGCAAATATAATACTCAAACCTCTGGCAACTACCAATTTTTAAAAAATATATCCTTATTGATTTCAGAGAGAGGAAAGGAGAGGGGGAGAGAGAGATAGAAACATCAATGATGAGAGATTTATCTTTGATCAGCTGCCTCCTGCATGCCCCTGACTGGGGATTGAGCCCACAACCCAGGCATGTCCCTAACTGGGACTCCAATGGCGATCTCCTGGATTCTAGGTCGATGCTCAACCACTGAACCATGCCCAGCTGGGCAGCAACTACCAATTTTTAACAAAAGTATCTTATACTTTCCCTACTTTGTATTTTCATCTAAATTGTTTAATCTATTCAAATTTGTTTTCCAAGGCCCAAATGAAATTCATCTTGAGTATGACATCTAACCTTGTTTCCAAATGTTGAGAATGATGGCTCCCTCCTCTGAATTCCTATATCACTTTGCTTTTACCTCCTATAAAGTACATATTACCTTATATTTTAGGTTGAGCATGAAAAATACTTCATTTCTGCCAGTAGAGGTAAAGTTCCTTAAAGGTAGTTGGAAGAGAACATTAACATTTACTTTGCATCTATGAAGCACCAATTGCTTTTCTAGTGATTATACACACACACAATCACATACATTATTTCATATAATCTTTGTGACACCCCATGAAGTAGGAATTTATTCTTTACAGATAAGGACACTGAAAGTCACAGAGGTTAAACAATCTGCTTAGCATCCTAAGGCCAGTAAGTGACATAGACTAGATTGTTCTGATTGTTTTCTATCTACCCCACTAATGGTCAGGAAAAAACCCTCCATTGCCTTTGTCATTGAGTACTGGCAGAAAAGATTTGATATAGGGTATTTGCCCTCCTACTTTCCAAGACTAAGAGAAGACTCTTCAGAGCAAACAATGATTAACATGAGTCCTGAATAAAGATGAAGAGATAAGAAGCCTGCTTCCAGGAAAGAAAAGTAAAAAACCATTACTTTTCCACTTGTGTTTAAAAACTCCGCCTCCTTTGAGGTTTATGCCATCTGGCTATATTACTCTCTACTCTTCTCATCTGTTATCTACCACCCTCCTGATTAATTCCCTATATTCACTGCACCTGGGTCACAATATTCTCTCCTCCCTACATTCTAGCATCCTAAATCACTTCACTATCCACACAGATTCATTTAATAAAATAGCCTCACAGTTCCTTGTCATACTCAGCTTCACTGACCTTCACCTCTGCTATACTTCAGCTACACACACACAGACTTAAAACAGCTCCATATAAATTAAACTCCAATATTCCACTTTCTGATCACAACCTCCTTTTTTTCTAACTTACTTCCACCACATCTGCTCATTGACCTAACTCAAGAAATCACAAAATCTTCAAGTCCAAAACTGAACTCACCATCCAGTATTTCCTGTCTCAGTTAATCCCCCTAGTCATCCAAACCAAAAACCTGGGCCTCAGGCTGGACGCCTCTCCCTCCCACCTGCAGATCCAATCAGTTATAAGCCTTCGTTCCTTCTCCTCACCCCTGCGGCCGCATTTAAAAGGTGTTTTTCAACCATGTGTGATAAAAACCTTTCAGTGATTTAAAAAAATCACTAAATTAATTTCAAGATATTTACACATACAAGGTCTACCATGATATGGCCTCTGCCTGTGTTTCCAGCCTCACAACTTACCACTATGTCTTCACTGTTATATTCTTAACATTCCCAAACTGCCTGATTCTCCCTGCAAGCTATTCCTTTTCTCACATTGATGACTTTCCTCAAGCTGTTTTCTCTGTTTGAAGCACACTTTTCATTCATCTTTGCCTGACTTATTCCTACTTACCATTTAAGATTTGGGTCAGGTTTCATCTCTTCCCAAAGCTTTCCCTAAAGTCCGAGGCTAGTCTAAGCACCCTAACCCTGGAGCACTACATACAGAGCTCTTGCCTCTTATTCTGAGGCGACCTATTTTAGCATTTAGTTTACACAGCTGCACGAAGATTGGAAATGGATCTGATTCATCATTGTACACCCAGCTAAACGCAATACGTAGCATAGTGCCTGACACACAGTACATGCATAAATGTAAAGGTGAGAACATGTCCAACTTAAATTTTCAGTAGGATATTCACACCAGTTCTTTCTCACAGTTTTTAGGATTTCCTACCATCAACTCCAAGTTCTTTGAAGGGAAGGAACCAGAGGCTTTCCTCAGTCTGTCCAGTTATGTACAGAATGGCATTATACAAATTTTTATCCAACTTACATACCAGAAATCAAAACTTGACAAGTGCGCTACAAACTTCAAAACTAATAAAGTTAAAAAAAGAAGATGTAAAAACAAGGACATAGAACCAATTCTGACTGTTGGTGTGTGTCTGTCTATGTTATGAAAGCAGTAAAACTTTGCTTACAGCTAGAACAGGGTCCCAGACACAAGAGTTTGGCATTGAATCTACATGGCCATCACAGCTCTTCTGGGCTTAAAAAGTTACTAACCAACAGGGTTTCTTAGGCAAGGGCTTAGGACTTGGTAAAAGACCCTTTTGAAAAACTTAATCCCACATACGAAGGCTGAGTGACGAAAAAGCAAGAATAATGCTGGTAAGTGAGCAACAAAAAATTGTTCTTTTTCATAGTAATTTTGGGCCTTCTGCTGGCAGTTAGAAATAGAGCACAGAGTTCAATATAATAAAGCATTTCCCTTTCCAACTAAATATTAAATTGCAGTTTGGCAGCAAACTGGGTCTCAATCCTTTTTCAGAGTAAAAATAATAAACTCTTATATTTGCACGGTGCATTGCAACACTTTGATATACATTATCACATCATTTGATAGCGTTTATAGACATTTGAAAAATGAAGGAAAACCCAAAAATTCCCACAGAATAGGATCTCTTTTTGTCTGTTTGAACAAACAGTACTAGATATCTTTTTTTTTTCTTTTTTCTAAAGATCAAAACAGCACAGAAATGAGGAAGGGACTGCAGGACTTGTATTTACGCAGGTCAATCCTTGGGGCCAAGAAGTTTCTTGAAGAAACTTAATACTTCCTCACACGGAGCAGCTTTCCTTTAAAGGGGATATTGGCCAACTAGAGCTCATTCAGAGAAGGGATCCGAGAGCTACAACAGCCATGATCAAGCAGAGGAACTGGAATTAGTGGAGAGAAGACAGTACTCCAGGGACACGATTACTGCCTTCAGGTATCTTGAAAGGGTGTCCACAAGGAAAAAGAACCTAGGAAGAATGGGGGGCAGCTGTTTCTTTCAGCCATATACCTATATATCTATATGTATATATATATATCTACACACACACACACGCCCCCCCCCCCCCAAAGCTGTTCAGGAAGAGAATGGGTTTCCTTGAGAAGAGATCAGTTTCCCATCACTGGAGGAGGTGTTCTAACAGGTTGGTCAAATGATCAGGGTAGGTTTTGGGGATTTTCAAAGCTACTTTGGCGTGGGATGAGAGAAAGGGAGCCTAGGAGACTTTCAAACTTCCAGTCTGGAGATGTCCGGGGCCCGGCCGTCTCCCGGGGACCCTTTCTCACTCCCCGCCGAGCTGGGCCACAGCGCTGCCCCGTGTCCGGCCCCCCGGCGGCTGGCTCACCTGCGCGCCCCCCGCCCCGCCCCCGCCCCGCGGTCTGAGGCGTGAAACCGACGCTCCCCGCCCGTTTCCAGCGGCAAGTGGAAGTTGCCGCGCAGCTCGGGCCGCTGGAAACAGCCGGGAGGACGGCCGCTGACAGCTCGGGGCCCCTCGAACGGCCGGCCTCGGTCCTCTGCCCGAACCCCGGGACTCGGAAACCTACAGTCGCCTCTCAGCTCCGGCGTCGGCGCAGACCCGCTACCCCCGCGCGCGGACTGACAGCCGCTCTGACTCCCCGCCCTCGGCTCCCCGCCAACCGTCCCCGGCCGACCCCAGCCCCACCCGCCTGGACGGAGCTGCTCCCGCAACGGCCGTCCGGCGATGCCGAACCTCCAAAGGTCCCTCCGTCCTTGGGTTCCCAGTGTCGGGCCCCCCGGGGTGCCCCTACCGCGTCAGGCCGCCGGCCGGACACAGGGACCCGCCGGCCCGGCCGCGGATGCAGAAACGGCCGCCGGGGCCCTGGGCCGGGCTGACAAGGTGGGAAAGGGCCGCGGCCGCTCTCGGACCACCGACAGGCCGACCGGCCCCGACAGACAGTCAGACAACCGGATCCGAAGGGCCGAGAGCAGAGGGCCGGTAGGTCCCGCCGCCGCCGCCGCCTCACCCCGGGCGGCCCCTGGTCACCCAGGCCCCTCAGGGAGCGGGCTGTCCCCACTGGTGGAGGGGGCCGCCGAGGCGCTTACCTGCGGGCGCGGGACAGCGCGGGGCCGCTCACTCCCTTCCCGCCGCCATGTTTCTCCTGCGTAGGGAGCGAGGGAGGACGCGAGAAGGGGGCGGGGGGAGCGGCTCCCGAGGGCGGCGGGCACGCGGGCGAGCGGCGGGGGGCTCGATCGGCGCGGCGGCCGCTGCGGCTGAGGCGCGGGAGGGCCTGGGGGCTGGGGGGCGGGGCGGAAGCTCCCCGGCCCCGCCCCTGCCCCTCCCGCCGCGAGGTGGCGTGCGCCGCGAGGCGGCCGTTGGGCCCGCGCGCGTGGGGGGCGGGGGCGGGGCGGTGTGGCCAGGGCGCCGCGGAGCGGCGGGGCCCGGCCTGCGCGGGCCGCCTCCCGCCTTCCGCCCGGGGGGGCCCGGTTCCGCTCCCTGACCGCCTCTCCTCCCGGCGTCTCTAGTCTGAGTAAACCCAGCCCCGAAGAGAGCTGGGGGACTCGGGTTCAAATCCCGCTGCCGCGCGTCACCCGCCCCGAGGCCACGCACGCGTGGGCCCGTGAGGGAGATGACGGACCAGAGAGCGGTGAGGTGTCGGCCCCACAGGCCGGCTGAGGCGAGGCGCCGCCCCGGGCGGGCGAGGAGCGGGCGCGCCCCGCCTTGCTCCCGGCCCGCCGAGTGATGGATGACCTTGAGCGCGTGACCCCGCACCTCCACCTCAGGGCCCTCATCTAACGTGACAGCACTTAATCCAGAGGGATGGTGCGAGGATGCAATAAGTTAATGCTTGGAAAGCCCACGGAACGGCGCGGGGATCTCGTAAGTAAGTAAATGCCCAGTAAGTATACGCTCCCGCCGCCCTGCCTCGGTTCGCCCCCTCCGCGGGTAGGCGGGGGCGTTCTTTTGGCGCCCTCGAGGCCTCTGCTACGCTCCTGGTTCACCGCCGCGGCCACCCCGGATTAGCCCTATTTTAGCAGCGAGGACACTGAAGCTCGGGGAGGTGAAGTTTCCTGCCCAAGGTCACCCGGCCAGGACACGACTGAGTGAGCGAGTGAGCTTCATCTCCGGCCTCGCCGGCTCCAGAGCCTGTGTATTTATTGATTGATTTCAGAGAGAGGAAGGGAGATGGAGAGAGAGAGAAGAATGGGTCGGCTGCCCTCTGCACGCCGCCTGCCGGGGAGGGAGCCCGAATCTCAGACCTGCGCCCTCATCAGGAATTGAACCTGCAGCCTCCTGGTGCATCGACAGGGCTCAACCAGCCGAGCCACACCAGCCGGCCTCAGCTGTCGTTTTTGAAAGCCAGGAGTTAACGAAATTTACACAAATGTAAGACACCACTCTTCTCATTAATATTTTGTTTTATAAAACATAGATATTTTCATTAAAGTGCATTTACGTTAACATGTGATGGGTTTATTATTATAAATTTTAAATGAATTAATAAAGTTTGAGAAAGTTCTCAGTTTTAATTTCTAATATGGTAAATAATGATAGAAGTAACCAAGTGCACATTTAAAAAGTTCTTCGGGGCCCTCAATAATTTTTAAGAATGGGAAGGGAGCCTAAGACCAAAAGGTTTCTGAATGCCTGCAATGGCAATAAGAAGCTATTGAAGTTTTAAGTAGGGGAGTGACTTAATCAGATTTGCATTTCAAAAAGAGCTTTCAAGATCCAAGTCAGGCCTTGAGGGATGAGTTCACAGGGCACAGGAATTCTAGGCAGACTGATAGAAACAGGAAAGTGCAGGGCTGGCAAGCAGCAGAGCTAGGACCCATTTGACTCTGGATATTTTATTCCTAATTTGGTATTGCCTCACTACCTGACAGGTAAGCGCTAAGGTGAGTGTTTTATCCCTTTATTTCCACTCCTGTGTAGTGAGGATTTTGTTTATGTTTGTAGTGGATGCTGTCACTCTAACCCCAGTACACTGTTACCTCTCCTCATTGCCCGTTTTGAGAACCAGTCAAGCCCGGAAGGCAAATGACAGGGAAAGAAGAGGTTGCTAATAATAGAGTGAGTGGGTGTGGGAATCCTGGCTGAGGTCCCTAGCGGCTACCCAGCCCAGGGTATCCTTCACATACTTCTAGGGCTCTTCAGGCATTGAGAAGGAAAATAATTGGATCAACACCTCTGCTGTCTAGAAAACTAGCTTTGAAAAGAAGTTCCCCCAAAGTGCTGAGTATCTGTTCCTTTCACATTAACAAAAAAAGTATCCATAGCAGATGAAGGTATTTTTTATCAACCTTGAAAACAACATGAGATTAAATGAAGCACAGGAGAAAATGATTCAATCAAGAGATGGGGTAAACATGAGATGTATGAGGCTGCTGCTGATGTGTATTATTTTATAGCAAACATTTTTTTACAAGTAGCAAGAGTATACTCAAAAATAACAGTAAAAGTATAGTAAATACATAAACCAGTAACATAGTCGTTTATTATCAAGTATATATTGTACATAGTTGTGTGTGCTATGCTTTTATATGCACAGTAGGTTTGTTTACACCAGCATCATCACAAACACGTGAGTAATGCATTGCACTATGTTTTGATGGCTTCAAAATCACTATATGATAGGAATTTTTTAGCTTCATTATAATCTTATGGGACCACTGTCGTATATTTGGTCCCTTGCTGATCAAAACATCATTATGTGGCACATGACTAAAGGTTTATTGGAATCCAGTCAGGCTTCCTATGGCTGTTTTTGTGCTGCAATGGGTCTTATGTCGTGCAAAGCCTGTAATATTTGCTCTCTGGCCATTCACAATAAATAAATAAATAAATAAATAAATAAATGCTAACCCCTAATCTAGAGCTACAGATAATACCATGAAAATATCTTAGAAATACATTGAACAAAAAAAGATAAGCTGTATGATGTCACATAACACTTAAAAATAAGCAAAACAATACCAATTTTGTTTAGGTACACACTGACACATGTAATAAAAGTATAAAGGCATTTATGGAAACGTGGCTCCCTCCATCTCATCAACAGAGAACCTCTCTCACAT
This sequence comes from Miniopterus schreibersii, assembly GCF_964146895.1. NCBI lineage: Eukaryota > Metazoa > Chordata > Mammalia > Chiroptera > Miniopteridae > Miniopterus > Miniopterus schreibersii. The sequence continues at coordinate 23,832,261 of NC_138109.1, forward strand.
TGAATCCCACTCACATTTTGAACCTCTCAAATATCCCCTTCTTCAGCCAGTCAGAAAAAAACTCTCAGCTTTTAAAACACATAAAAGGAGGTCAGGTCCACCCAGATAAACTCCCTATTTAAGGGCAATTGTGCCATATAACATAAACTAATCATAGGAGTAAAATTCATCATATTCACTGTGCCAGGGATTATGCAGGACGTGTACACCAGAGGCCAGGGATCTTAGAGGTCATCTTAGAATTCTACCTACTACACCCAGTGAGAAATGTTATTTTAAATATTTCTCTATGAACTCCTGTGGTAGTTTGTTCTATAATTCTGTCCATAGCACAATATGTATTGTATTGTCATTATTAGGATTGGATACATTTTTAAACTCCTTTTCTATGCTGAAAACTTCTTGAGATCAGGAACCTTGTTCACACCTGTAGCTCCAATGCTTCAGGCTTCGCATGAAGGAGATACTGCTACATGTTTGCTGAAAAAATTCTCTGACACATTTCAGGAAGAATTAATTGTTCCCTTCTCTGTGCTGTCACTTGGTAAATACCTCTGTATGAAATGTATCACAATGTAGAATCTTAAGTTAGACTAGTTTCCTTGAGGGTAGTTCTTTGCTTTGATTCATTCTACTTAGTATCCCAGGGCACAGTACATCATAGATATCATTAATTGCTAATGTTTGAATTTTTTAAAGAGGAGATGAAAGGGGTTTAAAAACCAAAAGGCAGATGGAGAGTGGATTTGGGCTATGACTAGACCCTTGGAAAGGGTCACGGATGAGGGGAAGCCAAGAAATACAGAGGTAATAAAGAGGGAAGAAAATGGGCAAATCAGCCAGGATGTAATTTTTTAAAAGAAGGATGCCAAAAACAACAACAACAAACACACACCCAGGCCTGCTATTTTATATATTACATTAAAGAATAAACCAGGCAGAACCCTCCACAAGGGGCAGTAAGGAGTGATTATTCTGGGGCTGACAATCAAGGGAACAGTATTTTACTTTTACCATGCTAGTGGCTAGACAGTGACCCCAAGGGCGAGTTGGGGAAGGGAAAGGAAAAGATGTCTTTTGGTGCTTAAAGAAAGTAGTGGTTGGGGGAGGGGGCACTGAAACACATTAAGAGCCCTTGACCTCCTTCTCAATTTGGATGTTTTCCCTTTCACACCTTCTTCTTCTTGGCCTTTTCTGACTTCTGCTTTAAGACTACCTAAGATCATTAAATGTGCAATTTGACCAAACTTCATCTGTGTACTGTTTGGAATCAGAAGAGTGGTTGCAAATTTTCTGATATGATTCACCAGGATCTCTGAACCTCCTAGAAACAATTAGGAGGTTGGGATAACAGAGCCAACTGCTAGAACCAGAGGAGGGCTCATTACCACCAAAACACACGCCTGAGTTTAGCAGGATGAAGCTGGGTGACTAAAAGATGAGAGAATGACTCTAGTTCTCCTTAAATGATAGTCAAAGGCCATGTTCTTTTAGGCTCTCCCTCTGAACACTTTGCTCACATTTGTTTACTGGGGAGCTGGCGTCTATTATTGAGTGCTCCCAGTGCAAGACCCTTGGGAGAGACATCAAAATAGTATAGCACTTTCCCTCAAGGAGCTTACAATCTCATGAGGAAAGGCATTATAATACAAAGCAGAAAGTTGTAAGTACACAAGGGAAATGCAATAAAAATGTTTGGGTGTTGAGAAGAGATTGGGGAAGGGCTTCATAAAGAAGATAGCATTTTAGGTGAACCTTGAATGGTAGAAAGTTGGAAGTGGAAGAGAGAGTATTAGGGTAATGGGGCATTGTATGGAGAAGGCATAGTAAGTTAGGGACAGAAAACCAAGGGGCACACTTAAGAAATGGCAAGTAGTTTTGTGTGACTGAAGCTGAGGGTCCAAATAGGGGAGACACGGGTCAATAAGTTGAACAGAGAGAATGAGGCTTAGCTATGGAGAGTCTCTACTGTCAGGTAAGAATCCTGAGAGTGGGTAGGATGGGGTGAGCAGAGGATTTGCAGGGGTGGAGGGGGCGGTGGGGGAGCAGAAATATAGTTTTGGGTTGGCTTTGTCAGGCTCTTGCTGTTTCCTTTGCCTGAAATGCCTCTGTTCATCCTCTCCACCATGTTGTGCATCCTGTGGCCCATCACAAATGCGGTCTCCAAGAAGCCTTGCTCCAACCCTCTCGCCAACTCTGAGGTCCCTACAGCCCATCATCTGACCCTTTCCAGTGACTTGTATCATGGCCCACCTTGCCAGGTAGCTATTTTAATCTCTATCATTTCTGCATCCTGCACACATTGGTAAATGTTAGTGTTTTTGAGTCTAATAGAATTTACTTCCTCTTAAATACTCTGCCTGTAACTGGGGGAAGCCATGATGCTCCATCAACCTAACTAGCATTTCTGTAAACATGGTAGACAGACTATAGGTTAGAATGCCTTCCTACTCAGTTACGCTAGAGGCTAGATTAGATGGGACCTTAGAACTTGTCTAGACTTCATTTTACTAGTGAGGCCCAGAGAGGTGCAGTAACTTGCTCAAGGTCACGTAGTGAGTTAATGATCTGAAATAATGTATGTGAGGGTTTTATCACAGTGCCTAACACACACTTAAAATTCTGTCTACTTCCCAGACTCTTGAACTTTAATTAAGCAGCAAACTGCTTATAATTCTTCCCACATTTTTTTAAAAAAATACATCTTTATTGATTTCAGAGAGAGGAAAAGAGAGGGAGAGAGAGAAACATCAATGATGAGAGAGCCACTGATCGAGCCCGCAACCTGGGCATGTGCCCTGACCAGGAATCGAACCCCGATCGCCTGGATCCTAGGTCGACACTCAACCGCTGAGCCACGCCCGGCCGGGCATTCTTCCCACATTTTATGGAAACTTTATGCTGTTTCTTGCATTTGAGACTGCTCATACATGACATTTTTTCTTCTTTCTTCCGTCTCTTCTTCCTGCCTTTTACCAGGTTAGCTCCTACTTATCAATTTAGATTACCCTCTCCAGGAAGCTTCCTCTGACCCCTTCTCTTCCAGCCTCACCCCAGGATGGGTTAAATGCTCCTCCTGTGGTTCTTTGAGTAGCCTGGATACATTCTATCATCATTGCACTTGCTAGGTCCTGTGCATATCATTTGCTTCTGTGCCTGTCTTTCCCCTGCTAGTAAGCTCCAGAAGATTGGCAATCTCTTTACATTCATTAAATGCTCAGCACCTCACACTATACCTGGAACATAATGGTGTTCAGTTAATATTAATGGAGTAATTGTGCCCAGTGGGGTCCTCTCAGGCCCAGGTCTCCAACCAAAGAGGCAGCCTCTTCATTGTGCACTTGAACTCACAGGGCCTCGACTGGACCGGCTGCTCAGTTTCTGATGGTGTGAAGGCTTTGCAGAGAAGTGCTGAGCCTCAGACCTCATTGTTTATCTGAGGCACTTCTGCTCTTATTCCTCTTGTAAAATACCAAATAAAAATAGTTCCAGGAAGCTATGTGGCTGAGAAATTCCAGGCCTGTCTGAGCTTTGAGATGAAGGCTGTTATTGTTAGGAAGTTGGTCATTAATCCAACCTGCCTTTTCTCTGTGCTGTGGTTCTACACCCTTCTAAAGGCACTGATTCTTGTCCTCAGTTGCCCTTAAGCCTGTCACTAGCTGATAAGTGGGAAAGAAATAACTTGACAGGAGTTGATGTGAAAATGATCTAAAAGTCACAAGCTCACTATGTGCTCTGGGCTTGTGACTTTAAGTTAACTTACACTCAAAGTGGCAGATGGCTAGTATCCTCATTTATAAGATGGGAGAAATAACACCTACCTTACCAGATTATTGCAAGAGTGAAAGAAAATATAGGCAGAGGTTCTTGGCATACAGTAAAGGTTAAAGAAATGTTACATCAACTCAGAAGTCATAATCCGCTTACTTTGTTCTGCTACAGCCAGACTTTATCTGGGCTATTAAGTTTTAACCTAGGCATCATATTTTAAAAGAGGGATGTTAATAAAGAGCTATTACTCAGAAGCAAATGACCAAGATGATAAAAATCTGGAAATCAGACTTTACAATAAACAGCTGAAGGAGCTGGGGATCTTTAGCCTAGAAAAGAAATAACTAGGATAGAATAGAATATATATTTATATATAATGATATATAAAATGTATGATATATAATAATATAACATATAATAAATTATGTATATAGTAGAACGGCATAGGACAAGGCCTTAGAGGGGTCTTCACATAGCTGGAGGACTAACGTCTGGAAAAGGAGTGAGCCTCCGTTCTATTTCATAAATATTTATGAAACACCTGTGAAGCACCAGACACTGGGAGTGCAAAAAAAAGTAAAATACAATCCCTGTCCTTGAGGATCTTGGACTCAAAGGACCATACAATGCAAAAGAGGCTTTTGCAGTTATGTGTACAATGTGCTGGGAGAAAGCAGAGAAGAATGAATTCTGCAGGGGGAGGGGGGGAAGGGAAAGACATGGGCGTGCTTCTGGCCAGTAGGCCCCACTGGGTCCTCTGTACTAAGGGTTTTAAGGGTGGAGATTTTAGGGGAGGTCTCAGGGGAATATCTTAATAGAATATTCAGCAACTTTCCAGGTGTGTCCTTTCAGGGTTGTTGTCTCCACTGATTGATTGGTTGGCACCAGGGCAGGCAGGGTGGGGGGGTCATTATCCAATGCAGCTGGCCCTGAGGTCAGCTGTGGCTGGTTTCATTGCTTATCTGGGCCTGGAGCTGAAATACAACTGAGGCCTAGATGTTATCTCTAGGGAGGAAAGGTCAGGGGGTCCAAACTGCATGACCAGGATATGCTAGGGGAAGAAAGGTCACCCTGTGGGGGAGGTCCCACCCTATAATTGTCCTTTGCTAGGCATTTGGGGCTTTCCAACCAGGTGAACTTCTGTACCTGGCCGATCATCCTTGCTCTGCTCATGTCTGTCTGTGTACCACAAAATGAGGCAATATATCCAAGCCACTCACATGTGCTTGATATGCAAATGGTGCTCAGTAAATGAGTACCATTTCCTTCCTTCCCTTTCCTTAATGGATAGAGTAGACAGAGAAACAGAATTCTGCTCAATGAACCTGGGAATTGTGACCAAGCAATGGGATAAATCCCCTTGGAAGAAATGAATATATCACTATGTATGTTCAAGAAGGCTATTTCTTTGTTGGAAGGGAAGTGGAACCAGGTAAATCTCTAAAGTCCCTTTCTACTTTAAGATTTTATGATTCTATCATCTAAGTTCTAAGGAAATGGTCAAGAATCTGAGGTTTGGTACAACTTTTTAGTATTGACCTTGTTGCATGCAGTCCATTGGACCCAAAGGAAATGAATCTTTTTCAAAAGGAACACCTGTTACTGAATTGAACAATTTGAGAAGACCCACTCTCCACTTATAATAGTCCCTCAGGAGTAGCTAACCCTAGTGCAGGAGAAAGAACACTGGTCTTGAAATTTAGCGGCTTACATTCCAGTGCCAGAAATTAAGGATTTTGCTACATGGTTTTGGACAACTCATTCCCCATGTCTTGGCCTGAATTTTTCCATCAGGAAGATGTGGAGGTTGAGCCTTTGAAGGATCTTCTATTACTAACATTCTAGGATTCTGGGAGTCTAGGTGATTAAGACTGTGAAATCATGGATATAAAAATGTTAGATTCCAAGGGTTCCCACAGCAACTGTATCACTCACAGGTTATACATATGTCTCAATTAACAGCATCGAGCTCCATAAAATATATTTAAAAATGTGTCACATGCACTGGGAGTGAGTCTCATTTAACATTCTTCTTAGAATCAGAACTTTGGAATTCAGTGCATTTCAATTCTCAGCACTAACTCAGCTACAAGTTGAGTGATTTCATATTTGTGTTTGAGAGAGAAGACACTTTCTCCAGTATGGCAATGAAGTAAAAACATCAGTCATCTGTCACAAAAGGAAGGGATTGTTTTATCTCTGTATTAACTTCAGGGCCTAGATGCTGCCTCATCTGGGAACAAACAAAAATGAAGATTAGGTGCTAGGACAACCTTGCTTTTGACATGCTGTTTCCTCTGTCTGGAATATCCTCCTGGCCATGTCCTGCTTATCCTGCTTGAAACCTTCCCCTTCCTCCTTTTCTGTTCCCTCCATTCACTGTGCTCCCACAGCATTGTGTATCTCTTACAGCATACATCTTCATGTATAGTAAATGTTGCCTGCAGGACCAGCAATTCTCTGTGAATGGGTAAGGGGCATGGCACTAATATTTGTTGAGCACCTGCAGTGTGGCAGGCATACATATCCTGTCACATAATCCACACAGTAACACTTATGGAGTAGGCATTGTTATCCACTCTTTAGCTGAGGAAACAGAGGTTAGCTGAGGAAACAGAAGTTTAATTACTTGCTCAAGACCATACCACTAGTCAGTAACTGAGTCTGGCTTTGACTCAGGTCTTTTTGGCTTCAAAGCCCTCTTCTTGTCTTACTCATCTCTGAACTCTTAGCACAGGCCTTTGGTGTATGTCAATTGCCATCACTGGATGACAATCCAGTTCTTTTTAATCAGTAAAGAGTTACTGAATAAAGTGCTGGGGAGCTACAGAGGAAAATGTAACTGGGTGGGGAATGAGCTAGCCTTTTGTTGACTTGCAGTGAGCTTCTGGAGACTTCTGCTTTGAAATGAATACGCTCATTAGCCTTGGTGGTGTCTCAGCTCAGCAGGAGAGGCTGTGGTAGTCTCTTGACAAGGCCAGCTGGCAGGATAGACTTGTTTAAACCAAATTAGTTTCACATCTTTCTAACAATTTTGCTTCAAGGTCCTAGTGTCATAGGAGAAACAGAATTCAAAAACAACTATCATACATATGAAAAGGGCTATATGAGAGGCTGTACAAGGTCCTAAGAGAGTAGAATGGAGGGGGAGTGGTGAATTCTGCCAACAAGAATTAAGGAGGGTTTCACAGAGAAGATGGCATTTGAGCTGAGACTTAAAGGAGAAGTAGCTGTAATACAGGAACTGAAAGAAATCATCTGAGGAGATTCTGTTAAAATGCAGATTCTAGGGTCCTACCTCCAGAGATTCTGATTCAGGAAATATTTTCAACAAGACCCTCAGATTATTTTGGTGCAAAGAAATTACAGGGAACATGGATGTTAATGATAAAATCACAGCCAAGCCAGGTTGAGGTTCAGTTTGCCTGTACTCTCTGATGGAAGCTTTTCCCAATCACATCGCCACTAATGTTTATAATTCCCTTTCCTTTACAGGAAAGAGGAAGCCAGTGCTGTGCTGGTAAATTTTTTTTTTTTTTTTAATATGTCTTTATTGATCTTAGAGAGAGGAAGGAAGAGGGAGAGAGAGAGAGAAACATCAGTGATGAGAGAGTCATTGGTCTGCTGCCTCCTGCACGCCCCCTGCTGGGGATCAAGCCCACAACCGGGGGCATGTGCCCTGACCAGGAATCGAATTGAACCATGATCTCCTGGATCCTAGGTTGATGCTCAACCACTGAGCCACGCTGGCTGGGCCTGGTAAATGTTTTAATAACTGGCTTTCTGGGGAAGAAATAAAAACAAACAGAAATCCCTGATTTATAACATTTGCCAGTATCTATGGCACAGATACACTATGGCTGATAACAGTCTACCAAAGAGACATCACAGAACACTCAGCTGAGAAGAAATACATGCCATTGTCCCTTTCAGACTGGTAGGAGCCAGCTCCAGCAACCACTGGAGGAAGCCCAGATAGGAAAGGGGACTTATCTATCTGGGCCTCAGTTACCCTACTCATAAAATGAGCATTTATGAACGGCTCCTGATCTGATGGATTATGCTTTACTCATGACTAATTATTAGGCCTTACCTGGGGCTATAGGGCTAGAGAGGCTGCATTCATGTGACCAGGTTGCCAGGGGGCTCAGGGGTGGGGGACAGAGCGGGCCCAACTCTGCTTATCCCTTCTTTTTTGGGTTGGGGGGTGGGGGGAGCAGAGCTCATAGACTGAGTATGAGAAGCATGGGCTTTGGAGTCAGTATGGCTTCGAATCCTGGTCCCAACACTTAACCAACGTCAGTGACCCTCAGTTTCCCTATCCATAAACTAGAGGAAATAATATTGTACTTGCCCCACAGAATGGTTGTGATGATTAAATGAGATAAAGTGTGGCACGTGGTAAATATTAATTTCTTGTCTCTATTTCTTCCCTTGCCCGTGATGGTTATTTCCCAGAGTTTGCCAGAGCTACTTAGAGCAAGGACCAGTTTCATTCATAAGCATAGTAGTAAGTTAGTCATGCTGTATAATTTGATGGAAAGATCCTTCAGATAAAAAATTTATATATATTATGTCTATGTATGTATATAGACATTATATAGAGGTGTGTGTGTGTGTGTGTGTGTGTGTATTGGTCTATCATGGGAATTGAGCTTCCACCATTTTTTTTTGTTTTTGTTTTTTGTATGTTTAAAATATTATGGATGTCCCTTTTTCTCCCCAATGACCCATTCCACCCAAGCTTTCACCATTTGAATCTATGTCAGTGCTCCCTAGCAAAAGACTGCTAGGAACAAACCTGTAGCCAGTGTTGGGTTTATTACTTGCCGCATGAAGGACACGGCACTCCTTGTGGACACATGGGGTATCTCTGAAAGCGGGCATTAGGAGGGGCTTGTTATAAGCAGGAGTTTGCTCTGAGTTTGGTACTGTGAGAAGGCAGAGGCAATTTAGTGATTAGGTATCAATTTTTATCTGAGAGAGAGAATGCAGAAAGTCTAAGGCTCTAACTGGTAAAGAAACAACCGTCACTCATGGTGCCCAGAAGAGGGGGATATTGGTCATTCTTATGATTTTGCAGTGTTCTTGTTTTTATCTGTACTCATATGCGATTACGGAGTGATATATTTTTTGTCTTGCTGCATCACAATTACCGTGACCTTGCCTGGTGTTGGTGTTCTGTGAGCTTGTTTATTTTCATCAGGAGAATGCCACGGCCTAGCTTGAGTGTCAGGCCCACCGTCCACTGCAGGGCATCTGTTTCCTTTCTCATCTCATTTTTCCACAAAACCTTTACTGATGTCTTTTAAGCATGGTCCCACATTACCTAATTTAAGCCTCATAACATAATTCTGTGAGGAATAATTGCCTCCATTTTATAGATGAGGAAACTGACTCTGGAAGAGGAGTGACTATCCAAATTCACCAAGTTAAAAAAAGATATAGTCTCAGGGGACTTGAATTCAAAACTGTCTGACTCTGTGTCCAGGGTTCATTCTACTAACCTGCTCCACAAAGAGTGAGGCCCTAAGGAGGTGAAGGGATACCCTCATCCTCTGGTTATCTGAAAGAGATTGCCATTCCTGGCAGGACTAGCCTGCCCCACCTAAGGCCTTGACAACTTGGAGTTAGAGCTGAGCACACCAGCGAGGCACAGGCCTGGCTTGCAATAGGTACAGTGGTTGGTAGAGTGAAGAATACAGGCACCTGGGCGCTTTGTCTCAGACTTGCCAGTAACTCCTGTGTGACCTGCAATAAATCATTTCCCCACGTTGGGCCCTCGTTTCTTTGTCTAATGATTTAAAAGCCCCTGAGCTAGGAAATCTACAAATAAATATTTATTGAGTGAATGTTTGAAATGAATAAATGCATGAATGATAATCTAACCAGAAATAGGTTTTCTACAGTCAATATTTTTATTTTTCCATCTTTCTGCTCTATCTTGTTTGGTTAGTTCCATCCTTTCCTATCCTTTCCTTGGTTCCTCTCCCTGCTGCCCTCCTAGCCCTCCCTCCACCATGTCTAGAGTTCCCTTGTCCTCTTGTGGCCTGGAGTCCCCTCAGCCTTAATGACCTCAGGCCTCATTTCCAGGTGCTCCTGCCACAGTGTGTAGCCACCTCTGCCACCATTCCCCACAACCCCCTGCCCAAGTTGCTGAGCCAAGAGTCCCTCAGAGTCAGACTATTAGAGGGGGACAGGGCCTCTAAAGTAACCCAGTCTAACCCTTTCAGGCCCAGAGAGGGTACATAATTTACCCATAGATACAATAGCAACTGAGCATGAATCAGGAACAGAACCCAGGCATCCTGATTGCTAGTTATACTTCCTTATCTTCTGGAAAAGGTCTGTTTTTACTTGAAGCTGCAAATTGTAGTACAGTTAGTATGTTGACTCCACACACATTTGTTGACCAGACTCCTGCACTGGGTTGTGGATATAGGAAGAAGAATAAAATACTGTCTGTGCTTCTAGGGAATTCTAGTTAAGTGGGGAGACAAATAAATAGATAATTGTATCATGTGTGTTCTGGTAACTAAGTAGACAAAATGCTGCAGGAAGATGGGGATGGAGCAAGGAACTGCCAGAGATGGAGAGAAGGTCATAATTTTGGGGTTGGGTCTTGAAGCATGGATAGGAGTTTAGCAAGCAGAGAGAGTGAGTGTGGAGTAGAAGGTCATTGCAGTCAGGGGTAGCTACTTAACCTGTAGAAAGGCATGGAGCCATTGAGGAGCATGACATAAGTCTCCAAGTGTACAGTGGTGATATAGGGAAAATGCCCTAGAATAAGGAATTTAGGTTCTGCTTTCAATTCTGTCAGAGTCACTGGTTACATTTAAGCAAAACACTTGGTTTCTTTGTGTCTCAATTACCTCCTTATATCTCCAGGAGGATACCCACAGACCTTCTATCTATGGAACTGCTCTATTCTATATGGTAGCCACTAGCCATAAGGCACTATTTAAATTTAAATTAAATAAAATTTAAAATTCAGTTACTCAGTTGCACCAGCCACATTTCAAGTGCTCAGAAGCTACTGGTGGCTAGTGTCCACCATATTGGACAGCACAGATATTGAATACTTTAATCATCTCAGAAAGCTCTGTTGGGCAGTGTTGCTCCAGAGGCTTGTGATTGATCCTGAGAAGGAAAGGGATTTGTGCCATCACCTAGAAAGTTCTCCCACCTCCCGCCTGCCCATTTAAGAGGCGATCTCAAAGAATAAGATATAGAGGACGCACCATTTCACTGCCCAGCCCTGGTTCTTGTCACACAATCACCCAGGGGTTCTCTGTCCCTTTGTCAGTATACACTGTTTTCCGATTTAACTATGTGAAAACCTATCATAGTACTTGGCTCATAATAGGGGCCTTCATGAATGTTTAGCTAGTTCACTCCCCAGTTACCTTATGAGGAAACAGGTCCAGAGTGGCCTGTTTAAAACTCAGGTCTCCAGATTTCCAAGCTATTTTGAGTGATGGAATTAGGACGCAGTAATGGTCTTTGGGCATCATTTTGTCTTAAGCACTTCAAGTTTTATTTAAAATGTAATCCAGGTGATCCTGAGAGGAACCTGTATGTCAGATGTATGACCTTCTGTGTTGCCTTATCTGTGACTACATGCATGACTGTGTCTTGGAACTTGCAGGAATTAAACAGTGGGAAGCCATGTTTGTAATGCACAAGACTTTCAGGTGATCTGGTTCAATGGTTTAACAACAACAAAAAATTAGGTAGCAGGTAGAATCAATATTTTTTTTTTTTTAAAAAGAACATGAATATATCACCTGTTCTGAACCAAGCACTGTTTTGAGAGGGTCTCATAGATAACAACCCTATGAGGTATGGAGGTGAGCATTTTCATTATACCTGCTTTGCAGACAAGGAAATGGGGGCTAGAGTAAGTGATTCACCCAAGATCTCACTGCCTCAGAGCCCAGAATGTTAACCTTCATCAAGAGCCCTATCTACAGTTAAACATCAGGACTCAAGGGAGGGTTTGGGACTATCTAGTCCCATTTTTTTTTTCTTTTATTATGACGATGCTGAAGACCACAAAGGGGTATTGATCTACCCAAGGTTATTCAGCAAGATTTTATGTCAGACGTTGAACCTGAATGTGGGTCTCCTGACTTCTGTTCAATATTCTTTGCTTCACTGCTTTAAAAGAGCCTAAAAAATAAAATGACACTCTGAACACCTTCTGGTTGCTCAGCTTGTGCTGGATGCTTTTGTCAAAACAAAACAAAACAAAACAAAAACTTGGCCTTGCAGAGTCCTGGAATCACGTCTTACCTCGGTTGCTTACCCAGTGACCTTAAGCAAGCCACTCTATATGTCTCAACTTCAATTTCTCCAGATGAACCTTAGGAATGAATGTAAATTGCCTTAAGGACTAAAGCAGAGTGCCTGACACAAAGTAATTGCTCAAGAAATGGGAGTGGATTCTGAAGATACAGGTCCTGTCCTCTACATTATGGACGTGGAGGCAAGACTGACATGCAAGGAGGCATTGGGGGATGACAGAGCAGGCTTTGTTGGCAGGTCTGACAATGAATGCTAGGACGGTTAACGTGCCGGTGGCTTCATCTGGCAGAGGGGTCTTTAATCATCGTGGAAAGGCGGGCCTGCAGGAACCAGACTGGACACTAGGTGGCGCGATGAGTCCACCTAGGAACCGGGAGAGACCGCCGGCAGCCTGGGGAACCCGATGACTAGCAGTTTCGTTGTTGTTGTTTCTAGGACATGGCCTGTAGAGGGCGAGACACCACCCGGCCTGAGGGTCAGGGTGCTATGCCCCAGGAAAGAAGGATAACAGAAATTTCACACCCCTGACTCTTCATGGCCACTCTTTTAAAGTATTATCTCAGTTTTACACACAAGGCACTGTGACTCAGAGAGGTTAAATAATTACTTCAAAGGGATACTGTTAAGAAGTTGATCCAGGATTTGAACCTGGGCCCACTAACTCCAAAGTTATCCTCTTTCTAGAAAAATATGTTCTCCCAGCCAGTGGAATCACTCTGTCGACAGGCTAAACAGGATGCTAAGGGAGGAAACGCTGGAAAATAGAACATGGAATTAAGCAGCTTCCTGTCCTGTGACCTCTCGAGTCCAAGTCCGCATCCCTTTTAACCTGGTCCACTGCAATTGCTTCCTAATCCATTTCCCTGTTTCCCTTCTTGCACCCTGGGGTCTGTCCTCTGTAGTTATTCCCCAGTTCAAAACCCCTCCAGTGGCCTTTCATTCCAATTAGGACAAATTTCTCACCAAGCCTACAAGCAGTGGTATGCTAGCAAATGCTTAACAACAGGCTTTCAGGGGTGGGGAGCCCTGATTTGTAGCACTTGCTAATTGTGGTGTGCATTCTCCCTCCATGGCCAATTTCAAGCTTCCAACATGACGTCACTGAACAATAAGCGCTCCAGAGCCAGTCTGAGTTGGCTCCAGCATGCCACTGCACCAAGGCCACACACGTAGGATCTGGCCCCAGCCTTCTCCAGATGAACTGCTCATCCCTCTGCCCTTACTTGCTCTGCTGGATCCCTGGCCTTCTCTCTGTTTCTTGAACATACAAGGATACCTCCACCTCAGGGCCATGGCACTTGCTCTTCTCTCTGTTTGGGATGCTCTCCCCCCAGATCTGTGCATAACTTACTGTATCACTTCATTCATTTCTCCGCTCAAATGTTACAGAGAGGTCTTCCCTAAACAACTTACCTAAGATATCCTAACACTCATCCTCCAACACTTTTACTCCCTAACTCTGCTTTTTTCCCCTCTAAGGGCAACGATCACTATCAGATAATAAATGATAGGCTTATGTATACTTATTTGTTAGGTCATCATTGTATTCCCACTTCTAGAACAAGCCTGGCTCAAAGAAGGTATTCAGTAAATAGCAGTGGGATTAATAAATGAGTAATTGGCTTTCCTCTATATGTGATGAACCAGGGCCACACCTCACACTGGTTCAGTGACTGGACATGTGAAACCCCACCAGCATCACAGGATGAGAGTCTGAGTCATCAGCATAAATCTAGTTCTGGACGGGTCCCTGGAGTCTGGAGAGAAACCATCACACCGCCAGGCAGGCTGAATATATATAGAAAAACTAATCCCACTTAAGAAAAGCCCATAAACTAACATTCTGAAATACACCAGGAAAACTAATGCTGATGAAGACAGCTAACGAAATCAGTAATGGAGAATGATGCCACTACAGACAGAAGTAAAATAATAGAATTATCTGGAAACAACTTCAAAAATAAATGTTTAAGCTCTTCAAATAAAGTCAGGAATAATATTCATCCATAAAAAAGAATTATAAATTATAAATGAAAAGCAGAAAGGAGACAAAACCATTTAGAAACCTTGGAAATGAGAAATACAGTTATTGAAATAAACTTAGGAGACAGAATAAATCTAGATTAAACATGGTAGAAGATAGGATTAATTATTTGGAAGAGAGAACTGAAGATTTCACCCAGGATACAACAAGAGGTAAGTTATGGGAAAGAGCAGTGTAGGAGTTAGAGAGGTTCTAATGCAATAGATGGGTTGCAGACACATCAGTGCCTGGCCCACATTCCTTGGCTGACACCAGCAGTCACTTGAAGACAGCTCTGTATAGGATGACAGTTTCCTACATCTTCACATGAGGCATTTTCTGGCAGTAAGAGCATTCTCAGCTTGCACAAGAAGCAATTAGCAGAGTAGTGGGGGACTTAGCCCCAGGAAAGACCCTCAACCAGTAGGGGATATTAGCTTATGGATAAATGCTCCATTTTCCTTGCTCCTTGGTGGGAAAATTATGTAGCCTGTTTCAAGTAGTCTTCCACAGATCCCATAGTGAGATAGAACCTCAGTTTCCCCGAGCAGCAACCTGCTCATGATCTAATCCTCTACTGACTTTTCTCCCTTCCCTGTCTCATTTCCTCACTCCTTCACCGTGCTTCCTTGCATTATGTCCCCCATAAACTACTTGTATCCAAATTCTTGTCTTGGGGACTGCTTTTAGGAAACCTAAACTAAGACATAGGAAAATAACCATGGCTTAAACAAGATACCAGCGCATTTCTCTGTCGTGGGGTAGTGGTCCAGCATGAGGAAGTTTAGGGTAACCTCATGAAGCCTCCTTCTATCTGGCTTCTACTCTATGGTCCAAGATGGCTCCATGTATTTTCCAGATAGCAGAAAGAAAGACAGGTAAAAGAAGAGCACACCCCCTTGCTTTAAAGACATTTCAAGGAAGTTCCGCAAGACTCATGCTCATGCCCATTGTCCAGAACTCAGTTATATGTCCATATGTAGCTAAAAAGAAGACTGAGAAGTGTAATCTTTATTCTAAGCAGCCATGCATCTAATTAAAAAGTCAACCTATTTCTGAAGAAAAGGGGGGAAGTAGAAAGTGGGGACAACTGGCATCCTACGCCCCAAACAATTAAGAGACATGGAGTATCGGTTGACAGGATGCTCTATAGGAGTTCCAGGAGAACAGAGGGAATGCAGAAGAAGCAAGATTAAAGAAATACAGCTGAGAATTTTTCAGAATTAAAGACATGAAAGCTCAGATTCAAAGTGCATACTCAATGCTGAACAGATAAAATAAAAGTAAATTCACACCTAGACTTGCTGTAGTGAAGCTACAGCACACCAAAGATAAAGAGAAAATGAAAAAGCGACTACAAAGACATCCTGGACTCTTGAGACCCCATCCAGAACCAGGTTTCATGCTGATGACTCAAGGCTCTCATCCTGTGATGCCGTTTGGGGGTTTCACATCCTGTCACTGAACCTTCGTGAGGCTTGGCCCTGCCTCACCTGGGACTGATTGAACCCCTGTGCCCAAGGGAGTCACATTCCTGGCTGCTCCTCCTGCTTCTGCACCCAGACCCCTGCCTTCCACACCATGTCGCCCTCTGCGTGTCTGTTGCATTCCTGGTCCACAAAGATGTTCACCCTTGTTTGAGCATGGCTGTTCCTGTTTTGAATTTACCTTTTTCTCTCCTTGCTATGAGTTTAGTGCATGAAGGTGGGATTCGAAACATGAATTTACAGTACCATCTTGACCAGGAGTTTCTGGACCCTTTGAATCTCCCCAGAGTAGAGACACTCTCCCTGTGATAGGACTATTTCCGGCAGCCAGGTGTGCAGATACCAGAAAGGAAGGAGTCTGCCCTTCTGGATATGTCTGTTTTCTTCCCCAAGGAGACAGGCTTCGGAGGACCCAAAGAACCCCCTGAATAAAATGTATCTGGGCCTCCTGGCCTCCCAACCTCCTGGTTCATTGCACCCTGACTCTCCCAAGTCATTCCATGATGGGACTTCCTGCAACACTGCACCTCAAAGGTCTTCACTGTCGCAGGGATTTAGGTGTTCATGGTCATATTTGAATTTCAACAAGGGACTCATAGAGATGTTTTCATCTTTAAAATGTACAGAAGTTAAATTCAAATGGTGGAATGACAGGCTGTGTGTGGGGTCGATTGGCTGGGTCAGAGACATCACACCTGGCTGGCCCGGAGAGCTTTCTGGCGACAGGAGCTGTCCAACACGGAGTGGGCTGCTGTCACTGGGGGGAACTCAAGCGACGAATCATCGACCTTCCACTGGGTGCCTGCATAGCAGGAGACTTAAAGCAGGAAGGAGGATTCTGGGAGAAGCAAAGGAAATAGCTCCACAAAAGCATTCTGTACATTGAAAAGTGTCACTAAAACGTCATTACTGTTCTAAGATGCTACACTGCTACTCTGAAAGCCTGCCTCAGTCCCCACACTCATGTATTTCCAAAAGCACATCCTACTGCCATTGTGAGCCCTGAGAACTGAGCATACCGTTCCCCTTTTTGGGGTCTCATTTGTGAATGAGGGTGTTGGACTCAAACCTAGTGGTTTCCAGTGTCTCCTGCAGCAGATCTCAGAATCCAGGTGAAGCGGGATTTCTCCACTGCTCCTGAGAACTCGGCCTGCTCAGTCCACCCCTCATATGTCCACCCACCTGGGTGACCCATTCTAAACAGGTGACCACACCTGCTAGTATCTTTAGTGTTTTACAGTTACCATAGCAGTTAGATTTATCTTCATCTTTTGCAATTTAAAAATACTAATGGAATTACTGTTTTTTTCTGTGTTTTAAAGCCAAAGCATTTTTCTCTCACATTTGTGATACCCTTAACATTTACTCTAAACTATATAATTCCAGGAAGAGCTTCCCAGGGAAAAATGGATATTTCCCCCCCAAATATTGTGGGGCTCAAAAACTTTTATAGCATGATTGGTAACGTATAAGAGATTTTATAGCATGATTGTGGCATAAAATAGATTCTCCTAAGGGCCCTCTCAGTACTTATCTCCCTTTCTGGCCCCAATAGGTGAAGGCAGGGTCCTTGTGGGTCAGTGCACCTGTCATGGCTGGTGGCTACCTCAAGGAAGGAAGGCACTTCATAGTAAGAGCACTGTGCACTTCACAAGTGCTGTCCCTTTAACCTGTATAGCAACCCATTTTACAGGTGAGGAATCTTCCCAGAGAGGTGAAGTGACTTGCCGTAAGTCACACAGCCAAGAAGAGACAGAATGCATTGCCCTTTCAGCCATGCTCTCTCCAAATCCCCCAGTTGGTTTCTGTTCAGTGTTCTATTTTCAGGGAGGATTTCTGCTTCAGCAAGACTTTCTATGTGGAGTATAACCCTTACGTAATGACCTATTGTCATGTTTATTTTAGCTTTCAAATGTGTGGCACTTAACATTTTGGGATAGCTTTTCTGATTATAAGAATAGTATGGGATCTGTTTTTTTTTTTCTAACTTTTAAAATAATTATAGATTCACAGGAAGTTGCAAAAATAGTACAGAGAGGTCACATGGCTCCTCACCTTTCCCCCAGTGGTGCCCTATCAAAAACAGACACTGATATTGGTACAATGTATGTGCACAGGTCTGTGTCATTTTATCACATGCATGGATTCATATAACCTGCAATCAAGATAGAAAACTACCCCATCACAACAAAGAGCTCCCTTGTGCTACCCTATAAAGTCACACCCACCCACTCTCCTCCCACCATCCCTCTCCCCTGGCAATCACTTATCTTCCCATTTCTACAATTTTGTCATGTCTAGCATGTCATAAAAATGGAGTCATACAGTATGTAACCTTTTGAGATTGACTTTTTTTACCCAATGTAATGCCCTTGAGATCCATCCAAGTTGTTGCATGTAGCAATAGTTGGTTCCTTTTTGTTGTTAAGTAGTATTTCATGAGTGTTTAGTTTTTTAAAAAAACAACAACACACTGGACATATTTTTAAAAAATAGAAAATATTTTTAAAAAATAGAAAAAAATCCCAAGGCCCAGATTGGACGGTGGAGGTCTGGTTTCCTTCTTTAGGTCAAGACTGGCTTAGGCCCTGGGATTTGTCAGGCTGACCCTCTGCAGACTCGGCTGCAAAGTCAGGAGAGAAGAGACAGGGAGAAGACAAAGCCATTCGCCCCAAGCCCCACAGCTCCCTCTCCTCTCCTTTGAGAGGCTCCATCTGGCTGCTGCTTTCTCTCTCTTTGCATCTTTGTTTCTTTTCTTCCCCCCCTCTTTCTCCTTGCCCCGTGTGTCTCCATCTGTCTCTCTGAGTCAGTCTCTCTCTCTTTCTCAAACCACAAAACATGGCTAAATGCAATTTCCATTGAGTGCAGAATCTTGTGTCTGTGCTTCATTATTCTGTCTGGATGCGTACATGTTTTCAATTGCATAATTCTCCTCCTTCCTCATTTTCTCCCCAAGACTTTCTCCCACATAATATGAGCATTTGGGGGCCAGCTTTTGACAGTTCTGCCTTTGAATGCTGTGAAAACTAGAGCGAGTGCCTCTTTCAGTCCTGCATCACCAGGGGAGCTTAGCTGGCAAGTTCCCTGGGGTTCCTTCGGTGCTTTGTCCCCTAGGGCAGTCCTGGGGGCGGGAGTACCCCTTTACCAGCCCACAAGAGGGCCAGCAGAGGCTTTTGACCTGCCTTGGGAGAGTTCAAATGGCATTCACATGGCCAGCTCCAGACCTTTCACCCCCTTGGTGACCACAGCATCAGGTCCAAACCCCCGTTTCTGAATGTTCAAAGCCTTAAACATGTGGACCAACCCTACTCATTCATTTATTCTTTCAGCCATATGTGGCTGGGCAGTAGAGCTTCTTGCTCCAACAGCCATTGCAGTTTTGAAACGGGGTTGATAAAAAATAGCCTAACTACTCAATAAGAAGAGAATAATTAGAGATGTTGTGAGATGTCCTAGAGGATCAAACATTAAAAAGTCATTAGAAATCATGATTTGGAGATTTTTCAGAATGGGAAAATACTCATGATATACTGTTAGAATCCCAATGATGTAAAAATACATAAGCATGGAAAAGTGGCTCAGAGAAAAGGCACCAAAGTGTTAACAATTCTTATTTCTCGATTGCGGGATTATAGATGATTTTTAAAATTTTTCTTAATGTTTGCAATAAGCATGTTTTATCTGTATAATCAGAAACAAATATGCATTATTAAAACTAAATGAACTCTGCTGGGTAAAAAGTCATTTCTACGGCTCTCCACTTGAGCGGTGGTGGTGGCAGGGATTCAGTAGCACCCTGCACGGGGAAGGCGGACACCTGCAGACACCTGTCTGGGCATCTTTCCTTGAGCTCAGGCCCCTCCTACTGGGCCAGATGGGTGGAAAACCATGCTCTGCATTGCAACTGCCTGGCTGCCCTGCACCCCTCCTCCTGTGTTTTCAATTAGAGTTTGCGGAGTGGGCAGGCTCTGCCTGATGATGTCTCTGCATCCTGCACCGCAATTCCGAAGTGAGGTACTGCCCACTCCCCTGATGCAGTGTCCTTGGGCCTCACAGCCTCGAAATGGATTAGATGATCCACATGTCCCCTGTGTACTCAGCACACGCCCCTTCACACAGAGCAGCCATGCAGCCTGACCTGCTGGGAGCTGGCAGGGTACTGGCCTTCCAGGTGTATGTATGCATGGAACCCAGAGCTCCCTCGTTTCAGCTCAATGTACTGGAAAGAGCACTGAGCTCCAGAAGCCCAACTCCACCATTAACTCCTGCCTGAGAGAAGACAATTAATCAGTTCCATTTGCCATTTGGAAAGTTACATATAGTGTCTGGGGCACACATTTTTGCAGAGTCTTTTGAGCCACTTCTGAGTGCAAGCCACAGTCTGCAGTCTGGCTGCCTCAATAATGGCTTAGGGCTGGGCTTTGAAGCCGGTCCACCTTGGTTCTAATCCCAGCCTTGGACAAGTGTCTTCCCTTCTCTGTGCCTCAATTTTCCCAACTGAAAAAATAGCACCTACTTCATAGAATCACCGTGTGGATTAAAGAAATTGATTTGTGTAAAGCCCCGAGAGCAGAGCCTGTGTCGGAGCAGTTCACAGTGAATGTTACCCATTATTCTTATTATTCCACCGTGCGTTCATGGGAGTAGGAAAGCAGGATATTTGACATTGGGGCTCTCCCAGAAAAGCCCAGATGTAAGTCTCTGTGATGAATGCCAAATGAGGATTACCAATTAAAAGCCATGCATCAAATCCGTTTCTGAGTGGGGTGGGGTGTAAATAAATACAGGCTGAGGGAGAGGGAGGGCGGTGGGGGGATGGGAGATCAGGGAGTACAGCCTGCACTTGGCCTTGAAAGAAGGCAGGGGGTGGATAAAAGGGCCTGGCCAGGAGGGATCTGGGTACCCTGTGAGCAGAGGGAGAAGTATTAGGCTTCTTTAGAAATGGGGGATCCAGCTGGGGCAGGGGCCCATGGATGAGGCGGGGCAAGGTTATTTTCAAATGTGCATTTGCGATGCCCATCCATTCACAGATACTGTAATCTCACAACCGCTCTCCAGGGTAGATTCGCATATAAATGAGGAACGAAGGTTTGGATTGGGCCCTGACTTGCTTAGGACCCTGTGCCTGGGAGGGACGGAGCTGAGATTTGAATCCAGGGCTGTGAGTCCACATAGACCTCTGCTCCTGTTATCCCCAGGCTGGAAGCCTCCGACGCAGGGTAAGGGTAGGGAGGCTTGAGGCATCAGAAGGACACCTGGCTGCAAGGAGAGGGAGAGGCTTCAGCAAACCCAGCCCCAGGTGTGGGAGAGACCCGGTGCTGCTGGGCAGCCACGTGGGGAAAGAGCAGAAAGTAGGTCAGTCACGCAGGAGATGGAGCGTGAAATTAATGAGCACACGGGAGCTGGAGTAGTCACCTTCCAGGAGAGGGGGAAGGAGGAAGGCAATCTCTGTGGGAGAGGCAGCGGGCCTGAGGGGCTGGGGCAGGTGGGGAAGGAGGTTGGGTGTCAGTGTTTTCTCTCCTGCACCCTTGTTGGGGACACATCATGCGGCAGAACGGGGAAATGGTGGGAGAGCATAAGGGGCAGGGACTGGCAGGAGGGGCCAGCAGATAGAAGCCCTATGAGGGCAGGACCATGCCTGCTTTCTTTATCATCCATTGACTCTTGTTGCCCAGGACGGTGTCTGGCCTGTCGGGGGCATATGTGGCTGAATACATGATCAGACAGCTCTGTTGTGCACATTATTGGGTGACCTGAGGAAGTGAGGCCTTTGTTCCTTATTGGTATGAGGAGCCTCAACCGAATTAGTAACATTAGCTGAGGGCCTGCCATGTGCCAGCCCCAAGCTAGGTGCTGGTGACACAGGGATGTATAAAATATGAGAAGAGACAGTTCCATTGGGGGTGTGCTCAGGGTACAACTTCTTAGGGAAAGTGACTCAATAGCTGGATTTAAAGATTGAGGACAGGCCCACATTATGACTTTAGTGGGTCCTAGACACTTTACTTTCATGGTCCCTTTCTACACACACACACACACACACACACACACACACACACACACACACACATTATTAAAACTAATGATGCACACACACACAATTGAAAATATATTTTGCAATCTCATCAGTACAAAGACAAGATTACATATTAAAACATTTTCTTTGACCTAAAGTTTATTTTCTTCTTCTGACTTTAAAAGAAATGAAAACATTTTTGAGAGTTCCTAAGAGCGTTGTGGGCCCGAGGCACCGTGCCCGCTGGCATAATAAATAAGCAGGCCCAGGTTGAGAAGGAATTTGGTTGGCCGGCAGGACAGAAAAGGCACTCCCAGGGGGAGAGAACAGCGCCTGCAGAGGCGTGGAGGTGTGAGGGCGACGCAGGTTCTAGCAAGGGCACATTGACCGAAGAGGCGGAACACTAGGTGTCTGAAGAGACTGGCAGGAGACATAACAGGGAATGACGGATGGAGGACCCAGACTTGAAAGCCCTGTTCCATGTGTCCCAGGAGGTTAGCCAAGGGACTTAAACCATATCAAGATTTCTGGAATAGGGTTCCGAGGTTGCTGGCAAGAAGGGCAGATTTCTGGACCTTGATACTGGAGGCTCTGCTGGGGATGGTGCTAGGTGCTTGCTGAAGTGTCTCCCAGCTGCAGGGACACCCTCATACTGGCGAGGACAAGACTGAGGGCTGGGGGCTGGAGAATTGAGAATCCTGGCTGGCTTCTGGTTTCTCACCACAGTGCAAAATGGAGTTCCTTTGGGCTGAGGGGCCTGCTCCTCGAACTATTTCTCAAAAGAGTTTCTGCCCCTGGATAGAAGGGATACAGGAAGGATTCTGGAAAGACTGTGGGCTTTGGTAAGAGACTGATCTAGGCTCAAGTCCCAGAGATGCCACCTATGAACTCTGTAGCCCTGGGCATGAAGCTTCACCTTGTGAGCCTCAGCTCCTTTGCACATATAAGATGAAGCTCCTACCTATAGGGCCTTTATGGGATTAAATGGGATTGTGTATATGGCTAGGCAGGGCACAGACATGGTAGGGCTCCATCGGGAGCAACAATGAATATGCATTTGTCCACCGGTGCTCACTGAAAGCCCACCGGGTGCCAGACGTGATGCCAAGCATCAGGGGCTTCTGGGTAAACCTCTCAGACATGGCCCTGCTCCAGAGGGCTGCTTCTTGACCCAGCACATCTTGAATCGTCCTGCTGGGGCTGGCTTATTGCTCACTTGGGCCAGACCCTGTCCCTGGGCATCCTAGCTGGCCGTAGCTGGAGGGGCCATGGTAAACAGAGATTCTCTGGGAAAGCCATCCTCTCCAGCTGGACGGCTGAAACTCAGGATTTTCCAACTGGAACCAGCCAACTTGTCACCTTCAGTAGGAAATTGTTCTCATGTTGGTCCAGCGCTTTACACATATTCACAAAAGCCCTACAGGGCAGGGCAGAGACTGTGCTCCTGGTTTACACACACAGAGATGGGGAAGGGAGGAGAGTGACTCACCCAGGCACACAGAGAGTGAGTGAGTAGAGATCTAGGACTTAAATCATGTTGGTCTGAATCTAAAGCCCAGTGCCCTGTCAGACAGGTGTGACTTGGGGGCAGAGCTGGGGACTGTGAACTTAAGGAAGATGTGGCACCACAGACAAAGGTGATTTGAGCCCCCTTCTTCTACGGAGGACTTCTGACCTCAACCCCAGGTCCATCAGCCCTGCCAATGAGAGGGAGAGTGGGGCCAGCAGGGTAGAGTCAGGGCTTTTAAATCATACACTCCCAGAATCAGGGGGAACCCAGAGGTTTCTGCAATCAGCAAACACATGGATGGTTTTACACATGCCACACTGGGCGTGGGTTGTACAGAGAAGAATCGGATGCTTCTTACTCCTCCAGGAGCTCTCTAGGGCAACTCTTGACACTTGGGCTGGATAATTCTTGTGGGCGGCTGAGCATTGTGGAATATATAGGAGCATCTCTGGCCTCTACCCACTAGATGCCAGTAAACCTCCCCCCCCAATTGTGACAACCAAAAATGTCTCCAACCATTGACAAATGTCCTCTGGGGGGCAAATTCCCCCTGGTTGAGAACCACTGACTTAAGGAGAGAGGGAGGCTGACATATCAATGAGATGTGCTGATTGCTATGCCAGATGTAGGCATGTGTGCCTTGTGGCCCAGAAGACAGAGAGGCTTCTGGGAAACTGGACCCAATGGTGGCAAGGCCAAGGTCATGTAGCAATCTTCCAATGGAGTTGGGATTCCAGCCCAGGATCCCTATGCCCTACTCCCTTCCCGGACATATCACTGTGTCTCTCCAAGTCCATCCACACCCCTGGGCTCTCCTGGGAGTGGCTTCTGCTATGAGAAGCTAGCCACACTGGTTTGAGGAGTCTGACTTTCTCTGCCCCAGTTTGGTCTTATGATCTTGCCATAGAGTTGATGCCCAATAAGCTTTCACAGATGTTAAGAAAGGTTCTGCTCGTCTCCTGGGATAGCCTTCAGAAAGCTGACTGGGTGGCCACTTAAGTACTGTGCTTATGCTAAGAACAATCCTTCAACCAAGTGCTTCAGTGTAAGTACTTCCAGGTACCCTGCTCCATGGAAGCTGCTGAAATATGGGAAGAAGAAAGCTCTGCAGCCTCCGAGCTGGGAGACTGGGTTCTCCTGGCTCTGCCCCTGGGCAGCTGCGTGACCCAGACCCAAGCCCTTCATTCTGCAGAGCCTCCGCTTTCTGATCCATAAAGTGGGCACACCACCCCTTTCCTGGCTCCTCACAGTGTCTGGGGATAACATTAAATATTTATAGGAAAAGATTTTATAGGCAGCAAAGTCTTAAACATGTTAACTATTTTCTGAGTTTCCAAGGGGCATTGGGAAGGTCAGTGTTCTGCTTTTTTCCCCTTCATTCTTTTAAAAATTATTTGAATAGTCATCCACACATTTAACAAATATTCATTATATGGCAGGAACTCAGCAGGGAACACAATGAATGGTAAGTAGAAAATGAACAAAAGAAGCAAGTTAGGTACATAGATGGTATTTTAGGTGGTGACAAATGCAAAAGGAGAAAAAACAAAATCATGCAAGGAAGGGGGGGTTGAAATTTTAAGTAGGAAAGACCCCTCTCTGGAAGATGACATTTGAGTAAAAACCTGAAGGTAGCGAGGGAGCACGTCATGCCAATGCCATTCCAGACAGAGGGAAGAGCAGACACCATACCAGGGTGTTTAGAAAGGAGAGGAGGCTGGGTCGGGAGTGAGGGGTTAGGGGTCAGTGGCGGGTTCGGGGTGGAGGAGTGACAGAATTGCTCCAGCTACTGTCTGGAGGACAGATTTGTTGAAACCAGCCAGGTGTCAGGTGTTTCTCATACTTTGTTGCTAATCTTCCCAAGGACCCAGTACAAAAAAGTTGATATAGCTCCCGAGGTAGTTCAGAGACTTCTCTCTCAGATGGGGGATGGGCATGGCCCAG
The DNA here is from genome assembly GCF_964146895.1 of Miniopterus schreibersii. Taxonomy (NCBI): domain Eukaryota; kingdom Metazoa; phylum Chordata; class Mammalia; order Chiroptera; family Miniopteridae; genus Miniopterus; species Miniopterus schreibersii. The sequence goes on from NC_138109.1 coordinate 23,857,319, forward strand.
ACTTGACCCCCAGCCTGACCCCCAGAGCTCCTGGTGTTTTCTGCTAGGCCACTCTGCACCCGTGCTCAGACTCTGTCCACCCTAAGTCCTTATTCAAACAAACAAGTTTCACAGCAATTGAAGATGATTTCTGCCCCACTAAAGAGCAGTTGTTTAAGACTTACTCATCTCTTACGTTTTAACTGTCACTCCTCCCAGAGATGCCCTTGGAATGGGGGGCGGGGTGGTGGTGAAGGCAGTAAAAGCTTGCTGGAATCAGGAGGCCTGAGCTCTGGTTTGTACTCTGCCACATTGCTGCTGATTGATCCTCTCAGTTTCCTCATCTTAAAAATCCCTGCCCTGCCCTTTTCAAGGTAGTAGTGATGACAGAGAGGACAGATCAGGGTCAGGAGCCAGCTCAGAGAGAAGGGAGCTCCTGGACTCAGCCTTCCTCCCTCCCCCAAGCTGCAGTGGCGGCTGAGTGCCCCTAGGTGGCGCAGTTTTCCTAGGCTGGGCTACCAGCAGCTGCTGCCAAAAGGGTGGGGAGATTTGGGGAAAACTGAGGGGCAAAGAAGATACTGGAAACCAATGAAGTGAGAGTTTGAGGTAGAATTCTTCAGCTGTTGATTCCAGCAGTTCGTCCAATGAGCCCTGTGGGAGTTAGTGAGGAAGGGGCACCCAGCAACCTTTGCCAGCAGATCAAGCTGTGAGCGCCTAGGGGCTGCAATCCTTGCTGGAGGGACGAAGGGCGGGGGTGTATGTAGCGCAGCACCCATCCTCTTTTCCAGATGAGGAAGCTGAAGGCCAAAGAGGAGGGGGCTGGCCTGGTCCCAGGTGTCAGGGACAGAGCTGCTGCCAGCTGGCTCCTTTGCTGATTCAATGCTTCCTGACAGGGCCCCCGATGAAAGCACACATTGCCACCCCCTTGGGTGGCTTCCCTCTCCCAGGTTTCTTCCTGGGCTGGCCCTCCTTGCTCTCCTCTGTGGATGTTCTCAGGAGAGGCTGGGAGAGCAGTCATTTGCTCCTCATGTAAAGAGCTGTATCTCTGGGCAGTAGACGAACACTAGTTGGGGGCCGGGTCACTTGGGTGTATAGCAGCTCTGTCACTACCTTGGGAACACGTGCCTCAGGCATATGGCTTTGCTCTCCCAGCCTTCTGTTACTTTATCTACAAATTGGGGTCGGAAAGCAAGAGAAGCTTGGGCTGGATATGGCCAAGGTCAGTTTCTAGCTCAGGCCTTCGGAGTTGCACTTAAAGCTTCACTTCTGTCCATCAGGGAACAGGTGGGGGAGGGAAGGGCTTCTGTTCCCTCATTTAAAAAACATGGGGGAGTGGACTGGACGATGTGTCATTCTGGCTCTGACATCCGGCTTGGCAAGGATGAGAGGCAGTCACAGAGGCCAGGACCATCCCCTCCGAACTGCCAACACATGATGATGCCCCCTTCCTGGGAGGTGCGGACCTGCTTCCCTCTGTGGCCTCCAGAAGACTCTGCAAAGTAGAACCACGGCCCTCCAGCAAGACTGGCCTCCTTCCAAACTGGCGCTGGAGGCACCGGAGGAGAAGCTCTTCCTCCCCCTTGCAGGACTGAAACCCATCTGCACATCCAAAGGGTGTTCCTTCCTGGGCTTGATTACTAATCGTCTGCCTCCCTGGCCAGATGAGCCTCTCAGTGACCTTGGGCTCTTTCCAAAATCAAATCTTCCTTCAAAGGAAGCAAGAGATTGGTCACCACTGAAGAAATTCAGAGAATGACAGCTGGGGGAAAGAGTCTGAGGGTAAGAGGAGAAAACACCCACTTATTGTCAGCCACGTGCTAGGCACTGGGCAGGCCCCTTCCACATATTAACTCATTTAATCCCAGCAACCACAATTAAGTATTATAATCCCCCGTTTTTAGATGAAAAACCAATAGGGACTTGAATGATTTTGCCCACAGTTCCACAGCTAGAGAATGAAGGAGCTGGAGTGAGATCCAGGTCTCTGACTCTACAGCCCGCCCTTGTCCCAACTGAACGCACCAAGGCGTGAAGGAGTAATACAACATGGGTCAGGAAGCCTGGATTCTGGCTCTGGCTCTGCAGCTGAAGGGTTATATGATAACTAATGCTTGATAGCATTTTATACTTTCAAAATGATAACCCTGCAGTGTCTTATTTGATTCTCAGGTCAGTCCATTGTACAGATGAGAAAACTGAGGCTCACATAGGTCTAGTGACTTGCCCAATTGCTGTCACACAATGGCTGGGTTGGCTTTGAATCAGATCTTTTGATCCCAGAGTTTGTGGAACTCACAAATAAAGCCAATTCATTGACAAGCCTCTTCTCTTGGATTCATTTTTCCTGCCTATGAAAATGAGGGGGTAGGTTAGATTAGTAGGCTATCAGTAGTTCCCAGACCTTTTTATTTTTTAAAAAGTGAAAGTCAAAGAATTTGGCAACTTAAAATTTTGTCAAGGACACTTTTAAAAAAGAACATTTTACCTTCAAAAAGCTAATAGAATATAATCTCAATGTAGCAGAAAGAAAAAAAATAGTAACTGAGAACAGAATTCTCTTTAGAAGTGAGCTAAATTGTGTTTAGCATAACACCTTGATGAGACATCTTTGGGCCTGGCTGGAGTGGGCCGGAAGGGAAATGGAACTAGACTAATTCTCTGCAAAAGAACAAATTTGCAGTTGGGGGCTTGGAAGGCTGAGCAAGGTAGTGACATGAAGAAGAGAGGCTGCAAGGAGTAGTCCAGACACAGAGCAGGGGGCTCGAGTTCCAGAGACTACCTGTGAAAGTTCCCTGAGCGGGAGGTAGGGAACGACCCCAGGCCGTAAGGAGGGAGATGTCTAGGATTCTATTTCAACCAGCAGGTGTCTGCTTTCCTGTGCCAGTCATCCTGCCGATACCACAGTTCTCCTGTCAAAGTGCTCTTGCCCAGTGCAGGAGCTCACTGCGTGGGCTCTGGGCAGTGGGTGGCTAGGGGTCTCTTGGTTAGGGTCCAATAAAGTCTGGCAGGCTTGAGTTGAGGTCTTGCTCCATTACCTGGAAGTTACATGGGTTCTCTAAGCTTCAGTTTCCTTCTCTGTGGAATGGATATGCTATGCCCTGCCTTGGAGGTTGATGTGAGGAATAAGTGGGGCCATGAACTTAGTACTCAAGCCCTTAATAATTAGCCACTTAGCTGCCTATTATTATTAAGCATGGCTATTCAGATATTCACAATTTTTTTTTTTTTTACAGTGATAAGCTTGTAGGAGGGTTTTGTTTGTTTTGTTTTGTTTGGGGAAGGGGGTAGCTTTTGCTTCTCTTAAATCCAGCTGGGATCAGACAGGAGTATCATCTGGAAGGGCAGGGAGGTGGGCGGGGCATCCAACTTGACACAGCCTCCCTCCAGCCCTTCCTGCTTTTTCAAGGCTGAGTGCTGTCTGTGTCTGAGAATCTGCCCCCTTGGAAATGACAGCATCTCCTGCCAGGGCTGAGCCCAGAGGGCAGGGCTCCCGCCAAGGACAGGCTGAGGGCTGAGGGGAGAGGAGGGAAGAGACAAAGGCGAGGGGGAGTGAGCAGGAGGAGATAGGAAGAAGGCAAGGCGCTTCCAGGACTGACAATCAGTCCCGGAGGCAGAGAGAGAATGCTTGTTTGCACGTGTGCATGAGCTTATCACTTGTGCATCCAGTAACAGGTGCATGTGGTTTGCATGTCTAGGTGTGACTGTGTATGAATGAGTGTGCAAACAGGTCAACATATGAGCAAGTATATCAGTTCCATGACTCTGCATGTATGTGGCTGGCATTGTGTGTGTGTGTGTGTGTGTGTGTGTGTGTGTGTGCGTGTGCAAGAAGTTCATTGCACGTGTGCCTTGGGTCAGCATGGGCATGCTGGGCTGGAGAGTAGGGTGGATTGTGTGACTGTGAGTGAGTGTGAGAGGAGGCTGTGTCCTGTAAGAGTACCTGGGCAGGGCTTGGGGTGTAAGGGAGCCTCTGATACGCAGGCTCTCTAAAAGGAGGGACCTTCTGCAACTTCCTTCGGGAACCCCTGACTCCCCAGCTCACCCCACCCCCACCAACTGACTGTGTCCCTTCCTGATCTATACTAGCACCCCCTGCACCCACACCACACCTGCTGGCTGCTGGCCTCGACAGTAGATGGGGGGGAGAAAGTGGGAGGAAAGAGGGGGCGGAGTGACCAGCCTCCCAGCCTCAACCCTTGGTGCTGCCAGGGAAACATCTCCCTCCTACCCCCAACCCCCAATAACCGTGATTCCTGCTGTGAGGGAGAGAGGAACCCTCTGTTTCCATGGCAACATAGCAGCCCTGCTTCTCAGCCTGAGCCCAGGCTCTTCTGAGCCGTGGAAGGAGTGGGAAGAAAGCCCCTCCTCAGGCTTTCGAGCCCTTACCAAGTGCCCCACCTCTACACCCCACCACCCGAGTCCCCCTGCTCCTCTGCTGCTCATGAGCCCGCTGGGACCCCTGCAGCTCACATGTGCCTCTCCCCCACCTCCCCGCTTCCAGGGTCTGGGGACCTGTCTTGTCTGTACGAGCTCAGATCTGAGCACCAGCTCTGGAGAGTGACAGGATGGGGCTGAATTCCAGTCCTCGCCTGTGAAATGGTACTCATGTTAATACCTCTCAGAGTTCTCGTGAGGAGCAAATAAAATAGTGCTTGTGGAAGTGCTTGGTGGGCCACCAAGGAGTCTAAAGTGGCCCAGCCTCTTTGAAGGGTGGCCTTGCCCCTGCCACTCCAGCTCTCCTCCTGCAGGAGCGCGCGTGTGCTCAGAGGGTTCCCGCGGTTGCAGGGGCAGGGTGCTCTCTCACGGCGGGCAGTTGGAAGCGACGCTCCCCCCCCCCCCCATCCATCACCAGAGAAGTGGGTCAATGAATCACGGCAGGTCCTTGGCCTTCCAGCCCTTCCAGAGGGAGCCTCTGCCTGCGGACGGGGCATGATCCCTAAGACGTATTGCTAAGTCAGAAAAATCAAGTTGGAGAATAGACGGGGTATGATCCCATCTATTAAGCTCTGTTGTTAGCAGGGAGCAAGGGCAGGTGTGCAAATGCCTGGAGGGGGGCTGCCAGCCCTCAGGCCAAACTGTTGGCAGTGGTTACTCGAAGGAGTGGGATTGGGGAGCGGGGAGTGAATGGGAACTTTGACTTTTTTCTCTATATCTCTCTGATTTGTTTGCCTATAGAACAAATGTAATTTAAAAATTATGTGTCACGGTCGTTGCAGTTGAAGAGAGAACACGCATGGGAGACAATCGGGGAACAGGGTGGGAGAGCACAGAGGCAGTCCGTACTAGAGAAGTTCGGAGGGGAGAGGGAGACTCAGGAAGGCTTCGAGGAGGAGGAAGGGGAGCTGGGTGTCGGAGCAAGAGTAGAACTGAGACTTGGAGCAGAGGGAAGGGCAGTCCAGGCACAAGAGAAAGGTGGGAAGTGAGGGCATGGAGAAGAATCCTGAAGTAGAAGAAAGCGCGGGGGAGTTGGCCTCAGAGGGCTAGATGCGATTCCCATCTCAGCCGTGCCCTGAGCTACCATCCTGGCCAAATCCCTCACACCGTCACTGTCCTCATCTGTGAGCGGGAATAATGGTATGAACTTGCTGGATGGCTGTGAAGACTGTTTGACATCAGTGTAGGGCAAACGGTAAAGTATCATGTAGATGTGAATTTATTGTTGGTTTCTTTCAGGGGACAGAGAGAAGGCAGATTGGGGTGTAGTCTGGCTATTGCCAACTCTTGGCCTACTCTTCAGCCCTTTGACCAGGTTGGCCTGGCCTGGTCAAGACTCACATTGAAGGTGGTAGGAAATATGGAGCCAGCATGGATTCTTAAGCAAGGGAAGGAAGGTAAGACCCAAAATGATCCCCTAAAAATCTTTATTTAGGATTCACATTATGCCAATCATAAGCTATGCATTTTAACATATTTATTCAGGTTCTATAGGTACTTTATGAAGTGAATATGCCTATTTTTACAAGTGGGGGAACAGGAGTTCAGAGAAATTCATTCATTTATTTACTCAGAAAATACAGATTGAGTGCTTCCTGTGGCAGACACTGTTCTAGTTACCGAGCAAATGAAAAGTCCCTGTCCCCATGGAGTTTACAGGCTGGTAGGGGAGACAGGTAGTAAAGCAAATAAACCTATGACACGATGTCAGGTGAAATGAGTGCTGTGCATAAAACAAAGCTGAGTAAGGATCAGGACATGGTAGGCAGAGGATTGAATGAGGATATTATATGAATATTCTGAGCAGCAGCAATAGCCTGTGCAAAGGCCCTGAGGTGGGAGCCTACTTGCTGTAATCAAGGTGGGGCAAGAACGAAGGTGTGGTGGTGGTGTGGTGGGCAGGTGAAGTGAGAGAGTGGATGAGATTGGAGAGAAATGAGGGATGTTGTGGTGTAGATTATACGGGGCTTTAGGGGGTCAGGCAAGGACTGTGAATTTAATTCTGTATTTGTTAGGAAACTGGAGGGGTTTGACTAGGAAGGTGATATGATCTTATGTTTTAAAAGGATCACTCTGGCCACTGAGTGTAAACAAGGCTGTAGGGGGCGTGAGCGGGAGCAGAGGGGTTAATTAGGAAGAGACTGTATGAGTCCAGGTGAGGAGAGAAAGACAGTTTGGAGCACGGTGGCAGATGTGGAGGTGGTGAACAGCAGTCGGGTATGAAATATGCTTCACAAAGAGAACCAACGGGGTTTTCTGTTGGCTTGGACGTGGGCTACGAGATAAAGAGAAAAGGATGATTCCAAGGCTTTGGGCCTGAACAACTGGGTCGCTGCTGTTGCCATTTACTGAGGGGGGAAGATGGGGGAGGAACAGGTTTGGGGACATTCAAGATTCACTTTAATTTTGAGATGCCTTGAGACATCTAAATGGAGGTGTCAGGTAGGTGGCTGGATGTATGAGAGTTCAGGGGAGGTGTCAGGGCTGAGGATATCAATTGGGAAGTTGTCAGCATATAAACGTTGAAGGCAAGAGGATAGGATGAGATCACCCAGAGTGCAGCTAGAGGAGCTTCAGTGTGGAGAGCAGGGGGGCCCCGGGAGAGTCCTCCGCTGTCCACGGGGAGGCAGTGTGTAGGGCCGTGGGCCTCAGAATCATTCAGGCTGGTTAAAACACAGACGTGGGGTCCACCCCCGGGAGGTCTGGGGGGAGGCCCAGGAATCGCAGTTCTACTAAGTCGATGCTACCACCGCTGCTGCTGGGGTGGAGACCACACTCTGAGGACCACCGGTCTAGGAGAAGAAGGAGCTGCAGCGAGAGCATAGATTTGGAGCCAGGTAGGTCTGATTTCAAACCCAGGCTCTGCCACTAACTTGCTGTGGGATCTTGGGCAAGGCAGTGTCTGTCCCTGAGCCTCAGTGTTCTTATCTGTAAAGTGGGAACAATAATACCTATTACTCGGGGTTATCGTGAGGGTTGAGCATATCAGCGTCGGGATCAGACAAACTGGGGTTCAGGAATGCTATCTCTATGCCTGGGGAAGCACTGGGGCATCAGGAGTGAGCCCAAGGCGTGGTGGCTCTAGGTGGCTCTTGGTGGCCAGCTGGAACCAGGGGAGAGGCCACCTGGGAAGCTAGACTTCTCTATTTTGATGCTTTGACAGTCCTGAGGCCTGAGTCCCTTGGAAGAGAGGCAGTGCCCAGCCAGGCCACCTCACCTTTGGACTCTATTGCCCTCCAAAAAGAGGGACTTCTGCCATCTACTTTTTCCTCTGCCCCCATGAAGGGCCTTTCCTGCCCTGGCTCTTGGAGAGCTCCTCTTGTCCCTTCATGCCCTCCTGTCTCCAGTGACCAGTGACCACTTCGCTTCACCCTCCACCTCCCTCTCTGGACTTTGTCACTCAGCTTCCTCTTAAAGGGAGTCAGGTCAATGAGGGCACAGCAGTCGGGGACAGGGGAGAGCTGTCATCTCCATGGCCTGGTGAAACGGGGATACTGAAGCCGCTGGAACAGCCCAAGAAAGCACCAGTTGCGGTGGGTACCAGCGCCCGCTCACTGCGTGTCCTCTCCGCTCTCCCGCCCCAGGCCAAAGCCTCCCTCTCTGCCTGCGGAGCGGCCCAACCTGATGTGCTGAGGAGGCTGCCTCCCCCTCACCCCCCGCTGCTATTTAATGCCGTTAACAATGGATTCATTAACTGGGATTAATCTCATATACCAGCTCTCTATCCCCTTGGCTATTAATCACTCACTTCATTAACAGGACAGCATTAGCCAACCTGGGAGTGAGACACGGGGCCCATACCAAGTACCTGCGCCTGCACCGTCCCAGCTCTCCTCGCCGCGCGTGTTCTCCGTGCCTTTCTGCTCTGGCCTGAGTTCTGCCCCGGTCGAGCAGAGCGCAGGGGCTCTCTCCCCAGGCTTCCCGCTGTGGCCTTGTCTCTGCCCCTCCTACCCCCCCCCCCTTCTAAGTGAACCTTCCTCTCTTTTGCCTCCCAATCCAGGGCCTAACGCACAGTAGGTTCTCATTACAGGTTCGCTGAACAAAGTGCAGAGAGATACAAATGACGAGACACAAATTCCAGGAGGCTTGTTTTTTTAGAAATCGCCTCTCTTTACAAAGATAATATATGCTCACTGCACAAAATCCAAACAACACTAGAAAGGAAGAAAGGAGAAAATAAAAATTCCCTGAAATCCCCGCCATCTCAAGATAATAACCTTTAGCGTCTTGGTGAGCTTCTTCTCAGATCTTGAGTGATATATGTATAATTTTACCTAAATGGGATCATACTACGCATGCTGTTTTGCAACCTGCTTCTCTGCTCAACAATATGTTGTTGCAATCTTTTCATATCAGTGAATAGAAATATACCTCATACTTTTTAATGGTTGCATAGCATTCTGTTTTTTATGGAAGTAACATAATTTAGTCAATGGATCTCCTACTGACGAACATTTATATTGTTCCTATTTTTCCTCTGATATATTAGACTCAGAGAGCCACATCCTTGTATACATATCTCTGTGAGCTTGCTTAATTAACTCCTTAAGATAGATTCCCAGGAGTGGAATTTCTAGGACAAAGGGTTTGCACAATTAACATTTTTGGATAATATAGCATAGTAGAACTAGATGCCTGGGATTCAACACTAGTTTTGCTCTTCCCTAGCAAAGGGATCTTGGGCAAATTACTTAACTTCTCTGGGCTTCAGTTTCCTCATTTGCAAAATGGGGATAATGGTAAGATTTACTTTGTGGTATTACTGTTTGGATTAAATAAATTATTATACACAAAACACTTAGCGGGATGCCTGGTGTGTAGTAAGGGCTGTATGTCTTGGCTAGTGCTGTGGGGATTTGGCCTGCTGGCCTCCAGGGACACTGAACCTGTTCTCATCTCTCCCCCCGGCAGTGTGGGGGCGAGCCCCTTTCCTTACACCATTACCAATGATAGACACTCTTGTAAGGGTTTTTTTTTTAGCTTTTTATGCCTAACTTAAAAAAATATATGTTAGTATTGGTTTTAGAGAGAGAGGAAAGGAGAGGGAGAGAAACATCAATTGGCTGCCTCCTGCACGCCCCCTACTGGGGATCAAGCCCGAAACCTGGGCATGGGCCCTGCCCAGGAATTGAAAGGTGACCTCAGCCAACTGAGCCACACTGGCCAGGGCATTCCCAATTTTTTTTATGGTGCTAAAATACGTATAACATACAATTTGCCATCCTAACCATTTTTAAGTGGCCGGTGCTGTGGCTTCAGTACATTCACATTGTCGTTCGACCCTCACCACCATCCATCCCCAGAACCCTTTCATCTTCTAGAACTGAAACTGTCCCCGTTGAACAATAATACAGCGTTTCCTCCTGCCTCAGGCCCTGCGACCACCATTCTACTTTCTGTCTCTGATTTTCACTACTCTAAGCACCACCTCATAGAAGTGGAATCTTATAGTATTTGTCTTTTTGTGACTGCCTTATTTCACTTAGTGTAATCTCCTCAAAATTCATACCTGTTGTAGCACATATTAGAATTTCTTTCCTTTTTAAGGGTAAATAATAATTGTATATATATACCACAGTTTGCTCATGCACACATCCCCTGATGGGTATGTAGGTTGCTTCCACCTTTTAACTATTGTAAATAATGCTATGAATATGAGTGTACGAATATCTCTTCAGGACTCACCCTGCTTTCAATTCTTTTAGGTATATACCCAGAAATAGAATGGTTGAATCATATGGTAATTCTATTTTTAATTGCTTGAGGACCCACCAAACTGTTTTCCACAGTGGCTGTACCATTTTACATCCCCACCAGCAGTGCACAAGGGTTCCAGTTATCCACATCCTCACCAACACTTGTTACTTTCTGGGTTTTTGATAGTAGCCATCCTAAAGGGCATGAGGTGGTAATCTCATCATAGTTTTGATTTGCATTTCCTTAATACTTATGATGTTGGGCATCTTTTCATGTGTTTATTGACTTTCTGTTCATCTTTCTTGAAGAAATGTCTATTCAAAACCTTTGCCCCTATTTGAATTGGTTTGTTTATTTTTTTTTGTGTGTGTGAATGTTAGTTCTCTATATATTCTGGATATTAATCCCTTATCCAATATATCATTTGAAAATATTTTGTCCCATTCTGCAGATTGCTTTTACACCCTTGATGCACAAAAATTTTAAATTGTCATTCAGTCTAATTTATTTATTTTTTGCCTGTGTCTTTATTGTTAAATCCAAGAAATCATTGCTAAATCTGGTGTCATGAAGTTTTGGCCTATATTTTCTTCTAAGAGTTTTATTGTCTTAGTTCTTATGTTTAGGTATTTAATCCATTTTGAGCTAATTTTTGTATATGGTATTAGGTTAGCATACAACTTCATTCTTTTGCACGTGGAAATTCAGTTATACCAGCACCATTTGTGAAAAGATTATCCTTTCCCCACTGAATGGTCTTGGTATACTTGTCAAATATCATTTGATCATATATGCAAGGGCTTATTTCTGGGTTTTTTATTCTATTCTATTGGTCTATACGTTTGTAGATTGCTTTGGGTAGTACTGGTATCTTAACACTATTAAGTCTTCCCATCCACGAACACAGTGTGGGAGAGAGCTCCTTTCCTTACACCATTGCCAACGATATATACCCTTGTCAGTTTTTGAAAAACCTTTTGCCACTGATAGGTGACAATTGATTTTTCATTTGCATTTCTTTGATCATCATACTTAGTTCTTAATGGGCATTCGTATTTCATTTGCGAGTTGTCTCATCATGTTGTTTGCCCATTTCTCTCTTGGAATATTTATCTTTTTTGATATTTGTGGGAGCTCTTTTATATATTAGAGCTAATATTCCTAATGTTTTCCTACTTCATCCTGACTTTCAATCTTATTTATTGCTTTGTCCTTCATAAGTACTTGATTTTTATGTGGTTAAGTCTACAAGGCCTTTCCTTTATAACTTTTGTATTTCATGCCATGGTTAGGGAGGCCACTTTTCCTTAAGATAATACAATTATTCACTCTGCTTTAGTACTCGTGTGGTTTTACTTTTTACCATTTATGTTTTTATCCCTTTGAATTTATTTTTGTGGAAAGAGTGAAGCATGATTTCAGCTTTATTGTTTTCCAAATGGGCGGTCAGTTATCCCAATAACATTTGTTTATTCGATCTTTTCCCCAATGAGGACCAGAGAGGGAACAAAAGCACATAAAAGAATGTTCTAAGACAGAAAAACATGCCAACAGGTTACAAGAGCAGTTCTGGACAAGCTTCCCTGGATCTGCTAGCAGCTGCTCCCTGGGGAATCCTTCTTCACTGTGGTCCTTAATGGGCAGAAGCAGGATGTTAGAGGGACTGAGCCAGACCCTGCATTACAATCATTATAGCCCCTCCCAGAGGCTACACGGGTGCAGGACAGCCTTGTGCCCAGCTCCCAGCAGATGAGAAGAAAAACTGTCCTCCTTGTGTTGGAGTCAGCAGCAAGTTGCCTTGTAACTTCGGACTTTGGTCAGATCCTCCAATTAACTTATCTCCTTCCTCCACCCTAGCCGTTCACCCAGGCCCTCCCCGCTGTCACAGTGAGTCATCCGGTCTCTGCGTCCACACCGCCTCTGCCCTGGCAGTGGGCACTAGCTCCAGGGATGGCTTCGGAGCTGCCCATGTGCAGGGAGGCAGCCCCAGGGCCGTGGCGGTCTGCGTGTGGGCTTGGAGCTGGGGGAAAGGAAAGGCAACTCGACGGGAGCAGTAGCTTCCAGGTTGCCACTGGTGCCTAGGTCCCAGGTTCAGGCTGCTGGGATCCTCTTTGCCAATTTGTTTAAGGCAGCTTGGATTTGACTGTGGTCTGGGCACAGAGAAGTGTTTGTCCCGGGGCCCCTGGCCAACTGCTCAGCACAGGGGATCCTGGAAGACATGGGGGTGATAGAAACATCTTGTGATTCTCTTTCCTGGGAGACAGGGCCCTTATGGGACCTCCATTTCATACTTCCATCCCCAGCTTGTGGACATAGCTTGGCTCTGGGGCCAGGAGACAGGCACGGGCAGGCCTGGAGTTTAAGTTGGGCAAAATGCCAGGCGAGGCAGTCATCCTGTGGGCACTGAGGGTGAATCTTGGCATTAGGGCCCATGGAGCAGGCACAGCTCAGGAGGCTGTCAGGCACAGGGGAAAGGCTCTGCCTACCTTCCTCCCCCAGCAGGGTGGATGGATTCAGGGCTGGGGTCTGGGTTCAAGACTATTGGACTTGACAATGTTTCATTTTCCAAGAATGCTCCTGGTGAAAATCCTGTCACCTAGGACCATGCATGTGTGGGTATGTGCACGTATTTATCATACACATGATTTGATGACTACACAGGAAGGTGAGCTTCTGCATGGGTCTGACTATTTCTGTGGGACTGACCATGGCTCTGAATTTGTCGTGAGTTTTGTGGGGAGAAGAGTGAGTTTTGTACCATGTGACTGAGTGTGCTGCTCACAAGGGTGAAGATCTTGTGCAGCTGTGGCGTCTCTGAGTTCGGAGCGTGGCTGTTACAACCCAGTGTGCGCGTCTGTTGGAATGAGTCAGGGGTCTTGAGTCAGTGTGCCTAGTTGGCTACAAAGCTAGAATGGGGCAATGGGAGGGAAAGCAGGTTGGAAGGATGGTGTGGGAGTGAAATGATTCTGAGTTCCTGGCAGAACATCAAGGGGAGACATCTAGAGAAGCAGGACTGGGGCTCCGGGGAGAGTAAAGGGCAGGAGGGCCTTGGCTCAGGTTGCCATCCAAATGTGTTCAGATGACAATGCATTGAGGGATGTGACCTTTGGCTGTAATGAGGTGAACACACACACACACCTACCTACCTCTGAAGGCTGAAAGGATACATGCTGTGCTAGTCCCAGCTGGACATAGTTCAAAAGGAAATTTCCAAGGGTTGCTGGAATGGCATAAAATGAGCCCGATGGTGAGTGTCAGAGAAAACTTCCTGGCAGAGGTAAGTATTCAGTGGGATCATAAGGAAAAGAAAATGCAGGGGGAGAGGAGAATGTCTGGTTTCAGCGATGGGGAATAGGGACAGATTGATTCTGCCAGACTTGGGGCTGGGACAGCAAGCCGTTTTGATGACAATGAGCTTCCAGCAGGCAGGGGCCGCTGTTTTTCATCCTGGCATTTCTAGCACCTAGTGCAGGAGTCGAAGGTCTGTATGCTGAGCTGATTTGGAGTCAGAGTCTGAACCACTCCAACGAGGGAGTTAGGAGTTTACTGAAGGGGAACTTTAAAATCTGCACAAGACACTGGGTGAGGACTGACAGGAGGAGGGGATGTTGGGTATCTAAAGGGGCACCCAGTCTTGCCCAACTCCTTCGACCTGGCAGACCTGCCTCCACACCTTACACTTTTTTTGTTTATTTGTTTATTTGTTTGTTTTTATCCAGGCAGGCCTCTTCACAGACACTTCCTCCAGGATCTGCCTTCTGAGCTCCTGGTCCTAAACCACCATCTTGCATTTCCCCTCCTCATTGCCTCCTGATCTTCCCAAGTTCTACTTCCACTTAGTTTCCTGCTTGCAGCCTCCCAGGCTCAACACAAGAAGAGGCTTCTGTCTGGTTTCTTGCTGAATAAGCCAAGGGACCAGACAAAGGGCAGCTCAGCTGAGGAACACCCAGGACTCGGGCAGAGCCTTTTTATCCTCAGTTATAAGGGCATGGGTGTCATGCAAAAGAGTACCAAGATCCAAGGCACAGTGAAAGGTCTAAAACTAGATTGCTGGAGGCTAAAGGGAAAGAGGGCAATGGTGCCATGTGCAGATCACCAACAAGGAGAGTGTCCTGGTGGGAAAGAGGAGTGCTATGACAAGGAGTCTTCAAATCCGGGGTCTGCAGAGGCATATGACCAGGGGTCAGCCTCAGAGGCACAGGCCTTGAGCAGGGGTGTCCGGGACCAGAGGTAATCAGGCTCTTGGATATTAGTAACAGAACACCTCAAACTCAGTAGTCTTCAATGATGAGAAAACACATGATCTCACATAATAGGAACTCCTCCAGAGAGGGAGGAGAAGCTCCTATACTCAATGGTGTCATCAGGGGCCCAGGTTCACTTTCTGTCTTTTGCTGCTACCCTAAGTGTGTTCGTTTTTGTCCTCATGGTCACAAAAAGGCTGCCTGGGATCCAAGCATCCCATATAGACATAGACAACACAATGTTCCGTGACACTCTCCTACTGGGTGTCTCTGAATGAGGATCCTTTCCCGGGAGTCCCCCGTCAGGCTCTTCCTTACATGCCTGTGCCCATATCCATCACCGGCAGGGGAGCGGGATTGCCAATACTAACTCATGCCAGTCAGAATTCTCCCCTGGGGCTGGGGCCAGCTGCTCTGAAGCACAGGCCCCATATAGGAAGGGAAATTTCTGAGACCAACTAGATTTCTGTTAGGCACAATGGGTTAGATGTTGAGGAAACAATGAGTTATCTCTGTTCCACCAGGCCTCCACCAGCGCCAGAGGGAAATGTGTGCAAAGCAGAGCTACAGGAAAGTTGTTGAAGCAAGAGCTCCACACTGGGAGACCAGATCCAGGAACCAGTTATTTGAGATGAGGCCTTGCGTCCAAGTGGAATCAGCAGACTGGTCAAACTACTAATCAAAAACCCCTCATCACCATCTCTGCTCCATGTTCACTTCAGAACCAAATCCTTCATAAGACCTGCAAAGCCCTTCATTATCTAGTCTCTTTCTTGTCTTATCCTCTCCTCTCCTCGTATATCCACCTTTCTGCCTCAGGGCCTTTGCACATGTTTCTCTCCCTCAACATTCCCCCTCTCATTCTGCTACTTCCTTCATCTCACTCTTAGGTTAGGTCACTCTCTCTTCAGTATATTTCCATAGTTCTCTACAAATCTCTTTGGTGCCCTGGGGAACTTGTTTATTATATACACTGTTAGACTGTAGTCTCCTTGTGGTCAAAGAAGGTGTCTATCTTATTGTATGTACACTATGCCGTCCTCTAGCACAGTGCTTGGCACACAGCAGGCATTTGATAATTAGTTGAATGTATGAAATAATAAATCCCTACAACTAGGGACAGGCATGGTCCTAAGCTTTGGGCAGGGTGGATGGGTGGCAGATTGGTGAAAAACCTGGTCTACTGGCTGCCCCTGATGGTTTCTGAGCACAGAAATGGCATGGCCACCACGGGCTTGAGGGAAGTAAGGACACCAGTCTGCACAGGAGGGGTAAGGAGGTCAGCCAGGACCCTGTGTTCATCATCCAGGCACAAGGCTCCAGCCACAGGTCCAGTGTCTGGTGAATTGGTAATGACCTTACAGAGACAAGATGGGTTGGATGGATGAGTGTTGGGGGCAACACCTATGAGTGGTGGTGCCAGAGACCTGGTACAAAATAAGGATGGTAATGCCATCTACCTTACAGGATTATTAGGAGGAGTAAATGTCAATTATTAGGATGAGGTGTGTCAAGAACATAGTCTAATGTCAGTAGAAGCTCAGTAAATTATTAGGCCTTGACTTTGTCTTTACCAACTTTTTATGCTAAATGATTTATTGCCCCCAGTTCCCATCCCAAGCCAGTTCTGAATTAGTCCCAATTCTCTTTCTCCACTTCCTGGAGCTTTTGTTTCTTTTAGTTCAGTGGGAGTCATAAGGCCCCCCACGCACACACCTAGCTGGCGTGAGGGTCAAATAAGATGACACATTTCAGGGTGCTTTGGAAACTGTAAAGGACTGTGAACATGTAAGGCATTACTGTTCGTATTATTTTGTCAGAGCTGGGCTCATTCCTGGGCCTGGCATCTGCTTCGACTTTCTCAGTTCCTGTTTCTTGCTCAGTCTCCGTTTCTTGTAGCCACCCACGATCCTGGCACTGACAGTGTAAGGATATAAGATGACATCCAGGGAGTTTGAATGTAGAAAGAAAAAATAAGGAATGTGACAACATCCAGAGTCCTCTCTCTTGCTCCTGACCCAGTTGTGACCCCACCACCTTTCCAAGTCAGCCAGACTCCAAGACTGGTCATTAGCCATGTTCCAATGAGCTATTGCTGCATAACAACCACTCCAATACTTAGTGACTTAAAACCACAATTTATTATTATCTCTCATGGTTTTGAGGGTTGACCTCGATAGGTAGTTCTAACTTGTGGACTCTGGTAGGGTTGTAGTCAGAGGACGGCTGTGGCTGGAGTCATTTGAAGGTTTGACTGGATGGCACATCCAAGGTGGCTTTCTTCACTCACATGCTTGGTGCCTGGGCTGGGAAGGCTGGAGTAGCAGGGGGCTGGCCAGGCATTTCTCTCTCTCCATGCAACCTCTCTACATGTCTACCTTGGGCTTTCCATAGAATAGTGGCCTTGACATTGTTAAACTTTTTACATGACAGCTGGCTTCTCCCAGAGCGCTCTAAAAGACCAAGCGGGAGCTTTATGGCTTCTTCTGACCTAAACTGCAGGAGTCATGAGGCATCCGTCTTGTTGCATTTTATTGGTTACAGGGCTGACCCAGATTCAGTGTGGGAGGGGAATGCACAAGCGCCTGGGTACGGGAAGGTATGGCTTGTTGGGAAGTCATCTTTGGAGATCAGCTAGCAAGGCCTAGCCTGGGTTAGAACGCTGCTCTGCGGAGCCCTCCTAAAGGTCAGGGTTTGGAAGGGAAGACCAAGGGGACAGCAGTAGAAGAAACTGAGCAGCTAGGATTCCTGGCTCCCAACTTTAGTATTTAATATTTATTTATTATTTAATATTTTGGACTTTTGCAGAGAATTTAATGTAAATTAAAAGTTCTGAGGTTCACTTTGCCAAAGAAGAGATACAGATGGTAATTAAGCATATGGAAGTATGCTCAACAACATTCGTCATTAGGGAAATGCATGATAAAAAGCATAGTGAGATATTACCACACAACTATTAGGATGGCTAAAGTAATAATAATAATTTTTAAAAACTGATAATATCAAGTTCTGGCAAGAGTGAGACCAATTGGAATTCATACACATTACCAGTGGGAATGCAAAATGATACAGACACTTTAGAAAACAGTTTGGCAGTTTCTTATGAAGTTTAGACATTGCTATGAATCTAGCAATTCCACTCTCAGGTTATTTTCCCCAGAGAAATGAAAAGATCCATCCACACAAAGACCTGTGCATGAATGTTCCCAGCAGCTTTCTTCATAATAGCCCAAACCAGAAAACAAAAACTCCCCAAACCCAAATGCTCATCAACTAGTGATTGAATAAATTGTGATACATCCATACAATGGACTACATGTCAGTGTTAAGAATGAACTACTGATATACGCAATCTCATGGATGCATCTCAAAAGGATTATGCTGAGTAAAAGAAACTAGCCAGAAACGTTGCATACTGTGTGATCCCATTGTGATAATGTGGGAAAGGCAAAACTATAGTGGCAGAAAGCAGATCAGAGGTTGCCAGGGGCTGGCCGTTGGGGAAAGGGGTTGAGTCTAAATGGGCACCAGGGGACTTGTGAGGTGATGGAAGTGTTCTATGACTTAATTGTGGTAGTGGTTACTAGACTGTACACATTTGTCAAAATTCATCAAACTATATACCTAAA
The DNA here is from genome assembly GCF_964146895.1 of Miniopterus schreibersii. Taxonomy (NCBI): domain Eukaryota; kingdom Metazoa; phylum Chordata; class Mammalia; order Chiroptera; family Miniopteridae; genus Miniopterus; species Miniopterus schreibersii. The sequence goes on from NC_138109.1 coordinate 23,875,302, forward strand.
AAGGGTGAATTTTCCTGAACATAAATCATGTGGTCCTGAGGCTAACATTTTTAAAATGCAGAAACTCCTCTTTCTCCCACCTGTCCCCTCATGTCTTATCAGTCACCAAGCCCTTCCCCAGGGATGCTTCCAGTTTCCAGTTACCTGTACACTACACCCCAGTCATATCCCCCAACTTCATGCCCCTTCATGGACACTCTCTTCTCTACTCATGGCCTGGATAACTTATTTATCCTTCAGGTTGCCAGCTAAATTTCTTTCCCAACAAGGCTAAAATTAAAAAGACCTGGGACAGGACTAGGTATTGACAAGGATGTGGAATAGCTGGATTGCCCTGCTGGTGGGAGTGTAAATCGATACAACCACTTTGGAAAACTACTTGGCAATATCTGCTAAATCTGAACATACACTTACCCCATGATCCAGCAATTTCACACCTATTGTACATACCAAACAGAAATGCATACTCTTGTGCACCAAAAGACTGCTCAGTTATGTCCACAGAAGCATTAAATATACTAGCGCCAACAGTAAACAATCCAAATGCCCATTCGCCAAGGATAGAGTGGATATGGAAATTGTGGATGGTCAAGCAGGGCCTACTTTAAGGCAATGGAAATGAATGGACTGTTGCTACATTCAAACAACGTTGAGTGTAACTCATAGTGTATGACTTTGAAAAACAGCAAATTAATTTATGGTTAGAATAGGGGTTACCCTGGGGAGAAAGGAGTAGGAAATGACTGGGCATGAGGGGCCTTCTGGGGGGCCGGCAATGCTCTTTCCTGATCTAGGTGGGAGTTATGTGGGTAAGTGAACTTGGGAAAACCTACTGAGTTTGATGCCCATGATTTGTGCACTCCTTTCTATGTATGTTATACTTTAACAGAAAGTTATTATTTATGTGTGCATGTGTGTGTGTGTGTGTGTGTGTGTGTGTATGGAGATAAATATATATAAATATATGTATTTGCATTCCTCTCTTGACCTCACTTTCATTTCCAGTTATTACACCATTTCTCTCCTTCAATTCACAGCCAAATTAAAAAAAAAAAAAAGTTTGTTTATGGTCTCCAAGTTTTTAACCCCAACATTCTCCTAAAATTGCTCATTAGGGTCACCAATGACACTCATATTGCAAAATGGTCTCAGACCTCATTGTACTTCACTTGCCAGCAGAGCTTGACACATATGACCCTTCTCTTAGGCACAGCTTCATCACCTGACTTCCAGGACACCACTCTTCTGGTTCTCCCACCTCTCTAGACACTGGTGTCGGACCCTGTTGCCAGTCCCTCCTTTTCCTCTAAACATTGACGTGCCCCAGGGCTTAGTTAGTGGACCTCTTTTCTCCTCTGTCTAGACTCACTCCACTTTTGTCCCTTGATGAGCTTCTCAGCTTTTTCTACTTATGCATCTTGGATGTCTTTCCTGAGGGGCCTCATGTATCTAACTGCTGACTTGGTACGTTCACTCTGTTTAACGGGCATCTCGAACTTAAAATGTCCCCAAGTAAACTCCTTACCTTTCCCCATCCCCCGAACCTGCACCTCCTCAGGAGGCGATGGGCCTGCTCTTCGGCCACAGATCCAGTACCTCGCAGTAATCTTCCACTCCTCTCTTTCTCTTCTTCTCCCATCCCACCTATACGCAGATCATTTATCTCTATCACTTTCCATCACCTCCAAAAGCTATTACTTTGGAGCAAGTCACCTTCATTTCTCAACTGGATGATTCCATTCGTCTCCTAACAGGACTCCTCATTTTTGCCTTTATCGCCTCCTTTCAGACAGGACCCACCCAGGGCAACAGAAACCGCTCCATGGAAGAAGGTGACACTAACACTGGCTACGCAGGCGACAAAGCTGAGAAGGCCAGTAGAGCACGGGGAGGCAGCCCCAAGGTTATCAACAGCTGGAAGCTGTGGCCACCTGTAGACTGTAGAGGTCCAGGAAAATGTGGTGTCACCCACACCCAAGGGCCAGAGTTACTTTGAAAGAAGCTGCAACCAAGGTTGCAGCTGGAGGCACAGAGCAGAGGCCACAGGCCTCTGAAGGAGAGGGAGAGCCAGCGGCTCCCTCCTTCCAGCCCTCTAATTGCCCACCGGGTCTCTCATTGGCAGGATCCCTCCAGAAGGCAGCTAACACAGGATCACTGAAACAGCCTGCAGGGTCACTGCCTTTCCAGAAAGGGGGGAAGGATCTGAGACAAAGATGCCAAACACTAGTATACCTCCATCCCCATCGTTCATTCACCCCCAGGCAGACCCAAGTCTTGGGCATAAATCATGTGCAGTTTGTGTGTGTGTGTGTGTGTGTGTGTGTGTGTGTGTGTGTTGGGGGGAGTTCTTTAAGAAAAAATTAAAAGATGAAAAACAGTAAATTAGGAATAAAAGAAAATATTTATTTAGATGAAAAAAGAAATCACAGCAAATTATAAAATTTAAAAAGGCAGATAAATGCCACAAACATCCGACATAAATCACAAACTAATGATCTTTTTTTATTAATTAATTGCCTGGCATGCTTCTCTATTACTTTTCCCCCTATATTTTTTGACTTCATAATCTCTGCCAAAGCTTTTCATATGACAATATTTTTTTCATGGAAAGGATGAATACAAAAGTCTTCTCTACTCCAGTTGATTAATTTTTTAAAATTATTAATAGTTTAAAAAAGCTTCCTCCACTTTCACAATTTGTTATTGGTGAATTTTTAGAATTGCCAAATTTGGGAAAGCTCTATCAAATTTCTTTTATATCTAAATTTTAAGATTTCTAGGTCTTTCCAGTTTTCTTGGTCAGTGACTAATATTTAAAAATTCTGTGAGCTGACAATACTAAAAGCTCTCAGGTCACTATCCTGGGTAAGACAACACAGTGGGTGGTAGGTGAATTCTCAGAAGCCATTCTTGCTCTGACACAGCTGGCAACAACTTCCAGTGACATGTAGTAAACTATGAACCACATAAATATATCCCACTGTACTCAAACTAAAGGTATCTACAACTCTAGCTGGATCCCCAAAATGCCTGTAGCCATTCTAACACTGAGAGGTGATATGGTAGAAAAATCAAGAAAGTGATCAAGTGGTCTTAACCAATTGTGGTTACGGTATCTTACTTTTGACATTTTTACAAAGCATATGACCATGTGAATGCATTGCTGGGGTCTACACTCCCATGCAAGTGTAGAGTTCTGAAGTTTGAGCTTCAGTAGCTTTGCGGTAGAGCTGGTCACCCTGACCACATTCCTGGTCACCCATAGTCGACAGAGTGGTTCTTTTAAAGTGTAAGTTGACTTGTAGACGTCTCTGCTCTAGGTGCTCCAAATCCTCTACATTTCGAGAATAAAAGCCAAAGTCCTAATAATCACTTGCAAGGCTCTGCTACTCATTGCTAACCTGGTCCCCTCCCTCTGGCTCCTGCTGCTCAACACACTCTGGCTTTTTGCAGTTCCTCTAGCATTCCCACCCCAGGGCCTTTGCTCTTGCTTTTCCCTCTGTCTGAAACTCAGTTTACCCAGATACATGCTTGTTTCACACCCTCTCTTCCCTCAGGTCTTTGTTCACATATTACCTTCTATATTAATTTCCTACTATGGTTATAACAAATGACCACAACCTTCGTTGCTTCAAACAACACACCTTTATTGTCTTACTATTCTGGAGATCAGAAGCCTGAAATGGGTTCGCAGGGCTGCATTCTTTCTGGAAGCTCTGGGAGAGAATCCATTATCTTGCATTTTCCAGTTTCCAGAGGCCACCCATATTCCTTGGCTCATGGCTACATCGCTCACATCTCCTTCTCTGACTATAAATTTCCTGCCTCTTTCTTTTCCCTTGTGGTTACTTCAGACTCAACTGAACAATCCAGAATCATCTCCTCTATCAAGACCCTTAATTTATCATATCAACAAAGTCCCTTTTGTCATGTAACCTAACATATTCGCTGGTTCTGAGGTTAAGACATGGATATCCCTAGAAGGGGCATTATTCTGCATCCTGCGTCTTCCCAGTAAGACCCTCTCCAATCATCCTTTTGAATGTTGGTTGTAGTGAGCATCTTGTCCTGAGAAGGAATGTTACCTGTGGCCCACAGGTATGTATACTGCAGTTAGAAACCTGCATCGGTCAGGGCTCTACCAGAGAAACAGAACTACTAGGAGATATATATTAAAATTTATAGCAGGCTGGGACTCTTAGGCATGAGCTGAAGCTGTGGCCCATAGGCGGAATTTCTTTTTCTGGGAAGTCTCAGTTCTGCCTTTACAGCCTTTCATTTGATTGAGCCAGGCCCACCCAGATTATCTGCAATAATCTCCCTTAACTAACATCACATGATTATGGACTATAATTATACTACAAAATACCTTCCCAGTAACACCTGGATTAGTGTTTGATTGGATAAGTGGGGTCATAGCCTAGCCAAGTAGACACATAAAACTGACCATTGCAGAACCTTTATCTGGTTAAGAAAGCTTATTACAGATCTCCATCATCTTACAGAGGTGATCATTTAGCTTTCTTTCTTTAATATACCATTATAGTGAATTAAAAAAATAAAGTTTAGTTTGTAATGTTAAAATCTATGCTTGATTCTTGGGATAACCCTCTTTGGTCATGATTTATTGGTCTTATAATATATAGCTAGATTAAATTTGCTATCATTTTATTTATGCACTGTACATCTAGGTCACTACTTTCTGGTGTGTGATATCTTTATTCAGCTTTGGTATGTCAGGTTTAGTGGCTTCAATTGAAAATGACAGAAGATTCAACCTTAGCTGATTTAAACATTGGTTCAGAGAGCTGAAGGGTAAGGGGGACGGCATACCTGAAGGCATGGCTGCATTCAGGGCTCAATGCTGTAACCAATGCATATTTTCTCTCCATCTCTTGGTTCTGCTTTCACCTTGTGTCAGCTTAAGTCTCAGGCTCCACATGGTAGGCAAATGGCTCCTCCAGGACCTATAGCCTGAGTGTCAAGGGCAACTTCTTCCCAGAAGCCACTGAAAAAAGTCTTTTGTGCTTCATTGTTCTTGACAGGATTGCATACCTGAATCTCTCCAGTGGTTGGGGAAAAGCAAAGCTTGATGAAGTTTGTGGACCCAGCCCTGGAACTAGGGATGATGTCACCTTCCCTGGAAGCACATAGAGAGTAGGGTGGAGAGAGCTTCTCCTAAGGGAAATCTGGGTGTGGTTACTAGAAGGATGAATGAACTCCAAGGAGCCAAACAGAATGGATTGGGACATTTTCCATTTTTGTGTTATGCTCTATAACCATTTAAATAACATAAGTTATTTGTTCCTTGAAGGTTTATATAACTCACCGTTAAATCCATTCTGGGCCTGATGCCATTTTTAGAAGTGTATCTTTTGATTATCTGATTTCTTCTATACACATTAGCATTTTTACCTCTTCTAGAACCATTAAGGGTATAAATAGCCTGACTGGCATGGCTCAGTGGTTGAGCATCGACCTAGGATCCAGGAGATCAAGGTTCAATTCCCTGTCAGGGCACATGCCCGGGTTTCAGGCTCGATCCCCACTTAGGGGTGTGCAGGAGGCAGCCAATCAATGACTCTCTCATCACTGATGTTTCTATCTCTCTCTCCCTCTCCCTTCCTCTCCCTGAAATCAATAAAGATATATTTTTAAAAAGGGGGGGGGGGTATAAATAAATGAAAGAAGCAGCATTTGGTTTTATTTACCAAGTCTACATTTGTTTCTCATTTCATTAATTTTTGCTTTTATCTCTATTAATTCCTTATTTTTATAGAGGTTTTTTTTCCCTTGCTGTAGATTTCCTTTTCTCAGCTGCTTGATTTTTTTTATTCTCTTTCCTGTTTTCTAATAAATGTTTCCAAGGCTGTACATTTTTCTATAAATACGGCATTGGCCTTCACAATTGCTTTCATTATATGGTGCTCTTAGTGTTGTTTATTTGTAGATAGTCATTTCAGTTTTGAGTTTCTCTTTAACCTGAGAGTTATATAGAAGAGTGTTTTAAAATTTTAAGTTGCTGAGTTTTTGCTATATTGTTTTTCTACTCTTTTGTCTTTGAATTCAGTTTTTAAAAACATTAGAGTAAGAAAATGTAGCCTATATGACTTCTACTTTTTGGAAGTAAGAGTTTGCTTCTAACAATTTTAATGGATGACCAGTTTTTATAAATCTAACATAGATATTAAAAAGAATGTGTTAAATGTGTATTCTCAGTTCAGTAACTTTTCTTATATAAATCTCAAATCAAATTTTTAAGTCATATTATTTGACTTCTCCCATAGCTTTACTTATTTTTGTTTACATGATCTATCAATTTTTGAAGAGGCATGTAGAAATAAAGTATAATTACAAGTTTGACAATTTCTCTTTGTAGTTCTCAAATGATTTCTTTCTATATTTTGATACTCCGTTGTTTAGTACAAAATTTTCTTGATAGTCATATCTTCTTGGTAGATTATAAGTGCTTCTATAAGTGCTTTTATTTTGAATTCTATGTAATCTGATGCTAATATTTCTATGCCTTTATTTTTGTTTTGTTAGCATATATTTATTTTCCATCCTTTTATTTTTTAACTTTTTGTATTATATTGTTTTAAATATGACTCTTTAAAATAACTGCATTATGTGTGGATATGTGTGGAGATATATATATGTGTGTGTGTGTGTGTGTGTGTGTGGAGATATATATATAGTGTTACACACACACACATATATATACATACAACATGTATGTTGTTGAGGTTTCTTTCATTCATCCTGAAAGTCTCTGTCATTTAACAGGAGAGTTTAACCCATTCACATTTATTGTGATTTTAATATGTTTGGATTTCTCCCCTGCTTTCTGTTTGACTGACCAAGTTTTCTTTATTTCTATTTTTGGCAAGTTATATGTACTATTTCTCGTTTTCTAATGCTCTAAATTTTTAATAAACTTATTTAAGCACTTTTTCTTCTAATAGTATTTTAAACCTCTTCCTATCTTTCATATTTTGTTGAAATTTCAGTTTTGGATATTATTATTTTACTTTATTTATATATTTTTAATGTGAATCATTTCTTAAAAATTGTATGAATATTTATAGATTTATTTTTATTTATTATTCAGAATCTTAGACATTTTCTCATTTCATTAAAAAATAAAAAAACCTGACATTCTCTTTTTGAATTCCGTTTTTGTTTTTCTGCAGTGCATAATTATTTCTTCAGAAGGAGTGAATGGGTAGTAAATTTCCTTTGTCTTTTATTAACAGAAAATACCTTGGATTTGCTTTCATGCTTGACAGTTTGGCTCACATAGAATTGCAGGTTCAGAATAATCCAGAAGTACTGAGAATTTTGTTTTTATTTTGTACATTAGAAATGTCACCAGGATGTCTTTTTATTGTTTTCTGCGTACTACTTGGTGGGTCTTTTTTATAGTTTGAGACTCAGATCTCTCTAGCTCTCAAAAATATTTTTAAATTATATCTTTAATTTTTCATCACCTCTAGTCTGTTATCTCAGTCTAGAACTCCTATAAGTTTTAGGTCTTTAATCTTCTCACATTTTGTATCTCTTTGTGTTTTCACTCTACCTTCTAGGGAATTTTCTTGACTATCTTTATGTTTTTAATTTTTAAGAATGATTTCTTTTTATTTGATTGCTTTTTTTCCCATAGAAATCTACTCTTAATTTATAAGAGCAAATTTATTTGGGCTTTCTCTGAGGATACAACCTAGAATTCTTTTGAAGTTTCCTCTGTGTTCTACATGATCTCCATTTCCTCTGAGATAAATTATTTTGGTTTTTCATCTTGTTTGTTTTCATACTCTTGGTTTGCCTCAAAGGTGATCCATGATGGTCATTTCAGGTTTATAAATTTAAAATTAGGTTGGTTAATATATTCAGGAGACTGGTGTGAGTTTCTTTTATGTCTGTGTAGACTTGCCTCCAGGATGGGCCTTTTTCTGGAAGGGAGCTGTCTGCAGGTCTGTGTAAGTGAGAGAATGCAGTGGGCTTGCTCACTGTGGAATTCCCTTTAGGAAGAGTGACAGGACTGCACACAAGCAGGCTGGGGACCCTCATGGTTTCTGAAGTAATAAAGACTTTATTCTGTATGTAAGTACTTTAATATATTTCATTCCTGAGCAGGACTGCCTCATCATCTTCTGTTTCTTTTCCCCTTTCTAATCCTATTACAGAGATTTAGTTGTTTTGCTTCTCTGGCCCCAGCATCTATATAGTCATCCTCCCTGTGTCAGTTACCTAGTGCCACGTAACAAAACACCTCACAACTCAGTGCGTTAAAAACAACAATGACTTCTTATTTCTCTCGAGTCTATGGGTTGCCTGGGCTCATTCCTCACATGGCATTGGCTGGGCTCACTTATGTTGCTGCGTTCAGCTGGCAGCTGTGCTAGGTTGTAGGCCCAAGAAGACTTCACTGCCATGCCTGGGGCCTTGGGGCTGGCTGTGTGCAGAAGCACCTAGTTTCTCCACCAGGTGGCCTCTTTCTCTAGAGTAGGGTGGACTTCCTTATAGAAAGGTGGTTGGGTTCCAAAGGGGAGTATTATAAACAGGCAAGCCCCCCCCCCCCCACTCCCCAGATTGCATCATTCTTGCTAATGTCCCATTGGCCAAAGCAAGTTACACTGCCAAATCCAAAGTCGATGTGCAGGAAACTCCACAAGGATGTGAATACTGAGAGGGTGGTTCATTGCCACCAATGTAAGTTCATACCTCACATTGAAGTAGAGCTCTCATTTTGTTTAGAAATTGGTCTACCAGGCTTCCATACCAGGGAATAAAACTAAAGATGTAGGGAGAGGAAGGGGCTGGCCAGTCATTTGTTTACTGAACAGTTCTTTACCTGATGGTTGCACGGGGCCTGCTCCCTACTCCTTGTACTTGGAGCCTCCCCAAGTCTCTGTTGAAAGAGACAGTTTTATCTCTTTAGTCAATTTCTTCTGTGCTGATTTAATCACTGCTTTTCTCCATAAATCTGATTCTGTCTTCTTTTTATCTTCTAGAAAGTCTTCAAACTTTTCTGATCTGCTGATGCCATGGCTTCTCGTTTTCTTGGGCTGACATGGCTGTATTCTTTTTTTGTATCTTTCTATAATTTCAATGAACTTCAGTGAAGAAGGGGAGGAAATTGTATGTGCTTCACACAACATCTTGAACCACCAGAACAAGCAAAAATGTTTAAGGTATATTCAAATTGTAAAAAAGGGAAGGAAAAAAAAAGTAGTGAGAGTCCCCTCACCATGGTGTGCACTCATGTGGCAGGAATGCCGAATAGAAGTGGTGGGTAGACCAGATGACGGTTTTGCTCTTCGCCAGGTCTGAGATGTTGGAGATGCTGTCTGTAGTTTCAGCTTCTTCTTCCTTGGGAACTGGGTTGATGTGTTAACGATGACTGTTTTAATTCAAGTCCCTGCTGAGACCAGGACTGACACCTTTGGAACTGGCTGTCTAGGCGATCAAGGTCAGGCTCCTCATGTTGCCGTTTAGGAAACAAGGCACAGAGATGATAGCACAGGTCACCTCGCACATCACAGCGGAACTAGAGTTCGAACCTGGGCTTCCTGGCGCTTAATCCTGCCATCTTTCCATCACACCCTTCCCTCATCTTGTCCCACTGGGCACCTCCAAGCACCCCGCAGAGAAGCCCAGAGTCTTACTGTCTGGAGTGGGCTCAGGCAGTACCCCCATTCCAGGAGACCCAGGATGAAGGATTTGAGCTAGAGTTGCCCTAAATGAGACAGATGCCTGTCTGGCTCCTCCTCCCAAAAGGCGATTATTGGAGCTGGAGATGACAGCCGGGTTTGGATCATAGACTCTCCTCCCTCCAGCGCCCTTGCTCCCCCACTCGGTTATCTATTTACCTATCTATTTATGTGAGTCTTCCCCCCACCCCCAATGAATTACGTCTGTAAGGCAGTAAAATGTTATGTATTTGCAAGGCCCATAATCTTTAAAAGCCCAGTGATGCCAGCTCCAGACAGCAGTGAGCTCCCTCCAGTATGTTAATAGATAGTATTAGGGCAATAATGAAAACACTTGAGACAAGTAAGCTCCTATCAAAAGCTGAGTAATAGGGCTTCGCTGAGTGAATCACAATGCAGAAGAGATTAAGACGTCTGCCGTTGTGCAGTGTCTATTCAGACTAACAGCTGCTCTGTTTCTGATTAAAATGGGGTTGGGGAGACCTTTCGAGCAAGTGCCCTTTTAATCCTGCACTGTCCTCACCCTGTCCACCTCCACACACAGGCACCTTCATTTGTACTTAGCTACAGCCACACACACACACACACACACGCACACAGACTAGAGTCACACACACATATTGCATCACACACGCACAGAGCCACAGTTGTGCACACACAGCCATTGGCGCTGATGCACATCCATCCTGATGCATCTAAGCACATACACACAACCACGTCCTCATGCACAGGCACACAGGCACACAAGGAACACACTCCCTCACACACTCAAGGCCTCAACCAGTCTCTCACACTCGTTAAACTACAATCTGTCACAAACACACTGTCACAGATGCATTAAATTGCAATCTGTCACATACACCCGCTTCACACACAGTCACAATCAGATCCTCAAAGACCCACACATACCTGGATGGTCACACCCACATAGAGCCCTACCTAGCAAGTCCTTCAGGTGCAGATCACACTGTGATCCCAGTTACTCATTTCCACACAACTTGTCACTGGCTGACCGTCACAAGTGCTCCTACACACATACCACAGTCATAAATACGCACATCATGTGCTCACACATACCATAACCCAGGCACATATGAAAGTGACACTTTTACACACACACACACACACACACACACACACACACACACACACACACAGCTGGTATGCAGACTTGCAAACTCCCAGCCACAACTGTATATATTGTATAAGTCACAGATGCATATGGGCACAGAAGGGCAGAGACACTGCCCTGCATGCCCTTCCAGGTCATAACCCAACAGGCAGACTTGACTAGAAGCCCAAGGGATGGTGCCAAGCTGGTTCAGCGGCCTCAAGAAAGAAAATCCTTGGGGTCAGGCATGGGGTTCCCCATTCTCCAGTCCCTGCAAGGCTGTAGCGTGAAGGGGTAGCTGGAATCATTTCTGTGGTGCCTGAGTATAGACCTCTGACCTTGAGTGGGACTGCTGATTTAGACTGAGGAAGACTCAGAGCTGTCTAAAGATAAAACGGCCTTTAGGAGGTAGTGAGCACTCCGTCAGTGGGGGTGTGCATGTGGAGGCTGGATCCTGAGAGACCACACACAAACGAAGCAGAACTGGGACAGGCCTGGCAGGGGAGCAGGTTCAGAATAAGCCACAGGTGCCCAGGAGCTCTACCAGGGTCTGCAGCCCACCTTTAGGGGCCTGTATGGATGGCAGCCTTAAAGGGTCAGGGCTTAAGCAGACCCCAAGGATCATATCCAGAGGGTGATGCTAAAAACAAGAGAATTAAGAAGTGAAGTCAGAAAGCAGAAACTCAAAACCTATATGGTTCAGAAGAGCCCTTTAGAAGTGGCCTGGTAGAATCTGGGTTCCAGGAGCTTGTCTGGTGCTTAAAGTAGCCACAGAAATCATCCACCCACTGAGTCTCTCCCTTGTTGAACGGCAAGTATCTCTAGGAAAGACCATGCTTTGTGTCTTTGGGTTCTCCCTTCCATGCTTTGTACAGTGCCTGGTGCATAAAACATTTTCAGCAGGCTTTTGTAGTATTTGAATTCTGTCTCTGCCTCTGAATTCATGGTCTGGACTTGACCTTCAGGCCCTACCTGGCCCCTGAAGCCCACCTCCCCCTCTAACTTCCATGATCTGATTTACCTGCAGTAGGTCTCCTCCCGGTTCCCAGGCCCAACCCTGCTTGACTTGAGGCTGAAATCGTAGGGCCTCCAACCTGGCTTTTACGTACTTGATCCCAAGTCTCCCTACCAACTGCTGAGCTGGCATCGCCTCATTTGCCATCCACAAGGCTAGGTACCAATCCAGAACCCATCCAGCACCCCAGTTCTATACTTCACATTTTCCCTGGCCAGTTCTCAACCTTCATCTTACCTGAGGTGTCATTACCCTTAACACAGATGATCTCTTCCTCCCCCTTGAGACACTTTCTTCATTCGTCTTCTAGGGCCCCACACTGGCCTGGCTTTTCTTTCCCTGTGATTCTCCTGCTCAGTCTCTACTGTTGGTTCCCCCATCTCCCCAGATTCTTAATGTTGCTCTGCTCCAGTTGGTCCTTATAACTCTTCTCATTGCCCACCCTCACTTCCCAGGGGTCTCCTCCAAGCTCATGGTTTTAGGTACTGACTTTCTGCTGATGATTCAAATCTCAAGTGCATTTCTTCAGCTCAGACCTCTGCCCTGAGCTCCAGACTTGTGTATCCACCTGCTTGCTCAACATTTCCACCTGGATGTCTGTTACACATCTCAAACTTTAAACAAGTTCCTGATTACCACCTCCAACCTCCTCCCGTCACAGTCTACTCAAACTTGATAAACGGTAACTCTAGAAATGGTAACTTACAGCTGCTTAGACCAAAGACCGTGGAGTCATCTCTCAACTCCTGCTCAAACTCAGGCTGAGCCACCCTCATCTCTCACCTGGATCACTGCAATAGCCTCAAACTGGTCTCCCTGCTTCTGCCTTTGTCCCCATGTCCCAAGGCTCTAGCTTCTTGCCAGGTTCTTACCTACACCCTCTTCTGACATGCCAGCCATAGGCTGAGGGCCTTGACCCATCAGGACCTCTCCTCCCTGTGTCATCCCTAACCTCTTGTTCCCATTAGCCTGGCTCCCGTTCCTACTATTTTGAACTTCCAGATGGTGATGTCATCTGAGAAGCCACAGAGACAGCACTTCTGTTCCTGCCTTCCCTGTCTTTTCCATCTGCCCTCTGTCACTGTAGTTCCAGCATTGCTGTGCCTACACTTAGCAGTCCTGAGCTAAGAAAGACCAGGCTTAAATCCAGCCCCTGGACCAGTACCTTGGACCCAAGAGCCTGCCAGGGCATGTGGATGGGAGCATTGAGAAACTGGGACATTTCTTTTGTGATAGGTCCTTACATTCCCCGTGTCCTTTAGACTTCACAGTAATCCTGTGAGGCATGAATAATTTCTCCTTCCTATAGGTGAACAGAAGGAGAAAACAGAACTCACTTGACCGCAGCTATACAGCTAGTCAGGATGGGGACCTAAGTCACCTGGCCCCAGTGCTCCTGCTTCTCCCACTGCTATGATGCTCAGAGATCAAGTCCCCTTCCTCCCTGCCCTTCCCACCTCCCACTTCCCATTTATAAAAAGGGCACTGAAATTGGAGGTGGGGACTTTTTTCCAAGGTCACAGAGTGAGTCAGTCAGTGACCTAGCGTGGTGGAGTCCCCAGGTCTCCAGCCTGCCCTGTTCCCCAGCGAACCCAGAGGCAGGAGGGGGCACCCCCCCCAAGGCCAGGCCCTCCTCCCCTGTGGCTCAGCTCCTGACTCCCTGAGGTCCAGAGCCCTAAATAGAACAAGCCGTGCTGTCTCCCTTCTTGGGGAGGGGAAGGCAGCTGTGGCAGTGGTGGCGGGCGGAGAGAAATCTCCCCTTTCTGTAGATTGGATCAGTCACTCTCAGAATTGATGGCAACGGCTTCATCACGAAGATCTAATGCTTTAATTATGTTGTGACATGACCTGACATGGGGGTGGCATTTGATGGATTTTCTGGTGTCATCAGCGTGGCCCTGACATAGGAAAGTGGCAGAAGGCAGGGGGTGGGGGAAGAGGAAGGGCTCCCAGTGGGAGATGTGTCCTCTCGGGCCCCCTCCGCTTCTCCCTGCTCCTTGACTCCCGGGGCAGTTCTGTGGCAGTGGGGACTCGGGAGAGGGGGAGGAGGGGCAGGAGAGGGTTGATGTGCCCTCCTGGGATGGACTGGATCCTGGGAGGAGGCTCAGTGAGAGTGTGTGAGTGTGCATACGCGAGCACGTGCCTGGATGCACAGGGACATGTTTGAGCAGGTGAGAGGATTCAGATCCGTGTTGCAGACGCAACAGCTGACCTGCTGTGGGGCAAGGTCTAGGAGGTGAAGGGTGGGGGTGGGGCACTGGATTGGTCTGCAGGTACTGGGGCTGTCAAGAGGCAGAAGGGGTGGATGCACGCAAACAGCCCTGGAGGGCAGGGCTGGGAGCAGCCGCGGGAAGCTCTGGGAGGTAGGCGTAGCTCTGCATTCTGCATGTATCTGACCACGGACCAAGCAGCCCTGGGGGGGGGGGGGGGCGGGCTGTCCCAGGCAAAGCCTGCCAGGGCCGATTCGGAGGGCATTCCTTTCATTGGGGGACACTTTATGACTAATGACCTCTGGGCCAGGATTTCCTGTATTGGGCCAGGATTTCCTGTGTCTGTGGGTGAGCCGGTGAGTGTGCTTATCTCCCTCACATTTTCCCCTAGCCCAGGGTCCAGCTCAGGGTTTTGCAGGGTCCCTGGTATGGCAAGAGTGAGAAGCAAGCTGCTCCTTTCAGAACCAAGCTCCTTGCCAGTAGACTGGTGTGCATAGCCCCTCCTCTGTCCCCTCTCCCCATCCCATTCTGGCAGCGAGCCCTCCTTTCCCAAACTGGACGGGCTCCAGGGAGTCCCAGCCCTGAGCCAGGTAGAGTGAGAGTGGAGGCTTAAAGGGGCAGGGGAGGGGGGATGCCTGATGGTGGGGCCCCATCTGGGTCAGGCACTATGCAGGACCCTTGCAGGATCCTCATGACCACCTGTAACGGTTATTCCCCAACTTACAGCGGAGGGCAGTGAGGCACAGAACATGACGTTTCCTGCCAAGAGTACATGGCTAGGAGGAGTGGATTGCATTCAATTTGCAAATGTTTGCTGAGTGACTCCTGTGTGCCAGGTCCTGCAGAAGAAGCTGCAGATGCGAACTGCAATCCCTGACCTCCAGAAGCACAGCATGTGCCCACAGCCCTCTCTCTCATTCAATGTCACTGCTTTTTCCACTGTTCCACTCTGCCTTTGCTGGGAGCCTGGGCTCAGCAGCCTGGCGTGGTGTCAAGAGACGGGGTCTGGTTCTGGCTTTTCTAGTCACCAGCCCTGATCTTTGTGGAAAGAAGAGCCCAAGAAATATGAGACTGGAAGGGACTTTCAAATTCTGTTCAGTGTTACCCTTCTCATTCCACCCCACCCACCCTCATGGTGCAAGAGGAGAAGAGAAGACGACGTGGGCCAGGGTCAGTCAGCATGTTAGCACAGGAGCCAGGATTACGACCCTGGGCCCCTGACTCCTGGGTCAAGTCTCAACCATGTCTGCATCCAGGGGGCAGTGCTGCTGGTCATGGTCATGAAAGGCTTCTGGGAGAGCCTTGAACTTCTGGAAAAATGAGTTAAAGAAAGGCCAGCCAGAGAGAAAATTCCCAGGGCCTGAGAGGATTCTTACTGCCTGGGGAAAGCTCTGCAGTCCATGTCCAACCCTCAACCTAGCTGATCCAGCCTCCGTGACGGATGTAGAGGCCTGACCAGCTAGGTCTAAGGTTGGCCACTTCCTGCGCTGTGTCTCAGAGACATCAAAGTATGGAGAAGACAGGAGCTACGGCTTAGGTATTTTCTAGAATCCCCTGCACAACTTGATGCTCTGAAATGATGCTGCTGGAAGATGTGAGGAAGGCCTCGCAGGTGCAGGTGCAGCACATTGTGTGTCTGGGCATTCACAGAAGCAGGTGCTCACATGTGCTGCCTGGAGCCTGCTGTCCAGGGGGGTGGTAAGGCTTTTGAGCAGCCCCATGAGTTTGGATTCAAGGGTCTGCACAGGTGAGGGCTTCTGAATAAGAGCTGGGCCAGAGAGGAGGCGCCAAGCTCCTTGCCAGTCTCCCAGAGGGCTCGGTGACTGGATGTAACCAGGTGTTTCAGGGTGACTGTGGTGCTATCGTATGCCTAGGTGCGCCCTGCTGGCTGGCCACTCTCCAGGGCTTAGTTGTGGCCCGGCATTGTTGGGTATCCCTGTGTGAAGGTGTTCCCAGGTGTAATTGTATCTGTCCAGGCTGGTGTGGGTGTCTGTTCTGTCTGCGCCTCCCATGCGTGTAGCTGTGTGTGCCAGCCTGAGTGTGTGTCTGGATGCAGCTGTGTGCTTATGAATATAGCTCCAGGCATAGCCCTGGCCCCCAACATAGCTCTGTGCCACACTGTAGCCACATTTGCTGGGATTATGTGGTCCTATTTGAGACTGTCTCTGGGGTAGCCTTAGTCCTATGGCCTGGGGCTCTGGGCTTCAAGGGCTCTGTAGCAGGTGGACCCCATCACAAGGGGCACTATGCATCTTCCTAAACCTTCACTGCCAGCTGGTTCCCAGTGTGTGGGCAGGGTAGGCTGGAAACTGGTACAAAGATCCCCTCGGGCAGGCCCAACTGCCTCTGCCTTGAGGTCCCTGGGAAGTCCCAGGGCTTCTCTTAGAGTTTGTGCCCAAGGGGAAGGGAAAGGATGTCATTAAAAACCCTCTGTACTAAGTCTCATGGGAGGAGTCCATAGAGATATCTCTTCCAATGGGCTCATTTGACAAACTAGAAACTGAGGTTCAGACAGGAATAGATCGAATCCCAGGATTATATCCCAACTCTGAGATAAAGCTGATGACACCAAATGTGCAAATCGCACTTCAGTTTCCATCTCAGGCCTTAGTAAAGTGCCCCATTTGACAGATGGGTGTTGACAATGTGCATGGAAGCTACCCTGGCCTGGGATTCTGGTCCTTACTCCATCACTTACCTGATATGTGACCTTGGGTCATTCACAACCTTCTCTGGGCTTCTTTTTCTCATCTGGAAACTAAGAGAATTGATGGGTTTGCTCTTCAAATCCCGTTTCAGCAGGGGCCTTTTCGCTCCCAGAGTTCAGAGGTAAGTGCAAATCTGGGCAGTTATGTGCACCTGCTGGGTGACCATTACTCAGGGCTTAATTATGGTGGGTGCGAAATATAGCCCAGAGGTGAGAAGGAAGCCAGGCCCCCTGATCCCTCTCCAGGGCCCCCTCGACCCACCCCAGCAGCTGACCCCACCCTGCCTCTAGGCCATTGGGTGTCAGTGCCTCATTGATATAGCCCTGTGGTCCTCCCTAAATCTGTCTTGCCGTTTCCTGAAGTCACATGCCTCCCAGGCCCATGCCAGGCAGGTACTGGGGCTGGGGAGTCCTCTCC
This sequence comes from Miniopterus schreibersii, assembly GCF_964146895.1. NCBI lineage: Eukaryota > Metazoa > Chordata > Mammalia > Chiroptera > Miniopteridae > Miniopterus > Miniopterus schreibersii. The sequence goes on from NC_138109.1 coordinate 23,892,476, forward strand.
ATTCCCTTATTTAGTCCAAGTAGGAACCTCATTTTATAGATGAGGAAACTGAGGCTCAGTGGAGTTAAGGAATAATAGGTATGGCTACTATTTTTGAGCCTTCCTTGACTGAATGCTGGACATTCATTGAGGAGAGTGGAGGATGACTAGTCAAGCCTCCAAAATATCCGCTCAAATAGTGCCAAGACCAGCATGGGATCCGCCAACCTGATTTAGACAGCAATTTGCATACAATTTACCCAGAAAGCTGCACTGTGAAAAATATAATTACTTTTTTAATATTCTCACTCTGATGTGAATGCTTACCGCCCGGTAATGAATTACTTGCTTAATGAAGATAAACCTGAATTGGAGATGCACTTCGGAGAGCTGCCGGGGCAGCCGACTTGATGCCATCAATTGCAGCTGTTAATCTCTGAAACTGATGCCCTTGTTGGTGGGATCAGAAATCGAGGGGAAAAGCTCTGAGCTCCAGGACTCTCGGTAACTTACTGTGTGACACTGGTGGAGTCACTTAGCCTCTCTGTGTCTCAGTTTCCTCATTTCTAACAAGGGCGTGGGGGTAAGATAGAGTCGTTGAAATGTAGGCATGAAATGGACCTTTAATCAAGAAGGAAGGAACACTTACAGTGGGTCAGGCGAGAACCAGAGGGAGGAAGCGATTTTTCAAAGACACAGACTGAGAGGCTTTTGAACTAGAACTAGTAGCCTTGACTTTGCTCTTAATTGCTGCACTTGGATTACTTCTCCTAAATGGCCTCTAAGCTCCCTCCCAGCTGCTGCTGATGGAAGAGGAAGCCAGCCTGGATGGAATCAGATCCCCATATGAAAAAAGAAACAAAACCTGTGGGTAGGTGTGGCCACTGGAAACTGCCTGTTCTTGTACCTAAACTGCCTGTTCTTGTACCTAATGCTGACCACTCTGGGACCAATCAAAGTAAGAGGCCAAGACTCTTCTAGCTCTCTTCTCCAGCATTTTCTCAACACATACACCCAGGTCAGGGCTGGGGGTCCCAGGGCAATATGTCAACAATTTAGTAGATATCTATTTACCACCCTATACGACAAGGTGTTCTTGTGTCTAGGGACACAACTATAAATAAGACCAATAAGGTCACTGCCACAGGGACCTGAAAATCCAGGAAGGTGTGGTGACCAGGTAGCCATAATAAGTGAGTAAACTAAGGATAAATTTAATGTCAGCTAGCAATAAATGCTACAACATTTTAAAATGGATAATATGATATAGACCCATTGAAAAGGCTATTTTGACTTGTTGGTAGAAAAAATAAAAAATAAAATAACCCCCTCTGAATGTGATACCTCAGCTGAAAATCTAAATGATATTAAATTTATCAGGAATGTGGCTCCTGGTGAGATCTGAAAAGCAGGCAGGAGCCAGATCAGAAATAGCCTTATAGATTATGGGAGGGACTTTGGATTTTATTCTTAGTGCAAGGGGAAGCCATTGGGGGTTTTCATGAGGGGAGGGATATAATTTATTGACATTTTAAAAGATAATTCTATAAGAAAAAATGGAAAATCTGGATAACTATCTATTTAAAAAATTGAATTTATAATGTAAAAATTTCCCACCCAAATGGCTTCACTGGTAAATTCTATTAAATATTTAAGGAATAAATAATGCCAATCTTACACAAACTTTTTCAGAAACTAGAAAACAAGGGAACATACCCCAACTAATTTTATGAGCCCAGCATAATCTTTCTGCTAGTATTTACTTCTGTACAACTATTCCAAAAGGTAGGAGCTTAAAACGATAATTTCTTATTATATTTTATGATTCTAGGGGTAGGATTTTGGACAGACCACACTGGGGATGGCTTGCTTCTCTATGTTCCACAATGTCTGGGGCCTCAGCTGGTGACTCAAATATCTGGCAACTGTAACAACTGGTCCGTCTCCACATGACCTCTTGGTTAGCTTAGGTTCCTTCATAGCATGGTGGCCTCAAGCTGGTTGGATTTCCCATATGGCAGCCAGGGAAAGTGGGAGCATTCCAAGTGGCCTGAGAAGAAGCTGCAGAACATCTCATAATCTAGCTTTGGAAGGGCACATCTATTGGTCAAGCAAGTCATTAAGGCAGCCCAGATTCAAGAGAAGAGAATTAGACTCTACCTCTCAATGGGAAAGTAGCCAAGAATTTGCACCAATCTTTAACACACCTCTGATGCCAAAACCTGACAAAGACATTTATAAGAGAAGAAAATTATAGCTTGATGTCACTCATGAACAAAGATGCAAAAACCCTTAACAAAATATTATCAAGTCAAGTTCTAGAAATATACAAATAAGAGAATACATTATTGCAAAGTGGGGTTTATTCTAGGAATGGAAATTTAACATAGAAAAAAACAGTCGATTCAATTCACCACATCAACAGAATAAAGAAGAAAAGCCATAAGATCATTTCAATAGATGGGAGGAAAAAAAGAGCATTTGACAAAATTCGACACTCATTTATATTTTAAAAACAAAAAACAAAAAACCTCTCAGGAAACTAGGAATAGAAGGGAACATTCTCAGCCTGATAAAAGACATCTATGGGAAAATTACAGTTAACACCATACTTAATAGTGAAAGAATGAACGCTTTTCTCATCAGGAGCAAGGCAAAGATGCTTGCTCTCATCACTTCTATTCAGCATTGTACTGGAAATCCTAGCCAGTGCAATAGGCAAGAAAAGGAAATAAAAGGTATAAAGACTGGAAAGGAAAAAGCAAAAGTGCTTTTATTTGTATACCCTAAGGGATCCTCAGAACTAATAAGAGAATTTCACATATTTGCAGGATACAAAGTAAATATACAAAGATCAATTGTATTTCTGTATATGAGCAGTAAGCAATTAGAAAGGGGAAATTTGAAAAAATGTATTTATAATAGCATAAAATATTTAGAAATAGATTTAGAAAAAGACATGCAAGACCTCTATAGTCAACACTATAAAGCAGTGTTGCAATAAAGACGATCTAAATAAATGTACTGATAGACTATATTCATGGATTGGAAAACTGAATATTGTTAAGATGTCTGTTACACCTAAACTGATATGGAAGGTCAAAGCAATCTCAATCAAAACACCAGAAAGTGTGTGTGTGTAACAAATTCATTCTAAAATATATGGGAACATGCAAAGGAATTAGAATAAGCAAGACAATTTTGAAAAAGAACCAAGTTGAAGGGCTCACCTTATAATCTGATAAAGACATACTTTAAAATTAGTCTTTTAGAGGAGTAAAAACAGGTGCAGAGAAAGACCAGTCAGGATGTATATGGCATGAACCAGGTGAAAGGTGATGGGAACGTAGGCTCTGGTGACAGTAATCAAGACAAAGAGAAATGAAGGGTTTGGGGTGTATTTTGGAGACAGAAGCAGTGAGATTTGCTGATGCATGTAGGTGAGGGGTGAGAGAAAGAGAAGAATCGAATGTGACACTGGCTTGAGCAACTGGGTAGTAATGGTGTGACTCACTGACACGGGGAAATTGGTGAAGAACAGATCAGGGTGAGAAGAACCAAGTCTCTGTCTTATGTGTATCAAGTCCGAGGGACCCATGAGGTCTACACGGGGAGGTGTTAAGCAGGCAGTGGAATATGTAGGTTTGGAGTTCTGGGGAGAGAGCAGGACTGGAGATCTGAATTCTAGAGTCAGTACAGATGATATAGAAAGCCACGGGTCAGGCTGAGGTCACCTAGCAAAGGCATGTAGATTAAAGACAAAGGGGCAAGGACTGCTCCTGGAGTACCCCCCACTTTTAGAGGGAAGAAAGCAGTCGGGCCTAACACAGGAGCCTGGAGAGAAGGGTGAGAGGACAATTGAGAGAATGAGGTTTAGAGAAAGTCATGGGCATCAGGGAGGGGGACTGGGTGACATGGGCGGGGAGTAACTCACACTGTCCAGTGTCTTCTGTGTGCCAGGCACTGTAGCAGGAGCTTCACGTGCACTCCCTCAGGGCAACGTTGTGAAGTAGGTGTTACTGTTCTATCACATGGATGACAGAACTGAGACTCGGATGGATGAAGTGACTTGCTCCAATCCTGTAACCAGTAAGCGGAGAGCCTGGATTTGCAGCCAGACCTGTTTTTGGAGCTCTTTCCACCACCCCATGCTGCTACCTTCTGTCAGTGCCTCCAGCAGGAGGTATAGGATTGCGGGGGAAGACACTAAGCGGTTTCTCATCTGTAAAATGTTCACCTTTCAGGGTTATGAGTATAAAATGAGATAATCCGTGTTAAGCACCTGGGAGTACTTCCCTGAGCAGGCCTTCAGTAAACAATCCGGATTGTGGCTGTACATACGGAGCGCGATGGATGGGAAGTGAGTGGGTGAGGGTGTCAGGGGCTGGGCCAGGCTTCCAGGAGGAGGTGCTGTGTGAGCCGAGGACTCAGTGGTTCCAAACACTGAGCTGTGATGTTTTCTGTGGCTTGTGGGCGAAATGAGAAAAACAAGGACGATGCAATGGGCTTTATGTAGAGCTAAATATGTTGAATGTAAAGCATTACCCTTTATTCTGAGACTATGTCCTTCCTGCTTTGTTGGTGTTAAAGTGTTCTTTTTATGAAATGATGGCGGATAGAGGATGGTAGTCATATTTTAAATATCCTTACTAACAAAAGGAAAACTTGGCAACCTTCTGTCATTCCCCAAACTTTCTTGTGAGTTTTTAACTGGTTCATGACATTCAGAAGTATGAGGCCCACTGAGCTGGAGCAGAGAGAGCATTCTAGGCAGAGGGACCTGCATGTGCAGGAGACAAAGGTGCAGGGAGAACACAGTGCGTTCTGGACTGCAACTCAGTAGCAGAACTAGTGGGAGCGATGAGGGGAGGGGTTTCTAGTGGGCCCGAACCAGGAACCAGGAGGCCAAGTCCTGGGTGGGGGTGGTCACCCTGCTGAAATCCATACCCTCAGGCTTCCAGAGGCTCAGAGTGACAGGGGAACGCCCTCTGACCTGAGTCTGCTCCCCAGGGCATCCCTTGACCACCATGCGATATGTGTGCGCGTGCATGAATTCTCGGTGAGGACAGGGGGCCAGGAGTGGGGAAGATAAGGACTAGAAGGTTCTGGCCTAATAAATTTTGAAGAGACACACAGGATGGAAATAGAGACCAGGGAAGGTACTGGGGAGAAAAGGAAGAATCTCGGAACTATCTGAGTGTGGGGAGCAGTGTCCACAGGCCTGGGTATGTGCATGTGTGTGTGTGTGTGTGTGTGTGTGTGTGTGTGTCTCCCTGTGTGTGTGTGTCCCTAAGATCATGTGTATCTGTGTCTATACATTTGCATCCTACCGAGTGTGTGCCTGTTTCCAGATCATTGGTGTAGGCAGGAGAAGGGGGAATCTCTCTGCTGGCTGTGTTGGGCTTTGGCTGGGGGTGGGGTTCAGTGTATCTTGAGGTGCTCCGTGTGCTGCTTTTGCCATGTGAGAGTGTAGTATGTGTATTGGGTATGTGAGCTAGGGGAGAGGTGTCTGCTGTGAGGCTGAGTGTGTGCCTGCATGTCCTTGGGTTGCATCTGCCGAGCCTGGGTTATGTCTCTGTGCCGTGTGTCTGTATGTCTGTGTAGCGAGCCTCTGTTCAGTGTGCTGAGCGTGTGTTGCAGCCCAGAGCTCAGCCCCTCGTCTCCCTGCTCTTATGATGCCCAGGCCACAGTTTCTGTTGGTTTCCATGTGGCCTGTCTGCCAGGCCTGTCTGTCCCTTACTCTGTCCAGGGGTCACGGCTCTTGCACATGACGCTGGGAGTGGAGATGGGGAGAGGGCAAAGTCCTTGATCCTCTGCAACCACCAGCCCAGGCCCTTGTCAGCCTTGAGGCCTTCAGGCTCAGAGTCCTGGCTCTAACCCGAGGTGGGAAAGGTCCTGTGGTTCAGAGATGGCCCTTCCAAGCCTTCTGCTCCCAGCTTGGCTTGGTCTTGCAGATTCCGTGTGCCTCTCTGAACTCCTCTGCTTCCCACCTCAGTGTCTCCTTCAGAGGCTGGTCTCGGGCTCCAGACTTCTCACCTTCCCTGGGAACAGATTAGTAAGCCTGGCACACCCCTCTCATGGCCTGCTTCCTCTCCCATGCCACCCGCCAGTCTCAGGTCCCCTTCTCCCGGCCTCTGTGATGGGACCGGGTTATGGGAAGTCAGCATCTCCTCACCCCCCCTGCCCTTACCACTGGGCCTCTCAGCCCCTGCCCAGGAGCCAGACGGGGAAGTTCAGCACAGAGAAAATTGGGGTAGGGTAGGAGGCTGTGCATGGGTGTGATGAGGGTGCCTCTGTGAGTGCGCGTGCATGTGTGTGTGTGAGCTGAAGGATGAGAGATGTATCCGTGAGCAAATGGTATGCCGGTGTCAGAGAGCTGCTGAAAGTGCTGACGTACGAGGCGTGTGCAAGACAGACCGTGTGTGACAGTGTGTGGCGAGAGGGGCATGACTACACGCTCCCATCTATCAAGTGCTCCCTGTTAGCCAGGCAGGATGCTAAGTGCTTTACTCTGATTATCTCATTTAATAAGTGTGACAGCACGTGAAAGGGTGAGAGAGACGGGGCAGAGAAGGGCAGGTGTTCAGGAGGCTGCTGTTCAGAAGCCCCCGGCAGAGTATTCCCGCACCCCCATCCCGAGTGCCACCCCAAGGCGGGCCTGAACCAGGCCTCAGGCTGGGGAGCAACCTCTTAACCCCTCACCGTATGGGGGCCCGCAGGAGGAGGGAGCAGGCTGTTCCCCGGGTTCCCAGGCCACCTCCCTGCCCTGCCCCAGCCCCCAGCCCCCAGCCCCCAGCCCCCAGGATGGGCTGTTTCCCTTCAGAGGCCCGGGGCAGCCTGGTCCTTTCGCTGGCTGTGCTTAGTAGAGGGCCCAGCACTCTGTAGGTGTTTAATCAGTTCCTATTCCTCAGCAGAGGGCCAGGCAGACCCTAAGAGGTGTCTCGACATCCATCCAGCCCTCTATAAATCTCACAGGGAGGAAACGATACCACCGCCACCTTGGGCCAGGAGCCAGGCCCCAGAAATGAAGGAAGCAACGGCTGGAGGGCTCGTGGGGTCATCAGACTTGAGGGAGTGTGACTGCTGCGCCCCATCCAAGGTCTTAGAGGCCCACCTCTGACACCCGTTGCTTTACCTCACTCCAGTCGTTGCTGGGTTTTAGTAAATGAAGGTGCTTAGAAGTGAGGATTAGGGTCTCTTGCCGCCCAGGCGATCACGTTGCAGTGGCCTGGTGGCAAAGGTGCCGCAGATTTCTATGAGTGACAAGGAAGGAAGGGAGGGAAGGAGACCATGGACATGAATTGAGACCTTCCTGTCCCCTGCGGCAACTACCCCATGTGGGCAGGACAGTTAGTTACAGTCATCCGCCCTTATCACAGTTTTGCTTTCCCTGGCTTCAGTTACCTGTGGTCAACCACTGTCCAAAGAGATTAAATGGAAAATTCCAGAAATAAGCAATTCATACGTTTTAAATTATGCACCGTTCTTAGTAGCGTGACGAAATCTCACGCCGCCCCACTCTGCCCACCTGAGACGTGAATCGTCCCTTTCTCTAGTGTATCCACACTGCGTACACTCCCCACCCATTAGTCACCGAGCAGCCGCCTGGGTTATCGGATCAACTGTTGCCGTATCGCAGTGCTTGTGTTCAAGTCATTCTTATTTTGCTTCATAATGGCCCCGAAGTGCATGAGTAGTGATGTGGGCAATTCAGATATGCCAAAGAGAAGCTGTAAAGTGTTTTCTTTAAGTGAAAAGGCGAGTACAGTCCAGTAAGATGTTAATGAGAGAGACCACATTTACATAACATTTATTGTAGTATATTGTTATAATTATTCTATTGTATTATTGTTGTTGTTAATCTCTTACTGTGCCTAATTTATAAAGTAAACTTTATCATAAGTATGAATAGAAAAAATATAGTATATATAGAGTTCAGTACTGTCTGCGGTTTCAGGAATGGATACCCCATGGAAAAGGGGAGACTTCTGTACTCAGCTGCTAAAGAGCCCTGAGCAACAGCAGTGGGGAGGGTTTCCAGGAGGAGTGGGCCTGGGCCCCGAGGCACAGGAGAATCATCACAATAAGGGGCACTCGGGGGAAGAGCTTCTGGGAACAGCATGTCTGGAGGTCAAAGAGCACATCACCTCCCACCCCTCCTCATGACTGTAACGGTAGTGGTAGCTATAATTACTGAAAATTTCCCCAAAATACTATTATTAGCTGTCATTTTATTTTTTTGAGAGAAATACATTGTTTGCAGGAGGAAACTGAAGTTCCAAAAGGCAAAGGCATTCGCACAAGCCACGTGTAGAAGCAGTGCTGGGGTTTAACCTAGGTTTTGGCTTCAAGTCTCACGTACTTATGTTACATTGCCTCCCAGGCCTCAAGCCCACCCCAGATCTTGGAAGCCTGTCGCACTACCATGTATGTCAGGCATTTGGGCTCAAAACCTGTCACTGTCCACATCCCCACCCCCATCACCACCATTTTCAGTCAGTCACCAGATCCTGAGTGTCCCTTCTACCTTAGGGCTGGAATCAGACCAACCTGGGTTCCAAAACCACCTCTATCACTTGTCAGCTGTGTGAACTTGGGAAGGTTGCTTAACCTCTCTATGCCTCAGTTTTTTCTACTATACCGAGGGGACGATGATTTCACTTTATCTCCTTTATTGGCTTAATTAGCTATAATTTTTTTTAGTGATTACTTTGTGTTTATAGTATACGTCTTTAACTTTATTTGTTTGTTTATTTAGTTATTTATTTATTTATCCTCACCCAAGGATATTTTTTCCATTGCTTTTCAGAGAGAGTGGAAGGGGGAGAGAGAGAAAAACATAGATTCGAGAGAGACAGATTGATTGGTTGCCTCCACACGCACCTGACCCTGGACTGGGGCCAGGGATCGAGCCTGCAACCAAGGTACATGCCCTTGGCCAGAATTGAACCCAGCAGTCTGCAGGCCAGTGTTCTAACCACTGAGCAAAACCAGCTATGGCTCCAATTTATTTTTAAGTAGTATTATACCACTTCATGTACAGAATAGAATCTTACAACAATATGCTTCTATTTTTCCCTCCACCAGCCTTTATGCTATTGTCACACATTTTACTTCTATATGTTATAAACCCAGAATATTTGTTATTATTTTTTGCTTTAAACAATAAATTATCTTTTAAAGATTTTTTAAAAAGTATTTCATATTTTCCCATATAGTTACCATTTCCAGAAGTCTTCATTCTTTTGTGTAGATACAGATTTCCATCTAGTATGAAAATTGATACTGATTTTCTTCTGTCTCAAAGACTTACTATAACATTTCTTGTAGTACAAGTCTGCTAGTGATGAATTATTTCAGCTTTTTTATTTTGGGAAAAGTATTCCGGCTTTATTTTGAAATATATTTTTTCACTGGGTATAGAATTGTAGATTGATGGGTTTTTTGTTTATTTTTTACATTCTGTATACTTTAAAGAAGTTGTACCATGTCTTCTGACTTGAACTGTTTCCAATGAGAAGTCTGTTGTCATTCTTTATTCTTTGTATGTGATATGTCTCTTTCTCTGGCTGTTTTTCAGATTTCCTCCTTATCATTGCTTTTATGCAACTTTATTGTTTTAAAGTTGTAATAATAAACTTCCCTTTTTATTCATATTTCTCGTGTTTAATGTTTATTGTGCTTAATGCTTATTGAATCCATGGTTTATAGTTATTATCAAAGTTGGAAATGTTTTGACTATTATTTCTCCAAATATTTTTCTGCTCTCCTCCTCCTCTGGATATTCCAATCACACATATATTAGGCCTCTTGGTGTTGTACCGCAGCTCTTTGATATCTGTCCATTAATTTTTTTCCCCTCTATATAGTTCCTTTTGGAAACTTTCTATTGCTATGTCTTCAAATTTATGAATCCTTTCTTCTGTGTAATTGAATCTGCTATTAATCCAATCCAGTGTATTTTTCATTTCAGACATGGCATTTTTTTCATCTTCTAGAAATTTGACTCGGTCCTTTTCCCACCAGTCTTTACTCAATATGATCAATCTTTCCTATAGCTTCTTGAGCTTATGAAAATAGTTATACTGTTATGTTTTAATGTCCTCGTATACTAATTCTGACTTCTGGGTTATCTTTAGGCCTGTTTTTAGTGATTAACTTTTTTCCTCATTATGGGTTGTATTTTCCTGCCCCCCCCCCCCCCATTTTCTTCATGCATGGTAGTTTCTGGTTGGATGCTACACATTGTGAAGTTTACCTTGTTGTGTGCTAGTCATTTTAGTATTCCTATAAATATTCATGAGCTGTGTTTTAGAATGCTGTCAAGTTGCTGTAAAATAGTATGATTCTGTTGAGATTTACTTTTCAGCTTCATTAGGGGGGATCATTACCTTTTTCCCCCCACTACTGAAACAATACCTTTCTAAGGAATCAACTTGCTGCCCTGTGATTTATGAGGTTTTACACTCTAGTTGGTAGGGATACAAACCATTGTGTGTGCTTTGGAAATTGTTTCCTCTGCTCCATTGTGATATTCCATCCTCAAACTTGGGTAGTTTCCCCACATACAAGTGCTGCTCATTGTTCTGTTGAAGGATTGGAGGGGAACTCTCATCAGATCTTTGAAGCTCTCTCTCTCTCTCTCTCTGCAAAGCTCTCTTCTCTGAAGTTCTTTTCCCTGTGAACTTTAGTTGCTTTGGCCTCCCCAGACTCCCTGCTCTGTCTCCTCAACACAGAGAGACAGCTGGGGCCCTGCTCCCTGTGCTGTAGCCTGGAAACTCTCTCCAAGCAGAAGCTGGCAATTGTAGGGCTCACCTCATTAGTTTTTCCTCTCTCAGGAACTGCTATTTTTGTGATGCTTTATGTTCAATATTTGAAAACTGTTGTTTAATATATTTTTATCTAGGTTTTCAGTTGCTCAGAACACAGGGTAAATCCACATCCTGTTATTTCATCTTCCCAGAAGTCCTGTAGCTACATTTTCTTATTAATTACCACTATAATCTTATATATTAGGTATGATTATCTCCATTTTACAGATTAGGAAAAATGAGGCTTAGAGAATGAGTTGTAGTATAGTAGAGTTGAGAGGCAGAATAATGTAACAGATAAAAAGATGGATTGTGTAGTCAAACATTTACTAGTTGCGTGACCTTGGACAAATTATTTAACCTCTCTGTGCCTCAGTTTCTGCACCTGTAAAAATGGAATGATAATAATAAAAACTACCTTATAGAATTGTTATGTATTAAATGAGTTAATATGTAACTGGCATATAGTTACTATAAAGTATTAACTACTATTATCAGGGTAACATAGCTGAAAAATCTAGAGTTGAGTGTCAGGCAAACATATTTTGAATTCCAGCTCCATTATTAACTTTATACTATGGAACCTGTGTCATGGTTCAATTAAAGAAGCAGAACCACTTGGAGATTCTAACCAGAACCATATAGGAAAGAAAATTCTAGGAAATGTAATTCAGCTGAGCCAAGTTGACACATTGCAAAGCCACCACATGATGCTATTTAACTGCTCCTTGAATCTAATTCTTCATCTCTGAGATGGGATGATAATACCCATCATTGGATGAAATGAGATAATGTACATGAAGCACTTGTCTTGGCACAGGGTAGGGTTCAAGAAGGTTCTTGCCATAGCCACCCAGGATCCCACAGCTAATAACTGCCAGAGGCATGATCTGTCCCCAAGTCTATTGCTCTTGACTCTTTACCATGCTGCCTCCCTGTGCTGGTCCTGGGAATGTGGAAATGAGTAAGACAGTCCCTGTGCACAGGATCCCACAGTTCAGAAAGAGTGTAAGCCAGGGGCACAAATTAATATAATATAAGGCAGGAAATGGAAAGTAGTCACTATTATTGGGAGCATTCTATGAGACTGGTTCCAAGTTGGATTCCCTCCATGGGGAAGGGGGAGGAAGGGATCCACGGTTTACTGCATACCTACTGTGTGCCAGGCACAGTGGTAGACAGTTTATGCGATGATAACATTGAGCTATCACAATTTTAAAATGAGCTTGATATTATTATCATCTCCATAATATAGATAACTGAGACCTAGGTCACAGAATGACCAAATGAAAGAGCCCCTAAGTCCCAGGAGATGGCTAGAATGGCAATGGAAGCTGCAACTTGGAGTCTGTCCTGAGGTCATCCTGGAGAAGGGGACTCCCCTGAGCTCCAAAGCCAGGACTGGCTCTGGAGCCCCTCTTCCAAGCCTGCCTCTGTGCCTGTTCTGCCCGTGGGCGGTGGGCTCGGTGGTGGCTGCAGTGCCGGTGGTGGTGGTGGTGGCAGCAGCGGGTGGCAGCAGGGAGACAGTCACACCTCGCTGTTTTGTAAACTGTTTCTCACAGCTTGTTTGTTCCGGGTTAGGGCTGGAGCGGCACCGTATGGAAGTGTGACTCATTGTTTAATGTGGCAGCTCATTAGCAGAGCTTGTTGCTGCCTCTGATTTCTCTGCTCTTGCTAATTGGAGAGCCCAGTGGGGCCCTGGCTTCCCGTGAAGAAGAGTCAGTCCCCCAGGGCTTCTGCTGGCCTTCGCCCTCTGGCTCCCCGTGGAAGCTGCCCCATGCCCGTGGGCACTACTTTCAGCCAGACCTGGTTCAAATCCCGCTTCATTGTGGCTGGGTAACCTTCGACAAGGCTCCTTGTCCAGTCCGCTTCTCTGAGCCTCAGTTTCCCTACCCACCTGATGGGGGAAGTAGTAGCCACCTCATCAGGGTGGGTGAGAGGATTGGTAATATCTGTAAATTTCCTGGCACATAGTAGATGTTCAATACAGTAGTACCCCCTTATCTGCCATTTCGCTTTCCACGGTATCAGTTACCCACAGTCCTAACCATGGTCCAAAAATATTAAGAGGAAAATTCCAGAAATAAACAATTTGTAAATTTTAAATTGTGCTGTGGACAAAAAAAGAGAGAAAGAGAGAGAGAGATGCTATGGAAAGTAACTTCCTAGGGTGAACTGACCATAAATTCCTAACTAGGCAGGTCACTGTGGATAGTCATGCCCTAGGCCTATAACTTCTTTAGTGAAAAGTTTAAAGCCAGCCCTGCCCCTTGTTCTTGAGCATCTAGGTTAACACGTCTTTGAAATGCCAGAATACCCCAGGAAGGGGGTATCAGTCAACCCTCAAGAGAGCACCGAACATTAACTCTCCTGTAATGGAATTCCCACCTTGCTTTCTCCAATCTTCCTTAGTTCCCTCCTTAATTCCCAATGCATAAAAGAAGCTGCAAAACTATTATTCCAAGGAGCATTTGAGTTCTTGCTCCCCAGCATGTGTCATCAGTTTGGCTCAGATAAACTCTTATGAAAATTCTCTCCGGGTTTGGACGTTTCTCATGTCGATAGTATGTTGTTCTGAGAAGCGTGATGAAATCTCGTGCCGTCCTGCTCCACGCAGCCCTGACGTGAACCACCCTTTCTCCACGTAGCTCACTGTACACGCTACCCACCCATTCGTCACTTAGCCGTATCGGTTACCAGATCGGCTGTTGCTGTATCACAGTGCTTGTGTTCAAATACCCTTATTCTACTTAATAATGGTCCCCAAACCATCCACATAACTTTTATTACAGTATATTGTTATAATTGTTCTCCTTTATTATTATTAGTTATTGTTATTAATTTCTTACTTGGCCTAATTTATAAATTAAACTTTATCATAGATAGGTGTGTATAGGGTAAAAAGAATATTTAGGGTTTGGCAGCCACTGGGACTCTTGGAATCTATCACCATGAATAAGGGGAGACTAGTGTGAGCAATTATTGCAGAGGTGTTATGATTAGGCTGGAACCTTGGGGAGCCCTCTGTCCTGGCCCACCTGGGGCAGCCACCCAGCCCGGAGCGCTCCAGAGGCTCCAGGTGTGAGGGGCAATTCCACTGAGGTGATCTCACATTTCCTCCTTCCGTGCTGCCCCCTTCAAAGGCAATTCCACCAGGTCCCACTCACCCTCCATGTCCCCGTAGGGGACAGTCCTGGCCTGCTCTTGAGTAGAAGTCTGCTTCCCTGGAGCTCTCCCTCTGAGCCCAGCTCTCCTCTTTGAGGCAGACGTCTGCTCCTTTGGCCTGATGACTGTCCTTTGCTATTTGGAGACAGTGATCACGTCTCCTCTCCAAATAGTCTCAGTCCATGTCCTTCAGCTGCTCCTTCAGTGACATAGCTCGCTGGGCTGTGATGTCCGTGCTGTCCTTGAGTTGCGCAATGCTGTGTCCTCCTTCTGAGCTCCCCCCACCCCCTTACCCTCTGGATATGCCCCTCCCTGCCTAGTGCCTCTTGAGTTGTGTGGTCTAGAACTCAACTCAGTGTCCCTCTGCACAGAGGAGGGAAGCCCTAGCTCCTCCTGCATTTGAAACCTGTACTTTTCCAATAGTAATACACTGTGAGTCTCATGTGCCATTTTATATTTTCTAGTAACCACCTTAAAGTAAAAGGAAATAGGTAACATTAACTTAAAGCTGTATTTTATTTAACCCAATATATCTGAACTATATCATTTCAACATATGATCAATATAAAAATCAAGAGATGTCTTTACCATGTTTTTCATACAAAATCTTCCAAATCTGGTGTGTTTTTACACTTAACAGTGTGTCCTATTTGGAACTAGCCATTTTTAAGCATTCAGTAACCAGCTGCTACTAGTGGCTATGGTGTTGGACACTGTGAGGCAGGTCTCAACTCTACCGCTATTACCGTGGTCAGAACTGCTTGGGTGTCGTGGCTAACGCGTCACCCTGACTCAGGAGGAAAGAGTAACCTAGTGCCTGTGGGCCAGGAGATCAAAGTGCCAGTCTTGGTTTCATCACGGCTCACTGTGTATGTGGCCGTGGACAAGTCACTGAGCCTCTCTGGGCCCCCTCATCTGGCAAATAGGAGAGGAGAGGGGGAGAAGCCCCTGCTCTAAGCCAGGGTCGCTCTGGGTGCTCTTCATGTGCCCTGTGATGTAGGTTTTCTTATCTCTGTTTCCCAGGTGAGGAAGCTGAAGCTCAGAGGGGTCTGACCCCTTCCCCCTCCAGGGGCTTGTGGGTTCACCTCGCGGGTGGGCTGCTTGCTCCACGGACACCAGTGGGGGCTCAGCTTCAGGCCCAGCAGCTCCCAGTCCTGCCTCCTTCCTTGTCGTGACCCCTCTAAGTAACAAAGCGCAGATGATGGCAGTATTTTGAGGTGAGTTTGCAGGTAATATTTTGCTAGAAGGAAACACCTCCATCTGCTCAGGTGTCTGGTCGGTCTCTGCAGAGCTATCTCGCCACAGTAGGTGGCTGTGAGGCCAGGACCCGGCCCCTCCCTGTGCTTGTGCCTGCACCACCTGGACGTAGTAGAGTAAAACCCAGACATCACATCACCCAAGGCTCCCTCCCTTCATCTGCTTCCTTCCCAGCTTCTCAAATCCAGCTGTCTTCTCCTTCTGGACCACAGATGGGACTTTCAATCCCAGAACCATCACCTGTCACCTGTATGACTTTGAGCAAAACACTTTATATGGCAGAATCTCCGTTTCTGTGTCTGGGGTGGGGAGAATTCTCTCTTCCTCACAAGGTTGCTGAGAGTAACAACTGAGACGATATATGTGGATGTGCCTCACCTGGTACTTTATGTGGATGTTGTTTGTGACTGAATCTTTACCAGTCATTTTAAGAATGACTTAGCTTTACTCTCCTAGACTGGACCTCACCTGGCCCCTCCACTACACTCTGCATGGCTTTCTTCCCTTTCCCCAGTCATTGGGCCTTCTTGGCCTGGCCAGGCAGCCTTCCCCTGTCCTCTGAGTGGAGAGATCATCCACAGACAACCACTCCTCTCTGGGGGAGCACAGAATGATGGGGCCGGAGGGGAGGTTGGGGGTCATGTCCAGGGCATCTCATCATCAAAACCAGCCACCTTCAATAATAAGACAGATGTGACTTCTATTGTGAATCTTTCTAAAGTATATTATACCCTTCCTTGTGTTCCCTAAAAAAGGAGAATTCACTTGAATTTAACTTTTTCTTGGTTCAGGATCATCATCTGGGATAGACATTTTCATATTAAAATAAAGAGCAAGGGCAGTAACTTTTGTTGAGGGCCCGCTATGTACTGAGTCTCTTATAACGATGTCATTCAATTTTACACAACCCTGGTTACACTTTGGATATCGACCCCTTTCACAGATAAGGCTGAGGCTCAGAGCCGTTCAGAGACTGAGCAGGGCCTCGTGCAGAGGAATTCAGCCCCCCCCCCGCCCCCTTCCCCCCAACACACACACATTGCCTCTCAAGGGCCTTCAGGCTCCGCTTGCAGGGCCCGTGACTGACCGACTAGGACTTCTGATGGTGAGCTTTAGAGGTTGGCCTCACCCTTGCTGGGGCTGGTGGTATGTACTGTGGGCAGCTGCTGCCTCACTTTTTGGCCTGTACTGGTCTGAGAAAGAAAATCCATTTAAGCTTTGCTTTCTTGACCTGTCTGTAACATTTGCTCTATTTACTAGTCCCTTCTCTTTTAACCACTCACTTCTCATGGCTTTCATGAGTCCACCCTTTGTTAGCTCTCTGGCAGCTTCTTCCAGAATCCTTCATGGTCTGCTCTTGCCCTGCTCCCTATAATGTGCCGGCGTCCTTTGGCATCCCTCTTAAGCTCTCTGCTCTCTCTGTACCTTGCTCCACACCCCCAGGGTCTTAGCCCTGCCCATGGCTTCACCATCTCTGTGCCAGGGACTCCCAAATTCACATCTCCTGTCCACACCTCTTCCCAGAGCTCTGAGCTGAATATCAATGCCTGCCAGACAGATGTCTTCCCTGCCTGTCCCACAGGCACCTCCAACTCAATGCCCCCAAGCCAAATCCATCATCTTCCTCTGATGTTCCCACCCCTTCTTGTGATCCCTGGCTCAGTGAACCATCTCCCCTTCACCCTATGCCTAATAATACCGGCGACTGTTTATCAAGGGGTTATAGAGTAGAGACTCCATGCTAAGTAATTTCATGGGCTTACTTAGGAGTAAGAGTTAGGAGAGGTTTTATTTCTTGGGATATATTAGGTGCTCAGGAAATTATTGGACGGTCAGCTCAAACATCCACCTTTGTGAAGCCTCTCACATTCCACCACCTCCTGCCTCATCAGGTCCTGTATGCGGCCTGAGAAATGAGTGGGATAAAGACCCAGCGCTAGAGGATGGCCCAGACTACCAGAGTAAACAGATGTGGGAACACGTAATTACAGCCCAGCAGGGAGTGAGAACAATGAAAGCGCACAGGGAACAGAGGAAGAAGGACTGATATATCCGCAGGGTCCAGGGAGCTTCTCAGAGGAGGTGAGAGCCGAGTTTTGAAGGATGCTAGGAGTTTGTCAGGTGTGTGAGGGTAACGCCTTGGTTCTGTCTTCACCCTGCATGTCACTTACTTCCTGCATCTGGGCTTCTTGCCCTCATCCATCATTTATGCCAAGTCTGCTTCCAAAAAAGGGACTTCAGGTAGATTCTAATTTTTAGAAAATGACACATGCAGTAATAATAGGACCATTAAGTGAGGGAAAGGAGTAAGAGTTTTGTGATAAAATGGGAGTAGAAAACGAACCATAAACCGAAACTGAAGATAGTTGTTGCAATCCAATACAAGATTTACCTCTGCACTTCCCAGCAGGCAAACAGCTGCACCTGCTGCAGGGACAAAGGGCCCGTCCAGCCCCCCAGGGGAGCCATGCCCCCTCACTCCGCACTTGACCCTTGGTTTGTTCTCTGTGTTTATGGCTCTCTTGTGTACTGGCTGGTCAGTGTTTTAATTGGTCTTTAATTCTGACTCATTCACATGGCTAAATTGGATGGAGAGGCTGTGCAGCCAACAGTTTTGGAGTTCCTACTTTCTTTTTTTTACAAACACCGACTCTGACATGTAAATAGAGAAGAAACAGAGGCTCAGAGGAGTTAAGTCAGACATGGGCAGGGCTGGCTCTGGGGCCACACCTCCTGACCCTGGTACAGGAGGCAAGCTCGGCAGGGAGGGGTCTGAGGGTGAAATATCTCAGAACAGGGAACCAGCCTGGGTGTCCAGTTTGCCAGGCTGGAGTCACAAAGCAAGATGGACATCTGCAGGTGTCGGGGTGGAAAGAATGGTGTATACCCCTGCCTGGCTTGAGCATAGCCAATTTAATTTATGAATTCAGACTGTTGAAAAAACAAAAGCCATAAGAAAGAGCCAGCACTTGTCAAGTGCCTACTATTTCCAGGAAATTCTGTTACCATATCGTCATCTGTGAAATGGGGATGGCAATGAAACAATAGCAACCTCTCTGGGTTGTTAAGGGATCAGTGAGATCCAAGGGATCACTTAGAATAGAGCCTGCACTCCATAGGCCCTTGATAAATAATCTTGTTATTACCTGCATCGTTATTATCATCTACACAATGGCCCTGTGAAGGAGAATCCATGCAGGTTACGGCTGAGGAACTGACGCCCAGGGAGAAGGGCCCATGGTCACAGAGCTAGGGCCAGGAAGCTAACCCCGGGCTGCTGGGCTCAATTCCTGTGCTCTCTCCATGTTGATGGACAGAGGACAAGAGATAAAGGCTCTGACAAGGGTGCAGAAGCAGCTAGGCTTGGGGAGAGTGTACACAGCACTGGGTCCCTCTATCAAGTGAGGGGGGCCTCTGAAGGGCGGCTGCAGAGAGAGCCTGGATGCACACACCTGGCCTGCGCCCTGCAGCTGGAGTTGCAGTCACTGTAGTGGGGCCAAGCTTGGGCCACGTGCAGCACCCACAGGAGCAGTGGAGATGCTCCCAGGCCATAAAGCAGGCTGGGGCTGGACCCAGGTCCCAGGGCACTGGGCAGGGCCAGGCCTCTCTAGGGAGCCATCTCTTGAAACCTAGGTGATGAGCGTTTAGGATGGGTGGGATGACATGATTTGCATGGGCCACATTTTGGGCCTGTCCTCACTTTGTCTAACCCAAGTATCAAATTTCTAGGATTAAAAAGTAAAAGTTAAGTGTATGGGCTGAGTGTGTTTCATAAAACATAGAGGGGAGAAGTGGCAGATCCCATCGCTGCTCCCATCAGCTGCGCTTGGCTTGGGCAGTCTGTGCCACCACATTTGGCATCACCCACCTGTGCGGGCAGCGACCAGGTGAGAGAAAGCAGTTGCAGTGGTGAAAGCACCGGCTCTAGTGTTGGAAAACTCTGGTTTAGGTCTGATTCTTTGACCTGGGGGGGAGTCATTTTACTTCTCTGAGCCTCTGCTGCCCCCAAGCTCTCAGGGCTAATTGAGGATCAAGGGAGGACTATGGGATCATAGAGGCTGCACTTCGTAAGCACTTGATGAATATTATATGTTATTGTTATCATTCTCACAACAGCACTCTGATATTTCCTCAGCAGATGCTGCCTCAGTTTCCTCAGCAGGTGCCCTCAGTTTCCCCACCTGCCGAATGGTAATGGTGCTGACGACCGCAGAGTGGGTTTTCAGGGTGAAATGAGAGGGACCTGGCATGCAGGAGGCTTTCTGTAACCGTTAGCCTCCAATCAGCGCCTCTGTTGGGCTGCTTGCTCTAATTATTCTAATTTACCAGGAGTCTGTGGCCTCTCCTACCAGGATTACTCAGGCCGCAAGGTCCTGACACGGAGTCAGGCCAAGGAGGTGGTGACATTTGCCATATACCCGGGGACACATAGCAAGACAATTCCCAACAGTTACTCAGGACCTTCTCCCTCATGTTATCTCCTTTCATTCTTGTGGCCACTTGGGCAATAGGTGTGATGATCTCCATTTCGCAGATGGGGGAACTGAGGTAAGTGACCAGGCCATGGTCACCAGTGAGTCCTTGATGGGACTGGCATTTACTGCGTCCATCCGTAGCTACCTTACGCCTAGCGCTGGGGCCGTGGGCGCCTAGAGGAAAACAGTGAACCCAGGTGCTGTGGGCTGGCGTCTGGGGGCTCCTCACAGACTCAGGCTCACTGCCTTGGGAAAGTCTGCTGCCTCCATGGCCTGGAAGAGGACACCTTCTAGAAACCTCACTCCCTTCCCTAGGACTCCTTCTCCCACTGTCATGGCTCTTTAGAATTCCAAACCACTTTACTGTTTTGCAAGGAGGTCTCAGGGCTCTGCGAATGTCAACCTCAGATGGAACCTTCAAGATCATCTGCCTCAGGCCTCCCTTCCCTTTGACCCAGCAGAAAACAGAACCCCTGAGGAACGGAGACGTGACTTAGCCAAGAGCAGGGCCAGAAGCAGAACACTGCAGCCCTGTGTTCTGATAGCACCCCTGGATCAGGAAGATGACAGGCTGGGGGCAGGACAGTCCAGAGGAGAGGTCACGCAAGGAGGACAGGGCAGGGCCGCAAGGCCGTGTCAAGGTACAAGGTCTTCTGCTGGGTGCTGCTGTCGAGACCTCACTTCATCTTTTCCCTTCAACATCGCTGGGAGGTCAGGGTTGTTGTCCTCACTTTAGACAGTAACAAAAAGACTCGCAGAAGTCTGAAGTCAAACAGCTTCTTAGTGAAGGAAGCACAGTTCGAGCCTGGTCCGGCTGCCCTCCAAGTCCTATACCTTTCCCATTACACCTCTTGTACTGGGTTGAATAGTGTCCCCACCTCAGTCATGCTCTTCCTAGAACTTAGAATGTCACCCTGTTTCGAAATAAAGACTGCAGATGTAATTACTTAAGATTAGGTCATAGTGGAGTAGGGTGGGCCCCCAATCCAATATGCCTGGTATCATTACAAGAAGCGACCCACGGAGAGGAGAACGGCATGTGAAAACGTGGAGGAGAGGCAGGGAAGAGCAGCCTGTGAGGATGGAGGCAGAGACTGGAGCGATGTGTCTGTAAGACACGGACCAGCAAGGGTTGCCCACAACCGACCACCAGAAGCTAAGGGGAGGCGAGAGAGGGTTTTCCCCTCGAGCCTTCAGGGAGAGCATGGCCCTGCCAACACCTTGATTTCGGACTGCCAGTCTCCAGAACTGTGAGAAAAAAAATACTTGCTGTTTTAAGCCACTTTGGTACTTTGTTACAGCAGCCCTAGCAAACTAGGACACCTCCATTCTATAGTATTGAAAGAGGGTGACTTACAGGGTCATGGATCTCAGGGGTGGTTGTGCTGAAATTTAGAGTATCAGCAAACCCGAGGTGGGGAAGGATGTAGGGGACACACATTTGTCTGGCATTTGCTCTGTGCTTGTGATCTTCAACGTCCCCCACAGGGAAGTATAGCTATTCCCATTTCACAGGTGAGAAAAGTGAGGCTCAGAGCAGGGAAGTGATGTGTCCCTAAGCTCATTTCCCTCGGCCACTAGGTCCTGTGTAGGAAGCAAACTCAGACTCCATTTGAGTCCCACAGAGGTAGGAGGCTATTCTTCCCTTCTCTGAGCCGCACTTTCCTCACCCAGAAAATGGGAGTATTAGTATTTGCCTCTCTAGTGATTGTGAGACTGAAATGAGTTTATTTTGTCATTCAGCAAATATTTATCGAAGGTCTCTGTGCCAGCTCCTGCTCTAGGTCCTGAGGACATAGCAGTGAGTGAACGAGATGGGCAAAACTCGTGCTCGCAGCATCTTCTGGATGGTGCTTGTCAGGTGCTCCGCAGGGCTGACACTTAGTAAGCACTCAATAAAGCTAATGGGGATAAGACTATAGGACTGAATTGGATGGCATATGGAACAGGCTTGGCCTTTATGAGCAGCTCACCTCAGCACTCATTCTCTACCACTATCTGTGATGGTACAGCCCCCGCTGGCCCAGGACACACAGGTCCTTTTGGCCTGGGCCACATGTTCTTGGGCACCCAGCAGTCGCCAGTCTAAGCTGCCTCCCCAAAGCCAGCAGAAAACTCTGCCCCAGACAGACTGTGGAGTCAGCTGAAGGAGCCGTGGGTCTTGTCATGAGGACTCTCCCCTGCTGGACTGTCCCCCTCAGCTACACAGCTTCAGCTCAGCCCCACCCATCCCCTGACTCTGTCCCTGGGCCAGGCTTGAGCCTGCCCTGGAGGCTCTCCCAGCTGTCCTGATGTCCCCTCTGGCTCCTGTAGACGCTCCCCCTTTCCACCCCTGGAGGCCTGTCTGGACACCAGCCCCTCCCCCTCCAGAGGCATCCCCAGACATCACCCCTGTGCTATTCTTTTTTCCTGACAACTGTGATATCAAATGTCAACCAGCCTCTGCTCTGCTGAGCACTGACAGGTGGGGGTGGAGGGTGGTTCTTGATAACTGAGTGGTGTGGGGGAGGGTCCTCTGGAGTCCCCCATAAGGGGCTAGGAAAGGCCTCTGCTCCCAACTCACAGTGCTTCTTGAGCAAACTTCTCCCTCCCCAGACCTCGGGTTCTCTGAGCCATCAAGGAGAGGCAACTGTCTCTGCCTTCACTGGATGGTATAAGGATCTGGGGACACAGGCAAAGCCCTTTGGGGACTGGGAAAATGCTGGGCAAGCGGCAGTGGCCTCCTCTGAGAGCTGACTTTCTTCCAGGTGGGCTCTGGAAAGGGAGTCTAAGGGTGCTGAGCAGCTATGTCCATCAGACTTCAGAAAAGCCCGTCCTCCTGTCCTCACTTGCCCTGAGTGAGCTGGGACAGCTGGCACGGCGCTGGGGAAGCGGGCTCTGGCGGGCCCTGACAGCTCAGCCGTGGCAGCAGCGGAGGTGGCAGTGGCCGCAATGGCAGGGGCTATTCTGAGAGCTGGGAGGGGCTGGGAAACTGAGACTGGAGGAGGGAGCAGCCAGGGAGGAGACGGTCCCGCCAGGGTGAGGGGAGTGTCACTGTAGCCCAGGGAGGGGGTGTCTGCCAACAGCAGGACTGTTGGGGAGCCGTGTGGCGTGTGCTCCTTACTGGCAGGGGATGGACCAGTGGAGGTATTGAGGCATGCACTGGGGTTGTTTGGGTGTGTGTGTACCAGTTTTGTGATCCAAGTAGGAGCTGAGTGGGGAAAGCACATGCCTGTGTGTGAGCGAGTGTGCCTGCACTGGAATGCGAGCATGTTTAAGCCCTGGAAAGTGTGAGCAGAAGCTAATGTGTCTGTGTGTGGAAGGGGAGGAATGCAAGGGT
This sequence comes from Miniopterus schreibersii, assembly GCF_964146895.1. Lineage (NCBI taxonomy): Eukaryota > Metazoa > Chordata > Mammalia > Chiroptera > Miniopteridae > Miniopterus > Miniopterus schreibersii. The sequence continues at coordinate 23,915,482 of NC_138109.1, forward strand.
AAGCAAGTGGGGGCTTGTTTGTGAACAGGAATGAATGTGGGAGTGGTAGGGAGGGTAAATGCAGATTGAGAGCAAGCATGGGGGAGGGAAGGAGCGGGGAGGGGAGTAAGAGAAACCTGGGGCCAAGAACAGAGGAAGATTTGGGCCTGTGCAATTGGGGCACGAGTGGAAGGGACATATGGAAGTGTGCATGTAAGTGAGCTAGTGTGTGTGAGTGGGCACGAGTGTGTGCATGGTGAGAGCAGGTGGGACAGTGTGAGTTGTGACAAGTAGGAAGGGAAGATATGTAGAAGCAACACCAACAGTAATAAAAACAGCAAGCCTTTATTGAGCACTTACTCTGAACCTGGTGCTGATATTCATGATCTTATTGAATTCTTCAAATATCCTATGATGTCAGTGCTATGACGACACTCATTTATAGATTAGGAAATAGTGGCTTTGAGCAGTTAAGTAACTTGCCCACACTCTTAATCACTATGTTATACGGCCTCATAATGATGTGTGAGCAGGGGCCAAGTGGTGAGTAAAGAAGAATGAGTGTCCGTGTGTGGCATGGTGGGTGTGTGTGTGGAGGGGGGGCTGAGTGTACCAGATGTGGGTCCCAGAGGAGAGTCAGACAGCAGCTGTGGACACTGGGTGGGGCAAGGGCCTGAGCAGAGTCTGAGTCAGCCTGAGTCAGGGCGTCTCTGCCAAGCTGGCTTTCCAGCCCCGCAGTGGCAGCCTGTGCCAGGGCCCGCAGCTAAGGATCCTCCCAGCTCTGGTATGGCCCCCAGCAGGCCTTCATCTCACAGAGCAGGCTGGGCCAGGGCTGAAGACTGGCAAGAGGCCTTCCTGGCCTCCAGAGTACCTGAGAGGGCAGTTCCCAGTGTGGGCTCCCCAGGCAGGGAGAGCATATGAGAACTGTGGGAGGGGGACCAAGTGATTTCAGAGCCCTTGTGACTCTAAACAGTACCACCTAGAGTGTGTGTACATGTATAGAGAGGCGTGTGGGGGACAGCCAATTGTTCCCATGCCCACCCTTGCTTACTGGATGTGACTCAGGAAGATGCCACGCCAGGCATTTGCAAGTTGGGCCTGCTCCCACCGTGGGGGGTGAGGAGAAGCCCCCTCTAGCCCTGCCCCCATCCCTACCCTTAACCCTACTCCTTGGGACCTCAGTTGGAAGGAAGAAACTTTTGAGAGAGTCTTCTCCCACTTCCCAGAGAACTCTGACAGTTGCCGTCTCCAGCCTCTCCAGGAGTGTGGTACTGGCTGATGGTTTGGGATTCTAGTCCTGCCCATTCTATCTGAGCAAGTCACCTCCCCACTCTGGGCCTCAGTTTCCCGATTGGCAAAAGAGAAATACTGTCCTAAAGGGACATAAGGCATTGCTGGCAGAGCAGAAAGTGGTGTGGGCAAGCAAGGAACAGAGACAAGTGTTGAGAGCTAGGGCTAGAGAAGTTGTCAGGGCTGAGTTGACATTTGGGCTGAGCTTGAGAAATGGGGGAATCTCAATGGCCTGTAGGAGGGGAAAAGGTGTTTCTAGGCAGAAGAGATACTCTGAGCAAAGGCTGGCAGGTGGTGTGGAGACTGGAGACCTAACCTAGGGCCCTGTGGGATGAGGACATGGGCTGCCCAACTTCTCAGCCAGCCCTCTCCCTCTGAGGCCATATGATCATCTGATAAACACCTGACTTGTCCACGAGCCTATGCAGTAGGAACTCCATATGTCTCTGTTCCTGCTCTTGCCCTAGTGGCCTGAACAGTGCCTGGAGCATCAAAGGTGCTCAATAAATATCTGTTAAGTGAACGAGAAGCTTCTCCCCACGCAGGATGAACTTTGGGGCAAGTGCTTCTTCCAACAACTCCTGTAAGAGCATCCCACAGAGTTTAACACAGTAGTTTGATTGCAAAGTGTAGTCCTGGGCACATTATTGGGGAACTTGTTAGAAATGCCGTCTCCAGCTTCAACTCAGGCTTACCCTGTGGAGTGCAGCAACACATTTTCACAATCTCTTCAGATTGACTCTGCTACACTTTGAGAACCGATGTTCACAGGCACCCGAAAGCCCATGAAGAACTCATCTGCAGATGGAGAATCTAGAAAGGTGGCGAAGCCTGGCCCAGAACCCAGGCATTCCTGACCTTTTCTCTTTCCCCAGCCCAGCCGAGGGCACAAAGGCGAGCTCCATCACCCGCCCCATCAGGTTTCTAAGACTTGGAAACGCCGAGGGTCCAGAGGCACGGGGCTGGGCATTCCATTCGGGAGTAGAAGGCGGGGCCAAGTGCTCTGAGTCCCGCCCCATCCCCGTTGCCCCGGGAAACCCCCAGTTGTAACAATAACCCGCTGACGCGCTTCTGGGAGGGATCCTGTCGAGTCCGTGGGCGGGACGGCCCTGCTGCGAACCAATGAGAGAGCTCAGGCCCCGCCCCTGGGCCCCCTCCCCCGGAGCGGAGCAGGGGGCGGGGTCGCGCCCGCCACTCCTCCACTGCTCTGTAGGCGGCGCTGTTGCTTGCACTGGTTGCGGCGGGATCGCCTGGAGTTGCGCGCCCCTCGTCCCCACCCGCAGCCCGCGGGCGGGGCACCCGGCGGGCCCAGGATTCCGTGGCTGCGAGTGGGTACGCCCCGCCCCCTCCCGCGCCGGGCCCGCCCCTTCTCGGTCCCCCGCCCATCCCGAGGTGCAGCCGGCGCTGAGCGCGGCAGGCGCGGGAGCTGGCGCTGGAGCCGGAGCGGCGGCGGCGGCGGCATTCACGGGGCGGCGGCGGCGCGGGCTCCCGCACGGGCTCGGGCTCCGGCATGGTGCAATCCGGCCTCGTCCCAGGAGAGCGGGGCCCGCGCGCGGGGCCGGCGCCGGGGGAGCGGCGGCAGCGACGGTGGCGGTGGTGGCTGCAGGTTCAGGCAGGCGGCAGGTGCTAGAAGCGGAGCTGGGCGAGGTGTGTGCCCGCTGGGCTCCGGGGCCGCCGCCCCCTCACTGCTCTGGTCTTTCCCTCCCTTTGGGTTTTCCAGGGAGACCAGCCCCCTGTCTCCGCGCCCCGGCCCATGGCGCCCCGCGGTTGAGCCGGCGCCGCCAGGGACCCCTCCCGCGGGCCTCCCCGGGGCGTGCAGATCCCGGAGCCGTACGCCCACCCTCCGCGGAGCCTCCCTCCCCTCCTCGCCCGAGCCGGGCGGGACCATGGCTGCGAAGCTGCGAGCGCATCAGGTGGACGTGGACCCGGACTTCGCGCCGCAGAGCCGGCCGCGCTCGTGTACCTGGCCCCTGCCGCAGCCCGACTTGGTCGGCGACGAAGACCGAGCGCTGGGTTCAGGGGTGGCCGAGGGTGCCGAGGACTGTGGACTGGAGCGCCGGGCGACGGCCCCGGCGATGGCCCCAGCGCCCCCGCTGGGAGCGGAGGTCGGACCCCTGCGGAAAGCCAAGAGCTCGCGGCGGAACGCGTGGGGGAACCTGTCCTACGCCGACCTCATCACCAAAGCCATCGAGAGCGCCCCGGACAAGCGGCTCACTCTCTCGCAGATCTACGACTGGATGGTCCGTTACGTGCCCTACTTCAAGGATAAAGGCGACAGCAACAGCTCGGCCGGCTGGAAGGTGGGAGCGTCCGGCTGGGGAGGTGGGCTGGTATCGGCTGGGGCTTCCAGGGGCAGCTCGGGGCGTCTGGGCTCCGGGCGGGCCGGCGGGAGGGAGGCCCCAGGGCACCCCCAGGGGCCAAGGAGTGTGTGCCCAGGGCGTGGGGCCGGCCGGCAGACAGGAGGGGGCGTGCTGGGAGCAGCTGTGTGCATTTTCTGGATGCGGGGTGGGAGGTCTGATGGGCTAACAAGGGACTGACTGACACTTCGATGCACCGCAGAGGGACACCCCCAGCTCATCCTTGGGGGCATCGCAGAGGAACCCATTCCCAAGCCTCAGACATTGGGGAGCCTCCTCTTACCCCCATGAGTGTGCTTTGGGTTACTCTTGTTTTACCCTCTTCACCAGGGCACGCTCCTTAAAGAGCTGGAATAATGACTTAGATCAGTGGCTGCTTTCCCCCCAGATCTTTCCCACTGCACTGCCTGGAGCTGACCCTAGGGTGAGGAGTGCAGCCCTGGGCTCACAGTTCTTCCTGTGGTGCCAGGAGTTCACCCTAGGGCACCAGCCAGTCTGGGGTGGGGTGACTTGTCAGGTGACCTGGGATCTGAGTTGTCCATGGGGCAGCTGCTGTCCCCCCTTGCCTTGATCAGCATGGTGGGCTGGTGATGACTACAGCTGGTGTTCGGGCAGTGTATTGAGGGCTGGGGATCTGTCCCTATCCACCCCAGGCTGTCTTCCACTTTTCTGGCTTTCTGAGCTCAGATGCATTTGGGGGTGGGGGAAGGGCAGGGGCACCCCAGGGAAAGCCTCAGTGCCAGCCAGTGAAAAGGGGAGAGCCATCTTGGGAAAGGAGAGGGGGTTGACTGGCCTCTGGCCTCCAGACCCTCCTCTGGCCATCTTCTTGGGGAATGGGAATGGGATGTTTTGGGGGGATAGGAAGTTGGGGTGGAGGGGCTGTGCCTAAGGTCTGTGAGCTGTTAGACTCCCTGTGGGAGAGGGGTGTCTCTGCCAGGGAGGCATGCCTAAATGGAGGGAGGGAGCTGTGCCTGGTGGAGGCTGCAGAGGGTCAGGAAGGGGGTGTGCCAGTGAAGGAAGGGACATGCTTATGGGCATGGACAGCTCTAGACACCCAGTGGCTGCATTGTAGGGGTCACAGGTGCTCTGACCTGGGAGCCTATGGCTCTCAGGCCACTACGGGGTGGGGTCACAGGCTGGAGGAGCAGACATGAACCTCATTCCCCAGCCTTTCCAGTCCTTGGGATCAGCCCCCATTGGAACCCTTATTCCTCCCATGTGTGTCCTGCCCTTGGGCTTTACTCCCACCTCCCTTCCTGTTCCATATGTACTGTCCTAGCTTTTACTTTTCCCTGTAGATATAGTCCCTGTTCTGAAGGGCAGAGTTCAGATGCCTCTTCATGGAAGCCTTCCTTAACCCTTTTAAGCTAGTTTAAGAATCCCTCTTCCTGGTCCTCTCCCTGCCTGTCATAGGTCTTAGTCTTTTGTGTCCTATCTCATTTCCCTTACCCACCCTGTCTTTGGAAGACAGTGGCAGTGTCGGAGCAATCTCTGTGCCCACAGCACCCAGTGTAGAGCCTGGGACTGAGGAGCTACCAGTGCTATCTGGTGAAAGAGTGAAGAAATGGGTGGATGGTGCAAAGGATGCTGAGGCTGGGGAGGGTACTGTGGCCCAGAGTAAGCCAGGAGGGGTTGCTGCAGGAGATAGAGCTCCTGTTGGGCTTGATGGATTACGGATGATGGGGGAAGATTGCAAGAGGGGACATGAGGCTGGAATCTAAGAGAGAACTGCAGTTCATTGAGGGTCTCAGGGCCAAACCCTGTGCCAGATACTTTCAGGCATCTGTGCTAGGTGTCTCCTTAAGTGCTCTCTGCAGTCCCTGAGGTGGGTTTTACTGTCACCATTTACAGAGCTGGATGCTGAGGTGCAGAGTGGAGGAGTGAACTGTCCAAGGTCACACAGTCAGTAGATGGGAAAGCTGGACTCCAATCCAGGTGTTCCTCCCTTGAATGCTCCACAGAGTTTCTGAAATAGTGTCCTGCTGTCACTGGGTGTGGGAGCGGAACACTGATGGCTTTTGAACAGGGACAGGCCTGAATCCTAAAATGTGATTGGGAATGTGCTTGGAGACAACTTAGTCCCATGAGTTCATTTCTCAGACTGTGAAACTGAGGCACAGGAAGGAATGAGACTTTTCTCAGGCCGTCAGTGAGCAGCAGGCCCTGGATGACAGCCCAGGTCTCCCGCCTGCCCATTGGATGTGATTTCCACTGCACCAAGCTGCTCAGGACACTGTGGTTCTCCCTGCATCTGGGCTAAGGAAGGAGGGAGTCCTGGAAGGTTTGTCCTGAGCTGGAGCATTGGAGAGAGAGCCTCAGGCTTGGGCTCCTGACCTAGGCCCTGGCAGACACCACTCAGCCACTGGAGGAGGGCTGTTCAGGAGGGGCTGGCCTTTCCCATCTCATTCCCTGGTGGGTATCCTCCTTCTACTCCCTCCATTCAGCTCCCCAGGGAACCTCTTTCCTCGCTCATCTCTGCTTCCCCACCCCTCACCTGTTCCCCCATTTCCAGTCAGTCCCTCCAGGGGCCTGATAGAGGGACCATCCCTAACTCCTAGCCAACCTCGGGTTAACAGGGTCTGTGGTACACCTTAGGTGCTTAGGTTAGGGCCAGGGCCCATTGTTCCTTCCCCTCTCTCCTCCCTCACATAAGTGTTGCACTTGGATCCCTGGGTTGTACTAAATACTGTGTTAGATGGAGTAGGGGGACCAAAAGGAAATACATTGGACCTGCCTTCAGGACACATCAGGGCTCAGCCAGTTCCACACCCACGCCCTGTGTTTTACAGGCAAGAAGGGTCAGGGGTGGGGGCAGAGGTATGGGGAAGGCAGGTTAGATCCCTTGGGGAGCCAGGGATTTAACCCTCACTGAGAAGGTGGCACTTGATCTGAGCTGCCCAGGGATCCAAGTGCAACACTTATGTGAGGGAGGAGAGAGGGGAAGGAACAATGGGCCCTGGCCCTAACCTAAGCACCTAAGGTGTACCACAGACCCTGCTAACCAGAGGTTGGCTAGGAGTTAGGGATGGTCCCTCTACCAGGCCCCTGGAGGGACTGACTGGAAATGGGGGAACAGGTGGGGGGTGGGGAAGCAGGGATGAGAGAGGAAAGAGGTTCCCTGGGGAGCTGAATGGAGGGAGTAGAAGCATTGGGGGTAGGTTTTGGGAGAAATTCTAGGGAATGATGACTGCATATACAAAGGCAAGGAGGTAGAACTGAACATGTTGGGTCTGGGAGACCATTGGGCATGCTAGGCTAGAACCCAGGGCTCCTAGGGATGGCAGGGAGGTGGCATGGGAAAAGCAGAGTGGGACAGACCAGGAAGGGCTGATGTGCTTGGCCTTTGCATGGTGGTTCCACCTATGATGTGGGGAGATAGTCGAGCAAAAATCAAAGGAGGCAAGATCAGCAACAGGAGGAGCACTACATCCGCTAGGCTGAAGCCTGAAGAGAGGCTGGGCTTGGTGCTGGGAACTCAACCAAAGAGGCTGATAGTGTTCCCCTCAGGGTGGAGAGCCTTCAGGCCTGGGAAGAGGGCTTGGACGGGAGGTCCCCATGCCTCTGCAGTATCCCAGAAGTGTGGATATCTGACAAGTAGAACCTACCACTTTCTCTCAGTTGCTCCAGCTCCACCTTCCCTAGTGATGGCTCCTCCAGGAAGCCTTCCAGGCCACTCTGGGTCCTGGTGCTTCTTCCACTTAGCACTCCTTTCTCTTGTCGTCCCTGGAGTTGTTCTGCCTGTTTCCTGGCTGCCAGCTCCCCTGGGAGCTCCCGGGCCAAGCCTGGGCACCTCCCATTTTTGTCCCCAGGCCTGGTGGGGGAGGAGGGCAGTGGATGAGGACTTCCCTTCTTCCTCAGGGCCTGGAGCAGCCTGGCTGTTGGGGGGTGGGATCAGGAGGGGTGGTGTGCTACCCCCATCTGGCCCAGGCTGGCCAGTAGGTCCTAAGTGGGGTGGGGGCTAGAAGGAGGGACTGATCTGAGCTGCCAGGAGGAGGTTTCTGCTACAGCTGGGTTGAGCATTGGTTGTGAGTACAGGGGGCGCCCCCTTCTTTCCTCCCCCTAGCCTGCTGGAGCAGGGCTCCCTCCTCCTTTGTCCTCCGGGGATCCCCAGCCCCAAGGGCTGGTGGGGTGTGGGAGGAGGCTGTGCGAGCCAGGGTTGGGGGGTGTCCTCACAACCCCCCCCTGCACTGCACGAGCGGGGGGCTGGCAGCTGCCCGCCTCCTGGGCAAGAGCCCGTGCCAGCCGCTCCTGGCACAGTTGCTGGCACGCCCGGCAGACTCCCACGGCCACCTGCTCACACCCACCCACGAGCGCTGGCGCTGCGGGCCCTTCCGGCTTCCCGGGCCTCCCGAGGCCCCTCCCCCGCGCTCTGGAGCCCCCGCCCCAGCCCGCCGCTCCCCAGGCCCCTCGCTCCTGCCCGTTCGGAGCCCACGGCCCTGGCTCATACCCACGCAGCTTGGGAGCTGGGTCCTCAGGCCCCTGGGGGTAGCTTCCCTGCTGCGGGGAGGGGGAGGGGGGGCCAGGAAGCAGACAGATAGACCGACAGACAGGGTGAGGGCCCCGCCTGCCACCTGGCGCCGCTCCAGCGGGACGACGGCGGGCAGCGCCGTGCCAGGCGGTAATTGCAGACAGACTAATTTAAAGAGATGAGACGGTTATTTTTAACTCGTGTTAAGGTAATGAACGGCGCGGGGGGTGGGGGTGGGTTGGGTTTGCGGTTCGAAAGTTCAGTGCCCCCCCAACCCCCACTTTCAGCGGTTGGGGGCCCCTCTTTCTCAGGCCCTGAGGACTCCAGCTTCAGGACTGACTGGAGTTGGGGCTCTGCCAGCGAGGGGCGGGGGCGGCTGAGAGGGCCAGGAAGAAGGCGCCCACTGACCAAGCTCATGGCCACCATTCTTCCAGGTGGTTATTAGGATCCCTATTTCCCAGATGGAGAAGTGGCTTGCCCTGAGGTCACATCCTTAGGAAGTGGCAGGCCTGGGAATTGAACCCGCTTCTGACCCCAAAACTCAAGCTTTTTCTATGCCGTTGAGGCTAGAAAGGAGCTTCTGTTTGGATTTTGAAAGGGTGCAAGCTTGTTCCTGGAAGCCCACCTTCTCCTGTCTTTGAGTGGCAGCTGGTGGGGGCCACCACATGTGGTCCTGGGGGCTGTGGAAGCCCCTCTATCTGTGTCTTGTGAGGGGTGAGGGGTGATTCTGGACTGTGGGTGTGAATAAGCCTCTGGGATTATGGGTGTATCAGAGCCACTCCTCACTTCACTGTCTCCCTTACCTGTGGCTGACTCACCATTACTCCCTCCCATCTGCAGCCTGTGGGGGTGGGTATCTGGGAAACTGGTACACACTGGTGTCCAGTTCTTCCACATCTGAATCAGAGTTCGGGTATCTAAGGGAAAGGGGGTGTCACAGAGCCCAACACACCTTTCCATGCCTTCTTCCTCAGCTCAATCCCTTCACACACCCCAAGTGACTGAGAGCTCATGACCTCTGGACTACCATTCTGTTGCTAGATGGGTCTTAATGTTAGGACTTCCTTCCTTCTCCCAGCCATGTCCCACCTCTGTGGAGCATCACTCAGGGTGTCCTAGTTCAGTCCTTTAGGGTTAGTTGGAGTGTGGGGTTGGGAGTGGATAAGGATGGGTCAGAACACCTGTAAGGGAACCAGACCCCGTGTGTGTGAGCTGGAGCCGAGCTCTCCCATTCTGGTCCTAAGTATTGTCGTCGGTATCCAAAGGGCCTTAACTCAGTCTCTGGTCCTTTCTGGGGTATGACTGACAAACCCTCTGGTTCTATGAGTCATGAGGGGTTAGTTGGGACTGAGGGCACAAAGTACTGATAGAATTTCTCAGGGTGAAAGCATGTGAGTTCAGGTTTGGATGGACTTGAACTTGGGACTCCTGCGTGGAACTTCCTACCCTGCCCCTGGCAGTACCCAGGTGGCAAACATACTCTGGGCACTATGAAGGGAGTACTCATGGCAGTCCAAGCTGGCCCCTGGAGCAAGCAGATGGGGGGTGGAGGGTGTTGGGTGGCCATTAGCTGAGGCTCTGGGGCCTGGGTAGGGTGCTCAGGGGACAGCTGGATCTAGAGCACCCCCTTCCTCCTGGCACCCTGGTTACCATGGAAACCAACTCCTGTTTGGGGTGGTTTGGCTGTTTGCTGCCTCTCCCCACCCCCCAACCCATATGTAGAGGTGGGAGGGGGCCAGGTGGTGTGTGGGGGAGGGGCCTCCCACACCCTCTCCCCCCCAGGGCCTCCATCTTTGCAGAGAACTTTTCTGATCTCTAAGAGGATGTCTCTTGTGGGAAGGGGAACAAGAATTAAGAGCAATAATGTCTGGGTGCTAGGCAGTCAGTGGGCACTTCACATAAATTCTCTCACTTCATACTCCCTAGGACCTAACAGGTATGTGTTTTTAGCCCCATTTTGCAGTTGAGGAAATAGAGGCCCAGAAAGATGAAGTCACTTGGCCTAGGCAGCATAGCTGGGATGAGGCTGAGCCAGGATTCAGACTGAGACCTGTCTGTTTCTACCATCTCCCAATGCCAGTGCAGTGCCAGCCCACACACCAGCCATCCCTCCTGCCCCAAGGCTTGCGCATGCTCCAGAAGCCTCTGGGACTCCTCAGTTCCCTTGGGAGCCAACCAAACCCAAACTGCTCTGTTTGAACCCCTGGGCCCTCTGCTGGCCTTGTCCAGGCCCTGCCCTCCCTCCCACTTTTCCTGCTGCTTCTGATCTCAGGCTGCCTTCCCACTGCCACCTTTGCACCTGACACTGGAGTTCTCAACCCACACCCACTGCCATTGTCACATGCTCACCAAGGCAGCTATCAACTCTCATGGACTGATCCCTTGGGACACCTCTCAGAAACTAGGCGGGGTGCCTGGGTGATTTGAATAAAGATCTACTTCCCAGGTGATTCTGGAACCCACGGTGTCTGCCTGAGAATTTCTGCCTTAAATCTTTAGTTGTTGGCAAACCTGGCTGATGATCAGAGTCACCAAAAGCTTTTAGTGAATAAAGGTGTTGAGTCCCCATCTCAGACCCTCTATATCAGACTCTCATCGGGTCGGCTCTGGAATCTATATTTTAACAGGTTTGTCTGGTGATGGATGATGGGCCAGTTCTGAACTGATGCCTTAGATGGTAACTTCCTTGGCTCCTGCTGCTCCCAGTGTGGACCAGCCTCTTTTCTAAGCCTGCTGCCCAGGTTGAGCCACTCCTCCTCCTCCTCACCCTTTTTGGGTCCTCCAGAGACTTGAACCCCCTGCAGTCAGCTCCAAGGGACTGACTCCCCTCCCCAACCTCCAACACATTCGACCAGCCCCGTATCGTAGCAATTATGTTGTATAGAACACGGAGGGAGAGAATGGGCTGATTCACTCTGCCACTGAGAGCCTTTCGCAGTGGGATGGAGGGGCAATGTCAGTGTGAATATTCAGAATGGTGAAGAACCTGCAAGTCGCAGCCCCTGCTCTCTGATAGCTCCCCATCTGGTGGAAGAGACAAGAGCATGTGCACAGCAGTGTTGTTCCTACAGGATCCAATCATGGGGCTTTAGCATGAAGCCCAAGACCTTGTCCACCTGGCTCCAGTCAGCACCTCCAGCCACATCACTCGCCGCCCTCGTCTTCTGACCCTAAGCTTTATCCACACTGAACTGTTCCAACTCAGGGTTCAACCCTCATTACATGCTTTTGTTTAATTCTCACAGCCTGTGAAGCTGATATGGTCACTGTCCCTGCTTTACAGATGAGGAAACTAAGGCTAAGAGAAATAAAGTGGCTTTCACAGTATCCTTCTGTAAGTGACAGGAATGAAATTCCCCAGGGCTAATTCTTCTCTAACCCAGTGCTCTGGCCAGGCCATTCCAAGCTGACTCCCCTCCCCCGCCCCCATCGTCATCTCTGCTTCCATTAGAGTTTGGCCCTGAGTCTTGCAGCCTGGGGGATGGATCCATGGTCCCTGGTTTTCTCAGACAGAGAGCTCCCTGAGCGATGTCCCCCACCCCATGATGTCTCCTCCCTGCATTTGCAGGCCCCAAGCCTGATGGCACTTCCTCCATTCACTTTAATCCAGGCCTACTGTGCCTTGCTGCTCAGAACTGAACAGCTCCTTGACCTTGAGATGCCCCCAGGTCAAGCTGGGAAGATAAGATGAGGAATCCTGATTTTGATTCAGGATAAAGACTGCTCAGGGACATGATAGAAGGCCAGATAATGAGCTAAGGGTGTTTGGAGGTATGTGTGTTGGGGGACCAGACAAAGGAGATCAGACCCTGCAGGACTCTGGGAGCCCTGCAGGGTGTGGCTGTGTTGGCCAGAACTTGAGGCTGGAGAGGCCAGCAAGGGCCTGAGGACCAGTGGCCTTGAATGCCAAGATGGGGAACTGGTACTCCAAGCTATGGTTGGATGGAGAAATATCACTTGAGGGTGGTGTGGAGGGTGGAGTAGGGGGGACCAGCCCAGTGTGGGTTTGGGCCTGGGGTAGATTAGAGAATATGATCCTGAGAGAGGGTAGAGGCCCACAGAGTCCAAGATGCCAGGCCTGAGGTGCCATGCAGCATCCTTTGGTGCCTTGAGGACCTCGGAGGTGAGGCAGTCAGGAAGGAACAGATACTAGCTCTACCACTCATCCTCTGTGTGGGCTTGGGCAACTGGGCCTTAGTTTCCTCCTCTACAAAATGGGATAATAACTGGACTTTTGCCCAAGCTTTGTTGTGAGAATTGTAGGAGAAGTACATGTAAAGTGTTCAATAAATCTGAGCAAATATCATTATTGCTATTTATTGCTCTGGGAAAGGAAAAGAACCACCTCCTTACTACTATGTAGAATTAAGGTCCTTGAACCCTAGTCCCTGAGAGACACTGATGTGTGTGTGTGTGTTGGGGGAGGGGGGCCCTTGCTCTAATGCCTCCCTCGCTGCCCTTGAGGTATCAGATATTCAGGATGTCCAAGCTCTGTCCTGCCCTTAGGTTGACCCACTGCTTTCTAGCCTACAGAGCCTTCCCCATGGCCTTGGGAGGCAAGCAGGCAGGGTGTAGACTATTTTTCCAGATGAGGGCAATGATTTGCTCAAGGTCACTCTTGAACCCAGGGCTACTTACCCTTGGACACCAGCCCTTCTTTGCCCTCTGGAAGGCTTTGTGACCTTGGGCATGGTTCTTCCCTCTCTAGCTTTGAGTCCTATCTAGAGATCTGAATTCCCATCCCCCAACACTCTGGGAAGCTGTGAAGCCTCCTCCACCCCTCCTGTCCCCTCCCCCTGTCCTCAGCTGGCCTTGCCTCCTCTGTAACCTGAGCTGGGGCTGTGGGGGAAGGGGCCTACCCTCTGCCAGAGGCACCTGCCAGCTGAGCAGATGTGAGGGGATGTAGGCCCCTCCCCAGGAGATTGTAGGCTCTTAGCCCAGCAAGGCTGGGGCAGGCAGAGCTCTGCATACCCAGCCTTGCCTTCTGGCCTCTGCACCCAGAGCTTACCCTGAGCACTTGTTCATTTTTCAGTGGACATTCATGCTCCAACATGTCCTGTAAGGACTTCTCAGTGTCCAGGAGAAGACAGATGGCAGATGAGGGCTGGTGCCCCGGTCTGGGTGGGCTGCCCCTAGGCTCCTGGAGTCCCTTGGCATGGGGACAGAGGGCCAAGGGCAGCCTCTGGGGGCGAGGCCAGTGTCTGTGCTGGTGGCCATGCCCCTGGGAGAGCAGATGGTTCTCTTGGCACCATGCCCACTCTTCCTTTCACCCCCCGCCCCCCTAGGAGCCAGCCAGCAGGGCTTGGGCACAGCTGCCGGGCCCTCCCCAGAGCCAGACCCAAGGCAGGGCTGGGTGAGGTCACTGCAGCTGCTCCCAGGGCCTGAGCAGGGGTGCAGGGGGTGCTGGTGCAGAGAGAGGGAGGGGGCTCAGGAGGGAGCTCCTGAGAAGAGAGAGGGAGAGGCCTGAATGGCTTTGCACTTAAGGATCCCCTTTAATCCTGGATGAGGGAAAAGAGTCTGTGGAGGGGTTGCTGAGCCAGTGTGGACAGCCCTCCCACCCCTGCCTCCTCCCCAGGCCCACTCTGGAGCTTCTCCTGGCCCAGGCTTCCCCCTGAAGGCATCTCAGAGTGGAAGAGCCTTGGTGAATTCTGCACTATCACTTATACCCTTTGACCTCAGGCAGGTTGGTTTGTCTCTTGGAACCTCAGTTTCTCATCTGTAAAATGGGGATAATAGACCCACTCAGAGGGTTATCACAAAAACTCAATTAAGATTGAATTGCTGAGTGCCGGCACAGTGCATGGCCCATGGTGAATGTTCAGTAAATGGTCCTTTCTGTCTGTTCTCGCTTTGCTGAGTTCTCCTGAGGAGCCAGGAGATGCTGAGGAAGAGTAGGGAGATGGCAGAGGCACCAAGAATGGGAGGGGCAACCAGAGGGAGAAGGCGAGGCCTGGAGCTCTGGCCTGAGGTTTTCTAAACAGAAACTGCACAGAATGGACAGGCCCTGAGTGGTTTGTGGCTGCTGAGAGCTCCATCCTATGTGTGGCTTACTGTGAGCTAAGGACTGCCCACAAAGTTCAAGTGGGGAGGCAGGCTCGTACACAATTGTGCTCCAGTTTGCATTAGATTCTGCAGTAGCACTAAGGTAGGAGCAACTATCTTTGGGGCTTGCAGAGGGGACTAAGAAGAATCCACAGAGCTAGCCTTGATGGAGCAGCAGGAACTGGTCGAACAGAGAGAGGGTAGGGCAAAGGGAACAGAGTGTGCAAAGGCATGGAGGTGTGAGACATCCGGGGTGGCTGGAGCCTCAGATGGGCTTCGGGAAATGGAGGTGATGAAGCTGAAGAGCATCAAGGGCTCTTGAATAGCAGTCTGGAGTTGGACCCAAGCCCACAGGTGATGAGGAGCCATGTAGGGGTGAACTTGAACTTCTGCTGATTTGTTTGCTGCCCAGGCAGGCTGTGTGGGTTCTGCTGTCTCTGGAGTGGGGGTGGGGGATGCCAGGGCCTATCCCTTGACCTCATGCCTTGCTTTGGACCGTTGGTTCCTCTTGGCCCCTGGCTGCCCACTTCTTTTTTTTTTTTATAAACATTTTTTTTTAATTTTAATTTTTTTTTCTCTCTCTCTTTTTTTAAATATATCTTTATTGATTTCAGAGAGAGGAAAGGAGAGGGAGAGAGAGAGATAGAAACATTGATGAGAGAGAGTCATTGATCGGCTGCCTTCTGCACGCCCCCGACTGGGGATCGAGCCCGCAACCTGGGCATGTGCCCTGACTGGGAATCGAACCCCGATCGTCTGGATCCTAGGTTGACACTCAACCGCTGAGCCACACCTGGCCAGGCCTGGCTGGCCACTTCTCTCCCACTGCTGACTCCAAGCCTACTCACCTGTCAACACTTGTGGCCCTGACGCCCCGCCTGCCCTTCTTCCCCTCCTCTACTATAGGCCCTAGTACCAAGGATTTAAACATGGCCTCAGGCCCCTGTGGTCATCCAGGTTACCCCTTCTGCCAGGAAGTCTGCTTAGATTGAGCACCCCAACTTCACCCCAGACAGCAGAGCAAGTGACCCCTGGAAAGTCTATGGCTCTGTCTGAGACAGGTGTGTATTCTCGGGTCAGAGTGGGGTGGGGAGTAAGGGGTGGGGCAGGGGCTGCTCCTGGGAGCTCTGAGACAGAGGAGATGAGATTCTTGACATGTAGGATCTCATCTAGGCCCCAGCCCTCCCCCATGGATGTTGGGATTGTTACCCTGTTTTATAGAGGAGGCCCAAGGTCACTTGGATGAAGTTGAGATTCTGACCCCTGCCCTTGACCTTTCTTCCTGCAGGAAGGGAAGAAAGGAGGGAGGGAAAGAGGAAATGGGAGCCAGCGTGGAGAGGATTAGAGCCCTTGCACAGCCCCACAGGTGTTCTCTGCTCTGGGAGGCACTGAGGGAGGAGCTGGATCATCATGTCCATCTTGTCAACAGGCTCGGTTTCCTGAGGGAGGGGCTGGGATGGACCGTGGAGAGGCATCCATACCTAGCTTTGGGCTTAGGTGGATGGACAGAAACCCTGGACTGAACTGGGAGGGTCCTGGAATTCCCCGGGTGCCAGGGAGGCCAGGAGGTAGCACAGGGCTTATAGTGGATGGGGCACAACCTTGGGTCTCCTGTCTCTGATACAAGGAAACTTGGGCTTGAGAACCAAGGCAGGGATGGTGTGGGCAGCAGGGCAATGTCACCCACCACATTGGGGGCATGAACCCTGGCTTTGGAATCCAATAGCCTAGAGACCCAGATCTGGCTCCATCACTTCCCAGCTTCGTGGCCTCAGGAGTCATTTAACCCACTTGAGCCTCAGTCCCCCCCTTGGTAAAATAGCATGGAATGAACCTAGCCCTGTCTGGCATGCAGTAGGTGCTGCTCTTCCCTTGTCTGGGTCTTAGAAGCACGTGCTAGTGGTGTGCTAGAGCTGGCTTGCACTGGCTCGTGAGATCCATCGTGCACACTTCCCAATTTTGCACTCAGTGATCACGTCATACTGGCAGCTTAAAATTGGCTACGATGGGAGTATCCATGCCACGTAAATCAGCAAATGCTATAAATCAAATCAGTTGGGATCTTTTTCCTCCTGGAGAGCTGGAGGAAATCCATGCTGTGGGCTCTCTATAGCCCCAGAGGGGACAAAAGGGGAGGTGAGGCAATGGTGGAGTGCTGGCTGGGCTAAGCATCCTAGAATTCAAAGCCTATGGGCCCTTTTGGGCCTGGGGAGATTAGATTGGACATAGTCATAGTGCCAAGTAGCCCTCTGTAGACATGGGACAGGGAATGGTGAGATCCTTCCTCTCTCCCCCTCCCCCCTTCCTCAGGAGATCTGGCAGGCTCTGGCTGGAGAAGTAAGATTGGATGAGGTTGAGCTATCAGAGAATGAAGCTGTGCTGGAAGGAGAAATGAGGTTGTACTGGAAGATAAACAAGGTTGTACTGTCAGGGAATGAGGTGGTACTTGGAGGCAAGGTGAGGCTGCATTATTAGATAAATGAGATTGTACTGTCAGGGAATGAAGTGTACTTGTAGGAGAGATGACGTCCTGCTGGATCAGTCAGGTTGCACCGTCAGAGAACACAGCCACACCACAGGAGGAAGGAGAACCTCCGACTTAGAGGATAAATGAGGGTGTCCTGCTGGATAAATGAGGGGGCCCGTCAGGTGAATGGAGTGCTGTTAGCAAATGAGGTTGTACTTGCTGGATAAATGGGACTGGTGTGCTGGATAAATGGGGTTGTGCTGTCAGATGAATGCATTACTGCTCGTGGGCGAAGGGTGTCCTGGGAATGGATGAGGGTGTCCTGCTGGATAGATGAGCTGCCGCCACCAAATGGATCAGACCCTGTCCACGTGGGAGACACCATCAGCAAGGACGAGGTTATTCTGTTCCCACTGGGACTTCTGGAGTGTCTTCTCGTTCAGATGGTACAGGCTGTGAGGGACCTTGGCCGAAGCAGGCCCTGAGTTAACCAAGTCTCTCTGGGAAGCAGGAGGGACCAGGGTAGGGGGCTGGAGTGGGCAGCTGCTCTGTTCACCCTTGAGACTGTCCTCACCTCTCATGGAAGCCCTTACTTCTCTCTGCAGTTCTCTCTGTGGATCATATAATTCCTGATTTCTCTGTCCCACACTAGTCGTCTCTTATTCTATGTTTCCTTCTCTCAGCCCAGTTTGGAGAATCCCCCATTATGTGCCAGCTACTCTGTCCAACCACATTAATTCTCCCTGCAACACAGTATTATCTCCCTTCTCTCTTTCTCTCATTCATTCTATAAACATTAAATTCCTCATATATATCAAACACATGGGTACAGTAAAAGAAATGGACAAAAATCCCTCATGAAACTTATATTCTAATATGAGGAAAATCAGAAAATAATAAACAGGAAAAAAGAAATTACATATTCATATGCACAACATATAACATTAAATTATATATATACAAATTATATAATAATTTAGAAAGTGATAATGACTTTAGAAAAATTTAGAGTAGAGTAAGAGGGCCAAGAAATGATGAAGGGCAATTGTTAAAAGAATGGCTGGGGTGGGCCTCCTGAAAGGTGCTATCTGGACAAAGATGCAAAGGAGATGAACGGTTGATGTGGGTATCTGGGTGAATGGTGTTTCCCCGAGACAGAGGCCTCGAGGTGGGACCCTGCCTGTCAGGTTCGAGGGGTGGAGGGAAGAATCAAGCCTGACAATGTCAGGGGAGGAGTCTGAGAGGTCACAGAGGGGCTTGTGGGTCACGGCCAGGCCGCTGTTCTTTATTTTGAGTGAGATGGGTGCATTGGAGGGTTCCGAGCATCACTGAAAGGATCACTCTGGATGGTGCATAGTGGAGGCTTGTAGGGAAGCAAGGGTGGAAGCAGGTGGCCATTTGAGGAAGTTGAGGTTCAAAACATCTTGCTCCAGAGCCACCTTGTTTGTGAGTGTTGGAGCCAAAACTGGGATCCAGACCAAGACCAGAGCCCAAGCACTTTGCCCTGTGCTAGCCCCTTTTCTCAGGTGGGTGAGGCCCCTGGAGGCTGGCCTCCCTGGTCGAGGTTCTGAGGGAGAGTGTGATGGGCATGGGATGGCCACTGTCCCTTCCCTGTGCCCTTAATGGTCCCCCTGAGGCCCCAAATTAGGGAGGTCTTATCTCCTCTGGGAACCCGCCCCAGGTCTGTGGGAGATGTGAGGCCCCAGAAGCCGGCCCAGCTCTCGGCATGAGGGAAGCCTGGGCATGCCAGGGCGTGGCTGTGGTGGTGGGTTGCTAGGTGACTTCAAGAGGGAGCCCTGGTTACTGCTGCCTGGCAGAGGCGTCTCCCTCCTCTGCCTCCCTCACCTCCTCTGTGGCCTCTGTCCTCCCAGGAGGCCTTGTGGGCAAGATGTGATCCGCCCTTGCCACTGGATCTTGGCCCAGAGCTCTGATTGGTACCAGGTGGCTGGGCCCTGAGGAGCCAGACTAGGCTGCAGGGCCTGGGCTTCCCTCATGGGGTGCAGCCCTGGTGCATACCTGGTATAGAGCCCAGCTCAGCAGAGGCCAAGGTCCTCACCCAGCTCTGGGCCTCCTCCCTGGGTGACCCTGGGCAAGGCATGGCATCCATCTAGGCCTCAACTCCCCATACATCTGGCCTGCAGAATCCCTCCCAAAGGGAGAGTGCAAGGAGGGTGCTGAGCAGACAGGGTTACAGGCACCCCTGCCCCCATTCCCCGATGGCTTAAGTGTGTAACACTCAAGTATTGCATTAGATTTGTTTATAAAAAGAGTGTCACGATATTAAAAAAAGTTTCAAAACCTCTGGACTGGATGATTCCAAGAATTTTCATTATCAGATTGAAAGGGCCCTCAGTACAATTCACCGATCTCATCAGTTTACAGGTAGGGAAACCGAGGCCCAGAGTGGAGGAGGGAAACTTGCCCCAGGTCAGGCTTGGTGGAGGGGGAAGAGCGCCAAGCTAGGGATCCTGAGGCTTGGACTCAATTCCCAGCTCTGCCAGGAGGTCCTGGCGACTTTGGACAAGACCTTTTTTCTCTCTGGGTTCAATCAATCATGGTTTCAGGCTGGAGCTCAAGTACCAAGGGGTACCTGGCTGGGCAGGGGACAGAGAGGGGAAGGATACAAACTTTCATAGGCCTGGAGCATGTGTTCTTGGTGGTAATCTAACACACTTTTATTTCTATTCAGAAAATGTGGATGTATTATGAAGTACAATGCAAAATTCCCTTGAATTTTAAAAAGGAAGCACAAGACTTGTCAGGAATTTTGACCTTTGAGCATGCCCCCAGTCTTCCCATGCTGCCAGCTTCTGGGAATGGTTTACATGGAAAGTTTGAGAAGCACTGGAGTACTGGCTTCCTAAGATGCTTTAGAAATTCTCCGACTCCTTTCTCTCTCCCGTGGTGGAATGCGATGTCCTTTAGACTCAGTGAGACTAACCTGAAATCAATACCTGGCTCTGCCACTTAAACTGTGCGAACTTGGCAACTTCCCTGGCAACTTCCTTAACCTCTCTGGGCCTCACTCTCCTCATCTTGAGATAGGGATCACAACCCCTGACTGTACAGAGCTTGACAGAGTGATTACATAAGATAAAGTACTTACAAGGCCCAGGGCTGAGAGGGTAGTGCTGAGTAGGTACTGCTTCTTGGTGATGTCCTCCCCCCCCCCCCCCCCCCAGCACTCAGAACCAGGCTGGCACATAGTGACATTGACAAAGAGGTATTGCCTGACTGACCTTCAGCTGGAGAAGCTGGAGAAGCTGGGAGGTGGAGCCTCTGTAAGCCAGATGTCCCATATGGGAGAACTGAGGCCTCTGAGGCCCCAGAACACAGGTGTGGGGGAGGGGCTGGGGAGGCAGGTGCAGAGGCGGGAGCAGGAAAGGGGGTATCTACTTGAGGGAGCACCACTCCCTGGGGGTCCAGTTCCCCTCCTCTAAGAGTCCCAGGAGAAGCCAGGCAGGGCAACACTGGGAGGGGCCTTGGAGCCCCAGCTGTCACCTCCGAAGACCAGAAAGTGCCAGAGATAGGGCACCTGGGGCCCTGAAGAGTAAGGTCAGTACCTGGAGCTCGGCTTGAGAGAGGGTACCCTGGGCAGCAGAAAGGACTCGTCCTTCTGGACACTGATGGGAAGGGGGCAGGAAGGAGAGCCCTTATGGATCAGTGGTTACAGAGCTGGGTGGATAAAGGGTTAAGAGATCCATGAGCTGGGTAGATCTGGAGTGGTACCTGGCACTGCTGCCTGTGGGACCATGGGCAAGTTACATCATGCCTCTGGGCCTCCACTCCCTGGTACCTGAGATGGGATAATGCCAGCTCTCCAGAGTTGTTGGTGCCCAGCACAGTTACATTCGGCATAATATCAAGGAGGTAGAGAGAGCAGGTCTATCGGTGACCTAACAGGTGAGGTCTTCTGGACAGGGTGAGGGATTTAACCACTTATGAGCACCTTGTGTGTTTACCAAACACCCACAGTCATCTCAGGTAATGACCTAACAGCCTTGTGAGGTGGTTACTGAATGTCACCCATTTTTTTGAGGGTGGCTCACTAAAGCACTGAGGCTCATAGTTGAGTCAACAGCTCATAGTCATATAGCTAGGTGACTGAAAAGAGCCAGGCATCCTGACCAGCCTTCTGATACCCAAGCCCATGCTGTTTCCACTGTAGTACCTGAGGCAGAAGGTCAAGGCAACCAGGTGGGAGGCTCCCCAGAGGTGGGGCATGGAAGGCCCAACAGGTTCTTGTGAAATCAGCCTTGCTGTGGCCTCCCCTGCCTTCCTCTGTCCCCAGGACAGGCCTGGCAAAAACAGGCAGTCATATGGGGAGCACTACAGACTGGCACAAAAAACATTTAGAATAGTATATGTGCAGGGGTGACAAAGGGTGAAGCCCAGGGAAGTACCTGGGACAGCAGAAAGGGCTGTGTAGCCTTGGGCAAGCCACTTCACCTCTCTGAGCCTTGGTCTTCTTATCTAAGTGGACATTATGCCACCTGCTTTGTGGAGATTTGTGAGGGTTTCACCAGGAAGGGGCTTCGAGGGTGGTTTGCAACCCAAAGGGCAGGCCAGAGAGCTGCTCTAACATGAAGGTGGGCACTGAGCAGAAGTGGGGTTGGAGGTCTCCATGCCCATGGATGTTTTGAGGGGCTTGCTGAGATCAAAGGCCTCTGTGGAGTTCGTAGAAGCTCAGAAGAGTTGGGGGAAATCTCTGAAAAGTCTCAGGCCTCTACCCACTTTGGGGATGCCCAACCTGTTCTGCTTTCCCTGGCCAAGCCCTCCCAGCAAAGGGTTAACAGTCTTCTCTACCTGCAGTTGCATTTTAAAGACACGAAATTAAAGCAGGTAATTTATTCTCCCCACACACGAAAGAGCAATTAGTTCTAAACAGGGCTTAATCAGTCACCACGAGATTGATTTCTGGAGCCCTGGGTTTTCGGGCTCCTGGCGCCATGCCAGGCTGGGGAAGGAGGGGGGGCGGACAAATGAGCCACAGCGGCATGAGCCCTTACATAATCTGCTGGGGGGGGGGGGGGGCGACAGCCTGGCTAGCCCGGCGGTGGGGCTTGGCTGAGTTGGAGAGGGGGGAGGTGTCTTGCTCCCCTGCTGCAGGACCCTTTAGAGTAGCCCTCAGGTCTGGCCCTGCCTCCCAGGCCCAAAGCTCGGCCCCACCCTCTGGGCAGTGCCCGTGGGGGCGGGGGCGGGGTGGTGCGGTTCCAGGGTCTTGGATATTGTTTGTCGGACAGTCACTAACGCTTGCCCCCCTTCCCCCGCCCCTGCCCCCGTTCACCTTTCCATCTTCCCTATCTCCGCCCCGCCCCCTCCTGGCTCTTTTCCATTCTCTTATCCCCCCCCTCTATTTCTCCCTCCTCTTTCCATCACTGCCCCTTTACTCATGGCCTCCTCCCTTCCCACTCCCCCACCCGTGTCCTTGTCTCCGGCCACAGAACTCCATCCGGCACAACCTGTCGCTGCACACCCGTTTCATCCGCGTTCAGAACGAAGGCACAGGCAAGAGCTCCTGGTGGATGCTGAACCCCGAGGGCGGGAAGACCGGCAAGACGCCGCGGCGCAGAGCTGTGTCCATGGACAACGGGGCCAAGTTCCTGCGCATCAAGGGCAAGGCGAGCAAGAAGAAGCAACTGCAGGCACCCGAGCGAAGCCCCGACGACAGCCCCCCAGGGGCACCAGCTCCAGGGCCCGTGCCTGCCGCGGCCAAGTGGGCCACCAGCCCAGCCTCGCACGCCAGCGACGACTACGAGGCGTGGGCCGACTTCCGCGGCGGCGGGAGACCCCTGCTCGGGGAGGCGGCTGAACTGGAGGACGACGAGGCCCTGGAGGCGCTGGCGCCGTCGTCTCCGCTCATGTACCCGAGTCCCGCGAGCGCACTGTCGCCCGCGCTAGGCGCGCGCTGCCCGGGGGAACTGCCGCGCCTGGCGGAGCTGGGAGGCCGCATGGGTCTGCACGGCGGCGGCGGCGCGGGGATGCCCGAGGCCCTGCTGGAGGGCGCGCAGGACGCGTACGGGCCGCGGGCCCGCGCCGCGACGCCCGCCTACTTCGGCGGCTGCAAGGGCGGCGCCTACGGCGGGGGCGGGGGCTTCGGGCCGCCGGTGCTGGGCGCGCTGCGCCGCCTGCCCATGCAGACCATCCAGGAGAACAAGCAGGCCAGCTTCGCGCCCGCCGCCGCCCCCTTCCGCCCCGGGGCCCTGCCCGCGCTGCTGCCTCCCCCGCCGCCGCCGCCCGCGCCCCGCCCCGGCCCGGTGCTGGGTGCGCCCGGGGAGCTAGCGCTGGCGGGCGCGGCCGCCGCCTACTCCGGCAAGGGCGCGGCCCCGTACGCGCCGCCGGTGCCCTCGCGCAGTGCCTTAGCCCACCCCATCAGCCTTATGACGCAGCCCGGCGAGGCGGGGACCGCGGGCCTGGCGCCGCCTGGCCACGCGGCCGCCTTCGGGGGCCCGCCCGCCGGCCTCCTGCTGGAAGCCCTGCCCGGGCCGTACGCCGCGGCCGCGGGGCCGCTGGGGGCCGCGCCGGACCGCTTCCCGGCCGACCTGGACCTGGACATGTTCAGCGGCAGCCTGGAGTGCGACGTCGAGTCCATCATACTCAACGACTTTATGGACAGCGATGAAATGGACTTCAACTTCGACTCTGCCCTGCCTCCGCCGCCGCCCGGCCTGGCCGGGGCCCCGCCCCCCAACCAGAGCTGGGTGCCGGGCTGAAGGCCGCCCGCTGCGCCCCGGGCGCCCGCCCCGCCCCCGAGGGGCTTCTGTCTTCCCATCCTGATCCCCGGGCCCCCACCCCCGATTCCAGCTCCACGGAGGATCCAGGAGGCAGCCCCAGCCCTGCTAGAGACATCCCTCCGAAGCTGGCTGCTGTGGGGAGTGGTAGGGAGGGGCTGAGGCTCCCCACGTTCCCGCCCAGACTCCTGAGAGCGGCTCCCCCGACTCCCGAGGCAGGAAGCCGGGGTGGAGGCTGAATTCCGGACTGGGCGGGAGTGGGACGGAACGAGGTGCGCTGCCCTGGTGGAAGCCAACCCGGAGATGGGTCGAGATGGGCCAGGTCGTCTCTGAATCTTCAAATTTCCTTCGCGAGGGGTCCTCGCGGCGGTGAAAAGCCTGCCCCCCAAACCCCGGTCTGATTCCCAGTTGACACTTTGCACTGGTCTTAAGCTCACCCACCGAAAGCCAGCAACACCTTCCAGAAAACACAGTCACCGCTACATACTGGCTGTGCGCCCTCCCCTGAACTCTCCCCCTCCAGCCCTCACCCCCCATCTGACCCTCCACCGTCCAGGTTCACCCCCTCCCCGCCACCCTTGCCAATCCCCCCCCCTCCCTCGGAGTCCACTGCCTTTTCCGTTCCCTGCCACGCCCCCCGGTACAGGTCACAGCCTCTCCAGCGGGCCTCAGCTCTGGATCCAAACCCTAACCCCAGCACCCCTTTCTCCGCGCCGGTCCTGGCTCCTGTCTCCCATATTTATAAGCGTCGGGTCGGGGCGGGCTGTGGGCGCGGCGCCCCAGCGCATCTCGTAGGCTGTGTACTGTGGCCGTGCCGTCAGTCAGCGTGTGCGTGTGCGTGTGTGCCGTGTCGAGGCCGTGTAGAGTGCATTGTACAGCATATTTTCATGAATAAAATTGTTTTAAATATTTCCCGCGCCTTGGGCTGGCAGGGGGGTGGCGGGGGAGGAGCACTGGCGGGGATCCTGGGGGCGGGGGCTCCAGCGCCCGAGTCCTTATTGTGGTTTTGTGTCTGAGAATGTGTCAGCAGCATTCCCCGATGCCTGTCGGCTCAGCACACATTGGTTAGACGCCTACCGAATGTTGGACGCTGGGGATGTGCTTGTGTGGAGCTCTGCACCTGTTTCTGTGAACATGTGCGTGCAGGAAGTTTCTGGCCTGGGGAAATTCTGTCCTGAATAACCCTCAGAGTTGGGAAAGAAGGCACAGATATTTACTGAAAACCTGTTAATGTCAGGTTCTGTATTAGGTATGACTTTTGTTCCCATTGCACAGATGAGAAAATAGGGTCAGAAAGGGAAAATGGCTTGGGAAGGCAGGGTGGGGTGATGGAAAGGAGGCCTTTGAAGGCACACAAATTTCTATTTTATTCCATTCATTCTCTGCTGGGTTTTTTTTTTGTGTGTGTGTGTTTTGTTTTGTTTTTACCAACTGTGTGACCTTAGGCATGTTTCCAACCTCTGTAGCCCTGCTTTCCTGGTCTAGATCACAGGATACTAGTACCCATTGCATGGATTTCTCAAGGAGTAAATGAGAAAAGGTATGTAAAGTGCTGAGCATAGGTCCTGCACCTACCCACTCACTCATTCATCCATGGGAGATTTATTGAGCACCTGTTATGTGCCAGGTCTTGTACCAAGCATTGGGGCTGCCATCAAGAGCAACACAGGTACAATCTCTGTTCTCAAGGAACTTAGAGGCTCAAGGGGGACACAGATGATTAAATAGGTGATTATAAATCAGAGCTATAATGAATGGAGGAGCCAGGGCTCTGTTGTGGGAACAAATAACATGGCTGCATTATCCCAAGCTTGAGGAGTCAGTGTCGTCTCAGTTGAGCCTCGAAGGATAAGTTGGCATTGGGAAGGGAAGGGCTTCAGACAGAGGAGATAGCATGATCAGAGACCCAAGAGTCAAGGGATCATGTGGGTTCCAGAACCAAAAGCAGTTTAATGTGGCCAAAGTTCAGAGGTGGAAAGGTTACTGATGCCAGAGGGGGCAACAACAGGAGAGGGTCAGTGGCCGGGCCAGAGGTGCTGGTGGTCACTCAAATCAGGAGGCAGAGAGGAAGGCAGTAGGGCTAGAGGGGAAAAGGTGAGTTCACATATAGAGGCATTGGGACTTTGTTGTGGATTGGACATGGGGGACGAGGGAGAAAGAATCAAGTGATGCCTGATTTTTTTTTTTTTTAAATATATCTTTATTGATTTCAGAGAGAGGAAAGGAGAGGGAGAGAGATCGAAACATCAGTGATGAGAGAGTCATTGACTGAACCCACAACCCGGGCATATGCCCTGACTGGGTATCGAACCCCGATCGCCTGGATCCTAGGTGGATGCTCAGCCGCTGAGCCACGCCCGGCCCGGCGTGCTGCCTGATTTCTGATTGGGCAGACAGCCCTCCCCTGAGATGGGGAACTTCCAGGCAGGAGGAGCCCTGGGGAAGGTGGTGTGCTCAGCCTCAGCCAGGCTCAAGTCTGAGTTACGTCCTACGGGAACCCCTGGGATTTGGGAGGGATGTTCAGGAGAATACATACTCTGTGAATGGCATTCCCTGGCATTGGGCAACATGGCAGCCTGGAGAGTTCAGCCAGATGGTGGAGTCAGAAGCCCAGGAAGGTGTCTGGGCTAGAGAGGGAGGTCAGAGAATCAAGAACACACAGGCTGTGGTGGAGCTGTTGGAAGTGGCTTGGGGGGTGGTACAGAGTGGGAAGAACAGGCGACTCAGGTCTGTGTTGGTGAACACCTTAGAACACCTTGGCGCAGGAAGAGGAACCACTGGCTGAGAAGGAGCAGCCGCATAAAGAGGAAGAAAACCAGAGCACTGGGCTCCTAGAGTTTGTGAAAAGAGTGTGGGCCTAGAAAGAAATGCCCAATGCACTTCTCAGAGCCTCATGTTCTTTATCAGGAAGATGGGCCAGTAGCATCTGCCTCAGATTTGTTTTGAGGAGCAAATCAGATACAATTATTCACTGAGGTTATGCTACTGGCAAGGTGCAAAGCCAGGATTCCTGCCCAAACTGTGTAGCTCTAATGCCCTGGCTCTCCTATGGCCCCTGCTGCCTCTGGGGAGGTGGCTGTGAGCAGAGGAGTCAAGGAGCTCTGAGCCAGCAGGACCTGTACAGGTTCTGGGCTCAGCTGGGGGGTAGGACCTCACTGGGGTGGGGTAGGTGTCCTTGCTGGGTGGGAAGCACATAGAGGCTGACAGACCCTCCGCTGGGAGAGATGCCCTAGCCCCACCCCACAGCCAGACTCTGGGACAGCCCCTCTGGATCTGGGTTCCATATGGGCTGCACAGTTGCCCCCACCCTGGCTGACGGAGGGTGGGCTGCTGGTGTGTGTAGGTCTGTGTGTGTCCATGTAGTCCCATATGTATCTGTGTGTGGGCCCGTGTATGTGTGTGTGTGTGTGTGTGTGTGTGTGTGCTGGGGGTGGTGGTGTCTGTGATGATTGGGACCTCCCTATCAGAGTATGTGTGTGTGTGTGTGGGAGGGGAATGACAGTGTCTCCATCCCTGAGCGTGCCCACATGTGCACCCGGGGCTGTGGAGTCCACGCCTGTGTGAGTAGTGTGTGCTGCATGCCTTCCTCTCTGGATGTGTCTGCGTCTTGGCGCAGACCTCTCTCCCGGTGCACCTGAGCTGGTGCTCCCCTGCCAGGAACGTTCTGTGGGCTGCTCTGCTGTGGGAGGGGAGGGGGGCAGAGAGATACTCCCCACCCTGGGATGGGCCAGGCTCTTGAGCAGGGAGCAGTGAGCCACCTCAGAGTAATGACAGCTTTGTCTGGCTCAGGCCAGTGGTAATTCCGAAGACAGCTTCTGGGCTGGGCCCCATCAGAAGAAAGGGGGCAACACCCCTTCTCGGGGGCTGCAACTGGCCCTTCCCTGCCAGCCATGGAGCCCAGCAGACGCGCCCCCCTCCATGCCTACTCCCTGGGAGGCGTCTGACACATGATTTATTCATAAAAAGCCATTATTTGTGCCAAAGAAGAACTGAGCTGCTCGCTTTTTAAGTGCTGATAATGCTCTCAGCCTCCTTGCCTCTCCTCTCCTCTCCCCTTCCCTCCCTCTCCTCTCATCTTCTCTCTCACCTCCTTGGGACTTCCATCGGTTTTCCGCCTCCCCTTTCTTCCCTCTTCCCCTCCTGGTCTCCCTCCCTAGTCCTTTATTGTTCCCTCATACCTCCTCTCCTCCCCTCACCCCACTCCCCTCCTCCCCACCTCTGCTCTGCAATTAGGGATGTGAAGCAGGGTCACTGGAGGCTTAGGACCAGCTGTCCCAGGTTGGGGAAGGCCTGCGTCAGCCAGGAGCCCAGTGGACCCCACCCTCCACCTCAGCCTTCCCCTCTTCAGGACCAGGGGAAGTTTGGGAGGAGGGGGGGCAGGCTTAGAAAGGCGGGGGGTCTTGGGAGGCTGTCACAGCCAGCTCCCCAGTGTTAAAGGGTGTGACTTTAGCACCCCTATTATTAGCACCAGTTTCCCAAATAACATTCCATCTAAATAAAAAGAGTGCACTTGCAGGTTTAAGGCAAAGTCCCTAGGCTGCTTCTTCCCCTCAAGTGGGCCCCCTAAGTGGCCCTATGTAGAAATTTTGGAGCCACCATTATTCAGGTGGTGCCAGGAGAGGCTGGCTTTACGGGAGGCACTTGGGGCCCCATCACATGGCTAGCACCCTGTTTCCAGACAGGAGGCAGCAGATGCAAGCATGGGCAAGGACACACACAAGGTTCTTAGAAGTGTGTGCGCACACACGCACAGGCACGCACACAGCCCACACCTCCTCACGCAGGTGCACGGTCCTTCCTCCCCTGAGCACCTGCAGTGGGGGCTGAAGCTCTTCCCTGTTCAGACACCTGCTCGGTCATTCATTCATTCATCCCATTAACTTTGCTTTTGCACCCCTTTTGTGCCAACACTGGTGCTGGGTGTTGGGGTGGCAAAAATGAACATGATGGGACCATGGGGAGTGGGGGACTGGAGCAGAGGGGGTACTGCAGGGCTTCCTCTCAGCCTTGGGCTGGGGGTTAGGTGCCCAGCAGACAAGAGGTTAAGTCATTTGGCATCCAGAGCTGGAGCCATTAGGCCTCCTAATTATGAAATTATCGAGGTCCTCAGGTGACTGCTAATTTCACACACACTGTTCCTCTCACGGCTAATGAACGCCCGCAGAACCCACGCCTTGTCTTTCCTGCTGAACAGTGACCTGCAGTTAATGAGCTCAGGAAGGCGGACAGGCAGCCGGCTGGGTGGGTGGGGTGCTAGGCCTGAGGAGGGGGCCGCTGGCCCTTCTGCCCTCTGGGCTCCCTCGATGACTGCCAGCCCCCAGCGAGGCTTCAGGGCCAAAGCCCTGAGGTTTCTGCAGGACAGGTTGGGCCAGGGGCTCTTGGGAGCAGGGGAGCAGGATGCAGGTTTGGGGAGGGCTTCGGGTCACATGATTCTGGAATGATCATGGGGGTGGGAGGAGAAATGAAATGCAAATGGTGGGGAAAGACCATTTTTGTTAATTCTGGAGCCATGTCAGAGACATTGATTAAGGGCTGGGGGTAAGGACAGCTTAAGGGGTGGGAATTGGTGGTGGCAGCAGTCATACTCTGATGCTGGTAACACTGATGACTCTAGGGGAGGACAGTGCTAATGAGAGTGGCATTGTCAACTGGGGAGGTTGCACTGCTGCTGGTTGTGAATTTTTTTAAGTTTTATTTTTTTAAGTGGAAAAACAACAACAACAACAACAACAAAAATTACCCTGCAAAATATGAAGGAAAAAAAAAAAACATACTGGTTGCAATCTTAGGAGGAGACAGTACAGGTGCCCAGGTCTAGAGGTCACATTTCCCCAAGTGGGGACACAGTGGACCCTTCAGGCTGACCACCAGATGATTTGAAGGTCCTATGACCTGCCCATGGGGAGTACCCCGTCCCAGCCCCCATGATACCCCAGGCTGCTCAGAGCCAATTGCTCAGCAGTAAGGCGAGCAGGGGGATGAGGGTCATGGTTTGGGCACCAGGGCCTCTGTTGTAGCTGTTTTCTGTCCTAAGGCTTTGAGCAAGCTCTTTCCCCTCCCTGGGCCTCAGTTTCCCAGTGAGTGCATGATAGGGTTAGACTAGAGCTGTGCTTACAGGACAAGGTGGGCTCCTTGGGGGTTGCCCTTACTTCGAGTCCCCATCAGGGGCCATCCCCCGAGGCAGACACCCCAGGCTGGGGGACAGGTGAGGAACCCCTTGCGTTCCAGGTTTGTGTATGTGGTTTGTGGGGTGCATGAAGTTGTGCATTACTCCATCCTCTTGAAGCTGCCCCCACTCCCTCAGGAATGAGTCTGCTTGTAGGCTGAGTCCTTTGACAGTGAGTTCCAGCTCAGCTACCAACTTGCATCCACTCATGAGCCTCAGTTTTCCACCTGTCACAGGTAGGTGATAAACATGTGAACTCATGTTGGATGCGATGAAGATCTCAGAGACTGTAGCTGTTACTCTGTGACTTGGGCTGACCAGTTCTTTCCCCAAGTGCCACAGGGTCTCTGCCAGGCAACTGGCTTCACACTGAGGCTAGGGGAAAGGGTCAGTCCTGCCACTTTCTGGGAGAGGAGGGGTTGGGAGGATGGAAAGGAACTCCCCCGCCTGCATGGAGGCACACGCCCTGCATTGTACACATCTTGCCAGCCCTCCGTGTGTATCCACTGGGTCCATACAACCACACTATGAGGTAAATGCTTTTGTTATCTCCATTTTACAGATGAGAGAATGGAAGATTAGAGAGGATGAGTGATTATCCCAAAGTTGCACAGCTAGAAAATGGCAGAGCCAGGCTCAAACCCAGAGCCCAAGGGCCCTTGACTACTATGTTACACCTTTGTGCCCATGTCATGTACAAATGCCCAAGTACCTGCATGCCACATACACATCTCTCCCCCAACCAGAGATGCTCTTTCCTCCACATCTCACCTAATGCACACAGACACACATGCCTGCCCTACCCTGTGCTTAGCTCTACACACCCACACTCCACAGATGCACGCAGACATGAATATGCACCTTATTAGCAGACTTGCAAAAATTCCCATGTACGTGCCTGCTCGGAGATGTCCCCATACAAACATGCAAAGCTCATGAGTGCATGCTTAAATACACAGGCTCTATGTATTTAGACACACAAACATATGCACACGAACATACCCACCCAGGAACATGGGTACACACACAAATACACACCCTCATGTGCACAGATGGTAGCATTCACCCGTGTACATGCACTGACAAACACATAGGTATGCAAGAAATATCCTCAAAAAAAAACTTGTACACACATTTGCACATAGGTGTGTCCATACAGATACATGTCCTCCACATGTGAAACAAGGCACATAGGCACTTTCACATGTGCACACACGCGCAAGGCACACAGGACGGCATCCTGGTGCAGCGAGGTGAGCAACCTCCTGTACGGGTATGACAAGTAGACCCATGTCCTAAGTGACTATCAAAGTGTCGTGGTGTGCGAGGCACAAACGCCAATTAGTGGGGCCTTTGAAAGCATCAGCTCGTTAGAGGGGAAGCAGAAGAGGCTGGAATTGGCATAAAACATGGAGCTATTTAACTATCATGGGGCGGGGGTATATAGGCTGTGGAAAGGCCTTTGGGCAGAGCTCCCCCCTCCGCTCTGCACTTGTTAGTGAGGAAGGACCCTCATGAGGGCCTTGGCAGGCAGCTCTGATGCTCCTAGAAAGGAGGGGGGCTAGGGGAGAGTCTCCTGCCAGCGCTGGCTGGCAATGACTGAGCGGGGGCTGCGCCAACTGGTGATCAATTTCATGCACATCATAAACCTAAGTGCTTTCTGGAGAGTCGGGCAGATTGCACATAAAGTCCCCCTTCTGTCCCTAGCACACGGGTGGGCGGGTGAGGCAGAGGCTTGCCCTGGTAGACAGACCTCTGCCAGACTGCTGGAGACCTGAAGAACCTGGTCCCAGGAGGAGGCATCCTTGGAGACATGGGGCATTCTCTCAGGAGGGCTAGCATTTCTGGGGGTGGCTGGAGATGTGGAGAGTTCAGGAGCTCTGGTGTTTGCCAAACTCCGTTGCCTAATGACTGAATGACTGCGCAATCAGCTTCTCTGACCCTTGGTTTCTTTATCTGTAAAATGGGTTGATGTAAGAATTAGATAAGTTACTGCCTGTGGCATGATGTGTCACAGAGCTGAAGGACCTCTGAGCACAAGTGAGATGACATTTGCATTGAAATGACTCAGGCTCTGTCTGAGTCCCCACATGCTCACTGGTGGCCATTTCTGGCAGGCTCTGGGGTAGGGTCTCACAGGGGCCCAAAAACCTCTTTCATTACTGGATCCAATCTATTTTTCCATCTTGGTTCTGCCCAAACTCCCGCTCTTGCACATCTGCCACCCTTGAGCATGTTTGGAAAATCCTTACCATTCCTCCCCTCATGAACTACCAATACCAGGCCAAAGGGGTGGCCTCTGGATGCTCTCCAAATCCCCTGCCCTTTGGATGCCAGAGTAGTTCTGGGGTCTGCATCAAGGCCAAGGTGGCAGGATGGGAGTGGGGATGAGAGGGATAAAGGGTAGAGGGAGCTGTGTTCCTACTCAGCCCTGTGTCTTGTCATCCGGGCCCCAGAGATCAGTGCTGGTGCCTTTCATAGTCTCTCAGACACTCTCATGAAATCAGTTTCTTCAGCTTCTGTCCTCACTCTAACTCTGGAAGCTCAAATCTAGGCCAGGTGCTGTGCTGGGGAGGGGCCCCCCACTGCCCTTCTCCCAGGAACCCACCCAGTGGAGGGGTGAAGAGCAATTCTGTAGCCAAACTGCCCAGATTTCAATCCTGGCTTTGCTATTTATCAGCCACATGGTGTCAGGTAGCTTACTAACTTTGCCTTTGCCTCAGCTTCCTCACCTGTAAAATAGGGATGATATCTACCTCGTAGGGCTGATGTGAGAAATAAATGAACAAATAGAAGTAAAGTACTTGGAGCAGTACCTGGCACATAGCAGTGGGATGTGAATGTTTCCTGATATTATGATGATATTATAACCATTGTTTCTGTTTCTCCTGTGCCCTTTTCAGAACCCCTCTCCCAATTTTTCTTCTTCTAGTAACAAAACCAGTCTCCATATTTATCAGTGGGTTCAAAATAGAACTGGGAGGACAACAGTTCACAATTCCAGGGGGCAACTTCTACTTTATAATCTTGGTCATGCCTCCCCCCAGTTGTTCAGTGCCCAGCCTGAGCATCTGAACACAGCTATCTCCTTTTCTCTCTAATACCTCGAGCTCTGCTGTCTCAGTCTGCTTGGGCTGCGATAACAAAATACCATGGACCGGTGGCTTAAACAGCCAACACTTATTTCTCCAAGATCTGGAGGCTGGGAAGTCCAAGATCAAGGTGTGTACAGATTTGGCTTCTAGTGAGAACCCTTTCTGGCCTGCAGAGTGCAGCTTTCTTCCTGTTTCTTCCTATGCCAGAGAAAGTGCTCTGGTCTCTTCCTCTTTTCATAAGGACACTAATACCATTATGGGAGTCCCACCCTTATGATCTCATCTAAACCTAATTACCTCCCAAAGGTCCCTACCTCCAAACACTATCACATTGGGGATTGTGGCTTTAACATATGAATTTTGGCCTGACACAAACATTCAGTTTATAATACCCACCCAGCCAGGACATCTCAGAGTCAGGCATTTCCCAAAGAGCCTGGTATGCAGCAGGCACTCAAGGAATCAGTGTGGACCTTTTAATAATTAATCTTCACAACCACCCTGTGAGGAGCAGACGGTTGTCCTCAGGTGAAAGGTGGGGAAATAACCAGAGAGGCTGTATTAGAATAGGAGAGGCTATGCTATGCTAATAACCCCTACATCTCAATGGATGAACACAACACAAGTTTATTGTTTGCTTATGTAAATTCTGCTGCAGGTCCAGGCATCTCTCAGAGCTGCTGTCCTTCATGGTATGACTCAGCTTTCCATGCTGCTCTGATCTTGAAGATCCACCATCTCAAAAGAGGCTTTCTTGGTTGCTGCAGCAGCTGGGAGGTTATGTACCAGCTCTTGTATGCTTTGGTCAGGAAGTGACCCTTTCACCTCTGCCCACAGCTCATTGGCTAGGAGCAGTCATATGGCCCATGTACCCGCAAGGAGCCTGGGAAATGTAGGAATACATGTATGAAGGAGGAAGGGTGGAAGTGATCCTGGATGTCCAGGCATGAACCAGACAAGAAGGGCCCAGGAGCTCAAGGTGAGAGGAGGTCCTGCCAGCTGGGGAGGAGAAAAGAGGCTTCTTGGAGGGGGCTGGGTCTAGGCTATGAAGAAGGGGGCAGGATAGATTTGGACAGGCAAAGAAGAGAAAGAGGGTGCTCTATGTGGGGACAAAGTGAGTAAACACACCTGGAGGTAGAAAAGCATAGGGCACCTCCAAGGAGTGAGAACATCTTGGCTTAAGTGGGTCTGTCTAGGGAGTCTGGGGAAGGTGAGGGTGGATTTTCGAGGCCTTAGAGAAGGGGATGTTTTTTAGGGGCAGGATTGATGAACCTGCAGTCCATCAGCACCCGTGTGGCTGTGGTGGGCGAAGAGGGCGCTGGTCTGAATCCCAGGTTTCTGGCTTGGGAAACTGGGAGAGGAGGTGCCAGTCATCAAGTTGGGGAACCCAAGAGGAGAGCGGTGTGGATCAGAGGAAAGCTTAGTTTGGGCCCCGCTGGGTTTGAGATAGCCATGGAGCACCCAGGGAGGGGCCAGGAGCCAGTGAATAATGGTCCCAAGCTCAGGAGAAGGACCTGGGGCTGGAGCAGAAGGTCAGAAGTGTAGGCACCCAGATGGGCCCAAAGCCTCAGGCATGGATTCCATTACTCAGGGGTCAAGTGAAAGGTGAAACGGGAAGGGGATCTGGGACAGAGCTCTGCAGGGCAGCCTTGTGAGGCAAGGGCAGAAGCCGGGTCCAAGAAGGTACCAGTCAGAGGTATGGAGCCCATCCAGAGGCATCACGGGAGCACAAGAGAGCTTGACACTGTCCCGGCATCCAGATGAGGTGTGATCATGGGATTCAGTGACGAGAAGGTTGCTGGTGACCTTGTCGAGGATTATTTCTAGAGTATGATGGAAACCAGCTTGGAGTGGGTTAAGGAGCAACCCTCCCCAAGGCTTCCCTGGAGGCAAAGAGAGGGATGGCTGCGGTGAAAGGGGTCGGGCTGCCAAGGGAGAGTATTTCTCTAAATTTTATTATTATTATTGTTGTTATCGTTATTGTTTAAAAAGAGGGAATAGACTTGAATGTGTCAGTAGCTGACAGGAAGGGACCATTAGGGAGGGAGAGTCAGGGGATCCCTGGGGAGTGCGGGGCAGTGGGAGGAATATGGGACAGGGGGTGGGAGTTGGAATTTGCCTAGAAGGTCACCCATAGGTGAGCCACTGGGGCAGGGCTGTGAGGAGAGAGACAGGAGTTGCAGTAGTGAGGCTAGACGATCTCGGGGATGTTGTGGGGGTGCAAGTGCAAGTGCAAGACACAGAAAAGGGGAGAGGTTGGGGAGTAAAGGTACGAGGTTAGAAAAGGAGGCAGGGAAGTTAGAGACACGCAAAGGTAATCAGGAATAACCATGCAGAAGGAGGGGAAGAGAGACAGAGAGGAAGGATGAAAGGCTGGGCTTCGGCTCAGGAGAGGCCCCCTCCAGGGCGGACATGGGCCGGGCTGGGGAGCGCCTGTGGAAAGAATGTATGCTTTTCTCCTGGGACCCTGAGCCAGCCCAGAGCTCAGACCCTCTCCTAAACCCAGCCCCACCCAGGAGTCCATCTAACTGTAGCCGCGCAGGCGCCCGGCCCCTTGCTCTCTGTGGCCTGGGGGCTGGGAGGTGGATCTGCCAAGCTCTGCTTCCATTGCAGGAGTACCAGGCATGCCCCTCAAAGCTGCTTGTCCAGGTAGAGGGGAGCCCGGCCTTCACTGGGCAGTCCAGGCTTCTGGCCACCCAACAGGCATTGGCCTTGAGTATGGACAGGCCTCTAGGGTGATGAAGTTTGCAGGCAAGTCCCTGCCCCCTCCCCTCATGGCCCCTCCAGGCCCTTGTCACCCCTGGGGCCTAGGCCACCCTGACATTCACCTAATTGTCTTCCTGCTTTGATGAGTGGCTCCATAGAGGTGCTGCCATGGATCAAATTAAATGTGAGCCAAGCAGGCAGCCTGGTGATGAGACAGGAAATACCACATTTACATAGCCCGGCACCAGGGCTGGAGACCTGGGCCTGGAGTGACAAAGATCCGGGAACTCAGGGAGAGCCAGAGGGAGCCAGAGAGACAAAGACAGGGAGATGGGGTGGGGGAGAAAGAAACAGTGTAGAGGGTGGGGGAGGTGCACAGGGCAGTGGGGAGTAGGGGCTCTTGCCACCTGCAGGCAGGTGACTTGTGTCCTGCCTAGCCCAGTCAGCTGGCCTCAGAAGTAAGATGGTGGCCTGGAGCCGAAGATGCAGCTGAGCACATGACCGCCAGCTGAGTCTCCAGCAGCTCCCCTCACCCACCCCAGACCCCACAGCTGGGCGGCAGCTGCCTCCTTCAGCATAGCCCTGGTGGGTGCGGCCATAAGCTCCTCCTCAGTTCACTTGGGGACATTCTGACTGCCCCAGCAAGGGTGTGCATGTGTGTGCATGTGTTCGTGTGTGTGTGTGTGTGTGTGTGTGTGTGTGTGTGTGTGTGTGTGTGAATGTGACTGTGAGAGCAGACCTTCTGTGTTCAGGTTTTGGCTGTCGCAGGTATGGGCATTCAAAGGACATTAGTGAGCTAGGTTTTCCCTCCTCCCCAT
This sequence comes from Miniopterus schreibersii, assembly GCF_964146895.1. NCBI lineage: Eukaryota > Metazoa > Chordata > Mammalia > Chiroptera > Miniopteridae > Miniopterus > Miniopterus schreibersii. The sequence goes on from NC_138109.1 coordinate 23,951,601, forward strand.
GAGGAGTCAGGCCCGCAGGCCCAGGTGGCCCAGGGGCTCCCACCACAGGCCCGGAGTCTGTGCGTAGGACATGCGGGGCACTGGTGTTCAAGTTGGAGTGATTGTGCCAACAGCCCCTCCTGCCCCTGCTAGAGGCATTGTCACAGCCTCAAAACAACTCTGGGAGGAAGCCACTTATACCCCCTCTTTACAGAGAAGAAAACTGAGGTTCACAGAGGGGAAGTGGACTAGCTAGAAGGGCACAGCCCAGACACAAACCCAGCACTGCCCTACTCAGCCCAGTCGACCTTTCTGTGCTCAGTCTTCTGTGTGTCTCTGGGTGTCCCTGGCCCTGACAAAGGCTGGGTCTGGTAAGCCCAGAACGCCCTGCACCGAGCCCTGTGCTTAGTCGGGTTGATAAGACTTCATCCTTCCTTCAGCTTCCTACCTGGTTCCCTCCCGAACTGTCCCCACCCTCCCTCTTCAGCGCCACAGGCCTGGGCTGACACCTTGGAGAGGACTTTCACCATTTACGGTGTTTACTGAGCACGCCGAGTGCCAGGCACAAGGTGCGCCCTTCGTGGATGTGTCATTGTCCCCTCGCTTCAGCCCCAGGCAGGAGGCACCATCGTTACCCACATCTGGCAGAGGTGGGAACCGAGGCTCACACGGGTCGGGAGAGGCGTGTGTTCCCAGTAAGTGTCTCTGTGGGTTCGGCTCCTTGTCCCCAGGTTGCCGCCCTCTGTGCTGACACGCACCTGCCTGTCCAGGGAGGCAGAGGGGTGTGCAAGGAGAGGCCTCTACGGGAGCGTGTGAGCCCCACATCCACGCGGGCGGGCGTGAGCTTGGGGCCCAGCAGGACCCTACCCTTGCCAGTGTCTGTCAGGCGCTTTTGCCACGTCACCTCCTTTACCTCTCCACTCGTGATTCTGCTGCCTGGGATAGATTATCCCCCATTTCGCAGTGAGCAAACTGAGGCTCAAAACGGAAGCCACTTCTATTCCCCCCTTCATAGAGAAGAAAACTGAGGTGACAGCAAGTTAGCATCAAGGCTAGTTCTGGGACCCAAGCGTCTAGATTTCCAGCTCTTTCCAGCAGTCAGGCTCAGCTGGGTTTGCCCCTTCTGTCCCCTGCTGGGAACTCCTAGTTGGGGCTCCCCCTGCCCAAGGAAGCCAGACCCATGAAAGTGCCTGTTGGCTCCAGTGAGAAGCCCTTCCCCTCACCCACAGGGTCCAGGGCGGCTTTTACTGGGAAAATAATTAGAAATCTAATTCTTATTTCTCCCACTCCGCTAATTGTCTGTGGACAATTTGATTGTAACAGTCGTCACTGAAGCAGAAAAACCACCTTATTTCTGCCAGACATCCTCCCTGCAATTAACACCAGCGACTGCCTGCCTCTCCTCTCACCTGCAGAGACCCAGGGCCTGGGGGGGCCTCACCTTTCTGCCTCCCAGCTCTGGCCAGGGCTCATCTGGGGTCCAGGCCTGGCTGCAAGGTGGGGGATGGGGCAGGGGCAGGTGCAGGTGCCCAGGGACCTGGAGAAAGAGAGAGGAGAAGGGGGGGGGGGGAGGGAGGAGGAGAGAGAGAGGAGGAGGAGAGAGAGAATGAGAATATTTGAGCATTTGGGGAAAAGAAGGAGGGAGAGATGGGAGGCCCAGGCCCAGGAAGAGACAGGAAGGCAGTGGCCAGAGGGAGAGGGAAAGGCAAAGAGCGGGGAGAGAATGCCCAGTGGGGTTCCAGCTGAGGCAGCAGGAGCCAGGACCCCCAGCCCAGACGGTCTCTGCCAAGGCTGGGGACACACCTCTGAGACAAAACCAGACAGTGTTTTGAGGAGCCAGCTGCTGAGGGCTCCCCAGAGAGCCCATCCTCCAGTGGGATGTGGCTGATTAAGAAAGGAAGGAGGGGAGGAAGGATGGGCCAGGAGGAGTGTGGGGGATAGGAAAGGTGAAGAATCTGGGGACAGATAAAAATGTGGATGGGGACAGGGGACTGAGCCTGAGACAGCGCACAATCAGGAACTGACCTGTTGATCAGAGCTGAAAGGGCTCCACACTCCCACTTGCCACCCACCCTCCTCTCCCTCCTCTCCCAGGAGGCAGGCACTCTCCATTTCTACCCGTCTCCTCACACATCTTGTCTCCAGAGTTTTCCTTCCAACCCTGTCCCCCATCGTGTCCCCCTCTCCCCCTTTCTGGGCAGGATCCCTGATCACACATGGGTTGAGACCTCTCTTTCTTGGGGGCGGGGTGAAGAACTCAGTGGTCCCCTTTGCTCCTGCGCTGAAGCCCAGTGCAGGGGGCAGGAGAGGGGGCTTACTGGCTGTTTTAACACCAATCTGCTCTCAGATGCCCATCCCAGGGTATCTGCCTCACAATGGGTGCCCCGTGGCTTTCTGGGTGCTCCATGTAGGGGCAGGGGGTGGGCAGCCCAGCCTTACCTCACGGGGAACCCTGAGTAGCCTGTTCTGCCATTACCCCAGGGCCTTTGCCCAGGGCTCTGCGGCCGCCCCCTCTCCCTTAGCCCAGTCCAGGAGGGTGGGTGCAGGGGGACTGAAGGGCAGGCAGCCATGTGGTGGTGCTTGGGGCCTGCAAAGGGTGGGAGAGAGAAAGGGAGAGAGAAAGGGGAGCTTCAGCTCAGAGTCGCTGCCTCCCCTTCCCTCTGCTGGTTCTCAGCCCTCCTCACTTGCCCCTCCCAGGCTTGTCAGGGGAGGATGTGGGGGGGCACCAGGGGCTCCTGTCAGTCTTGAGCTGGAGAGCTCCCCAAGCATCATTAACATGCAAATTAGCAAGTTCTGACTGGCTGTGGCGGCGACGGGCAGCCACCCCTCCCAGCTCAGTGAGTGTGCGTGTGTGTGTGTGTGTGTGTGTGTGTGTGTGTTGCCTACAGCAGGGTCTGAAAGTGGGGAGCAGCTCTCATTGCTCTGGACCTCACAGACAGCAGTACACGTGTGTCTTATGCACATACGCACACCTACACAAAACACACACACACATAATATACATGCACACGGATGCATACATACACATATATGTATAAACATATGCACACCAAACCAACAGGCACTCCTGGTCACAGCCAGCCAGCCAGCCACATATCCACAGCATATCTACAGCTTAGGGACCCCCATGGACACACAATCACAGACACAACTTTACCCACAGTGACAACACCCTAAACTGTCTCAAACAGGCATACCTAGCCCCACCCCTCAAACTCACAATATTTTACGTCCTCACACACAGTCCCACACAGGAATCAACCCACAAAAACACTGTCCCCCACACAGCCACTCATGTACACACACAGCCCCAGTCAATCAGACAAAGTCACACCCAGGCACACAGTCCAGTTAGAGGCAGACACTGAATCTTGTCCTGATCCCTCTACTGACATTACCCAAGACCAGCCTGTGTCTCCCCAGCAGCCTTTAAGGTGAGTTCCTTGTACTGTTGGCCCTTCTGCTTGGACCCTGCACCCTGAACCCCCTTCACCCAGCCCACTTGTACTATCTTCCAGCCATCACCTGCCCAGACAGCTTGCCCTGGCCTCCCTCGGTAGGGTTGGGCCCCTTCTGTGGCCACATGGCTTCCCTAGAGAGTGGCCCTGGTCCACTGCACTGAAATTTCCTGTTGATGTGTCTGCTTGGACCAGGCGGGGAGCTCGAGGAGGCCGGGCAGGCGTCAGTGAGTCTGGTGCACTGCTCCGTCCCCAGTGCTCAGCTCACTCTCGCCCATCCACGCTGTTTCCGCAGGAGGGTGGAGCAGGAGACAGCGGCCATAACAATGCAGATAGCTAATACTAAGTATAACACAAATACTTACATGGCCATCTACACAACCACCCTACGAGGGGGTTTCTAGTAATATCAACTCCATTGTCACAGAAGAGGAAACTGAGGCACAGGAGGATTGAGGAGCCTGGCCAAGATCATCCAGCCTGGAAGTGACAGACAGAACTGGGATCTGAGCTCTGGGTAGCCCAGCAGGTGCTCTTCTCCCAGCCATCCCCTCCCCCTGACACACCCCAGGGAGAGACTCAGAGGGAGGGGGCAGTCACAGGGGGTGGGGAGATGGAAGTGGGGGAGGGGGAAAGCAGGAGCAGGTCCCCAGTCCTGAGGAATAGAAGGGGGTTTTTGACCTCTGAGTGGGGAGTCTTTGCTCACTCACACCTGTCATGGAGGCTCTGGGCCATGGGATCCTGGGGCATCAGGACTGGGGAGATTAGCCAGGATACCCCCCATTTTAGAGACAGGGTGAATAAAGCCAGAGAAGTCCCAGGTCAAACTTGACTCCCATTTCTTCAGTACCTGCTGTGTGCTAATCACTCACATCCAAGCGATCTACTGTAATCCTGCAGTGAGGCTGGTCTCTTATTAGCTCAATGTATCTCCACATGCCCAAGGCCAGTGTAGTGGGCACCTGTGGCCTTATTTTCAGGGAACCATTCCCCCCGGCCCCCATGTTAACCCCACTTGTGGAATGGAGCTGCCGTCTTTTACAGATCCCTCCTGAACAGTGTTGATTGACTCATTGATGGACAGTGATGCAGTGGGCCAATCAGAGCCCTGACTTGAGAGTTTTGAACTGGGGGCTAAGGTGAGGCTCTGGAGTTTTCAGCAGCCCAGATCCTCTTCTGCAGTGGGAGTAGGGAAACTGGCCAATGCACTGAGGGGAGGGGAAGGAGCCCAGCTATAACCCATCTGTAATGGCACAGCCCCCGAGCTTCTGCATGCCCTTGGCTTACTGGGCAGTCTCCAGCTGGTTCCATCTAGCTCCGCCTTGCCCAAGTCTCTCCTCCATTCCTTCATCACCCCTCTGCTTGCCTAGGGCCCACCATCACTCAGGAAGCTCACAACCAGTGTCAGGGGATTGAAGCCAGGCAGGAGGGGGCTATGTCCATTGGATAACCCAGGAGGTGCTGAGGCAGGACTCAGCGCACAGATAGCCTCATTCCTGCTGGGCAATCCATGAGTGAATGGCTGACTGAAATCACTGAGTGGTCCTCACCCTGCCCCAAGGCCAGGGCCCATGTCTGCCTGCTCACTGTGCTCTGAACAGTGTCTAATACATGGAAGGCACTCACATTCATTTGTGAGATGAATAAATGGATGGTTGAGCTGACATATGTCTCAGGCCCTGACAGGCTATGATGACACCCCTGACTTGTGTTAGCAGTGGCTGAAGACTGAAACCCAGCTGCCCAGGCTGCAGGGAAAGACCCTTGGGGAACAAGTGAAGACATTTTGTGAGAGTGGGTAGGAGAAAGAGTGGCCTATTGATTAATCATTCAAAATGTCATCAGGCCCCATGTCAGCTGTTGAGTTGGGGCTCAAACCCAGGACTCTTAACAACTCTGGACTTCCAGGCCCCACAGTTGCCTTTCTGAATTCCTCAGAGAATTCTTAGTGTTGCCCATTTACTTCTTAAGTTAGAGTTGTCAGGGCTCTGAATGTGGCCTGATGCATCCCACCTGGTCCCTGGGCCCCTACCTTTCCCAGACCCAATGTGGGCCAGTGTTAGAGCTTGGCCATGACTCACCCTTCCAGTCTGAAGGCTGCTGTTAGGCCTGTTGCTTCTGTTCTGGGCTTTTTGATCCAGGAGAGGGCCCTAGGTCTCTGGAGAGATAAGAAAGGACCAGACCTGCCCTGTGGACCACAGTCCCTGAGTACCCTTTGAGACTGGCCCCAAATTCTGCCCAGGTAGAACGGAAGTGTCTGTGTTTCTGGCTCTGGTTCCTTAGCTTGGCAGCTGCCACTGGCATTTGGCACAGATAAGGCAAGAGGATGGACTCCAGCTGTGGGCTCCAGGGGTGAGCATGGTTGGCAAGCCAGGGCAGTCCTTCCCAGCCCCGGAAGCAAAGGGTTAACAGGCTGGGGAAGGAGGGAGCAGCAGTCATTTGGCTAAGGAGCCTTGTTAATTGATTCCCTCATTCCCATTTGCTCCTGCTAAAGAGAGACAGATGAGAGGGAGCCCGCCAGGCCCATCTTGGCACCCGGCAGCTTGGCTGGGCACAGCTGTGCTCCTGGCTCTGGTGTCTCTGTGGGGGAGGGGCCGGTCACAGTGGAGGTGAGGAGGTGGTGCAGTCTCATCTCCTGCCCAGTGCCCTCTGTTCACCCTTGGGCAAGGCAGAGATATCTCAGCGCTTTTGAGAGAACAGAGCTTTTCTTTCACCCTGAGACACCTCTTTGATCTCTTGGCCTGCACTGTTGCCACCCATGGTCAGGGAGCTCCCTCACTGGGGGCTCAGGCTGTGCCCCTGCCAATGTGAAGCCCAGGCAAGGTTTCTGCCTGGAAGAGGGTCAGCTCTGGCCTGTCCAGTTGAGTTCTGTGACTCTGTGAGGCAGGCTGAAGTCATGTCACAAGTGGCATCCTTGCCGTGGCCACCGGCTCTATCTAAATCCCCAAGGTTCTGATCTGCCTCAGCCTCAACTTTTTACCTGCTCCTGCCGTGCCTTCATCTCAGCCAAGTTCTCTGATGCCTGTTAGATTGGGCTATTTGGAATTGTGGCCGACAGTGACCCTGCCAGTTACTCCAAGAGCATGGGTTTGAATGTCATAATGTAGTTGAGCATGGAGACCCCCGAGTTCAAATCCTGGCTCTTCCACTTACTGGCTGCATAATTTGGGCAAGACATTTTTACCTCTTTGAGTCTTAATTTTACCATGTGTAAAGTGGCAGTAATACTTGTACCCATCTGTGGTAGATTGCAGAAGTGGCCACAATGCTCCACCCCTCTCTCAGCATGCCCAATGACGGGTGATATCACTTTGCAGCTTCTCCCATCCCCTCAAATCTGGGATGGCCTTGTGCCTCACACTGGCCAACAGAATGCGGTAGAAGTGCCAGTGCCAGTTCTGAGCCTAAGCCTCAAGGGGCCTTGCACGCTTTCATTTGTTCTCTTGGAATCCTGCCCAGCTACCGTGTGAAAAAGCTTGGGCTATCCTGCTGGATGAAGAGAGACACATGGCTCAGTCACCCCTATCACGTAGATGACAGCCAGGCAACTCCCAGAAGTGGAGCCACTTAACTGACTCGCAGCTGACTGCAGCTGCATGAGCGGGCTCAGCCAAGACCAGAAGAAAAGCATGGCTGGATTTCCGAACCATAGAATCATGGGCTTAATGAGCGGTTGTTTTAAGTCATAAATGTTGGGGTGATTTATTACACAGCAGAAGCTAACTGATACACTATCTCAAATCATGGCTGTGTGGGGAAATGAGATAATGCAAGTAAAGTACCTCGCAGAGCGCCTGGCACATAGAGGTGATCAGAAAGTAGAGCTTCCATCACTGTTGCCTAGGGTGGCTGCAGTGACCATGAATGGAAGCTGAGACTGTTCTCTCATAGACACTCAAAAGCTAAAGGGACTCCTTTTGACTTATCCACCTCTGTAGTAGTGATGAAAAGAGTAAATAACATCACTGAGCACGCTCTCTGTGCCAGGCTTTGTAGCATTGATTTTACATGCATTATCTCATCTAATCTTCACTTGACCTTGTGAGAGAGAGGCACTCTCATGCATACATTATTTTATTTTACATATTCACCATTTTAAATCTGAGCAAACTGAGGCTGGGAGATGTGAAATCTAATTCAGCCAATGCTGCACAACTTGTGAGTGGCTAGAGAGCCTCCAGCTCTTTAGAAAGCCATTGACCACCGTTCCTTTGTCTGATCAGCCCATTCAGCTCCCATCTGGCAACCCCAGTGTCTGAGGACATAAGAGTTTTTCTCAAACTTTTAACAGATTTTATAGTTAAGCTCAATTAGATCCCCACCAACCGCCAGAAGAGCCTGCTCTTCTAACCTCCTCTCACACACAGACTCATCTTTTTCTCTGTTGGGACAATGTTTCCTCTCCTTTACTCTCAGTAGATGCCTTTTGGGGTCATGGGCTTTTCTCTGGCTGTCCCTCCTGGATCTCCAAGTGGTAACTACACAGTTTTCCAACCTTCTGCAGATTTTTCCTTGTTCGCATGGTTCCCTTCCATCTTTCTGATCAGGAGTTCAGCTGACACTCATGCTGTGCGGAAGACATTGGGAGCATTACGTGCTCAGCATCCTTCCCTTCTCTGGGGAGTCACGGCCCCCCCTTGCCTCCTACAGCCCTGTGACCACAGCCTGAGCTGCTGTCTTCTTATGGAAGCCCCGCCCTTGGCCATAGTTCACTGGCCCAAGGGTGACACATAATTCAAACCTAGATAACTAAAGTTCTCCAAGCTTTTCATCTGGAAATGAAAGAGTCAGTCTTTCTTGGAAGTTATAGGATATAAAAACAGAGAGGATGCTATTATGAATTTTTTCATATTTCATATTGTCTGTTTTAGAAATTTCAATGCTTTTGTATTTGAATACCCTTTAGAACAATACATCTTTTTCGTAATATATGTGCTTGGAGTAGTCTTTTTCCTCTTCACAAAATTCATTATCATATTTTTAAGCCAAAGGTGGTCAAGCCAGCCCTACGGAAGAGGGCAAAAATAAAAAATAAGATCTCTTTTTAAATTTTTTTATTTATTGACTTGAGAGAAATATCGATTTGTTGTATCCATTGGCATATCAGGATGGCACTCTAACTAGCTAAGCTACCCGCCAGGGCTGATCTCTGTTTTGAAAAATCTGGAGGACTCGTGTTTCCTGCATGGGAAAGAAAGGGGTCTGCAGGGGGAATGGGTGAGCTGCCTGTGGAGAGAAGCCAAGAGCAGAGCAGATCCAGCAGCTCCTCAGGCCCAGCTGCTCTTGGGGTCATCCCCCCCCCCCCCCAGGGTAATTCCTTGGAATCTACCTGTGGGAGTTGTGTTTCCGTCACTTGTCACTTGCAAAGCAGAGTTCTGGCCCTTGGAGCCCCTTGTCACGCAACTTCTCCAAACACTTCTTCCAGAGAGGCTGGGGCAGTCCCTGGGGCCAGGGGGAGGGGAAGTGGCAGGCCTTTTCTCCCCTGCAGAGATAACTTCAGTCCCATGGAGCTAAGTCTCATCTTTATAGACGATTTACAAAGTAATTGGTTTTCCGATCTTAGATATTGGCACCACCAATCACCCATATGTATACTCAGACCCAAGACCTAGATATGTATGACCCTATTTCTCCCCTTTTCCCCATATCGAGACCATGAATAAGTCCTGGTAAGTCTATCTCCCCAAATTATCTAGAATCTGGGCACTTCTCCCCATCTTCATTTCTGCCCCGAGGTTCACACCATCCTCCTTTGTACTCTGGACCTGCTGCAACTGGCTTCTACCTGGGCTGGCCCCAGCAGAAGCAGCGTGAGTGGCCTTAGCATGTCCTTAAAGCTCACATTGGGAATAAAGTCACAGCTCACATGTACCTGTTTGCCCTGCTGCAGCCACAGAGGTCTTCCTCCTATACTTCAAACACACCTCAGGAAGCTTGCCCTGCCGTGCCCGGGCCAGGCGTGGACTCTCACTCTCACTTGAAAGCCCGCCCTTTCTCATCACTTAGGTCTCTGCCTAGATGTCACCTTCTCAGAACGTCCTGACCCTCCGTCCTTCCTCAGTGAGCGCTTGCCCAGTTCCTCTGCATTCCAGTCCCTCTGCATTCCTCACAGGATCATCACAGCCTGAGAGATTAGCAGCCTGTGCTTTGTTGTGGGTCGGCCCCTCCGCACAATGCAAGCTCAGTGGGGGGTGGAAATGGGTCTGCCCCCTTCACCCCAGTGTTCCTAGGATCTAACTTGGTGCTTGGCACATAGATGGGTCTGAAAAATATTTATTAAATGACTAAGTGAAACGTTGAATCCAATATGGGAGGCAGTATTGTCCCCATTCTACCGAACAGAAAGTTGGGGCTGGCGTGGAGTCAGTAAGTGACAGAAGGGGGACTGAAGCCCAAGCCCCTGTGAGGACAGAGCCTTCACACTTTCCCAAACAGCCAATGTTTGATCACATTTGAATTTACAAAGCAAGCCCATGCTCATTATGTTATTTCATCTTTACCGCCCAGTCCATTTTCCCAATTTTATAAATGAGAAAATAGGGGATTGGTGAGGACCCATGGCTGGTCTAAGGGGACCCACCTTTGACAGGGACCTCTAGGGTCTCACAGGTTTCTGGGGCCCCTAAACCTGTCCCTGCCAGAGGGATTCAGCCTGAGCTCCTTCTGCCCACGGGGGCACCACCTCCCTCTGCCCCTGTGCAGGCTGCTCGACTGTATCTGTCACATCAAGTTCAAGTGATTCATGTGGCAATGGCTCCTGGTCTGCCTGTCGGCACGTCAGCTAGTCCTGGTTACCATGACAACGGGATGCAAGGCACCAGGGCATCAGTGGGCTGTGGCTCTTGTAGGGGCAGTGCCATGGGCAGGGATGGGGCTTGTTTCTTCCTCCTGTGGGAAGCTTGGCAAGGGCTGGAGCCTCCGGGGGCTGAGTGGCCCCTCCCTGCCTCAATGCTTTGGCATTTCCTTCCTGCCATCTGTGCTGGAAGCTAGGGGAGGGGCTAGAGTGCCATTCCTGGTGGGAGGGGTCCAGGAGCAGATGGGTAGGAGGAACAGCCCTTCCCATCTGGGCTATGCCCCCCACCCAAGTTCTAAAGACTCTTCCAGGGCCCCCTCCTTAGTCCCTCAGGCCACTGCTGCCTGCCTCACCACACCACAGCCTTTTCCTCCTTGACACAAATGAGAAGTTCAAAACCCAGCTCAGCCAGGGAATTGATCTCTGGGCTAGGAGTGGGCCCCTGGTGTCCTGATTTCAAGGGAGGAGTCCTGAGACAACTAACCTGCTCTGTGCCAGGACCTGGCTAAGACCCCATCTCAATCACCCTTCCCAGCAACTCTGTGGATTCGGTATTAGCAGATCCATTTTACAGAGGGAAAACTGAGGTTCAGAAACATGAGGCCACTTGCCTCACATCAGCCACCTGGAAAGTGGGAGCACCAGGATTCAAGCTCAAGGCCACTTGGCTCTCAACCTTGCTCTTGCAAGAACCCTTGCTGCGGAGGGGAAGGGATCGCTCCCTGGATCATCGATCAGCTCATCCCTACCAGAGAGATGATGGGTGGACAAGGGGCTGAGTTGGTGGAAAGAGCTGTGGCCTGTGAATCAGTGCCTGGACGTGGGGCCAGGCTCTGCAGCCGGCCCGCTCAGGGCCACAGTCCCTTTGTCCAGGCATTGCAGGATGGCTGGAGCAACCATGCTCCTAGACAGTGGACACCAGACCGCTGTGCCCTGCCACAGGGAGAGAACAGGGGCTGGAGCTGGGATAGGCGTCAGGGATGGGAATGCGGCCTGAAAAGTCAGAACTAGCTGAAGGAGCAGGGGCTTTCCTAGCAGGACATCCGAATGGGACGGTGCTCACCGGGAACGCTCCGAGGGTAGTTGGTGCCAAGAAGCCCCCCATTCTGAATCTAGATGCAGTCTCTTCAGGCCTTACAAGGTGGTGCCCCCAAGCTGGTTCTGTGGCCCTCAGGACCCACTTCCATGCTACAAAGAGGGAGGTGTGAGGAGGTGGGGTGGGGATGGGCATGAAGATTCCTGTGGAGGGGTGGGTCTGCCCTCACTCCCACCTTAACTGGGTGAGGGGGTGGTGTTTGAGGAGCTGGAACTTGGGTAAGCACAGTGGCAAGCACTGACCCAGGCTTGAAAAGACTCCGGAGGGGTTGGCGTCTTGGAACTGTCTGTGGTGGGGGAGAACCCCGGAGTCCGGTTCTTCTGGAGGTCAGAGCAGCCACGGCGAGGCTCACGAGGTGGCCTCTTGGAGTCTGAGAGGGGCAGTTGTGAGGGTGGGACATGGGCTGCAGACATCATTGCCCGTGCCAGGGAAATACTGGGGGCAGCATCCCAGTGAGGGGGACTCCAGAGACCCACAGGAAATCCTCTGCACAGTGGACCCTGGACCCCAACCTTCCTGGAGGACCAGGCTTGTATCCCCATCTCCATCGCAGGTTCCTTAATTCCGGGCAGGCCTGAGCTAGAGGGGGAGGCTGCATATTTAGGTTGAACGAGAGCTTGCCGTTTTGATGCTAGACTGAAAATTTTAACTCATGAAAATAGGACTGATAGTGCCTGAGTGTGTCCAGAAAAATTGGGGGATGTGCCCCAGATATGGTCCCAGAGCAGGGAAACATAGAGCCAGGTCTGAAAAGGGTCTCAGCAGCACTGAGAAAGAATCAAGAGTCTTCGACTTTAGGCCCCACCATGCAGTTATTCCAGTAAACTGGTCCCCTTGGACTGTTGTTCCAAGGGGGGTGGGGTGGGTTCTAACTCCATTCCAGGCCTCTCTACTTTTTTCCTCCCACCCTACCCTTCATTCCTTCTCTGGACTCAGCTCACACTGGGAGGAATCCTGGGGTGGCTGTCCCTGTAGGGCTCCCTGCTTCCTCCTAGCAGGATCTCATAGTCCCTCCTCTGTTGGCTCTGAGACTTCCCTCGACCCTTTCCTCCCCTTGCCCACTCTAGAGCCAATTTTGGCTTCTTGCAACTGAGCTCATCATTGGAGCTGGGGCAGGGCCAGGGCCAGGGCCAATATTCTCAAATGTACCAATATATCCCCTGCTCCTGTGTCCCCTGTTACACACAGGGAAATTGAAACTGGAGAAAGCAAGGGAACCTGCTGAAGGCCAAACAGCAACCCCTTGCAAAGTTAGGTTAGAATATAGACCATGAGCTCTCTAGCCCTGGGGCTCCTAGGGAGAGACAGTCGGGCCAGGCCCATGGCAGGTCTCGCTTGCTACCCCTTCCTGGCCTGCAAAAGCGCATTCTGGGGGATCAGAGAGGATGCAGGGTTTAGAACGATCCCTTCCCAGAGGACCTCAGACCCAGTTCAGATAGGCAGAGATGTCAACACTTGGCAGCTGCTCACTCCGCCACACCCAGCCCTGAGATTCAGTGGGCCACTGAGACCCTGGGAAGCTGGTGGTCAGAGCAGCTCTGCCCCGGGGCATCTGCGGTGCCTGCCGCTGTGGACTCCAGCAAGTGGGGTTGAAAAAGCATAGGTTCTGGAGTCAGACCTGAGTTCAAGTCCTGTCTCTATTCATTAGTAGCCGTGCAGCCTTGGACAAGTCACGTGGCCTCCCCGAGCCTGGTCCTCTCATTTGTGAAAAGAGAATGAGGCTCCAGCATTCAGTGTGAAGACAATGCGCTAATGCACCCAAGGCACGTATCCCAGTGTCTGTGTCTGGCCTGCCGGGCTGCTTCCTGTCCCCCGCAGAGAGCTCTGTTACCTCAGACTTTCCTTTTGAACAGTAAGATCAAGGCCCGGGGAGGTGGCTCCATCTATCCTCCCCCTTTCCTCCCCCTGCAAGGAGCCTCGGGTCACCTCATCTATTTTTACACTTCTTTCCCTCCCTCAGTCCCACCATTTCCATCTTTTTTAACCCCCCTCCCCCCTTTTCAGAAATGACATAATTAGAGGGATTTAACGTTGTACTGCTAAAATCTTCATTTTCTTGGGTAATTTCCACTATTTCATCAAGGAATAATTAATTGCATTGTCTTTAATCAATTGTTTTACAAATCCAGCAGCGGGAGGAATTCTCCCACCATCTCTGCAGCTGCTCTCCCCTCCTGGGTGAGGTGCCAGCTCACGTCAGCCAGAGAGAGCTTGGCTGCCAGAGCTGGGGTGGGGGGTCTGTAGGGGAGGGACTAACAGTCTCCCCAGCCCCCTCCTCTTGTGGGAAGGAGATTGAACACAGCAACGAAGTGGGAGCACCCACCTGTGGAGGGCAGGCCTCAGGAGAGGCTGTGCTCACCCGTGAGTTAAGGTGCCCTACAGCCTAGGCGTGTCCCATTTAGAAGATGTGGAAGCTGAGGCTCAGAGAGGATCAAGAGGACCAAGAGGTGGGGAGCAACTCAGGTCTCTCAGGTTCTGGGACTCAAGAGAGGGAAAATGAGAACTGCTGGTGCTGAGCAGGAGGGGAAGAATGGAGGGAGGGACTCCCCAGGCAGAGGCCTAGTGATTGCAGTGATAACCAACGCTTCCATAGTACTCACAGAAGGCTGGGTCCTGTTCTCAGAGCTTTCTCACCACAATGACCCTGAGGGGTAGGTCCTCTTCTCACCCCCCATTTACAGAGAGGAAGCTGAGGCTCAGAGAGGCAGGGCTGGGAAGGACAGAGGCCAGGACAGTCTGCCAGAGGCTGCAGCCAGGAAGCTCTAGCCAGTGGGTGGAGGCAAGAGGCAAGGAGAGAAGACTGCCATGGGGGGTTGGGGCCCCAGGGCACTTCCCTGTGGCCTCAGGTGTGGGAGCAGCCCGAGCTAAGTAAGTTCTGCCATTGACCTACTGTGTGACCACGAGAAAGCCCCTCTCCCTCTCCCTCTCCAGGCCTCCGTGCCCTTCACTGTCAAATGTGCAGGAGGTTATTAGGATCAAAAGGGCTCATGAGTAAGAAGGGGCCTTATTGATTGAGGATTTGGGGGGATTTGGCCCTCAGTGAGGATTTGGGGGTCATTGTGACTAATGAACCTGGAGAGGGCTGGCTTAGGAGCCCACTAGCCCTTTGCCATGTGCCCCAGGATAGCTGAGTGTGGACAGGGCCTGCCACTGCCAGGGGGGCTGTGGGGTTAAGGGGGACCCAAGAAGATTAGAGGGTCCTCTTGTGGCGCACCGTGTGATCAGCTCCAGTGCACTGCCTGCCACTGGGCCTCAGGGTAGGAAGGAGAGAGTGGCCCAGGCTGAGGAAGAGGGATGGAAGGAGAAGGCGAGGAATCAGAGGGCAGAGGGGTTCAGAGGAGCCAGGAAGACCCACCTGTGGCACCCCTCACACCTTTGTGCACATGCACACACAGGCAGTATACACAGCACACATGACTGTTCACAGTGCATTCATGCACACAAAGCACACATGGTGCACGGGCACACACAAGTGTACACACATGCACATATTAGTACACACACGTGCACACATATGCACAGATAACATGAGCAATGCACACAGCATAAACACATGTGTGTACACAGAGACACATGTGAGCACACATGCACACACATACATACATTTCCCTGCCCCCAACTGGCCTGGTCACACCCTCCCACACTCTCCCACAGTCTCTCACACACAGTCTGAGACCCAGGGCCTCACAGGTCTCCAGGCCAGAATTCCATCTCAGATGCTCCTTCAGTCTTACGTCAGTCACACGCACAGCCCTGGGACTTGCGCAATGTCGCATAGCTATAAAGAACCTGAGCCAAGATTTGGACACATTTGGGAGGGTGTGCCTGTGTGGGGGTGGAGGGGACGCAAAGTAGGGGAAGGTGAATCCACGAGCCCCCAAAGGGCCACACAGCAGGCTAGGCCACAATGGCTGATGCTGGTAGAAAGAGACGTGGCACACCACCCAGGGAACTGCCCAGACACATGGCTGGCATGTGCCTCCCCCCGCAGCTGGCACCACTCCCTGCCCCCATCTTACCGATGTTCCCTCTGGTTCTCTCTCCTTTCAGCTCCCTGGACCCATCTCCTGAGGCCTAAGCAGTGTGCTTCTGGCTAAGGGCCCAGTGCCCCGGAAAAGAGCCCAGAAGGCTCCTGACCAGCCTGACTCAGTGCCTAGTGCCCACGGCAGGATAGAGGATGGAAGGAGCTGGCATCTGTGGAGGGGTTGTTGCTGGGTGCTGGCTGGATGCTGGCCTCTCATCTCATTACATTTTTAAGTGAAAGGTCAAGGGGCTTGCAGGGTTCATGGGGCCAGGGTGGGAGAGGGCTGGCCTTGACCTCAGGTATTTGTCTCTACAAAGCCATGGGCTGGCACAGCAGCCCCCACAACTCACATAGCCTCAGGCTGACCCTGCTGAGGCCAGAGGCAATGAGGTGACACAGCAGGGAGCAGGCTGGGATAAGGGACTGTGGGCTGGATACCCTGAGAATGGCCACAGAACCGTGAGCTCCAGAGTATCCTGGTGATGCCAGGCCTTAGCTCTGTGTGTGTGTGTGTTGTATGTGCACGCATGCGTGGTTTTTAGATCTCCCCCAAGAGGCAGCCCCTGGGCAGGCTGGGGAAGGATCTCCTCTGGGTGGCATGCTTTGAAGCTCCCTGAGCTGCCCCTGCAGCCTTCTAGGGGCCTGGCCAGTACTGCATTCAAAGATTTATGGCTGAGGTGAGCATCCAGCCTGAAGGCGGGGTAGATAGATCAAAGCTGGGAGGCCCAAGCTGAGCCTGGCTTGGGGCTGGCCCTCCCATGCTGCCTACAAGGCTTCCTCACCTGCCTGCACCCCCAGGCCTCTGACAGAGCCCTGGCCCTCTGCCTCCCTCTCCATCCCTGTGGAGAGAGTCTCTGGTTTTCAGACACTGGGCCTCTGAAAGCTGCCTGCCCAGGTCCAAGTGCCAGCTCTCACATTCCTGGTGTGGGAACCTGGGCAAAGGCGCAGTCTGTGCCCTGTTTCTTCATCGTGAATGGGGATGGTGGTCATACCTGCATGTGGGCCCTTGTGAGGGTTCAGCAGGTTTGCTGAGGGGTTTAGAACAGGGCTTGGGGGGTTAAGTTGCTCTTACCTGAGGCCCCAAAGCAGCCCTCAGAAGCGTGGGTGTGGCTTTCCTGGTGCCCTGGGTTTGTACCTTGTGGTGTGTGTCTGAGTGTATGGGGGAGGGGTCAGGGTAGCCTCTTCCCCAGAGGCTGATGTTGAATCAGACTTGGCCCTGCTCAGCAGGCAGGGCCCCCTGGGGAGGTGCAGGGAGGCGCTCCCAGCTGTAGCCCCTGCAGGCTGGGGGACTGAGCTAGACGCCAGCCTCCCATCCCCCACTCCATGCCCCACTGTGGCTCCTCTTCCTGCTGTGACCTTGTGAAATGAATACTGTTCTTATCCTTGTTTAAAGACTGAGGCACTGAGACTCAGAGAAGGAAAGTGACTCACCCAAGGGCACACAGCATGTGAAGGGCAGGCTGAAATTTGAACTTGCTTCTCTGCAACTTGAACCCAAGCCTGGGAGCTCAGTGTTCCTCATGAGCATACCAGGCCTGCAGTACGGGACAGGAGCTAGTGAGTGCCTGGCAAACAGTGGGAGCTCACCCAGTGTGAATTCTCTCTGCCCCCATCACTTCCATGCTGCACAGGGGCCCACAGGATATTGGGAAGAGGCCTGCAGGGCTTGGTGGGGTGGGGGCTGGGGGGAACCCTGGCTGCAGGTGAGCCCCAAGGTGAGTGCCGAGACCGGCCCTTGGAGAGGCTCTGGAGATAAGCTGGGGCCCTGGGCCTTATCTCCTAGCAACATGGCCCCAGGGACCCTGCCTGTCTGTGGTAGGTGTTCTAGGGAGCCTGGTTCAACCACTACCCCCAAGAGGGGGTGTCTGGCTGGCAAGCCCTGCTGGGGTGGGGGTGGGACAGATTGGTGAGGACAGGAGTTCAGGCTGAGCACTCAGGAGGGGGGAATGGGGCTCCCCTTACTCCATCCCAGGATGAAGCTGCTTCAGGGTGCCCTGCGGGGAGAGGATGGGCCCTCTGCTTTCCTGCCCCCAGTTCTCTGTTTCTGTGTCTGTCTCCCATCTCTCTCTGTCTCCCTCTCTGTCTCCATCTCTCCTTTCCTGTATTACTCTCTCTGCCTTTTGGGACCTGTCTCTTTTCTTTCTCTCTCTCCCTCTCTCTCCATCCCTCTCGCTCCCACTCCCTCTGCTCTTCCTTCCCTCCCTCCCTCCCTCCCTCCCTCCCTCCCTCCCTCCCTCCCTCCCTCCCTCCCTCCCTCCCTCCCTCCCCCCCTCCTTCCCTCCCTTCTCTCTCATTTCTCTGTCTGTCTCCCATTTTATGCCATGCACTTTCTCTTATGTCTCTTTCAAATGTCTCTCCCACGTCTCTCTCTGCCATGCTCCCCCCAGTTCCCCTCATATTTGTCTCTCTGTCTCTGTGCACTCTCAGTACTCTTTCTCTAGCCCCCCTCATCCTTGAGGGATCAAATATGCTGCTTCCACTGTCCCCACCCCAGCCAGCCAAGAAGTGTTAGAGGTGGGCATGAATGCTGGCCCCGCAGCCTTGGATGGAAGATTTCACCACGAATGTTCAGTGGGAAGTGCAGGGAGGGAGGCCAGAATTCATCTCCTGACCTGGAGCTGGCCTCCCTCTTTCTGGGACCTCTGTTGGACGGGTCTAATGGCCATAGCGGGAAGGTCTAGGTGCCTTCCCGACTGCTATTGGTCACAGGCTATGATACAAAAGGACAGCGTATGAAGCCAAGGTGGTGCGGGGCACCTTCTGGAGAAGGAGCTGCACAGGTGTCGGGGCCTCTGTCCTTGCCCTCACGGCTGGCAGGCCCCTGGCTGGCATGTCCTTGTCTCAGGGGTGTTCTTTCCTTGCAGGGTGAGTCAGGGAGGTTTTGGCTGTGTCACAGCGCCCTCTACTGGCACCAGGTAGACATTGTTGCCGTACTTTGCTCCTTGGTGGTTGGCTTGGACTCCAGGGCCTCGCTGAGCTCTGTGAAGCACTTGGTGGGGGCCGGCAGTCTTCCAGCGGCTTCTATGCACGATCTCATTTTATCTTCACCCTGCCCTCCTATTACCTCCACCTTGCAGATGAGGAAGCTGAGACCCAGGGTTTCAAACCCAGGCCGCGCGACTCCACCACCACACTGGGAAGTCAGCGTCTAAATCACCTGCAGCGGATGCCAGCAGTGCAACCATCCGTGATAACTCACTTTCTGGGGCTACCCGTTTAACAGGTACTTGGTTACACCTGCTGTGGGCAGTGCCCTGCAGAAGCATCAGAGCCAAGGAGACCATAGAATCCAGCTAGCCTGATTGTGCCATTTTACAGATGGTGAAACTGAGGCCGAGAGAGGGAGGGTGACACACATGTGAGTATGTGGGTGGGTAGGAGAGCAGAGCGTTCATGCAGGAGAGAAGGTTGGAAGGGTCAGTAGCTGTGGCCTCTCCTGGCTGGAGAGGACCTGGACTGAGAGAAGCTGGGGGAGAATCCTATGGAGGGGTTGCCAATGGGACTGGATGCTGCAACCCAGCTCTGGTAGGGGGTCTGAGGAGACCCAGGGAATGAAGCCTCAAAGATTGTGGGGGACGTGGGGATCCCTGGGCAGCCTGTCTCTGGAACCTCCCCACTCAGAAGTCAGAGGCAGCAGGAAGCCCACTGAGGGCCTGGATCTAGGACTCTTGTTAAGTATACAGATGCCCAGGTCGCCATCTCCTGACTTCCTGGGGGTGGGAGCCCCATATCTCCATTTTCCCAGGTGTCCCAGGCGACCCTGACTTTGTCGGGCTTTCAGATCAGTATTAGGAAATCAGAGCCAGATTCCAGAATGTGAGATTCTCTGGGTTGGAAAAGTCTTTTCAACTGTCCTTACCCCTCCTTGACCTGGAGAGGGAGGTCATTTGCCCTGACCTCACAGCCAGCTCACAGCTAGAGCTGTAACCAAACATCTGGGCTACTGGGCCAGGTTCCCAGCCCTGCGAGGCTGGCTGGGTCATGCCGCAGGAATTCCCAGCTGTCAGGAGCCTAGGAGAGAAATGGGTGGGGCCAGGCAGCTGTGGGTGGGCCCTACCCACCCTGCAGGTGCCCCCCTGTCTCCAGGGTTGGTTGGAGACCAAGTGGGACTGTTGGCTGTTCAGGGCTCATGCTCACCTCCTGCCCCTGCAGCCCAGAACAGAGCTGCTGGGAGGTACTTTAGGCCACCAGGGGAGGGAGCAGAACCCTGGCTCTGGCCCCAGTGGTGGGAGACTGCTGAGTGTTGTCACTCCTGCCCACAGGGCCTCATTAGGATGCAGGTGGTGCAGGCTGAGAAGTCAAGGACACCGGTCAGTGGAGAACAGAGAGACAGCCCAGAAACCTCCCCCACTGACCCCTGTTGGCCTTGGCCCCCTGCCTAAGGCAGTTGCCTGCACCTGGCCTCACCTCTGTGCCCTCTCTCCCCTTTCCTCTCCTCCTTCCCTTCTCTTACCCTCTCAATTCCTTCCTCTGCCCTGGGGGCTCTGACCTGGCTGACTCCCCTTCCACCTTGGCCCCTTAGGAGACAAGCAGATCTGATTTGAGCCCCAGCTCCTCCTCCTCTCACACCCTCCCCCTCCCACACTTCACGCAGCCCCATAGCTCCTGAGCTCTGTGACCTTGGACAAGGTGCTAAACCTCTCTGCGTCTCTGTTTGCTAATCTGCAAAATTGGGCAATAGATCCTATCTCATGAGTACATGTGAGGCTCTTTAAACCTTTTGACACTGGTTGAGCACTTAGTCTGTGCCAGGCACTGTGCAGATGTTTTATATGAGTTCTCTTAACTGCCAGAGGCAGCTACCATCAGCACCCCTATTTTATAGATAAGGTGGCTGAGGCTCAGGGAGAAGGTACAGGCTTGTTTCTCACTGCCTGGCTGTAAGTCTTGAGCTGGGCTTTGGGGCTCCAAGATCTGTCTCCTGTGCCAAGCAGAAGGGCATGGCCATGGGCAGAGGTGTGACCTCACCAAGCAAGGAGGTGGGCAAGGCTGGGGCCTGGGTCCCATGCACATATAGAAGTTCAGCTCCTGGGTTTGGGAGTCAGGCCTCAGTCTCCTCATCTGTAGAATGGGGATAGTGGTAACCATCCCTGGTGGGTGGTGATTAGTAAAAGGGACAGAGTCTGGGACTGCAGCTCCCTCCCACAGGCTCCCCTGCCTAAAGCAAGAAAAACTCTTTGGGTTGCTTCCATTAAGGTGGAGAATGACTTGTCTTATGGAGACACACATAGCAAATATTGGTGGATTTTTCCTGCAACCACTATTGCAAATCTCAAGATCTATGCGCAAGGGTGAGAAGGGCTGCCTGCACACATCATTCTGAGTCTCACCCGGTCCTTACCTCTCCCGAGTGATGCATACTAACCCATCTGCAGCTGAAGCAACCGCAGCTCAGAGTGGGGCCTGGGCTTGTCTCAGAACACACAGCCTGGGTGGCAGGGGTCCTGTCCCTCCTCACCCCACAGGGGCAGGCCAGGCAGGGCCAGGAGACTGGCTCTCCCCCTCAGCCAACGCCTCATTAGCATTCTGAAGTGCACCCACCCAAGTTGCCATGACTGGGGAGATTCACATCTGTGGGTCCTAATTCACCTTAATTGACCCTGCAGGGAATCTTCCCAACTCCTGGGTTTTTTACAGCTTCTTGGAGTTTTATTTTGGCTTTTGAAAAATAGTGCATTTATGCCAAACACGCAGGGTTATAAATCGATGCTGCTCTGATTGATTAAGTGCAAGAAAGCCAGGGTGCTGAGTGAGCAGCGGGGCCACAGCGCTCCCCCACGTGGCCAGGTGGCGGACCAGGAGGTTCCTCAACAACCCAGCTGGGAGATGAGGCAGCAGGGGCAGCTGGCCTTTATTGGCCACTCACTGTGTTGAGCTCTTGCTAAGCGCTTCACAGACACGAAGTAAAATTGTTTAAGGTCCAGCCACTGCTGCCTGATCCAAAGGCCAGCTTGGCCAGAAATAAGCAGCTCAGGGCAGAGACAACGAGCCTGTTTCGGTTGTGGCGAATTTGACATTCTTGTGGGATTTCCAGGAGGGAGAAGTTTGGCTCCGAGGCTCATCTGCTGTTCCACCCTGAGCAACTCAGGTAACCTCTCTGCGCCTAGTACCCTATCTGCAAAATGGGGATAATATTAGTACCTACCTCTAAGAGGCTGTTGTGTCAGGATTAAATGGGCATATGTGTGGGGCCGACCGACATTTAGGAGAGATTTGGGCATCTGGGCCTAGAGCCTGGTGATGGTGAGTTTGGGACCATCCGTTCCTTGGAAGAAAGTACAGCTTTAACAAGCAGGGCTGAGAGAGCCCTGTCCTTGGCAGAAGTGGATGGCAGAGAGCCTGCGAGGGGAGTGAGGAGCAGCCAGGAGAGACCCTCCAGGGCTCAGGGCCTCAGAGCTGAGAAGGGTGCAGGAGGAGGGCGGCCAGCTGAGCTGGGCTGCCCGCCTCAGGTCGGGGTAAGAACTGAAGCATGCTCAGCAAGCCGATGCTGCAACGTTGTCACGAGTGACTCAGCAAGTTTGGGTGGCCCTGGCCGGTTTGCTCAGTGGTTAGAGCATCGGCCCGCAGACTGAAGGGTCCCAGGTTTGATTCCGGCCAAAGGCATGTACCTGGGTTGCAGGCTCGATCCCCGGCCCTGTTTGGGGCTTGTGTGTGAGGCAACCAATCGATGTCTCTCACACTGATGTTTCTCTCTCCCTACCTCTCTCTCAAAAGCAATGGAAAAAAAAATCCTTGTGTGAGGATTAAAAATAAGTAAATAAAATTTTTTTGATAACAACAAAAAGAACAGTTTGGGTGGACTGCGGGGAGGACTGTGGGGGGCTGAGGCGGAGATGGGGCGCACAGGTAAGGCTTGAAGAAGTGCCTCTGGGAAGGGGAGAGGGAAGATGGGGCCCCATTGGAGCCACGTGTATTGTGGAAAAACGGGTTTAAAAAATCCTCAACAAGAGGTGGGTGTGTTTGCTGATGGAGGGGAAGGGGAACGTGAAGAAGGGAGGCAGGGGAGGGTGCAGCCGCCCTCAGGGACACAGGCTCCTCAGAGGAGGCAGCTGGTCTGTCCCACGCTGGGCCTTTTGAGGAAGGGGTGGGAGACTTTGGAGGGCCAGGGTGGGTGCCCAAGACTGTGGGTGCAAAAAGGCCCCCTGGGCCAGTCTGGACAGGGAAGGAACCCAGGAGAAGGAAACAGTGGGTGAGATGGGGTCAGAATGTGGGGGTCAGGAGAGTGAAGACAGCCTGGGGGTGGAGGGTGGACGGAGGGTGGTGGACAGGGAGGCCAATGCTGGGTGGGAGGAAATACGAGGGGTGAAGACAATGTCCACAGTGGGGATGGCTGCGAGATTGCAGAGGAGGGAGAGGGCTGTTGATGAGGGACCCCAGGACCTAGAGGCAGGGTTGGCTGGGAGCTCCTAGGGTGAAGGCAGGACTCCAGTAGGGGGTCTGAGTTTTATCACTGGGGAACCAGCTGATGGTGCAGTGAGCCTCAGCAAAGGAGAGCTCAGATCTAAAGATCTTAAGACCACTTACCCCGCCTGTGGGTGCCTTCCTGCCCATGTTGGCACAGGTGCTGGGGTGTGCTTCCTACACAGCACCCAGGGGCTGCAGGTGGAGGGAAGTGGCTGCCTTGGCCTAGACCTGCCTCTGGAACCCCACCAGTTGCAGCAGGGAGGCTAGGATCATGGGGGAACACTTGGGCTCCAGAGACTGGGTCAGTGGTGCAAGGCTTTGGGCTCAGTGTGCTAGGGGGTCTGGCGCTGCTGTAATATCCCCATTTCTCCCCACACCCCTTGGAATCAGCCAGGGTCCCATCCTGAGAGAAGGCGCTGGTAGAGAGCTTGGCTCCAGGACCACCCATGACCCCATCATGATGCAATGATGAGCCCCTCGTGACCCCACTGTGACTTCATGATGGCAGGGTGCTGGCAGCTGTTGAGGGAACCTGCCCGGACTTGGCCATGCTGGGTGCCCAACCCTGTCCACACTGGGACAGCCTCTCCCAACTCAGGAGCTCTCCCTGGGCCCAGGAGGGAAGCCAGCAAGGGCTGGTGTGGGGCAAGGTGTTGGTGGGGAGAGTAGCCCAGTCCAGCGCCCTACAGGACCCATCCCACATCCTTCTAACCCTCTCCTCTGCAGAGCACCCTTCATGGGCATCCATTGTTCAGGATGAGGCCCAGCCCCCAACATGGCTCCTGGGGCTTGTGGGTCTGGCTGCCCCTACCGCACACATGCTTCAGGGCCTTTGCTACCTGGGTGCCCCTGCCAGGGATGCCAACCACTTCTTCCTTCTCTGCCTTTTCCTTTAACTCAGCTCAGGAGTTATCTCCCCTCAGAACACCCCAAACCCCTGACAGGTTGGGGGAACCCTCCTGAGCATGGCCACCCCCTACTCTGAATGACTCCCCTGCTCCTTTTCCGTCTCCCCCAAGCATGAGGTCTACGGGCCAGGCCTGCTGCCAGGTCACCTCTGTCCCAACTGCGCAGGTGGGAACCAGTGTTGGGTGAATGGGGAAGGAGGTGGCCAGAAGCTCCCCAGACACACCACGCGGTGAAGGGAGTGTGGATTCTGGGGCCAAAGTAACTAAGAGCTCTGCGGCCTCTGGCAAGTTCTAACCTCTCTGGTGCCTCCTCCATCTGTAAGTCAGAGGATAATGATGCCGGACAGGTGTGTAACGTGCTCAGCAGGGCCTGCTTCTTATTAATTATTATTATTCTTGGTGATGCCCAGAGAAGGGTCTGGTCTCCGCGGCAGAGGGTAGACTGGAGGTACCAGGACTGGGGTCTGTCCCTGCTCAGAGGGTTTGAATGCTGGTAACCCCCATGGGTAGCTTCCAGCTTTTTTTCCAAAGCTCTGCCAGCAGCCAGAACCAGGGGGGACAAGCTGCTCCACGCCCACTGCTGTGTGACCTAGGTGAATCGCTGAGTCACTCTGAGCTACTTTCCGAATCTGCAAAATACCTCATAATAATACCTCATTCAATTAATGTATTCACGTGCCCACCCAGGCTAGGCAGTGCTGACATCAGATGAAGAGGTAAAGTGTGGACAAGGGCCTTGCCTGGGGATGGACCCAGGCATCTGCGCTCCATCCCCCAAGATTCAGCTCAGACTCCAGCTCCGCCATCCACTGGGAGGCCCAGGCCTCACCTGGAGGCCTGGTGGCCACGGCTCCTAGCAGGGTGAGGCTCTGCCGCCCTCTCGTGGCCACATCCCTCCACACACCACCCCTTGCTGGGACCAGAATCCCCAGTGCTGGGTGGTCAGCGTGGAGGGAGCTGTAGGAATCACCCCCTGCCCTCTATTGTGCAGAAAAGACACCTAAGGCCTTGAAAGCGCTACGACTTGTTTCAGGCCGAACTGTGAGTTGAGGGTGGCCTTGGCCTCCAGCCTGGTGCCTTCATCCTGGGGGGCAAGCAGATGGGAGGTGGAGGACGAGCCTGCCCCTCCCTCCTGCCCTCCCAGGCCACCCTCCCAGAAGCTGCCTCTTCCTGGCAGGACACTCCAGGGCAGCCTGGGCCCAGCATGCCTGCTAGCTCGTGGGCAGGCCCTAGAAACTAACGGCTGGTGTAAGTGGGTGTTTGGCGGCACTGCCAGGCCCAAGCAGGAGCCAGCTGGCAGCCTACATCTTCACCCCCCGCTGTGGGCCACCCTGCCCAGCGGGCCTCCATGGCCCCCTAGGCTTCCCCCTGCAGGCCTGAGTGTCTTAGGATCTTAGGCTCAGGTGCGCTGTGACGTGCGGGATGCACACCACGCCGGGACCTCAGAAAACGGGTCCTCACCTTTCTCCGTAGGCTCAAGCGGAGCTGGGCTGTGCCAAGGGGTGTGGAAGAAACTTCGGAGTGAAGATGGACCGACTTCGGGGCTCTTTTCTGACTCTTAACCCATCTGGGCCACAGATGGCAGCGTGAGTATGTGTGTTATGCGCATGTGCATGTGTATATGCGTGTGTGTGTTGTGTTTATGCTTTTCCATGGGACCATGTCCATCTACAGGAATTCATACTTCATTCATTCATCAAACATAATTCTCCTGCGTTCCAGGCTCACGGATAGAGGCCGGCCAGAGGACAGGCAGATGTAGAAAGGGTACTCGGGGTTTGGTGGGACCTGGAGGAAGGACAGCTGCAGGCTCAGGAAGGCTGGGGCATCCACCCTGAGAGGCAGGTGGGAGTTAGCTCGTGCCATGTGGTGTGGCCACTTCGAGTCAGGCACTTTGCAAGAGCCCCACCCCAGTCCCTCATTAGTCCCTCAGGATGAAGGCCCTTAGCAACCTCGTTTCCCGGGTAAGGACAGAGCTCAGAGAGATGGTGTGACTCATCCAAGATCACACAGTCACCAAATGGCCCACCCAGGTTTTAGACCCAGATCCTTCTGATCCAGAGCCAGTGTTTTAAACTACTCTGTGCGTCGGGTCTCAGTGAGATGAGCAGGCAAGTCCCAGTGGCCTCTAAGGCCAGGTTATATTCAGATTTGAGTTCTAATGGTGTGTGTGTGTATTGGTAGAAGGGGTGTGCAGAACTGGGAAACTGGTGACAAGGACTTCTGGATGGTGGCCATCCAGAGGGGCGATGATGGTGGCCTGGATTCAGGCGGGTTGGGGGAGCTGAGAGACGGATGGATTCTGCGAGTTTGGGAGGTGACTTGGGCAGGACTGGGTGGTAGACTGGATGTGGGGGTTGCGCTGTAGGAGGCAGCAAGTGTCTGGCTTGGGCATGTGGGTGGTTGACGGGGGCATTCTCTAGTGGGAGATAGAAGCAGATTGGGGGGCAGTGAGCTCAGCCTTGGACCTGACACTCGGCAGGGCTCCTGCTCACTGGATGTACCATGCCCCTCTCTGAGCTGATTCATGCGCAGACCCATCCTCCCCAGTGTGCCTGGGCTGCTGGAGGAAAGTCAGGAGGGGTCTGCGGGGCAGTGGCTGCATCCTGCCTTGGCCTGAACCCCACCCTGATTACCACAGCCCCTGATCACCTCCAGGTCTGGGTTTCCAGTATCCCAGGGGGCTGTGGGGAGACTGGGGTCTTGGACACCGTCCTATCAGAGACTTGGCTCTGGCCAAGTTCTCTGAGGGGCAAGGGCACCCGGCGATGGGCATGGTGGTCCTGGCCTCTCGGAGTGGATAGATGCTCCTTCTAGACCTCATGTCACCTGCTCTCTACTTCTCACATTCAATGCAGGGCCTTCCTGAACCCTAAACTCCCTCCTGAAGTCAACCTGAGATCCCCCTGGTTGGGTGGTAAGTTGCTGGCACCTCAATTTCTTTCCCCTGGAAGAGCCCCCCGGTTTTTTAGAGGGCTAAACTCTCTGCTGCCAGCGGGAACACCCCACTTTCTCAGCACTGCAGAGCAGATCCCATCTGATTTCCCAGGCCATCCTGCCCACTCTGAGCCCTGGTCCCCTCATCTGTCCAGTGGGTTTAGATAACCCTGACGTGGCAGAGCCATGGTGGGCAGGTCCCTATGACAAGGAAGGGGCACATTTGGGAGGGCTCTTTTCCTCCTATCAGGGCCCTTCCCTGTAGTATGGGGGCCCCACCTTCAAGGCCTCACGCTGGCAGGCTGCCAGCAGCTCTTCTGGGCTAATAAATTACCTTGGAGAGGCTGTGGAGGGTGGATTAGCGAGCAATTGGCTGTGGGCTGTGATCAGTGCCAGCCCCCATCCTGGAACCCAGCAGCTCCGGAAATGCCAGTGAGCTCAGGGCTGAGCTGCAAGTACCAGGCAGGGGTTGTACTGGATGGGGCACCTGCTTATGCCAGGTGGAGCCTGCTGTCCTGTCTCATGTCCTGGAGCCCACTCCACAGCTCCCCTGAGCAGGAAGGGGTGAGGGGGGCCCTACATATAAGGTCAAAGCTGAGACTTCCCAGCAGGGACCCCAGGCCCCTCCCGGGCCACCCCAGCTCTTTGCTCTGGGGAATGGCTGAGTTGGTTTTCCAACATTCCTGGGAACTGAAACAGCAATAAAGGTGCTGAGCCCTTGCTTGCCACAGTCAGCTCCACTCCTGGAGGGCTGTGTGCCTGGGAGCCTTGCTCCCTCCCGTTAACAAGGATTAACCAGGAGCCCCCCATGGTGATGGGGGGGGCACACTGCCCCACAAGCTGGCCCACGGCAGACGTCTTGGTTGGGGCCTCTGTGCCACACCGCGTTTTGCAGATGGGGATTGAGGGCCAGCACCTGCTTGGAAGAATAGCTTTTATTGCTTCTCTGGACCTCAGGCTCCTCTTCTGTAAAACGGGAGTGATGGTGACACTCAGCTTGGAAGGCTGTTGTGAGGGTTCTTTCCTCTCCTCTTCCTTCCCTTCATGCAGCAGGTCTTTATCCGCAAGTCCAGAAGTATTCTTGCTGTGGCACATGTGACATCCATTTGTATATAAATTTCTCCAGGTATTTTATTTTTTTTAATTAAAAAAATTTAAAATTTTTCTTTATTGTTGAAAGTATTACAGATGTCCCCTTTTCCCCTTCTCCACGTATTTTAGATTTCAGAATAGTATCACTTGGGATTTCCACAACTCCCAGAAATATTTTCTTTTATTTTTAATTTTTAAAATTTTTATTGAATTTATTGGGGTGACAGTTAATAAAATTCTATAGGTTTCAGGTATACAGTTCTATAATACATCGTCTGTATATTGTATTGTGTGCTCACCACCCCAAGTCTAGTCTCTCATCACCATTTACCCCCTTTACCCTCTTCTACCCCCCCCACCCCCTTTCCCTCTGGCAGTCACCATATTGTTGTCTGTGTGAGTTTTTTTCCTTCGCTTAATCCCTTCCCCTTTTTCACCCAGCCCCCAAACCTCCCTCTCCTCCGACAGCTGTCAGTCTGTTCTATGTATCTGTGAGTCTATTTCTATTTTGTTAGTTAATTTTGTCATTAGATTCTTCATATAAGTGAAATCATATGGTACTTGTCTTTCTCTGACTGGTTTATTTCATCAAATACAGTAGCTGCCAGGCCGGGAGGAGGTGCCTATGAATAGCCTAGCAGATTGGTCCCTGGTTTCACGCTTCTGGCCCACCTGCCTGCTTGGACTTCACCTGGGCTGGGGCAGCTCACCTGGCCTCGCTCTCAGGGCCTCACCGGACTCTGGTGAGATGGTGAAGGGCAGGGGTCACCTAAGGCTGGCGCTCTCAGCCAGCCTGGCTCATTGTGAGGGAGGCTGGGCAGGCGGCGGTGATGGCAGAGCTCCTCCCTCCCAGTGTGCTGCTCCTGGCAGGGGCTGCCCAGTCGTGACGGAGGGGAGCACTGTGGAGTGGGCTCCTCAGGGCTCCAGGGAGATAGGTATCCACTCCCACATACAGCAGTGCTCACATCCTTACAGCAGCCCTCTGGTGGCACCCTCCTCCACAAGCCCACCCTGACCTTCCCACCCTGCCCCCTGGAGGCAACTGCCCATAGCTACCACACAGCCCCCAACCTCCCTGAACATCCCCAAGTGCATATGGCTTTACAACTGTGCACATGCACCACCCACACTCACACACATGGCCATAGCCACTCACACATGCACACAGGACACCTGCTCTGCGTGCGAGCACACACACACACACACACACACACACACACACACACACACACGCCCCTCCATCAGGAGAGCCTTGTGCATGCGCAGAAACACCCCTGAACCGAGCCTGCCTGTTCCTGGGCAGGTCCCGTTAGGATCTGCAGGGGAAAGGAAATTTATAGAAAATGAGCACCTACAATGGGCCTAATGCGTTCATTTGCTATTCCTGACCACCCTGGGAGGCAAGATTGGGGCCCCCACTTTACAGAAGAGGAGCCTGAGGTTCAGAGAGGGTGGTAGGTATCTAAAGACACACAGCTGGGAAAGGATACGGCTGGGAAAGATAAACCCGGCTGGGCTTCCGCGCTGCGCAGCCCGGGACCCTGGAGGTTGGAACCGGACAGGTTCTGTGAAACCCGCAGCCAGCTTGTTCTCTAGGCAGAATCAGGCTTTGGCTTCTGGAGAAAGAGGCCGCGTCACCCAGAGCTGCCCCCAGGCCTCGTCGAAAGTTAGGGAGTTCCCCAGCAAGAGGACAGCCACACACGGAGCGTGAGTTACCACAAAGCCCGCGGCAGTTCACAAGGTGTTGTTCCTCATCTTGGTGGGCACATTTGCTTCCTGACAACTCTGGGAAGAGTTGGAGAAATGAAGGCTTGGAGAAGTGAGAGGAACCCTTCCAGACCAGGCGGGATATTCAGCTAAAGCAGCCATCGTGACGCTGCTGATGTGTCAGCTGCTGGCAGTGCTGTGGCCAGCACCGGGCTGAGGGTGTCATGTGTGTCGTTTCACTTCATTTACGCCCGTCCGATTAAGTGCCATCGACACCACCACTCTTCAGATGAGGAAACAGGCACAGAGAGGTTAAGACACCCCCGTGTCGGACTGTGAGCACCAGTGAGAAATCTCCATCCAGCCCATCGGCTGCTTTTTCACAGATGAGGTGAACATGAACTTCTGTCTCCTCGGGACCTCAGTCCTCTTTCCAGGGCCAGTGGGGTGACACCTCATCCTTGTGGGCCTTGAGCAGAAGGGGAAATCTCCCCCAGAAATCCTCTGATCGTTTGGGGAGGGGTCCAGTGAGGGCACAGTGTCAGGTTCTCACCAGTACAAAGAATCCCCCTTTCAAGGGTGTCTGTGGATGGAGAGCCCCCGACAGGCCCCTGTGTCTGACCCACCACCTGCTTCTGTAACTCAGCCCACGGCAGTGTTTCTGAGCTTGGGAAAAGCTGCTGGCACTCGGGGACTCATCACAGCTCTGTTTAGAGCAGCGGGAAATGCAAACCACCTTCAGATGGTGGCCAGAGAGTGGCCTGCGGGCGGAGAAGGAGCTTGGAGACCAAGGGAAAGGCTACCAAGTCGCAGGTGTGCAGACAAGAGGGCTACCGTGGGGGGGAGACAAGGACAAAGGGAAGTCCCCAGAATTCTGAAAGTGCAAGTGGCCACACAGGGCTGTGCGGTTTTGCTTTTTTGTGCTTTGTTGTTGTTGTGTGTTTCAAATTTATTTAACAAGTATTAATTTTACAGTGGGCAGGGGAGAGAGAGGGCCCAACCTTTTCAGGCAACTGAAACTGCTTCCAGATGCGAATGAGAAGCGCGAGTGCCCCTCTGGGGGTGACGCGGTTTCCCCTCTGCCAGATGCCGCCGGGGGGAGGCGTTTATTACCTGCTGCTGCCCTTCTCTGAGGAACACGGGACATCTCGGTGACATGTGAGGCACCGGGCTGGCCAGGACTTACTTCCACCGCCGCCTTCCCTCAGGCTTGGCCGTGGGTATCTTGGCAGTTCTCTCACACACGTCCTCTCCCAAGCACACGGTCCTTTTTACTGGCAGCCTGTTCCCGGCAGAGTGTTCTGTGCAGGCTGGGGAAGGTGGGCTGCAGGCGTGGCAGTTAGCTGGCTCATGTCCATGTTCATGTGAAAGCAATGTCATTTATTTGATGGCTTGACCATCACATTTGGGCATCCTGGCCCTGGGGATCCCTTCCACGTCAGGCTGGGCCTCCAACATCCCACGGCCAGGGGAACGCAGAAGTGCCAGAGACCAAGGCGGGAGACCAGAGCCGGCCAGGGTAGCCCCTGCTTCTGCCTGCTCCAGGGTTTCTGTGACCCC
Organism: Miniopterus schreibersii; assembly: GCF_964146895.1. Lineage (NCBI taxonomy): Eukaryota > Metazoa > Chordata > Mammalia > Chiroptera > Miniopteridae > Miniopterus > Miniopterus schreibersii. The sequence continues at coordinate 23,982,559 of NC_138109.1, forward strand.
AAATGCAGAGCCTCCTAAGCTGGGGTGTCTGCTCCAAGGGCTGATGGAAAGTCCTCAGGGAGAACTCGGTGCATTAAGAGGGCATCTCAGCGGGGCTCCTGCAATCCCAGCCCTAGGTGGGGACCATGCTCCTGAGAAGTTGAAACACCCTCAGCAAGCAGCATCCTGTGTCCTCATTTATGGGAACTAATCCTGGGGGTGCCTGGAGAGGGAAGCCTGGGAATGGGTCTCTGGGATGGAGCAGGTAGAGGTAAGAAACAAAGAAGGGTGACTAGTTGTGTGATCTGGGGCCAGTTAATCTCTCTGTGCCTTTGCTTAGTTAACTCCTACCCCTATTTTAAGGAGGGGGAAACTGAGGCATGGGATAAGAGACTTGTCCAAGGTCATCTAGTCTACGGCATATACAGCATTATTATCTAAGACATTAGGCTTCCAATGGTGGAGAGGTCAGGACCCCCAGGTAGGCCCCTCACCACTAATAGCTTCTTGTGAACTGTTCTTCCAAAGGACTCGTTTGGTCCCAGATGGGCCCATTATAGAGAAGGAACAATCAGACTGCATTGAGGTTGTATATGCTCTAGAAAAGGCACGGGCACCTGAATTACACTGTGTGATATTGGGCAAGCCACTTAACCCCCCTGAGCCTTTGCTTTGCTGTAGCTGGACAGCAATACCAACCTCACAGGGTTAGTTCAAAGCAGAGGGGCTTTCCTTATGAAAAGGAAAGGGAAATCATACAATAAATCATTAAGCGTGTTCCTTGTATTCTCCTGCCAGGCCCAGGGGACCCATTTTATAAGTGAGGAGCCTGAGGCTGAGGGTGGGAATGGCTTACCCAAGGTCACCAGGCACTAAGTAGCAAAGCCCGGATGTTGTTAGCTGAACCCAAGTCTTGTTAGCTGCAGAGTCTCTGAGAGCTGTGGCCTTTGCGAGGGAGAGAGCATGAGGATGGGAGCTGGCCGGGCTCAGCCACCGGCCCCTCCCTGAGCTCAAACCTTCAGGAGCCTTCACTTGCTAAGTTCCAGCGCACCTTACCTGTGGCGACAATGGGGCCTTGTGAGGTCAAGCACGGGACCCCACCAGGAGGTGCTCCACCAGGGTTAACCTAGGACAGGCAGCATTGGCCTCACCTGGCTGTGGTCAGCAGGCGCTGTCCCTGCCTGAGGCTGGAGGGCAGGACAAGTATGTCTTCTTTTCTAAAACCTCTGTGCCTGACACAGCCTGGCATGGGGCAGGTGCTTGGCAAATTCTTTGAAGCAAACCTGGCAAGTAGCTGAGGTCCCATCCCCATCCGGGTGCTTTGCCTGGCTCCCTGCCCCTGTAGCCCTTCTCCTCCTGAGCCAGAAGCCCCTTCCTGCTCTAATGCTCAGCGCTGTCCTCAGCCCTACCGTGTGTGGGATGGGAAGGCATGGGCATCCGCCAAGCTTGTCTTGATGTCTGAACGTGTTCTTGTTCCTTACAAAGGACTCTGTCCATTTATTGAGCATTTACTACGTACCAGGTGCCATCCCTCACCTGCATTCTCTCATTTATGCCTCACAAAAACCCCAAGGGGAAAGAGCTGTGAGCATCTTCAATTTTTAGAGGTGGAATCTGAAGATCAGAGGGGAAACGACTTGCCCAAGGCCACACAGAGAGCAGCAATCAGGATTCCAACTCAAGTCTGTCCTTGTGGCTGCCGAAGCCTTGCTCTACCCAGGACACCATACTGGGTCCCTTGTGCCAGGTTGTGCCTGGACAATCAGGTCTGATGAGCAGGTGCCTTTTCCTCCCTGTTCCAGCATCGTGTTCTGGCTTTGGTAACCCTCCAGACCCATCTCAGGACTGGCAGGCTTCCTGCTTGCCACTGGCTGGGTTTCTGCTGTGCCAGCACCCCCTGCTGGACGGGACTACTTCTGCTTTACCCCAAGTCCTGCCCGCTCCCTGCCATCACCTGGGGTTTGCAGGGCAACAGCTGCTTTGGCACAGCCGGACCATTCCCCTGTGAACCCAAGAGGTCACAGGATGGGTCAGCCTTCTCCAGGGATTGGCTTCTCCAGGCTGGGCCCAGCGATTGCCCTTCTAAGGACCACAGAATTCCTGTTCTCTTCCTGCCTGACTTGGCTGCCGCTGCTCAGTCTCAGCCAGGTGACCAGGTGTCTTCTGAACAGAGTGTCCAGCGCTGGCCGGAGTGCCCCAGTGAGGCTGAGAGGAGAGCTGAGTAGGCAGCTCTGGGGGGGGGGGTTCTGTTAGCCTCCTCCCTTCTGCTGTGTGGAAACAGGAGGTGGCCCTGGGGTTGGGGGGCAGAAGGAAGAGCGAAGAGATGCCAGTGTGGGCTCAGGTGCCCTCAGAAACTTTCTAGCTGCCTCACCTCCTCTCCTTTCTCATCTCCCCCCAGGCCTGCACCCCAGAGGCCCAGGGCCCACAGAGGGGATGGTGGGGGAAATAAGGAGGGGTCTGGTGGCCCCTGAGCCCGGGGCCTCTCCACCAACTGCTCACTGATCCCCTCCCCCTCTTGGAAAGAGCAAGCTGGGATGCTAGAACCCCACATCCTGGATACTTCTGCACCCTGCCACTAACTCACCTTGTGACTCTTCTTTCTCTGGGCCTTTTTTTCTCAACTGTAAAATGGGTCAGTAGAACCCCTTCTTGGGTGTGAAGGGCATGGCAGAGGGTTTTAGCACACAGCTGGCAACAGTGCCTGTTTGTGCAGAGCTGGTTCCAACCTTGGTTCCACCTCGTGGTTTCTCACAGTGGAACTCTGAGCAAATGGTTTTCCTGTCTGAGCCTCAGTTTTCTCTTCTGGAAAATGGGAGCAATGACATCTGCTTTGTTAAAGGAGCAACAGAGAAGGAGCAGCTAGCAGAAGGTGCCTCATGCCTGTGCCTACCAGTCAGTCCAGGTGACATCTCGCTACCCCCTCACTTCTGGGTCTCAGCGCCTCTGAGCTGCAGTTTCTCGAAAGCATCTCAAGCTCAGCCTATTCCCCTCCCCCCATCAGTGCCCCCATCTCAGGGGCTCCTTGCCCCATTGCACAAACCAGAATCCTGGAGGGGGATTTTCTTGACTCCTTTCTCTCCCTCAACCCCTTCCCCAGCCTGCCCCCTGCCCCAGCCCTGCTCCAGGAGGTTCCATCCTCACACACCCCTTTCCTTGACACTCTGTCCTTGATGCTCGCTGGCACTGTGCTGGCCCATGCCACCATCTGGACTGGGGCAGAAGCCTCCTGGCAGGCCCCACATTCACTGGCTTCTTTCCAACCCTTTCCCTAGACTGCAGCCAGTGACATTCACCAGACAGGTGTGCTGTTCCTGTGCTGAGAATCCTGCAGGGGCCTCCCAGGGCTTTTAGGGTACAGATCAAATGCCTCAGCCAGAGTAGAGGCCCTGCATCGTCTGGGCCCTGCAACTCCTGCTGGATCTCAGGCCACTTTCCCCCCACTCTGAGCTCCAGGCATCCTGGGCTTCCTCTGCTGGCCTCTGCACAGGCCATTCCCGTCTGCAGTGCTCCCCTCCCCTCCTCATCAGCTGGTTGCCGCCTCCCCGCCTCCAGACAGCAATCCGGGAACATTGTCTCCAGAGAGGCCGTCCTCGGCCCCGGGCCAGGTTAAAGGTGTTTGCCTCAAGCTCCTGCCAGCCTCTTCTTTGGTTGAGCCCTTTTATTGGTTTCATTGAACAGGCCTCTGGGTGATCCCGTGAGCTCCTTGAGGGCAGGGCCGTGTCTGTGTCTGCTTGTCACAGCATCCCTGGTGCCTGGCACAGAATCCAGAATGAAACAGATGCCGGATAAGTGTGATCAGGGACCCTTGAATCCTCTGCGGCTCTCAGTCTGTGTCCTGGGTCCTGCATGTGATGATGCCAGACTGATTGCTGGTTAATGAGCTCACGAGATGGTGGAGAGAAACTTAGTCTGAGATTCAGGAGTCTTGAGTTCTGGTTGCGGTTTTGTTGTGTGACCCTGGGCAAATTGTTGCCCTCTCTGAGTCTGTTTCCTCACCATAACGTGAAGGGGCTGTGTCATAAGAGGACAGAGCAGTCCCTTCCCACAGCACTGGCCCAGGACAATGCCTGGGAGGAGATCAGGCCCGTGCAGGGTGTGATGGGGGCAGGGCTGAGTGAGGCAGAGCGGAGCAGGGAAGGCATTCCGGTGGGAAGAGCAGCAGGAGCACAGATGGGGATGAGCTGAGCCTGTGAGCCACATGCCAGGCTGGACAGAGGGTCGGGGACGGGACCCAGGGGAGACAGAAGGAAGAGTGGGGAACAGGGGCTGATTCTTCTTTCCAAAGTCATGTGGGGCCCCCAACTGAGTAGGATCGTAGGCCCCCACCCCCCCAGAACACTGGCCCTGCTTGAAGGCGCCTTAATTGCAGGGCCCCTTAATTACCCACCCCGCCTGCACCTTCTGCCTCTGGCATGGTGGGCTAATTTCCTCCTCTCTGGAGCTGCCCTGTTAACAGCCTTGCCTTCCTGTAACCGACAACTCCCTTATCAGATAGCAGCAAGGACCAGTCCTCTGGGGGAATCGGAGGCTCCTGCCTGCCGCCCTCCATTGCCTGGAAGATGGCATCACCACCCAGGAACGCTGAGCCCAGGCCCCCTCCCTGTTCCCCACAGCCCTATCTAGTCTGGGATCTTGTGTCTGGCTCTGCCATCTCCTGTCCTGTGCCTCCCCCTGCCACTCCCGGCCCTATACACTGTTCCCCAGATGGTTTGGGTCTACAAGCTGTCAGGCTTGGTGATTGGAGCCCCTTTGGGTCAGTGCTAGAACCCTGGCTCCTAGGTTGAGGTTGGGATGGGTGCTGGGATCTTGCCCGGGGGATGGGATAATAGGCTGGGGTCGATGTGCTGGGTGCAGCAGGCTGAGTTTGCAGAATTAAGACTGAGATGGGCTGGAACTTGCTGCCAGAAAGAACCAGGATCCCTGAAGCAGTGGGATCTGGGGAGCAGGGAGTATAAGGGTCTCACCCTGAACACTCAGCCTGCCCAGGAGGCCCAGTGTCCAAGCAGAGAGGAGGAACTGGGGCAGGTGAGACCAGCTCTCTTCCTTTTCCCCTATGCTTCAGCCACACTGGCCTCCTTTCAGTTTCTCTATACTTCCAAGTTCTTTTATGCCTCAGGGCCTTTGTACTTGCTGTTCCCGCTACATAGAACCCTCTTCACCGTGCTCTTTGCATGACTTGTTTCTTTGCTTCTTTCATATCTCAGCTCATACATCGTTTCCTCAGAGAAGCTTTCCCTGATCACCCAGTCATTTCCCATTGTGTCTCCCAGTTTTATTCTTTATAGCACGTGTAGCTCTGAAATGCTTGCCTTCTCTTCTTCGTTTATCTGTTTCTTATCTGTCTCCCCCACTAGATGATAAATTCCACGAGAGCAAAACTGTGTATGTGTTGTTTGCAGTGTCTCCCAGGTTTTAGCCCATTGCCTGGCACATATCTGTGCTCAGTAATATTAGTGTCCCATATCCTGACCTTAAAAGTCAAGACAATTGGTCTTTTTTCTAATATATAGGATGCTTCCTATATTTATGCCTTTGCATATGCCATTCCTTCTGCCTGGAATGCCCTTCCCTGAGCTTTTACCTGGGAAAATGGCTTTAACACCCAAATCAAATGGACAGGGGAGAAGGTTCACCTAGGAACTCTCCCATAAGTGCAGTTGTATTACAAAGACAAACCTCTGGTCAGTTCTGTGCATATCCCCACTGTCAGAGTTTATTAACTATTGAAGTGGCCTGTTCCGTTATTAAACAACCACCATTAGAAGGCCCTTTCTTCTTTTGTGAGTGGCAGCATGTCTCCTGACTGCCAACTCTGCAAAGGCACCTCCTCCTGAGAGAGGGGAAAGTGGGAGAGACAAGGGGTGGGTATCAGAGACATGGGAGCCCAGTGGACCCCAGTAGCTGCAGGAAGTTGGCAACCAAGGATGCTGGTCCAACAGGTAATGAGCTCCCTGCTGATGGAAGTATGCTTTCCCGTGTCTCACTTCTTCTACCTAGCCCCCAGCTTCCTTCTAGGAGGAAGGAAAGCAAACCTCCCCTTTATGTCCCATCCCCTGTGGGGTTTAGTAAATAACACTGTAGGGAGTTTCTGTTTGGGTCTAACTTCAGTGTATCTTTTGCAGGATTAGCTCATTTCTTCAGACTCTGTCCTCAAACAAAGACAGATCGATTTTATAGTTTTAAAAACTTCATTCATTCATTCATTCATTCATTCATTCATTCATTCATTTTCTAAGCATCTGCTGTGTGCCAGGCCATGGGTTGAGTCCTGAGGTTACAGACAAGAAGGCACAACTCCAGGCCTGGAGTAAGTCCCCAAGTAGTTGGAGGGTGGGGCTGGGCAGACAACTCCCAGACAGTTGTAGTGCAGTTGGTTAGTGCAGAGACTTGAGGTTCAGGTGACGGTGGAGGCTCACAGGGACCCTTGGCAGCTTTCCCTGGGTTGTAACCAGAGGATGAGAGGACATTGAACACACAAGAGTGCGGGGAGAGAGAAAGGCAGAGCCAGACAGAGAGGAGGACGGCATGCTTACTGCACCAAAAACCAGTTCAGTTTGAATATATACAATTCAGGGGGTATAGCAACAACAGTAATAGCAACAGCTGATATTTACTGAGTGCACACTATACACACAGTACTTTATATGTCTTATTTAAGCCCCCAGCAGTCCTAATTTTATAGGTGGGGAAACAGGACCAGAGGGGAAAGGCCCAGGGTCATAAGCCTGTCAGGGACACCTGTCTGTCCGAGCTCCTGTACGGGCCAGAACTTCCCCTGCGGCTGTGAGGCTGGAAGTCTGATCCCAGGTTTGTTATCATTGTCACTGCACACTATATACAAGAGCCTCCTTTTTATAGGATACTTGGGTGGCATCTGAGGGACCCAAGTGTTGCCCTGGGAGGGACTGCGTGATCACTAGTAACACTCTCCCTGCCCAGAAAGGAAGGGGCAGAGCCGGGGCCAGAAACCAGCCTCCTGGCTCCTCGCTGTGCTGGCTCTGCGCCTGGCCCAGGGCTGGGCCCTCGCACACTCTCTCATGAAAGCCTCACCACAGCCTTGCAGGGACAGATTCAGAAACCAAGGCCTATACCGAGGTCACTCAGCTAGGCCCTGTAGACTAAGACAGTGGACTGAACTGAGGTCTCTCTGGCTCCAAAGCCTCAGCCCTTATATGTGGACAGCCCTCGACTGTTTACAGAGCCCTTCCTAATCCCTTAGCTTATTCATTCTTTCATTCAACAAATATTTGTTGAGTCCACAGTACATTTGATTTATTTTATTTTTCTAGGTATTGAGGAAACAGCCTGAGCAGGTTGATAAGGTCCTTGACCTCACAGAGCTGCCTGCCTGCTGGAGGAACAGACATTAACGGTATAATTCACAAGGAAACGTCTCATTACCCATTGAGCTGAGTCCCACCCATGAAAGAAAGGATGCTATGGTACACGGCACCTCAGCGAGACTGGAAGAATGGATATTGTGCCCATTTTTCAGATGAAAAACTGAGACCCACCCAGAGAAGTTCAGTGATTTGCTCAAGGTCACATAGCTGGTCAAGCTGGGCCTGCAGCCTGAGGTAAGTCACTTCTACTTTATGCTGGTTCTGTTTCCCCACAAAACCTGTAAGAGAGAGCAGCTCACCTACCTGTGCACGTGTGCACGCGCGCACACACCCACACACACACACACACGACAGAAAGAGTGACCTAAAGCGCAGGGTCAGTGTGGACTATTGCAGTGGAACAGGGAGGCTGGAGGTGATGGCACCAGAGCAGCTCCCGAGCCTGGCAGTCCTGCAGCAGGGGCTCGTCTGTGTCTCCCGGCTCCTGCCTGGTCTTCTTGCTTCTGCACAGTTTATGAACTCCCCAATGCCTGGTCTATAAATTTATTTTCTGCATAAGTTCAACCAGAGTTTCTTCCTGCTGCAAACAAGAACCCTCATTAGTGCAGGTATTGGTGCCGTAATTGGGGTGCAGGCGGAGGCCTTGAGGGAATCGTGGGAATCTGGGATTGGTTACTGCCCTCGTTAGGACCGACAGCAGGACAATAACAGCTAGTGCTGAGGCGTGGGGCTCAGCAGCTCACGGTGCCCAGGCTGAACCGGCTAATGAAAGTGTCCCTTGTGGTCATCTGAAATGAAGTACCCACTGAAGGCAAGACGTTAGGGCCTGAACCTCTGGTGCCGCAGAGCAGAAGAAAGGGCCGGAGGAGTTCAAGGACCCTGGGATGCTATGTCTGTTGTTAATGGCACCAGGTAGCTTCAAGAAAGAAAATAATGAACAAAAATCCCTAGAGTCTTAGCTCAAGGGCTGGACAGAAGCTCGGGAATGTTCTATGGCTGGGGAAAAGAATCTCATCTCTTACCGAGAGGCTGGGCTGAAACCAGATGCCCGGTTTGTTCTGCTGGGTTGCTCAGTTATAACAGTAGTTGAATTCTCAATCTTTGCATGCTGTTACAAACACTTAAGAAATCAATATAGAAAGGGTGATAATTGTGAATCAAAATGGGGCATATACGAAGGACAGACTCAGCTCTCCAGGCTTCCAAACCCTGAGTCTACCCTGAGTCTCCCATGTTGGCCAAGCTGGCCCTGCTCCCCTGTTAGATGAGACTGTCCTGCGGTAGTTGAAATGCATCGCCCAAGGGTGTTATCTTGCAAAGGGAAACCAGCATCCTTGTTGTTCCTCCAGGCTTATGACTAGGTCAGATTCCAGCATGTTCCTAGGGACCAATTATAAAGATAAACCTTGGAGGAGAAAGTTTACTCACTGACAGAATTACAAGACTTTTCTAATTTATCTTGGCAAAATTCTAGGGAACACATGTGGGGATAAATTCTCAAAAGGAGTATTATTTTAATCTGCATGAATTTCCTGACGTCGATGAGCCTGTCTGAGCTCTGGATGCAGTGCTCTGGTTTGAGGGGCTGAAAGAAATTTCTTGATGTAAGAAACTCAGAGGAAAGAAGTGTCCTCTAAACTCTGACCCCTATGAAAGCCCAGAAGAGACACCCTTCACTAAGACCTTGGAAAAAAATCACTGATCAGGGAAACACCAATCTCTTTGAGAAACCCCTCCAACAACTGTCCTCTGTGGGCAGGCACACCGATGGAAGTTGCCATAGTTGAACGGGCTCTGATTTCGATAAAAATGGATGGGTGCTGGTGTGACAGAGGTCATGTGGTTAAAGGTCAGCGGTTGAGTGGGTGTGGTGACCATTATAGAGTGCAGAGCCTCCTGGTAATCAGAATGACCCAAAATGCAGGATTTTTTGTGTGGAAGGGGGACGTGGCTAATGATCATGGGTTTATGGCCAAAAGAGATGGGGAGCTCACTAAGGTCTTCTGTTGATTCAGATTATAAGAAAGATGTGCATCTCAGGAATAGAAAATAAACTTTTCAGAAACTCACCCAATTACTATGCAGAACCAGTCTGTTGAATAATTGAATAAAAAATGGAATAATTTAATAACAAATTAAATAATAATTTAATTCCTTACATCTTCGCCAAAGGGATCGGTGGCCATATTTCAAGGTAATAGAATGCTGGCAAAGATCCTAGTTCTTTTGAGAATTATTAGACACTAACCCTAAACTAATGCTAATTCCTAAAGACCCAGGTTACCCCTGGGATTTGCTAATTAGAGTGGGGACTTCCAGGGATCACATGAGAAATGGAATGCTGACCTGAGTTTGCTCCATGGCAGAGCGCAGCATTACCTGTGGCTACTTATCCAGGCTCTGAGTGTGTTGTCAGAATAGACATCCTCAGGGTTGCAGATTTACTACACTGGCTTTGTGACTCAGGGGCATGGGCAGGCCAAGCGAAAGCCACCGTAGGTTCCCAAACATCAAAACAGAAAGTCAAAGCAACAACACTTCTTGGGTGGAAACACAAAGTAAAGCTACTGTCAAAGAAACATGCAGGGGTGGTGATTCCATTTAACTTTCCAGTTTGGCCAGTGCACAAGCTGGATGAGTCTTAAAAAGTGAAAATGAATTATTAGAATGAATCAGGTGGTGATTCCAGTTATAGTTTTACAATGTTCCAAGTGTGGTCTCTAACTGGAACAAGTTAACGAGTATCTGACACCCGGAGGATATTTTTTCTCCTCTAGCCTAATAATCAGAGGACATCAGAAGTGCTGTAGATTCCCTGTGGCAGGGAGGGCAGTTCACCTTCCGTCTTGCCTCAGTGCTATGTGGACTCTCCAACTCCCTAACTTTCTAACAAGTTAGCTCATAGGGCCTTTGATCACTTCCTCACTCCACAGGCCATCACACTAGCCTAGCACATTGGTAGTATCATGCTCATAGGACCTAGAGATCATAAAATGACAAGTATCTTGAAATACAATTGTGTTTCAAAGGTGTGGGGTGGCAGGGGTGAAATAGCCTGAGAAAATACGGGGAACCCAGTTAAGATTCTGGGAAAATAGGAGCCTGGGAAAGTCAGAATATCCCCTTCAAAATGAAGAATGGGTTGTTAAGCTTTGCAAACCTGATCACTAAGAAAGGGGCACATCACTTAGTGGGCTACTTTGGATTTTAGAGGCAACATGTACCACATTTGTGTATACTACTTCAAGCCATTTCTTGAGTGATCGAAAAGGCTGCTGGGCCCGGCAGGGCATGGCTCAGCTGTTGAGCGTCGACCTAGGATCCAGGTGATCAGGGTTCGATTCCAGGTCAGGGCACATGCCCTGGTTGCGGGCTGCAGCTGATCAATGACTCTCTCATCATTGATGTTTCTATCTCTCTCTCTCCCTCTCCTTTCCTCTCTCTGAAATCAATAAAGATATAGTTTAAAAAAAAAATAAAAAAAGAAAAAAGAAAAGGCTGCTGGCTTTAAATGGGACCAGAGCTGGTTAGGACTTCTAGCCAAGTTCTCATGCTACATTAGATTCAATGGAGGCTGAAGTGTGTGGCAGATTGCGATGCTGTATGGAGTCTTTGGCAAGACCAGATGGAAGAATCGCAGTTAGAGACCCTTCATTCTTGGAGCAAGGCCATTCCTTTCCTGGCAAATAACTATACACCTTTTGAGAAACAGTTCTTGGCTTGCCCCTTGGCACTGTCAGAGGCTAAACACCTGACCATAGACTATGAAGTCATCATTTAGTCCAAAATACCCACCATGTTATCTGCTCCATCTAGCCACTAAATGGAGCATGCTGAACAATACTCTTTCATCAAGTGAAGATGGTGGAAAGGGGTCTGGACCCAAGCAGGTCCCGAAAACACAAGTATGTTGCATAAACAGGGGGTGCACGCTTGTGGATGGCTGTATCTTTCTCAGCTCACACTTGGGCTCTCATAGGAACTGCCTATAGTCAGCTTATTGAGAGAAACCACTCTGAGCCTGGTTAACAAATGGCTCTGACGGTAAGTTGGCACCAGCTGGCAGTGGGAGGCTGGGATATGACAGCCCCATCAGAAGTGTCTCTGAAGGACAGAATAGGGAAGTCCTCCTAGGGAGCCGCACCTTGGGATATCGCATCGTCGTGGACTGGAAGGGCAGATCTAAATTCTACAAGGACTCATGGGAAGTGGCTAATGATTTAGCCAGATGGACAGGGACTTGGAAGAGGCAAGATGGAAGGATTGGTAAAAGGGAACTTGGGGAAGAGGCATGTGCTTGGACTCTTGGAATGGACCCGGCATCATAAGCATAGTTATATCCTATGAGAGCACTCACAGAAAGTTCCTGAAGACCCTGGAAGGGGGGACCATAATAAGCCATCCACAAGAGGACCTCCTTGTGAATGCCAGTTTGCCTCTTTCTCTGGCCAACCACAGTGCTTGCTCATGGGCTCAGTGACAGAGCAGCTATGGATGTCACCTGGTAGTAGAGAGACAACATTGGATTCCTTCCTTTATGGAAGGGAACAGCAATATTTCCTCACTGGAATAGCCATTTAGTCTGGATTTGGATCGGCTTTCCCCGCCTGCTATAACCCTGCCAGTAACACCATCTGCAGATTCACCGAACACCTCACTGTCATGGTATCCCGTATGACATGTTGTAGACCAGGGAATTCATTTTACAGAGAGGGGTAAGCCAACGGACTGAAGCTAATTGGATCCATTGGTCATGCCAAGTGCCCCATTGTCCAGAGGCAGGTGGACCTGTAGATTTATGACCTAATGAAGAACTCAGTTTCAGAGCCAAATGTACTAAAAAATATGATGATGTCAGGGGGCCATTCTATAGGATGCCATACACACTCTTAGCCAGCTGCTTGTACATGGTGCTGTTTCTCCCAGGGCTAGAATGCAGGGCTAGGCGACCAAGGAGCAAAAGCTGGGGTGGCACCACTCACAGTTCCACCTAATGGCCTTCTCCCCACACTTGGGGTTTAGAAGTGTTAGTAACCAAGGAAGGAATACTTCCTCTAGAGGGTGTAGGAATATTTACATTCAAGTGGAAATAAAGAATGTCAGCTGGCCATTGACAACTCCTGATGTCACTGGGCAGACAAGCAGGTTACAATTTGCCTGGGGTTATTGAGTCTGACTATCACTCAGAGGGAGCAAAGAGTAATAGGGGTGGGGACTGTCTTAGGTTAAAAGTTAACTGAAAATTGCCATAGTCCTGTATGGGCAGGACCTCTAAGTTCTCAGATCCATAGGAATGAATGGGTGTCCTCATTGGGTAAAGACTCTTGCCAAAGAAAGGAGAAAATTAGTAAACACCAACTATTATCTCATACTGAGTACCAGGAGGAGTCATGTAGCATTTGTCTATACACAGGGGTGGGCAAAAGTAGCTTACAGTTGTAATACAATAAGTAATGCAATAATTAAGAAATAATAATACAAGGACTAACTCTGTTTTGCATACTCTCAATTGTAAACCTATTTTTGCCCGCCCCTGTATTTCCTTCCCCCTCCCTGTCATGTTTATGTTAATATATTTTAACCCAGTGATTCTTTTTTTCTTTGTTTTTTAAGAATTTATTTTATTGTCGAAAGTATTACAGATGTCCACCATCTGTAATACTTTCCCCCTTTTCCCCCCCGCCCCCATCTTCCCTTTCCCCCCCACCCCCATCTTCCATCCCTCCCCAGTTCTTCCCCTGTCTCTTGCCTGTATCCATGGACCGTGCATATATGCTTATAAGTTCTTTGGTCAGCCCAGTGCTTCTTAATCGCTAATGTGCATACAAATCGTCTGGAGATCTTATTAAATGCAGGTTCTGAATTAGGAGGCTTGGGTTGAGGCCTGCGATTCTGCACTTCTGAGCAGTCTTCCCGACCTCTTTATGTGAAGTAATCCCTCCCCAGTCGCTCTCTTTTACCCACCCTGCTCTCCCCTTCATGGCAGCGATCGCTGTCTGAGATTATTTATTTCTTCATTCACTCATTTGTTGCCTGTAGCTTACACTACATGTAACTGCATAAAGAAAGAGAACCTGGATTTCTTACTCATCTCTGCATTCTTAGCCTCTAGGACAACGTGTGGCACACTCTGGCACTCAATAATTATTTGTGAAATAAATAAATGTATATAACTCGTGTAATCATGCCCTCCCATGTATACCTAGAAACGCACAAACACAAGGGCAACACACACAGGCACATACGAGATGTGATCAGATGGAAACATACACACACAAGCGAGTATAGAGATTCCCATGCACAAACAGAAATATGTGACTCACATTTATATTTACACGCAGATGCACGGAGCATCACAGAAGCGCACGCTTCCTCCAGGAAACCCAGCCACCAGAGACCCGGGTGTCACTAGCCTGTCTCGCAGTGCCTCAGGCTAGGCCCTTCTTGGCTGCCTTCCAGTCCCCTCTAGGTGGTCAGTTTCCCCAACCAAGGCGGAGAAAGAGCTCAGAGCTTGGAGCCCTCCTCCTTCTTAGAAGCCCCTGCGGATCTGTGCCCGCTCCCAGGGTCTGGGCTAGGGTGTGTCAGGCAGTGCTGTTGGATGCAAAGCTCGTCCTTCCTCTGGGCTGCTTGCTGAAAAGGCAGTGCCAATGGCTCCTTCTCCCACGGCTGGCCAAGTACAGTATGGATGTCCAGTGGGCTCTCAGCCCCCAGATGGGCAGCCCGCAGCCAGAGAGAGGTGGGCCTTGCCCCCATCACAAAGAACGGTTCTGGGACCAGAATCTTAGCCATTCTGAGTGTGCAGCGCTCCCTCTCTGCCCCAGGGTCCTGTGCCTGCTCCTGCGTGCCCCATCCTGGGCCTTTCTCTACAGAAAGGGATTGAAACTGCTGCCCAGGCCCCAGTCTATTTTGTTTGCAATTATCTGGCCACAAAGCCCAGAAGCTACAATGAGCAAGTTTCAGCAGACAGACCCATGTCTCTGCCTAAAGATCCCCACTCCTGATAATTCCCGAGGAAACCTATAACCTCACCTTCTCCTTGGAGCCCCCCTCACCTGCTTTGCTTTGAGTCCCTCATAGGCCTCCTCTACCCATGGCTGGGGTCCTCTCTGAAGCTGCCCAGGTAGGGGCAGGAAGGGGGAGTCAGAGCCTGCTTGCACACAGAAGGGCAGGGAGCTCACACTGCCCCAGGGCCCAGTTTCCCTAACCACGGGTGGTCCTGCTTGCGAGTGACTCTGCTTCAGTGCCTCCCACCCGCCTGCTCCCGGAGACAGGACCCATGTCTTCCCTGGATCTTCTCTTCCTTGCGATCATCTCCAGACTTTTCACTCCATCCAAGGAGGACATGGCTTCCAGTTCTCATTACTTATCCATTTGATCACATATTTAACCAACATTTATATCGAGTTCCCGCTGTGTGCGCAGCGCTGTGCTGAGCCCTGGGCCTCAGTGGTGAGCATGACACACCGTGTGCAGCCTCATGGGGCGTACGTTCTCCAGGGAGAGACAGACCAAAGGGAATTTAAAAAATAATATGCATAAAAATCATGTTATGATCATCATGACAGTATTCAAAGGAAGGCAAAATACATTGTCCTGATGTGTAGACAAGAATAAGATGAAACCCACTGCAGGTTTCGTGGCTCAGAGGCCTCTTTGAGGGGCATTTAAGCTGTGATCTGAAGGATGAGAAAGACCCACGATGAGAAGAGCTGACCCTTGGGTGGCCTCAGGTTACTGTTCTCTCATGGAGCCCTGAAAGCGATCATTGGAACCTCAATTTCCTCATGCATTTAATGTGCATAATTAGGCCTACTTAGAGGGCTATTAGAAGGAACCAATGAGACAGTCAAGTTCTACACTATAACTAAAATCACTTGCCTCACTAGTTTCAGAGTATTGGTCACAAGTCTCTTAATTTTCCAGCCGATTGCTCGAGTCCCCACGTATTCAGCTTAATGAGAGTCCAATATTTCCTGATTGAAGCCATTGCCTGCCCTTGTCCAAATGAACCCAGGAGGTTTCTCTGTCCAATGGGGAGAATCCTGCTTCCAGTGCTAGGAAGAGAGAAACAAGTTCTCCTGAGGTCACCAGTGTTACTGCCTCTGCTCTACCACATGGGGGCGCTGTTGAAGACATCGTCTGCACAGCCTTGTGAACACTTGTCCTCCCTTGTGGCAGAGCCAGTGACCCTGTGCTTTTCGCAGGTTAGCTCCAAGGTTACAGCTTTCTTAGACTCACATTCATACACTTGGCCATTGGCTGCAAAGCAAACCACCCTGCCAGGCCAAGAAGGGCTTATAGCCTGAGCCACACAGGAAACCAGAACCAGCCTCCTACCAATATTCCAGACCCTGTGCTGAGTCAGCTCATCTTTTCAGACTCTCCCCTCACTCGTGGATGGTGTGGCAGGTACTTGGTGGCTTTTCTGGACAATGGGTTATCCCAGCCCTTAAGACATAACATTGAACAGGAAGATTCTTCGTGGTGTCTGAGGCATTGGATTTGTCCACTAATGCCTCACACACCATACCATCTTTGCAAGCCAAAGGGAGTGGGAGAAGCCTTGGTCAGGCCACGATAAATCCTGTCACCCTCCCCCAGGACCACAGGAGCCTCTTGGCTTTGTAACTGGAGAGCTGAGAAGAAAGGACAGACATGCTTCCTCCACCCTGGCCAATTGACACTTACCTGAACCAGGAAGGTCTGTTCCAAGGGACACCTCCATTTGTGCTTTGACAGAGAACTAGTGGGCAGCTTCTCTCACCCCCAGCTGTGACCTAAACTCCCCCTTTCTACGTACTCTGGAGCAGATGCATCTTCCCATCCAGCCTCACAAACCACCTGGAGAGGAAGTAGCCGCTGCAAGGATGGACTGGAATGACACATGACGTGGGCCAAGAAGAGTGGCTGCTTAATGAACGATAGGTGTTACTATGCTTGTTAGTCTCTGAGTGCATTTCTAGTTCTTCAGTGAAAACACATCTTAGGTCCCTCACTTAAAGATTGCTTGGGATGTGCCTTTTGGACTCAACGCAGCTCCTTCCCCAGTGTGAGAAAAGAGCAGCTTTTAGTGCTCTCTGAGCTGTGGTTAAGAGGCCCCCAGCCCTGCCCCCTGCCCAGTGCTCACCTGGATCCCTCCAGATGGAGCAAGCGGGTCTTCCCCAGCATCAGGGAGAGGGAAGGGCAGCAGGGGCGGGTAGAAGCAGGCATTCCATCTGGCAGGCAGGTGGGCAGGTGGAGCCGTGGGCCAGGCTAAGGAGAGGCCAGATTGCTGAGCCCAGCTGGAGAAGGCCGTGTCATCAAAGTCCTACCTGGCATCAAAGTCCTCATATCTGTAGGGTCCAGGCTGTGTCCACAGTGAACCTAGCCACAGTGGCTGCCTCCTGAGTAACAGCAAGCGGAGGCCACGATCTGTCCCTCAACAACGGCATCCTCAGTGGGCAGTGCCACCCTCAACATGCAGGGGCCCACGCATGAAGAAATGGCCTCCCGATAACAAGTCTAATATTGGCATGGACGCCCCTGCACATCTGCCTTCTAGACCCGCAACCTGAGTCTTCAAATCAAAGTGGGTGACCTTCTCTGAGTCCAGGGAGTAAGTGAGCAAACTCCTCTTGGTTCTCTGAAAGATGTCGTGAGAAAGGGTGGGGAGAAAAGCACTACTCTGCTATATGGATTAGCCAAGCCAGGCCACCTCTGCAGGCTGCAGAGTCATCTCCCAAGTGGCCTTGGAGGTTCCTTCTGGATCTGACATCCAGGGGTACAGTAATAACAATAACAACAACATCAACCTCTTGAGTCCCCCTCTAATTAAACCCTCCTGACTCTCTGAGTGCAAAGTGCAGCACACGTGGCCCTTCCATTATGTCCCCTCGGTCTGCCTTTTGGAGGGTGTTGAGATGATCTAGCCAAGGCTAGTCCATTGCTGGTTTTTTGATGAGGAGAAGTGATCTACCCCTTGTTTGGGTTTTGTGCTTTGTGGCCTTAGGAAAACTTCTCTCTTTCTGCTGTAGTTTAGGAAGAAACTGGCCAAGCTGGCTCACAACAGCCAAAAGAACTCTGTGTAAGTCCAGCAGCCTCTTGCCTAAGAACACAGATGTGTGCGTGGAGGGAGGGACCGGGGAGCAATTAGGGCAATATCTCGTCGGGGCAACATGCCTCCTTCTTGGGGGAAGATGGCAGGTCGGTCTGTCAGCAAGGCCTCCTTGACTCTTCTCTCCTGGCTGGGCACCGTGGGGGGTAGAAGGGTGTCGGGAGCTCAGGGATCCCTCCCAGGCCTGAATGCGCTGACATGAAGCCGCCCCAGCTCTCCTTCCTGCTGCTCCGCCTCTCCCATACCCTGGAGCTGCAATCCTGTTAGGAGAGATAAGATTTGTATACGTGAAAGTGAAGGAACAATAAGATGATTTGTACCAAGTGTGTGGTCTGTCTACTCATTAATAAGCACTTATTGAGTGTTCTTGGGACCAGGCACTGGGCTAGACAAGGGAGATACAGAGACAAAAGGGACCCAGCCTCCCCTCTTCACACAGGATGGGTGGGAAGGACTGGCTCGTTGACCAGTCAGGGCCACCATAGAGGAAAGAGCCTTGGAGGCCTCATGCCAGCCTGCAATAGGTGCCAAGCACTGGGCTAAATCATCCTGCGGATCTCCTTGTTTAATTCCTATGAAATCCTAGGAGGTGGGACCATTACTGTTCCTATTTTATGTGTGAGCGAACTGAGGCCCAGGATCCTAAAACTTGTAAAAGGTGAGGGCAGGACATGAATGCAGAAAATATGGCTTAAAAATTTATTATTATTATTATTATTTTCCATTCAGGAAACATGGCTTTAAAGGTCAGGTCCTGTCGTGCTGGACTCCAGAGTGTCGGGGCTGTGGGTGGTAGGGCGCTGAGAGTGCTGGGGCTGGACTGTGAAGGCCCCGAGTGCCTTGTGATTTCCTCCTGGAGCTGGCGAGGCAGGCCTGTCAATCAGAGGAAGATGGGCTGTGTGGATGAGGAACAGAAGCATCGTGAGGATAGGCGTGAGCTGGCTATTGCTGCACGAATAGCATTAGAGAAAAAGAGAGGCGGGGGAGCTGGTGGGGGCACAGGGAGGTGGGGGAGGCTCTCCAGTGTGGAAAGAGAAGGCGTGTGTGGAGGGTTCTGGACAGGGAGCACTGCAAGGGTGAGTCTTGAAATCCAGACTAGCATTGTGCCTGGGGCTGTTGGCACTGGCTGTTTGGATGGGCAATGGCCCAGGCAAGCAGGGCTCTGAGATGCCCTGTGCCAGGTGCATTGTGGCTGCAGGACGAGCAAGGCAGACGTGACCCCTGGCTTCATGGAATTTGCAGTCCAGGAGCCGAGACAGACATGAATCGAGCAACCGCAGGCACCCATGGGTGAGTGCAAACAGCCTGGCAGCTGATGAAAACCCAAAGGCCGGGGAGGAGTGGGGGATGTGGCTGGTGGGGAATGTGGGAAAAAACCCTTGGCCTGATCTCCTGGGAACGGGTGGGGGTGGGGAGAAGAGAAAGCATTCCAGACAGAGAGAACAGCAGGGGCAAAGCCTAGGAGACAGGAAATAATACTGTGAATGGAAAGAAAAGCTAAATGGCCAGAGTGGCTGGTGCTCAGAGAGTTAGAGGGAGGGTGGAACAAGGTGCCCAAGATTTTGGGGGTTTACTGGAGAGCAACTAGAAGACAGTGATGAGTTTTAAGTAAGAGAATGACATAAAGACATCTGAAATGATATAAAGAGATCTGTGTTCTAGAAAGATCCTTTTGGCTGGGGTAAGGAGAATGGAATGAGGGGTAAGTATGGCTTTGAGAGACCCGTTAGGACTCCCCACCAGGGGAGCGGTGGGGAATCCTGTAATTAGGTCCTGGCAGCGGAATTGGGAGGCCTGGATGGATTGTACAGGCCTTTGAAAGGTGAACTCAGCAGGACTCGGTGACTGGCTGCATGTGGGGGTGAGAAGGAGGAAGGGCCGGTGACTCCTGGCTGGTCTTCAACTTGAACTACAGGGTGGATGGTGAGGCTGTTTACTGAGATGGGGGCTCGGGAGAGAAAGGGAATTCTGAGAGATAAAAACATGAGATGGTTCTAGACATGCTCAGTTTGAGTTGCCTTAGAGACACTCAGTGGAGGCAGTGGGTGCCCAAGCCTGGGGCTCAGGAGACAGGTCTGGGCTGACAATGTGGATCTAGGAATTGTTGGCTAGAGATGGAAATTCAATCCGTGGGAGTGCCTAGGAGAAGGGCATCATGGGAAGAGAAGGGGACCCAAGATAGAGCGTCAACATTTGGTTGGAGGAGGAACCAACAAAGGAGATGGAGAAGATGTTGGCAGAACAGTGGTTGGGGGGACAAGAGGGGTGTCAGAAAGCCCCTAGGAGAGAATGGTCAGCAGGGGAACTGACAGAAAGATCAGGCAGGTTGAAGACTACACAGCGCTCTTTGGATTTAGGGAAATGGAATCACTGGTGACGTGAGCAAGAACAGTTTTGGGTGGAGGGTAGAGGGATAGCAGAGGCAGCCTGGTGGGTTGGGGTGTGGGAGTGATGCTGAGGAGATGGGACCCCAAGAAATGGGGCTGAAGCAGGAAGAATGGGGCTGGCTGGAAGGAGAAGAGGGTAGAAGAAGGTTTGCTTTGTCTGCCTGTTGGTGGTTTTGGGATGAGAGGAACTGGGAATGTTTATGGGCTGGGGAGAGGGAGGTTCTGGTTTCCCGTCACAGAGTAGACCCTTGAGGCTAAGAAAGACTACAAAAATCGAGAGGGGCCCTGAGACAAAAGCTGAGTAGCAAAAGGGCAAGCCAGCAATTGCTCCTTAGCTCTGCGAGGTCAGGTCAGAGAAAGGCCTCCTTAGGGCAGGAGAGGGGAAGGACATGGGGGAAGGTGGTGAGCTTTGCCTGGAAGGAGGGAGACACATTCTCTAAAGGTACACGGGGTGTTAAAGGAGGGGAGGGATAAAAAGTGAGAACAAACAATAAAATTCTTTTTTAAAAAAATTTATCTTTATTGTTGAAAGTATTACAAATGTCCCCTTTCCCCCCATTTATCCCCTCTACCCCGCACCCCCCTCCAGGCCATCACCACACTATTGTCTGTGTCCATGGGTTATGCATTTATGCATATAAGTTCTTAGGTTATTCCCCCCCCACCCCGGCTTTCCCTCTGAGATTCCTCAGTCTGTTCCATGCTTCTATGTCTCTGGCTCTATTTTGTTCGTTAGTTTATTCTGTTCATTAGATTCCACCTATGAGTAAGATCATGTGATACTTGTCTCTCTCTGACTGGCTTCACTTAGCATAATACTCTCCAGGTCCCACCATGCTGTCTCAAAGGGTAAGGGATCCTTCTTTTTTATGGACATGTTTTAAATGTCCGAGAAGATGTTTGATATGATTTTAATCTTCTTGAACTTGTACAGACTTATTTTGTATCCTAACATGTGGTCTGTCTTTGAGAATGTCCCATGAGCACTTGAGGAGAATGCATATTCTGCAGCTTTGGGGTGAAATGTTCTGTAAATGTCAATTAAATCCATCCGATCTAGTGTGTCATTTAGAGTCACTGTTTCCTTGTTGATTTTTTGTCTGGAAGATTTATTCAGTAAAGTCAGTGAGGTGTTAAAGTCCCCTACTATGACTGTATTACGGTTGATCTCTTCTTTAAAGTTTTCCAGAAGTAGTTTTCTTGTTGTTTTTTTTTCAGCCTATGTGAGTCTTTTGCTCTGAGGTGGGACTCTTGTAGACAGCATATATTTGGGTCATGTTTTCTTATCCATTCAGCTACCCTATGTTTTTATTGGAGGATTTAAGCCATTTATATTTAAGGTTATTATTGATAGGTACTTATCTATTGCCATTTTATTTCTTTATGCTTATGTTTCTCTTTTTGTTTACCTTCCTATCACAGCAGTCTCTTTAACATTTCTTGCAATGCTGGGTGGTGATGATAAACTCCTTTAATCTTTTTTTTTTTTTTTTTTGTCTGGGAAGCTCTTTATTTCACCGTCTATTTTGAATGATAGCCTTACTGGAGAGAATATTCTTGGTTTCAGATCTTTGCTTTTCATTACATTGAATACTTCATGCCTGTCCCTTCTGGCCTGTAGAGTTTCTGATGTGAAATCAGTTGACAGCCTTATGGGAGCTCCTTTGTAGGCAACAAATTGCTTTTCTCTTGCTGCCTTTAAGATTCTCTCTTTGTCCTGAATTTTTGGCATTTTAATTATGATGTGTCTGGGCACAGGCCTCTTTGGGTTCTTCTTGCTTGGGACTCTCTGTGTCTCCTGAACTTGTGTGACTTTTTCCTTCACCAGGTTAGGAAATTTTTCTGCCATTATTTCTTCAAACAGGTTCTCTAACCCTTGCTTACTTTCTACATCTTCTGGAACACCTATGTTGTGAATATTGTTACATTTCATGTTGTCCCACAACTCCCTTAAACTGTCCTGTTTTTAAATTTTTTTTTTTCTTTTTGGTTCTCTGATTGAGTAATATTTTTTTACCCTGGCTTCTAATTTTCTGATCTAATTCTCAACTGCTCCTAATCTGCTGTTTATTCCTTACAATGTATTTTTTATTTCTACTATGTCATTCTTAATTTTCTTCATGGTTTCCATATCTTTTCGCATGCTGTTGAGCATCCTTATGATCAGTATTCTGAACTCTATATCTGATAGATTGTTTATCTCCATTTCACTTAGCTCTTCTTCTGGAGAATTCTTTTGTTCTTTCACTTGGGTCTTGTTTTTTTGTTTCTCCATTTTGGCTGCATGTTTGAATTTGCTTCTATGTATTAGGTAGATCTGCTAGGACTCCCAGTCTTTTGGATGATGTCTGGTGCAGGCCAATGTCAGATGCTGTTTGTGACAGACCTTGAGTACCCTGTTTAAAGCTTTACACATTTTTCAGCTTGTGGTTCACTCTGCTGGTGCTGGGTATGTTTGGAAAGAAGCAAGATGGGCACCAAAGTCTGCTTTTCCAAGCCCTGGGTCCAGAAGCAAATCAGGCAAAGACTCAAAGCACCCAGAGGCCGATTGTTATTCAGCCTCTTAATGAACCTCAGGCTGTAGAAATTCCACAGGATGGGGTGAGAGGTTTTTCAATGGGTGAGGCAATTGTTTTCTCCCCAGGCAAAAGCTGCTTGGACCTTAATGTCTGCCTGAGAAAGATGTCCTCTGCCATATGGGGGAATGACTCAGCACAGAAATCCAGATAGCTGCCTTGTGAGCTCCTCCAAGCCAGCACCCCTGGATTCTCCTCACACAGCTCTAGTCCACTCTGCCCTCCCTCCACCAGCACCCAAGGTGAGTGACTGCACATAAAACTTTGTTCATTGTCCCTTTAAAAGGGTGCCTGCATTTTTAGCCATCTCTCCCTGGCAGACAGAAACCCAGCTGCTTTTCACAGCCAGATGTTATGTGGGCACCTTTATCAGTTCTGGTGCTCTGGGCTTGGAAGCCCAGCTTGGGGTTTAGGCCCCAGAGTTCTCAGTGGGAACCCCCGACATCTGAGATATCCCTCTGGAACTTCAGCTGCTGCTCAAGGGTGCCCAGCCAGACCTCTTGCACTTCCACATTTCCTACTAATCTCTATGCTGTCTCCACTTTTCCTCCTTGGTTTTGAGGGTGATCTCCAGCTAGTCTTCAGTTGATTATTCAGGATGATTTTTCCATATTTTAGTTGTAATCCTAGTTTAGTCTTAGGAGAGTGTCAGTGTAGCTTCCACTCAATCCACTGCCATCTTGGAATCTACAATAAAGATTCTTATATGTACCTAAGGTTTTCTCTTTGTGTACTTTGAGACTGTCATATTTAATGTTTGGTGTATGAACTTGACTCTTAGCAATGGCATCTTATAGAGGAAGAGTTCTGGCTAGTGAAGCAGGAGAGCTTGCTTCTGGTTTAGCTCTGCCATTAACTGGCTTTGGGGCCTTGGGCCTCAGTTTCCCATATTTAAGTTGGGCTGGAGATAAGTGTTTCTAATATTTTCATGTGAAGTTGTGGTTTGACAACCTTCCTTCCTGGCAGGGTGGAGATTCCTCTCTGCCATGGCTCTTCTGACTAGGCAGACTCAAGACCACCTGTCCTTCAGAGGAAGGTATGCCCACTGGCTAGGATCCCTCCTTTGACCACAAGGTGTAAATGGGCAAGGGACAAGGGGCCTGACAAGCCACATCTGGACTGGATGAGGAGGCTGCATGGGAGAGCATCCCAAGACTCAGAGTGAGCATTGGGGCAGAAGGAGAGCAGTGGGGATCGAGGTCAGAGACCAGATCATGGAAATGTTGAATGCCAAGTTGAGCTCTGAACTAGACCCTGTAGACATGGGGAGCCATGGAAGGTTTGAGAGGAAGGAAGGCTGAGCAGAACTGATGACAGGATCCACATCGGGCAGGAGGGGATGAGGTTGGAGTCCAGCAAGGAAGAGGGCAAACAATAAACCTAGAGCGGATTTGTTAATGAGTTAGATGGGGAAAGAATAGGACTGGCCCGAGGGAGGCACTGGCCTCTGCAGGTCCAACTCTAGCTGCCCACCTCCTTGGAAAGGGGCAGGGAATCTGAGCAGGCCAACTCCGGCTCTGAGCCCGTGAGAGAGATGAGTTAGAGCATGTCTGAGGGATTTTGTTGTCTGTTTACAAACTGATCTCCTGCCTTTGGCTGCATCTGGGAGCTTGTGAAAGCTGTAGCCTGCAGCTGGCTTGATCCCACTCTGTCTCTCAGTCTCACTCCCTCTGGGGTGCCTTGGTGGGTCTCCTGGCCTCTGCTCCCTCTGCTGCAGGGCCTCAGTTCCAGGGACCTTGCCTGTCTCTGTGCCACCTACCCTCCAGGGACCGGGACCACTCAGACCCCCTTGAAGGCTTGTCCTGGGCTCAGGCTCCCTGGAGTCCCTGATGCCACATCAGTGTGTTCCCACCAGCACCCTCAGCTACTCAGGAGTCAAAGCTGTGCATCACCGAGACCCCACCTTCATTCCACATGGCCGCCGCATTTCTTTCCAAGCATTTTCACATCTGTTACCCTATTTAATTCTCCTCCAACCTTGAGAGATCAGCTGTTGAGCCACAGGCCCTGACCCAGGTCCCATATCTGGTTGTAGAGCCAGAGCCAGAGCCAGAGGTGGGGCTCCCCCTGCTACTGCTCAAGGCTGAGGGACCCTTAGGTGCTGAACTGGAAAAAGGCCTGAGACACAGGACACCTGGGCTCCGATCATTCACTGTGTCATCTGAGGAGGTCCTTCCTTCTGGGAGTATGGGGGACTAGATGACCTTTACATCCTTTCCAGCTCTGAGAGCCTGTGGAAGACTGAACCAAGTCCTGTGTTTAGCAGACATCCCTTGACCCTTGTGTGTGGCCAGCCTGTGCTGGGGGCCAAGGCCATGATGACAGATCTGCGCTCAGGGCTAGATGACCCATATGTAAGGCCTGTCCCACAGGCCTAGTCACTAGACATAATGAGGCAGCATCCAGAAGGCTGGTAGGTCAGTAAAGGGGATTCTACCTTTAGCCTGGGCCACCCAAGCTGTTGCAGACCTCCAAGTGCCTCTTGGGCCTCTTTTCTTTCCTCCTCAATTCTCACCTGACCCAGGTCTCTTTCTCTCCCACCACCCCCGACCATCACCCCATCCTGGGAGTTTTTCTTCAACTCCTGGCCCTTCCAGCTCTTGCTGTGCTAATCACTCAGAGGCACAACCCTTGCCCTTCAAGCCTGTCTTTCTTTGCTTTTCTCTGCTTCATCGTCACCAAGTATCAGGACCAACTCAGAGGGCTGAGAGGCAGAGGGGTAACAACAGGACACGATCTGAGGGAACCCCTAGGCTGAGAGCCATGGGCCATGTTGGGGGGACATCGTGCAGGGACCTCCTGCTCTCACGCTGATTCCCTTGCCCCAAGGCCTTTTGTCTTCCCTTCGTGTCTCTGAGTGCCTCTCCCTGCTCTCCTCAGGTCAGCCTGTGATGAGGGCCCAGCCGGCAGAGCCCAGGGTTCCATTCTGTGTGGGAAAATCTGAGACAACAAGGTTCCCTGATGCACAGACCATCAGAGCGGGAACCGTCTTCAAGTCTGCCCTTCTCCCATTTTACAGGTGAGGAAACTGAGGCCCAGAGAGGAGACTGATGTATCTGAGCTGATCTGAAGCCAGTTCTCCTGACTCCCAGGCATGGCATAATGCTGTATCATTGGTAATGGCTTTTATTATTATTATTGGTATTGTCATTATAATTATTATCATTGCTTATATAGTGACACTACTTTTGGTCACTCGTTGAATCTTCCCTACAACCATCACATGTAACACACATTCTTATCACCATTTTACAGATGAGGACTCCAGGAGGCTTAGAGAGGCTAAATGACCCATCTGCAGCTTCCCAGTCAGCAGGTGGCAGTGTGGGGAAGTGATCCCAGAGCATGGAGTCCCAGGGCCAGAGGTCAAACCCAGTTCTCTGCTCATCAGCTGTGTGGTCTTGGGAGGTCACTTGCCCTCTCTGAGTTTTAGCTTCCTTCCTTGGAGATCAGAACTGCCCATTCCTTCAGTAAGGGTGGCTATGAATGGGCCTGGCAGCACCAGTAGTGCTGGTGCCTGTCACTAGCTGTGTGTCCTCAGCAAATCCCTCATCCTCTCTGAATTTTGATGCTGTGTCTAAGAATGGGGAAAGCAAGACCCATCTTACGGGGGTGGAGTGGGGATTATAAGAGAGGGGTGTACTGGCAAAGGGTGCACTCTCTTCGGTGCTCAGTAAGCCACAATCTACCTGAAGCTGTCTAATTTCTAAAGTTAACAGGGCCCTGTGGTTGGGCAGGTTGCCTCCAATGATCCTCCATATCATAAACATGGCTGTAATGAACATCTTTTTGGAGCTCTTGGATTATTTCCTAGAGACAAAGTCCTGGGATTGACTGCTGCAGGGGTGGAAGGGCACAGATGCCTACGCAGACTGGCAGCTTTTGTTATGAGCAGAGCTTTGGAGTTCAGGGACCTGTGTGTGTGAATCTATGCCAGGTCATTTCCTAGTGTGGCCTTGGGCGTGTGACCTCCCCTCTCACGGGCTCAGATCTCTAATCTGTAAATCAGGGATAATAATATTTCCTGTCTCCAGGGATTGCTATCTGACATGAAAGAAGTGCTCATAAACCCTCCCTTTCATTGTGTCGATCACCCCTCCTCAGCTTATCTATAAAAATCCAAAGCGGAGTGAAGGGAGCAGCTGCGTGGCTGAGCTCACTCAGTCTGTATACGGTTGGTGGCCCAGATCTCTCAGGGCCTGTTTCAGCCCCTCCTCTGGGTCACTCTCCTGGACCCAGGGCTGGAACCGAGAAGGATGGAAGCTGTGGTGGCCTTAGACCTTTTGCAGGTTACAGAGGTTGGGAACATGGGGACAGGAGGAGGATCACTGGGGAGAAGTTCTAAATGTCTCTCTCATCCTAATCGTGCCTACTGACCCCTCGCTACTTCATGCCCACCCCCGGGCTTTCACTTCGCAGCTTGCTCCACCCAGAATGCTTTCCGGGCCAACCCACCTCGAGTCTCACAGCCTGTCCCACTGCACTGTGAGGGGCAGAGCCTCCTTCACCTCTCTATCCTCTGGCACAGCACTGCTTAGGGAAGGTGGATTGAATAGAAGACCTTGGGCACTTCCCAAGTGGGCTGGGCCGATTTCATATTTCCTAATGGAGAAATAGAAGCCCCCAAAGGTGATGGTCTTTGTCCATGGCCACATGGTTTGTTCATGAATCCCGTTTCTTATAGACCTACTAAGTGCTTAGCGCCGGCTAAGTGCATGGCTGGGAAGGGGTGAGGTGTGCTGGGAGGAACACTAAGACTCAGGTCACTCCTTTGCTGGGACCTGGCCTTGTCACAGCCCCTCTCTGGGCCTCAGTTCTCTACCTGTAAAACAGAGATGATAAACCTGCTTACTTCTCGAGGCTGGCACGAGGACGGACTGAAGACTATGCCAGTGTTACCCACGAGTGTAATAGAGGAGGTGAGCCCCAGCAGGGAGGGGGGCTTCCAGGAGACACATCGCCAGGTCCAGTCTGGAGTCAGGCAGGCCTGGAACAGGTCCCTGCTCCTTCACTTACCAGCTGTGTGACCTTGGACAAATTACCTCTCCTCTCTGAGCCTCAGTTCCTCCTCTGAACTGTCACTTCCTCAGAGATGCCTTCCCTGATGACTTTATTCAACATGGCCCTCCCCAGCTTGCTCCCATCTGCCCCTTCATTTCTTCCACAACCTTGGTCACAAGTAGCAGGTCACAAGTTGTTTGTTTCTTTTCTGGTGTCCGTCTCTGCCTTACAGAATGTAAGCTCAGCGAGAGCAGTGGCTTTTATCAGTTTTGTTTCCTGCTGTATCTCCAGGACCTAGCACAGTGCCTGCACACAGTAGGAACTCGATAAATATTTATTCAGTGAATGGGTGGATGCCTAAACAACTGCAATGGAGTTAATAATTCCACCCCTGCCAAGGAGACAAGATGTGTAATGTGCACAGCCCAGCACACAGTAGTTCAGTCAGTGAGGATGGACTGCTGTTGCCATCCCGGAGACAGACTCTGCAGCTACCTCCTGGAAGCTGGCCCACGGCTGAGGGCAGAACAGCTCAGCAGCTCTCACAGGGCAGCCTCCACTTCCTGGCTTGAGCTGGGCCTTCTAATTGTTCCCGTCTTCTTGGCAGCCTGAGCAGCTGTCTAATGAGTTTGCACCCAATTGGCCTCTGGGCCTGGCCTCACAGCCCAGGCCTGCCTGCCCATCTGCAGGCAGACAAAGACCCTCTGTCTCTGGGATCTGCCTCCTGCCCGCCCCACACATCCCTGACAAACTCGGGTCCCGGCTGCCAAGCTCCGCTTCTGAGTGGAGGAGCCCAAGACTCCCATGTGGACCAGGAGCACACAGCAGAGTGCAAGGAACATTTGCTATGGAGAGTGGGGTCCTGGGTTCAAGTCTCAGCTCTGCCCCAACTACTGGAGGTGGAGTCCTTGAATGTCATGACCAAGAGCATGGCCTTTGGAGCCAGACTTCCTAGGTTGGAGTCCTGCCTTTGCAAGGACAAGTTGATCTAAGTTTCCTCATCCTTAAATTAGGAGCAGATTACACACACTCACAGGGCAGATCCTCAGCACAGCCCCTGGCACATATGAAGAGCTGCTGTAGTTATTGGGGACCACCTTCAATCCCCATTCTCAGCCCTCTTGTTTGTGAAAGTGGGCTGCAGAACTCGGCCCTTTGCCATTCGAACTGGATCATTCTTGCTGTGGAGGGCTGTTTTGTGCATTGCAGGGTGGTCAGTAGCTTCCCTGACCTCCACTGACCCAATTTCAACGTTTCCTGTCAAACTCTGAAATTCCCTGATTTGCTGCAGGAAGCCCAGAGCATTCCCCCCACCCCGGCCTGAACTGTTGTAAAACAACCCTGACTTACATACTCCCAACTTATAAGGGTCCCTCTCAGATTACCTCCCTACTCTGGGGTCCCCAAATGCCTCAGGCTGCTAATGGGAGTGTCAGGACTGGGAGGTGAGGCTGATGGTGGCTTCTTCATGGGAAGAAGCCAGAAGCTAAATTATGCAAAAGCTGTAACAGGATCCAGCGCTGAGCACCCTGGAATCTCCTTCATATATATGCTCCCTTAGAGTTTTCCTGGAGTCTCCCACCTTCCTCCTGATACAGGCTGCCAGCCCATAGCCCTGCTATTCACCTTTTCCCGCTCAGGCCCAGCATCACTGTGGCCCCATCTCCCATCACGCTCTCCCCTGCTCTGCATCCCCGAGCCACTGTGTCTTTGCTGGCACTGTCCCTCCTGCCCTGGTGCCCTTTCTCCACCCTCCCCCTACTTCCAGGTCCCTCCTCTCCCAGGTCCCTCTGTCAGCTCTGCCCTGCCCCAGGCTGCAGAGCCAGCCCCAAGCTCACTGCTCTGCCAGAACACATGTCTGCCCAGCATGGCATCGAGTTAATTTATGAGGCTGTCTGTCTGCCCTCGATCCCGGGGGCCCCAGGGCAGGGCCTTGTCTGATTCATGGCCCAGCACAAGGTCTGGCCAGCACCGGGGAGCATGTGATGAGCAGCGCTGACATGAACTAGCTCTGGGAGGAGGCATCATGAGGCCTGATCAGCAGGGAGCACAGGCCCAGGGGTGGCGGGAACTTACTGGTGCCAGGGCTGCCGGAGAAGCTGGGAACCCGCGGGGCCCTCCCTCCTCCACAGGCTGGCTCACCATCCTCCCCCTCTCCCTCCTCCCCTTGGTCACTGACTCATTCACTCAGTATCTTTGGCTCATTCATGCACCTGCCTGCTCGTTCACATACACATTCGCTGATGGGGGAGCTCATTCACTTCTTCACTCACTCCTTTACGCATCCAACAAACACTTCCCGAGCTCTGCTCTCACACTCAGTCCTACCCTCTGCAGGAGCCCTGGTCATGCAGAGAGAAGCTGGCCCCAGCCGGTCTCTGAAGGCCTGTTCAGGAGCGGTGGCACCATCAGGGTGCGGGGGACGCAGATATGTAAACAAATAAATGGCTGCAGTGCTGAGGGAGAGAAGCTC
This sequence comes from Miniopterus schreibersii, assembly GCF_964146895.1. NCBI lineage: Eukaryota > Metazoa > Chordata > Mammalia > Chiroptera > Miniopteridae > Miniopterus > Miniopterus schreibersii. The sequence continues at coordinate 24,012,411 of NC_138109.1, forward strand.
AAGTAATGTACAACGTGACTGCCACTGCAGAGGAATCTGGTCCGGCTTCATGGAGGAGGTGACATTTCCACCTGGGCTTGGAGATGAAGAAATACCAAGAAAGGGCTGGTAAGGCTGGGCTTAGAGTTTGGGAAGGGAGAGAAGGAAGGATGACAGAGCAGGGGAAGAAACGCTTTCTATAGGACTTGGAGATTGCTTGGATAGCTGACCAGTGAGGGAGAGGAGGGACAGGAACTGTGTTTAACCCCCATCCTTCACCCAGATATACTGAACCCACAAATATATAGTGTCCTTCATGCACCAGACTGTCCCAGGGGCTGGGGTGCAACATAGACACCCTCCCTTGAGGAGCCAGCTTACATTCCAGGGTGGGGAGACAGCCCACCAAGGAGCAAATCAGACAGGCAGCCCTAGATGCTGAAATGCGCTGTACAGAACCATGAGGGTGTAAATGCGCTTTACAGCGTCCAGGAGCTGAGGGTGGCTGGATCCATGGTGGTGCACAGAGGGCCTCCCTGAGAAGGCAACACACGGGGGCAGTGCTGCATCTGGCGAGGGTGTCCGCGCGGATCCCTGCTGGACCTGGACCTGCTTGTTGAGGGCAGGGACCGGCCTCAATTCAACATCACAGCCCCGCAGGCCTCGGGCTGAGCAGCTGTGCAGCCCAGGGCAGCCACTGCTGATGCTGCCATCTGGGCATCCACCCACCTGTGGGGCCAGGCTGCCCTGGGCCAGGGACGGGAACTTCATCTCTGAACTGGATGCCCAGCACAGGGCCTGGCACATGTGGCTCCCTGGCGATCAGGAAGCCACACTGGGGTCAGAATGAGGCAGGAGGCTGTGGGGCAGCAGCCCCCCAGCCAGGTGTGGGTCGGGGTGAGTAAAGAGGTTCAGGGGGTCTGGGAACCCATGGGGACAGGGTCTTTCAGTGGGAGCCCAGCCCTTCAAGGGGAGGTGAGTGTGGGAGAAATCCAGACCCACCCTGTCCCGGGCAGGGGCAGCCAGGGAGTGCGAGGGCCCTCTATACTGGCCGTTCTGAGAGTTGAGATTCTAGAAGTGGGGACCACATGGCACCCTCTGGAGCTCTACACTGAGGCTTTTCCTGATCCTGGAGCCAGAGGCTCTGGAAAGGGAGTCCAGGGACCAAGTGTAGGGATGAGGTCCAGGGAGGAGAGGGTGGTAGGCCGGGGTGAGCAGGCCCTCCATCTTTCTTCCTCCCTTCCCCAAGCTCTGAGCCCAGAGCTCATCTTCTCCAGCCCTTCCTGGTGAGTATGGGGCAGCCCTGGGCTTCCTCCTGGCCAGGATGGATGCTCCTTCCACCCACCCCGGGGCTCCTGGTTTCGCCAACCTGGAGGAATGTCAGGTTCAGGCCTTCTGGGTTGGTGCTGCATTAAGATGAAGCTGAGAGCAGGATCCTGAAGCCAGGGCCTTAGGGAGTGACAGAGACTTGGGGCAGAGCAGGGTGCAGAGCCACGGGAGAGTTGGAAAGAGTTTTGGAAGAGGCAAGAGTGAGGTGAAGAGGCTGCCTGAGAGACCCAGTGCCCCAACTTTCTGAGCCCCAGCCTGAGGACATGTTGTGGACAAAATAGAAACCCCAGCTGGGGGCTTCCACTCACTTCTAGAAATCCAGACTCTGTGGGATGCTGTCTGCAGGGATGTGTGGTCCATGCCCATAGTAGAGTAGAAAGGACAATAGAAGGCCTATGTTAGTTCCTTGGGCCATCCTAACAAATTACCACAAACTTGGTGGCTTAAAACAACAGAAAGTCCCTCTTTCTCAGTTCTGGAGGCTGGAAGTCTGAAGCTGTGGTATCAGCAGGGCTGTGCTTCCCTGGAAGATGCTAGGGGACAATCTGTTCTTTGCTTCTTCCAGTTTCTGGTGGCTGTCGGCATTCTTGTGGCCGCATCACTCCGATCTCGCCTGTCTCTACACGGCCTTCTCTGTTTCTGAGTCATTTCCCTTCTGTGATAAATCTCTCTCTGACTCTCTCTACACGGGCACTTGTCATTGGATCTCAGGCCTACCTGATAATCCAGGATGATCTCATCTTGAGACCCTGACTTAATTATATCTGCAAAGACCCTCTTGCCAAATTGCATTCACAAGTTCCCAGGATCAGGGGGTGGACATATCTTTTTGGAGGCCAAGATTCAACCCACTGCAGGGTGCTCAGGCAGAGGGCAGAGCAGAGATAGTGCCCCTAGATATGCTTGTGTCCTGTGTGATGCGGAAGGGACACCCCAATTTCCCAGCACCCCAACAATGGGAAGACACAGAAGGCCACTTAGAGCTGGGGGGAGGGGGGGTCCGCTTGCCAGTCAGGACCCTGGACAGGGACACAGTGACAGCCCCCACCCCCAGGGATTGACCTCGATCAGACCCTTAGCAACTCTGGAGTTGCCCACAGTCTTTACCCAAGTCAGAATAGACCCGGGCTTCACCTGCTGCACAGGTAACGGCAGCCGGGACAGAAACCGAGGCTCAGAACCAACAGGATAAGGCACTCTGACAAGAGGGTGACCTGGGCCAGGGAGGGACCTTTCCCTGATGCCAGGAGGACATCCAAGCTCCCAGCTTTTAGACCCCATCATGGGAGGGAGACACCCTGTGAGGGGGAAATAGTTCTGATAGGGAACTGAAATTTACAGTGACTAAATCACCAAAGAGAATGTCACCTTTCATTGCAGTTTTTTTCTCTCCTTTACTCCATATCTAAGTGTGTAAGTGACAAACCTCCTGTAAATGATAGAACTGCCAGGTATTTTTAATGGGCACATGCTTTACATATCATTCTGAAAATTGCTTTTTTCAAAAACCCCTTTATTGAGGTATGACTGTGAAAATTGCATTTAACACTTCATATGTTACAGACATATTCCTATAACAGCATATTTTGAGCTACCTTACTTCTTTTTAAATCCACATACTATAATTTATTTAACCAGACCCCTATTGATGAACATTCAGGTGGTTCATTGATCTTAATTGAATTAACAAGTATATCAGCTGAGCAATGTGCCAACAGTGCCCACTCATGCTGGGGCTGCAAAAATGCAATATTTTCTTCCCTTTTCCCTAAATCTATATGGCTCCGACCACCACATTTCAGCAAAGAAGTCATTAAGCGACCTGAGAACTGTTGGTCGCAAAAAGGCACCACAGTCTTTTTCACTGTCCAGAGCTCTCTGGGAGGCCAAGAGGAGGGCCGTGTGCCAAGACATGGCCCTTCCAGTGTGAGTAATGTTCCGAACTCTTGAACACGAACGCTGGCAGCGTTTTACTCCATTTCAGATTAGCCAGTTGTCACTTCTCAAAGAAGGGTACCAAGAAGGACATGGATCTTTGCCTCATTGCAACAGTCCAGTTGCAGTGGCCTTTTGAAAAGAAACTCCCTGCATTTCTCTGTGTATCTCTGGGCAATGAAGGTGCAGAAAGGACTTGGCTGTGTCCTCACCTAATGTTTTCATTAGAACTCTTCAGCCTGCAAGTGACAGAAACCCAGATGAAACATAAGCAGAGCAGGAAATATATTGCATCATGCAGATGAGAAGTTGGAGGAATTTCAGAAATGCTGCATCCAGGTGTTTCATTGAAGCCATTAAGACTTTCTCTCTCCATCTCTCAGCCTGGCCTGCCTGTCTTGAGAGCTCCAGCAAAAGTCTCAAGGAAGACTCCTATTGGCTGCCTTGGGTCATGTGTTTATCCTTGTCAATCACTGAGCCCAGGGTGGGGGAGGTGGTGCTCTGGTTGGCCAGGCATAGTTCATGAGTTCCCCTGCCTAGGCATGTGGGGAGGCTGCCCCACCTGAGCCACATAGACAGAGCAGGATTAATGGGGGAGATGTGGCTTGCCAAAGAAAGGCTGAGCTTTCAAATAGGTGTCCATGATGCCTCCATCAGGTTATACCTCCAATTGTAGAGAAGATGCTTGTTGTTTGGATACAGACTTGGACATGGCTATACTCCAAACCAATAGCTATGCAGAGCAGTCGGACCCTGCTCAGACCTGTCTTAGGTTCCCACTTCCCCATCCCCCTCAGGCCAAAACAATGTAGGGGTTGCCAAGCTAAGCCCACACCCCTGGCCCAGGCTTTCCCTGACCCTTGTGTGAGCTCCATGGGCAGTGCAAACAAACACAGATTTTCTGACCAGTGACAAGACCAGAAGAAAAGCACAGTCTGAATTCAGGTGGCACAAGGTGAAATACTCAGCATTTCAGGACACCCTTAGTTTGAGGTCCTTTGTTCAGGGCTGGCCTTGGGGCCCACCCTTGACTCCCCTGATTCTCATGTAGTGGCTGAGCCTCTGCTGCCCTATAATGCTGTCCCTCTGTCCCTGCTGTCTGGCAAGGGCTCAGGCCTGGTTTGCAGTCTCTCTGCTGGGAGTGGTATGTGTCTCCTGGCTACAGGAGGCATTCTTGGATTTGAGGGTGCTTGCTGTGTAGGGGGCTGCATTGAGGACAGTCAGAGGACTGTCAGGGAGGGGTGCTGGAAGCTAGCATTCTGGTATGGTCTTAGGGACAGAGACCAGCTTGAGTTTCTGAGAAGATAGGCACAGAGACGGGGTGCCTGCCCTTTTTTGAGCCTCGCAGTGCTGACCTTCCCATCTGATCTTCATGGTAGGGTCTCTGCTGGCCCCACCTCAGTCTCATATCCCTCCATACTGTTTTCCCAGCTGGGATGCCTTCTCCTGCCCAGTCAGTCAATGCTCATCCTTCAAAATCCAGCTGCTCTCGAGTAGCCACTTCAGAAAAGCGAGAATCTGACTGTTACGAGGATGTGCAGATGTGCTGCAGCGTGTCCTCCCTCCACAGCCAGCCCTGCAGCTCGGACAGAGCCCAGGTTTCCCTGGAGCCTGGCAAGGTTGTTCTGCCACGTGTGCCAAAGAGTTAACCTCCGCCTCCCCCACCGCAAAGTAGCTCTCGACCAATGAAGGACAGGGATTGGTGCATAAACTTCAGCTCCTTTGCCCCCAGGGTAGAATAACTCTCTGGGAGTGTGGTTTACAGTTTCCCAGAGTCTCCCTGTGGGATTTAACTCCAGATGCCCAGGGTGGTAGCCTGCTTGTTAGCACACACTTCAGGGGCCTCCTCCCCACCACCTCTCACTTCCTCACTCCTTGATGAGTTTCCCTAGGATCACCTGCTGTTATGGACTAAATTGTGTTACCCCAGATCCATAAGTTGAAGCCCTAACTGCAGAGGATTGTATTTGGAGATAAGGCCTTTGCGGGAGTTTCCGGTTTGGAACTATCCTAGATGGTGCTGTTGTGGACATTCTAGTCCACCTCTTTTGGCAAACATATCAAGGCATTCTTCTGGGCTATAAACCTAGAAGAGGAATTGCTGACCCAGTGCTTGTTTCAGTTTCATTTTTCGTCTGCTGCTGTTCTGATCTGCACTTAGGATAACCAAGGAGGCCTCTGGTTTCCCTTCTTGGTTGAAATCAGTGGGCCTCAGTTTCCCTCTGTGGCTGGGTCCTGCCTGCTTATCCCAGGTATCATGAGGCTCTAAGAGCTTTTCAAGGAAGTAGGATCAGGTTGTGGGCCCTTTGACCTCCTGGCCCAGTTCCAAGCATTCCTGAGGCCAAAGGTATCCCCGAGCAAGGCTGATACTGCAGGTCCAGCCCCACATGCAGGAATAGGGCAGTGGGTGAGACTTGGGTCAAGTCCAGGCCAGGCTTGGGAAGGCTGGCACAGACAAGGCCAGGCCAGGGCCCAGCCCAGCCCCAGGGTTCCCTGGACAGCAGGAGGCAGGGTCAGGAAGGCCCTGGACCACTTTATGAGACCTGAGCATGGGCTGGCCTCCTTAGCACATGCCTGTCCTTCTCTGGGCTTCCATCGCCTCTTTTGCCAATTGGGGATCAGAGTTGCTTCCTCACCAGAATGAAGATTGAAGATGCTTCCCTGGGACCAGTGGGCATTGTCAGCCCATTTCACAGCCAAGGAAGCTGGGGCTCAGAGAGGTTAAGGAGCTTCTCTGAGGATTGAGCTCAGGTATGTCTGGCTCTGAAGCCTGTGCTCTTTCTACCTCATGAAGCTGCCGGACTGGGGATAGATAGATGTCATTAGAGGGATGTAAGAAAGGTCAAGCCCCAAGGTCAAGCTATATCTCTTCCAGCGCTTGGGTTTCCATCATTAGCACTTTATTCCTCTGGGTTAGTAACACCCTCTTTTGAAAGTGTGTAGGGGTGAGGGGCAAGACGTGCAACATCCAATGCTTCGTGTGCAAATGATTTCCTGGCAAAACTGGAGAATATGAGCCCTCCAAGCAGTGCTCATATCATCCCTTTCCTCGGCCCGACCCAGGCCCTGTACCTTGATGAATGGAAAACAGAGGCCCAGAGAAGGACACTGAGTTGCTCAGACTCACCTCTAGGGTCTTACCCCAGGCAGCCTCCCTGCTCTGCTGGCCAGACCCAGGCTAGAGAGGCTGAGCGGGAGAGGGCAGTGGAAATCCCTGGGTTTTCTGGCCGGGGTCTGCCCTGGGCAGAGTTGTCTCAGGCACACTTCTGCAGAAGGGAGGGAGGCGTGGGTGCGGTCTAGGCCCAGAGATAAACCCTGCTGTGCTCACACCACACCCTCTCTCCCTGCAGTGCACAGCCCTGGGGATTGCCCTCCTCCGCTGGGCTGCTTCTAACCCTGGGATAGAGGCCCCTTTGGGACGAGGCTCTCTGGGCTGCCCAAGCATCCACGGCCCCGCAGCTGCTGCCCGTGGGTCTTGGGTTGGGGCCCGGGGAAACAGACCTGAACCAAGATTGGAGGGCACAGAGTTTATTTGGGAGACGATTCCAGGAAGCCATAAAGAAGGTGGGAAGTGAGTCAGGGAGGGAAACCAATGCAGCAAGTTAACGAGCAGCAGGTGGGCAACTGGGGCTCCGGGAGACGGTGCAGAACCAGCCTCAGAGTTGTCCCAACATCAACCTGCTCTTCATGATCAGGGCCGCTCCTAAGGGCAGGAAGCCCCAGAGCAGCGTCACAGACACCTGCCTGGGAATGTGGGCGGGGCTCACAAAGGAGCAAAGGAGCTTGGAGGAGAGGGCCTGAGAAGGCTCTAGAATCAGAAGGGCTTGAGTCCCAGCTTAGCGGCTGACTCATCTCCGAGGGTCAGTTTCTGCATCAATAAAATGAGAATAAATATGTCGCTTACCTCCCAGGTGTGTGGTGAAGATCAGATTCGATAAGACTTGTAAATGGCCGGGGGTGGTGCTGGTACCGGTGGAGATTGACATAGTTGTTTCTCTTTCTCCCAGAGCAAGGGGCAGCTGACTCACACAATCCGGGGGCACCCAGTGACCTGCTGTGTGTACCAAACAATGCTGCTCCCAGAGCCCTCCCCCACTTTCCCTCTTTATTTGCAATTTTTAAAAGCCACTAGTGATGGGGTGGTGTGGGCGATGGGTGGAGGGATGTAAGGGGGGAAATGGGGGACATCTGCAATACTCTCAAAAATTAAAAAGCCAATAGTGAGTGATATCCAAGCCATGCCAGGTCAGGGGAGGCCTCTGGGGACCCAGAAAGGTCCTTGCCCTGGGAGTTCACAGTCTAATCAGGAAGATAGACAAATATGTGGCAGGGTGTGACAAGGGCATGGGCTTTGTCGGATGGATAGAAGTTTATGGGTCAGGCCAGAGGCAAGGAGGCAGTACAGGCAGAGAGAGGAGCCAGAGGAGCTGGGGTAGAGAAAGGTGGGAACATAGAAATTGTTCTGGGAGCAGGAGGTAAGGGAGCAGAGAAAGGGGGGGCAGATGGCAGAGCTTGTATTTTGAGCTTCCAGTAAGTATGATTGTCTGAGTTACAGATAAGGAAATGGGGGCTGAGTGGGCACATGTCTTGTTCAGTTGCTGTCAGGGCAGGGACTGGCCAGAGCTCTCTCTCATACTCTGACTCCCCCAACCCCACTTGAGCCAGAAATGGGGGCCCTTGGGACCAAGACAATGATCTTCCTGGGTGTGGGCTGGGGATGGAGCTCAAGGGTGGCCAGACCTGGAAACTGAGGCAAGGGCTCTGCTCTGGCTCTTCCCTCACCTTCCCCTTTTGGCCCCTGCATGGTGTAGCCAACACTGTTCCCCTTGACCCTGGACAGGTCCCTGTACCCCAGGGGTGGGAAATTCTCCACTTTTGTGCTTTTTGTTCAAATTCCATATGAATATCGCATCTATGATATGTTTGTTCTTAAAATCAGTAAGGTTTATAATGACTCAATTACTAAAGTGATTATTCTGCCTGTAAATAAAGCAAGATGTTCAGAGCTTATACAGTGGCAGTGTCCCTGTTTGTTCCTCAGTGTGAGGAGGGGACAGAGGTCCAGGCAAGGTAGGGGATGTGCCCCTGAGGGAATGTCAGTGTTTGCAGACCTCGAGGTAGCACATCGGGTGCAACTGCACATGTGTGTGTATTCACACCTGCAGAGTCACAGGACTATGTTTCCACACATAGCTATGCCCTCAACCAACCACTGAAGCACCTCTGGATCCACACTCATGTGTGCACACCAATGCATACATCCATCTACACTTCTATAAACTATGCACGTGTTCTTACACTTACTCAGGCACGAACACACATACTTGCGTGTATGCTCACGCCACTTGTGCACCCGCACACCCCTAATCATGGACTTGTATGCACACTCTGCGGGTACATATGCATCCTCACACATGCACACATATGTAGGCACATGCATGCACACCCATCTATGCAGCCACAACCAGGCAAAGACTTACACACTCAGGGGCGCTCACAGCCATACATGCTTGTACATGTTGATATGCACAGGAACATGCACATGTGTGGATTGTGCATGAAAACCTATCTCATAAGACACAAACCGGAATGCCTGCAGATGTGCAGAAGTCTCCCCTGCTGCATAGAGAACACATTTTATACATAGCATACCCTGTGCGCATATGCTCATGCAGTCTCATTTAGCCAGGTGGGACTCTGGTGTGCTAAACTCACCACATTGCAGCAGCGTCATAGGGAGGCAGCTTCGGATATCTTGCCCTGAGGGGCATGGGCTTGTTCCCCATTTCTATCCCTCCTGCTCCTCCCCTGCCCCAGTCTGCCACCTCCCAGGAGGAGCCCTCCTTCCTTAATGCACATGGCAAGTGGAGCATATCCTGCACCTGCTCCCTGGGAAGGATCTCTCCAGTCTTGCAACTGGAAACCTGGAGCCCCGAAGGGCCTGCCTGGGTCTATACCGCAAAGCCTGGGCAGAGGCAAGATCCAAAAGGCCAGTTTGGATCACAGGCTGAGAGGGAACCAGGATGCCCAGGCTCCTCCTCTTCAAAACACCTGCAGGTTCAGGTGCTGAAAGTCTCCGTCCCACATGCTTTCCAATGATCGTGCTGTCCCCTGAAGGGCCCTACTCAAAGGCACATTTATTCAGGGAGTGAGGGGGCCAACTGAGAGGCTGGAGCTAATGCCAGCCACAGAGAAGCAGGCTTGGAGCCCAACACGATCCTCAATCCCAGCACTGGAGGGCCCTGGAGGCATCCTCTGTGCCAGCTGGGGAGGGGGGACACCGGAGCCCCTAGGCCCCTCACCCTCATCAACCTGGCGGCAGCAGGTCTTTCTCTCCAGGTCTGTCTGTCCTGCACATCGATTCTGTATGAAGAAATGGCTTCTCCATCAGAGCAACCAGTGTGGGAGGCGAGGTAAGGAAAGGGCACTCACACCCAGTGGGGGCAGGAGTGCACATTGGAACCTCATTCTTGGCAGAATATTTAAATGTGCATGTCCTTTGACCTGGGAAGGGTTACTTAACCTCTTGGACCTCAATCTCTTTGTCTATATGATGACGTAAAAGCATCTCCCTGTAGAGTTGTTGAGGGCTGAAATAAAGTGCTTAGGACAAAAGTGGAAGCAACTCAAATGTCCGTCAGTGGATGACTAGATAAACCAAATGTGGTCTCCCCCAGAATGGAGTAGTGTTCAGTCATGGAAAGGATGAAGTACTGACACATGCTGCAGTGTGGATGAGCCTGGGAAACACTGCTAAGTGAAAGGAGCCAGGACAAAAGGCCACATATTGTATGATTCCAATTACAGGAAATGTCCAGAATAGGCCAATCCATGGAGACAGAAAGTAGACCAGTAATTTCCAGTGGCTGGGGGATGCGGGATATGGGTGCAGTATTTCTTCTGGGGGAGATGAAAATGTTCTGGGGTTAGATAGTGGTGATGGTTGCATAACTTTGTGAATATACTAAAAATCACTAAGTTGTACACTTTATAAGAGTGAATTTTATGGTGTGCAAATTCTGTCTCAAAAATATCTAGCAAAAAAGAATTAGGGATGAGTATAAAATTATATATGAACATAGCATGCAGTGTTATTTTATTGGTGGGAAATGGAACAAGCGTAAATATACACTTGTTCCCTCAAATGCATTATGGCATAGCTTTATGATGATATATTATGTAGCCATGAATAGAATCTTGCTTTGGAAAAAATTTTAAAATTAAATAAAAACTTAGGATGGTGCCTGATACATGAAGTACCATCCATGTGGGTTTTTATTAATGAGCTCAGGTTGGTCCTTTCATCCCCTCATGGTGGATGAGGAAACTGAGGCCCAGAGCGGGAAGGTGACATGGCTGCGCAGCCCTGGTCTGTGGCCAGGGAAGGGCAGAGTCTTGGCTTCTGGCCAGTCTGGGTCCTCGTTCTGGCTCCCCCACTTTCTAGCTGTAGGACGCTGGTCCAGCCAGTCCCTGCACTGCTCTGACCTCCCTTGTCCACCTGTGAAGGGGAACGGGGTCTGCAGGGGTCTCTGGGAGGGTGCTGCCCAGCTGGTGCCAGGTGTGTGGCCTTCCCCCTGCAGCTCCTTACTCCATTCAGGGTCCTGAGCCCCCTTTTCAGTCTACTGCTCTTGGGAAAGGCATCCATCCCACCTTCCTGGGACCTCAGTTTTCCCTGCTGAGCTGGTCCAGCATGGTGGGACCCAGACTGCCTGGGTTCAGGTCCCAGCTTCCCTGCCTGTGCTTTCTGCTTGCATGTTCCTGGGCAGGAAGTTCACCTCTCTGAGCCTCAGTTTCCTCATCAGCAAAATGGAGATAACAATAGTACCAACCTCAGTGGCCCTTGTAATGCTTAGATGAGAAGTGAATATAACATGCTTAGCACAGAGCCTGGCACACTGTGAGCCTTAGGCCTGCTGGTTATTACTATTATTATTACTGTGGTGTCATGAGCTGTGGAGGGGCCAGAGGACACGTGCGTGCCTGGAGGCAAGGGGCTGGCCCCGGAGCTCCTGCTTCCCCACTCTGCCTGCTGGCCCCCTCACTCTTTTTAGCACTGAGTGATCGACAGGCTGGGCCGGTGGCATCCTGGCAGGCCTGTCCTGGCAGCTGCTCCCACAAGGCGAGGCCCTTGAGCTTCAGAGAATTAATTAGGCCACATTCCTCTTCTCCTGGCGGGCCTGCACACGGCCCCCTTCCGAGCTGCTGAGGGCTCTTGGCTCAGGTCCCTGGCAGGCGAGGTGAGGCCCACACTCTGCTCTCCCCTGAGAGGGGCTGGGAGGGCCCTCCTGAGCTGGAAGCGCTGGCTGGCTGGGGAGGGACAATACTAAGCCCGCAGTCGAGGCCAGCTCCTGTCCCGGCTCTCCCCTGCTAGCCACCTTCACTGGCTCCCCATCACTCAAGTTCAAATTCCTGGCATCAAATGCAGTTCCCAGCTGGTCCCTGCCCATCAGGCCGGCTGCCTCTCTCTGGAACCCTCCATGTTCTGGCCAGACCCTTTCCCCAGCTGCCCATTTCTGCCAGCCCCTCTCCAGCCTTCTCCCTGCCCCTTCCTTCTTTTGCTCCCTGAAAGGGGCTGATAATAGCCCCTTCCCCACAGAGCCTTCACCTCTGCTGTTCTCTCTGCCTGGAACACTTGTCCACCCTCCTCCTTTACTTGACTGGTTCCCTTGAGCTTGACCTAGATGTCACCTCCTTCAAAAAGCCATCCTGGACTCCCTGACCGCAGGAGCTCTATTGCAGTGTAGATGAACCCTTCCTACCAGAGAGACGGAACAGCTTAAAAGTTTAGAGCCTGGTGTTTAAATCCCACCTCAGCCATATACTAGCTGTGCAACTTTGAGCAAATTAACCTCTCCTTACCTCTTCTCTAAAATGTGAATAATAAAGGCCCTGGCCAGTGTGGCTCAGTGGTTAGAGAGTTGGCCTTATCAAGAGCACATACCTTGGTTGCAGGCTCCATCTCTGGCCTGGGTGAGGGCATGTTCGGGAGGCAACCAATCCATGTGTCTCTCTCACATTGATGTTTCTCTGTCTCTCTTTCTCCCCCTCCCTCCCTCCCTTCCACTCTCTCTAAAAATCAATGGAAAAAAATATCCTCGGGTGGGGATTAACAAATAAAATAAAATAAAATAAAACAAAATGGGAATAATGATGCTAGAATCTGCTACCTAAGGTTGCTGTGAGGAACCAAGGGCTTCACAGGCAGAGAACACCTAGTGAGCGCTCCGTGACTGTAGCTGTTGCTGTAACCTTGCGAGTTAACAGTGGCCTCCTGAAGGGCTCTCCTCTTGACCTGCGAGGCAGGAGCTGTGTCTGTTTTGCTTACAAGACTCTCCAGAGAGGTGATTATTCTTATTCATAATTGTTGAATGGACGGAGGCCACATTCCAGTGATTTATTGCCCCGATAGGCAAATGACTTTTCTGAAGTGAAAATCCAGCAACCTGGTCTCTGTTTTTAATCAGAGAGAGAGAGAGAGAGAAGAGCTGAATGAGGGGGTGGGGCAGAGGCAGCCAGGGAGGGGCCCAGCCTACCCCCTGGATATGTATCAGGCCTGATAGCCCTGGACATGGACCCAGCTCCCCTCAGCCTCAGCTTCCATTTGTGCATGCAACCCGAATAAATCTGGAGCATTCTGTGCCCCCTTCTGGCCTTTCTTTGCCTGGTGTTCCCATAAAAAGGAACACCAATTTGACTCAAAAGCCTTGATAAAACCTGCTAAGCATTTATGGGAAAGGCAGAAAAAGGCAGGAAAAGGGGAGACTTTGTCCCACAAAATCCAAACTTTCTAAAACATTGACACTTTCCTCCCAGGGTTCCATTCCACTCGGCAGCTGCTTCTCACAGATCTTCCTCCGCTTCCTCCAGACTCCACGCACACTCCCAGGGCCCAGCTACCTGGGCTGTGGACTAGAAGCAGGCATGCACTTTGGGTGCACACGGCCCCTCGGCCCTTCAAACTCCTCGTCCTGTGGAGAGAGGCAGGACCTAAGGGAGGACAGGCCCGGACCACCTACAGTGCGAGCCCAGCGAGGCCCCCATTTCCAGGGCACTGCAGTATCACCTTGCCTTTACCTGCTTCCTGGGCCGCCTCTCCCTTTAATCATCTGTTACTTAATCATTTGGGCTGCTGATCTATGAACTCTGGCCAGGGCCACCAGGGCCTTTACCAAGGGCAGGGAATGCCTGCTTCCCTGGGTCTCCGCCACACCCTGAGCCTGGATGGCATCATTCCTCTGCCAGGCTTCCATCACACCTGCCGCCTGGGGTTGTCCCACTCGGCGGCCCGCTTAGCTCTTGGCTGTTATTTTGGGCTCCCAGTGGGGACAGGATCATTCTGAATGAGCTGCTGGGCTTCCAGGGAGTGAGATTCCCCTGGCATCAGCTCAGCTGAGATTTGAGAGGTGTGCTGTGGCCCTGGGCCATGGTAGAGAGTTACTGGGCTGGGCCCCGTTACCCCAACCCTCACCACCTAGGAGGCACGGTGGACCCCTAGGGGCTGGTTGCGAGCTTGCTTCCCTGCCTCCTGTCCCCTCATTCACTCCTCTCCTGTGCAACCCTATAGGGGCATATTTCTAAAGCCCAGCTCTGACCAGGATCCCTGTGCTCACGGACCTTTGGTGACTTTCCATGGCCCACAAGTGAAAGTCTTCAAGCCTCTCTGGCTTCACTCCCGCTGTACCCCCTCACCATGCTCCAGCCACATGGGGTCCTCTGTGGGAACCTCCTTTGTCACTCTCACTGCTATACTTTCACTCCCCTGTTCCCTCTGTCTGGAGTTGCCTCCTAATTTTCTTTCTATTTATTTCAATCTTACTCATCTTTTGAGGCTATGGGAGTAGCCTTTGTCCAGGAGCCTTTCTCTGACCACTCCTCTCCACCCCAGCCGACCCCAGTCTCTCTCCCCTCAGGTCCTTTAGCTCTGTGCCTGTCTAGTGACCACATACCCACTGACGGCCTGACAAGCAGCCTCTGCCTCTTATCAGGCCCACAGTTCAACCCAGAACTGCTTCCTGTCTCTTCATTCTTAATCGTTTAGTGTTCACACCAGCCCTGCAAGATAGGGGCTATTGTTTGCCATTTTATAGATTAAAAAAACAACTGAGGCTCAAAAAGAGAGAGATTTGCTCAAGCTCACATGCAGTGCTGACCCATGGATTCAATCAATAAATGTTTATTAAATACATACATACATATGTAAGATAGACTCTGAGTTCAAATCCTTGTGCCACCACTTACTTGCTGTGTGACCTTGGGCAAGTCAGTTGCCTTCTCTGTGCATTATCTATAAAGTGGGAATCATAAAAGTACCAATGTCATAGGGTTGTGAGGATGAAACAAGTTACTCAGGGTGAAGTGCCGGTGTGCAGTGTGTGTCAACACACTACTCTCCCATTAGGGGTCAGGGATGGCTTCACAGATAAGGCAGGATTAGAGCAGGGTGTAAATAATTAATTTTCGATTGCTGCCTTAGACCACAACCTGCCACTTTTAGCACAGGCCAGCTGGGAGGAAAGGGACAGCCTGCTCATGGGGGGATTTGGCAGGGATGGAGGCTGTGGGTCCAGGCAGCTGTGAGCAGGGGCGGCCCTAGTTGCTGGGTGCCTCTGGGACTCAGGTGGGCTGCTTCTTGGGCCTGGGTGAGATTGGCCAATCCAGTCCTAGAGCCCTGGGCATCTTCAGTCAGAGGAGTGTTAAGCCACCTCTAGCAGAACTTCATCCAAGGCCCAAGGTGAGAGACAAGGCCAGGGCCAGGCCATGGCTCCACCGCAGCACCCGTCACTGGCCACGAGAACTGCACACGGCCTTCACTGGATAGGTTGTTCTGGGCCTTCTGGCAGCCCCTGGGGGCACAGGGCAGATGGAGCAGAAGTGAGCCTCGGCTCCTTCTGAACCTGCTCCTGAGAAAAGCCTGGTCTGAGAGGAACGGAGGTCCTGGAATCCTGGATGTCACAGCGACAAATGGCTATCTAGGCACATGATAGGCAAAAGCCCAGAGAGGGTGGGTTAGCAGCCAAGATGCCCAGCAACAGCATGAGGAGTAGAACCCAGGCCTCTGGCCACCTGCCTCTGGCCCTTTCCTCCCCCTTCCTGTTTCCCCCTAACTTCCAAGCAGCCCCTTCCCAAGAAGAGCCTCCTACCCCTGGCTCAGCCAAGATGAAATGCCAGAGTACCTTTCATTGTTTATTACAAACACAAGTTTGCCGGCAAATAATTGAAAGTCTAAAAAAATACATTACAATAAATAAGTGGAGTTATCCAAGTTCTTAGAGCAAATAAGTTATATACAGATAGGTAAAGCAGTACAGGCCCCCTCACCAGGAGCGTCCTGAGGGCATTGAGGGCACAGGACTCTGGGGAGGGAGAGCTGGAGGGGACAGATGAAGGGGGCAGACACCAGCCATTGGCTGGCTTAGGCGTGAGCGTCCATCACTGTGCGTTGCTCCTGGTTTGTAGCCAACAGACAGGATACCTCTCAGGACATGGCCTCCAGGTTAGTTCTTTTCAGCAGGGATGTGGTACCAGAGCCAGAGTGGGAGGCTGCTCTGCAGCCTGGGAGCTGAAGGCTTTTCTGGGCAGCGTGAGGGCTCGGAGCTGCCTTGAGGGGTCTCCCTCACTTCCCTCACTAGGGCGGGGAGACCATAGCTTGTGCCAATCCCAGCAGGTGGGTTTCCAGGTCCAGGAACAGGTGGAGAGTCTCCCTGCCCTGGGCTGCCCCTCTCTTCCCATATCCACACAGGCTTCCTTCCCAGAGTTTCTCCAGCTTCCAACACTATCTCTTCCTGCGCCCGGAGTGTGTAGGCTTGGACTTCTTTGTTGCCTCCTGCTGTCGCCTAGCGAAGCAGATCTTGGCAGAAGAAATGTCCCTGGAATCAAGAAGGGTCAATTTAGCATCTCAGGAGATATGGACAGCCCAAGAGTACCCTGTGAGAGGCAGCAGCAATAGGGACTGTACCCCTTAATCGTGGCTGCCTTGGGGTCAGAAGGTGGCCACTGACCCTGAAAACAAGGTCTGCCCATCAGTACGAGCTCAACCAGGCCTAGAAGCTTCTTTGCCCACAAGGGATTGGACGAAGCTGATGTTCAACATTAAATGCTGCTGCAATGACTAGACGGCCAAGAACAGCCCAGTTTTTATGTCCCAGGACCTGCCTTCCTACTTCCACACCTTGGCTCACGCCATCCCCTCCAGGCTGCTCACCTTCTGCTCTCCCCCAATCCACCTACTACAGTTCCCATTTTTCAAGTTCCAGATGAAGGGGATCCAACCCAGATTCATATGGGTCCTAGCTGCCCTTTGAGCCTGGCTGAGACCCTTGCGGGGACTTGTGTCATTCAGGTGGCCTCGTCCTGGCTCAAAGCATTCTAGCTTGGAAGCTAGGAGGCTGGCTTCAGTTCCAGCTGTGGGAACTTGGGCAAGTGTCTCAACCTCTCTGAGCCCCTGTCTGGGTCTATAAGATAAAACTGCCCTGAACTGTTGTAAGGAGGAGCACAGGTTGGCTAAGCAAGCTCTCTGCCCACCCTGAAGGGCCATGCCCTCGCAAAGTCTTATTTTGACTTTTTTCATCCTAAGACAATTCCTAAGTATATGCTGGGTCCTGCCTATCTCACCACCCTGTCTTTTCTCCTCTGTTTCTGTCTCCCCACAAAGATAGGAACCCCTTTGGAGCCATACTGGGCCCCAGCACTGGCTGGTCTAAGGAGCCATCTGGGACAGAGGCAGGAATGGCTAATACCCCCAGGGCTCCCACTGGGGGCCAGGCCCTACTTGAGGCGCTTCATTATGTCTAATCATCTGACCTCACCACAACCCATGAGATGGGTAGCATTGTTGTCCCTATTTCAAAATAGGAACTTAAAGCACAGAGAAGTTAAGTGACAAGCCTAAGGTCACAAAGCTTGTTTGTGGCAGGGCCTGGGTTTAAATCAGGCAGATCTGGCTGGAATGCTGCCCCTTGGCCACTCTGCTGCATGGCCAGATGTGGGGCTTCTATCTCAAGTCAGTTTGGTTGGACAAACATTCAGGGGCACCTTCTGTGTGCCAACACTGGGGCTGAGCTATACTAAGGCCACCATGGGAGGGATCCATTCTGGGATGGGGGGAAGGAGCAGGCTGGGTAGTTGGCTCCTTTGGACCCCAGCATATGGGAGATGCTTGATTCAGACACAGGCTGAATGAGCACCTGTGGTCCTTTGAGAGTCATGAACCTTCAAACTCTCTAAAGAGTCTACTTCCAGGCATAGTGGCTAAAAGCACGGGCTCTGGAGTCAGCCAGATGCCAGACTGCTGTGTGACCTTGGGAAAGTACCTTCACTTCTCTGAGCCTCAGTTCTCTTAACTGTCCAATGGGGGTGCAGTCCTGCCTCTTATAGAAAATAAGAGAAATGTGAGGAAATGTGCAAGGCATACAGGAGGCACTTGGTCAGTGCAGGACCCCTTTACCTTAGCAGCTGCAGGAGCTCTCCTGCAGTGGTCCATGTCTTGCCAGCCTTGAACACGTCTGCTGGGGACCCAATGCCTGGGTTTGCCATGGCTTCAGCCCTGAATGAATAGCATTAGAGCCTAAGTGAGGGGCTGTCCAGGACTCGGAGGCCACCTGGCTGCAGGCCCAGCCCAGCCCCCACCCTACCTCCACCTGTCCTCAGGAACAGATCCATTTCCACCCCTGTGCACCTGGCATCCTTCCTTTCTCAGGCAGGGTGGGGAAAACTGAGCTACTGGGAATGTTCTTAGCTTCAGAAAGATGCAGCTGGGTGGCTGGCTTTCTCAGAATCCAGCCACCTGCAGCTGAGTGTGGCCATTTGCAGGGGAAACTGAGGCAGGGGTAGAGCCACAGCTTGAGTCTCAAAGGGGTTTTATTGTTAACTGTCATAGGAATGGAGGCTGGGATTGTGAAGCCAGGTTCTGCTTTCCCCAAAGCTCCAAGTGGAGGAGGGAAAGAACAAAGTTTCCCACTCTTTTACAGATGGAAAAACTGAGGCCCAAAGAGTTTAGAGATTTGCAAAGCACCCCCGCCCCCCCCAGCAACTCTGTGATGACCCTGGAATAGTGTTATGGTCTCCCAATTCCAGGTGTTACTTCTCCATTGAGAAAGCTTCAAAGTCTCCTGAGCCTCAGGTCTGAATCCAAAGCCCTGTGGACTCGGTCAGACAAGCCAAGGCTGAAGCCCAGCTCTCCTTCTGACCAGCTGTGTGGACTGACAGGACAAGCCTTGTCTCCTTTTGGGGTCTGGGAAGAATCCCTCCTGCACAGGAGTGAGACATGGTGCTCTCAGAAGCCCCCAGAGCTGGGCAGTGGGAAGGACTCAGGGGTGACTGGTTCCCTGCGGGAAGCGACACTGCCCATGGACCCAGGGCCGCCTATGGGCCCCTAGGACCCTGCTCCCCCTCCCCCCATTTGCTCCTCTGCTGGTTCTCCCAGACACCTTGCTGTCCAAGGCAGGCCCAGGCTAGCAGCCACCCCTGGCCCCTGCAGGCTGGGTGCCCACCTACCAGGGCCTTTGATGGCAGAAGGTGGCACAGGCAGGGTCTCTGGCACTGGAGCATTCACAGCGCCCTGGCAGAGAGCGGCGCCGGCGTCTTGGCGGGTTTCCCAGGCCGTAAGGAGCTGTCTGTCTGTGGGCGGGCAGCCAGCAAGGTAGTGATGTAGGGTGGAAAGAGAGGGGGGAGAGAGAGGAAGAGGGAGGAAGAGAGGGAGGGAGGGAGGATTAGATAAGTCACTACCATTGGTAAGCAGGGACTGTCTACACTGCACACTGGGATGGCCACGAATGCCACTAGGGTGGCAGCCAAAGGTGACCAGCCCCTGACTTCAAGAAGTCCCACCACAGGCTCTTTACTAGGTGCCAGGTAGCCCTGGACAAGACTCAAGACCCTTCCCCATTTTGGGCCTCTGCACGGCCTATCCCCCAAGCCCAGGGAGTCCTCCCAGTGCACCCTCTCCAGACAGGAACTTGAGATGATAGAACCAGGCTGTCCCCTTGTTCTCAAAGAAGGCCCTCAGCTTACCCTGGAGGAGGGGAGGAAATACCATCTCCCAGAAGTAAACACACAGGTTCACAGTTAGCTGCCCCCACCTGGTCCCCACTTGTCTAGAGGAGTGACATATATGTCTTAGAGTTTTGACTTAAAAATGGTGAGTGTGTGTGCCTGCACATGTGTGTATGAGACCAGGTGGGACTGACTTCAGATCAGAGTCTAGCCAAGGCGGGTCGAGGGCAGGGCAGGGGCCCTGTGGCCGGTTGGACCAGCACCTTCGGATGCCAGAGCTAATTTTAGCTGGTGCGGCTGAGGTTGTAATGACTCCAGGTAGACCCGGCAGGCAGGGACTGGCAGGGTTCCCACCCTGAGCGAATGTTTGAATGTGGATTAGCTCCACACACGCTTACGTGCCGGGCTTCTCTTGTCTTTGGCAATTTGGGGAAGGGAAAAAAACACAAATGCACACAGAAACTTCAGCTTGAAGTATGCAGTGGCCCGGAGGCAGTGCGGGTGCAGACAGAACAGACAGCACGGGCCCCCACCCTGGCTCCACCAGGTGACAAAGGGCAGGTTTCTCATCTGTCATTTGGGGACAACAGCAGTATCTGCCTCAGGGGAGGATTGGAGGGGTTCCTGAGATAATCATGCACGAGCGTGCTTGGCATAGGGCCTGGCACAGTCGAGACATGGGCGCTGTCATTAATTGTATTATTCTTAGAAGATCATGCTGAGGCAGCATGGCAGAGCGGGTGTGAGCTCTGGCATCCACCGGACCTAGGATGGAGCTTGCACCTACCACCTTCTCTTTTCTGTGTGATCTTGCAGAAGGCACCTAACCTCTCTGAGCCTCAGTACCCTGACCTGGAAAATGGAGCCAACATGTTTTTCCCAAGCTGTTGCGAGAATTCTCATGAGACACCCTCTTTATTGCTCAGGCAGCCTCCACATGGGAGTTGAAACAATAACTGCTAACTATTGATATCAGCCCAGTGCTCCCATCTGGAGGCCCAGGGAGAGCTGTACGGTGCCCAAGGTTTCCCAGCGTGCCAGTAGCCCCTGCCCCTGCCCCCACTCCTAGCAGCCCGCCTGGATCCCCACGGTAGCTCACCCGGGAGTGTTCACCCAGATGATGTCCAGGTGGCAGAAGTAGACGCACTCCTTGTCGAGCCAGGAGCTGCAGGAGCAACGCCGAGGCCGCAGGTGGGAGCCGCCGGCATGGGGCGAGGGCATTGGCTGCTCCTGGGTGGCAGCAGCCTGGCCCTTGCCTGCACGCACAGGAGGGAGAGAGAGGTGGAGAGGTGGGTCAGGATGCCTGGCACAGCTGGAATAGGGGGACCCGACAGACTCCTCCTCCTGCATAATCAAGGAAGTTGGCACTTTCATGGCTCTGGAGCTCCGGGCCAGCCCCGGGAAGCCTCAGCAGCTGCCCTGTGCAGCAGCACCTCTGAGCTGGCAGGGCCCCCTGCCGCTGCCGCTGGGCTCCCGCCCCGCATGCCCAGAGCTGGCTGGTGGGGCACCGAGGTCTCCAGGGGGAGACACCGCTGAACAGACCCGGGGCTGCTGCAGCAGGCGAGGCCGGATGGCTCACCTTCGTGCAGGGCCAGGAGCAGGGCCAGAGCGACGGAGCACCAGGCAGTGGGCACAGCAACCATAGCGGTGGCGGACCGGAGCAGGGAGCAGGGAGCGCGCCTGTTGCCTGCGTCCTGTTGCCAAGCTGAGCCAAGCCGATAGCTCATTGCCTCGGTGCCCTGGCTGCTTCTTATAATGAGGCACTTCCCCGCCCCTGCCCCAGCCCTGCCGCACAGCGCAGCGCAGGCAGGGTGGAGGGCCGTGAGCCAGAGACAACGCCTCCTCCCGGGGCGTCTGGCCAGTCCCAGCCTCCAAGGGGGGGGAGGGAGAGGGGAGGGCAGAGGCGAGAGAGAAGGCCCAGCTCCTCCCACTGAGCTTGGAGTACTCCGGGAGTGCCCAGAGTGCGGAGGCTCCCCTGCAATCCCTAAGGGCTCCTCCCAGTCCCTAGAACTTCCTCAAATCACCCCCTAAAGTGCCCAGGGCCCCTGCCCCACTCTCTCTGTGGCTGCTCCCCAGGTGTTGTCTAGAGCTAAGAGTTTGAAAGGGGAGCAAACCTGCCCTCTCCTTGGAGAGACCCTGCTGTCTTGCCAGCCAAGCGGAGGGTGCCCTTTCTACGGTGCAGGAGGTGAAAAGCCTGCTTATGGCTGTGTGGCCCTGGGCAAGTCAGAGCCCTCTCTGGGCCTGTTTCCCTCAGTGAAGGACACAGCCTACCCCTGACCTCTGATCAGCCTGGAGCTGCCTCATCTCTACCTCACCCAGGAAGTACCTCTCTCCCCTCTTCCCACCCAGGAACAGGAGTTCTGGTCCCTTCTTGAACAGGTTCAACTGTGCAACCATGGCCAAGGGTATCCATCCTGGGTCTCAGTTTTCTTGTTTGAAAACAAAGCCAAAATGGGGGGTTCTTAATGTGTTGTTTCCCAGGCTCCATTGAGACTAAGAAGGGGGCTTCAGAGTCCTTTCCAGAAAGATGCCCTGTGGGCCCTCATAAAGTGCCCCTTGAAAGGTCTCTTGTCTTGGATGTGACAGGATGTCTTGGCTCATCTCAGTGGCTATTTTCTGCAAAAAAGGCCAGGTGGTGGTGGGTGCTTCCTGAGGGCTCCTACCCATTTGCTGGCTCAGAAACCCGGCCTTGCTAGAGGTAAGAAGGGGGCGGCACTGGTGTTGAGCCTCTCCTCAGAGAACCTGTCTCCAGGCACAACAGGAAAGGCCCTTTTATTTCTCAGAAATCCCAGGCTCTGGTGCCTGCCTGACTCATGACATTGAGCTTATCTCCCCAGCAATCTTGAGGTAGAGAACTCCAGAGAATCCAGGGCCTGGAGCTGCCTGGCACACAGTAGGAACACTCTAAGTGAATGAGTTCTGAGGGAGGGGGAATGAATGAATAAATGCCTGGCTTTGAACTGGGGAAATTGGGTCTGCCAGGACTCAGGCTGCCCAATTTCTAGTTCCTGCGTTCAGAAGCAATTTTGCATTAGACATTTATGAAGGGGGAAACAGGAGACCACAAAGAAACAGGCAGTCTTGGTTGTTCATTGAGTGTATCCAGAGCACGCGTGTGTGTACGTGTGTGTGTGTGTGTGTGTGTGTGGTCGTGGTAGAGAGGAGCTGAATGGAAAGAGGGAGAGACCTGTCAGTGTCTTCTTCCTTCCCTGCCAGGCTGGGTCAGGCTTCAGTGAAAGCAGGAACAAACATTCCTGGGCACCTACTGTGTGCTCAGAACACTTTCATTTCCTCTTCATCACAGCCCAGGAGGCAGCTGCTTTATCTGGTATCAGCTCCACGACTGGCCAGGAGGAAATGGAGCCTGGCCAAGGTCGCACAGCCCGTAGGTGCAGAGAGGGCTCTGGAACTCAGATCTCTTTCTCCGTCAAACCAGTGACTCCCCGTGTAGTGCTCACTGCCTTCCCCCGCATGGCCCTCTCCAAGAATTTAGAAGAGTATTTCTGGAATGAGGTGAGCAATACTTCCAGTCATTTCTATTAGCCTCTGAGAGAATATGAATACAGAATTAAGCAGGGTTAGGATGGGGGTAGGAGGTGCATCAAGAATTCAAACCACCGAACCGTGAAGAGAAGAAAGCAGCAGAAGCAGATCAGCGGGAGACAGAGGGGCCAGGAGGGGAGGGAGCGGGCAGGAGGCAGATAGAGATGGGGGGAGCCCCCCCCAGCAGGAAGCAGCGCGGCGGGGAGAAAGGCTCGGACCCAGGAAGGAAAAGAGAAAGACCATCCCGAGCGAGAGGAAGGTTCAGCCGGCTAATCTTTACACAACCGCAAAGTGCCTGCTCAGGACAATAGGGAGCTGGAGGCTTGAGTCTGGGAAACATAATAGAAGAATTAAACGGACCAGGAGGCAGGATCCCTCTCTGGTGTGAAAGGAGGATGACAACAGGCCAGGGGCCGCCGCCCAGCCTGGCAGGGTCAGTGCAGGGAGCTGTGCCCGACTCCAGTTTCCCTTCTTCCCTGCCCTCTGCCCGGGCTGGGCATACAGGGCTCTGTGAAATGGAGAGGCTCGGCTCAAGGAACCTGAGCAAGCCCAGGTATTAGGGGGAAAGCATTACGGAAACGGGGCTACGTCACGGGCAAGAGTTAAGTTTCCAGGCAGAGAAAATTAAGCTGAGTTAAAAATAGCCAGCCCCGGCCCCCTAGGACCCTTAGTAGGCCCTAAACCTTCACCTCTGCCCCTCCCGGCTGGCCTGGCTCCATGGCCCCCCCACCCCATTGCACTGGCCCCCACCAACTGCCCCAGTCAGCTGCCCTGCTGATTTCCCCAACCCCACCTGGCCCTGCTACCTGCCTGGGCTAGTAAAGGCTGCAGGTCGAGGGGCAGGGACTCCCTGAAGGTCACATCAGGATTTGGGGGGTTAGTTTTGCACACAAAGTAATATGCTCCACTTTTGCTTGGTGCCAGCTCAACCAAGAGGGAGAGATTTGCTCCGGCCGTGTGTTGATTTGAGCTTCGTTCCTGTACATCAAAAGGTGTGGGTTCAATCCCCAGTCAGGGTGATGAGAGGCAACCAATTGATGTTCCTCTCTCACATCTATGTTTCTCTCTTCCTTCCCCTTTTTTCTAAAATCAATAAACATATTCTCACGTGAGGATAAAAAAAAAAAAAAAAGGTAGAGATTTGTGGGGAGGGCAGCTGGCAGAAGAGGGCAGTTGAGGCAGATTTCTGGGTGAGACGCTGGGCTAGAAATCGCCCTCTGGGAATCCTCTCCAAACCTCATTTTCTGGATGAGATAACTGGTCTAAGAGGAGCAACGTCTTCAAGACAATGATGGGGCCAGACATGCTCTCTTGGCTTCTGATCCAGCCCCATCCTTTCTTGCACAGCAGTGAGGCTCTCCCACGGGTCCAGGTTGAGCCCGAGACTCTGGGTCCATTTGGGAACGGCTCCCAAGGACCCGGGCACTGGGACAGGGCTAGGCCATCTGCCTGCATACCCCAAAGCTCTATCGCATCTGCACTGACGGCAAATATGGGTCCACCGGGCAGCTGTCCAGCAGCCAGGGGGCTGCATGGGGTAGAGGGTGCCCAGGAGCGGGGATTAAATGTCCTGGTGATGCTGTCCCACAGAACAGGCATGGGTTGGAGCAGGTGGCTGGTGCAGCGGGAGCAACAAACTTTTGTCCCAGTTCCTGTTCATGCTGTGTGGCCTTGGGCAGTCCCATTCTTTCCCTGGAAAACTTTCCTGTCTTCCCACTGACCCTGAGGGGCACTCTCAGCATGGACAGCCTATGACTAACAATCACTCTGACTGAGTTTAGAGCTCCCCAAACTTGGGCCCTGTAGACTGTGCTGTAATTGTGACTCCCAGCTTGGGACCCTCCGCTCTCACCTCCGGAAAACCAGTCATTTCCCCCTTGCCACCTGGCCCCTCCAGGTTTCAGGAAGTTCTGTTTGCAGCCCTAATGGAAGGGACACAGTGCCTTGGTCACAGGCACATACCGTGCAGGCGGCTTAGTAGAGCGAGCAGCTGGGAAGATGGGGCTGGCTAGGGGGCGATGTCTGGAGCCCCAGGGAATGGGGGCTGGGGAGGATATCGCCCTGGAGCCAGCCTGGGTTGGGGATTTAGGGACTGAGGGAGTTCAGACATTCCCATCAACACTTGTCCCCAAGTTATGTCCCCAAGGCTGTGAGTCAAGGCTGCCCCTACTAGGGCCTGGGTACACTCAGCCCCAGGGCCTCTTTCTGGTGGGTGGTCTGGGCCTCTTGCCATCAGCCACAGCTCACCCTGAACCTGCAGGGCCTGACACCACCCACACCACTGTCCCACATGGGTCTCCGCAAGGGCAACCTCAGCCTTGCAGGACCAGCTCCCTGGTCTCAACGGCTTCCCCCAGAGGACACCCCCTTATTAGTTGTTCTCCTCCCTCCACCTCAGCCTACTTGGAAAGATTTATATCTCCCGCATAAACTGTGCTTTTAAAGGAATAATTCATGTGCCTGTTTGTTATTAATCTAAGGGTAATCAGAACAAGGTCAGCGAGGCCCACCAAACTGCTGGAATTTCAGCCGAGAGCAGGTACTGTTCAGTCCAGGCACCGTGTGAGTCCGGCTGGACGTTTTGAAACGAGAAAACCAACTCAGGGACTGGGCATCCACTATGGAAGTCTCTGAACTCAGAATTTTTGACTTACCTCCAAAGAGCAAAGGGCCCACTTAGCCTTTTAGGGGCGTGGGGTAAACACAGACTTCTTGAGTAGTTAATATATTCTAAGCCCTGTGCTAAGTGATTTACATACATTACCTTCTGTCACAACATACCTGAAGAGGTGGGTGCCATAATTAGTTCCTATTTTATAAGTGAGGAAACAGGCTCACAACTTGCCCAATGTCTAAGCCAAGGCTACAAAGCAGACCTGTGTAACTCCGAAGCCCTAGCCCTGAGCCCCAAGTGCCTCCAATGTGTTCTCTCAACTCTCTAGCCTGTGGGAAGCCCTCCTGCAGCATCTTGTCTCCAGGGGTCCCTTCCCTGCTCTTACCAGGCAGAGCGCTCTATGCAGGCTGGGAAAGTGGGGAGCTTAGGAGCAGAGGTAGCTTCTCACCTGCATCTGTGGGAGCCCTCACTCCAAAGGCAAGAGCAGCAGGCAGCCTTGCCCGCAAGGCGGTGGCTGAGGCTTGGTTCCAGCTGTGAGGTAGGTATGGACAGTCCATTCTCATTTTGCCGATGTCCACAACAGACCTGGGAGGCATGCTGGGCTCATGAGTCTCA
Organism: Miniopterus schreibersii; assembly: GCF_964146895.1. NCBI lineage: Eukaryota > Metazoa > Chordata > Mammalia > Chiroptera > Miniopteridae > Miniopterus > Miniopterus schreibersii. The sequence continues at coordinate 24,038,416 of NC_138109.1, forward strand.
CTTTACCTGTGAAGGCTTTCCAGATAAGATTCTCACTTTGCAGAAAAGGAAATGACTTCCTCAGTGTCACACAATGAACAAGAGGCAGGGCTAGAACTTTTCCCTATCTTTATCTGCTATGGGGCCAGCAGCCTCTATCACACATACCTAACAATCCACCCATCTATCCATCACCCATCCATCCACCGGTTCGACTTCCCATGTCCATATCCATTCATCTATCCTTCTGTCTTTCTTCCCGCCCATCCACCCATCACCTAACCTTCTAACCACCCTTCCATTCTCCATCTACACGGCCAGCCTCCCATGCATCGTCTTCCTTCATGACAGATATGATTGGGGGTTAGAAGGTCCAAAGCTTGGAGGGTTTTGAATGGCATGTTATACTGTCCTGAAAACACTGGGTTATTTCCTGCGAAGACATGTGCTTCCCCACTGACGATGAGCTCTCTGAGGCATGGTCCTCTCTAGAATCCCCACCCCAGGGCCCAGCACAGGCCTGGGCACAGGGTCCATGCCCAATGCAGGAGTGAAATGGACAGACAAGGATAGAGCCTGCCTGTGCATAGACACCCCTTCTGAGGAGGGAGGTCTAGGTCCCTTTTTCTGCCTGATACCATCTTCAAACTGTTCTAACGGGAAAGAGTTGAGATAAACTTTAAGGAAAAAATCAGACAGGCAGCCGGAGAGGGAAGGACCTTTGGTCTATGCCTAGATGAGGAACCCAGGTCCAGGGGGTGGAAGAGCCTTCCAGAGGCTGCCTGGCCAGGCCTGGATCCAAGAAACCCAGAATAACTGGACTCTTTTCTCTCTGAGGTCTAGGCCCCTGCACTCGGAGGGGCTGGAACCCCAACCTTCTCTTCCATCCCACCGTCACCACCAGCCAAGACATGTAGCTGGTGCTTTTTCAGTCACACCCACTCTGTTGCTTAGAACCCATGTTTTCCAAGGCACACCCAGCGCCCCACCAGGAAGCCGCCTTTCCCCTCTGGGAAGGGGTGAGCCACCAGGAGGCTGGGCTGTGCAGAAGCACAGTATTTCTTTCTAGAAGTAAGTGTCAACTAAAAATAAGTGCCTGGTGCCTATGTCATCAGGGTAACTTGGTGCCTAGCAGGTAGGCAAAGCCTGGGGTTTCCGAGTCATTTTGGCTGATATCCTGAGCAGAGGTGTGCCTGGGATACCTCCTGGCCTAAAGGCCTTGGCCTTCCCCCACAGCTCTAGGGAATCTTGAGCCATGAATGACCCAGGAGGGGCACAGCTAGGCTCTGGTAGGCAGGAGGGAGGTCAGGAGCTGAAGCCGCTGCCTGGGGCTGGCTTGGGATGTGGGGGTGAGTCAGGGGCCATCCCAGCCCTGGAACCTTTGAGGCTCAGCCGATCCGGCTACCAGCTTCAAAGCTCTGTGACTCAAGCCTGAATCCCACCTCCACTCCTATCCTCCTGTGGACAAGTGTCCAGCACTGGGCCAGGCCAGAGTAGTGTAGGGCAGGGGTTGGCCAATCTGGGGTCTGTGTCTGTTGCTCCCTAGCCATGTGACCAAGGACACACCTCTGTTTAACCTTCCTAAATGTCAGAGGCCTCATCTGTCAGAGGCATCATAGAAGAAAACCCCACGTCCCAGCTGCTGAGAGGTTTATGGCAAGGCCAGCGGAGGTCCGGCCCACTGTCTGGCATGGTGGGAAGGGCTCTGCTAGGCAGCCTCTGTCTTCCCTTCCTCACCCCGGGCTGCAGGTGCGTGTGGGCCTCTCAGTGAAACACGCTCTGGGGAGGAGAGTGTGTGTGTGTGTGTGTGTGTGTGTGTGTGGTGGTAGTGGGGGGCAGGGTTGCACAACATGGGCCAGATCCCCGTGAATGGCCCCTCCACTGCTCTGGGTCACACAGTCCCTCCTAGGGGTGGCATGCCGCCACCCCGGCTTGCTCCACTCAACCACATTTGCTGTGGCACACTGTACAATGCCACACCAGACAAGAAGTTACTGAGGTTGGGCCAAAGCTGCTTTCCTAAGAACACCAGGCTTTGGTTGGAAGTCTGCAGCCGGGACCTGGCCTGGTGTCAGGGTAAAGTGTCTCACCAAACCCTAATGCCCACCCTGGCATCGGGGCTGCTTGGGGTCTGACTCTGACCCACCTTCCCTTCCTCATCCCACCAACACTGACCTGGGTGCCCAAGGCTTTAGCCCACAGGGCACAGGGCTGGTCACTCTCTGGATACGCTACAGGCTTTCTTGCCTCCATGTCTCTGTGCAAGCTGGGGCCTCCCAGGCTCCTTCCATTCTTACTTGATTTATGCCGCCCATCTTTCAAGGGCCACCTCCCCCAGGAAGCCTTCCTAATTCTACCTAAGACATGAAATATGACCCTCCTCTAAACACTCACCTGGTTCTCATTTATAGCCACCTCTCATTACATGTGCCCTTTCCTCCTTCTCTGAGCCCACGTTTCCTCATCTATAAAATGGATACAATCATGGTAATAGGCTATACCAAGGAATAAATGAGCCAGGGCTCCAGTGGTGGCCACTGCTTCGATTACGCCTAATTCCAGAGCATCCTCACGCTCTCGTTCTCACTTAGTCCTTGCAGCATATCCCTTCAAGGTGTGTCAGTGCGCCCCTTTTTAGACAAGGCTGCAGACTCTGAGAGGCTGGCCTGACCTGTAACGGTCAGGATTCAAACCTAGGCCTGTCTCACCCCAGGGTCAGTGCCACTTCTACTCCGCGTGCCCTTCTCCACCTAAGTGACCTCCCCCAGCCTCTGTCCCTTCGTCCAGGTCACATGATCAATAAATACCTGTTGAATTGGAAATGGGGAGGTCAGAGAAATTTTTTTCCGGGGTCCACCCTTCCTCCACTGGGCCCAGCCCAGGCTAACTGGGTCCCCACACTCGGGGAGCTGCCTCCTGAGCACAGTGGGATACGATGAAGACAAATGCTTCGTGGGCTGGTGGCAGCACAGCTGTGTTTCCTGTCGGATGTTCCAAGGAAAATACTGGGTGCTGTTGCGTTTGGGATGAGTTTGGGAAACTGAGTTTCCAGCAGGGCTTCAAGGAGCCTGCAGTGGGCAGATGAGCTCTGTGAGTCCCCCTGAGTGCTGTCTCTGAGACTGGGAGGTGAGGCTGCCCTGGGTTCAGGGAGGCAGCTCCCAGGCTGGCGAGAGGGACAAGTGGAGTTGTAGGCTTGGGTTCTGCTTCTAGCTGGGAGGCTGCAAGCAAGCCCCTGGTCTTGCCTGAGCATCTGCTTTGTCTTCAATGAAATGAGGGGCTCTGTGGGTGCCCTGGAGACTGGAAAGTGCAAGGCCAGCTGCAGCCCAGAGAGACCTGTTCAGAGAGCCTTCTGGACTTACCTAGGGAAATTTGGAGCTCAGCTTGCGGAGGGTACCCTGGAGCTTCAGTGCCCAGGGAGCTGTCCCCTGATGCTGTTCTCTTATCAAAGGAAGAGCCAGAACATCTACTCCCATCTCTCCCTCATTCATTGAAACCATCCTGGGCTCAATAACTGTCTGGCACTTTAAGAATTAATCTCAGCTACCGTTTACCCAGGTCTGGTCCCGGGGGCCAGCCACTGCACAAACCCTTTACAATCACCACAGCAAGAGGTCACTTGTCTGATTATTCCCATTTTGCAGAGAAGGAGCCTGAGGCTCAGAGAGGTAAAGGGGCTTGCCTAAGGACACACAGCCATTTGAATCTAGGTCTGCCTGCCTCACAGGCTGCATTATTAAGCGCTATCCTGGCAAATGTAATCTCATGTAGAATCCACTTGAGACGCAGCTTCCTTTTATTACTCTCTTTTTTTCGGATGGGGAAACTGAGGTACCTTGTCTGATGTCATCCATTTGGCAAGGAAGGAGCTGGGATTTGAACCCAGGTCTGCCTGAATCCTTAACCTGACCTCTTAATTTCAATTCTATATTTTCCTGTCAGGGCCAGAGAGTCCCTAAAAGCAGGCCCTGGGGGTGGAGCCTGAGGATAGCAGCAGAACTGCCCCCATTCCCCAGCCTGGCTCCTGGGCCTTTAGCAGCAGGAACTCTGGGAGCTTGGGGGAGAGGAGTAGGCTGCTTGAGCACTGAGCAGTGTGCAGCTGGTGAGGTGAGTGGTGACTCAGGATGGGAGGCCCTGAGCTGGCGAGCAGGCAGCAGGGGCAGCCCGGGCCAGTCCAGGCCATTGCTGGGGTCCCCAGGAGGAGGTTTGGGTAAGGCAGGGCTGAGTCACGGTAGCGAGATCAGACAGGGAGCTGGGATGGCCCAATGACCTCACGCTTTCATCTGAGCCTGGCAAGGAGCCCCGGGCCCAGGCGGACCTGCAGGGTCCACCCTGGCAGGTTGGGCACACCCCTCTTTGTCCACTCATAGCCATGGGGTGTCTGTGAGACCAGAGTGCCTTCCTGCAGGTTCCCTGAGGCCTGGTGTTGATGGAACCCTGAAACCCTGTCAGATTGGGGAGCAGCTGGTATTGCTCACAGAGCAGGGGTATAGGGAACAGAGCTGCACTCTCCCTCTTAGGCTATGCGCCCTGAGCCAAGCAATTCCAGCTCTCTGAACTTTGGCTTCCCACTCTGTCCTACGGATTCACGTGAGGGCCTCATACATAAGCTGATGATTCTTGTCCAATCCCTGGCACACAGCTGGTGTTCTGGGAGGATTAGGAAGGGTGGGAGCCAGGCATCCCCAGCCAGGCCCCTACGAGCCAATGGAGGTCTATAGCAGATGAGCCCTGACTCCCCTGGCTGGGGACCCACACACCAGTGTCCTGGCTATTGGCTGTGTAGCTTTGGATGAGGGCCTTCTGAAATCTGGGTCTCAGTTTCCCCATCTGTCAAATAATAACAATAACCCCAGACTTTCAGGAGGAAGATGTCGCAGGGTTGCTGAGAACTCACTCCACCAGCTTGGGCCAGATACTGGGGAGGAAGAGAGCAGGACCCATTCATCTGGTACCCAGAAGCAGTAGGTTAGCCCCCACCCCCACCACCATGCCTGCCAGGAAGACACGCCAGGGAGCCTTACGAGGCCTCCCACCCACCACTCCCCAAGGTTGGTCCAGAGAGGGTGAGGGTTGCCAAGGTCATACAGCAGCAAGCTGAATGGATCCACCATCTAAGGGGAGGGGACCTTTATCTCTCCAGATAAGGAGCCCTGAATGGGCTTGGAAGGCTCATGGCCTCAGATTTGGGTGAATCTTGGGGGTGGGGAGAGGAGGACCACAGCTGGGCTGGCTCAGGTTGACCATAAAGCAACAGTTTCTCATGATGCCTCCTCAGCCTGAGTCAGCCAGGGCTGCGGTTGCTTCTGAGTTCAGCGCCTGCCTGCCTGCCACCCAGCCTTGGAACCCAGGCCTCAGGCACAAGGCAGGTTTGTAATAATGACTTGGTGACAACAACAGCTGTGTGGGGAGCTATGCCCATGTGCCAAGCATTCTCTCTCTCTTCATTCATTTGATTCTCTAAACAGGCCTGGGAAGCTCTCAGGGCAGGGCAGGACAGGGCCTGGGAGTAAGGTTCAAAGAGGCCAAGTAAGCTGCTCAAGGTCACACAGCCAGGAACAGAAGAGAAGGGTACTCAGGGTGCGAGGCCGTGCCCTCTGCCACCACGCAGCGAACATTCCATTCCTGCTCTGTGTCAGACCTGGGCTGGGTCTGTGGGTCTCTGGCCCGGCTGGGATTTGGGGAAAGGGGCCCCAAAGGCATTACTATTTGCCTGGGTTAGGGACTTGGGAACATGGAAGGCCTGTGAGGAAGCTCTGGGCCAAGGACTACTGTGTGTTCTGTGCCTGGCTCCGTGTTGGCTGAAAGGGAAGGATAGACAAGGAGCTCCAGGACCCCAGAGGAGGGAGTGCTCACCTGTCTTTCACATTTAAAAAATAAATAAATATTTTTATTGATTTTAGAAGGAGAGGAAGGGAAAGGAAGAGAGAGAGAGAAACATCAATTGGCTGCCTCCTGCATTGCACCCTGACTGGGGATCAAGCCCACCACTTGGGCACATGCCCTGACTGGGAATCGAACCAGCAACCTTTCAGTGCACAGGACGATGCCTAAGCAACTTAGCCACACTGGCCAAGGCCATTTTGAATATTATAAATTTATATTTTTAGTAAGCATCCCAAAGCTATTACATCTTGGTGACAGAGTGTGTCATTTATAGCATAGTATCAGCTCTGAATTTTGAAGATAATGTGATTTAAAACGCTGCAACTGTATTTTTATGTGGTGTCAGTTAAGATTATACAGGCAGCATGCTAATAAAATCCTTAAATTGGTTTCACTGACTGAGCCACACCAGCCAGAGCTTGCCTCAGCCTTGAGGATCAGGAGAGCTTTCCAGCAGAAGAGACTTTTCAGTGAGGCTGTGAAGGCAGAGGGAGCATTCCAGGCACTGGGAGCACTGTGGGTAAAGGCTGGTAGGCTTGGAAGAGCATGGCATGTCCTAGGAGCTGGAGGGGACAGTCTGAGGGACTCACTGATGAGACAGGGGCTTGGAGGCCAGACCACAGGCCTTGTATGCCCAGCTGGGAGCTGACCTTTTCCTGAGGTCAAATGGAGTCAGTTCGCATTTGTGCTGTGGATGTCCAAGCCAGGTGGGACTCAAACCAGTCCTGGGTGGGGAGGGAAAGGGGACTTCTTTCAGGGCCTTCCGTGGCCTCTCAGATGAGCCCTTGGTGAGTGACATCATAGTCTGGGGAAGAGCTGCCCAGTCTATCTGGGTACCTGAGAAAAAGGTCACCTGCTAGCCACCTAATTTCTGCAAACCCCGGGCAGGCCTCTGACCTGACACCCTACAGCTCTAAAGATCTCCCCCTTCTCTGAAACCAGGTTGCAATGGGGAACAAGACCAGGTTGGCAGAGAGATCATGGTAGGGACGCTCCCTCTGCCTCATTTTCCAAAGCAGCACAGGCAACTCAATGCTTCCCAGCCTCCTGGTTGCCCTAAAGAGGGCCTTCCCTGTGTAGCTTGGCCCAGCTGGTGACCCCGGGCTTAGCTTCGCCCCTCTCCATACTTTGGTGTTGGTCCAGATGGCCAGGGGGAGCCTGGAGGATGGTTTGTTGAACCAAACCTGCCTGTTCCCCTTCCTTCCACCAGTCACACAGGGACCCTCTCTTGTAATTTCTCCAGCAACCCTTGGAGAGCGCCCTTCTGCAGGCGCCCCCTTTGTAGATGAGCGCATGGAGGGTTAATGAGATGAAGTGGGGGACCTGGTCTTAACCACCAAGGGGCAGGGGGCAGGGAGGACACACACTGTGTGCCAGACTCTGCACTGAGCACATTAGCGTATTAGGGATGCAGATTCTGGAACCTTAAAACCCGGTTCAAATCCTAGCTCTGCAGCTTACTCTGTGTGACCTCAAGGTAATCAGTGTTTATGCCTCAGGTGTAAGATTTAGGTGAGATAACTCATACCAAGCGCTTACACAACCGTGCCCTGTACATCCCTATTTGGCAGATGGGGAAACCGAGGCTTAAAGACAAGCAGTGCCCTGGGGCCTGGATTGACCACCCAGCCTGCCACCTGCACCTGGCTCACCTTCCCATCCCTAGCCGGTGGCCCCACCTCCTGAAACCTGCCTGGCCCTGGTGGGGACCAGCGGGGGGCCCCACTGTTTTTCCCTCTCCTGCCTGTTTAGAGAAATCCTCAAGCTGGGGACCAAGAGCTAAGCGGCTATAGGGGAGCAGCATGGAGCCTGAACGAGCTGCAGACCTGCGCGGGCTGCCCGGTCGGCCCGCCCTCGCCTCCCAACCAATTTTGGGCAAAGCTGCATGCGGCGGCGTGCTACGTGACAGCCCTGAGTCAGCACGGAGGAATGCACAGGACTCTTTGTTCCCCAATCTGCGGACGAACGTGCTGGGACCGGGGCGCGGCGGGGCTGACATCACTGCGCGGGCAGCAAGGCCACATGCGCTCCGCCCCCCTCCCGGCTCTTGGACTAAGGGGACTCCAGGAGACCTCGGGAGGCCCCGCGTATCCCCAAGCCTCAGGGCCCCTGGCTCTAAATGGTCCTGGCAGCCCAAGACCCCTGCGGGGGTCACAGGGAAACAACTTGGGGAAGGGTTTCCCAGGGAGAGAAAGGCAGCTGCCTTGGAAGAGCCAGTGGGTGGCATGGAGGTCAAATAGCCACAGCAAGACCCTAAGGCTGCCCACTTTTGGGGCCTGTGGCCCCTTCTCCGCATTGAGGCTAGTGTGGGAGAAGGAAGCAGAGCATGAATCTTCCAAGCCCTGCCTCCAGCTTGCTGTGTGTTTCCCTCAAGTCACTCCCCCCTCTCTGGGCCTGGGTCTGGCCAGATGACAAGCGGAGTGACACTGGCTCCTTGCTCTCCTTCCCCAGAGTCCTGTGTTGGGTAATGAGTTCCCAAGCCTAGAAATACTTCGGAAAGTGTGGGGACCTCGAAAAGTCTTTGGAAACTACACATGGCCACACTCAGGCCTTTTGCGTTCCGAGCTGTGCCTGGATCTTTCTAAATGTGGTGCCATCTAATGATCAGAGTAGCCCTGAGTGGTGGCACTGCTGCTTGTGGAAACTGAGGCTCAGAGAGGTGAAGTCATCTGTCACATTCTAGCACTGGCTTAGAGCTGAAGGGAGCTGGGGCCACGTGGACCCTCCTCCTGGGCCGAGGGGCAGGCTGGGCATTGCAAGATGCTGGGTGGTGCTGATGTGGCCAGCTCTGGGCAGTGTAGCAGGAAGGTCTGAGCCTCCGCTCTGGGTGTCCTCAGAAGGAGCAGTGGTGGCTGGAGTCAGAATCCTTCCTACCCAGGCTGGCCTTGGGCATGTCACTTGCCTGCTGGGTCCTCCCATGACTGTGCCATCATTTTCTCACTTTAGCTTCCCCAGGACTAAATGGGTAGAACCTATAGGGGGCAAGGCAGGAAGGCCAATGGGGTGTAGGGAGTGTACTCTGGGTGGGATTTTTTATGCACTCTCTCTATTCCCCCTTCTGTCATCCACAAGGTCCCGGACACCAGGGCATAGTGCCCTACCCCAGCTCAGTCCCATCTAGTAAACAAATGGGGATGGAGTACTGGGGTCCCAGTTAGCCTGGCAGCCTTTCACAGGAGGCCACCAGTGTCAACCTGGCCTCGGGAACTCTGCAATTGGCAGGTCCTCATTGTGGTCCTCACCAGCCGCTCCCCCTGCTCAGTCTCTTTGGAACTCCTTGGCTTCTGTCTCTCTTAGGCCATATGTTCTGTGCGGGAGAGATAGTGATGGCCTCTCCCCACCCCGGGCTGACCTTGCAGAGGCCTTGTTCCCACCTTGGTACCCCGACGTGGCCCCTACCCAGTCTCAGTTGGTCCCCAGTGATGGGGACTGGCATAAGAGGTCAAAATCCCCAGATGGCTCTGAGCCTGGCCCCACCCAGTGTAGTGGCCTTATCCATAGGTGGCACAGCTGTGACCTGAAGAGGGTTGATGGCGCAGGGGCCCAGGAAGGCGACCTGGGGCCAGAGGTCCCTGCATCTAGGACAGTACCTGTCATGCTGCCCATAGTGCTTAGGCCCCACTTGTAAACACCTTCCCAGTGGCAGAGGCCACACTGCGCTATGGTTAGACGCTGGGCTCTGGAGCTGGCCAGCTCTGGGTCCTGGGCAGGTTATCCACCTCTGCACCTGATTCCACATCTATAAACGGGGAACAGGGTCCCCTTTGTGAGCATTCAGGGAGTTACCAGACCCGAGCCTTAGCACACAGTGGCTGCTGGGTCAGCGCGAGTGCTACCCAAGAGTTTTAGTGGCTTCCATGCTATCTCCATCACCTCCCTTGACTCCAGTCAGTGACAGCACAGCTCCTCCTGCAGATCTCTTTGGTTATAGATTCTTCTGGTTCCCCAGTAAGGAAGACCACCTCGCATGGCCCCTCACATCTCAGACCAGACTGCAGCTCAGAGGGAGACAGGGCCCTGCTACCCAACAAGGTAGAACCTGCTAGCCTTGGGTAGAGGATGATGGTCTGTAAGACCCTTTGGCTTTCAAGTCCCAGAGACTCCAAGGACACAGGGTGATGGGAGAGACTGGAGAGCAGGTGTCTGCACATCCTACCCCCCCCCCGGCACAATTCCTGGCACCCGAGAGCCCCGCCTCGGTCTGGCACACCTGCCCAGATTCCTGCTCGTGTGGTTTCCCCTGGGCCTTTCCCTCACGTCCGCTGGCAGAGCGTCCCCAGCTGTTTGCATTCCTCTGCTGTGAGGACGGCCACCTCAGGGCCGGGCCCAGCTAGGACAACCCTGAGCGTGGGAGCGTGCGTGCTCACAAGGATGTGCAGGGGCACACCTGCATCGCATGCCTCTCTGTGCCATGCATAGGTGAGCATATGTATGTGTGGCTGTTCCCTATGCGTCCATATATGTGGGGGGGGGGGCGCACCGACACTTGTGTGGATGTGCTTGAGTCCTTGAGGGGTGTAGGGGGCAACTGTGTAGGAAGGAACTTAAGAATCCCTAGGGGTCCTCCAGGCCTGTAGACCTGTGCTCGCGCACGATGTGTGTGGGGGGCATGTGTTTCCCAGAGCCAAGAGCCCTTGCACATGTGAGGGTCATGCACTAAGTGTGGGCCAAGTTTACCACCACTGGAGGAAGCTGTGAAGGGGATCAGCATGAGATCAAGTGTGGAGAGCCCATTGTTTGGCTGAGCTGGATGTTTCCTACAGATTCCTTTGCTTAAACCTCATACCAGTCCCAGGAGGGATAAAAGTGAGATCCGAGGCTCAAAGAGGGCCAGTCACTCATCCAGCCTGTAAGTGGTGGAGCCAGCATTCAAATCTGTGAATGCCTGACTTTAGAAGTTGTCAGGAGGGGCAGGGAGGGAAGAGAGATGCCATAGGGGCCACAGCACAGTGGAGACCTGTGCACTGCAGAACCCAGGCCGGGCCATTCCCTTGGAGCCGCGCACCCAGGCCCCTTGTATCCCAGCCCCCACCTGCTTCAGCTGGATAATAATAAACATGCGTGGAGCAGTTGCTCTGCACCAGGTACTTGTGTGAGAGTTTTGCGTGTGGTAACTTATCTAATCCTAACTCTCCAGGAGGCTGGTGCCATTATTAGGCTATTTTTATTATACTATATGTATATAATAGATATTATATATAATATTTATATCCTATCAGAATGTAGAATAATAGTCATTATTATTCTCACTTTAGAGATAAGGAAACTGAGGCACAAATATGTTAAGTAACTTTTATGAAGTCCTAGAGCTGACACATGGCTCACGCAGTGTGGCTCTGAGTGTGTGCTTCAGCCATACCCATGCTGCTTGGGCCAACATCTCCTTGTGCACGAGACCCCGGCCTCACCCACTCCATCTTACATGCAGGCCCAAGGAACTGAAGGCAAGGTGCACCAGACCTCCATCTCATAGATGGGGAAACTGAGTCTGGACTGGTGTGGGGCCTGGGCCTGAAAAGATGGCTCCTGTGCTGGTGCTGTCCTAACTTTCCCTGCTTCTAACTTACTGTGGGACTTGAAACAAGCACCCAGCTCTCTCTGCGCCTCAGTTTCTGCCCCGCCCCAGAGAGCAGGTAGGGAGGGCTGTCCTGAAATTTCCAGCTGGGGAGTCCTGGGAGGAGGCAGGAGGGCCTGGCAGCTGGCACGGAGTGGGCAGGCAAGTGAAGGTAAGATTGGGCCTGGGTTGAAGTCAAGGCTCAGAGCAGGTTTTCCCAGGCTGTGTCTGAGTAATCCTGTGTCTATATTTATCTCCTCCTTTCTTGGGTGAGCAAACAGAGCCCAATGCCAGCCCAGCCTGTCACCCCCCATGTGGGCATGTTTCCCTCACCTGCCGGGTGGCCCTGGAGAGTACCGCAGTCTTGGCCTCAAGTTCAGCTTGGCTCATGTAGGACACACAACGCTGCTCGAACCCAGTGACTTCCATGACAAACCTCACTGTCGGTGGTGACCAAGGAAGCTCCACGTGGGCTGCTGCACACATTGGCAGCCGTGGCCATGGCCTGGGAACCAGGAGAAGCCCTACCTCACTTGGGAGCAAAGGGTCCTCTCATCTATGACAGTGACTTTCATTCCTCCATTCATGCTTTGGTCTAAATGGCAGCCCCCTGTCCCTCTAGGATCTGAAATTCCCAGAGGAGAGTCTGCATGGCGCAGTGGTCTAGAGTCAGACTGCTCTGGGATTAAATCCTGGCACCCTGACCTTGGGCAAATAACCTCTCTGTGACTCAGTTTCCTTGCTTTTCAAATGGGCCAAGACTTTCTACTTCCCAGGGATCTTATGAGCATTAAGGTAGAGGCTGTATGAGCTGATAGATGGGATGGACTCTGCAGGGGAGGGTCTGCCTGTCCCCACCTGCTTTTACCATACCAAGCCCTGACCCACAGCAGTGACAATGGGCCCACATAAGGTCCACAAGGAGACATATGTATACACTTCCCACAGAATGCACACACTAATGGACACCCCTAATTCTGCGAGCTGCATGTAGCCGTAGACCCAGGATGGATTGGATGAGCTGGGACGTGGACCCTGGGAAAACCCCAGAAGGGATCAGATACTAACTTTGCTGAGACTATTCCCAGAGGTGGAGGGGGCAGGACAGGTAGCCAGTCAGGCCAGAAGGATACCTTGTCAAGAGATGGCTTAGCCTGGACCAGGCCTGGGCTCTATCACCCCCTGACTCCAGCTGGGATCCCCACTGCTGATCAGGCCCTGACCTGATTCTGGCCTCTGCCCTGTCAGTGCCACCTTCTTGACCTTGGGGAGCCCTGGGCCTGGTGCACGTGCACCACAGCCCTCCCTGCTCCCGGGCTGGATTAGGCAGAGTCCGTGGACGTGCAGGGCTGGCAGGCTCCCGGGTGGGGCAGGTGCCGGCCCTGGGGCTGCCCTGTGCCGGCTCAGGACTGGGCTGCAGCAAGGCCTTGTATGGCTCTGGCAAGGGAGCTCAGCTGGCGACACCCATTGGCTGGGCTGGCACTCCCAGCCTGGCTCCCTGGGCCTCAAACCACTGTAACCAGAGCTGCCAGGAGCTGGTGGATTAGCGTGGCCACCTGCCCACCTGCCTGCTCTTTTCCTTTCCTAAAAAGGCAGAGCTGGGCAGGTGAACTCAGGCCTAGGGTAGAGGAGAGGTGGGTGGGGTGGTACAGGTGGCTCTGCTAAGGGTTTGGGAATCTTAGCCCTGGCCCTGGGCCAAACTCTTCCTCACTCCAGACATCAGTTTTCTCATTTATAAAAGGGGGCGATTGGCAGCAGTGTCTCCAAGTGGTTTTGATGGGATTGGGGGATGTGTATCCCAGGGTCCCCTATCCCTGACCCAGGTTGGAGGGCTGCTGGGCAGCAAAGAGGCCCAGATTCTCTCTCCACAGGAAGCCAACCACTACTGAATGTAGGGGCTCAGTTTTAAATCCCAGCCCTGCCACCAACCACTATGACTTTGGGAAGCAGAGTCACCTGTCTGAGCCATCTTCCTTCTCTACAAAGGTGGGGAGGTGATAAGTGCTCCCCCACCCAGGATCTCATAAGCCCAAGATGACCCCATGCAGTGCAGCCCCAGCATGCTCCCTGCAGCCCGGCTCTGTCCTCGCCTGACCCTTCCTTCGTCCCATTTCTCTCTGCGCATGCCCACCTCAGTCTTGCCTGCCTTCTGAGGCTGCCCTGTCTGCAGCTGCCTGGCCCGGGGAGTTTGTAGGACAGAGCGTGGACTCCAGAGAGGGTCCAGGTCTCAGGGTGAGGGCAGGATCTTTGAGCCCTGCAGGCCCCGTGCAACCCTGGACAGGAGCCAGGCATAGGTTGGCTCGGGCCTCAGTGCCAGATAGCTGCACAAGCCCTCCTGAGGCTCTGGGTCAGGTGTAACCGGGGCCCATGGCCCTGGCACTTGCCCGAGTGTGATCTTGGTCTCTGTCCTTTGCCTGTACAAGGGGGGTGGGGCAGTATGCTCCATCCCACCTCACTCCAAAGGAGAAAGCGCTTCGTGAACTCTAGAGAGCGGCTGCGGGAGGCCCTGTGGCAGGACGGATGGGGCAGGTGGCTGGTCTTTCAGGGAATTCACATGCACTTCTCATGCTTTCACGTGTGGGGGTCCAAGCCCTAGAGCTCTATGGGATTTGTAAAATGCTGGACACAAGCCCTGGCACGAAAACTGGGCTACTTATTTCTGCAGCATGACAGCATCTATCCTGACTGATACACCCGCTCAGAGCCTGGGGCTCCACCCGGGCCCTGGCGTCATCAGCGATGACCTCGCTTTCCACCTGCGACACCCACTCCCCACACCGAACGCTCACGTCCCGGCGCCTGCTCTTCAGTGGCCTTCCTTCCCGCTCCGCCTCAGCACCCTCACCTGTGCCCAGCGCCGGCTCCATCCACAACTGTCCCATCTCTAGAATAAGGAGCTAAGACAACTCATAACATTTTCTTCTCTGTTTTTATCCAAATTTGTCACTTGACCTCTGGTCTTTTTCCGTATCAGCCTTTTTCTGTTTGCTTCCTTCCCAGCCCACAAATTTAGTGGTCCGAGACCTCACCTCCATTTGTCAATGCTCTCACCTCCCATACCTCACTGTCTGTCTGTCCGGTGGCCTGGCAAGACCCCACCCTGGAGGACTCTACCGGCCGCCCCCTCCCTGTCCAGGGCATGGCTGCGGGGCACTGCCGGAGGAAGTACAGGTTGGGCAGAAGGGGCACCAGACCTCACTGTCACAGGGAGCCGTGGCTTCCCTCCTTGGCTTTCTCCTGCTCCCTTCAGAGGTCACTCGCACCTGCTCAAGCCTCCAGTCTTTCCCTCAGTAGCGTCCTCCTTCCTGCTCAGCAGGTGACTTCATTGGGTGTCACAGAGGAATTCCCCTGCAGGAGGCCCTCCCCTCCTGTCACCAAGCAGCAGGCACACTGACTTCCCTGCGCCTCTTCTCGAGTCACAGTGGGAGGAGTGGCTGCATCTCCTCCGAATCAAGCCGGCTTGGATCTCACCATCTCCTTCCCACCAGCCCCCTAACACATTCGAGTCTTTCTTCCCTGGGCCCCATTCCGCGCTTCAGCTGCCGCCCCGGCTCTCCTCTGCCCTCCACCTCAGGCCCCTGGGCAGGTGATTCCTCACCTTCTCCTCCGTCCTCAAGCACCGCCACCTGCCTCCAGCACCACCACCATTTATTCAGCATGCAGCAGTATCTACGGAGGGCCTGCCACGAGCCAGCCCAGGTTTCCCCTTAGCCAGTAATGATCCCCTTGGTGCTGAAACAAACAGCCCCCACAGGTTCTTAGTGCTAAACTTCAAGGCGGCGTTTTTTCCTGTGTCTAAGTTGAAGGTTGGATAGACATGAGCAGAGTAGCAGCGATAGGTCAGGTACAGAATGTCACCAGCGCAGAAAGCCCCAGTGCCTAGCAACAGGCAAAACTAGGAAAACAAGCATTGTAAGGTGGGACCTCGCCCCCAGGGTGACCTTTCCTCCCCTAGCATATAAAGGTTCAGAACCCCTGACCTTTCATATCTCTGGTCATATGGTTGGGCCACTCCCCTTACCTTTCTTCCCCTGCATGTGGATAATCATGCATTAGACCCCCTTAGAGGGGAAACAAGGGGGCCAGAGGATAGCCTCATATAACTCCCATACAAGCCCTTGCACGACCACTCCCATAAGCATTAAGTCCTCAGGACAATGAGGTTCTGGCCAACATCAAATAATCCTAGGAACAAAGCCTCGGGTCTGTTCACCACAGAGACAGGGTTTTGGTCAAACTACAGATAACATTTAGGCCTCAGTTGCACTTCAGCTCCAGGCCCAGAAAAGCAGTAAAACCAAACTAAGGAACACCATGGCTGACATCAGGACCAGCTGCATTGATGATGACCCATCAGTGGAGACCATGACCCTGAGAGGATATACCTGGAAAATATGAGATCCTCTCCCTAGACCTGCCCTAAAATCCCCACCTGTGGAAACCAGATAAAAGCCCTCAAGAAGGACTCAGCATTCTGCCCCACCCCTCATGTCCTCTCTTTCCCCACTCCCTTCTTCCCGCAGGTGCTAGCTCTCTGTAGAGCATGACCATGCCTTTCCTTCCCCCTTTCTTCCCTCAAGACGCATAACTTTACTTCCTTTCTCCTAAGCTCCAAGGGCTCTTTTATTTTTTTGCCTCTGTAAACTTTTTCCTGAGTCCACGCAGCCCAGCTGGCTCACTTTTACCTCTCGGACTTTCTAAATAAACTTTCTCTTATAAATAGAGTTCTTCGTTCTGAATTCTTTCTTAGCTAAATTCAAGGACCAAGGCCTAACTTCACCAGTAATGCCTGGTGCTGTTCACCATTAACATAAGGCCTGTGATATTATGATTTATAATAAGAAATATATATTTGGTCTTACCTGTTTCTGGCACAGAGCAGCTCCTAAGAACCTTGAAATTCCCTAAGCTATAGAGATGTCCTTTGTTATGTTAATGACGTGACTTTTGGAAAGCCCCTAGTTAACCTAAGGAGGGGTCTGGTTGCCAGAAGAACCAACCATGTGAATAGAAGGTTGAAACTTCTAGTCCCACCCTCCTGACTTTCTCCAGGTGGGGAGAGGAGCTAGAAGTTGAATCAGTGGCCAACGATTTAGTCATTCGCGCCTGAGAAATGAAGCCTTCATGAAAACCCAAAAGGGCAGGGTTCAGAGAGCTTCCAGGCTGGTGAACATGCGGAGGTGCTGGGAGAGGGGTGTGCTCAGACAGGACATGAAATCCTCCTATCCTTACACAACAAACTGGCAAATGTAAGTAAACGTTTCTCTGAGTTCTGTGAGCCACTCTAGCAAATTAATTGAACTCAAGGAGGGGGCAGAGGGAACCTCTGATCTGTAGCTGGTCCGTCAGAAGCACAGGTGACAACGTGAGTTTATGATTGGCATTAAAGTGGCGGGGAGGGGGCTAGTCTTGTGGGACTGAGTCCTTAACCTGGGGGATCTGGTGCTATCTCCTGGTAGATAGTGTCAAAACTGAATTAATTGCTTGGTGGTGTAGAAAATAAATACAATTTGGAGGACCTCTCCTGATGGCCTATCAACCTTTTCAGTTGCTCCTTCCCCTCCTCCACCCACCTTCAGGAGTTTTCCAGGGAAGTTTTCTAGGGTGACTCAGACTCTCTGGGCTACAGTTTTTGTTCTCTCTGCCTCAGCAGTTAAGGCCCCTGAGATTGAGTAATTAATGATGTCATTATTTGCTTAAGGACGGCCTCTCCTGTTAGAACGTAAGCTCTTTGAGGGAGGGACTATCTGCTGTATTTGATGATTGGCTCCTCACTGGTGCTCAGCAAATCATTGTTGAGTACCAAAGGTGGGGACCCATACCTATCTTTTCATCCTTGTAACCCCAGGGCCCCATGCAAGGCCTGCTCAGAGGATATTTGTTGAAGACTCGCTACCTTCAAGGCTCATTAGACCCTGTATATACTATCTCACTGAATCCTCACAATAACCCTCCACCTTACAGATTAGGAAACCGAGGCCCCAGAGAGGTTGTTTAACTTGCCCAAGGTCACACAAGCAGTGAGTGGCCATGCCACGATCTGATTCCATGTCCATAGTGAGTGGAATGGTGAGCCCCTCAAGATTTAGCTTATGTCCTAGTCCCCAGAACCTGTGAGTGTGAATTTATTTGGAAAAAAGGTCTTTACAGATGTAATTAAGTTAAGGATCTCAAGACGAGGTCATCCTGGATTAGTGAGGGCCCCAACCCAGTGATGAGTACCCTTAGAGGAGAAGGGGAGAAGAGACACCCCACGAAGGCAGAGATGTGAAGGCAGAGGCCAAAGTCAGAGTGATGCGGCTGTAAACCAAAGAATGGCAAGGACTGTTTGCAGCCTCCAGCCGCTAGGAGAGGCACAGAACAGATTCTCCCTCAGCCTCTGGGAGTCAACCCTGCCTACACCTTGATTTCAGAATTCTGGTCTCCAGAACCGTGAGAGAATAACTTTCTGTTGTTTTAGGCCACCTCGTTTGTGGTAATTTGTCACGGCAGACCTAGGAAATGAATGCAGACCCCAAACCAAGTGGTGATGGATCTGGTGCCTCCTCACCAGGCCCAGAAGCCAGGGGTCGCAAGAGTCCCCAGCTATGTGGTCTGGTCACTTCCCTTCTCTGGACCTGATTGCTCTATAGTAAATCAAGCACTTGGGACACTGAGTGTCCCTCCAACTCGAGCATCTGACAACTCTCAAGAAAAACCATGAGCCAGGCAAGTGGGCTATGTTGGGATTTTCAAATTTATTCCAACATGCTGTGTGTGTTTTTTTTAAAAAATATCCTCAGGCTGAACACTCAGCCAGAGCTGTAATAAAGGCAATTATTATACTTGTAAAAACTTCTCATTCACAGTACAGATGTAATTTACAACAAAGGTCACACACATCAATACTGAGCATTTCTTTCCTTTTGTACGTCAGACTCTGTGCTTTAGACCTGCATGGATTTTTTTTGTGTTGAGTTTTTTTTCTTTTGCACTGATATATACCATACCGACATTGCAAGATGCAAGTGTAAAAACCGGAGATTAAATAAAATGACAGGCAAAACTACCCCATCCCAGTGCGGCTGCTGTACATATCTACAGTACAATTTTTGGAATGTATTGCCATTTAAGAACATAGAAACTCTCTACAGACAATTTCACAGACAGAATACATACACCTTTTAGGAAAAAAAAGGCAAATATTTATCTTACAGAGAGCATGTATCTTACATTGGCCTACGTTTCCTTTTTCCGTTTCTCTTCTTTTTTTAACACTAAGTTTAGTAAAGTGATCGTAAGTGCCAAAGCAGTTTCTAATGGAAAGCGACTGATTCACGACACAGAAGCAGAGTTTGTGGAATGGGCCTCTGGGAACCGTCTCCCCTTGGTCAATGCTGCAGATCTGTCCCTTAGGATGGCTACCCGGGCAGGACTGTAGCTGAAGAAGGATTTGTCTGAAGAAGGGACTAGAGAGCAATTCAGCTCAGATATATTGCTTGTTTCTATCCCAAAGGGCCAGGTGGGAATGGAGTAGGGGCAAGAGGAAGAATTCTCTCAGACTTTTCCCCACAGAGGGAGGCAGAGGGACTTGTGGGTCTGGAAGTTGCAGGTGAGGAAGGTGGGAGAGTGGGCAGGCCGCTGCCATCAGGCTCCAGGAGGGTCTCAGTGGGTGGGACCAAAGTGTAAGCAGCGGGCAGGGCACCTGGGGAAGGTGCCACAGAGAGGAACAGGGTTAGTATTCAGAGTGACCTTGAGCTTGCTGAGGGTGAAGGGTGTCCTGAAGGGTGGGCCTGGGAGCAGGTGTTGTCTCTGAAACTCAGCAGGTTGTTCCTCCCCCAAGTTAACCCCCCGAGACCAGAGCAGTCCTGTGCCAAGGAATGGCCATCCCCCACCTTTTCACAGAGCAGGCAATTGGTGGCTGTGCTCACCAATCAGCGCTGCTTTTCCCACTGCCTCCCTTAACCTGGACAATAGTGTCACAGGCAAACGGGAAAGGTGGAAGTGGTTGGGAGCAGGGCAGGGGGCCTGGCAATAGCAGGGAGCAAGAGCCTTTTTCCAAATGATGAAGGCGTGTGTGCGGGCTGGGACTCTGTGTTCAGGGGAATATAATCTGGCAGAGGGGGTTAGAGCAATGCCAGTGACACATGACCCAGACTAGTGGCATCGATTTTGCCCCTGAGCACCTGTGTGGGGCAGTAGCCCTTAGGCCAGATTCTGTTTGTGCACTGTGTCCCTGTCATTGAGAAATGGGTCTCCAGTGACTCCTGGTCTGGGTCTCTTCTACCTGTGCCAGTGGCCTGAGTGACCATGAGGACTCTCCCCTGCTGGCCACACTGTCCATGACTGCACTGTACCTCCCAGGAGGGAAACCTTGGTGGGTGGGCTGTCTAAATACAGGCGGAATGATGCCCAGGAGAGCCGGGGATGCAGAGCCGGGTGGAAGGGTATGGCCAGCCCCAAGGTCAGGGGCCAGTCCAGCAGAGCACCCAGTCTGCAGCTTTGCGGGCCTGGGGCTGGAAGATTGTGCCCAGAACATTTCGAATCTGGGCAGAAGCAGTGCCCTTTATCCAGCCCCCAGGCCTCAGCACTTGAAGTGTCTAGTCCCTGGGCAGCCCCAGGGGTAGGACTGAAAGGTGAGGGTGAGGAAAGCCCTGGCCTGGGCCTTGGCCGAGTGGGGCCCGGGTTCCTTCCCACTTCCTGCCAGGCCGAAAGAGTGCCAATATGGTCAAGGCCTGGCTTGCTGGCCTTCTCCCAGGGTGGGTGAGAGTCCCAAACTCTGGGTCAGGCAGCCAAGGACTGCTTGCTAACTTACCCCCAGCACCTTGGAGCCCAGCGGCCCCCAGGGAGACCCTTTCTCTCCTTTCCCCTTTTACTCTTAGCTCTGATGAGGTCAAAGGAAAATGAACTAGATGGTGTGGGTGGAGGCTGGACCAGTGACTAGTTTGTCAACCCAGCAGGGGCCCAGCAAAGAAGGGCCCTGAACTGGAGGAAGAGGGAATTATGGCTGAGTCTGGGGAGCTCACAGAAGTGCCTCGACCCGCTCCACCTTATGGCGTCCATCTAAACAACAGCTCAGGGGCCCTCTGTGGGGACAGGACTCCTACCGCCTACCTGAGGACTAGGGAATGGCCAGGGAGGTCCCTGCTCTGGGAGACGGCCTCAGCAGTCTGGGGTGTGGGTGTGGGGGATACATGCTTTCTTCTTCTTGTAGAAACTAAGGAAAATAATTTCTGGAGGGTTAGGGGGAAATCTACCTCTCCCAGAGCAGGGTAAACATGTTAGAGTTCAAATTCCATATTTCAATTTGGGATTTTAATTTTTGGTCATATTCTTCTTTTACAAAGCACATTTTCTCCCCAGCAAATGCAGGGTAGCTTCGGGAAGGAGGAGATGGGGGTAGGATGGAGGCACTAGCTAGAACCGATTGCTTTGGAGAATTCAAATGACTTGGGACAATTAAAACCCGTCCAGGTCAGGAGAACCTGGGGAGCCCGGGGAAGTATCAAACAGCAGCCTCTCTTTCTAGGTGTTTATATATATAGAATTTTAAAAAAGGGATTTAGGCCAATGAGCAGGACTGGGCAGTTCCCACCAGTCATGGTTTGGGTACTTCCTGAGGGTAGTGGAGGCCTGACAGTGTCGGGGGTGGGATGGGGGAGCCAGTCCTGCAAATTTCCAGTGCCAAGCACTGGAAAAGCCCAGCCACAGAGGAAAAAAGGCCCTTTGTACTCCAGGGACCAAATGTGAAAGGAAACCTAAGATCTAGCCTCTGGAATAGCAAGGCTACGCACCTTGGATCTTGACCCCTAGGGGCTGGGCCCTGCCACTCCAGCCTTGCAGGTAGTTTCTAGAACAAGGCAGGCAGCCTGTGGCTGGCGCGCAGAGAGTAAGGCCTCGGTCAGGTGCTCAGGAACCAGGAGACGGATGGTTGGCGCTCCTTTCCCAGCCCAGGGTCTGGAGGTGGGGGTGGGGGTTGTCCACTGGTCAAATGCCAGGAAAAGCCCATGACTCAGACCACCTGTTCATCTGGGAGCCCTGGGAGAACCAACCAGCTCATTACTACTTTCTACCTGCTATAATTTTGTGTTGAAATCCTAGGAAAAGAAAAGAGTTTCTTTTTCTTGGGAAAAAGGAAGTTGGCATTTTCTGGGCTTGGCCATGGAGGCTGAGTGGGATCTCTCTGCCTGTGTCTATGCCCCTTTGCCTGGGGCCACTGGCTGGGGTGGGATAAAGTGGCAATAAATAGGACATACACATTTGTACATAGGAGTGCTTGCTTTTACATTTAATTATATATTTTTAAAAGTCTTTTTCTCTTCCTTAGTGCATCCCCTTTCCCTCAGCAAACGGCTGCCTCTTGCCAGCCTTGGGGGGCGGCTGTTGACCCCATGGGCGGAGCGTGAGGCCCCACCTACACTCTTTCTCCAAAAAGCACAAAATATTCACAGCCTCAAACTCCTCGTGGGTTTTTTTTATGTGTGTGTATGTTTTTGTTTGTTTCTTTTCAAGCAACAAAAGGTATAGAAAAAGGCACAGGTAACTGCATACATGGGAAGATACAACCGATGGGGGCTGAGCAGGAGCTGCTTGGACACACAGACAGACAGGAGAGGGAGCCCGGGAGAGCGGGATGATTTGAGAAGCTGTCTGGAAGCGTCTGTTGCCGAACACCGGAAGCCAGATGCTGAAGCTGTGAGAGGGAGCCTAAGTGCTTGGAGGGCCCCTGTCGGTGGGCTGGTGTGGAGGTGCCCTGGGGCCCCCACTTCCTGAGGGCTCAGGGGAGCCCTGACCAGTCCTGGGTTCCCCAGAAAGGTTCCTCCTCTGGGCTGGGAAGGGAGTGGAGGCCTCTACCAGGCAGCCCATGGAGCTGCTGCAGTCCAGTGGCCGAGCTGCAGAGGTGGGGGGTTTGGCCAGCGTGTGTGGTGACTCCACGTAGGGGCTCCAGGACTCTGCCTGGCTGCCCTGGGGTGGCCGGGGCGAGGTCTCGGGCGGGTTGGGGGGGCTGTGTGTGGATGCAGACTCTGCAGACACAGCCATATGGGACTCCCAGTCAGGAGGTCTGCCCAGGCCTCCGCTCGTCCTTTCCCTCTCCTTGGGGTAGTCCCTGCCCTCCAGCTCCGAGGACAGCGTGAACTTGGAGACCTTGGCCACAGGGGACACGGAGGCTGATGAGCTCTCAGTAGGACTCCAGCGGCCTCGCTCCTGGGCCTCCCGGGCCCCTGTCAGGTCGCTGCCACCCCAGGAGAAGCCACTGACCCAGGCCTGGGTGGGCCCTGGCAGCAGGGTTGAGTGGGCCCCCGGCCGGGCCTGCACCATCTGGATCCCACCGATGGGAATCAAGGGGCACGGGGCGCGGGCCAAGTGCTGCGAGTGCAGAGGGAGGTGGCTGAAGATGTTCTCTGTCCGGGCCGGGATGTGGCCGTGGAAGTCGTGGAGGGCGGAGAAGGGTCGGGAGGACACAGGATGAGCAGGGCCAGGTGAGCAGGAGGGACTTCGGGACTCGGCCTTCTGCTGGGGTCAGAAAACAAGACAAGGTAAGGCCAGGTTACACGCTGGGCACATGGCCACCCCAAGGCCTAGAAGAGGAGGGGGACTTGCCTGAGATCACAGAGCAAGTCTGGGCTGAACTGGGGCCAGAACCGAGTTTTAGTCCCCTGCCCAGAATACAGCCTGTACTGGGCCCTCCCTGAAATGGGCCCTGCAATGGGCCATCCCAGACATGACACTGACCAGGCGCATGCTCAGGCCCATGGGTGTCATGCCTCTGGCCAGCATGCTCGTCTGCAGAGGAGGTAGGTGCCCTGGTGAGATGAGGTGCTACTGGCCCCACGTGCCTGGCCAGTATCTTGGTTCTACTGAATCTCTTGTTCCTAAAATGGTCTTGACCCAGCTTTACCCTTGGGCATGAGTTCCCATTGGAGGCTCTGGACCTTCACCACCACTAGGAATTTTAATGTGACCCCAAAATTAAAAACCAAGGAGAGACTCCTACATCATGCTCCTCCAGAAGAGCGAATCTCTGAATGATGGTGTTGATGCTGCTGGTGGTGGAGCGTGGTGTTAGGTCATGACAATATGGTGACAGAAGATGCTGGAAGGTAAGGGTAGGTTAACAAGGATGGTGTCAGTGCTGGGGGTTACAACAGCATCGGTGACAGGACAGTGCTGGATGGCGATGGTGGTGGAGGGATGGTGCTGGGTGGTGATGGTGGTGCAGAGGTGGATGGTGGTGACAACAGTGGTGGGTGCTGACAATGACGTGATGACACTGACCAGGCTGACGAGGTAGCGGCAATGCTAGGCTGCAGTGTAATGATGCTGAGATGGTGCTGGCAATGGGGACAACAGTGGTGCTGGGGTGTGACAGGGATGGTGTTGACTGTGATATCTCTGAGGGTGCTGGTGACAGTGATGTTGAAGAGGTGATGATTTTGGTTAAGTTCTGCCATCTGCTCAGAGAACACGGGATGGGGACGGGGAAGGAGGAGAATGGCGTGAGGCCAGCTCCGAGCCTGTGCTCTGCTGCTTCTGAGGCTAAATTAACGGGTTTCAGGCACCCGCACAGAAGGTGGCCTGTAAATATTTGCTAAGTTCTCAGTGACCACGGAGCCAGCAGGGGTGTTTAGTTCCAGGCATGGAGCCCGAGGGAGGGGAGAATTTGCAGCCCCCCACCCCCTGGGGAGGAGTGGCCCAGCCACGCGGGGCGAGAACTCACCCACACGGAGGTGCAGGGCTCGGGGCTTCTGCGGAGCAGCTTGTGAGGTAGAGGCGCGGGCCGGCAGGGAGCCCGCGGGGCCAGCCCTGAGCGTGGGCCGCGCTCGCCGGCCGAGGGGCTGTCCGGCCCAGCCAGGGCCCACTTTCCCGGCAGCACTGACCGTGATGGTGACTCGGCCTGGACTGATGACCAGCTTCTGGTGGGCGAGTGTCTGGGGGGGCCCGGGTCTGTGGTGCCCTCGCGTCCGGGGGGAAGATGCATTCGAGGGGGCAGCTCCCTTCCCAAGGGGCAGGGGGTGGGAGGAGACAGCTCGAGTCTTGGAGACCCACAAGGGAGAGGGCCACCGTGGGAGCCAGGCGGGCTCGGCGCTGAGGCCTGCGGCTCTCGGGCCGGTGACTGTCGCTGGGGAGAGTCGCTTTTGGTTAGTGGATGTTTGTGGGCAAGTGGTGAGCGGGTGCCTGCTTCTTTGCTGGGGGACCACGGCCTCCTCGGGGACAAGGCCTTGGAGCCCAGGGCCGAGCTGGTGTCCTTGTCTGCGGGGCCTGGAAGGGCGGGTCCCAGCTGGCGGAGGCATGGGATGCTTTGGCTGGACGCAGAGCAGCCCCGCGGGGCCTCCGGAGGCTGCGGGCCCCGGTCAGGGGAGGGGGCCGCTGAGCGCGAGGCGGGCGCGCAGGGCAGGGGCGCCTCCGGGGCCAGTCCTGGCCGCTCGTCCTGGCTCTCCTCCTCCTCCTCCTCCTCATCTTCATCCAGCTCCGAGTCTGAGTCCGAGTCCCCCAGGTCTGAAAACTGGTGCTCCGCCACCGCCTCCGAGCCCTCTCGCCCTTCCGAGTCCTGGAACGGGTCGTCGCTGGTTCCTGCGGGGCAAACACAGGGGACCCGGTCACAGCTGGCCCCAGGCTCCTCTCTCAGCCCCAGTGTCCTCACCAGCCAACAAGCCTGGAGGCCGTGGCGACGGCACAGGATCACTGAGGGGACCAGGGACATGACAAACACTGGAACACTTGGTAAATAATCACGGTGAACAAAATCACCTTGTGTCTACAGGTGCTAGCTTCGGCTCTCAGGGCTTCGCGTGCATGGATTCATTTAGCCTCCCCTCATCCTGTGAGGCCGGCCCCACGCTCACCTTCATGTTACAGATGAGGAAACCGAGGTGCGAGAGATTAAGTCACTTGCCCAAGTAAGGTAAGTAGTAGTGCTGGGGGTGAACCACGCCTCTCTTTGTTGCTTTGATTTTTTCATTAGTATTTCAGCGCTAGTTCCACTATGAGCAAGCTAAGTCACCTTGCCGTGCCTCAGTCTCCCCTTTGTCAAATGAGCGGGATAGTCTCACCGCACAGGGTTTGAGAGTAAATGCACACCTAACGCATAGTGAGGGCTCAAGTAATTATGCTCACTCTTAATACAGTGAAGAAATGATTGTTCTGGGACACAGCAGCCATGCTGCCCAGTCCAGCGGCCCTGAGTCTCGTTTAGTCTAAACACACATCTGTCACCATGGCCAGGCTACTGCTGGTGGCACAATGGCATCGGGCAGGTGCAGGTCCCAGCCTCTGGGGGTTGGGCTACACTGGCCTCAGGCTTCTAGAGCAGTGTCCCATCCTAGCAGCTCCTGTCCAGAGGATCTGCTGCGCTTGCAGAAACCTAAGCTGCTCCCAGTGAGGGGTGGGGGAGACTGGAGCTCTGAAATATCAGCCTCCTAGTCTGGCTTCTGGTAGGGCAGCCCCAACCAGCTCAGTCACCTCTAATGCGACACAGGTCTCATTTGGGCATCTCTGAAATGAGCAGCAATCAGGACTCTAAGGAGAGCTCCACTAACATCTGGCTCACCTGGCAGGTTCATGAGGGTTTGGGTCCCGCTCGCCCATCTTCAGGCTCATCGCCAGTCCCACCACCTCACTCAGACATACCAGCACCCATTCCACTACTGACTAAGAGAACTGGACACACAAGCTGACTCAGGCCACCGGTGCAACGGGGCTTCTGAACCCCATCATGCCAAGATGCCCAGGGGTCAGAAAGGGCAGCATTCATGCTTCCAAATAGCTCAATATGCAGCAGTAAAATGCATGAAATGAATGACAGTGGGCATTCAGGAGGTAAAAAACTGTGGGGTGGAGCTGGGGCTAGCAGGTGAAGGGAGGGCCATGGAGCCAAGGGCCGAGTCTCCTGGCAGCTGGGAGCTGAAGATGAGAGAGGGGAAGGGAACTGGGATATGGAAGGGAGCAGGGATGTGGAAAGGAGCAGGGGCGTGGAAGGGAGCAGGGGTGCAAAACACACTTTGCAGTTTTGCCCCAGGCATTTTCTTCCCTGCCTAAGTCTTTAGTGGAGGCCTGCTTCAGCCTCAGTAGTTCACCTGGCCTCACCCTCATATGGAGAAATAAAGGCCTAGAGGGGGGCAAGAGGGGCTTCTCCCGGGTCACCCAAGGGGTAGTGGCCAAGTCAGAACTAAGGTCTACAACTCCTGCGTTGTCATACTGCCAGTGTAAAAGTGATTTTATGCATCAAGAAGCAGAAAGTGGTCTGGGTTTGAATCCCAGCTCCACCTCTTCCTTGCTATATGATGTTGGATAACTTACTTTCTCTCTCTGTGTTCAGTTTTCTCATCTGTAAAACAGGGGTAAGAATAATAAAAGCCACCACATGAAGCTGTTGGGAGGATTGCAAGGATCTGACACATAGTAAGGTCTCGATAACCCTAAGCTATTATCTCAAGTACCCAGGACCTCAGCAGACAGCCAGCACTGCAAGCATCTCGCGGTTGAGATCAGAGGGAGAGCCAGGACCAGGGTCTCCTGATATCCAGCAGGGAAGACTCCTAAGGATCCTCTTTAAGGATGAATTTGTTGAGGCTCAGAGCAGGCTGGTGGTCTGCCCAAGACACCCGTTGCAGGGTGATGGAAGTCAAGGGTCCTCTGCCCAGCGCAGGGTTCGCTAGGCTCCCCACATGTGGGCTCCTGCAGGGCTCTGCGGCATGCCCCTATCCGGGGGACCCACTCCTAGCGCCCCTCAGAGAGCTGCGGGCCGCTGCTGGGATCACCTTTAAGGCTCCACAAATCCCTGCAGACTCCCAGCCCTGGGAACGCGGAGACGGAATGAAGTGCGCGAGGGCGCTCCCGGGCTTCGGCCGCGAGGTGGCGCTGGCGCTCAACCTCCTCGCCACCGGGCGGGCTGCGGCGCGGCCTGGCCGCCGGGAGGCGGTCGTTCCCAGGCTGTGTTTCTGATCCCGCCGGGTGTCTAACAGACTTGCTCCTCTCGTGGGAAGCAGCAACGCCATGCTTCCAATCTCTTAGGCTATAAACCTCAGACTCGGCCTTGGCTCCTTTTTTCCCATGTCCCCCACCCACCTCACCCCCAGCGTGTTAGCAAAAGCTATTGACTCTGCCTGCAGAATGTATGTGGAATCCGACACTTCTCCCCACCTCCACTCAGCCCACCAGGTCCAAGCCAACTTGTGCTCAGCCCTGATCACTGCCTCCAGCGGCGCCCCCTACCGGCCATCCTCTGCACACGGCCAGAGTCATGGAAAGTCAGACGGTCACTTCACCCAACAGCCAAGTCGTCCCTTGACCTTCACCACCTCAGCTCTTTCTGACCTCATCTCCCTCCAACTCTGGTCCTCAGGGGCTCTGTACCTGCTGATCCCTCTACAAGGAAAGCCCTTCCCAGACCCCAAGTGGCTTCGCATCATCCTAACAGAGGTCCCTCCCCATACTTCCCAGCCCCTCACTTAACAGTTTTTGCTTTATACCCATTGGCCCTGCCCAATTCACATTTTCATTGCCTAGCTCTCCTCTAGAATGTAAACTTCCTGAGGACAGGAGCTATGCTTATTCACTGCAGAATCTCCAGCACCTAAAAGAGGGCCTGGAACAGGCCTGGTGCTCAGATATTATTTCAGTAATGAATGCATTGATTTCACCCTCAGAAAAGGTGGTATGGTCATCCTTTTGGCCTCCTTGGGAGAATGAGGCTGGGAGAGAGGCAGAGACCAGCCCAAGGTCCCCCAGTTGAACCCTTGTGTGGTGCCAGTCATAATCTTTTGCTTCCCACACAGGGAGGGCTCAGGCTCCTGTCCAGCCCACCAGGCATTGGGGTGGTGTGGAGCCAACATTTATGTGTGACCTTGGGCATTGCTTTTACCTGTCTGAGCTTTCCTTTCCTCAACTTAAAAAGGGCAACACAAGTTTCCACCACCAGTCATGAGGACTCAGTGAGACATCTGTAAGTGGCCTGATATACATTCTTGATAAGTATGGTAACCCCATTCCTTGTTTTGGGGGAACAGCTCCAAGTTCATCGTATTCTGTTCAATAAAGGTGATTTATTTCACCTAAAATAAAATATGATCTAACTCATTTGTAAGACTGCAAATACAGCCCCAAATCAGAAAAACAAAAGCAGAAACACACACACACAAAGTTCTGATTCTGATGTTAGGGAATCTGGTCAAAGGTTTGCCAAGTGCAGGAGGCATGCCTATGGCCTCCCTGTTGGGGGGACTGTCCGCCTGTCCACCTGCCCAAATCCTTATGGCCTTCTCCTTGGATACTGATGCTGGGCAGTGTCCTGCCCGACCCACTGCCTTAGACTCATTGTCCCCTCTGATAATATGCCTCTTGCTGATGAGGGGCTACGACCAGATGTGGTGTTGGGATGTGGGATGGGAGGGGGGAGCCGACAGCTCTGGCTTTGGCTCTCTTGAAGCCTCCAGCTTTAAAAGGCCCAGGGGTCAGTCCCCTGCCCAGAGTGTGTAGGTGGGAGTGTGGGCGTGGAATCTGTAAGAGTGTGTACTTTACAGTGTCACGGTGAGGAGCTGCTGGGATAATTTGCTGAGATACAATGGCATATGTTTAGAACATGCCTGACATATAGTGGGTGCTGTCAACATTGACTAAGATTACTCATGTATTAATTTATTCAACACACACTCACTGAGCACCCTGCAGCACAAGACACTCCACCCACGTGGTAGATCGTAACGCACAACAGCTACGCTGCACAGCACAGACTCTCAGTGTATGAGATGGGGCGATCACTCTGTGAATTTAACCTTTGCCGCCCTGTAGTTAGGAAAACTGGAGGGGAAGGCATGGAAGAGGGAGGGGAGGGAGAGGAGGGGCGGGGGGGGGGAGGACAGAAAGGAGGGGGATGGTAAGGGGGGCAGGCAGAGGAGCAGCAGGGGCATGGAGAGGAGGGGAAAGGAAAGATGGCGACTTGTTACCTTCTTCGGCTTCCAGCTCCTCCAGCACCCCCATCTCTTGGCACTTTTTGCTGTGGGCCTTCGACTTCATGTGCTTAGTCAGATTCCCTGGAAAGGAACAAGAACAAATTCAGGCTTGGCTGGAGGGCAGGGGCCAGGGCAGGCCCAGGGGACCCAGCGGCAGCGCCTGGCTGGCAGGCCAGGCCTCTCAGACCGGCTGAGACCCTGCCAGCTTCAGGGGCTGGGTAGGGTCCTGTACTCAAGCTGGGAGGTGCAGCCACAGCCACCGCTCAAGGCAGCATACAGGAGCTGGGGGTGGGGTGGGCTGTGAGGGGACACAGGGTATAATGAGAAAGTGAGATGCTGGTTAAAGAAACAAACAAAAAAGAAATTAAAAGACATCTCGTGCAATAGGCTTTGCCTGCTTTTGATTTAACTCTGGGCCCAGGAGCTGGTGACACTCATCAAACAAGATTATATGGGCTTGGCCATCTCAAGTACTGGGGTGACAGCAGGGCTCCCGTTAACCAACATGATGGTTTGGGGACTGAGGATGCCCTTCTGGTTGAGGACACCTCTAAGGCAGCCCACTGGGAGCCACGAGGCTGGGGCCCAAGCCCTGACTTCCTTAGAGAAGTAATGTTGTGGGCCTCAGTTTCCCCTAGATCACTGTGCAGTGCAGACACAGGTGAAAAGGCTGGGCAAGGCTCTGCCCACTCCATGCCCGCGGAATCATCAAGGGGCAGCTAACTCTGCCTCAAGTGCTCAGTCCAGCCCCGCAGCCGATGAGCAGGGGCAGCTGTTCTGTGAAATCGGGACAAAGGTAGCAACACCCCCTCCCCGCCCCCGACACGTGCGCTCAGCACTTCCCAGGCCACAGCGCCCTGTGGGCAGGAGTGCTCAGGAAGGAGAGGCAGGGCGCCGCCAGCCTGCCCGGGTGACGCAGGCCAGGGCCTCACAGCGTCCCTTTGGGCCCAGAAGCCACCTCCGAACTGCGACATGCTCACTGTTGCTCTGTGGGCTGCTACGTTTCCATGAGGTCGTTCACACTATAAGCCGTAAGTTCCCTGAGTTAGGTGCTCTGTCTCGCTAACCTTAATAACTGGTGAGTTTGAATGGATGGATGGAAGAAAGAAGAGTGGATACTTAACAGATGCATAGAGAAAGACTCGTGGGTGGACGGATGGATGGATGGATGGATGGATGGATGGATGGATGGATGGATGGATGAGAGGAAATACAGAGTAAAGGAAGGACAGGAAGAAGATGGACGGATGGGACACTGGATGATTAGATAAGCAGATGGATAGGTAGATGGGAATAAAATATTAGATGAAAAAATAACTGAAAGGATAGATGGGAAATTGGCCAATGCAGATGGGAAGGTGGAGAACTGGACGGAAGGCTAGAGACACGAATGAATGGGAAACCGGCGGGCTGGACCGTGGGTGGGTGCCTGAGGGCACACACGCGCGGGAGGCCACAGGCAATGGGAAAACGGACGGAAGGATGGACTGGTGGGAGGACAAATGTGAGAAGCGGAGGAACAGGTAGGATGAGAAAACAAATGGGAAGATGTAAGGATAGGAAGACAAACTCTTAGATGTGAGGATGGGATAAATGGATAAATGGGAGAGTAGGTGATGGATGGGTAGGTGAGTAGGGAGGGAGCCTATGGATGAACCAAAGGGTGATTCTTAATCATTCTGAGAATCTTAAGGAAACCTTAGGGTTTTGCTGAGAGGGTAATGGGATCCGCAAGATGGGATTTCTTGAAGTGTGGAGGTCAAGGGTAACAGGGATGGAAGAGGAACTGTTTCTTTTCTCTTTCCTTCCCTTAGTCATAGTCCATGACTGTCTCTTTCCCAACTCTGATTTTCCTCCTGTAACTGGACAGAAACCTAGATCTTTTACTGCTACCCAAAGCAGGAACAGTCACAGCTTCCAGAGTCATCCTGGAGCCAAAGGGTTCGCAATGATCCCTACCCAACATCACGGGCAGGTGAAGCCTGAATAGGACGTCAGGGGTGGTAAAGGCAGCTGGGGTGTTCCACAGGTCAGAGATACAAACTGTTTCCAGAGGTTCTGGGACCGACCCCCCCCCCCCCCCCCGCAAGTTCCCCAGAGCACAGTGGACTGTGAACACTGTTTATTCTGGCTATGACATTATTTCCTGTACATGTTCTGCTTGGGAGGTCTGGGTCTCTCTTCTACCAAGTTATATCCTGAGCACATGATGGGTGCACGACAGCCACGTGTGGGAAATGCTCTTCTCATCACAGAAGCAAAGTCTTGGAAGGAACCTCACAGACCATGTACTCCAACCCCCGCCAGGCCCAGGGTTTCTTGCTTTTGCTCTAACTCTGGGTCCCAGTGCTGATGATGCCATTAGACAAGATTATCAACTGTCTCAGCTGCTGGGATGCCATGGGAAGGCTCCTGTTAACCAACACAGTGGACCAGCCAGCCGAAGCCACACTGCTAGTTGGTGCAGAACTCCATCTAGAACCGGGTCTCAGGACTCCAGGGGCCTTACTTCTCCACATGGACGATGGAACCATGATGGTCTAGGAGCTTGATGGCTCTGCCACTTGCTAGCTGTGTGCTCCTGGGCAAGTGTCTTAACCTTCCAAGCCCCAGTTTCTGCAACTCTAAAGTAATTCCCACCTCTCAGGGTCATTGGTCAGATGAGATAGCATGTAGAGTGGCAGCAGAGGGTGCCTGGTAGGGGGCAGACGCCCATCACGTGGGGTCTTCTTCCTTCTGATAGCATGTACCCCCCACCCCCCGATACAACCACTCATTCCTGAGACCAAAGGACTCCACCATGTGCCACCCTGGATGTGGAGGAGAGAAGTGCTGAGATGCAAATGGCTTTGCCCTTCAATCTGGGCTCAGGGGCTCTCAGGAGAAGGAACCAGACATCCTCAGGAGGCCTACTTTTCCTCTCCTCCTGCCCTGGAGCCTGCAGGGAGGAGGCAGGGAGTCGGAGGCAACTTTGCCTGGACAGGCTGTGCGGGTTGTAGGAGTGAACTCTGGAGGAGCGGCCCTGAGTGTTATCAGTGCTCTCCTTGACTTCTGCTCCTGGGCCTGTCTCCTCCGTGAATTGGCCGAGGTGCACCAAATGGCCACAGGCGTCTTTTTAAGCCTGGACATCGTTTCTCTGTCAATGGGCAGAGCCTTGGCTGCCACGCAGAGTCTTCAGCTTCTCCTAGTCATCCCAGCCTCCCTGTTGCCTCCACCTAGTCAGAAAGCCTAGTCAGGAATGAAGGAGGACAGGCAGGTGGGTGAAAATGATGGGCGTCTGGAAGGCAGATCCTCCACAAAAAGCATTAGCTGGTGACCCTGTCTGCCAGGTTCAGCTTTGAGCAACAGTCCTCCCTCTGCCCCTGCAGCCTGATGGACATGAGGCCTTCCCACAACTGTCATTTCTGTCCCCTGAGGCGATCGGTGCAAACCACCCCCTTGGCCTCTGGGAGTCATTTGAGAAGAGGAAACAGAAGCCCCCCCAGACCTCCACAGGAATATCTCAGCGGGCCTTTCCCAGCCCCACCCATTGAGACACCCTTCAGCTAGTGCCCAGGGGCCTGAGCTGCCACCACAACGTCTAACACAGAGACGGAGACACAGACAGGCAGACAGAGACGGACAAGGAGGGCTCTCCAGGCCTGGGAGCAGTCAGGTGGTGGTGACGGCCGGCCCTGAGGACCACCAGGCCCAGCCTCAGCTCTCCCACAGCTTAGCTAGGCCAGAGTCCAAAGGTGGGGGGAGATGGAGGCAGCCTGAGGGGGGCTTCAAATCATGAGAGGAGGGGCCTGTGGTATCTGAGTGACAGCTGAAGGAAGATACGTGGCCGAAAGAGGAACAGAAGCCTTGGCATCCTGCCCCCTCTGTCACTCCCCGATGTGCAGAGAGAGCCAAGAGTGAGCGTTCTCTGCTTCAACCCATGCCCAACCAGCCCCTCTCTGTGGTTTCAGAGTTTGAGATTCCACCATTTCTGCTTCACTCACTGCTTTGGCTCTGGAAGGTGCTGTCTTCTGGAAGCCTCCGTGAGCATCTGAGGCGTGCTCAGCACATTCCCTGATCACCGGTTAGAGCACAGCCCCCTGGGCTGGGCTGCAGGGCAGCATGGGCACAGCCTGCACACCCACACATCCACCCCTGGGCATGCGAGGGTCTGCAGCCCCTCTGCTCAGGTTACGGGCTCTGAACACACCAGAGCTCTGCTGCTCACAGGGACATGGGGAGGGACTGCAGATAGGTTCAATGGCTTCCAATGTAGGCATTGCTCAGAAAAACCATGTTCCTGTGAAGGGCCCAGGCCTGCCTCAGACCTGGCAGAAAAAGACCTGACCTTTACTCTCATAAAGGCAGAGGGAGGTGAATACGAATGCCTCCAGAGACTGCTCTGGCTGGGACCGGGGCCGAAGGGATTTTTCAGGTCTCGCATGGCAGGGTGACAGCTCCCCAGGTGGTGGTAGCTCTGCATGGCCCTGGGCTGGAGGTGCTCTCAGGACTGGGCCCCTCACACTGAGAACAGGACAGTATGGCCCCTGAGCGCACCTGGGAGCAGGGGCCACCTGATGTTGCCACTCAGACCAGAGAAGGGGGAGGTGCTCACTGAGAGGACCACGATGGGGTGAGGCCCACGAGGCAGGGGCCTGGGTTCTGTGACAGCTCTACCTTTAACAGTCACTTCTGGTTTTTTCTGGACCCACTTTCTGCACCTTCAAGGGGGGCTTGGATGAGAGATTTTTGACATTCAGAGTCAAAGACTGTTATTTAAACTGTCAGTTCCCATTTCCTCCTCCATAACGTCCCAGCTGGCTGCCTGAGGCCAGAGGAAGTGGGGTCGTAGGGGACATACGGGGGATGGAGCCCACGACTGGGGCTGAGGACCGCTGGGTGGAGCTACCCTGGACCTGGCCAGGCCTCCGGGCTGGATGCACATGGGGCAGGGGACAGGGCTCCAGGCCTATTCACCCTCCCCGGGCACCCTTTGGGACACTCTTTATAAGACACCAAGAGAGAAGAGCTTGAGGACAAGGAAGGGAGAAGGCACCTCCATCCAAACACAAGCCTTGGCAGGGAAGTTTGAGCTCCATTGAGGGTGATGGCGAGAGGGCAGAGGAGGCGGGAGGTGGCTAATGGGGTTAGGAGACCAGAGACAGGTGGCTGGTCAGAGATGAGGCCGTGATCAGGGGATGTGATAAACCACCCCGACTAGTACAGAGAACCGAAGGGCGAGAGAGGAGAGGAGGAGGAGGTGAGGAAGGCTTCGTGGCCCTCAGAACTGCTATCCAACCTCTCGCTGGGAGCAACTTAACCAACAGAAGGAAGGTCAACAGTTGGCAAAGGGAAGCCTGCTCTCGAGTTTCAGCCACTGAAATCCATGTGGCTCCAGTGGGGCTGGCAGAAGGGAGAAAGCAGGGTCCTCTTGGCCAGAACCTGACCCAAGAATCTGAAAAGCACAAGAGGCTGAAGCCACCAGGGTGTCGAGAGCCCCAGGCCTTTCTCCAAGTCACCTCTGCCTGCAAGGAGGAAGTGGCAGTGCTCCCTGCGGTCCTGCAGGAAGAGCTTGTGGACGAGCAGAGAAGAGCTGGATCATGGACTCAGCCCTACTCATCCGCACGGGGTCCTGGGCAGCTGCAGCATCCGGGCCACCACCATCTCTTATCACAGCTGCAGGATGCCTGCCCTCAATACCCAGTCCTTCTTCCTTTCACAGCTGCCTGCCAGGGCCTGAGCTGACCCTGCTGTGGGTTGTGGCCTGGGGCCCGAACAACAGGGCTGCCAGTCCGGGTTGGGGAGAGCCGGGCCCTGTACTGAGAGCTGCAGAGAAGCCGGGCAGAGCAGGACATGGTCTGAGTGGTGAAGTGAGGTGGAGGCAGGGGCGAACTCTGGCATGAGAAGTGACTATGCGAGTGTGTTCAGTGGCTCGGGGTGGAATGGATTTCCAAATGCAAGCGTGGCAGTGACAAGTGTGGATGCTGGAGTTCATCAGGTCGGTGGATAGAGGGCTAAGGAGACATGCAAAGGAACAGGTGATGAGAGCAAATAAAAACCAGGGATGGTACAAGAGTGCTGCCAGGCGGTGGGGAGTGCCAGGTGCAGGGGCCCTGTGGGAGCCGAGAGGATAGGCTGGGGCAGCCAAGGGTGCCACTGCCCAGCCTGGAGCCAGCTGCTCTGCCACCGGGGAGTGCAGGAAGTGGGGGTGCCCTAGGCCCCAGGCGAGAGGTCTGGGCCCCTGAGCTCTGTGCTGGGGCTCCCAGAGGGGAGCTCCCTGTAGCGGGCAGGGGCAGCGCCCAACTGACTGTCTCTTACCTTTGGTTTTAAAAGCAAAGTGACAGTGCTTGCACACATAGGGCCGGACGTCAGTGTGGGTGCGGATGTGTTTCTTCAGCATGCTGGGCTTCTTGCAGCGAATTCCACACTCCTCACAAACATATTTCCCTCGGCCGCGGCCTCGCACATATACATACTCTTCGTTTGATTTGTACCTATGAGCAACAGGTGTCATGGTAAAGGAAACAGAGGAGAAGAGGCAGGTCCCCACCTCAGAGGATGTGCGCGCTTCCTAGCTGCATCCAGCCTGTGACAGACGTTGGGAGACGAGGCCGAGGGACCAGAGAAAACCACGGTGGGTGATGGGGTCAAGTCACCCTGGGGATCCAGCATGGACCCCTGCATCTGCTCTGCCCCTCAGGCTGGGGGCTGCCCCCTCCTCCCCTCCCAGAGGCAGCAGACCCTGGTACTTCCTGCCGGGAAGTGAAACCACAGGTTCGCAGAGGGATCTCTGTTCCAGAGCCAGCTTGGCACCGGCTTCTGCCCACAAAGAACAGCCACTCTGGGCCACCGGAGTACAAAGAGAGAAAAAATAAACAAAAGGTAAAAGCCATGGTTCTAGCAGCTACTGTTTACGGATCGCTCAGTCTGTGCTGGGCACTGTGCCTGAATTATACCACAATCACAAGGAAGAACCCCTGAGAGCCTGAGGATCCCACAGCCAGAAAAGGATAGCACGGGGATCTGAACCTGCCTGCCCCAAAGCCTGTCCACTTCCCCCAAAGGCTATGAGTGCTAAATAGTCGCTAGGAAGCTGCCCAGGCCCTCGTGTGAGGGGAGGAATGAGGGATGCCATCCTTCTCTGTTCTCAGAATTTGGAAACCAGGAGCCCTGTACTCTCTCCCCACCTCATCTGAGAGAGCTGAAAGCTCTCAGGACCCAGATTCTGGCCTCCGGGGATCACATGGGGTCATGGTGGGAAGTGCTAACAGCTTTCAGAAGCCTCCAGGGGCAGCCGGCCCACCTGCTGGGCCTCAGGGCCATTGAAGCTATTGGACCTGAATCAGAAAGCTCTTATGTCCACTTAAAAGGAAACCCATGAGGCCCACTCAATACCATCTTCACCAAAATGCCTTCCTGGTCTAATGCTATATTTGTGCAAGTCTCCTGAGTGGGTGGGGTGCAGGGTCCAGGGAGGGGATCCTGGCATAATTCCAGAAGAGCCTTCTGACTCATGAGGCCTGGAGGTCCCATGGTGGCTGCCTTGGGAGGTGTGGCCTCGCAGCCTGCTGAGCCTGCCTCCAAAACCCAGCAAGAGGCTTGCCGTGTCCCCACTCACCCCTACAGCATGCCCCTGCCCGGTGGCGTGAAGCTCAAGCTCTGGGGCAGGTGCAGAGGGGCGGGAGGTGGCTGGGAGACTGTGAGGAAGTGATAGCAGCTGGGACCCAGTCCTGCTCTGCGGGGCCATCAGCTTACCCCTGAGAGACAGCACAGAAGGGGCTGGAAAGAGGGGACTATGGGTGGGGTTGGCAGGCAGTGACATAGTGATCACCATCACACACACTCACATACACACACCTCCTCCCCATGCTCACACTCACACACACGTACTCACACACTCACCTCACAGACACCCAATCCCCCCACTCACACAGTGACACACACTCCACATACTCATACCCACAAACACACACACTCACACATGCATTCACGCATGGACCGCTATCCATGAGTGCAGGTGGATCTTGTTTTTTGTCACCTCAGCTTTGGCCAACCGATGCCTCACAAGTTGCCTAAGCCACCCTTTCTCCCCCTGACAGGCCCTGACTGGTCAGTTCAGGTGCCCAGTCCCCAGGCTAGGGGGCCAGCTTTTCCCTGATTCAGGGCAAAGCATTGTCTCGAGTTCAAGGGGACAAACTGAAGGCTATCGGGGGGGGGGGGGGGTAATAGAAATGACTCTGTTCTTATGAAGAGTGCCCTATGGGCCCACGTGGGACATCTGCCTCCCAGTGACAGCACTTCACTCTCATGCAGCAGGCTTCCTGGACCAGACCAGCTACCCACAGCTGGATTTCAATTCCCATGTCCTCCTGTGCCCCAGGACCCAGTCTGAGATGGGGTGCCCTTCTGCCAGCTGCAGAAAAAAGAAGTGAGAATGGCTGGGTCTCCTCTTTGCACTGGAGGTACTGCCACTACCTGGGCACCTCCCCTTGGCCCTGCTCGGCGGGTCCGGGGTCTGTGGCATCCCCTCCCCTCCAATATCCAGCCGAGATGGCATCCTTCAGTGTTCCCCTTTCCTTCACTCCACTGCCATAGTGGGCGCCATGAGGTCCCTCCCACTGGCCCACAGCCGCCCTGACTTCTACAGAGTCCATCCAGTGCAGCTGCTCTGAGACCCCTCAGTTCTTCCTCCAGAACAAGCTTATACCACAGTCCTCCCAAATGGGGACTCGCACACGGAGAAAGGACTCTGAGCCTTAATGTGGTACCCTGACTCGGTGGGGAAGGGGAGAGGCCTCCACACCATGGGAAGTGTCCACAACCAGCAGGGAAGCACAAGGGGGAGCCTGGTTGGGCGGGGCACGGTGGTTGGGAGGGGGGCGGGAGGATGATGACAGAAGGGAGGACCACAGGCAGGGCCCCAGGAGCATAGGCGCAGTGTTGGAAGGCCTGGGGTGTTTGATGGGGAGAGAAGATGAGGTCAGGAAGGCAGGACAGGCTGGATCGCCATCAGCCTTGAATGCCATGCAAAGAAGTTCAGACTTGATCAAAGTTGTCTTAAAGATAAAGTCCCAAAGAGAAGAGAGGTCGCTGGCACTGTGGGGGTGGTGTGGAGGAGGAGAGACTTAGTATGAGGCACGAGTTCCAGGATGGGGATTTGAGAGGCTTCTGGGTGTAGAACCCACAGGCCTTGGCGGCCATCTGCAGGGGTGACAATGAGGGAGAAACCAAGAACCCAAGTTTTCAACTTGGCCAGCTCGCATGGTACCATCTGCGGGCTCTGGGGGGGGAGGGGGAGAAGCGAGGCAGGACGCTGGTTCTCTACTGCTCGGGGTGAGATGCCTGCGAGAAAGACTTGGAGAAGTGTCCAGCACACAGCAAGGGAAAGTATGCAAACAAGAAGAGGACAGTGCGAGGGCCTGGCAGGCACCCAGGCATATGAGTGAGCAGAAAGATGGCACCAAAAGCCGGCCCCCAAGCTGAGGCTTCCTGGTAGGGAACCAGGAGAGAATGTGATGAAGAGGAGGCAGAGGCCAGGGTCAATGCCACCGACACCTGGAGGAGGGTGGCCACTGAGGGGCCCTGGCTTGGGAAGGGCAGTCCTGCTTGGACGGCCCACAGCCTTTGACTTCTTGTTCCTGGAAGGCCGGTTCTGGGGTCTGTACCACTTTGTGCTTCCTAAGGGGCCCAGTCTGGGGACAGGCATGAGGCACTGTCCAGTGTGGGCTGGACCCTCCTCCCGCCGGAGGCCAGCCTCCAGCAGCTCAGGACCAGCCCCTCCTGCCTGAGCAGAGGCCCCACCTTATAAGGCCCTCACCTACTTCCCAGCAGCTTCAGGCCTCCCTCTTCTGGCACATTGCACCATCACAGACACAAACTCAGTTTTCTTCAATAACCAACCAACCAACCAACCAACCAACCAACCAACCCCAAAGCCTCCTGGGACCCCACCCACTCTAGCTACTCCCTTCCGCTCCCCTTCTCAGCCCAAGTCTGGAAAGGGCTGTCCCTGCCTCTTCATCACCCCTACTCCAAGCCCACTGCAGCCCAGCTGCCCTGCTGACCTGTCTTTGCCAAGGTCACAGGCTGCTAAATCCAAAGGACAGCTGCCTTATCCAGCCCTTCTCAGCCACCTTCTGCAGGAATCTGCATGGGGTGCTGACCCCCTTCTCTCCTGACGGGGTCTCCTTTGCAAGCTCCTCCTTTGTCCACCGTTTCCCATGCGGGTGCTCCTCAGGCTCCAACCCCCACTCTTCTTCTCCCAGACTAGCTCCCCTGCAAAAGGCCCGACTTCCCACTAGGACACTGATGGCTCCCAGTCTTCCCTCCAGCTCTGACCTCTCTGTACACCCAACTGCCCCCTCAGCAGCTCCCTGGGTGGTCTCCAGGCACCTCACATCTCACAGGACCATGGGTACCTCACTCACTGGTGCACGCCAGGCCTAGCACAGGGCCTGATACCCAGCAAGTGCTCACTGTCATCACTGCACAGAAAAGAGCCAAGCCAAGGCCTCCTTTCCCCAGATCTGCTGTAGTCAGCTTTTCAGCCTTAACGTTCCTACTCCATCTGCCCCTTAACATGAGTTCAACCCAATGCTGTGGGTTCCCCAAGGATGTGGCACAAAGCCAGCCCTTCCTAACCAGGACAGACTGGCTGAACACTCCTCACTGTCCGGTAGGCATGACTGCTCATCCGGTAGAGGTCAGCGTGAGACCTGGGTTGGAGTTCTCGCTTCTTCTTGAACTTGCTGGGTGACCCTGGGCAAGTCACTTCCCCTCCCTGGAAACAGTCAATCTTTGTTGCCCTTAGATATACCATGTGTCTCACATGCCTGACACTATTCAGTCCTCCCATCAACCCTTTACTACTGTCCCCATTTTCCAGAAAAGGGAACCAAGGCCCAAAGAGTTGAAATGACATGGCCAAGATCATCCATTTTTGCACTTAGCACCTTGTCCTTGCATGGACTTGATACAGACATACTTTTAGATGACGCAGGCCACAATTTCCTTAGCACCTTCCTTCTCCCAAATTCCCAAAGTGGGGCCTGCAACACCACAGGCAAATAAGAGTGGCATCTTCTCCACTCAGCCCTTCCTGAAAGGCTGCCAGTTCTGGGTGAGACCTGCAGGTGTTGACAGATGCAGAAAAATGCCCCAAAAAGAGCCAGGGCAGGAAACCAGAAAACCATGGTGGTGCCCCTAGGATGCGGTATTGCCTCCCAGGCCTGCCCTTTACCCAGGAGGAGAAGTGATCGACCCTCTGCCTGTTCGGCGGCTGCAGGACAGCCCACTGCTGGCCTGGGAGCATCTGACTCCCAGGATAGGAGCCATTTCTCTGACCTCACCAGCTGCCTGTCTTCTGCTGCCCTGACAAGCCATGGGTGTCAGCCAGTCTAGGAAACAATGTTTGGTTTTGTTTTTTAAAGAAAAAGAGCTGTTCCTGTAAATTCCAAGTCTTAGAAGGGCCTTGAGACTAGACAGCTTGACTGCCTGAGGTCTAGGGCTGTGAGGCCTGAGGCCATGCAGCAAGGGGGCTCCGGAGAGCAGGGCTGGAGCTTGGGCCTTCTGACCATGGCCGCGGCACCAGGGGTCCCAGACCCTGCCCGGGAAGCAGCTTTCTGTTCTGCCAGCATGGGTCAGGAGATGAGTGATGCTGCCAGGAGGGGCGTGGAGCTGCCAGATCTTCTGGATCTGTTTTCATTCTTACGCTGCAGTTCTCAGGCTTGTGGACTTAAAAGAAAAGAAACAGAATCTCAAGCAACCCTTTGATCAGGAGGAGTTATTTCCTTCTGATCTAACAGAGAAGGAAACAGAAACAGAGAGTTTGAATGTCTTGGCCAAAGTCACAAGGCAGCTAGAAAGTTACAAGCAGGAACTGGGACCCAAATTCGACTCCAGCGCTCTTACGTATGACACAGTATGATCTGCTTTCAGCAGCATATCCAGTCCTGCAGCTGGAGACACTGAGCTGCCTGACAATGAGTATTCAGCATATGATGACTCCAGTTGTGGCTCTAGACCCTTTGGAGGCATTTATGAAACCTGCAGCTTCCGTGAAGCACATTGGAACTCAGTGCATAGTTCCCAGAGGGGCCAGCACATCTCTCTGCTCCAGGTTTCAGAAGAGAGAATGTGGTGGCAACTAAATGGCATTTCAGGCAAGGTGATGGGTGAGTTGTGGTCTTGGACTCTGCATATGACAGACTCAACAATGAAGCTGCTCTGTGAGGTAGTGAGCTCCCCGTCACTAGCACTGCTCACTAAGAGGCCAGATGAACAGGCTAGGAGACCCCAAAGCAGGAGAGAATGATGAGTATTTCATGCCCATGACATGTCCAGCATGCTGCTAGAACAGGCTTTAGGTGGGTTAGCTTGTTTACTCCTCTAACAGTGCTGTAAAATGGATATATTTATTCTTTATATATCCCATGTTTATTCCAATAAATATAAATAGATAGATTTATTCCTGACCAACTGGAGGGTTAAGGCTCTGGAGAGGGGTGGGCTGGCAACATGACTGAGCAAGCAGAGGAGGCATACGGAGGGGGGAATGTAGTGAGCTGGAAGGCAGGGCCCTTTCCCTTCTGTAGGTCTTCCTGGGTGTTAAGTACTGTTTTAAAGACTTTACACGCATTACCTCATTTAAATTGAGGGGCTCTAGTCATCCTCATTTACACAGAGAAAATGGAGTCACAGAGAAGTTAAGTAACCTGCCCAAAGTCACACAGCCAGTATGTTAACAGAGCCAGAATTTGAATCCAGGTTGTCTGTTACAAGGTTCAGGTGCTTCACTGCCACACAAGTCTGACTGAGGCTTGAAATTGCCTGCTTTAAAAAACACTACTTAAGTGAAATAAAATAGGAGTGGTCGATCCAGCCCTGAGCTAGCTAAACTTCTATCCCAAAGTAATTTTCCCAAAGTCATGCAGCGGACAGGGGCATGTCTGCCCTTCAAGCCCATGACCTTTCTCTCCACCAAGATGCATTTTTCTCTTAAATGAGGGGAGGAACTCAGTGGCCTCCAAGTCACCTTTCTAATCTGCGATTCTATGAGGATGTTCTGCATGTGTATTATTGACCTTTCCATATATCATTAATATTTTATCATAAAACTCTCACCTCTCCTCCAAATGTGGATATTTTAAAGGTTTACCAAATTTCTGATTTATTATGACCTTGTTGCTAAATATAGCCTCCCCCAGGGCATGCACCCGAGGTATAAGAGTGTAATGTGAGGGGAAGGTGTGATGAGCTGCGCACCCCGGCGCTCTGAGGCCGCTCTGGGGGACAGCCAGCGTCCTGTGAAGTGAGGCTCAGGGTCGGTTCCCTGTAGTCACTGCACCCTGGGCGGTCCAGCCACAGTGAGCCGGCCAGCTGGCCATAGTGACATGCTGCTGTCTGGGATGCCTGTGGGAAGAGAAGCAAGTGCTAGGTGGCACAGCCAACTGAGCTCTAGATTTGCTAAAAATATTCTGTTGTCAAGAGGACAACTTGGTGAAAAATGAACTGGGGAGGTTGACCTGTGGGTCCCAGGGGAGGCTCACACTGAGATCTGGGCACATCCCAGACCCTCCTTTGTCAGGACTCTGCATAAATTACATCATGTCACTACATCCAGGGTGAGGGCATTGAACACGCAGCCCAGGGAGAGGCCTGCTGTGCCAGGAATTCCACAGCACGCGGGTAACACCAGCACAGCCCCGGGCGCACCAGTGGTGGGCCTGTTCTAAGCAGTATTCTGGGTATTTACGCAACAGTATTTACTAAGGCCTGGTCTGAGGCTGGGGCTGGGCCAGGGTCAGAAATACAAAGCTAAATAAGATGCTGACCTGTGTCTCAAGGGTGAGTAACAGGTATTTAAAAGATCATAAAACACAGAGAGAGAAACTGTCATAGAGACAATATACAAAGTGCTATGGATGATCAGGGAGGAGCAGCAGGAGGGTCTGAGGTGGTTTTTGCAGAAGAAATGCCTTTCATCCAGGTCCGTGCGGATGAGCTGGGTCTGATTTGTGAGACTCCTGCTTTGGGAGCCCCCCTCTGGACAAGCATGGGGGACAGTGTGGGCCTGGAGACCTTGGGGCCAGAGAGTTGTTATAATTGTGCGGAGCCCAAGCAGGGCAGAGGTGAGATCTAGAAGAAAGAGAAGACAGATTCAAGAGGTTGGGAGCCCCGACAGATGCGGGAGGAGAAAGCGGGTCAGGAAGTCTTCTTTCACTCCTCCCGCCACCCTACCACCAAGCTAGGTCCTTGTCCATTTCGCAGGCTTGCATTTGTGCCATGTGGGCCCTTTCCTAGGTTTTCATGTTGTGATTTTTCATTCTAGAAGAACAGCACGGCTCAGGGGTCTGAGACCCAGCCCAGCTCTAAAAACAGGAGGTGCTTTTTAGTCTAAAGAAGCCGGTAAGACAAGTGGAGATGCTGTGGAGTGAATGACCAAGTCAGATGCCTAAGAACCACCAAGCAGGCACTAAGTCTGGGCTGGATGAAGCCAGCTCGGGTCAAAAAAGCACAGCCACGGCCCTGCTTCCGACTAGACAGGAAGATCAGGGAGGGAGCTGGGCCTCTAATGTTCAGAGAAGTGAAATTGCCAAAGAGGAGTGGACTCCCTAAGTGTGACATTCTATGGAGTTGCTCCAGCCTGCAGTGGGCCGTGACCTGCAAGGTTATGGAACAATAGCTTTCCAACTGTGCTCAGGATGAAGAGGCCAGAAGCGGAGCAGTGGGGCTCTGGGCCCCTCCACGACCCCACCCCGTCATTGAGCTGTTTTCTCAGAGTAGGCACTGATGTAAACTAAACTGTGTAAAAGAGAGTTTTGTGAATTTAAAAGCAATTTGAAAATTACTGTTACAGAACATTCACGCTTGGAAGCTCCTTACAACTTCTTACTTCCTGAGTGGGAGGAGCCTTGTGCATCCTCTGATTTGGTTATTTTTAGGCAGATCCTGGGACTGGGGTCTCAGAGTGCCCCAGGTAGCTCCTGCCACTTTCAGATAGCTCTCCGACTATTAAGCTAACGTTGTCAACCTGTGTTCCCACCGCAGTCTGAGCTCTGGCCAGTGCAACTCCTCTCCCACAGGCCCTCTGTAAAGAAGGATGCTACGCTACCCAAGACTCCTTTCCTCCAGGCCTAACGTCTCCATGTCCTCAAACAATTTCACTCAGGATGGATTCCTGATTCCTCCCCTGACTGTCTCATACCC
Organism: Miniopterus schreibersii; assembly: GCF_964146895.1. Classification (NCBI taxonomy): domain Eukaryota; kingdom Metazoa; phylum Chordata; class Mammalia; order Chiroptera; family Miniopteridae; genus Miniopterus; species Miniopterus schreibersii. Next base: position 24,082,945 of record NC_138109.1, read on the forward strand.
CTCCAGGTTGTCTTTCTTAAGACAAAATGACCCACAGCGGGCAGAGGCCCTCAGGTGGGGCTGGAGCAGCCAGCCTGGAGCAAGACCATGGCCTCCTCTCTCTAGTGTCCTTCCAGTCTCACTTCCTTCTTCCCCAGAGAAGAAGAGGCCCAGGTGGGGACTGACCAGATCCTGGAAAGTGAACATGTGTCTTCTTCTGCACTAAAAGCCACTAAGAAGAAAGTCAGCCAGGGTCGGAGGTGCAATCTTTCACCACGGAATAGAAACAGCCGTCATCTGTCGAGTGCTTATTCTGCGGTAGGCGCTTCTCACAGGAATTACATTGTGGACGCCTTGGCACTATTTCTGTATTATAAGTAGCAGGAGTTGAGGCTGAAGGTCAAGTTGAGGCTGAGGTAGGAGAGCCTCAGATGCCAGCACAAAAGCCCAGCCTGTGTCCTGCTGGCAGTGGAGGAGGGGAAGCTGTTCAGTTAGAGCTGTGCTCCGGGAGCACCCCTCTGGGGCTGTGGGCACAGCAGCCAGAGGGGATGCTGACCAAGGCTGTCTACAGTCATAGCTGATGAAATGTGTGTATACACTAGGTGCCTGATCAATGCCTGTGGGCCAATGGCTATGAGTTGCTTAGTTTTTAGTTCTGTACCTGGGGCACAGCTGACCCTCCATAGACAATGGCTGCTGTTACTACAGATGGGGGGTGGGCGGTGGGAAGTAGGGCAGGGGGACTGCCAGATGGAACAGGGTTCAGTCCAGGGAATGAAGGCCACATCTCCATCAGTGGTCACCAGAGGTCCCTTCTGAGTGTGCAGGATGAGGGCAGCTGGGGAGAAGGCAGGTGGGGCCAAGCCCCTCTAAATGGAGGGTATGAGTGGAACTAACTCTTTTCACCCCTCTCTGTGCTAGAAAAAGGCTCCCTCAGCTTGAAAGCAGTGCACCTAGGGCACAGAAAAGCCAGGAGTGCTCTTCCCATCAGGCAGGGAGCTGATAAAGAGGGCTCCAGAGACAGAACAGAGGCAGCTATCAAGAGGGTCTAGCTCTATCCTCAGAACAGACCATACAGGGAGGTGTTAAGTAAGGAGATCCCAGGCATTGGAGAGCCTGTGCTCATCCTCTGAGCCTGGATGCCTTGCAGGGTCAACAAGGTGGCAGAAGCCCAGAGAGGGTGAGGGCCTTGCCCAAGGTCACACAGACCTGAGACTCCTGTCTTCCAAAGCAGGGCTGTGGCTGCTGTGGCTGCTGTGGCTGAGCGTGACCTCATTACAGAGGACCACTTGCTCCCCACGCACGTCCCTGCACCAGGCCCAGCGCCCAGCAGAGAAATGAGTCAACAGAGAAGTGTCTCCAGAAAGCCTGTGGGCAATGCTCCAGCAGCTGGGGAAGTGTTACAACTGCTATTTACAGCCTCTGCAGCGTCTTTCAGAGCAACCGGCGGCAAGGAGGCAACCCTGCCGCTGGAGTGCAGTCCAGATGAGACGCTGAATCAGCTCGAAACGGCTGAAAGAGAGCAGAACCTGCTAACACTTCTTGCGGATACTCAGTGTTTACTGAGAGTGGTGGTGATGCTGAAGTGTCCTCCAGCCTCCTGACTACACAACAGCCTGTGAGGTGGAGATAGTTGTCCCTGTTTAGAAATGCAGAAACTAAACTCTGAGGCACAGAGAGAGGAAGGGAGAGGGATAGATAGAAACATCAATGAGAGAGAGTCATTGGTGGGCTGCCTCCTGCACACCCCCCACTGGGGATTGGGCCCTCAACCCAGGCATGTGCCCTGATTAGGAATCGAATTAGTGACCTCTTTTGTTCATGGGTTGACACTCAACCACTTAGCCACACCAGCCAGGCCCATACATAGATTTTATTAAACAGATTTCCCTGCATGTGGACTCTAAGGCTGGACATTATCTGAACCAAACAGAAAATAATAAATGTCAGGGTTTGGAAGGAGGCATGGTGTCTAGCAAGCAGTGGCAGGTGGGCAGATCAGGGGGCTCCATGGAATGGGGGCATTTGACCTGGGCTGTGAAGGACAGGTTGACTGCGGGAACCCATACCAGAGACCCACACCTTGGGCTCTCCAGGCGTCTGAGCTCAGAGACAGGCCTGCCTGAGAGTGTGCTTGGGTTTCCTCCCCACCACTGCCTCCTCCCAAGGACTCAGTCACGAAATCGCAGGTTTCACGTGTTGGCTACATTTTTCTAACACATGAAAATAGAACATGACAATGAAATAAGGAGCATTTGTCTAGGTGCTGCCTGAAATCACCCCAACATTTGAGTCACAGCCCGTGGGAGCTGTTACCCAGATAACTACAAACACAGAGAACCTGTGAAACAGGCCAGGCGGGTAGCAGTCAAGTGCCCAGGAGTCCAGGGAAGGAATGAGATGTGCGAGGAATTCCTGGGAGGATGACCCAACATTTGAAGCACTGTGTGTGTGTGCACACAATCACTTTTCAAGGGGAGAGAGACAGTGTCCCCTTGCCCCCAAATTAATAGGTGTGTTGAGAGCATGCCCAGGTGCCATGGGAGTGCGCTGGGACCCCAACTGCCTTCTCACTCTGGGCCTCCTGTGGAGACCCAGCGCGTAATCCCCATCCAAACATCTCAGTGTCATCATTGGTGTAGAGAGAAAGATGAGGCTGGGCTCCTCCTGCCAGAGCTCGCCTGAACCCAGGGTGCCTGGGGAAGCCCAGCTTGCTGCTTTCAGTGAGAGAGGGCCCTCCCTCCCCAGCATGCTGGGCAGGAGGCCCAAAGAAGAGATGGAAGGGCACCCCCTTTGGTAAGGACGGAGCAAGCATGCTGTCCTCTTCTGCTGGACCGCAGACAGAGTCCCACCACATTCGCAACAGCCTCTCCACCTGGGTAAGGGCCGACCTTTAGGGGTCCTTCAGGAGGATGGGGCAGACAAAAGGTGCAATTAGCCCCTGAAAGGGGGAAGGAAGAGAGCCCGGGCCAGCGAGGGGACATTATAGGTCACTGTTCTGCTCTTTTCAGCACCAGACCCCAGAAAACACCCTGTGGGAGTCGAAGTGGGGAATGCTCTCCTGCTGGTGGTGGGGACAGGTGGCTCTAGTCCATGCCCTGCTGCCTCCCTCCAGCCCCAGTGGAGCTCGTGTGCCACTGCTCAACCTCTGGCTGGCTCCCCAGGAGCAACTTTGTTCCTTTGGTCCAGATCCATTCAAGCCACGGCCTCCTGCTCAGCCCCACAGGGTCCTCCCTCCCTACAGCTGACCTCGGAGTATGCATGCCCCCAGCTGCTCTCCTCATTGGTAGGGTTTTACCACTCGCTGTGATGGTAAAAGACCAGAGTCAACAGAGTGCCACCACCAGCTGGTTACAAGCCTCAGGAAAATCACGGTTCTTAGAGTCTGGTCCTGAGCTTGCAAGCTAAGCAGTCCCAGAAACTTCTGAGAGACGGAACTGAGGCAGCCAAGCTGCCAGATCTGCTGACGTTCTGAGAGTCTGTGGGAACTGGCCTCCTCCTCTTTACTGACCCCCCTTCCTTCTGAATCAGCCTGCACCCAACCTGGCCCCCACTGGGCAACAACACTTTCCTCCCTGCCCCAAGCTGAACAGTGCAGCCTGTGGACAAGCCTCCTTTGCCCTCCTGGCCCCTGCCAGCTGCCTTCACTCCTTGCCACCTTCCCTGGGGAGTTGCCCTGCCTGCTTCTGGCTCCAGTCCCCCAAAGACCTGCTCAGTCCCTGGCTGCCCGCCTTTTGGCCCCAGCCTGCCAGCCGCATTCACCAGTGGGTCATAAGGCCTCGTTCACAGGCTGGCTTCTCCCTGGATGCCTGAGGCTCATTTTGGCTCCTGTGTTGGGCCCTGTCTGCTGCCACCATGTTCCTGGGAGCCTGCCTGCCTGGCATGCCGGCCCCTGCTGCCCTGCTCTAGCCCAATCTGTCTTCTGCTGGCTGCTGGACACACCTCTCCCAACTCTCTTGCCAGCTGGGCTGTCCTTTGGTCTGTAAGCCACCCATGGTAACAGATTACACCTGTCCACTGCACAGACCCAAAATTCTGCTTGGAGTTCAGGCCCTGCTCCTTTGGTCTGATGCCTTTAGCTCCCTGTTGGCCTTGGCCGACTCCACTTGTTAAGAAATCGCCCCTGACAGCATCTGTGCTTTTTAAACCCCTTCCTTGATTCCTGGCATCCCGGCCTCCTTTCTTCCCAGCCAAACTGGTTCTTTCTCTGTTTTTAAGTTTTTATTTTGCAAGTCACCAACATACAGAAAAGTTGAAACTATGGTAAAAAAAAATTTTTTTTCAGATCTGTTTAAGAACAAGTTGCCAACACCATGTCCCATCACCCCTGAATTCTTCAGTGTGTGTTTCTTTTCTTTTCTTTTTTTCTTTTCTTCTTTTCTTTTTTTCTTTTCTTTTCTTTTCTTTTCTTTTCTTTTCTTTTCTTTTTTTTCTTTTTAAAAGAATAATTTGTTGACAATTATATAAGTAAATATTGATAATTCTTGGCAGAATAAGAAGTCACCTTACTATATGCCAGGCACTGTGCCAGGTACATTACATACAAACATGGTTTTCTTTAATTCTAAACACCTTTAATAAATAAGTACTACTACTATTCTTATTTTCCAGGTGAGAAGACTGAGCCTAGAGAGGTTAAGTGACATTCTAATCAGTAGCAGAGCCAGGATTTGAACCCTGGTCTGGTTCTACTGCTACACTGAGATAGGTGCTCTCCATGGAGGGCAGGGAGTGAGGGAGGCCACTCGTTCCCTCTGACTAGCAGTGGGGTGGGATGGAGTGTGCCAAGCTCTGGGCAAGTGCTTCGACGTGCCTGACTCTACTCAACATTCCCCACAGTCCCGAGAGGCACCTGTGCTTCCAGGGTGAAGAAAAACACCCAGGAGCGCCAAAGAGCATGACTGAGGGTGCCGAGGCCGGCAGGCGCAGGGCAGGGGCAGGGTTGGCTGGAAGGTGTCAGAGTCAGGGCTGGGCCTTCACCCTGCGGACAGCAAGGAGCCACGGATGCTTAGAGGGAACAGACCACAGCTGGGACCCTTCCTCGAAGAGGCTCCAGACCCTGGGGAGGGAGCAACTTGTTCCTTATTATAAGCTGAGGGGCCAGGGGACCCTCTATGGACTGTTATCTTTTTTCCCCTTCTCACCCCCTCACCCGTGTGTCCAGACAAGTCAACACCCAATACCCAACTCTGGGCTCCAAAAGGAAATCCTTCCCAATTCTTCCCTGAGATGTCTCACCTCGGGCTGGGCACACGGGCAAAGGCCCTGCCCAAGGAGGGGCACCCTACCCACGAGTTTGGATGAGGTTCCCCAACCTTTAGAAGAGGCCACCTTCTCCTTAGGGAGAGACCCACCTCAACAGCCCACACAGCGCCCCTGCCCAGGCCTTTCCCGCTGACTGTCTCTGAGCAGCATTTCCCAGCACTGAGCGCGGGGCTGACACAGCTCATCGGCTGACAGCAGGGGCAAAGATCCTGCACGTCACATCAGGGAAGGGCCGCCCAAACCGCGTGGCAGATGAGAAACCGAGGTCCAGGGGGCGCCCCAGATCTCAGAGGCAGTAAAGGCAGGTCAGGACTCAGACTCCGGGCCTGGACTCCAAGGTCAAGTCCTTTCCCACCTCCTCCAAGCAAATGAGGAAATAAACCCAGAGGGGAAAAGCGACTTGCCCAGGTCCCCAGCTCTGGGCTCACACCACGGCACCTCCCTCCTGGGGGAGTCCTCGCTTCACACAATGCCCAAAGACGGAGAAGGTGTTTCTGTGATTTGCTGCTAATAAATCCCAGTGGGCTCATCTCACTGTCAGACACTCCATCTGCCCAACAACCCACGTGCCATTTTTCTTCTTTGCTTTTGTTTTTACAGTCCATGGATTACCCGGTTACAGATCTGGAGCTAACGTTCACCTCTCTCCCTTTTGAACTGCTGTCCCCATGCGGTCATCAAAGACGCCCTGGCTTACAGACTCCAGTGGCTCCCGTGGCCGGGGCAGAGAGACCACCCGAGCCTGTAACGAAACGGGGCTCAGAATGGATGCTAGGTGCAGCTCTAGGACAGGGGGCACTGCCTTCAGAACCGACGGAAAACCATTTCCAACCTGGATTCTACACTTCAACCCACTGAGAAATGGAATAAAGACATTCCGGACACTGTCAGTCCTGTGAATTGCCAGAAAACTCACCTCTCATGGACCCTTTCAAAAGAAGACCACGTTGATGGGCAGTCTCTGTGAAAATGAACAAGTAAACGGAGGAAGATGAAGATGGATGTTTCCAGAAAGAGGAGACCCAACATGGGAGGCGAGAGAGTCTCCAGGGCGGGGTGAAGGGAGACCCCGGATGGCAGCTGTGGGCCAGGCCCAGGGAGCAGCCGTGCAGCCTGGAGCCGCTGAAGGACTCGGGGGGCTGTGTCAGCAAGATGGAATTCACGAAGCAGGGGAGAGGCCAGTGAGGTGAGATTTGGGGTTCAAATTAGCAATAGATATATAGGAAACTAAGCGAAGTCAAGAAAACTAACTTTCTATAAGTGTTCTAACTTCACTTAGTTTTGCAGAAGTCCTTTGGGCACCCAGGAGAAAGATGTCAGGCCAGTTCAGAGAGTTGACCTACCTAGACTATTAAACAGCTGACATCTTTATTTGCGGGATAATCTTTACAAAGAAATAACTTTCCCAAGAACACACACACAATGATTATTCTCAGTGAAAACAGAAAAGTTGTATGGGAAAGAAAACGTAGCCAGGGTTTATGATGAGACTTAGTTGTGAAATGTAGACGGTACCCCTCTAATGAGAGCGAGAGGAGATGGGGAGGGGGGCGGGTGTGGGAGGGTGAAAGGCTCTTGTGTCGCTCGTTAAAGCCTAAAGCTGAAGAGCCAAGAAGGAGCAACCCAGGCACATTATTTAGAGATAGGGAGGTAACAAGGTAAACGGCCAAAAGAGATGAAAGGGATGGTTTCTGAGAGTGGGGAGGAGGAAATGTGGGGGAAAGAGAAAGGGCACTGCTGTTTCCCATAACAAAATTTAGGAAATATATGGATCCTCAAACTCTGTGCATGTGTAATTTTCATTTAAAAATTTTTTTTTAAATTATTTTTTAAAATATATCTTTATTGATTTCAGAGAGAGTAAAGGAGAGGGAGAGAGAGAGATAGAAACATCAATGATGAGAGAGTCATTGATCGAGCCCGCAACCCGGGCACGTGCCCTGACCGGGAATTGAACCGCCATCACCTGGATCCTAGGTCGACGCTCAACCGCTGAGCCACGCCCGGCGGGGCTGCATGTGTAATTTTTATAAAAATAAAAACTGAGAGAGAGTGAGAAAGAAAGAGAGAGGCTTCCTAAGAGGCTGCTTCTCCTACAGGAGAGACAGGGAGAAGCCAGCTTGCTCCTGGATGCCTGGACTGATTCCCGGGGGCAGGACGGAAGCTGGGCCTCAGGCACATGCTGCCCAGGCCCAGAGGATGCCCTGGCTGCAGCTACAGTTCTCGGGGGCCACCACTTGCTAGGGTGGGGACTCTACTTCCTGCACTCTCTCCTCTCAAGGTTTAGCCCCTGCTGGCTCAGACCGCCTGCAGGAATCAGGCTGCACCCGCTGGGGAAATGGATCCTCCTTTAAATTTTAATAGGATGCATTTGGGTCTTCCCCCCCAGTCCTCGGGGCTCTGGGGACTTGGCCCAGCTACTCAGATACTCAGTCTGCCCCATGATCAATGTCTTTTTTCTTTTCCATTTTGCATTTTTTTTTTCTGTCCGTGACTTGGGTTTCTTAGTGACACAACCAGCTTTCTCTGATGTCTGGAGCGGGTGTTCCCCAGGAAGTCCTTTGAGTCCTCAGGAGAAAGATGCTAGGCCAGTCCAGAGAGTCAACCTAACTAGACTACTTAACATCTGAAATTTTTATTTAGGGGATAATCTTTATAAAGAAATAACTTTTCCAAGAACCTAGGTGGTTTCCCAGGAACAGAAATTTCCTGCTCTTGTTTTCAAAATAGCCATTTGCAGATCTATTGTTGCTGAAGACCAGGAGCCCATAGGTGGCCTGGACTGAGGACCCTCCTTGCCTCCCCCAATCATCAATTCTGCTTGCATCACGGCAGCATTTTCTTTCTTCCTGTTCCTGTAGAACTGCCCTTCTCATCACTGCTTTGAGCCCACCCCCTGGCAGCTGCTCTGTGACTCTGCTCCGCCCTCTGTCCCATCTGTCTCACCGGGCAGTGTTATCATCTGTCCCTGCTCTAAATCATTCCCAGCAGCATGTGCACACACCAGAGGAGCTCTCGGTTTAAACACCCACCTGCTCGACCTCACACTCCTTCCAGCTCTACCCCTTAGCCCCATTTTCCCTGCTTCCTTCCACAGCTAGCCTCTTAGGACAGAGGTTTTGATCAGTATAAAGGATAACTCCACCTCCCTGGCCCCCAGCTAGCGTGGCTCGGTTGGAGAATTGTCCCATACACCAAAAGGTTTAGGTTAGATCCCTGATTGGGGCACATATGGGAGGCAACCGATCAATGTTTCTCTCTCACATTGATGTTCCGCTCTCTCTCTCTCTCTCTCTCCAATCATGTTCTCAGGTGAGGATTAAAATATATATATATATATATATATATATATATATATATATATATATATGGCTCCTTCAAGTGGAACAATGCAGAATTAAGTAAACTCTTAAAATAATTTATTTAACAAATGGACCAAGAGCCAGATGAGTCACATGGTTCTCCAGCACCTGCTGTGCTGTGGTCACACGCCCAGTGGACACCACACAGATGGTCAGAAACCTGGCACGGAACTCTGGAAAGTCCAGTGGAGACATGAGTCTGGAGTCATCCACCTATAAATGGTATGTAGGGTCCCCCTGGAAGTGAGTTTAGACAGAGAAGAGGGGAGGCAGGTGCTAAGCCCTGAGGGCCCTAATGTTTAGAGATCAGATGAGGCAAAATCACCAAAAGCTCGAGAAAGTACTGCCAGCAAAGGAAGAGGGAGTCAAAAAAGATGCAGCCCTGGAAATCAAGAAGACAAAGTGTGACCGGGAGGGGGCAGGGTCAACTGTGTTCAGTGCTGCCGGCAGGTCAAGGTGAACAGAAGTGAGCACTGACCTCGAAATTCCGCAGGGTGGACGTCACCCTTGACCGTGATAAAAGCAGTTTCTGAGGTGTGTGAGACCAAAGGCCAACCTGGAATGGGTCTGAGGGAGGAAGGGAGGAAAGACATGGAGGTGAGCAAGTACAGCCAATTCCTTCAGAGTTTTCTTTAAAGCGAAGACGGAAAATCTGGTGACATAGGCCCCCTGTCAAAGAAGTGCTCTAAGGGTGAGAAGTTTGGATACGCTGAACTGAATGGGTCAGCAGGGAGGCAGGGGCTGGAGTGGGGTATTGGAGTGTGTTGGGGTGACAAGAGATGGCAGCCAGTGCCCTCTGACAGGAGCACCAACAGTTTTCCCTCAGCTCAGCATCTGAGTCTTGAAGTTGGCAGGTCAGGCATCGAATCTCTCTGCTAAAGGCCTGAAGGGCTTGGGGGCAGACCTAGGCAACCTCATGCCCATGAATCACCCTACCCCACCCTCATTGGCCCGGCCCACCGCTGGGCTTCTGTTCCCCAGGTCTAAATTGAGGCTGGGCTGCCACTCTAAACCCACCCCACCCCTGCTTCTGCCCTGGCCACCTTTCTGAGTACCCCCTACCCTGGCTGGGCTCGGATGACTACTTTCGGAAGCCAGGTAGTTCCTATCAGTTCCCGTCTCCTCCTCTGCCACACCAGCCCTTTGGGCTGAGCTCCCATCTTTTCTTGCGAAGAGTGAACTTGAGTTAGGACAATATAGGCATTACCCTCGATGAACAATATAACTTTGTGTGAAAAAAACATTCCTGAACAAAGGAGCCCTTCTAAATGACCAAGGCAACACACAGGTGCTGGACGAGAGAGCAGCGCATTCCTGACGGGGCACTCCCAGCGGCTGCCTGGAGAATGCAGGCTTTGTCTGCGTGTGGAGGTGACGGGAATGCAGACAGGGTGTGTGCTGGGAAATAATGCAATAAATGGGAACTGATACATAGTGTATACGGAGCACGGCCCTCAGATCTAAGTCTAGGGGGGACCTGAGGAGAGATAGGAATGGATTTCAGCACCAGTGTTGTTAAAACGAGGGGGTGTGGAGGACCTGGGAGGTTAGTTAGGGAAGAGAGTTGAGCACTGCCCTCTGAAGGAAAATAGAATTTGGCAATGGACAGGCCCCAGCAGGCACAGGTCAGACTGAGGCCAGGAAGATCAGACTGAGTTTTCACTGGATGCTGGAGGTGAGGCAGCCACAGAGACTCTGGGGCAGAGGTGTGGCACAGGCAGGACCTCGATCAAAGACACTCAGTGGCACCAAACGGGGTCCTGGAGAGAGGGAAGCCAGAGCCGTGGCACAGGGAATGAAGAGAAACCGCATCTGAGTCACAGACCAGAATTTGGGGACACCAGAATTTGGGGACTAATTGGAAGGGGAAGGATCAGGGGAGAAGAAAGCATCCAAGATGACACTACGGTTTTGAGTGTGAAGAGCCGGGTGCATCATCTGAGATCTAGATGTGGAAGGAGATGCTGCTGGTGGCAACTGGAGGGCTTGGTCAGCACATGCTGAGTTTGAGGTGCCCTGGATCTCCCAGGCAAAGGTGCCCAGGAGGCATGAGAAGCAAGGATCTACAGTTCAGGGCTGAGGTCCTAGCTAGAGACCCAGATTTAGTGTCCTTGGTGAAGCGACGAGGTTTGAAGCCAAGGAAATGAATGACATTGATAAGAGAGAACACTCAAGGCCAGAAGTCAGTCCAACTGAACAGGTACATTAGTCTTCATTACACCCAGGCTGCTGACCAACCTACCTTTCCTCTCCACCTGTCCAAGTCTCACCCAGCCTTCCAGGCCTAGCCCCATGCCTCCAGGACACTCTCTCTGACCCAGGTGGGTCCCTTCCTGCTATAAGCATCTCAACACCAGCAGTCCACACCTCAGCACTGAGCCTTGTACTGCGACCTGAGCCAGTCCCCAAGCACTCTGGGGGCAGAATCGCAGCTTCCCCACCTTGGCTCATGATATCTTCTGGCACAGAACACCCATAGGCACTGAATAAATAGCTCCTCCTTGATGAATTGATTAATTGATCAATTGCTGGGTTGGAGGTCAAGAAGAGTAAGGGGACTAGTGAGTGGTTGACTAGTGATAAAAAGACTCATGGATGTTGGACCCATACAGCCTCCACTTCTGTGTCTCGTTGCTATGAATTAGATCTCCATGGATCAACAGGGATACATCTCAAAAACACTGTTGAGTAAAAATAACAAGTTGCAGCTCTATGTTAAACCCACTGGAGTAGTCAGTGCTGTCTACCAAGTCTCTCTGGTTCTGTCAGGCACACAGTAGGCCTGCACTTCCCCACTCCCTGGGAGGTAAGAGAGGCCCTGTGGCTTGCTCTGGCCCATGGATGGGAGCAGAAGCTTCAGGATGGAAGCTTTGAGAGCCAGTGCACAAGTCACTGTCCCCTTCCTCCTCTCAGCCTCTGGCTGTCTAGATCGCTCAGTGGCTCCCGGGAACAGAACCCCACTGCACACCCTTGTCAAACACATACCGTCTGGGTGGAACAGAGGTAAGTGGGAGGGTTGTGAAACACAGAGGTAAGAGAAACACAAATGCTCACTGTGTTAAAAAAAAAAGAAAGAAAAATGGAATGAGTCCAAGGCAAAATCTTGGTGAGCTCAGACAGCGTGTCTGAAGGATTTACTCAGTGTTTTGGGTGGGGGCACCGGTGGCATTTGGGGTGGGACAAGTGGTTCTGTGGTTGGTTGTATGGAAGGTTGTATCCCCAGCCCCACCTATGAAATGCCAGAAGTGCTCCCCATTACATGATAACCAAAACCACTCTCACTCCACATTCCCCAAAACTCCTGGGCTGATACCAACTCCAAAAGACCCATGAATGTAGAAGGGTCACCCGAAGTGGGGGTGGGAGGCACCCAGGGCCCAGACAGGACAGCTGGGCTGCGGGAGAAGAGGGTCTGACTGGCAACACTATATAATCTCCCAAAGTGCTCAAGCTGGATGTGGCCTGTTGAGAGTGTAAGGATATTTTTCACAGGTGACGGAACAGAATGAGATTATCCTGGAGGGAGATGGGAGAACTGGATGTAACAGTGACGAAATACCCCAATGCCCACGAACTCTGGCCTTTACACGGGTCGCACAGCATGCTCTAACGATCCACAAAGTGTGTTATTATTCCTTTTTGCAGGTGAGGAAACAGCTGGAGGGGGAAGGGGACTGTCTGGGTGGAACAGAGGTAAGTGGGAGGGTTGCTTGGGGCACAGATGAGGGACCTTGAAAGAGGGAGATTCTGAAACAGAGCAGGTGGGACTAAGTGACAACCTTGACGGACCGGTGGGGCTGGGATGGGGTGGGGAGGAGTGAGGATCGATGCCTGGGCTGCAGGAAGAGGAGAAGGGAACTCAGGTGTAGTTCTCACCTTTCAGCTGAAGGCAGACCATGTGGCTGAGACTCCAGCCAGTTGCTGGAGCTATGAACCAGCCGGATGGGAGAGGCTCCTGCCAGCTGCCCTCCCGCATCTCAGGCTCCCCAGGGAATAAGGCAGCAGGGAGCCACCTGGGGAACCCGAGTTTTGGAGGTTGTTGCCTCTCAGGGCAGAAGCAAAGCTCTTCACGCACATCAGCACCCCTGGGCCCCAAGGACAGTCTTTGAAGCAGAGGGCAGAAGGCAAGTCCAGGTGCACCCGTTGATGAATCTCTACATGGCCTTCAAAGGACCCAATGGTGTGAGGAACAGAGACACACGAGGGCGCTCTAACCAAATGGCAGGGGAGGAAACTGGTCCACCCCAAGGCAAGAGGGCCAGTCAGTGTTTTGAAAGCCCTTTGGTCTAGTGTTTCTCAATGGAGCTGCTATTAGAACTCTGGGCAGATGTTTCTCCCCTAAGGGGAGGTGTTCCTGCCACTTCGGGGTGTTTGCCACCCCTGACCCCCTCCCTGTCACTGGCACAACCCAATTCCCCAAGTTTCACTTCCGAACATCCCTTCTCCGGACAGTTCCTGCTGGTCAGGGCCACTGGAGGGTGCCCACTGGTGGTCGTGGGCAGCTTGGCAGCTTCTGATCTCCCCAACCTCACAGGGGAACTGGCACCTCCCACTCTGGCTTTGTGAGTTAGGCACCTACAGGTGCTGGAGAATCGCAGGCCCCCAGTGACAGCTCATGCTGATGGGGACTGTTGTCCTTGGGAGGGAGGTTTTCCTCCGTGCCGTTGTCCTTTAGAACCGGGTGGGATGAGGGCTGCGTTGATAACACTGGGGACACAGACACAGGACCCTAAGACAGACACCACGGGACCTGCTTACAGACACTCATGTCCCAGGGAGCAAACACGTGGCCACACAGAACACAGCTCGCACAAAACTCCCACAAAGCAAATCCGAGACAAGGCACCCTTCTGGAGCCCTGAGGGCCCACCTCTGTGAGTTCTGAGGTGTTTACATTGTTAGGTTCCCAAAGACAAGCACCCAGGTAAAAATCCAGCGATGAGATTCTAAATATTTACAAACCAATGCGCCCTGGACCCTAGCCAGTCAGAACGGAGACCAGAGTAAACAGCTGGTGTGTGCCATGTGCTATCAGCCCTGCAAACAGTCCAGTTGGCAGAGCACGAGTGCCCCGTGGGACACCAGGCGTGCCAGGGAGACTGCTTGTGCCGACAGAGGTGACTTTTGGGAACACACACCGAGGTAAATGGTAGTCTGGACAGAACCTGGCAGACTCACTATCGACCCCAGTGCAGGACGGAAATCCACCGGCACCTGACGGAGTGAGGGGCCGGGAGGAAGACCCAGCCCAGCCACTCCACAACATCCAGTGTCCCCACCCCTCACCAGGCAGCCCCATGTTCTTCAACAGAGGTGGCCTGTGCATCCCACAGTGGTGGCATCTCCTGGAAGGCACGGCTGGAACCCCAGGGCCCCTGTGGTGCGGCCTGCGGCTGAGACACTCACCACCTCTGAACACAGATGGGCCACCACAGCCAGCCAGCCGGCGCGGGCTCTTCTCCACGGGAAGCAGACATTGCAAACCAGACGTGACTCTTACCCTCCTTCGAAGATTTTGATCCTCGTGGGCTCCCCTCTCTTGGAGGCGGGAGCGTCCTCCTCTGGCTTCCCGCGCTTCTCTTCTTCCCTCTCCGCTCGAGCTGTGTCTTTCTGGCCTTCCGGGGAAACCAGCGACGGGAGGTGAACCTGGCCCACCGCAGGAAGGCAAAATCGTCACAGGTTACACGGTAACTGGAATGACGCCTCCAATGGCGTCCATGTTCACACTCAATCGCGGCTCATTTAATCTCCACTCTGCCCCATGAAGAGGTGCTGTAACCCCACTTTACAGAAAGAAGGGAGCTGACCCCCAGAGAGGTGGAGTCTCTCATGCAAGGCCATGGGGTGACTCAGACTAGGTCTCTAACCAAGTTATTTTCACGGGAAGACCAGGCCTTGTTCCCATGAGAGCTGCAGATGCTGTTTCTTTTACATCATCAGGGAGCTGCTGGGGACAGGTCCTCAATCTTGGTCTCCTTGGTCATAACAGCACCCAAAACAGAGCTTACCTCAGTGAGGGCACTTAGGAATGTTGAACAAATAAATGAAGGCTCCGCCTGAGGAGATTAACTAGTCTAATTCTCTTTTATAGATCAGATAGTCAATGTCACCCAGCAGATTAATGGCATTGCTGGGAGTAGAGAGGAGGTTTCCTGAGAGCCCTGACCAACAGGACCTCCCAGAGCCAAGGCGTGCACTTGAGGGAACCTATTCTCTTCATGGGTCTCAGTGGTGAGCGCTGGCTCGATGAGAACATCTTTTATTTATTTGATTGCATGCAAAACTTCTCTTAGGTAGGTAAGATCTGACAATTCCATTAGGAAAGAAAGCTGCTTTTCTCCAGCGCCCGAGGCAGAATTGATTGGTTCAGGACTAAATCACCAACATGGACACCCTCTTCTGATCACACACACTTCTTTTGACATCTTGGTTTCCGTGATTCACATCCAACTAACAACTGACTCAGACCTCTCCAGTTTTGCTTATGAAATTTGGGTGAGCCACCTTGAACAGGTGTGGCTGTAATTAGTCTCTGAGCTAAATGCTATTATTATTTTATATTAAGTTATTGATTTCTGCAAAGGGGGAAGCATTTGTATTTTGATAAATTTTGTTATTAGTGAAATGAACACAATTTTATAGTCATGTGGTATACAGTGAGAAGGTGCTTTATGGGACACCGTGGCTTATCTCACAAAGGGACAGGCAGGCTTTCCAAGCCCTTGTCAAGAGAAAACATATCTTTAGACCCCCTGATGGCAGCTGGGGGTGGGAACACCCTTGAATAGGGAGCAGTGATGCTGGGCTGGCGGCTGTAGCCTGCAGTGACGGGAATGAGATTCTCATCCTACTTCAGGCCACTATCATGAGAAACTGCACTGCTTACAGCCAGCGGGAGAAGCAACTATGTGTCCTGGTGCTGGGACAATGGAAGAATTGTAGTCCACCGTGCCAGCCACCACACCTGCTCTGACAGCATGTGCTGGGGCTGAGCAGAAAGGTAGCTGGTTGAGAATCAGGGAATCTGAGTTGTAGGCCACTGCACGTTGGCAGGAAATACGCCATAAATCAAATAGAATATTCCAAGAAAAAGTTTGCAGGTTTCAAGCTCATTTTAAGAATTTCAAATATTAAACCAATTGTCAAACCCAATTAAGTCAAATTAACTCTTCCTTTTAATTAAATAGCCTTTTAGTATTAAAACAGAGAAGCAGTCCAGACCATCTGAGAGGGCTTTGGAGTGAGATCTAGTTTTGAATCCAGGTTCTGCCATTTACTGTGTGGCCTTGTGCAAGTTACCTACTTCTCTGTGCTTTGCCATCTTATCCATAAAATGGCCATAGAGTACCCTAACTTTCAAGGTAGTTGTGAGGGGAAAAGTAAAGTTTAGCATTGTACCTGGCACATAGTAGGTACACAGGTAGTTATAGATATGAACATAATTACAACAGCATCTGGGGAGTACCTGTAGCTAATAAGAGATATTGGAGAGCAAATCAGTAATGATGTTTATTGCAAAAGTGGAAATCTTGTTTAGGGATGTCTGTAGACTGATAAGGACATTTAGAGAATAAATTTGGGAAACGGTTCTGTGAAGACTATCTGGCTGAGCTAAGAACAAACTCAATGCACAAAATTCACTCAGTGATAAAGAGGAGGATATGAATATAAGAAAGTTATAGAACACAGTTTTGTACATTTGTCTATTATGTGAATTTAGTTTAGGAGATTCATGCCTGATTTGGTCAAAGCTACTGGTCTGAAGACACACTTTAAGGTTTTCTTTCCTCAAATAATTGAAAGGAAAAAAAAATACTTTATGGAGTCAGACAGGTCTAGGTTCAAATTCTGGGTTTGCCAAATATTTACCATGTGACCTTGCTATCTCTCACCCTCTAATTCTCAGTTCCCTCATCTACAGAATGGGGATAATTCTGCTACATCACAGTTAGAGATGAGCATTGACTGATTCAAGGGCCAAGCACAGTGCCTGGCACAGCTGAGACTGCTCAATCAACAGACCAGTGATTATTCCACAAATGCCAGTCAGCATAACACATCATGGCCTGAGTCCTTAAGCTGGTCTTGTCAGGGTATGAAGGTGTCATTTATCAAATTTCAAACTTCCTGAACTTTAAGGGACCTGTTAATTTTATATAGTTCCTGATGCAGCCTCAGGTCAGAGGCAATGGAAGAGTAAATGTGAGCCCTTAGTGGGTCCAGGTGTTACCACACAGCATAGTTGGGTCAAGCTGTGAGTGATATTGCCACCTACTGGTAAAGAGGGATACTGCACCCCAGCTTTACAGAAAAGAAAGGACTATTTCAGGAGTTTTGTCACATTCTAGAATCTCTGGAAATGAGAAGATTCCGAGTGGTACCAGAGAACGAAAACAGCAGATGTAGAGAATAAGAAAAGCAGAAAAAGGCTAACAGGACTGGAAGAAACATACAACGGAGCGGTATAAAGTTCTAAAACTGCTGTAGGCATTCCCATCAGCCAAGTTTTCCAAACAGTCTTTTGGAGAATTGTGGGGCTTTTTTCCCAGCTGAGATTGTGTCTTTGATTTCACAATAGCAGCTAATGGGAAAGCAGGATCACTTTAAAGCTAACTTTACTGAAATGTATGGCATGAGGGACACATTGACAAAGGAACCCAATAAATGTTTCCTGGTAAGGTGACCAGTCCCAGCTGACAGAGATGAAATCTGGCCACTCATCTCTCACTAACTTTGCAAATGGTTCCTGAGGACAACGTGGCTTTAAAAGCTCAGCAAATATTTTTTGTATGTGTGTTGTTGTTTTTTTTTGGTTTTGTTTTGTTTTTGTTTTTTTAAATCAGTGGGGAGAAGCAAAAATAGAACTGAACTTACCTCTGTCATGCGGGGCTTGTGGGAACTGGATGGCACGAGCCTTCCTGTCTCAGGATGCGGAGCTGTGGCCATGGTGTATGTCTCTTTGCTCACCTTCTGCTTAGACCTCAGGAGGGACAAAGCAGCTTTAGTGGAAACCCCCGGAAGGTTGGGGTTGTACAAACTTATGCACCAACCAGCGTAAACAGAGGACCTCCTATCTGCATGCTGGATGTGATTTGGCTTAATGTAGTTTAAATAGCACCAACTGACATTAGTGGTCGTGTGGAGGCTGGGGAACTGCAGTACCTTCTTTGAGTCCGTACCTTCTTGAGACTTGGCTGGTTTGGGGGACGTTTCTGACAGAGGAAGTGAGCTGGGAGGTGCCAGTGAAGGAAGGTCAGGTTGTTCCTTGGAATCTTCTTTCTTCACACTCAGAGGGGGCAACCCTCTTCGGTGAGGTTTACCAGATGGCTGCCCACATTCCTTCAAAGCCTCTGAGACTGGAGCTGTCACATGGGGTAGTGTGGGGTGAGGAATGGGAGTAATTTCCTTTGCGTCAGATAGATCTGTGGGCAGACTGGACAGCAATTCTAGCTCCCTCCTGCCCTGGCCCTCACTGCCCAAGGGGGATTTCTCTGGCCTCTTGCCATCCTCAGTGCTGGTAAGCACCACACTGCATGGTTTTACCAGTTCTAGTTTTTCATCTGCCTTGGAAGCCTCCTCTTCCTTCACCCGTTTTTGCTGCTGGGTTTCCATGGTAAGTTCAAGGCTGCCAGCTGGTGAAAGGACACGTTTGCTTCCCCCCACTGTCGATGAACTCCCCTCCAGGCTCAAGACACCCTCTGATGACAGGGAAGTGCCTTTTCTTTCAGATAATGTCACAGGCACTCTCAGGTATGGAGTCTGGAAACCTCTGCTCTGCTCTTCACTCATCCCAGCTGGTCTGGGCCCGACCTCGTACACATCTGCCCCACACACTGTCGTCCCTTTGCATGTGGGCTCCTCAAACTTGGGAAGAGCTACAGTTGCTGAGCTGCCTTGGGACTGGGTGACTAGGATCTGGGAGAGGGTGGTGTACATGGCGCTCCCATAGGATGGCATGTTGGTCTGAATTCGGACAGGTACAACCAGGGACACCATTGTATCTGGACAGGCGGGCAGGGCCAATGGAGGGGCTGATATGGGCACTGAGCAGCTGGAGGGGGTAGGTATAGGGGGCCGCTTGATGTCACTGCTGTACTCTGTGCCGGGGGAGAGGCCAGCTGTTCCTGTCGCCAGTGGGGCCAGGCTGGTTTTGATCTGCGGCAGATGGCTTTCCACATCACCAGGGAGCTGAAGGGAAAACTGGGATTGCAGAGGCAGGAAATACCCAGAAGAGAGTGCTGAGGAGGATGGGTATGGCACGGGGAGAAACGAAGGGGGCTGCCTGAAGGCTGGGTGAGGCATGAGCTGGGGGAGGTGGAGTTGGCCTGGGTGCAAAACAGTAGGTTGGAGAGGAAATGGCGGTGCTTGAAATAAGGAGGGAGGAATTGGGGGCATGGAGTATGGTGAGGAGAGGAGGCTAGACATGGACTGGGTGGAGAAGAATTCTGAAGACTGTCCTGGCTCATGCTGCAAGAGGTGTTGGAAGGAGAAAAGGGAGACGGGTGGGGGCAGGCACGGCTTCTCATGCAGGGGGAGCTGGGCAATGGGGTGGTGGAGCACCTGCAGTGCTTCTGTGTAGGGCGGAGTGGACCCCAGGGAGGGTCTGTCCTGCACCTGGCTCTTGCCTCCTGGGTGCCCAGTGTGTGAGGTGGCCACTGAGGAAATCTGGGGCAGTGAGCTTTTGGCCACAGTTTTACTGGATGAGGGCTTTGGCTCCTCACTCTCCTGTCTTCCCATGGGGGTGGCCTCCAGCTCTGTTTCTGGAAACCTGCTCAGAGAGGCCTGCCTCACCAAAAAGCATTTCCTTCTCTCTGGAGGGGCCACTGGGGCCGCTGGGGCTGCTGGGGCTGCTGGAGCCACTGGGACTGGTACAGAAGGGCCTGTCAAGGACAAGCTGCCGCAGTCGAATGATTTGCTGCGCCTCTCAGTCATGTGGGCAGAATGGGAAATGTTGGGACTCTGCTCTGAGGCTGACCTCCGCATCTCTCGGGTGTGTGAGTGGTGGCTGGGGACAGTCAGCATGTGCGTGCCCAAGGGTTTCGAGCGTGTGTCGGACGAGGGCCTGGGGGCCTCGGCTTTTCCGTGGTCGTCCCTCTCAAAGGAGGCGGAGCGGCTAGATCCACTCACAGAGACACTGCTTTCCTGGCTTGGGCTTCGGGACAGAGGTGCAGAGGACTCGAAGCTGGACTCCCCTGAGGACTGGGCCATCTGCGCCAGGCGCAGTCTCTTCTTCTTGGGTGGCAGCTTCTCAGCCGGGAGCTGGGCAAGAGTCTGGCTGCGCTGGGGCCACTGGAACTCCTCTGTCTTCTCGGGCTCCTTCGGGGCTGGCTCCGGCTCTGTGTCCTGCCTGTCGGGCTCCTCGGTCACCAGGATCTCGGGGACCTGAATGTTGGGCTGGCGGACCAACTTGGGCTGCAGGGAGTGAGCCGAGCGTCCGTGCGGGGCGGGCGGGGGTGATGAGAATGGGGCTGGGGCTGGAGACTTGTCTTCCCCTTCCAAGCCGCTGGGCTGCTCCAGAGAGTCCGACTTCTCGAAGGAGCTGGTGTGCTGGATGACAGAAATCTCTTTGGATGTTGTTCTCCTCTCCTTTCCTGATTCTGAACCGGACCCTGGCTTGGGAGTCCTTGGCGGGAAGCCCGCGGGTCCCTCCAGGGAGGGCGCCGACTTGCTCGGTTCTGCTGGTGACTTGGTGGACTCCAGGGGAAGGTTCCGAGCAGCATCAGACGGCCTGGGGCTGCCAAACTGACTTTTTGTCGACTCAAAGGCAGGCGGCTCCTCCTCGTCGCCAAGGCTCTTCTCTTTCCTCCTCTTCCTCAGCGGAGTGAGCTCCAAGGTGGTCCCCAGTTTGTAATGCATCATCTGGGACCACGGCTCGTGCTCGGCCTGACTCTTCTCGGCTTCCAGAGCCACGGGAGCACCTGCGGAGACGGGCTTTGCGATCTGCAGCTCTGAGCAGTAGTATTTCTTATGGGCTTCGTAGTTGTCCCTTTTTTTGTACCGAGCACCACATATGTTACATTCATAGATCACCCCTTTCGTCTTCAAGCCCTTCTTGGTCTTTTTGGTGAGCTCGCTTTCCTTGGGTTCCGGCTCGTCTGGAGGCTTGGGGGCTGTGTCCTTGCTACTCGGTCCTGGCTCCTCGGCACTGTACTCCCCTCCCAAAGGTAGTTCGATGGCCGGCTGGCGCTTTAGCATCCGGGGGTGGGAGGTAAACACTTGACTGCTGCGGCTCAGGGCTTCCGAGTCGGTGACGTGGTCGTCGAAGGAGTAGCTACCGCGGAAGGTGTGGTGGGGGCTGCTGAGGGTGCAGGCGGCAGAAGGCATTGAGTGGCTTCTCAGCAGAGGCACAGGGGGGGTGGTGCTGGGCGGGTGCTGGAGGCTCAGCAGTGATTGTTCAGGCTTCCCCTTCTCACTGTGGGACGCCAGGGGCTCCCGGTAGAGGCTGGCTTTGGGCGACTCCATGCTGCTGCGCCGCGACAGCGAGCTCCTCCGGGGCTTCACGCTGTCTATCTCGCTGGTGTCCACCACGGCCTCGTTGATGGTGATGAGCTTGGTGATGTGCTCGATGACCTGCGTCCGGGGCACGGACAAAGGCACCAGGCTGGGCTTGTCTTCGGTGGACAAGGTCAGGTGGGGCTGGGTGGAGGTGGCCGTGAGCATGGTGGCCCGCTGCCCCATCCGCCCGCACTTGCCGAAGATGATCTCCGCGTAGGACCTGGCGTTGGTGTTCGGGGGGCTGACCTGCTGCTCGGCGCTCTCCGAGCGGGAGAAATACCCCGATTCAGTGCTGCCTTTGCTGCCCGGGCTCAGGAACGCCTGCTCGTCGATCACCTTCTTCCTCTCACTCAGGCGGAGGGCCAGCTTCTGCTTTATGGTGTGGGTGTCCTCGGGTTTGTGGCTCAGGGAGTGTTCAGATGGGGGTTCGGCGAACGGAGTGGGGTCCTCGAGCGACGGGGCTGAGCTGGACTGGGACAAGGAACAGCGCTCGTGGCTGGAACCCTGGCTCCCAGAGCTGTACAAGCTGCTGGACAGGAGGGGGTGCTTAGGCCTGGGGGAGAGCTCTGCGGGGTGAGCGGACATGGTCCCCGTTTCCTCTTCCGAATCGGTGCTTTCTCCCTCGGTGGGCTCCTCGAACTCTTCCCCCGGGATCCTCTCCATTTCCAGCCCCGGGGGGTACATCTCGCTGCTCACGCCCGAGGCCAGGCCGGCCTTGATGCGGTGGGCGTGGGACTTCCTGTGCTTGTAGAGGTTACTCTTGGTCTTGAAGGAGAAGCCGCAGGGCCCGCAGGGGTAGGGCCTCTCGCCCGTGTGCGAGCGGATGTGTTTCTGGAGCACGCTGGGCTTGGCGCAGGGCCGGCTGCAGTACTGGCAGATGTACTTGCCCGGTTTCTGGGGCTTCCTCTCCTTCTTGTGTGCCTCTTCCGTGGGCTTCAGGGGGGCCTGGGAGGGACGGGGCACAAAGACTTTGGGGATGCCGGGCAGGTCTTCGGGGGGGATGATGGAAGTATGGGAAGGGAGGAGCTGACTCTGAGGAGGGAGCCCAGGGGCGATGAAGGAGCTTGAGGGTCCAGGTCTCATGGGGTCGACCAGCTGCCACGTGGACCCCTCCAGGAGGTGCTCAGGTTTGCTAGGTGACATGAATGCTGGTGTCAGAGGGTGCTGCTGAAGCTGCGAGATGTGGACAGAGGCTTCGACAGAGGACCTCTTGGGGGGCTTCTGCTGCTGGCCCGTTTTCTCCTGAGAGGCTTCCCTAAGAACCGATGAGGGGCCTGGGAAGGGCTGCGGGGCTAGGAGCTCTTGGAGGGGGAGCTCGGGGGTGGCGGCTGTGCTGCCACCTGGGTATGGGGCACTGGCCGAAACACTGGTCTGAACAGCCTCTCCTTTGGTCAGCCGCTTCCGGGGACTTCCCTCAGCCTTCTTGGTGCCCTTGACACTTTGTTCAGGATCCATGACCTCCACAGAGACTTCAGATGCTATTCAGGGAGGGTCAGGGCGGGCTTCATTTATGGATAATCCAAGTGTCCCAAGGAGGTGTCTGGCTTTGGCCACATTGGTCAAGAGCGGAGGAAGCCAAACCCAAGACGGCTGTGGGAGTTTTTTGCAAGTGTCACTGGCTGTGAGTGGACTCAGAGCAAGTCATCGGAGCTCAAACTAGTCACATCGGTGAGGCATGGCCCTCTATTTTGCAGACAGAAAATGCGTCAGCACTTTCTGCCTAAATGTCTGTCGTGGAAACGTCATGAAGGACGTCAATGTTGCCATCATATTGTCTCAGTTGGCAGTGGCAAGGGGCCCCCCATGAGTCCCCTGTGTGCTATGTGAACTGCTGAAGGCTGGAGACATCTGTGTGCATGGCCCAGTCATCCCTGGTCCCGGCAGAGAGAAGCCACACTGGGTGCCGCAGGTGGCTCCGTCCGGCCTCTTCTCCCCTTTAGTCCCGTGTTGGAGATCAATAGCCACGGAGGGGAATTCACGCTCTTCTATGTGACAAAAACACACACACGGAAATACACACACACAAGAGAAGAGAGGGTTACTGCCATGCATCCATGCCTGGGCATCTCCAACTGTGAAACCCAGTGAGGTCCCTGAAAGGTTTACCAGGGAGATTCAAGCAGAACCCACGGTCCCTGGCTCTGCCCATGCCTCCCTCACCCACATTCACACTGCTGTTGGGTCACTCAAATGCCAGCTGTGGTTCTGGGACTGTGGCTGTGTGGCACACCAGGAGTGTTAGGGACGGGAGGCCTGGGCTCTAGTATCTGCTCTGTGAGTGCCTCTGAGTGGATTTTAGCTCCCTAAGCATCAGTTGTCTAACCTAGAAAATGCATAACAACAATTTCTGCCTCAGCTGTGCCTTGGGCTGCAGTGGGGTCTGCAGGATAATGGACGTGGATGCCACTGGACAAAGGCTGGGTGGCACAGGAGGAGGTGCTGGTGGGTATTCAAGGATGAGCTCTCTAAGGGGGAGATTACTCTCAAGTGTTACTCTCTCTGGCCCTGGATTCTTAAGGTGTCCAGGAAGGGCAGCACTCAGGGCTTCTACTCCTTTGCTAACCCACCTCTCCAGCCGGTGTTTCATGATGAGCTAAAGCCACTGCCCTAGCCTGTGGGAGCTCACAGTCTAACACAGCCATGACCACCTCAGCTGCCCAGCAATAGCTGGAAGGATCAGAACCCTGGCAGGCCCTTCCAGCTTTGCAACCTTTCCTTGTTCAGTCAGTGCCCCACGGATACCCTGGAAGTGGCTCAGAATGGGGGTCCTTGCCAAGCTGTGGGGCAAAGTTGTTCTGGGTGGAGCCCCAAGTGCGGGCACCTTCCCAGGGCTAGCCAGGAGCCAGGCAATCTAGGCTTCCTGGGCTCCAAGTGCATCTCAGGGCCCTTCTCCCCAGCAGCAGGTCAGCATTTCAAAGCTGGAAGTCACATGGACTCCATCTCAGCCAGCCACCCTTCTTTCCAGTGGGGGAAACTGAGGACCACAGAGGGAAGGTGACCTGCTCAGGTCCCATGTTCCTAAGAGGCAGGGCTGGTACCTGCACCCAGGTTCCCTATGGCTGGAGTTCATTCCCCAACCACCGCAGGTGTCAACTCCTGAGTGAGGGCCCGGGGCAGTGACCGGTGTCTCCCTGGCCTTCCTCCCTCTTCTGTAAGCATGCTACGCACCCAGCATCCTGGCCTCGGGCTCCCTTCATGCCCTTGCCCTGCTTTTCATCAGATATTTTCTGATGAATACTTGACGAGGTTGCTCTTTGCACTTTCACAGAGTTTTGGGAAAGTCAATAAGTCTGAGAGACTCAAATAATTGTCCCACAGATGGCAGGACCTCAGACCTAGTGACATGCCATGGAGGAGCAGGTGGTTCGATCTATTAGCTAAAAATTATATACTATAAATTTACTCCTTTTATGTTTCCTCTCCATCTTGGTTCTACAAAGAATTCAAGATAACTGTAGCAAAGTTTTATAAATATTTATAAAAATTCAGATTGGCATAAGCATTTTGTTACTTAATTCTTCAAATCCTCTAGTAGGGCAATTTCTAATCACTGTACCAAGTAACACTAAGAAAATTACTCTTGCCCTGGCTGGGTGGTTCAGTTGATTGGAGCATCATCGCATACACCAAAAGGTTTTGGGTTTGATACTGAATTAGAGCACATACCCAGGGGCTCTAGCCCCATTCCAGATCCACATGTGGGGAAAGGGGCCCCAGAATCTATATTTTTACAATATTCCCCACATAAATCCAACATACACTTTTTACAGCCTGGCATTTGGGGAAACTGATGAAAATTTTCTACCTGCCTCCTATAACCTTGCCTCTAGGTTCCCAACCTTCCCTCTCCCCACTCTACTCCATCCCACTCCACCATTTCTTATGGCAAAAGAAATCTCTTCTATTGCCAACCTTACCAGACCTCTTCCTTTGCTAAGAACTCTCAATAGCTCCCCACTGCAGGGAAATTCAACCAGTGGCATTTCATCTCTGTTATTGTCAGCCTTCCCAGCCTTCCCAGCACCCTCTCTCCACCCTGCACTTTTACTGGTGCATCAGATCTAACTGACATGCTCTGATCTCCCTGTGTTTACACATTGCTGCTCCTCCGGGGTCAGGCAGACAGAGGAGTCTGGAAGCTAATTCTATAAAAAGTCAGGGAATGCTTCCCAGAGGAAGATGCGTTTGAGCTGGTCCTTGAAAGATGGGGAAAATGAAGATAGATTCCAAAGAAAGGGATTCTAGTCTAGATGGGAGGTACAAAATATGCAGACTACAGGAGGCTGGCGTGTGACCACAAGGGATGTTGAGTTTCTGCTTCACCCCCAGCCAGGGCTTTGGGGCTCCTGAGTCCAGATGTCCTGGCAGGGGTCCCACATTTCAACAGAGTGGGTTCAGGGCATAGGCAAGGATTTCTGTATGTTCCCTCCTAGGCACTAGAACAAGAGAAAGCCCCAAACTGTGAAGCCTCAGTTGTGCCAAACATATCTAACAGCTGGGGGCAGTGCTGACCTTCAGAAAGCAGGTGGAAGGCACAGTGGCCCTGCAGGGTGGCTAGGGGTGGTCTGCTGGGCTGGATCAGGCTTCTGGGTGCCCAGCCCCTCACATCCTATAGCCTGTATCTACTCATAGAAAACAGGCACTACCTAGGCTCTGATGGATCACCTATGTTGGTAAGAAGTTTTCCACTAATGCAACAGGTCAAAATGTGCTGCTGCCCTGACAAGCTGGAGATATCTGCTGTGGGTCAGGTCTGTGGCTTAACCAGCTCATCAGCGTCTTCCCAGCAAACTTGTTTCCCCCTGGACTGGGCAGAGACTGGGATTCATTCATCTTTGAATTTTCAGTGGCTGGCACTGAACCCAGCACTGGGTCAAATACTGAAAATATTTTTAAAATACTTAAATGAGCAACTACCATGTGCCCAAACTATACTAAACATTCATATAGTAATCCTCAAACATGTCCCCTTTATGCAGATGAGAAGGTTGAGGCTCAAAGAGGTGAGGCTAATTGCTTCAGATAATACAAGAAAGGGCAGAGGTAAGATGAAAACCCCAAGTGCAGGCCACTGTCTAGAAAACCCCCAAGAGTGCTGACCTTGGTCAGAATGGCCCAGATGGACTCTGCCTTTCTTCCCAGCACCCCAGCTCCTCCAGGAAGTCTTCCCAGTTAACTACATCCATTTTCACTTGCACCAAAGTCTCCTTCCCATGTGCAAATCACTGCGTGACCCTGCTCAGAACCGAGTTTCTTGACAAATGCTTTTCCCCACCAACAATGAGTAGTGGATTATTCACCGTCTGGGAGGCTCCCAAATCACTTCCCTTGGGTCTGTGGTTTCTGCATTCCTGCTTTTCCTTCCCCCTCCCAACCCTGAGACCCAGCCAGGGCTTGGAATGTCTACATGCTAGTCAAAAAGCAAATTCTATTCATAGCAAAGAGACAGGTAGGCAGTCCTAGGTGAACTATATTTGGCTGGTGTTTGTCTTCCCATTAGAGAGCCCAGGGACCAAGGTGGAACTGACATCCCCGGGCAGGGCAGTTTCCAGCGACATCCTGGAGGAAAGCAGGAACACGTTTCACAATCACGACTAAGCAATACTACAGCCAGAACTCCACTCTGAAGCCCAGACATAGCCCTGATTATTTGTGGTTGTGATAACTCAGGCAAAGATGGTCCAAGCCAATGCGTGCGTCTAGTCCAGACAACTGAACTCTTAATATGTGTTGGGGCTGCTCTTAGTGTTTACACAGTAACTCTATAGGGCAGGGACTATTATCATCCTCGTTTTGCAGATGAGGAAACTGAAGCACAAAATTGTAAAGCTGGCAGTGGTAGAGCTGGAACCTGAATCTGGGCCATCAGATTACCTCTGCAGTGCAGACCCTCAAGGCAGCTGGGGCCATGCCAACCTCACAGACAGGGCTCAGATTTAAATCACAGTCCTGCAACTTAACATCTTTCCTAGCAGCCTTCCTTTCCATCACATGGCTGACCTTGTTAAGAGCTTTTTTTTTTTTTTTTTACACCTAGAAAATATTGACAGTGTTTAAGTTTTGTTCCCATTGAGACTGAAAATGAACTGAGATCAGGGACTGTGGTCTCGACTCAACAAGGGTCTGGTGAAACCCAGATACTTGTAGTTTATTAATCTACTAAGTTATCTACTGTTATGAACCTAGTTACCTATGCACCTATCTATCTCATCATTTATTTATATTCACCTGGTCCCAATAAAGATAAAAAGAAGCTTCTGAACACCCCTGAGGACTTGGCAAGCACCTGAACTTAACTCTACCAGCTTATCTTAAATGGTCCAGGAAGTACCTGTGGGTGAAAAAGCTGAAGAAAGAAAGAACAAAGCCTGAAATGGGAGGTGGGCAGGGTCAGGCTTTTGTCTTCTGGCCATGTACATCCTGCCAGTCTCTCATCAGCGTTGCCTAAGAAAGACCTGACTTCATATTTGTGCAGTGGCCTGTGCTCTCATCAGTTCCCAGCAGGTCTCTAGCTGTGCCTCTGATGACATTTTGTTTTACACAAATGACCATGGTATAAAAGGCACACCTGCCTATAAGCTTCCTAGGTAGTTAAGGCTTTTCAGTCTACAATGAAGGGCAATACACAGAACACACTATAACACACACACACACACACACACACACACACACACACACTATAGAATAAACTATATAAGGACAAATGGCCAGGGAGACTAGGTGATATATACAGCGTATTCAAAAAGTAAACAATGATTAAAGTAGGGATTACGTGTGGTCTCCACCACTCTGGCCCACGTGCCAGGATGGATATAACTGTACTAGTAATGGTATAGCAGTTATAATGATCACTTTGAAGTTCATTCCACTTATTCACTCAGCCCTCAAGCATTACATGGACCTTCTCAATGCCAGGCCAATAATAGGAAAACAGACATAAATTACAGACTTTACTATAAAGTTGACTGTGTGGTGCCAAAACAAGGAGAAATTAAAGACAGCAACAGTGGAAACAATAGAGTAAGGAAACAGATTCCCACATATATAGTCACCTGATTTATAATTAAGGTGTTATTGACTTAGGTGGGGGAATGATAATCTTTTCAATAAACGGTGCTGAAGCAATTAGATACCCATAGGGGAAAAAAATGAACTAGGCCCCTACCTCACACCATACACAAATATTAATGTGAAATGGATGATTAGCCTGAATACAAAAGATTAAACAATAAAACTTGTAGAAGGAAACACAAGGACATAGCTTCATGAAGTTGCATCCAGATTTCTTACACAGTTCACAAACAGCATAATCCCCTAATCATAAAGGAAAGAACTGATAAATTGGGCTTTATTAAAATAAAAGTCTGCTCATCAGAAGATACTGATAATAGAATAAAAAGACAAACCACAGACTGGGAGAAGATATTTGCAATACATATGCGACAAAGGACTCATCAAGAATATTAATATGGCCCGGCCGGGCGTGGCTCAGCAGTTGAGCGTCGGCCTGGGATCCAGGTGATCAGGGTTCGATTCCCGGTCAGGGCACATGCCCCTGTTGAGGGCTTGATCAATGACTCTCTCATCATTGATGTTTCTGTCTCTCTCTCCCCCTCTCCTTTCCTCTCTCTGAAATCAATAAAGATATATTTAAAAAAAAAAAAAAGAATATTAATATGCCTAAAAATGAATTTTAAAAAGGCTTACAACCCAATTAACTTTTAGCCAAACTTAACTCAAAATGGATTAAGACCTAAACATAAGAACTAAAATTATAAAACTCTTAGAAGAAAACATAGGAGAAAAGCTTCATGATATTGGGTTTAGCTATGATTTCTTAGATATTACACTAAAAGCATATACAACCAGAGTAAAAACAGATAAAACTGGATTTCATCAAAATTGAAAACTTCTGTGCATCAAAAGACATAATCAATAGAGGAAAAAGGCAACCTCCAGAACAGGAGAAGATATTTGCAAGTCACATATATGATAAGGGGTTAATATTCAGAACATATAAAGAACTCCTACAACTCAAAACCAAAAACCGAACAGCCAGGTTAAAAATGAGCAAAGGACTTGAATAGACATTTCTCCAGAGAAGATATACAGACGGCCAACAAGCACATGAAAAGACGCTCAACATTGTTATTCATCAGGGAAATGCAAATCAAAACCATGAGATACCACCTCACATGCATTAGGATGGCTACTACCAAAAAAACAGAAAATAAGTGTTGATGAGAATGTGGAGACACTGGAACCGTTGTGTACTGCTGGTGGGAATGCAAAATGGTATAGCCTCTATGGAAAACAGTGTGGTGATTCTCAAAAAAAATTAAAAATAGAATTATCGTATCATCCAGCAATTTCACTTCTGGGTATATACTCCAAAGAATTGAAAGCAGAGTCTCAAAGAGATATTTGTACACCCATGCTCACAGCAGCAGCATTCACAATAGCCAAAATGTTCACAGACCGATGAATGGATAAACAAAATGTAATATACACATGCAATGGAATATTATCCAGCCTTAAAAGGGGAAAAATTCAGACATAGTCTACAACATGGGTCAACCTTGAGGACATTAGACTAAGTGAAACAAGCAAGTCACATAAAGACAAATCCTATAAGATTCCAATGACATGAGGTATCTAGAATAGTCAAATTCACAGAGACAGAAAGAATGGTGGTTGCCAGGGGCTGGAGGAGGGGGAAAGGGAAAAGGGAGTCATTTAATGAGGACAGAGTTTCAGTTTTGCAAGATGAAGAGTTCTGGAAATTCATTCACATTGCACAAGGTGCGAAAATACCACCGCTGAACTTAAAGATAGTAAATTTTATGTTATGTATATTTTACCAGAATTTTGTAAAATGGTAAAAGATTTGAATAAGTACTTTAAAGAGGAGGTTATCTAAATGGTCAATAAGAATATGAAAAGGTGTTGAACACCAGTAGTCATTAGGAAAATATAAATTAAATACGCCGCTCATTCACCAGAATGGCTAACAGGGAATGAACAAAATGATATCAAATGTTGGCTCGGAAGTTGAGCAACTGGAAGTCTTCTTGTACATTGTTGGTGGGGAGGTGGATGCAACCCTTTGGGCACTTGATTGGCAAAATCTTCAAAACTAAACACTCATTTACCCTATGACTTAAAAATTCCACTCCTAAGAACATATTCTACAGAAATGCACTGCCAAAAAACACAAACAAGAATGTCCACAGGAGCTTCATTCACGACACCAAAAAGCTGGAAACAGCTCAAATGCTAACAATAAATAGAATGGGTAAATAAACGGTAGGGTATTTACACAAGAATTTTTACATTGCAATAAAAGAGAACAAAGTACTGCTACAGACAAAAATATGGATGGATCTCACACACATAATAAGTAATAGAATTCAGACCCGATAGAACAGATTCCACTTAATTGAAGTATAAGAACAGACAAAACTAATTTTATGGTATTTAGGAATCAGAATAGTGGTTTGCTCTGGTGGGGCAGGTGGGACTTGACTAGGAAAGGGCAGGCAGGAGCTTTCTGGGGTGACATAAATGTTCTTCATCTTGATCTAGTTACATACATGTTATATGGGTGGATTTATGTAAAAAGTATTTGAGTCATATGTCTAACTTGTATGTGTACACTTATGCTACGTGTATCCTTGTGCTATATATACATAACTGGATGCCTTTTATGCCTCAATTTAAAAAAAGACACGGAGTTTTCACTTGACAAATACAACGTCTATAAGGAAAGAGATACAAACAAAAAACTGGTACTAAGATGTGGTCGACACCATGATGGAAACAGGTCCCAAGTACAGGTTGGTGGAGGGAGAGAGTGTTCCGGATGGTGGGCTTTAGAGATGGTATGATGGGCTCCTAAGGACAAAGGGGACTTCACCAAGCAGAAAAGGGGACTAACGTGGGCAAAGGCACGACCGTGCTGGGGAAACACTGAGCGTGTGAGAAGGCAAGTAATTCAGTGTGGTTAGAGGGTCCCTTGTGCAGAGGACAATGGTGGGAGGCTCAGGACATGAATCAAATCAGGCTTCAGATGTGCTTAATTAAATGAGTTCCCCATAAACACTTGTTTAGTGAATGAGTGAGCTTTCCCTCAATCATGACACATCTGATTCCTGGAGTCACAGACAGGCGTATTTGCGTGGCAGCAAGCACTGAGGAGATACAGCGGTGGGGTGTTAGAGTCCATTTCTTTTAAAATTGTTAATTTCCCCAAAGTCTACCTGTTTTCCAGGCCCCAGAATTTGAAACCATCCTCACTCATTTACAGACCTGACTCTGCCATAAAGCTGAGAGATCTTTTTGTATTTAGCCTCTCCCCCAACTTCCCTCCACTCCATCTCATCACTTTTGATCGTTATACATTTTTGGTTACTCAGGCAGTTGCCTCCAACATCTTTGAATGATATACTTAAACTGCTCTTCCCTTGTCTGTCAACTCTAGACAGTATCTGTTCACTTTCTGCTCTGAGTAATGAAGAAATCTGTGCACATTCCCTCTTCCCACCTTTTCCTGACCATCTTCAAATTTGTTACTTATATATTATTACTCTTACGTTGTCAAGTTTTAGAACATTTATATTCTCCCCTATATTATAGTTATAGAGTCTGTAGGTTAATTCTAAAAATTGAAATTAATAAACAACATGATTGTGAATATATTACTCCCTGGGGAACGACTTAGTACGATGGACCCAAGAGAAAGAAATGTAATTCCGCAGGACTGAAGTTTTGTCACACAGAAAAAGTCAACCAATTGATTTTCCTACAAAGAGTTTATGGCTTCTTTTACTTCTTTTTGAATCCCATGTCATCATCTTTTTGGATTCCTTTTTGATTGACAGAAAGAACTCCAAGAGGTATTTTTTTTCTTCCAGAAAATATAGATGACTGAGTGAAAAATTTTATAAACTCTTATATTAAAAAGTCTTTATTTTGCTTTTAAAGTTTGAGGGGATAGAATTCTTATTTGAAAATCTTTATCTTCCAGATGTTTGGAGGCACCGTTCCACTGTCCCGGGTTTCTTGTGTTACCGGGTTTCTTGAGAAATTATGATGTAAGTTCTGATTCTCTCTGAAAGCTTTTTGTTTTTTACCCTTGATGTTCTGAAATTTCAACAAAATGGGTCTAAGTTCCTTTTTCACTAATTCTGTCCTAAATTTAGTGTGCTTTTACAATTTTAAAATCTGTGTGTTGCCCGGCCGGGCGTGGCTCAGCGGTTGAGCGTCGACCTAGGATCCAGGTGATCGGGGTTCGATTCCCGGTCAGGGCACATGCCCGGGTTGTGGGCTGCAGCCGATCAATGACTCTCATCATTGATGTTTCTGTCTCTCTCTCTCCCTCTCCTTTCCTCTCTCTCTGAAATCAATAAAGATATACTTAAAAATAAAAATCAAATCAAATCAAATCAAATCAAATCTGTGTGTTTCTTTAATGGATGGAAAATGTCTTTTGTTACATCTTTGCCTATTTCTACCCCTCCCTCTCTCTCAGCTATTATCTGTGGTCTCTGCTTCTAGGTCTCCTATTTGATGGGCTGAAGCTTCTGAACCTGTCCTCCATGGGTATTACTTTTTTCCCTCCTTGATGTTTTATTCTACATTCTGGAATATTTTCTTAGTTTTAATGTCTAGATCACCAACCTGTCATCCATATCCATTGTGCCATTCAGTTCACCCACTAAATTCTCAGGAGTCATATTTTTAATTTGCAATAATTATTTTCTTTTCTCTGATTATTCTATCTTCATAACCACTTCATTCTATTAAATGAAATAATCTCAATTATTGTTGAAGATACTAATGATAATTTATTTTAGGGTTTTCCTATATTTGAATTGTTTCCTTCACAGTCAACTCTTTTTGTTTTTTTCTATCCTAGGCCCTCTCTTTCTGCTATTGGTTTTCTTCTAATGTTTGGTGATCCTGGTCATCCATACATATTTAAGAATGAGGAACTATATTGTGAAGTTATTATATGTGTTAAGATACAGGTTCTGGCTCCTGTAACAAGGACCCAACTGCAAGAGTGGCTTAGACAAGACAGAAATTTATTTGTCTTGTGTAACAGTCTGAATGTAAGTGGCCATGGGCTGATATGGTGGCTTCACTGCGTGGGTATCTTTGATCTTACTCTTCTGTCATCCACAGCATTTGGCTCCCATCTTCCACCATCACACCCACATCCTGGTCAGCAGAAAAGAAAAAGGGGGGGGGCAAGACTGGGCGTTGTATATATGATTTGGATTCACACCAGCCACAGACCACACCTGGCTATTAGGAAATGTAGTCTTTAGCTGGGTGGCATGAAGAGAAAAAAGATACTGATGAAACAACGAACTGGATAGGGCATCCTGTGAAGTTTTTCTGAAAGATTTGGCCTGGAATATGATGGTGGAATCATGATACCATCCCATGGGACAGCTCTGTGTGTGAGGGTGAAGCATTATGATGGTGACTCTTCCTCTAAGGACTTTGGAGAGGGAGCTGGCCTGGGACACCTGCAACTGCCACAAGAAGGGCTTACTCCTTGGTGGACATAGTGGTAGACTTCACCTGAGGCAGAACTGCCCCGCTTCCCTCTTGCTCCCTGCCCCCACACTGAGTAGGCTGAGAGGTCTGGACCTCCCTCAGCTGGGCTCCTCTCTCAGATCCTGGCCCGGTACTTTCCTTAGCATTTACTGGGATTTGGCCTGCCGCTGGCTGCCTGCCTGCCTGCCTGTAGAAAGTGAGAGGGGTTGAACTGTACTTGCTCTTTGGAAAAGGTCTTTAAGAGAGGCTGTAACCTGGCAGCCCCTTTCTGTCCCTTGTTCTGTTGGCTCTCAGCTTGAAGTACGCTTGGCTTTTCTGGGATAGAAATCACTTAGGCCTCTGGGGTCAGGCACTGGGCTGCAGTGGCTTCTGCTCTGATTTCCCTGTTGCTACAATTTCATGGGCTTCCTTTCTTCCTAAGACTTACTAACATCCTCAGTCCATAGACTGTGTTCTATCTTGTTTTCCAATATTATGATGTCATCCTTCAAAAAGGCTTTCTCTGTCATTTATCAATTCCTAGGGAAGATAGAATTGGACACTCGTGCTCTGCAGTTAGGAAATGATTGCACTGTGACTCATTGCACATTTGACAGATTAGGCAACTGAGGCACAGAAGAGCACAGGACTTGCCCAGGGACACACATTCAACAAAGGGTGGGGCTGGGAGTCAGGGCAGGGAGATGGCTCCAGAGTGTGGGCTCCTGACTCCTCCCCAGGTATCCTCCATGGGTGGCACCTGCATAATTAATCAAGGAAACACTAGAATTTTGCCTGGGGATCAAGAGACTTGGCTTTGTAGCAACTTCACTGGGCTATCTGGGGAAGTAAAACCTACTCTGTGATAGCAGCTCCCATATTTGAAAAAGAGCGTATTGACCATAGTTGAGCTCTGGGAACCTTACCCACCTTGATATTCTAGATGCTTCTGCTACCTAACCTGGGCCCACCAGGTGCCCCCAGGCCCATTCACCCCAGAAGGCCTGATGCTGGCGCTCACTGAAACTTCCAATAAGGACTGGGCTGTGTGGATGTGGACACCCACTTCTCGACCTTCCAGGCTTTTTCTCCAGAACATGCCCTGACCTCACTCCCTGCCTGGCCGTGACACTCCGCCTCTCTAGCCTCCCAGCCTGCTTCTTCCCACTCCCTCCCACCTCCGCCCCAACTCCTCCCCACCCTTCCTGCCTCTTAGGCCTGGACTGAACCACTCCCTTGGTCCTTGTGCCTGGTCCCCTTCTCTTCTTTGTCCAGCCAAATCCTACTTGTCACCCTGCCAACTTCTCCCCAGGCCCTCCAAGGTCCCAGACAGAACCTTTACTCTGGGATGTAGTTAAACCTCTATGCAGATACTAATACTAATACTAATACTGGCACCCGGCATGGGTGCTGTGATTATAGCTCACTGAAGGCCTTTACAATCCCCATCTCATCTAACTGACCAGGTTCCTCCCAGCAGAGACCACCTATGGCTCATGCTCCAGCTCCCCCCTCAGACTGTAAACACGATGTCTGAAACTTGCTTCACAATTAAATAGTTTAAGACAGCCCTCTAGGAAGGGCCTTATCGCCTCATTTTGCAGATGAGACAGAGGTTCAGAGAGGTTGGGGACGCGCCCAATGACCAGGCTGGGAGGTGGGCGGGCTGACTCTGCAGCCCAGGCCTCTCATTCTTAGTGGCGGGCTTCTCAAGGAGACCTTGCTCCCTGGGTCTGCACCCAGGATCTGACTCATTTCTGTGTTCCTGCCCCATCCGTAGCCCTGGCAAATATGGTGTCCTGAACTCAGGGAACCAGGAGGAATATGTTGACGTGAAAAATGAATTCACCAAGGCCTAGAATCAGCCTCCCACAGCACCTCCCTCCAGAGCACTAAGATGTTAGCCCCCAGCCCCACCCTCCATGTGAGAAGACAGGCAGAGGTGGGGTCTTGAGAGCCTGAAATCCTTGTACATTTTTCCTTCACCCAGAACCTCAGAAAACCCAATGGCATTTCTTCTTTGGCCTGAAAAAATGGGCTAGCCTCTGCTGGTTGTCCTTGTCAGTACAGCAGGGTAAACCTAGCCCCTCCTCCCAGGATGCAACCTCGGAAGGCTCTGGAGCAGCTAGAAACTGGGACTCCAGGGCTGCCCCATGGAGGGAGTGGTGGAGGGCAGCCAGGAGTACTGGCTGAGTCATCTCCCTGGATGCCAGGCAAGGCACAGCCCTGCTCACTCCCTGCCAGGGACTCCCGCTCCCTTCCCAAGAATTCTAAATCCTTCTAACATGGGATAGTCCTCTCCAAATGGGTTTCCCAGTAGGTTTTGGCCCAAGTGAGTGATCTCTCTTTCCCAAATGGGATCATACCCCTGCTTTACTGCCCAAGCCACTCAGAGCTCCTCTTTCGTGTGGCAATGACAGCTGCCAATTCTTGATCGCTTACTGTGCGCACAGGACTGGGCTCCAGATGATATATTAATGGTTTCACCTGTCATATCTCCACCTACAGGTTTTAGACAGCAGAGGCTGTTTTTGCCACCTTTATGTTTTTTGAGCCTGCCCCACTGCAGGCATTCATGAGTGTTTGAGTGAATGAATGAAGTTTTAATTGTGAAAAACCTTACTTAGTGGATAGTTTACAGAAGTCACTTTAATTCCTTTCTGGAAAAAGGGGATATATTACTTTTCAAAACTAGAGAGTTAATTAATATGATTTTCTAAATTTTGAGTATCTCTCTCATAAACGTAACTTTTGGAACCTGGTAGATTTGATGGTGTCTAGTATAATTCACATACCATAAAATTAACTCTTTTAAATGTATAATTAAGTGGTTTTAAAAATATTGACAAGGCTGTGCAGTGATCATTATTCTCATCTAATTCTAGAACAT
This sequence comes from Miniopterus schreibersii, assembly GCF_964146895.1. Classification (NCBI taxonomy): domain Eukaryota; kingdom Metazoa; phylum Chordata; class Mammalia; order Chiroptera; family Miniopteridae; genus Miniopterus; species Miniopterus schreibersii. The sequence continues at coordinate 24,119,482 of NC_138109.1, forward strand.
TTTATCACTCTGAGAAGAAACCTGGTGCCCATTCTCAGTCATGCCAGATTCCCTGTCCCCCAGTCCCTGGCAACAACTACTTGCTGTCTCTATGGATTTGCCTATTCTGGACATTTTATATAAATGGAATCATAGAATGTGTGGTCTTTTGTGTCTGGCTTCTTTCACTTGGTATAATGTTTTTAGTCATGTGCTTAAAAAAATCAGCATTTCATGATGTTTCTCGGAGCACCCTGGCCCCATGGGTTCTGAGGCTGTAATGCCTGTAAGATCACGAGCAGCTAGGGGCCATCAGGACACCATGGGGTGTGGCAGTGTGGGAGTCAGAGGGGAGAGCCTCGTCATAGCAACTGAGGCCAGCAGCAGAACTAGTGGTTAGGAACCAACCCCACATGGGGACTGCACTAGCATGCCCCTTGGGGGAGGAGAGAGCTCAAACCTAATTCTCTGGTGGGGAAAGAGGAGTGTCAAGGCTACCAACCCTGGGCCTGCCATTCTGAGTCTGAAGGGACAAACCTGTTTCCGAAGTGGCCTCAAAGCTCAACAGGAAGCAGGGGTTCCCAGCGCCTGACTGGATCAGACCTGGGGGTGCAGGGCAGGCAACAGTCACCCCGACCTTTCTGCCACCCTCTCCATCTAACCCAAGCATCCTTTTAGCTGGGAAGCAGCTTCTGGCAGGAAATGCCACAGGCTGAGTAGAGCCAAGAAAGAAGGCTTTGGTCTTAGGCAGTGTGTGCATGGATTGATTTCTTCATTAATTAGTTAATTCCCTTTTTGTCTTTTACCAATTTTAACTTGCTTTATTCCATGGAGGATCTGAGGTGGTTTACAAAAACAAAGTAAGTACACAAATTAAAAAATGACACATCAACCCAGGGAAGACAGAAGATAGAAGGTGTAGACCAGAGGGCTAGACAAGCACAGATAAGTAGTTTAGGAGGCCCCATACATGGCTCCTTTTGGGCCCTGGGATCAGGGTACAGCTTCCTGGCAGCCAAAGAAAGGAGGACAACACAGTTAATCGCACAGGCTCAGTGTCCTGATGATAAACACACCTGCTCCTCAGGAAGAGCGAAGCTCTCCTTGGCACTGAGATCTGAAGGGAATTTCTCCTGCACTGTTTTCAATAGGGAGCCATTCATTAAGTCATTCCTTCAATGCTTCTTGGGCTCCAACGTGCCAGCACTGGGCTGGCTCTGCTGGCTTCTGAGACCCTAGGTGGGCCCCACACTTGACATCATTAGCTGACATTAGGTGTGCCATTCGGTGACCACCATTCCAAGTTTTGCCAGAAACACATACCATCTGTACTGTTATTTATGTAATATTTTAATTTACATCAACTTGTTAAAATATCACCTCGTCCTAAGCAATAGGATCACAGGTGTAACTGCAAACTCTAGGGTTTTATTGAATTAAAGAAATTACTATTAAAATAAAGAATTTCACCCATGTTTTCCTCTAAAGTAACTTCATGTTCTACTAGTGCTTTGTGTCCCCCACTTGAAATAAGCCCCCACCCCTCATCCCCGTGCACTGGGGCAAGCCCCCCCTTTATGGATGGCAGAGCTCTGCCTCGTTTCCTCCACCTGAAGGAGTGATGGAGACTCTGGTTAAGGCTCCCTCTCATACCCCATGATCGCAGAGCTGGAAGGGCTCTTGAGCAGCATGTATTTTGAGATTGTGACGACAGATCTGCAAAGTCCCGGGTCTGGAAGGGACCTCCAAAGTCATTGGCACAAGCTCCTATACAAGTCTCAAGCCTCCCTTGGGTGCTGCTCTCAGGAGGCCACTCATGTTCTGGAACAGCAGCAATCACTGTTCTTATTTTGCAAAATAAGGGGGGAGGCACTTTTTTTTTTTAATCCTTACCCAAGAAGTGAGGATATTTTTTCCATTGATTTATAGAGAGAGTGGAAGGGAGGGGAGAGGAAGAGAGAGAGAGGAGAGAGAGAGAAACATCGATTGGTTGCCTCCCGCAAGCACCCTGACTGGGGAAGGGGATCAGAACCTGCAACCCAGGTACGTGCCCTTGACTGGGAGTAGAGCCTGTGACCCTTAGGTGTGTAGGCCGTAGCTCTAACCACTGAGCAATGCCAGCCAGGGCATTTTTTGTTTCTATAAAAATGGAATCACCCCAGATACATTTCTCTACACCTTGCTTTTCTCATGGAAAACCTTTCTAGGCCAAAGGCCAACATATTTTGAGCAGTTAGAATACACAAGGCACAGTTATAAGCACCTCCCATGCATCAAGCCTCTAGGGCTGGCTCTACTATAATCCCTACTTTACCAAAAAAAGACCAATAGTCAGAGAGGTTACATAACACAGTTTGGAAGTGGTGGGATCCAGATCTGAACCCTAGCAGTCTGTCTCCAGACCCCATGTTCCTAACCACTGCACTTCACTGCCTTTCCGAACAGAGACAGGGACTGTCTCATTCTTTTTAATACTGAGTGATGGGCCATGGTTTGGATGTAACACTTTCAAACTTTCCCTACTGTTAAGTTCTCAGATTTCTATCTGAAAATTTTTTGGCCACTAGGATTTTGCAGCAAACGCCCTTTGTACACATATCTTTACAGAGTGGAGCTATTGTTCTATAGGCCAGATGACCAGAAGTGGGATCATGGGTCAAAAGGTATGTGTGTTTTGGTCTGAAGTAGCTATAGGGCCCATTGCTTATGGCGTCTTCCTAAGGATGAGCCACGTGATTTTCACTCACTGGTTCTGATTCTGTCCTGAGGACACACCTCTGACCCCACTTCTCCAGCACAACCCCTGTTAAGGACAGTCTTCTCTTTCCCAGTTTCTTCAAATGGTCTTCTATAGTGGGTCCAGACACCCCTTAAAGTGCAGCACTCTCTAGGGTGACTCTCTTCCCACTGAAAGACACATGCAGGGAGGGACAGTATCTATTCTGATGTCAGGGTGCAGCAGGAGAGATCCAACTAGGTAGGGTTCAGAGTTCTTATCTTCAGCTCCTCCCCAAATCACACACATGCCTTCCTGAGACAGAGGCCCTTGGTAGGATAGTAAAGACCAGCCAAATTTTACCCTCCTACAGCAAAGAAAGATGAAGCACATTCTTCACTTAGATAGGGTGCCACTGGTTTTGGAGCCAGACGGACCTTCACGCATCTTCTAGCTCAATGCCTGTTGTCAAAAGAGCCCCAGAGGGCAGTGACCAACTCAGGCTCTTGCACTGGGTGTATGGCAGTATTTACAAAAGCTCGGAGCAGGGTCATGGGGGGAAGGGGAGCAGGGGGAATGTGGGTGATGTGGGGGCAGGATGCTTTTCTCCAGGTCCCTCTGCCTGCTGGTTCCTAGAAACTGTCTTACTAGAAAGGCGTAGTGTAAATATTTTGCTAAGCAGCCAAGGGAGGAAACTTACCCAGGCTGAGCTGCCCTGTGCTGGGCACTGGCCATGGACACAATGCTCAATGAGGGCCATTATCTAGGAAGGGAGGGCTGTTTGTTCCGCTGCAGGTCAGTGCCAGAGCCCGGAGCCACCAGGCTTGCCACTCTGGCTGCCACACAGAAGAGTCTCCTTGCGCTCAGCAGACTCTGTGGTTATGCAATGCTGGGCCAGGAGGTTAACTCTCCCCGGACAGGAGCCAAGCCTTGTTCCTTCCTGCCTGAGCATGTCCATCTGAAAATGCTCAAAATTGAGGCTTCAGTGTTTGCAAAAAATGCTCTGGCCCCGAACCTGCTGGTTGATTCCAAAGGGCGTAGTGTGCCCATCCCTGTAGCTCCTGGCACCCTCCTACGAGGCCCTGAGCCCTAGCCATGGTGTCTGCCTACCGCTCCTCGGGTATCACTCACAAGCCTCGCAGCCCTGCCTGCCAGCCTGTGCTCCTGCCGTTCCCTCTGCCTGGGATGTTCCTCTCCTCCCACATCCTCAAAGCCTTCCCTGACCACCCCCAGCTACCAGTGACCAAGCTAAAGTAATTAGTATATATATATATATATATATATATATATATATATATATATATATATATACATCTTCATTGATTTTAGAGAGAAGGGAGAGAGAGAGAGAGAAACATTAATGATGAGAGAGTCATCGATCGGTTGCCTTCTGCATGCTCCCTACTGGGGATCGAGCCTGCAACCTGGGCATGTGCCCTGACGGGGAATCGAACTGCGATCTCCTGGATCATAGGTCGATGCTCAACCACACCGGCCGGCTAAAGTAATGAGTTTTTAAGCCAAAAGAGGTCCTAGAAGTTATCTATCCAGCTGCCCCATTTTCCAGATGAGAAAATTGAGGCTGAAAGAGGTTGACTAGCCGGAGAGCTGAGTAAGTGTATCAGCAGGGCTCTCCCCTTAAACTCTTCTCTTCCACCTTACATCCCATCCATCAGAGGGTCCCATCAACTCTGCCTTCACTGGACCCAGAACCCAACCACCTCTCACCACCTCCTCAGCCACCACCCTGGTCTGCAACACTATGCCCTCCTGCTGATGACACCAGGCTTCAGCTGGTCTCTGGGGCTGCCTTGGCCCCTGCACAGTGGTCTCTGCACATAGCCAGGGTGGACCTTTTAGAACATCCAGCAGACGTGGCACTCCTGCACTCAGACCTCCAGTGGCTTTTCAATTATCTGCACACCCTCTGCCTGTCACTTCTCCAGCCTCCTAAGCCTCCCACATCCACCCCTCCAGCCACGCTGGCCTCCTTGCTGTCCCTTCTGCATAATCCCACCTCTGTCTGGACACTTCCCCAGATAGCACAACTGCTCTCGTTCCCTCACCCCAGGTCTGCCACCTTCTCCGTCAGGCCCTTCCTGACTGCCTGAGGCCTTTTCTTTCTGGACTGCCATCTTGACACATACTATACATTTTACATAAGCAAAAGGGACTATCTTTACATGCATTTTATTGATAATATATTCAAATATTTACTATCTCCCAAAATACACAGTATGCGATAAGGCGACAGTAAGGGGTGGGCAAAAGTAAGTTTACAGTTGCAATACAAACAAATACTACAATAATTAATAAATAATAATACAAGAATAAACTGTGTTTCACAGACTCACAACTGCAAACCCACTTTTGCCCCACCCTGCATGTTTGTCTATTTCCCCCATTAGAATGTAACTCCAAGAGGCAGGAATGTTTGGCACCGAGGATGGCATGTGGGCTGATTTTAAGGACCCACCTCTTTGAGGACAGATGATGGTAATGATGGTCCTGGTATCACTGTGACATAGTGTGTGTGTGTGTAAGCAGATGAGTTTGGTGGCACATGTAGGATCAATGGGACAGCCTCTGAAGGCCCCAGGGAGGCCATCTGAGAGGCTACCCAGATGCTACATTGTTAGGGCCTTATGGGGGAGACCTGGGCCTCAGTGCCTTCCTAGCCCAGCCCAGCCCAGCCCAGCCCAGCCCAGCCCAGCCCAGCCCAGCCCAGCCAGAGCTGCTCCACAATAGCAGATTCACAGATGCAGCCACAGAGGTTGCTCAGATGAGGCTTTGAGAACCCAGGCCTGGTTGGCCCCTCCCTGTGTTTGGGCACCTTGAATCTGCAAGCCCAGGAATGTATATATTTTTGAAAGCTCTCCAGTGGGTGACTTGTAGGCCCCACTGGGCTTGGGGGCCTCAGCTGAGCTCCTGTGCACAGAGCTTTATCCCTAATAATAAATATCTGTTGAATGACTAAAGAGAGATGGAAGGGAAGGGGGGACAGAGCTAAGATAGCACAGGAGAGGAAGAGGAAGGCTCTGAGCAACGGAATGATCCCAGGACGCGTGCCAGCCAGAACCCAGCAGACACAGAACGGCGGGCCTGTCCTGACAGGCGGGCAGGCAGATCCGTTCCCACTGGCTCTCCCACACCTGCAGCTACGCTGGCTGGAGCACAATCTCAAACAAACAGAAACTCGTGATTCTGCTTTTATTTGGATTGACATTTTTATTTACCCAGGGCACAATCTCTTTGAGGTTGGCATGTTTTATTCTAAAGAGGGGCCCCAACTGAGCTCCCTGGGTGACTGACTGTTAAATTTCTCTTTTCTTGGTCTGCTCCGGCCCATCCTGGCTCCACTCTCATCTCTGCACACTCTTCTCCCTCACCTGCGCTTTTTCTCCCGAGGTGCCTGTGCTCATTCCTCTGGCTTCGGTTCTTAATCCCCTACTTGTCTCGCTCTGCATTTCTCATCTTGTCCTATCAGCAGCTTCCACAGCTGCACACATCAGCCCAGTCCCGAGCTCCCAGTCCTGCATTCCAGCTGCCGGCATCTTGGCTTGGCCATCCCCTGGCCTCTCAAATTCAATATGATTGGCATCAAACTCATCTTTTCTCTTCCTTGCCTCTGGTACCACCGTTCTCCTAAACCCCTAGGGCTGCAACATCAGAACGACCTGGGAACCCTGCTCCTCTGCCCCCATATCACCCATCCATCCACCCTACCCATGCCCTCATTTGCTCAGCACTTACTGACTAAGCCCCACTGGGTACCAGGCTATGCTGGGCTCTGGGGACATTCACCATACCTGTCCCTCTTCCCTCTGTGGGACCTCCAGGACCATCCCAGGCCCTGAGATTGTGAGGAAGCCTGTTCCACACTAGGCAATTCCAAATTTGCAAGTAACCCACAGTGTGACCTTGGGCAAGTCCCTTGCCATGCCCTCATCTGCTCTTTGAGAGGATTTATTCCTACCTTACCTCTGCCCAGCCTGGCTGTGATGCCCACAGGTGATATTAATCGGAAGAATACTTATGATCATCACCCCCAACCACGTTGCAGGCTTCTTTATTCCTACAGAGCAGGGCTTTAACCCCCGCAGCCTCCTAGCCTCCAGTCTGAGACAGGGCCCCAGGATCTGCATTTTAAAGAAACACCCCAGACAATTCTGTTGCAGGGCACGTGTGTGTGTGTGTGTGTGTGTGTGTGTGTGTGTGTGTGTGTGTACCACACTTTGAGAAATTCTGGCTCACAGGATAAAATCCAAATTCCCTCATTCTCCCCCCAGTCCCTGATCAGACCCTAGCTCTGCTCTCCAGATGTAGGTCTGTCCCATCAGCCTCCCTCAGGAGGGCCCTCAGCACTCGCCCGGCTGGTCTGTCCACTCACCCCCTGAACCCAGAACAGAGTCTGCCCTCCTGCCAGTTCTCCAGCACAGAAAGCCTTCCGGACCTCCGTCCTCTCTCTGAAAGTCCCTTTCCCACCAAGCAAGATCCAATTCAAATGCCTTCTCCTTCCTCTATACAGGTCAGAAGCACCACTTGTCATTGGTCCCCAACAGTCACACGCACCGTGGTCTCCCATCTGAGTCCCTGGCTGGCTCACATTCTCGCTTCCTAACTAGACCAAGAGCTCCCCGAGGGCCACCATCCCTCCCGCAGCTCTCGCGTTCAAGAACAAGTGCTTATGGAGCATCTGTGAAAACCTAAACCCCTGCCCTAGTGGCAGGCAAAGGAGAAAGGCAGAATTTCTGCCTGGAGGGGCGCCCTCTCTAACGGCAAAGATCAGGGGAGAAATAAAGACAGGGAACTGCAGGATCCCAGAGCCAAGGTTCCTAAAGCCACGGGGAGGGGCAGGCGGGAGGCAGAGAAGGGAAATCCAGGAAGAAGGAACAGCATGTGCGAAGGATTACAGCGTGAGGCGTTCCACACAGGAGCAGGGGGTCAGGAGGAGGATGGGGGGTGGATGGAGACGGGGAATGGCTGCACTGGGAGCGCCCAGCTAAGGAGTTGTCCTCATCCTGTAGGTCAGGGGTTGCAAATCCAGCCCACTGCCTGTTTTCGTACATAAAGTTTTACTGGAACACAGCCACGCCCATTCTTTTCACACTGTCCATGCTACTTTCACACAACAGCAGCAGAGGTAAGTAGCAGCAAGAAAGACTGTATGTCCAGCAAAGCTAAAAATATTTACTAGCTGGCCATTGAGAGAAAAAGTTCTGCCGATCCCTGCCATAGGCGTTGGAAGCTACTGATGAATGTTAAGCAGGGACAGCATGGTCAGATTTGTTTTGTGTCTTTCTATCACTCTGGGACAACGTAGAGATGGGCTGGAGCAGACAAGCTAGTAGGAAAGGAAGGATGTTGGGAGGTTGGTATAACTGTCCAGCTGGGGTATGGATATTGGCAACATAGTTGTTGTTTATTAAGAGATTTATTAAGAGTTGTGTGTCCTCACTGGGCTAAGCCGTTTACACGTATTCCGTCATTTCATCTGCACAGCAACTGCAGGCACTGTTGTTATCTCCATCTTACAGATGAGGAGGCACAGAGAGGTGAGGCAGCTTACCCAAGGTCACACAGCTGGTACGCAGCCGAGCCAGGATGCAAACCCAGTGCCAAGCTCAAGGTCTTTGGGGTCGAGCATGTTTGCTTGTTGACGGATCCCTTCCAGCCTCCCTGAGAATTCACAGAACACAGTTCTGTGAATTTTTCCAGGAGAAAAATCTACCCTGAGTTTAGTCAGGCAGGAAGTGGGAGGCAGGAGTGTGGCTATTTTGGAAAAGCGACATGAAAAACCACGAAACTTCCTACCTGTCCCGTTTTGCTCCCAGCTGTCCTGGGAAACAAGGCTGCCCCTCTCTTAGATAAAAAGGTGTTTCTCCCCACACAGTGGCTCTGCTGCTGGCGGTGGGAGAGAGCACTAAGCTTAGCACACGTTTGCTATTTTTAAAGGACTATATAAACAAACAGGACTATGTAAATAAGAAAAAAAATGAGGTCATCCTTTTAAAATCTAAAAATGCTTTTTCTATGGGGTGAGCAGCAAAACCTCAGAAAGAACTGGTGCTTTTTTATCCCCAAGAGGCCTTCTCTAGCCCACAGCCTCTCAAAGCCAGCAGGCCTGCCCCTCCCTTCCCTGCACCCACCGAGGGCGGGCAGGAGGCCTGGGAGTAGGGACTCCTTGGTTTTATTCCTGGCTCTGTAGGCTTTGCCTCCAATGCCCAACCCCAGTCACCACCTGCTTGGGCCCTGACAGGTTACTCACAAGCACTGCCCATGCTCCTGTGCCCTCTTCCTGTCCAAAGCTGGCTTGGCACGCTGACCCAGCTGACCTTCTGCCATCCCTCTCCTCTCCCCTGCCCCTTCCCCCACCTTGATCTGCTGAGTGGCCTCAAAGGCCCTTTGCATACTGATTAGAAGCCATTTGTATGCTCATTCCACCCCCACTCCATTTCTCTTCCAGTATTTTACATCTTCCCCACGTTCTTCTGGACCTCTTCTTCCAAGCTGATGGCTGGAACTCATTAGAGGAGCCCCAGAGAGCTGTGTTTACGTCATCAACAATAGCTAGGAGACACCTTAAGCTTTGGCAGGGACTCACAAGGAGGCTTTTCTGTGTTTCCCGAGTACTTTTTGCACCACTGAGCCCCCTCCCCTCCTGGTCACTTGGCTTCTCTCCTCCACCATCTTTTACTGCTTCCTCCCAACTCTCAGCATCTGTGGCTCCTCTGTTATCCTTAAGCACAGAAATGAGAACCACCAATATTTGCAAAAGGAGCAGTTTCCAAACTGTGTTCTATGGAAGTGTTTCAGAGGTTCTTCAAGTGTCAGGTGAGAATTTTATTCCAAAAATACAGTTTGACTTCTGTTAAAACCTCTATGAAAAACGGACCTGCACCTTGAAACATGGTCCATAGCACAGTATACCACAATGAGCACAGCCAATGGGGGCGGCCCTCTTAACTTGGTCTGTGTCTAGGACTGAGCCTGGGTAGACCTTGAACTTCAGTATTGAAATATGTCTTCAACTAGAGGGATTGCGGCTCTTTACTGGGTATCTCTATGCTGTTGTTTAAATTCAGGACTACACATGCTTGCATAAACCACACAAACAAGCTCACTCTAAAGCCCTCAGCAATATGATAACGTATTACATGAATTATCACAAAAATGCAATAAATGACTGTGTATTTCCTGTCTGAGTGTTGTAATAAGAAGGAATTCAAGCAGTTGTTTGAAACTGTCAGTGATGCAAAACAGAATTCCCTTTTCCTTCCCGAATGTCCACATAATGCTGAACTGAAGACCATCCTGGGCTGTGAGGTGACCTGTTAAAATCTGCCACCATTCACAGCTTCTTATCGATGAATTTCCTTAACCCTGTGCAACCCAGCCCAAAACAAAACCCAAACAAAAAAGCAATGCTGGATGTTACAGCAGATAGAGCGCTACAAAGAGCATCTAGAACACAGGCCAGCAAACTTCTATAAAGGGCCAAGTAGTAAGTATTTCTGTCTTTGTGGGGCAGTCTCTGTCGAAACTACTCCACTCTGCCGTTGGAGTGGGAGAGCAGCCATGACTAATGTGTAAATGAATGGCATGGCTGCGTTCCAATAAAGTTTTATTTACAATAATCAAGCAGCAGCCCGGGTTAGGCCCTCAGGTTGTCGTCTGCCCACCTCCAACCTAGACCCTGAGATTCCAATGCCTTTATGCATCAGAGTCATTGTTCTATCAATGGACTGTGATAATAAATAGGCATTAAAAATTTTAATTTAAAAATAAATGTGTATTAATACATGTGTGTTAATAAACTGCCACTTTAACCTGTTTTGTATCATTGGCATCCCATGTAGGATCTGACTTTTAAAAATGGCTTCTAAGACTATAAAAGTTTGCACACTACTAGCAGAGAGCTTTGCTGCTGAGAAAATGCTTTCATATCCATTTTCAAATTAGGTTCACCCTCTAGTCACTTATTCGGAAGTCGCATTTATTCTGAAAAGAGCCCTAGTCCAGGTTCCTACTAAAGGAGGGGCTCTGACTCCTCATCTCAGAGGGTGTCGAGGGGCCTCCTAGCACCGGGGACACTGCGATGCCACGGAGGGCTGGCACGCGGCAGGCCTGCCTGGCACACCTGCCCGCCTGGCCCGAGCCTTCGCCTCACTCGGATGCCATGGATTCCAGCCCCTTCCCTGGTGGCTGCGGAGCTGTGCCAGCAGTGGGCCGGGAGTGCCCGGCCACTCAGAAGCACTGAGTCAGCATCCCATTAATCACAGACACTTTCATTCCCGAGGGAGAGCACGGGAAGGGGTGGGGACCAGACTCCTTGCTGGAACTGACAGCTCATTTCCCGTGAAGCCAGTTCCATCCTCTATAAATTCTTCCCTGCAGCTGGCAGAGCCCACATGGACAAAAGGAGAGTTTGCGAGTGAAGCGAGGGAGGGCACATGCCAGGCCAGGGGAGGATTCCTCGCTCTGCCCTGCCCATGACAGCTCTCCCATATCTCTGCTTGCACCCCACAGAGGTTTCTGTCTCCAGCCTAGTTCATGACCTAATGCACCCCTAGCTGAATAAACCTAGACTCTGCCCTGAGACCCACGATAGGCTAACTGGGATACATGCAGAAGGAAACAAATGCTAAATTGAGGCACCTTGAGGTATCAACCCAGGATGCCGAGGAAGGGGCATGCATTCATTACTGATGCCTCTGAAATGTAGACATTCCTGGGGGAGGGGTCATCCTCGAAGAGGTTACTTCAGGTCTTCAGGGAGCATCCTGGTGGAGGAGATGTGCTGGGTCTTTGGTAACCGGAGGCTCTGTTCCTTACTAGCTGTGTGACTACCTATAAATTACCGAATCTCTTCGTGCTGTTTCCTTATTTTCACAAAAGGGGCAACAGATCCAGCTTCCTGGGTTTTCTGCAGGATGCAGTCTTGTCTGTAAAGTACCAGGGCCCGTGTGCTGTGTCAGCCCCCTTCTTCACCCTGACTTTCAGGAACTCATGCCTTGGGACCCAATGGCAGAGCCCAGCAGACACATCACAGCACTGCCCCTGAGAGGACAGGGTGGCAGCTGAGCTGCCTGTGAGTCAGAGGGGTTGCTTGTGTTTGGGGAGCCCTTGCTGTGTGTCCAGCATCATTCTAGGGGCCTTGCCTGTATTTCATAGCAGCCCTGTGAGGTAAGTACCACAACTTTCCAATTTTATAAGCAAGAGAGATGAGGCCAAGAGACTGAGCCACTGGTGGAGCAGGGATTTGATCTTGGGAAGACCCAGAGCCTTCACTGTTAAGCACCACATGAGACAGCCCTCTCAAAATGAGGCTCAATGGCCAGTCTTTCCTCGGAGTCTGCTGAGAATCCTGGTCACAGCCTGGGTCCAGTGGGCTTATGGGGTGAGGCCCAGCTCTGGGTAGAGGCCTGGGCCTGGCCACCCCATAGTTCAGGCTATAGTGATGTCAACCCTGAAAACTGCCTGAGGTCCACCCTCCTGTCCAGGAGAAACCTTTGTTTGGAGGGAAGGGGGTGAGGCACTGCTCACAGCACAGCGGGCTGAGAAGCAACCCCTGGGACTCAGAGCCGAGCCCACAGACCCAAGCATAAGATGAGCACTTCCAGAGCCCTAAGTAAAAGGCCTAAGAACACCCAGACATTGGCTATATCAGAATCAAAATACAGGTCCCTGTATCCCCACTCCCCCACCCCCGACAGTCTGATTCAAAGAACATGCGTGGGCCAGGGAATCAACCTTTTGTTTGTTTGTTCATGGGTTGTTGTTTTTTTACCAGGCACTTTCCCCAATCCCTGGGTGATTCTGATGTATCCACAGCAGGATGAAACATCCAAGACATGATCCCAACACAATGAACTTCCAACACCACACACCTAAGGTGAACCACAACCTGAATGTCTAACCTGAATCCACAACACAACACAATACCTGGAGAACAAAAAAGATCTCTCCCTCTCTCTCTCTCTTACGCACACCTCCCCCCTCCTCCCAATGCTGGGGCACCTTTCAGGCCAATTCAATAAGTATCTTTAGAACTGGGGACCTGCTACTGGAATTTTAAAGAATTCTCCAGGTGCAGCCATGGCCTGGAACCTGACATCCTTTTGATTCTTCACTAAGGGCAGGGCCCTGAAGAGATGGTGCTCAGTCTTCAGCATCCACTGCACTCCTCTGACCAGTGAGTGGGTGGACAAGAGCCTTCATGGGCAGGAGGGGGTAGAGAGAGGAGCAGAGGAGAAGGTGGAGATCTGGGAAGCAGGAGGACACAGTGGGGCTGGTGGGTGGGCAGGCTATGGTCCCTCAAGGGGACTTGTGCCAGGGACAGAATGGAAACTGAGGAACTGGGGAGACAGGACTACATTTGGGGGGAAGACAGTGTGGGACAGTGAAAGACTGCTCGCAATAAGGTCTCTACTCTTGGCCAAGGAAGTCCCTAGAACTTCCAGCTTTCACAGAGGCTCAAGAAAGGCAATAATAACAATAATAATACATGTTGAAGAGGAAGGACACATGGAAGCTCATGCAAGAAAAACCAAACGGCGCCCCAGTTGGAATATTCAGCGACAGCCCATTTCTTACCTGTGCTGAAGGCACCACTTTCGATGACCAAAACTAAAACGCTGTTCTCTCTGAAAACCAGCGTTCATGTCCACTCCTGCTGCAGCGGCCCTCCTCTCACACTCTGCTCTTCCCTCTGGCAGGGAGAGCTGGCCTGGACAGTACCTCTTGAGGCTCCTCCATGAACTAGTTCGAGGCTGCTGGGTTTGTGTCTCGAATCCTGCAGGGGACAATTGAAATACATGTCAAGGAGTTTGCTTGGTCAACTTCTTTAGACAGAGCAATCTCTGCCTGGTCCTAGGACGCCCAGGCCCCCATCCTCTCAAGCTGCTTGTCTTAGTGCAGCGCTAGACCCCCATACTCCCCAAGGAGGATAGGGTAGCCCGGTGGCCAGTTTGTACCCAGCTCCTCCTAAGCTCTCTGAGCCTCCACTTCTTCCCCAGTAAGTAGCAGATTCTAAGATGGCTCAAGGTTTCCTGTTCCCCCTGAGGTACATGCCCTGCATTACTCCCAGGACTGTAAATATGAGGGATTTTATTCCCATGATTAGGTTGTCTTATAGGGCACAGGTAAACTTAAATAGGGAGATTATACTGTGGGCTTGACCTAATCGACAAAATCCTTTAAAAGCAGAGTTTCCCCTGCCTGGTCACAAGAGAGGAAGTCATAGAGATTAGATGGAATCAGGAGAAGAATCTGATGTGCACTTGTTGCCTTGAAGATGGAGGGGCATGTAGAAAGGACCTGAGGGCAGCCTCTGGGAGCTGAGAGCACCTGATCCCCCACCAGCTGACAATCAGAAAAAAAAAGAACCACAGTCCTACAACCACAGAACCTGGATTCCGTCAACAACCTGACAAGGGGAATTTTCCCCAGAGCCACCAGGCAAGAACTCAGCCTAGAAACACCTGGATTCCAGCCCTAAGCAGAGAATCCAGCCACTCCATGCCAGACTTCTGACTTGTAGAACTGTACACTCACACAAGTGTTGTTTTAAGCCACTAAGTTTGAGGTAATTTGTTACACAGCAAGAGAAAACTAATACAACCTTCAAAAGTGACATTTGGGAATGAGTGAGAATTAAATAAAATACTAGACATAAGAGCACACTGTATTCCCCAGACCACTAACAAAACAGCATTTGAGGCCAAAGGAGGCTTGGTTCAGGGCAGGAGCTCCATTACTGGATGAGTGGGCGAATGAGTGAGCATCAGTTTTTAGTAATCAATTTGCGAGGTTGTTGTTGGATCAAATAAAAAAATAGGAGGAAAATGCTTTATGATCTAGAAAGCCTGAGTTTTAGTTGAGTGTGTGGTGTGTCACATCCACACTGCTCTCTTGGGACTATACTCTGGTTTGCCTGCTGGGGGCAGTGTGGTGTGATGGCAAGAATATGGCTTCTGGGGCCAGGATACCCGGGTTCAAGTCCCAGCCCTTCTATTCATTACCCCTGGGGCTTTGGGAGGTGACTTAGGTTTGTTGTGTCTGAAAAAGGGGGATAAGAATGGCAAGGTTTTAATAATTTAGTACCTATAGAGGGTCTTAACCAGGCCTCTGTAGGGCCTGGTTAAGACATGGAAGGGCCAGGGTAATTGCTATGGATATTATCACTAGCCCAGAGTGGATCAATAACCTGTTTCTGGAGTAGCCTGCCTACAGGCCCGTGGCATCGTCACCTTCCTTCTCTTGGGCACCATACGTTTTACTGACGGAGCCCGGGAACAGTCAGTGTTTTGGCAATGACATCCCACTGCGGATTCCTAGGGACGTACAGGTAAGTGGAAGCCCCTCTGGTGCCCGCCCCACACTTGCTGCTTCCAAATCCAGCCAGCCACGTCCCACCCACAGGCCAGAACAGCGTGGCACCGCCACACAGCGTGGCTGAGCTTGCTCCGTGGTCCCGGGCATTTCCTGACCCTGTGGTCCAAGCTCTTCACCACTCCACAGCTTCCCATCCTCCCCCAATCCCATCTCACATCCTGCAACAGGTCTCAGTTCTTACTAAAAGCGTCTGTGCTTGATCCCTCCCAGGGTAGAAACCCTGATTTCTCAGGACATGCTATTCTATAAACACGGTCCACAATTTCCCACCTCTGAGCCTTCGCTAAAATGCTACTCCCTCCCCCCACGGCCACGTCTACCTGGCCAAATCCTGCCTGTCCTCCCTCAGGACTCACGCAGCTCCCCCAGACTGGGCTTAACTCCTTCCTTCCTGGAGTACCAAGAGCACAGAGGTTGTGCTTTCAAGACAAATCACAGTGCCACGGCCATAGAGACTCCAGGGGTCTTACACCTGTGTGGACTGCACACAGCTTAGCAGGGTCAGTCTGACTCCCCCCCACCCCTAGAGCCTGGTATGAAACCTCACACACAGTCAGTGCAGAACAATTCTCTTTAGCACCTAATTTGGTTCTTCATTCGTTTAACAGATTATTTTGGGTCAGGCCTGGAGGCAGCTGCTGAAAATACAAGACAGCAAAGATTCAGTCCCTACCTTCAAGGGGATCCCGTTAGGGGCAAGGGATCAAAGGGATGCATTCCAGTGTCACTGGCTAAGGCAGGAAGAAGACTAGTCAGTTTGGATGGTGTCTCAGCTTGTGACAGAAAGAGAATATTTCAAATAAAGGAAGCACTATAAGTAGACAGGAGACCCCAAACTGGCCAAATGTCCAAGAAATTGCATGTCCACACGGCTGGAGGTGAGGGGCAGTGACAGCCTGTGAGGGGAGAGTTGGGTCCGGGAAGCACTTGATATATGAGATAGCCTGGGCTTGGTCTCTCGGTGGAGTGAGGTCACCGAATTGTTTTAGTCAGTGAGGTAATGCGGCCAGGCCAGGGGTGTGGCTCGAGGAGAAGGTGGCATGGGGCGGAGGGAGGGAGCTGCCACTCTCGCACCCATGAGCCAGGCCAGCATCGCCTGAGCGCCACACCTGGCCTCTGCGGGCAAGTGGGAGGGGTGGTATGCCCGCCACCCGGCAAAGTTACACCTGAGGTTCTGCGCAGCGAACAGAGCCCATCTGTTTACCTCTTCTCCCCCTTCACTGCTGAAATAGAGACAAATGTACAAATAAGAACAGACCCATAGTAGCACCAGCTGGTCAGCAAGCCTGAGGAAAAGCAGATGAGGGGGAGAGACAGAAAATCTAATCAGAGCTAAGCCAGCCTCGCCCAACAAGGGCAGGGAAAGGCCCACCTGCCAAACGCCCAGAAAGCTCCCTCACAGGCAGTGGGAGCTAGGGCAGGGCAGGCTGATGGAATTCCTGAAGTCCAGGGATAGAGTGAATCCCTCAGGTTCCAAAGAGGCTAAAGTGGGGGTGTGGAGGCGGGATCAGGAACCACCTTCCCCCACACTGCCTTCATTAGCATGACTTTCTTCTAGGAGATTCTAGTCCTGGCAGATGGCTTGGTTGTATATTACAGAAACCTCCTGAAGATCCATCAGCTCTTCAATCAATAGTTTGTGCCCTGCCCCAGCTGGGTGGCTCAGCTGGTTGGAGCGTAATTCCATACACCAAAAGGTTGCGGGTTTGATTCCCGGTCAGGGCACATACCTAGATTGTGGGTTCGAACCCTGACCGGGTGGGTGTTTCTCTCTCACATTGATGTTCCTTTGTCTCTCTCTGCCTCTCTCTCTTCTTCTCTCTCTAAAAATCAATAAACATATCTTCAAGTGAGGATTAAAAAAAATAAGTTTGTTCCCTAAGATGGATTGAATCTCTTGCTTTGCCTCAAAAGTCCTCCTCCCTGTTTCCACCAGTCCCACACACTCCATTTTAGGGACCTCCTATCCTCAGCGAATCCCCACCCCGGCCTGTTCCCCCAGACAGAAGGCTCCTCAGAAAGCAATAAACTCAGCTTCGTCCCTGACAGTCTCTACAAAAACTTTGAGAATCAAATTGACATTGGACTTGACATCGCATCACCCACTGCTAGAGGGCAACAGAGCAAACACTACAGAGCCCTGAGGGAAAAGAGTTAAACCCTGAGATCTGTTACTCAGCCAAGTCTCAAAGCCAAAGAGAGAAGTACTAAAAATAGTACGCCACCCACCTATCTTTTCTTAAAAAAATTACTCAAGGAATTACTCCAACCAAATAAAAGCTGTATCAGAATAAGTAATTCAAGAAAGGGCAAGACGGGATACACAGGAAATGGTGATGAACAATAAAAGGGGAAAATGTACAGTCAAATCTAAACAAATGTTGATAATAAAGGTCTCATCTTGTTGGGAATTAGACACCATTTAATTCTTGACATTAATAGAGAAGTATGGGCTTTAATTTTTTACTTAAGGGTAACCATTTCTAGAAGAAAAATAAGTTGCAGACATTTTAAACCACCGTGTGTGTGGAAGGGAGGGGAGAAACAAAGAAAATTCAATTAATTCAGCAAGAGTTAGGAAAAGGAAAACTAGACAGGAATGAAAAAAGTATCATAAAAAAGGACATAAGATGAGATAAATAAAGTAAGACTAAACACATCAATAAAGACAAGAATGCGAATAAATTAAATTGCTCTAAAAAACCCAACCATATGCTGTTTGCAAGTGGCATGCTTAAAATAAATTGACAAAGAAAGGTTAAAAGCAAAGAAATGACAAAAAGCCATGATAGGCAAAATGGTAACAACAAAAACAAAAAATGCAGAAAAGTCAATATTAATATCAGTCCAAATGCGAAAATGTTAAATAGAATAAAATGGGGGCATTTTATATTGCTAGGTGTATTTCTCTAGGAAGACACAAATATCATGAACCTTTACCTTCACCCTGAATAATAGAACCATAAAACATGTGAAATAAAACCTTGTCAAAACCACAAGCAGGCAAAACAACAGTGAAGGTCGAGCACATTACTCACAATTCGATGGTACAAGTAACCTCCAATGAAAACTACGAAGGATTTGAAGATAGTTAGCAACCCTAACTCCATATATACTCGAGAAAGAGAGAAAACGCCTTTTTCTCAAACATCCTCATGATAGATGACAAGAAGTCTCCAATCCCAACACATACACCATGGGCTCAGTTCTCAGGGCACTAGAATGTGAAATTAACAAGTAGCAAAAAATAAAAAAAAGTAACCTATGCCCATGAAAACATAAAAATGTTTTTCTAAATAACTCTGAGTCAAGAAGGACAGCAAGGCTGAAACTGTAGAATATGTATAAATGTCCAACAGTGAGAACCCTACTTTGAAAATCTGTGTAATGTAACCAAAACTGTATTTAGAAGAAAATACAAACTTTAAGTGCTTTTATGATAAAATAAGAAAGTTTGAAACTCAATGAATGAAGCATTTAACCGGAGAAGCTGAAAAAGAATGAAATAAACCAAAATGGTCTAGAAGGAAGAAATGAATAAAGTTGAAAAAAAAAAACACATGAATGAGAAAAGTGCAGCAGCTGCAATAATAAAAACATAAAGGTGCAAACTGGTTCTCTCAGACCAACAAAATGGACAAGCCTCTGGCTAACCTGGTCAGCAGCAAAGTGCAAAATCACAAATAAGTGTTAACAAAGGTAATGTAAACACATATATGTTTAAGAGAATTTGATACATAACCTGATGTCAATGAATTTGAAAATTGATGGTTTTCTAGAAAATTATAAATTGTGAAAACTGAAGAGGAAGAAAACCTAAATACACCAATAATGGCAGAAGAAACAGGAATTCCAAATTAACAGAGAAAGAATGAATTATTTAAATAGGAGGGCTGTGACCACTGTCTGTCTGTCTATTCATTCAACAAATATTTATTAAGTGCCTACTATGTATAAGACACTGTTCTGGGCACTGGAAATTCAGCAATAAGCAAAACAGAAAAGGTCCCTGCCTTTGTGGACCTAGCCAGGGGAGATGAGCACCAGACAAACAAGGAGGTAAAATAAATGGTATGACAAAATGGGATACAGAGTGAGAGGGCAGAGCATTCTATTTTAAATATAGTGCATGCACCACACTCAAACAAATTTATTTGGATTAAAGATATAAACAAGACGTATAAGCAAATCCATGAAAATGCCAGAACTATTAGAATATTATTATAATTTAATGTTGGAAAATAACTTTCAAAGCCTGAACTGGAACTCACTGTTCTTACAGAAAAAGACTAATACATTTCACAACATAGAAATGTTAAGCATTACATATAGCAAAAGGCCCCATCAACAGCTACAAAGCAAATGGCAGACTATGTAAAGATATTTGCAACATATATGAATCAGGGTCAGTATCCGTATTATGTAATAAGCACCCGCAAAAAAACAAGAAAAGACACATAGCTAATGAAATGAAGTAAGGAAATAAACAGATCATTATTCAAGAGGTAAAAATGTACAGTAAAGATATGCAAAGATGCTTGGCCTCATTAATAATAAAGTGATATGTGTTGAAAATCAGTATTACCTTTCCTTCATTTGATTGGCAAAGAGGAAAATGATTGCTACCATCCCATGTTAGACAGAAGGAGCAACCAAAATTTATGTTGACCCAGCAGCTTTACAAGGGCACACACACAAACACATCGCCATCTCACACAAACCTACACAGAGACGCGCACACACACGACCACTGCGCACCATTTTAACAGTGAACGTGGAAACAACGTAATACCCACCAGCGGAAACCTGGTTTAATAAGTAAATGATGATAAATCCACCACGTGGCACAGTAATGGGATAGTAACTTTTCTTAATTAAAATAAATACAGCCCGGCCGGGCGTGGCTCAGCGGTTGAGCGTCGACCTAGGATCCAGGAGATCGGGGTTCGATTCCCGGTCAGGGCACATGCCCGGGTTGCGGGCTCGATCCCTAGTCGGGGGGCGTGCAGGAGGCAGCCGATCAATGACTCTCTCATCACTGATGTTTCCATCTCTCTCTCTCTCCCTCTCCTTTCCTCTCTGAAATCAATAAAGATATATTTAAAAAGTAAAACAAAATGAATACATATATACCATCAATAAGAGAGATTCATTGTGACTTTATGTGCTGGCCACGGGGCTCCGGCGTCTCTTGGGTGACGTCCCTTGCTCCTCGCAGCCTGCTGGGTGAAGGCGCGGCTGCCCCACTCCCCATGAGACTCACTGAGACCTGACAGGCGGTGAACTTCGGCCTGTCTGACTCCAGAGCCGGCACATTTTGCGGCTGCACACAGTTCCTCTCAACGGGATGGTGCGAAAGCGGGGAAAAGCAACATCACAGACACACACATGCCTGTGTAGCTCGAGTGCTACAAAGGACCTGGAGGATGAACCCCAAGTTGTCAGCTCATTGAGGGGTGGGGCTAGAGTGGGTGGGGTTTGGAGCATGCATTTTCTTTCTTACGCATTTCTTTGCTGTTCTTTTGTGTTTTGTTACAATTTTTTTATAATTTAAAAATGATATAAATGTGTCCTATTTTTCGAAAACAGCTGAACAGGGAAGACCTACTAGGGCAAGAGGGGCCCAGCTCCAAGGCAGCACCCTCCCAGGGCAGGAAGCACCAGGGCCAGCTCCTCTGCAGGCCCCACCCAAAACCACAAGGAGGGAGGCCCGTCCTGCCCTCTCTTCCCTCCCCATGACACCAAAGCATCCCAGCATGTCCTCTGCTGGCAGCAGGTGGGTGCCCAACATCCTGCCTGGGCACTAGGGTTGTCATCACTGCAGGGGAAGTTCAACTGATGAGGAGTGAAAGAAAAACCCAGATGCCCTCAGAGGCTCGCCTCACTGGGTCACAGCACAGCCTTTCCATGGGCTGGCAAGGAAGCCTGTGGGCCCCACACCCTGATCCCAGAGAAGGGGGATAAGGCGGGCTCTGAGGCCCTGACTGCTCTCCTGACCAGCAGCCTGTCCCTCCACTGTGAACGGGACATCTGCCGATGGGCCAGCACATGGATAAGCTGAGTTTGATCTGCTTGGGGTAGGAAACTGTAGGACCAATCTTTCTATTTAAATTTTTACTTCTGCTATCATGGTCTGTGGATCAATAAAAAACACACACAAACAAGAAAATCCAAGACAGTAAACACACATGGCAGAATCACACGGAGTAATCTCAGTGAATCACACTGGGCTCCTCCGCAACTGGGAGGGGAAGTGGAGAGGATTACTGGCATGCCTCCTTGACTCAACACCAGGGCAGCGGCCTGGACAGCACAGTCAGCCCTGACTTCAGAGAACTTAGGTTCAGATGCTAGTTTCCCCCATCAATAGCTGTGTGACCTCAGCTACATTACTTCACTTCTCTGAGCCTCACTTTTCTCATGAGTAAAAAGCGGAGAACCTCACCCCTCCCTGGGTCTGTTGTGTGGACCAGAGGAGGCGAAGTGTGTGAGAGATCTAGCCTGGGTACAGCGTACAGGAGGCGCTCAATAAATGCCTGTGCTCTTCTTCAGTTATGGTGGGAGACCTTCCAAGTCACCCTCCCTCTGTCAATCTCTCCTCTTTCTGGCTCCTGTTTTGGGGTTGGCCTGCGAGCTCTCTTGCCTCCCTGGGATCAGCCTTAGGGTCTCACTTTTGTGGGGTGCTCGCGTTTGTTTCAAATGCCTGCACCTCAGGTCGAGAAAGCTGCCTCACACGCTGGGCAGCCAGGAAGCCACTTCTGGATCTTTCCTGGTTCCTGGCCGTATTCTCCAGACAAGCACCTGCTCCCTTCCACGCAGCAGTGTGTCCCAAACAAGGACAGTGAGTGGAGAGAAAGGCAACGAACGGAGCTCAGAGGCTTGGCACGGACGGGGCATGCTTTGCGAATACCTGGGACATGTTTTCCCATAAACGCAGAGTTTTTAAAAATAGAGGATGGTGATGCATTTCCATTTGTATTGAGAATTGAGAAAGAGGAACTTCGAGTGCAGGGTAATGGATTCTATCTAGTGATAGGCAGAAATATCCAGTCCCATCAACTCTGTCCTGGGATTAGGCAGGAAAAATCTTCATGGTTTTCAGGCGCTGCAGGGAAGGGGGAGAGGCACTGGGCGGCGGGAGGGCACCCAGGCCAGGAGTGTAGGGACTAAAGAGCAGCAGGAAGAGGTGGCGCACACACAGCCCCAGGGGCTGCATGAGAGGCCGAGGTGCTGAGAGCTGCCAGGGCTCAGGCAGGGCTGGAGGAGTGGTTTCCTGCTATACCAGACCACGCCTTGTGGCGGCCCTCTCTCAGCGGAAGTCTCCAGAAGCTGGGTGCAATAGGAAGCCCGCCGGACTGGCCCGCACTTGAGGTCCAGCTGCCTCCAACTGAGTGACCTTGGACAAGACACTCCCTGCCAGTGGGCTAGACCTCAGGGTGCAGAAGGGAAGTAGCCCTGGCCTCTGCCTCAGGGTGCTATAGATCTAGGAGAGAAATAGGTCAGAAAATCAGTGATTATGGCCCTTTCTCCCAAGAAGCACCAAACTCTGGTTGTTCTCCCCCCCCCCCCCCAGGAAGGCTCATAACATGTCCCCAGTTTGTAGAGACAGAAGGAGGCATAGGGAAGGAAACCAACATTTGCTGAGTGCCTACCATTCACCAATGCTGTCCCTATATTATCTCATGGTCACACTGATGCGACGGGCAGGTGAGCAGGTCTACTCACCACCTGACAGCAGAGGACATGACGGCTTTAGAAAACAGACGTGGACAGCCCCAGGCTTTGGTGTTAGATAAAACCAGGCACCACTAGCTTCTGTTGCTGGGTGGCCTCACATAAGTCATTTAACACTTCAAGTTTCAGTTTCCTGGTCCCTAAAATGGGAGCAATAGTGCATACATACCCAGGTTGGTGCAAGAATTCATCTATATGGAGCCAGCTTTCCAAAAAATGACCTTCTCCCTCTTCCTCTCTTGGCTATTTCTGATCCTTTAGCTTTCCTTACATTTACAATGATTTTGTCATCTAAAATAAAAAGATTCCAGATCCCATAACAAGACTGTTGCAACTTATTCACAGGGAGGACACAAAGAAAAGTGGGTTGAGACCTGGAGACCCCAGGACTACTGAACCTCAACCACTGCCCACAGAGGGGAAGGGCAGGAATCAGTCCTACTGAGACTGTGAAACTGGGTGTGTGTTTGGAGGGAGAGCTGTTTTCTGCCCCCACATGGCTTCCCCCTTAGGTCAGAGGGGAAGCTGGTGGCCCAGAGCCCTCCAGGGACCCAGACAAGCTTCTGGTCTGGATTCCAACCCACTCCACTGGTGGCTGGTGCCGCCCTTCCCCCACCCAGTTCAGTCTCAGTCAGACAGAAAGGGCTGTGCCAAAGGAAACTCTTCACTGCTGAGCCCTCTGGGTCTGCTCTGCTGTTCCTTTTTTTGGACTTTGTGGCTGTTCGAGTGGGTACCTTTTTCCATAGAAAGTTTCCATTGCATCAGTTATTTACATTGTCACCACCTATACGTAGGCTGTTTGGAATCGGTGAACCAAATCGGGCCCTGTGGGGCCCCTCACAGCTTACAGGGGTGAGGAGTTCCTGGGTCAGCCTCAGAGGCAGGCAGCCCACATTCTGGGTTGTCTGACGGGTGGGAGGAAGGGTCCCAACCTGGCAGGACCACCTTTCATCTGCCCAGTCCCTTTGGGAGGTCATTTTTAGGTGGGATTTAAGAGCACAGGGTCCTGGGTTTGATTCCTAACTCTTTCACTTCTTAGCTATGTGACCAGGGCAGGTTACTCACCTATTATCTCTGGGCCTCAGTGAACTGATTTGTGAAGTGGGAATTACAGGAGCACCTGCCTGGATGTGGGGGACACTCAGTCAGTTAATCCATATAAAGTGTTTGGAGCAGTGCCTGGCCTAAAGCCTCAATAAGTGTGAACCAGTATGGATGGAGTCCTCTTTTTCTATCCCTTGCTAAGGCCCCAGTGGCCAGCCCCTTCTCTGGACCAATACACAAGAGCACCTGTGCTCACTCTCTCCATAAGGTCAGGCACACTGTCTTGTCACTCAGTTCTCACCATGGCCCTCCCTGTCCCAAATCCTAAAGTGGTTCCTCCTGGAAAGTAGCCTGTACTTGGGGTATCCTTCACAAATATGCCAGGCTGCTTCTGACATCAATGTTCCCCAACAAAAGCCCTGCTTGTGTCAAGCTCCCCTGCTCAGAGTTTTCGTGCCTCCCTACAGTCCTCTCCGTCTGGAATGCTTTTCTCCATTTCCCTGTGGCCAAATTCACCCACATCCGCCATGTGAGCCCAGCTCACATGCCACCTCCTCCACAAAGCCCTCCATGCCCTCCGCTCGCAGGCCAGAAATGATCTCTCCTTTACAGCATTTGATCTCTTTATTGTGGCATTTACCTTCTCTCCCCTGTGTGTGGGATATAATACAGACGGGCGCTTGTCGGCATCACAGACAAACCACACGATCTTTGAGGACAGGATTGGGATGTGTGTGATTCATCTCTATCACAGAGCCTTGAGCATAACCAGTGACAATAAAGGAGTGAATAAACACTGAGTTCTCTCAATGTACTACCCCTGGGTGACAGGGGAAAATATCCGTAGGTGTGTGGGTAAAGATGAATCAACAGCCCCAGAGCGGCCACACGCCCTTCTTGGTTCTTCTCGAGAGAACCAGCAGACCGGGGTGTCAGCCAGGGACTGGGACCATCCCAGCCAGGGTTCCATGGCTGAATCCCAGGTGGACAGCCCACAGCTGTGGGGCAAACTGACTCCTAGTATGGGGGCCTTGAAAGTCCTGCGAGGAATCCCCAGCCGTCCAAGAGCCATCGCTGCCCTCTGTCTCCCTCATCCCCCACGTTCCTTATGTCACCAGGTTCTCAGGGAATTGGCTCCATAAGTATCTCTCAGGCTTAAGCTCCTCTCAGCCCCACTGCCCTGGGCCCACCACCTGCACACGGTGGTGTTTCCGCGGCACAGAAAAAGCGCACAGCACGGTGCTCCATAATCACTCCCCATGCTTGCTGGCCACCACCAGAAATCCAGACTCCTTCGTCTCTTCCCCCTGTGACCACTGTGCCCTGCCAGCCTCACGCAGCTCCTGACACTCTCCCTCACCCCCTGCCCTTCCACTGCTTGACAATACTGAACACGCCGCCTTCCTCCCAGGCTCCAAATCCTGCTCACGCTGTCCCTGCTCTCGGGAAGTTCCTCCTCCCCTCTGCCTGGCGAGCTCCTGCCCATCTTTGCAAGCTCAGCTCTGGCAATCCCGCCTTCTGCCCCAGCCCCACCTCACCCAGGGACCTGGCTGGCACTCCTCTCTCTCCTGACCCTCCACCCGGAGCTCTGCTGGAACAGTGGCCAGCCCGCACTGTGCCAGCCTCCTGGTGTCCACCCTGCCCGCAGACAGCAGACAGCGAGCGCCTTCAGGGCAAGAACAACAAGTAAGGCCTGAGCACATCCAGTGCTGCTTGGCGCGTGGATGGATGGGTGATGAATAACAACGAATAAACATCCCAGCACTGGCCCCCCTCCCAGGGCGTGGTCCCCGACATCACCACATGCAGGAGCTCACTTTCCAGGACAAGCAACAGGTATATTTGCCTGGCAGGTTTTCCCAGGGAACTCGCAGTCTCTCTCTGCGCTGCAGCCCCAGGGCCCTGACCAGCCTGGTGTTGGTGGCCTGGGAACCTGGAGATAGGCGGAGGCTTTGGGCGGTTCCAAGAGGATGGGAATCCGAAGGACATTTCGCCTTCTGTGCACGGACCATCCCTGCCTCCTTCCCAGGCCATCTCTCCCTACCGCCCTTTAAATCGTTAAACTCCCAGAACTATGGGGCTGGCAGAAGGTGAGCGGGACCTGGGGTCTGACTCAGCTCCAGCCATGTGACTGAGAACAAATCATGTTCCCTTCCAGGCCTCAGTTTCCTTATCTGTCAAGCCAAAGACTAGAATATGCCCATCTCTAAGGGCCCCTTCTGTTCAGACTCCCTGTTGAGGAGTTGATTTATTTAGCAGCCAGAATAATTCTTCCTCATTAAAGAAAAACAGACAGTTCCTGTCTGTCAGCTCCTTCTGAAAGCCAGTCTGGGTCTCCAGCTCTGGGAATATGTTAGATGCCCATTTGATCCTTGAAGGAATGCCTTCATTTGGTGGCAATTTCTATGTTCTATGAGCCAGGGATTTAAAACACCCTTGCACACCTGCTCTTTTTTTAAAATTTTAACATTGGGTAAGATAGGCCTTTCTCATTCTCATTTTTGACAAAGTGAGGCTCAGGGAGGTGAGTGGCTTGTTCAAGTCCCCAGCTAGTGTATGGGAGAGGTGGAACTGCCCCCCTGAAGTCACCACAGCTGCACAGGAGCTTGTCTCACCCAACAGACAGGATATATTAGTCAAACACAGCAGCCCCATATCCCTGTGCCCTTCCATGTGCTTCCTTCATGCACGGGGAAGCACCCAGAGGGATAGAAGGCGCAAAGCCACACAGTGCACTGGTGGAAGGGAGATGCCTAATTCCTGGAGGACAGGTTCCCTCCAGGCCCGACATTCCAGATAACAGGCAATGCCGAGAGCTGGGCATTGTGCAGGCAGACAAGCTTCCTTTATTTCTGAAGGTCTCAGCCCCTCTGCCATCACAGGCCTCCGTGCCTTTGAGCCCAGTCCAGCACAACAGAAGCTCTGCCTCCCAAGACAGGGCCAGGCCCCATTCCTCCTGGTCTCCCAGGCCATTCTGACTTCAGGGCTCCTCCTCTGAAACTCCCAATGAAGACTGACTATACTACCTGGAGGGACAGAAATTGAGGTCCAAGAGCACTAGAAGAGGAGACAGGGCTGCCGTTCTGGGCCCTTCTTCCAGCCTGGCTTCCCCAGTTGTTACCTGTGGTCTTGTGCTATTACTTGGAGGACACTGGCCCTGTCTTTCAAAATATACTATAAAGTCTTAAATGGAGGCCGGGCAGTAGGACCTCACATGTACGTGTGCGGTACACAACCTGTACAGCTTTCACAGCCCATGCCTCTGACCACCCCCTGCACACCACTTGTCACCATGGCAATGAAAGGACTAGTACATAATTACTTGGCCTCTGATTAAAGAATATGAATTCTCAGGGGAGGACCAGGCCCTGTCTGTCTTGTTACCGAGCTGTAGCCCAGCCCCTAACACACTATCAACATAAAGTAGGTACTCAATAAACATGTGTTGGAGAAATAAACTCATTCAGCCACTTACTCTTGCATGTAATTGGAAGGAAAGTGGCCCAGCCCTGGAGTTGAAGGCCAGAGAGCTATGTTCTGGTCCCGGCTCACCCCTAGTTCCCCATGTGCCCCGAGCAAGGCATTTCCACTCTCTAGGCCTCAGTTTCCTCATCTGTAAAGTGGAGAGAGGGTTAGATTTCCCTCACCACATGTGTATGATGCTGAGGGGAAGGAACCTCCTTAAATTTTGCACTCTGGGCACCTCATTCACCTCACCCATGTCCGAAGCCTGGTTGTCAATGTTTCCTCCAGGTTTCGCCCAGGTCTAGGCATATGGGAGTGCCCAGTAAAGCAAGAGAAGGGCTCCCAGGCAGGGTGCTGACATATGTCACAGCAGGAGAGGAGTTGTTACTCCTGACTGCATCTCTGGGACAGAAGAGTAACACTGGCAGCGACGCTTACCCCGGACAGCAGCATGGTCAACGGGCTTTCACATGAGTCTCTTTACTTCCAGCATGGACGTGAGGAAGGAGGGAGGTGACCTGCCCAGGATGAGTGTGGCCAGGTGCCACAGCCAGGGCGGAACCCTAGGCACCCGTGTTGAGGTCCTTTTAGCACACGGCGGAGTACGGCTCCTACAAGTCTGGGGCAGAACTAGTTCCAACCAGCAGAAGTCACTCCCGCTGGGACAGGGAGCTGGCTAGTGGGGAGCTGGCCCAGAGCGAGGCACCAGCACCCATCGGATCTCAGGAAAATAAAGAACATGCCTGCTCTCCCCTCTCTGAGGACCGCTCCCTGGTATCCCTCGGCCTTCCCGGTGTACTGCCTGCTGCAGCCGTAACACTTACCACCCAACTGAGTGGCTAAAACAACACACATTTATTAAGTCCGAAGTGGGTCTCACTGGCCTGTATCAAGGTGTAACACACTTCTTCTGGACTCTCTAGGGGAGAATGTATTTTCTCGCCTTTTCCAGCTTCTAGAGGCAGCCCGCATTCCTTGGTTCACGGTCCCTTCCTCCGTCTTCAAAGCCAGCCACGTGGCGGAGCCTTCCTCCCACCACACACTGACACCGAGTCCCCTTTGCCCCCTCCACGTTTACGGGCCCCTGTGATAGCACTGGGCTCCAGTGGATAATCCCGCATAGTCTCCGTCTTACAGTCAGCTCACGGGCAACCATAATTCCACCTGCTACCTTGATTCCTTTCTGCCACGTAAAGTCACGTATTCACAGGTCCTGGGCATGAAGATGGGGACATCTTTCAGAGGCCACTGTTCTGCCTTCCACGCTGCAGGGAACACATCTCCCCCACATACAGCTTCAGGACAAAGGCAGAGAGAGAGGAGACGGGGAGGTGGGGTGGGTGGGGAGAGAGGCAGGCAGACACTCACGCCCTGCTAGCAGTTTCCTGGCTGCCTGCTCAGTGTACATCTTCCTTGGAAAACTCGCCATGTTTCCACACTGCACGGGGCACGTGCAGTTTCCACAGTGACTGCAGGAGCAGAGCCAGAAATAACCGCACTGAAATGGAAAACATCCCCTCCTCAGTGCGCCACATGCTCTTGCATACTCACTCCCCCGTCACTGTTCACTGTGGGCACAGGAGGCTCAGGTGGCCCTTCCAGGGCTTGCTGATGACTTGGGGTGCACGCCTCCTGAAACATGGCTCCAGGTGGGGGAACGCAGGTGTGTGGGTTTGCCCCCAGGGGTCTGACTGCCAGGCTGGGCTGGGAACCCTCACTTCTACAGTCCATGGTGTGCTGCAAGTCTCCTCTCCTCAGCCTCACTGCCCCTGAGCTGCAGGTCCTTACAGTGTCCCGACCCTTCCTTCTCTTACCTTTTGCTACCAAGCACTGGGATCCGATGGGCACCCCCTTGGGCCGGAAGCCCATGATGCTCTCATTTCATCCCCTCCTTGGGCCTCCAGGATGTGACTAGGCCCTGCCCTGTGGCAGCTGAGCCCACAGAGGGAAGCGGCCAGAGTCCCACTCTCACAAGCCCAGCTGTTCCCCACCCTGCCTTTGCTTGGGGTGAGTCCTGCCAGCCTATTCTATGTCCCTGCCCTAGGAGTGCCACCAGGGAAGCTCTGTCCAATCCCTGCCTCCTCCCAAAGCCCCTGCCAGGGAGTTTTCCTCTTAGAACAAGATCTTGCCCCTCGTAGGGGCTAAAAAGTTTCCTGAAATATATAGACAGACAAATGTCTGGGTCTCACTGTCCACACCACTCACTCATGACATGTTTTAGGACCCAGGGGAATCTCTGTCATAATTTCTCATGCTTTATATTCTATTCTGTCAAAGGAAAATAAGTCAACTCACCTTCTACACGCCAGGCACTGTGCTAAATATTTTGCATGCACTAGTTTATTTAATCATCACCTCAACTTAACTATTGTCATCTCCATTTTCCTGAGAAAAAACTGAGACTCAGAGAAGGCAAACATCTTGCCCAAGGTCACACAGCCAGAAGGTGGTAGAGCCCAGACTGGACCCTGATGTGCCAGACTCCAAAGCTGAGGCTGTAGCCACTATGTCACACTGGGGATAAGGGTGGGGGGAGGAGGCACACGGATGACCTGTGCTAAATGCTAAATGACATGTTTCCAAAGTGGTTCCTAGGAAGCACTAAGACATACATGCAAGGTGTCTCCACTTTTGTCTCTTTGTACATGTCACCATTCAGTGGAAGATTTTATTTGGCTGAAAGGAAATGAGGATGGGGGTATGTTCCACTATTTTAAAAGTTTGGGAGTCACTGTACTGATAACAAGCCCAAGGCTCAAAAACAAACGTGACTCGCCCAAAGGCCAGGCCCCTGGTGCTGAGGCCAGAGAGCTCCGCTTGCTTCCCTTGCTCCTTGAGGGAGCTTCCATTCATTCCCCACTCAGCCCTCTGCACTGCCTGGCACGGGATGGAGACTCAGATGTGGTGTGGGTCCCGGCTGGTGCTTCCACGGTGCTCCAGACGTGACGCCTTGGCAGGGCGGGCACCCGTCCCCGCTTCCCTGCCTGCGGAGTGGCCCGTGTGGGCTCACAGAGCAGACGTGCCCGCGCCAGCATGAGTGGTGTATCGTGATCATGGACAACAGTGCTCAGCCTGAGCCGCTATGACAGAGATGGAAAGAGCCCTACACTTCAAATCAAAAGCCTCCAGCAAAGTCTCAGCTTTGATCCCACCACTCTGAGCCTTGAGCCACCCACCTAACTTACTTTGAGTCTTACTCTTTGAGGTAAAAATGTCTCTGTAACGGGTTGGTATAAATTTGAAATGAGGTAACCCACAGAAATTCTGGAGGTATAAGCATCCCCCGGGCAGTGGAATTCCAGGCTCCACGCTGTCCCACTGCCTGATTCTATAGCTGAGGTACAGGGCCCAGGAATCTGCATTTTCCCAAATGCCCCACCCCTCACCATAATTCCATGGCAGGCAGTCAACAGACCACACTTTGAGAAATCACTCTAGAAAGTGCTAAATATGTGTTTGTTAAATAGACGGATCCCTGAACATCTGTTGAGCTGCACATGGCTCAGGAAGACATGGGCCAGAGGAAATAAGTAATTTTCTCCAAATACATTTCCTGTGAAGTCCAAATGATGGGAATTGGGTTGGGGTTTCTAGGCCTGGGAGGGTGATGCAATAACAGCTCCCTTCTGGAGGAGCAGAGCGGAGCTCTTCCCGTTAGACACTCGGAGACCCGGCTGGAGGGTCATGCCCAGTGGCTCAGGATCAAACATAGGGAGGGATGTTCAGGGAGCCCCCTGGAAACTAGCTCCAGGCCCTGTTCTCTCCAGCATCTTCATGCAGACAGGAAAGAAAGGACTGAAAATATGCTCATTAAATCTGCATCTGGCACCCAATTTGGCAGGGTTGCCAAAATTCTGTAAGACTAGAATTAAATTAGCAAATTGGAAGTAAAATGATTTTAAGCAGACATGATGGAATTCATCAGGCCAGGTGGAAGCTCGGGGGGGAGGGGACCCAGGGAAGCCCGAGTGCTGGGGGGGGGGGGGGGAAGCATGGCCATGAGCAGAATCAGAAGGGAAACAAACCGGTGAGCAGACCTGACCCAAATGATAAGATTTCCCCTGGGAATGTGCTGGTGACACTGCCAGGTGGGGAGAGGCGCCCTGGGGAGACAGGAGGCACGGCTGACAACACCCAGTGAAGGATGGCAGGCGTTTGGAAGGGCACTAAGGAGAAAGGATGCCATGAAGTGCAGGGAAATGAGGCAGGGTGGCTTCTCCAGGCCGGTGTGCTGACAGGGCTGTAATCTCCACAGCGTGTTTCCCGAGATTGCAGTTGGGAAGATGACGGGGGAGGCCCACTGGGACGGACGTGGAAGGGGCAGGGGCTGGCACAGAGTCTACGGAGGCAGGAAGGCGGGTATGGAAGCATTTCTTGGGCACTTACTAGGCCTCAGGCGCTGTGTTAGATGCTTGTCAAACATTATCTCATTTAATCTCCTCAATAATCCTGTACTATAGAGCTCAGTCTTTGCTCTTCATTGCCTTGGACTTTCTTTTTTGTTTCCTTTGTTTAAAATATATGTATTTTAAATACAGAAGTATTTAAAGTAAAAAGTGAACAAGCCTACTTCACTGTCCCAAATTCTGCCCTCCAGAAGAAACTACCATTAACAGTTCCCTGTATATTCCGTGAGCACAGAAACATACCTACATGTGCACACACGTATTCCATTGTTACTTTTTCTGCACAAAAATGGTATTGTATTAAACATATCACACACAAAACCTTTTTCCAGTTGAGAATGTGTCATAAATGTCCTCCCATGTCAGGATCTGTCGATTCACTTCTTTCTTTTTAAATGGCTTAAAGTATTCCTCGGCAGAAACACACTGTAAGTTTTTTAAGCACTGTCACTGCTGGGCATTGAGGTCATTTCTAATTTCTCTCTGCTACAGATAATGCTGCAAGGAAACACCCTTTTATACACTTAGTTTTGTGAACACATTTTTCTATAGCTGGGGAATTGCTGGATCAAAGTAGGCATGTGCATTTATAATTTTCATTGATACCAATTTAGGCTTGCAAGTTCCCTGGGCCCTTGCCAGCACCAGATCCCCATCTTTTTACATTTTTACCATCTATAAGCATTTTTACTCATAATCCTTTGTTTCTTAGTAGCTAGAGCATTAGTCACACATTTATGGGCCTTTCTCACTTCTGCGAGCTACCGGTTTATATCTTTCGCACAATTTTTAAAAACTTGCCTGTTGTTTTAGTTAGTTGACGAAATTCTCAAAAATAATAATAAGTAACACGTAGCACCAGGCACTGTTGTAGGCTCCGCACAAGCTTCACAGCATTGAATCAAAACCCTGAGAGGGGAGCACCAGCCAGATAAGGAAACTGAAGCTGGGTGTCTGAGCGCGTCAATCACAAAACTGAATGAACCCTACACCTTAGACGGGATATCCACGTGCTTGGGAACATGCCCAGAGGGGTGAGGAACAGGATTGGGTGGGGGCAGGATTTATGCATGAGGGTAGGAGTCAGGGAACGTGCAGGCTGAGGTGGGGCCCAGTGTGAAGGGCTTCAAAGGGCAGGTGGGCAATTTACAGGACTCTTCTCAGAGACAGCATGGAGCGGGAACAGGCCAGAGCCAGGGAGTGGGGTGGAGGTCAGCTTATTTAGAAATTATCATCAAATCCAAAGGCATTTTTCCCTAACTGGGCAAGTCCACTGACAGCGCACATGGATCAGTAAAGATGCCCACCTTTCAGGGTGACAGGCACACCTGTGTGTATGGAAGTGCTGGGAGAGCCCTCATGTGAAGCCACACTTGACAAAGGCAGAATTTTGGCCTTTAGTGGCATTTTTCAATGAGGTTCTTTTTTAGCTCCAAAAACACCCATGTCACATGTGGGTTTCTGGGTTAGAGACCCACCACTGAGTTGTCACATGAGTTTCTGTCTCCCATGGGCACAGCACACGGGGAGGGGGAAGGATCATTTGCATGCCATTTACCATTTTTCTTCTGAGAGAAAAGAAATTAAGTGAATAGATTAGGGAAAAAATGTGAGAAATCGACATGGGGAAACTGACATGCAGAAACAAATTTTAGAGTCACAATTTAGCATTCATTTTGTTTTTTGCAGTTTTGACCTCAGATCACTTTAGTGTTTCCCAAAATGTTTTTCTACAGAACTCTAACAGAACCCTACTCTGGCTGTTCTTTTTATATATATACATGCATACATGCCCATATATGTGCATCATATATATTATTAATATATATAGATAGTCTCTCATTTATATCTGTATATATTCTCTAATCAATCAAGATTGGAAAGCTGCACACAATCTCTCCCTCTACACACACAGACACACACACATACTTTTTTTTTGAGATTTCCAATGTATTTTCACATATTAAAAACCCAGAAGTCCTGTAGTATAAGGGCCTTTAAACTTTCTCACATTTACTTGGCGGTAGCACTTCTATTTCAACCTATAGTAACACCTTTCCATCCTGCGCACTTGCGTCCTATGGGACGCTCCATGAGAAACGCTTGCCTTTATTTCACAAGAGCAGCACCTGCTTAAAATAAAGAGCCGTCTTGGAGTGGCTCTCCTGCTCTTAAATATTAAATGTTTTCTAACAGACCACGAGGATGGCTGCCTGTCCATCTGAGCATCTTTGTTTCTCCTGTATGTCAAGGGGACACCGGATACCCATATGCAAAAGCGATGCATGGAATGAGTGGCACAGCCCTCCAGAAATCATTAGGAGGCCCGGTCGCCCGGACAGGCTAAGCCACGTCTCTCAGCAGCTGGGTGGTGAACCTGGGCCAATCACTGGCTCTGGGCTCGGGAGTTTTCAGCCAGAGGGTCCCCGGAGATTTACCTAAGCCAGCTCACTTGTTTTGTGAATGGGGAATCACTGCAAGGAGGGACCAGATCTTGGAATCCCTTGACCCGGCCTCTTTCCCTCATTCCAGGAGACACCCCTCCCTGGCTCTCCATATTTTCTACCATGAAAGAAACCCAGATTACTGTTAATGCCTTCCCAGTTCTCTCATTCTGTTCTCACTGCCTCATACCACTCCTTCATAGTCAATAGTCACTACGATTCACACAGTCACATGATGCAGCTTTACAGATAAAATTTGGTTTCCATCTGTCTGCTAGAGCATCAGGTGAAAATGAGTTGGTGACCTTTCATCACATAGAACAGCCTAAAATATAGGTGATATAGAAATTCACTTGGGGGCAGTCTCCGGGGAGATACCTCCCAGAGCACACCCCTCTTGAGCATGATTACGAGCATTGGTTTATAATTCTGCTCCTTCTCACACGGCACCTCTAGATAGTATGCTTGGGGTGACTAGCAGCAGCAGGGATTCAATTACTTGATGACCCCTCAGTAGCCATGAGGAGGCCAGCTAGTTGGAGTGTGTGAGGATTTATTCATTTATTTTTAATGAACTTTTCACTTTGGAATAATCTTATATTGACAGAAAAATCACAAAGCTAAATAAGAGAGTTCTCACAAACCGTTCACCCAGCTTCCTTTAATGTTAACACCTTGCATCACTAAGGTACACGTGTCAAAACTAAGAAATTGTGACTGGTGTAGTACATTAACTAAACTACAGACTTTATCAGTATTTCACTGGTTTTTCCACTGATTCTTTTTTTCTGTTCCAAGATCCAATCCAGAATCCCGTATTCAACATCATAACTCCTTAGTCTATGGATGTATTTTTTTAATATGTTTTTACTGATTTCAGAGAGAGAGGAAGGGAGAGGGAGAGAGAGAGAGAAACATCAGTGATGAGAGAGTCGTTGATTGGCTGCCTCCTGCACGCCTCCTGCTGGGGACTGAGCCCGAACCCCGAGCCGGGCACGGACCCTGACCAGGAATCGAACCTTGATTGCCTGGATCATAGGTCAATGCTCAACCACTGAGCCTCGCCAGATGGGCTCTTTGGATCTGTTTTTGTTTTCATGAAATAAATATCATCCTCGACTGTACGCAACATGGTATGCCGGGGGCCCAGCTACCCTGTTTGGAGAAATGCAGCATCCGATGGCAGCTGGAGCTGGGGTTTGAGTGTCTACTCTGTCCCTCCCTTGGGATACGGTCCTGGGCTTGTCACTCCATGTACAGAATTCTGATTCCACACCTGCCACATGGAGGTGACACCTTCTACCTTGTTAGAAGGCTAAATGAGACAGTCACACGGACAGGCATTTTGAAGGCTTAAAGCCAAATCCACTTAGAGCCCTTTGGAGCTCACTGTTATTGTTATTAATGCAGCTGTAATGACAATCATGAATTAGACTTGATATTCTGTATCTAAACCAGGAGCTGCCTGGCTGAGCTGCAACTTTTTCAGCCTCAAATGAGATCTTTCCATAGATCCCTGCATGCCCCACAGAGAAAGAAATGTCTGCTTTAATTAGTCTCAGCTCTATACTTTCTTCATGGTTCTGCTCAACCAACTATCACTTCATCCAACCAACCTACGTAGAAGAGACCCCGATCCTTCCCCAGCACTCTCTAACTTCTCACCCTGCTTTACTCCCTTCCATGGCACTCACTCACCCCATGGGACACGTCACACACTCACATGCTCCTCTGCTCACGGTGCACCTCCCTCCACTAGCATACAAGTTCCAGGAGACGAATGACTGGTGTCTGTTTAGGACACGGCTGTACCCCTCTGCCCAGAACAGTGCTTGACATCTGGTGAGTGTTCAACAGATATTCAGGAAATGAACACCTGCACACTCAGTTTTACTCCGCAACCTCTTGCCTCCAACCTAATAACCTAAAACAAACTCTTCATATCCAAACATACTGTTGAATTCAAATAAGAGGGAAGCCATTGGAGAAGCAGGTGGCTTTGAGCCTTCTTGGGTCTTCTTGAAGGAAAAAACAACAACAAAACAATGGGAGAAATGCCCTTCTTTTAATTTAATTTAATCTAATCCCATTAATGCCCCTTCACCTGCCTCTTCTCCCGTGAGCGGTTCTGCCAATTAGAAACCACAGTCCCTTCCTTGTCCAGCGTCTGTCTGCTGGCTTCGCCACACAATCAATTCCAGCAGAGCCCAGGCTGGAAAAAGCCAGTGAAATCTCCACACTCGGCTGGCCCCCTCCCTTACTGTGGCCACTCAGCACTTGCACATCAAAGGCCTGCTGGCTTCTGGGGGCAGGAAGACAGCCAGGGAGGGGACCCTGAAGGTTGGCCTCAGTGAGGACACTGATTCAGAGAGGAAGGGAACTGGCAACTGCACACAGTGACCCAGTGGCAGGTCCAGTACGACACCCAGGACTCCCAGCTCTGCACCCTGGTTCTTGATTCCTCTTGGCCAGGGGCATGCACTTATTTCCTTGAGCTCCAATCTGGCTGTCTCCTACCTGGCCCACTCTGGTCACTTGAGAAGCTTGGGCAGAGATGGGTGAAGGTGACACAGTGACGCAGCAACGTAGAGGACAGAAGAGCCAAGAGCCAGACAGAAAGGAAGTGGGGGTCACATTCGTTGAGAGCCAGGAACTCTCTCATCTCACCTAACACTCACAGTGCCCTGCAAGGGAGGTGTCATAACCACATTATCTAAGTGAGAAAAAGGAAACAGAGAAGTTAAGAGATGCAGCGAATCACACAGCAAGTGTGTGGCAGAGCCAGCAGCAGAGTAAAGCTTCTGCTGTTTCCAAAGCCCTTGTTCTCTGCCTGACCACTCTGGTAGAGACCCTCAAACCCAGACAGCACCTCAAAAAGGGGTGAGTCCTTAAGACCACAAAATATTCCTCTGGAGAAGTCGCCAGAACAACCCCATTTTAGAGATGAGAAAATTGAGATCTGGAGAGGAAATGCTGCTTGTCCATGACCACGTAGCTACTGAGTGGTTGGATCTGCTAGACTCTGAGCTTAACCCAGAGCTGAGCCCACAGAAGGACTCAATCCATTGTTGATGAATAAATGAATGAATGACAGAGTAGGTTAGAAGTATAACTTTCTGCAACTCCCACAAGCCAGGTGTTTCCCCCATAACTGCCCTATATATTGGCTGTAGGAATGGGAGACCAGACTGATGTAGGTGAGCCCAACCTGAACTCAACACTGGCCTCCACACTTCATGCCCCTCTCTCGAAGCTCGTGGATCTGTCAGACATACGGAAAGTGATGTTGGCTATGGCCTCTATTCAGCCCTCAGCTCTCCACAAGAGCCAGAGTAATGCCACGAAGGTGTGGAAAATGGCAGAGCTGCTATCCTTTGGCCCAAGGATTGGTGTTTACAAAGGGAGTGTGCCCTCTTCTCAAAAGTCTGGTGTTTGGCATAAATTGGTCCATTTTTATTTAGTAGCAGCTAATTCACAAATACTGCAGTTGTTATTATATCTTTCGTTTTTCATAATAACAACTGAAACTATTGTTTACTGTTCACCTACTATGTGCCAGGCACAGGTATTTCCTTAGCTATCTGATGTAGATGGTCACCTGTAATCGATATAGCCACCCTGTAGGTAAGTGTGCGCATTCCCATGTTACAGACAAGAAAGCTGAGGCTCGTGAGAGCTGAAGGAACTTGGCCAAGGTACATGCTAGAAAGCAGGAAATGTAAACTCAGGTTTGTGGGGCTCCACAGCTTGTGCTCCTACCATGTGGCTGGTGTGGGCCTGGGACAAGGGAGATAGAGCCACAGTTCCATGAAAACTGGAGGCAGATGGAAGGCCAGCCAGACTTTCCGGGCATCCAGCTGGCCGGGCTTCTCATCCCCAGCTGAACTTCTAGCACCAGGTGTGTTTCCACACACCCAGATGCCATCCCCAGAGGCTCTGAATCAGATAGTTGGGGTGGAACTTGAAACTCATCTGTTAAAAGCCTTCAGATGACAGTAAAGGACGCCCTTGGTTAAGAATCACTGCTCTCAAATCTCAGGAGGTCATTTTCTCACATGTACACCCTCTTCTAGAAGGTTCCAAAATGTTTCTTAAGAAATTCATTTATTGATTTATAAAGAATCCCATGCATCAGAACCCAAGACCTGTAATTCTAGGATTCCCGACAAAGCAGCAGTAATTCTGATCATCCATAAACATGTTGTGCAGTGTGCTGTTTATGAAAAAGACTTTAGAGCCCAATGTCCTGGGTTTGAGTCCTAGTTCTGCCCTTTACTAGCTGTGCAACCTTAAGGCAAGTCAATTCAACAAAATAGTCATTCAAAGCCTACTATGTACTCACAAGCCCTAGGCTGGGAAGACTGAAGATTCAAAAGTGGACCCCCCCCCCAAAAAAAAAGCCATGCTTTCTCCTAGCTCTGAGCGCCTCATCTGTTAAATGTGAACCAATAGCTACGAAGCACCTAACGTACCACACACCTGACATGCAGGTCCTCACTTCACACCCCAGGGTGTCAGGAGGTAGGTTCTCCCGAACCCTGCCCTGTAGCAGGGAAGCAGGGACTCGGGTGAGGCAGCTTGGGGGGGCCTGCAGCTGCGTGGCCGTGGCTGAGCTCTCTCCACCTCCACCGTCCCCCCTTCTCACACCCTCCCCCACTTGGCAGATGAGTCCACAGAGTGAACTGGATAATAGGAGAGAGTGCTCTGCAGCCGATCAGGAACCGCACAGATGTATGACATCATGGTTATTAATAATGGAAGCAGCACAACTAATTTGCGACCCCTCCAGATGGACCACCTGAATTGCTGCGAACCTCCTGCAATCAGGGCACCCCATTCTATACGGTAGAACTGGGGGGGGGCCTTAGGAGTCCAACCCTTTCCTTGTTTATAGGGGTGGGGGGCAGACAAGTTGGGAAGGGCAGCCTTCTGAGATAGCAGAGGCAGCCCTGCCCCCCAAATCCAGGATGCATTGAGTTTGGCTTTAGGGATTGAACCATGAAGATAATTAGGTCCCAGATCAGACTTCAGCAATTGCCCCCTGCAAAGGGCACTGGTAAGGGACTCGGCAGTGAACTGCAGGTACGGCCTCTCCGCGTGCCCTGAGCCCAGCTCCTTCATGCCCCAGGGCTTTCATACTTGCTGTTCTTCTGCTGGGAAGACTCTTTTCTCAAATCTTTGCACTTTTTCATTATTCAGGTCTCAGGATAAATGTCAGCTCCTCATAGAGGACGCCCTGGGCCCCCTCTTTAGCTCCCCCTACTCCTCCCTAACGTTCACACTGCCTTGTTTGAGTTCCTTCATAGTGTGTGACACTAGCATTATCTCGTCCGTTGCTATTCATGCTCTCTTTTCCCATTGGAATGCAAGCTCCGTGAACAGAGGATTAAATAGCTTTCATTGCTATAATCCCCAGAAAGGTGCCGAGGACCCAGCAGATACTCCACAAACATCTTGGATGCTGGATGCTGGCCTGGGTCACAGCCATCCTAGAAGACAGCAGTCACTCCCTCACTCAGTCATTCACTAAATGCTCACTGAACCTCTCCTCTGTGCCAGGCGCTCTGCTAGGCACTGGGGATTCCAATCAAACAAATGAGACAAAGTCCTTGCCCTGACAGAACTCTGCAGAAGCCAGAGCTGTAGCAGTCACACCATGTGTGACCAAACAATAGCTGACCAAAAAAAGGCAGGGGGATAACTATGGCAGAAAATGGGAGAAATGAGGAAACACTGAGGAAATGCAAACATCAGACTGTCCCTGCAAGGGTTTCTCACATGCTCAATACTCATCTCTGGGATCTGGGGCCAGGCACAGGCTCCATGGACCTGGGGACAAGCGGACATGCCCATTGCCACGAGTGCCTCCTGGCTGCAGCCTAGAGCACAACAGGAGAGACATGTGTGTGAGTGTGAACAGGAGATATGAGCATGCATAGGAGCAGGCGAGCAAGTGTGTGCGCATGTGTGAGAGTGTGGGGAGAGAGGGGTTTGTGTGTAGAAGTGGATGTGTGAGTGTGTAGGAATCCACATGTGTGCATGTATGTGTCTGTGATGACTCTGTACCATTACTCTGCACCACAGATTCCACGTCTGGTGGAACTGAACATGCTAAAGTCCCCACAACAAACAGCACATAGTAGGTACTTGATCATCACTTAATTCATTCTACAATAGATCATTTAAAGTCTTATGTTTGTTAATTTCATTCTGCAGAGTGTCCACATAAAGCAGCAAGACTGGTTCCAAGAAGAGAATTCTCAACTTCTGGATATAACTGACTATAGTGAGAGCAGTGTATGAGGACTCTGGGTTCTGGTCCCTGTTTTACCACTAACTACTGGGTGACCTCGGGTCACCCTTTAGCCGTGTGATCTCATGTGAGTTACTTGACTTCTCTGGGCTTCTATTTACTCTTCATTAAAGAAGGCAATTACAACATCAATCTCAAAGTTTGGTTGCAACTCTACACCACCACATCATTGGTAGCCCCTGAAGCACTGTTTCCTGGAAGAGCAAGCATGTGTAACTTGAAAAGGGTGAACGTCAACTAGGGAAATGTTGGGTTTGACTAAGTTAAACAGGTTCTTTTACTGCAGTACTTCTCAGAGCCTTTAATTTGCCAATATCGATTATGATTGGCCAAAAGCATAATAGTGAGCTTGCAGAATTTTCCAGACTTACTGGAACAGGGAAACCTTAACTCATGGCACAGCTTTCAGAACTAATGTTCCACAGAACACACTTTGGGGAATCTGCTAGCAGACACGCAGGACACATTAAGGCCCCCTTTCTTGCAGATGACTGGACAGAAATGGTGTTCAGTCTCCCTAAGTCACAGAGCAAAGCCATGGAAAATACCCGCACAGAAGCATCTAAACCACAGTAACTGGCATGTGCACCGGGATTTATATTTACAAAACAGTTTCACTTATATGATCTCAAGTCTCCCTGACAACATTCCTCTGAAGATCTGCATCCTCATTTTCAGATGACAAAATGCAGCCTGAAAGAAATGAAGGAATCTGCCCAGAGCCACTAAGTGATGGGCCCATAACTTGGCTTTATCAGTTTCCCATGTCCTTCATCAAACCGTCAATGAATACATGATATGTTTTACAGATATAAGCAATTCTAGCCACTGCGCAGAGCCCCCGAAAGATGCTGAGGCTGACAACACCTGAACTTGTTCTGCAGCCCCCGCGACTCCTGTCTGGGGTCCAGCACCCTGCAGTGGGTAAGGGAAGGGGAGGGGAGGGTGCTCGGAGGAATACCCATGGAGTTGCAGCCGCTCTGGAAACACCCAGGCTGGGAGGCTGGGAGCAGCTCCCTGCCAGCCACCACACCCTCCCAACCAAGCCAGCCAGGTACAGCCCCCCAGTGCCAGGTGCCATTCTGCAAGTGGGGGGGGGGGGGGGGGACAGGGCAATGCTAGTTTAACTCACTCCCAATAAGCCCAAGGAGCCCAAGGTTGGTGGCTCTGACAGTCTGAAACTGCCACCGCCTCCGTGGGGCGGCGTGGTCAGGGCTGCCAGACCCATTCAGCAGTTCCCACGGGTGTTCGTGTCCCACGGTGCGTGAGAGCGTGAGGCCCGGGAGAAGCGGGGGGTGAGGGTCTGCTGCGAGCTCACGAGGCTGCGCAGGCGAATGGCGAGCGGGGCTGTGCTAGGCGTGAATGTGCGAGAGAAGTGTGAACGCGGGAACCCCAGTGTCACCCCAGGACGCTGACACGAGCAGTGCCGGGGAAACGCAGGAGGAGAGCGCGTGCACCGGGCAACCCCTAGGCTACGGCGGCGGCCGGGGGCGCCGGGAGTTGGAAGCGCCGCGCTCCTGCACCCGCGCCGCGCCGCGCCGCGCCCAGCCCTTCCCTGCCGCCCCGCTCCCGCCGGCCCCTCGGCTGCCGCCGCCGGGCCGCTCCCGCGCTCGGGGCCGGCTCCCCGCTTACCTGCGGCGCGGGCGGCGCTGCTGCGCTCGGCTGGGCTGCGCGGGGCTGCGCGCCGGCCTCCGCGCCTCGGCTGCGCTCGCGGCTCGGCTCCGCCCGGCTCGGCTCCGCCCGGCGGTGCCCCGGGCGCTCGCGGCGGCCCACGCGGCGCGGGGTGGGCGCGGGGCGGGCGCGGGGCGGGCTGGCGGGCTGGCGCCGGCGGCGGGCGAGGCTCCGGGCCGCCCCGCGGCCGCTTGGAAGCTCCTTATTTGGGCAGTGATGTCAGGGGAAGTCGCAGGGGCCGGACCACCCACTTCTTTCCATTCACTCCCCAGAGTTTCCTGTGGCCCGGCGCGGGGACCCCGGCGCCCGCACCCCGGGAACCTCTCCTCCAGCCCGGCCTCGGCCTCGGCCTGTCCCGCCTCAGCGCCGGCCGCTCGGGGTCACTGCGGGCCGGGCCGCGGCGGCGGGCGGCCGGGAGGGTCTGCGCCCGGGGAATCCCCGACGGCGGCCGCGGGAGGGAGGGTCCGCGCCGCGGCTCCGGGTGACAGGCCGTGTCACTCCCCGCGCCGCCCCTCCCACCGCGCCCGCCTCGGCGCCCTCGCTGTCATTTCCTCCCGGGCCTCTGGGGAGGGCAGCCAGGGAAGCCCCGGTCGCCGCCGCCGGGGCCCTGCCTCTCGGAGCCCCGCCTCGGCCGCGCCCGGGCCCCGCGGGCGCCCATCGTCGTCCCCAAAGTGCGCGCTGCCCGCCTGGCTCCAGGGTGCCAGCTCCGCTCCAGGAAGCCGGCGCCTCCCGAGGCGGGAATCCGCTTTAACGAGCGCTGGGCGGGGAGCGGCGGGCCTGGCGGGGCCTCCCTAGGCTCCGGCCCGGGGTGGGGGGCGACCCGGGGCTTCCCAGTGGGCTGACTTTACCAGAAGCCGCTGGATCCCAGGTCTTGGGACCTGAATCACACATGCTTGGCCAGTCTGGGACACACGTGGGTCAGCCCCCGCGCAGGCGCCCATCTGCCTGCCTCTTGAGAGAGCAGAATGCCCGCCAAGGCCCCCAGAACTCACAAGGAGCTGTATTTTAGAGATTCTGTACACTGAGGCTCAGGCATGCCAGGTGAGTTGTCCAGGTCAACTCTGCAGATCCAGGGCTCACTCTGGCTTTGGTGGACTCCCGGCATGGCCTCTGCTGGCCTGGAACAGCCGCAGGAGGTTATGGGGCCTGAGGCCAAAGTCAGGACTAGACGCAGGCAAACTAAGTGCCCAGGATGCCACTCCCTCTCCAGGTCACGAAAGTTCACCCACCCATAGGTTGACCAACCCCTATGCTGACCAGGGCTTCCAAGAACGCTTCTTAGAGACTCCAGGCTTTCTCTGCTCCAAAGTGATGGATTCAAATTCAAGGCTCTACCTGTCACAGGAAGTGGGTTCCCTCTGACTAGATGCCATCTGGGCCCAGGGCCCAGGGCTAGTGGCCCTGGAGATTTCTGTGCCTTCTCCATACAACAGCTTCCAGCAGAGCCTCCACCCCCCACCCCCTCCACCCCCACCCCCAAGCCAGGTCAGAGCAAACAAACCCCTCCCAGACCACTAGCTTCAATGGAATGAACCCTGACTTCCGAAGGGTCACCACACTCTGAGGTGCTGGGGGAGGAAGCCGTAGCTCCAGGGCTTGCAAGGAGTAAAGGGAGGTGTGATTGTGGCTGGACAGGAGCTACACATTCATGTGCAGTTGCACACTCTGGCCAGTTGCCAAGCCTCCAGTTGTTCTGTTGATTGCCACCACCCGATTCTCCCCCATCTTCCATCAGCTCCCAGAGCCCAATCCCAGCTCTAATTGGGTCACCCTCTTTCGGACAAAGCCCCAAAGAGAAGGACCACACTCCCTGATCCGGCAATGCAAGGTCCCACTGGCAGCTGCATCTTTTGCAGCTCAGCCCTCTGTGCCTTCTGCCCAGTCCCCTCACCCCCAACCCAACCTTGCACCAGCTTTTATTCCATGGGGTCTCCGCACAGACTTTTCCTCTGTCTGAAATGCCCTCTCTACCCCTGCTGTCTGTCATGCCCCAAATCAAACTTGCTCTTGATATAGGTCCTTCTCTTGATTAGGGCAACTGGGACTGGGTGAAACTTGGGACAGGTCCTTTCTCCTCAGTCCACTCCTGCCCTGCCCCCAAATGCCCCGCTTACTGTGCCTGGCTGGGAGCAGCCCCAGGCA
Organism: Miniopterus schreibersii; assembly: GCF_964146895.1. NCBI lineage: Eukaryota > Metazoa > Chordata > Mammalia > Chiroptera > Miniopteridae > Miniopterus > Miniopterus schreibersii. The sequence goes on from NC_138109.1 coordinate 24,163,792, forward strand.
GGAGAAAGTGGGTGACTCATTATAATTCCTATGCCCCGAGGGGTGACTTTTGGTCATCTGTACAAAGTTTCAGATGACCACCCTGCTCTTGCCCCAGGATGAGTTTCCTCCCAGGCTTTGAGGGGGTGGTCATGGAACTTCCCAAGGATTTAATCACCTTCCTGTGCTGCCAGAAGCAGCTCAATGGTTCCTGCCCAAGCTGTGATCAGCTGCGAGAGACCTCCCTTCTCTAGATGGGGAGTTGCAAGGAACTTTCTTGGCCCTTCTTTCCTGCCAGGACTGAGAAGTTTACAAATGTTTAAGTGAATGGATGATCCTGGAGGGAAATAGAAAGACAGCTAACCACAGGAGGGGCAGAATGGTCCAATTCAGAGCTGTGGCTGAGGTTCCCCAAAGGCCTGGCTAGGGTTTGGGACGGAAGGTGGCATTTTCTGATAGACAGGGTTAAATGAATGCTCAGAAACCTGGGCCAAGGCACATTCTCTGGATGGCTCATTCCACGGAATATTCCTTTGACGGAACTTTCTGTGGCTTGAGATTGTCTCCCCCTCCTTTCTCTTGGCAAAGTCATGTGCAGCCGCATCCAGGCAACCTGGCACATCCCCATTCCAACCCCCAAACACACAGTCCTGAGCTGGCCACAGCAAGGTAGAAGGGAAGGGGTGAAGTGCAATTTATCAAGCACCTATATTATGCCAGATACAATCACACCTGATGCCCCTAAACCCTTCAAAGATCCTGCCCTTGACCCCTCAAACCACACAGGCCCCATCAACCTTTGCCCATACTCCAGGCCAGGAGCATCAGCACAGGAGCCTTCATCCAGCTCTTTCCACAACCAAAGCTACCTGTGTCCACCTTGAGACTCAGCCCCCAACGCTGGTGCCAATTCTCACTGGAGGCCAGAAGGTCTCAGGACCCGATTCTCAGAGCTCAGGGACACAGGTGGAAGCAGGCGGCCCTACTTCAACGCTAACAGCCTGACTCTGCTTCATGAGCCATCACCCCTACCCCAGGTCCAGGGCACCTTTCCCACCCAGTAGCTGGACGGGCCCCAGGTTAGAAAGAGGTAGTGCCAGGTGCCAGTTCCATCCTATCAGCCCATCCCCTACTTATAACTGGGCCAGGTCTTGAGAAATTCTCAGAGTTTAGCCCTGGGGCCTTCCTACATTTCTTCATTCCTCAAATATGAATCAGGCCCCTTCCCAGTTCTGAGAACATGCAACACACAAACCTGTGTTCTGGGAGCTGCATCATGGATGGAGACTGGCAGGTAAATAGGACATCCCAGTGCAGCTAGCTGAATGCTACACTGCTCTTAACCGGGCATGGGGCAGGGGAGAGGGCACGCACACAAGGTGGGGGGTAAGATTCATCCTACTTCTGGGGCTCCACTTCAGAGAGACTGTGGTCCAGGTGTCCCAGGCTAATTGGGTAATTGCTAAATGCTTGTTTCCATGGAAATGCCACACACACACACACACACACACACACACACACACACGGCTTGGTTTTGCTCTAAAGCCAACATCCCGTGGTAGAGACTTCACAGGCTAAGAAAGATTAGAGCAGAGGGCAGGGTTGGCATCTGATCTATCATCTAAGAGGCTGTCTCTCTGTGAAATTTTGTTTCTAGCTCCTAACAACCAAATTATGGATCAGTTTTGGAACGCACTGTCGTTCCTAAGGAACTGGGCACTACCGTAGCATTCTGGGGAGAGCTTTCAAAGGGGGGCTGAGCAACCCACTCCGTGGGCCCTCCAGGTTACTTGTTTAAATCTTGTCCTTACTTACCAACCACCCCTCTCCCCTCCACCCCATCTCCCATGGCTGTGATTTCCTGGACTCAGATGCATTGTGTTGTTTTACTGTTTTTGTGTATGCAGTGTGTGTGTGTGTGTGTGTGTGTGTGTGTGTGGTGGGTACTCTCTCAATAGATCTGTTGCACACATGCACCTTCAGTCCTCACTTCTCACAGAGGCAGCCATTTCTCTCCTGAGATAAAGACCTGGGACTCTTACAGTTTATGGAGCACACCTCTGGGCGGGGGGCGGGGGGCTCCAGGAGATTCAGCCCCAACCTCTCTCCCCAGGTCGAGGGCCATGTTTCTGGCTTCCTGACTCAGTCGGCACCACTTCATCCTTCACTCTCTGCAACCTGATGCTATTCGTAACAGTGTGAGCCTCAGAGCCCCACAGACCTGGGTTCAGATCCCAGCCACACACTCACTGCGCGACCTTGGGCACGTTCCACGATGCCACTCATCCTGACTTCTTCATCTCAAAGGGCTGCTGTGAAGATTTGATAAGATACTGCCATAGAGCCCTTGACAGAGCGCCCAACATCTAGCAGGTACTCAATACAATTGCTACTTTGTTCCCATATTGTGACCCAGAATCCTGCTCCTGCCACACTGCTTGTCCTCATTAATGGAGCATTCATCATCCCAGGCCTTCATCTCTCAGTTACAACTGTCTTCTCCTTGGTCTCCTGTCCCCCTCCCCCTCCAATCCATCCTACACAAAGGTGGAACTCTCCAGGACAAATTCAACTGGTTCCCTGCCCTCTAAGCTACCCTCTCTACTAGTGCCTTTTTAAACTGAGCCTCAGTTTACCTATCCAAGCCTCCCTCTCTCTGTACCATCCCTATCCACCCTATGTTCCCACCATACCGAGTCACTCACTGTTTCTGAGCCTGCCAAGTGCATTTTGCACATGCAGTTCCCTGTTCTGTTCCCTTGGCTCCTATCTGCTTGGCTGGCTCCCATTTAGCCTTCCAGGTCAGCTCAGAGGTCGCTTCCCTTATGAAGGCCTCCCTGGTCCCCCAGGTAGCACCGGCTGCTTCCTTCTCCATGGAACTCCAGCACTTGGTGCGGACTGTCTGGGCTTGTGTCCCACTGTGTACAGTCATTTTATTCACGTATCTGTTGCCCCTTTAGATTCTGCAGCTCTGTGCACAACCACAACCACACCTTACTCAACATCATAGGTGTTTGGAGCATGTTAAGGAGAGGCTTCTGCCCCTCTGGCATCCTGTCCAGTAAACAACTGCAAGAGGCTGAGAGGCCTCGAGCCCGCTGACTAGTTTCCCCCAAATGACAAAAGCATCCTCTATTTCTACACTTCAGACTGAGGCTTTGGCTCAGCCTGAGCCCTGTGCCTGCCTCATTCTGGCTTTTTACCAGCATTTCTGGGGATCCCACAGAGCCCAATGGGCTCCAGGTGGGAAGGGCGGGGCCTTTGATGCCAGGAAATCAGAAGCTTAGTCAAGCCCTGGCAGCTGTGAGAACAGGTTCCCTCCAAGCCAAGGGACCGGCTTGCAAGATCATCAATAACAACAAATATTTACTGTGCACATGGCTTTGTGCTTGCCAATGGGAGGTGCAGCAGATAGCATCAACTTCTAAGACTTGGGTTGAGATAGTCTGGGTGTGAGTCCTGCCTCTGACTCTTACTAGCTGCCTAACTTTTCTGAGCCTCAGTTTTTACAGCTGTAAAATGGGGGGGGATAACACATCTCAGGGAAGGCTTGTGAAGATTAAATGAGAGTTAATAAAATTAAAGGAGAAAATGCATTTAAATATCAAGAACAGAAGCTGGTGTGCAGTAGGTGCTCAATAAAGGAAGCCTCCCAACTCCACTCAAGCTCTTGTGGGAGACTCTGAGCATAAGACTTAGTCTTTGACAATAACTCATAGAGCGAGGGAAGGGGGAATAAGAATTTAATCAGAGCTTATAAACATTAAGACAAGGGAAACAGTAATAAGTATGGCAAGAAACGACTTTTGGGAGCAGCAAGAGGGAGAGGGAAATTCTGGGATGGCCTTAAAACCTTTTTCCTTTGTGTGATTTTTATTCAACAGTGGTTGCTACCACCTATGTGGCAATGGGCCGGGGATGGGCAAGGGGCTGTCAGGTAAGAGTCCTGAGGCTAGACCAGTGAGGCATGCCAGGGCCTGGGCATTGCATCTGACAGTCTGGCTCCAGAGACGATCTGCACACTGGAAAATAACTATAATAGTGAATAAAAAACGAATGATGCAGAAGGTACAGAAACAGGGAGGAATATGGGGAGGGGTGGGCCTGGTTTGAAGGCCACCTTTTGGAGCCTCCATCTAACAGCAAGGAAAGCTAGAGATGGTCTGGCTCCACCCTGCTCAGGCTCCCTCCCATGCAGCCCTTCTCATCTCTTAGGGCAGGAGGTGAGGTCGCCAATCGTCCATCCTTCGGCTTTGGAGTCCTCCTGCAAGGAGGGCCTGGCCTGGGCAGGATCACTCACTAGTTCCCTAAACACAATATGCATTTTAATTTTCCATGCCTTTGCTCACGTTGTTCCTTCCACTTGGAATGCCCCGCCTTCTCCTCCTGTCCCTGGGCGCACCCTTCCCTTCAGCTGCTCTATTAACTCTCCTGGACTGCTTAGTGAACTCCTCCTGTTAGGTCTCCTTAAATGCCCTGTTATTCTTATTTATTTATAACCAACCCCCACCCTCAGTGGAATTAAAAACTGCCTTCTCAATGTTCCTTTAACTTTCTTTGCATATATCATCAAAGCATTTCCCAGTGATAGGAAAGTATTTGCGTTTGGTCCCCCCACTGGGCTGGGGGAGACCTGAGGGTGTATGCCTGGCACCAAATAGGTGCTCAACAAACAGAGCACCTGGAAGACTTTCTCCTGTGCCTCCCATAGCTGGGGACTATGGCAGCCTCTGTCACTCCACCTAGAGTGCAGAGGAGTCTCCCACTGACCCCTCAAAAGTTCTGAGCCCTTAACACAGTCAGCCATGCTTTCTCCAGCCTGAAAACCAGCCCTCGGAGGGCTGTCACCCAGGCCTTCCTGCTTACCTCCTGCGCCCGCCCCTCACCCTCACCCTGACTCTGACTGGATGAAAATCCCAGCAGGCATCCTGGGGTACCCAGTGGGTACCACTTAGAAAGGGCTGGGTCAGAGGAGCTGGGGAGCAGAGGCAATGTCCCCAAGGGGAGCTGACAAGAAGAGCCGGGGGCCTGGGGAGGGAAATGTGGGCACGTGGATTTGGCGGCTGGGTGTGGACTCAGAGGTGAAGGGTCAACAGCAGTTTGGGGGTGGGGAGGAGGGGGTGATGGTTAATTTTATGCGTCATGTTGACTGGGCCATAGGGCACCCAGGTATTTGGCCAAACACTATCCTAGAGTATGCCTGTGAGGGTGTTTCTGGTAAGATCAGCGTTCAAGTCAGTCGACAGTAGAGCAGTTGCCCTTGCTAACGTGGTGGGCTCACCCCATCTACTGAAGGCCGGAATCCAACAGAAAGGCAGAGCAAGAGGGCACTCCTCAGCTGACTGCAGAGCTGGGCACAGTATTTTTTCCAGCCTTTGCATGCGGACTGAAACCTCAGCTCTTTCCAAATCTCAGGCCTGCTGGCTTCCAGCCTAGAACTTAGACCATTGGCTCTCTTGGTTCTCAGGCCTCTGGACTCAGAGCAGAACCACACCATCAATTCTCCTGGGTCTCCAGCTTGCCAGCTACAGATCTGGGGACTTCTCAGCCTCCTGAACACAGGCATTCTCTAACAAACGGTGAGTGAACACCTACTATAGCGCAGCCCCATTCTGGGGACTCGGAATAAGTACATCACTGAACAAAATGCGTAAAAGTCCCTGCCCTTGGGAAGCTTACACACTGAAGGGAAGAGACAGATAATAAGTGAGAAACACAATAAATAAGTGAATTCTAGAATGTCTTAGAAGGAAGTATACATGATAGAAAGTACACGGTAGAATAGGGTAAGGGGATAAAGGATGAGGGGTGGGAGGTGGATCACGAAGTTAAATAGGGTAGTTAGAGTCAGTCTCATTGAGAAGGTGGCGTATGAGCAATTACTTGAAGCAGGTGAAGAACTGAGTAATGCAGAATTGGAGAAAGGGCTTTACAGCCAGTGCAAAGGCCCTGAGGTGAGAGTATGTCAGGCATATTACTTGGGGCCTTATAGGCCATTGTGAGAGCTGTGGTTTTGGGAGAGGTAAATGAAGGCTATGGCTGGGGGCTTGGCCCCCACAGCAGGCTCCAATGGATACCTCTCCTCCCAAAGAGCAGAACCCCACCTGAGCAGGCAACAGGAGATTTAGGGGATGCCTGAATGGAGGAAGGAACAGCAAATGAAAAAGAGGTGGGAAGAGATTTGCCTTGACTACCATTCTCCTCAGCTTCAGCCAGACACCCCCTAGCTCCTACCTGTGTCACTCTATGGGCCTGTGTTCTTGATGCCTGATTTGGAGTTGGGCACCAGACATGCTTGGACCCTCACTGGTGGAGAGGATGCTGGACAGGTAATTTAACTGCCTAGGGGAAGCCTTCCATGCCCAAATCCTACAGATCCTGCTCCTGAGGGGGTGAGGGGCAGCGAGGCTCTCAGGGGATCTCTGAGGAGTTGACCAGGTAAAGGGCAGAAAAGCACTACAGGTAGACTGTAGAGTGCTGGACCTCAGCTGGCTGTCAGCTCACCACGCAGCCTCTCCAGGGAGGCAGGGGCTCCTCCACTACACAATGACAGATGTAAGAAGCAGATCAGTTCCTGCAGCCTCGATGAAGTCACAGTCAGCAGACTAATTTTAGATTGAGCATCTGCTCTTCCGTCCCAGAGATGCAGCTCTGTCTGGGATTCACTCCGTCTGGAATTGTCAGGGAAACAAATCCTGTTCTCTGGGCATAGAGGCTGGTGATGCCCAGATCAGAGCTGGCCAATAGGCCCCTGCCATGGGGAGGCCCCCCAGGAGCTGTGCCACACAGGACATCTGTGCCCTCCTCACTGGTTGTTCTCACATCTAAGGCCATGGATTCCCATAGGGCCATCTTTGTTTTCCACTCTGCCTTTCTGAAGGCAGGCAGGTGAGGCAGAAGTGGGTCTCTCTCAGTCAGAACAGGAGGGCCTCTTGGAAAGATAGGATTCCTTCCATCTCTGCCCTCCCCCCAGCTCCCAACACAGGTCCTGAAGAGTCCATCCCAGATAGGTATGACACAGTAAGACCAAGACGAGGCAAGCTCACAGGAAGGGCCCATTGTTGGCAAATCTTCCCAGGCAGGCTTCTCAGAGGAGGTGACTTTTGAGTTGAACTTTGAACAATGGGTAGGTGTTTATTAATGGAGAAGACAAGAAAAGATCGCAGGGCAGGGAAAACAGGTGAAGAAACAAAAGCTTAAAAGAGTGTTGAATGTTTGAGAATGACCTGAAGGGATGGAGAGGAGAAAGTGGGAATTGTGTGTGTGTGTGTGTGTGTGTGTGTGTGTGTGTGTGTGAGGGGTGGGGGTCACTGGGCCCTAACTGCAGGCTAAGGAGTTGGGCTTGTGCCTGGGGGTGGGGAAGCCTGTGAAGGCCCTTTGTAGCATGTGCTCTGACAGAGGAGTGTGGGTGGTTTCAGGTGTGAAACCCAGCCCCCTGAGATCTGGGAGAGCTGCCTTCCTTGCACACCCCTCCATGGCCTGTCTGGTCCTATGGGGCTGTCCCTTACTTCCCCAGAACACGTGGACACGTGGGGTGGACACCAAATGCAGAGTCACACCTGAGGGCTGAGCCACATGTCTCCTGACAGCAGGCCATTCACCTCCACCCTCCTGGCCACTATGGTCACTGCTCCGTCCTTGCTGCATCCCCACTTCCCATGGGCAGGATCCCCTTTGCTTCTCTGGATTCAGTTTCTCCACCTGATGACCCTGCATTTCGTCACTTCCTACTTCTCAGCACTGCCCTGCAGCACCTAGGAAGGCTCCGTCTGTGGAAGGCGAACTGCATTCTCTGGGCTACAGGCTTTCTACATTTCCTTGTATCGTTCCTCTAACAACGCTGTAAGACATTTGTCATCCCTTTTCAGAGAGGAGGAAAAAAGGGCCTGATGAGGTGAACTAGAGGCTGGTCACAGAGCCAGGAAGAGGTGGGGCTGGGATAGGGACCCCAGCGTCTCTCTTCCTCTCCCACCAGCCCGCCAGTCCCAAGAACAGTGCCTGAGCAGCTAGGGCCCAGAGCATAGGTGGTCAAGAGTCCTGGCCAGTTGGGGTGGGGAGCGGGGAACCCGCAGAGGACAAGGCCTCGCCCAGAGACCCTACCTTGATGCCCTGGAGAAAGAAGGAGTTAAAAGCTTATGTAAAGAGATTTGCAAATAGATCCTCCAAAACAACATTTGGATGATTTAAGTGTTAAGGAATCAGAACCATATGGATTAAATGTCCCTGACGTTACGTATAGTTCTAAAAATTAGAAGGAAATGTACCGGGAACACACACACATATGAAATATATAAGGCCAGACCACAGTTTTAGCTTTGTGAGCATGGAGTTATTTGAAAACACGACACAGCCTTCACCTAACTTCTCCCAGGCTGGCCTCCCCACCCCCATCCCCTCCCAGCCCCTGACTTCTCCCCACCAAATGGGGCTCAGCTCCCTCCCTGGGGACCCAGCCTGAGAAAGAGACTTCCCAGAACAGCAGGCCTGCTGCTCTAACCACAGGACAGTTGGAGCCAAACAGCTGGGCCAGGAACGGCTGGGGGTTCCCAGAGGCCAGATGTGTGGTCGCAGGTGGAAGGAGTCAGTGGGAATGCCAGTTTCCCAAGGGGGTCTGTAGGCACTTTAAGAGACGAGGTTGAGAAGCCTCGGGTAGGCAGACACTTTGAGGTGCAGCAAAGTCCGTCTACAATTGTTTCTGTACCTCACTCAGCTCTCCCAGTAACCTGGGAGGAAAGAGTTACCACCATCACCTCACAGGGGGGAAACTGAGGCTTGCAGGGAACCAGACTACAGCCTCGGTATCCTTGTCACACACCCAGGGTCACTCCTACTCTACCTCACTGCTCGAAGTAAACCAAAAATATGAACCTTTGTGCAGTTTAACTCTGAGCATTAAAAACAATTGTTAGCTCCCCAGGTTTGAAGGCTTAGCTGGCAGGTTGTTTCTGAGGACGCCCTAAATACAAAAAACACACACAGGTTTGGCTGTGCGTCTAAATCTCATGAGTTGCTGAGCTGGGGGAGGGGGTATATAATGCTCAGCTTGGGAAAAACTAGACCAAAAATTGTGTGGTCAAGTCTTGGTGGGAAGGAAAGAGGAGTTAAGAACAAACGCCACCACGTGCCAGGTGTCTTTGGGGCGCCAGGGGCGTGGCACCTCCCTGAACACTCACCCCAGCCCGTGCAGAGGGTGCAGTTGCCTTTCTTCTAAGAGAAGGAAACCCAGGTGCAGAGCGCCTGGGTCACTTTCCCAAGAGTGCGCAGCTGCATTTCTGACCCAGCACCCCCCGATTCCAGGCCAGTGCACTTGTCCTAAATCTGCTGGCTGGAGCCCACCCTCCCCAAAGGTGACCACGGCTTAGCTAGAAGCAAGTCCTTGGGAGAGTTAATGCCACACAGAAATACACCCAGCCCAATATCAGGAGGGCGGGCACTGCATGGCCAGGTTCCCTGTGTCTCCTGCATGGCCAGGTTCCCTGTGTCTAGTCCAATACCTGATGTTTGCTAAATGATCATTAAATAAATCAATGGGTAGAGAGAAAGGAGGCATTCCCTCCCCTTCTCTTCCCATCCCTCACTAGTACCATTGTTTCGTGGGCACAAGTGAAGGCTCTCACATGGATTTATCTATCCCCGTGACACTGTCCTGTTCAATGGCATGCGTACTTAGCCCCTGTCCAGAGCTCTTGGGGTGCTGATTTTGAGCCTGAGATATTCCAAGAACATGGAATTGTCCAGGCAGGAACTAGGGAGAAAAGACAAATGGGCATGGGAGTGGGGACAGAGGGTGAGACTCCAGCTCTGAGGCTTCCTCCCTGTCTGTACCTAGGACCTCAACCGAAGGCCTGCAGCAGATCTGACCACTGATGGACTTCCTGTATGACTTATCAACAGGGTGTCCTTAGGTCTAGTCTTAACCCAGGCTGACCTGGCCACAGGCCACCAGGATAGTGTCCTCATATTGGGATCAGATCAAGTCACTTTTTCACAGCCTTTCTCGTGGTCAGATATGTGGGGAGATTATTGCACAGACCATTTGGAGATTCCCAGTGGACACCCACAGGTGAAAGGAAGTGGCTCATCTTTAATCCACACTTATTGGAAAAGCACAACGGCGCCCCATCCCCTTACTAGTGATTCTATCCTCTGCATCCAATTTTTAAGCACACAGAATTCTTGCAATTTTGGCACAAGTAGCACATGCTGTATCCTTTGCCTGGAATGCTCTTCCTTACCCACTCAACTCCCCTCCCAACTTGAATTTCACCTTGTACCTCACCTAAAAAAGCTCTCCTTGCCCCCCTGGGGAGTCTATATATACTCTCTGTATTCTCTCAGTATACCTGAATACTCTCTCAGCACTATATGCTTTGTCTTTAGAGCCCAAGTGTCAACACTTATAACTTCTTTTATTGTGTGTAATTTTTTGGTCTGGTGTCTAGCTCCCGCACTGAAACACCAGCTCCATGATCAGGGTGACGTGTATGCTCCATGATCAGAACCTGCCACAGTGGCTGCTGGCCCATAGGTTTTCCCTCTCTGAGAGGCCCAGAGTGAGACAGAAGGTGGCAGGAAAGGTGCCTGTGACTTCACTTTCTTTCCCGAGCAGGGCGAGGTGGAAGGAGTGGGGGACTCAGGCTCCAGCCTCAGGTGTCTTAGAAATTCATTATGAGAGCATGACAAGGTCACATAATGCTTTGGGCCTCAGTTTCCTAATCTCTAAGAATGAAAGGAAGTGCCAGTGTAGAACGGCTCGCATTTTTATATCACATTATTAATTCAGCTCACTCTTCCAACCTGAGGGTAATGGGCAGCATTGCTTTTGTCTATCCGGAATCCTCTCTTCCCTTTCTTCTGGTAAGAGTTTCTCAGACAACTGTCCTCCCTCAATCATGATTCTGGCTGGACTTCCCATCACAGGACCCCACCACCCTGTCCATGGCAGTCCACTGGGTCAGGAGTAGTCATGTGACCCAAGCTGGGCCCATCAGAGCACCTCCCTGAGATCCTTCTCACAATAACAACTGGGAGGAAAAGTGCTTTTCTGTCCAGAGTCACTAGCTGGGACGGTGAAGGCCAGGAGCCACCAGGGGCCCATGGCCCTTCCCCATTCCCTATGGCCCATGTGTCATGCTGTGTGGAAGAGGGAGCCCAAAGGCAACAGATGAGACTGAGACCAAAACAAACAAGAGTAACGGTGAGAGTGCAAGGCCAATAAGAGTCTGATGACCTGACGACACTGCATGACCTCCTGGGTCTAGCCATGCCCGATGTTCGCCCACTCATCCATCCCAGTAAAATGAGACCATGAGACAAAGCTCAAGCTCTATCTTCCCCTCCCCCACCCTCTCTTTTGCTAAGCCAGACAGAATCCAGTTTCTGTCCTTCACATTGGAAAGAATGCTGCCTAATACCCTCAGGTCCAAGGTCAACCCATAGTACTAAGAAATAAAGGATAGTGGTGAACATGAGTGTGCATGGAGAGCCCTGCACCGCTCTAACATGTGTCACATGTCATCCTGTCTAATCCTCATGACCAGCCCACACAATGACAGAGAAATACAATGTGGTGTATGGGAAATGAGGAACCTAGAAGAGGCTGCTACAGACCTGGGCTCTGATGTTGGCTCTGCCACGTACTGGCTGTGTGATGTTGAGCTGGTGTCTAAACTTCTCTGGGCTTCCCTTTCTTCCCCTATAAAATGAGGCAGCGATGTCTACCTCACAGGCTGCCGTGAGGAGTGATGAGACAAAATCAACAAAAGAGCCTGGCAGTGTTGCTGGCCAGGAGGGCCTTAGTGAACATTAGCTGAGCATGTCAAATCTAGAAGTCCTTTCTAGAAAGGTAGTTCTCTACATCTTGTTTCTAAGACTTAGTGTTGGCCACAGGTGAAAATGGAGAGGAATGTGTGAGAACCTCCCAGCTAGAGTTCAGGGTCCAGTTAACACCCAATATTGGTCATTGGCTGTGGACTCTGCAGTGACACAGGTTGGCTGATGGGTCAGCTTCCCCATACCCTGGGCAGTCAGGTGTGTCCCCAGGGATGGCAGCTCCAGCTGGATGCTGACAGTCACCAAAGCAAGGAGTCTGTTTCCAGTGTCCAGATGAGTCTAAGTGGCTTCCAGTCTCCTCTGGACAACGTTGAAAGGATGGGCCAGGTCTCCACAAAGGCTGAACTTGACCCTGAGTCCCCATCTAATAGACTGCTGGCTTTACTGGGGTGAGGGTAGGGTGTGCCCCTCTGTGCTGTGCTTTCTGGGAAATGGGACAGACTGTGTCATCTTCCAAAGAGCAATTCTGAAAACTGCTACTCAGAAGCAATATTTTGGTTGCTCTTTGCGACGCGGCTGTGGGGAAGGTTTCCATTGAGTGTGGTTCACAGGGCCATTCCCTGTTGTCTACCCCCCGCCATCCCACAGCTGTTCCTGGCAGGCATCTGCATCTGCTGCACTCCTGGGCCGCTGGGACCTGGACGCTCCACTCCAGAGGGAGGCTGAGCCGGCAGGCCCCTCACAGGGCCTGATTGTGACAACACATTAGGCAGCTGGCCACCAGGCACTCCCCGCTCCTCAGCTCAGCTTGCCCTCCTTAGCCAGGCCTGGCCACGGCTGGCGCTCTCTTAGGGGTCTCATTCCTACCAACTTGGGGGAAACCAGTTGAGCTGCTCTAGGCCAGGGGCTTAGGATTCCTGCGGGCCTAGAGATGTGGCCTCATTCATTTCTTCTCCCCCAGGGTGGCCTCCTGCTCCACACCTTCTCCACCCACTCACCCCTTCCTTGGAGCCATGACAGGCATCGTGCAGGCAGGGCAAGACCACTGTCTCCCACCCATCCCCCACCCTTCTGAGCACCCTCTTGAGAGAAGCCCCATCCCCATGGGGCCCAAGCATACCATGTCTCCTGGTTACGGTGACTGTGACTACTGCCCTACCCCTTGAGGCCAGGTTCCTAGGGCTGCCAAGGCTCTACTCAGATTGTGCCTATTGGGATCACGACAGCCCTCCAGCCAAGAAGCCATCCCCAATCTCAAAGAGAAGGTGAGAGGCGAGGGCAGCAGGCGTGCCCCTGAGCCAGCTCATCCTGGAGCCTGCTCCCCACTCCCTACTGCCATGGCCAGATCTCCAGGGAGAGCTGGGTTCCTGGGATCAGGTTCTGGCAACCAAGACAGAGAAGCAACGAAAGATGGGGGGAGTGAGGTTTCCAGGCATTGAGTTAGGTGCTTGCAATATGGCAACCATGGCCCAGGGAGAATATGCTCTACCAGGATGGACCACAAAGACCCTGGGTAGGGGGCTCACATCATGACTAGGCATCGAGAATGTTAAAGGCCCTTATTGTGGAGACAACTTGAAGCTGGGTAAATATTATTCTTTCTCCCATTTTTTCTACCTCCCCAAAGCCGCTCCCTAGCTCCTTTGACATATATCTAATTCTGGTGGGTCCTAGAGTTACCACAGTGTGGGCTTCTGGAACCCCACCCCAGTTTGTGGGTGAGGGAGTTGAAGCCTCCAGGGGCCGAGGTCCATGCCAGGGTTACAGAGCAAGGGGAGGCAGAGCCTGGACTTAGACACATTGGTCAGAACACAAGTCCAGGACTCACTACACAGCACCATGGCTCCTGTTGAAGAAAGGACGGACGTTGGGACTCTTTTTGGCCTCTACCTGCACTGGGAGCTGCTGGTCTCTCCCACCCTCTCCTTGTGGTCCAGAGCCTGGCTGCATGCATTTGGGAAGGGGACTGGTGGCAGGGATGAGAGGACAGTCTACACCCCTGGCCAATCCACAAGGCACCAATGTCCAGCTGTGGCTCTACTGGCACTGTGTGGACCGACACCCTTTCTGCCCAGCTCCACTCAGCCCCAGGCTCTGGGCTCAGCAGCTGGAGGTGCAGCCCTGTCCATCACTGAACTCATCCTGCCCAGGCCTGGGAGGATGTGGGAAACCCAGTTCCAACTAGGGCTAGAATTAATTTTCTCACCATAAGCCACATGCCCTGTGGGTGCCCTGGGCTTGCCTCTCCTCACCTGCTGTGGTCTTATTTCAGTGCCCTTGGGGGGCAGGGCATCTCTCTGTGGGTCTGACCTGTGGCCAGTCCTGCTGCCTTTGAACTTCAGGTCCAGCTCACTCTGCGGAGTCTGGTATCTGCCTCACCTCACAGCCATTCCCTCCGTGGGCTGGGCCCTGGGCTTCATGTTCATGGCAACCATGTCTGGACCTGCCATGAAGGGAGATGGACCAGGGCTGCTGAGCCCCCTTCTAACAGACACTGGCTGTCATACCCAGAGCACATACAAAGGCACGGACAGCCACAGCCGGGACACCATCATTTCTCTGAGGGGAGGAGGCCTGAAACTGGGCCATTCCTCTCAGGCTGAGCTGCTAAGATCCCCCTGTCCCCTTGCCAGTTTCCCCTTGTCCATACCCTCTCATTCCCTTCTCCCAAATTCTAGCTCCAGAGGTTGTCACTCAGAGTGCCAAAACAGTGGGAAGGATTTGGGGCATGAGGCTACACCAGGCATATAATTTACAGGTTCTCAGCCTCATCCTAAAGTCCAGTTTGGTCTGGCTCAGCCTATAGACCCGAGGTCATAGACCCTTGAACTGACCGCAGGGCTGTCTCAGTCCCAGCCCAGGGAAAAGGGTCATCTTTTCTGCTGGTGCTGGAGGTGCAACTCACTCTCCTGCCCAGAAACTGCTTTGTGCCACCTGATTCTCTTGCCACTTACTTACGCCCTGGAGGGCACCCCAAATCTTTTCAAATAGTATATGGAGAATTGGTCAAAAAGGACCCCCTTGTGGAAACTTGCCTTCTACACAAATAATCATAGCTACCAATTATTGAGCACTTGCTACATGCTGAGCTCCAGGCTGAACATCTCGCGTGTACTTAATCCTCACAACACTAATTCTAGGAGGCAGTACTAATATTATCCCCACTTTACAGATGAGAAAAGTGAGGCTCAAAGTCCATCGTACTCTAAAGCCCTTCTCAGCCCCAAGCTGAGACTAATCTGTGTTTTATCAATGGGCCTCAAGAGCTGTTTCTTGGGGGCCCAAGGGCAACTCATAGTTGAACTAAGATGCGATGTGCTCTCTCCCGGCAAGCACTAGGAAAGTGCTCGGCCTGCGTTCACATGGCTTCATGCCTCCTGCCCCCTGACCCTGGGGTCAGGTTGTGAGCCACAGGAGACAAGGCGCCTTTGCACTGCATTCCCTCATGGACACAGTCCACCCGGCATGTCCTCTGGGCCAGCCTCGCGCAGAGCTGGCCTGTCCCCTCCCACTCATCCCCAGGGACTATCCTAACAGGATGGGCGGATGTTCCAGCTGGTACTACCTGAGGGAGGGAGGAGCCAGGAGAGAGACCTGTGTCTGGCATGGGAATCTAATTGCCACAATCTTGCAACGAATGTGTCTGCTCCTCCTAATGTGGGCTGACTGCCCAGCGTTCATGTTCTTTCTGACTATCTGAGAATCCGGTTCATTTACCAATCTGCCCCCAGCTCACCTCTGGGAATGGTGGAGCCCTGCTCAGACACATCCGGCCTCCCTCCAATGCTCTCCCAGACGACATTTCCCCAGCTCTTACATAAGCCAGGGAGCCCAGCCCCCACCAGCCAGGCCTTTAATTGGAAAGCTCTTTCCCAAGGGCCTTGGGATAGAACTTGCTCCAGCCCAGGCCCTCCTACCATTCAAGCCCCACTGTGGTCTCTCTCTCACACACAGACACTCCCAGGCACACAGATTAACATACCTCAGCACACACTGCAGCGGCCCAGGCCACATCTTTTGCCCATGCCATTGGCCACACCCAATGGTTCAGATGCATTGTGCTCACTGTAAAATATGCTGCCCGGGGTCTTCCAGGGCCACCCCCACCAGAAAGCCCTCTCTGACCACCACCATTGGCAGTCATAGGGCTGGCCTCCCCTGGCTCCCACAGTCTGCAAGCTCATTGTGCCGTGGGTGGGTGTCTCCCTAACGAGGCGATGACCTCCGTAGGGAAGGGACCCAGCCTGATTCCCCCTTGTTCCCCCAGCACCTAAACTGGCCTGGCCCTGAGTGGGAGGGTAGATGGACTAGGTGAGTGGATGAAAAAAAGGATCGCACCGAATGTCCTCCGGTTGGTGACCTGGGCACTCTGCAAAAGCAGCCCTATAAACTTCCCAGAATGTCAGCTCTAGACGGACCTAGGAAATTAGTCCATTCCTCAGAGGAGAATCTCAAGCCCAGCTGGCACAGGAAGCACTTAAGGATGCACGGCCTGTTAGTGGCAGAGCCAAGCGCTTACCGAGCTCCCAGGCCTCTCCCTGGCATCACACTGCTCTGGACCTTGGTAACAGGCTCTGGGGTACTCATTCCCCAGAAATGAACCCACCACCTACTAGGCCCTGGGTTCAGCCAGGGACACAAACGCCACCAAGACGCAGCCCGGTGCTCAAGGAAGTGCGCAGACATGGACCCAAAGAGCTGTAAAGTGGGGTGAAAAGGAAATAACAAAAAAGTCTACAGGGGTGCCACCCAGGAAGTCAGGAGGGGCCGGGTGAGACATCTTGGAAGAAGTGACATCCAAACTGCGTCTGAGAGGGGAGTTTACGAGGACAGAGACGGGAGAGGAGAGGAAGTGCTGGTGCAGTCAGAGAAACGCGAAATGACACAGCGAGATGGGACGCTGCTGGAGCCCTAGGCACAGGGGGACCTGTACTTTGAGGCTGGCACAGGGGGCGAGGCCACAGCAGGAGGGGCTCAAAAGTCAGCCTGACCCAGCTGGACTCCAGCTTGTAGGTAAAGAACGTTATATGTGGAGTCCAGGTGCCTTCTAATCCCTCCGCTTTGTGTTCCCACCATCTCCAGAGTGGTGGGAAGCACAGAGATGCTATAACCCCACTCGGTCACTGACCCAGGTGACCCCCACATCCTGGAACCAACTCTTCTCAACTCACAGGAACTCCTCTTAGCCCCAGATGACTTTGTGTCTTAGAGCTGGAGCTGTGATCTGCTAAGAACTGATCTTGCAGAAATGAGTTCACATTGGCTTCAGAGTATGGGGTCCTCAGAATAAGGCTTATAAACATACCTGGGACTTTGTAGAGCCCAAGCAGCTTTTTCAGGGGCTGAGTGAATGAGAGGCTTATTACACGGCCCAGGGCACAAGATGGACACTGCTGGGAGCTGAGAGAAGGTGTGCATTCCTTGTGCGTTTTCCCACAAGATTGTACCTGCACTGAGGACGCTGGAGCATCTACCAGACCTTCACCAGGGCCCAAGACTTAGTAAAAGTTCAGAAACAAACACCACAGGAGACTGGCAGAGGATGGATCTAGGTTAGAAGAGGCTTAGGACACGGAGGCAGGAGGAGGTGGCTGCCTCTGTGGCCATCTCCATTCCAGGGCTTAGAGGGTCTGCCCTCCACCACCCTCCTGGTCCCCCCACCTGACGGTGACACTCAGGACCCATAGAAGAACACAGCAGGCTGAGTGGGAGCACAGGGGTGTTTCCGTGGAGCCCAATGACCATTAAATTCCTGATGGACAGCTGAGTGGTCCTCTGTCCTGACCTCTCTCCCAGGAGGCACTGCCCTCTGAAAAAGCCCGTGGCCTGACTCTGGAGATCTCACCAGGCCTCCGGAGCAACAGATGTGAAAACTGAGCCAGGCAAGGGGAAGTGGTTGGCTGAGGGTAACACAGTGAGGCAACGGCAAGGGCGAGGGAGGACCCAGGCTCTTCACTCTCCACCTCACCACCCCGACTTCCTGGAGGTGACTCAGAGAGACAGTCGGCACAGGAAGGAAGTGGGAAAGGGAAGCCCAGCCCGCTGGATTCCAGGTCACCACTTGGTTAGTGCAAAGCCACCAGCCACCTTAGCCATGAGGGTCTGCTTGGCGCCTGTGACCTCGCAGCCCTTCCTTCCCGAGGCCACAGCTGTGGATCGTTTCCTCCAGGGTCAAGCTCACTCGGCCTCTCTGGATCTCCAGGGACTCTCTGCTGCACTGTCCCATGGTGCTTCCCTCCCGCCGGGTCAGGGGGTCACCTCCATAGACCTGGGAAGTGGCCGGGCCTGTGTGGGCCAAAGGTTCATAAGTGAAATGAGGTGTGGTGTAATTATAGCCTCATATTTAACAACTGGGGCTCTGCAGCCAGGGCTCAGTTTCATCATCTGCTGGCTACGAGTGCTCTGGTTAACTTGGTTTCCTTATAAATCTGTAAAACGAGATGATATTATCTACTTTCTAGGCTGCCAGGAGGATTAGATGAGATGATACAGTAAAGCCAGCCACAAACTAAGCCACACGCGCTGGCTCTTGTCATTGCTTACTTTGCTAGGTAGATATTTAATTCTCACAACAAGCCTGCAAAGAATATATGATGATTCTCATTTAACTGGTGAGACACCTGAAACTCAGGGAGGTGAGAGCTATGGCTTGTGGAGGCAGGATTTGAACCGGCCTCAGTCTGATTCTAGAACTCACATGTTTTCTGTCAGTGGCAGCATCTTGGGTGGTCCTATGCTGGTATTTGCCCTACCAGCTGCATGCTTGTGTGGCAGGGTCCCTGTCCCTTCCCCCCAGATTCCTATCCTGGTTCTGCTACCTCCTGGGAGTGAGGCTGGGAGTCCCTGAGCCTCTGTAGTCCCATCCATACACTGAAAACCTGACGCTCCCCAGCCTTCTGAACGGAGGAACCACCGAGATGTGTGCGTGTGGAGCCCTGCTGCTGCTCCCTGTGGTCTGAGTGCCCAGTGCTATCCTGGGGCTGGAACCTCTACTGGGACTGTGCTCAGTGCAGCCTGTAGTCAGGGACCCAGGAGGACCTAGTGTGTGGGGCCTGCTGCCTCAGCCACCACAGGAGATGCCACTTGCTCCGTCAGCAGGGGGCTTTCCAGAGGCTGACAGCAGGCCTCTGGGAGCCAGTAGGGTGGGGCTGTAGACACATTAGCCTTTGCTTCTCTGTACTAGAAGTTCGTCAAGGGGCAGGACTGGCTCACAGCACATATCATGGATGGACGGTCGTCTGCCCCACACTCCAGCCACATGGGCCTTCTGCTGAGTCACTAAGTGGGGCCAGGCTGCTTCCCCCATGCCCAGCTCCAGCAGCGCCTCCATGAGACTCCCTGACTCTCCTGGGAGGAGAGACCATCCCCTCCTTTGTAAGCGGAGTCCCCACCTCAACTATAGCGTGTGACTATGTCATATTTCCAGTTTCTACCTTGAACCCTTGTTGGAACAAGGTGAGGGTTTGAATAAATAACTCCACTGAAACTTAACTGTTTTCCATTCATATCTCTTGCTGGATTGTGAGGTCCATAAAGGCATGTTCTGTGTCTTCATCTTTGTAATTCTCAATAACCAGCACAAGGCACCTGGGGGATTTGCGGCCTGGTTCTCTCTCTGTCCATGCAGCCCACGTCCTGTGTCACCATCCTCCCACCCCCCTGCTGTCACAGGCTGGGCATGTGTTAGAATTGTGCATAACAGTAAAGGACATGGGCTCCGGCAGAGCAACAAGCGAGTGAACTGGCTCCTGTTCATGGAAATTGCCTCACATCGTGGCTATCTTGATGCACTCTGGGCTTACTTTTGGGTTTGGGGCTATATTTTCAAAGAGCAGGGTCCTTGTTTACATCATCTCTTCCAGAAAAGTGAGAAGATGTTTAAAATACAATATGGGGTGGCGATCAGGAGTAGGAATCCACCAAAAGCCCCATAAACTTGTCTTCTTTTCTCCTTCGAGTGGCTTCTGGTGAGCGCATGCGATTGCCTGCTTCCAGGGCACAGCAGGTGCTGTCTGACCTGGACATGGCTGGATCGTGGGAGTTTGCTGTGGACTCTTAACTGACTGGATCCATGTGCAAACCCAGCCTCTC
Source organism: Miniopterus schreibersii (assembly GCF_964146895.1). Lineage (NCBI taxonomy): Eukaryota > Metazoa > Chordata > Mammalia > Chiroptera > Miniopteridae > Miniopterus > Miniopterus schreibersii. The sequence continues at coordinate 24,183,634 of NC_138109.1, forward strand.
GTCTGGCCCAAGGAGCCCTGCGGAAGGCAGTATCAAAGCCTTCCAGGAATGGGGGGGGGGGGCGACAAACAACGAGCAGGAGCTTCTGAGCCCCAAGGACCCAGGAAGTGTTTCCAGCTGCTATGCGGCTCTGGTTTTCATCTGTGAAAAGGGAAAATAAAACCCGCCCTGCAGTTACTACAGGGTCAGTATGGGATGCTAGTGTCTCAGGGCATGGTAAGCGTCCATTCATTCATTCCACGGATACTAAGTTAGCATCTCCTATTGGCCGGGCACTGCTCCAGGCAATGGGAATAATGCACAGACAATGGCGTATTAGATGGTGGGGAGTGCTATTAAGAGAAGCAAAGCAGGGAGTGGGGTGGTGGAGTAGGATGTTGCCATTTTAAATAGGGGCCAGAGAAGGCTTCACAAAGAAGGGACACTCAAGTAGAGACATGAAGGAAGTGAGGAAGTGAACCCTGTGTGTATTTTTCCCAGCAGAAGAAACAGCAAGTGCAAAGGCCCTGAGGCCAGAGTTGGAGAAACAGTATGAAGGTCAGAGGATATGGGGTGTAAGAAGTCATTTGTGGCCACATCATTGCAGCTGTGAAGGCATTTATAAGACCTCTGGCTTTTACTCAGAGACAGGAAGCCCTTGGAAGCTTTCCAGACAAGGGTTGATACAGCCTTTTATAACTGATCAATAAACTTTAGCTGCCCCTTCCCTTCAAAGCCTGTTCAATACCCAGACCTCTGCAACGGAAGCTCACACGTTTTCTCCTTGCTAAGATTTCTTCCAGATTTCTAACCCCCAATCTGGGGAGGGGGTGCTTCTTACTTTCTGCCAAGTGCAGGCTGGAAGGGAGACTTGTGGAGACTGTGGCTGGGAAGAGAAAGAAGCACTGGAGTCTTAGGTTGGAGATTTTGCCCTCCCTTGATGCTCAGAAGGCCTCTGGGCCTGGCTCAGGAGCAGTGTGCACTTGCACATTTGCAAGCACACATGCGCTCGAGAGGTGCAGAGTGATGTTGGGGACACTAACAAAGTTCCTGGTGCCACTTCATCACCTGAGACAGCTCCATGGGGAACTGGGAATTTCAAACGGCATTCCCTCAGCCTGCTTGTCTACCAAAAGGTGAAACCATTTGTTTTAAAATAAAACAATTCTCATCTCTATCAGTGCTTCTTAACCTTTTTGGGTCACCTGGCCCTTTGAGAATCTGCTCAAAGCTATGCGCTATCTCTTCAGAAAACGAACACAGGGTATGCACTCATTCCCCTGTAATTTCAGGGATTTCACAGATCCCTGAAAATTCAGGGAAGAAACCATCATTTATGCCAACGATTTCCCAATCTGTAGCTCTGAATGAATGAATGAGTGAATGAATGAATGAATGAATGAATGAATGAAGAAATAAACAAACGGAGAATAATGCAGCTGCATGCAGATGGAGCAAAAAAAGGGGATGAACAGGACAGACAGATGCGGCCTCCTCTGGGCACCAGGATTCTTGGTGACAGTTTCTGACACCTTTAAAGAAGCTGACAAGAAGGATGTGTGGTCTGGCCTTGTTTGCCAGGCACCCCGCAGAGAGGCAGAGCCCACCGCCTTAAGCTTCACCTCGTCCAATCCTTCTGAATGACTATCTTTCTAAAAGCCATCAGGTCCTCTCCTGCCTTTCTCAGGGTGCCCTGGACAAAACAAAGCAGCACCTTCTCTGGATGACTACTGGACACCATTGTGAATGTGAATTCAGACATCTCAAAGTAACCAATCTGTTCTTCATGATGTGCAGCTGAGCCAGCTGAGGCCCAGGGCTCCCACGTCACTCCTCCAGGTTCGTTTTATTTTTCTGATACAGCTCCTGAAAAGCTGGAATGAACTTTTAACTCATTCTTACAGTCACACCTCTCACTACGAAGCTTCTAACCTAATCCCAGTTTTCCCCAGTCACTGTTGTATATTATAACACAGGGAGACCTTCAGATGTGACTGGGGTGTGTAGGAATGTCTACCAAAACTCACAATAGCCCCAGAGAGGTCTCCTGCTGGAGCAGAGCCCCCAAGGCCCTAGAAACGTGGCTCTGAGGCCTCTCCAGCCTCTTCTGTCTTCATTCTGCCTCCTCCCGGGCACCGAGCTCCAGCCCCCCGAGTGGCAGTTCCCCAAACGGACCTGCTCCTTCCTACCTCCGTTCTATGCATGTGCTGTGCCTGCCACCTGGGACAGAGGCCACCACCTGCTTGCCTGACAAGAAAGCTCTTATCTCGGCCCAAGCCTCCCCTCCCCAACCTCCCCACGCAGGCCTGCTTCCTTCCTTTGTGAATCCCGCGTTCTCACCTCAACATGGCACTTATCACATTGCCTTTCCAACTTTCAGCCTTTAGTACATCGCCTTTCAACTTCTTTTTTGACTCTTTTTGGGGGAAACAAAGTTAGAACTTAGATAAATACACTTACGGTTGTTTCTTTACATGTCATTTCCTGACCTGTGTCTATCTTTCTTTCCCCAGCAAACAGCACAGCAGGGTACATACTGATATTTTAGTGCTTATTTGTTAATAAACGTTCCCTTTGTAGAGTTGTTCTCTTTACCCTTGCCGCTGGATTGTCTGTTGGAAGCTCAACCTGCTCCCCGACACTGCTAACAGGGTCCCACCTCTCACTGCTCTCCCAAAGGCCCCACTTCTAATCTGCTTGGAACCTGTTAGAATGGCGTGTAGACCACGAGGCAGCGGGCACCGAGGGACCCTCAGGAGCAGACTAGCCCACTCACACTGTGGACTCGCGTTATTATGCGCCAGGTTCTAGCTGCCCTGGTGCAGCTGCGCTTTCTGAGATCCGGGTAGGTGAGGTCACTAGATGGGAAAACTCCTCCAGTGAGTTGTCATAGTAACCAGGACTTTCAGTTTCATGCGAGAGAGTCCCTGAGAGGAAAGCACACAAGGGGTGGGGGAGGAGTGGCAGGAATCCGTCAAAGGCTTCCTCACATTGTCCTCCCGTCCCCTTTTCTTTGCTTCTTGCTGGTTTGCACGCTCAAGGTAGATGCCATTATGTGTGGGCATCTGAGTAGAAGCTGCTTAAAATAGCCATCGGACTATTTCAGGGAGCAGTTGAATATGCATGAGGCTATTTTAGAAGAGATGTCCCTGGCCCGGCCAATCCAGACCCCATCCTTTCCCTTGGAAATGCCAAGCAAAGCTGAATGGGACCTTTCTTAGTCTTTCCCACTGGGGTGGGGTTTTACAGAAGCCACAGAAACTACACCCCAGCTAATGTTGGTCCTGAAGCCCTGTCAGCTCTGCCTCCTGATCCTGTGGTCACGGTGGCTCCTTGCCAGGCAGCTCAGCCCTCCAGAGTCCTCCAGAGCCTTGGCAGCCTCCACAGCAACCACGCTACATCCAGTTGGCCTGGATCGTTGGGGGGTCTCAGAATCTCAGGCATTTCCATTTGTTTGTCATTTATTCATTCAGCGCGCGTTCCTTGCTAGATAAAATGTGCGAGGAATGTGTTGGGTGCTGGGGACTCCAAGGTTTCTGGGACAAGTGTATCAGAGGGGAGTAGACGGACAAGTGAGTAGAGACAATAGCCATGCAGTTTAGAACGAGAGGGGGTATCAGGAGGAGCCCTCCTTCTTGCTGATGGCTTGGGGAAGAAGAGGAATTTTTAGCAGCGCCTTGGGGGATGAGCAGAAGGCCAGTATGTGGGAAGAGGCACCGCAGGCTCAAGGAGAGGGGGTGGTTTTGCGTGGCTGGGGTGGGATGCCCTGGTGGGAGGTGAGAAGGGAGGGGGAGCCAGGCTGGGGGAGCCTGGGGTGCGGGGCTAGTGCCACCTTCTCTGAGCCCTCGGGCTAGGCTGGGAAGCCTCCCCCTCCATGAGCCCACAATGCCTGGGGTGTCCCATCACCACCCTCAATCTAGACTGGAAGTGCCTTGAGGCAAGGGTTTGTCAGGTTCTCCTGGACATCTCTGCGACCCAGTGCCAGGCTTTCGGTTAACAGCATGGATTCTGGAGCCAGACTGTCTGGGTTAAAATCTGGCCTCTGCCTCTTACTACCTGTGCCTTTGGGGAAGTTATCTGACCTCTCTGCCTCAGTTTTCTCACCTGTAAAATGAGGTCATTAACAGTACTTATCTCTTTTGGTGAGAAGTATGTGAATTAATATATATACATATAATATAAAAGGCTGAGAAGTCTGTGTGACAGGTAACAGGCAATTATTTGCTCTTTTTATTATTATAATGAGTTTGACTTTTATCTTGACAATGGATTGCCATCGGTGACGAATTTTTCTTTCCAAAATAAAAAGAACTTGATTGCTTTTGCTGATTTTACTTATATGTGTCGACTATAAAAAGTTAAAGCATTATAAGTGGAGGGAAGAAGGGAGGAATCACCTTAAATCTGACCCTCAGAACACTATCATTAACATGACCATCTTTTTAGATATAGCCAATCCTCACTCATGGATTCAGTACTAGCAAATTCACCTACTTGCTAAAGTTTATTTTTGACCCCCAAAGCAATGCTCACAGTGCTTTGGGGATCATTTGTAGACATGAGTAGAGCAGCAAAAAATTTGAGCAGCCCAACGTACACGTTCCTAGCTGAGGTTAGAAAAGATGTGCTGCTTTCTCGTTTCGGTGGTCCTATGTAAACAAGCGTCCTTGTAACCAGCTAGTTAATGCCATGCTTTCTGCATTTTTGTGCTTTTGCAGGTGATTTTGCTATGATGTGCTTTACACAGAAGTTTGTGTGTACGATCGGCTACCTTTAAGGACGAGTTACAGTGCTCTTGGCCATGAGTTCAATGCTAATGAATCAATAATGCACATTAAATAAGCTATTTTTTACAGAAACACACACGAAACAAGGTTATGTATTGATCAGTTGACAAGAGTGCTGTGACCAGAGGCTCGTGGGAACCTAACACTGTATTTCACTAGGAGTAATGGTTCAGTAATCACTAACTCGGTGCCTGTCGGGACTTACGGAATATATTGCTGTGAATAAGAATCGGCTGTCCTGTTCTAGATTCACAGTTGTATACTTTTACGCAATTTGGAACATGCCTTCCACACTCTTTTGACACCTTTAAAAAAATCATACATTACTATGTCAAAGGTATCTTTCCATGTCCATAGATGCAGGTCTCCAGATGGCTGTATCTCTGTGAAGATTTCTTTAATTTTAACCAGTTGTTCCCGACTAATGGACCATTTTGTTGCTTCCTACTATTTGCTAATTCTAAACAATACTATGATGAACATCCTTATTGGCACTAATAGAATAGCTAACATTTATTCAGTACTTGCTATGGGCCTAGCCTTCTGTTAAGAGTTTTATAAGTATTATCTCATTTAAGCCTCACCATAAGCCTATGAAGGTGATATTATTATGCCCACATTAAAGATGAGAACTCTGATGCTTAGAGATGTTAGGCAACTTTTCCAAGGTCATACAGCTTAAAACCAGGTCTTTCTGGCCTCTGACACCTCACTCGTAACCAAGGTGCTCTGCTGCTTCTTACACGTACAGGCCCAGGCACTTTTTGATTGTTTCCCTAGGGTATCTGTTTAGAAGTGGACTGCTGAGTTGGGAGGTATGCACATTTGAAAATGTTAGTACATTTTGTTAAATCTACCCCATAGCAAATGTGCATCAACTTACAACCCACTAACAGCGCTCGAGTGTCCCTGCTCCCGTTCCTTAGCTCCCAAGTATCCCCATTCTTTGAAATAGGCCCCCAAACGAACAGCTTGACCCTTTAACACGTATCCTTTGACTACTGGTGACTGCCTTTCTCGTATGCTTACTATGCCCTGTATTTTGTCCTTTGCAAATTGTCCACATCTTCTGACAATTTTTCTACTGCCAATTTGTCTTTGCTTCACTTATGAACTTTTTCTATACTAGTGCTACTGACTCTCTACCTATCATACATATGTTGGGATACTTTCCTCAGCTCGTCACCCTTTAAACTTGATTGTTGGTTTTTTGCTCATGAGGTTTTAAATCATTTTCTTTCATAATTTCTAGATTTAGTTTTATAAGTAAGTAGGTATTCTCCATCACAATATGATGACTATTCCCTCATTGTTTTTCTTCTAGCACTTTTATGGTTTCACGCTTTTTCATCACCGAGGAATTTATTTTGGCGTAAGGACTAAAGTATGCATCCAGTTTCATTCTTTTTCTTCTCTCATAGCTAGCTCGCTGGTTGTCTTTAGAACACACTAGAAATCCTCTGCCTTTTTGTCTCTAATTCTAAACACCACACTCGCTTATATCTACTTCTGGGTGCTCTGTTCCAGTCCATTGGGCCACAGGCTTGTTCCTTTGCCAACATAGAATTTTTCTAGGTTATTCACCCACATTTCTTTTTCCAGATGTCCTTTATAATCATTTTATTAAAAGTATGTGTTGGCCTGGCTGGTGTGGCTCAGCAGTTGAGCGCCGACCTAGGATCCAGGAGATCGCGGTTCGATTCCTGGTCAGGGCACATGCCCGGGCTGCGGGTTGCCCAGTGGGGGGTGTGCAGGAGGCAGCCGATCAATGACTCTCTCATCATTGATGTTTTTCTCTCTCTCTCTCCCTTCCTTTCTCTGAAATCAATAAACACATATTAAAAACTAAATATATTTGTTGGGATTTTAATTGGGATTTAATTTAATTTATAGATCAACTCACAATACCCTCCTAAGTTTATTCTTAGATATTTTGTGCTTCTATTTCTTTTGTTAGGGTCTTCTCCCACTATGCTTTCTGACTGGTTCATTTTGGCGCTACCTTCTTCACGGAAACTTTTCCTCAAACCTTGCAGGAAACAATCACTCCCCCAACACCGTGCCTCGCTCACGTCACTTCTTACTTTTTGATGATGAATTATAATTATTGGTTAGACGGTAGGCTCTTTAAAGGCAGGTCACTGTGTGGCCTGCTTGTACATCTCTTGCCACATCTGGTAGGTGCTTGAGACCATGAAGATATTTGTAGGATGAATGAGCAAATGACAAAATTTTGCAATATCTTGCATAATGAACAAGACTTTTTCCTAGGAAGCTGAAAGTGAAGTGAACCGATTCCATTATAAAAATCTACTTTTCCATAGAAAACATGCTTTCAATAGAAAACATAAGGAGTTTTATGTCTCCTCCTTTTTGCCCTTGGCTGAACCCCCAAGACATGTCAGAATCAGAGAAGTGGTCACTGCTAGACAAATGTGCCATGTGCAATGGGCTGCAGAACCTCTTCGCAGAGCCCACCGCCCTCACCGAGACATCCCAGCATTTCTCAGGGAGGCTCTTGAGGCCTCGAGAGCCCTCTGGAGGAAGGAATTCAGGCACCTACTGTGTGCCTGCCACTCTGTTATACTTTTTGAAAAGCACTTTCCCTTAAGATACAACAATCCTGTTGGCATCACTAGTCCCATTTTGCAGATGAGGAAACTGAGGCTCAAAGAGATGGAGACCCCAGCTAGTAAGTGGCAGGCCTGGCGGGAGCTGACACTATGGAACTCTAAAGTTCTCGCCTCTGCCACAATGACATCCAGAGCAGCAGAGTCTGGGAGGCCGAGGGGCAGTGGCCCAGAGAGGAGTCCCATAAGGAGTCGGAGAGACAGGGCCCTGCCCGCACTAAGCCAAGGTAGTCCCTAGAGAACTGTTCTTCCCCCAGAGCGGCATTTGATGCTTGCAGGTTGTTCCTGAAGAGCATCGGACTTGGGTCAAGCTGGGGACATGCTACACAGATCGTATTGTCACCATGGGACTGGGGAGGGGAGGGATGGCAGAGGTGGGAGATGTGCCACGGGAGAGGGGGTTGGTCTTCAGCCCACATCTGGGGACGTTCTTCCATTTGCCTCCTCCCAGCCCATCCAGGGTGAGGGTATCCTGACTTGGCCCTGCAGGCCCCTCCTGGGAGTCAGCCAAGCAGCCACTTCCTTACTGGGCTGGCAGCTGCTGGGCAGGCCTCAGCTCACTTCTCAGCCTGGATTGAAGCTCCAGTTTCTTGTGAAGAGCCGTGGGGTGAGGACCAGTTCATTTGCTGACCTGGACACTGTGTCTGGCCCACTGCAGGCCCCAGGGACATGGAGATGAGCAGCACACGGGGCTCTTGCCTTGTGGCACTGTCTGGTCAGGAAGTAGCTCATAAGGAAAACTTCCCAGCCCCACCTAAGTGCTGGGGGAGCCTAGACTAGGGCTGAGTATGTGTGTGTGTGGGGGGGGGGGGGAGGGTCCACCCAGCATGTAGCAAGCTGAGAAGGCTGGGCATTAGACTAATGCGTGAGGACTTCATCCTGTGCGCAAAGGGAGACTTCCCACATTTTGAAGTAAGTCTCTCATGATCAGATTTGTACTTTAGAAACAGATCAACTAGGTGTATTTATTTTCAATACATTGATCTTTAAAGTGAAAATGAAAGTATCTCCATTTTGGAAAAACAATACCAAAGACAAGGAAACACAGAGCCGATGGATACAAACCTGGCTGACCTGGACATGGAGTGAGAGAGACCACGTTCGTGTTCAAGTCCCTGCCACGGATTTGCTGGGCAACCTTGAGCCAACTGCTTCCTTCCCCATCTCAACCTCGGTTCCCTTGCTTGTAAAATGGGAACGCTGTCACCTGATACACAGGGCTGTCATCAGGGCAAAATGGGATGTCAAAAGACAGTGTAACGTTTGTCCACACCGGGCAAAGGTAAAGCGTTAAGGTGAGGTCTCAGAAGGCTCTGCAAACTTCCCGGTCACCCAGCTGCCCAGCTGCAAGCGCACTAGCCAGCGATTTCTCGGGAAGTCTCTCCCAGCTGTTCCAGCTCAAACCCAAGCCTGTCCTGTAAAAACACGGCCCCGTCCAGAGAAGCAATCGCCCATGTGTTTGGCGGCCACCTGCCCGCCAGGGCCAGCCTGCTGGGCCATGAACGTCAACAGCGGCCCCTTCCTGGTGGGGGGAGGAACAGGGAGCCGGCTTGTTCTCGGGGCAGAGGACTGGCGGGCGACGGGGAACATTTTAAGGTGGGACGCTTCTTCCTGCACTGCTGGCAGCTGTCTACATAAGGCGTCCATTATATGCGGCCCCCAGGCCGGCGGGCCTGAGCGGCTAAGCTAAAATTAGTGTACAAGGTGCGCCCGCCAGAGATGCAGAACATCCGAAGGTCAGAGGCCTGCAGCCAGCCCCGGGCAGGGGTGGGGCGGGCACACAACAGCCGGGCGGCAGCTGCCCGGGTCCTCTCGGGCACAGGGACCACGGCCCTGCCCAGGCCTGGCTCAGGAGCTCAGCTTGAGTTAAAAAACAGAAGGCGGAGTAAAATCCCGAATACATTTTAAAAATAATCTGTGTACATGCATAGGAAAATGGTGGGAGAGGACCTCACTGAATATCTAGAGGCTATTTCAGTTACAGATGTGGAAATAGTGGGTGAATTCTTTTTCTGTACTTTCCAAAATTTTCTCAATAAATATTTATTACTTTTGTAATCAGAAGAAAACACAATAAAAGATGCCGTATGTATTTATATTGAATTAATTTAATATATATTTTAAATTTATAAAATGATTAAATTGTACATGCTCATGGGCATATAGTGTATATGTGTGCACAAATGTATTTGTTTATCTAGTCCACCGGTGGTGGCAGCTTGGAGTCCTGGCCTGGCAAGGCTGGCTGGCATTGATCAATATTCTCCAACTCCTCATTTTATGGAGAAAACAGAGGCCCCAGAAGCAAAGCAATAAGCCTGGGAATTACTTTTCACTGAGCCTGGTCCTGTGCTGGAGTTTCCCTAACCTTGCCCCCCTAATTTTGTAGTTGTTTGTATTTTCACTTTATGGAGACAGAAACTGAGGTACAGAAAAGTGCACTGATCTACCCGAGGGCGCCCTGCTAGGAAGCCACAGAGCCAAGCCCCAGCTCTAGCTTTCCATCCACAGCCCCCTGAGCTTGAAGAAAGAAGCGTTGCCAGATCAGCCCCCAGGAGCCTTTGAGGGAATGGGTAAAAAATAGTGGCACGGGGACACAAAGGGCGCAGCACCATCCCTTTCCTGATTGGAACAGGGTGGGCGGGTAAGACTTGCAGGAGAAGGCAGGCATGTACCAGGCCTCAGGGACAGGGAGGGTTGGCCAGAGAGGCTGCCATCAAAACTCTCCCTATCTGGTCCCCTCCAGCCTTGCCGTGCCCCAGACCTGGCAGTGCCTCAAGGCACCCTCAGCTGCTCAGACCAGAGCCTTCGCTCCAGCTGAACTTCTGTCTGCAGTGCCCATCCCTATCCCTGTCTTGTGCCTCAACTCTTTCAGGGCCTAAATCACCCACGCATCTGTGCATTCTCGTTAGCGAACAAATTTTAATGAGTGCCTACTATGTGCTAGAGCAAGACTGATGTAGTCCCAACCCTGTCAGTGCCTCTAGTTCTTAAAGAGGGCTTAGTGCTTAGGCTACCTGGGTCATTCAAACATGGACTCAGAGGCCCAGAATGCCTGGGTTCAGCTTGGCCAAGCTACTTCCTGCTGTGTGTGCTTGGGACAATTACTCAGCCTCTCTGTGTATCAGTTCTCCCCATCTTTAAAAGAGGACAATAGCACCTGCTTCACAGAATTGTGCAGGTAGAGTGAAAATCCATCTACAGCTCTTAGAGCAATGCCTGGCACGTATAAGTCCTCAATGCTCATTAGCCACCTTAATTATTCTTATTATTACCATCTGGCCCAGGTTCCCTCCTTACGATGCCCCTTGCCCCCTGGCTGCCCACTCCTCTATGGTCCCATGGCACTTGGATGCCTCCCCACTAAAGCATCAGTAGCTATGTAGTATGGGCATTAGAGGGTCTGCCTACCTCCCTTTCTGTACTTGGGCAGAGACCAAGTTTTAGTCATCTCTACCCCAGCCCCCAGCAAAAATGCAGCAATCACATCTCTAGGACGATGAATTTGCGGGAAACACAAGCCCTCAACTCCAATCAAGAAAAACCTTAGAGGCTCCTGGCTGCCTGGGCACCAGAGGCTGTATATCTGGCCTTCTCACAGAGCTCACCGATGCTCCTTTTAAGCCCAGCCTGAGCTGGCGGGCGGCTGCATACAGAGGCTTCCCTGAATGCTCCTCTGTGATGGGGCGCTCTGCCTGGCAGGTCATTATTAACGCCAACGCCGCTGCCCTGCCGCCCCAGGATGCTTCCCACCGCTACATCTCTGCCTGGAACACCCTCTCTCGCTTCCCGCAGCCCCCCTGCTCTGACAGCCCCCCCAGATCCTTCGGTGGCGGCTCACACGCCCCTCCTCTGAATCACAGCCCCCTACGGAGTTTGTGGCCCCCTCTCTTCTCCACTTCTCTTGTGTCTCGTATGTGCTTCCGCTGTGACTCTTTCTCACAGTGTGTTGGTATTCATTTGTTTATGTGTCCCTTCTCCAGAAGGGACCATCTTACTCCTGTCAGCTCCCCACTGTCTGCCAGTGCCAGCAACAGAGGGGTTTCAGCATTCTGCGGGATGAACTTTTTAAAGGAAAGTCAAGTCAATTGGTCTGCCTTCCTGCTAAGGCACATATGCTAACGTTTCACGCCACCTCTTGCACCAAAACACTCACAGACCTTTCTAGGCCACCGCTGCCCATCACAGGGATGCAAGTTGACAGAGGAGCGTGGGATGTGAGTGCGAACTACAAGGTGGGCACTGAGCTGGCTTTTCGCACCTGCTCCGGCATTTAATCTGCAACCACCTGAGGAAGCAGGTATTTTAGAGACGAAGACCCTAAGGCTAAGACCAGTTACACTGCTCCCCAAGGGGGTGACAGGGCAGCACTAGAGTCTGGCTCCCTGGGGCCCCAGAATCTGTTTCTGCTATCCCATGGGATGACAGATGTGAAAGTGATTTCAGTTCTGCCAAGATAGGAAACTGTAAATCTACAAAATAACCAAGGATTACCCACCACACAGAAAACTCTAGGGCAGGAGCCACCTGGTTATTACCTGGTAGAGAGGAGAGGGCTGAAGGGGCACTCGTAAACATGGAATTCTTAGTTTGCTGCCCCAGGGGAGGCAGCCTGTTGCCCTTCAGGGACCTGGGAGGAAGAGAGCTGGGTGTGGTGGGAAGAGTTGTTCTGAGGGCAAGCCAAGCAGCCCTCTACCAGAGGGACCCCCAGCACAGGACAGGGACCCAGAGTGCCTGTGGTTCTCTGTGTCAGGAGATGTGAAGGGACTCAGTGGGGCCCCTGAGCTCCTGAGACTCTGGGCCACAGACACCTCAGCGAGGAGCCCTGCCCCGTCCCCCCGTTCTGGTTCAGTAGCTTCTAACACAAGTACCTCCTCTTGGCTCCCAGATTCACCCCTCAGCCCAAAGACTTCTCTTGGCACCACAAAGCTATCTCCTTTCCTTGCTCATATAGGGCCCAACCCAAGCCCCAAGGAATGACACTCGAAGGCTGCCCGCTTCTTGCAGCCTCCCTTCCACATGCTCCTTCTCTGTGCCTGAGTCCTGGCCAGTCCACCTTCGTACCTGCTCTCTCCTTACCCTAGACTGTCCTTCTTCCACTTTCACCTGGTGAACTTCTACTCATTCTTCAAAGCCCAGTTCAAATGGGCTTCCTGAACCACCCCCACAACCAAACCAAACAGAGCGGACCCTTCCTGCCTCACAGGTCTCCTGTGCTGTGGCTATTTGTGTGTCATCTCCATTGATGGGAAGCGTATTCATCTTTGTACCTCAGTGCCCAGCACAGAGGATAGAGCACAGCAGGCAAGTACGTCCAGGCGACCAGGCCCTGCCTCAGTTTCCCCACATAGCATTTCACTCCCAGGGACTCCACAGCTCACTCTAAAATTGCCTGAGATGCTGCTCCTGCCTTCAAGAAAGTCATTGTGGTGGGAAGACAACATGGAAACCCACGTCTAGCGCCAGGAGGTGAAAGTGATGGTGGGGCATACTGTGTGGCAGGCACTGTGTACTGAGGCCAGCTGGGTTGGCAGCGAGGCTCCCCAGAGAACCGAGATTTAAGGTCCAGCAGAGCCCTCTGGTCTGGATAGGAGGGCAGAGGAGGGGCTGCAGGAAAAGGGTGGGCAGAAACAAGAAGGGGAGAAACGCTGCTCCATTCAGGGGCCTTCATGGGGCCGGGGGCCGGGGGCCGGGCTGCGGGTAGTGGAGAGCTGGGTGTGGAGGCAATTAGGTTGCTGAGGGGCAGGGCCAAGTCACAGAGGATCCCTCTAGGTTGTCTCAGCTGCTTTTAGTTTCCTCCTAGTCCCTAGACCCCCAAGTTCCCAGCATGCTTTGCAGCTGAGCCAGCCAAGCAGTGTTATGTGCCTGGGAGCCTCCTGGGCAGGGCTCCAGCTGAGGAAGCAGTTGTAGGCTGGCACTCACATGCCCATCCTCAAACCACCTTGAGGCACTCAGGGTGGCCCTTCTCCTCCATCAGAAGCCAGACCTGCTGGGCCAGTGGGCAGGCACCGAGTCTGGCTAGACTCAGGCAGAGGCCTGGAGGCAGGCTGGGGACAGGATGTTGATTTCCTGGCATGTGTCACCTGAGCCTTGTTCAGGACTGAGTGTGGCAGCGTGGTGAGGCAGCCTCCGGCCCGCCAGACAGCTCCAACTGCTGGGCAAAGGGCCCCCGCATGCCCTCTAGGCCTCATTGCCCAGGCAGCTCCTCCAGCCTGCCCTGCAGATCTGCCCATGAGCTGTGGCCCTATACTCACTCCTGCTCTAAATGAGGGCCTCGCTGTTAGATTAACCTGGTCTCCTACCCTGCAATGCCCTCACCTAGCTTGACTGTCACACCCACATTGTGCTGTGGACCTTCCCAGGTCTCAGTGTGCAGGCAGTCTTTGCCCTGCCTGGGCACTGGCAGCCTATAGTTCCGTGGTGTGCTGCCCAGCCATGAGCGGGCAGGTGTGGGGCTGTGACTGTCCATATCTGAGTTTGACTTTAAGCAGAGTTTGCTGGAAGGGACATGGGCCCCTGAATGCACACATGCGCACACATGGCATACACACAGCCCAGCCCAGGCTCCCCACAGATGTGAGATCCATGAAGCAATCACCCAGGAGATGAGTCCTGGGGAAGTGGCAGATTGCTTCTGTTCCCACCACCCCTCCCCCATGCCATGGCCTTGACCAGAGCTGGAACAGCCTGCTGAAGGCCTGCCAGTTCAGAGTCCCACTCCCTCACTGGAAACAGAGACACAGAAAGGGAGATTCTTGCTTGAGATTTTCTTGCGCAGTAAAGGCAGACCAGGGTCAGAACCAGTTCCCTGGCTTCCATTCCAGGACAGGTGCCCATCACCGTAGGCTGCATCTGTAGAGATGCCAGTTGAAGGCTCTGGACATTTAGCAGGTTTTCCCTGAGTCTCAGTAAAGTGTGGGGGTCCAACCTCCTGTGGAGGGTGAAGTCAGCCCCACCTACCTCCTGACCACACATGGCCCAGCGATCTCTGGGCTGGGCTGGAATCGCTCTGTGTCCTGTGGTGTGAGGAGAGATGGGGGAGCTTACCTGTCAAAAGCTAGCTGTGGTCTCATGGTCAAGATGTGTCAGAGATTTCTAGGAGCTTGGAGGATTGTGTTGGAGAAGACCTGTGGGAAGTAGAGAAAGTGAGAATGTTAGACCACACCATCTGTCAACCTTCACTTGAATTTGAAAAATGCTTCCACAAATGATGAGCAGAGCCTTGGCAAGAGTGGCCTCACAGCCCAGCCCTCATTAGCACCTCTTCTACAACATGGTGAACACAGGGTCAAGGGCAGGCTCCCCCAGAGATGCAGCGTAGCTGAGAAACTGTCACTTTCGAGCACTCCTTGGTGTCCCCTGAGCACTGTTCACCATAACTCACTCATTCTTTCTCTCACTATCCATTCGTTCATGCAAGCATTCAATAGCCATTTGGAAAAGCCATTAGGTGCTACTGTCAGCTCTTACAGAGATAAAGTCACTGAGAATGACAGCACTTGTCTAGCAAGATAGTTGCTTGTAGAGTCAGGACAAATGCCACTGGCTCTCAACGCCCAGCCCGGTGGTTTCCTCCTTCTGAGTGATCTGTGCCAGGCACCAGGCGGAGCATCTTATATATGCTGTGCAAGGTGGCATGGTGCTTCCCACAATATTCCGCACAAGGGCTCCTTTTTGTGTGAAAATATTTCTTAAAACTCCTCCTAATGGTAACTGTACACTTAGTATCTTCTCATTGGGAAAATAAACAACAAGACAAAAGCCACATGAACATAATGCTTTACAATTAACTTATATTTTAGTAATCACAGCACCACCACATATATTTAAATAATGGTTACACATACTCATTTGAGACATGTTATTTGTGTCTTCTGGGCTGACGGTTTTGACCCCTTGGGAATCCATTCATTCAATATTCATTCAGTAGGTATTTATTACGCATCTCTGAGATGCCTGCCCCATGGACCACAGGTTAGGGACCCTGGTAGGAGGAAGAGCGGTGGTTCTACAACGAGGCCTGCTTGAGGTCAAGCCCAGCTCAGACTGGATGTGAGCCCTTGGGAAGGTCACTTGGCCTTTTTCCAACTCAGGGCCCTCATGAGTAAAAGAGAGATGATGCTCCTGACATTGGAAAGTTGTTAAGATGATGAAACAAGACAATGGAAAGCACTCATGACAGAGCCTGGCATAAAGTAGAAGCTCAACAAATGGGCACCAGAGGATTATCACCATCATCGCCATCATCAACATTATCACCACCATGAGCACCATCACCATGGTCATTGTTACCATCAACAGCAGCAGCAGCAGCATCACCATCGCCATCACCACCACTGCCGTCATCCTGCTTCCCTCCTCTTCCTGAACCCCAAGAAGCCTGTCCTTGCCCCTCTAGTAGGATACACACACAGTAGTTTTTACCTTACTATAGAGTTCTTTGTATATACATTTTCTTTCTCAGGTTCATTCTCATCTCTATAACATCAGAGTTGTGTGAATTTAGGTAAGTTACCTAACCCATCTGCATCTGTTTCCTCAAATGTAAAATGGGACAGTGGTTTTAGTAATTCATGAAATTGTTGAAATAATTAAACAAAGTAATGTATATAAAACACAACACAGTATCTGGCATGTGGTAAATGCTCAATAATTGGCAGTAATTGTTGTTGTTATTAATTATTAGTATCACTTCTCTTCTTAGTTTGTGAGCCCCTGAGGGCAGAAACCATTCCAAATTCGTCTCAGTCTTCCTAAGAGTCTAGCATAAGGCCTGTCTCCCAACAAACATTAATACGTGTTTGCTATAACAGTCTTGGAGGCTCATGCAAAATCACTCAAGGGACGGGAGCATAGCACATGGCTAAGGATAGAGTCCTGATGGGACCTTGAAACCCCAACAGACCTCATGAAGGGAGTCCTTTGTTACCCAGGGAGCCAATCTGCAGGCCTGCTGGGACCATTCATTCATTCATTCATTCATCAAACTGACCAAATTTTCACTTTGGTCCAATAACAAATCCTTGCCCAGCACCATGTTTTTTCCTATTTCAAAATCTTGTTCCCATCTGCCACATCATTTAGTCTTCACAGAAATGCTTGGATGCAGGTAGAATAGGTACTGACAACCCATTTTGTAAATAAAAAAATGAAGCGGTGACAAGACTTGCCATAAGACACATAGCAGTCAAGGCCATTGGAAAGTGGACCAAGGTCCTGTTTATGACCTTGACTCTTTCCCACTGGCTCAGTGATGTCAAGCTCTTTACAGATTCAGGATCATTCATACTTGCTGCCCAGTGTGCTTCTCAGCAAACAAAACTAAATTAAATTATTGTCGGTACTACTTTAACATGCCTGTTGGAAAAGAAAGACTAAGTTCCATGAGGGCAGAGACTATGAAAGCCATGTAGTGTGGAGGCAGTTAAACATGTGGATGCTCTGACTGCCTGGGTTCAAATCCTGGCTCCAACACTCGCTAGATGTGGTGAACTGGACAAAAAATCACTCTGTGCCTTGATTTCTACATCTATAAAGAAAGGCGAATACTAGCTATCTATGGTTGTTTTGATGATTAAATGAGCTAATCCGTGTACAGTGTCTGGAATAGTATCTGCTATACAGTCAGAGTTAGTTGCAATTATTATATTTCATGATGGATCCCCTGAACCTAGAACAAGACCTGGTACCTGGGTGATCCTTAATAAACATTTTTTGGATGGTTGAATGGATGAAATGCTTCCTGGATAGTGGTCAATAGCTGTGTCTCAAAAATGAATGAGCAAGTCAAAAGAGTAGTGGAGCTCTGGCCCCAAGGAATCTAGGATCCCCCAATTCCTGGGTCACAGGCAAGTCCAGAAGGAAAGAGCTTGGTCATCCTAAGACTCAAAGCCCTTTCTGCTTCGCCAACAAAGGGCAATAAATGTGACTAGTGGCTCTGGAGTCAGACACTTAAATTCAAGTCCTCAATCTGTTCCTCTGTCACTGGCTGTGTACTTACCTCCCTGTCCCTGCCTCAGTTTCCTTCTCTGTGTAATGGGGAAACTCAGGCCTACCTTGGAGGGATGTTGCATGGGTTAAATGGCGTAGGGAGGGGGAAACTCCTCTTGTCCATAGTGATCGCGATAATGAGCCTGTCAAGGTCAACAGCAGCTCACTGCGATGGAGCTTGTCCTATGGGCCAGCTCATCCTGTGCTAAGTGTTGCTTCCACCATATTCTCCCTCATGTGGGCTCTGGATCCCTCTGCTAGGGATGCGGCTCGTTAGAGTAGCCTGGGCTCCACTCTCAGCCAAAAGGCTGCTGCAAAAAGGGAAATTCTTTAATTGGCCCCAGTGCACTGCGCTCTGTGGAGGCGAGACAGCTGCTTGGGAAACAGCCCCCTGGAAAGGGTGGTCTCCAGGGAATTCACTTGGAGAGTTCTTCCCAAGTGCTGGTGCCAGCACCTCCCAGCCGGCACGCAGCTGCCTCCGCGGCAGTCCCAGTCCGTCGTGGCTGCAGCCCCCCTGTGCTCAGTTTCCCCGGCCAAGACCCCCGGGCTAGCAGACTGTAGTGCTGATGGGAAAGCATGACCACGTATTGAGCCAGAAACTTTCCAATCCTTGTCGCTTGCCTGGTAAGTGGCAGTGCCCGATCTCCCTCTGACAGCCTGGGTCAGCCGTTTCTCTGGCTCTGCTCTGCTGTGGCCTGGCCTGGGCCGCGCCCACTGTCATACCTTGGGCTGACCTTGCGTGCCCGCTCTGCCCTGTGGGCATGGGTGGTCAAAGGCCCCTGGCCTCTCTCACTCCCTGCCACTCTAGGCTTCTGTCATGTCCCTCAGAGACGACATGAGATTTGACAGGACCTGATTATTTGCAAACGTAGACCCCATGACAGCATCTGTGAAGCTGGTGCCCTCTTATGCGCTCACTGGCAGTCGCTGGCCTTGGCTTCAGGGCTGATGGGGGCCGAGCACCACCCACCACCCAGGGAAGCCGAGCGGCATAGTGAAAAGGCTTGACGGCCCCTTGTTTCGATCCCAGACCATCCCTTAGAAGCTCTGTGATCCAGGGGCAGTTCCGTGGGAAGGGTGACTTCTCACAGCTTCCAAGCCTCAGGTGTGAAATGGGGCTGATAACACCGATCTTGTGCGGCCTTGGGGAGCACACATGAAGTACCTTTGTCTAGTGGCTGGCTCTCAGTGAAGGCTGGTTCCCTTCCACGCCTCTACCTCACCAGCGCCTGATCTTCTTGGTGCTAGCTGTCTCCTAATGCCAGGGATATCCTCTCGGAGAAACCTGAGCAGTCCCAGTGATGCCCACCGTGTGGCTGGCAGGGCCCCAGCGCGCTCAGCACACTGGAGATAAATATAGGGTCCAGGCACTTGATTCTAAACAATGGACTATTCTGGGGTTTTAATTGCTCATCATGGGGAAGGCAGGCGCTGGGCAATGACCAACCCTGGGGGACAGGACAGCATTGGGGTGGAAAACATACAAAGGTGCAGGTGCAAAAATGCCAGCCAACAGGTTACAAATCCAATGGTCACTGAGGGAAGGTGCTTAAACAGCTGCTGGGTTGACCCCGCTCACAGTATACAAATAGGGAAACTTAGGACCAGGGAGGAAAGCGCTTCAATTCACTGCTTCAACAAACATTCCTCAAGTGCCTCCTCCAGGCTGGCTCCATGCTCAGCCACAAGAGCCTCACAGCGTGCGGGGAGACAGGTGGGACACGTGCCATCACAGAACCTGTGACAAGTGCCAGGAGGAGGTATGGATGGGCTGTGGAAGCAGGAAGGAGGCACGCCATCCTAATCACATGAGTCATCCATTCATTCATTCCCCGGTGTGCCTGGTGCTCACATGTGCCAGGCACTGTTTCGATGCTAGAGGCACAGCCCTGAACAAAGTCCAGCCCAGCCTTCCTGGGGTCAGGACAGAGAAAGGCACAGATGAATGAAGGCATGGATGACATCTGGTCAGGGTGTGCAATGCTATAAAGAAGAATACAGCGGGGGAACCTGTCGCTGGTTGACAGTTTAGGTAGATAGTCGGGTTGATTGATACTAAGTTACAAGTTCACTTTACCACAAGGGACAGGCAGGGCGGCGACTGTTCTCCCTTCTGAGTGAAGAAGAGGGGACCCAGGCCCTGAGGTGACCTGCCTCAGGGGTCAAAGAACCAGCCAGAGTTAGGACCTGCCCCAGGCTTCTTGTCTCACAGGCCAGAGCTGGTCCCTGCACAGCAGGGCAGCCCCTCGTCCCCACAGCCACCATCCCTCCCTCCCTCATCCCCAGGGGAGCAACAGACAGCTCTGCTGGGTTGGGGGCCAGAGCCAGGCCCCTTCAGCCACCACCACCTCCTGGCTCGCCAGTTGCCCCGCTGGCCTCAGTCAGTGGAGACTGACAGTCAGATCCTCAGCCATCGTGACATGGCATACCGCTCCCTCCCCTCTGCCACCTCCCACGGATGTCGGTGGTGCCTTGGTGACAGACAGGCGGTCCCTCCGCTGCCGAGTTGTGTGACCTTGACAAGTTCAGCAGAGCATCTGTCAAAACTGGATGTTGTGCCACTTGGAGAGCTGTGGGAGGGTGAAATAAAGTGAGTGTAAAAGACCCACAAGTCTGTGGCCCACGGTGGGCTGGAGCAGCGTGGCAATCAGCGTGGCATCTCCCGCGTCGGCGCCCTCCCCTCCCTCCCGCCGAGCCTGGCCCAGAGCCCAGAGCACCGCTCCCTCTTCAGGGCTCAAACAGCTTTGAGCGCCTGTGTTCTCTGCCTGTCTGCCTGGTCCCTGAACGAGGTCGACAGCTCCCAGGGAGCAGCCTCTGGCTCCTGCACAGCTCCAAGCCACCAGCCTGGGGCTCAGCACAGTCACACTGGGTCTCAGCCACTGCGCCATAAATGTCCCCATGCAGCTCCCAGCCAGGAAAGCTAGACTTGAAGACCAACGGGGAAGGTGAAACCACGGACTCAGAGTCAGCTCCTTTACCAGCCTAATGAGCCTGGACAAGTAAACTTTTTTTTTTTTTATAAATGGGGGTAATAATCAGAACCCAAGGTTTTGCAAAGTTACATGGTGATTTTAATATTATTGCTCCCATTATATAATCATAGGTTCAGACAAGGGTTTATTCACTTGTAAGCTGCTGCTATAATCCCTTCTGTGCCCGGTCCCCTGCGAGTGAAGCTCCCCGGTGAGGGGAATTCCCGACCTGGGGGCAGCCCGTGCCAGGCTTTCCTCCGAGCTTTAGACACTTTGCCGCCTGGTCTGAAGGCCTGCCCCTCTGAGCTCTGGCGTGCAGAGAAGCGGGTGGGTGGGGGCCTGAGGGAGGGTGGGGAGAGGTGCAGCAGGATAGTGGGGTGTTGGGAGCTGAGGGCACCTGGAAAGGATGCCTCCAGTCACTGGGCCAGGGAGCGCTCTGTGACCCTCCACAGGCTGTCAGCCCCCCTTCCCGGATCAGCTCACACTAATGTACCTCCTCTGCCCTCGGCTTCAGAACCAGCCCAGCCCTTGCAGAAGACATCCTGCCCGGCTGCATCCTGCCCGGGCTGCTCAGCGGCTGGACCACAGGGGCCGGGTTCTCGAGCCATGATGTATGATTAATGACTCTGATGAGCTCACCAGCCCACGGAGGGAGGGCAATCCAAGGGGAGGCCAGAGGAAGGCTGGTTATGGATTTTAACCCTCTGATGTTGCTGGCTGGGAATTTAACATCAATAATTCAAGGCAGTAGGGAGGAGGGGGTGAGAAAAATGCAAAAGAGAGAGGGAGGTAAAGACTGGAAGGAAGGAGGGAGGGAGGAAGGAGGGAGGGGAAGGAGGACCGATGGGAAGCACAGATGCTTTTCTGAGTTTCCCACATGCAACTTGCACCTCTTTTAGCTCCTTGAAGCCCCTTCTCTCCATCTGTGAAGAGGATACCATCACCCCCATTAAACAGATAAAGAAACTGAGGCTCAGAGAGGAAAAGCAAGGGCTTCAGTGGCAGGGGTGGGGGGAGATACTGACAGGTGTGCAGATTCCAGAACCCGGGTACCTCTACTCCACCTTGACTCGGGGGTGTAGCGGCGGGACACCACCCAGCTCACACGCTGGGGCTGACATGTGGTGACATGAGTTTGGAGGGCTTTGCCCCAGGAAATAAGTCAGACTGTGGCCTTCTGGACAGCACCAGAACTTTGTTGCTGGAGCTGAAAAAATTAACTGCTATATTTAAAAGCATTGTTCAGTTGCTATGGTAACAGAGGGGCTAAGAATAATATAAAAAGAAGATGATATGCCAGGTTGTCACTGGCAACCCAATTTTAAGGGTGTGTGTATGTGATTTAAAAGGAGTAGGGGGGGGAGGTGGTGAGGTTCAGACTGTCTTCCCCGCTTCCTCCGGCACCATCTGGCCCAGAGACGCGTCCAAGATGCAACCAGGGCTGGGATCTGACCAGTCTGTCCGAGTCAGGGGAGAGCTGGCACATCACGGCCTTGAGACCAAAGATTAAGATGGCTCTCATTCCCTAATTGCTGTCCCCTCCTGACAGCCACTCACTGCCTGGGCAGCCTCCCTCAGCTGTGGAACCCCAGCCGGAGGCACCCCTCCAACAGATGGTCCCAAAATAGCTTCTTCCCCCTGACCTGGGAGCTTGAAGCCAGCCTGGCAGACTCCCTGGGGACCACCAGGGAGAACAGATGGTTGAGAGAGAAGAGCCGGAGACAGATTTATTGATCTGTAGCCTGGATGTCAGGGCTGGGAGGAGGCTGGGGACAGACGTGATCACAGGGTGGCCCTGGCTCTCTGAGGAGTCCTGGAGAGGAGCCCTAGCTCTAACCTTGTTCTGGAGCCTGGCCCAGGTGGCGGGAAGGGACCCATGGCAGGCCTCAGGAGGGACAGAGAGGTAGATGGGGACTGTGGCCCCTTGTACACCAGCCAGCTGCTTGTCAGGGATGAGAAGGAAGCACCCCTGGAGGCACAAAGAACTGGACAGAAAAAAAGACAAACACAATCCCTAAGAAGGTTCATTAAGTCATGTTTTGGAAAGAGATCTGGTGTCTTCACCTCCATCATGGGCATGGAATGTGAAGGAAAGCTGTGAAATCAGTCTGACCAGGGTCCCCATGCCAGCTAGCTCTGTCACATACTGCTCTGTGACCTCCAGCAATGGCCTTAGCATCTCTGGGCCTTGACCCTACCATAGGAAAGAAGACTTTTCTTTTTAGGACTATAGCTGGGTGTTGATAGACTAAAGTATATGAAGTGCCAGGCCTGGCATGTAGAATACCCTCAGTAGACAGCACCGTCTGCAGGGGAAACCACCCGCCAGGAGAAGGATGACTCCTCTCTGCCAAGCCAGCCCCAGGGAGGCACCTGCGCAAATACAGAAGGCCTGAGACACAGCTGGGAGGCATCCTCGCAGAGAGACGGCCAGCAAGGGTCCCCAGGGTGGCCAGATGTGCCTGCAGGGGCCAGGGAATTCCAGAGGAAGAGAAAGGCCTAATAGAATCAGGACGGGGGGGGGGGGGAGCTATTCCAGGCGGAAGAAATGACTTGAGCAAAGGCAGGAAGGTGGGAAAGCATGATGAGGGACTGAGAGCAGGGGGCAGGCTTGTCGGGTGGGAACCTACCAGTAAAGTCCCAGCCTCCCATGGGGCTCAGCAAGGAAGCCGGATGGGCCTGGTGAACTGGGGGCAGGAGGCCCACAGGGATGCTGGTGCAAGAGTCCAGGCCAGACATAAAGAGGCCTGGGCTAAGGCAGAACAGGGCTTTACAGTTTACAAGGCACATTCACGTCCATTACCTCATTTGATCAAGCCAGGATGGACAGAGTTTACTGTCCTACCCAAACTCTCCCCCATCCCTGCTTACAGGGCTTCCCACAGGCTGGGGCACCCACCATGTACACATATAGATTCCTAAGCATCCCCTAGAAGTGGGCAAGTCCAGGGAGAGGTCTCAGGAATGGGTGTGGTCAGGGAGGGCTTCCTGGAAGAGGAGCTTCGGGAGGCATTCTGAACAGACAGTACGGCACAAGTAAAGCTTGGCGAGGGGACTGGTCACAGCGCACGGGGGAAACAGCTCCTGGATCCTGCTGCAGATGAGCCCTTCTGCAGGGGAGTTGGGAGAAAGCAGGCTGGAGGTCTGGGCAGGGCTGGGTGACAGAGAGCCATGAATTCCAGGCTGAGGGGCTGCATTCTCTCCTGGGAAGTAAAGACCTGTGGGGAGCCAACAGGGGTGGAGGCAGGATGGGGAGATGTGAGCAAAGCAGTTTTAGGAAGCCAAGCTGGGTCAGACATAATTCCTCGCTCCTCTCACCTACTCTCAGACATAGGACTCTCCTTCTCTGGCTGTCTGAGCGCCAACAGGGACACCGGACCTTAAGCACCACGTCATGGAAAATGGGTATGTTTACTTAGAGGCTACTCTTATGTCAACAGAACACAGCCAGCTCCCCCCAGCCTCCACCTTGCTGTTTTCCCCTTTTGGGGAACACTAGTTGCCTTACGTTCTGTTCTCTCAGGGCACACACTTCTGGTCTTACTTTCCCACGGTGGAGGTGCCCAGAGTTGTGTCCAGAAGAATGTCTGGGCCTTATGGGGGGTCGGGCTGAGTCAGCCGGTGGGCAGAGAGCTGCCCCAAGTGGCTCAATGTCTGGGGACTACAAATTGGGCAGAGGTGTCTGGGCCAGAGAAGCCCATATAGCTTTTGTCCTTCTGCCTCCTTCTACAAATATTATTGAGCACCAACTATGTGGCAGGCACCGGTCTAGGCACTGAATCAGGCAAACAAAATCCCTGCCCTCTTGGAGCTTAAATTCTAATTAGGAAAACAGATAACAGCGAATGAGCAAATATTGTTGGGTAGTGATGAGTTCCATGAAAGAAATTAACCACCTTGAGAAGGGAAAGAAAGTGACCAGAGGAGATGTTTGAATTGAGATGGTCAAAGAAGGCTTCTCTAAAGAGGTGAGGTTCTAAGGGGGTAACATTTCAGCAGGAGCCTGAACGAAGTGAGGGAGCAGTGGAAAGAGAATTTTGGAAAACAGTATTTCAGGCAGAAGGAATGGTACGTGCAAAGGTCCTGAGGCAGGAATGAGCTTGGTATGTTTCTCTGACTCCTCATCTAGTGCTCTTGGGGGAAAAAGAGGCTCAGGGAGGTTAAGTGACTTGCTTGGAATCATGTTGCTGATTAGTGGCCGAGTAGGCTGCTTGCTGGTTCAGGGCTCGTCTGCCACTACATGGGCAGCTGGCCACATTTCAGGGCCTGGGCTCCAGCCAGAGTGTGGGTGCTGGCTGCTGACTGGGGGAGGCAGAAGTGAGGGAGTGTGAGTTATTCAGTAAGCAAATATTGACTGAGCACCTGCCACATGTCAAGCGCTGGCTTTGATGGGCCCTATAGAGCAGGGCACACATGGACAGAAGTTCATGCCCTCCTAGAGCCCACATTCTAGTGCAGATCAGAGAATATGGGGGTCACAGGATTTGGTCAGAATTCTGGGAAACTCAGAATGCAATGATTGCATCTTAGCCTCAGAGAATTCAGAATCACCCAGGCACAACTTCTCAGCATCGAACAGCTGACCATGGCCGTCAGCAGCATCTGGTCACCTTGAAAGAGGCCAGACCTGAGTGTCCCACACGTGGCAGCCAGTGGCAGAACCAGGATCTTAACACCCAGGAGCAGGAGTCCGGGCTCTTGAGCTCATGGATATTCTCTGGTAATGGAGATGAGCGTGGGTTTGGGGGCCAGACAGACTGGCTTTGGATCTGCAGCCCATGCTTGCAATGGCATGGAATCTTTCTGAGCCTCAGGTTCCTCATCTGTAAAATGGGACTAATGTGGGATCTGCCTCAAATAGTTGTCATGAGAATTAAGATAACATATGTGAAGTGCTTAGCGGGGCAAATGCCCCAAATGCTTGCAGTTGTTGTTATAATTATTAGTGAAACTTCCAGGACTCTGGTATCTTTGTAGGTGACAGAGATTGGACCCAGCTGGGATCGGAACAGCTGACCTGCCCCAGCTAGCAGGCTTGGTGTCCCACTGAGGGTCTGCCCGGGAATGTTAGCTAATGGGGAGTAAGGGTTGTTTCACTCTCACCTTGCAACAGAAACATGGCGCGTGTGGCCTGGCACAAGCCCTCTCCCCTCCCTTTCTTCCCCGCCCTCCTCTGTCTCTGTATCTCTGTGTCTCTGTGTCTCTGTCTCTGTCTCTGTCTCTCTCTCACACACACACACACACATACACACACACACACACACACACACGAGCACGTGCTACAATTATGGCCATAAGAACTTGACCCACCCCCGGGCAGTGGGAGCTAAGCAAGACCAAAGGGGAGCAGAGAAGTTTCCAGAAGATTCTAGCTGGGGCTTGCGGTACATGTTTTAGCCCTCTCTTGGCTGGGCTGAAACTAGCCATGATGAAATTAGGGCCTATGCAGAGGTCGGGGGAGCAAGAGCCCATGGTCAAGTGAGACTAATGAGAAACACACCCTTGTAATGGAGAGAGACCAAGGCCAGGCATCTAAGTGGAGGCTCAGGCTGTGCTGTGGCGGCCACGGACAGCAGCTGCGCAAAGGGCACCCAGGCACCCAGAGGACTTCCTGGAGGAGGAGGAGGGGGGAGGAAGAGGGTGTCATTTGAGTTTTGAAGGATGGGGAGAATTTGGCCAAATAGAATTTTTTGCTCAGTATGAGAACCGCATTACAAGCAGAAAACAAAACAAAAGGCACAGAGGTTGGAATTTTTAGGGTGCAGAACAACCATGAGGTTCCACTGACGATTTAGGCTTTTCTAAGTTAGAAGATGTGAGTGGGGAGGTGGGGCAAGAAGCCTCTTTTGCCTCCAGTTTTCACCTTTACTGAGCAAACAGCAATTCCTTCATGCATGCAAATAGCACTTTAAAAAGTTAAGCAATGCATTTTTCTTTCCTGTGCCTCAGTTTTTCCATCTCACAGATGGGTGTGTCCCTGACATGGGCTGGGGACTGCCCCAGAGTAGATGTTCCTGACCAATAGGCAGTCATTGGCTGCCCCACGCTGCTCAGGGAGGTCTGTGGCCAATTTCTCTGTCCCCATCAGGAAGTCTTAGGCTCATCGAAAGCCTTGGGTTTCCTGGGACATCCATCTTTCTGGGGCAAAAGCCACAAAATTAGAAGAATGACGTAGTGACCAGGCTCAGGAAAGAGACACACGGAGCCCTTCCTCAGCCTCACCCCAAAGGAGCTGAACCTTGAAGAGGTTCAGTGTCTTGCCCTAGACTTGTAGTTGGTTAAGTAGCAGAGATAAGATGTGAGCCCAGGACTGCGTGACTCCCAGCCTCCACTTCTTCACCATCAGGCCAGGCTGTCTCTTAAGTTGCACAGGCCAAGAATATAAGCTGAGATGGAGAGCAATTTATTCTCAGTCCCACAAGGACTCAGACTTTTGGAGAGTAATGGGGCTCAGCCACACCTGCCACTCCAGAGGCCCAGGCGCTCTGAGACAGGAGACTTGGCTCTGGTCTCAGCCAAATGTCCCTTCCAAGCCATCTTGGCCCGTCTTCACCTCCCCTGCTCATCCTCAGAAATCCTCCCAGGCCTCCATCCCACATTCTGAAAGTCTTCAGAGCAGCCAGGGATTTCCATAATCGGCAAAACAAACCTGATGTGCTCGCAACCCCACCTCTGATCAGGCCGCTGGGGCTGCTCCCGGGCCCCAGACAGCAACCCTTGAAGGGGCCTTTGGGACATCCCACAAATAGGATGATTCAGTCACAGGTTGGTTCTGTTTGGACATAGTTAGAACAGCTTTGGGTTTGTCCTGGCTCACCCAAATCACGCACTAACTATCCCTCATTATTTATCACTCCACTGTTTCGAAGCCTATTACACAAGGTATGAAGGAGCTACAGGTGAGACCATGAATGTGCCTGCCAGTTAGGGGGGTGGAGGTTAAGCCCAGAGCTTCCTAGGGAGAGGGAACCACATCTGCAGAGGCCGAGAGGCCCAGAGCTGCACCACACTCTGGGTGACCGTAGCGCAGAGGTGGAGAGGGAGGCAGGGAAGAGCGGGCCAAGATCCCAAAGGCCTCGGTAAGCCACCCTAAAGGAACTTGGCATTTAACCCTGGAGGCCACAAGGAGCTATTAAAGGATTTTTTGCAAGGGGTGATGTGACCAGGTTTGTGTTTTTAAAGATCCTCCTGGTGCGCTGTGGGGGACAGATTGGAGGGGCTTGGTGGTGGCAGTTCAAAGCAGCCACAGAAATCCAGGGAAGACGAGGTCCTTAGCAGTGGAGAAGGGAGGAAGGGGACACACTTGAAAGATTGTGAGTCGACAGGCCTTCGTTGCTTTGGATGGGGTGGAGGTGGGGTGTCAGAAATGAGGCCTGAGTTTGGGGACTCGCACTCCTTCCCGGGGTCCCCTCTCTGCCGCCATCTCCATCGTCATCCCATTGCCGTAATTGGAAGTCATGGAATGGAACTCTATGGGGACTCCATGAAACACTGAATTTCTGGCTCCATCTCATGAACTGGGAGCAATTTTACTAGCAGAAAATATGCCCGCACCATAAAATCATAACCACACATGCACAACCACTATATAAACACGCTGCAAAACAGCAGAATTGGCTGATTCTGATCATTCTTATTAATATTTTGTTGCTACTTGTACATTTCAGTTTATTGCCTGGCCTACTCATTACCAGCCAAGCAGCCAGCGCCAGGAACTTAGGTAGAGCCAATGGGAGAAAAATGTAAAATGGAGATAATTCTAAGTAATAATTTTGTTCTTTACTACAAATTGGGAAGAGACAGGTCTCAGTCTAGCTTAGCAGCGGGGCGTCTCAGCGCAGCTTTGGGGGCGCGGGGGAACGCACTCCTGCAGGGTGGAGAGGATTCTGATTAAGTCGTTCATGCTGAGGAATGAATGACCAACAGGCTCTGACCCCTCCCGGCAGCCTGGCTTCGGAGACGGAGAGTAAGTAGCTCTCCCGCCTCCTTTGGACGTCACCTGCCTCTATACCCACGGCCTGCGGCCTGCAGTTTTGCCTGGGACCGCAGCTGCCCCCGGGAAGCCTACTCATGGATCACCCTCTCCAGGTTTGCAGGAGTAGCATTAAGTAGCATCTTGGGGTAGACTTTTGCACCCCCTTCCATCACCATCCACTGTCACCGTCCAAAGCCACTCTGCATAAGCAAGCTATCGGTCCTTGGACTGCTGTAATAGAAATCACAGACTAGGTGGCTTACAGACAACAGAAATTCCTCTCTCATCTGGAGGCCGGGAGGCCAGGATCAAGGAGCTGGCAGACTCAGTGTCTGGTGAGGGCCATTTCCTGGTTCATCGATGGCCATCTTCTTGCTGTGTCCTCACATGGTGGAAGGGACAAGGAGCTCTCCGAGTCCCTTTTTTAAGGCACTGATCCCACTTATGAGGGCTCCACTTTCATGATCTAATCATCTCCAAAGGTCCCACCTCCTAATGTTATCACATTAATTAGGTGACTTTTGGGGGAACACATTTAGTCTGCAGCACAAATGTAAAATTGAGGTAATGAGTGTGCTTATTCTGCAAATGCAGCTTCGAGATAAGTCTTCTATATGCTCTCACCCCACTGGAACGCTGTCCCCATGACCCTCTTCTGAGGACAGCTGGTGAGACTAGTTCCCCCATGAGAAGGGGGCCGCCTTCCCACGTAATGCCTGGGACTAAATGAACAGTGGGATGGGCTTTCTTCCAGAGATACTACTATTGCTGCAGGGAAAACTGAGGACCTGAGAACAGAGCCTTGCACTGGATCACACACTGAGGAGGTTCCTGAACATCTGGCTACACCCACCCTCCCTGGCCCTTTTAGGAATAATACGGAGACTGGAGATGTCCTGCTCTGAGCTGACATCACAGTCTGGGAGCAGGTGACGGGCAAAAGGAGCAGAGCCCAGGCACTGAGGTGAAGCACTGAGGCATCTGGTGTCCCAGCCCCAGCTCCACATGCCCTGCACAAGCCTGGGCAAGTCACCGAACCTCTGGTTTCAGTTGGCAAAGGCTGGTTACACAGATCACTTCAGAGGCTTTCTCTGGTTTAACAAATCCCTGTCTTTGGTTATGTGCAGTGGGTGAAGAGGGAACAGTAGAAATGACTATTTTTATCTAATCTGTAAGATGCATTTTTTTCCTGGTGATAATTCAATTTTGTTTTTTTCTACCTTTAAAGGCTTCTCTGCAGGGAGAAGGGGGAAGCTGTTGGATTTATGAATGCAAATAGAGGTGCTGACAGCTGGTCTGCACTGAGGTCACCTGCTGGGTCTTATCTGAGGCCATGAGCTCCATCCCAGGTGGGACAGCTTTGCTCCTTGATGGGGGCCTGGACCAGGCTGGGGTGGGAGTCAGGCTGGGGCCAGCAGAATTCAGCAGAGGACTCCAGGTGGATCCTCACACCAAGAAAGAGCACAGGCACCTCCACCTGCAGCTTCACAAAAATGGTCCACCAAACCTTTCTCACCCACAGTCTCACATCAGCCCAGGGAAGGGGGCCAGCTGTTTGTTTCCCAGGTTACAGAGCAGGACACTGAAGTTCAGAGTGGTCAAGTGGATGAGAAAGGCAGGACTGAAACTCAGGACTCAGTGTTTTCTACCCTCTTTGTATGAAACAGTCCACCCTAGGCAAAGTGGGCATATGGGAAAGCACCTCTCGGGCTGTAAATAGCACCCCTGGGCCAAGAATGTTTCAGGAGGGGCGGAAATGCTCCACCTGTAAAGGTCAGTGTTTCCCCACCTCTGCCATGAGCCTTTCCCAATAACAAGGGATGATGGTTCCTTACAAGGAAAAGCTGTAGAGGTGAGAGAGCAGACACATCTCTTCCAGCTGAATCCTGCTACTTCCGGGAGGGGACATCCGACTTCAAGGGCTTGTGTGAACAGCCTGACGCAGCAGCAAAGGAATGACTGAGAATCTCCCAGAACCATCCAAGGCCCAGACTGTCATCTGCTGCTGATGGCACTGCTCCCTTCCAATTAGAATGGGTGGCAGCCTGGACCAAAGACCCAGATACACAGGACCAGTAAATAAAGCTAACAAGCCAGTGTTTGTATGAAAACTGCATGGGGAAGCCAAGGTCACCAGTCCTCTGTCCCTTCCACCAATGGTCCCCAAAAGACAGGCAGGCACCACCAGAGACCAGACTTGGCTCAACCACCCTGGGAGGCAGGTGTATTGTCCCTACCTTTCAAGTGAAGAGCTGGTGACTCAGAGACAAAGTGGCCGGTCTTGGACCATTTTAAGACACAGGTGCTGTTACTTTTGGAGGCCTCTCCCACGTTACATAAAACACACCCCATTCTGAATATATTCTTTGGATGAAAAACACATGACTTTTAAAAATAATTTTGCTGTTGAAATTGTTTGCCGTGAGTAACTCGCAAGATTAATGATGGGCTCTGACTTCTCAGCCATCGTCGTAATCGGGAAACTTGGCAAAGCAAAGCACTGAAACCCCCAAAGGGAGGGCTGTTTTTATAAAACACAACTGAACAGTCGTATCCGAATAGATTAACTAAACTGATCATTTTGATCAGCGGTTTTCGTATTTTGAAACCTAAGCTTTTTCTTTTCATGTCTCAACCATCTGTGTAGGCTCTGGAGAAGCGGGGGGCCCATGTGCTGCCTAAGTACCTGAGGCCCAGGGCGAGCTGGGATGTGAACACAGGTGTCACTCCAAAGCGGGGCTCTGTCCTCCAGGCAGGGCTGCCCCCAGGAGTCAGGGCGCCGTCTGCACGTTGGAAGGAAATTACCATGTAGAACCCGGCAGAAAACACGGCTTGGAAGGGATCTGGGAATGATGTCGTTTGAAAAGCTGTTAACAATCGTGAGGGAGGGGGGCTGGGAGATATGGGTGAAGGTGGTCAACAGGTACGAAATTCCAGTTACGAGATGAGTGAGTCCTGGGGTGTAGCATACAGCACAGTGACCAGCGTTAACGCTGCAGCCTACGTTTGAAAGTTGCTAAGAAAGCAGATCTTTCAAGTTCTCATCATAAGAAAAAAAAGTGTAACTGTGTGGTGACAGACATTAATTAGACTTATTGTGGTGGTCCTTTTGCAATACATACAAATATCACATCATGTTGTACACCTGAACCTAAAAAAAAAATGTTACGTCAATTATACCTCAATTAAAAAAAAAAGAGTCATGGATGTTGGGTCTTGAACACGAATAATAGTAGTGGGTGGCATTTACCAGGTACTGACAAGACACGAGCATGTTATGCATCTGCTCATGGAAGTCCACCAGTTGCCCTCTTCTGGGCACAGAGAGCACAGTGCCACATGAGTAGCCAGGGGCCTTGCCAGGATTTGAACTGGGAGAGCTGGGTTCTAGAGTCCAAGGGCTTAACCACTGTGCTCTGCTGCCACACGGGCTGGGGCTGGCGGGGGCTGGGGCAAGTCCGGGGTTGCCCAAGTGCACTGTTCAAACACCTGGGACAAGGAGGGAAAGAAAGCTGTCCCTTTGGGGATGGCTAACGGTGGGGGTGGAAGAGAAGGCAGGCAGGGCTCAGCTCACTAGGAAAAGGAACTTTCTGACACGCAGAGCTGTGTGGCAGGAGATGGGCTGCCCTGGGCAGCGCTAAGCGACTTGCCATTGGCGGTCTGCAAGGAAAGAGCCACGTGCTGGGCACGGAGGAGAGCCCTGCTCCGGGGAGAGGCTGCACTGACTCAGCAGGCGGAGCGGACCACACGCTCCTGCTCCCTCAGCCTGCCTCCCTGCAGGCCTCGGTGGCTCAGTGCAGGAGGCGCGGGAGGCAGTTTCCGCCTCTGGCCGGGTGTGGGGCCCAGGGAAGGTGTGTCGGGGACGGCCACAGCCATAGGAGACTGAACTCGGAGGCAGGGCCTGGAGACAGGCTGGTATTTATTGAGTTTTCCTAAATACTAGTTAGTTGAGCTTCGTGTGTCCTTCTCATTTTCTCCTCACATCCTCCGAGGTCGATTTTCTTGCTCTCATTTCACAGATGAGGAGCCTGAGGCCAGAGAGGCTAAGCAGAGGGCTTGGGGGACCCACAACCACTGCCTCGCCTCTCCGCTGCCTGAGGCCACCTTGGCTTTCTCCCTGCGGGGAGGAGGCGGGGAGCTGGCCCCTTCCATCCCTGACCCCCACCCCAGCTGGGACCCCCGCCAGGAACCGAGGCCCAGGCAGTCCAGGCCACTGGGGATCCCAAGGTGGTAGGAAGGCAATGGGGGGCCAAGCAGGAAGGACGGGTGAGGGTAGGGTGGGGGAGACACTGACAGACGGAAATGAAAGTGGCCTTGAAAAAAAGGAACGAGGGAAGAAAAGCAGAAACTAAAACAAGTGACAAAGAAAATGAGAGTGTCCAGAGGAAGTGGCAGAGGGGTGCGGTGCGGGCGGAGGAATCCCCCACAGCCTGGTGTTTCCTCTCTTCTCAGAGACAGGAGGGAGGGGGGCAGTTGGCCAACTGCCCATGCCACAGTCACCTCCTCGCCTTGGGCCAGAGGCGGCCAGTGGCTTTGGTAAGGAAGGCCTCCTCCAGCCAGAGCTCCAGTGTGGAACCCAGAGCCCCAGGCTGGAGGCTGGGTCAACCACTTCCTGCTGGGTGCTCCTGGGACACTGATTACCCCTCACCGGGCCTCAGTTTCCTTTGTGCAAAGTGGGTAGAACCGCCCTGAGCCCATAGCACTACTGGGAGGAGTGTTCTGAGGCAAAGCCTGGTGCAGGGTGGATGGGACCTGGGAGGCCCTGACGGGGCCTGGGGCAGCACCCGGGAGGTCAGGAGGGCTGTGCCCAGAGCTACAGCAAGCCTGCAGGGAGCCTCACTGTCTGCTTCCTTGAACAAACATTTATATGACACTTACTGGTCTTAATCACTCTGTGCTCTGTTGGCCGTAGTAACAAAAGGCTGCGGAAGGGCCAGTCTTATCCCTAACTACGGGCTCTGCAGACAGACTCCCAGCTCCTTATCCCAATTCTCCCAAAAGGAGCTGTGCCAACTCAGGCAAGTAACTTGACCTCTCTGAGCACCCACCTTCATCTGCAAAGCCAGAACAAGAAGCGCCCCTGCCTTCTAGGTGGTGCGGATTCAATGAGACTGTATGTACAAAGCACTCAGTCCAGAGCCAGACACAAACCCATCTGCCTCAGCCAGGCAGCGCCCAGCCTGGCAGGAGTGGACACTCTACAGGGCAGGAGCAGCACTGTAATGAAAGGGAACTCCAAGGGACAGGGCACTCAGTGCTGGGCAGGGATGCGCTGGCTCTGCCCAGGTGTCAGCACAGGTGAGACGGGGAGGGGAGAAGGGAACAGCAGGAGCAGGCGCCAGAGGCAGGGCAGAGGGTGAAGTGTCTGGGCACCGTGATGACGGGCCGGGCAAGGCCGGGCTTCTCTTTATAGGTGAGGGTGTCTCTAATCCAAGGCCCCACTGACAGGGCTCAGGCTGGGCACAGACATGATACAGGCGTGTTGCTGAGGAGGCTTCTGGCAGCTCCCGGCTGCGGCCGGCTGCTAGGGCCAGCCTTTCCAGCCGTCTTCAGGCAGACTTCTGCTAGGGCGGTGACTGCCTCGAGATGGACTAGGGGAATTCACCCCGGGGGCGGGCGCCTCTTGTGAACTGCTGTGGCCTGGGATTCAAGACCTAGAGTGAGGGCAGCTGCTGTGGTGAAGGTGTCACAAGGCACAGTTTGGGGTCACAGGGAGGGGAAGCAGGGGGTTTCTCTGCCACATTTGCTGGGTACTGAGGCCCTGTTTGCATAGAGGGCAGCTGTTCCTGCAGGAGCATCACCTGCCTGTGTGGCCACAGTCTCACTCTCAGTCTCAGCCCCCCCACTGATTAGGGCCACTCAGGCTGCTGCAGCCACATACTCCGTCCCCACGGCCATCCAAGAACAACCCGAAATCAGGCCACTAGCTCCATCACCCCCAGGGTTTCTGCTCACTGCCCAAGCATCAGTGTCTCCATTTGTAAAATGGAGATAATGAACACACCCACCTCCCAGGAGGACTGTGGGAAAGAAATGAGATCCTGGGGGGGACGCACTGTGCAGGGAACCACATAGGCCAGAGGTGGCCAACCCCTGGCAGCCCCTTTCTCTTCCTTGACCATCTACTTCCTATACTACATTTGAGAGACTGGGTAGACCTGGGCCCATTTATCCCTCATCCTGGTTCTGTGACTTAAGGCAACTCACTCCACTCTCCATATATCAGCTTACTTGTCTGCAAAATGGGGGAGAAACTGAGCAGGCACTGGCCCTTGGGAAAGAAGAGACAGTTGGCAAAGCTCATCCTCACTGCCCTCATCCCCTCCTTCTACCTCCAGGTCCTGTGTGCTTCCCAGGACTCCGAATCCCTTTCTTCAACTTGCTGTTTGAAAAGGACCTGGTTTTAGTCATTTACCTTTTAGTATGAATGAGCCCCAAATGACTTTAGAGCTGGGATATTCTTAGAGGAGTTCTAATTCCCTCTCTCCCAACTCTGTACTCATTTTACAAAAGGAGAAAGTGAGCTGGACCATGATCAAGTTCACCAGCTTGTAAGTAGTAGGGCTTGGCTGAGACCAAGGCTTCCTGAGTATTATGATCCTGGGGCCTCACAGCCACTATCCCCATTCCTCTCATTATTTCAGTTTAACTATAGGTCAGCCAGCCCACTAGCTGATTCTGCATTGAAAGGTGCAAGGTGCTGGAGACCAGGAAAGAGCTGTGTTCTGGCTTTCCATATATAATTGAAATGTCCCTGTGTGAGTTTCCAGTCTCCCTCTCACCCACTGCTGCTCTTGAGCCTCACACTAGCCTGGGCAGGGAGGCAAGCATTACTGTGCTCACATTCCAGTGAGGACACTAAGGCCAAGAAAGGATAAGCGACAAGGCCAATGTCCTATAGCCCTTGGGGGATGAGCGGTTTTAACTCTAGGAAATGCAACTGCAGAATAGGGAGCTCTCATCTGACCTTCCCCTGGGGCCCCTCAGGACACTGGGAAGGCCCCTTCTGCCCAGAATTCCCCTCTACTTGGGGAGGTCTTGTGTAAGGCCTCAGAGCTGACAAGGCTCAGCTCAAGGAAGACTCAGTGACGGGGGGAGCCCAGGCTTCTGCCCCTCTCACTGTGACCTTGAATGTCTAGTCCTTCTGTCCTCAAGTCTTGCGCCTCTTCCCTGCAGAGTGAGGAGTAGATGGCTCACCCTTCAACCTGCTCCCCTCCCTGACCTGCACATGCCAGGCCTGCCCAGTCTGGCATCCCTGGTGTCAATGCTGCCAGTTCCTCCTGCTGCAGTACCCAGAGAGCCAGCTCCCCAATCAGCACTCACCCCAGGGCAGATTAGAGGGACATTGGGCCACCAGAGGGATGCTACAAATGCTGAAACGAATGCTCGGGGGACAGAGGGTGAAATACATCCAGCGGTTCTCTCATGCTCTCTGCACGTTAATAATGCATGCGCAGCGGCGCAGGGCCCATCCTAGGCCTGAGGTCAGGTGGCATTAGAGGCCTCTAATGGTCTTGATTATCTGGGGAAGCTCCCAAGTGGAATGTGGGCAGCATGGGCGGGAAGCCAGGATTCCGGGCACTTAGATCCTACAGGTGGGAGGTTTGGGGGGCGGGGGGCAAGAGGATAGCTTGTGTAGATCAGAGCCCCATTCAGGGCATTAAATGGGGTGAGCTGAGGCTTCCTGCAGGGAGGCTGGGCATACTTGTGAAGAGAAGCAAGGGCCTGATCCCTGCAAATGGGTCAAAAAGAAAGTGGAGAGTCATAGAAACAGGGCTGAGAATCTCCCCTGGGCGGCTCCTCTGCCCAGTGGCCATGCAGCAAGCACCTGCACATCTGCAGGGCCAGAGCACTTATCACCTCCTAGAATGACACAGCCCATCTTCAAACAGGCCTGACTGCGGAAAACAGATGCAGCCTGCGCGGCAGTCCGAGAGAAGGCAGGTGCCACAGTGTTGGTTGAATGAGTGAGGAAGCTGGATAAAGGGGCTGATGCAAAAGACTAGGATCCTGGGTCTTAATCCTAAGGGTCCTCTTTGTCCTCAAGAAGCTCCAGGCCAGCCCAGCCAGGTGTGGCTCAGCGGTTGAGCATCAACCTGGGATCCAGGCAATCGGGGTTCGATTCCTGGTTAGGGCACATGCCCGGGTTGCGGGCTCAATCAATGACTCTCTCATCATTGATGTTTCTCTCTCTCTCTCTCTCCCTCTCCTTTCCTCTCTCTGAAATCAATAAAGATATATTTAAAAAAAAATACAAGAAGCTCCAGGCCACCCCCATGACCAGCTTTCCAGCCAACCACAGTGGTAGATGCCCTGCCAGGGGCCCTGAGCCATCCAGCGTCCCATGAGCCCCTGTGAACCTGTGAGCTTTGCAGCTCCGTGCTTGATACTCAGGGGGAACAGTACAGAAAAATCTGCTCATCACATGGTCAGTGCTGGTGATGCTGGCAGTAGCCCTATGGTCCTCACCACCGAGTATAAATCCAGGAATCGAACCCCGATTGCACTGGATTGCCTGGTTTATACTCTGAACCGTCTCCCACACTGAACAGAGCTGACCTGTGTAACTAATAGGATGCCACAGGAAAGACTGTGTGACATCTGAGGCTCAGTCATAAAGGACATGCTTCCACCTTGCTCTCTCTTGGATCACTCTCTTAGGGGAGCCAACTGCCATGCCATGAAGGTACACGAGCAGCCTGTGGAGGTGCCCATGTGGAGAGGAACTCAGGTCCCAGCCAACAGCCAGCAATGGTGTGCCAGGCACGTGAGGAGCCATGAAGCAGGTCCTCCAGCCCCCGTCAAGCCTTCAGATGACCCCAGCCCTAGTCAACATCTTGACTGCAGCCTCATAAGTGACCTTGAGCCAGAACTGCCCAGATAAGCTGCTTCTGAATTCCTGACCCACGGAGATGCTTAATGTTTTATGTGCTAAGTTTGGGGGGAATTTATCACAAGCAATGGACAGATAACAAAACCATTCTCAATAAATACTGGTCACACAAGGGAATGACTCCTCTGCCTGAGCCCTACCTCTCTACAGGATGCTCTCCATTGGCTCCTGCTGAGCTTTTGCCTGGGCTAACGAGTCCTTTCTACAGCTCTGCCCTCTCCCCATCAGACAGCACCCGGACAGGACCAGACCCCCTGCTCAGGCCTGGCTGCCCCCAAGCATAGCAGGTCACATTGTCCAGGAGCCTGTCTTCTCCAGAGAGCCCCTGCTGAGGTTAGGTGGGCCATGGGGGTGGGCAGGAGGGCACAGGGCCCCAGGTTTTCAGAACCCACAGAAGGCAAGGCACCCTAGCCTGCCTAGTCCCCAGTTCCTGGGCCTGGTACAGACTAGGTAGCCGGTACCTGTTCATGGAATAAAGAAACTGACCGACACAAAGCTTCATCCTGCAACACAAAGCAGTTCTGAGCATTCTGGGAAATCAGACAGAGAAAATGCCATAGCAAAGAGTTTTCAGGCAAGCTCCTGATGATCCAAACTTGCTCTCATCACCTCCAGGGCTGCTGGTGTCTTCCTGGCTGCACTGGGCAACAGGCCATATGGGGCGGTGCTGAGGCCAAGTGATGGGCTTTGGAGGGAGGAAGATGAGGACATGAGCCGAGGGAGAGCCAAGGAACGGGACGTCCTTGGATTCTGAAACCCAGTGCTGACAGTCAACTGCCCAACGCCCAGGTACTAAGTGGCAATTACTGTAAAAAGCAAAGAGCTCGACAGTGGAGGGGGGAGAGTCTACCCATGGCCTTCCTCTATGTCCCTCCCCACCTCAGCCTCAACCTTACCTCCTCCAGTTGCCCCACGAGTCTTGGCCGGCCCCTCTCCATCGCCTGGCACAGGGTATCTACCTCTCAGTGCTGCAGAATCCACCCCCAGCTCATGCTCTCCGCCCCAGCCCAGCTCCTCCCTACCTCACAGCTGGTCAAGATACAATTTTGCCTCCATTGCCCCCAGATCTACTCTTCACGCCCAATCCCACCACAGCTCCCACATCACTTCATTCCCTTTCTAGACAGGGAGCAGAGGCTGCACCCACCAGGCCCACTGACCCACCAGGCTCAATAAATACTGGTCAGACAAGGGAAGGACTCCTCTGCCTGAGCCCCACCTCTCCGCAGGGTGCTCACCATTGGTTCATGCTGAGCTGCTGTGGTGAGTGGACAGCGCCTTTGGCCTCAGAGACCATGGCATCAGAATCGCGGTCTACCACACACACTGGCTATGTGGCTTTGGTCAGCCATTGGACCTCTCAGGGCTTCAGTTTCTCATGCACAGGATGGAACAGTGACACCTCCCTCACAGGTAGCATCAAGGAGCCAGCTGGCACGTGCACAGCACAGTGTTTGGCCCAGAGAAGGCAAATGACAAACATTCATTCAATGAATATACAAGGAGTGGCCTCTTAGCAAATGTTTCCAGCCATCCCCTCCGGTGCTCAGGGCCCAGGCTGTGTTGGACACAGCCAATGGCCAGTAAGCATTACGATGGTTGATCACTTGTTTTTACTAAAGGGTGTTCAGCAGGAGTTATGGGCTATATCTGTGACTCAGAAAGACCCATTGGGCTACCAGGGCAGAGGAGCCTGGGAAGGAGGAGGCAGAAGCCAAGAGGCTAGAGAGGAGGTGGTCACAATGCTCCAAGGGGAGAGGAGGGGGGCCTGAGGGAGACTGGGCAGGTGGGGTGGGTGGCAGGGAGCCTCAGTAGAGACACTTAGGGGCAAAGCAATGGTACTGGTGCTCCTGGCCTAGAGGGGTGTTGAGGGCAGGGGGAAGAACAGAGGAAAACAATTATCACAGCAGCCCATGTCCACTGACAAGGGTGGTGGCTGATGCCACTGGGTGAAATGTGGAATGCAGAAAAAAAGCAAATTTACAGCTGCAGGCAGCAAAAATGATAGAACGATGAGTTTGGTTTTTGGAGTGCAAATTTATGATGATGGAAGGAGACTTGACATTGTGTGGTGACCACACAATGAAATATACAGATGATGTACCATAGAACTATACACTTGAAACCTATACAACTTTATTCATTAATGTCACTCCAATAAATTTAGTAAATTTTTTTAGAAGAAGGTGCTTTTAGGGTATTCAGGGTAAGCTGTCCGTGGGGTAGAATGTTTGTCACACCAAATGCATCCCTTTTCCAGTATCAAGATATGGCCCACAACATGCTCCAACAACACCACGAACAGTTTGAGAGCACAGGACCACTTTCAAGCATTTTATGTGCCTCAACACATTGGAACTTCCAACAACCCTTTGCAGAAAGTACTATTACCTCCATTGGACAGATGAGACAACTGAGGCCCAGAGAGGTGATGTCATCTTGCCCAACAAGTTATCAAAAAGGAGAAATTATTTCTCCTTCACAAATTATTTCTACTGAGCACCTACTGTATGGGAGATCCTGTCACATTTATCAGCACTTTAACAGCGTCTGACATGCAGTAGGTGATCCA
Source organism: Miniopterus schreibersii (assembly GCF_964146895.1). NCBI lineage: Eukaryota > Metazoa > Chordata > Mammalia > Chiroptera > Miniopteridae > Miniopterus > Miniopterus schreibersii. Next base: position 24,223,432 of record NC_138109.1, read on the forward strand.
TAAATATTCACTCTGATGGTGATGGTGATGGTGATGATGATGCGTGATGGTGATGACTGTGAGGAAGATGACAGTGCTGACGGAGATGGGGCTGAGGATTCGCTTCTCTTGTTTGTTTTAATCTGTTTGGCAGTGTGAGGAGGAAGGAATGAGCGTTCCCTAAGTATTGCGAAACTGAGCGGCAATGGTGTGGGAGTCTGGGGCATCAGGAGGAGAGGAGCCCAGCACCCACGCTTGAGCTCACTGCTTTACAGTAGAAGCATTGGGACCCTGCTCACAGCCCTCCCCCACTAACAACACGCTACCAGTCTGCCCTTCTGCAGGGCTGCACACTGGGCTCTCTTTCCAGGCCCCATAATTTGGGACCCAGGTATTGCCAGAGGATTAAACCCATTTCTTCTCCTCCAACACAAGGCAAGCTCCCTGACAGGCGGATGAAGGAAGTCTGCACGCTCCCGCCACCCACATGCTATCTAAATTCACCGCCAGACAAAGCCTTCTCTTTGTCTCCGCGCCTCCCTCCCTCCCTGCCATTCATGCACTGATTTCGTTTTCAGTAAGTGGAGGCTGGAGAGAGAAGAAAGCAAGCAGGAGAGGGGGAAAAAACATAGAAGGGGGAGGCAACAACACTGAATCAGGGCCCAGACTTAGCCCCATTGTCCAAGTGACAACTCATTAAAAAATGTGTATGCTGTGCGGGGGAGCCACAGTCTCTGAAGAGACACCTTCCCCGTTCAGTGAGGCAGCATCGCACCAGCGCTGCCCAGGGTGTCTGGGACCCCATGGTTATCACAACTGCTCTTCATGCTCCCACACAGGAGGCAATCTGAGGGTCCCTAAATTCTGCTCCCCTCCTGCTAGAAGGCAGGAGTGCCCGGGCTTCAGGCCTTCACAGCAGTGGTTCCAGAGAATCAGACAGAGTCCACTATCCAGTTCTCAGCTGGGGCCCCACAACGCTCCACGAGCCTCTCCCTCTCCAAGAACCTCAGAAGGTGGGTCTCCTGTGTGTGAGATAACAGGCCAAGCTCCTTCAGCAAAATGCCAAATGCTCAGATCCCCCTGGGCGGGGAGGATAGGCCGGGAGAGGGTGGGGTTCTGGGGATTGCAGGGCTCCCTGACTTCAAGAAGAGGGAGGGGGCACACTGTTCATCCAGATCCTTCTCACCCAAGGAGGCAGGACCACTCAGGAACACTGGCATCTGAGCAGGAGTCTTGAGAAAATGTGTCTTTCTGGACCCCGCTCTCATCTGTGAAATGAGAAGCTGAACTACACACCACCCTTCCATGCCCCAAATACTTGCGGAGCATTTGCTATAGGCAAGGGCAGTACTAGGACCCAGGGCACACATTTCTGGCTTCCTTCAACAAGCATTTATTCACTCTGAGACCCTGAATGTCCGGGGGGAAGACACGGAGAAGACCACATGTATGTTCCCGAGCAGCTCAGAGTCTAAAGGAGGAAACAGACTGAAGGTGGGGGCCCATGCACGATTAGGGTGTTATAACACCCATCAGAAGGGCGAGGCCTTGAGGCAAGTACTGAAGGGCCAGAGGGGTTCTGGCTATTTCTCTACACAGATAGGCTGATGTGGTAGCTGTCTGAGGCCCTCTGTCCCCCAGGGATGACTCCTTCAGGCTCTAGACATCCTTCACTTCTCAGACCCTGGTGCCCACCCCTACCCAGCCTCCACGTACCAACCACAAAGTAAGGCCTTCTCCACCCTTGCCTGTATCCTCTGAGAAGCATGGCCCCTCGTTCCCAGCTCATGAGTGTGGGTGCTCACCTACGAGTACAGACTCTGGGATCTGATTGGCTTGGGCCTGAAGCCCAGGTGAGTCACTTACAAGCTAGGTGACCTCAGGTGAGCGGCTTAATGTCTCCAGTTCAGTGTCTCCATCTGCAGAGTGGCGTGAACAGTAACTACTGGTGGGTTGTCTAGAGCGAAGAGATACTGTCTGCCCAGGGAGGAGCTCAGCGTGGTGCTTGGGCCAACCCTCCTCTGTTCCCATTGCTGACAATGCTCCTTGCAGCCCTATTTTTCTGGGCCAGGTCCTGCCATCCTTCATATCTCAGATGAGCCCCTATCTCTGCCATGAAAGGTCTCCAACTTTCCAAGCCTGGGTTTGTACATCTTTGTGTCCCCAAAGGGCCCATAACAGACTGGCGTCATCGGACTTAGTGTCCTGGGCTACAACAGCCCATTGACTCATCTGTTGTTCCCTAGCCTCTGAGTGCCTTGAAGTCTTGTTTCCCACAATGCATTTGCTTTAGCAGCCTTGGTTTACAGATGAAGAAACAGAGGCTCTGAGGAGAGAAATTATTTGCCAAAGTCACGTGGCTAATCAAACAGAAGGGGGGTGTGGAATTCAGCCCCAGCACTTCTGTGTAACAACTGCATTTTAACGAGGGCTGTCAATGCCTTATCCCAAGGCGCTGGTGACCATGAGGCTCTCAGACTTGTGACAAAACTGGGGAGGAAGATAATTTTGGAAAAGGATTTGGTTTTTATTCTTTATTGTTTATGGGGAAATGACCTGCAGATTTGCGAGGCTCTGTGGTCCTAAAATATAGCAGGTGTCATGAACCTGTCCTGGCATGTCCCTCATGCCAGGCCCTGTACTGGGTCCTTCCTACCCCTGCTCTCTTCCATGTCACCATAATCTGTGAAGAAGGAGGGAGATCCATGTCTGCAGAGGACCAGGAAGCTCAGGCATGTGATCTGTTCAAGGTCAGAGCCAGTCACACTAACACTCAAACTTGGCATCAGCCACCTGTCAGGAAGGCAGGTCCTCTCCCACCCTGCTCTTGCCCAGGCCTGAGCCAGAGGCTGTCGATGGAAGGGATGCCCCATCCCATCGGAGCAGGCCTGTCCCAGGCCTTTCCTGCTGGGAAGAAGGAGCCACCAGCCCGGGCGGGGGACCTCGGCGTTGTGCCAGGGGTACTTGGCACATCTCAGTGCATCAAGTCTAATAGGAGATTTAGGGAGCAAAAGAAACATTTTTTAAAAATGTAAACAAACCCTGATAAAATCATGGAGAACGCAAAGTGTTATGAGAATGTTTAAGGGAAAACAAAACTCCCAAGAAATTCATTTCACCTTCTCTGTAGAAAGGTTTGAGAAATACTGAGCTAGCCCAACCCTCTCACAGAACAGAGAAAGAAACGAGCCTGAGGCAGCAGGTCACTGGCTCAAGGTCACACAGTTAGCTCCCAGCATCCGGACTAGGACCTAGTAGAGAGGCACCAACAAGGCCTGGCTGTGACCAGCAGCTTGTGGCCAAAGAGCCTGGATGCCAGCCAAGGTTACGCTGCCTACAAACTGTACTGCCGGGCACTGGTGATTCTCCTCCCTGGGCCTCAGTGTCCTCATCAGTAAAATGGGGCAAACTTCTTGGCAGCCAGTGAGGTAATGCTGTCGGGATTCACCGTCACTCCCCAAACAGCCAGCTCCCTGCCCTCCTTTGCCCTTGAACAGCTTAAAGAAACCTGTGAGCGGGAATCTGCCACATCAGCATTCAGGTCCACAAGACAGTAGATTCCAGCATTTTCTTTGGGATGGACCACGGTGCCTTCAAACCACAGCATTTCATGAAGTTCCCCAAATAGAGCATCCACATGATGATGTGTGCTCGCAGTAACCTCATAGCCACCGGAAGCCCGAATTCCCTCAGCCACCCACTGCTCCTTGGAGAGGAAACAGGAACGTCTGAAAAGAGAACCCGAATGGAAGGCTGTGTGGCAAGACCCGAGGAGCCCTCGCTGCCTGTCCCTGCCGGCCACGGCCTGGGGCTTTCCGGGCGCCCGGAGCAGGATTTCAACACGCCGGCGGTCGGGGAACTCCAGGAAGCCAGGCTGCTTCAGAGAAGCACTCGGAGCTGGGGGAGCACTTTGGCAGGAGCTGGGTGAGGTCAGAGAGGCCCTCTGTTCCTCAGGCGGTGGTGGCTCAGGGAGGGAGGCCCCGCCTCTGCGGGCTACTCCTTTTAGTCGCGGAGGCAACCGGATGACAGGCTGTCCCAGCAACTGCCCACTGAGCGCTGGGTGCCGGGCACAAGAAACTCTTCAGATGAGTACATTGAGGTTCTGGGATGGTGAGTAATGTGCCTCAGCTCATAAGAGAAAGAATCAAGGTGCCCCCAGCACCCATCTGCCTCTCTTGGAAGGAAGTCGGGGCTTCTTCAGACACTTCCCACAACTGCACCCAAACCCACCTAATATTTACAAAGTGCTTCTCAACCACAGACTCCTGGTATTATCTGATATGCTCACAGATGGTCCTAGAGAGGCAGACAGGATGATCACACCCACTTTATAGATGAGAAAAACTGAGGCTCTCAGAGACCATGTGACCTGCTTAAGGCCGAGACTCCAGTCCAGCCCTTTAGTCCAGCTCCCCAGGTTGCTCCAGAAGAGAGAGCACAGGGGCAGTGACACCACATTCCCACACGAGCGTGACTCTGATGTTTCCGAAGTGTCTCCACAGCCACCCCAACATCCAGCCATGGACAGCCCTTCCCACCCACAACCACAGTGCAAGCAGGAAGCTGTCTATTCTCATTTTAAAGATGACAAGAGGGAATCAGAGAGTGGCCTAAGGTCACACAGTTAAAAAGTGGCAGATCCAGAACTCAAGCCTAGATCTTACCATTCCCCCATACTCTGTCCATCAAACCATACTGCTGGCCAGTAGGCAGGATGAAGACATGGCACTGTGACTGTGTGTCCCCCAACCCCCGGGCTCCCGGGCTCCATGGCCCTGAGCCTCTTTCTCGAAGGCCATCCAGAAAGCAGCTATTGCAACACCTGACAAGGGTGGGGTAGCCAGGAGGTAGATGAGTGCTCTCGGGTGGGGCAGGACCAGAGGACTCGCAGCTCCAGCACTGCCTGCACACAGCGACACCTGACGAACCTGGTACGGTCGGGAGAAGAGGGAACAGACCTTGGGAAGCTCAACGCTATTCTGAATGGCACTGCCTGCTTTTCTCCAGTCCTGGCAGGGTGAGCCCGCAGCAGCATTTTTGGGTGCAAAGAGTGGGGGAAAAGAAGAAAGCTAACAGGTACAGAGAGCCTGGCTCTGGGCAAGGTATCATCTCTATTCATTTGTTCATTCTACAAATATTAATTCACACGCCCTCATTCCACAGGCCTGAGCTCTCACATTTCCTCCTTCACTGATTCCTACAAAAACATTCAGGAAGCCCCCACTCCATGCGCAACGCCACGCAGATGCCCAGGAGGCAGAGGGGCAGGAGAAACCAGCTGTGAGCACTGCACAGGAGCCCGCAGGCCCGGGGGCCAGCCGTGGCTCTGCCATTCACTCCCAGCTGCATGACCCACCTCAACCTTGTGCCTTCATGGGACCCTAGTCTCCTCATCTCTGAGGCTTTTGGAGGGCCCACCTCAGTGTCCAGGAAGCAGCCCCCTCTCAGATGCTTCTTGCCATGACTTGTGGTCCCTGCCCTTGGGTGAGTGGAAGCATCCTTCGTGAGGGTAGCCAGGCCCACAAGAAGGCAGGAGGGAGCGGGGCAGCTGGCCAGGAGTGAGGGCTCAGTCCCCCTGGGCCTGGCCAGAGGCTGGCGTTTTTCCCTCCTCTCATCAGGCTCAGTAGAGGGCATAAGCGAAGAGAGGAGCCAATTCCTGGGCACCTACCATGCGCCAGCCCTGACCCAGCATTTTCACATATGCAATCTTGTCTAATTTCTAAGACAACCCAGTGAAGAGAAAACAGACTCAGAGAGAAAAAGTGACTTGCCCCAGATCACACAGCTAGGACAGGGAGGAGCTGCGGTAAGAACTCAGATCCATTTGCCTTCAAAGAAAGAAGGCAAGTCACCTCGCCTCTTCTCTTCCCTCCACCCTCCTCCCTGCAGCTAAAACGTGTTAGACAGACCTGGAGGAGCAATGGAACAAGCAGAGGCAGGAGAAGGGGAGCCCACCCTTTCCCCCACCCCTGCTTTCTCCCAGCGGAGTCTGGGGCCTGAGCTGTTTTTCCATGGTGGGAGTTTGCTCACTCCCACGGCCTTGGCCCATCCCCACGCTCCCATCCACCATGCTGCAGTGACTAACTGCCCTGGGCTCCCCAGTGGAAACAAACCCAGGCTCCTTGCTCCTTAATCCTCTCCTCCGTCTCCTGACCTGGGGTCTCTGGCCAGGCCCGGCATCAGGCCCTGAGATAACCCACCACACAGGTGAGTCACACTGAGGCCGCAGCCACATGGATCTGCTGCCTGACAACACACTGACCTACTTCTCTGCTTTCCGTGCGTGCCAGCGGAGGAGATGGGGCTACAGAAATACACAACCCTGGTTTTGATTTCCAGCTCAGCCACTGACGGGGCAACCTTGTGCCCATTGCTCCACCTATCCGAGCAGCCTAAACTCCCTGATTTATCAAATGCAGGGCTATTTGGAAAACTGAAAACCATAATGTCTGTTGAATGCCAGACACACAGTAGGTTCTCAACAAATCTTAGCTCTTCTCTTCAACTGTCTAAGGTGTACTAAGAGGGTCAAGGGCATTTGTTTACATTGGCCAGTCAAGAAAAATTACGGACAATGCTCTCCTTATTCTTGAATTGATTTGAGAAAAGAGAAACAAATGTTTTTTTAAAATTGATACTGATTTGTAACTTAGCCCTTAATTCTATATCATCTTTAATTGGTCCCTGAATATATATGGCCCTGTAACCAGAAGTTCCATGTGGGGCTGGCACCAAATCTTATCTGTTCATTAGTCCGTCCTCAGTCCATGTACCCACACGCTTATCCATCCACTGTCCATCCACCCATCCATCCATCCATCCATCCATCCATCCATCCATCCATCCATCCTTCTGTTTTTACATCTGTCTGCCCATCCACATAATAATCCTCACTCAATATTTGTTCAAAGAGGAAATGAATGAATAATGAGTAAGTGAATAAATGAATAAATGAATGCTTGAGTCACAAAGAATGAATGAATGCCCCCAGCCTAGATGATTCTAAGGTCCTTTCTGATCCTAAATAGTATATTTGAGGAGGCTACACCACCCTTTCTGTTCCCACTCTAAATAAATAACTTGATGTACTGCCTGCTGGTCCCATGGTTTCTCTCTGTGTCTAATGCAGTAAAAAGAGCCATAGATTATAAACCACTAATTGTATTTAGACAAAAATTATCTTCCATAAAACAACAGTAATAATGGGTACCAAATGCCTGGGTCTCTACTGATCACTTCGCATCCATTATCCATTTACTTCTTAAGCCAACTTTTCACCAACCTCGTTTTCAGGTTATAAACCAGAGACTTCCCAAGGTGACATATTTGTTGAGGAAACAGAGCCAGGGAAGGGAAGGGAAGGGAAGGGAAGGGAAGGGAAGGGAAGGGAAGGGAAGGGAAGGGAAGGGAAGGGAAGGGAAGGGAAGGGAAGGGAAGGGAAGGGAAGGGAAGGGAAGGGAAGGGAAGGGAAGGGAAGGGAAGGGAAGGGAAGGGAAGGGAAGGGAAGGGAAGGGAAGGGAAGGGAAGGGAAGGGAAGGGAAGGGAAGGGAAGGGAAGGGAAGGGAAGGGAAGGGAAGGGAAGGGAAGGGAAGGGAAGGGAAGGGAAGGGAAGGGGGTAAGATAAGCTATACTGTGATGTTCAGACCTCAGGGTTAGGAAGAGGAGAGAGGAGGGGAGAAGGGAAAGATGAAATGACAGGAAGCTCCTCTACAGCTCCTGAGCTGCCTTCCCTGCTCATGAGAACCAGGACCAAGAAGGGGAGGGACTCTGGACCAGTAAGACATTTGATCGTGAGAACATACTAGGCCTGGAGAACCCTGCTGCAGGGCACCCCCCACCCCCAGACTTGCGCCCACCAGCTTTTACCACGCATGGTGGTGCCAGTTACCCAGGACTTGGTGTGGCTGCCGTCCACCTCCAAGGCTACTGGCAACTCCCACCCACATTTCTGGCAGGGGGTGAAGAAAAGGGTAAAAATCATTTTTTTTTCTTGATTATAAAAATAGTACATATTGTGAATATTTCAGAAACTGTAAAAAGAACATAAAAGTGACATAATCCCATCCAAGAAATCTCCACTGTGCACAAGCGTGTCCTTCCTGGCAGACCCTTTTCTATGCACATGTGCGGTTTGGCTTTATTTTTTATGTCTATTAGATGCGCTCCGTTTTTCATTTATCGATATAGTATCAGTGCCTTTGCAAGTCGTTGAATTCCAGCTACATCACGGCCTTTAACACCTGCATGTATTGTGATGTGTGGATTTACATGTTATGTAAATCACCGCTGACTGACAGACTGTGCTGGGCACACAGGAAGCAGTGCGGGAATGAATGTCTTTAAGATAATGCCTTTCTGGGGGCCAGTTACGAATATGGGTCAAAAGTCTTTAACAGGTGCCATGTCCTTTGGCCTGGTGGTTCCCCTCAGAGGCATTTGCTCATCTTTAGGAAGTAAACGAATGAAAGGAGGACCAGAGAACCAGGGGATCAGGCCGTTTCAGCATGGGGACCAAGGCAGCCATGGGATATTCCATCCTTAAAGCTGGGGCTGGCCGTGGCTCAGCGGTTGAGCATCCACCTAGGATCCAGGAGATCGCAGTTCGATTCCCAGTCAGGGCATATGCCTGGGTTGCGGGCTTGATCCCCAGTGGGGGGCGTGCAGGAGGCAGCCGATCAATGACTCTCTCTCATCACTGATGTTTCTCTCTCTCTCCCTCTCCCTTCCTCTCTCTGAAATCAATAAAGATATATTAAAAAAAAAACAAAAAAACAACAACTGGGACCAGGGCAGGGACATGGCTCCTAAGTAAATAGTATTTGTCTTTGTCCTAAGTGCCTGACATGGACTTGGCACTTAACTAATGCTGAGTAAAGGGTGAGATTGTTCTCAAAGGCAAGGTGGGAGCCTCATTAGAAGCCAGAGCCTTTGCAAAGGCTGGCTTGAGGCTAAGACTCCGCATACTGGCCTTAGGTTCCTCGGGGTGAGGCCAAGGGGCCTTCAGTTTCCAGAAGAGCAAATGAAGGGGCCAGAGGCCAGGCAGGTGACTAGAATCCCAGACTTTATGAAAAAAAATCACACACCTAAACCAGATGTATCCTTGCTTTGTCCCTGATATAAAGAAGCCATTCCCCTTCTCTCTGCCCCAATTCCTTCCACTGTTGAATGAGAAACTGTGGTTTACCCACCATAAAAACTGATCAGAGAGGTAAGATTTGAACATAGACTTTAGAGTAACACCATCATCATCATCATCATCATCATCACAGTAACAAGAATAAGGGCCGTTAACATTTATTGAGCATTTGTCACCTGCCAGGTACTATTCCGTGTGCTTCCCTCATGTCCATCTTCACACTAACTCTATGGCATTGATGCGACCACAGTCACCATTGCAGGACAAAGACCCAAAGCTGAGAGGTCACGCAGCTGGCCACACTGTTGGGGGTCTAAACCCAACAGTTTCCTTCTGAGTCAGGGCTATTAATCCAAATGCCACAGGCCATCTGCTTCGAGAGTTGAGTTTCATTATCTGTGAAGCGAGGATGCCGACTGTTGAGGAATCTCCGTGGACGGATGCACATGGGAGCCTCCAGCATCCTACCTAGCCCTCCCCCAGCTCACAGCAAGGTGATCCTCCTCTTGGCAGAGAACCTGAGACAGGAGCCATACCTGAGGGCCACCTGCTTTTAGAAAAACCTGATGTCCATGCAAAGGCGATGTGCCCCAGTCAACACGCACTCACCCTTCTCTTCTCCACTCCGTGAAGAGACAGAAGGAGGAGTCTCTATTTTCCATTGCAACAGGGACTATTTCCAACCCTCCAAAAAGTTCTAGACAGTCGATGTCACCAACTGGAAGGTGTGGGTGTAAAAAGAAGTTTGTTTGAAATGTGTGACTTCCTGCTTGACAACCCTGGGCACCCTCTGGCATCCATGGCTGGCCATTCACCCACCCCCTTTCCGAGCCCCTCTCACTTCCCCCTGAGCGGTGATAAAGCACAAAGCATGATAAGGATTTCTGATCCGAGGGTTTCTTCTGGGCTTCAGGGATTCTCTGAACTCTCTGAAACCCTGTGACCAGTGTCTGTGTGTGTGTATGAGAGAGAGAGAGAGAGAGAGAGAGGAGTGAGAATAATTCTGGGAAAGGGTCCCTTAATTCCTAAGAAAATTTGGAAATGCCAGAATAAAGTGACTTCCTATGGAATACCATTACCAAAGTCAGTCACGTGCTCTCTGGGATGCGATGGCCCTTGTGTGGAACAGTCACCTCTGCCCCACACAGCCCTAACTCACGTTGTTTTCACTAGTTACATGACCTTGGACAGGGCATCTCAAGCCTCTCTGGTTCCCCCATCTGCAGAATGAAGTTGGCCTTGTATGTGGCATCCAGCCTGTGCTGCATGGAGCTCCACAGGGCCGAGGGAAGAGTGGTGGCTTGGGGGGGTGTGGGTGCAGAGGGAGGGGACAACTCAGGGGCCACCTCAGCCCAACCAGAGCACTTCTGGCTCTCACAGGACCTGCATGAGATGTTATGCAAATCAATGGTTCTGTAGCTTAAAGCCAAAGTTAAAATAAAGCCCTGGCACAGCTTTCCACTCAAGTCCGTTGTGGCTTGGCGTCTGGGCTCTGTCCCGGGTCACACTGCTCTGGCTCGTCTATCCTTAGAGGCACCCCAGCCTCCCGGTTAAGAGCCAGACACCTGGGTGGATACTGACTCTACTACCACTTACCAAGTGCCCTGATCTTACGCATGTTGCCTACACTCCTGGCCTGCTTCATCCATAAAATGCACATCCCTACCTCGTAGGGTTGTTGTGATGATTAAACAAATTAATACGTCGAAAACACCTCGCCAGACACACAGCCAATGCTGTGAGTGTTAGCAGCTACTTTCTGTCCCAGATTCTAGCACGAGGCCTCAAACGTGGAAGTTAGCCAATAAATGGCAGTTAAATAAATGAGGGAGTGAAGGAACAAATTTCTGGAATATAAAATTCCACGAATTGACTAAGTAAGCACAACTCACTCAGGCCAGTGTAGCGATTTTCACCCTGTGCCGCAAGAATTTTTAAAACACGCGATACCTGACTGTTTAGTCAGGGGCACTGACCTCTTTTCCCTTAGATTGTGAAAAGAAAAAATGACAACAGCCAACACAGCAATAGCCATTTGGTGTGGATGAGTCAAAATTATACCTTTTTTTGTCAGATTATACCTTTTTTATATTTTTTGGTGTACCGCAGAATTTGAGTAATTAGTTTATGCGTGCCATGAGATGAAAAAGGCTGCAAACCCCTGGGCTAGTGCTTCTGAAGCTTACATAGGTACCCCAGGAACCTGGGAGCCTTATTAAAATACAGAGTGGATTCGGCAGGTGCGGGTGGGGCTGGGCCTCGGCACGGCTCGGTTCCCAGGTGAGTCCCAGGCGCCGGGCCGTAGACCTCACTTGAGTAACAAGGATTTGGTCCATCAGTGGTCATAACAACTGTTTCCACACGCCGTTAGCAAGCTGCTCGGGCCGCTGGGGAACATCTATAGGGTGGGTGCTATTTATCAGCCACTGGGCTACCAAACCCAGAGCCTGTCTTGCTGGGTTCTCAGGAACTGATACGGGAGTCAATGTGAAACCCTGAACTTCTGTCTGGGCTCTGCCCCGTGATGATGGGCAAGTCCCTCAGCCTCTTTGGGGCTCAGTGTCCTCATTTGTCAAGTGACATCAGCAACACCTCCATGCCCAGCTCTCAGACCGGCTGTGAGGGTAAAAAGTGACAGCAGAGGCGACCACCCAGGGTGAGGGGCCGTGGGGGCCGTGGTGAAGCGGCAGGCTTCATTTCCAGGCTCTCCTCCCCACTCCTTGAAGCCTTCCGCAGAGGGAACCTGACAAGCATTGTTGTTTGCATAATGGCATGGAAGGGGACGGGAGAGGAAATTAAGCTGCTAAATTTAGCAGGTGCTGACGCCCCCTCACCCAGGGCTGGGCCCACGCATTTCACCATGAGTAGGTGTCTTTCTATATTTAACTTCTGCCTGCACCTTCTACTTGAGCTCTGACACTGAAAACCCCAGGAGGATGTGGTGAGGAGGGAAGGGAAGTTCACAAAATGTGATCGGGGGCTGACATCACATGAGGTCCCATCTGCACCTTCAGGTGTGTGTTCTTCATGAAAAAAACTGGAAGGTTCTTCAGCTTCTCCCCCTTTCTTCCTCTTGAAGGGTAAGACTCACCAGGCCACAGGCCACACTGCCCTTTGGAACCCCGGCCCTGGGTAGGGGTGAGGAATTGGGAAGTCCAGCAGGAGTCATATTGGGCAGGAAGATTTCGAATGCACTCCACGTGCCAGGCATGATGCGAGGCAGTCACACAGGTGACCTCAGTTAATCCCACCAAAGCATCGGATGGTATCCTACTCAGGCTACAGGAGAGCAAGTAGAGGCCCAAAGGGGTGGAGGGAGGTGTCCAAAGCCTGTGATGGGTGAGAGCCCAGGTCAGTTTCTAAGTCTATGCTCTGAGTTCATACCACACTCATCTTCTCACTCTACCTCCTCTACAGGAGGCTGTCAGAGAGGCCAGGAGTTCAAGTCTCCCTTGTCATCACTCAGGTGTGTGACCTTGAGGTAGTCACTCCCCTTCTTGGGTTCTCAATTTCCTCACCTGTGGAACAAGCCCCTTGGGCTGGTTTTGTTTCATTTCTGAATGTCTCTTGATGGCACCAGAATCTGATGGTCAGAGAAAGTAAGAGTGAGTCCTGGGGTAGTTCTCCAAGTTTCAAACCACAGGAGCCTCTACCCTTGGCTTATCTGCTGGTCAGCACACAGGATTCTGGTACGGTAACCTGTGGAGATCACTCATTCACTCATTCTCCTGGGAAACTTTCACTGAAGGCTCTGTGTTGGGAAGTTTATAAGACACTGAAGGGACTGAGATAAACCGTGGTCCCTTCAAGGTCCACCTCCAAATAGAGGAGACAGGCCTGGGAAAAGATGGCAGAGCCCTACGATATGGACAGGGCAGTGACAGAGATCCCATGGGGCACAGAGGCTAGTGCCTAATCCAACCTGAAGGGTTGGGGGAAAGAACTGCTGGGAAAAAGATAAAATAAACATCAAAACTCTAGGCCAAAAAAAACAAAAAAACAAAAAAAACCCACCCAAAACCCTCTAGGCCAGCAGTTCTCAAAGTGTGGTTCCCGGACCTGCAGCATCAGCATCCTCTGGAAACTTGTTAAAAATGCAAATTCTTGGGCCCCATCCCAGACCCACTGAATCAGCAGTCTGTGTTTTGACAAGCCCTCTAGGTGAATGTGAGGTTCTCTTGGTCTGAGAACCATTGGTAGGGCAGGTCTTAGAAGACAAAAAACCTTGAACTGTCAGCTCTCTAGGGCCTACTCAGAGCTAGATGAGAAACGAAACAATTCAGAGAAGTGGTCTGAAAAACATGCCCTCCACTCTCTCCTCGGGACAACCCGCGTGCCTCCTGCACTGTGTGTCAGGCTCCTGGAAAGCTCCGAGTCGACACCTGCCCAGCCTCTGCTGGTTCCAGCCCCGGCTCTGCCCTTGGCTATTACTGAGGATGGTTTCAGGAAACATCCATAGGAAGATGGTCTCTGAATTGCTGTAAAGTGGCTGTTTTTGATCCAGTTACACAAAGTTCCTTCCACAAAACTCACATTGAGGTTACAATGGCGAGTAACAACTTGGCAAAGACTTTCTAAAGATGCCAGCGCCCAGTGCTGGTGAGCCTGAGGGGGAAGGACACCCCCCCACATTTTTGGTAAACATGGCAAAGGAGAAATAACTGTCAAAGGCTATTAAAAAGCTACCTCCCCTGACCCAGCGACTCAATTTGAGAAATTAATCCTTAGGAAATAATCATGACTATGTTTGGGCATTTCGCTTCAAAAATATTTATGTTAGCATTGTTTGTTGTAAATTTGGAAACAACCTAAATGTTTAAAATACAAGCTTGATTACTAGGTGGCCGTTCGCTCATTCATTCATTCATCAGATATTTATTGAGTAGTGACTACGTGCCAGGCAGTGTATTAGATGCCGAGGATACAGCAGTAGGTAAATAAAGAACAAAATCTCTGTCCTTCTGGGAGGGGAGACAAGCAATTAGCAAATAAGCAAGTACAATATACACAGCATGTCAGACGGTGACGGGCGCTGTGAGGAAGGGGGCGCCGGGGGGGCCTTCCCAGGGGAATGAGGAGAGGTGAGGGGGTGAGCTATGGAGATGCCTGGGGACCCACTGCGGCCAGAGGGAACTGTGCCCTAGACAGATGGAAACAGCAAAGGAGACCGAGATCGCGCAGCTTTCTGGGTGCACCTGAGGAGGGGCAGGGATGCCAGGAAGGCTAAAGCAAGTTGGCTGAGCAGGGCCTGGGGCGACACGGGCACCATGACTGTGCAGGCCTTTGGCAACTGCGGCTTTTAATCTGGGTGAGAAGGGAGGGAACTGAGCATAGGAGAGACTCTGACTTCAGTTTAACACACGATCTATGGCTTCTGGCTTGAGAACAAATCCTAGGGGACAAGTGTAGAAGTCAGGACACTGTTAGGAGGCCACTGCAATGCTAGACGTGACCGCATGAGAACCAGGGAGTGACAACGAAGGCAAGACGGGATCCGCTTTTGAATGTACTCTGAAGGTAGATTTGGGGCTTTCTGTGGAGGGATGACTGCTGGGGGTGGGCACGTGGCTTATCGATGACTTCGCCTCTAGAAGCTGGAAGAACAAGGTAGGAAGGAAAGGACTCGTCAGTGATGCCGCGCAAACCACCTGCGTTCTCTGCTGGACATTTCTGAAACGGCAAATGGGAAGCTTCGTGTCACAAGGGTACCAGACTTTTACACCTGAGACGCAGGAGCACTGGCTGCCTGCCTAGATTCAAAGGCAACCAAAGAAATGCATTTTAAAATCAGAGTGTGATATAATTTTTCAGTTATCAGATAGGCAAAGATTTAAAAAGAATGACAGCAGCCAGCGTTCGTGTGGGTGTTGGAAACAGCGCTCCCTCCACTGCCAGCGGAAGTTTCACTTGGTGCCACCTTTTGGGGGCACTTTGGTAATACGTTATCACAGCCCTTTCAAAAGTACGTGACAAAGGGACTAAAACAGCTAGAACAATTTCAGGGGAAAAAATAAGGTAAGAGGAATCACTCGGCCTGATTTGAAGGCTTATTATATAATCAGAGTAACCAAGACATGGTGTTGGCAGAAGGACAGACACACGGATCACTGGGAACAGGGCAGTGAGCCCGGAAAGAGTTCTACACGAGGACAGGTCCCTAACAAAGGTGTAAAAGCAATTCAATAAAGGAAGGATCTATTTCTTCAACAAGTGGGGCCTGAACAATTGGCTGTCCATAGGCAAAAACAATGGAACTCAACACGAACCGGGTTGTGTTGGACTCAAAATGGGCCATAGACTTAAACATAAAACTTTTAGAGATAACATAGGAAAAAATCTTTAGGACCTAGAGCTTAGGGAAGAGTTCTTAGGCATGACATCAAAAGCACAATCCATAAGAGAAAAAAATCAATAAATTGGACCTCATCAAAATGAAAAACTTCTACTCCGCAAAAGACCCAACTAAGAGAACAAAAATGCCAGCTATAGATGGGGAGAGAAATATTGGCAAACCACGTGTCTGACAAAGGACTAGTATCTAGAATACATGAAGAACTCTCAAAACCCACCAGTAAAATATATAAATAAACACTCCAATTAGAAAATGGGCAGAAGACATTAACAAACATTTTACCACAGAGGATATACAGAAGGCAAGCAAACACAGGAAAAGGTATTCAATTTTATTAGCAATTAGCCAAAAGCCAATCAAAGCCACAATGAAATATCGCTGCACAGCTATTCAAAGAGCTAAAATAAGAAACAGCCTGACCGTCCCAAATGCCGGCGAGGACGTGGAGAAGCGGGCCTCTCATACGTTGTTGGTGGGAATGTAAAGCGGTACAGCCACTCTGGAAAACAGCTTGGCAGTTTCTTAAAAAAACTAAATATACACTTAGCACAGGATCCAACAACGCTGCTCCTTGGCATTTAGCTCAGAGAAACGCAAACGTCTGCCCACATAACCTGGATATGCATAGTTATAACAGCCGTATTTGTAAAAAGTGAACACCTGCCCCTCAGCAGGTGCACAGCCGGACAAACGGTGGAACGGCCACACCACGGAGCACGAGGCAGCAACGAAAAGGAACAGACTCTGGACACGCACCACAACTTGGATGGATCTCAAGGGCGATATGCTGAGTTAAAACAACAAAACCCGTTCTCAAAGGGTCATATAATGTACAATTCCATTTGTACAACATGTGCAAAATGACTGAATGATAGACATGGAGAACAAATGACGTTGCCAGAAGCTGGAAACGGCTGGGGGAGATGGGTGAGCGTGACTATAAGTTAGCACAAGGGAGACAGGTCCTCCAGGTGATGGAACAGGCCTTTATCTTGATTTCAGTGGTGGTTATTTAAATCTACAATGTGAGAAAGTGACACGGAACTACATGCACACACATGTAACAATGTCAACTCCTGGTTTTGTCATTGTACTATAGTTAAGTAAGATGCGACCATTGGGGGGAAATGGGAGAAAGGTACATGGACCTCTCTGTACTATCTTTGGGACTTCGTGTGAATCTATAATTATATTTCAAAATAAAAAAGCTCGAAAAAAACATCCTGAAGACAGAAAAAGAAGCGCATGCCATTTGACCTTAAAATTCCGCTTTTACGAATTTATCCTAAGGTAATATCAAAAAGGCATGAAAAGTTACTAGATAAAGACAATCATCTCAAACTTGTTTATAATAGTGGAAAATTAAACCAAACTACCTTACGCCATAATTGGTAAAATAGATTATTATAAATATACCCAATGGAATAGTATACAATCATTAAAATGATGGTGCAGCTCTATTTTCATTGATATGGAAAGACATTGATAATATACTAAGGGAAAAAGTGCTTAAAGCAGTTATAGTTTTTTCTTTAAGTTTATACAAACGTATAGGCTCCACGCTCCACAAGCACAGGTATTTTTGCCTGTATCGGTTCCTCCAGATTCCCAGCTCCCAGAACAGTGCCTGGACACAGAGCAGGCACTCAGTAAATATTTGTTAAACAAACACATCACACACACACTGCATAGGAAAAAGTCTAGAAAATTATACAACAAAATATTAAAAATGGTTATGTCTGAGTATACGGGGTTAGGTTAATTTTATCCTTGTTGAAGGGATTCTAACAGAGAGGTACCACCCAGTGTGTGTGTGTGTGTGTGTGTGTGTGAGAGAGAGAGAGAGAGAGAGAGAGAGAGAGAGAGCGCATGTGTGCATGTGTGAGTGCCTGGGTGTGTGTGCATATGCATGTGCATGTGTATGTGTGTGTGTGTGTGTGCCTATGTGCATGTATGTGCTGGGGGCTAGGGCATTAGTGGGAGTTGCCTCTCCTTCCCAGAGCCCAACCATCTCAGTGCTGCAGGAGCAGCCTGGTCTGGGCAGCTGGGTGCACATGTCTCCAGGATGGTGCCAGGGGTTCCCGAGAGTATGATCACTAACATGCAAACTAGAGGCCACGTTCGAGGAGAGTTCACACATCAAGAGTGCCACAGTCACCTTGGGCACCTTCCCTTGGGCTGTAGTTTTCTATCCATCAAATACCACGGGAGTCAGGCCTTCTCTTTCACATTGCATCAGCATCTCTGCTGTGAGCTGCTGCTGTGGGCTGAGATGCACGCTCAGGGGACATACTGCTGACAGCCTGCCCTATTCCCCTGAGGCCTCTGCTCCCTCAGGACGTGGCCTGGTATCTGAAGACAGCCTGGAATCCGGGGGCAGCCACCTGCCCATCTCCTGTTTGCCTGCTGCCCAGGGGCCCGTGAATCTCCCCCAACTGCCATGCGTGGTCTGGTTTGCTGTGTCCTTTCCTGGATCCAGTGGGCAGGAGCAGCCATCCAGGGAGCGCTCCTCTCTCCCAGACCTGCTTGGCCCTTCTGCCTGCCTCCATTCCCAGCTGGATGCCCCCCATCACCACAGACAACCTGACTTCAGCCCCTGCAGCCCGAACACCTGTCATTAGACCAGTGGCCTCCAAAGCACAGCACCCATGACTGTTCTTTGGGGCTGGGAAGAAAATACCAGGACTTCCATTTCTATGTTTATCACATCCTCCTGTAAATTCCTATTTCCTATGTGTTTTAGAATGTACAAAATGTATTAGTACAGCAGTTCAATTTATATGTAAGTAATGCACATACAAGCTGGAGTGTGTTCTCAAAGATACTTTTGCTAGAGGAGTATACAATAAAGTTTGGACCCCACTTTAGGTAAGATATATACCATGCTAACAATAATTTGGTACTTGGTGCTAAATGCCACAACAGAGGCTAAATCTGGAAGTTCAAGAAAGGTGTGATCACTACCAACAGAAGGCAAGAGGAGAATCAGGGTAGGCTTCCTGGAAGGGGTGGCTTTGGACCAAGTGCTGAAGGACGGGATGAGGCCTGTGGCCATGGGAGGGAAAGGCCCACCCAGCAGAGGACGCTGCAGGAACAAACGCACTGGGGCTGGAAAGCACAGAGTGAGTGCTGGGCCCAGGGCCTCGGTGTCCAGGGCACCCACAGGCAGGCAATAGGAGACGAGATGGGAAGGGTGCGCTGGAGAGAGATGACACATGAGGGGTGTTCGGGGAATGTGCACAATTCAGGAAAACAGTGGGGAGCCAATGAGGGAAGAACCACAGCCCAACGGGCTTTGGGAATTTGAATATGGGAGGGAGTGTAAGACTGGTTGGGGAGGCTAGATAACCAGATGGAAGATGGAAGACTGTCATACCCATGCAAGAGGGTCTGAACTAAATCAGAAGACAGGAGAAAGGAAAGGAGGAGGCAGGTGTGGGAAATACCAGAGAAGCTGATTCAGCTGAACGCTGTAACTGAGGACAAGGTAAGGGTGAAGTGAGGACAGGAGGGGCAGGAGAAGACTCCACCCTCAATGCCGAGTAAGCCAGAGGGATGACACAGGTGGAGCCCTTGAAAGGAAATCCAGGTGAGAAGTAGAGCCTCTGTTGTCTGGAGGGACGATTCCAGGGCTAGAGGATCTGGGTTGCTGGGTTGGTTGCTTGTATGCAAAAGATGGACTCATCCTGATGGTTCCTGAAACTCAGTCTGGTGGAAACAGCATAAGCTTTGGAGTCAGCCGGATGTCAGCAATGCCTGGCTCCTCCACCTATTAGCTCAGTATCTTTGGGCAGGTCTCTGAGCCTTGCTCCCTTAAGAAAAATATGGTTCACTATCATATTCTTTGTTTGGAAGTTAATATTTAGTGTTGACTCATTTTGTAATTCAGGTCTCAAATACTATGTTGGTAAATTTAAGGCAGGAAGCAAACTGAAATTGGACTTTTAACTTTAGACTTCAGCAAGGAGCTCACTGACCACGCTCTAGACACTCATAACCCCACACTTTCCTAGGCCCCTTCTCCACCTTCCCCATGGTGCTTAACACAGATGACCATCTGCCTGCCAGACCTATTTCCTTCTGAGTGTTGTCCGTCTCTGCCCCTTGAAAGTAAGCTCCAGGAGGGCAGGGAGTTTTTCTCTTTTGTTCCCAGCTGTGTCCTCAGCACCTTGGACAGTTCCCTGTGTATACTAGACATTCAGTAAACATTTATTGGTGACGAAATAAATGAACAAGAGTAATGGGACTGTTTGAAAAGTCTATGAGATAAGGCTTGTAGAGTGCCTGGTACAATACATTCAGTAGGTGCTCAATAATGCATCCCCCTCCCTCCTTCCCCTCCCATTGTCTTCCCCCGCCTGTTTGGCAGTAAGGACTTAATGTGATGGCCTCTCCTTTGGGGCAATGCCTGCTCCTTCTTTCTTCCCAAGTGTCCCTCTGAGCCTGCCCTGCCCCTGCTGGCTGAGCCATGCCTCCTGGACTGGTGACAGTTTGCTCCTGTCCTCACCCCAGTTTCTGCCTTGTCAACCTCTGCCTCTCCTCCCCACGGTGGCCTCCCATGATGGATCCCTTAGTCAGGTCCAGCTGGACCCAGGGCCTGAAAAACCTGACCAAGGCAGGCACGGTGTATGCTCACCGACTGCAGCCCCCCCAGAAAAATACTCATTAGCCGAAGACCTGGTGGGCCTGGAGTTAGTGCAATACTTCTCAACTGGGGAGAGATTTTGCCCAGCCCACTAACCCACCAGGAGACAATGTCTGGAGACATTTTTGGTTTTTATAGCTATGCCTCCAATCAACCCCATAATACAAAAGGCTCCCAAAATTGTCCTGCCCAATGGACACTCTGTGCCAACCTACACACTAGCCTTGACTGTGGCTGCAGGCCAGGCAGCTGGCTGAGATCCCAGCCTCGGTCCCACTTAGCCCGGGATCCCATCTCCTCCACACCAGCCCTGCCTTCTGAGGTTCATGACGGCTCTCACTCGACCCCCTGGATCTCTGGCCTTTCTGTCTGACAGCACACCTCATGTACCTCGATTCCACCTCCAATGTGTTCTCCACCCTCCAGACACAATTTCCTTCAAGATTCTGTGCTCAGTTTCACAAAGTTCTATTGAGCCTTCACTAGAAGGGGAGCTTTGTGATGAGCGTTGGTGAGAACTCTGAAACAAAACAGACATGGTCCCTCCGCCCCCAGGAGGTTTCAGTTTCGTGAGGGCAGTGAATTTTCAACAGGGAGATTACAGCACAGCAAGCCCTCCACGGTCCTCCTTGGGGAACAGTCACAGAGAGCAGTGACGTGTGAGTGGTCTGGGCACAGGAGAGGCTTCCCAGAGGAGGGGACACTTTACATTTGTCCCCCAACCCATGAAGGATCAGGACTGTGGGTCCTACAAGCTATGATAATCCAGGATTCCATGGACTGGCTCTCTGTCTCCCTGCCTATGACCTATGGATCCAGCTATCCCCAGGCTCTGCCTCGAGATCTGTGGGATCTTAGGCTCATGTCTGCTGAGCTTCCCAGAGCTGAAGGAATGGATGCCCGAAGCATCCAGCTACTTGGATGTACAGACCCTTGTTCACCAGTTTCCCTTTTTGCAAAGTGAGAGCCACCTTCTTTGGGATGAGAGGAACTCTTCTTGGGGGCCAGGAGGAAAGCCGCCAGTCCAGAAGGAACTGCTTTTGTGTCACCTAAGCTGAAGAGCTGCTGCAGGGTTTCGCCTCTGCTGTTCCAAACGCAACGTAAATAGTTCACTGAACATCTAAACCCTGCCCTGTTGGCTTTGCTGAGCCTGACTAGAAAGGTCCCAATGAAATCTGATCTCTGAGCTCAGGGCTTTTCCTCAGGCCTCCGGCCAGCAGCCTGGTCAGGTAGCCAGCAGTTTCCCTGCAAGACTCCTTATTCCAGCCATTACAGGAAACAACAGCCCTGTGATGTCAGGAAAGCCCAGGTCCCCTCTGCTGCAGAAGCACTTGGACAGGGTGTTGCAATGCAAGCCCTTTCTGATCAGTATCTCTCAGCATCATGGCCCAGGGAGGCTGAAAATCACTTACAAAATGGACTTTCAGTAGACTTCAGGCCTGAAACAAGTATCCAAAGCCGGCCACAGGAATCGGCCTTTGCACTTGGAAAGCAGTCCCCTTTCCAAAGGGATGTTGCATCCCTCAGTCCATCTGGTCAACCCTATGAGGAGGCAGTGACTCAGGGGTACTGTCAAATTGAGCAAGGGGCCCCTTAGTATACAAGCAAAATGCAACTGCATTTGTATCTTCCATTGCCCATGAAACCTGCCTGAAGAGCCAGCTGTCCTCTGCCCTTGGAGGAAATCCAGAGCACATCCATGACTTGTCTGGTCACTCTTGGGTAGTTAAAAGTTTCTAAGAACCAGGGCTCCCTGGAGAAATAGCTTCTAGGGGTATCAGAGGTTGTTGGGCAGAAAAAAGATCATAGTTATTACAATGGTGTGTGGCCTCTAAAGGGCCCCAGTACATAGATATACAGCACATCTGTGGCACTACAATGTCATGGGGGAGCAATCCCAGAAGCCAGCATCTAAAAAGGCTCCTGGGGTAGAGTTGGAGCAATAAGGAAAATAGGGATTGAGAAATTCTGGAAATATAAAAACAAATTTAAATTTTTACATTTCTGTATTTAAAATTTTTTTAAAAAAATAATGTTCCTAATGGTCTGTGAAGGCCTTGCCTAAACAACAATAACAACAAACCCAAATAAATAAGCAATCAATCCTCTGGCCGCTTGTACTCAGAAGACCAATCTGGACTAAGAAGAATAGGAAAAAAAATTTAGCTTTAACCAAATTAGAGCTCCGCCCCTGCCCAGCTTGGGCCTGCTTCAAGCTGGCCACAGGCTGAAGGAGAGCAGTCTCCTTATCACCGCCTCTCCTCCCTCTCCAGTGTGTCCACCCCTCCCTGCGGGGCTGCCTCTGGCTCCTTCTTGGTCTGGGTGGGGGTGCCTGGAAGAAGGAAGGGGCAGAAAAAGTGGTATTTGACTGATGCTCTCCAGAGCTCGTGGTGCTTCTCTCTGGGCTCGGCAGCTATATAAGGTGACTGTAGAGACAGTTTTCACACTTGAGCTTCCAATACGGAGATTCTATGATTTGATGGAGCTACTAAGTGGCAAAATAAGCCACATTGCTTCTGACATCAAGCCATCAAACCACCAGAAGAGTCAGCACGTTACTCTGCAAATAACCCAGTATCCCAGGGTTCTGCCTGCTCAGCTATGGGAAGTTCCTGGAACCATCCCAGGAGTTGCCCATGGACACATTTATAAGCCCCTACACCCATTTCTATGTGCTCACTGTTGGTGATGAATAGATAATAGAAGTGCAAGGGGAAATCTACAAATGTTTGGGCTTCCTGCAGTTGAAATAACAATAAAGATAAAGGGATGAGCCCCTTGGTGTTTAAACAAAGCCCTCAGTCAGAATGTGGACAAAGGAAAGAGGCTGCTGGACCAGGCCCTGCTCTGCAATCCACCAAAGAAATTCTAATGGGCCTCAGAGTTTTACGAAGGCAAGAGACCTGTTCTTGTCACCGATGCTCAGGGCTCAGGACTTAAACACCTGCCATGTGTCCATGTAGAAAAATGACAAGAGCCTTGTCTTGAGAGAGGCTGTGAGTTCAGCTGGGTGGACATTTCCAGAGCACACCCACTGTGCCAGGCACCACTGGGCAGTGTCCACACTTGAGCCAGTGTTGAGGGCAATGGCGGGCAAGTAGGGGTGCGTGAGCACCCTCTGAGGGATAAGATCAGGCTGACTTGGGACCCAAGGGAGTCTCCTTCCACTGCTGGCCCTGCAGAACCTGAGTCTGCCTGTCTGTCTGTTTATGGAAGGTGGCCCTGTCCTGGAGCAGGTGAAGATGAGGCTGCAGATGAGTCTATGACAGCCACTTGGGTTGGTGCTGGCTTTTAGGTGTCCCATTCATTTTACCCAGACTGTTGGGGGTTGGGGCACAAGGTTGTGGCTACCATCTGCTTTCAGCAAAGACGGCACTTCTTTCTCCATTTCTGACTTGCTCACCTGGAGAAGGGAGCTCTAGAAACAGGTACTCACTCTGCCATCTCTCTGGAAACCCTTTCAGCTGCTTTATGTACCTAGGGAACACCTGCTATTCCTCCCCCTTCTTTCTTACACGGATCTTTATCATGTGTGGCACATACACTAGGTGGCAGCCATGGAACTAAGTTCCGCTGAGCCCCATGGCAGCTCATGAGGAAACCGAGGGGCAGGGGGAAGTTGACCTGCCCAAGGCCACACAGACATTGAGCAGCAGCACTGGAACAGCAGCTGGGACTGAGTCCTGGTCCAGGGTCTCTTTTCCAAGTGGGCAGGAGGGCAATGGGAGTGAAGGGGCCTGGCCCAGGCCGGGCAGCCCTGAGTGCTGGCCACCTGCCAGCCTCCATGCAGAGGCCGATCTGGGGCTCTCCCAGTGGCTCTCCTTGGCCAGCAAGCAGAAAACTGCAAATCCTGGGCTCTGGCCCAGAGGGAGAGGAAAGGAGCTTCTCTATGCTTCTGATTGTCCCCATGACCCATCAGGAACAAAGCGGGGCCTCACGCTGCCTCCTGCCACCAGCCTCCGCCCAGCTGTTCTGGCCACGCAGCCCCATCTCTCTGGCCTGTCCGTGGGAACACTGGGTGTTTGTTAGCTTTCAGAATCATGGCTGTGTTCTGAGGGCTCTCCGACCCCCCTCTCCCTGCTTCAGGCCAAGTGGGGCAGGCCAAGAGAGCCACAGGCCCTCTTGCAAATCCCCAAACCCATCACCATGTTAGAAAGGTTTACATCCTTCCCTGATCTGATCAAGTTAGTTCAATCGACAAATACCAGTTCAAAAGTGTGACTTTCTGGGTGCACAGAGAAAATAACAGTGTGGTTACACCAACTAGCCCCGTATCTGTGTTGCCTGCCTGGGCCTTGGCTCCCTGCTTCAGACTCTCCTGCATGGCTCTGGTCACAGCCCAGCCACCACTACCTGGCTTGCCTTTCTCCCACCTCCACCTGCCGGGCCCTTCCCAAAGGGCTTGGGCTGCCCAGACCATCTGCCTATTCTCCGTGTCCCCAAGTTCTCCTAGTGAGAGGTGGCTGCAGTGCCGTGGCTGGAGTGCTGGCTTTGGAGTTAGACTGCCTGGCCCTGAGTCTCAGCTCTGCCATTTCCTACTTGGGGAAGCCTGGGCAAAGTGTCCTTTGTGATTTTTAGCTTCTTCAAACAGAAAACAGGGATACAGGAGCTGCTGCAAGAGCAAATGAGTTACATGTGAGTTACAATATTACATATTCCGAAGTGAATATGAAATAATGTCCAGCAAATATTAGCAGAAAAATATTAAGGTAACAGAAACCCTTTCTTTTGCCCTTTTCACCAGGTAACCAGCAAGGGGGGACAGCTGCATGGGAAGCGTAAGTGCTGGGGTCAGACCCAGGTGGATTTGAGCCCCAGCTGGGTGTCCTTGGGTAAATGACTCAACCTCTCTGAACCTCATTTTCCTCACCCTAATATGGAGCTAGCAATCTGTCTCTCACGGGGTTTGGAAAAGAGTAAATGAAATGACATAACAGGCTCATAACAGATTGGCTCAGGATAAATGGTTTCACGATGGTGGAACCAGACTGACCATAGAGCGAGTGATGAAGCATCAGGTGGATGATCAGGACCAAGAGTACCAGGCTGCAGAGACAAAAACTCAGGAGCAGTGAGCCAGAGTCTGGAAGGAGGGGTCCAGGGAGGTGGCAACCAGCTCACATGACACAGAGAGGCCCACTGTGCCATGGAGAGAACTGGAGCCGTGGCAGGACCTGGAGTGGCGTGTAGATGAACGGGGCAGGCCACGTCACTGTCTGCCAAGTGGAGGCATGTGCCAAAGGGAATGCCAGGTGCTCAAGGCTAGTGTCACAGGGGAGTCAGGGCACCCATGACAGAATGCAGATAAGCCAGGCCTTGGTCAGGTGAAGGCTGAGCCAAGTGAGGGGCAGGGGAAGGGGCAGTTCTGACAATGACTCTGGAGCTCTTCCAGGTCTGTCTTAAAGTGGCCATGGTCAGGGGCCACCTCCTAATCCTCCAGATCAGAGCAGGTCCCACTGACACCCCCGCAGGAAGCTCTGGGGGAAGGAGCGGGAGAGACCTTCCTCCCCCCACAGTTCAGATGGGAGCAGAGAGTAGAAGCAGGCGCAGAAGGGGACTGGAGCTGACGCCTGTCCCCAGGGAGGTTGGCCTGATTCTGTCTGGGGCTCAGGACTCAGCAGCCCCGATTACCAGCCAGGTCAGTTCCACAAACATGCATCTAGGGGTTTCTCACGAGCAAAGTGGAGCTCTGGGTTAAGCCAGGCAAGGAAGGCAGCGTGGGGCTGATTCCCGAGACAGAACAGGAGAGCTCTCCCCAGAGACCCCTGGGACAACTGTCTGAGAAAGAAAAGTATGCTGGCTGGCGTAGCTCCACCAACATTTAAATGAAGAGCAAGGATAACAAAGCCTGAGAATTTTAATTACAAGTTCTTGCTTCCCATTGTTTGTAATTTTGCTAACATCTCTGGATCTCCCAGTGGTGACTTGACAATAAAAATCTCTTAAAACAGAAGGTTATTATGTAGGGGGTGGAGAAATTTCATTTGGGTTTATAGACGAAAGAGAATTGGCTGTGTGTGTGTGGGCAGATCATGCACCTCTCTGAGCTCCTCTACCCTTTTCTGCAAAATCAGAGCTTGGAGCAGACTGTGCCTAAGGGCCCCGATATCCAGTAAGTCTACACAACTAGGCAGAGAAAGTTATCATCATGAAAAAGTGTGATGCATCCAAGTCAGGCATCTCGGAGTCACTCCCGATTTCCCTCCTGCTAATTCTCTGCACTAAACTGAAGATGCCATTTCTTAATGACCTTACCCAGCTCAATAAATGGCTGCTGAAGTGAACCCACCATGTCCAAATAGCTCCTGGGTTCTGTCTACTCTGCCTCCTAAAGAGCTCTCAAAACGGCCTCATCTTTTCCACTCAGCTGCCGCAGTTCAACACTGTTTCTCACTAAACTACAGTGGCAATTTCCTCTCCAGGCTGTGGCCTCGCCTCCAGCTCGCTGATATCTTTCTTACTCCAAGACCCTCACAAAGCCAACGTGAGCTCTTTCACCTGAGAAGGGCTCTTTCCAACCTTTCAGTGTGTCTGGGGGTCGGTGCATAGAGAGAGGTGTGCTGGCCCAAGGATGGGCCTCTGCTTCCCCCCCTTTCCAGCCTCCACCGCTCCCCCACATGCCTGTGTGCCCGAGATCAGGCCCCATCCTTGCAGGTTTGGAGGGAACCAAGATTTCCGCCTCTGAGCATTAGCACATGCTGTTCCTTTTGCTGCAATGCCCTTCCGTCTCTTGTTATCCTTTGGGCCCCGTGGTGACCTCCTATGCGGCCCTCTTCCTGGCTGTCAGCAGTCAGTCTTCCTTTCCCAGTCCGGAAACCCCTTGTGGGCAAAGAACGTCTGTGCACCTGTATATGCCCAGTATCAAGAGCAGTGTGACGTAACGACCCAAAGGCGAGCGCAACCCATGTGTCCACCAACACGTGAAAAGATAAACAAAATTACATCTATCCATACAATGGAGTATTATTCAGCCTTAAAATGGAAGGAAATTCTGACACATGCTACAACATGGATGAACCCTGAGGACATCACACCAAGTGAAATAAGCCAGACACAGAAGGAACAAACACTGTATAATTCCACTTATGTGAGGCTCCTAAAGTCATCAAATTCAGAGACAGAAAGCAGATGGTGGTTTCCTGGGGCTGGGGGAAGAGGAGAGAGAGAGTTATCTTTTAATGGGTAGAGTTTCAGTTTTGCAAGATGAAAGAAGTGCTGGAGATGGATGGTGGTGCTGGCTACAATGTGAATATTGTCACTGCCACTGAACTGGACACTTAAAAATGGTTAAGAGGGTACATTTCAGGTTATGTATATTTTACCACAATTAAAAAAAAAGTGTGAGCACATTAAAAAAGAACAAAACAGTGGAGTTTAATGAGCATTTATTGAGAGAGTGAATGACTACATGAATGAATGAGTAATTAAGCAAGGGAAATCCTTGGAGCCTCGGAATGATTTTAGGAGATATGTAGCCAAGATAGAACTGAACAGCCCGGAGGTTGGGGTAGGACAAGGGTGGCCTCCCTCTCCATCACTGTCACTCCCAGCAGAAGGTCTTCACAGTGTGCCTGGGGCGACAGTTTTCAAACCTAGACCTTCCAAACCAAATTGAATCCTTGGGGCTGCAGCTGAATCTGAGCCAGCATTTGTCCTCAGGGGCCCTGTCACCTTCTCTGGGGAACTCAGTATAGAATAACTTCCTGGACAGACGGAGGAAAAGTTAAGCCCTTGGGCCGAGGCTGCCTCGGGCTGGGTTTCTGTGGGCGTGGGTGCTGGGGTCAGGGAGAGCGGTGCGAAGCCAGCGGGCAGGCTGGCAGGAAGGGCTCATTCCACACTCAGGCCCCGAGCGAGCGAGCCACACGCGTCGGAAGTATCACATTAGAGAGATGACTCACACACTGACTCAAAGAGAGGAGGCTGCAGGGTTGTAAATCAGAGGATGGCTTTTATTTGTCAGAATTCTACACTAAATAACAACTCCATGCGCCACTTAACAAAAGGAGAGTGGGAGGGAGGGAGGCTGGGAGAGGCAGGCCGCAGGGGCTCGTGGAGTCATCCGTGAGGGGGTGGTGGGCAGGATGTTTTCAGGACACTCTCTCCAGTCACTGGGATACTCTCTTCCTCATCACACACACACACACACACACACACACACACACACACACACACACACACACACACAGACCATCATCAGTCCCCGAACTTCCTGAGAGGGCTGGGTCATGAGAATAACAGCAGGAGGACAGCTAGAGATGGAGGAGACCTTCAGGGTCATCTATTTCACCCCTTTTTTATGAGTATAGCAGGCCGCCTTGCTGGAGATGACATTTAGGGGCGTTCTTCAGAATGAAGGGGCCAGAATATCATCCAGGGCCCAGTGAAGGCAGAGCCCCCTTAGAAAGGTGGAGGAAGGGAAGACCTCCTAGCATGGATGAAAGTCACTGTCCTTGCCATGGTCAGTCAGGGCAAGTGGCCATGGCCAGAATCATGGAAGGAAGCTCCTCCACTAAGAGCTGCAGGGCAGGGCAAGCAGCCCATTATCCAGGGAAGGGTATAGAATACGATCCTTTGGGCTTCCAGGACTTAAAAGTCAAAAGCTGCCTGGCTCTGTGGGGACCATGTAGAAAAGGAAGGATGGGAATTCTGGTTCCGCAGAGAGGCAGAGAGACACGTGACTGAGTCAGGCTGAGTTGCCCCGGGCAACCTGCAGCCTGCAGAGGTGGGTAGCTGCGCTTCTGGATGGCACCATTCATGGGGAAGCCCAGGACCCTGTCCCCTTGGGGCTGCTACTAGGGAAGGTGGGCTCCAGGCTCCAAGGCTGTGCTGCCCGGTATGGAAGCCACCAGCCACCTGTGGGTAGTGAAATGTGGCTAGTCCACCCTGAGACCTGCTGCACGGGTAAAATACACACTGGAGTGTGAAGACGCAATATAAAAAGAAATGTCAAATATGCTATAAATTATTTTATATTAATTATATGTTGAAAAGATAACAATATGCTGTGTTAAAGAAAATGTATTATTAAAGTTCATTTCTTTGGACACTTTTTAATGTGGCGACGAGAAAAATGTAAGATACATGTGATTCACGTTTGTGGTTTGTATCACACTTCTGCTGGACAGCACTGCTCTGCAGAAACCCTTGGGCTCAGAACAGGGAGAGAGGCTGCTCCTGACTTAATGCTCTTATGCCTGGGTGGGGCTGGGGGCTTCCACTGATCTGCTCTGGGATGTCCCAGGGTACAGCAGCAACACCCCAAATGGAGAAGGGTTGGTCCAGGCCAGCTAGTTACATAAGTAATGGGACAGAGACCCAAGTGTTTCCATGAGTTGCTCAAGCAAATGATTAACATCTTGGCTTAGGATCAAATCTCGTAAATTCTAGTGCAATCTTACTATCACATCCCAGTTTAAGTAGAAAACACTCTTTTGAAGTTATCAGTCATAATTATTGTTTCAAGGGTATGACAAAACATGGTCCTGTTTTAGAGTATAAGTTCTTAGATTTTTTTTTTCTGGCAGGTAACTCAATAATCTCTATCAAAGCCCTGTAGCCTCATTGCCTGTGTCAGCATAGTGATACATCTGAAAGAAACAAAAATAAGGTTCTCCCGAGTTTTGAAAATTATGATTAATTCTTCACTGAGGTCTCCCAAGGAGGTAGCAAAGGGCAATTGCCCAGCACAAGTCACAGGCAAGCTTCCTCAACATCCCCAGCCACCATTCTTTCTTCTATAAGTGTCACTCCACAGACAGCTGTTCAGATTGCTGTCCTTCCCCTTCTCAAACCTGCCCCGACTTCCTTCTTCAGTTCCCCTCTCCTCTCTGGCTAAGCATTTCTCAGCCCATCTTCCCTCTTGGGTCTCCCTCTTCTTGCCACACCCGCAGGTCCTCCTTCTGCATGAGGAGCAGTTCAGCTTCTTTCACTGCTCTCAGTTCTCCTCTCTGCCTGTCATCTGATCCGCTCAAGAGGCCCTAAAGCTGACTGAGTGGGCAAGGGATTGGGGGGGGGGGGTCCACATGCAGAATTTTATATACTTTGAGCAAGTCCTTCTACTCCTAGGAATCTAGAAGAGATAAGTAAAGTGATAGGTCAAAAATTTATGTACAAAGATGGTTATCAAGGTATTGTTTATCACAACAAAAAGTTCAAAACAGCCTAAACATCCAATAAGGATTAGTGGTGAAGTGAATGATGACAACGCTATAAAATAGAACATTGGGAAAACGCTGTAACTTCTGTCTTTGAAAATATTTACTACTGTGAGAAATTGCCTATGATAGCATTAAATGAGACCAAAAAAAACACAAAACACCTCCATAAAATATAAAGCTGTATATAAACTATGAGACCAATTTTGTTTCCATTGATATATGTACATAGAAAAAGGCTCCTCTGGTGTCCCCTACTCCATGCTTTCTGCAGCCTCCTTGGGTCAGTGAAAACCGAGGGGAAGACAACTGAAAACACAAGATCAAGTGACTTTCAAGTGGGTATCAAGGTGCTCCCTCCTTTCCTTTGGCCTGTGATGAGAAAAGAGGGTAGCATGGAATCCCTGAGCCCAGCCCAGCCCCAACTTCCTAGGGGCTCCCACTGGAATCAGGGAACGCCTGGCTCCACTCCAAAAGACATCGCCTTTGGCACAGGTGCAAGGGAGTCAAAGCCAGAACAAGGGTGCACAGACCCGGCTTTGCGATCGAGAGTATTCCCTGCAAGGGGACACACACAGCAGAAGGAGAGCCTGCTTGGAAGGCAGGTGACCTAGGATCGAGGGCAGGCTCAGGTACCAGATGTCGGCTCCGGCAAGTTCTTATCGCCACAAAGCCCCAGGTGTTCATCTGTGAAATTAGATCATTAACACCCACCTCGTAAAAGTGTTGGGACGTGCACTGAAAAAAGGGGACAGCAGAGCATGCAGGCTCTGGGTCTGGCTGCCTGAGCCTGAATTTTGGCTCCTGGGCTAGAAAATGTGGGCAATGATAGTAGTTGTATCTACTCTACAGGTTTATTGAGAAAATCAGAGGAGTTGATACAAGTAAAATATGTGAAAAATGCCTGGCACACATTAAGGACTCAGTAAATGTGAGTTTCCTCGCTCCTTGTCATCATTCTAGGGGACCCTTCTTACTCCACCCTCCGCTCAGAGACCCCTCACCTTCCAGCTGCTCATTTAACCCTCTCAGTTCCTAGTCTGCATTTCAGAGTCCACTTCTGGTTGCCTGCTGTCGCTCTAGACTGGAGTCTGCAAACAAGAGCTCACAGGTCAAAACCAGCCTGCCACCTGTTTTTACAAATAAAGTTTTATTGAAACACACCTACACACACTCATTTCTGGATTGTTTACGGCTGCTTCCACATTGCAATGGCAGAGTTGAGTAGCTGAGACAGAGACCGTAAGTCCCACAGAGCCTACAATATTTACTACCTGGCCTCTTACAGGAAAACCTCACTGACTTCTGCTCTAGACCAACATTTTCCTATAAATATGTGAGTGACATGTGTAATTTCCTAGTAGCCATGTTAAAAATGAAAAGAGGAACAAAGTGAAATTAACATTAGCAACGTATTTCATTTAACTCGATATATTCCAATACTCTCATTTCACTGAGGAGTAAACATAAAATTATTGAGGTACCAGAAGCAATGCTGGCATCTCCCATGCACTACAGTACAGTAAGTTCCTACTTAATGCCGTCGATAGGTTCTGCAACTTCAAGCAAAACAGTGTATATTAAAACCAGTTTACCACAGGCTAATTGAGATAAACAAGAGTGAGGTTCCTTCAGCATCGCATCAACGTTATAACGAAGCGATGTTGAACGAAGCGACGTTATTCCAGGACCTGCTGAACTACAGTAACATCTAGGATGTGAAGGTTGAAGTGAGCTGTAGTATTTCCCAAACAATAAAGTGTGTTTGATGGAAAATGTTCTACACTCTTTCGTTTTTAAATTTACACATAAATAAAAATTAAAAAGCCAGTTCCCCAGCTGCACTAGTTACATTTTAAGTGACTGCCTTATCGAACAACGCAGACCCAGGCAGTAACCCCCTTCCTACATACACTAGCGCCCCTTCTGCACACTCACAGCAGACACCCTGTACGTGCCTCCATTCCTTTGCAAGTTGATTTTCAAGCTGGGAGAGAAGAATTTTGGTGAGGAATAGGGCAGAGGTAGTTAAGGAGCAGGGTAAATGTCCCTAGGCTCCCTGGTTGGTTCTGAGCCCCAGTAAAGAGGGCGGTCAGAGACAGAAGCCTAGGGAACTACTCAAGACAGGCTTCATATGACTTTGGACCCAAGCAAAGCTGGTTTGGGGCTCAGCTGACAAAGTGCCACCTATCTCCACCCCACCTCCCATCTCTGTCCAGAATCTGCCCTGTGCCTGAGACCTGGAGGCCTTGAAACCACCCAAATAGAGCCCATTGGCAAGGTGTGGCCACCACCTTCTCAGAGCAGCTTCAGGGACAGGAGATGTGCATAAGTGGGAGCCAGAGCAGGAAGGCAGGAAGGGAACCGGTGCCTGTGGTGACCACGGCTGATGGACGTGGTTGTGGGTATACAAGAGACCCCTTGCAGGACTCCTCCAAATTACCAGAAGCCAGTTTGGGCTGTATCCAGATGAGCACAGACCCAGAGAGACAAAGTGGCCATGAAGGCTACCCAGCCAGTAACACCTAGCAGAAGCTCAGGAGCCAGGGCCCCACCGAGGAGGAAGGAGAGAGGGCCCCAAGCAGGGAGAGGTGGCTGGGCAACTCCCCCTCTCAGCTGGGAACAAAGCGAAGCGGATCCCGCTGCTCTGATGTGTTCTGGGGCCCAGCCAAGTCCATTTGTCACCAGGAAGCACAGGTGAGTCACCAGGCATCCCACTAGCCATGGTGTCCTGGGATGTGGGCCAGGTAATTAGCGCCCTGGGCACAAGGTTCTCAATATGGCATCTCATCCAGGGGCGTGAGATTTGGAGAAAGCTGGGAATGGTGTAAATCATTCCGCTAGAAATGAATGCCTGATGGAATAAAAAAAAACTCCAAGTCCGCATCTATTAACTTGCCTTGGAAAGGAGGGTGCGCCAGCCAGCGGCTCCTTCCTCCCGCGTCTCTACCTGCTGGGCAGCTGACCCCAGCTTCTTCCCACTGAAGCAAAACCCCACATCCCTGCCAATCTCCTTATCTCTCCCTGGCAGGGGGCCTCCCAGCTCCCCGAGTGGTACCCAGGGAGTCGGCACCACCTTACATTCCCCATCTGCTCCTCGGGGCTGCTGCAGGTGTCCCCGAGAGCGCCACCGCCCTCTGGGACGGGGCGGGCCAGCGCCCATCAGAGAGCTGCGGCCCCTCGCACAGGGCCAGGGCCAGGGCCAGGGCTTGCGCTGCGCTTCCCAAGGGGAGCAGGCGCTGCTGCTGGGCCACAAGGTTATTTAAGGCACATCTAGTCGTGTGATCTTGGGCATGTGGTGGAACTGCCTTGTCCTTCAGTGCCGTCATCTGTAAAATGGGGACGGTAAAGTATCTACTTCACAAAGTTACGGCCAGGATAAAATGAGTTCATGTCTGTATAATACTTAGGAAAGTGCTCAGATCAACATCAGTTAGGTATTATTATTATTATTGCTATGAAGACAAACTTCAGCATTTTATTTATAGTTATGAGTCTATTTTAATGTGACTCACAGAAAATCAAATCAAACCCATGATTTTACAGACCTTATTGTTTAGGTCAAAGCTGAGCAATACATAAATAAAGAAACGGAAACATATTTAAAGAAGAATTTAAACAAATAATAGTATAGGGGGTAAAGGAGTGTGGCATAAATTGTGAGGTGGAACCCACAGGCTATTTGGAAAATATTGACCTATTCTGAACTCTAGTTCTCTGAGGAGAAAAAAAATGCTAAACAGGAAGTAACGGGCTGGGACTCTGGCCACCAGTATAGTCACCAGTGAGGCTGGGACCAGATGGTCTCCCAGCCCCCAGACCACACTGCATCCTCCTGTCCTGCTGTTTCAGTAAAAGACTCCTTTAGGGCTTCATTTGAATAAGTACAAGTTAAAGAAGCTTATGCATATGTGGTTTGTCACCAGACAGGATCACACATGACAACGGGGTCAAATCCCAGGTAATATAAAACAAAATAATCCCACAGAGTAAAAGCAGTCAGTTTATGAAACAGGTATTGTTTCTGACTCCAGGATCAGAGGTGACTGGTAGAACTGGCTTCTCTGGTTCTGCCACTTCCTAGCTGTGTGGCTGCAGACACCTTGCTTAACCTCTCTGTGCTTTCCAGATCTGTAAAATGAGATAAGAGGCCTGGTACATAGAAGGAGATGAGTAAAAGTGAGTCCCCTTGTTTCCTTCCTACAAAAGCAAGAGCAAACACCTCTGCTAAAGATATATAGTCACTGGCCATGGAAGAATCCACAGTCAGGAAACCCTGCTACAAAACCTTCAGTGGCTCCCTATTTCTTACCACGGCAAGTCTCTAGGCCTCAACAATATGACGCCTTCCCACCAAGCCAACTTCACTCCTCTCATCCCAACACCCATGAAGTACGTCTCACGCTCCTCTACTGCCACACAAACACGGCACATCCATTCTGACACCAGCACCCCTCCCCTGCTTTCTCTCCCCAACATCAGTGTTCAGGCTGATCTGATTAACTTACCCCATGAAAGCCACATGATTCACACTTTCCTATAGAATAAAGTCCAAATTCCCAACCACTGTGTTCACGCTCACAGTCTAACCTCATCCCCCGTCGCAGAACTCTTCCTAACCCCTTCCCCATCACCCAGACATATATATGTATACACACGCGCGCGCACACACACACACACACACACAGAGTCTACACATGAGCCAGTCAGATCCACTCACTGTTCCTCCAACAGCCCATGTTCCTTCACACCCACATGCCTTTGCACCTGCTGCTGCTTCTCTTTGGAACACCACATTCCCTTTCTTTGATGGGCAAATTCCTTCTGATCTTTTACCACCTTGCTGTAATGAGGCTTTTTTTTCTTTTTCTGCAAACTCCCACCTCCCTTAATTTCTTGCAGCGAGGTGACTAAGCCCTGGCCAATAAGATGTAGGTGCAAATCACTAGGTGGAACTACCAAGAAGGCTCTTTGACAGGAGCACACATGGCTGCATGGCCCTCGGCCTTTCTCTAGTTCCTACATGTAAAGTGGATGTGATGGCTGGTGCTCTAACAGCCATTTTGGAATATGAGGCTGGACCTTGGCGCCTTCAGGATGGAGCCATGCTCTGTGGATGAAGTAACCGCAAGAGAGGAAGAGCTTGAGATATTGCTTATTTTGTGGAATTGCCATAGACCAAGTCTAGGCTGGCTACCTTTGGTTCTTTTATGAGAAAAGGAAATAAACCCTTAATGTGTTTAAGCCACTGTTATTTTAGCTGGTCGTTGTTATATACAGAAAATCTAATCCTATCCAATACGACAGACATACAAGCCATTTCCTGGTTCGGCTCCTACTCATCTCTCCAGACACGCATTTCCCTTCCCTGTTCCCAAATCCCATGCTCCAAACCTACGTATTTATTTTTAGTTTCCTCAAGCATCATGCTTTTCTCAGGCATCACGCCCTCTGCCTTCTCCTCAATGCCACCCCTTGGATGGCCTGGGAACACTTTCTTAGCTTTCCAGCTCCAGCTCCAGGGACCCCCCCTCCATTAAACCTTTCCAGACACATTCTCCACACCCTCACCAGGCAGAAGTGACTGGTGTGCCCCCAAATATCCACCATGGCCCCTCTGCCATGTCAGCATTTACTTGTCCATCTGCATCCCCCAGATCCTAGGTTACTTGAGGCAGGAGCCAGGTCACTCATCTCAGTCTCCGGCATCTGGACATGCAAGACACATTCAGGGAACACTCCTCTGAGAAAGGGCGTCATCTTCCCGGGTCTGGGAGTCTGGCCTAGGAGCAGGGCCATGTCCTTGGGGGGGATGGAATTCCCACAGGGCAACAGAGCCAGCTCTCGGGCACACTGCGCCCTGGCAGCCCCAGAAAATGCCTGCTGGTGAATGAATGGATTGTAACTCAACCTCCCTCCAGCTTCCCCGGGGCTCACAGAAACCTTCTCCAGGGCTCTGCCTCTCACCTTCTGCCCTCCCCAGGTCCCTTCCCTGAGTGGGCACTCATGCCTCAAGGCAGGAGGCTCAAGGAGTGAAGGGGAAACACTCAGCTGCCGCCCTGAAACCTGCTCTCCGGGCATCCACCAAGCGTCAGGAGCATGGAAACAGCGGTGCAAGGAGACCGGGCAGCAGGAGGATGGCCTTGCAGAAGCCACCCTGGTGGGGACCTTCCTCCTGCCATGACCCTGACCTATAGCAAAAGGGCACCCTGCATGCGATTCAGGTCTACACCACGGCAGTTTCCCTCAGGCTCATCTCATACGCTGAAGCTATCGGGACAGAAAATAGAGAAAAACAGGAGAACTACCGGAGCTGCGCCAGAGACGGACAGTGACTGCAGTAGCTGATGAACTTCCCGCCTCCCCAGGGCCCTGCACAGCAGCTGTGTCCCCGGGGGCAGAGGGGAAAAGCAGGAGAGGAGAAGGTTCGGGGACCTGGATCTGCTTTCCCAGATGTGGATGGCCCCACGGCAGGATGGCTGGACCATTCCCGCAGAAAGCTGATGGTCAGTGGGAACTGGAGGCAGGGAGGTTTCGATTCAACCTAAGGAAGAGCTTCCCAAGCATCTGAACTGGCCCACGAAGGGGTGGGCTGCCCTGGGCCGCTCCTGTCCTGAGTGCAGTGAAGCCAATGGACACACTCAGAATCACATGCCACCGCAGACACCTCGGGTCCTGGGAGCTGGGACCTGCTCCCTTCTGGAGCTTCCCAGGGTATCGGTGCATAGTCTGTTCTCAGCAGTGCCAGTAGCTCCAGACACCTCGGCCAGCTTTCTGGGCTTCCTCTGCCTCATCAGGGAGGCTCCCTTGCAGAGAAGTGACAGGCCCAGGGGCGAGGGGATGGGCTTGATCGGGGACGCACCCTTCCCTGCCATTCCCACAGTGTTCCAGCCAGGGCCTCCCCTGAGACACAGGAAGGAATTAGCTACCTACCCACCTCGCCTCCCTTCTCCCTTTCTTCAATATGGTCAGGCCCTGAACCACGATGTGGGGACAAGTGTAATTAGTGCTATCTTCACAAGTAAGGAGCTACAATTTCCAAGTGCCATTAAATAAAGTTACAAAGAACTTAAAAGCAGGTACAATGGAGGCAGGTCAGAGGAGAGGCAGTGAAACTGCAGGCTGGTTAGGGCCAGAGGAAAGAGAAGATGCTGGGCTCCTTGGCAGAGGGTCACCTGCTCTAAGCCTCAAAGGGAGGGTGGGCCTCAGCAGGAAGGGACAGGGGAGGACATTATCTCAGGCAGAAAGAGGAAGAGATAGCAAAGTAGGGGACACTGTGGGAGAGCAAAAGCCCACCCACTCCTGCCACCAGGGCATCCTTCCCCTCAAACGGCTCTCCTTCCTCTCTCCGTGGTC
This sequence comes from Miniopterus schreibersii, assembly GCF_964146895.1. Lineage (NCBI taxonomy): Eukaryota > Metazoa > Chordata > Mammalia > Chiroptera > Miniopteridae > Miniopterus > Miniopterus schreibersii. The sequence goes on from NC_138109.1 coordinate 24,261,054, forward strand.
TCTCAAGGTGATGGCACCTAGGCTGGTAGGGGTTTTTTACCCTCTACCCACCCAGCCCTGGGTTGTGTTAATCTGGAAAACTAATTATGTATGAAGAGCTACTAAGACATGAGATGCCCCCAGATAGTGGCTCCAGCATGAGGAGTTGAAGGACTCCTGCAAAGAATTAGTGACAACTTTGAGCATCTGTTGACTGAGAAAATACGCATGTGAAAATAGGTTTCCGACCTCCCTGCAGTAATGCTCCAGGGGCCCAGGGGCAGGCTGAAAACCACCAATGAAACGGAGTAACCAGCCAACCAAACGGACCTGCACTTTTGGGAGGGCCTTCAATGTTTGCACCCCAAAGACAAGGGAGGAGACGCAGGGCCTGAAATGGGAGGCTGTGAAGGGGTGAGGGGCAGGGGCGAGGAGGCAGAGCTCAGGCCCAGAGTCCAGCTTGGAAGGCGCCATCCAGCTGCTCTGAGATGCAATGTGTGCAAATGTCGACCCCACACTGGTGGGCTGGGTGGCCTAGCTCAGGGATCCGACTCTGTCCATGCCAGACTGGCATCATTTCCCTGCCAGCCTGGAAAACATCTAAGGCAGTGTGGAAAACCAGTATGCTAGAAACCACTAATTAACTTTCTGATTCTACTAACTAGCTGTGTGAGTTTCTGCAGGTTTTTCCCCCTCTTTAAGCTTCAATAAAAAGGTAGTGGGAGGAACGTTGAACTTGCTCTCCAAGGCATGTCAATGTGTCAACATCCTGAGTACGAGACTCTAGTCAAAAGCTCCTGCTCCTCAGGCTCCTTGTCTGTAAAATGGGAATAACATGTAACAATTAAATGAGATGGGAGCTGTGAAAGTGACGGCAGCAATCAGCGTCAGTTTTTTGTTTCCTCCCTAACCCGTCCAATGATAGGTAGCACGTTCTCCTGAGTCCTGCCCTCGTGCTCTTATGGAGTCTCTAATTTGGCTCTGGAGTATGAAATGTCCCCTCGGGGCACCGCAGAACTGAGTGTGGTGACTTCAGACACCCAGGCGTCCTGGGAAGCGACTGGCAGGGTGCCCTGGCTTGGAGCCCCGGCGATCCCGGGTTCCTCTTTGGCCCCTGCACAGAAGGGAACTGGCTTAAGGCAGAACAACGGGAGCTGCTGAGGCCACCTCCCTTCAGGCCAGGCACAGACAGCGACAACCACCCATTTTGCAACAAACAGGAAACCAGTTTACCAGCCTCAAAAATAGAACAGACAAAAAACCCAAAATATGAGGCTCTGACAGTGAGACAGCTCCGGTTTCTCACATCGCTTCCTGACAACCCGCACAGTATGTGTTTTTGTTTCAAATTTCATATGAGAAAATGTCTTGCAATGTCTTTAGAAAGGTGACCAGCTTCTGGTGCCCAAGGCCAGAGGAAGCCCAGCCAATCAGGCTTCTATTACTCCAAGGACCTGCCTTCCCAGTCTCCAACCCAGCCACAAACGGGCAAAGCACAAGGGCCACAGCAGCTCTGACCCCTGTCTTGTCCCAATTTAAAACAGGTCACACCCCAGCATTGCTCTTCCTGTGTTCCCCCATCCCATACAAAGCCATTTACCCCCAGACTGCTTCCACAGTACCCAGAGGCTCCACTGGGCCACCCCATCCAAGAGCTATGCTGATAATAGGCCTACAGGCATTCCCTGTACTGAACCCCTAATAAAGATTTGGAGCTGGGCCCTGGCCAGTGTGGCTCAGTTGGTTAGAGTGCCATCCCATGCACTGAAGGGTCACAGGTTCGATTTCTAATCAGGGCACATACAATCGATGTTTCTCTCTCACATTGATGTCTCTCTCTCTCTCTCTCTCTCTCTCTCTCTCATTCTCTCTCATCAATGAAAAATACATCCTTGGGTGAGGTTTAAAAAAATAAATTTCTAAGAAAAAAGACTTGGAATGGGGCTCATGCTGTTCCCTTTGCCAAGAACACTGTTCCCTGCTTGGCACACTTCTCAGAAGCATTCACTTTGGAATGACATGATTATTGCAGTAATGTCACTAAAAACTATGTCACATAGAATCCCCTTGTTGAGGAGAGTCATGGAGAGAATGCGTCTATAGACCTGGTTCTATTCCATGTACACAATTAAGAACTGCCAACCTGATCATGTTCCCTTTTTGTTTTCACTGCTAAGAAGCTAAGTGCCAAATATGTTGATCACCTCCAGTAATTTTATGTCCTAACCTGCCCCATGGCTTTAGCTTCTTCCAGTATATTCCCTGTGCCTTATTTCCTCCTTTATTTTACCTTCATGTAGAATGTCTATAAACCATTTCAAATTTCATTTGGAATAAGGTAGGGTATATGTAAATAACTGAGCAAACAGCTCCTACTTACTCTGTAAAACCCACTTTAAATGCCCCACCTCGGATTTCTCCCTAACCACTCCGTGAAGGTGGGGCTTCCCTCCCAGGGCTCCCACAGCCCCTGTGTGTATTTTCCTGGATCAACGGTCACCCACAGTCTGTCCTTTATCTGTTTCATGGTTCTCTCCACTCTCAGATTAGAAGGTTCCTGGGCAAAATCTAAGAGCACCTTCTGCCCAGATTTGTACCCAGTGTCCCACATACACCAGTTTGTTTAATCTCAAGATAAACCTGCCAGATAAGGGTGCCTGTGCCCCTTTGACGGCCGCAGAAACTGAGGCTCAGCCATATTAGATACTTGTACAAGGTCACGTACTATTGAGCGGCACGACTGGCACCAAACCCTGGTGTCCTAAACTAGTCTTGGGCTCATTTCCCTCAGATGACCCAACATATGAAAAAGAGCTTTTATGTGAAAGAAAGTAAGAGAGTGAGAAAGAGAAAGAGGGAGGAAAATTAGATTTCCTTAGATTATGAAATAATTTGCTATGGGCATCACATCCACCCATACCACTTGAAGCATTTAAAACATGGCCTGAATTATAAAAACCCATTCTCTACAACTGTCTAGAAAGAATTTACATGCATTTAATTGTAGTGCCTTCATGCTTCCCCTCGCATAGGCTGGTTAGAGCAAACGGAGGAGAGGATTTAACTAAGCCCGTGTTTGACTGTTTTAAAGCACCTTTGTCCTCCCCTCCCCCGACACATACACACACATTTTTTAATCCTGGGAAGTGGTTACAGCATAAAATGCAACCAGAAGACGAGAGCTAATTCTGCAAGAAGGTTCCAGAAGAAAGCGAGGCCAACTTTCCTGGTGAGCGGGTGCACATGAACCATGAGGCCATTCATTCCCAGACCTGCAAGTGTCCAGACGATTAAACTACATGAAAGGATTTTAAATATTTAATATTCCAATTGGGAACCTAATTGGTCTGATGTCTTTAAAAAATGCCCACTGGATATACACCAGTGCACTTCCACTTAATGAGGGAGGCAAAGGACAGAGGGCTGTCTGGGTCCAAACAACCTCCAGCAAGTCCTGGACCCTCCCTCTAAGCCTTGGTTTACCCTTAACTGGGGGATGATAGAGTACCACCAACCTAGGGTTTTAGTGAGGACTGGCTGGCCCAGGGGGAATGTTCATCAAATTACCACATTCCAGGTGAGAGGATATGCAAGCAAGGGCCTCGGTCCTCTTTCCAGACCTTGCGTTCCCTTGGTTTAAAATGACAGCAAAGTTGGGGAGCTAAGGGAACAGGCCGTGTGAGGGGAAGGAAAAGAGAGGGGTTTCTGAGCCACCACTTCCACAAATCTCCTCCTGTGTCCCAATGGATATTATCTATTCAGAGCGTCTAGTTTTTTTGTCCCTCAGGCTACTTTATGCCTTGTGGTATGTGTGTGTGTGTGTCCCTCTCCCCAGAGCTGTGAGGTCTGTGCATCCAGAAGCTGTGCCTGGCTCACCCCAAATCCACCCCCCCCCCTTTGTCTGGCACATGGTTGAGATCAGTGTTTCCTGAGTGAATAAATGAAAGTAGGAGCAGCAGCAGCTACTCAGAAATGGTGAGACAACAAGCCTGGCAGAGTCCAAAGACTGGCCCCTTGCGGCCGTGGGAGCCTCTGAGGTCACAGAGGCCCAGCGTGGAATTCCAGCTCAGCCGCCACCAGCTGTGTGACCTGGGCAACTTATTTATTCCCTCCATGCCTCCCTTTTTTCACCTTATGTTTCAGCATATGACATCTGCCTGGCAGGCAAAGCCCTTGGCCTAGCGTCTGGCCCAGGTCAGTGTGGCCTGTGTCCCCTCTCCCTGTCTCCATCTGCAGGACGCTGGGCCTTGCCTCTCATCACCCAGGAGGAGGAGCCATGGGTGGCTGGTGCCACCTGCCCATTCTAGATTCCCAGATTCGATGAGGCAGCTGGGCTTGAGCGGTAGCTGTGAGCAGGACTCTCATCTCTCACCCCCCTGGCAGGATCTCCCAGCCTCTCTAACAGCCACAGCCCCTACTAGTCCATCGCCCGCACTGGCCGCCAGAGTCACTTCTCTGAATACCCATCTAAGTCTTAAGCTCATTCACTCTTGGCTTCACCCTGCAGTGGTCCGGGAGCCACTGGATAACCCCGTGGTGCTTCCCCACTGGACCCTGCTTACCCCTGCAGCTGCTCCTTTCAGAGGCCCTGGCAGCCTTCGGTGGCGTGGCCCCCGCGCCCTGGCATGCTTCCCCACACCGCCTCCCTCAGGCTGCCCGATGAACTGCTCACCGCTCAGGACAGCCCAGAAGGGCTTCCTTCTCTAGCCAGCACCGCACCCACTCCCTCCTCTGCTGCGCCAGAGCATCTTGCGCCCGTCCCTGGTAGCGCACACTGCGTGACCCGGCCCACGTGGATCCATTCACCTGTCCCCTGCTCCGCTGAGCTTCCTCCAGGACACTCAGCCTCATTCTGAACTGGGTCCCCGCTCCTGGCAGAAGGCCTGGTACACAGCAGGTATCGCCAAGGTGTCAGTTCTCTCTGCCCTCCCCACCAGACAACACCTCCGGGGCCTGCCCTCCGCCTCCCTTCCTGAAGGTTCGGGGCCTCGGGCTGCTCCCCCTCTCCTCTGGGCCAACACTCTCACTGTCCCACCGAGGCCCCTTGCGGCCTAGACCAGCTGCCATCGTCTTTATTCACATCCCCCCTCTTCTTGTTGACAGCCTTGGGCATCATAACCTCAGGAAACCCAGCCAGGTGACCAACCTGACCACAAGGGGAAGGATGACGACCCCTAGATCTCCACGGCCTTACCCTTTGCTCCACGCTTCCTCCCCCCTCCTCCCCCCGCCCCCCCAGAGGATGTCTCGTGACTGGCTGCTTTGGAGGCCCCAGCCCTGGGAAAGCGCCCCCACTGTGTCAGTCACACCCTCCCAGACCTTGGGCAAATACCTCCACCTCCATGGGCCTCCGTTTCCTTCCGTGTTAAATGGGGTGAGAGAAGCCCCCACCTCTGAAGGTTGTGGTGAGAACGTGGTGCTCATCAGGCACCTGGCACATAGCCAGGGGCCAGGAAGGGGCAGCTTCTCTGCCAGCAGCGTGTGAGGAATAGCTGAGCAGGAAGGGACGCCTCTGAGCTCTCCTTCTGCAGAACTTCGTGGGGAGGGCCTGGCAAGGGCAGAGACCAAGCGGCAGGACGGCTCAGGCCCCCTCAGACTCCTGGGCATCCCAGGAGGACTCCAGCGGGCCGGGGGCTCTCAGATCAATGCCTTCCCTGCTTTTCCCAAGAAAGGTCAACGGACAGGACCCAGGCTGTGACGTGCTCGCCACCCTTACCTTCACCCCACACAACCTACACCCCCTCAGGAGGATAGGATGAATCATTTCCAGGTCTTGGTTACGGTCATGGTCACGGTCACGGAGCTTCATTTCCTCTCTTCCAACCTATCCCACCCCCAGTTCCCCGCCCACTCTCGACCCCCACCACTTTCCTGGGCTCTGATGTGGGAGGGATCGTGCCCACTGACACATTTCAAATTTAAAAGTAGAGCATGTTTAGTTCTTCTGTGGTAGAGCCAGGCTGAACCCAGGAGAGGGCCCAGGCTGAACCCCAGAGCCCCTCCCATGTGGCTTGGGCCCAGTTCACCCCCACCACTCACCCTGGTAGTGAGGACTCCTCCCCACTATTTGACAGTCCTGTGCTAGAGAATGGGGGTACAGAATGAGGAGGGGAGCAGGGAGGGAGATACAAACACACGCTGACCCCAGCATGTGTTAGGCCTCCCAGGAACCCAGAGGACAGGAGAGGAAGACACTCAGAAACTCATGTGTTTGACATCTCTGGAGGGCCTGACTTCATGCCAGGTCAAGGAGACAGAAGTAAGGGGAGAGGCAGGGAAGGAAGAGATCGACTCTCACTGGGACTCAATGACAGGCCAGATAGTCTCTACACAGCCCTGCCAGGCAGTGGTGCCCATGTGTAAAGATGAGAGGGAAGTGGAGGTGATTTCCTGGTGTCGCACCTCTGTCAAGTCAGGAGCAGATGAACACCCAAGCCTGCCTGCCTCCAGCATGGCAGACGAGGGAGATGCAGGAGAAACCAAGTCACCTGAGCAGCAAAGAAAGGGCTAAACTCACCAGACGACAGATGCTCTAGGAGGTCAGGAGAAAGGCAACTGGCCCTGTCTGGGAGAGGCCAGGAACAGGAAGGATGTCACGATGGTCCTGATGTTTGGCCCGGGACTCAGATAGTGCAGGCGAGGGAATATGTCAGGAGGTCAAAGGGACGAAAAGCAGGTGCAAGGGCACAGAGGTGTCCAGCAGTGAGGGGCCAGAGGGTAGGAGTGAGGAGTCTCGGCCAGCGGTGGGATTGTGGAGGAGCACCCAATGGTCCTTGCTGTCTTCTCTGATAACTTGGACCCAGCAGTCATTCCCTTTTCAGATAACCCAATAATAATATCAAACAATTAAACCATGTGCTAGACACTGTCCTGGGTACCTATATACATTACCCCATTTAATTTTCACAGCAACCCCAGGAGGTAAGTACTTTGATTAGCCCCATTTTATAGATTAAAAAACTGGGCCCCAAGAGGTTAAGTTACTTGTCTAAGGCACGCACCACCGTCAGCGGTGGGCCTGGATTTGAACTGGGGCAGGCAGGCTCTGCTAAGTGCTAGGCTTTGCTGCGTCCCACGCACTGCCTTGCCTCTCCCTAGCAGGTCCATCTCTGCTGGTCTCACCCACCAGACAGCAGATGCGTCTAGAACAGAGGCCGTGCCTTATCCTGCTCCTGCCTTTGTCAAGGAATTGGACTGGCACGTCAAGATCCAAAGATTACAGCAGGAGAAAGCCCTGTCGCTGCCCAGTTTGGGCTCAGAACAATTTGTTGACTTAATCAGGCTGATGCAGAAAGGTGTTGTCATGGTGGCAAGGTTTCTATTCCAGGCTGCCAGGCCGTAATTAAATGTCCCAACCTGCACACCTCCAATTATTGCTCAAGAGCTGCTTTCCCGGGCCTGTTAACTGGTAATTACAGAACCTTCCACTGAAATTCCAAATCACCTAGTAAAGGTCGCTTCCTTTATTTATTTTATGGATTTTGGAGTCGAAGTGGGATGGAATTATTGCCCAAAGCACAAGCAACACCCAATATTTAAAATAGGTTTATCCCAATAGCCACTCTGGAGCAAGCAGTCCTCTGTTCTTATAAGTTGTTGTAAAGGCTTCTGTTTATGGAGCACCTACTATGTGCCAGGCACCGCTACAGGCACTTTAAATGTGCTCAATGATATAATTATTATAATAAACCTGAGAGGTGAGTATTATTTCAATTTTATAGAGTAATAAACTAAAGAACATAAAAGTTTAACCTTCCCAGGGTCACACAGAGCATCTGGGGCATTCAGGATTTGTAGCCAGATCTGCCTGCCACTGAACACCAGGTTCTCCCCATTAAACTAGGTGGGCTCAAGCTGAGAAGCTCAGTTCAGGTTCAGAACAGGGCTGGCTGTGTGCTGTGCAAGGAGTGATGAGAATTCCTAACACATTCCCTTCTCCTGTTCTATTTCTGAGGGCTCACTTGAGGCTCAGGTCTGTCTCCTTAACCTCTGGAACAGTTATCACATCAGCGTAATAATCTTTCGCTATTGATGACTTAGATAGCTTTTTATCTTTTATTTTTTGTTTGATTCCAGAGTCCTGGCTCTTAGAAACTTTCTTAAAATTTTCACCACTTTGTCCCCTTGAAAAAACTTATTGGTTTTTTAAAAAAAACTTTTTATTTTGAAATAATATTAGACTTACAGAATAGTTGTAAAAACAGCAGAGTTCCTGCATATCTTTCACCCAGTTTTCCCACTGTTAACATCTTACATAACCATAGTGTTATCAAAAGTAGGAAATTAACATTAATACGATACTATCAACTAAATGACACACTGTATTTGGATTTCACCAGTTTTTCCACGAAGGTCCTTTTTTTTCCCTGCTCTAGGATTCAATTAAAGAGCCCACGTTGCTCTTAGTTGTCATGAATCCTTAGTCTGTTCCAATCCCTAACAGTTTTCAGTCTTAATTGTTTTTCATGATCTGGATCCTTTTGAAAATATTGTTCACTTTTTAATAGTACCATTTGATCTGCATTTATCTGATGTTTTCCCATTATTATATTGAAATTATGTATTTTGGTAAGAATACATATCAGGGACTACATTGCTATATCCTTTTACTGGTGATATTAACCTTTGATGCTTGGTTAAGACGGTGTCTGCCAGGTTCCTCCACTGAAAAGTTACTATTCTTCCCTTTGTCATTGATAAATATGTTAAAAGAGGCAGTTTGAGACTATGCGAGTATCCCTTTCTTCTCAAAGGTTTGTCTTGTTTTTAATTGTGGGGAAATATACATAATGAGACAAAATTTACATTTTAACCATTTTTAAATATACGGTTCTGTGTCATTAAGGACATTGGCATTGCTGTGCAACCAGCACCATCACCCATCTCTAAGACTTCTTTTTAGTGGTGACATAAACTTTCCTTTTTTTATTGAGGTATAATTGGCATATAACATTTTACTAGTTTCAGGTGTACAACATAATGATTTAACATTTGTAGATAGTGCAAAATGATCACCACAGTAAGTCAAGTTAACATCTGTCACCAAACATAGTTACAAAAATATTTTTTTGTCATAAGGACTTTTAAGATCTACTCTCTTAGCAATTTTCAAATATGTACTACAGTTTTATTAACTGCACTCACCATGCCGTCCACTATATCCCCAGGACTTACTTATAACTGAAATTCTGTACCTTGTGACTCCCTTCACCCATTTCACCCAGTCCCCACCCCAACATGCTGACAAGAGAGACCTGGAACAGCTTGAGGACAGTGGGACCTTGGAACAGAAATGGCTGGTACCAAAGACAGTCCACACACCACCACTGGCCGTAAGATGCAGACTCACTAATCAATCATGACCCTCCTTCCCAAGGCCAGGGCAGCCTCAGGCTCCTTCTCAGCACAAGGGATTCCTCCAATGGATTAAACTGGCCCAGGGGGTGAAATTCTTTTCTCTCTGTCTTAGACATATGATAACCATATTTCCTATATATGCAAAATTCAGATATGTGGTTTGACTGACAATTAACTTCCTGATTTATGTGTCTATTTATTTTACAAAAGCATACAATCAAATCACATTCAGTCATACATTGATGACTGAATCACTTTTAATGAACAAAATGAAAGTACCTATAATTGGAATTGTCCCCTGAAAATCTAGGTGGCCATGGGTGCATACCCCAGGCCTGCACAGAAAAGACATTCAAGTGTGTGGGGGAACCAGAGGACAGGAGAACTGAGATAGAAGAAAAAGAGGAAGTAGAGGAGCCCTGTGGATAAAAATCTGTTGACAGCACCATCTCGCCAGAGTTCACACCTGGGTGGGGAGTTTCCTGAACCTATAAATTATTTTTACATGCCTTGATTCAATAGAGAAATATCCAACCCATACACTCATCTGATGGGAAACAACACTGTGGTGCACACACCAGATGCACGTGGTGAATCTCCCAGACGGCAGTTGGTCAGGTCCTATGCCAGACTCAACCAGGCTCCACTGATTCCAACGCCTGACCTCCCCTTGTGTCTCACGGATAGATCCCCAGCCACTCACAAGAACTGGATGGATTGGGTAATTGGAAAAATCCACATATCCAGGAGTCTGAAATAGCAGAACTGCTGCTGAGCTTGTCCCAGTTCTTTGTTTCTGCCTTTGGGCAACAACCACCCTTTCAATTTCTTATCTCAAATAACTAAGCTACTTCCACTAGAAGAGAAATGCTGCCAACCACCTTTAAGACAACAAGACTCCACAAACACCCTAGTGACAGAGCCTACTAGGTGACTCCAGGATCCGTGCAATGATCTCTCCTGGGTACCAGGAAGACTGTATCCAGGGAGGGGACAGATACCCAATCTCCATCCTGGGCCCTTGGTCCCCATCTGCCACCACTCCTCTCTGGGGCGTCCACCTGAGAGAAGCACCAGGCTTCGCAATGATGCCCACAGCAGATGGTGGCTGGCACCTGGCTGGTCCCTGCAGCAGGCTCTGCCTCGCAGCTGCACTGATTGCCTGCCTCAGCTATTTGGAACCCCTTGGAGCTCTCCAAGGTACTGACCCTCATTCCTGGCTGGGCCCCTAAAAACACTGCTGTGGTGAACAGTGGTTATTCAGTTTTTAAAAAAATATAATTACATTCTTTTTCTTTCCTCCTTTTAGTCCTGTTTCCTTTTTTAAAAATTTTACACGGTTTTGTTGATTTCAGAGAGAGGAAGGGAGAGGGAGAGAGAGATAGAAACATCAATGATGAGAGTCATTGATCGGCTGCCTCCTGCACGCCCCCCACTGGGGATCGAGCCCGCAACCCGGGCATGTGCCCTGACCGGGAATTGAACCATGACCTCCTGGTTCATAGGTAGATGTTCAATCGCTTAGCCATGCTGGCAGGGCTGATTGCATTCTTTTAGAAAGAAATCAATTCAAAATAAATTTAGCTTCATTATTGTACTATTTAAAGAAGAAAAGATATATTCTATTTTTCTAGTAATACAGAAAAATATATACTCATCACTTTGAGAAGTAGCTTTTTAACTCTCCCCACCCCATTTATAGTGTGGGTCTTTCTGAGAAGCCAGGAAGCCTATGTGGCATGCAGGCCACGGGTTTCTCTACAATTGCCCTGAAACTGTAATATCCCCAAGTCCTCACTCCCTTGGGCCTCACCTGTTCTACTTCTTGGCCTTGGGTACTTCCCAGCCTCTCCCTAGCAACTCCAGACTCCTAAGGTGCCTCTATTCAGTCCCTAAAGGGCACTATGTCTGTTTATTGACCTGTTTATCTTTCCCACTGGTCTTAGTTCTCCAATGACTGGATCCTTTCTACCTGCTGCAGGGTGTGATCCATGAGGTCCTTAGTGTTTATTGGATAGAAATGAATAAACTCCAGCTATGGCCCCATCTCTTAAATCCTTGGCTTGACCTGCTCTCTGTGGCCATCCATGGCCATTGTGCCTGCCAACCAGCTGAACTCTTCCCCTGATGGTGGGGACAGTGGTCTGTGCTGGTCTCCCACTAAGAAAAAACATCATTGGAAACTTCAGGCTCCATGTCCTCTGCTTCTTTGCTTGCTTGCTATTATATTCCCTAAAGAAAGAGAGCCCAGAGGTGGCTGTGGGCTATACTTGCCACACACCCCACAAAAATACAACGATAAGAATGAATCGTTCTTTAAAACACTATTTTGCACTATTCTTAACACTTTACATGTATTTGTCTATAAGGCAGTTGCTGGCATTACCCCTGTTTTTAGACAGTGGAGCAGAATAGAGAGGTTATGTGACTCACCCGAGGTCATGCAGCTGGTCAGTGATGGACCCAGACCACAGCTCCAGGCCGGGCCCCTCCAGGGGCACTGCCCTTAACCATGCGCTGTGCTGCTTCCCACTGAGCTCAGAGCATCGCTGGGTTCAGGGGGCAGGGAACAGCAAAACATCAGGAGAAGGTGAGAAATTTGGAGGTAGGAAGTCAGGAAAGGGGTGAATTCTTTTTTTTAAGGGTCACAATACATTCCTAAAGGGGGGCAATATTGACAAAAATGGCAGCTACTGAGGTTGTAAAGGCAGGTCCTGTCTAGTTCCCAAAGAGTCATATAATTTAGAGCTAGAAAAATCCCCTTATGTTAAAGATGCGCAATTAACCAAGTAATAAGGAAGAGCGCCCAGAGGCACCTGCTTGGGAAAACAGATAGGTGCTCAGTCAAACCTTTGTTACAATAGTATAAAAGACCCCAAGATGAAATTTTAGTTAACTAAACTGCCCAGGTCTTTAAACTATGCGCTGCCTTCAGACAGCAGCCCCATGGCCACCGGGTGTGGGCGGCTGCCCCAGCCCAACCAGCTCTCCTCAAGGGGGCGCCAGAGTCAGCCCTTGTCTCTGAATAGAGCTTCACCCAAACTTACAGACGCCCGCACCACAAACATAAAACTCTATCTCAGCCTAAAATGGACAGATGCCTAATAGGATGCCAGGGATTTGGCACAAAACAGAGGATAAGGCCAGCTGGGGAAATGTCTGAATTCTAGACTCTACTCAGCGGCTTTCGAGCATCCCCTCTGTAAGAGCTGGGTCACACCTGTATTGTGTTCCCATCTGGACACCTCATTTTAAGTGTGATAGTGACAAGTTTGTGCAGGGAAGGGAAGTTCACAAATACCCAGACTGCTTGAAGAACCCAGGGCTCCTCCGCCCAGAGATAGTGAACCACTGGGCTGAGATCCCACTACTCAGTTTCTCCATCTACGAAGTGAGAAATGTCCCCTCCCTGGGACAGATGCGACGGAGTGGTGAAGGTTCTCTGCTCCACAGATGCAGCCTGTTAGGACAGGGCGGGGGAGCACAGCAGTTTTCTGGAACTAGGTAAACCCACCACGCCCCCATGAGTCTGTGCTCTGCAGGCCTTGGAGCCCCTTAGAGCAAGCACAAGCCTTATCTGTCTCCAGGTCCTGGTCCAAGGCTTTCGCGTTAGGGGTGAGAACTCCAAGGTCCCAGATCCCAGGAATCCAGTCACCTAGTCTCCCCTCTGGCACTTTCCATTTGGCCTGCAGCCTCCGCCAGCAGGGGGCACCACTATGTTCCAAACACATCTTGTCTTTCTGGTGACCAGAACGCAGGACTGGCATGGCAGCCTGAAAACAGTGACTCACACATGTGCCCGGCAGTCACCACCAGCCGGTCCTCTTCCCAAACATGCTGGCAAGACTCGGGGGCAGAGAGGGAGCCTGAGAGACTGGGAGCCCACATGCTTTCTTCCAGCTGTCTCTCTCTAGCCATTAACAGAGGTGCTATTTCTCTCCCGGGACCACAGTGAATAGAAATTACTGTGGAAGTCTTCTCTTTGCCTCTGGCCAGAGGGAATATATCTTCTAGGGGAAAAGAAGCCAGAGAGCCATTAAATAGGAAGGGCCATCAGAGGTCATCAAGTGCCTTCTGACCCCACAGCATGCCATATAATGCCTTCCCTTTAATTCCAGATCAGAGCAGCAGGGTCTGAACACGAGGTCTTTCCACCCAAAAGAGGCACATATAGAAGGAACCACGACAGTGTCTGTCTCAAACATTCAGGACAACATCTCATGGTAGAAGCTAGGTTCTTCCCGAACCATGTGGCATGGCGCCCTGGGCCTCCCCACTTAAGGGGTGTTTGGGACTCCAGTGCCTTCCTGCAGCTATCCACAGCAGCCCCCTCTTGACCCTCACACAACCCCTCCTCCAATGGCAGGGGCTTCATCTCATGACATTCTTGACCTTGGTCACTGTTAGTTTTGCTATCTTAAAAAAATTCTCAGAAGATGCTGAGTAGCGAGGGCCAAGAAGACAAGGACATTTTTTTGGCCAGGGATGAAATTCAAGCCCCAATACGTCATGTCTGTGAGGCTTGTGGAAAGCTGGCTTCTGACCACAGAGGTTAAAGAGTGGGTGTCCCTCAGCCAGCACTCAGCAGACATTTATCTGGCATGACCTCTGCACTTGCATTGCCAGGGCTAGAGCTGCCCAGAGAGCAGGGGCACAGGATGACCACGCCTGCTCCCTCCCCATCTTATACCAAGCCTATGTTCCTTCAAGTGCACAGTCAGCCCCTGACCACCATGGTGGTGAGTATGCTCCCATTTCACAGATGAGGAAACATAGGCCCAAAAAGGTTAAGGGAAATGCCCAAGGTCATGCAGCTAAGAAGCAGAAGCAGAACTTGAACTTGGGCCTTGCTACCCCAAGGCCAGTGCCTCTCACCACATTACAGCTGGGGAGCTTATGAAACCTGGTGAAACATTTTCTCAAACCCAGTTTCTGAATCAAGAATTGGCCTCAGATATGCTAGGCTAAATCCCCAGAGCCCCCCCCAGCATCCTAATCTTATAATTATTACTCATTTATGACTACTCTCCACAATTCTCTCCACCAAAAGCTTCATTATGCATTAATATGTCTCAGTCCCAGTAATATTTATGTTTCAATTCCACAGGTATTTATAGGCACCAAAGGCGTTAGTTTACCTATTTTCAGTGGAGAGTTGCTTCTTCGTTCTAATAAATCCATTTGTTTCTATTGCCCATTGATTCAAATGCATTTATTGAGGGTATAGGCACTGTTCTAGGTTCTGGGGCTACAACAGTGATCAGGACAGATAAGGTCCCCGCTAAGGCAGAACTTACATTCCAGCGGAGGAGACACATGGTGAACAAGTAAATAAGACAATTTCCAGTAATACATGCCTTGAAGAAAATGAAACAAAAGGTGACTTTTTTCAAAGTTTACAACAATTTGCATGGCTGGGAGAATTTTAACTACTTGTAAAGATTTCTACAAAGAATTAGTTGACTATTTTGAAATTTAGCTTAGTTTTTAGTTTTAATTTATTTGCAGCTGCTGCAGTGAGTTTATTTTGCCATGGTTCGCCAAAGTCCAGTGTATTATAAGTTTTTCCTTGCTTTGAATCTATGACTTTTGGGAGGTGACATTTAAATTGATACCTGATAACTGAGAAGAAGACAGCCATATAAAAATCAGGTGGAAGAAAGTTCTAGGCAGAAGGAACAACAAGTACAAAGTCCCTGAGGTGGCAATGATCTTGGCCAGTGTTAATGGGGCTTTGAGAGCTCAAGAAAAGCAGGGGGGGCTGAGATAGGCTAAGTCACACAGCCTCTTAGGCCAAGGAAGGAGGTTTGGATTTTATTCTAGTTACATGTAGAATGTCCCCCCAGAATTTAGGAATAAAAGAGCCTTCAGAATTAAACCACTAACACCCACACACCGTTGATGCAACTAACCACCTCTTGGCTCCTGGGGTGAGTACCCAGAGCATAGTGAAGCACCCCAAACTAATCGAGGTGGCCTTGGAGGCAGGGCCAGAACTAGCAAGCAGTAATTGGCAGACCCAGCATTTGAACCAAAGGCAGCCTGACTCCACGGTCCTGAGCCTTTCTCCACTCCTGCCTCTCAGGAGCGCCCACGTAAAGCTTAGGCACAGAGCAGCAGAACGATAGCAAGGAGGCAGAGTAAACCCCACCGCTTAACCCTAAGCACAGCCTATTGCAGCGCTTTCCTCGTGGCATATAAAGGCAGCCGCAGGAGACAAGAAGCCCACCGTGTCTCTCATTTCAGATCAAATCCAGAAGGCAAGCCTTAAATCTGATAACAACTAATAGCGGCCTTTCCTACAGCATTTGTTGCCAGTTCACAATGTGTGTTTTTACATGTGGTTCCCAAAGGCCCACGAGAAAGACGGGGTGGAAACCTGGACTCCTAACGATGCCGACTCGCTTCCTCGCCGTGCCTTTGGCCTCCACTAGCACAGCCCACCTGGAAAACTCATCCCTGTCCTTCCAGATTCCACTCCAGGATCAGCTCCTCCAAGAGGTCTTCCCTGACCATCTCCATCCCCTTTTATTTTATTTTATTATTTATTTATTTATTTATTTATTTATTTATTTATTTATTTAAAATATATCTTTATTGATTTCAGAGAAAGGACGGGAGAGGGGGAGAGAGAGAGAGAAGCATCAATGATGAGAGAGTCATTGATCGGCTGCAGCCCACAACCCGGGCATGTGCCCTGACCGGGAATCGAACCCTGATCGCCTGGATCCTAGGTCGACACTCAACCGCTGAGCCATGCCCGGCCGGGCTCTCCATCCCCTTTTAGACCAAATTAATCACTAAGCACCTCTCTTTACCACACTCACCACACTGTGTGCCTCTGATGGCTTACATGTCGGCCCCCCACTAAACTGCGAGCAAACTGAGGGCGGGGATTGTCACTCACTGTCAAACTGTTCATGCCCATCATAGCGCTGAACAGAGAGTAGATATTTAGTGAATGCTTGTTGAATCCACTGATGGCTGGGAAAGGGTTTCTTATCAGTGCTGGTGAGTGGCTTTAGCCCACATTTTCAGCCATGAGAAATCGCCATGTAATATAGGTCATGACAACGGTGGTGAAACATAAGAGGGACAATGGAGGGACGTGATGCTGGAGAGACGAGGCTGGATCGGAGGAACTGTAAAGAAGGTCAACACAGCAGAGAGAGCAGGATGGGGCGGGGATGGGCAGGGTTTGGCAGGAAACAGGGCGGAAGTGAGTCAGAGGTAAATTACCTGAGGTCCTTGCGTGGGATGCTGGGGAAACGAGGACACTGCCTGCAGGGATGTCAAGGCTGAGCAGGGGACAGGGAGACTGGGGTAGCTTTGCATATTCAGCTTGGCTTGTCAGTGGGATCCCGGGTCACCAAGAGGACCTGTGGTTTGATGCTCCGTTTAGAGATGTGAGTAGTGCTTGATAATTACAGCCAGGAAGGTGATGGTTAACCCGTGCCAAGGTAGGCAAAGGGAAATGAGAGCCACCAGCAGCTCCAGGAAAGGCCTTATAAAATAACAAAACCTCCTACCTGAGCATCAACAGGGCTTCTGCAGCACTAATGAGCGTCTTCTTCATGTCCCTTTTTGTCTTCCTTACCCAAATGCTAGCCCAGAGTGGGGAACTTGCCCTCTTTGAGAAAACAAAGAGCAGTGGAGTGCACTGTGGAAAGAGCATGGGCTTTGAGGGGAGACTGGCCTGGGTTCTAACCCTGATTCTGCTGCTTGAGCTGAGTGACTGCAGGTCAGCCAGCTCTACTGTCCATGGAACGACAGCACAGCAACATTACAGATGCACAAAGACTGGGAGGAGATGTCTGTGATGTCTAAACACACAGAAGGTAAATTTCTAGAATACACAGGGAACCAATCAGAAAAGGACAAGAAACTCAATAGAAAAATGACAAAGCATTTGAGACCAAAGGGGGAATTCAAGAGACCTCTAAATTTATTAGTAAGTAGAAAAATGTCAAAATCAGCGCGGTGAGATACTATTAAGCTCCCATGTTGTAAATATGGATAATACCTGTGCTGGCGAGCATGTAAGGCAGTGGGAATCTTCATGCCCTGTTTGTGGATGACACTGCATAGGGGCTCAGCCATTCTGGAAAGCAATCAGGCAGGACTTAGTTTAAATAAGTGTTTCTCTTTCTTGTGACCCAGAAAGTTCATGCTCAGCTATAAATCCCAGAGAAATGCTCACAGGGTCCTACAAGGGGTCATCTATGAAGAAATGTGTAAGTATTAGTTCTTGTGACTAGGAATGGGAGGCAACCGAAGTGCTTGAGACTGGAGGAAACGGTCAGGAGAGATCATGATGGACCTGGCACACCAGTGACTAGCACACAGTCATTAGAAGCCACGGAGGAGGGTGTACTGTGGCATGGAGAGGTCTTGCCATGGAACACTGAGTGAGCACGAACACCATCGCTGGGATATAACATGACTCCCGCCTTTCCAGGAGGAAGCAGGTGTTCACATCTAGTGCACTAGCTGATGCACTCTCGGGGCTGGGGGGGAATAAATATTGGTTCTTTCTTTCCTTGTACCTTCCCAGCTCCAACCCTCATTGCATACCCTCCCCCGACTAGCCCTCCGCTTCCTCACAGGTGGAACCTAAAGCACCAAGGCAGCTTGCCAAGGTCTCCCGGATAGGTAGTTTAAAATGTGGTGCATGGCCAAAGATGAGGGGATGTGTTAAGGGTCCTGGGGCAAACTTAAGTGTAGAAAGAGAATTTTAAAAGCCAGAGGCAGCCAAACCTTGGCCTGAAATCCCAGTGCCTCATGAAGGAGGGAGTGTGATGCTTATGGGCCAGGTGCTCTTATTAGGTCCATTTTACAGACAGGGACCAGAGGCACAGAGAGAATTAAGTAATGTTGCCCAAGGCACTCACTAATAAATAGTAGAACCCATATTAAATAAAGCTCAGGCAGCTTGAATGCAGAGCCCACACCCCTTTTTTGTTTGCACATTTTATTTTATGTGTCTGTGTGTGATGAAATCTTTCAAACATACAGCAATGCACAGACTAAAAAAGAAGACACTGTGCCTATTGCCCAGCTTTATCCAGTCCACTGCCCTGTAACCACAAAGCAGTTCATTCTCGATGGTGTTCATTTGTTCCTTTTGTCTTTTTTTTTTTTTTCTTGGTCTGTCTTGCTAAAGGATTCTTTATCTTTTGTTTTCTGATTTAGTTGCTTTTTTTCTATTGGTTCTTTATCTATTTTATTAATTTGGTCTTTAACATTTTCTTTCTTCTACTATCTCTGAGTTCACTCTTTTGTTCTTTTTCTTACTTTTGGGATGGATTCTCCTATTCAAATATAAATATTTGCAGCTCTACATTTTCCTCTCAGAGCTGTTCTGGACATTTCCTGCTAGTTTTGAAATGTAGAATTTTCATTACCATTCAATTCAAATATGTACTTTTTATTAAGATTTCTACTTTGATGTATTAATTATTCTAAAAATAATTTGATTTAGAAATATTTTTAAGATTTTCTAGCTTATGGGGGATTGGTTACCTTTCAATTATTTACTTCTAAGTGAAGTCTTTGTGGTCAGATATATATATGATATATATGACTGGATAGAGCTGGGCAATATATATATGATATTAATTTTTTCTGTAATTAGAGATATATATGATATTAGTTATTTTTATTACTTGATATTTGCTACATTATCATTTTTATAAATGTTCATTTGTGCTTGAAAAGAATATGCACTGTTCAATTATTAGAGGCAGGGATTTTATATAAATGATTTAGATCAGCATCAACAAATGTGCTATAAGGGCCAGAGAGTAAATATTTTCAGCTCTGCAGATACAGTCTGTCAAGCTACTGAACGCTGCTGTTGTAGCACAAAAGTAGCCACAGTCATGACTAAATAAATGAACGTGGCTGTGTTCCAATAAAACTTTACTTACAGAAACAGGCCGTGGGCTGCATTCAGCCCACAGGCCATAGTTTGCCAATCTCTGCTACAGATCAAGCTTGCCTATTGTGTAGTTAAAATGCAATGTGTCCCTAATAATTTCTTTTTGTCTGTTTACTCTATCAGTTGCAGAGATAATTATGTTTAAATTTCCCTGTATGATAGATAATGGATCCATTTCTCCTTGTCATTCTGCCAGTTTTTGCTTTGTGCATTTTGAAGTTATTAAGTACAAACAAGTTCAGAATTGTTACAGCTTCATGAACCCTTTTTAAAAATCCTTAACAACATTCTTTGTTAGCATGCTGCTCTCTGATGATAATACAGTTATATCAGTTTTCTTTTGGTAGTATTTGTCTGGCAAATAGCCATCCATTAAAGTTCAAATGTTTTACATATTTAGTTTATATTTACTTGCCCCTGAATTTTCTACCCTCTTTCACATAACAAACAGCCCTATTGTCACTTTAAATGACAACATAAAATATCAACTTTAAAATATCTAGTCCTAGATATTAATCCACAAAAAAGTTAGCTCTGTGAAGAAAGATATTTTTATGTATTTTGTATTGTATACACTGCTAAATCCCAGGACGGAACAATCCCTGGCATAGAACAGGCCCTCTACAGCTTTATTGCATAAGGCACACTTGAATCTTCATTTCAAGGTAAGATATCATCTGTTCCTAAATAGACAGGTTGAGGTGGTTTCTCCCCTCCCTAGCTAGGGCTTATGCTTATGACAGGTGGGAACTTGGGCTCAGGGAAGGGAGGCAGAGTGAGTGTCTTTTCCTTTCACTCTCTTGGCCCCAGTTTATTAAACAGGGCTTCAGACCCCCAAGGGGTTGGGAAGCAGGGGCAGTGAAGATCTTACTTGTCCACTTATCTTACCGGCTCTGCACTCTGTGGGCCGAGCAAGTTACAGTTGACCCCAGCTTCAAGATTCCCCAGCGGGACTCATTGGGCTGCAAGTCCCCTGAAGCAGAGGCTGCCACCTTACCCTCTGGCTACCCCGTCACCTCAGACCAGGTCCTCCAGGGATCCATGGCACAGGGCTCACCCTATCTGCTCAGGCAGGTCTGAAATGGTAGGGTACCCACCTGCCTTCTCTCTGCATGATCTACATATGGAAACCTGTCATACATCCCTTGTCCTGCCACAGTGGAAATGTGGGTACTTCCCAAATAAACCTTCTACTCCCTCTTCCCTGCCAAGGGCCACTTCAGCATCTCAGTTCTTTGTCAAACATCCAAGTGGATGTCTCCCAGCTGCAGGAGACAAAATCTGGCTCTGAGTAGCTGAGCATTTCCCCCACCCCATCCCAAAACCATACATACTTAGGTTGAGTTGAGAGGTTAGACAGCCTCACCTCTCTATCCTTAGGGGTCTGGACTTCAGTGACTTTCCAAAAATCCTCCTCACAAGATCCTCTCTTCAAAATCCACCTCCGGATCCCCTTTTACATACTGGATCTTCCTGACGGGCCTTAGAGTCATGGAACTAGGGGTCAAATATTCCCTTTGGAAATTCTGCATTTTGATCTAGCACCTTATCTTGGTGCCCCTGTCAAAACTTCCATTTAACCTCCTATGTTAGTTGTACATCCTACTGCTTCTCTTTATTGTTTAAACCTAACAATTTCTTATGCACACAAAGTCTGAAGTTATCTCAGTTTTTCAGCTGAATATTACAGAACTTTAGAATGTTTAAAGTCCCCCCAAACTTTTCACATTAAAATTATTATTGTTCAATATTTTAGTTCTACCTGGTTTTCATACTCTCAAATTTGTAATTAAAAAAAATTTTATTGATTGTATTTGAGAGAGGGAGAGAGAGAAACATCGACCTGCTATTCCACCCATTTATGCGCTCACAGGTCGACTCCTACATGAGCCCCAGTCAGGGATTAAACAACCAACTGGATTACCTGGCCAGGGCTGTGGTTTGTTTCAAAATTAATGTGTGTTGTCCTAAAAAGCAAATGCTTATTTATATCGACACACATGTTTTTCCAGTTTCTTTGACCAATGTTATTCTCTTTTCCTCCCTCCTGGGGATAACTTCCTTCTTCCTAAAGCTTGTTCCACAGTATATCTTATTTTATCTTTATTCTTGAATGATAGGTTAGCAAGGTATAATATTCTATATTAGTTATTTTCTTTCAGCAATTGAGTAATTCCATGGTAGTAGAGGGTGGGGCTTCCATTGCTGTTGTGGTATCTATAGATGTAGTTGTTTTTCTTCTGTAGATAATTTGATCTGCCCCAGTTATTTTGAGATCTCTTTTTATCTCCGCTGTTCTTCGGTTTCATCACAATGCACAGAGTTAAAGTATAGTTTTAGTTTCATTTATCCTGCTTAGGGGAGGTCATTGTGATTCCTTTATCGATACATTAACGTCTTCAGTGAGGAAAAGTCCTCAGCCACTATTTATTTGTTTATTGCCTCTTCTAGAATGGTGAGAAAATTAAATGTCTGCAGTGTAAGCCACCCAATCTGTGTATTTCACTATGGCAGCCTGAGCTGACTAGTGCATTGAAGACTGCATCAGCTACTTAAGTCTCCTCACAAGAACTTGAAGATGATGCAGCTATCACAGTCCCCCTCTCACAGATGAAGAGCACAATACTCAGCCTTAGAGTAACCTGACCGAGGTCAACATGGTGAGTTGGCATATTGGAATCTGCCCCTCAGGCCAGGAGCCTCCTTTATATTTCCAGTTTGGGAAGGAGGCAGAGTACCCGGCTGTATCCTGGTTGATGGGTGGTTACTCCTGGCTCTGCCAACTACCTCATTCATGCTCTCCCAGGCACAGGCGACCCAGAGTGGTGACCTAGGGGGACAGAGAGATGAGGAATTCCACTCAGGCTGCACATTCCTGCCCTGCCTTTGGGGAGGGCAACAAAGAAACCCCATTAGCACTGCGTGTGTATGTGGGTGGGAGACAGGGGCTTTTGTCTTCCTCTCTGGCGTCCCTGGGAGCACACACAGCTCTGTTTCCAGGCCCCGATCATTCCAAGAGGGTGCCAGGACACCAGCAAACTCCCATCAGTGACTCAAAAGCACTGAAAACAAATATTTTAAAAATCCATTTATTTCTCTGTTGGCACATAAAAGTCTGGCTCCTTGCAATTTCAAAGTAGGCAGCAGAAGCAAAGAAGCTGGCTGTGGACTCTAGTGAGAGATTTAATCTGTATTAAAAACCACCATTGTATCAGACTTTTCAGTGTTCAGAGCACGTCTATACCAACCCAGCTTTACCTTCGCATCAGGAGTCAGCAGGGTGAGTATCTGAGTATTATTACCCTTAGTTCACAGGTGAGGAATGAAGACACATAGAATGTAAGAAACTGGCTCAGGGAAAAACCAGGGTTACACCCCAGGGCTTCTTACTCTGAATGCCACACTCTTTCCATCTCAGAAGGCTCCTTAACGTGGGAGGTGATATCTGCTTCCCAACTGCTTCAGCTATACATTTCCATTTACTTTTCACTGCTTTTCTGTTTCTCAATCACTTTCCATTCCTTGCCCCATTGGATGACCTTGTGATACCTCTTCCGGCTGCTATTAGCCAACTTTAGCAATCCACCATTACCTGCAAACTAACTCCCCTCTTGTGCCTAATTCTAGATGAGTTGATTTTCACATTATTTCTGGGTCCCAAAGAGGTTCCAGGTAAGACACCTGAGACACTGTTGATGAGGAGTGGGTGAGGACAGTGAGGAAGGGGCTAGGCCAGGCCTATTCTCCCTCCCAACCCAGCCAGAGCGGCTCTGTCCATCTCTGGGTGACTGTTGGGCTTTGTTTGAAGAAAAGACCCAAGAGTGATTACAGGCCACAGATCTAGATCGTTAATAAATACATTACATGCTCCGGTAATTAAATTATTCCTGTAGAACCAAATCACAGTGCAGACCATGAGGAAGGCTCTTGTCAAGGCTACACTTACACCTCATTGATTCTAATTCCTTGGGCAACCCCAGCAGGGCCTGCCTTTTCTAAAAGGGTGTGCGTCGGGGTAAGATACAGAGAAAGAGGTGGTAGGGGGAGGAGCACAGGAAAGAGAGGAAAGAGGGAAAGAGGGGGAGGACAGGCAGGAAAGTCACAGGCCTTGGGACTCCTAAAGCAGCTCTTTTTTTTTTTTTTTTTTTAATATATCTTTATTGATTTCAGAGAGAGGAAAGGAGAGGGAGAGGGAGAGAGATAGAAACATCAATGATGAGAGTCACTGATCAAGCCCACAACCCGGGCATGTGCCGTGACCGGGAATCGAACCCCGATCGCTTGAATCCTAGGTCGATGCTCAACCGCTGAGCCACGCCCGGCCGGGCGTAGAGCAGCTCTTCGGCTTCTTCAAACACTGACCTCAGAGGACACCTTTGACAAGAGTCCATTATTTTATTTGCAGTTTCCCAAGTCATGGCTCTGGCCTCCTTGCTTTATGAGTGCTATTTCCTGTGCCTGGAAAACCCTCCCTGCACTGGTTTAGCCCAGGACACCCCACCCCCTCTGGGAGCTGCAGGCTTCTGGGATGATGCCCAACGCCCTATGCCAACCCCAGTGGAAGTGATCACATGCCTGAGTTAGCCAGATCCACTCTGCTCGTCCTTCTTCATGCCAGGCTGAACTCTCCTTGTCACCTCCACGTCCCAGTCCCAGCTCCAAGCCTGACACTTGACCATACGTCTTTCTCACGGAATCAGGCAGCCATGAGTTTGAGTCTGGGCTCAGTCACTTAGTAGCTGCAGACCTTGGAAAGTTACTTGACTTGATGGACTTTTGCTTTTCGACTATGTCCAAAATGTAACCCCTCCTTAAAGGATGGAGAATGGCCTTCCCTGGGGAATCCCAGGAATGGACTGCGGGCTTGGAAGGCATTCCTGAGATACTTTAGGCGGTGGTTCTCCACCTTGGCCACCATCGGAATCAACTGGAAAAACAGAAAACAAAATACAGGACCCAGATCTCACTCTCAGAGACTCTGGTGTAAGAAGCCTAAGGTACAGCCTGGAGGGGATATTTCGCTTCCCAGGGGCAGCCAGGGTAGAGAACCACTGCAAAGCTCAGGTGGAATCTCCGGGACCATAAACGCACGCGTGGGTACCCCACTCCAGTGGTGGTAGGTGCCTGCCTGCACATTATGAATTCTGTGAATTTACAAAAGCTCCATTGTATAGATGAAGAACCTCAGCTGACCAAGAATACGTGGCCTGCCCAGGACCTTAGAGCTCAAAGTACCAACTCAGGCCCCTTTAGTGACATTTGTCAAGCACCCCATGCCCTGGCCAAGCTCCTCATTCCCTGTCCTGATCTCACCCCCTGTGCAAAGCTTGCATCTAGCGCAGCCCTTCAATCTTGTCCGAGGATGTTTTATTTGGCATACACAGTCTTTTATAAAAGTCTGAATTAGTTGGCTAAGAATCAAGATTTTACATTAAAAGTTTAGATTTCAGGCCAACACTGTGCAACACTCCCACAAGGCAGAGCTCAGCTGGAGCTGGCTCAGTGGCACCCTCCCTTGGACCCCCAGGCTCTCTAGGGGCCACCACTTCCCCATCCTGTATGGCCTGTTGGCCTCACCTGTCTGGCCATGTCATATCCAGTTTTTGACCCCTGCATTGTACCAGAAATAGAGGTGAAGCCTCACAAAATGGAAACAATGTCCACTTAAATATATCATGCTTACTGGACAAGTCAGTCTGCTTTCATCAGAAAAAACTGGAGTCAGACCTGACACACAACTATAAAAATCCTGATGGTGATAGAACAGAAATACCACATCAACACAGTGTTTTCTCATTCTCAACTGCTCTCATGTGCTTTAACTTCCTTGAGTTAGAAAGCCCAGGGGCCTTCCTTCTCTGTCTCCACCCTAACCTGCTGCTTGTCCTGAACAATGGCCTGGATATAAATCCAGATTAGTGGCCACTAGACAGTCAAAACAGAAACCTCTGAGCACAGGAACCCCTTGTTCCTAATGCTTTTCAAAATGATCCTCAGAGATGCAGAATTAAGGGGGGAAATGTGACCCCTAATAAAACTATCAAGGGACAGCGAATGCAATCTAGCACATATGAAATATAGTCAATACAGTCAAAGGTCAGAAGGAAATTTGAGAGGTCCACATAATTTTAGATTTATTAATTATCCTCTTTTTAAAATGTTGCCTTTATGTTCCTAAATTTAAAAAAATAACTCAAGAATCCCTAAATTTCTGCAATTTCCTCATCTGTAAAATGAAATAACAACAACACGTGAGACATTGGGAGAACTGTAAGAGTTAATTCATATGTAGTGCTCAGAACAGCACCTGGCACAGAATAAGGGATTCACAAATGTGTACTGCCTTTATTATTACTCAGGTGTACCAGCAATTTATCTTTTCCTCCCCTCTTTCCTTTTCCTCAAAAAAGCTAATCAAACAGGTTTATGAAATTCCCATGACCTCTGTTCATTAAATAAAGGTGGACTTACTCAGCTGTGACAAACTCTGTGTAAAGCTCTCATCGATCCCTTGGATTTGGATGTTTAGGTGACTACAGTGTGTACTATAGAAGAAGCATTTTTGTACAATTCACCAGCTGGAAGAGCTATAAGGAGATACTTGCTTAACTGTTTCTCTGCCAACTTTTTTTTCTCCCCACCAAGACCTATAAACTCCAGGTCAGGAAATGTGCCTAATTCACTTCTGCCCCTTCAGTGCCCAGCCCATTAATTAGAAGTCAGTAAACATCAACAATTATGTGATAAATAAATGAATATTCAGACAAGGCAAACATAAATCAAGATAAAGATGTCCCTGTTTCCTTCAGTGGGACAGTCCTGCCAGAAAAAAAATTTCGGCGCCTTAGGGACAGACTATGGTCAAGGCTGTGGCTCTGCCCAGATCCCCCTTCTCCCGGCTTCAGGGATGTTGCCAGCTGAAGGCTCACAGTTGAATCCCTCCCCAGAAATTGCCTTCAACAAGGGGGCCTGCATGACCCAAAATGGATCACCAAAGGGAGCCACAGACCCTTCCCCAGGGCAGGCTGTATCCAATGGCTGATTGATGAGTTGCATGGGGACGAAGTGGGACAACTCTGAAGAGCCAACACTCTGTAGCACTGAGCCTTGTCGCAACTGCACCATATCCACCTTCCCCTCCACCAGCTTGCTTCCCTTTCTCTCCAGGAAGCCTCCTGCACACAGATCTCCAGCTCCCAGTCTATTTCCTGGGGAACCTGACTTGTGACAGTTGGCACCAGGACTAAGAGCCAGGGAGGTGGGAGCAGGCTGGCTCTTCCTGGGAGTTTCTTATCCCCATACCTGCACAGCTCAGCCCCTCCTTTTACTCATGGCTCATCTCAAATGCACATCTCAGAGAGGCCTTCTCTGACAGTCCTAATGCTTCCCTGCCCGAATCAATTGCTAGCATGGCACCCTAAATTCTCCTTCTATGTAGTCATCAACATCCAAAACTGTCTTGGTCTGTGCTTTCTTGTTCATGGTCTCTTCCTCTGCTGCTCACCACTGGATACTCAGCTTCTAAACAGCACTCAGCACAATACAAGCCCTTAAGAAATATCTGTTGAATGAGTGGGTGAGAAGATGCACATTCATTCACAGTGGAAAGCACTGGGCTGAGAGCTAGCCCTCACCGCTAGCTTTGTTTCTGCCATTAACCACCTGTGTGACTTTAGACAAGTCCCTTGACCTTACTGGGCCTTAGTTTTCTCATCTGCAGAATGAGGTGACCACATGTGGTGATCACCAGGGATTCTGACAGCTCCAGCACGCTATAATTTTACATGGTTATGCAGCTCAAAATTACTCTCTGTAAACTACATAGTAATCATAGAATTTCTGAGCTGGAAAGGAGCCTCCCAGAGCATTTCACAATATCCAGTGAGTATGGGCTTTCAGATGCCAATTTCATGATTACACAAATGCTAGAAAAACTTTCATGTGAGGCCCCATCTTTAAGGATATGTTTAACGTGGGGTCAGTGAGGCTTTAGAGCACTGTGAAATGACCATTCCCCTCTTTCCATAAATACCATGCAAAGTGTTAAGTCTCTTTCTCAAGTCCTATGAGGTAACGATAAAAGTTAACACCGGTGGAGGCTGCCAGCTCCAGCCCATGCTCACGTGAACACTGAGAGCAGAGCCTGGCCCCGAGCAAGCCCTCAAGGAACGCCAGCTCCTCATAGCTTCCTCATTTAGTGCAAACAAGTCACTTTGAGGTGGGTGCTCTCACTATCCACCCTGGATAATGGAGTTATGGGGACTGGAGCGTGGAGAGATCACCACATCTTGTACCATACATGTCTTTTAGCTGATGGAGCCAGTGGTGGAGCCAGCATTCGGACCTGGAGAGACTGGGTCCAGAGCTTTGCCTTTAGCCACTGCACTGTGCTGACATCCAACACAGTTATACCCTCCCCTTTAAAGACTGGAATCCTGGCTTAGGGACAGGTTACCGTTTGACCCTCAACTACAGGCTATGAGTCTGGTCAAGAGCCAAGTTTCTCAGACTTTAATGCACACACAAATGACCTGAGCAATCCTCTTGAAATGCAGGTTCTGCTCAGAGGATCTGGGGCTGGGCCCGAGATCTGCATTGCCAACTGTTCCCAGGTGCTGCTGCTGCTGCTGGTCTGTGGATCAGGCTGTGAGCAGCAAAGGTATAGAAGGGGGAAGTCAGAGACTAGCCGCTGGTCCAACGCTGGCAAACCCTGGCGACAGGACCCGGCCAAGTTACTTCTCACCTCTCTGGGACCTCTCGACATCCTCACCCACACATGGAGATGCCCTCACCTCTGCACCCACCACCCAGGGTGGCATGGTGATCGAAACACAGAGTGTGCCTGACAGCGTCTCATAAACCAGAAAACTCACAGGGGGCAGGCGCTTGCTTGTCCACTGGTCCACAGCCCCTAGGATGTGGGTCTTCAAGGGGTCTCTAGCACAGTGCCTGGCACATAGCAGGTGCAGTGTAAAGCTAGGATATAGCCCAATTCCCCCACCCGGTCAGTGGGAAGGTGTCCGCCTGGTCAGTGGCCACAAGGAGTGGAGAAGCCCAGATCAGAGTGTTTCCCGCTAACAAGCTTCACCGGACCCTGTTTGGCCTGGGCATGCAGGCTGCTCCAGCCCGGCTCCCTCTGCTAGCTGCTACATAATCCCTTACTCGATCCTGGCCAGGGGTGGAAACTCACCCAAACAGCCGCCATCAGGTCTTCCCCAGATATAAGTAATGAAGGCTATGTCTTTTCCCTCTGGTCCCCCACGTGGGTTTTTTGGGACTAGCCGAGAACAGCATGGCCCTCCCTGGGTTAGAGCTCCGACAGTACAATAGGTAACTAGTAAGTGTTCAATCAAAGCACCAAACACTTTCAGTGTTATTTAATTTAATCTTCACAACCATCTCAGGTTCCCATTTCACAGATAAGGAAACTAGAAGTTACCTACCACAGCCAAACCATCCACTCAGTAAATAATCCAACTGAAATAAGCTTGCCAACTATTTTGCCATAGAAAACAATGTCAAGGGGGTCTATTATCAAGACCCCCAAAGCCAATGTCCAGACTGTGGGTTTAACAAGTTACAAGAACCAAATGCTCAGAACAATGGTTCTGGAATAGGTTCATCAGCATCTCCAGATGGCCCTGCTGACCACGAAAGTTTGTTCCTGTCACTGATTTACAGCTCTAGCCCTGGCAGGAAAGAGAGGCCACTGAGTCCAGCTTCCCACACAATGCAATGCCACATGGGGCCTTTCTCCCACTGACCAACTATATTTGAGGCCCACTGGCTGAGAGAAGGAAAGAAGAAGGGAAGAAACTAAAGTGACAGGATGACATTATCCCTAACTTAGAGGCAAGGAAGCGATGCTCAGGGAAGCTAAGAAGTTTAGTCCAGAGCACAGAGATATAAAAGTAGAGGTGAGATTTGAACCCAGAGCCACCTGACTCTGAAGTCTGTGCCCTTTCCTCTGCCTCCCCAGATCTGTAATTACTGTTAAGAAAAGACTAGCAGGGCCCTGGGGCCCAGGAAAGAGCTAGGTGGGGCCCCAGAGCCTCCCCTGATCACTGCTGGCTGCTAGCATCATGGGAGACACAAGTACCTCACCTGAGGCCACAGAGAAAAGGCTTTCCCTTTTCATGAATCCTGTTCTTGGTGCCCAGCTCACCTGGACGACAACTGAACACAGGCGGGCCATGGAGGGAAATCAAGGGTCCGATGAACTCTCCAAGGGCACAGCTTCAGAGACGCTGCTGAGCCCGCTGAAGGCGTCCTGGCACAGTCACAGAATAAGAAAGGTCAAGAGGCTGGAAGGGCCTCACGAGACCAGCTGGCCCTGTTCCCTCTGGGCCTGTGGCTGGGCCTTGCATAATCTGCCTCACAATGGACTGGAGAAGCGTGAAGCCGAGTAGGACAGATTACGTGGTGGCCATCCAGGAGCCCCATTAGCTTTTATAGATACTATCAGGACCTCTCTGTTCCACCTACAGCCAACTTCTCCATGCTCAGTTCTCTGCAGAGGGGGAACATCTTCACTGAGACTCCCACTGACTGCTCTGAGCAGACAGCTCCTTGTGGGGGGGAGAACATGTACACAAGCCCTTCCCCAGAGGGTCTGGTCACTGCTGCTGTTTTGTGGGCTCTCTCTGGCTGACACCCTGTAAATCACAGTTTCCATCAACATCTAATGCATTCTCTCCCACACCAAGTGCTCAGTAAATGTTGGCTGTGACTGATAATGATGGTGTGAAGGGTCTGACTCAGGCAGAGCATTGAGGAAGAAACAGCTTTCTGGTTCTCTTAGCATAAAACAGCAAAGTAGGGGCTTCCTCACTAAGGCACAATTAGAATTCTAGTGGCGAAGTTCATTCATTCAGTACGTGTGAGCATCTACTTTATTGAGCACCTACTAAGTGCCAGGCACTATGTGGGGATTTGGCACTCTACAAAACAAACACCAGTCCCTGCCTTCACAGAGCTTACATTCTAGTGGAAGTGATAGACATAATATAGCGATAGGTACTGATAAATGTTCCAAAAAAAGAAAAAGGAAGGCAAGAAAATAAAGAGTGTTAGGGAATGCTATTTGAGATGGGATGGCCAGAGAAGGCATACCAGGCAGAGAGAACAGCAAGTGCAAAGGCCCTGAGGTGGGAATGTGCTGGGGCCCAAAAAACAATGATATAAGATGAAGGGTTGTTAGGTGAAACTAGAGTAGCAGGCAGGGGCTGGATTATACCAGTCATAGTGAGGACTCTGGATTTCACTCTAAGCACCATGGGAAGCCGTCGGAGGACTTGAGCACAGCAGTGACAACATCTGATCTGCATGGTTTGGGGACTAGAATAACTGATCCCCAGCAGGCAAGTTCCAGGAAAACCTAGGTACATTTAAAAAAACGAAGTACGTAGAAAGTAACTTGTTTTGAAAATATTATTGTCTTAGCCTACTCAGGCTCTCATATCAAAATACCAGTCTTGGGTGGCTTAAACAACAGAAATTTATTTTCTCACAGTTTTAGAGGCTAGGAAGTCCAAGATTAAGGTGCCAGCTGATCCAGTTTCTGGTGAGAACTCTCTGCCTGGCAGATGGCCACCTTCTCACTGGGTCCCTACACAGCCTTGCCTCAGTGCATGTGCTTGATGGAGAGAAAGAATAACCTCTCTGGTGTCTCTCCTTAAAGGACGCTAATCCTATTGGATCAGGGCTCCATCCTTATGACCTCATTTCACCTTATTAATTCCGAAAGTCCCTATTTCCAAATACAGCTACATTGGGGGTTAGGGCTTAAATATATATTTGTAGGGGGACACAATTTAGTTCATAGCAATTATACTCCTAAAAATTTTGATGAAAAAACAATACCTTCCTGCTCAGAGGGACTGATGGAGAAAATCAATGGTCAAGTCAGAGTCAGCCACTCTGAAGAGAAAGGAAGCAGATCACCCCAACATCCCCAGGGCAACGTTTCTCCACCCTGGAGTGATCCTGATTCAGAAGCACTGGGTGGAGCCCACGACAGTGCACTTAATAAGCACTCTCAATGGACTGATAGGCGGTGGATGAACACAGACATTGTCATCAATACAGAAAAGATACAGAACACTCCCATGACATTGCCCTTTTACAGCCACCCCTACTGCCCCCGACAACCACTAAGCTCGTCCCTCTTTCTATAATTTTGTCATTTCACTTCTTGCTTTCTTTCTGCACTTTCAGACCCCACAGCACTGCTGTTGGACACTGGCTGACTCGCATCCGCTTGTGGTCAGCCTCAGGTCTGGCCTCCCCTCCCTCTTGAGTCATATTGTTGGATCTTGGCCCTTAAATGACATTCTGATTTTTTTAGGACCTTCTTTCTAATTCATCCAGGGTATTTCATATTTATCTCCACCTTCCTAAGGGGGTGGCATCTACCTATGCAAAGACTATGGGCTTTGAATATTGTCTCCATTTATCTGAGCCTCTGTTTCCTCTTCTATACAATGGGGTCAGTAATACCAACTTTGCCAAGCTGTGGAGATTAAATGACACAATGAGGTGACTTTGCACAGTACCTAGCATATGCAGGCATTCAATGCCTGGTAGCTGGGAGAGGTAACGACACATAACTTAGGACCACCTACCAATCTTAGCCAGTCTGCAACATAAAAATAGCAACTAAACTAAACACCATCTCCTGATGGGATTAAAGTCAGAAAGGGAATCTGATCCTAGAGGTGAAATCCCATAGTTTGTTCATAATAGCTGGCAACTGGACTAAATTATCAGTTCTCAAGAAGGGTGTCCAGTGCCCTGGCCAGGTGGCTCAGTTGACTGGAGCATCGTCCTGTACACCAAAAGGTTGCGAATTCAATCCCTGGAGTCAACTAATAGATGTTTCTCTCTTTTTCTCTCTCTCCCTTTCTCTCTCTCTCTCTTCCTCTTTCTCTCTAAAAAAAAAATCAATAAAAACATATCCTTGAGCAAGGATTAATAAAAAGGGTGTCAAGCATTTGGGGAGGGCCCAGGAATGGGTCATCAGAAATTTGCCAATCACCAATATTCATCACACAACTTGCTGTGTGCCCTTGTCAAGTTTCTCTACCTCTCTGGGCCTCTACTTCTTGGTCAGTCACAGGGGGAGCGAGCCCCAACCTGCAGTTTCCTCACCTGTACTTCAGAGTCCACAGAGGAGAGAAGGTAGAGCCCTACAAAGGTCTCTGGCCTCTTCCTCCCCTCACCCGCCAACCCAAAGCAGCCTTGTGATTGTTTCTACATATCAAGAGTCCAAAAGGATTTTCCTTTGAAGAAGCTCTGGTCATTCAAAAACTCTTGAGACCACATCCTGATCACTACTGAGATTCCTCAGGCTCGAAAGGTTTGTGATCCCGGGGCTCACTCTTGTGTGCAAACAGTCTGGGCTCTATGCTATGGGCACTGCTATGGCACCTCCTTCCTGACTTGCCCACAGGAGCATTCGAGGATATGGAACTAGAGAATCGGAGGCCCGGGGCATGAGCACTGGCAGCAGGGTGGTGGGGACGCTGTGTGTGTGCAAACCCATAAGTGAGGGCGCCGACTCAGCCCTGACTATGGATACATTCGGGGTGAGAGGGCCCGAGTGGGTTGCAGCATGGCCGACTGCGACACACAGTTCCAGCCGAGGATCGCCAGTGGCACCCTTCTAACCAAGGTGGGAAAGGGAGCAACAGTCCACCCTGCTCAGCCTCATAAAGCTCCGGTGACCACCCCAGATGCATTCTCTGCCCAAACTGGAAACATTCACCCCATTGTTTCTCTTATTTCCACCTTGGGAAGGCCAGAGCTGCACTGTCACCTGTGACTATTTAAATTAAGTACAACTTAAAATCTAGCTCCCCAGCTGCACTAGCCAATGTCAAGTGTGGCCCCCTAGGTGGACAGCACAGCTCCAGAGCACTTCCATCACCACAGAGAGTTCGACTGCACGGTGCCACTTAGAATTGTTCAGGAGACCTGAGTCCAGCCCTCTCCACACCTCCGACTATGAATTAGCTCACCAGGGTCCCCACGTCATTTTCACTTCCTCCTAAAGGGCCTAGACTGCGGCAAATGGTGCCCCTCCCTCCAAAGTTCATGTCCATCCAGACCTCACACAATGGCCTTATTTGGAAATAGGGTCTCCACAGATATAATTAATCAAGATGAGGTCATACTGGAGTAGGGTAGGCACCAAATCCAGCACGACTGGTGTCCTTATAAGAAGAGGAGACACAGAAACTCACACAGGGTGAAGGCCATGTGATGACAGAGGCAGGACTGCAGTGACACATTTACATGCCAAGGAATGCCAAGCACGGCTGGCAGTCACCAGAAGCTAGGAAAAGGTGAGAAAGGATTTTCCCCCAGAGCCTTTGGCAGGGGCATGGCCCTAACAACACCTCAATCTCAGACTTTTGGTCTCCAGAACTGTGAAAGAATAAATTTGTTGTTTAAAGCCATCCAGTTTGTGGTAAATTGTCACAGCAGCCCTTGGAACCTACAGGGGACCCAAAAGGAAACCCCCACATTCTCATACAACTCCCTCCCTCCTTCTCTCCCAGACATCTCAGACCTCATGGGACCCTTCAAATATTAACCTCTAGACATGGACACCCACCGAGCTGATCAGATTCCTCAGATCCCAGAATGAGAGAACCCGGAGGAGGCCTGGCACTGGAGGGTGCAGGACACTGGGCTGGTGGGGCTGCCCAGGAAGGTGCCAGACTCCGGAGACTCCCAAAGAGCCTGCAAATGCCACAACTTACTCTCTATTCAACCCTAAAACAGTATCAGAAGGTTCCCAGAAAGCAGCAAGCCCCAGGCCATTCAGTCAGCGGTCAAACAGTGGAGCCTGATAGCTTACTTTATTAACCAGCTAGATCAAAAAGCTGTTATAGTCTCTGTCCGGTAATAAAATGCAGGAAGGAGCTGAATCACCCACCTATTAGCATGGTGCTGGCGCAGCTAATAGATGTGGCCTGGCTGAGCCCAGGCCAGACCACAACAAAGCCAGCCAGTGTTTCCACCTACAACCCTGCCACTCCTCTGCCCGGTCCGGCACCACACAGGGCACCTGCCCACATCCACCTGCCCAGGATGAAGGCTGCATCAGAATCTGCCTGTGGTGGCTCACTTTGTAAATACACCCAGAGTATCCCTCTCAACATTCCCACCCAGCTCCTCCAGGACCTGGCCATGACCCCAAACAAGAACAAAGAAACCAAACGTCAGAAATCCAGTTTATTGAATCGATTCTTTAAGGAAGCAGCCAGTACCTAGTTTTTACAATATTTCATAAACAGGTGCAAAGCCCCCCAGATCCAAATGCTGCACAGCACTGAGAAGCCAGCCCTGAATCAGCATCCCCTCTGACTGCCCAGAGCCTGGAAACACCCTATTTTTTGCCCTGCACCCCACCTTCTCAGTGTTCCTCAGGCACTTCCTCCTGCTGCTTTAAAATGGGAAAGAAGAGCATAGCTGTAGGACAGGCATAAAATCGCTACCTCCCTTCAGGCAGCTTAAAGCCGGGCCACTCCGAACGGGCCACTCTGAACCTCGGTGTCTTCACGTGAAAATGATGACTCCAATGGGAGCTTTGTTCTAGGACCTAGTGAGGTAAGTATCTCAAGTGCTTAAGAGTTTGGTACGTCATAGATGCTCCATTAATGTTACTTGTTCATGATTTTGACAAATAATGTGCCTAGCAGGTAGTAAGTACTCAACACCTAACAAAACCAAGCTCCAAATGCAATAAAAGTCATTATGAAAAGTTTATGGGAACAGATTCAACTCTACAACCATCCAAATTACATCCCTCAGAAAAGACTGAGCCTGAGTCTCCCACTAATGTGCAAAGCAGGACCCAGAAAGCTCCTCAAAGCCACGTGGACCCAGGCTCAGCAGCTCAGTCCCTGCTGCGCCGTCGCTGGCTCCTGATTTATCACCGCACTAGGCCTGAACTCTTCGACCAGGTCTGCTCCATTATGTTCCATTACTTCAGGCCACACTCGCAGGCAGCCTCTGGGGCTTCATCTGCTTCCATCAGGAAGTCTTGCTGGGAAGAGTTCCATGTGCCCCGGTGATAATGTGATTTAGACACGCAGCATTCAGGGCCACTGAGAATCCTGATGAAGGAACCCAGCATGAGTTCATTCTCCTTCCCAAGAGAAGACAGCAGGAAGAAGGAACAGGGAGAGGCATCCTTGCTTGTCCCTTCCAAAGACGGTGACGTTCCTTCTCATTTGCTACTGCAACCTGCCAATCAGGGGGTGCTTTCAGCCCCACCCTTCTTGCCAGACTGTGAGGCAGGCACTAAGGCCACCAGCCTCTTCATGGCCTGCGATCAGATCTACACCTGGGATCTGTCCACCTGGCGCTGACCTGCGTGACCTCAGATCCGATCTCCGTAGCTTTCCAGCATGGGCGTTTGGTGTACAGAAGGGTTTTTATTTCACGTGAAGGCTTATTCTTACACTCAGAAGCAATTTACCCTGGAAATCGGTGCCATGAAGATAGGAATGAAGGATGCCCACATTCAGCTACAGGCCAGTCCTCCGCCCTCCCTGACAAACCACCTCCACTTCCTCCCAGAGCAGAGATCCGGGGAGTGGGCGCACCCGGCACGCAGCGAGGCCTGAATTTCACGGCATATGTGCCTTTCCAGATGACTGCATGGATACGCTCCATAACACGCTGTTAAGTGATAATTAGTGATAGACTTGTATGAATATTCCAAATAAAATGTCTCTCCACACAGCTGATGGAGACAAAGGGCAGCACACAAAATGTAAAAAGTAACGCAGGGATTTTACATATATATCTGCACACTGGGAATTCATCAGAAGTTGGTTTCAACAAAGTGAACATCTTGGGATCCATTTTCAGTGGAAGGTGCATGAGCATGTGTATTTCTCCCACAGTGCAGAGGGAATACAATCCACCCCGTCACAAAAAAGCAGAACTCCAGGAAGGCAAGAGAAACCCAGTTCTGGAGGGCACTCTTCTGTTGCCCTGTTTAACAGCAGCTAAGGGTACTAAAGATGGGCTGTGTAAGAAACAAAACAGAGGAAACGCCGAGGAACAGGCATACTACAGCCAGGGTGACTCACACTTTGAGTGAAAGAGAAAAGGCTTTTATTCATGCTTCACATTTTCCCCCTAAATGAAACTGCTGAAGGCTCCAGCTCTGCCCCCACAACCTTTCACACACATTCCCATTTTTAAATTCACAGTGATTTTGCTCCACATGGAACAACGGTGATGCCAATGACACGCTCCCTCTCCTCCCCACTGCCTCATTCACCAGGGCAGATAAAAGACTCTAGGCATCCACACTGATGATAGTAAGGAAGACAGGGAACCTCTGAAGCCAAAAGAACAAAAGAAAGGGCCCCAGACCCCAGCACGGCCACGGGCACTGCAGACCACGGTGGGTGGAGAACCAGTACAGCTCAGGGGCAGGGAGAAAACCAGCCCTCCAGGCTTAAAGAGAACAAGGAGAGGAACGCAGTCAGCAATGTCGCCGTGTCTCCTCTGTCATCATCATGGGTTCTGCGCTTACTCAGATGGAATATCCTGTTTGAGGGGTGAAGCTGAGCTCTAGCTCAGGAGGAAAATCGGTGGCACCATGAGTCCTCGCAGGCATAAGCCCCGCTGCCTGCCCACCGTCCTACCAGACATCACCTGGCACCACTTCCTAGAACAGTCCTAAAGCCATCTCTACCCTCCCTTCAATTTCTCAGTGAGGAAACCGAAGACCGGAGATGTCAATAACGTGCCCAATACAAAAGCTTGAAAACGAGTGGTAGGATTGGTTTCAGATCTAGGAGCACTGAGTTTCAATCTTGTTGTTTTCTTTTAATCAAAATGATGTTACTCCCTTCTTTCGTTCGTTGGACTAATTTAACATCCAAACCACAGAATTATCTTGGAAAGAGCAAAACTAAACATTGAAAGCAAAAGTTTTGAGAAAGGAAAAACTACCGTCTAGTCCAGGATGATCTCACCCTGTGGACAGACCCACCAGCCTGACCCTGGCTCCCTCAGGACACGCGTCGGTGCAGAGGGCGCCAGGAGCAGCCTGGGGGGGGGGGGCCGCTGGCAGCCTCCAGCACTCACACCTGCTGCAGGCCTTCCGGCTGCCTCTTCCCTCTGCAGGTGCTCCTGCCCCAGATGTCCAGGGATATCTTCAGGGCTCGCCCTCTCACCTCCTTCAAGTCTGTAACCATATACCCCCTTCTCCATGAAGCCCACACTGACTACTTTCTTTAAAATTGTTCCCTGAGATTCCCCACCTCCTGCACCCTACTTAATTTTTTTCCATAGCACTTATCACATTCTCATAGACTATTATTTTTTTATCTACCACCTTCCTTTTGAAAGAATATACATGAGGACAAGGAGGAATTTTATCTTTTTGGTTAACTCTGGATTCTCCTGGGTCTAGAATAGTAACTGGCACATAATAGGTACTCAATAAATACTGGTTGAATAAATGAATGAATGAATAATTGCTCTGTTCTTTTGCATCTCTTCCCTTCACTCTCTCCCTCAGCAATAACCATCTACTTCACACACACACACACACACACACACAGCTTTCTGACCTTTTCTCTCTTCTTCTCCACCTGTACCCCAAGCCTACCACTAAGATCAACAAGGATGGTTTAGGCTAATTTTAGAAATTCACTAATAATATCGCCAAGTCCTCCATTAAACACTCATATTTTATATACATATATAGTTTTATATGCATGAAAAAAATATGGAAGGATGCACAAGAAACTGATATAACTGGGCATGTCCAGGGACCCAGGTGGCTGAGCCATAGACTTTTCACTCTCTGTGCTTTTATATTATTTGATTTAAAAAAAAAAAAAATCTTTATTGACTTCAGAGAGAGGAAGTGAAAGGGAGAGAGAGAGATAGAAACATCAATGATGAGAGTCATTGATCAGCTGCCTCCTGCACGCCCCCGACTAGGGATCAAGCCCGCAACCCGGGCGTGTGCCCTGACCGGGAATCGAACCACTATCTCCTGGATCCTAGGTCGATGCTCAACCACTGAGCCATGCTCGGCCGGGCTATTATTTGATTTTGAACTATATAAATAAAATTAACTATTAAACATGTTTAACTAAAAGTAAACACTGGAAAAACTAACATACTCCTCCACTCTTGTCCTCAACACCATCTTAGTACAAATTTTTCTGGGTGAAGGTCACTAAAATGTTATCAGCCCTGGGTTAGGATGGTGAGACAGGATGACAGTTCTCCTTTTCTCTAGTTCCCACATTTTCTTAATGAGATTGTTATTTTTATAAAAATGAAATAATTGAAAAAGTCTCCATCAAGCAGAAGGATATGAATTAATGCAAGTTTCCCCACATACATAAAACATTGAGACTTTGTTTCAAGTCATAAATCCCTTTACCTTTAATTTTGCTCACTCCCACTTGGATTTCACATGTAACAGATTTCCAAATAAGTCGTATAAGATGGTGCCAGGGTGCCTGGAGGTAGGTGCAAGTGAAGGGCACAGGCAATGCCTTCAGGGAGGTTGTATCCAGTGAGGATGACCACAAGCAAGCAGTCTCACTGCTTAAAGGACACCCTAAAATGACAGCTGAGATGAATGGGCCAGTGTGATTTTCATGGTTTTCCTTTGGGATTTTCAGATTGGTCCAAATTTTCTGCCCTGAGATGTATAACTGAACTTGCTCCACTATGGAGTAAATGTGGGTTATTAGTCACTGACCTTCTCTGGGCTATGATATTCCTGAGGATGGAGCCCCTGTTTAATTCATCTTTGTCTTCTCAGCCTCCAGCTTGGCACCTTGCAACAGTTGCTGCTCCATAAATGGGTTATGAATGAAAGCATAACTATTTCCCAGTATCCCACAAGGAATCCCAAGGTACACCCCAATTCCAAACTCAGACACCACCACTCCCGCACTCACCATCTGCTCAATTCCATCGTCATTCACAGCCATGCTCTGTTCTGGGCAAGGGAAGGAGGCCGAGTTACCCAGGCGTGGATGTATGAGGCCATCTAAGGAAAGGCATGTGCAGCCTTCCCAGAGGCCCAGTCTCCAATACATTGGGGCACAAAGCAGTTAATGCTCACTCCACGCTGGGAGGTCTTTGTAACCTTCACTAACTGTCCTTTGATCTCCTTCTGGAGAATTACCTCAAGGAAATAATGGTATGAAGATTAAAGTAGAACCATGGTCATTCATGCTACTTAAAACAGAGAAAAGTTGGAAACAACCTAAACATCCAGCCACATATGATTAGATAAGTAAATGATCGTTCATCTCTATAACTGAGTACAGTGCTCTTACACTACAGGGGCTGTAGACTCACATAACTCATGGGGGGGGGGAAGGGGAAGGGGGTGCATTGTTTGAGCCGTATCCATGTGGCTTTATTCCCTTATCCTAAATGATTTAGCACCCTCATTTTTTGTAAACTACACTGGCCTCAGTTTTCTCTTCTGTAATGAAAGGTATTACTTGATCATTAAAAAAAAAAAAAAGCTTGTTGATATAGAAAAGCTGTTCATGACATTAAATGGCAATGAGTGTTATCAGAGAATACGTGTGGTACTGTGACATTACAGTTACATATATATGTATATGTGATACTATAGCCTACATTACAGCTACCTACATATGTATATGTGACACTATAGCCTAGAAAGGGATCTGGAAGGCTCTTCAACAGTCTCAATGGTCATCTTTGGGGTAAGTAGGATTAGGGGATGGTTTTTTCCTCTATTTGTCTATCCTTCCAATGTTTTTATCATAAGCATGTGCTACTTTACAATAACAAAAATAACCACCAAAGTTACTTTGAATTGAAGAAAGAAAAGAACTACTCCCCTGGATTAGGATAGACACTAAAAGGTGAGAGTGAGAGTTGTGAGGGTAAAACCAGATGGAGCCCCGAGAGAAGGCCGGCCTCCTCTAGCACTGCTTTCTCCCAGGGAGGGAGCTGGGCTCCAGTCGCCTCCAAATTTACAAAGACAAACTCTCACACATCCAGCCAAAGCACATCTGCCAGACACGGGGTCCCCACCAGGAGAGCCAGAGTCGCCACTGTGTGAGTCTCACCTGGGACAAGGCAGGGGAGGGGAGAGAGGCACCAGGGAGCCGATGGGAGGAGACACACTGACCAGGCCAGGAAGCACCTGCCAGAGGAGATCCTGTTCACAAATGAAACAGGTGTGGCATGAACTTGGCAACTTCTGAAACACAGAAATGCCTAGAGGTGCTTCTAATCTAAAAAGACCCAGTTTCAGGTAAGACTCTTTAATCCAGAGCTCGAGGGAGAAAACGTTAACATTTTCTCATAGAGAAGGTTCACCAGAACGCCCAGGGCTGAAGTGAGAACAGCCTGCTGAAGGGTGGATATGAGATCTTCACAGTCCATGAGGAATGGCATAGGAGCTAAAAGAATCCAACGCAGGAGGGAAGGTCTCTTCTCGCTTTATCCACTGGTAAAACTGGTCATAACTCAACAGACAATTTTTTATGGGTAACTAAAAAACGTATGGACTCGTGCTGCTTCCGCTTCTCTGGTCTTTGTTCCAGCATTTGCAACTGCAAAGTGAGAAAGGCCCCTGTGTGTGCTCCATTGAGTGGGTCCTGGACAGACAGCTCGGGAACTGCTTGGGTGGCTCTTGCTCATTGCTGGTATCTGCGAACAGGGAGAGCGCTTATCACAATGGGCCCCAACCATCTTCTGCTTTCATCACACCAACAAAGGACAGAAATGAGACAGGAGCTGGAGTGGGCAATGGGAGGGACACAGCAGGAGCTTGGGGAGGGAGGCGGTACCAGAGGTTAGCAAGAGTAGCAGGGCCCATAGAATAGCAGGAGGAAGGGAGGACCCAGGGATGGAGTGAAGTGGTCAGAGAGAAAGAATTCAGAAAGAGAGGCAGAAGGTATGAGCAGGGCGGCAAGGCCAGCTTGGGCTGAAGTGCTCACACTCCTCGCCATGGCCCGTCGCCTCCTGCTTTACCATCTGCCTCCTTTCTCTGCCTTCTGGCCCAGTGGGGGTCATCCCAGCCCCACCTCCCAATTCCTACCTACTACTGGCCCTCCTCTAAGCCCTACCAGAGAAACAGACTTACCGCCACCATTCTCTGGCCTGCAAGTGTCCAGTTCCAGCCGTCCTCAGGGCTCCTGCCGGCAGGGGAACAACACTTCAGGTGTTGGTTTCCTCGGTATTGTGATCTGTGCTTTCAGAATCTCCTTTCTTCCCATTCTTCAGAAAGATGTCACGACGTTTTGTCCCTCGACTGGACAAGATCCAGCAGGAGTAGGCAACGAAGGGCCAAATCCGAGACACCAGACTGAGAGGGACAGGAAGGGGAAACGGGACAGTCCTGGGTGATCTGGGCCATCTGGTCACCTCATTCTAGTTCTATGAGTGGACATTCAGACAAGGAGACCAAACTGAATCAGAACTGAATTCAGTGCACAGCAGAGTCACTGGATTACTTTCTACTTGGGACCTGAGACCTTTTGTCACCACAAATCTTCAAAACACAGGTGCAAGCAGATCTATCTACCAAAGATTTATAAACCAGGACAGCTTCAGACTTTAAAAATGTGTGAACACAAACCATAATCAACAACCTGCTCCACTTAAATCAGCCTCCACAAAGCACATCCGTTGTGTCCTATGCCTAGGCTCCCTCAAGGATGAGTGTGTCCCCTTGCTAACACCTCCTCTAAGCAGGTGCTTGCCTGGAATAATGGACAAGACATGATGCCAACCAGAGAGCTTGGGCCTGATCCCAGCAGGAACCAGGAGCTTGCCTTCTGCTTTATGGCCACAGGACTGTTCGCCAAGCCACACTGGATAAACATCTTACAAACACGACCATTTCCTGTGGCCACAAGAATGACTGAAGTGTAAGAATCGCCACTGGCAGCCCCAAATATTAAAGCACATACTCTACACCAGTGTTCTCCAAAGTTAGTGTGCACATCATCTGGAGGCCGTGTTCAAAGGGATTTGGGGTTTATATCCCAGGGTTTCTGATTCAGTTGGTCTGGGTCATAGAGGCTGAGAATTATTTGCATTTCTAACAAGTTCCCAGTTGCTGCTGCTGCTCTGGTCCAAGGACTACATGTGGGAACCACTGGTCCACACCAAGAGAGTTAATAGCACACCTGTTGTCTATTAAGGAACCGCCACCGCTATGAATGGCTCACTTTCACTCAGCGCTCCGGCCTCACCCAGAGCAGGAGGCACAGAAAAGGCTGCAACACAAAGAAAACTGTTGATAAATCCATTCATTCTAAGGCTTAAAAGAAAAAAAAGCACCTAATCCAAGCAGACTTCACTCCCACCTCCTGCCAATTACTCTCTATCCCATCACCCTTTCCTGTTTTCTTTATAGCCCCAATATTGCCTGGAACATTTTGTTCATCGTTGACTGGCTTATTACCACCGGACACTGAGGATGAGAGGCCCAAGAGAGCGGGGACTTTGCCTGTCTTGTTCACCACTGTAACCCAGCACCCAGAGCAGTGCCTGGCGCTTAGCAGCTTCTCCATACATATCTGCTGAATGAATGAATGAATGAATGAATGAATGAACCAAAGAATTAAATATCCTAAGACACCAGGAGCAGCTTCTTCCAATGTGGTTCCCAAAGTTGGGTTTGAGACTTTCCTTCCAGTTTCTTTCCCTTTCAATAGTAGAAGCTGGACTCCTTGTGCTTCCCCAGGGTGTAAAGGGTAAAATGTACCTTAGTCTGGAGTTCTCTATGACAGGAGAAAGAAGACAGGAAGTCCCAGGCCTGGGGGTGGGTGGAGCTGAATCACTTCCCAGCTCTGGTGGCCTTTCACATAGAAAGGATGCTGATGAGTCAGCTCTACCTGGAGATAGGACTTGGGAGGCAACAGGTATAGTAGAGTAATGTGATGTCTTAGAGTCCAGAGATTTGGGTTCAAACCCTAGACAAGTCATTTAAATCTCCCTGAGTCTGTTTCCTCATCTATAAAATGGGTGTGGTGAAAATAGCCAAAGTATAGAGTACTTGTGAGGAACAAGGAAGTTGGAATATATGAAAAGTCTTGGTAAGCAGTAAAAAACTAACTGGCTATTAAATGATTAATAAGACCATGTAGTCTCTGGAGGGATCCAAGTCAGTGACATGTCTCGGGATGCGCATCTCCACCCAGTCCTGCTCTGCTGCCTTAGTTCTACCCAGACCCGAGGCTGCTGTGTGGAAGCCCCCAGCCCAACAGTAACAGCCCTGGAGTGCTGGCACGGGCTGCTCGGAGCCCCAGTGGAGCTGCCATCAGCGTCACAGCCAGCAGCCACAGCCATAGGCGCTGCGGCCAGGAGGAAGCCCAGGAGAAGACCACTGTGGGAAGCCGCAGAGGAGCACGGGGAAACTGCCAGTGGAACTGAACCAGGGAAAGTGGCAGGAAACAAACTGAGATTCCTCAACTTCTGGCCAAAATCCTCTGGATAACCCAGAGTCCCAGAGATGAGAACTTCAGAGAAGCCAAGGCCCCCCTCATTAGCAGGCCCTGGCTTCTCATCACCAGGCCCAGGTTCTTGGGGTCAGAGAAGGTCTACATTCATTCCCTCCCTCCCCCAGGTCTCCTTTACCAACCCTGAATTAACCAGTGGGCTGCATTAACTAGTTTGCCATTAACCACATTTTAATGCTCCAGGCAAAGAGGCTCTTGGCCATAAGATGCCCTCACTTAGCAAGTGTCATTTCTTCTGGCCCAGGCACTCCCAAACTGTTTCCATTCTTCCTTGAGTGATAACCTTAATGAAAAAACTGCAAGCAAAGAGTATTTTCTCATCCCTTCAACCAAGAGTTCAATTCACTCAGGCAACTAATCACATACAACTGGACATGGTCTTCGGGCAGCAGTGTGCCACATCCTCGGAAGGACAAGCAAGCCACCGATTCCTGCCCTCAAGCAGCACATGATCTGCTTGGAGGCCAGAATTCATCACCACCACCAAGACTGCTATGCTCACTGCAGAAAAAAAACTCATGGGGTAGGAAACAGAGGCATCTTTATTAGACCATCTTCAGTGGCTGTGCTCTCTTCTGGCTACAACATGGTGTATCGATTGGGGCGTCTGGACCATGGGCAAGTTCTTTGATTTCTGGCAATGTTATGATGTGATTGCTGCTGCTGGTTGCTTGAATCAGGAAAGTTCAGGGAGGTGTCATGCATCAAGGGGTTTAAAGAACAAAAGAATTTCAACATGTAGAAAGGGTGAGAAAGGGAGCTCTGGGAGAGGGAAGTGAGTGAGGCAAAGGGCACTGAAGGGTGTATGTAACCAGAGCAAAGACAGGGCGCGGGGCATGGAAGGAATGAAAGCTGGTAGGTTTGAAGCACCTGTGAACTCTCCGAGGTGAACTGTTCAAAAGCCACCTGTCACCACAGGCCACCCCTCAGCTCTGGGCTGACACCAGCCTGTGAATGATGATGAATGTGTGAGTGTGCCCAGGGAGAGGACCAGGGA
The DNA here is from genome assembly GCF_964146895.1 of Miniopterus schreibersii. Classification (NCBI taxonomy): domain Eukaryota; kingdom Metazoa; phylum Chordata; class Mammalia; order Chiroptera; family Miniopteridae; genus Miniopterus; species Miniopterus schreibersii. The sequence continues at coordinate 24,305,845 of NC_138109.1, forward strand.
AACACATGCTGAGGATCACTGGCTTTCAAAGGATGAAGAGAGAAAGGTGCCAGAGAGGCAGGGGGGACCATGGAGCCTTAATCGGCCTGTCCATTCAATGAGTCTGTGCCCAAGGTCACCTATTGCCTTCTGAGGCTGGAGACATACCTGCCTTGTCTTCTCCCCCTCCATCTGCCCCCACACCCAGGTTCTGGGCTGGATTGGGGAGGAACAGCAGGACTGTTACTCCAGGCAAATCTTTGCAGACGGGTAGGGACCTGCACACAAGGCCACCTAGCTGTCTGGGACAAGTGCTGGAGGGGGTATATCTGCTAGCCAGAAACGGGTGGGAAATGCCCATGGTCTCTGGTTTCAGGTTGGGCAGGGTTGGCAGTGCAGTATCCCATTGAAGAGAGAATAGCCTCGCTCCCACCTCTGTTCAAGTTCCCCTTGCCCCTGCCCACTGGACCTCTCTGCTGTTCACCCCTCTGGGCTTCTGTGCAGTCTGACCCCTTTGTCTGGGCTGCACTTCGCAGCTTCATCTTGTCACATCCTCACAGCCTTTCCAAAACCTGATTCCAAACTCACCTTCTCCATGAAGCCCGACTGTTTTTTAAAATATATTTATTTTTATTTTATTGAATTTATTGGGGTGACATTGGTTAATAAAATTATATAGATTTCAGGTACACAATTCTATAATACATCATCTGTATATTGTACTGTCTGTTCATCACCCCAAGTCAGGTCTCCTTCCATCACCATTTATTCCCTCTACACCCTCTTCTACCTCCCCCACCCCCTTTCCCTCTGGTGATCACCGTGCTGTGACTTTTTGTTACTGTCACTTCTTTCTTCCCCCAGGCTCCCAGGGTACGCTGTTCTCATAGCACTTTCCATTTACTAAAATTACCCATGGCTCTGTCTCTCCCACTGGACCATAAAAGCCCTCAGATCAGAGTCTCTGCCAGCAGTCACAGATTCCAGTGCACACGAGGCCAGGCAGGTCATCTAAATTGGAAAAGCAGCTCACTTATGGTCCCTAGTTGGTAGCTGTCTTGGTGTTAACCAGATCTGCGATGAATCAGACGGACTGGCCTTACCTGAAGGAGAAAATAATACCATGTGGGAACATGGGCCAGTATCACCAGAACTTCACATTTTTGGGGGAGAAGCCCAGTAGCAGCACATGAAATCACCCCATCGCTATGTGTCAGCAGAGAATTCAAATTTAAGACACCATGTTGTGAGCCAAATAAAATGCATCTGCAGGCCAGACCACCTCAAGTGCCTCCAGTCTGCAGCCTCTAGATTTATTTCTGCATCGCCTGTGCCGGGCACATTGTAGATACTCAATAAATGCTTTTTGATTGAAAAGCAGATGAATAAATGAAGGAAGGAATAGAAAAGAGGAGCAGATGGGTGGGAGAGGGGAAATAGGATAGACGGCCAAGTGTCATGATGCCAAGTGGTGGGTCGGGCAGCTCAAGGTGACCCCACTGCCAAACTGTCGGTGTGAACATCATCGTGGTCTTGCTGGCTGGCTGAGAGGGGATGGAAGACTTGGGGTTTGTGAGCCCAGAGTCAGCAAGCATCTTCTCAGAAGGCACTACAGTAAGAAGCTTTTGCTGCAGTCAAAACACACATGCTGAAAACAACCTGGTGCACACACTGGCATGAACAAGGGGTGCAGAAAAGCTGGAGGCTCAGCATGGTGCAGTTCCACACTCCCAACCAGGTTCCCCTTTTACAGCATATTACAGACATGATCAGGAAAGAAAGAAGGGACAATCTTGCCATTTGATGGGTGCAGGGGGGGAGAAAGGAGTCGCCCAGCCAGAATTTTCTGTCTCTAGATAGACACTCCCACTCTGCTGCCTTGTTGACCATGCTAAAGCTTTGGGGAGAGCAGGAGTGAGCCTGACGTGGACCCATGACCTCCAGGAACACTACCAGGAGGGAGTGGTGTGCAAGCAACCCGTGTGGAATGCCTGGGGTTGCAAAAGAAAAGTTATTTCAGGTTCAACTGAGTTATAATTTATTTTTTCTAACTGATCATTACTGCTGCCGGCTCTATAAATAACCACCTAGGGAGTCTGCTTTTCTGCTCCCAAATCCTCAAAAAGCATTGCCAGGTTCTCTGTGGTTTCTGGCCTGCCAAGCACACAGCACATTTCTCTTCTGTGCAGTCCTTCAGGGAATCCTTCTGCAGCGCATGCCAAGGAATCTGCTCAGTTCTGCCCAACTCGGTCCTCCCCTTCCTGATCCAATTCCTCTCTTCCAAACAGGCCACCCAGCCCTCCTCCCCCACTCCACGAGAGGCCTTGGTCCCCGGACACAGGTGGTTCCCAGGCCGAGGTCCTGGCTTCTCTCTGTTTACTCTGCTACAACCCAACTGCAGCCCGCCGTGCTCAGAAGACAATAGTTATTTGTAGTACAGAAATCCAGCTGCAGCAGCATTCGAACTTGAGCCCAGGGCGGAAAGGAGAGTTCATCTGATGGTATTGCCAACACACTATCAAGGGTCAGTACAGGCCCAGGAAGGATGGCTGTGGTTTACATGAAATCAAGGTAAATTATTTAAAGGAGACTATACTCAAGCATGACTCAGTTTATTTAAGTACAAAAAGAAGTGTGCTCTTCATGGTGTTTAGACGGATGTACGTTTAGGTTTTCTCTAAATGATATGAAGTTTTCTCTTTAAATAGAGGAACTAGGGAGGAGCCAATAGGCAGAAAGACCCATCATGTACCAAACACCATGCTGGGCCCTTCAGGTGAATGTCTGTTTTATCTTTACACCATGATACCTCTGAGGCAGGCATTCATATGCCCATTTTGTAGGTGAGGGAGTCAATAAAAGGGACTTGTTTAAAATTATGCAGAAAGAAAAAAGGAGTGAAATTCAAGCCCAAGTACATTCCAAAGCCTAAGTTCTTTCACTGCTACGCTTGACTGCCTCTTTAGCTACAAGACCAGGGTTTAAAGACTTGTTTATTTTCTATTTTTCAGATTAAAATGCAGTTCAGAAAACAAAGACAGCTTGGATATTTAACCACAAATCATTACTAGCCATATTTGAACTCTTTGAAAATTAACCTTTCTAACCGGTCAATTATGAAATCTTAAGTGCTCAATCTTTCACCATTTATTAGGAAAATAACCATAAAGGCAATGGTCATTTATGTGGCTTTAAAAGTCTAAAAGTAAAACCTTGCGTATTTTGGATAGTTTTAAAAACAGTAATTCCTAATACTAACAAAACAATATAAAATGTTAGATTTCACAATTATTCAACCCTGCAAGGCAGGTTGGGTAGCCCTCTGTGCACGCCCATAGCCTTCTGTGCTCACCGTGTTGCAGGACCTGCAATACCACATTCGAATGGCCTGTTTCCTCATCTGTCTCTCCTTCTAGTCCTGTGATCCCCACAGGTTTTTGGCCATGTGCCCTAGCAGTGAAAATGCGTATACCCACATATGTGTACACTTGTGTTTTTTAAATAGATATATTTTTATTGTTGACACTTGTTTCTGTATAAATTATATTCATACTCTCTCATTCACAAAAATAGAAAGGATGATATAAGTACGTGTTTATTGACCTACGTATCTATCAGTCTATCTTATTTTCTTCCTGCCTCACACTGGACCATCTCACCTCCGTGGCCTCCACCATGCGTGTCTCACTTTGGAGACCACTGCTCTGGGCTACGTGCTCACATCCTTCATGTATTCACCCCTCTCCCCATTTCCAGCAGCACCCACTCTGTTCGGAGACCACGCTAGGCACTGGGGATACCAAGAGGGCAAGGGTCGTGTTTTCCACGGAGCTTACAATCCAGGGGGTGAAACGAGGTGAGATAACGTCAGATGGTGATGAACTGGCACAGAGAAAATAAAACAAGGGGAAGTGATAGAATGTGATGGAGAGTGCCCGTGGAGGTGGGAGGGAAGCCACACCGGCTGAGCAGCTCAGTGGCGGCCTCTGTGAGCTGCACGATGCGGAGGCCACAGGCTCAGGTCTGGTGGGAGCGAGTGTCCTGGGCAGAGAGAACGTCAAGGCCAGTGTGGCTGGACTGTAGTGAGTTGGAAGTAGGACACGCTGGATTAGTCAGGAGCTCAGGCTGCAGAGTTCCTGCCAGAGATGAATTCTAGCCCCACTGCCTACTGACTGGAGAACTAGGGATTCGTGCCACACACTGCCCAGGGTTATAAAGGAGTTACGAAAAGGGCTAAAAGAGTAAATATATGAAACATCAACATCAGAAGAATGCCCAGCTCGCACTTTGCATCAATAAATGGCAGCCCTCAGTGTCCTGGTTTATCATTCCCCATGGGCACGGTCAGTCTTCTACCCTGCTGACCCAGAGCAGCCATCACCATGTCTGGCCTATCAGAAGAGCCCAATGAAAACCTGGTAAATGAATGAGTTTAAAAATGGATAAAGCCTACAGAAATCAGAGTTTGGCCAGATATAAAACATAGATTTTTTTCTATATAATTATAAAGGTAATGTCATGTATATTCTGGGAGTCTTCAATACTTTATTTTTTTATCCTCACCCGAGGATATGTTTATTTGCTGTTTTATTGATTTTAGAGAGAGAGGAAGGGAGAGAGAGAAACATTGATGTGACAGAGAAGCATCGATCAGCTGCCTCCTGCAAGTGCCCTGACTGAAGATTAAACCCGAAACCTAGGTACGTGCCCTGACCAGGAATCGAATCTGCAGCCTTTTGGGGCACGGACCGATGCTCCAACCAACTGAGCTACCCGCCAGAACGGCTTCGATAATTTAAACAGAAGTGAGCTCATACTCTACATACCACTTAGGACATATTTCCCACTCCACATGTCTGTTAGGAGAGGCAGTGGAGCATATGGGTTAAGAATGTGGGCTTTAGAGCAGTGATTTTCACCTTCTTCAACTCATGCACACAAAAACTAATTACCAAAATTCTGCCGCACAACAAAAAATATATTTTTGCCAACCGGACAAAAAATAGGCATAATTTTGATTCATCTGCTCCGGACGGCTATTGTTGTGTTGGCTGTTGTCATCTTTTTTTATTTGACAGTCTGAGGGAAGAGAGGTCAGTGCCCCTGACTAAATAGTCAGGTATTACATGTTTTAAAAATTCTTGCAGCACTGGGTAAAAATGGCAGCTGTAGACAGACCTCCTGGGGGTACATCCCATCTCTACCACTGGCCACCTATATCATCCCACTGAAGTTACCAGCTCTCTTCATGGCTCAGTTACTTTATCTGTAAAATTGCCAAAAAAACAGGCCTACCTCATAGCAGTATTGTGAGGATTAACTGAGTTAATTCATATAAAATGCCTAAGACATGCTTAGGACGTGGCACCACTGACTTAACCAATCCCCATTGTTAGAGGCTTGATCCCTTTCAGGTTTAATTATGAACATCACCGCTAGGCACATCCTCACAGCTAAACTTTTGCCACACAAACATGACTATTTCTTTAAGAGAAAGCACTAGAAATGGCATCACCAAGTCAAAGGGTATATACATAGATCTGGGGGGCTTTTAATACATATTGCCAAATAGTCCTCTACAAACCAGTGTGGGCCCATTTCCTCCAATCTTCATCTACACTGAGTACCAACCTTTGAGAAAATCTTGGCCAATGTGTCAGGGGGAAAAATGGCATCTCATTGTTTCAATTTGCCTTTCTTAAATTGCACATTTTTGTCAAACAGTTCTTCATTTGTACCGCTTCTCTTATGAATTGCCTGTTCATGTTGAAAAAGGAAGTCCATCTTAGTAATTAGAGGCAGCAGTCCAGGCAGATCAAAGCCAACCCTGCCACTGGGAAGGTTCAAGCAGGGCCAGGGGATCACACATCACAGAACCGGGCGCCTCTTTACCTTGTGGGAAGTTGAACTAGGTGAGTTCTAAGGTCTTTTCTAACTCTGGGATTATTTACGGCTGTTCAGACCAGTGAAAGCAGTAAGCAAACAAGCCTGCAAATCAACAGCTGGACTTGGAGGCCCATCCGTATCAGTGGCCCCCATGTTTTCCCAAAATGCATTTGATGCCTCAACATCTTTCATGAGCCTCTGCATAAGGAGGCCTGAGTTACAGCAGAAAGAAAAGCCAAACCAACAAGACTATGCCTCTTGTAGATGAGAACACGGCACAGTGGGGAGGGGGGTCCTTAAACCTCCCCCTTGAGAAGATAGAAAAACCTTTGAGGCCCACAGACCAAATCCTGTTGCAACAAACAATCTTCATGGTCAAAGTCAACGTAGCACAAAGACTTCCAAGGTGTACCAGGGCCTGTTTACCTCAAGCCACATTTGTATAAATTTCCTCCTTGCTTTGCATTTGGCTTTGGTACAATGGTTTGACATATAACACCCTCCTTACCCACTGCCCCGCAAGAATTTACACTGCAACTTTCTCCTGGGCTGGTCAGAAGCCTGCTAGGGCTTGGAGAATTCCACTGTGTTTGTAGTAAGCAGACACCTGGATCCAGACCCGCTGCTTGTCTGCTTTTAGAGAATAAACTGTTCTTGGGTTAGAACTGGGCCTGACTGTGTCTGGCTCCTTTAGCCAGAACTTTGCCGTGTTGTCGATGGATCTTCTACATCATCACTGCGGGGATTTTCCCCCTAAAATCTCCCACATTTCAGCTCTCACAGTTGGAGTTTCTCTCTGGGTTTGGCCCCAAAGGCATAATGGTAGTTGGCAACAGAATGTCCACATCTCTGAAATTGCTGCTCTAAGGCAGAAGTCACATGTGGGGCGAGAATCTTGGCAAATTCTCCTGTGGGCACACCTTAAGCACACAAACCTGAAAGCAGCTGAGCAGTAAAACTGCAGCCAAGATAAAGCAGCACGAGGAACGTCTTCCAGGAGGGAGGTGGGATCAGATGGAGGCAAAGCCAAGACCGGGCTTTTGGCAACATGAATGAAATGCTAAACTAAGAGAGAGGAGAGCTGTTACCTCCAGCCCCGAGGGCACCGGGGGGGGGGGGGGGGGGGGTCTGTGTGCTGTGCAGAGCCCATGGCTCTGCATGTGACTCTCAGTTATGGGCAGATTGGTCAACCAGTCCATAGAAAGCTCAAACTCCACTACAGTCTGGGGCCACATTAGAGCTGAGTATGGAAAGTCACTTTGTCACTGGCCTGAGCAGTACACTTCCATCACTTGAGAGAATCTGTAGAGGCCTGTGTGCAGGCTGCTCGGGGCCAAGCACTGGGCCAGTCAAAAAGAAATCCAAGTCCTAGCTGCTCTGCTCTAAGGGCTTATGATCTAATCGAGGAGGTGACACTCACAATAGTAGCTGGCAATACTGCAAGTGAGGACCAAGAAAAAGGCTCCAGCAGTGAGTGCCACTACAGGCCCGGGAGGGCAGCGGGCACCTCAGGAGGTGACAGCAGCCTTCACAGGAACCTGGGTTGTGTTTAACCTTGGAGGTGGGGAGCGGTCAAGCAGGCGCATGGGAAGTGAGCTGGCATCTGGGAAAGAGCCGCGGCTGGGAGAGCAGCAGGGGAAAGGCCGGCCCGGGGGTGCTGCCTGCACTGCTGGCCCAGGGCGAGGATTTGTGTGAGGGAGGCAGGGACAAGAGAATTTGATCGGGGAAGAGAGGCCAGATTTCACAGAGGTCTGGGTCCCACACTGAGTCTGGGCTTTATCCAATAAGCGGGAGGGAGCAGCTGGAGCCTTGTGAACAGCAGATTAACATAATTAAAGGAGAATCTTACAGACTTCGGCTTTGTGGGGATGCAGAACAGGACTCAGTGAGAGAGGAGGAGATCTGGACGATACCACAAAGCGAATACCTAAGGTGCTTGGGGAGGAATCTGTAGGGGGCTTAAGGATGAGTCAGAGGCTATTCTAATTTTGCAACTTGGTGGCTGCGAGGTGGAGGGGGCATTGTCAAAGGTGGAGAAACAGGTTGGAGCTGAGGAGGTAAGAAGTGGTGAGTTCAGATTTGGATAGCTAGGGCAGTTTTACAAAAAGAACTCAGAAAGGCCAACACATCCAAAAGGCAGCCATCAATGGTCAGCAGGAGGCCACAGGTGATGCTTTGTCATTTCTGTTAAAGGGAATTAAAAAAAAGTAGTTGAAGTTTTATCCAGCATCAATGAAACTTCTATCTGTTCCAAAGCCCAGCTCGTGTGGGTTCTGCACACCTACCTCTCCTGTTCTTGAGCCACCCCTCGTTTATCAGACCATGGTTGCCATTGGCCCATAGAGAAAAGACACAGAAACACTCAGAAATACAGATCCCTAATCCTCCCTCCTGCTGAAGAACCGTAGGACTTAATCATTTTCACACTTTCCCACATGCTTACAGTTCAGTGTGTAAGGACTGAGTCATCTCTGTTTCCCCTTCCCTTCTCCTCCCTCCCTCCCTCCCACCAGCACCACCTCCACCCCCTCCAACCCCACGCTGCTGTAACATCCTGGCAAGCATTTTTCTCCATCACATTACTGCGGACTCTCCACCTTTCCCACTCCCTCCCAGCTTGCCTCCTACTTCTTTAGAAATGCTGGGCGTCTAGGAGATGAACTATGGGTTCACCAGGACAGAGGACCACAGATTTCAACAAAGACAACAGCTCGTTGTGAGAGGAGCATTGAAGGCAAGTCAGGAGACTTGGGTTTTCAGAGTCAGGCGAGGGAATCAGATAAAGATCCTTAGAGACAAGGGGGCTCCTGATTCCCCAGCTTTGCTGACGTAGAGACATGTTTTCTCACTCCACAGATACAGATGGAAGATAAGCAGTTCCCTTTCAGAGAGGTAGCCCCAAATGCAGTGCTTGCAGCTGCCTCCTTCTGAATGACAGTGGGAGGGGAGGAAACAATAAATGCAAACAGAAAAAAAGAAGTAATGCTTAAGGTGGAATGGATGTGAACAGTCTGAAACGCACACCTCCTCCAGTTCCTGGAAAACAAAGATGAGTCAAACAGAAGCTCAGTTTCACAGGCGCTCCTCCTCTGCTTGTCACACGGGTTCCCTGACACAGAATCACCCATCCCCGAGTCATCCAGCATCATAGCTGCCAGCCACTGCCTCCTTGGAAATTAAGCTGGAAGGTCACATCCACTTAGGCTGGGGAGCTGAAAACAAACTGGGCCACTTGGGGATGGCTCCAGTGGCCTGAGGGCAGTGAAGTAGAGTAGAAAAAGCAGAGAAGGCCAGTAAAAAGGTGGCAGAATTATGTGGCTCTGAAGGAGCCCTGGATCATCCAATCCGATCTGTACAGCCTAGATTCTGCCGTTATTTCTAGTTTCCTAGACAACCCAGCTTAAACCAGGTAGAAATCTGAACTACATCTCAAAGAATAATAGAGTTGGGACAAAAGAGGAAAGGCAAAGGGGTGACACCATGTGCCACTTCAGGGAATGGGGACAGCAGGGAGATAGAGGTCTCCCTAAAGTGGAAGCTGAAATACCATTAGGCTCTGGCCTTCCAGTAATCTTGCATTTGTGGCCAAGAGAATGATTCTAATTCCAGCTCACTGATGGCATGTGGGTTACACAGGTGCATGGATTTGTCAAAACTGATATATGCATTTGCTGTATATAAGTTAGACCCCAGTAATTCTGTTTCTCCCAATTAATTAATTGTGTGACTTTGGACAAGTCATTTAACCTTTTGTAGTCCAGGGTTCCCCATCTGTCAGGTTGAAACTAAGAAGCCAGCCTCTAAGTGTCTCATTGGCTCTAAAATCTACCATTATAAGAGCTGATTGTGGAAGAAAATGGGCAGTACATCCAGATTAAGAAGGGCCATGATCTTTGATAGATGCCAGGAAAAATTTCTAAGTAGGATTAGCCGTCTGCAAAAAATTCCCCCCAGATCAGTTTGGAGAGAGGTAAAGGTACTGTCCTCCACATCAAAAGGCGAGTGGTCCACAACCACTCACTCTGTACTGTCCCCCGCCCCTACGGGTTCTCTAAGCTCTCCCACTTGAGCTGGCCTCGAGAAAGGGGCATGCAGTCTTCTGCCCTCCCTCCCAAACTCCCTTTGGGTTTGCAGCACACTGGCCAGGTAGCAGGAGCAGAAAGGGAAGAAGAAAGAAATGGTTCACACTTGGGTGCATGCAGCACGCACAGCGGACTGGGTGGTTGCAAAGACTTAGAGGGCGTGAGAGCCAGACAGCCCTTGCCCCCACCCCACCTCTTGTGGATAAGAAAGTGAAGATCTAGACCAGCGGTGTGACTTCTCACTGTTTCTAAAGCCCACACAGAGCACTGAAGTGGCCTGTGGCTGTCTTGAGGCCCGGCGCTCGCATATTGAAATGCGCCTGCTTGTTCCATAAATCAGTTTCTTATGGGTGATGTTTGGACAGAGGGACTGGATCTACCATAAGCAGACACTGAAACACATCCAGTGGACTATATGTCTCACCTGCTTCCCATCTCAGAGGGGCTTTGAGACATGGGAAAGTTTTGCATATACAGAATGGAGTGACTGCTTCCATGGGGATGGACAGGAATTCACAGATGTCCTGCTAGCAGCTACCCAATGTCACAGCTGAGTGGTAGCTCACCCATGGACCAACTGAATAAGAAAGACTATCAAAGGAGCATCGGCTCCAGATTGCAAATTGCTTTAGCAGCTAAAATAGGCATAATGATCCTAAAGATCAAGCAACTCCCTCTAATCCAAGGGGTTTATGATTCAGCGATGGCTGCCTCTGACTCTCACCCTTGGCTCAGCCTATTCATCAGTATTTTGATAAGCAGATTGCCTTCACAGAGCTACTTAATCTGGGTTCCCAGAGAAGACTTGCAGAGACTAATGAGAGCACTGTGCTTCCTGCCAGTTTTTGAGGCTGGGACATGGGATAGTTAAATAGCAAAGGGGAAGGGGTATGTCATAAGGTGCACACACTTTCCCATCACTGGATCTGACCCCACTAGGGGTCAACTCGAGCATATTTCAGTTTAGATACCTGGATCTTTTTTTTTAACCCACTCTCTCCTTGGTAATCAAAAAAGCTGAAGCCCAGGCTCATGTCCTCCTTGATACCAGCTTTTAGTCAGAGCCATAACAGCATGTGGAGCTAAACAAAGATTAGGGGCAAAAGGGGCAGGAATTATGGTGACAGAGTGAATACCTGCTTCTACCAAGGGACACCGCCAATGAGCTAGACCTGCCATGCAGTCCTCTGCCTATACCCCTCAGATGGTGGCGGCAGGGGAAGCTGGGGCTGGAACCCCAAATCCTGAGGCCTCACGGAAGTGCAGCCAGCACCTGTCATCTGGTCTGTGCCCTCAGAGGATGCTCTGGGGAGTTGCCACATCCCAAGCTGCAGGGATAATCCCTGGCCTTGGCCTTGTCACTGTCTCCTCCAACTGTCTGTAAGGAAGGGCAATGCTGGGTGCTATGACCCCTGTTAGAAGTGATTTGGGGAAATGGTCTGGACTGTACTCTGGAAAGATGACAAGTATTTTATAGGAAAGTAAGAAATGACCAGAGAACTCTAGACTTGAATTCAGTTTGTGGATGATTAGGTAGGAGGAATAAAATCAGGTTTAGCTCATTTGCAGGTTCTTACATTTGCTACATAATAAAAAGTTTTTAAAAAGAAGTCTTAATAATTAAAATTTACAGCCATAGCAACAAGAAGGATGAGCAGCAGCAGGAGCTTTAACTGTGGCTAGTGCCAAGGTTAATACCATTTGTTCATCACAGGTAGCTTCAGGATTTGGCAAAAAATAAATAAAAATAAAACTATAATATGGAGCTCTGAGTTCAGCCATAACAGGCGGAAGGAGTTGACACAGCAACTAACAAGGCCTTTATGATAGAGTATCCAAACCTGAGCCCCTGTGCCTTTCCTCTCCTCCGCTCGACTGCAGCTGGTGTCCCAGCCCCATTGCCATGAACAAGACAGAGATGGGTAACTATTCCGCTGAGGCGAAGGTCCCCACCCAGGCAGATCTGACACCGACTTTCTAGGAACCTTGAGTCTCGTTTACACGGCAGTCCTCAGAGTGTGGGGCACAGAGTTCCTTGCTCTGTGGGCTGTGGACTGGGAGGGTGGGGGATGGGTGTGCCTATAGGGAAGGGCCCAGGCCATAGCCCCCGTTTTTCACCCAGCCTCAGGGGACCGTGGTAGAAACCACTGCTGCTACATCAGCAATGGTAGGAGCAGAAGACCCTCCCTTCGTCTGCCCAAGCTAGAAGCCCAAGAGGCTGGGCCCGCCTGCAGCTCAGGGTCAGCCCTGCCGCCTGGCCTGCCTCCTGGGCCTCTGTGCATCGTGCAGCCTGCTCTACGGCTGGCTGCTCGCCCAGGGTGCACAGTGAGCTTGGTTGGTCCCTGTGGGATTTGCTGGGTCAGGACCCACAGCCAGCCTGGCTGGCCTGGCATAGAAGGTCAAGTAGGTTCAACAAGGTAACCCAGTCCCCCCCTCTTCCTTTCTTTCCTCCTCCCCTGCCACCTTCTCTTCTCCAAATCAGCCTCCTCTTGCATCAGTTTCCCTCCGACCTTGGCTGACTTCTGGTGTGCTGGGTGTTCTTCCAAAGAACACAGCTCACCCATCAGGCACTCAGAGGAGCATGAGGCTGGTTTCTTCCCCCAACGAACCACCTGTACCGTCAGCAGCACCAGAGTACAGAGTCCCTGACGGGCTCAAGGCCGTTCACAGATGACTCAAATTGCTGGACAAGATTCTACATGTCCCGACTCACCACACATGCCCTGCCTTCAACCCAGACTGTCTTAGGGTGCTCGGTACCAGGATACCCGTGGCAAGAAAGGTAACCTCTGAGCATTTCAGACACAACAGGCAAAAGCATCATCTCCCAAGTTTACAAAATATATGACTCTGCCATCCCCTAGGATCCTCACAGCCACCATGCTGCAAAGCCAGGGCGGATCTTTCCAATCGTTCAGCCTTTACATGGCTACCAAGGACATTCCCCCTTATAGAGGGGCACTGTTCTGCATCAGGCATTTCTGGACAAGCCCTCCCCCCCCTCCCCCCCGCCCCAGCATTCTCCAGCACAATGTCCGGGAAGTGGCATGAGGTGGGATGGATGGGGTGTCCTTTTCTTCGCCCATTTCTCCAAGTCATCATCTGCCTACAGCAAACTTTTTCTGTAAAGGGTCAGATAGGAAATATTTTAGGTTTTGCAGAGTCACATACCATCTCTGTTTTACAGTCTGGTCTTCAATTTTTTTTTTTTTTACAACCCTTTAGATATGTAAGAACCATTCTTAGCTTGAGGAGCTAAATGAAAACAGGTGGCAGGTAGATTTGGCTCACAGTCAGCCACAGTTCCCATACCCCTAGCCTAAGAAAGAAGTTGCAACATTTGTCCTGGTCCCCTCAAGCAGCTCCTCGCCACCTCCCTTCCCTGCCCTGACTCCTCCAGCTCCTCCCTGACACTGCTGCAGCTGCACTTGGCACCTGTGCTCAGACCTGAGGGTGGCCTCCTTGCAGCACACATTTCATCGACAAAGCATGTTGTGCAGACTGTGAGCTACTCTGTATTCCTTGTGCTTAACCTGAAATGCGCCAGGTCCAGGAGGCCTTGCTTCACACCATGAGTCTCACTTGACCATGGGCACTCAGCCATGTCCACCCATCACCCGCCCTGGGGGTGCCAATGGTCAATGGTTTAACTGTAGCTTTTCCTACCCAACCTCCTGTGTGGGTACAGGGCAGGCAGACCCAGGTGAGGGCAAATCCCAACTGTCCCACCTCGAAGCACAACCAGAACCCAGCCATTTCCCACCCCTCCATTGCTGCCACCCAGGCCATACCACTTCTCCCTGCCTCTGTCTCCGCCCTTTTCCCTCTCCCTAGCTCAACGCCCCAGAGGCTTCCCATCTCATACAAAGTAAAAGTCAATGTCTCTGAACAGTGAAAACAAACCCATCGTCAAGGTCCTTCCACTGGCCCGCTAAGTGCCCTGTGTCTGTGCCAGCCACCCGCCTGGCTTCCCCTCCCACCTCTCTACTGGCTAATGCAGACTCTAGCCACACCAGCCTCTTCCTTGCCCAGCTTCCTTCTGCTTCTTAGCACTGACCACTCCCAATACTTAATGTAATTTTTCATGGGTGGTTTTTTTGGCTTGATTTTTGTTTTTCTCCCTAGAATATAAGCTCCACCAGGAAAAGGTTGAACTCCTTCAGCACAGCACCCAGCAGGTGCTCTGCAAATGCACAGGTGTCTGCAGAATGAGCAATGACAGGGTCACTGCTGAGGGGTGGGAGGTAGCAGCTGCCAGGAAACTGTGATCCATTTGCATGTGGATACCTTTATGAAAATAAACATCTTGCTCTTAAGGCCCCTCGGTAGCTGGATGGGCTGGCAAAACAATGAAAACAGATACACCCTGGAGCCAGCAGTTCTAAATTGTTTATATTCAATCATAAAGCAGCAACAACAAACTCAGATTTCAGCCGAACTAACCAATTACCCATGAGAAAAAACAATACACGATTGCTGCAAGGTTCAGAACACACCTGCTCGTGGCTCTTTGGCACTCACCATGACCAACCTGCAGGAACTGAGGGAGGAAAGGGACAGGGTGGACCTCAGTGGAAGGTCAGGGTTTCAAATCCCAGTGCCACCTCTACATGTGGTCTGATTCTGGACGTGGCTCCAGGTACTCTAGGCTTCAGCTTTCTCATCTGCTACATGGAGGTACTAATACTTACTTTATATGGTTGTTGTAAGGCTCCCAGCATAGTGACTGTGCACAACAATTACTCAGTAGACAATAGTTTCTCCCCTTTGGTCAATGAGGAAGCTAAAGTTTAGAATGTCGATTCTGTGCCTGAGGCCAGGGCTTGCTCCACAGCAAAGTGGGGCTCACACCAGTGGTTTTGGTTGATGCATGTTTTTCCCAGCATCCAGCCTCCCTCCTGATCCTGGCCCACAAGAGTGAGTGCGTGATGGCTCTCCCATCAGCCTACTTGATGAGGACATTGGGACAGGCCCTTCTGGACTAATGCTCATTACTAAAGATGACACTCTTAAGGAGGTCACACAGCAACATTGAAAAACATGAATGTCACAAGCAAGAGATCAGAAAGCTAAGAGAATTCACCTGCCCTGATTGCTACTTGTCCCTAAGATATGCAAACAGAAGATGACTGCCTTCCTTTCAGGAGATGAACAGAAACTGCACTCGGTGTGTGGAAGGCACAGCATGGAGGGCCAAGGCCAGCACCCGCCGGGGATGCGGCAGAACCCGACGCAGCCACATCAAGATCTGACACCAAAGCACAAAGGCCGCATCCACCCCAAATGCTTCCACAGAAGGGACTGTTCTTCCCACATGTATAATTTTCTTTACGATCGCATACATTCAACAACTCCATCTAAAGTAAATGTCTGTACAATGAAAGTGCTACTTCCATTAGCTTTCATCATGAAATTGAGAATGTGTTCCTCCTGGAGGGAAAAAAAATCAGACATTATAAAAATGTTAATTATTAAGGAGCAAACCTTTTCAGTAACACACATAGAGGGCACACAGTGAGGAGACAGCTAAACAGCGTCTAAACAGAGTGGAGAAGCAGCAGAACGTGAGTGTGTGGCCACAGGAGGAGAAAGCCTCTCTCAGGATGAGTCCTGAGTCAAGAACCTGAGGTGGCTGATGTCCCAAACTTAGTGTCCCTGCAACTCCAAGAAGGGAGGTGCTACAGTCCTGATGACCACGCTCCACCCCACCATCCTCACCTGGCTGACCCCTACTCAGACCTCAGACCCTAGGCAAAAGGTCACTTTCCCAAAGAATGACTGGGTCATTCACCCATTCATTGACTCATTCATTTGACAATGATTTTTGAGCTCCTACTATGGCTCAGATTCTTCTTATTACTATTCAACTTTATAATTAAATTACATGTACAAGACTTTCCACCTCCCTCACTACATAGCTCCCTGACAGCTACGTAAGGACAGAGATCATAGCTGATATGTTTTCTTTTCATCCCCAGCACCTGACACAGTGCCTAGAACATGGTAGGTACTCTGAAAATGTTTGTTGAATGAACCAGAGCATTCAGAATCTCCATTCATATCCCAAAATTCCAACATGCACCCTGCTGTCTTTCTTAGGTAGCTATAATTGATGTCACAGTCAAAAGAACTTTCAAATTCAATAAATACTTACTGATTCATTTAAAGATATATTAACAAAGGAAAACAGTAAGATGTAAAGCAATAGGCAGGAAGTTACTTTCCCTGAGGGGCAGCCTCAGACTACAGACTAGAGGACAGACCTTCGGTGTCATCCTGTGATTGGCAGAGGTAGTAGAGAGTGGGTAAGGGGAGCGTGGATGGAGCCAGACTGCCTGTCTTTAGGGTCTCGACCCCACCACCACTGACTAGCTGTGTGACTCTGGGCCACCTATGTAACCTCTCTGCCCTCCAGTTTCCAAATCTATAAGCTGGGAATAATAAGAATATTACCTTCAGGTGATTGCATTAATAATTAAATGTTAGTACAAATGTACTGCTTGGAACAGCACCTTGAACATGCTCAGCATGCGCTAAATATTAGTTATTTTTATTTTCTGGAAGAATGAGAACAAAGGTGGGGTAAAACCAAGGCGTTTCATATGTGTTCACTAAGTTCATAAACCACTCAGAGCGAATCTCCAAGATGTCCTGTTACTGCAGTGAAGTAACTCAAGGGCGGGCGTATTTTATCACTGTAACTCTCCAGCCTCGGCTGCTGCATCCGGCCTGGCTGGCTGGCACATGGATCTGTACAGAACAGTCTTTCTCTTCCTTGGCCTGGCACATCGACCACTGGGGACTCGACGCACGGTTTTCTAGGACATGACTGCCATGCACAGTGGTACAAACTTGAGATGAGGCATCACCAGCCAGGCAGCTGCCTAGTGCTTTCCTGCCCTTGGAGAAAGCCAGAACCAGGCTCCCATTGCCTCCCATGCCACGGCTTTTCTGTCCCAGGGTCTGGGCAGAGGAGAGGAGGACTGGAGTCTGGAAAACTCGAAGAGATTTTAGGTGAGGAACACGCAGTCAGCCCTGCACAGGATGATCTAGGAAACCAGCTAGAAGGATGTGCTGAGGCCATTCAGCCCACGGCTGACTTTATAGATGAGAACTCGCCCTGGGTGATGCGGTGGCAGTTCCCAAATGCCGTCCAAGGGGAAAGGAAAAAGCTTGATTTGATCTTTCCCGGTGCCTGCTCCTCTCCCAGTCTTTCCACCTCAGGAGAAGGGCCTCCATCCACCTGGCTGCTCAAACACAAAGCTGGGAATCACCTTGGTGCCAACTACGTCCTGTTCCCCACAATACCGGCCCCCACTCTCTCCACTCTGCTCCCTGCCCAGGGCTGGCCTGCAAGAACCACATCAGTGGGTTCCCTCTGTGCCTGATTCACAGCCAATGGGATAGCGGGCAGGGGATCACAGGAGGGTGGGGGGAGGTGGAGAGGGCCATGAATTCATTCCCACGCTCCCTCCCCACAGGGAGAAAGCCCTAATGCCGGCCTGGCTTGACCCGCCACTGCAGGCAGCTGCTCCCCTCAAGGCAACCCCCCTACCTCTCCTTAGCCCTCAGGCCTCCAGCACCTCCTCCATAGTCCCCCACACATTGCCTATGTAAATGGCCCTCCTGAACTGTCCGACTATGACACTGCTGCTTCCTGCTCCGACCCTGAGAGGAATAAGCATGGACTCCGGCCACGGCATCTTTCTCTGTCCACCCTTGTCCTCCCAGGCCTCTTTGGCCCTGACAGCTGCAGTCTCCTGACTGGGCTCCGGGAGAGTCATCCCCATGAAATGTAGATTAAAGCTCTTCACACCTCTGCTTAACACCTGTCTGTAGCTTCACTTAAAATCTGAGCTCCCCGCCTGCCTTCCGAGAGCGCAGCAGGGCCAGGCCGCTCTCCACAGCCTCCTCTCAGGCCCTGAGTGAGCTCCAGCAGCCACCGGCCTCATCCCCACGTGATCCCAGGACTGGGATGTCACAGGTGCTGGATCCTCTGCCTGGCATTTGCCCCACCTGTCACCTGCTGGCTCCTCCCCTCCTGGAGGGGCCTTCCTTAGCAGTGCCCCTCCCCCCATTTTTATTCTGTATCCTGGAGCTGTGGTCATGTCCTTTCTCAAACACTTAACAAGTTTGTAATTATGCAATTTTCTGTTTACTTTGAAAATGACTGTCTCCCGACTGGAATGCAGGTTCCACGTGCTTGGGAACTAGGTTTGTTTTTTAAAACCCTGTCCCTAACACACTGTAGGTACTCAAGGCACATTTGCCACATGAAGGACTGGGTATACGTTCAAACAAAGGACAGCACTGTTCTTTAATCTGAGATTGTGTCCTTCTGACTTTGTTGGGGTCGGGGGTTCATACTGCCCTTTCTTTTATGAAATTATTGTAAGGGTAAATGGCAGTTATCAAAAGTTTTAAATGGCAGCCTTCTGCAGTTCTCCAAAATAGTTCTGAAAGTTTGTGAGTCTCTGATATTCAAGATTAAGCAGTGTTTCAAGGGTCACAGTTGAACTCCAGAGAGGTGAACTGAGGGACAGAGAAGAGGTAGCTTCTGTGGTCAGACATTAAAGACAGGACACAAAACTGGACTCAGGAATGTTATTCTTGCATTTGAGATTTAAAGAAATGCATATCCATATATAATTTCACAACTCCCATAAAGCCTAATTTCATTTGTAAAATACACCAGGGACCCCAAGCAAACTTCTGCAAGACCCTGCCACCAAGGGCGCTTTTGAATTAACTGCACATCTAGCAATCCACAAATATGAATTAAGCACCATGAGTTAGTTGGCACTGTGGAGGATCTAGGTCTCTGCCCCCAGAGAGCAAGCAATTTGCAAAACTTTGCTCCAAGACACATGACAACCATGGCCCTTTCTTTTCTGCAGGAGTTCATCTCCGTTCTCTCCAACAGCACATCAGGGCCCTGCTGTGTTTCAATGGAACCAAACCCCTGAGGCTCAGGAAAGCGATTTTACAAGCCAGGAGGGGTGAGATGATCTCTGAACAATCACTTCATTAGCATAGATCTAAATGTGTGATATTTGGTCATTTTGCTTTAGTTTACAACCACCTTCACAAGTGATAAAATTTAAATGGCTGATGGGGAGAGAGGGGGAAAGGAAAACGCCACACACCCGTCCCATCACCTGCACACATATCATGGGGTCCCGATTTGACAAGGAGAGGTGAAAGCACAACTGGTCTAACCTGAACATGCACAAAAACTCCTCCCTTCTTTCCTTTCTTCCTGTCCCGCCTTTTCTATTCCACCAACACAGCCGTATGACAGCAGGAACAGCTCATACTCCCCTTGCTCCAAACACCAAGGGGCAGTTTGTGAGAGAATGTAAGTGACATGACCCTCCGGAGGTTGGGGACGCCTCCACCAGCACTCGCCCCTTTTTAAGTTCCACTGCCTGGGTCACTAGATTTTGGAATCCAGGCATAGTACGGGCTCCCGAGCATTGCCTGAGCCCTTCCTGGGAACAAATAAGGGCCAGCCTCTGTCTGTCCTCATGTCCTCAAGGAACCGGCAGCCAGCCTAGTGGGAGAGAAGGAACTCGGGGCCTAGGTGGGGTCGCAGTTGACTTGCCTGACCTGTGCCCTGTGTCTGAAGGTGTCTGGAGAAAGCCTCCCTTTCAGCTGCCTCTCCTGACTGGACAATGGGATGTGCGGTTCGCCACAGGAATCACACACGCGGGTCCCAACTTTCCACTGTGTGCTAACCCTGGGACTGCTTGTTTCGCTGCCTTCCCTTCCCCCCTCCTGAAGGTGCCATGTGATTCTGAACCGAAGCAAATCAGACCAGCTCTGCAGCACTTCCTCGCAGGCCTTCAATTAAGGGGGGACACCCTGGTCCTGGGGTCACAGCCTCTCAGGCAAACCTCCCTTATCCCTGGACTCCAGCAAACAGCACATCTCCCCAGCCGATCGCTACCTGTTCTGACTCCAGTTGTCTCTACCTGGAAAAGGGCATCTGACAGATTTCACGTACTCCAGATGACGGGGCACCACACTGTGAAACCTCTGCTTTCTACAGCTTGTATCTGAAGAGCATCTGAGCTTTGTATTCATTTTTTTTTTTTTTTTAATTAAGGAAGCTCATGGCCCAAGTAGTTACTTGGTAAAGGTAAAAGGTAAAGCTAAGTACAACGGCAAATTCTACACAGCCCTGGGTGTGCTCCGCTGCGGCGCCGAGTACTTCACGTGTACCGACCACTAAGCTCGCCGCCGCCCTAGGATGGCAGCATGCCTCTTCTCCCGCTTCCCAGGCACTGGAAGGGACGCCCAAAGAGGTTAATAAACTTGCCCAGGGCCATCCGATTAATCAGTGGTAGAGCTGGGATTTGAACCTCAGGCCTGCAGTCAGCGGTGCTGCTCTCCGGGACGGGAATGCTGTCAGCGTGACAGCAAAGGCACGTCTGTGCCCCTTAAACGCAGCGCTAATTTAGGCACACCCCGCAAGCCACGTGGATAAACTACATCTGCCCATAGTGACTGAGTCCACATTCACATGTCACCTTCAGGAAGAGCTGGGCCAGCTGGGGCAAGGAGAGGAACAAAGACAGGAGATTTCTGACCCTGAGAGGTTCTATTTTAATTTTTTTTTTTTAAAACGAAACTGAGCAGACCAAGGCCTGGATTTCAAGATCCGTTTTCAAGGTCTCCAGTCATGAGACAGTCATCTTAAAAGGGAAGCATGGCAGGAGCCTGACCTCTGGGCGGCCTCCGTGCTCCCACCGCAAAGCTTTCAGACTCAAGCCGACAGGGAAGCATCGGAGACCAGCGTCCCAGGAGCCAAGGTGTCCCTGACCGCGGATCAGGTGGCAACACCGACAGGCTCTGGACGGCTGTGAAGGCAGATGCCACATGCTCTAGTGCTAACACAGTAGAGTTTATCTAAATGTACTGATAGCTAAACTAAGGCAGAAACGGTCAATGAACTATTTCTACAAGTTCCAAAGAACTTGCCTTGTCATCCCAGCTAACTTCCTAGAAGCACGGACTCACCGCAGGCCACAAGTTCCTCCAGCTCAAGCCCTCTTTGGAGAAAGAAGCGGGCTGACTCCAGCAAAGGCCCTGAGGACGATGGGTCACTGGGATGGCAATGACAGTGATGATGATGGGGAAGACAATGGCACAGTGCCCATGAAAGCAAGCTATCCTGCAATATCCAAGGCGGGTCAGGGACCGCGCTGAGGACTCTTCATGCATTATCTCATTTAATCTTCACAGCCACCGTGAGAGGCCACAACACCCATTTTAAAGATGAGGAATCAGATGAGAGAGGCCAAGTGCCTGGGTCAAGGTGTCGCGGTTGGGGTCACCGATATAAACCTGGGCCAATCTGACTCCACAATTTCACATTCTTATCCAATGCTCGACTGTCTCTTCCTACAAGAAAATCTTATTACGGGAAGTTCTGGAAACAGGGTATGCTGATTACTCAAATTTCCTGGTTGATACATATGCAATCAGTTCTAAATATGCACTTGAAAAATTTCCCAAAATGTTCACGGTCCTCTTTCCTATCTTAGTAAGTTATGGTAGACTAAATATAAATCTACTTCTGCTTTATTAGTAAATTCACTCAGGGCCATCTCCTAGCTATTTGTCATAACAATTAAATCTGACTTCAGAGTATTTAAGATATAGATACAGGAATTGAGGATGATTATATTACTATAGAGCCATTTGTGTGTGTATAATATATAATATACATTAATATAAGACATTTTATATATTTATATATTTTATGTATATTATATATTTTATTTTCTTAATAATTTATATCTCACTTTTAAATATCCTTAGGCATGCTCTGAAGTGGGATATTAAAAAATAAGATTTAAGAAAATTTATTTTATTTGCGTTTGTCTTACAAAAGTTCAGTTTAGTTATTTTGGTTGGTAAGTAGACATTTCACTGTAGTGAACTGTCCCAATAACTGCCCGCCCATGGTGTGTTTAGAGCATAAAAAGACAAGCTGAGAAACAGGAAGAGGAGCGAACGAAAACTTAAAAACAATAAAACCCAGCATAAACACTAAAATGACCAGCCCCTTAATCCTAAGGAAAGTCCAGTTTCTCATAAGGGGCAGTCAGTGTATTTTTATCTGTGGCTTAATGTTTTTGCAGACACATTAAATCATAAAAATTCAAGAAACCATATCTCACCCCCAAACCACACAATATATTTTAAGGAATATGTCCCTTTTCTAAGAAACTGCTTGATTTGCAGGAAGTGACAAAGTGGCAGGTGTGTTCCCATGATCAGCCAAAGAAACCAAAGAAACGTTCCACTGGGCAAACCTGTTTCTCTCAGATAAACAGCTGCCTGCTGCATCGAGGAGGGAAGGAACCAAGGACTACCCTGGTGTTGGCCTGGCACTTTAAACTGAAAAGGAAGGCGGCAGCCCACAGTGCTGTGGCCAGGCCAACCCCGGGCCCTGCGTGGGCTGGGGCTTTCAAAACCCCAGCTCTAGACAGAGGCCTTGGCAAGTCTCTTGTCCTCTAGATAGGCATGGGAACGGATGGCTCAACTCGGAGGGGCAGGAAAAGCAGAATTCACACCAAAAAGAGATTATTATGCAATTAGATATATTATGTAATCTCAGGGCTCAGGAGGAGTGGAGGGCGAGGGGCAGAGTATCCATCTTTATTTTCTCCCAAGGTAGCCCATACCTTCCCTCTCATACCACTCACCACCCTATAAATACTTACCTGCCTGTCTAAATTCACAGTAGACTGTGAGCTTCTTGAAGTCGGGGACTGTCCACCCTGGGCACATAATGAGCACCCAATACATGATAATTATTGTTGCTACAGTGTGTGCTCAAGAAACACCTATTGAATGAATGGACTAGAGGAAGGAATGAAAGAATATGGCTTTTCACCTGCATATCTCTGCTAAATGCTTGGTGTTGGAGTTCAGTATCTGGAATAGGATTTAGCTCTGGTTTATTGTAAGCTGGGTTAAATAAAAGCAAAATTTAAAAAACATCAAAAAGGAGCAGAGCTGAATTGGTTTGATGGAAGTTCCAGATTAAAATACGGGGTTGTCTAGGAAAAGGGAGCCAGTTGGCTGCTTCAGGACACAGAATGGAAAGGCTAGGAGGGACACCATCCAAAGATCCCTCGCCCCCCATACAGCAGTGGGAGAGTTTTCAGACCGCCTGGGAGCTCTGAGGGCTCACAGACCGTGAGTAGGATGGGGACAGAAGGACACACTGAATCAGGCTGGGCCAGCTTCACAGTGGTCCTGCCAGTAAAATACCCTCCAGGAAAACTGTAGCTGCAGTGGAGGAGCGGTTATGGAAGTGATTGAGGCAGGCGATAGGACTGCAGCGCTGTAAGCAGGGCTGTGTCCTTCCCCCTTGGCTAAGAGGTCTCCCATGCAGCCCTTCTCTCAGGCAGCCAGGGAGTGAGAAGGGGCAGACAGTTAACGTTCATGACCTCCGGCTATGGACCATTTCAGTCTCCCGTGAAATGCCTATGAGGTTGTGACATCATTTACATTATGCAAAACTGAGGCTGAAAACCATAACTCACAATCTCACAACTGGTAAGTAGCAGAACCAGAACTTTTACTTTGGGCCAGTTGTTTCAGGGCCAGAAGAAAACCTCTCACCCCAGCCTGCCCTCCCAGGTTTGCTTCAGGCAGCCTGTGGGGCAGAGAATGCGACAGCCAGTTGCCGCCTGCTCTTCACAGTGCTCTGCAGGTCATTTCCCACAACTTACTGTCTATGGCTTGGCCCTGCCTCTCCTGGAGCCACCTCCATCTAGAGACATAGTTCTGAGGGAGTCTCAGCTTGACCAGCTTGCAGATGTCCAGCTCACCTGGCCTGTTCCAAGCTTCTGACACTTCTGCTAAGCCTGCTCCAAACAAAGAAAGAGTCCCAGTGCCGATGTTCCCCAAAGGGTGGTCCCTGGGATGTTTGCAAAAGCAGCAGACTCTGGACCCACAACTTCAGAATCTCTGGGAGCAGAGCTCAGGAACCTGCAGTCGAACAAGTTCACTTAGTAACCCTTATGCTAGCGGATGTGGGCCAGCCTCTGGCCTAGGGTCTCCTGGAAGGCAGGGTCTCCCAAACCCTCCCTATGAACACCTCCCACCCACCCCCCACTCCAAAATTGCAATAGTACATACTTAAGATAGAAAATTTGGGTGGGGGAGGACTGAAAAGAATTGAGAAAAAAATTAAGTGACCTATTATTTTACCATGTGAGAAAAGCACTACTAACATTCCTTCCAGTATTTTTCTCTGCATATCGACACTGATATGATTTTTCTGCTTTAAAAAAAACAGCATTGCACGAGGCTGTATAGATGCCGGCTTCTCTCCCTCAGTGGAGCACGGACACAGGCAACCCCGTTCCCCAGAAGGATGCTCAGGCATTACTGCAGTGCCATTGGCATTCAGTTCCCCATGGGGTTACTGGCACCACAGGGGTCAGGCAGTGGTACTGACACAGAGGGAGGATGGGGAGTGGGAATCAGAACACCAAGGGTTTGAAAACCTGTGTTTCTAGGGACACTACCCATCTCCCTAACTTCAAAAGGTGACCGCCTGGAGGCAGGTCAATTCCAACATACTCAAATGTTTTAAATCCTAAAAGGTGAGCGATGGAAGAAATTTTAGAGGTTATCAGGACCAATCTCCTCACTTTTAAGTGAGGAAACAGAGTTAGGCTCTGCTGGAGTCTCGTGGTATCTCCTGTCCAAGCCCAGGGTCCTCTGGGTCTGCCCTCTGTCCCGGGACTCTGCTCCCCAGCCCTCCTCTCCCCAGCAGCCTGCCATGTTTGACAGAGGGCAGCAGCCACATTAGGGCAGGCCCAAGGGAGGCTCTGGGTCTCAGGACATGCCTTTCAAATTTCAAAAATCTCTCATTACCTTCACCACCACAGCTCTTGGCCCAACAACCAATTTTCAGATCCAAGGGTATCTAAGACTGACTATGGAATGTTGCTGGGGAGTGTCCTGCTCATAGCATCAAATTCCAAAGGCACAGGTGCCCACACTCTCGGCAGAGCAGTCCGTATATAGAGGAGGCTCTGAAGCAGCTGGGACCCGGATTTCAGTCTCCTGCTGCTCAGGAATCTTCTCTGGCCTTCACAGGATAACTCGGGCACAATCCCCACCAAATCACAGCACGCAGGAGAGTCATGAACAGCAAGACTTGGCTGAAGGAAAATTACCAACTTCTGCCCACTCAAAAATTCCCTTGAGTATTTCCACTCATGTGAGCTTGGTTCCAGTTTCTGGCTCCCCATTCTATTCTGGTTTAGGGAAAAGCTCCCCTAGGACTGCTCAGCAGTCCTGGGGACAAGTGAATTCAAAGCAGGCCCCTGGACTTGAAGGAGACGTCTAGCAAACATGAATTCATTCATTCATTTATTCAAACCTCTGAGCACCTCTTCCCCAGGCACAATGTCAATGGGTTTTCAAATACAGCTCATTTAATGCCCATGAGGACTCTATGGAACGGACCTTATACTTCCAGTTAAAGATGAAGACTCTGAGGCTCTTAGCAGGGAAGAGATCGGACTGGCTGCAGGTTAATGAAGAAAGTTCAAGCCTCTCTTACATGGGCCCCTTTCAAGGCCCTAGCAGTGTATTTGCAGAATCATGTAATTGTTTTTAAATTTACAAAATTAAGATATTTTGGCTACAATTGGTTAAGAGCGCCATCTCTCTCCACTCTGATGTCTCCTCCTGTTGCATTCCCCTTCCTGTCAAGTGGTGTCACCTCAGCTACAGGCATTTCGAGATCCCACTAAGAGGGAGTGGATGTGGGGATAAATTTAGTCCAGTTGTAGTGACGTTTATGTCTGTGGTTCACAGTCACTTTAGTGCAGAGCCAGGTTATTGTCAGCTGCCCCCATAACTGTCCCTGTGCTGCCAGGAATACATGCACAGCCCACTGGGCCGGCTCACTGTCATTGAGACTCAAAGATGCAACACCCGACACCTGAGATGTGTGGGGAGTGAGGGAGAAACAAGGGCTGAAATATACAGAGCCAGAAGCTAGTCTGTGGAAATGTCTCCCAGTCACCAGACATGTGAAATAGGAGGAGGGGAATTTAGTTCTCACTGATGCCTACTCGAAAAGAGACATTTTCTCCTGTCAGAATACATTTGATAATGCATTGGATACAGTTATAAACATACCAAGAGCTCTTCCCATTTCTGACGGGAATTATACAAAATGGATTTTATCCAAATTCCTGCACTGTAGGACACAAACCTGTAGCCATATAACAAAAAGTGGATGCCAATGTATGAAGTCACATTTTATGCATTGTTAACTGTCAATGATAATAAAAACCAATTTTGTCAACCATGCTAGAGGAAAAACTAAGAGATCTTTGCAGCCTCCCTTTAGAAGAATTACAAAATCATTATCATATGAAGAGGTGATCAAAGAGTATTGAGCCAAAAGATGGGGGGAGGGGAATTATTTAGAGGGTTGGTATGTAAATAATTCATAAATTTTTTTTTTCCTGGATTCTGTAGTTTGTGATACATGTCAGGCTTTTAAAAGTTATGTTGGATGTGATTTCTTTTCTCATTCTAAGTAAGTTTCTCACTGTTGTAACTAAATTGTATCTGTCATTTTATATTTATTTTCTCAAACTCGTCCCTCAAACTGCATAAGCTTCAAGCCCCATAAAATCTTGATCCATCTCTGGAAGTGAAATAACTTCCTCAGGCAGGAAGTGGCAGACCCGGGACTGGGAGGCTTGGTACCCTGACTCTGGGTATCCTGCACCTCACCCCAGGCGCACGGGCCATCCAGTGGCCCAGGCTACCAGGAGCAGGTGCTAGTGCAGGAAGGTGAAGGTTGATAGATCCGCCAAGAGGCTCCATCACCACAGCCAATTCATCAGGCTTCTACCTCATCTGGGAGGCAGACAACAGGTTTTCTGAGGACCTGAGTATGCAATCTGACAAAACCCGACTCTGTTAGAACTGAGTGCCTGGGTCAAGGATAAATAAGTTAATGTAAGGATAATAAGACTTGCCCCACACAACATAACTGAACCCAATTTGATTCTTCCAGATGCCATATTCCCTAGACTTGCACTGTCGGAAATCAAGGTGACATGTGGCTATTTAATGTAATTAAAATTAAATAAAATTTAAAATCCAGTCCCTCGGTTGCACTGGCCACATTTCAAATACCCAGTAGCCTTGTGTGGCTAGTGGTTATTGTATTGGACGGTGCAGATACAGAAGGCTTCCACCCTCCTCCAAAATTCCCTTGCTCAGCTCACCCGCCTTAAATACTCATGACTAAGACACATCTAAGTTCCTCTTTTCAAGCAGCAGGCATTTTCAGGTGAGTGTGGCAGACGTGTGAGGAGAGAGGAAGAAGTGGGAGAAAGGAAGGCTGTCCAGGAGAAGCAGTGGAGCAGCCGGCAGCAGAGAAGGGCGAAGGGAGAGCCAGAGAGGAAACGGAACTCAGGCTGCTGAAGCATGGAGCCTTACAGAGAATAGAGTGTCGGAAACATGAGCCAATAAAATGATTTGGATCACACCCGAGAGAGAGTGAGGAGTGGAAGTATTAGCTCCAGAATCAAGGTGACTTGTCTTTCTCTATACACACTCACACACACGCACATGCACACGTGCACCCACACTCTGCATTCACACACTTTAAAGTGCACTCTGCACTCCAAGTCTTTGCTGGGGGATCTTCGTTACAGTTTTGTGTGCTGAGATACCTATAAATATGAATTGTAGAGTTACTGGCAGCAACATCATCCACTTCCTCAGGCCTCCCTTCCAAGACCACTCCACTCCCCAAAGACCCACTGCCAATTCCAGACCTCCACAAAGCTCTGATGAGCAGCACCCCCTTCCTCCCGAGGCTGTAGGGACACCTGGCTCCAACTCTCCTGCTGGGCCTGACTCAGAGGTATGGATCTGGCACCCAACCACACGAGACTAAAGGGCAGCTTGGGGACCTCCAGCTACTTTCATGGGCTTGCCAGGGGCACAAGTTCAGTGAATTCTAGAGCAAGAAGTCCTGGCAGAGCGAGGGACCCACATTCCACAAGGTAAAATAGGGCAAAGTGACAGCTATGTTGAGTTTTAAAGAACCATTGTTATGGGCCCTTTTTCCATAGTTTCTTATTTAATCCTTGGCCCACTTTACAAATGGAGAGCTTGGGGCTCAGAGAGGTTAAGAACGTCCCACTTTCACCCAGTTGGTAAGCGGTAGAGCCAGAATTCAAGCCCACAGGTGTGACTCCAGAATCCTAACTCCAAGACTAGGCAAGGTGTGGCACAGCCAGGCAGCTGCCTGGAGGACAGTTCTCTAAGGGAGCCTATTGCACCACAGAGTGATGAAAAAGGTGGAGCCATGTAACACTGCCCTGTGGGCAAAATGTCAGTGCAGAACCTCGGTCCAAGAAGACAGTGCCCCCACCTGGAAATAAACACTCCACTTGGGCACCTCCCTGCTACTCACTACATAATTATTGGGTAATCTATAAGGAAGAGGTCTGAATTCTTAGCCTGCCTGGGAAGCCTACCTGTTTCCCCATGGAGCCCTGAAATGAGCCAGCAAACTGGGCTAACCTAGACACTTTCTTCACCCAGAGGCCCCGGTCTCCCCAGACCGTCACCACCATCTGATCTCAAGGAAGCCCTTAGCTGGAAGGACTGACTCTGCTTTCGACCCAACATGTTCTTTTCCAGGAACATGCCTGGTGTACAATGTATGTATCCAAACTTGCCGCCCTCCCCTTCAACCCTAGGCTGACAGGGACAAGAATTCCACTAAAAGTGCAGGATCACAGAGAGAACCAAGGGAACAGCAGGAAGCCCCCAGCCTATCTCCCAACCCCAGGTTTCACATTTATTTCTTCTCACAGAAGAGAGTTTGCATCTAAGTGGAGGGATTCAGAGTTTTAATTAAACGTCATCAAAACACAAAACTCATTTCCCCTTAATTGTGCTTCCCAACCATAAAATGATGGTATCAGGGGACTGAAGGAGTGATGGCATGTGTCACCATGCTAACAGCCAAGCCCGGCTGTGAGGTTGCCCTCTCCTGCTCTGGGTATCAATTCTACTTGGGTCCACTGGACCCCGAGCTCCCATGGGCTGTCATCGGTGTGTCCGCAGCACGGTGCCTGGCTGGGACTCAGCAGATATTAGTCAGACAAATGAAACTCCCTCCAGTTAGGGAGGGAAACTCCTGCTCACAGCATGCTCCAGAAGTCCCTGTAATTCATTTCCTCTCTCAGTTCTGAGCATCCATTGGGCTCTCTTAAGAGGCAGCCCTCCAGAGAAAAGCAGGGGTTAATTGTGTTTACTGGCAGCTGTCTTCCACAACACACCCTGCAGTCACATCTTAAGGCTTATAAAACTCAATGGCCTTCCAGCGAGGAAAGAAGTCAAACACAGAAAGAAAGCGTCCTTGAGGGACTTCAATGTGAATGGCACCTCCAGACCTGTGAGCGCTGAGAACTGCCTGTTTCCCAACCATGATTCAACTCAAGGGCAAATATCACCTTTCCGTTGAACAGCACACCGGGAAAATAGCTTGTACTGAAACAAGAGTAAAGCAAGATCTGGGCAAGAACCAAATATTCTGGACACCCAAGCTGTGAATACTGATTTGAAACCCTTAACCTACAAAAAATTTATTTGAATAGGTAGGACCCAGTGTAGCTCACTTTAAGTGGAGCCAAACACTAGGGCTTTACCTTAAAAACATATATCTCCCCCACCCCCACCCTCACCCCCACCAATGCCCTCTAAGAGCAGCACATGTTGCTAACTCAGAGTTTTCTAAGAACCTGGTCAGAGACTGGTTGGCTGGCCTACACATTTCTTGCAAATGGGGCTTATAAAGAGGAATCGGCAGCTAGGTGCCAAGAAGGCAGGAGCTTTGCTCACATCCACCGTCTGCCCTGACACTGAATCACAGCCCATCACCGCCACAAGTTCAAGTTCGTGAAACTGAAAGAGAGCACAGGAAAGGGTGGAAGGTGAAAAGACCTAGAAATAAGCGAATGAGAATAGGTTCTTAGAGAGGTGGCTCCATGATATGGCAATGATGAATATTAGCTCTCCTCTTGTCTGCTGACCCCTTCTGTCCTGGGACCTCTCATGCTCTGACTCCAATTAAACCCACCAGCTGCGCTTCCAAGAAAAACCTGCCTGGGTCAGTCTGCTTGCACAAATACTGCTGCTGACAGCCACAGGGAGAAACTCAGACCAACCATCTGGCTCAGCTTACCTTATGGTTTAGTGAAAACGAGCCTAGCCAAAGGAAGGAAAGAAAACATCTCAAAAACATGGTTGAGAAGCCTCTGGCCTAGGCCTGATGCAGAGGCCTCTCAGCTGCAATGTGTGTAGACACCAGATACCAGGGCCCTGGACTCCCCTAACCTTCGGTCTATAAAGAATAACGGTGAGCCCAGGGGGGGTGTGACTCAGTGGTTGAGCATCGACCTAGGATCCAGGAGATAGCAGTTCGATTCCCGGTCAGGGTACATGCCCAGGTTGCGGGCTTGATCCCCAGTCAGGGGCGTGCAGGAGACAGCCGATCAGTGACTCTCTCTCATCATCGATGTTTCTCTCTCTCTCTCCCTCTCCCTACCTCTCTCTGAAATCAATAAAGATATATGTTAAAAAAAAAAAAAAAAAAAAAGAAAGGTGATATTGGGCTTTTAGCCCCAGAACTGAGACTGCTGCTCCATCCCCAGTGTGTTAAACCCTCTAGCTCAGTGGTTCTCAATCAGGAGTGGTTTTGTCCTCCAAAGGACATTTGGCAGTATCTAGAGACATTTTTGGCTGTTACAACTGGGGATGGGTTGTAGCTACTGATATCTAGTAGCAGAGGCCAGGGTTTTGCTAAACATCTTACACGCACAGGACAGCCCCCATAACAAAGAATTATCAGACCCAAAATGTCAACAGTGCCCAGTTGAGAAAACTCACTCTAACACCAGAGAGCACTGGGTTCAAATCCCAACCCCACCACTCACTGGCTCAGGAGCCTTGGACAAGTTACTTCTCCTCTCAGAGCCCCAGGTGCCTTTTATATATTTAACAAAACTGATGTTGCAGTTTCTAAGAGCCAGGCACTCTTCAAAGCACTTTACACATATTAATTAGTTTAATCTTCCTAAATACCCGATGCCATAGTATTATCCTTACCCCCATTTTACAGATGAGGAAACTGAGGTTCACAGAAGTGATGGAAATTGCCCAAGATTACCAAGCTAGTAAGCAGAGGAACCAGGATTCACAGCCTGCAATCTGGAGCCTCGACCCACGCACCGACCTTACACCTCATTCTTAGGCTCGCTTTATAGGTTACAGCTTACATTTCTTACCTACCTGAGTCTGTGATGTAAGGGTGTGCAGCAGGTAGGGCTTCTCATCCTTTCTTCGACATTAACCCTATATTGTTCGTATTCGTCTTGAACACAGGGATCAAGGGTCATGCTACTTGCTTTTTCTCTCTCCCTTCCAGCACATAGAGGGTGGCAAACATTCTGACATTTCCCTTGCCAAAACATATAGCAACACCAAAATCTTTATCCAGAAATTAAAAATGAGCTCTAGTGAGACTGGCGTTAGTACATTCCAACACTGCGTCCCCAGAAGCCCCTAAGGCTCAATGAGGATGACCACTGCAGGGTTACTGAGAACGTCCTTGACCTGACATTGTCTCCGCTGTAACCTACTCCAAAGGCCCCCCGCTCCTCCACATGTTGGCTTCAGGAGGTCCCAAGTGTGTCTGTTGGGAAATCAATAGTAAAACGCTGTCTATATGTAACAGACAAGCAGGCCTTCCTAAGCAATCTGCAACAGAAACACGCTCCTAGAAGCTCGCTGCGAGGGCGCAGGGTTGGCCACTTTGCAGAAGCAGGAACTACCCTTGCACCAGCAAGTCAAGACAAAAAGAAAACCCACAACAAGTTTTAGTGTGGTTGGGTCTAGAAGCACAAGCAAGTAATTAGCCAAACCAAACATTGGAAAACTTGACACTTTTACAGAAGCACAATTTCAGCTGGTTCACGTGGTAAAGAAATCCAAGTGCTGATGGGGCACAGCCACCCCACCCCCAACCATGGCAGAACCCTCCCTCCTGAACAGGCTCCCCGTCTCCACCTCTCAGCCAAGGGAAGGATGCTCGTGGGATCCTATCACTTTCTCCTTTGCACCCTGTCTTTCTCCCATCTGCCCCACTTAGCATCCCTGCACATAACCTCATCTCCCCACACGTCCCCCATTGTCTGGTCCAAATCTTTGTTTTACACCCTTTATTAGAATGTTCCCCCAGTGAACTCCTCAGAGCTGCAGGGCCCTGTGGTTATACTGGACATTTCAAATGCCCAACATTTACCAGCGACAAAGATGCTCAGGTGAACCAAAAAGCAGGCTGGACTCCTGGCAGCCCCGATGTGCTAATGCAGGCCAGCCCAGGCCAAGCAGAAATGCTGACTGGCAGAAAGGCCTATTTCTGTCTAAATAAAAATATTTTTTTAATTACTTAAGATTGCAATTGGTTTAGAAGCGTAGCTGGATAAGACTCTTTCAATCCGGGGTACAGAAATGGAAAGGTGGTTTATAAACAGGGCTGGGGAGCCACTGCCCTTCCCCACTGACTTGTGGCTGTGGCCTGGGATGATGAAGGTGCCAGCCAGCATGAGTGAGGCAGCTGACTTCCCCCAAGTCCCTGCAGGCCTCCTGAGCAGCTAGTAGCCCCAGGGAAGGCATTCAGGCTGTGGTAAGGAGGGTGGTGCGAGGCCAGGCTGGGGACAGCCTGGGGGCAGGGCTTGGGAGGGGTAGAAAGTCAGATGGCAGGACAGGACATGGCTGTGGCCCTCCTCCAGTAACACTGTAGGTGCGTGTTAAACATGATTTTGTTCTATATTAGGAGAAAGAGTACATGCAGATAGAAAAACAAAAATGCTGGGAGCAAGGAAAAGGCTTAAAGACGGAGACACTGAGATGGGGCAAAGTGAGGAAGGCAGACAAGAAAGGCAAAGTGGGACCTTTCTCACTGTCTCAGATCCTTAGAAAACTGCCCCCAACTCTGACATGATTTTTCCAGAAGTCAGGAAGAGCAGCAGGGAAATTCCAAAAGAAAGACCCTCAATTGTTAAAATAACATACAGCACGCCAGGAATCACAGCCCTGCCTCAGTGAATAATTGACTATTATATCGATGAGTAACAGTTGCTTCCTATGCATGTTAACATGTTTAACATACTTGACAATAGGGTGTGGCAGAGGAGGGGGCTTGCTCTGGAGCCAGGCTTCCTGTGTAGATACCAGCTCTGCCACGGACAGGCTGTGTGACATTTGGGGACTTGCTCGACCTCCCTATGCAGCACTTTTCCCCTCTGTGAAATGGGGATAAAAATAATGCCTACCTCAAGGGAACTCTCAATAGACGTTAGCTTTTATTTGTAAGACGACTCTGGGTTTAAATGAATGAGTGAAGACCTCGGGCATCAACCAGTTTGGGGACATTCGTTCTCTTCAGAAGTTAGTGCTGAATTCTCTCCCTCTTCCTTAATCAGCGTGAGTTTGGGCTACACCCAGAGACAGAGCTCTGGCCTGTCTGTATGTGGAAGCAACAGCACCAGGTGCTCGGCCCACTACTGCTCTGATCTCTAGTCTACCAGAGCTGAGATTCCACCCCAGTCTGTGAGACCCTCTGATTCCCAGTCCCCTGTGTACTCCTCAAAACGTCAGGCCTTTCACTTCAGTCCTATGCTCCTGTCCAAGGGTCCCTCGCATGGCCTTCAGGAAGAGACGGCCCCACCGTGAGAGAGATCTTAACAGCACTCGTGGATGGGCCTGTTGAAGAAACTTATTCAACGGCATTTGTAAAAGTATGGTAAGGCGGACATTATGCAGGGGACCCTCTCAGCAAGTGTAGGGCCCGCTGCAATGAGGTCTTGCAGTAGGGGAGAGAGATTGAGCTCAACTCCAAATACAACAAGGAAAAGAGGGAATTTCTAGCCAAGGAGCCGGTGGGGGTCAGTGGATGGGAATACTGAGGGGAACATCGGGTGAGGGGGTTCCGACCTAACAGGCTTCTTGCTGAAGACAGGCCAGGGTGATCAGATGTCACCTGGAGGTTGGTGGAAGATGAGGCACCAGATCAGATATTGAGGGCGATCAGATGTGGAGGGGGGTTTCTGGCTAGACCAAGTTATCAGGATTCTTGCTAAAACTGGACAATGCAGAAGTAAACACAGAAGCTGAGTTGAGGCCTAGTTGACAAGAGCTCAGAGGAGCCTGACTGAAGTTTGGTCATGGACAGAATTGTTGTCAGGCCCAACCTGCAGGCCAGCACTCTGCGGGGTGAGGCCCACACTCTGCGGGAAAGGGGATTCTTCCGTGCTGGGAGGAGGGGGCACAGGGGCTGGGAAAGGGCAGGGCAGAGGGGAGAGGTTGCAAGGAGAAAGATGGAGCCTAAGTGCTTCCATCACCAATGATATCATTTTATTTTTTGGGTCAGATTGCCCCTGCGCACCATAAAGCAGTCATTTAGCCTCCTACCAGCCTAGGGGCAGGAAACATTGGTTTCATCTGTTTTTTATTTATTTGTTTCCTTCTTGGAATCAAAGTGCTCACTGTACGCATACAAAACTACTTCAGGCTGTTTCTATCCAACATAGAAATAAAAAACTTGGTTTTCAGTAAGCAACCGTTGATGGACCCAAAACCAACAGGGCAGAAGGAAAGGCCTCTCCTTCGCAGGGGGTCTTTCTACGAGGTGGGTGGGGTGAGAGGGAGGAAGGAAGTGATCTGGCATCCAACCCCAGAAGAACTGCTGACATCACATCTGCAAAAAGCATCATCTTACACCTATCTCAAGAGTGCTTTCCCACATCCCTAGAGTAAAGGCTCAGAACTCCTATCTGCGAGAGTTTCTATTTCCCCTACATCCCTGTCCTGGCTCAGAGGAGGATGTCAGGGCCTCAGGGCTAAGCTGTGTGTTCACACATGCACGTGTACACATGCACATGTACACACACACACACACACACACACACAGCCTGCAAGCTGGAGAGACACAGGAGAAGGAGTGGTTTCTCTCTGAGAATTTACAAAGGCACTGACCGCCCTCAGCAGGGGCGCACAGAGCCACACCTACATCCGATTTTCCCGGGGCAACAGTGTCTCCACAGGTAGGAAGCCAGTCAAATGAAGCTCCCTTCCAGCTGGAGCAAACGGAGGCTTTGTTTTCTCACTGGAGTGCTGTAAGAATTGATTGTTTTGGAGAAATAACATAAAAGCTAAGAGCTCTGGTTCCCAGGCTCAAAGACAGACCAGATCTATTCATTCAGCAAGCATTAAAACCCCACTGCTAATTAATACACCAACCACTCTCTCTTTGCAAAAGGGAAGCGCAGTGCAATCCCGCCGGCTGCATGGAGGCCCTCATGCGTGTTGAAGGTGAACACACAGCCGCTGCCATTTTGCATGTTTCCTTGTGGCATCAACGAGGTGATAAAAATTAAAACTGTTAAAAATAAGACCTCTGACATAATGTCTTGAATTGTATCAATAAGTTCCTTTTTAACAAGGTGTTATGTTCAGGGAACATATCCAACTATTGACTGTTCCTGAAGGAAGGGCTTCTCTTCACCCAGAAACCTGGTTTCCCATTTGGTGTGGCTTGCACATCTCCAGGTGTTGTTAGTGCCCAATGTGTCACGGACCCCACTGAAGAGGGGTGTCTCCTTAAAAATATTAACGTTGACACTCCTCCTGATGACCTTTGTGTGGAAGGAAACGACGTTTGTCACATGTCTATCACATAGCATTTACTCTGCCATGAGCCTTATATACATCATAAAGCCTAAAGTTTAGTGAGCACAGGGATAAAGGGTTCTCATTCACTGAATCATTCAGCTCTCCCAAGCTCTATGAAGAAAGTACTATTATTATCCCCATTTTAAAGACAGGCAAACTGAGGCTCTGAGATTTATCTCCCCAAGGTCCTAGCCTGACTTGTCTCCAAATGTACACTCTTGTCCCTGCACCACAATGCCTCTAGGCCTCAGTCTCCTCCAGGCAGCAGAGCCTTGGCATTCCAGCGAGGCGGGACCTGGGCAGGACAGTTTCTGGGTTAGTTCTGAATTCTAAAGCCCTTCCCTGAAGCAGGTTTATTGGAAGCACAGGCTTGTGAGGAAAAAGGAGAGAACTGGATCAGAAAGCCTGCTTCACACCCAGCCAAACACAGCAACCTGCCTCAGGACCAACCGCCATGCTCAGGGCTTCCCTGCCCGCTGCTCAAATGTGCCTCCTTGGTCTCAGTTTCCTTAAAAGTGGGTACAATAATGCCCATGCCATAGGGCTGCTGTGAGGAGTTATGTGGTAAGAGTCACACATCCAACAAGGCACCTGGCACAAGTGGTCAGTAAACGGTGTCCTTGCTACTGTTTCTTGGCGGATCCCAGGAATTATTACTAGAACTAGTTGAGAGAAGAGGTGGCTATGGGTCACACTAGAAAAGAAACCAAGAAACATCCATACTTGTTTCCTTGGGCCCAGGTGCAACCAAGCTAAGCATGGACCAAGAGTTGAAGGGCGTGTGGCATGCTCCTCTGCTGAGCTGGCCAGAAGCCAAGGCTTTCTATCCTGGGAGCCTTTCAGACTCAGAGCACACTTGTGGTGGTTCAGCAAGGAAGCACTGGGATAGCCATCAGCATATTTGTATCCCTGCTGACCGTTTCCTGCCCGGCATCCAGGAGCCAGTGTGGACATTTTTCCAATTAGCACAAAAATGGGGTCTTAGGCCCAAGTTGTGCAGTCCCACAGGCCTGCGCTCCTATCCTGCACCTGCGCTCACAGCTGTGTGACCTTGGGCCAGTGACTTTGACCTCTGAAGGCTTAATTTCCTTGTCTGTAAAACAGTTCCTGGCTTTGGCTGCACATTAAAATTCCTGGGGGGGTGTTTGAAAGTCCAAATGCCCAGGCGCTACCCCAGAACCCCCTGGGATAGAACCACTGCTGTAAGGACAGATGGTCATATTCTACCCATTGGGCTGCATTAACTGAGATTATCCATTGAAAACGCTTAGTATCAGGCTTTACACAGAGCGCCTCAGAAAAGATGGTCACCACGTTGTACACTCAAAGTTCTAGATTCTACAAAGACTCCCACAGACCCAGAGGATCATGCTTTATTCTGTCCATAGGAAGCTTCTGTTCAGGTGCCTCACTTTGGTGAATATCAAATGCCAACCCTTGATTTCTCTAGTTCTTTTGATGACCCTGGCCCTGGATTATCTTAGAGAGAAAAGGGTCAGTTCCAGAAAGTGTTTATCTCTGAATTTAGGGCTGTGAGGCTGAATCCTTGTTTCTAATTATGTACTCAGTGGGCCTCACAGCCCCCATCCAAAACAGTCTCCATCTAAGGGAACCTCAGTCCTTGGCTTCAGAGGCAGCAGGGCACTCACTGAACCGTACATTTTAAAAGGCGAATCTTATTATATGTTCATTATACTCTATTTAAAACAAGAGACCTGAAGTCACGCAATCTTTTGCTTTTCTTCTTTGTGCCCCCCTTTTTCTTTTTCCCTTCCCTCCTTTCCCCCTACCTCCCGTCCTTCCTTCCTTTCCCTCTCCTTTCCCAGCCAAGCCTAGTGGCAGGCCCCTGAGCTCCAGGCATTCCCAGAGCTGCCATCACAAATCAGTGGAATTGACCAGACAGCCGGGCCGACTGAATCTCAGCTTACTTCAGGGGAGCAGATGTTCTGCAAAACTGGTCAGTGACCCATGGAGGAGGCTGGCAAGACCACAAGGCGCTCACTGGGACCCTCCGTAGCGCCTGCCTTCCAGGTAAAAACTGTGCATATATTACATGAGAAGAGGGAGTGCCTTTCCCAGAATTACTTGGCCTTGGAAAGGAGGGAGGTCATTCGACTCTGTCCAAAAAGACTGTCCGTTCACCCTAGGCTTGTTCTCTTCAAAGCACATGGGGATGGGGGCGGGCCGAGGGCTGCAGCAGGCAGCAAAGGGGGCGTAGAGAACAGAGCAAGCAAATGCCACGTGGCTTGAGGCAGCAGCAAGATGAGCTTTCACCATCTCAAACCCTGTAAAGGATGGAGGGGAAGAGGGACCCACCCGTTCACCCCACCTGTTCCCACCTGGCGACCTAAGTAAGACAGCACCCACATCAGGGGCGCCCCTGCCCGGCTGGCTGAGAAGTGAGCAGGGCAGGCAGGCAGGCAGCAGGGAAGGGAAGAAACGTGAGGCTGGCACGGCTCCCTGCCCTGGGCCTGCAGGAGGCCCGTGGCAGCCCAAATGTCCATCTGCTACACCCCACCATGGGTGGGCTCACAGGAAGGGAGGGGACAGTGATGACCCATAGCCCCTTGCTCAGAAGTCACAACGGGAAGTAAGCAGTGGGCATGCCTGCCTAGGAGTAAACCACACCAGCACCATCAGTCGGGACTCTCTTAAACAAATCCTCATAGCAACAGAGAGCTATAAAGT
Source organism: Miniopterus schreibersii (assembly GCF_964146895.1). Classification (NCBI taxonomy): domain Eukaryota; kingdom Metazoa; phylum Chordata; class Mammalia; order Chiroptera; family Miniopteridae; genus Miniopterus; species Miniopterus schreibersii. Next base: position 24,344,295 of record NC_138109.1, read on the forward strand.
CCCCCAGCCAAAAGGCATGGAAGTTGAGTTAGCCAAGTGAAACCCAGTCACATGGGCGGTAGGAGGGGGCTGGGGATGCCAGCTGCCATCCAAGTCCTGTTTGCTGGAAGCTGAGAGAGCCAGTCTTAGAGAACTGGATGCATGCACTTTTTTTTCCAGAGAGTTGGTCTCCAGGTGGTAAGTCCTATCATTCAATAGCAAACTAAGACTGAAGAGTAAGGGTGGCAGGAGGCTAGATCTCTGGCCTAAGACAGGGAAAAAACAAGCATTCATAAGAGGAAAAGTGAGTGATTCTGGGCATCTAGTTCTTTTTTTTTTTTTTTTTAATATATCTTTATTGATTTCAGAGAGAGGAAAGGAGAGGGAGAGAGAGAGCTAGAAACATCAATGATGAGAGAGTCATTGATCGGCTGCAGCCTGCAACCCGGGCATGTGCCCTGACCGGGAATCGAACCCTGATCGCCTGGATCCTAGGTCGACGCTTAACCACTGAGCCACGCCCGGCCGGGCTGGGCATCTAGTTCTTAGTAAGTGCAAGAGGAGAGAGACAGTCTCTAATCCTAATTCACTCAGGTCCAGGTTTGGAAAAAAGCTGCATCCAGGAGAAAGGTCCTATCAAAACAGCACAACCAATGTGTGAAACTGAAAATCCCAAGTTAGCAAGAAAGAGAATGAACTCCCTAGCTAATGTACATCCACATTTAAAGGCTAAACTATCACTTATACACTCAATTTCATTCATTTCTATTCTGGTAAAACTCTTATTAGTCAGTTTAAAACATACGTACCCCATTCACTAGCACCAACGAGTCTCCTACCTTAGCCTGGAAAGAACCTGTATAAGTTACATTACTAAGAACACACTAGCAAATCTATTGAATGAATCATGGAATATGCTGACCATTGTAATAAATACGTAAACAAATACTCAGATGTTTGGAAATTCAGAAACACAAGTACACATAATTTATGAGTCCAAGAATAAACCATAGTTAAAATTATAAAATATTTAGAGCCAAATAATATAAAAATATTACATAGCAAAGAAATGTGTGAGGAAGTTACAGTGGGACTGTATACATACAATGCTCACAATCAGAAAAGTCAGACATTCAACTTAAAAAGTTAAGAAAAATATTAGGTTACACCTAACCAAGGTAGAAAAGAGAAAATTATAAAAATCAGTGTAGAAATTAATGAACTAGAAGACAAAATAAATGATGGAGAGGATCACAAAGTCAACCGTTGGTTTTTTAAAAGATTAATAATAGACAAAATTCTGAAAAGACTATACAACAAAAGAGTATGGAAGGCACAGCAGCACTGCAAATGGAAAGGGGACATAACCACAGAGCTACAAAGCTTCAAAAGGTAAAAACTACAGTACGGAGGTTCCTCAAAAATTAAAAATGGAACTGTCTTTTGACCCAGTGATCCCACTTCTAGAAATATATCCTAAGAATCCTGAAACACTAATCAGAAAGAACGTGTGCACTCCTATATTCATAGCAGCGCAGTTTACAATAGCCAAGATCTGGAAACAGCCCAAGTGCCCATCAGTAGGTGAGTGGGTAAAAAAGCTGTGGGACATCCACACCATGGGATACTACGCAGCTGTAAAGAAGAAGAAGCTCCTACCCTTTGGGACAGCATGGACAGACCTGGAGAATATTATGCTAAGTGAAATAAGCCAGGCAGCGAAAGACAAACATCACATGATCTCGCTTATACGTGGAATCTAAAGAACTTAATAAACTGATGAACAGAATAGATTCAGTGACATGGAAGCATAGATGAGACTGACGAATGTCAGAGGGATGGAGGAGGGTGAGTGGGTGGAGGGGGAGAGAGTAACCAAAGAATTTATATGCATATATGCACAGCCCAAGGACACGGACAATGGTGGGGAGAGGGACTGGGGAGGGGGATGGAAGGGGTGGAACGGGTTAATGGAGAGAAAAAGGGACATCTCTAATATTTTGAACAATAAAAAAAAAAGATATTGCAAATAACTTCATGGGAAAAATTTTAAAAACTCAGATAAAATGGAGAAATTCCTAGAAAAGAAAATCTAACTTACCAAAAGTGATTCAAGAAAAACAGTTAAAACCTGAATAACCCAATAACTATTAAAGAAACGGAATCAGAGATTAAAAGTCTCCTGGGAGGAGAGAGTTCCAGCCTTACCTATCTCTTTTTGAGGACAGAGAAAGAGGAAACATTCTACAGTTCACTTCACAAGTCTAGCATAAGCAGGATACAAAAGCCTGGCAAGGATAATAGGATAAATGAAAATTACAACCCAATATACTCATGAATGAAAGTAGGTATAAAACATCTCAAGAAAATACTAGCAAAACAAATCTAGCAATGTATTAAAAAAACGAATCCATCACAACCAAGTCAGGTCTAGTTTAGCAAAACAAGATTAACATCAGAAAACAGTTCACCAGACATTAACAAATCAAAGGAAGGAATAGCCCGGCCAGACGTGGCTCAGCGGTTGAGCATCGACCTAGGATCCAGGCCACCAGGGTTCGATTCCGGTCAGGGCACATGCCCGGGGTGCGGGCTAGCCAATCAATGACTCTCTCATCATTGATATTTCTATCTTTCTCCCTTCCTCTCTCTGAGATCAATAAAGATATATTAAAAAAAAAAAAAAAAGGAAGGAATAATTACATAAATCCTCTCCATAAATGCAGAAAAGATATTTTTTAAAGTATCATTTAAGGTTTTAAAATAACAACTTTGTGACCTACAGAAGAAGGGTAGTTCCTTCTTATAAGGAGTAATCTCAATGCATAGAGAACAGAATTCGCAAGGGAAAACACTGCACATGAAAGGCAAAACTCTCCAACTTTCAGAAGGCAATATAAATGCCTATTTTATAACTTTGTCATAGGGAAAGATGTCCTTAAATAAGCACAAAAAGTTAAATAATAAAGGAAATACTGATAAATTTTTATTGCACTCAAATCCAGAATTCCTGCCACTAAAAATTCTAAAAAGAGATCAAGAAAAAGGCCATGAATTCGGAGAAGGTATTTCAACACGAAGAAATGCTCGCCAGCATACACAAAGGAACTTCCACAAAGAAAAATATGAACTACCCAATTTTTAAATAAATGGGCAAAAGACTTGAAAACACTCTTCACACAGAAAAAAAAAGTCAAAAAGGCCAGCAAGCATACAACAAGGCGCTGAACCTCTTTCATAATCAAATATACACAAATTAAAGCCAGATAAGATATTATTATACACCCACAAGACTGGCAAAAACTTCTGACAATATCCAACAAAATAGAGTGCTAGCAAGGATATGGAACAATAGGTACAATGAATTACATACCACAGCTAGGTATAGAAATTGGTTAAATGAATGGAAATTAAGTTTTTGTTGAGGTGAAATTTATGTCACATAATGAAAATCCATTTTGAACGATCCCAGTAGCGTCAGTGATGACCAGAGTCTGTGACGAGTGTTCTACTCCTCTATACATTCCCTAAGTAAACATATATGATGCTCACCTACTTGAACAAGAATGCTCACTGCAGCACTTTTTACAATAACAAAAAACTAGAAATAACCTAAGTGTTAATAATAGAATAGATATATGAGCCACAATACGGTCATGCAATGGAATCCCTGTTCAGCAAAATGAAAACCTTTCGGCTCCACACGACAACCCAGGAGTGAAACATTTCACAACCAGTTGGCAGAGGGACTGTCCAGTCGGAAGAGATCCCAGCCACAGTGCTGGACCTGGGTCCCAAGACTCCCTCCTGTGCCAGGTGTAATCCCTTCAGGAAGGCGAAGGGACTTGAAATATTTCAGTTGTTTGTCAACCAGTGCAGCCTTACCGGTATGCATGGGTTAACTCTGAGCACGAGAACACAAACAGTATCATTCCGCCTACATGAAGTTCACAAACATGCACAACCAAGCAAGAGGTTGTTTAGGGATGCATATATAGGAGGGTAAGGCACTAAAGAAGAGCCAGGGGGAGAGAAACAGAAACGTCCAGGAAGAGGTTAGCCCTGAAAGGGGAGGGGAGGGGAGGGGAGGGGAGGGGAGGGGAGGGGAGGGGAGGGGAGGGGAGGGGAGGGGAGGGGAGGGGAGGGGAGGGGAGGGGAGGGGAGGGGAGGGGAGGGGAGGGGAGGGGAGGGGAGGGGAGGGGAGGGGAGGGGAGGGGAGGGGAGGGGAGGGGAGGGGGAGAGGCACCACTCCTCAAAGGTAAGAGTAACATTCTTTTTCTTAAAGGGACAGGTGAGAACCTGAGTGTTGTCACAGTCTTTATACCTTTATATACAGTAAATAAGTTCTTTTGTATCTAGTAACTATTTTATTAAAATTCTTTTAAAAGAAGTTCATAAAGAAAAAATAAGAAACCTATTGAGTTGCCGTGGTTTCTGCCATATCTTTTCTAGTTGCTTGACAAAGATGAGCGACTCAACTGGTGGAACTCTCAAACCCACTTAAATTCTAAGAGCTTCTACCCCAATCACTCCAGAAACATTCTTGCAAGAATCTCTCCAGGAAGATGGGGCAAGGCCCAACCTCCAGAATACTTCCTGCTCTGGCTCTTTAATTTAGTACAATCATAAGCACAGTGGTTTTACTTTATTTTTCACTCTCCTGGAATCTCCTCATATTTTAAAATCTTTAAAATGAGGGCATGGCACAAATGACTACATTGTTTCTTTTGCCTATATTTCAGTGGTGATGCTCTCATTTAAGTCCTTTATTGTATGCTTCAGCTGTGTGCTACCCCAAGTCTCTTCACTGAGATTTGCTGACAGCCAGAAGAAGTTGCTAAGAGTGCATTTAGTGTATATTGAGGGCCGGGGAGTGGGGGGAGTTTGGGAGGTTGCACACATGTGCAATTTTTTAGCAACTCCAACAGATGCTTGGCATTTGTAGATTCAACATTCACTTTTTCAGGTATGTGTGAACAACCCCTAACAGCCACGCCACATGGCAGTGGTCCTTTTCCTGAAGCACCGGTATGAACTGTGTGTTGCAAAGCTACGGCACAAGAGCAAGTCACTTGGGAGCCTTGTCAAAGCTCCTCATCCTAACACACCACCAGGAAAACAGAAACTCTCTGGAAGTGAGAGAAACTTTATTTCCTTGAGTGCGAGTTGAATAGGCAAATAATTAACAGCCTGTGAATAACCATGGGAGCCTCTTCTCTCTAGACAGAAACCTGATTCAGAAGGAAATAAGTTCTACGCAAATCTATCTGTGTAGATACGTTTTCAGACTGGGAATGTGCCAAGGGTTTGAGATGTATCCTTAGAGGATGTCAAAGGTCTACTGTGTTGAATCTTGATTGAGGAGGTTTTCAGAATCTCTCTTTCATTAAAATTAAATCAGTTCATTTTTTATCAGAAAATTTTGATAAATGTTGTCCTTGGAAGATCTGGGGTATCACAGTCGAGCATGGACAATTGTAATGATTGGGTGTTACAGTGAAGCGTGAGCATTGGGAGGCATGGAGTGTCACAATGGAAAGTGGGTACTGGGGGCCTTAGCCTATCACAATGGAATCTGATCTTAAGATAGCTTCAGCATTGAATGCCGAGCCTAGAAGTCCAATGAATGGGCAAACAGACTAACTTTGGTGACGAAGGCTCTGTCATGTATGTATAACGCTGCTTTTATTTTTTTCCCACCTCTTTCTATTATTTATCAGCTTTTCTTTGGATCCCAGTTATGCACACATTACTCATTTTTTTAAGTTGGCCCCAATTCAAGGACCCATGGACATTCAGAGAGCTCCCAAGATTTCTGAGACTAACTTCCATATGCTTCTCCCTGGCTGTGCTCCCCCAATCTGAGGGGTATTTTCAGTTCACCTCTACTGTACATCTGGATGTAAAGCTCCACACTTCTCCTTTTCCATATGCATGCCAGCTGCACCTGGCATCCTGTAACACTTGGTAAGGAGGAGAGGAAGCCCATCTCTCACACAAGCACTATTCCCAAACTTTACCCTCCCAGAAGGGCAGCCCTCTGGGGAGTGTGGTTCAGTCACCTCCCACCCCCAACCTCTGCCTTCCAAGGCCACTGGGATTTCAGAGAATACCCTTTTCTCCACCTTATTGCACCAGCATCCCTTTGCTTAAATACATGGAAACTTGGGACAGTTCTGAGCATTTCCAACCATATTCAATGACCTGTTATTGACAGTTTCTTTTTAGCAATTTCAAAAATGTATTCAAGTAATTTACCCAAAACCATGAGTTTTTGTGCATCTAGAAACTGAGCAATGCTCCTCACTACTTTTAATTATGGTCTTCACAATTTTGACATATGTATTGCATTGAAAAAAATGTCAGCAATCATTTTCTTCTCTTTTTATTTTTCCTGGTGCCTTTGTTTTGGAGTAAATTGTGACTAAGCAAATTGGGAGTGGGTCAGGCAAAGCTAAGTACTGCTCCTGGAACTCAGACACGCTTCCAGGTTTGAGCACAGTGTCTGAGTTGAGTAAACACCACAGCTTCAAGTGAGGGTGTTGCCATGACATCCTGAACTTGTTTTTCTGATGAGCTTGTTAACAGCACCCTGGTGGTGAGGCATCCACATTCCCTACACTGACTGAAGAAATGCATGCCACTGGGGGTTGGCCTCTCATCTTTTTATCACTGGGTCACTTCCAAGTGCGCCATTAGGGTCGCCAGGTTGAAAGGCCCTAAGTGTGTCTCCTGCCACAACAAGATGAGTCTGCATGTTTCCTTCTTAGTATTTTCTGCAGTATCAAATGTTAGAACATAAGCTCTACTAATACCAGCATAATAGTTCCCTGATAAAATTCAGCAAAACATCATAAAGTTCCCAATTAATTTCAACAGGAGAGCTTTATAGTTATAATATAATTTTGATCAGTAAGCCCTCACTGTCCAGAAACCTCAGGGGTTCTGTTATCTTGTATAAATGCAGTTTTTTTTCTTTAAGCATCAGCTAACAAAATCATTTGGGGTATGTTTCAAATTCTCATGCCTTTTATTTTTTATTTATTTTTATTTTTTTAAATTTATCTTTATTGTTGAAAGTATTACAGATGTTTCCCTCATGCCTTTTTAATTGGACACACAACAACGTCATTTAAATGTCTCTTGGTACATATGGGTCACTGTGAGCATCAATTATTATGGGCCCTGCATACCCATCAAAATATATAAAATTTCACTGGCTTGCTTACATTAAATACTTACATTAAATAGTCTTAAAATTCTACGCTTTGAAGTCCTGTGCCTTTTAAATTTAAAGTTTTTTTAGTTTTTCTGTTTCTTATATTACTAGTACTTCTTACTGACACATGACCAAAAAAAACTTTAATAACCCTTGTATAATATGTTATCGATCTCTTCCAAAATTGCTAGGTGTGTTTGGCAAACAAATAACCAAGCCTCTTAGAACTTTACATAAATAAAGAGTCCTGAAAGAGGGTATGATATTTTCTGCAATGATCAAAATACAGGAACTGTAGCTCATGGACTTAACAGCATTTTTCTTGGTTTACAGCTTAGGTCCCAACTGGGTAAGTGAAATTATATAAATGTGAGGTCCAGGTTATTGTGGTATTAGCCTAATACCCATCAGCCACAAAGCACATGTTACTTGTTAGCCCATCTCATTTTCTCCTCAAGATATTTCAGTGAGTTTGGAAAGGCTGTGATGATTACACCCACTTTACAGATGAAGTACATACTGGTCAAGGCCTTTGGCCAAGTCTGGCTGGAAACACCAGTGCTGCCTGTTCCTGTAGCTAGTGTTTCCTGCCCTGCCTGCCCAGCATATCTGTAGCTCTATAAATATGCTTTGAGTCCCCTGGAAATGCAAAGAAGAACAGCATGTCAGGGCCTCCTTGCTGGGCAGCAAGCGCAGAGAGCAGAAAAGAACCTAAAAGATACCAGGGAACTCACAGAGTGGGAAGTGAGCCACAAGTTAAGAACTATCCAGTCATCACACAGTTTTCTTAACGTTATCTTCCATCATGTCAGGGCCTGGAATCTGCCAGGACTTCAGACTAAGGACATCTTCTTCTTGCCTGTAACTTTCACACACTAAATGTCCCAATGGCTCACTTGGCAAGGACCCAAAGACAGCACACAATTCTCCACTGCCACTGAAACACAATGGGCAGAGACAGTTCAACAACAGTGCCAGGTGAGCACGTCTTGATCCACTGCCCCGGCGCACACCTTAGAAGCTGGCCCTTAAAGAGAACCACTGGGGTGCTGAGAGAAAAAATATCTTAGCCTCAAGGGGTCAGACTCCCCCACCATATTAATAAATCTGCCCAGCAGCCCTAGGCTGAGGCACTAAGGGGAGTGATAAAGGGGCCCATGTGACAGTCCTGTGTCCTGTGAGTGCCTTAGCAAAGCAGAGTGGGGAAAAAGAAGAGAGAGAGCTAAAGGTCACACACACCTTCCCCTTCTGCCTGCAGATATCTCAGTAGGACAGCTGATCTCCTACCTTGCACACACACACACACACACACACACACACACACACACAAAATCCCACAAAATTTTAATTCAAGAATGTACTCATCTCAGCTTAAAGAGCATATGGCACACGTCTTTGCCAGCGCATGAGGTCTGCTCTAAGGCCCACAGTGCACCCCAACCCCAGGGCAAAACTGAAACCCCAGTGGGGCAGAAACTCCTCCCCTCCTGGGAAGCATGGAGAGCAGCTGGGACCTAAAATGGGTGATCCTGGGCCGTGGCCCTGGGTTAAGATTTCACGTTCTCTGTTGGTGAGGACCCAGGGGTCCTTCAGGAGGGTTTCTGACCTTCTGCCTTCAGGGGTGAAATGACCACATGAAAGTTCAGCCAAGCAATGACCCTGTGAAAGGGATGTGGGAGGGTCTTCGGACCAACACCAACCCAAAGCCTGTTGGGCCCTGTCCTCAGGGCACATGTGATCGTTGCCTCTGTTCTCCACATGAGTTGTTCAAATGACTCTTCCTCTTCTCCACACTCTCCCTGCCCCCTGCACATACACAGTTACATAAAAACATCTTAAACGTGGGGACCCAACTTCTTCGGTCCGGGGGAGGACAGGGCGATGATGGGGAGCTGCTCGGCACATGTCTCATCATTACTTGGGGTTACATAACCACACAAACAAGCGCTGGAGAACGTGGAGCTCAGTCCAGCGCTCGGCTCATTCGCTCCCCGGCCCTCCCCCACCACCAGAAAGCAGGCCAGTTTCAACACAGCCGGAGCACACCAGGTGGCTGGGTGGCACCTGCCTGCCGCCGGTCACCACGCCAAGGGCTGCCACAAACTCGAGGGCTGTGCAGCAGAAAGACGCCCAGCGACCAGACCCTGCAGACCCTCGTGCCTGCAGCCACCGCCCGCCAGGTTCAAGGGCCGGTCTGCCGAGCCACACAAGTCCACCAGACCAGCCCATCCCAACGCGGCCCCTTCGAGAAGCCAGCGCCGGCCGCGAGTCCCTCTGCCCCACTTCTGTCCAAGTCTGCGCGGCCGCGGGCTGCCCGCGCGCTCCCGCCGCCCGGAGGGTGTCCGCAGGGGCCGCTCGGCACCAGCAGTGTTTCTAATTTTAAAAGATGGTAAAATACGGGGCACAACTTGGAGAAGGGGGCACCCGCTTGGCTAGCGGTAAGGCAAGAATCCCCCAACAGAGCAGGAGTTTGGGGTTTGTTTTTTGTTTCGTTTGGAGGGGAGGGAGGTTGTGATTTTTTGCTTTAGGAACATTGTAGGGGGCGGACTAGGATTTAGGGGAGCGGGGAAAGTTCTTCCTTCTGCCTCGGCACCCAGCATCCTCCGAATCTCGTTCTCCGCCACGCCGGCCCCCGAGGCCGCGTGTGCCCCTGAGCAGCCCCGGCGCGGCGGCCAGGGCGCCGAAGGGAAGGCAGGTGCGGGTGCCGCAGGAGCGAGGCGTTTGCGCCACGGCGGAGGCGCCCTGGGGCCGGGCGCCAGTGCGCCGGCGCGCAGCCCGCGGCCAGCCGGGGGCGCGCGGGGGCGCGCACGGGGTTCGCGGCCGCCGCCGGAGCCGCCCGGCGGGTGATTGACGCGCGGGGTCACTTGAGGCTCGCGCCGCGCCCCCAGCGCCCGGCCGCGCAGCCCGCTCCGCCCGCCGGGGGCGCCGCGCCGCCCACCGCGCCGGCCCCTGCGCCTCGGCGTCCGGACACCGCTGCCCGAGCCAGGCAACGACAGCACGGAGTCGCAGCTTGCTATTCCATTTCCCCGGGGCGGCCGCGGGCAAAACCACGATAAATACAATCGAGCGCAAGGAATCCATCCGCCGAATAAAAATCCAGCGTCCCCTACCTTGGGCCTTGGGGTGGCACACTGGTCCTGTGTTCTCTGACCCACGGGTCCAGCCCCTTCTTCATGAATTATTCCGGCCAGGCAGGATCCTGTGCATTTTTTTTCATGAACACCTGTTTCAAGTAAGGGGTAAAGACCTCATTGAGAGCATTGTCCTTAGAGCAGCCCCTGCGCGCACAGCTGTCCGGCCGGGCATGCACGCGCGTTTGTGTACACACATATGCACACGGAACAGGCATGGACATTGAAGCACCAAACTAGGCAGTTGGATAATGGGAGGCGGCCGGTTGTGAGCATGCTCGCGCCGGGAGCAGATCCACCCTCTGTTATTCCTCTGAATAAATATAAATCACGATCAGAAACCCAAACAGTAGCATCCCTCTCGAATTCCTGCTGCTGCAAGACACAGAATAAATTCCGTCCTCAGACGCGGAGTCTCAGCAGCAGCTGTTTTCTGAAGCCCGAGCCAACCCCTGCCTCGCTCGCCTTTTCCACTAGGAGCCCAGACCGCTTTCGAAGGGGGTTTTAACCTTTTAAAGATACAGTGCACCAATTATCACTTCTGAATTGCTCTCCCTCCCAGCGCAGGAGGTCGGTCCCATGCCTAAAGCCACAGCGCGGGCTTGCACATGGTGGTAATGATTTCATTATCAGTGCCTTTTTAGATTTTTTCATATATATAAATATATATATGGAGAGGGAGAGGGAGAGAAAATGCAAATGCAACAGACAAAACTAGACCCATTTATTGCAGTGATGAGCTCCTCAGTGACTAATCAGCATGTTATGTAAACACTATGATCCTTCCCATCTGATCACAGTATCAGAGGATGCAGGGGACTCTTGAAGCTTGGGTGTCACCCCCCCCCCCACGAGCCCCTAACTGCTGATAAAGGACCAGGAAGTGTGCCAAGGCAGCTGAAGGAGGTGGGGGTTTCTGCCACCTCCAAGTTAACGCCAGGGCACTCCTCACCCCGTCCTGCCCTGAAGCCTCAGGGGTCCTGTCCTCTAACCAAAGGATCCCTGTGGCACTACTTCTAAACTGTAAGGTAATCTAGGACCAGATCTTGGCCCAAGACACTTTTTTTAAAAACCAAAATCTGGAATCAAAACTACCACCTGAACCTTCAGAGTCTCTAAGATACAGACTTAGGCCCTTCTTTAAGACTTTGTTAACAAGATGGTTTTGTTGTTTTGGTTTCTTTTACTTTATTTTTTTAGGGCCAGGTTGAGCATGGGGTAGAAAACTGGAGTGGGCTGAGGGATAAACAACACCCAGCCCAAATGTGTTTTTAAAAAAAAATATTTGCCAAGTATTTCAGCCACCCAGATGATGTTTACTCCAGTTTTGTTTTGGCTTTTAAAGAGGTAGCAGTGAGAAGAAACCAAAACTCCTAACCTCGTTTATGTTTGGAAGGAACGAAAATCGCTTTTACGGTTTCTTTTTCATCCTGGGTGCCCTGAGCTCCAGAATGGCACTGGATGCTTCTCCTCGGGCTCCCACCCAGCAGCAGCAGCTCAGCTGATGAGCAACCCTGGTGTTCCTGCGGCCACTCCCCAGGTGTGCCCCTCTAGCCCTAGCATCAGAGCCCAGTGCACTGTCACCATCCCACCTTGTTGCAGGTGCTGCCTCCACTGGCACCCCTTCCCCCCCCTCCACACACACACTCCCTTCTCTCCCCCCTTCCAGGCTCTTTAGCAGAAAATGTGATCATATTTCATGTGTCATCGCTCTAGCTAGCTGGGCCTGTCACTGATTGGCTGGGCACTGGCAGCCGGAAATGTCACCAGCCATACGGCTTAGAACTGTCTCTCCCCCCACAGCCACCACAGACCTGAGCCCAGGAGGCTCTGTGATGGGCACAGACCTACCACAGGGAGCCTGTCACTCTCCTCTCTCCCTAGTCTAGCCCATACCCTCTCCCTGTTTCTCTCTCTACCCAGCCCTGGGGGCGGGGAACTGCCAAGAGACGCGTTTCTAAGCACATCGGTGCTGAGGGCTAGTGCCGCCTCCAGTGCAAGGAGAGAGGGAGCCACTGAAAGTCCTGTTCTTCCCAGCATAGGAGGGAAGAAACTAAAGATGCCTCCGTTCGGTTTTAAAGATATGGAAAAAGTGTTCTTGACAAAAGCAGTGTCTCCTGACTTAAGAAAAAATGATCAGTATGGCTAGGTGAAGAGATTTTCTACTCTCAGGAGTTTTCTGTGCTGTTTACTTGGCATCTAACATCACAGGCATCATAATCATCACATCCTAAGCTTGGCAGACTCCCTGCAAGGTCATTCAGCCCATCCTCTGCCCTTAAACAGAACACCTCTTAACCCTTCGGAAAAAATCACCGGAGGGCGCTTCTTAACTGGACTCTGCAGTGCCACATGGGCTTCTAAGCGCTGGATGGTCTTGGAAATGACCAACCGGCATCACTCCGGCCGTCGTTTAAGCTCAGTCCCCACCTGCAGGTTTAACGGGGCTCATCATGTAAGTCTCCCTTCATTCTGTTCTCTGGACTAAACTAAACCCTACTCTCCGGACCTTTCTGTAACAGTTATTTTCCAAATCTCTCATTATGTGGCTTTATTCTTTCGCCTTGAGAGACAAGCCTTCCCCGAGCCACACGAGGATGGGCCAGCCGTCCACCCGGCTCTGCAGCCCCGCGGCCGTCTCTGCACCGGGCTTTGCGTTTCAGGATGGTAAACTGGACCCATGCATTCACTCCCTCCCACTTCTCCGAAAAAAGAAAAATTAAATGACCGAAACATCAGTGGCAGTGCTGGGAGCCATCATCTAAAGCCATCAAAAAAGCTGGCGCTTTGAAGACGATGGGGAAGATACGGAGGGAGTGGGACGTGAGGAAGGAAAACATGAGTGCTGACCCGCTCGCGATTCTGCAGATTCCCTACGAAAGCGCACAGGCTTCCAGAAAAGGATCCTTGAAAAGTCAAAACTCAGAGGACCAAAGATGAGACGAGGGCCAAGGGCATCAATTCAGTAGCAAATTAAAGGACATCAGGGCCCTGGCCAGTGTGGTTCAGTTGGTTGGTGCATCGCCCCATACACCGAAAGGTGGGGGGTTTGATCCCAGGTTAAAGCACGTACCCAGGTTGTGGGTTCGATCCCCACTTGGGGTGCATGCAGGAAGCAACTGATCGATGTTTCTCTCACATCGACGACTCTCTCTTCCCCTTTCTCTCTCTAAAATCAATAATTTAAAAAAAGTTAAAGAACATCAGGCACTAGGCTGGTTCTCTCCACACAGAATGGCAGTTATTTCACAGTGTCTTTGGGAAGTGGGAAGTTTGTCCCTAAATATGGGTAGAAGTCATGGGGCAGGACTGCAGCTCATTTAAGGATGCCACAAAGGAAGAAGGAAAACAGAGAAAAAACAACAACAATGGAAGAAGAAAAAGAGATTTAAATAATCAGATAAGACACAAGGTAGAACGGGGAGATCCAGAGTACCCAATATTGGTTTACTAGGACTACCAGAAGGAGACAACATGCTAATGGAGGGAAAAGCAATAACCCAGGAAGAACTACAACATTTCCTTGAGCTCAAGAAGACGTTAGGCCTTAGTCCATAGGGGCTGGTTGAGTGCTGGGCAGCAAGATTACTGAAAAGTACACAATTCTAGATGTAACCTGCTACTCCAAGAACAGATACAACTGCAAGCTTCATGATGCAGGAGAAAAATCGAGCTACTTAAAAGAAAGAAATTTAGATACATCAGCAGCACTGTGCTAAAAGACAGTGGCACTATTTTTATAGAATTCTAAGGGAGTATTATTGAAATGCAAGAACTGTACCAGCTGCCAAACTGTAATTCCTCTCATATGTGATAACAAAAAAAGGCATGTTCAAAGACACAGAAATTATATCATCCAAATACTCTTTATTTTTTTTTTAAAAATGATTACTTGAACTTATGTTCTAGCCAAGGGAAAAAAAAATAAGCCAAAATAGGGAACCCAAGAAAGGAGAAGACAAGTTGTATAAGAAAATGTAATGAGGACTGAGGCCAAAAAAATGTATGGTTAAGTATAAAAATAATTGATAATATGGCTGTAAAGTTGAATTGTTAGAAAGAAGTTTTAAAAGATAACTTCCATATGATTTCAACAAGAAATGTGGGAGGTCTCAATGGATGAGACAGTAAAGTCACCAGAATAAAAGAAATAATGTGAGGATTATTAGGGAAGGCAGACAATTACAATTCCATCTATCTCATCTCCTCCCAAGACCACATTAAAATGATAATAAGGACTTTTTTAAGTTGAAATACACAGTGACAAAATAGGGGAGCCATTAGCCAAGAAAATTGAAGAAGAAGACTAGAGGGAGACTGAATTTATCAGTATAAATATATACTGAAGTGCTACAGTAAATAAAACAGTATAGCACAATTGCAGAAACCTACAAAATGGACTGATGGCACTGAATGAAGTCAAGACACAGATTCAGTGTTTGCTTTGTGATAGGTAAGTGATAAAAACTGCATTTTAAATCAGTGGGGGAAAGATTGGGGCTATTTGAAAAAATTAAGTATTACTTCTAATTCATACCTTATACAAAATACATTCTGTTTTCACACACACACAAAACTGATAAGGAAAAACAGACCAATAAATCATAATACATATAAAGTTGTTTTTTTCTAATAGTGGAAAGAAAAAATCTGGTTATCTAGTCTATGCTTAAATACCACTATGGTAAACTAAATAATGGTCCTCCAAAGACATCCACTTCCTAATCTCTGGAAACTACAAATATTACTTTACATGGCAAAGGTGTGATTCATTTAAGGATTTTGAGATGGGGAGATTATCCTGAGTGATCTTGGAGGGCTCTAAATGTAATCACAAGTATCCTTATAAGAGGGAGGCAGAGGGCATAAGAGGAGATGGTAATGTGACCTCCGAGGCCAAGACTAATGTGGCCACGAGCCATGGAAACCTGGAAGCCACCAGAAGCTGAAAGAGGCAAGCAACAGATTCTCCCCTAAAGCCTCTGGAGGGAACCCATCCCTGGTGACACCTTGATCTCAGCCCAGTGAAACCTGTATCAGATTACTGGTCCCCAGAATTCTAAGCAAATAAACATGTTGCTTTAAGCCACAAACTTTGTGGTCATTTGTTAGAGTAGCCACAGGAAACAAATACAACCACCATGATGATAAAACATAGTACTTCCTAGGGATTATAATTATTACTACCAGCAACAATAGTTATTATGTACCTGGCACTGCTAAGTTATTTACATATCTACTCTCATCTGCATGCAAGTAGGTAGTAGAGAGTTGCAATTATTATGGCTCCACCACTTAGTAGCATGTATCCCTGGGCAAGTTATTTAACCTTCTAATGAGGCTTTGTCTCATGTGTAAAGTAGAGGTAAGAATGGTACTTGCTTGACAGGGTTGTTGAGGATAAAGTGAGATTATCTATATAAAGTGCTTAAAACAGTGCCTGGGTATAAGGGCTCCATAACTGATAACTAATGGGACAGCCTTCCTTATTCATGCTGGCTAGTCTGTCTCCAGAGCATCCTCTCACTGATTCTAGTACTTCTCTTTGGATACACATTCCTAACCACCTGACTGTCCTTCAAAAATCTGAAGACAATGATCATGTCATGAAAGGTCTTAGCTTCTCCAGACTAAAAATCACCAATGCCTTCAATTATTTCTCTTGGGAATTCACCTGGAGTCCCATCCCCATCCAGATTGTCTCCCCTGAACACATTCTTGTGCATCTTAACAGCATGATCCCAGACTCATCACCATCATTGCTCTAGAACAAGGGAGACAAACTATAGCCTCAGTGCAGTCTTTTTTTTTTTTTTCTATTACAGTTTACTTTCAATATTATTTTGGATTGGTTTCAGGTGTACAGAACAGTAGTTAGACAAGCATATATTTTACAAAGTGTCCCCCTCCCTGCCACCCTGGATATTTCCAGTACCCACCTGGCACTATACATAATTATCGCAATATTATTGACTATATTCCCTATGCTGTACTTTACATCCCACAACTATTCTGTAACTACCAATTTGTACTTCTCAATCCCTCACCGTCTTTACCCAGTCCCCCAATCACCCTCTCTTCTGGCAACTATCAGTCCTCCCTCTGTGTCTATGAATCTGTTTCAATTTTGTTTGTTTATTTTGTTCTTTAGAGTCCACATATAAGTGAAATCATATGGTATTTGTCTTTCTCTGACTGGCTTATTTCACTTAGCATAATACCTCCTAGGTCCATCCATGCTGTTGCAAATTGTAAAATTTCATTCTTTTTATGAAATATTCCATTGTGTATATATATACACCACAGCTTCTTTACCTACTCATCTATTTATTGATGGACACTTGGGCTGCTTCCATATCTTGACTATTGTAAATAATGCAGCAATGAACATAGGGGCACATATATTCTTTCAAAGTAGTGTTTTGGGTTTCTTTGGATATATACCCTGAAATGGAATCACTGGGTCATAAGGAAGTTGCATTTTCAATTTTTGAGGCCCCTCCATACTGTTTTCCATAGTGGCTAGTGCAGCCTATTTTTTTTATAGTCCATGAGCTAGCAATGGTGTTTACATTTTTAAAGGACTGTAAAACACACACACACACACACACACACACACACCAAATAAGACCTTGGCTCATTGGTTCTTAACCTTTCTTCCCTTTCTTCTACTCCCTACCTCTCAGATACAAGGAGGCCTATCAGGGACCTCGGCGATCCACGGCAGATGGTGTCACCAGGAGGCACACAGCTCTCCAGCATGAGTGTTTCATGATTGGAAAAATCCCTGTACCTTTTAAAAATAAGGGCCCTAAGTAGAACAGTCATCAACTTATGAACAACACAGCAAGGAATATTAAGAGAAATTTTTAAAATAATGTAAGTTAAAGTCCCTGGCAGTCTGCAGAACCTATGCAAGATTGCATATCAAAATCCCAGTGGAGCTTTAGGAAAATGCAGGTGCCTCCACGTTTCTACAGGAGAACCTTGGCGTGTGTACCTCTTCAAAGCCCCCAGGTCATTCTGACACCCCTGGTGAAGAATCCTGCTGGGTCAGCTGTGTAAGCTCTGGTTCTATACAGTCTTGCCAGGTCTGGATACCAACCAAACAAATGCATTTAAAGAAATTCTAGCAGACGAAACAGTCAAAAACAAATCTAAAGAACCATAGGAGCAGAATTAGAAATTTCAGTCAGATGGGAATAGAGCTTTGACTAGCAAAGAGCATGAACAAACACCGCAAATTATGTGTGAATTATTACATTTACCTGGGGTCAAAAAGTCACTTGCCTTCAGGGGCCCAGCAAATAACACCAGTGTGTGAAACATCATGGAATAAGCAAAAGAGAATGGAGTAGTCAGGCTTCCCTGAAAATCCAATTTTTAGATAGATAGACAGATAGACAGACAGATAGATGGATAAGAGCTGTGTTAGCTGGAAACAGTTGGAACCAAAAGATGGGCTGCCAGTTGGCACCAGCCCCTCCCCTTGATTGCAGTCAGTAAAGGAAGAGGGGAGAGAAAAAAATCACCCTTGTCTTAAAAGGATAAAGAAATTAGTTTGTGTTTTTTTAAAAAAGCCTTTTTAAGAAAGGATTTTAAGGTCATCATCACTTCCAAGACCTTCTTGAGATGGGATAAAAAGCCAAAGTAAGATATAGAGAGTTAAAGAATGTTCCTAGCCAGTCGGATGGCTCAGCAGTTGAGCATCGACCTAGGATCCAGGAGATTGGGCTTTGATTCCCAGTCAGGGCACATGCCCAGGTTGCAGGCTCATCCCCAGCAGGGGGCGTGCAGAAGGCAGCCGATCAATGACTCTCATCACTGATGTTTCTCTCTCTCTGTCTCTCTCTCTCTCTGAAATCAATAAATACATATATATTTTTTTAATTTTAATTTTAATTTTTAAAAAGATTTTTTTAAAAAGAAATGTCCCTAAAAACAGGATGTCTTCAAATGAGTTGGTCAGACGGCGCCATCAGTAACTCTCAGACTACAGGCCCGAGAGCGCAGTGAATCTCACGGGGGCCCGGGCGGTGTGCAAGATAGTCTCCTACAAGTCTCATTCACAGTCTGTAGGCGTCCATCCGATTCCTTCACAGCACAAAGGAGCCTTTACTTCTTTCCTGCAGGGCTACTGCATCAAAAGCTCCCCTGACTTATTTTATTTTTTAAAGAATGCAAACTACTTGGTAGTGAACTCCAGGAACCTGGGCTTAGAGGGGAGAGGCTTTAGAGGAAATGTGGTGCTGTCCATTGGGCAGGTGCTGACGAGCCCTGAGGACTGAGGGCGAGCCACCATCTCTGAGAGGACCGAGGAAATGCCGGCCCAGTCTCGTCTTTCTCTCTTTGATCGCTCTTCCTTTCTCCCTAAAAAAAAAAAACAAAAAAAACACTACCACATCTCCCCCTTCTGCCAGGAAGTCTGCCTATAGAGAAAGCAGGTACAGAGAGCCCTACAATGCTGTCTCCTTCCTTTCCTAACAGATGGTTTCTATTAGGGCTTACCAGATATTTTTTCTTAACAGAATCAAGGATGCACTGGAAAAGCAAACATCAGGATCACAGAGCTGGCAGTCCTTTAGTTATTACAGAAATACAGAGATTCGATAGCTAGGAAATACCTTAGAGATCATTAAATCCAATCTTCTTGCATTAGACCTGGTATAGGACTTGTTCAAGGTCATTTGGCTAATTACATGTCTTCAGTCTCCAAATCATGATTTTTATTTCCCATTATTGGTAGACTGTCATTATTAAATATTCGATCACATTATTGACCATTTTACTTTAGTCTGAGGCACCTGGCCTGACCTAGACAGTATTTTTAGTATTTTCACTTAGCAATACTAATAAAAATGATTTTTGAGCCATATATAAAGAAGGAATGTATATTCATCTTATTGAAAAACACTTTAATTATAATGGGGTTTCTACTTTCAATCAAAAGTCAGTAAATATTCTATCACACTTTTCTGATATCTTGACATTCTTTGCCTCTTATTTTTACTTCTAATAAAATATATAATTGAGCTGAATCTTTTTTAAAAAGCACACTTTTAAATGTTGGAATGATAATCATCACAGGTATGCCTCTTTTATTGCAGAGTTTACAAACTGAAGGTTTGTGGCAACTCTGAAAGTCCGCCAGTGCCATTTTTCCAACAGCAGATGCTCACTTCATGTTTCTGTATCACATTTTGGTAATTCCCACAATATTTCAAACTTTTTTGTTATTATATTTCTTATGGTGATCTGTGATCAATGACCTTTGATGTTACTATTGTAATTGTTTGGGGGCACAGCAAACCATACCCAGGTAAGACAGCAAACTTATTTGATAAATATTGTGTGTGTTCCAATTGCTCCACCAACCAGCTCTTTCCCCATCTCTCTCCCTCTCCTTGGGCATCCCTAGCCCCAGAGACATGAAAATCTTGAAATTAGGCCAGTTAATAACCCTATAGCGACCTCTAAGTGTTCAAGTGAAAGGAAGAGTCACACATCTCTCACTTTAAATCAAAAGCCAAAAATGATTCATATTAGTGAGGAAGACACGTCAAAAGAGAAGACTGGCTGAAGGCTAGGCCCCTGGCACCAGTTAGCTAGGCTGTGGATGCAAAAGAAAAAGTTCTTGAACGAAATTAAAAGAGCTACTCCAGTGAACACATGAGTGGTAGGAAAACAGAACAGCCTTATTGCTGATATGGAGAAACTCTGAGTTGTCTGGAGAGAGAATCAAACCAGTCACAACATTATCTTAAGCCAAAGCCTAATCCAGAGCGAGGCCCTAATTTTCTTCAAGTCTGTGAAGGCTGAGAGAGGTGAGGAAGCTGCAGAAGAAAAGTCTGAAGCTAGCAGGAGTTGGTTCATATGGTTTAAGGAAAGAAGCTGTCTCCATGACATGAAAGTACAAGGTAAAGCAGCAAGTTCTGGTATAGAAGCTGGAGCGAGTTATCCAGAAGGTCTAACTAAGAGGATTAATGAAGGTGGCATCACTAAACAACAGATTTTCAATGTACAGCCTTCTATGGGAAGAAGATGCTATCTAGGACTTTCATAGTTACAGAGGAGAAGTCAATGCCTGGCTTCGTAGCTTCCAAGGGCAAGATGACTCTCTTGTTGGGGGCTAATGCAGCTGGTGACTTTAAGTTGAAGCCAATGCTCATTTATCATTCTAAGGTTCCTAGGCCCCTTAGGAATTATGCTAAATCTGCCTGTGCTCTATAAATGAAACTACAAAGCCTGGATGATAGAGCCTCAGTTTATACAACACGATTTATTGACTTTTAAGCCCACTGTTGAGACCTACTGCTCCGAAAAAGATTCCATTTAAAATATTCTTGCTCATTGACATGCACCTGGTCACCCACGAGCTCTGATGAAGAAGTACAATGAGATTAATGTTGTTTTCGTGCCTGATAACCCCACACCCATTCTGCAGCCCATGGATCAAGGAGTAATCTTGACTTTCAAGTCTTATTTAAGAAAAACATCCTATAAGCCTATTGTTGTCATAGATTGTGGTTCCTTTGATGGGTCTGGGCTGAGTTGAAAGCCTCCTGGGAAGGATTCACCATTCTAGATGCCATTAAGAACGTTCACGACTCAGGCAATGAGGTCGAAATATCAGTATTAACAGGAATCTGGAAGAAGTGGTTTCTAACCCTCAAAGATGGCTTTGAGGAGTTCAAGATTTCAGTGGAAGAAGTAACCACAGGTGTAGAAATAGCAAGAGAACTAGAATTTGAAGTGGAGCCTGACAATGTGACTAAATTGCTGAAATCTCATAATAAAACTTTAATGGATGAGGAATTGCTTCTTATGGATGAGCAAAGAAAGTGGTTTCTTGAGACAGAATCTACTCCTGGTGAAGATGCTGTGAAGATTGTTGAAATGGCAACAAAGGATTTAGAATATTACGTACACTTAGTTGATAAAGCAGTGACAGGGTTTGAGAGGATTTACTCCAACATTGAAAGAGGTTCTACTGTGGTTAAAATGTTATCAAATAGCATTTCATGCTACAGAGAAATTGTTCATGAAAGGAAGTCAATCGATATAGCAAATATCATTGTGGTCTTATTTTAAGAAATTGCCCCAGTCACCCCAACGTGCAGCGACCACCACCCTGATCAGTCAGCAGCCACCGACACTGAAGCAAGACCCTCCACCAGCATCGCTGAAAGCTCAGGTGACGGTTAGCATTTTTTTATGAAGGGATGTACATTGTTTAGTAGACATAATGCTATTGCACACTTGACAGACTACACTATAGTGTAAACATTCACGGAGAAACCAAGTAACTTACAGGACTCACTTTACTGCAGTATTCGCTTTGCTGCAGTGGTCAGAAACCAAGCCCACAACATCTCCCAGGTTTGCCTGTAAGGTTCTCTGTCATATCAGAACCTCAGATTGCCACTTTTCCAATTAACCAAAGCCCCTAAATGCCCACATAGGTGTCAGACATACATATTCTTCAAGTAAAAATATTTTCCATTTTAGATTTTCAAGAATCCTTTTTTAAATTTATTGTTTAATTTATTTATTTGCTTGCTTTATTTTAGTCAATAAATCGTATTTCTGTTATTCTCAAGGAATTTTGCTAGGACTGTTGGGAATAAGTCAGATGCAAAAACAACCCTTAGAGAAGAAGCAATCAGGAAATAGACGGAAATGTTTACATAAATATACAATATATGACCTAAGAGAGCCACTGCAAAATCAAACATCCATTGAAGCCGGGCAGACATTGTAAATGCATGAGCCAAGTTGAGTGTAAGGCCGCAGGGAATGAGAGGACTATGGGGAGCTATAAAATGAATGCTTCTTCTAAAATAATTTTATGCCTTGTTTTAAGGAAAAGAGTGGAAACAGGACAGAGAATGGGAGGAGAGGGGGGAGATACGTGAGTGAGAGAGTGAGAGCAAGAGAGAACTAAGGAGGCCACGAAGGGAGAGAAGGGGTGGGGAGGAGGGAAAGAAGGAACAGGAGGCAAGAACAGAGAGAGGAAGAGAGAGGGAGAGGAGATGTGAAGATAAAGCGGAAAGATATGGAGGGAAGAGAAAGGGGAGAGAGAAGAGAGCGGAGGGAGGGGAGGGTGCAGCAGGCGGGGAAGAGCAGAAGGAGAGGAAGGAAGAGGGGGAGGCGCGGGGAGGGCCAGAACTGAGCCCGGAGAACCCCAGAACTTCAGCACTGAGGGGTCAGGCAGGGGAGGTAGGTAGATGGAGACTGGTGTGCAGGAGAAATACCAGAGGGCACAGTGTCCCCAAAGTCCCAGGAGCGAATGTTTCAAGACAGAGGAGACTGTCAATTGTGTCAAATTTTGCTGAAAGTATCTATTGGATTGAACAACACTGAGTCACTGGCACCCTTGGCAAGAGCAGTTTCAGCAGCATGGTGGAGCTGGAGACCGGGCTGGAGTGTACTGAAAAGTGCGTGGAAGGCAGAGAAATAGAGACATGGCATGAAGGCAACTCTATCCAAAAGCTTAACTCTGAAGGAAGCAAAGAAATTGGGCAGTGGTTAGAGTGGGACAAGCAGCCAAGGAACAGGTGGTTTTTTAAAGCAGCAAATATCAAGAAATACCAATAAACACATGAAAAGATGCTTGATATCACTAAACATAGGGAAACGCACATCAAAACTACATTAAGAAACCACCTCACACCTTTAGGATGGCTACTATTTAAAAAATGATAATAACAAATTGGTAAGGATGTGGAGAAATTGCAATCCCTGTGCACTATTGGTGGGAATATAAAATGGTGCCGCTGGTGTGGAAAATAGTATGGCAGTTCCTCAAAAAATTAAAAATAGAATTATCATATGAGCCAAAAGAATTGAAAGCAGGGTCCCAGAGAGATATTTGTACATGCACATTCATGCAGCATTATTAACAGTTGCTAAAATGAGGGAGTAACCCAAGTGTCCATCAGCGAGTGAATGGATACGCAAAATGTGGTATATGTATACGATGGGATATTATTCAGCCTTCAAAAAGGAAGGAAATACTGACCTATGCTACAACATGGGCAAACCTTGAGAGCATTATGCTAAGCGAATCAACACGGTCACAAAAAGACAAATACTGTATGATTTATATGAGACACTTAGAAGAGTCAACATCATAAAAACAGAAAGTAGGATGGTGGTTGCCAGAGGCGGGGGTGGGGGGTGAGTTATTGTTTAGTAGGTATACAGTTTCAGTTTTACAAGATCAAAAGAGTTATAAAGGTGTGGCACTGATGGTTGCACATCATAAACATATTTAAAACCACTGAACTGTACGATGTACTCTTCCTAAGAATATTTCTAACAGAAATATTATACCCTGGGACCACTTTGACTCTGCGAGTTATACATAGCTGATTAATTTTAAAGATGTTTCTAAGATTCTGATGTTTGTTCCTAATCAAAGCTTTATATTGGCATTGATTCATATTTACTTCTGTGCTTCTGAGTAGAATGCTCTCTCCCTCCCCTCCACTGCCATAGGAGAAGTCACTGCACTGTGTGTTACTGCTGAGGTTGAGAAATCACTTGGGCACAGAAGACCTAAAGGGCCAATAAGTATATGAAAAGAAACTTAATATTATTATATTATTAGTCACCAGGAAAAGCAAATTAAAAACACTGAGATAGCACTACAAATCTTCAAGAACGGTTAAAAATAAAAACACTGAGTATTGGTGAGGGCATAGAGCAATTTGAACTGCATGCACTGCTGGTGTAAATGTAAATTGGTGCAGACACT
Source organism: Miniopterus schreibersii (assembly GCF_964146895.1). Classification (NCBI taxonomy): domain Eukaryota; kingdom Metazoa; phylum Chordata; class Mammalia; order Chiroptera; family Miniopteridae; genus Miniopterus; species Miniopterus schreibersii. The sequence continues at coordinate 24,368,383 of NC_138109.1, forward strand.
TCGGAAAAATGTTATACAGAAATTGCAAAAGCTAAACATACATGTATCCTATAACTCAGTGATTCCACTCTGGGGTACGTATATAACAAAAAAATGACTGTTTATGTCAATCAAAATACAACAGTCAAGAATATTCATAAAATCCTTATTTATAATAGCCCAAGTTGCAAGTAGCCCAAATGTCAACAACACTAGAATGGTATAGTCCACTGTAGCATATTCATCCAACGCAGTAACATGAGGCAATGAAAAAGGACAACCCACGACCATGAAGCTTCTAAACATAACGCTGAGGGGGAAAGCCCAATAAAAAGAGAATGTGTTCTGTAATTCCACTTATGCAAAGATTAAAGTCAGGTAAAATCAGCCTATGGGGATATAATGCAGAACAGCAGTTACATTTGATGGGGGCAGATGACGGCTGACAGAGGGCGGAAGTAAGATGCGCTGCTAATGTTCTGTTCTTGTTCTGGGTGGAGATTAATGTGTTTAATCTGTGAAAATTCTACAAACTGTATACTTATTATTTGTGTGCTTTGGTGTGCTTGTGATACTCTTAAATAAAAAGTAACCAAAACATGCAGCCAGAAATCAATTATTTAGGTAACTAAACACTCGGTAACAATGGGGGCGGAGGGCACCTGGACTGGAAGGTGCCAAAGACAACTTCCAACTGTGACACTCGCCCTTGCCTAGAGCAGCAGCTCTCCTTCGCCGTCTTCCACACCCAGGTTGGATTTTGCAGCGCATGCTTAAGCTTCTTTTATCCATTTAACCCCAAAGTCAACATATTCAAGATCAAGCTCCTCATCACCCCTTGCTTCTCTCTGTATGCATTTCTTCTCATGCTCTCTTACAGAAAAGAGGTCATCAGCTTCCTGCTGCTGAAGGTGGAGCCCTCATCCCCACGGCACCATTCTGCAGTTCCTGGAGGCTCTCGCAGAAATCTTCCTCAAGTCCGCGCCCTCTGCTCCAGCCCCATGGCTTTCCTTCTTCCTCTTTTGCTTATTTATCCATTCACTCAGTCATTCATTCATTGACCTAGTGTGTGCGTGTGAAATGTGTGGTGCCTGCAAGGCCCCAGGAGAAGGGCTGAGGGTCACGGAGAATGTCAGATACAGCCTCTGCCAACCAGAGCCTTGACTTCCACCTGGACTCTCCAGCTGCGTCCCCCGCAGTCTCACCAAGTTTCCCTCCCCACTTCTTTCTTCCCTCTGCACTGCCACCAGCTCACAACTCTCTTCTCCAACACGTATACTTTTCACACGCGTGTGCACAGGCACACACATATAAAGCATGTACACTTTTTTTTTTTTAAATATATCTTTATTGATTTCAGAGAAAGGAAAGGAGGGAGAGAGAGAGACAGAAACATCAATGATGAGAGAGTCATTGATCGAGCCCACAACCCGGGCATGTGCCCTGACCGGGAATTGAACCCCGGTCGCCTGGATCCTAGGTAGACGCTCAACCGCTGAGCCACGCCGGGCCGGGCCGTACACATTATTTAAGTATGCAAGACAAGCTCATTAGAGAGAATTTGGAAAACATAAAGAAGAATGAAAAGGAAAAAGACCCTCTGGTTCACATTCCTAACACTCAGAGATTTTTAATAATGTGACTGTTTCTTTAGCCTTCTTTAATGATGGCTGTGTCTTTAGCATACAAGTCGGATCATTGCCCTCTTTTCTTGGAAGGTGTCACATTATCCCACTGCCTGGGGCCAGTGGCGGTGGCTGTGGATGGCAGGTATTCTGCGCCACCCGTCTGCTCACACTGTTCCCTCTACCTACAGTGCTCTTCCCTCCCCTCTCCGGCCTCAAAAGCCCCCACCCACCTCCCAAAGTCAAGTTCAAATTTCACTTCTGCCAGACCCTACTTACGCGCCCCCTGTCACAATGTGCTGTAGTCATAAGGAAGGCAGCAGAGCGGTTAATAGGGCTCATTCTGGAGTCTGCCCGGGTTCAAGTCAGGTCCGTGTGACCATGGGCCGATTACTTAATGTCTTGGCCTTGGTCTCATGTATAAAAGGGTACCATGTAGAATTCCCCTTGGAGTATTTCTATGAAGACTAAATGAGAGGATCCAGTTAAAGAGTAACTGAGCACAATGTCAGGCATATGATAAATTCTTGGAACATGTTACTACTTATTATGATTGTCAGATATCAGTCTCTTCCTCCTAGACCAGGGATTTTCAACCTTTTTCGTCTCAGGCACATCAACTGATTACTAAAATTCTGTGGCACACCAACAAACATATTTCTTGCAATCTGACCAAAAAAAAATAGGTATAATTTTAATTCATTCACACCAAATGGCCACTGTTGTGTTGGCAATTGTCACTTTTTTCACTGACAACCTAAGGGAAAGAGGTCGCTTTAGAAATTCTTGCGGCGCACCTGTGCCCTAGACCATGCCCATCCCACAGGAGGGATTTCTTTCTTCATCTTCGTACCATGCCCCAGGCTCAATAAGGAGCTTCACAGGTGTTTGAGGAATGGGTGAACCATCTTCCAGGTCTTCTTGACAGAGTCTCTTGCTGTACACACCTTCTTGGGGGGGGGGGGGGAGGAAGGGGGCAAGAGGGGCACGAGGAAGAAGATGAGCAGCATCACAGGGCACTGCCACCCCCTTGATGGCATTTTGCCTCCTGCGTGCACAGACAGGACTGGGTCGCACTACCCCAGCCAGCGACAGCCCCCCTTCCTGCTCACTCTTCGGAACCCAGGAAGAATCTGGCCCTTACACTTGGTGCAAAGCTGAACATTACATTCTGGCTCCTGGGACGATGAAGTTGTATAACTAGGACTCTGCCCAGAGAGGGGCCTCTCAGATGGGCCCCCGGAGACGAGTCTCTAGGACTGCATGGGGCCACCCAGGAAGTTCCGGATCACCCGGGGTGGGAGAATGCCCACCGGGCATCCTATGCAGGGCTTCAGCTCCTCCTCAAATCCCCCAAGGCAGATGCAGGGCCGGTGTGTGGAATATTTAAAGGTTCCCTTACGGCCCAAGTGTCTTGGCTGTTTTCACTGACTCCAGATCCTCTGGCTTCTGCTCCTAGTCTGGAGTCAGTGATAAATCCCCAAGAACTCATTAGTGGTTTCTAGCACACATAAAAGTACAGAAAGCCTTTATTTTGCTGATTAGGGAGGCTACATAAATTTTTAACTGATTATTAAGAAATAAATGCCAACATCTGCAGAAAAATAAATTTTTCTGTCTCTGACTGAAAACCAAGAAGGCCTCAGGGCCTTCAGCTCCACAGCAGCCTAGTGGTTTCACCCCAGGCACGGGGCCGGCTCCACCCCGGCAGCTGTTTCCAAGGGCAGTTCACTCACCATCAGAGGCCCCAGGTCTCTGAGCAGGGGTCATGGCCCTCATGAGTCAAAACCCACACAGAGAGCACATACTTTCCTGGTGGCTGGCAGCACCACCGGCTTGCAGATTGTTGCAAAGCCAGTGAACCATGGACTTGGAAGTCAGTCAGGCCCAAGTTTAAATTCTAGCTCCTCCAGCTTAGTAGCCATATGGCCGGGGGCAGGTTGCTCCATCTCTCTAAGTCTGAGCCTCCTCATTTGTGAGTGGAGATAAAATAGCATCTACCCTTCAGGCTGTGGTATGGAGTAAGCAGGTGCTGTATAGCAAGGATTCAGGGTGGCACTTGGTGCACAGGCGGTGCTCAGTAAACAATAGCTATTGTACTATTATTTAAGAATCATTTTCTCAGATGCCAGCTTTCTCTAGTGTTTCCACTGAGAGAGAAAATCAAAATTGAGGCTACGGATGCTGAATTGAAAGTTATAGTAACAGCTAACCATTACGAGCATTAATAATGTTCCAGGCACTGTGTAGGTGGGACTGACATATTTTATGTCAGCTCATCCTCACCACAACACATCAGCCAGGTATCACCATGAACCACATTTTAGAGAAGAGTATAAGAGAAGTAAAATAGCTTACCTTAGGGAGAGGGTGAGGAAAGAAATAGCTTGGTGGGCTGAGTGGCGGGAGGGGGAGTGGTTTTGGAAAAATTGTGGAGAAAAGAGAATATTAAGAAGTGTCTCTGTGGGTTAATGTTCTTTCAGAGACACAAGTTAAGATTAGAACTTTTTAATTAGCAGCTCCATTGTTGGTTTGAGACCACCTAAGTTCAGAGGGCAGAATTAAGTAGGAGGGAAGGACTTTCACCAGAATTGTAAGCTGGTCTCCTACATCAGCAAAAACTCATGCAAAACCCATCAGGATGAGCGACCTCACTGCCTGTAGTAGGGCGACCTGCAATGCAGGGCACATCCTAGTCGGGGAGAGGAAGTGACTGTCGCCTCTGGAGAGCCAGCCACACACTTAAGCACAGTGATCTACCCCTGAGTTTCTCCCCGGGCACAGCTCCTTTTTGTTCTTTCATTTTTCCCCTCTCTTTAATAAAGAATGTGTGACTCAGAGGTTTAATGAGTTACCAGGAAAAGTTAACCAGAAGGGAAGCCCATTGAGTAAATGCATAATTAAAATTGGGAATGGACAGAGGAATACAATCAATGTGGGAGTCGGGGGCACACAGAAATGACTCAGGGGTTAGGCTGCTTAGAGAAGAGCCTCTGAGATTGAAATTATTTCTCGTGATGATCTTGAAACTGAAGGAAAATTCTGGAACCCTTCCACAGTCAAAAGAGACAGAGAGGCTGCCTGGGACCTCTCCTTTCCCTCCCCGAATAATCTAGACCAGTAGCCAGGAGCCACTCCCAGCAGAAGGTGAACAGCAGCAAAGGGAATTACTACCCCTCTGGTGCTAACGCCAGGCGGCTCTAAGGTCAGCGACCTCCCTGGTGCAGATAAGCTTCCTGTGTATCACAGTTAAGAGGTGAAAAGCGAAGGCAGCATCACACTGGATTTTCACTCTTAAACCCAAACCCAGAAATATTTTGCATCAGTGAAGGCCTGGCGGGGGGGAGAGACCAGATGAGCGAGCGCCGCCTCTAGGGGAGGGAGGCTGGGCCAGGAGAGTTCACAGAAGACCAGCACCAACCTGCAGCCGATTACTTGTTCCCAGAGGGTCAGGATTAGAAATGAAGCAGTTTTCGGGGGCTGTGAGTACTTAGGAGAAATGTAGGCTGATCCTAAGCGAGAAATCTACCACTCCCTGTGTCGGGATCTCTGTAAAGTGACAGCAACAGAAAGCACGTTTTGCCACTCCAGGAGTTTCTGTAACTGCAGCCACTCCAGGTTCACCAAGCTAATGGACCAGCAGCAAAATGCATGACGGGTGGCAAATGGTCTAAATGTGGTGACTTGTCGTCTTATTCCCAGACAAGCACGCTTGGCATTCGAAGGGGGCCACGGTTATCCGCTTTCCTCCTAGAACACAGAAGCATATCTCTGGCAATGTGGAGGGGTATTACAACTCAAGAGTGTTCAACTAACAGAAAGAAAAAGAGGTGTGAGCCCAAAAGTTATGTATGGAGTTTGAAATTCTTTTTTTTTTAAATATGTTTTTATTGATTTAGAGAAAAGGAGGGAGAGAAAGAGGGAAACATCAATGATGAGAGAATCACTGACCGGCTGCCTCCTGCACACCCCCTGCTGGGGATCGAGCCCTCAACCTGGACATGTGCCCTGACCGGCAATGGAACCGTGACCTCCTGGTTCATAGGTCGATGCTCAACCGCCGAGCAACACCATCCAGGCTGAAATTCATTTTTAATTTTTGTTTGAATATAAGTTGATACAGTTTCTGAACATCATTATTGAAGCTACAAAATGAGCCATGAAGGGGAGAGAATTGGAAGGTGGTCCTGCTTTGGGGTCTTACTCATTCGCTAATTCTCCCAGCTCAATCCTCTATACTCAGGGCTAATCAGGAGTGTCTAAAATGCCTTACAAGGGGTGGGGAAGTGGACTGAAATTTTCTTTCAGTTAAAATTTTACATTGATTTTGTAAAGGAAAAATATGTATACATACACACACTTACAATGGAAATTATTTAACTTGAGAGGATCCAGTGATTTATTCTTCATATTTACTTAATAAAATAAGGGGAGTTTTGTTTTTACCATATTTTCTAAAAACCTAACTCCCACTAACCTGTAAGCCACAATAAACAAAAGTTAAAAGAACTGTCCTGTGTCCCAAGAAAACTTAAAGTTTTGCCAAAATAACCTTTATGCAATTAATAAAAGTTCATTATATCAAATAAAATGAAATAAAATCCAAAATGGTGGCTGTTAATCTTGAGCCAATCCCCAAACGGTCGTTAATTCCCTACACACTGCTAAACAAGTAGGTGTTAGTTTCCCATCAATAGTTGTCAATAAACATAAACATTTAGCACAGGCTTAGTCTGACAGTGGAACAGTGTGGGCTCTGGAGCTAAGCCACTTGGGGTCGAGGCCTGGCTCCCACATAGACAGCTTAGGCAAGTGAACTAACTCCTCTGAGCCAACCACATCCTTAATGTCCCAGTCAATCCAAAAGCACCTGGGAGAACTCCATCATCTAAGGACAAACTGGGCAGAAGAGAGAAAAATAAAAGTTCAAAATGCAGTGGTCCCTGCTGTTTTGATTGGACACAGAAAGGAAACTCAGGACACTAGCAAAGGAGGGTAATTTCGGAAAGGCTGTTCGTGGTGCAGCTCTATTCTTAGCTAAGGGGCAAGATGAGCCCCTGCAAGGTGATAATGCAGTGCAAAAATCCTCCCAGACTTAGCCAGCTCTCCGTCTGAATCACTCCCTGAGTCGGGGCAGGATCCGGCACCAGCTCCTGTCCTTGAACAGTACAGTTACCTGAGTCAGAGCCTATTTTGAAAAACTCAAACTGATCTACATCTGGCATTTCAAGGGCGAGTCAATTCACCCACAAGCAATCAACCACAGGCGACTTTTCTTCTATTCGTAGATATCCTGGAAATAGATCTGAGAGCACAGAAGAGGCAACATGGTGCAGCGGAAATGGTACCTATGAACTCCTGAACCACCCTTACAAATGGAGATCTTGAACAATTACTTAACCCCTCTGCACATGACCTTTCTCATCTGTAGAATGGGTGGCATAGAAGGCTGCCATAGAAGGGGCCCGGAGCAAGGACGTGCTGCAGCGGGCTCATGAATGGAGCAGCCATGAAGGAGGGATAGAGACTGCATGTGGGCCCCACACCATGGGCTCCCACTCGCCCAGGCTTCTCTAGCTGCTGCTGCTGCTGCTGCTGAATGCTCACAAAGGGCAATCCTGAGCCCCCAATATGGTGCCACCCTTAGAAGAGACCAACCAGCTGGTTGGCAATGAATTTATTCTCTTTCACCTTGGAAAGGGCAATATTTCATTCTGATTAGGATGGACAAATATTCCAGGTATGGATGTATCTTTCCTGCCTATGGGCTTCAGCCACCACCACCAACCACAGACTCACAGAATGTCCACTTGACTGCTACTCCTGAAAGTCTGATCCTGCAGAGATTCACTTTGAACAAAGAAATGCAGTTTGTGGGAAAGGAGGCGCATATGTGCACATGAGCATGTGATCCACTGGTCCTACTACGCAGCACACCGTTCAGAAGCTGCTGGATCGACAGGATACTGGAACAACTTCTTGAAAGCACAGCTGAGGTTCAAGCCTGGATACAACACCCTGCACAGGTGAGGCCTTGTCCTTTGGGAGGTAGCATATACTCTAAATCAAGAGCCATTCTATGGGGCTGGTTCCTGATAAACAGAATGCAGAGGTCTGGGGACCATGGGGTGGGAAGAGGAGGAGTGGCCCCACCCTCTATTACCCCCTGCATCACTTGGGAAATTTGTGTTTCCTATGCTTAATACTTTAGGTTCCGTGGGTCTAGAGATTTTTCTTCTACCATGGGACACAGTTTTTATTAAAATTAAAGCTGTAACCACTGCCTCCCTGGTTACTCTCCTCTCCTCATTCCACTAACAGGCATAGAAATGGAGCTGTCTTACTGGCAAAGGGGTTTGACAGTGATCATCTTGAGGAAGGAGGGCTGCTGCTCACACTGGGGCAGGGAGGAATACAGGTGACATGTGATGGATATGACAGGTGATCTACCAGGGTGTGTCTTGGTCCTTCAATGCCCAGTTTTAACTAAATTGGCAGGTATATCAACCACATCCTGATAAGGGTGTGCTAACCAAGGGCTCACACCCCTCAGGGATGAAAGTTTGGGTCACTCCACCAGACAAGCCACCTTGATCACAGGGAGGGGATTCTAGAAAGGATAGTAGACAAGGGAGATGAGTACCAGCTATGGACTCGGGACCAACCTCAATAATAGGGGCTGTAGATTGTCCCATTAACCCCCAAAAATCTAACCAACATGGATCCTGGAGAAGTTGTGAGAGGACAGAGTAAGCTTAAAGTGAGAAACAAGTGATCCTAGTGGTACAAGGGGTGGCCCGTAGCCGATGCTATCGGTGTCCCATTCTGATCCTCATTCAGCAGGCAGGTGTACCCATCCTCCTGCTGCTGCAGGTGTTGGCTGCTTATGGCTCATACCTGCACCTCTCTGGAGGTTTCTGCTTAGCTATGGGAGCTGCCTTTTCTAGAGATGCCTCTCTGTCCTCCCCCAAGGGACACCTGTGACTGACAGATGCAAGGGAATAAAAGTTGGACCCCTTGCCTCAAGGCAGTAAACCTTTGTGTACAAGTCACACTCTAGAGCACCTCATGGAATTAGGCTGTCTCCATCAGTTTGGGCTGCTCGAACAAGGTGCCATGAACTGGAAGGCTTATCGACATCAGAAATATATTTCTCATAGTTCTAGAAGTCCGAGATCCGGTTGCCAGCATGGTCAAGCTCTGATGAGAGCTCCTGTTCAAGTTACACACTGCTGTCTCCTTGCTGTGTCCTCACATGGTAGAAAAAGGGCTACTCTCTGGGGTCTTTTTTATAAGGGCATTACCATTCATGAAGTTTCCACACTGATAATTTAATTACCTCTCAAAACCATACCTCCTAATACCATCACATGGGGGTTAGAATTTCAACATATAGATTTTGAATGGACACAAGCATTCAGTCCATAGCACAAACTGAAGCCAGACTTCTCCTAAATCCACATCTTTGTCTAGTGTCCCCCTGCTATTCTGCTTCTCTCACTCCATTAGGGGTTTTTCATAAGAGCAATCCCTCAATAATATCTTGCAAGTTTCTCATCTATGCTGTTCCTATGCGCCCACCCTAATACAGTTATCCTGTAGATATTTTTGTATATCCATCCACTGTATTTACAGCCCCATACAAAATGCTAAAGGCATATGAGTTTGTGTTTAGCAAAGATCCACTGTCCTCCCCCTCCCTGTGGAAGAATACCTCCCTGCCCCATGATGGCAGATGGTATTTTCCCCAAATGGCTGCAACACCATCTCCCAGGCATCATGCATGTCTTACAATGCTCCCATACAGAATTGGGATCTATGTCTCTCCCCCTTAAAAGTGGGCAGGCTTTTGTGACTGTTTCACTACAAGAGAGTGGCAGAAGTGCTGCTCTGTGACTTTCCAAGGCCGGTCTTAAAAGACAGTGTAGCTTCCACTTGGTTCTGTAAGACAACTGTGCTGGGGTTCTAAGCCACCTCGTAAATAGTCACTGACAACCCTATAGCCACCAAGCTGAGTGAAAGTCCAGCTACCCACCCAGAGAGACCACGTGGAGAGCCTGAGAACATTGGTCAGCCCCCCAGCTATGCCAGCTTGTCATCATCTGACTGCAACTGAATGAGCGACCCTGAGCCAGGCCCATCCAGCAGAGCCCTTCCTGAATTGCTGACCCATAGAAACCATTGGAGACAATACAGTGATTGTTATTGTCTTAAGCCGCTAAGTTTTGGGGGAATTTTTCCCATAGCAATACAACCAGGACACCCACTGATGTTGAGCTTAGTCACATCATTTGTTTCGATCAATGGAATTTGCATCTTGTATCTCTGCCATCACCATGAGGAAAGCACGCCTTGGGTACAAGCATGCTTTGGGTACAAGGAAGGTGAGAGAGGTGTGTAGCAAACCTAAACAAAACTGAAAACCTAGGGCCAGCCCAGCCCTCGAGTCTCCCACGGGATCAGCTGAGGCTTCCTTTGGACTGCATCACAGCTCCACTTCCCTGTCTACCCAATCCTGCCTTCCTCCTTCCCCCACCCATGGAGCCAGAGAACATTCCTACATTCCTCAGTAAATCCCCTGCCTGCAAATCTCCGTCACTGAGTCTGTTTCCCCAGGAACCCGACCTGAGACAAGTAGATAAGCAGAAATGAATGTGTCCCACTCACTCTGCAACACAGAATAGCATTTTCAGGCCGCCCCTACAGTAGCACGCACTGGGCCTGCAGTAGGTAGTGGCTGAGGGGACCTATCCGGCCGTTTTGTCCTTGAAGTTTCTGGTGCCTCTCACCACACACGTGCGAAATCTGGTTCGGATTACAACCTTGCTTTAGAAGCAAAAAAAAAAAAATCGATTTATAAATTTTTCATAGTTCCTTCAGTCGGTCTCAGTTACATTGCACTTATCTGAGCACAATGTGGCTGAATTGTGCTGCTAGCTATTTCTAGAAATGAAAGCATATTGACGATGCTGCCCTCAGAGGACGTTTCTTTAGACCAAGTGAGTCAAGACTGGAGGCAGAGGTTTTTCTAAACAACAGTAACATGGACCAGGAGCCTGTGGTGTTCACCTTGCTAGGGAGCACATAGAAAGTTTCTGTAACAGCAAGCGTCCCTCCAGAGGCATGCTTCTGTGGAACAGAGCCACCAAGAGGTGGGGAACTGTCAAGGTCATGTTCAGAGATCAAGGGCCCTACTGTGAGCTTACAAAGTAGCAAAGGGGGCAGAACGATTCAGGAGCAGAAGCAGAGCTGGTCAGCACTCCTGGGAGGGCAAACGGTCCTCAGGCCAGAGTCTGAACAGCACGTACCACATTCAGAAATTTATTTCAAGACTGGTGCATTCATCCACCTGACTGATCTTCTCTTTGATCTGCCTTCTAGGTCAACCATGCTCACCTCCGTACCATCAATGCTTACCTCTAGTCCTGTGATTGCAGCTATGACCCATGGAGATAAATGGAAAAGAAAAGGGAAGATCATGTTTTGTCTCTATTCCAAGTGGTAATTGAAAGTTGACTGCTGATCTTGTAGTGCCTTTCATCTGAGGATCTCCTAAACACATTTACAGCATAATTCATTCCTTCCTATCACTTCTCTCTAAGGCAGGATTATTCTGCCTCCTGAGATGGAGTAATCTCAGGCTTAGAAAGGATGAGCGATGGGCTCAGGCGGAGGCATTTGATGCCAGAAACGCAACTCGAAGCTCCCAATTCTTAGCCTCACTTAGCGGGCTCGCTTGTTCCAGAATGCTAGCCAAAACAGGCAACTGAAGGTTCAGTAAACCTCCACTCTGCTCTAATTCTGCCTCCAAGGATTTGCACCTACAAATGTTACTACCCCTTTCTTTGCTCCGTACTTTGTATAAAATGCAATTTCCATCTCTTGCTATTTTAAAAGTAGGCATGTCATAGAAATTAATGGGACAGCATTTATTTATAAGCATATTCTTAGAAACCTCAATTCAGACTATATCTAAAGCTATTTCTCACAGTAAGTCAAAACTACCATTGTGAACATGGAGTCACTGAGGACGCAATAGTTAAACTAAGGTAAGATTATACTGAAGCAGAGTGGGTCCCTAATCCAGTAGGACTGGTGCCTTATAGAAAGGGGAAATTTGAACACAGACACCACACAGGGAGGGAGCCATGTGAAGACTGGAGTTGTGCTGCCAGAATCCAAGAAGCTAGGAGAGAGGCCTGGAACAAATTCTTCCCTGGTGCCTTCAGAGGGAGCACAGCCCTGTCCACACCTTGATTCAGGACTTCTGGCCTCCAGAATTGAGAGATAATACAATTCTGATGTTCTAAGCTAAGCCATCCAGTTTGTGGTACTTTGTTACTGCAGCCCTAGCAAATTAATATGACCACGGTACTCAACGTGTCTCCAGGATTTACAACCTTAAAGCCCTTACAGTGCTCACAGCCCACCTGCTTAGAACCAAAGCAGAAAGGGAGTAGGAGAGCTGAGCAATGGGAAGAAGGGGTTGGGCATATGAAGTATGCTGAACTAGGGTGAGCAGAGCAAGGTGGAAAGAGAGACAGAGACAGAGACAGAGACAGACAGACAGGGATAGGCCAAACACAAGAATCAGACAGGAGGTTCAGGACAGGACTTGGCAGGGACAGCATGGAGGGACAGGATGGAAATGATCACATTCCCCGGCTCCTCCAACTCCACAATCCAGAGGCTCCAGCCAGTTATTTCCTGTGTGAACCATCACCTGCTGTTACTACCAGATGAGGGACTCCCAAGAGAGGGTTGTACCCCAGCTGCCTTGGCCTCAGGAGGCCCAAGCCTGGCAGCTGCGGGAGGAAGCAGGTACAGTCAAGGAGGTGAGCACTGTCTCTCCAGCAGCTCCCAGCCTGACCGATGCTCCTGCCTGAGCAGAACAGAGGAGGAAGACCAGGCAGGCACACAGGTGATATCAAACTCATTGATAACAGCGTTTGCAAGTAAAGTAGAGAGCTCAGGTGTAATTATTTACTGAGAACCTGCAATGTACAAGGACTGCACGTGGTTGGACTAGATGCTGTGAGATTCAATGCACACGTGACAAATTCCACATTTCCTCCCGCCACACCCTAAGGCAACAGCAGTGAGACCCTGTGGAGTCTGCCCCACCTCCCCATTCCTCCAGCACTTCTGCTGTCCCTGCCCCACTCAGGACAGCGCAGCATGTGGATGCTTCCCCTCTAGAGTAAAATCTTAGAAACATGGGAAGACTTAGGGTTATAAACAACACGTAGCTGAGGAATAACCTCACACCATTTCATGTTGTATTGACAAGAAAAAAACTAACCGTACTGCAAATAGGATATGGCTCTGGAATAAAAAATATGAATAGTTCCTCCTCAAAATTGTGCCTGTCAGTACTTTCATTCCTTTTTATCTCATTAAGACCCAAGTCTATGTTTGTACTCAGCCTTTCAGTAAGGAAGAAGTAGTCTACGAGATTAGGGGTTTTAGACCTTATGGAGCCCCAAGCTGAGAAATATGACCCCTCTAGTCAGCAGCCATGGTTCTCTACAATAGTGCTATGGACTAAATTGTGTTCCTCCCAAAGCTTACATATGAAGCCCTAATCCCCAATGTAATTATATTTGAAGATAGGGACTTGAAAGAGATAATTAAGGATAAATGAAATCATATGGGTGGGGCTCTAATCCAGTAGGCCTGGTGTCCTTATAAGGAGTAATATGGATAGACAGAGACACACCAGGGGCATGCAAGCACACAGGGGAAAGGCCAGGTGAGGACACAGTGAGAAGGTGGCCATCTGTAAACCAAGGAGAGAGGGGTCAGGAGAAACCAAATTTGCTGGCATCTGGATCTTAGACTCCAGCCTCCAGAACCATGAGAAAATGAATTTCTATTATTTGTGCCACTCAGTCTGTGATATTTCATTATGAAAATCCTAGCAAATAAATACAAGTGGTAATTCTCAACCATTCAGTCATTTAACAAATATTTATTGAGCACCTACTCAGTGCCAGGCACTCTTCTGGTTACCAAGAATACAGCAATAAACGAAAGAGACAAGGTCACGGGGAGGGAGTTTGTGGGGAGCCCTCCTAAAATGCAACATTAGGATTTAATGTCTTCCCAAAGACACACTGCTAGTAATGGGGTCCTGATTCAAAAGGCCAGACTGCACCCTTCTCCTCAGGCTTTCACTCTCCCCTTCTTTTCCTATTTCCGTTAGGCACTCTTTTTTTAATTTGTTTCACAGGTCCTTGCACTGCACACAATCGGATCCCACCTGGCTTAACAGACTCAGCTCACCTTTCCCTGGCTCAGCAATGTCTGCATTTTGAAAGTAACACTTATTGATTTCTACATAATCAGAAGGCCCATTTACAATTTAACATGAACACGTCCTTCCTGGTACACAGTGTATTACTAGGTTCACCATATACATTTAGAGGTAATGGACTTCTCTTCCCTTCCTTATAGGAGAAAAAGTATCTACCACAAAGGAAAAAAATATCCACTGTTAGGAGAGCAAGAATATGAATGTTGTAATATTATATTTTCTATAGTCATTTGGACCTGCTTTTAGGGAGGACTGCCTGAACGAATGAATGAATGAGTGAATGAATGAATCTGCAGTCCAATGAAGGTGCAGCACCTAGAAAAGGAACAACAGGTAGAGTGGAGGGGCTTTGAGAACCTGTATGCTCTAAGCCAACCTCTAAAAAGCAAGGGAACACACTACAAGGATGTGGAGAAACAGGAGCCCTCACACACTGCTGACAGTAATGTAAAATGGTGCAAACACTGGGGAAACAATTAGGCAGTTCCTTAAGAAGCTAAACATAAAGTTATCATATGACCCAGCAATTCCCCCTCCTAAGTATCTATCCAAGAGAAATGGAAACATTTGTCCACATGAAGAATTGTATGTGACTGTTCACAGCAGCATTATTCAGAACAGCCAAAAGGTGGAAACAGCCCAAATGCCCATCAGCTGGGGAACTGATAAATAAAGCAATAAAGACAGACAAACTACGATACATGGCTACAACACGGACGAATTTCAAAAACATTATACTAAGCAAAAGAAGCCAGATGCCAAAGACTACATAGTGTACGGTTCCATTTACATGAAATGTCCAGAAAAGGCAGTCTATAGAGTCAGACAGTAGATTAGTGGTTGCACGGGGCAAAAATTTAAAAGGAGTGGGATGGGAATTAACTGAAAATGGACACAACAGATCTTTTGGGGATGATGGAAATATTCTAAAAAGTGGTTGGCTATAACTACAACCACAGCTCTAAAATTATTATATTGTACATTGAAAATTGGTGAATTTGATGGTACGTAAATTATACCTCAATAAAGCTGCTTTGAAAAGTTGCTGTGAATGGACGCACGCCATAGGCATGAGCTGTTTGATTTGGTACAGCTGAGGCGTATTAAACCCAACACACAGGTAAGCGTGGAGAGAAGAGCAAACGCTCACGTTGGTTTCTTCTTGGATAAATGCCTTGAAAGACAACCCAGGGGCCAGCTCCAGTGGAGCGAAGTTCTGCTGCTGAGCAAATCCTCCCCGAGGGGCACAAGGCCGGGAGGAGCCCGCCGTGGCTCAGCCAGGGGCTCAGGCCGGGCAGGCCGTGGCCAGCGGGCTCGGTGGGAACGGGCACACGGCTGAGGAAGCCTGTGGGCAGCCTGCGGCACGAACACGGCCCAGGGCCCAGTGCCCCGCGAGGGAGCGCTTTACACGGTGCAGGTGGGCCCAGGAGCAAGGAGAGGAGGGAAGCTGTTCCCTCGGGAGCAGCCGTGAGGGCGGAAAGCAAAGGATGGGCGACAGGAGGCACCCTTTCCCCAAGGCAGCTCGCTCTCACAGGTAGCTTGGCACCCCCGCAGCATTCACCGCAGCCTGGTAAGATGTCGAAAGAACACCACCTGGAGCAAGCCTCATAGAAGCCTCATCAGAAAATCAAGTCAAAGACACCAGGAGGACTCCTTCTTCACTCCCACTGAACTGGGGAGCAAGTGGGGCAAGCAACCCCCACTTAGAGGCTCACGTGTGTAGGACCAGCAGGGAGAAGGAAGGGGGTGATGAGAAGGCAGAGACCCGGCCGTGTCACAGCTGCTGGGCTGCGGGTGGTGGGAGATGGGGCTGGACTCAACCTGGCCTCGGGTCCTCCTCTGCACCTTACCAGTTCTTCCACAACTTATGTGACCACTGGGCGCCCCACCCCATCTCTTCATATGTAAAATGGAGATTTTCATCAGCTACAAAAAGTTGCGTGAGGGTTAGAGTCCGCAAGGTGCTAAAGGAAAAGGAAGTCATATTTTGCTGCATATGTAAATATTTCTCACTGCTCTCAACTCTCAAAGGTGAAGGAAGACAAAGGAAACCATGAAAGAAAATATTCTATTGCACAATATACCCACGGTGTAATGAACCAGTATCCAGGAACTGTTAGAAAAGTGAGCACGGCCACAGAAAGGTAGGTGGTCCAATAAAGTCATGATGTTTTCAGCTAAGACTCAATTACTCTGGAGATAAAAATAACTGTCTTTGGCCAGGGTTTCATTCTTAGGCCAATACTCTGGTTAGGGTAAAGCCCATTGTATGTGGCTACAAAACAGGTTGACTGTTCTATATTTCTTGTTCAGAGAGTATACCTATCTCAACTGGCTTTGCACAGCCCCTGCTGTATAAGCCATTCCCTGTTGGAATTATATTTTAAAAACTTAAACACCTTTATTTTGGCAGAGTCCCAAGGTATGCATTTACTGTAACCCATGCCGTTAGTTCTGCCTGGAAATCCATGGAGAACCAAGATCAACAACGTTTCCTCCCACCTTTAAGGCCTAAACTCCCTCTAGCAATTAGCAACCTCGGGGTATAGGAGATGAAAGTGCGTCTTAAAAGTATCTTCAGTCTCCACGGAATGATGAGGTGCCTCAATCACTCAGCAAGTTCCCTGATGGCATGCAAAGGGAAAGGCTGCTGGAACACCAGGGGTGGGGGCTGCCTCAGAAGAACTGCTGAAAGGGGTTCAGCTACCTAAAATTTAAAAGGAGGGAGAGGTAGGCATCTCTAAGGTGAGTCATTAAAAGTAAAGAAATGCTTACTTCTTGAAAAGGAGATAAGGGGATGAGAGGGTGAGGGGATGGGAATAGGTTTACCCCACTAGTAAGTCCCCCCACATGTATACTTCCAAAATGAATTTCTTTGTGGTGGTATTTTATAAGCTTTCCTTGTTGGCTTGTTTTTAATTAACAGCAAACATACTGCATTGAAACTGGAGTGACGTCTGTCATCCACGTCAAAGGGGCTGGAAAGGTCAGAATCTACTTGAGTGACAACTATTACTAAAGTTTTAGGAATGTAAATACAAAAAAGTTTCTAAGATAATAAAATCCTTTTTCTTACTTTTTTCATCTTCCTTACAAAGAAAGCAGTTTGTGGAGCCTAAGGAGTAAGATACCTACTAAGAGTGGCTCAAATTTTAAATACAGAGTCTAGCAGCCAGTTCTACACAGGGGTCTCTCAGGCAAATTGCACCTGCCCCCTGCCCTGAATGACCTTCCTGTACTGAGTTCCTGCCAGTTGAGCCAGCATTTATAAAGGAGTGCCTGGGATCCTATTTCAACCAATAGGAATGAGACTTTCCCTGTCCAATTAGAGCTGTGCAGCTATATTCCCCACCCCCCCATCAGCATCTTCACCAACCAATCAGAGCGGCTCCGTTCTGACCAATCAGGACAGTGTTTTTTGAACCAATCAAACTGCAAGGATTTAGAGTTCCTATTTGCATGAAGACAGACCACTCAGGGACCAGGGGCAGGGAATGCCATCCATATGTCAGCTCCCCTCTGACTCCCAGAGCACACTTTCCTTTTCCAGCAAAAACTGAAAATTGTGTTTCCCCAGCTGGAGTTCACACATCAAAGACTTCTTCCAGGAGCAGAGCAGAGCTGTCTAGCTGGAGAGGTGCCTCACCCCAGGGCCTCCTTGCCCCAGGACCTCCTCTAGCTGTACTTTATCCCAGTTAGCATTTGCACTGAATAAAGTTTCCTTCACCATACCCCAAACTAGGCTTTCCTGTTGGTGTTTAGTTGTCTCCAATGACCATTGGTTAACAAGTTAAAGGCATTAATAGAACTAAGTCCCTCACCTACCATTGCACTCAAAGTTTGAAAAACATGAAAGCCAGGCCTAGCTAATTTCAATAATGAGCTACAGCAAGGTTAAAAATAAACATGGCTTTGCCCTGGCCAGGGTGGCTCAGTTGATTTGGAGATTGGAATGTCGTCCCACACACCAAAACGTTGCAGGTCTGATTCCCAAACAGGACACATACCTAGATTGCAGGTTCAATACCCAGTCAGGGTGTGTGTAGGAGGCAGCCGATCAATGTTTCTCTCTCAAATGGACACATGGATGTTTCTCTCTCCTCACACACACTCCTCTTTCTCAAAAAAAAAAAAAAAAAAAAATCAATAAAAAAGGTATTGAAAAAAAAATCAACATGGCTTTGGATGGCTTTGGGAATAAATCTAATGATTCTTCACATTTAAGGAGAGAAGTTTATTTAATGGTTTAGGTTTTATCTTGTATGACCTACCCATCATGAAACTGGGAAACTATAATTTATGTATCTAGTGAACACAAAATTGATTAACAGGTCAATGTAAATGTCAGCTTGGGGGAATTTAATAAACATAGTTCCACAAGGGTCAGTTCTTGCCCAGTACTATTTAACATTTTCATTAATTACCTGCTGACACAACAGGTGATAGAATTGGAGCTGTATCATTAAACCTGCCAATTTAGTGGGGAAAAATAGTTAAAATATAAATAGGTTTTAACAAGTTGGAAGACAGACAGATGTTAGTCACGCACCACTTAACAACAGGGATACGTTCTGAGAAATGTGTCTTTAGGTGATTTTGTCATTATGCAAAGAGTGAACTTATGCAAACCTAGCTGGTATACCCTACACACACCCAGGCTATACGGACCATCATATATGTGGTCTGTTGTTGACCCAAACATCATTATGCAGCACGTGACTGTGTGTGTGTGTGTGTTCATTCCCTCCTCATTGTGTGTGTATATACAAGTGCGCGCGTGTGCGTGCACACACACACACACACACACACACATATATATATACTCCCAAGTATGAATAAGAACAAAGAGATGGGAGAAGAGCCACCAAAGAGGAACTGCTTTAGCAGACAACAACAACAACAAAGGTGTGGCCGGGTGGAAAACAAGATAGTCACACCTAAGCCAGCCCCTGGAACCGCATGTTCGAGACTCAGCACAAGCAGGACACTAAAGACTGACTGGGGCAGCAGGCCCCCCGCCCTCTGAGTGACCCAGTGGCTCCTGGAGGTTTAGTTTTTAATTAGAAAGAGAAAAAAAGAAAGAACGTCTCAGCCTATGACCCACCTTCCGCAGGCAGCGAGAGGACTATGAAAGCGTGCAGGTGCTCACTCGCACGGACGACTCGCACACAGCCAGGCAGAGAAGCGAAGACAGGAAAAGACGTCATACTGGGTTTTGACTAAATAACAGGCCTGGATAGAACTTTAGTTTTTTTAAAAATGAGCAAGCAGAGTGAGAACAAGATGGCGGCATAGGTAACAGCTGCACCCGCGCCTCCCGCAACCACATTAAAATTACAACTAAAATACAGAACCACCATCACTCAGAACCTCCTGAGACCTGGCTGAACAGAAGCCCCACAACCAGGGAGCTGAAGCAGCACCGAGACCGGGAGGAGGGGCGGAGACGCGGGTGGGTCGGGGCTGAATCGCAGAGACGCGGCCGCGGGCCCACACCCGGTGCCGAGGTTGAAACCCGGAAGGGAATCTCGGCGGTGGGGGTTTCCGGAGGAGGGAGGGGTCCCAGCCCCACAGCAGGCCCCCAGCCCAGGGCTCCAGGCCAGGAAGAGACGTCCCCACAACTCCAGGCTGTGAAAGCAGCGGGGACTGTCGCTGAGGGTCGTGGAGGCTGCGGGACCCCAGCAGCTCCTCCTAAAGGGCCCGCACACGGACTCGGACGCGCTCCCTCTGAGCCCAGCTCCGGGTAGCAGCCGGAAAGGAACCTGGGACACTCGGCGAGGAACTAACCTGCCTGAGATCCGGGCGAGAGCTAGAGGAGCGGCTTCCTCCCAGGCAAAAGAACTGGCGGAGGCCATTGCTCCTTTGGCGAGTCCTCCCCGCACACAGCCGGCAGGCAGGCGCCATATTTGAATCCCAGCACCTGACTCACACCTTTGGCCCCGCCCCATCATTCCCGGAGGCCCCGCCCCTCCCCACCTGCAGGCTCAGCCAGGCCATTTCCAGGGGCTTTTCTGTGCAAGGGGCCTCTCGAGCCTCATGCTTAGGACTTTCCTAAAATCTCTCAAACAAGCAGCAGCGGGCCCCATACAGCTTGATAAGTGGCCCCAGGCCTGGCACTAGCGGCAGCCTGCATTGGTTCATAGCTTGACCTCTCCTGGACACCTCCAAGCCCAGCACAAGTAGCAGCCAACTATGGTTTGCTAAGTAGCTCATGTTGGGTGGCCCTGGGCAAGGCACTGACACAGGCTGACTTTGCACCTCCTGAGAGGCCCCAGAGACAGTGCACCTGGTGGTCAACTCGACCACACTGGATTACAACCCTACCACATCCATGAGTGGCACTTGGTGAACACCAAAGCTCCACTGAAGTAAATCCTGCTCCATAAAGGTGTCTCCAGCACAGCAGCTCTTTGCCTGTATTTGCTGCTGGTCCTCACAACAGATTGGCCTGGGGGTCAGTTCCTCCCAGGGACACCAACAGCAACCAAGGCTCAACTACAACAGGACAGTGCACAGAGCCCACACAGGGGAGCACCACTAGAAGGCCCAGCTCAGGTGGCTGGGGAGGCTGAGCCACTGGACCCTACAGGACACCTACTACACAAAGCCACTCTACCAATTCCAGGAGACATAGCAGCTCTACCTAATACATAGAAACAAACACCTGGAAGCAGCCAAAATATGGAGGCAAAGAAACATGTCACAAAGGAAAGAACAGAAGAAATCTCTAGAAGAGGAACTAAATGAAATAGATCCAAGCAAGCTAATAGATAGAGAGTTCAGAATAATGGTTATAAGGATGTTTAAGCAGACTGTTAGGGAAATAACTGAGAAAATCGATAACATAATAAAGTACCAATTTGAAATGAAGGCTACAGGAACTGAAATGAAGAATAATTTACAGGGAATCAACAGTAGAGTAGAGGACATTGAGAATCAAATCAGCAATTTGGAACATGAGGGAACAAAAAACACCCAACCAGAAGAGCAAAAAGAAAAAAGAATCCAGAAACATGAAAATAGTATAAGGAGCCTCTGGGACAACTTCAAGAGGCCCAACATTCATATTATTGGGGTGACAGAAGGGGAAGAAAGAGACCAAGGAATTGAAAACCTATTTGAAAAAATAATTACAGAAAACTTCCCCTACCTGGGGAAAGAAATCGACTTACAAGTCCAGGAAGCACAGAGGGTCCCAAAGAAGAGGAACCCAAAGAGGCCCACAGCAAGACACATCATAATTAAAATGCCAAAGGTGAAAGACAAAGAAAGAATCTTAAAAGCAGCAAGAGAAAAGCAGTTAGTTACCTACAAGGGGGCACCCATATGACTGCCAGCTGATTTCTCAACAAAAACTTTGCAAGAAATGTTCAAAGTGATGAAAAACATGGAACTACAACCAAGATTGCTCTACCCAGCAAAGCTATCATTTAGAATTGAAGGTCAGATAAAGAGCTTCTCAGACAAGGAAAAGCTAAAGGAGTTCATCACCACCAGACCAGCACTACACGAAAAGTTGAAGGGTCTTCTTTAAGAAGAAGCTAATGAACAAAAGAATCTGATGAACTAAATAGATCCAGAGACACTGACGCATGCAACAGACGATCATATGTCAGAGGAAAGAGGGAAGGGGGGTGGAGGGTGAGAAGAGATTAACCAAAGAAGTTATATGCATAACCCATGGACACAGTTAATAACGGGGCCTGGGAAGGGGGTAGGAGGGAAGTGGAGGGGATCAATTGGGGGGGAAATAGGATACCTGTAATACTCTCAACAATAAAGATAAGTTTAAAAAGTAAAAAATAAAATAAAAATTAAAAATAAATAAATAAATAAATAAATAAATAAATAAATAAATAAAAATGAGCAAGCAGACAACAAATAAGGGCTCTTCAACAACAAGAAAAAATGTGGGGCCCCATCGGGGTGGCTCAGTTGGATGGAGCATCGTCCCGGACGCCAAAGGGGTTGCGAGTTCAGCTCCCAGCCAGGGCACGTGCCTAGGTTGCGGTTTGGTGCCCGGTTGGGGTGCCTGCAAGAAACAACCAATCAATGTTTCTTTCTCACATCGATGTTTCTTTCTTTCTCTCTCTCTCCCCCCCCTTCTGAGAGCTCTCTCTAAAATCAATAAAAACATATCCTCGGGTGAGGATTTAAAAAATGTGGGGAAGAATTTAAACAATGTTCTATTCTCTTAAGGAAACTTAAAAGTAATATGACCCGTATGAAAAATAAAAACAAAGATCAAAGCTGCCCAATCAAAGTCGACAGGATGAGCAGAGGGAGAACTGAGGAGAAAAGCGATTCCAGCTCAGAACTTTAAGGCGCGTGAAGCAGAATTCACATTCCGGAAAGTGAAATCTATGGTAAGGAGGCCTGACTTAAGAGGAGGGGGCAAAAAAATCACCCAAAAGGCAAAAGAAAAGTATAAATAGATAAAAGAGAAAGAGAAACCGGGGAGGACAGAGGGCAGAAGAGTTTTATTTATTGCAGAAAAGCACATTCAGCGCTAACAGAATGATCGATCTTGCTAATGAACAGATATTCGTAGGAAGGTCCGCGGCAAGCCACAGGGTAGGGCTTAGAGGCGACTCTAACTGCGAGGTCATTTCATCATCTATTCATCACACAGCAGACGGCCGCCTGCCTTCCATATGCGGGGCGCCCCCTAGGCCCAAGGAGCCAGACAAGCGCGTTTCCCGCCCTCCTGGGGCATATAATCTAGTAAAGCAGCAGAAAATAAACAAATAACCGACCCAGTTACAAACTGTCATAGGTGCTAGGTGAGACACAAACAAGGTCCCGAGACGGTGCATGGAAAGAGGCCCTGCTTTAGGTCGGGTAGCAGGGGAGGCCCTCCCAGGAAGCCTGGAAGCTGAGACATGAAGGGCGGGAAGGAGCCACCAGGCTGAGGACCGTGAACTAGAAAAGCACGGTGAGTTCAAGGAGAGGGCAGGTTATAGTAAGATGATACCCAAGGAGTAGGCAGGGGGCAGGCTGCAGAATCTTGCAGGCCACAGTGAAGACCCTGAGTGGTCTACTGACTACTTCTTCTAGGTCTGAGAAACGCTGAGTTCCCTCTGCTTGTCAGACTGGGGGCAGGGCGGTGGGGCAGTCGGGGAGACTGCAGTAGCCAGGGGAATGCCAGTGCCATCCTACTTAGCACAAAGGATGGGGTCTAAGGGAGACCTGTGTCAGATGTTCGCCCATGTCCAGTCAGCCAAGGGGTAGATCTGCCTCCTAATGCATTAGCAAAGCGTTCAGTGCTGGGCTCAAGTACCAACTCTCTTCTGTGAATACAAGTCTGTTTGGAAAGCAGTCCATGCATGCTTGTCACAGATATATGTCTCTCTTGTTCAAAGTTAAGATCTTTATAAAATAGGAGACAGCCACAAGGGATGGGAAGGAAGTCAGCTGAGTCAAGACCCGGATTCCTTATCCAATTCGTTATGTGACCTGCCTCAAGTCATGCTATCTGTGCCTCAGTTTCCTCATCAGTAAAGCCCAGGAGAGAGAATATCCTGCTCTCTAAGGCCCCTTCAGAATTAAAAATGTGAGAAAGCTCTGAGAGAGGAGACTCTACCTACATCAATATCTAGTTATTGAATGTTCAGAAGAGGACAATTTTATGCCAAACTGAAATAACCTGCTTGAGTTTTCCTCGCACAGACATGGAATATTATTTTAACAAAAACATTATGATCTTCCATTATATAACAGCAAGGCCTCCATACATAATACCGAAGTTCTGTAAGTATTTATTGAACAAGTGGCACAGTTTTGCTGACATGGATACAAATTTTTATATTGAATAGGAAATTTTTAGCACAAATGTATTTATTAATCACTGCCCATTTACCAAACTATTTATTAAGATACTGCCCTTCTGGCAGAGTATTACATGAATACTATTTATCAAATATTTTTTAAACATGATATTTTAAAAAATGAGTTAGTGTTGGGGAGAGAGAGAGGTTTTATACTTTAATTAAGCAGACCTCTAAAGGGCAATAGATTATTCTACATGCTGCTGTGTACTTCTCATATCTCTGATCAACAAAAATCTGTCTGCTCTACTATGCTGAATCATGTCTAAAGGATTCTGGGTATCTGAGATAATATTCCTTCGTTCATACATTCAACCATTTGAGTGCCTACTATGTGCCAGGCGCTCTATGTGGTAAAAAGCAGTAGGAACAAAATGAGGTAGCAGAGAAAGATAGTGCTACGTAGGTATAGTTTTTATACCACATAGTCAGGGAAGGCTCCCCTGATACAGTGATATTTGAGCAGAGACCTGCGAGAGTTAAGAGATGAATAAGAGGTCACTAGAGAAAGAGGAAGGACAGCCCCTGCAGGAATTTGCTGCCCAAATTTACTTCACCTGTGTAGACAAAAAAAAAAATCAAGATTTAAATTTATTTTATTTAAGCTTTAAATTTATTTTAAGTTGATATTAGAGCAGGAACGATCCTAGGTACCTGGCAGAAACAAAAATATATATATAATCCTCTCTGAAGAAGGGCACCTTCCTCTTAGGCCCCAAAGAATTCCCAGAAGATATTTTTTAAAGACAATGAGAAACTGATATAGGAAATGTACCCAAGCATTCTAAAAATTAACATATCATAGTAGAAACAACATCAGAAAAAAACAGATAAGCCAAGGCTAGCATTCCTGGAATTATGAAATGCAAATTATAAAACAATCATGCTCATTTTGTTTAAAGACATGAAATCCGAGCCTGACAATATCTACAGGAAGCACGAATCTGGAAATGACATCAAAGATTTGAAAAATAACCAGAGAGCCTCCAGACGAATAATTTTTAAAAGGACAAAAGATCAATGGTTGGGTTTAACAACAGATTAGACATTGTTGAGAGAGAACTAATGAAAAAGTCCAATGAAATTGCCCAAAATATTGCAAAGAGAGACAATACCAGATAAAATACAAAAGAGATTAAGATAGAGAGAAAATAGGTCTAACATACATTTATTCAGAGTTCCAGAAAGAGAGAAAAGAGAGAATGAGGTAGAAACAAAATTTTAAGAGAATTGCCTAGAACAAATGAAAGATGCCAATCACAGATTCAAAAGGCCCAGTGAAACCCAATCACAATAAGCGAAAAGAAACCCACCTCCAGACACACTGCAATGAAACTTCATAAAATCAAAGCAAAGAAAACGTCCTAGAAGCAACCAGAGAGAAAAGACGGATCACCTTTAAAGACTGGCAGTTGTCTTCCCAATAGCAACAGTGGGTGCCAGAGACAATGGGATATCTTCAGTGTAGCAAGAGAAAACAATTGCCGATCTGGAATTACATTTTCAGTGAAAACAGCTTTTAAAATGGGAGCAAAATAAAGGCATTTTTAAACAAAAACTAAGAGACTTACTACCAGGAGACACTCACTGAAAGAAATTCTAAAGGAGGTCCTTCAGGAAGAAGAAAGGTAATCCCAGATGAAGGACCTGAGATGAAAGAAGGAAAAAGAGCAGAGAAAGTAACAAAGATGTGGATAAATCTAAACTATTTGTATAAAACAGCAAAAATGTATTCTGAGTTAAAAATAAAGGAATACAATGCATGACAACCATAATTTATAACCCGGAGGGAGGTAAATGAGTTAAAGTGGTCTCAGGTCTTTGTATCATTGGGGGTGGTCTATTTATTAATTAATTTTAGAATTTGATGAGTAAAATATGCATGTTGTAACTTCCAGAGTAACAACTAAAAGAATATAAATAGAGTGCATAAATTTAGAGCCAGGAAAGAAAATAAGATGAAATAATATGAGAGAGAAAAAAAAGGCAAGAAAGGAAAAAACAACAACATAGAAATAGGCAGAACAAATAGCAAGCCCAAATAAGAGAGGCAACCAAACAGATCACTGACATTCACATAACAAACATTCACATAACACTGAATGTGAATGAGTTAAGTATTCCAGCTAAACATCAGCTTGGGAGACTAAACAGAAAACGAAGTCCAGTTGTATCTATGCCATTTGCCAAAGACCCGTGCAAAAGATAAAGGTAAAGCTGGGAAAGATACATAATGCAATGCCAAAAGAAAGGTAATACATATATCAGATAGGCGTGCATGTGTGATACACATACCAGGTGTGTGTCATACCATAAATACATATACAGTTGAGTCTTGAACAACATGGGGGTTAAGAGGCGCCAACCCTCCACACAGACCAAAAACAAAAAACTCGTAACTTCTGACTCCTCAAAAACTCAACCACAGTCATCCCTCAGTATCTGCGGGGGACTGGTTCCAGGACCCCCAACCACCACCAATACCAAAATTCACCCTGCTCAAGTTCCTTATATGAAACGGTGTAGACCAGGCACACAGTTGCCTTCTCTATCCACAGATTCCACCAACTGTGGACGGTAGATACTGTTTTTGAACCACAGCTGTTAGAATCGGAGATTGCAAAACCCAGGGATATGGAGAGCCGGCTGCATCTCTATTGAAAAATATCCACATATAAGTGGATCCATGCAGTTCAAACTTGTGTTGTTCAAGGGTCCACTGTATATACGTATATCCTACAAAATGTTTTCATTAAGGCAGCAAAGGCTTTATCCCAAGCAGAAGGAATGACGGAGGCAAGCTTAAGAGAGATTAAGATGGGAGCGATTACAGCACATTTGTAAGTCGAGAAGAAGAATCCAGTAGATGGATTATTGATGGTCCAAGCGGGAAGGGACACAACGTTCTTCTCTTCATGCACAGTTGAGTCAAACAAATCCTACTCGATGTTTATTCCTCAGTGAAAATTTGACTTGAACTTTGGAAGTTTTGAATTACGTGAGTGTTTCAGGAATGCATCCCTTGCATAAACCAGGGCTCTCTGTACTTGTTTTAATTCTGTAAGGATCCAAAACGTAATATAACATGAGGAGATGGGAAAATTACATCCAAATTTTAGCAGAAGGATTAAAGAATCACCAAATGATTGACTTCCCTCAAAGTACGAGTTTCCCATGCTGTTTGAATGGAAGGCAGGCTTTTTTGGTTGAAATCAAGCATTATTAGTAAACAGCAGTTGTGAGAATGCAAAGTGGCTAAATTGTAGGCTTTGTTGGAAGCAGGCCTGAAAAGAACATATTAGCATAAATTGTATTTTTTATCGTTAAGCTGCAGTGTTAAACATCAAACTGTGCTGAACGATCGCTCTCCATACCGCGGCTGAACTGAACTACCTGTTATATCAGTTCTGTAAATTGTCAAGACTGGAGAAGTCAACAATTCCAATGGATGTGTTTATAAAATACCCCGAGGTACTCTGGCTTAACATCAATGAACACAACACCCCTTGGAGTGTCAAAAGCCTGTTTATTGAAAATAAGGATTAGCAAGGGGATAAATAAAATATTATTTTTAAAAGAAAAGCCAATATACTGTAAAAACAAACACAATACATTCATTCAGGTTTCATGCAAAAAAAGGTTTGTATTCCATCTTAATTTTCTCTAAATTAAGTACTATATTAAATAATTTTTGTCTTACTATTGTACATTCAGAAGACTGGGTATATAGACTTTTGGTCAGTTAAACTCACCATCAATATCTGTTTCTTGGTACCTTTGACCCTGGATATTTGGCCCATTTTACTAATTGGGGGGCAGAGGGAATTAAAGTAAATGTTTCCCCTCATGACTTCATAATTTTAGCTCAATTTTATATATTCTTTAAGAATACGTGAGCATTTCCCACAGGCCTCTGCCTCTGTCTTACATGGATATTTGCACACCAAACTAGATATTTAATGTCCTGAGAGCACGCAGTTTGTGTGTGGCTCAGTCTCCTGTCAAATGTAAATCAGGCATATAGATTAGGTAAGTGTTGGATGCCAAAGCTAATTGCTGAAAGTCAGACCATGAACTCTCATTGAGACCGATCATTCAAGACTGACCACCTGACACAACTTGAAATGGCCATGCAGTAGTTAATAAATGGTTTGCTTATAGCTTCTATGACACGAGAAGATTGCTGAGAGGTCAAAGTAAGCTGTCACTAGCGCCTCCCTCGTACTACGTTGCCACTCTTATTTTGATCCCATCTACTACATAATTGGAATTGTTTGTATTTTTACTACTTTTGTTAACTACAAGGCAACAAATGCTCATTGTGGAAATTTAGAAAATATAAACCAACTAAACAAAAAAGTGAAAAAAAACCTTTATAATAATATATTTTACTCTCCTGAATTGAATCCCATTCTTACTCTTTAAATCAAAAGATAAAAGAATTGGCTCAGCCGGGCATGGTTCAGGGGTGGAGCATCGACCTAGGATCCAGGAGATCCCGGATCAATTCCCGGTCAGGGCACATGCCCAGGTTGTGGGCTCAGTCCCCAGTCAGGGGTGTGCAGGAGACAGCCAATCAATGACTCTCTCATCATTGATGTTTCTCTCTCTCCCTCTCCCTTCCTCTCTCTGAAATCAATAAAGACATATTAATAAAATTTAAAAGATAGAAGAATTGAAACAAAGAGGTAAATATAAAAAATGACCCATAACAGTGCTAGAGGGAGATATAGGTGAAGTTTTTAAGCACCTCCACAACAGTCCACCCCAGGACCCTAACCAGGAGAAGCCCAGGTTTATACCTCACAGCAATGGGCTTTCAAGCCAGTGCCGTCAGAATCCCAAAGCCAGGATAATTCCAGAGGGTAAATGGGTCACGTAGACAATTAATTACAACATAATGCAAGTTCAGGTAAATAGAGAAAAATGAAAGTGCAATGGGGACCAAGAGAGAGGAGAGAAGGAATCTGACTAGCAGACCAGAGCTGGCTTCAGAAGAGGAACACTTGAGTGGAACTGAACAATGGGTAAGCTATCAGGAAGCTAAGGCGGCGAAGGGAACAGCATTCCAAAGAGAAGGAACACACGCGAAAGCACAGAGCTGGTTGTGAAGTCCAATAAAGACAGTGATCAAGTCGCAGTAGAAGTGCCTTGGTGACCCCTCTTAAGCCATCAAGAGAGTCAAGCCACGACAGCAAATTGATCCATTCTTTTTTTCAGTTTTTCTTTTGAGGCCGTATCAGGGCATTCTAGAAAACCTAGTATCATATAACATTTCCAGACTGTACAAGTCAGGATTGTTTTAACTGCAGTTTACAGAAACCCAGCTCAAATTAGCAAAAAGTGAGAATTTATTAACTCGCATGATTGAGAAACTTAGCATGTGGACTGGTTCAGGTAAAGCTTGATCTAGGTTCTTCAAATGATGTGTTCATGCTTCTGTCTGTTTCTCTTTCTCTACTCTGCTCGTACCTGTCTCTCTTTGCAGATTAACTTCATTCTTTCTTTCCATATTGCAGAAAAGAGGGCTTCTGGCAGCCTCAGCCGACATCCTTACAACTTGCTAACATAAATGAAGAGAGCAGCTTTTCCTACTAGATTTAGTAGGAGAGGATCATGGAGGCATCTTTGTGGCCCAGATGGGGCAAATACCCATCCCTGAACCAGTCACTGTGACTGGAGGGATATAGTACTAGAGTTGGCCCAGCACAGGTCACAGTGAAGGCCGGAGGCAATACAAGTCACCTTAATGGACAGTCCCACCAGGACCACATAAGGTAGGGATGCAAGTTCCCAAAGGAAGAAGAAGATGGGAGAGTGTGCATGACACATGACAGCTTTAAATATCACAGTTTACCTTCCGGATCCTGGGGAGATTTCTTCCATCTCAACAGTGAGAATACCTCATCATAGTCCACCAGACAGTCACCTGGGAAGGGCTGCAGAAGGATGGCCATTCCCCCCAAATATGAGCTGATGAGAAATATACTAAAGACGTATTCAAGCCAGCACCTAAAAGACCCTTCTGATAGTCAAAGATTTTCACTGAGTGTTCAAAATGGAAAATTCCATTGAATTCCAAAGTAGAAAACCAGAGAATCCAATCGCTCTCCAACCACACCCCCAAGTATAAGAGCCACCTGGTTCGGCTCTTGTGTCTTATGTTAGCATATTTGAAATTTGGTCATTTAAATCAGATTATAAATGGAGCAAGCATTCATACAGCACTTAGGATGTGCCAGGTACTGCTCTAAATGCATTACATAGAGTAATACTTTCAACAACCCAGTGAGGTGTGACCTATTATTATTTCCATTGTGGGTGGGGAAGCCAAAGCACAGAGAGGCCACGCTCCCACACAGCTAGATTTGAACCCAAGCCGTACAACTCCAGGGTCTGAGCTCCTAACCCCAAGTTTAGACTCAGTGCCTCCACTCAAGATAGATCATAAAGTAAAAACGGAGAGCAAGGGAAGAACAACAAGTGACAGCGATGACCACCACACTGAAACAAAGTGATCTGCAACAGAACAAATCAGCTGGTGCAATAGCATAATCTAGACACCGAACTGTCAGCGCAGAGGCTGAACCTGTCAGCATAGCCCCAGCACTGGCTAGGACACAGGGACACGATGCCTAGAGGGCTGTGAGCGATCTGGTTTAACTAATCCAGGTTAAGGACTCCCTCCACGACAGTGTAGGAAAGCACCCTCTCCCTCCCGCCGATGCTGAGCCCACAACGGCACCCTGGTATGTGGGGGTAACCTGCCCACACAGCACCCACTGCAGGCCAACAGGGGGTCATGTTCAGCGTTGATTTACTTTTGAGGCATTTGTGGCTGTCTGTCCTTAAAAGAGTCATGAGGGCTGAAAGACTAGGTTCCATGATCAAGTATTTATTGAGCACCTACTGTGTGCCCAGCCTTGGGCTAGGCCCCAAGGACACACACAACAATGACCAGAGAGACGCTGCCACCTGGCTTGTCTCACACTCTAGTTGAAGTTAACCAGGATTTTCAGCATCTTTTACAAGCAGACCTGGTATCTGAACAGTATGCACTTTTACAGGCATTCTGGTCGGTAAAATATTGCATTTTATTATTTTTTTTATGTGTTTGGTAAATAACCACTGCCTAAGGCTCTTGAATGTCCCACCACTGCCCACCCTGCCCTGGCCCCTCTCCCAGGATACCCAGAATATCCCCACAATCTCAACTGGAGGGATAAGCCAGGCAGGCAGGGGCCCCCAGGACCCCACTCCAGCACACGGCCTGCATCTGTTCTGATCAGTGGGGGCCGTGCCACTGCTCATATACACTAAAAAGTAGCCAAACTGCAAAAAATTTCTTCCCTTGCTTTAAACAAGCTTTAAACTCACACTTTTCTGGTTGATTGCCAGTTCTCTTTAGAAACAGTAGGTCTTTATTTTTTAAAAGAGGAAAAGCATCAGACACACAATGTGACAATCAGCAACTGTCTGGACACAGCCCGCTGACGCAGAGGACATCTTGCCAAGACGGGACCAAATTACCTCCTCTCCCCTGCCACCCACCACAGTGCCTATCGCAGTCACCTTCAGAACAGAGGCCCCAGTGAGACAGACCCAGATGGCCCAGCAGCCACAGTAACTGGAGGGGCCTTGTCACCTCCTCCGGCCTCTCCTAGGCCCAGACTCCTGCTGGCTGTGTTGGGCACAAAAAAGTGGCCACGTAACACGGGTCAGGGGATTTCACCCACCCACTCACATGACTTGCTAGAAAATCCCTCTCCCTGCCCAGGTGCCAGGAGAGGTGAAGACTAGCCCTGAGAGATCTGGAAAGGTGGACTCAGAGGCAGCTGGGTCCCCTGTTAACACGTTCTCAACCCTGGCTGCCCCTCAGAATCACCCAGGGGCACTTTTAAATGTAGATGCCAAGCCCCAGCCAGGCACCGTCAGTGTGGAACACCGATCCTGCCCTGGTTTAGGGAGCTCTGATCTGTGACCTGCCTCCATGGACCAGCAGGACAGACCCTGAAGGAGAATGCCCAGATGTCATTCCGGCTGCAGTTCCCCTGTCCACCCCACCCCTGTGCTCATACAGCAGATCAAGCTTGAGGGGTGTCCCACTTCTGCCTGGAGCAAGGTCCTGAGGATAAATGGTTCTGACATTGTGCCCACATGTGGTGGTCGGGCAGCCAGGACAAGAGAGACATTTATCCAAATCCTAATATGAGATTGCAAATTTTAATAGTATCATTCATTATGGCCTTCCAGGGACTTCTGGGGTTTCCTCTGCTTTTTTTTTTTTTTTAATTTTAGTGACCCATCTAGAAATTAAGATTTAAAAGCTGGCTTCTCAAAGATAGTATCATACAAAAGAGAGAAAAAAACATAATATCAGTGAGTCCTCGTTGTCTTCTGAACCCCTCTGCAAAGAAGCCTGTCCTTATTCAGTAAAGGGGGGCCTTATCCACACACTCTAATGTTGTCACTGGGGCCAGAGGGAGGGCAGTGGCGACAGAAGAGAAATCGCTTTGGGAAGCAAGTCCTTCAGACACTCTTCCTGGCGCAGATCCTGAAATTGTGCCCCTCCCCTGAGGCTGCCAGGGGTGGCCGGGAACCAACCCATGGAGCCCCAGCACCTCCACAGGTCTCCTTTCTAAAAGGATCATGTTCCCTGCTTTGCTGACAAGGAAACTAAGGTGTGCGGAGGTAAAGGGACCAATTCAATGGACAAATGTCTTTTTAGGGCTAAATATGTCACTCTCATCATCTCAAGAGTGCAATAAAGAGAAAAACCTCAGACATGCCATTAGGGAAACATAAACGAGATTTCAGTTAAACTCAGCTGCTGTTAAATGTGTAGTTTTTCATCTCACAAATCTTACCACCAAGAAAGGAACAAATCAGTGCAAATGTCCCAGGCGAGGCACTAAATCCGGGCAGAGGGATGAGCTGTGCAGTGTTGTTTAATTTCTCTGCCCCTGCTGACGAGGCGAGGGGACACAACCGTGTGAGCTCACAGGTCCTGGGCTAAACGGGCTAACAGAGGGGCAGAGAGCAGAGGAAACAAGCTAAGGAAACGCCAGAGAGCTAAGGACAATATCCGAAGTGCACGAATTCAAAATAGGCAGAGCCCAGTGTGCATTCTGGGCCCAAAAATGGCACCGATAGAGTGGGGGCTTGCGAGTTCTGATCTCAGTTAAAACCAAAATGTGTCCCCACCAGTTTAAACGCAAGGTTTAAGAAGGTTTGCATGCGCAGTGGTTCTAGAAACAAGGAAGAGAGGGGAGCTTTACTTCCATTGCTTTTGCACAGCAGCATCTTTGCAAAATTCAAGTACATACTGTGACTTGGGCAAGCTGTAACCACTCTAGGTGTCATTGCCCCATTAGTAAAAATGGGGCTAAAATGGTAAAAAATAAATAAATAAATAATGCCCACAGTCTTTCTTCTGAAGATATCCAAATGGCTATTTTGCAACCAACATTTAGGTAAAAGTAAGCTGCTAGAACTATATATTATGAACCAACATAAAGGTGTTGGATGTAGAAAACTTAGCCATCACTTGAAGGTACCATTCATCTGACAATCCTTTCTCTCCAAGCCTTTTCCAGTGTTTAAAAGTTAAGGCTATCAATTAAATTGCACAACCATCAGGGTTAACTAAAATTCAATACTTTGGCTTCTAGCTTAAAGTGGGAGATGTAAAATTGTGCCAAACGCCTATGATCTTTTCTTGGCTGGTTCAGCAGACATGATTTGGATGTAGGGTATCCAGTATTTCATAACTAGATTCTTTTTTATGATTTTCCTGGGAATTTCCAGTTTTAGATATTTTTCTAAGAAATGGTTCTACACAGATAGCTTTGAGGTCACAACAGGGTAAAAGTGAATGCTCACCACTAGAAGAGATTGTTGGACTATTGCTAGATGTTTCCACAGTCTCTCCGTTCCCCATTTCCAGCAACTGATCAAACCATATAGAAGCAAATTTTGCAAAATGTATTTCGGTTAGGAAACTGACACCTGGCGGAAGACCAAGCTAAAAACTGCAGGTCTGTCTTTCAGAGTATGGAGGTTGGGGCGGGGGTGAGGGAAAGGAAAGGGACCCATGAAAAATGGGTGGGAAAGTACCCCGCTAAATGCAAAGCTCTAGACCAGCAATATCTGAAACTCTTTGGTTTCAGGGCCACTTAATATTCTTAAAAATTATTGAGGACCTCAAAGAGCTTTTTTAAAAGTGGGTTGTATCTATTGTTGTCATATTAGAAATTAAACAAAAATTATTACATTTATTATTTCATTAAAATAACACTAATAATCCTATTACTTGTTAACATAAGTAATATATTTTATGAAAAACAACTACATTTTCCAAAATAAAAAAAT